>NC_133142.1:56464327-59394761 GCF_048418815.1 Hemitrygon akajei | reverse complement strand
GGAATGTGGGGGTTGTGTGGAATGTGGGGGGTGTGGAATGTGGGGGGTGTGGAATGTGGTGGGGTGTGGAATGTGGGGGTTGTGTGGAATGTGGGGGGTGTGGAATGTGGGGTGTGTGGAATGTGGTGGGGTGTGGAATGTGGGGGGGTGTGGAATGTGGGGGGTGTGTGGAACATGGGGGTGTGGAATGTGGGGGGTGTGTGGAATGTGGTGGGGTGTGGAACGTGGGGGGTGTGTGGAATGTGGGGGTTGTGTGGAATGTGGGGGGTGTGGAATGTGGGGGGTGTGGAACATGGGGGGGTGTGGAATGTGGGGGTGGGGGGGGGGTGTGGAACGTGGGGGGTGTAGAATGTGGGGGGTGTGGAACGTGGTGGGTGTGGAACATGGGGGGGTGTGGAATGTGGGGGGTGTGGAACGTGGGGGGTGTGTGGAATGTGGGGGTTGTGTGGAATGTGGGGGGTGTGGAATGTGGGGGGTGTGGAACATGGGGGGGTGTGGAATGTGGGGGGTGTGGAACGTGGGGGGGTGTGGAATGTGGGGGGTGTGGAACGTGGTGGGTGTGTGGAATGTGGGAGGGGTGTGGAACGTGGGGGGTGTGGAATGTGGGGGGTGTGGAATGTGGGGGGGGGTGTGGAATGTGGGGGTGTGTGGAACGTGGGGGGTGTGTGGAACGTGGGGGGTGTGGAACGTGGGGGTTGTGTGGAACGTGGGGGGTGTGGAAAGGTGGTGGGTGTGTGGAATGTGGGGGGGAGTGGAACGTGGGGGGGTGTGTGGAATGTGGGGGTTGTGTGGAACGTGGGGGGGTGTGTGGAACGTGGGGGGTGTGTGGAATGTGGGGGTTGTGTGGAATGTGGGGGTTGTGTGGAACGTGGGGGGTGTGTGGAACGTGGGGGTTGTGTGGAACGTGGGGGGTGTGTGGAACGTGGGGGGTGTGGAATGTGGGGGGTGTGGAACGTGGGGGGTGTGTGGAACGTGGGGGGTGTGGAATGTGGGGGGTGTGGAACGTGGGGGGGTGTGGAATGTGGGGGGTGTGGAACGTGGGGGGTGTGGAATGTGGGGGGGTGTGGAATGTGGGGGGGTGTGGAATGTGGGGGGGTGTGGAACGTGGGGGTTGTGTGGAATGTGGGGGGGTGTGGAACGTGGTGGGGTGTGGAACGTGGGGGGTGTGTGGAACGTGGGGGGTGTGGAACGTGGGGGTTGTGTGGAACGTGGGGGGTGTGGAAAGGTGGTGGGTGTGTGGAATGTGGGGGGGGGTGGAACGTGGGGGGTGTGTGGAATGTGGGGGTTGTGTGGAATGTGGGGGGTGTGGAATGTGGGGGGTGTGGAACGTGGGGGGGTGTGGAATGTGGGGGGTGTGGAACGTGGGGGGGTGTGGAACGTGGGGGGTGTGTGGAACGTGGGGGGTGTGGAACGTGGGGGTTGTGTGGAACGTGGGGGGTGTGGAAAGGTGGTGGGTGTGTGGAACGTGGGGGGGGTGTGGAATGTGGGGGGTGTGGAACGTGGGGGGTGTGGAACGTGGGGGGTGTGTGGAATGTGGTGGGGTGTGGAATGTGGGGGGTGTGGAACGTGGGGGGGTGTGGAATGTGGGGGTTGTGTGGAATGTGGGGTTGTGTGGAATGTGGGGGGGGTGTGGAACGTGGGGGTTGTGTGGAACGTGGGGGGTGTGGAACGTGGGGGGTGTGTGGAACGTGGGGGGTGTGGAACGTGGGGGTTGTGTGGAACGTGGTGGGGTGTGGAATGTGGGGGGGGTGGAACGTGGGGGGGTGTGGAATGTGGGGGTTGTGTGGAATGTGGGGGTTGTGTGGAACGTGGTGGGGTGTGGAACGTGGGGGGTGTGGAACGTGGGGGGGTGTGGAACGTGGTGGGTGTGTGGAATGTGGGAGGGTGTGGAATGTGGGGGGGGTGGAATGTGGGGGGGTGTGGAATGTGGGGGGTGTGGAACGTGGGGGGTGTGGAATGTGGGGGTTGTGTGGAATGTGGGGGGTGTGGAATGTGGGGGGTGTGCAACGTGGGGGGTGTGGAACGTGGGGGGTGTGGAATGTGGGGGGTGTGGAACGTGGGGGTTGTGGAATGTGGGAGGGTGTGGAATGTGGGGGGTGTGGAACGTGGGGGGTGTGGAATGTGGGAGGGTGTGGAATGTGGGGGGGGTGGAACGTGGGGGGGTGTGGAATGTGGGGGGGGTGTGGAATGTGGGGGTGTGTGGAACGTGGGGGTGTGTGGAATGTGGGGGTGTGTGGAACGTGGGGGTGTGTGGAATGTGGGGGGTGTGTGGAACGTGGGGGTGTGTGGAACGTGGGGGTGTGTGGAATGTGGGGGTGTGTGGAACGTGGGGGGTGTGGAATGTGGGGGTGTGTGGAATGTGGGGGTGTGTGGAACGTGGGGGGGTGGAACGTGGTGGGGGTGTGGAACGTGGGGGGGTGTGGAATGTGGGGGGGTGTGGAACGTGGGGGGGTGGAACGTGGGGGGGTGTGGAATGTGGGGGGTGTGGAATGTGGGGGTGTGTGGAATGTGGGGGTGTGTGGAACGTGGGGGTGTGTGGAATGTGGGAGGGTGTGGAATGTGGGGGTTGTGTGGAATGTGGGGGGTGTGGAACGTGGGGGGTGTGGAATGTGGGGGGGGTGTGGAATGTGGGGGGTGTGGAACGTGGGGGGTGTGGAACGTGGGGGTGTGTGAAACGTGGTGGGTGTGTGGAATGTGGGAGGGTGTGGAATGTGGGGGGGGTGGAACGTGGGGGGTGTGGAACGTGGGGGTGTGTGAAACGTGGGGGGTGTGGAACGTGGTGGGTGTGTGGAATGTGGGAGGGTGTGGAATGTGGGGGGTGTGGAATGTGGGGGGGGGTGGAACGTGGGGGGGTGTGGAATGTGGGGGTTGTGTGGAACGTGGGGGGTGTGGAATGTGGGGGGGTGTGGAACGTGGGGGGTGTGGAACGTGGGGGGTGTAGAAAGTGGGGGTGAGTGGAATGTGGGGGGGGTGTGGAATGTGGGGGGTGTGGAATGTGGGGGGTGTGGAACGTGGGGGTTGTGTGGAACGTGGGGGGTGTGGAACGTGGTGTGTGTGTGGAATGTGGTGGGGTGTGGAACGTGGGGGTTGTGTGGAATGTGGGGGGTGTGGAATGTGGGGGGGTGTGGAACGTGGGGGGTGTGGAATGTGGGGGGTGTGGAATGTGGGGGGTGTGGAACGTGGGGGTTGTGTGGAACGTGGGGGGTGTGGAACGTGGGGGTTGTGTGGAACGTGGTGTGTGTGTGGAATGTGGTGGGGTGTGGAATGTGGGGGTTGTGTGGAATGTGGGGGTGTGGAACGTGGGGGGGTGTGGAATGTGGGGGGTGTGGAACGTGGGGGGTGTGGAACGTGGTGGGTGTGTGGAATGTGGTGGGTGTGGAATGTGGGGGGGGTGTGGAATGTGGTGGGGTGTGGAATGTGGGGGGGGTGTGGAATGTGGGGGTTGTGTGGAATGTGGGGGGGTGTGGAATGTGGGGGGGTGTGTGGAATGTGGGGGTTGTGTGGAATGTGGGGGGGGTGGAACGTGGGGGGGGGTGGAACGTGGTGGGTGTGTGGAATGTGGGGGTTGTGTGGAACGTGGGGGGTGTGGAACGTGGGGGTTGTGTGGAATGTGGGGGGGTGTGGAATGTGGGGGTTGTGTGGAACGTGGTGGGGTGTGTGGAATTTGGGGTGTGTGGAACGTGGTGGGTGTGTTGGAATGTGGGGGGGTGTGGAATGTGGTGGGTGTGTGGAATGTGGGGGGTGTGGAACGTGGGGGTTGTGTGGAACGTGGGGGGTGTGGAACGTGGTGGGTGTGTGGAATGTGGGGGTTGTGTGGAACGTGGGGGGTGTGGAACGTGGGGGTTGTGTGGAATGTGGGGGGGTGTGGAATGTGGGGGTTGTGTGGAACGTGGTGGGGTGTGTGGAATTTGGGGTGTGTGGAATGTTGGGGTTTGTGGAACGTGGTGGGGTGTGTGGAATGTGGGGGGGTGTGGAACGTGGTGGGGTGTGGAACGTGGGGGGTGTGGAATGTGGGGGTTGTGTGGAACGTGGGGGGTGTGGAACGTGGGGGTTGTGTGGAATGTGGGGGGGTGTGGAATGTGGGGGTGTGTGGAATGTGGGGGTTGTGTGGAACGTGGGGGGTGTGGAATGTGGGGGGGGTGGAACGTGGGGGGTGTGGAATGTGGGGGGTGTGGAACGTGGGGGGGGTGTGGAATGTGGGGGGTGTGGAATGTGGGAGGGTGTGGAATGTGGGGGGGGTGGAATGTGGTGGGGTGTGGAATGTGGTGGGTGTGGAACGTGGGGGGTGTGGAACGTGGGGGGTGTGGAATGTGGGGGGGTGTGGAACGTGGGGGGGTGTGGAATGTGGGGGGGTGTGGAACATGGGGGGGTGTGGAACGTGGGGGGTGTGGAACGTGGGGGGTGTGGAATGTGGGAGGGTGTGGAATGTGGGGGGGGTGGAACGTGGGGGGGTGTGGAATGTGGGGGTTGTGTGGAACGTGGGGGGTGTGGAACGTGGGAGGGTGTGGAATGTGGGGGGGGGTGTGGAACGTGGGGGGTGTGGAATGTGGGAGGGTGTGGAACGTGGGGGGGTGTGGAACGTGGTGGGTGTGTGGAATGTGGGGGGGGGTGTGGAACGTGGGGGGTATGTGGAATGTGGGGGGAGGTGTGGAACGTGCTGCCGGGTTGGGGTGGAGTTAGATACATCAGGAACACAGACTCTTGGAAGGAATTGAAGTGGAGGACTATGTTGGAGGGAAGAGTTATATTGATCTTGAAATAGATTAAGGTGTTGGCACAACATTGTGGGCTGAAGGGCCTGGGCTGTGCTGTAGTGCTCTATGTTCTGTGATAATCATATTGATATAATGTTAAAAAGGATTACATTCTGAGGCTACAGAGTCTGGCAGCATAGACTCTTCTTGCATGCCAAAGATTGCGGACTGCTCTAATTGAAGTGCTTAAGGTGATTAAAGGATTTGATGAAGTGTGCAGCAGTAACAAAAGGTTGCTGCAAGTAACCAAGATACTGTGGGGCTTATTGACTTTCCAAAGGTGTTTCTCAGAGTCTTGCTGGAGAAAACCAGGCAGTAAGATTAAATGGACAGAGCAGAGGGGATCCAGAATTCGTCGAGGATGGAAAGTCTAGCATCAGTCTAGGGGAAGTATAGACCCATGTGGCTGCTGGTTCCGTTGTTTTGATATGTTAATGACCGAGCTGAGTATTTCTGAGAGGTTGAAGATGATATACTTTAATGCAGAATGAGGCAGGAAGTGACGGCTTTGAGTGGCCCAATGGTTCATCTGGTAGATCCTCTGCTTCAAAATGCCAGTGATTTTGACTCAATCCTGACCTCAGGCACTGTCTGTGTGGAGTTTGCATGTTGTGTCTGTGATTGCACCAATTTCCTCGGGGTGCTCAGGTTTCCTCATACATGCCAAAGGCAGGCAGGCTGCTGTAAACAAAAATGGATGAATGTTAGGAATGGTGTTATTGAGTGATTCAATGGACCAAAGGGCCTGTTTCTGTGCTGTCTGTCTCCATGGCTCTGTGCTCGACAGGAGGAGTGAAATGAACATGAGGTGAATTAGATTTATTGGGGGGGGGGAATGTAGAATGTATGGAATTTAACATGCGGGGGTGTGGAATTTAGCATGAGGGAATTACGTTTAACATGGGGGAAGTATGAAATGGTTTATATTGGTGGAACCAACGAGGACAGGAAATTGAATGTGAATGAAACATTTTAAAAAGGAGAGACCTGAGACATTATTAACAAAAGTGAGAGAATAGCAGAGACCTGGGAACGCCACTTCTTGCAAGTTCCCCTTCAAGTTGCTCACCATCCTGACTTGGAAATATATTGCCGTTCTTTCATTATCATTGGGTCAAAATCATGGAATTCCCTCCCTAACACTACTGTGGGTGTAACTACACTTCAGGGACTACAGCAGTTCTAGAGGGCCTCTCATTGCCACCTTCTCAAGGACAACTAGGGATGGGCAATAAATGCTGGCCGTAAATGAATACACTTTGAAAAAAATTTGAGTATCATGTTAAGTAAATCAGATGGGATCTGTGGCTTTTTTAATAAAGGGACAAAATACAAAAGGAAGCAACACTAACCTTTACAAAGATACTGGTTAGACTCGTTGGATACTGGTGAAGGGCCTCGGTCTGGAATGTTATCTGTTTGTTTCCCTCCATAGATGTCATCTGATCAGCTGAGCTCTTCCAGATTTTTGTGTAAACCATATAACAATTACAACACGGAAACAGGCCATCTCGGCCCTTCTAGTCCTTGCTGAACGCTTACTCTCATCTACTCCCACCGACCTGCACTCAGCCCATAACCCTCCATTCCTTTCCTGTCCATATACCTATCCAATTTTACTTTAAATGACAATACCGAACCTGCCTCTACCACTTCGACTGGAAGCTCGTTCCACACAGCTACCACTCTCTGAGTAAAGAAGTTCCCTCTCGTGTTACCCCTAAACTTTTGCCCCTTAACTTTCAACTCATGTCCTCTTGTTTGAATCTCCCCTACTCTCAATGGAAAAAGCCTATCCATGTCAACTCTATCTATCCCCCTGATAATCTTAAATACCTCTATTAAGTCCCCCCTCAACCTTCTACACTCCAAAGAATTAAGACCTAACTTGTTCAACCTTTCTCTGTAACTTAGGTGCTGAAACCCAGGTAACATTCTAGTAAATCTCCTCTGTACTCTCTCTATTTTGTTGGCATCTTTACTATAATTTGGTGACCAGAACTGTACACAATACTCCAAATTTGGCCTCACCAATGCCTTGAGCAATTTTAACATTACATCCCAATGCTCAAGATTTGTATGTTGCTCAAGATTTGCAGCATCTGCAGAATCTCTTGTGTTACCAGTTAGACCTCAGTAGACAAACAGTGTTCAATCCTGTACTCCACCCTTCTTACCAAAGAGCCAATCCCACACAAGACTACACCCTCAGCCCTTTACTTTGCTCCCTATACACCTGTGACTATGTAACTCCATCTACAAGTTCACAGGTTCCACAACAGTAAAAGGCCAAATCTCATATAATGACAAGATGGAGTACAGGAAGGAGCCAGGGAGCAGTTGTGAATTTAGTTCAGTCTATCATGAAAACCAGCACTTCTTGCTACTCGGAAAAGTTGCCAAAGTAATCAAGGATCTCTCACAGCCCGGTCACTCTCCCTTCTCCCCCACCATCAGATAGAAAGTACAAATGGTTGGAACAATGTACCACCAGACTGAAGGACAGCTCCCATTCTGCTCCAACCAAACTCTCAAAAGCTAAAAGATGAATTAATCTCAGTCCACCACATCATAGCACCAGAGTGACATTTGTCTCTGCTGACTGTCACGGTAACTCTGTATTTTGCATTTCATTTCCTTCTTTACCACCTTGATGTACTTTGTATGAGCAGAAATTATCTGTGTGGATGGCGTGCAGACAAAAGTGTTTCACTCTATCTTGATACGTGTGACAGTAACTAAAAGTCATACCATCTGCAGATGAAGGGCAATATACGGAGGGCAGATAAATTCTTGGTACATGGAGCTTAGAAAAATATAGGGCTATGGGTAACCCTAGGTAATTCCTAAGGTAAGGACATGTTTGGCTCAACATTGTGGGCCAAATGGCTTGTATTGGACTGTAGGTTTTCTATGTTTCTATGTTTCTCTAGATGGGGTCTACCCAGGATACTACAGATAAAAGTGGGGCTGGATGAGGTCAACCCAGGATACTACAGGAAGTGATGAGAGAGACTGCCCGTGTATTGGTGATGATCTTTGTGTCCCCACTGACCACAGGAGGGGCCCCAGAGGACTGGATCATGATGAATACCGTTCTGTTGTTCAAGGAAGATGAGAGGGTTAATCCTGGGATCATATCTCAGTGAGCTTTACATCAGTGGTTGGCAAGTTACTGGAGAGGATTGCTAGGGGCAGGATTTACAAGCATTTAGAGAAGCAGCCTTATTAATGATAGACAGTATGCCTTTATGAGGCGCATTTCATGCCTCACGTGCCTAATTAGGCTCTTTGAGGAAGTGAGAAGATAAATTGATGAAAGCAGGGCAGTGCGTGCGGTGTACATGATTTCAGTAAAATGTTGACAAGGTTTCCCATGGTAGGCCCATCCAGAAACTGATGAGGCATGAGATGCTGCGTGGATTCAGAGCTGGCTTGTCTTCAGAAGGCAGAGGGTGGCAGTAGATGCAGCATGTCTGCCTGGAGGTTGGTGACCAGCGGAGTTCCACAGGGATCTGTTCTGGGGCATCTGCTCTTTCTGATTTTTATAAATGACTTTGATGAAGAAGTGGAAGATAACATGGAGGTTGTAAATGTTGCGGATAGTGTAGAAAGTTGTTGTCCATTACAATAAGATATGGATAGGATGCAGATTTGGGCAGAAAAGAGGCAAATGGAGTTCCACACAGGGAAGGATGAACTGATTCACTTTGGAGGGGTGAACTTGAAGGTGAAATACAAGGTTAAAGTCAGGACTCGGCAATATGCAGGAAGAGCTGGATCTTGAATCCAGGTCCATAGATTACTCAAAGTTGTCATACAAGTTGGTAGGATGGATAAGAAAGTGTATTATGTGCTGGCCTCCATTAGTCCTGGGATACAGTTCCAGAGCCATTAAGTAATGTTGCAGTCCCATCAACTCTGGTTGGAGAACACATGGCATATTGTGTTAATATCTGGTCACCCTATTACAGAAAAGATGTGGAAACTTTACAACTAGTGCAGAGAAGGTTTACCAGGATGTGGCCTGGATTAGAGAACATGTCTTATGAGAGAAAGGTTGAGTGAGCTTGGTATTTTCTTTTTTTGGAATGACGGAATTTGAGGGGTAACTTGATAGAGGTGTATAAGATTACGAGAGGCAGAGGTAGAGTGGCATCCAACACCCTTTTCCCAGGGCAGCAATGGCCAATACCAGAGGACATCTATTTAAGGTGAGTGGAGGAAGGTTTAGAGGAGATGTAACAAGTCAGAACGAGATATGGTGAAGCACTTGTACCGTTCTAGTTTTCTCTTTATCTGAATACACTGTGTTGGTTCTCCGAGCTGAGTGTGGCCTCATCTACTGCCACAAGCAATGTGAGAATATGAAATGTTGAAGGAGCAACATCTCATATTCTGTCCAGGTAACTTCCAGCCTGATGGCATGAACATCAATTTCTTCCCCTTTGCCTTCTCTCTTCAGAAAGAGCAAGAATAGGATGATTTGGTAGATGAATGTGTGGCTGAGGAACTGATGCAGGGGGCAGGGGTTAAGACTTATGAATCATTGGGATCTCTTCTGGGGAAGGTATAACTTTTACAAAAGGGACAGACTACATCTGAACCCAAGAAGGGCCAATATCCTCACAGACAGGTTTGCTAGAGCTATTGGCAAGGGTTCAGATTAATTTGGCAAGTGGATGTGACTGTAGCGATAGGGCTGATGATAGGGATGTTGGTTTACAAGCAGAGGTAGAATGTAGTGACACTGTCAGGAGGACAGACAGATGATAGGGCAAAATTGTAGTCAACGGGACGAGGTGTAGTGTAATGGGGACAAAATTGAAAAGGGTGACAAATGCAGGACGAAGATGTTATATTTGAATTCATGAAGTATACAGAATAAGGTAACTGATCTTGGAGTGCAGTTAGAAAGTGGCGGTTATGACGTTGTGGGCATCACTGAGCTGCAGCTTAAAGATCGAGGTTGGGAGATTAACATCCAAGGATAGCCATTGCATCAACAGGACAGGCAGGTAGGCAGAATGATGGCAGGGTGACAACGTCTCGGGAGATGTAGAATCATTGTGGGTAGAGTTAAGAAACTGCAAGGGTAAAAAGACCCTGATGGGAGTTATATACAGACTCTGAACAGTAGCCAGGATGTGGGCTACAAATTACAATGGGAGATAGAAAATGCATGTCAAAAGGGCAATGTTACAGTAGCCACAAGTTTTCAATATTCAGTAAAACTAGGAAATCAGATTGGTTCTGATTTTGAATCCTGAAAGAATTTTTAGAAAACCTACGAGGTGGCCTTAAAGAGCAGCTTGTGGTTGAGCCCACTAGGGTATCTGTTATTCTGCATTGGGCATGTGTAATTAACCGGATTTGATTAGGGAGCTTAAGGGAAAGGAACACTTGGGAAACAGTGATCATATGTTAGAATTCACCCCGCAAGTTGAGAAGAAGAAACTAAAGTCAGATCTATCAGTATTACTGCGAAGTAAAGGGAATTACAGAGGCTTGAGAGAGGAGCTGACCAAAGTTGATTGGAAAGGGACACTAGCAGGGATGACAGCTGAACAGCAATGGCTGGTATTTCTGGGAGCAAGTCGGAAGACACAGGATAGATACATCCCAAAAGAAAGAGAGCTATTCTAAAGGCAGGATAAAACAGCCGTGGCTGACAAGGGAAGTCAGAGCCAACATAAAAGCAAGAGAGGGTGTGTAATAGAGTAAAAACTAGCTGGATGTTAGAGGTTTGGGAAGCTTTTAAATACCAACAGAAGGCAACTAAAGATGCTACAAGGAGGGAAAATATGAAATTTAAAGATAAGCTATCCAATAATATCAAAGAAGGTACTAGCAGGCTATTTTCAGGTATATAAAGAGTAAAAGAGAGGCGAGGGTAGGTATTGGACAACTGGAAAATGACACTATTACTAAGGAGAAAGTGCTTGGGAAGCTGAAAGGTCTGAAGGTAGGTAAGTCACCTGGACCAAATGGTTTACACCCCAGGGTTCTGAAAGATCTGGCTGAAGTGATTTGTGGAGGCATTAGTAATGATCTTTCAAGAGTCACTAAATTGGTTCCTGTGAAGGGGAAAATTGCAAATGTCACTCCACTCTTCAAGAAGGGAGTGAGGCAAAAGAAAGGAAATGATAGGCCAGTTATTTGGGAAGATGCTGGAGTCAATTGTTAAGGATGAGGTTTTGAGGTACTTGGAGGCACATGATTAAATGGGGCAAAGTCAGCAAGGTTTCCTGAAGGAAAAATATTGCCTGTTGGAGTTCTTTGATGAAAGAACAGGCAGGATATAAAAGGGGAATCTGTGAAAAAGGATACCAAAAGTTTTTTTTCAGCTATATAAAGTATAAAAGTGAGACAAGACCAGATTGTGAACCACTGGAAAATTACTCTAGAGAGGGAGACAAGGAAACGGCAGATGAACTGAGTAAGTATTTTGCATCAGTCTTCACTGTGGAAGATGCTAGCAGTACGCCAGATGTTCTAGTATGTCAGATACTAGCATGGATAGAGCACTGGCTGATCAGCAGGAAGTAGAGTGGGAATAAAGGGAGTCGTTTATGATTGGCAGCCAGTGTCTAGTGGTGTTCCACAGGGGTCAGTATTGGGACTGCATCTTTTTATGTTATGTGTCGATGATTTGGATGATGGAATTGATGGCTTTGTGCCCACGTTTGCGGATGGTATGAAGATAAGTGGAGGGGAAGGTGATGTTGAGGAAGCGGGGTAGCTACAGAAGGACTTAGAGAGATCAAGAGCCTAGGCAAAGAAATAGTAGATGGAAAGGAACATGGGAGTCCTTGTGCAGGAAACCCTAATGGTTAATTTGCAGGTGGAGTCTGTGGTGAGGTGAGGAAGACTCATTTCAAAAGGGGTAGCATTTTAAAACAAGGGTATAATGTTGAGGCTTCATAAACCATTGATGAGGTCTCACTTTGAGTATTGTGAGCAATTTTGGGCTCCTTACCTAAGAAAGGATGTGCTGATATTACAGCTGATATTACCTCGGTTCAAAGGAGGTTCACAGAAGGCTTATCATAGGAGGAACATTTGATAATTCTGTGCCTGTACTCGCTGGAATTTAGACGAATGATGAATGATCTCATTGAAACTTACTGAACATTGAAAGATCTAGATAGAGTGGATGTGGGTAGGATGTTTCCTGTTGTGGGGAGTCTAGGACCAGAGGGCACAATGTCAGAAAAGAGGAATGTTCATTTAGAATGGAGATGAGGAGGAATTCCTTTAGCCAGAGAGTGGTGAGTCTGCCCCAGGTAGCAGCGGAGGCCAAGTCATTGGGTGTATTTAAGGCAGAGGTTGATAGATTCTTACAAATCAGGATGTGAAATGTTACAGGGAGAAGGCAAGAGAGGGAGAAATGGACCAACTATGATGAAATGACATGAAAGACTCAATGGGCTGAATGGCCTAATTCTGCTCCTATGTCTTAAAATCTTAGCAACTTACATGTTTGTCCCACTATTTCTGGCTGTAGCGACACCATCCTCCACACATTAGCATCAAGTCCAGCTGGTTGCTATTGTTTTGAAATCCATTTTTGGTAAGAGCAGTGGTAAAGTTTCTTTCCTTCTTGGCAACTGTAATTGTGCTGAAGTTCTCCTTGAGTTGTTAGACTTTCAGTTTAAACTGCATATAGCATGTCTTTTGAAAGTTCTTATATGGAAGGCAATGTTATTGATAGTGCCAGTCTCAGCACACAAACTTCAGATGTCTATCAGCCTTATTTCATTTGGCATGAGAATAGATTGTTTTTTAGGTCTGTAATGCTTTTCTTGAAGCTGATCTCACAGTTATGTCAGTGTCAAGAGAATTTCACATCTCCCAAGGAACCTGCTGAAGATCACAGATTACACAGTGTACTAGTGCACTAAAACGCTTTGTTTTACGCCGAAATGGTTCAGAAATTAATGTAATCAAACACCAAAAAGCATCTTCAACCTGAGTTAAATAACAATGGATAATGCAGGTCAGGCAGCAGCTGCGGAGAGACAGAAACTGAATTAATCTTACAGTTGGACAATCTTGCATCAGTACTGAGCTGTCTGGTGAAAGGCTTATGAGATGAAACATTAACTCTGTTTATCTTTGTGTAGGTGCTGGTTTACAGGTTTTGGTTTTATTTCAGAAATTTATGCGTTTAATAATGTTCTATAAAGGACACTTTATTCGTTGTCCTTTCTTGGAAGGTGATGGCTGGACAGCCAGAGGGACAGGTGTATCAGTGTGCTCACAGTCTAGCTGAAGAAGTGGAACATTCCCACTCACTTCTGCGAACCTTCTCCCATGAATGCTCAATGTGAAAAAGAAGTCAAGATAGCACTGAGAACGTGCTTCCACAAGCATTCAATCCCTCCACCATTGACAAACAGTTGCAGCAGTGTGTACTATCTACAAGATGTACTGCAACAACACACCAAAGTTCCTAAGGCAGCACCTTCCAGACCCATGACCACTACTATCTAGAAAGACAAGAACAGCAGATATCTCGGAACACCAGCGCTTGTAAATCACCCTGAAAATCACTCACCACACTGACTTGGTAACATTCCGTATCACTATTCCTTCATTGTCACTGGGTTAAGGTCATGGAATTCCCTCACTAACAGCACTGCGGGTGACAAAACGGCCCGAAACGTCGTCACTGCCTCCTCCCATAGATGCTGTCTGGCCTGCTGAGTTCTGCCAGCATTTTGTGTTTTTATTTATTTCCAGCATCTGCAGATTCACTCGTGTTGTCTAAGCAAAGACTTGGTGCCTTTGTGAGCTGGGGGACTGAGAGAAACAGGAGATGAATCCCAGTGAGATTCCAGCATCCAGCAGGTATTTGAGGAATGGAGAGAGTTAACTTTACTTTGCTCTAGCATCGTCAGCAGGACAACACTTGCCCTTTGGCTCCCCAGCGAGGGCTCACCACTGCACTGAAATAGCTAGTGATAGTTTCTGGATCTTCAGCAGATGGTTCGAACGTTGCAAAGAAGAACGTGAAAGGAAGGCAGAAGTCGCTGCAACAAACATTAAAAACATAACACGGATGGAATTTTCCAACAGAAATCATGTGATCTGGGTTGCAGAAAGAACTCTCAGAATCACAGAAACAAACCTATCAGCCTTCCTTCCCCCATGCCGACCAAGATTATCATCATTTGAGGCATCCTGTGGGTGCCGCCTTTCGCTGGGAAGGGTCAAATCCTTGATGTGACGTTGCACAGATCTGGGTCAATGTAAGTAGCTTATCATGGGACACTGATCACAACAGGACATTAATTAGCAGCATCACAACTTGTGCTACTGATAGCTGACGAGCTTGAACACTTGACCTACTGCTCCCTCAAGGTGCAATGACACAGTGTCTCAGCTCACATGTTAAAATCAGCACATAATCCAGATTGGAAATGGAGTCTGCTATGGAGTGAGATAGAGAGGGGAGCCAGAGCAATGTGACTATTGGTGTCTGTACAATCCAGATTCAAAAGGTTCAAAGATTGAAAGTACATTTATTATCAGAGAACCTATAAATGTTACAACTTTGAGATTTGTCTGCTTACAGGAAGCCACAAAGCAAGAAACCCAAAAGAACCCAATTTAAAACCACAAAAACCAACCCCCAATGTGCAGAGAAAACAATAGAAATGAACAACAACAACAGCATTCCAAACCAAATTGAGTCCACAGGTCCACATTCCTGGAGCAGCCCGGATTAGGCCCAAAGCCTTGGAATCATTTCATCATACTAATGGGTCAAGTCATTAGTATCAGTTCACAGTTCACAGACATGAAGCACAGCAGTCTCACAGCCACCACATCATGGAGAGAGAAGTGAACATCACAGAAGAGTTAGCATAAGTGGCCTGACTCTCAACAACCTGCCTTTCCAGTCTATCTGAGCTGGCATTTAAATTGTCCAAACAGCAGATCGTACCTTACATTAGGACTCGGTTCCAATGTGGCAAATCAGTCCAAGCCAAGAACACAATGCCCAGCGATTTGTTTCAGGCCTAGTCGAAAAACATCTTAAAACTATTGAGGAATTACAACCATAAGTCCATCTAGTTCTTCGAAACATTCTACCATACGTGAGATTGGGCTGCACAATCTTCCTCTCCAAATTCATTTCAATCTTGTTCACGTAAGCACCAGTCACCAAGCTTCCTTTGGGTACCCTCAGTTATCTCTCCAAACACCCATCCCCTACAAGTACCTCTCCAATAGCGGGAGAGTATAGGACTAGGGGGCACAGCCTCAGAATATAAGGATGTCTCTTTAGGACAGAGATGAGGAGAAATTTCTTTAGCCAGGGGGTGGTGAATCTGTGGAATTCTTTGCCACTGATGGCTGTAAAGACCAAGTCACTGGGTATATTTAAAGTGGAAGTCAATAGTTTCTTGATTAGTAACGGATTCAAAGGTTTGGGGCAAAGGCAGGAGAATGGGGTTAAGAGGGATAATAAATCAGTCATGATGGAATCATGGAGCAGACTCGATGGGTCAAATGGCCTGATTCTGCTCCTATGTTTATGGTGTTAGACCATAAGACCGTATGACATAGGAGCAGAAATAGGCCATTTGACCCATTGAGTCTGCTCTGCCATTCCATCATGGCTGATCTCAGATCCCACCCAACGCCATACCCCTGCCTTCTCACCATATGTCATATGATGCTATGGTCTGAGTACCACTTTGAAATTTCTCTTCTTCTCTTTGTGAACCAGTCCACTGTCCCCATCTCCAGACAACGTCTGACACTAGGAAGGGATAGTCAGTGTTCCAAGTAATTCTGCTGAACTCCATCTCTACCACCTAGTCAACTGCATTCAGTGTGCTCTCAATGTGGCCTCTCTACATCAGCGAGATGAAGGATAGGCTGATTTACTGAGCATCTCACTACGCATGCCATTCCAACTCCCCTTCTGTCAGGCACCAGTTGCTCCTCAGCTTCAGTTACCTTGTCCCCTTGTCATATTTTGTATCCATTCTCTCTTGTTTCATAGCCCCTCATAGCTAATTATTTTACAGTTTATTATAAAAGTTATTGCTCACTGCTCTGTGATTGGGTCAAGCCTCCCTTACATTTCCTGACAGGATGAGTGGGCCATATTCCACGATCTTTGCTTCTGGAGGTGCTGGCTCAGGTGGGTTGAGTGGTCCATGGACAACAGGTTTGAGGCAGGACAGGTGGAGGGTAGGTGTGATCCTGAGGGATGGTGGCAGCTGGAGATGGTATGTGACTGGGCTGATAGATTCACACCATCATGTATGGGGTGTGCAGTACCTGGTTGACTGGGAAAAGTATCAAGTCAAGTCAAGTCACTTTTATTGTCATTTCGACCATAACTGCTGGTACAGTATATAGTAAAAATGAGACAACTTTTTTTCAGGACCGTGGTGTTACATGGCACAGTACAAAAACTACACTGAACTACGTAAAAACAACACAGAAAAAAACTACACTAGACTACAGACCTACGCAGGACTGCATAAAGTGCACAAAACAGTGCAGGCATTACAATAAATAATAAACAAGACAATAGGGCAGTACGGTGTCAGTCCAGGCTCCGGGTATTGAGGAGTCTGATAGCTTGGGGGAAGAAACTGTTACATAGTCTGGTCGTGAGAGCCCGAATGCTTTGGTGCCTTTTCCCGGATGGCAGGAGAGAGAAGAGTTTGTATGAGGGGTGCATGGGGTCCTTCATAATGCTGTTTGATTTGCGGATGCAGCATGTAGTGTAAATGTCCATAATGGTGGGAAGAGAGACCCCGATGATCTTCTCAGCTGACCTCACCATCCGCTGCAGGATCTTGTGATCTGAGATGGTGTAATTTCCGAACCAGGCAGTGATGCAGCTGCTCAGGATGCTCTCAATACAACCCCTGTAGAATGTGATGAGGATGGGGGGGTGGGAGATGGACTTTCCTCAGCCTTCGCAGAAAGTAGAGACGCTGCTGGGAGCTGGGGTTGAGGGACTAGGTGAGATTCTCCGCCAGGTGAACACCAAGAAATTTGGTGCTCTTTACGATCTCTACCGAGGAGCCGTCGATTTTCACAGGGGAGTGGTTGCTCCATGCCCTCTTGAAGTCAACAACCATCTCTTTTGTTTTGTTCACATTAAGAGACAGGTTGTTGGCTCTGCACCAGTCCGTTAGCCGCTGTACCTCCTGTCTGTAAGCTGACTCGTCGTTCTTGCTGATGAGACCCACCACGGTCGAGTCATCGACGAACTTGATGATATGGTTCGAGCTGTGTGTTGCAGCACAGTCGTGGGTCAGCAAAGTGAACAGCAGTGAACTGAGCTCACACCCTGGGGGGCCCCGTGCTCAGTGTGATGGTGTTGGAGATGCTGCTCCCGATCCGGACTGACTGAGATCTCCCAGTCAGGAAGTCTAGGATCCCGTTGCAGAGGGAGGTGTTCAGGCCCAATAGGCTCAGCTTTCCAAACAGTTTCTGAGGGATGATTGTGTTGAATGCTGAACTGAAGTCGATGAACAGCATTCAAACGTATGTGTCTTTTTTGTCCAGGTGGGTTAGAGCCAGGTGGAGGGTGATGGCAATGGTGGTTGGGACAGTATGTGAACTGCAGGGGGTCCAGTGAGGGGGGCAGCAGGGTCTTGATATGCTTCATGACGAGCCTCTCGAAAAACTTCATGATGATGGATGTAAGTGCAAAGGGACGGTAGTCATTTAGGCAGGACACTGAAGACTTCTTTGGCACGGGAACAATGGTGGTGGCCTTGAAGCACGTTGGAATGGTGGTGCTGCTCAGGGAGATGTTGAAGATGTCAGTGAGAACATCTGCTAGCTGGTCTGCACATCCTCTGAGCACTCTACCGGGGATGTTGTCTGGTCCAGCAGCCTTCCATGGGTTGACCCTGCACAGGGTTCTTCTCATGTTGGCCACGGTGAGACACAGCACCTGGTCATTTGTAGGAGGGGTGGACTCCCTTGCCGCCACGTCATTTTCCGCCTCAAAACAGGCGTAGAAGTTATTCAGCACACCTGGGAGGGAGGCATCACGCACACAGTCAGGTGATGTTGTCCTGTAATTGGTGATGTCCTGGATTGCCTTCCATATGCGCCGTGTGTCGCCGCTGTCCTGGAAGTGGCTGTAGATTCACTGGGCGTGTGCACGCTTTGCCCCTCTGATGGCCCGGGACAGTTTGGCCCTTGCTGTTGTTAGAGCTGCCTTGTCGTCTGCTCTGAAGGCGGAGTCGCGGGACCTCAGCAGCACACGCACCTCCGCGGTCATCCATGGCTTCTGGTTGGCACGTATAGTGATGATCTTGGACAGAGTAACATCATCAATGCACTTTCTGATGTAGCTGGTCACTGATGCTGTGTACTCCTCTAAGTTGGTAGAGTCGCCATCGGCTGCAGCCTCCCTGAACATGTGCCAGTCAGTGTGCTCAAAGCAGTCTTGAAGAGCAGAAATGGCTCCTGCTGGCCAGGTTTTCACCTGCTTCTGAACTGGTCTGGAGCACCTGACGATCGGTCTGTATGCTGAGATTAGCATAACAGAGATGTGGTCTGAGTAACCGGGGTGGGGGCGGGGCTCTGCCTGGTATGCGTCGGGAATGTTTGTGTAAACTAGGTCCAACACGTTCTCCCCCCTCGTTGCAAAGTCCACATACTGATGGAATTTGGGGAGCACTGACTTAAAGTTTGCGTGGTTAAAATCACTAGCGACAATAAACAGTCCATCAGGGAGTGCGTTCTGCAGTTCGCTAATAGCCCCGTACAGTTCACAGAGTGCCTCCTTAGGATTAGCACTGGGGGGGAATGTAGACACCGAATATAAGGACAGAGGTGAATTCCCGTGGCAAATAAAATGGTCTGCATCTAACAGCCACAAACTCCACTAGCGATGAGTATCTGGAAACCAGCACAGAGTTCTTGCTGAGTGTATGGCTTCAGGCTTCAGTACCTCCTACCTGATGGTAACAGTGAGAAAAGTGCATGCCCTGGGTGCTGGAGATCTTTAATAATGGATGCTGCCTTTCTGAGACACCGCTCCCTGAAGCTGTCCTGGGCACTTTGTAGGCTAGTGCCTAGGCTGTATCCGACTAAATTTACAACCTTCTGCAGCTTCTTTCGGTCCTGTGCTGTAGCCCCTCCATACCACACAGTGATGCAACCTGTCAAAATGCTCTCCATGGTACATCTATAGAAGTTGTTGAGTGTATTTGTTGACATGCCAAATCTCTTCAAACTCCTAATGAAATACAGCCACTGTAACTGCATCGATATGTTGGGAACAGGTTAGATGCTCAGAGACCCTGACTCCCAGGAACTTGAAACTGCTCACTCTCTCCACTTCTGATCCCTCTATGAGGATTGGTATGTGTTCCTTCATCTTACCCTTCCTGAAGTCCACAATCAGCTCTTTCATCTTACTGACACTGAGTGCCAGGTTGTTGCTGCGGCACCACTCCAGTAGTTGGCATATCTCACTCCTGTACGCCCTCTCGTCACCTCCTGAGATTCTACCAACAATGGTTGTATCATCACCAAATTTATAGATGGTATTTGAGCTATGCCTAGTCACACAGTCTTGTGTATATAGAGTAGAGCAGTGTGCTAAGCGCACATCCTTGAGGTGCTCCAGTGTTGATTGTCAGCAAGGAGATGTTGTCACCAATCTGCACAGATTGTGGTCTTCCGGTTAGGAAGTCGAGGATCCAATTGCAGAGGGAGGTATAGAGGTACTATATTAAAATTTTTACAAGTGGTTTGCAATAACATTTACCACAGGCAGGAGACTGGTTACAGAGTAGGAGTGAATGGACTCATTTTCAGATTGGTTGATGTGTATCAGTACTCAGTTCACAGACCTTCACTACCTAGAGATGTCTTTGGTACAACATGGAAAGTGGATGGATCTAAATTTGCTGATAAAAAGCTATGAGGAGCATAGAATCTGCCAAAAGCCACAGACTGACAGGCTGGTTAAATAAGTGGAATGCTAGTGGCAGCTGGAATATGCGGGGTGGACACTGAGAGCAAGTACTGAGAGGCAGAGCATTTTTCAGGCACTGAGAATCAGTTAAAGATTTGTGTAGAGGAGGGATCTGGGAACACTGGCTCAGGAGATGCAAGTTTCACCAGCAGTCGGGGGTGGGGGGGATAAAGGGCTGAACACCATCGCTGGAGGGTCAGTGGGAGGGGAATTCGTGAGGTGAGACTATGCACGTAGTGCTGGTGTCCTGAGGAAGGAAATGCCTGTCTCAGTGTGTGCATCACAGAGCTCATTCCTGGTTTCCCCACTGAGGTCAGAGTGATGGAGAAAGCTTAGTTTATACTCACTGGGGATCGACGCAGAGAGAGAGTTACAGAAGAGCCAGACTCACAGAGTGGTCCAGCACAGCAAAGGGCCGTTCAGCCCATCGGGTTCATGCTAAGCTATTATTCTACCCAGTCTCATTGACCTGCACCTGGACCATAGCCCTCCATCCCCCTCGCATCCATGTACTTATCCAAACTTCTCTTATCCACCACTGGCACCAGCAGCTCGTTCCACACTCTCACCACCCTCTGAGTGAAGAAGCTCCCATGCATGTTCCCCTTAAATATTTCACCTTGCACCCTTAACCTATGACCTTTAGTTCTAGTCTCACCCAACCTCAGAGGAAAAAGCCTGTTTGCATTTAATTTAATGACATTACAAGTCTATGACTTTGGGTGGATATGCATCTATGGTCTGCTCGGTGTTAGTGGGTGCAAGAGCTGCCTTTTCAGCGGGTTGTGAATACCTGAGTTGTCGGCAGTCGTGCCCCCTCTGCACCTAGCTTTCCACCGAGGATATATAGAACTTCTGAAACTAGTCAGCAGCTGCTTCTGCCTTTGCAAAATGCCAGCGTGCTGAGCTCTCTCGTCATTGATACGTTGCGGTTAACACAGGATCAGCGTGCTGACATCAGTGTGAGTAGCTTGCACTTCATGTACAGCAGGTCACGTGAAAGGATAAGCAGCAATTGTGTGGTGCGCACCGGGTCAGGTAGAACAGCAGAGACGTGGGTACGTCATCATGGGGAAGGAGGGGAAGCATGGAAACATTTTCTGGCAAGAGATGGAGTATTTACCAAACTTTTACAGATGTAGCATGGAGAGAATTCTGACTGGTTGAGTCACTGTCTGGCATGGAGAGGTCACTGCATAGGATCAGATAAGCTGCAGAGGGCTGTAAATTCAACCAGCTCCATCGTGGGACCAGCCTCCTCACCGTTAACGGCCTCTTCACCAGGTGATTTTAATGGGCGATGCCTCAGGAGTGGCATCCATCATTCAGGACCCTTGCCACCCAGGACATGCCCTCTTCTCATTACAACCATGTGTGTCCTCATCGCATCATCACTCAGCCTCTTGACTGTCCTTACAAAGCGGGATGATAAATAAAATTCTCAGTGTGTGAGATCTGATTTTAGGTTCCCAGGACAATTCATTGCAGACATTTCTATATGATTACGGTATCCGGGCAGGTTAGAATTTCATCCGATGGCCTTGAACTGGGCATACTGAACAGGACCGAATGTGCATTGATCTGCTTTATTGACACAAAGCTTTAAACCATTAAAGGGTTGGTTCAGCCTGGAGTTGCATGGCAAGAGCAAATCGAAACCTATTCTATTTAGCACCATGTATCTGCAACACTGTTCAGGTTCAAATCAATTCACCTGTTTCATCCTTTTGCCCAGTGAATCTCGCAACTTGAGCCCGTAATAAGCTTGTGAAAACAATGCTTCCTTTGTTTACATCAGTTGAAGCAGATGTGTGGGTATGCACGAGTGAAATGCAGCTGTGACAATTCAGCCATCTCATCATGTGAGGGTCCAGGAGAGAGCTTGTTATAGCAAACAGGAAGCCAGCTAATGAGTTATCTTCCCACTTCTCTAAGAATCACAATCAGTATCAGGATTACTATCACTGACATAAACACTAGCATTGTGAATTTGTGTCAACAAAGTGCAATACAGATCTGAGAATTACCATAAGTTACTGTTGTAACTGAGATCTGAGTGACTAGTGAGACACTGAGGCTGGTGATAGAGAAGTCTTTATTCATCATGTTAAGCAGATATTCTACTGGAGACCCTCTCAGTGGAGTCTCTCAAACACTACGTACTCTTGTATACGTCACAGCAGAACATTCAATAAAGTTTCAATATTTACAATTACACTGTTTACTTCAATATTTTGGGGTGACAATGCTGATGTTGAATTACATATTTACAGTGGCAGATGCCTCTGAATGTTCAAATACAATTAGCAGACAAAGTAATTCACACAGATGGTCGAAAAGCTTCTTGGGACAGAGATAACAGAGACCCAAAATTAATGTTGTCAGGACTGACTCTCTTGATTCATAAATATCCCGACTACTGATTGATCAGCTATACCAGTGACCACCTTTGATATGCTAAGTGACACAATCACTTTACAGACACTTAGATTGTGTCTGTAAAATCCTTGCACCTACAATGCTGCAAATAACTTATCCATGTTGCCTGGTTTGATGCAGGCCAATTAACACAACCCCATTGTCTTAGTTTGGCTGATGCATATGAGAGTGAGAACATCTCACTTTACAAACCATATCTGTTAGCAGCACCTGCTCTGTAGGACAATGCTGCTGCCTTCTAACCACAAATTAATTTATATATATAATCGGTAGTGCAAAAAGAGAGTAAAAAGAGATCAAATGTTCATGGTCCATTCACAAATCTGATGGTGGAGGAGAAGAGGCTGTATCTTCAGGCTCCTTTACCTCCTCCCTGATATTAGCAATGAGAAGAGGGCATCTCCAGTAAGATAAGGGTCCCTCATGATGAATGCTGCCTTATTGAGGCATCAACTTTTGAAGATCTCTTCAATGCTGGGGAGGCTGGTACCCAGGATAGAGCTGGCTGAGTTTACAAGCCTCTGCAACCATCTTCCGATCCTGTGAATTGGTGACTCTGTACCAGACGATGATCGTCATCTCTTTACTTCCCACAGTTTGCCATTTTGTACTAATGATTGTATCTGGGTTTATTACAAACTATCATGGGGCTGTGGAACATCCTCACATCAGCTATCACTGTCTGGTTTCGTGCACTACCCTCTCACAACATACCAATGCTACAGCAAACTGCCCGGCCAGTAGAAAAGGTCATTGGCTGGGCTCTACCGTCACTGCAGGATTTGTATGTGTCCTGGACAAAGAAATGGGCAGGAAATATAATTGTGGACACTACCCACCCTGCAAACTGTCTTTTTCAAAATCTCCCTTCAGGAAAGCACTATAGAGCGATTAAAACATAAACTTCATGCCATCTTAAAAATTTCTACCCCCGGGCAGCAAGTCTGATCAACAATTCTAGTTAGCCCCCACACCCCCCACATCCTATCTATCTATTACCTCAGTCACTGCTCTGCACTGTAAACACTTGAAACCTCTGCTTATAATGCTGTTTACATTGTAAATACATCCTGGTGCTTATGTGTTTATTCACATTTACTCCACACCAAGACTTTAACCTCCAAGTTTATTTTATATAATTCTTTGTTCTTTATAATTATTGAATACAGTATTGTGGTTTTTTTGTTGCGTATCGTATCCTGACCAAAACAACACAGCAAATTCCTAATCCATGTAATTGTAAATAGTGAATAAAGTTGATCCTTGATTCTCCTTGACTACATGTTCATCACAGCAGTGTGGGCCAAAAGACTTGTATTGTGTTGTAGCTTTTCTATGTTTCTATGTTTACATCACAGGAACTGGTCTTTTGGCTCACAATGTCTGTGTCAAACATGACACCTAATTAATTCTTCTGCCTGTATGTAATTTGTCTCCCTGCATATTCAAGCTCTTCTAAACACTCTTCTATTTTTCCAGCTCTGCCAGTGGCAGATCATTCCAAACACCTGCTGCTTTCTGTGTAAAAGAACTTGTCCTACACATCTCCTTTAAGCTTGCCCCCCTCACCTTAAATGCATATCATGTAGTATTTAACATCTCTACCTGGGACAAAGACTATCTCTCATAATTTTATGAACTTCTATCAGGTCAGTCTCTGATCCTCAGAGTAAACTACCCAAGTTTGTCCATCCTCTCCTAATAGCTTCTATCTTCTAATCCAAGCAACATCCGGTGAACTTCTTCTGTGCCTTTCCAAAGCCTTCACATCCTTCCTGAATGGGATACACAGTTTTCCAAATCAAAGTTTTACTTAGCTGCAACATGACATCCTGAATCTTAAACTCAGTGCCTTGACCAATGAAGACAAGCAAGCTGTGCACCTTGTTCACCGCACTATCTCCCTGTCTGGCCAGTTTCAATGCAATGGATTTGGACCCTGAGATTTCTCTGTACTTCAATGCTGTTAAGGCTGCTGCCATTAACTGTGTATTTCCCTTTACTAAAGTGTAACAAGTCACACTTCCCTGGATTAGACCCACCCGCAATTTCCTGCCTTTCTCTGTAACTGATCTGTATTAAACTGTATCATTTGATAGCAGTCTACACTGTCCACAACTCCTCCCATCTGCATGTCTTCTGCAAACTTACCTACCCTCCCATCTACATCTTCATCAATGAATATATATATATATATAGCTCAACCAGGTTCAATCCCCACTCCACCACTGAGAATAGACAGCATTCCTCACCATCTGGGACACGCTCTTTTTACTAACATTGTGAAGAAGGTGCAGGAAATTGTAGACTCACACTCAGTGGTTCAGGAACAGCTTCTTCCTCTCTGTAATCAGATGTCTGAATAGTCCCCATTATTCCTTTTTTTGCACAATGTACTGATTTTTTGCTATTCGTAGTAATTTTACATCATTGCACTGTTTGGCTACTACAAAACCACAAATTTCATCTCGTAAGTTAGTGATCATTTTGTTCTCCTTACACTTGTCTACAGAAGATGGCATTAAACAATCTTGAATCTTGATAATACATGTAAATCTGATTCTGATTCTGATGGATCGCCACGCCAACCGATGCTCAATTAGATTCTAGTGTATTTACAGCTATTGTGATTTATGCAAATATATTAATATTAGGATTTCCAGAAGCAGCGGTTCTGAGCTCCAAAAATTAAACATTTGCTACCTGATCATCAGCACTCTGCCTGTCCATACCTAAGGGCTATCATCAAATTTACAGCACAACAAGGGGTCCTCTTCACCTACCAATGATGCCTACCAGCTATAATTCTACTTACCTGATTCCTATCTGCACTAACCCTGTTTGCATAGGTAGCTCAGATTGCTTGTGGTATTTCTGAATTTGCAGACTCGCTGCGATTGTTTCTGCTGGGTGTTTTCCACCTGCCTGCCTCTGCTTTTATTTTGCAATTCCTTTCTACTTTGTTGAAAGAATTAGGACTGCAGCTGCATATTGCAGTGCAATTGAAAATCACATCTGGCAGCCAATAATGGCTGTGGTTGCAGTTGTTTTAGTGTTAACTGCTGTCCAGGGTGTACGAACAATAGCCTTCCTCATCTGCCTCTTGGACAGAGAGATAATTGAGTGGGCAGATGGAGCCTGGTTTAACAATTCATTTGAAATCTGAAATCCATCCGTGAATCACTCAGTTGGAATTGACTGCCCATGAGGGATGAGGCTGTAGGTTATTGATCTAATGCTAACATCCTATTGTCTATTTATATTTGAATACCAGAATCAGAATCAGGTTTACACTGGCATGAGATTGGTCTTTTTGAGGCAGTGCAATACATTAAAAATCACCATGTTACAATAAGAAATGTGTGAAACAATAAGCAATGCGAAAAGAGAGCAAAAGGTGAAGTAGTGTTTGTTCTTGGGCTCATGGTCCATTCAGAAGTCTGAAGGTGGAGTTCTTGAACTTAATCCAGAAATCAATCTTAAAGTTTTATTATCAAAGTATGTATATGTCACCATATACAACCCTGAGATTCATTTTCTTGCGGGCATACTCAATAATGCATATAATAATAACCATAACAGAATCAATGACAGACAACAACCAAGTTGTTCAACCAGTTTGCAGAAGACAAAAACTACAAATACAGAAAGAAGAAACAATAATGTAAATAAATATAATATAATGTAATAAATAATGTAAGAATAATGTAAATAAATATCGGGAACATGAGACAAAAAGCCTTGAAAGTTAGCCCATTGGCTGTTGGGACATTTCAATGATGGGGCACGTGAAGCTGAGTGAAGTTACCCCCTTCAGCTGGTTGTGGGACAATAACTGTTCCTGAGCCTGGTGGTGTGAGTCCTGAGGCTGCTGTACCTTCTATCTGCTGACAGCCTGGGTGTCCTGGGTGGCGGGGGCCCCTAATGAAGGATGCTGTTTTGCTGCAACAGCGTTTCAGTAGGTGTGCTCAATGGTGGGGAGGGTTTACCCATGATGGACTAGGCTGTATCCATTACTTTTTGTAGCTTTTTCCATTCAAGGGTATTGGTATTTCCAACCAGTCAATATACTCTCCATCTAACATCTATAGACGTTTTAGATGTCATGCCAAATCTTCACAAACTCCTTATGAAGTCGAAGTGCTGCCGTGCTTTCTTTGTGCTGGGCCCACGACAGGTCCTCTGAAATGATAGCACCGCATAAGTTAAAGTTGCTAACCTCTCCACCTCTGATCCTCCGATGAGGATCGCCTCATGGACCTATGGTTTCCTTCTGAAGTCTATGACCACTTTCTCAATCTTGCTGACATTGACTGAGAGGTTGTTGTTACGACACCGCTCAGCCAGATTTTCAATCTCCCTCTTGTAAGATGATTCATCACTGTCTTTGATTCAGCCCACCATGGTGGTGTCATCAGCAATCTTGGGTATGACATTGGAGCTCTGCTTAGTTACACAGTCAAAAATGTAAAGCCAGTAGAGAGGGGGACGAGGCACACAGACTTGTGCCACAATTGTGCTGATAGGGATTGTGGAGGAGATGTTGTTGCCAATCCGAACTGATTGGGGTCTGCACGAGGAAATCCAGGATCCAATTGCACAAGGAAATATTGAGGCCAAGGTCCTTGAGTGCATCGATTAGTTTTTAGGGATAAAGGTATTGAATGCTGAGCTGTAGTTGATCAAGAACATCCTGATGTTGGCAGCTTTGCTGTCCAGATGTTCCAGGATTGAGTGAAGAGCCAATGAGATGGCAGTGGACCTGTTGCTCCAGTTTTGTTGAATGTTTTGATGTGCGTGTGACAAACAAAGCTATTTCTTCATATTTGGTCTAAAGCTGGAGTAATGCTTGCAGTTCTGGTTACCACATTGCAAGACCAATGAGATTAAGCTCAGGAAGGTACAAAAACCAAATCACAAGGATGTTGCCTGGATTGGAAGGGCTAAATGGCCAGTAACTATAACAGAATCAGTGAAAGATCAACCAGAGTGCAGAAGACAGCAAACCGTGTAAATGCAGATATAAATAAATAGCAATAAATAACAAGAACTTGAGATAGAGTCCTTAAAGTGAGATAATTGGTTATGGGAACATTTTAATGATGGGGCAAGTGAGTCTAGTTATCCCTTTTTGTTCAAGAGCCCAATGGTTGAGGGGTAGAAACTGTTATTGAACCTGGTGGCACGTATCCTGAGGCACTTGTATCTTCTACGCGATGGCAGTAGCGAGAAAAGAGCATGGTCTGTGTGGTGGGTATCTTGGGTGATGGGTGCTGTTTGCATACAACAGCGTTTCATGTAGATGTGCTCAATGGGCTTTGCCTTTGATGTACTTGGCCAAATCCACTACCTTTTATAGGATTTTTCATTCAAAGCTGTTGGTGTTTCCATACCAGGCAGTGATGCAGCCAGTCTATATATTCCCCACCACACAACTATGGAAGTTTGTCAAAGTTTTAGATGTTATGCCAAAACTCCACAGACTCCAAAGGAAGTAGAGGTGCTGCTGTGCTTTCTTTACAATCAGAATTCTGTATTGGCCTCGGACAGGCCCTCTGAAATAGTAACACCAAAGACTGGCTCAAAGACCTCTGGTTTCCCTCTTCTGAAGTCTATAACCAGTTCCTTGATCTTGCTGACATAGAGTGAGAGGTTGTTGTTACGACACCGCTCAGCCAGATTTTCAATCTCCCTCCTGTATGATGATTCATCACAGTCTTTGATTCAGCCCACCATGGTGGTGTCATCAGCAATCTTGAGTATGACATTGGAGCTCTGCTTAGTTACACAGTCTAAAATGTAAAGCCAGTAGAGAGGGGGACGAGGCACACAGAGTTGTGCCGCAACTGTGCTGATAGGGATTGTGGAGGAGATGTTGTTGCCAATCCGAACTGACTGGGGTCTGCACGAGGAAATCCAGGATCCAATTGCACAAGGCCAAGGTCTTGAAGCTTATTGATTAGTTTTGAGGAGATGATGGTATTGAATACCAAGCTGTAGTAGATAAAGAGCATCCTGATGTTTGCATCTTTGCTGTCCAGATGTTCCAGGGTTCAGTGAAGAGCCAGTGAGATGGCATCTGCTGTGGACTGTTGCTCCAGTAGGCAAATTGGAGCTGATCTAAGTTGGTTCTGAGACAGGTGTTGATATGTTTCATTATCAAACTCTCAAAACACTAATTCTTTGCTGTCCTAACCTCTGGACCATTGTTCTTTAGCCTCTACCTGCATGCAGGTAAAAGAAGGACAGCCAAGTGATCTGATTTACCAAAATGCGATCTGGGTATGGAACAGTAGACATTCCTTATCTTAATATAACAATGGTCTAGTGTGTTGGGACCTCTGGTTCTACAGGTTGTATGCTGATGGTAATTGGGTAGGGTTTTCTTCAAACAAGCCTGGTTGAAGTCTCCAACTATGATTTAAAATGCATTGGGATGGACTGTTTGAAAATGTATCTCACAAGTACATTGAAAATTCAGGTTTCTTAGAAAGCTGAAATAATTTTTTAAAAATGTCAAAGTGGCGTCTTATTCAATCTAGAGAAAGCCAGAAGGTATCCCATGCAGATGTCTTAGCATTGGCCTACATCTGATATAAAACCCAATGTATGGGCAATTTGGGGGCTCAAGGTTATCCTGACAGCTACCTCCTTTCTTTTGGTTCTGCTTTGATTGTGCTTCATACAGGGCCACAACAAAAGAAGAGGCAAACATCGCTGATTTTCGTTGTCATTGGCATTTCATATCGAATTTACATTTTGTAATCCGTTGCAGATATTCACAATATTTACCCATTTGCAATGTAGTTAACTCAAGAAAATGGGAGGTTGCTGACAGGATCCTTAAAATAGCTGAGTCTCTGAGCTGCCAGGGACATTATCCTATCTAATAAAGTTGTCCTTCTGTGTGATTTTTTATTAATTTCTATGCATTAAATTTGATATTAGCAATGTCAGGAAATCAGTTAAGAAATTTTAACATAAAGGTTGTAATTCACAGTTAATCAGTCCCAGTGGGAATTCTCCATAACAAGAGACTAAGAAAATTTTTTGTGTCCCCAATATCCCTCATCAACTTTTACAGCTGCACCATAGAAAGCTTCCTGTCTGGATGCATTATAGCTTGGTATGGCAACTGTTTTGCCCAAGATCACAAGAAATTACAAACAGTTGTTTCTACAACCCAGTCTATCACAAAAAACCTGGCTTCCATGGACTCTTATAGTCAATGTCAGCAAAACAGAAGAGCTGGTCATTAACTTCAGAAAAGGGGTGGGGGTTGCACATGCTCTTGTCTACGTCAACAGAGCCGAGGCTGAGAGTGAACATCACCTATAGCCTGTCCTGGTCCAGCCACCTGGATGCCATTGCCAAGAAAGCTCACCAAACCTCTCCTTCCTCAAGAGCCTGAAGAAACTTGGCTTGTTCTCATTGGCGCTTGCCAATTTTCATTGTTGCACCAGGAACAGCATCCTATGTTGCTCAGAATGGCAACTGCTCCACCCATGACCACAAAAAAAGGGCCCAGAATTATGGTCACAGGTCGGCACATCGTGGAAACCAACAAATCTCTCCATGGACTCTCTACACTTCTCCCTGTCTCAGACAAGTAGCCAGCAGAATCAAAAACCCCACATAACCTTGACCTTCTTTCTTCTTGCCTCTATCTTTGGGAAAAAGGTAAAAGAGGCTGAAAGCAAGCGCATACACCAGGCTCAAGGATAGCTTCTACCCCTGTTGTAAGATTATTGAATAGTCCCCTATGATAAAATGGACTCTTAACATCACAACCTGCCTCATTATGACCTTGCACCTCATTGCTTACATGCACTGCACTTTCTGTGTATGCGTTACACTTTATTCTTTTGTGGTTTCACCTTGTACTACCTCAGCACTCTGTGTCATCAATTGACCTGCATGAACAGTATGCCCCAGACAAGCTTTTCACTGGACCTCTGTAATGTGACAATAATAAACCAATTCCAATTCCAGTTTCACTTTGTTCTGCCTCAGGAAAGAAACCCAATATTCAAAGATCCCACCCACCCCAAACATACTCTCTTCTCCCCGCTTCCAAATGGCAGTAGGTACAAAAGCTAGAAGACACCTACTACCACTTTCAAAGACATCTTCTATCCCACTGTTACATAACTCTTGAATGGAGTTCTTGTATGATAAAGATGAACTCGTGATGGCCCTTGCACCTTATTGTCTAGCTTCACTGCACTTTCTCAGTAACAGTATTATCGGTTCTGTTAATGTCTTTTTTATTGTACTGTAATGGACTTGTATTCACCCCTCCCATTGAGCAGAAAATACAAAGGGCTGAAGGGACGTACACCCAGGCTCAAGGACAGCTTGTACTGTACTGTTAAAAGACTATTGAATGTTTCCCTAGGATGATAAGATTGCCACGATCTCATGATCTACCTTGCTGTGACCTTGCAAGTTGTGTCTATTTGCACTGGTCTCTCTCTCTCTCTCTGGTCTGTTACATTTCATTCTGCAATTTCTGCTTCTGTAGTTTTGCCTTGTATTACTCAATGCACTGCAGTACTGAACTGATCTGTCTGGGTGGAATGCAAGACTAATTTGTCACTGGAACCTGGTACACGTGACACCAGTAAACCAATTCACCAGCTTATCTGGAATGACCTGTCTGGGTGGTATGCACACAAAAGCTTTTCACTGTATCTTGGTGCATGTGACGAAAACAGCCCAATTCCCAATTATTCACAAGCATCTTCAGACAACCGGTTCTCTATGGTAGGTAAGAACAACGTCCAGCAGTCCTGCACGCATCAGATGTTATGGGAGGTGGTGCTAGAGGCTGATATGTTAGAGCATTTGAGTGGTCCTTAGGTCGGCACTGGGCGATAGAAACATAGTGGAAATGTAGGAGGGAAAGGGTAGATTGGTTTTAGAGCAGGTTAAAAGATTGGCACAGCACTGTGCACTGAAGGGGCTGCACTGTTCTATGTTCTTGGTTAACTATTCCACACCAGTGGCAATGTGGAAAATGCTCCAGGTTCTCGCTTTAAAAACAAGAAATTCCAATCTGACTCTCAAACCACTTTCTAACTCATGAGAATAAATAGAAAGATTTGAGCTGATGGGCCCTATTGTTAAAGATTGCTCAAAAAAATGCCTTTTTATGGTCCACATTTGAGATGGGAACAGATGAGCTTAGACAGGTTGTAACATTCCCTGGTGAATTACATGCACTCCTAACATCACAATGAGCAACTGGAATATCTGCCCATTTTCCACCCCCACATTCCCTAAACTTCACCTTCCTCGATGCACAAACCTCACTGCTACAGAATTGGGTAAGGAGCAGGGACCAGTCAGATAACATCTGATAACCTTTTTTTATCCTCTCCCCATCCCTCCCCTCTCTCTCTCTCTCTCCCCTTCTCTCTCTCTCTCTCTCTCTCCTTCTCTCTCTCCTTCTCTCTTTCCCTCTCACTCCTTCTCTCTCTCTCTCCCCCTCATTCACTGTATCTCCACTCCTTCTTATCTTCCTTTTCCCCTCACTTCTTACCCCTCCATTTCATGACCCTCCCTATCTCTCCCTTCCTTTTACCTATCCTCATTCCCTCATTCCCATTTCTCCTTGCCCATCCTGTTCAAGGCCCTAAACCTGCCTGTCCCCTCCCAGTTCCCCATACCACCTTTCACCTACCACTCACCTGCGTCTCCCTCCCACCTTCTTCCCCCCTTGCTCTTCCTCTTCCTCCCCTATCCCTCCCTACCTCACAGTCCACTCCATCCCTCTGACCCCACCCTCCCTATCCCTCTCCTTCCCTGTCCCACCCTGAGCACTCAATAATACCTCTGGTGATGACTTTGTGTCTGCTGTAATCTTTTGCCTGGGCCATTGGCCTAGTTGCAAATGGATTTCTGTCATCACATCCCAAACAATGGCCCTTGACTGAAACATCAACTGGTTATTTCCCTCCATAGATGCTGCCTGACCTGCTGAGTTCTCCAGTAACTTGTGTATCGTCCAGGTTCCAGCATCTGCAGTCTGGTACTGCACAACCCCGAGCTGAATAGGGCTGGGAGCTTGTATTCTGCAGGATGAGAGATTTGTGGCTGGGGCCTAGAGAATCTGGTCATCAACACCAGCTCAGCACACACTCCACACTCCTACATGCCCGAGTTCCCAGCTGGATGCAGACTGAGGTCAGAGCTGCAGTTTGTTACAGCACCATTACAGATAACATTGGTGCTGTCAATGTCTCCAGCATACAACTTCCCATCAGCAGGGTGTCCACTGGGCCAGCTCTGGTCCAACAATCAGATGCGGTAGTGTAGGAACCAGCGGTGATGGCTGTTGCCCAGCACACAATAGGAAGCTGCAGATACACTGCATTAAGATTGGGAGATCATGGGACCCAGCAAGGAATCTGTCATATGCCCTACCTTCTGGAAACTGTACATCCCTGCCATTTGTCTCAAACACCCATCCCTCCAACTCTCACAGCTCACTAGTCTACCTCTCACACCTCAACATGTCTGCAGCCCTCCCTCTTCCTTACCTCCCTTTCCTCCTTCCTTGTCCTTCCCCTCTGTCCCTCCCTTCCATCTCCCCCTTTCTCACCTCCTTCTCCCCTCCCTCCCTCCCTCCCTCTCTCTTGCTTTGCCTCTCTCTCCCTCCTTGTCCCTCCACTCCGCCCCTCCCTATCTCTCCCTTCCTCTCTCTCTATCCACCCAAGTTTAAGGGTAACACGAGGGGGAATTTCTTTACTCAGAGAGTGGTAGCTGTGTGGAACGAGCTTCCAGTAGAAGTGGTAGAGGCAGGTTCGGTATTGTCATTTAAAGTAAAATTGGATAGGTACATGGACAGGAAAGGAATGGAGGGTTATGGTCTGAGTGCAGGTCGGTGGGACTAGGTGAGAGTAAGCGTTCGGCACGGACTAGAAGGGCCGAGATGGCCTGTTTGCGTGCTGTAATTGTTATATGGTTATATGGTTTCCTTCAGGGAAATCTTGCCTGATAAATCTGTTGGAATTCTCTGAGGAATTAACAAGATCAGAATCCATGGTATTACAGGTGAGATATCAACATGGATGGGGATGGACTGGCTGACTGTCAGGAGGCAAAGACTGGGAATAAAGAAGGTCTTTTCTGGTTGGCTGCCTGTGTTCTGCAGGAGATGATGTTGGGACCGGTTCTTTTCACATTATGCAGTATGTTAATGACTTGGATGGAATTGATAGCTTTGTGGCAAAGTTTGTGGTTTATACAAAGATAGGTGGAGGGGCAGATGGTTTTGAGCAAGCAGGGAGTTGGCAGAAGGACTTAGATTAAGAGAATGGTCAATGAAGTAACAGATGGAATATTGTGTGGGGAAGTGTATAGACATTCACTCTGGTAGAAGGAATAAAGGCGTAGACTATTTTCTAAATGGGAAGAGAATTCTGAAATCAGAGGTGCAAAGGGACTTGGGGGTCCTAGTGCAGGACTTGCTTAACTTGCAGGTTGAGTCAGTGGGGAGAAAGACAAACGCATTAATTTCAAGAGGACTAGAAAATAAAAGCAAGGACACAATGCTGAGTCAGTTGGTTGTTGTGACGTGTCTAGTGTGGTAGTGTAGTGGGTAGTGCTTGTCACTCTCACTTTCAGCTTCTACCACTGCCTAGCGGTCTTGAGAAAAGGAGAGCTGAATGTAAGTCTCTCCCCACCAGTACACAGTCTCTGCAACAACAAGCCTCACATAGTGCCTCCTCACAGGCAACACACAGAAACTGAACTCCTTTCGGATTCAGGCTGAACTACAGACGACGGGGAGGAGGTCTGGCCCCTGCACACGTAGCATGTAGGCCCACTGGTGTGTGGACACGTGCTGGTGCTCGTGGACCAGATCCCCAACTATGGGTAAGTAGCCCCACTGCTTTGTGGGCAGCCTCGGAGGAGACAAAGGCTACGGGAGTAAATCCAGAATGGAGACCCTAAGGCAACGCATGTCATTGAATATCCTTCCAGCAGCTCCAGCAGCCAAGCTGGTGCCAAGCGCATTGCTTCATAAACTTTCCTTTAGACTACACATTTGGATCTTGAGAACTGGGCATCCCTGGATCTCCGTACCCTCTGCCCAGGCCTGTGCCCTGGAGAGGTCACTCCGTGCCACACTCCATTGTCCTTCTAGAAAGACGGATGTCATCATTATCGTCATCATCAATATTGAGGCTTTATAAGGCTTTGGTCAGACTACACTTGGAGGATTGTGAGCAGTTTTAGGCCCCTTATCTAAGAAAGGATGTCCGTACATTGGAGAGAGTCCAGAGAACATTCATAAATGAACCCAGGAATGAAAGAGTTAAGGTATAAGGAGCATTTCACTTTAAGGCGGTCCCACTGAAGTAGTGCTTCAGAAGTTCAGAAGCAAGAGATATGACTAAAAACATCACAAATCACATCTTTTCTGAAGTAAATTGTGACCAGTCATCTCCACAAACATTGAAGAAGCAAGCGGGATTTGAGGGATGAACCATACTGGTGTATTGCAAAGCTGGAATGCAATCCGATCAGGACACTGTCGCTGTTGGAGTGAACAATTTGGAGAGGAGGTGATGTGGAAGAGTTTCGATGCCTGTCTACCTAACCCAGGTGTGAGGTTGGATCGGTCCAAGCACCAAGTCAATTAGGTGAGATGGAGAACACCTTCAGGGTGTGTTGTTGCACCAGGGCCCAGGTCCTAGAACGAGGCCCTACTGGTGCTTAGACAATTTAAATACCGGCCCAGATAGACTGGAAAGCCCAAGCACGGAGACAAACGACAGGCTGATTTGCCTGCTCTCCCGCGATCTTCATTCCTTTTTCCGATGGCTATTGTCTCTGCAAGTTCACAACATTTTAGCCCCTCTAGTATGATGAACTGAGGTCAGGTCTTGGGCCTACTACTCCTTCTGCTCTGGCGAGCAGATCTAAGGACAAAATCTGGTTCAAAATGCTCTTGTTTGCATCTATTGTTTTGTGTGTGTGTGTGTGTGTGTGTGTGTGTGTGTGTGTGTGTGTGTGTGTGTGTGTGTGTGTGTGTGTGTGTGTGTGTGTGTGTGTGTGTGTGTGTGTGTGTGTGTGTGTGTGTGTACATGAGTGAGTGAGAGTGTGTGTGTGTGAGTGTGTGCGCGCATGAGTGTGTGTGAGTATGAGTGTGTCTGAGTGTATGTGTGTGTGCATGAGTATGTGCGTGAGTGGTGTGAGTGTGCCTGTGTGTGTCTGAGTGTGTCTGTGTGTGAGTGTGAGTGGTGTGAGTGTGCCTGTGTGTGGCTGAGTGTGTCTGTGTGTGAGTGTGAGTGTGTATGTGTGGGCGTGAGTGTGTCTGTGTGTGAGTGTGAGTGTGTTTACTTTTTTCTCTGTGCAGTTGTTATTTTTTTAATTGGGTTCTGTTGGATTTCTTGCTTTGTGGCTGTCTGTAAGCAGACAAATCTGAAGGTGTATAATGTATACATTCTTTGATAATAAATGTATTTTGGTGCATTTGACGGCTCTGAGCCTGTACTCACAGGCATTCAGAAGAATAAGTGGGCAGGGTGCGAATCTCATTGAAGCCTATTGAATACTGAAAGGCCTTTATAATGGCATGAACAAGGAAAGGATGATTCCTGTACTGAGGGAGTCTAGGACCAGAGGGCACAGCTTCAGAGTACAACAGAGATAAAGAGGAATTTCTTTACCAGAGGGTGGTGGAATTCTGTGGAATTCATTGCCACAAACAGTTGTGGAGGCCATGTTATTTAGAGTGGCAATTGATAGATTCTTGTTTAGTAAGGACATCAAAGGATACAGGGAGAAGGCAGGAGAATGGGATTGAGAGAGGTGTTAAAAACCACGATGGTAAAGCAGACTTGATGGGCCAAATGGCCTAATTCTGCTCCTATGAGCTATGGTCTCATGGTCAGTCTATGGTCATCGTCAATTTCCTACACACCGAGAAAATAAGGCCCAACCTCACCAGCCTCTCCTAATCCAAACTCTCCAGTCCCAGTAACATCTTTCTGAATATTTTCTGCATCCTTTTCTTACCATACCCACGTGATCAGAACTGGACATGATAATCAAATTGTCATTTCACTGATGTCGTGTACAGTTTTGACCTGATGCTCCAGCTCCTTTACTCAAAGAGGGATTGTTGCGTTGATTGCTCGGCTGAAAAAATATTTCAGGTTTAACAGGACACCACCGTGTTCCCAGGCTTGCTGAGCATGAACACTGACACTCTGAGTGGCTCTGTACACCCTGTCATGATGGTGGCGTAGTGATTAGCGAAATGCTCACTTTACACCTCCCGCTGTAACTTCGCAGCCTGATTCCCACCTTGATCTGTGAGGAGTCTGCACGTTCTCCCTGTGACAGCACAGCTTTCCTCATGGTTTCCTTCTGCAGTCCGCACTTCGGGTTTTGTTTGGTGAATTGCTGGCATCCTGCGTTAGTGGCAAATCTTTCGGACTACGCAGCACAATTGTCACGGAAGTGACGGTACCGCTGACACAGTCCTCTGCATGTTTTGATGCACATAGGCAAATATAACCATATAACCATATAACAATTACAGCATGGAAACAGGCCATCTCAGCCTTTCTAGTCCGTGCCGAACGCTTACACTCATCTAGTCCCACCGACCAGCACTCAGCCCATAGCCCTCCATTCCTTTCCTGTCCATATACCTATCCAATTTTTTTTAAATGACAATATCGAACCTGCCTCTACCACTTCTACTGGAAGCTCGTTCCACACAGCTACCACTCTCTGAGTAAAGAAGTTCCCCCTCGTGTTACCCCTAAACTTTTGCCCCTTAACTCTCAACTCAAGTCCTCTTGTTTGAATCTCCCCTACTCTCAATGGAGAAAGCCTATCCACATAAACTCTATCTATCCCCCTCATAATTTTAAATACCTCTATCAAGTCCCCCCTCAACCTTCTATGCTCTAAAAAATAAAGACCTAACTTGGACAACCTTTCTCTGTAACTTAGGTGCTGAAACCCAGGTAACATTCTAGTAAATCTCCTCTGTACTCTCTCTATTTTGTTGACACCTTTCCTATAATTTGGTGACCAGAACTGTACACAATATAGCTAATCTTTGTCTGTTTATTTCAACTTGACTGCGTTTTTCTCAAATGAGGTTAATACAGGAAATATCACATGAACTCTAATGGGGTGGAAGAATAAAGAGACTTGGTATCTACAAAGAGAAATATCAATTCAGGCCAATTGTCATTTAACCATATATGAATACAGCCAGACGAGACAGCATTACTATGGGGTCAAGGTGCAAAGACACATTACCAACAGTCACACACAGTAAGCACACACTAGATCACAATCACGCAATAAGACTCCCGAAGATCACCCCCCCCCCCCACGTGAACCCACGGCTTGATGCATACATCAACAAACCCACACAAAATATCAGTAAAAACACAATGATGGAGGGAGGTCAGACCCACCCCCCCAGCCCACTGATATCATTTGTTGTCTGGCCCCTGACTCTCGCTAGGTGACACCGCGGCTTTGAGGCCCTGACACTCAACTCCCGATAGGAGAATCCACGGCTTTGTGGCCCGTCCTCGCATATACAGGCACACATAGAATATTAGCAAACACACAACCTAACAAATATCTATGTGTATCGTCCAGTCCCCTCAGTCCATTTTAGACCTTCAGTCGTCACAACTGCACTACACCCACCATGGTCGAGCATGATGTCTCTCCTTCAGTGGCTCAAAAGCAAGAAACCCCGCAGCTTGAGGCTCGAGTCCATTGAACGTCGCTAAAAAATCTGCAGGCGGCCACAACAGAGCTGGTCTTCTGCCGAGGGAAACCCTGGGAGGGCATCAACTCTGTTCCGGACACCGTGCCACACCCCCCACCCCTCGGTGAAACACAACGGCTTCACCCATCACTCTGGACAGCCACAAACAGGCGACACTGGCTTCAGGCCGATCCTCACTACCACCGAGGACCAGAGACCCTCCATTCGCCCCAGCTCACATCCAATAAATCAGCAAATCGGATTTGCAGAATACCAGATTAACAATGTCCAAAGGGGCCTTGCAATCACAAGAAAGGCGACCATGACAGTCACTCACTATTTGACTGTCAGCCTCCATCAACTGAGGCAGCAGCTCCCTCATTATCTCCACCAGCGAGCAACTCGCTGATGGTGTAGACCAGTAGTTCTTTGTGTTCTTAATGTGCAGCAGGATCTTGTGATCATTAGAAGCACGTTTCAGTAGAACGGTAACACCTTTCATTGACCCCGTAGAAGCCGCTGAAACCAGGCATGCCACCATCTTGCCCGAAGCAGCTGAAGGAAAGTTTGAGAAAGCGAAGGAGCAAAAGGAACAGACGGAACTGGAGTGAAAAAGGGGAAATGATTTACTGGAATGGCCCTAGGGAGGAGGGATTTCAGTTAGAAGGAGAAACCAGTGTGTGGATTTTTGTCTGGGAGCAGAGAGGTTTGAGGGATTTGATGGAAATAAGCAAGACTAACAAGCGGCTTGAAGGGAGATTGAAAATCTGTCTGAGTGGTGCCACAACAACCACCTCTCACTCAATGTCAGCAAAACCAAAGACTATTTATTGACTATAGGAAGAAGAAATCGGGAATCCATGATCCAATCCTCATTAGGCAATCAGAGGTGGAGAGGGTCAATAACTTTAAATTCCTTGGCGCAATCATATCACAGGATCTGTCCTGCTTCCAGCAAGCAAGAACCTTTCAAAGGAGGCATGTCAGCGCCTCTACTTCCTTCTAAGTTTGTGCTGATTCGACAAGTCATAGAACATAGAAATCTACAGCACATTACAGGCCCTTCGGCCCACAATGTCATGCTGACCATGTAACCTACTCTAGAAACTGCCTAGAATTACCCTTGCATATAGCCCTCTATTTTTCTAAGCTCCATGTACCTATCTAAGAGTCTCTTAAAAGACCCTATTGTATCTGCCTCCACTACCTTCACCAGCAGTACATTCCATGCACTCACCACTCTCTGTGTGAAAAACTTGCCCCTGACATCCCCTCAGTACCCACTTCCAAGCACCTTAAAACTGTGTCCCCTCATGTTAGCCATTTCAGCCCTGGGAAAAAGCCTCTGACTATCCACATGACCAATGCCTCTCATCATCTTGTACACCTCTATCAGGTCACCTCTCATCCTCCGTAGCTCCAAGGAGAAAAGGCTGAGTTCGCTCAACCTATTCTCATAAGGTACACCCTCCAATGCAGGCAACATTCTTGTAAATCTCCTCTGCAATCTCTCTATAGTATCCACAACTTCCTGTAGTGAGGTGACCAGAACTGAACACAGTACCCCAAGAGGGGTCCGACCAAGGTCTTGTATAGCTTCAACATTACCTCACAGCTCTTCTAGCTTCTATAGATGTAGAGTATCCTAAATGGTTCCATTGCAGCCTGGTATGGGAACACCAATACTGAGGAACAGAAAAATCTACAAAAAGTGATGGATAGAGCCCAGTCTATCACAGGAAAAATCCTCCCCACCATTGACAGCAAGGGCTAGTGTCACATGAAATCAGTATCCACCATCAAGGTTTCCTACCATCCCAGACACGCTCTCTTCTCACTACAGCTATCGGACAGGATGTACAGGAGCCTTGGGTTCCACACCACCAGATTCAGAAACAAATATTACTCTTCAGCCATCAGGATCCTGAAGCAGCGGAGATAACTCCACCCATGAAAACTCCGAACTGCTATCACTCACTTCCAAGGACTCTACAACTCCTGCTTCTATGTTTATTTATATTTAACTTGCATAATTTGTTTTCATGGGTCATTTGTCTTCATTTTCATAAATTCTATTTTCATAATTTTTAATTTTCATAGAATTTTCAAAAATTCTATTTTTTTTTAATTTTCCTGTGAATGCCTGCAAGAAAATGAATGCCAGGGTGGTACTTGGTGACATTTGTACTTTGATAATAAATTTACTTCGACTTTGACTTTCAAAGAGGAGGACCGGAAAGCTGTCTCTGTGCGAGGGCGGAAATCCAGGAAATGGAGTAAATGTGATTTAAGACTCCAACAAGAAAGGTGAACACGTTTCCGAGAGCAAAAAGCTTCAGGTATGACAAATAGGGAGGAACTGAGAAAAGGCAATGCTCCTCAGTATTGTACAAGAGTCTGGGTGGAAAACGTGTCTGGATATGGCCTAGGTGCGGAAAGAGAGAAAAACGCGGAAGCGGGTCGAGAGTTTGCCAACTTTAATTAGAGTTGTTGCAGAATTTAGAAGACAAACAATAAACACTAGCCCATAGGGCCGTTAACTAAGACACTCAAGCTGAGAGTTAAATGCCAACACCGAGGCTGAAAGCAATTTCTAAGCACTGAAGGAATGGTGTTCTTTTCCGGCGTCACTCAAAACGCCGGAACGCCCCAGACCAGTACGAGGATAAGCTGGGAGCATAAGAATGCTGCGCTTCTGATCACGTCTCGAAAGACTATAACCAAAAGCAGGGAGTTAAATACATCCACAATGAAGCCATGATTAGCTGGAACTTGTACAGTCACAAGCACAATTGCTGACCCCGTACACAGCCCGCCTGCGGGGCGCCGAGTCCATGGTTATGACAGGTGCAGTCACGTTGCTGTGGGATCAGTGGGTTTTAGTCAATGTCAGTAGATAGTTTGTCTCCTCACAGAAAGGAGAAAGATGTCAGAGTGTAGGGTGAGCATTTGCAGTGATGGCAATAAACCGACAAGCTCGGCGCCTGCTGGAAAGCAGGCACTGATGTAGTGAAGCAAGAGTTAGCGGGTGGAGGTGGCCAGGATAGGCCTGGAACAAGGACTGGCCCATGTGGACAAGTGTTATTAGAGCCCATGTGAGTGCCCATGGCTTGTAGAAAGTGAGGTAACTGTAACCAGAAAGCATTCAGCGTATTTCCGAACTCTGAAGGCAGGTAATAGGGTTAGTGCAGGGGGTTTGTTCCAGAAAGAAGGGGAGACTTTCCTGATCGGGTAAGTGTGTATGAAGACTGAATGTCCGTGGTGAAGATGAGGCAGTAGAGGCCATGGAATTAGAAACTGTTGAAGTGGTGCAGAAGCAACATCAAGGACCCCACCATCCAGATCATGCTCTCTTCTCACTGCTGTCATCAGGAAGGAGGTAGCACCCTTTGATCCCACACCACCAGGTTCAGGAACAGGTATTACCCCTCAACCACCAGGCTCCTGAACCAGGGTGGGTAACTTCACTCACCACAATGAGCCTCAGGACTCATGCCACCAGTTCAGGAATAGGTTTCACCTTACAACCACCAGGCTCCTGAACCAGCATGGGCAACTTCACTCACCTCAACTCTGAACTGATTCCACAACCTGTGGACTCACTTTCAAGGCTCTACAGCTCTTGTTCTCAGTTTTTTTTAATTTATTGTTCAGATTATTTGTTTTTGCATTTGCACAGTTTGTCTTCTTTTGCAAGTTGTTGTTTGCCAGTCTGTGTGCAGTTTTTCAATGACTCTATTGTATTTCTTTGATCAAGATCAAATTTAATTGTCATTCAACCATACTGGAATACCCATGATACAGCCAAATGAAACAGTGTTACTCCGGGCCAAGATACAAAACACAACACCAACAGTCATACACAGCACAAAGCACATATAAGACCATAAGACATAGGAGCAGATTTTGGCCATTCATCCCATTGAGTCTGCTCCTCCATTCCATCATGGCTGATCCCGGATCCCACTCAACCCCATACACCTGCCGTTGTGCCATATCCTTTGATGCCCTGACTGATCTGGAAACAATATAGGCATGGACTTGGTCTCCACCGCGGTCTGTGGCAGAGCCACCAGGTAACAAAGAGAGCAACAAAGCTCCATGTGAAGCAGTCGTCACCATGTCAGGCAGGGTGCTTTCCTGATTTCTGAGGTAGTAAGCTGGAAAATGCAGAGGAACTGGCTATAATTTCCTGGTTCTTAGATGCCAGGATGTGTCAGTATATTTGCCCGCTCACCTGACCTACTCACATCCCGGTATTGCCTCATGTCCCTCTGTCCTCCTTACAATCTACTCTTCTGCCTTCATCCGATTCTTTATGAAGCTCGTAATGTTGAAGCACTGCTCTTTTACGTTGCCAAGCAGCAGAAAAATGCAAGTCTGGTGTTTCCTGTTAACCAGTGAATTTCATATCCATGCCCAAAGGTATGGAGCCTGCTCAGAGCTTACAGGTCTGGTAATGCCAAAGCCAGATCGAATCTCAAAGAGCATCAAGACCACCGAGTATAGACATAAAGTACCGATCGAGTCACATTTCTGTAACACCACCAACGTGCTTAGGAAGCCCAATCTCAGACCACAAAGGAAAGCTCTCCTGCTCGGCTCAGAGTGACACCAAACCAGCTGATGAACTAAACAGTTTCTTTGCTGGCTTTGAGAAGACAATAAGGAGCCAGTGATGAGGGTTTTACCAGCTGACAGAGGAACAGTGCTGACACTGAGCAGACAAGGTGAAGTGTGAACTCTGTCGTGTCACTGCATGGAGAGCAGGCCCGGACTGCGCTGACAAGATGGCAGAAGTTCTGATGGGCATTCACAACTTCTCACTATCCCAGGCTATGGTTCCAGCACAAGCAGCAGCCATCATATACTAATCCCCAAGACACGAGCAGCAACATGTCTTAGTGACTCACTCCTGTAGTTGCCGAGTGCTTGGAAAGATTGCTCACACCCTACATCGAGGACATAATCCCAGCTACCCTGGACCAGCACCAGTTTGCCTACAATTCAAAAAGATCAGCTGGGAAGGTGCCATTTCCATCACCCTTCACACTGCCTTGGAACACTTGCATCAGGTTGCTTTTCATTGATCACAGCTCAGCCTTTAACACCGTACAGCCAAACAAGCTGACTGCCATGCTCCACAATCGAGGTCCTAGCACATCAACCTGTAATTGGATCTTGGACTTCCTCACTAACTGTACCTGGACAGAGAAACTGGGCAAGTGCCTATCAGCCCCCCCCCCAACCCTGAATACTGGTGCCCTGCAGGGGTGTGTACTGAGTCCACCTCTCGTCAGCTATGACTACACAACCACTCATGCTACCAACTCGGTCATCAAATTTGCAGACAACACAATGATGATTGGTCTAATCACAAAGAATAATGAATTTGCATATAGAGAGGAGGTGCTGAAACTGTCCAATTGGGACAGGAACCACAACCTATCACTCAACATCAAGGCAACAAAAGAAATGATAACTGACTTCAGGAAGGCAAGAGGTCCTGAACAAGCCCCTCTACTTATTGATGGTGAAGGAGTGGAAAGTATTACGTTTTTGAGGATGGACACCACTGAGGACCCTCGTGGTCCCTCAACACCACCTCGAAAGTGGGGAAGGCACAACAGCGACTATATTACCTGAGGTGCTTAAGGAGAGTTAATCTGCTTCAAAAATTTCTTTTATCGATATGCGATAGAGAGCATACTGAACATACAGAATGACAGTGTGGGTCGCAAGCTGCAGCAAGGCAGATCACAAAGCACTCCAATGGGTGATCAGGATGGTTCAGCACATCACTGGGACTCAACTACCAGACCTGGTAACAATCTACAACTCTCAATGCCTATGGTGCCTTCGTAACATCAATAACAACCCACCCGTTCCAGACACTGTCTGTTCAATTGTCATCTGGTAGGAGATACAGAAACATCTTAGCCAAGACAGTAAGACTGGAAAACAGTTCTTTCTCAGGCCTTTGAGTGTTATGGACTATGGAAGTCACTTATTACATGTAAATACAGGATTTTTAAAATTAAGCCGTTCTGCATGCATTGTAAGTGTCTGTTTGTGCACGGACTGGAGTAGCACTGTCACCTCGTTGCCTTGAGCAATGACAATAACATTCTATTCTATTCTGTTCCTCAAAGACCTCAAGGGTGGTGTTCTCAGGATTGCTGCCAGTGCTACGTGATAGTGATGGTAAGAATTGGAGGAGATGGCAGTTGAATGTGTGGCTGAAGAGTTGGCGCGGGGGCAGGGTTTTAGGTTTTTGGATCATTGGGATCTCTTCTCGGGAAGGTGGGACCTGTACAGATTGGATGGGTTGCACCTGAACTCGAGGGGGAGCAATATCCTTGCAGGTAGGTTTGCTAGCATGTTTCGGGAGGGTTGAAACTAATTTGCAAGGGGGATGGGACCCGGAGCGATAGAGCAGTGAAAGAAGTGCATGGAGTAAAGCCAGATCTAACATATAGAGAGGCTTTGAGGAAAGAGCAGCAGAATAAAGAGTATAAAGGTAGTAAGGTAGAAGGGCTAAAGTGTGTGTACTTCAATGCAAGAAGCATCAGGAACAAAGGTGATGAACTGAGAGCTTGGATACACAGGTGGAATTATGATGTAGTGGCCATTACAGAGACTTGGCTGGCACCAGGGCAGGAATGGATTCTCAATATTCCTGGATTTCAGTGCTTTAAAAGGGATAGAGAGGGGGGAAAAGGGGAGGACGGGTGGCATTACTGGTCAGAGATACTATTGCAGCTGCAGAAAGGGTGGATAATGTAGCAGGATCCTCTTTTGAGTCAGTATGGGTGGAAGTCAGGAACAGGAAGGGAGCAGTTACTCTATTGGGGATATTCTATAGGCTCCCTGGTAACAGTAGAGATACCGAGGAGTAGATTGAGAGGCAGATTTTGGAAAGGTGCAAAAATAACAGAGTTGTTATCATGGGTGACCTTAACTTCCCTAATATTGATTGGCACTTGATTAGTTCCAAGGGTTTAGATGGGGCAAAGTTTGTTAAGTGTGTCCAGGATGGATTCCTGTCACAGTATATTGATAGGTTGACTAGGGGAAATGCCATACTAGATCTAGTATTAGGTAATGAACCGGGTCAGGTCACAGATCTGTCAGTGTGTGAGCATCTGGGGGACAGTGATCACTGCTCCCAGGCCTTTAGCATTATCATGGAAAAGGATAGAATCAGAGAGGACAGGAAAATTTTTAATTGGGGAAAGGCAAATTATGAGGCTATAAGGCTAGAACTTGTGGGTTTGAATTGGGATGATGTTTTTGCAGGGAAATGTACTATGGACATGTGATCGATGTTTAAGGATCTCTTGCAGGATGTTAGGGATAAATTTGTCCTGGTGAGGAAGATAAAGAATGGTAGGGTGAAGGAACCATGGGTGACAAGTGAGGTGGAGAATCTAGTCAGATGGAAGAAGGCAGCATACACGAGGTTTAGGAAGCAAGGATCAGATGAGTCTATTGAGGAATATAGGGTAGCAAGAAAGGAGCTTAAGAAGGGGCTGAGAAGAGCAAGAAGGGGGCATGAGAAGGCCTTGGCGAGTAGGGTAAAGGAAAACCCCAAGGCATTTTTCAATTATGTGAAGAACAAAAGGATGACAGGAGTGAAAGTAGGACCGATTAGAGATAAAAGTGGGAAGATGTGCCTGGAGGCTGTGGAAGTGAGCGAGGTCCTCAATGAATACTTCTCCTTGGTATTCACCACTGAGAGGGAACTTGATGACGGTGAGGACAATATGAGTGAGGTTGATGTTCTGGAGCATGTTGATATTAAGGGAGAGGAGGTGTTGGAGTTGTTAAAATACATTAGGACGGATAAGTCCCCGGGGCCTGACGAAATATTCCCCAGACTGCTCCACAAGGCAAGGGAAGAGATTGCTGAACCTCTGGCTAGGATCAATATGTCCTCATTGTCCACGGGAATGGTACTGGAGGATTGGAAGGAGGCAAATATTGTCCCCTTGTTCAAAAAAGGTAGTAGGGATAGTCCAGGTAATTATAGACAAGTGAGCCTTACGTCTGTGGTGGGAAAGCTGTTGGAAAAGATTCTTAGAGATAGGATCTATGGGCATTTAGAGAATCATGGTCTGATCAGGGACAGTCAGCATGGCTTTGTGAAGGGCAGATTGTGCCTAACAAGCCTGATAGAGTTCTTTGAGGAAGTGACCAGGAATTTTGATGAGGGTAGTGCAGTGGATGTGATCTACATGGATTTTAGTAAGGCATTTGACAAGGTTCCACACGGTAGGCTTATTCAGAAAGTCAGAAGGCATGGGATCCAGGGAAGTTTGGCCAGGTGGATTCAGAATTGGCTTGCCTGCAGAAGGCAGAGGGTTGTGGTGGAGGGAGTACATTCAGATTGGAGGGTTGTGACGAGTGGTGTCCCACAAGGATCTGTTCTGGGACCTCTACTTTTTGTGATTTTTATTAACGACCTGGATGTGGGGGTAGAAGGGTGGTTTGGCAAGTTTGCAGATGACACAAAGGTTGGTGGTGTTGTAGATAGTGTAGAAGATTGTCAAAGATTGCAAAGAGACATTGATAGGATGCAGAAGTGGGCTGAGAAATGGCAGATGGAGTTCAACCCAGAGAAGTGTGAGGTGGTACACTTTGGAAGGACAAACTCCAAGGCAGAGTACAAAGTAAATGGCAGGATACTTGGTAGTGTGGAGGAGCAGAGGGATCTGGGGGTACATGTCCACAGATCCCTGAAAGTTGCCTCACAGGTAGATAGGGTAGTTAAGAAAGCTTATGGGGTATTAGCTTTCATAAGTCGAGGGATAGAGTTTAAGAGATGTGATGTAATGATGCAGCTCTATAAAACTCTAGTTAGGCCACACTTGGAGTACTGTGTCCAGTTCTGGTCGCCTCACTATAGGAAGGATGTGGAAGCATTGGAATGGGTGCAGAGGAGATTTACCAGGATGCTGCCTAGTTTAGAGAGTATGCATTATGATCAGAGATTAAGGGAGCTAGGGCTTTACTCTTTGGAGAGAAGGAGGATGAGGGGAGACATGATAGAGGTGTACAAGATATTAAGAGGAATAGACAGAGTAGACAGCCAGCGCCTCTTCCCCAGGGCACCACTGCTCAGTACAAAAGGACATGGCTTTAAGGTAAAGGGAGGGAAGTTCAAGGGGGATATTAGAGGAAGGTTTTTCACTCAGAGAGTGGTTGGTCCGTGGAATGCACTGCCTGAGTCAGTGGTGGAGGCAGATACACTAGTGAAATTTAAGAGACTACTAGACAGGTATATGGAGGAATTTAAGGTGGGGGGTTATATGGGAAGCAGGGTTTGAGGGTCAGCACAACATTGTGGGCCAAAGGGCCTGTAATGTGCTGTACTATTCTATGTTCTATGTTCTATTCTAAAATGTTACCTCTAAACTCTAAGCTTTCATTTTCCACAATAACATTAGATGGAACATTTTATCAAATGCTTTTTTGAATCTTCTTGTGGGTGGAGTTAAGAAACTTGCTTATTTTAAGATATCAGTAAAATACAATCACACAAAAAATACATAGTCCAAGTCCCTAAGTCCATGAATGTTGCCGCAGTCTGCAATTGAACACAATACGGCTTGTCTTCTGCCGAGCGAACACTGGGGGGAAGCACCGACTCCAGCTGTGACACGTCCGGTGAAGTGCATCAGCTCCGACACTCTCTGCTGAGTGGTTATAAACAGGCGACACTGTGGCTCGAGGCAGTGTCCTCACTACAACCGAGGCCACACAGCTCCCCCGCCATCCACATCCACCAATAAATCAGTGAATCGGACTTGCAGCATTCCACATTAACAATGTCCAACAGGGTCTTGCGATCACAAGAAGACTGACTGAGATGATCACTCATGGTTGGACTGCATAACACCGTTGCACACCGACTCCTCTGACACCCCTCTGATACAGGCAGAAGCACGAATCTCACCGACTCCTCTGACACCCCTCTGATACAGGCAGAAGCACGATCCACAGCGACTCCTCTGATACAGGCAGAAGCACGATCCACACCGACTCCTCTGATACAGGCAGAAGCACGATCCACACCGACTCCTCTGACACCCCTCTGATACAGGCAGAAGCACGATCCACAGCGACTCCTCTGATACAGGCAGAAGCACGATCCACACCGACTCCTCTGATACAGGCAGAAGCACGATCCACACCGACTCCTCTGACACCCCTCTGATACAGGCAGAAGCACGATCCACAGCGACTCCTCTGATACAGGCAGAAGCACGATCCACACCGACTGCTCTGACACCCCTCTGATACAGGCAGAAGCACGATCCACACCAACTCCTCTGACACCCCTCTGATACAGGCAGAAGCACGATCCACACCGACCCCTCTGATACAGGCAGAAGCACGATCCACACCGACTCCTCTGACACCCCTCTGATACAGGCAGAAGCACGACCCACACCAACCCCTCTGATACAGGCAGAAGCACGATCCACACCGACCCCTCTGATACAGGCAGAAGCACGATCCACACCAACTCCTCTGACACCCCTCTGATACAGGCAGAAGCACGATCCACACCGACTCCTCTGATACAGGCAGAAGCACGATCCACACCGACTCCTCTGACACCCCTCTGATACAGGCAGAAGCATGACCCACACCGACCCCTCTGATACAGGCAGAAGCACGATCCACACCGCCTCCACTGCCACCCCTCTGATACAGGCAGACACATGATCCACACCAACTCCTCTGACACCCCTCTGATTCAGGCAGAAGCACGACCCACACCAACCCCTCTGATACAGGCAGAAGCACGATCCACACTGACTCCTCTGACACCCCACTGATACAGGCAGAAGCACGACCCACACCGACCCCTCTGATACAGGCAGAAGCACGACCCACACCGACCCCTCTGATACAGGCAGAAGCACGATCCACACCGACTCCTCTGACACCCCTCTGATACAGGCAGAAGCACGATCCACACCGACTCCTCTGACACCCCTCTGATACAGGCAGAAGCACGATCCACACCGACTCCTCTGACACCCCTCTGATACAGGCAGAAGCACGATCCACACCGACTCCTCTGACACCCCTCTGATACAGGCAGAAGCACGACCCACACCAACCCCTCTGATACAGGCAGAAGCACGATCCACACTGACCCCTCTGATACAAGCAGAAGCACGATCCACACCGACCCCTCTGATACAGGCAGAAGCACGATCCACTCCGACTCCTCTGACACCCCTCTGATACAGGCAGAAGCACGATCCACACCGACTCCTCTGACACCCCTCTGATACAGGCAGAAGCACGACCCACACCAACCCCTCTGATACAGGCAGAAGCACGATCCACACTGACCCCTCTGATACAAGCAGAAGCACGATCCACACCGACCCCTCTGATACAGGCAGAAGCACGATCCACACTGACTCCTCTGACACCCCACTGATACAGGCAGAAGCACGACCCACACCGACCCCTCTGATACAGGCAGAAGCACGACCCACACCGACCCCTCTGATACAGGCAGAAGCACGATCCACACCGACTCCTCTGACACCCCTCTGATACAGGCAGAAGCACGATCCACACCGACTCCTCTGACACCCCTCTGATACAGGCAGAAGCACGATCCACACCGACTCCTCTGACACCCCTCTGATACAGGCAGAAGCACGATCCACACCGACTCCTCTGACACCCCTCTGATACAGGCAGAAGCACGACCCACACCAACCCCTCTGATACAGGCAGAAGCACGATCCACACTGACCTCTCTGATACAAGCAGAAGCACGATCCACACCGACCCCTCTGATACAGGCAGAAGCACGATCCACTCCGACTCCTCTGACACCCCTCTGATACAGGCAGAAGCACGATCCACACCGACTCCTCTGACACCCCTCTGATACAGGCAGAAGCACGACCCACACCAACCCCTCTGATACAGGCAGAAGCACGATCCACACTGACCCCTCTGATACAAGCAGAAGCACGATCCACACCGACCCCTCTGATACAGGCAGAAGCACGATCCACTCCGACTCCTCTGACACCCCTCTGATACAGGCAGAAGCACGATCCACACCGACTCCTCTGACACCCCTCTGATACAGGCAGAAGCACGATCCACTCCGACTCCTCTGACACCCCTCTGATACAGGCAGAAGCACGATCCACACCGACTCCTCTGACACCCCTCTGATACAGACAGAAGCACAATCTACACTGACTCCTCTGACACCCCTCTGATACAGGCAGAAGCACGATCCACACCGACCCCTCTGATACAGGCAGAAGCACGATCCACACCGGCCCCTCTGATACAGGCAGAAGCACGACCCACACCGACTCCTCTGACACCCCTCTGATACAGGCAGAAGCACGATCCACACCGACTCCTCTGACACCCCTCTGATACAGGCAGAAGCACGACCCACACCAACCCCTCTGATACAGGCAGAAGCACGATCCACACCAAGCTTCTCTGCCAACGAGAACTCGCTGATGGGGTAGTTCATAATGTCCATTATAGGCTTGCAATGGTAACAAATACATCTTAAAAAGACAATAACAGATTCAATTGATCTCATAGAAGCTGCTGCAATCGAACACTCCACCATCTTACTGGAATGCCCATGAGAAAATGAATCTCAGGGTAGTATAGGTGACATATACCCACTTTGATAATAAATATACTTTGAACGTTGAGTGGGTGAATTGAAAGAAACTCTTCCAACTAGCCGAGGGGATAGGGTAGGGCAGAGGAAATGGGGTGCAGGTTTAAAAGCCTATGGCCTGGAATTCATTGCATGAATTAGAAAGAAGTTGGATCATTATTTGAAAGTAAAACTCTGAAGGGTTGTGGGGTAAGCATGGTGGGAATGATGGGATGGGAGCAGGCAGAGACCTGAGGGGTAAGTATGCTCTTTCCATGATTGGATTGGATGTAAAAGGGTGACTATTGAGTTAGACTCAGGATTTTCAGTTGTTGGTCATGGACAGCAGGGTTCCAAATACAGCCAAGGCCCGCTGATGGATGCTGCGAACATTTTGGTGGCAATGGATTGAGTAATAATCCTCTAGGTGGCTGCTCTTAGCATGAAGTCATCACATGCGAGAAATTCCTGCTAGGTCCATTGCTCAATGTGAGATCGCACCTTGGCCACCTTGGGGGCTTTTTCAATGGGCAGAATATCTAGTGAAAATGTACCGTTACACTGTCAGAGCAGGAGTACGTGGCAACACGGAGAGGCAGCCCCAGTACATCCCTGAATGTGTTAGTTGTTGACATGTCTTGAAGCACACATGATAAAAAAATGTGAATCTGAATCGGCAAATATGTCACGCAGTTACACCTGGTTCTGTTGACAATGAATGTTATTAGATTGGATTGTGCTCATGTGTGATTTATTGACAATGACAGAAGTGATCATCTGCACCGTCATTGCCTATATACCAAGTCCCCATCAAACAGAACATGACAGTGTTGTACACAATGCAGTAAATAAAAAGGGTGGTGTAAACACTGAATGTCTGACTAACTCAGCTCTTACACATTCAATGTCTTTGAAGGGGACATTAATCTGTATTGGACTCATCTGATGGAGAATAGGCATTGATCAATAGGCAGCAGCAACAAGAAGCGAGTTTATTAATTAGACACTGATAGCTAATTCCCCCAGACTGTGAGCAGCAACTTACTGAATTCTGATCAGCTTGCATATGGACAGTGTGGAGAGGGAAAGGTTCATACTGAATGAACAAAGACCAGGGATTCACTGTCTATTCAGACAAGGTCATGCTGACAGATCCAGGAGAGATGTATGGTGCCACAGTTGAGAAGCTGGGAAGTTATGAGCAATGTTAAATATAAAACAGAAGTTCACAATTTACTGGTGTCTATCTCGGTGTGCAGTATTCAGGGTCTTCTAAAGGGTTTGCAGAAATAATCTTCAAGAGCCAGAGCACTCTTGTGGCCACTTCCCTCAAATATAAGTAAATAGTCTTGGATACTGTTGTGGGGGATGACCTCCAGGGGAATGCCATGGAAACTGAGCATGGGTCCGTGGTACAGAAGGGAAAGAGGGAGAAGAGGGAGGCGATAGTGATAGGGAACTCAATCATCAGGGGAACAGACAGGAGATTTTCTGGACGTGAATGGGACACCCGGATGGTATGTTGCCTCCCAGGTACCAGGGTCAGGGATGTCTCAGATCACATCCTCAGCAGTTTGGACAGGGAGGTAGAGCAGCCCGATGTCTTAGTGCATATTGGTACCAACGACATAGGAAGGACAAGCAATGCGATCGTGAATAGAGAATTTAGAGAGCTAGGTAGAAAGCTGAGAAGCAGGACCTCCCGAGCAGTAATTTCTGGATTGCTACCTGAGCCACGTGCAGGTAAGGGTAGAAATGGGATGATTTGGCAGATAAATGCATGGCTGAGAAGCTGGTGCAGAGGGAAGGGCTTCAGGTCCTTGGATCATTGGGATTTCTTCTGGGGGAGGTACAACCTGTTCAAAGGGAACGGGTTGCATCTGAACCCGAGGAGAACTAATATTCTCGCAGGCAGGTTTGTTAGAGCTGTTGGAGAGGGTATAAACTAATTTGGCAGGGGGGGCAGGAACCGGAGTGAAGGGACTCAGGATAGTACAGATGATAAAAAAAAGCAAAGATAGCATGCAGTCAGACTGTCAGGAAGGGCAGGCAGGTGATAGGATGTAATTGCAGCCAGCAGGGTGAGTATCAGTACATTAGGGATGCAGAATCAAAAAGGGTAGCAAATACAGTACTCAAAGTGTTATATCTTAATGTACAAAGTACAAGAAATAAGGCTTGTTGCGCTATTACAGATTGTCAGGTATGATGTTGTGACCATAACTGAATCGTGGCTGAAGGATGGTTGTGGTTGGGAGCTGAATGTCCAAGGTTACACATTGTATCAGAGGGATAGGAAGTGAGGGTGATGTGGCTCTGCTGGTAAAGAATGGCATCAAATCAGTAGAAAGATGTGACATAGATGTTGAATCCTTGTGGGTTGAGTTAAAAAATTGCAAGTGTAAAAGCACCCTGATGGCAGTTATATACAGGCCTCCCAACAGCAGCTGGGATGTGGACCACAGATTATGACAGGAAAAAGAAAAGACATGTCAAAAGAGCAATGGGAACAATGGATAATCATGGGAGATTTTAACATGCAGATAGATTGGGAAAATCAGGTTGGAAATGGATGTCAAGAGAGTGAGTTTGTTGAACACCTATGAGATGGCTTCTTAGAGCAGTTTGTTAAGCCTACTAGGGGATCAGCTATTCTGGATAGGTGTTATGTAATGAACCAGAGGTAATTCAGGAGCTTAAGTAAAAGAACCCTTAGGAGTCAGTGATCACAATCTGATTCTATTCAATCTGAAATTTGATAGGGAGAAACTAAAGTCTGATGTAGCAGTATTTCAGTGAAGTAAAGGAACTTACAGTGGTATGAGAGAGGAGTTGGCCAAAATAAATTGGAAGGAGATGCTGACAAGAATGACAGCAGAGCAGCAATGGTGTGAGTTTCTAGGAAAAATGAGGAAGGTGCAGGACAACTGTATTCCAAAAATTAAGAAATACTCAAATGACAAAATAATACAACATGGGAAGTCAAGGCTAATGTAAAAGCAAAAGAAAGGGCATACAACAAAGCAAAAATTAGTGAGAAGATAGAGGATTGGGAACCTATTCTCATAAGGCATGCTCCCCAAACCAGGCAACATCCTTGTAGATCTCTTCTGCACCCTTTCTATGGTTTCCACATCCTTCCTGTAGTGACCAGAAATGAGCACAGATCCAAGAGGGATCTGACCAGGGTCCTATTTAGTTGTAACAATTATTTTGTACTTTATAGAATTTTAATGCTCTAGCACTGTACTTTTGCCACAAAACAAATTTCACAAGGAAGTCAGAGATAATAAAGCTGATTCTGATTCTGTTTCCTGTCAGTATCAATAATGTGCCTCATGAGGCAATAACCTTTCAAATATATCAAATCAGAGCTGATGGTAAACTACAGACTGATTTCTATAATTCAACATTATGGAAAAATGTAGTAGTAATCTCAGCTGTCTCATTGTACATTGAATGCTGTAATTAAGGCTGATTACACCAGTCACTTTTCATTTCCCAACTGGGATATGGAGTTACTCACCATGGAAGTGACTGATCTTGCCTGAAGGTTCATTCGAATGTTGAGAGTTACCACAGGACAAATTCCTTTGTACTTGTGACATTTCCTGAAATGTTCTCTTTGCATTAAGCACTGATCACTGGTTTGTAAAATACTGAATAAATAGGTATATTGTTTACAATCTGATGCAAAATCTGTTAAAACGTATTTTCTATTCAGGTGACCAACACTATCGGTGAACATCTCCATTTCTGAATTTATGATCTTTGATGAAGCTGAAGAAGATGGCTTATCCAGCACCCTCCCGTTAGGATCATCTGTGGTGATGTCCTGGCTCTAGTGATTGACTGATCCTCCAACCATCTTCCTTAGTGTGGGGAAGGAGTCTGCCCATTGGAATATTTCTCCAGACCTCAGGATTCCTCAAAGTCAAACCTGTGACAGCTTCATTGATGTCAAGGGCTGCTGTTCTCACATTGCCCCTTGTGCTCGTTCCTCGTTTCATGCTTTAGACCGAGACGGTGATGTGGTCTGGAGCTGAATGATCCTCAACAAGACCTTACCGGACATTGGGGAGCAGCTTATTGGTGAGAAAGGGTAACTCCATAGCAGTTTGATAGGAGCCAGAGTGGATTGCAAGTGTGGATTCAGAACTGACATACCCAAAGAGACAGGGAGTAGGGATAGGAGGTTCTTATTCTGGCTGGAGGTCTGTGACCAGGGGTTTTCCATACGGATCGGTACTGGGACCTCAGTTGTTGGTGATATACATCAATGATCTGGATAAACATGTGAACTGAGAGCACAATTGTGAGCATCACTGCCTGGTATGGGAACTGAACTGAATTGAATCGACTTTATTTCTTACATCCTTCACATACATGAGGAGTAAAAATCTTTACACTGTCTAAATGTGTAATGTGCAATCATAGTAATTATAATAATTTATAATAAATAGAACAGTCAATGTAACATAGAAATACACTCAAATCAGTGTGAGTTAATCAGTCTGATGGCCTGGTGGAAGAAGCTGTCCCGGAGCCTGTTGGTCCTGTACTTCCCTCAATCACAAGACCCTGCAGAGAGTGGTGTGGACAGCCCAGCACATCTGTAGTTGTGAACTTCCCATGATTCAGGACATTTACAAAAACAGGTGTGAAAAAAGGGCCTGAAGGATCATTGGGGATCTGAGTCACCCCAACTACAAACTGTTCCAGCTGCTATTATCCGGGAAACGATACTGCAATATAAAAACCAGGACCAACAGGCTCCAGGACAGCTTCTTCCACCAGGCCATCAGACTGATTAATTCATGCTGACACAACTGTATTTCTAGAGAGGGTGCAGTTGAGATTCACCAGGAAGCTGCCTGGATTAGAGAGGGTGCAGAGGAGAATTACCGTGATGCTGCCTGGATTAGAGAGGGTACAGTTAAGATTCACCAGGATGCTGCCTGGATTAGAGAGGGTGCAGTTGAGATTCACCAGGAAGCTGCCTGGATTAGAGAGGGTGCAGAGGAAATTCACCAGGATGGTGTCTGGATTAGAGAGGGTGCAGTTGAGATTCACCAGGATGCTGCCTGGATTAGAGAGGGTGCAGAGGAGATTTACCAGGATGCTGCCTGGATTAGAGAGGGTGCAGAGGAGATTTACCAGGATGCTGCCTGGATTAGAGAGGGTGCAGAGGAGATTTACCAGGATGCTGCCTGGATTAGAGAGGGTGCAGAGGAGATTCACCAGGATGCTGCCTGGATTAGAGAGGGTGCAGTTGAGATTCACCAGGATGCTGCCTGGATTAGAGAGGGTGCAGAGGAGATTTACCAGGATGCTGCCTGGATTAGAGAGGGTGCAGAGGAGATTTACCAGGATGCTGCCTGGATTAGAGAGGGTGCAGAGGAGATTTACCAGGATGCTGCCTGGATTAGAGAGGGTGCAGAGGAGATTCACCAGGATGCTGCCTGGATTAGAGAGGGTGCAGTTGAGATTCACCAGGAAGCTGCCTGGATTAGAGAGGGTGCAGAGGAGATTTACCAGGATGCTGCCTGGATTAGAGAGGGTGCAGAGGAGATTTACCAGGATGCTGCCTGGATTAGAGAGGGTGCAGAGGAGATTTACCAGGATGCTGCCTGGATTAGAGAGGGTGCAGAGGAGATTCACCAGGATGCTGCCTGGATTAGAGAGGGTGCAGTTGAGATTCACCAGGATGCTGCCTGGATTAGAGAGGGTGCAGAGGAGATTTACCAGGATGCTGCCTGGATTAGAGAGGGTGCAGAGGAGATTTACCAGGATGCTGCCTGGATTAGAGAGGGTGCAGAGGAGATTTACCAGGATGCTGCCTGGATTAGAGAGGGTGCAGAGGAGATTCACCAGGATGCTGCCTGGATTAGAGAGGGTGCAGTTGAGATTCACCAGGAAGCTGCCTGGATTAGAGAGGGTGCAGAGGAGATTTACCAGGATGCTGCCTGGATTAGAGAGGGTGCAGAGGAGATTTACCAGGATGCTGCCTGGATTAGAGAGGGTGCAGAGGAGATTTACCAGGATGCTGCCTGGATTAGAGAGGGTGCAGAGGAAATTCACCAGGATGGTGTCTGGATTAGAGAGGGTGCAGAGGAGATTTACCAGGATGCTGCCTGGATTAGAGAGGGTGCAGAGGAGGTTCACTAGGATGCTGCCTGGATTAGAGAGGGTGCAGTTGAAATTCACTAGGATGCTGCCTGGATTAGAGAGGGTGCAGAGGAGATTCACTAGGATGCTGCCTGGATTAGAGAGGGTGCAGTTGAGATTCACTAGGATGCTGCCTGGATTAGAGAGGGTGCAGAGGAGATAGACATGTGGATGATAGAAAATGGAGGGCTATGTGGGAGGGAAGGGTTAGATTGATTTTAGAGTAGGTCATAAGATTGGCATAGTATCGTGGGCCGAAGGGCCTGTACCGTGCTGTGGTATTCTATATTCTAAACAGACAAAGACTGCAAGAACATACAATGTGCAAAAACTACAATGTGTTTGGAAATGGCTGCTATTGTTATCAAGCTGCAGTAGAGAGAGGAGCTACGTCACATAGTACAGGTTCGATGTGAGCACTTCATGTCAGGCAAGGGACAGCCGGGTGGAAGATGCGCTGTTCGAGAGGCACTGTCAGCAGAGCGCATTACCTTGGCTCAGAAGCTTTGAAAACAAATGAGACAGAACTTAAAGAGTGTTACGTTTATCACCAGCTATTGGATTAATGCCTAGTACAACAGGGTTGTCAATTATGATTTGCCAGAGGGAGTTGGAAGGAAAACGCAGCAGTGCCTTTTACAACCTTGACAAACCAAACATTTGGGAGTGCAACCATGGACTCTGTTCAAAACAGCCAACCAAGAAGTAATTAACGTCAATTTAAAGATGGCCTATCTTGCTTAGGAAAACTGCCAGAGCTCTTTGAAGATATATACAGTTGTAAAAGGGAATGCAAAAGCTTTCATGTACTCAAAGCCTTTGATAAAATCTCACATGGGAAATTACATTAGGAAGAGGAAAATGCTGAATAAAATGAGCTCTTAAAGTGATTGAGGAACTAGTTACTTTAGGTGGCAAAGGGTAGTTGTTTGGGGAGTTGGCCCAGAGTCCTGGGGTTCTGGGATCATTACTGCTTCTGATGTGTGTCAGTGAGATACAGGGGGTCAATGCCAGACGATCGAAGGAAATCACCACTACTCAGAGCCAAAGGGGCTTGCTTTTGTTCAGGGGATGTGAACGCCAGTAGCAAGGCCGAGTGTTACCCACGCTTAGTTACTAACACAGAGCCTCGCGGCTGTGTATACTGTGTACATGGTATACCACCATATAGCACAGAGAGTCTTGTGGCCCTGTATATCATATACATGGTATACCACCAGTAGCACAGAGAGTCTCGTGGCCCTGTATATCATATACATGGTATACCACCAGTAGCACAGAGAGTCTCGTGGCCCTGTATACTGTGTACATGGTATGCCACCATATAGCACAGAGAGTCTCGTGGCCCTGTATATCATATACATGGTATACCACCAGTAGCACAGAGAGTCTCGTGGCCCTGTATACTGTGTACATGGTATGCCACCATATAGCACAGAGAGTCTCGTGGCCCTGTATATCATATACATGGTATACCACCATATAGCACAGTCTCGTGGCCCTGTATACTGTGTACATGGTATACCACCATATAGTACAGAGAGTCTCGTGGCCCTGTATATCATATACATGGTATACCACCATATAGCACAGAGAGTCTCGTGGCCCTGTATATCATATACATGGTATACCACCATATAGCACAGAGAGTCTTGTGGCCCTGTGTACTGTGTATATGGTATGCCACCATATAGCACCGAGAGTCTCGTGGCCCTGTATATCATATACATGGTATACCACCAAATAGCACAGAGAGTCTCATGGCCCTGTATACTGTGTACATGGTATGCCACCATATAGCACAGAGAGTCTCGTGGCCCTGTGTACTGTGTATATGGTATGCCACCATATAGCACCGAGAGTCTCGTGGCCCTGTATATCATATACATGGTATACCACCATATAGCACAGAGAGTCTTGTGGCCCTGTATACTGTGTACATGGTATGCCACCATATAGCACAGAGAGTCTCGTGGCCCTGTATACTGGGTACATGGTATGTCACCATATAGTACAGAGAGTCTCGTGGCCCTGTATATCATATACATGGTATACCACCATATAGCACAGAGAGTCTCGTGGCCCTGTATATCATATACTGTGGAATAGCACCATATACCACTGCCTCACAGCCCTGAATATTGTATACGAAGTATACCACCATATAGCACAGAGAGCCTCATGGCCCTAGATACAGTGGACTATGATATACTATTCACAGCCCTGGAGACCCCAGTTTAACCTGAAGCTCTGGTGCTATCTGAATGGAGTCTGCAGGTTTCTCTTTATTGGATTCCTCCAGGCTTTTCAGTTTTCTCTCACCGTTGTTAGTGTCTGGACACTGAGTGTTGGGTACCTGCCGGACCCCCAGTATTGGGAACCTGCCCAGTGCCCCAGTGTCCGGACCTGCATCAATGCCCTCAAATGGAAAATCTAACAAAAAGTAGTGGATACGACCCAGTCCATCACGAGTAAAGCCCTCCCCACCATTGAGCACATCTACACAGAGCATCGTTGGAGGAAAGTAGCATCCATCATCAGGGACACTGACCACCCAAGCAATGTTCTCTCCTCTCTGCTGCCATCAGGAAGAAGGTACAGGAGCCTCAGGACTCACACCACCAGGTTCAGGATCAGTTATTACCCCTCAACCATCAAACTCCTGAACCAGTGGGGATGAATTCAGTCCACTTCACTTGCCCCGTTACTGAACTATTCCCATAACCAATGGACTCACTTTCAGGAATTCTTCATCTCATGTTCCTGACATTTATTGCTTACTTATTTACTTGTTTGTTTGTTTATTTGTTTATTTGTACAGATTGCTGTCTTTTGCACACTTGGTGTGGTATTTCATTGATTCTGTTACAGTTGTTATTCTATCACGGATTTATTGAGTATCACCATGAGAAAATGAATCTCAGGGCTGTATATGGTGACATATAAGTACTTTGATAATAAATTAAATTTGAACTTGGAACTTTGAACTTTGGGCATGTGCTCATCAAGCTTTCAGTTAATCCTGACGAAGGGTCTCGGTCTTCTCCCTATAGATGCTGCCTGGCCTGCTGTGTTCCACCAGCATCTTGTGTGTGTTGCTTGAATTTCCAGCATCTGCAGATTTCCTCGTGTTTGTCCCAGAGCTGGGAATGTGTTTGGACCCCAGATGCTGGGTACCTGCCCAGACCCCCAGCTCAGCTGCCTCTATCATCATTATATTCGTTATGATGGTGAATCCATGGCTCAGTCCCTCCCCACCCTCGTGCTCTCCCGGGTGAGCTGGAACATGCCTGGGCTCACAGTCACACAGAGACTGAATTTCATGGCGTCAGTGATTAGAGTTTCTGACGAGGCAGGAAACCAGAGTGCCAGGAAGGACATGCAATTGAACCTAATGAAACCCCTTTTCACCAGGCATCTGTAGAAACACAGCCTGTGAGCCTCTCACTAACAACGGTGAGAAATCCACCTTTATCAAACTCCAGACCTCTAGGGTTGGTGTGACTTGTGTCCCAGCAAAACAGGTATGTCTCTAACACCCTTCTGTGTGAATACTGTATAAATACTGCTCCCATGTAATTAGCCATCAGCAAAAAAAACAGATTGTACACTGCATAAAGAAAGTATATTTACTAATGTCAGCTTTACTGAACAGTAAGAAAAAGAAAAAAAATAAAAAGGCCTATTACAGGTAATGCAATTGAAATGTGCACATGAGTTGGAACACATCTTGAAGTGTCTGTCACTCACGTGCTGGACCCACATTCTGAGTGAATGAACACACCACTCAAAATCCATCTCGAACAAATGGGCTCCCCCACAGGACATTGTTCCTTCCTCCTTGAAGCCATTCATCTGCACAAAGCACCTTGTGCAACAGGGACTGCATCCTCAGCCCTCCTGTCCTCTCCCAGCTCACTCCAAAAGACCTCGGCCCACACCAGTGTCTGTCACAAAAACCTCTCCACCCAGCGTCTCTGGAATGTTCTCCCATTTCCACCATCCTGACTAGCTAACACAACATTCCTAAGCTGAACAACATAGTTCCTTAACTTTAGCTCAAACCTAAACATGCTGAAGGCAGAACAGACTGCTCTTACAGAAATGCTAAAATGAAACGACTACAGCATAGCAGTGAAAATCATAGCCAGGGCATTACACTAGGATAATAAGGCTGTGATGCTCCCAGTCCGCCATGTTGCCCACTAAGGACTGGTCCAAAATCTGAGGAATTCTGGACAATCATTACCACTATCCTTGCAACCACTTCCCTTAGAACTGTGAGATTTAGTCAATTATCTCAAGGGCTCCGTGCCCGAAGGCCAGAGATGTGGATGTCGGGCTGTCCCAGGCTCAGGGGGCTTGGGATCAGACCGAGGAGGTTCATGGGCTGGTCATTCAATATGGCCTAGAATTCGGGGTCCTATCATCATCAAGTCTGGGAATTGACACTGAAGGTCTAAGCCTGAAGCTTGAATGGAAGTCCAAAAATCAAAATCTGATGGCCGAAGAAGTTGCAGTGAGCGGCTGGAGCGACTCTGGTAGCGGACCCAGGTGCAGGACACAGGCACGGAGACGGATTCGGACTTGACTTGGACTCGGGACTTGACTTGGAGCCGGGACTCAGAACTTGGAGCCGGGACTCAGAACTTGGAGCCGGGACTCAGAACTTGGAGCTGGGACTCAGAACTTGGAGCTGGGACTTGGAACTTGACTTGGACTCGGAGCCTGGAAAAGGAGCCTGGAACTTGGACATGGAGACAACACCACCAAACAAAGGCAGGCGATTCGCATCTTGGCTCAGAGCAGAAGCAAACGGCCAGCAACCTCAGCTAGACCCCAGACAACAAAAACAAACAATGACAGTCCATTTGTATCTCAACTCCAAGTACCACATGAAGCAGCAAATGGCCAGCAAAACTCAGCTGAACGGCAAGCTCTCGACTCGACCCAGGAACTGGGGACGGCAGGCTCTCGACTCGACCCAGGAACTGGGGACGGCAGGCTCTCGACTCGACCCAGGAACTGGGGACGACAGGCTCTCGACTCGACCCAGGAACTGGGGACGACTGGCTCTCGACTCGACCCAGGAACTGGGGACGACTGGCTCTCGACTCGACCCAGGAACTGGGGACGGCAGGCTCTCGACTCGACCCAGGAGCTGCGGACGACAGGCTCTCGACTCGACCCAGGAACTGGGGACGACAGGCTCTCGACTCGACCCAGGAACTGGGGACGGTAGGCTCTCGACTCGACTCATTCTTGACAGCTCGGAGCGAGCATTGCCGCCCTGCTGAGGTGACGAACCCGCAGCGAGTAGATGTAAGTCGGAGTTTTTATGCTGCTGTTTCGAATGAGGATCAGGTGCTGTAATCAAGGTGCCCAGTGGAACACGGGGAAAAGGAAATTAACTGAAATGAGTAGTTAACAGACCGGACCATGACAGAAGACCAGCCTAACCTGGACTGTCTGCATGTGGGTGGGTGAGAGGGAGGAAAAGGGCTTTTGTTGGGGGTTGTTGTTTTGGTCTGCTGTGTATTTTGGACACAGTTGGCTACCTCTGTTGTACTGGGGAGCAGTTGTTTGAGAGGACTGTTGTCTCTAGGTGCTGTGTAACACCACAGCGCTAGTGAAGAAGCACACTTGCACGACAGGTCACGCGCTGCTCACGTCGGGTAACATAACACAGTCCCAATGGTTTTGGTGTCGGTGCATGGGGACTGGTGTGGGCTGCCCCCAGCACTTCCCTCGCTGTGTTGGTTGATACTTTTCACTGTATGCCTCAATTTGCACACGATAAATAAATCTGGGTGTTGTTCATTCATCTTTACTGTCTCCAGTTTCCCTCCTGGTGAACCACTGTGTCCATCAAGCCTGGTTCTTCGCCATTCCTTCCCCCCTCAATGCGTCTGATATCAAAGTTCAGGCAGGGCCGATGGAGCAGCTGAGATGCGGCAGGAGGTGAGGGAGAAGCGTTTGAGGTTGGCACCAGGATTCATTCAGCGTGGTAACTGGTGAGAGAACGGCCTGAGTGGGATTTCCCAGCTGCTCTCACAAGCAGCTTTACAGCAGGACAGGAAACATTCTTCCACGAACCACAGTCGGAACGGCAGGAGCAGAGATCAAGACTTTATAAAGATGCAGCGATGGGCTGAGAGCGCGAGGGAGGGTCACTGCCCCTCCCCAAGGTGCTACCTAGCACACCCGAGGATTGTGGCCTTTTCTTGCCTGTTGCACTGCAGATTGACTTTGCCAGCTCCAGTGGGATCCGCTGCCCCCGTTACACCTATTGGCACCCTGCTAGGAGCTGTAAGGAAACAGGCATGACGGCTTGAGTCAAAACCATTGGGACTGTGTTATGTTACCCGACGTGAGCAGCGCGTGACCTGTCGTGCAAGTGTGCTTCTTCACTAGCGCTGTGGTGTTACACAGCACCTAGAGACAACAGTCCTCTCAAACAACTGCTCCCCAGTACAACAGAGGTAGCTAACACTAGACCTGAGCAGACAGGAGTGGTGCCTGTACGTGGGAGTCCTGCTAACCGTCTACCCAGAGTCGTCCTGTAGCTGTGATCTGAGTCACTGGACAGACACTGAGGCTGCTGATACAAAGACCTGTATTCATCACCACAAGCAAACATTCTCCTGGAGATCCCAAACTCAAAGTATGTCACATTTGTATTTTCTGAACACAAAGTACATCAGTTTTGATACCCTTTAAGTCAAAGATAACAGAAGATGATTGAGTACGACTTCAGAAGTTACAATGGCATTATTTACTTCAGTATCTTGGGTTTGAGTTATGTATCTAGAGTGGGAGGCTCTTGTGAATGTTGAAACAACTTTGCTGGGGTAAGAATTCACACAGATGATCTAAAAGGTTCTAGCAACAGAGACTCCAGATGCCCAACATTAATGTTGTCGAGGCGGACTCTGAGAGTACACAAATAACCCAATTATTAATTGACAAACTACGCCACCAGCACATTTGATGTGCTAATTGGCACAATGAATCTGGTCTGCAAGCTTCCTTGAACATGTTTACAATGGTGCAAATAACTAAGCATAGTGTTCCTAGTTTGATGAAGACCCAACTAATGTAACACCATTGTTCTATGTTTGGCCAATGCAAACGAGAACAGCTCACTTAACAGCCATTGATTGCCCTGCCGCAGATCAGCTACTTGTGCTCTATAGAGTGTACTGCCTATTTGCAAACGGTCCCTGTAACTTCAGACTGATGTAACACCCTGGGAAAGGTTTCACTGCTAATGTTTTCAATTGAATTGAATTGACTTTATTACTTCCATCCTTCACATACATGAGGAGGAAAAACCTTTACGTTACGTCTCCATCTGAATGTGCAATCATAGTAATTTATAATAATTTATAACAAATAGAACAGTCAATGTAATACAGAGTACACTCAGATCAGTGTGAATTAATCAGTCTAATGGCCTGGTGGAAGAAGCTGTCCCGGAGCCTATTGGTCCTGGCTTTTATGCTGTGGTATCACTTCCCGGATGGTAGCAGCTGGAATAGATTGTGGTTGGGGTGACTCGGTTCCCCATGATTCTTCGGGCCCTTTTCTCACACCTGTTTTTGTAAATGTCCTGAATCATGGGAAGTTCACAACCACAGATGTGCTGGGCCATCCACACCACTCTCTGCAGAGTCCTGCGGTTAAAGGTGGTACAGTTCCCATACCAGGCAGTGATGCTCTCAATTGTGCCCCTGTAGAAAGTTCTCAGGATTTAGGGGCCCATGCCAAACTTCCTCAGTTGTCTGAGGTGAAAGAGACACTGTCGTGCCTTTTTCACCACACAACTGGTGTACAGACCACATGAGGTTTTCGGTGATGTGGATGCCAAGGAACATGAAGCTGTTTATCCTCTCAATCCCAGATCCATTGATGTCAATAGGTTGATGCCCATCTCCATTCCTCCTGTAATCCACAACCATCTCCTTTGTTTTTGCGACATTGAAGGAGAGGTTGTTTTCTTGACACCACTGTGTCAGAGAGATGACTTCTTCTCTGTAGGCCACCTTGTTATTGTTTGAGATAAGGCCGATCAATGTAGCATCGTCAGCAAATTTAGTTAGCAGATTAGAGCTGTGGGTGGTGATACCGTCATGGGTATACAGAGAGTAAAGGAGGGGACTTAGTACACAGCCCTGAGGGGCTCCTGTGTTGAGGGGCAGAGGGGCAGAGATGAGGGAGCCCACTCTTACAACTTCCTGGCGATCTGACAGGAAGTCCAGGATCCAGCTGCACAAGGCAGAGTCAAGGCCGAGGTCTCTGAGCTTCTTGTTGAGCCTGAATGGAACTATGGTGTTGAATGCTGAACTGTAGTCCAAGAACAGCATTCTCACATGAGCATCCCTCTTCTCCAGATGTGTAAGGATGGTATGTAGAGCAGTGCCTATTGCATTGTCAGTCGATCAGTTGTGTTGATAGGCGAATTGTAATGGTTTTTCTGTAGCAGTAGTGTTTGGGTTATGGCTGGAGATAACGGGGCTTTGGAATGTGCGCCATCCAATGAAGGGAGTGTGTTTTCTTGTTGTGTGTCTGAGACTGAGGTGATCTGGGTCTTCTGGTCATCGGAAGATGGAGAGAGAAGATGTCAGAAAGGTGTTATAGACACTAGAAAGGAGTGGACTTGGAGTGGGGCCGGGAGTCGATGAAGCCCAGGGAAATCGATGGAGGACCAGCGGTAGGGAAGCCGTGAGCTCCAACTTGTGCACGTTAGACTGCTTCTTTAAAATGGGCCCTTTTCTTTTTGTTTTACTTTACTAACCTTCTAGTCAAATTAAGAATTATAGAGCTAAATTGGTTAATTGCATATGGTGTACTGTCTGTTATTTCGTGGTACTGAGTTATAACAGGGTGACACAACACACAGCATCCACTCAAACCGGAGGTTTTGCATCTCAATCTCATACATTTGGTGGGTCCAGAGATTGTCATCCCGGGACTTACACAGCCAACAGGACCTGAGGGTTACGTTGAGTATTGTTTGGAATTGACATGAAGAGCTGATGACTGGTTCTCACTTGAATTAATATGTGCCAGATTTCACAGCACCAGAATAACCCTGAGCGAGCCCCAGCTGCCTCCATACGTTACCCAATCTGCCGTTTGCCTGCCCTGGGACAGTTGCACTAAGCACCTCAGCTCCTGGCCCTCCTGAGATCCAGATATTACCAATGGAAGGTGGGGGTGGGGGGAGCTGGTGTGTTGAGCTATACGGGGTAACTGGGAGCAGGATCCCCCCCTCAGCATTCCTGATGAGAGGCAGTGATCACTGGTTTTGCTTTCCAATCACTCTGGGAGGAAACACTTACCCTTCCCTTCTATCACACTCATGTTGGTCTGATCTTACCAACTCTCTTGCAGCTTTTACCTTTCAAAACCTCACCAGGATGTAATAGCATTCTTGTTGAGAAAGTGTGTAATAAGCTCTGCTCTCTTTGACAGTAATGGGCTCTCTTTCTGAAACTGCCAAAGTGCGTAGGGTGGACAAATCATAGAACACTACAGCAGAGAGAAGGTCCCTCACACCATGATGTTGTGCCTACTTTTTAACTATTCTAGGATCAATCTAACTTTTCCGTCCTAATCGCACTCCAGTTTTCTATCACCCCTGTGTCTATCTAACAGTTTCTTAAATCAGTTCAGTTTTTGTTTCCTGCTCAGTTAGGACAGTAGAGATCCTGAGTAGGATAGTTAAATGGGATCCTGACCCCGATGACTGCAGCTGCGAGAAGTGCGTCCGGCTGCAGATTCTAACAAACTGTGTTAAGGAGTCAGGGCTGGAACTGGATGGACTCCGGATCATTCAGGAGGGATGACAGATAGGACATATAGAGGAGGTAGTTACACCCATGGTGCAGAACAGGAACCTGGGTGACAGTCAGGAAGGGGAAAGGGGGTAAAGGAGCCAGTGCAGAGTACCCCTGTGGCCATCCCCTCAACAACAGGTATATCACTTTAGATTCTTTTGGGGGGAGGAAGTTAACCTAACAGAGGGAAGTCCCAGTGGTCGGGTCTCTGGCACTGAGCTGGATCTGTGACTCAGAGAGAAGAGAGGAGAAAGGCACATTGTGGTGATAGGGGATTTGTTACTTAGGGGAATGCACGGGAGGTTCTGTGGGCAGGAAGGAGATGGTATGTTGCCTCCCAGCTGCCAGGGCCCAGGACATCTCAGGTAGAGTCCTCAGCACTCTTAAGTGAGAGGGCGAACAGCCAGAAGTCAGGGTCCATGTAGGAACCAATGACATGGGTAGGATGAGTGATGAGGTTTTGCACAGAGTGCTGAGTTAAAAGGCAGCACCTCCAGGGTTGTGATCTCAGATTTGCTACACATGCCACGTGCTAGTGAGGCTAGAACTAGGAAGATTATACAGTTTAATACGTGGTTAAGGAGTTGGTGTAGGATGGTGGGACTAAACTTTTTAAATCATTGGTTTCTTTTCCAGGAAAGATGGGACCAGTACAGAAGGGATGGTTTGCACCTGAACAGGAGGGGGACTAATACCCTAGCGGGAAAGTTTGTTGATGCTGGGGTTTAAACTAGAGTTGCGGGGAGATGGGAACCAGAGTGCCAGAACAGTTAGTGGAGAGGTGGTGGAGACAGATGTTGGTAAGACCTCAGACTAAGTCAGGAATTAAAAGATTGAACATGGTGCGACTAGTCTCCTGAGCTGTGTATATTTCAATGTAAGAAGGATCACAGAAAAAGCAGATGTGCTCAGGCATGGATCAACACCTAGAATTATGCTGTTGTAGCCATTAGTGAGACTTGGTTGCAGGAGGGGCAGGACTGGCAGCTCAATGTTCCAAGCAACACTCACAAAATTCTGGAGGAACTCAGCAGGCCAGGAAGCACCTATGGAAAAGAGTACAGTTGACTTCTGTGGCTGAGACTCAAATGTCAACTGTACAGCAGATTTTCTCTTGTCAATATTCTAGGGTTCCATTGTTTTTGATGTGACAGAGCGGGATGGATTAAAGGAGGAGAGGATGCATTACTAGTGAGGGAAAATGTCACGGCATTAGGACAAACTGGAGAACTCAACTAGTGAGGTGTTATGTGTGGAACTGAGAAATGAGAAAGGTATGATCACATTAATGGGGATGTATTATAGACCACCCAACAGACCATGGGATTTAGAGAACAAATTTGTAAAGAGATCATGGACTGTTGCAAGAAACATGAATTTATTATTGTTGTAGTTAGATCGCATGTGGAATTTCCAGTTGGCGGACGATTTCCCTCCACGCCGCTCTGACATATTGGGAAATCGTGTACTCGACAGGTTACAGCAGTGGTTTGCCTTTGCCTTCTGCCGGGTGAGTTTAAGGAGATCACCATCTCTTGCAGTGGATGACCAGGACATCTAAGTGCTCTTAGTGCTGCACCAATGCCTGCTGACCTGCCTTCTTGACCGTTGGACCATTAATCAGTCTTCTCCATTCAATCTGCCATGGCCAGACTTCACACTCTGGGACAGACAGATCCCCTACTTCACTGAGGGTTGAAGACCTGGTTTGGCCCGAGAGGGTTTACCGGGGTGTGGCCGCTGTACATGTTACATCTACTTGGAGCCACAGGTGAGAGCTGAGCACCAGGTGGGGATCAAAGGTGGACGCTGCAGGCCCCCCCACCAGAGGTGCTACCCCTCCCTAGACACCCCAGACACCCCAGATTTATTATAGTAGGTGATTTTAACTTTCTACTTATTGACTGGGACTCCCATACTGTAAAGGACTAGATGGAATAGTGTTTGTCAAATGTGTTCAGGAAAGTTTCCTTCATCAGTACGTGGAGGTCCCAATGAGAGAGTGTGTGTGATACTGGATCTGCTATTAGGGAATGAGACAGGACAGGTGACAGAAGTTTGTGTAGGGGAACACTTTGCATCTGGTGACCACAATGCCGTTAGTTTCAAAGTAAATATGCAAAAAGCTAGATCTGGTCTGCAGGTTGAGATTCTAAATTGGAGAAAGGCCAGTTTTAATGGTATCAGAAATGATCTGGCAAGTGTGGATTGAGACACAGACCGTTTTCTGGCAAATGTGTACTTGGTAAGTGGGAGGTCATCAAAAATAAAATCTTGAGAGTACAAAGCTTGTATGTGCCCATCACAATGAAAGGTAAAGATAACAAGTGCAGAGAATTGAGATACAGTCGGCACTCCTTATCTGCAAGGGATTGGCTCCGGGACCTCCCGCAGATGCCAAAAAATGCGGATGCTCAAGTCCCTTATATAAAATGGTGTATGTAGTATTTGCGTATAACCTATGCACATCATCCTGTATACTTTAAATCATCTCTAGATTACTACCTAATACAATGTAAATGCTATGTAAATAGTTGTTAGACTGTAATGTTTAGGGAATATTGATAAGAAAAGAACTGTACATGTTCCTCTCGCTCACAACACAAGCAACGAACGAACGAGACGCAAGGTGAACGATGATCAAACAACGAGTAAAACTTGTAATACCTGTACAGTAGTTGTTACACTGTCTTGTTTAGGGAATAAGGATGCTTTGGAGGAGGCTCAATAATACTGAAGTCAGGAACTGTGGAGGTTGAGGGCTGAGGATCTTCAAGCGTTGAACGTCAAGACTTCAGAATTGCAGAATTGCAGCTCCTCTGGGAACGCTGCTGTGGCCTCGGCATTAACCGATGCCAATTCTCCTGTGATGAGTTGCTTATGGAGAACAAGAACAGGGCCCCAGCACAGTTATTTAAAACATCTGTAGCGACGGGAGAGGACCAGAGGATTGGAGGATAGGTAATGTTGTTCTGTTGTTTCTAAACAGAAACCAGGAAATTATAGGCCAGTGAGTCTGATATCAGTTCTGCAAAAGTTATTGGAAGGTATTCTAAGGGACTGGATATACAAGTATTTGGATAGACATGGACAGATTAAGGATTAAGACATGGACAGATTAAGCAAATAGAGTTTTTCGAGAAAGTTACCAGGAAAGTGGATAAAGGCAAGGCAGTAGATGTTGTCTACACGGACTTGAATAAGCCATTTGACAAGGTCCCACATGGGAGTCTGGTCAAGAAGGTTCGGTTTCTCAGCATTCAGGGTGAGTTAATATATTGGATTTGTGGGAGAAGCCAGAGAGTGGTAGTAGATGGTTGTCTCTCTGACCGGAGGTCTGTGACTAGTGGTGTGCTGCAGGGATCGGTGCTGGGTCCTTTGTTGTTTGTCATCTTTATCAACGATCTGGATGATAATGTGGTTAACTGGATCATCAAAGTTGTGGATGGCACCAAGGTTGGGAGAGTAGTAGACAGTGAGGAAGGCTATCATGGCTTGCAGAGGGATCTGCAACAGCTGCAAAAATGGGCTGAAAAATAGCAAATAGAATTTAGTGCAGACAAGTGTGAGATTTTGCTCTTCAATAGGACCAACCAGGCTAGGTCTTATACAGTGAACAGTGGGGCAGGGAGGAGTGTACTAGGGCAAAGGGATCTGGGAATAGAAGGTCCATAATTCATTGAAAGAGGTGTCACGGGTAGATAGGGTAGTAAAGAAAGCTTTGGGCACATTGGCTTTCATAGATCAAAGTACTGACAGGATGTTATGTTGAAGTTTTATATTCGTGAGGCCTAATTTGGAGTTTTGCGTGAAGATTTGGCAGATTGAGTTCAACCCAGATAAGTGTGAGGTGGTTCATTTTGGTAGGTCAAACATGATGGCAGAATATAGTATTAATGGTAAGACTCTTGGCAGTGTGGAGGCCTTCATCAACCATGGGATTGAGTTTAGGAGCTGAAAGATAATGTTGCAGCTATATAGGAGCCCAGTCAGACCCCACTTGGAGTACTGTGCTCAGTTCTGGTCGCCTCACTATAGGAAGGACATGGGAACCATAGAAAGGGTGCAGAGGAGATTTACAATAATGTTGCCTGGATTGGGGAACAACAAAGTTGTACTGAACATGTCCCTACCTCAGAAATTACTAGGCCTACCTATAGCCCTCTATTTTACTAAGCTCCATGTACCTATTTAAAAGTCTCTTAAAAGACCCTATCGTATCCGCCTCCACCACCATTGCCAGCAGCCCATTCCATATACACACCACTCTCTGAGTAAAAACCTTACCCCTGACATCTCCTCTGTACCTACTCTCCAGCACCTTAAACCTGTGTCCTCTTGTGGCAACCATTTCAGCCCTGGGAAAAAGCCTCTGACTATCCACAAAATCAATGCCTCTCATCATCTTATACACCTCTATCAGGTCACCTCTCATCCTCCGTCGGTCCAAGGAGAAAAGGCCGAGTTCACTCAACCTATTCTCATAAGGCATCCTCCCCAATCCAGGCAACATCCTTGTAAATCTCCTCCTGCACCCTTTCTATGGTTTTCACATCCTTCCTGTAGTGAGGCAACCAGAACTGAGCATAGTGCTCCAAGTGGGGTCTGACCAGGGTCCTATATAGCTGCAATATTACCTCTCAGCTCCTAAATTCAGTTCCAAGATAGATGAAGGCCAACACATCGTACGCCTTCTTAACCACAGAGTCAACCTGTGCAGCTGTTTTGTGTGTCCTATGGACTTGGACCCCAAGATCCCGCTGGTCCTCCACACTGCCAAGAGTCTTACCATTAATACTATATTCTGCCATCATATTTGACCTACCAAAATGAACCACCTCACACTTATCTGGGTTGAACTCCATCTGCCACTTCTCAGCCCAGTTTTGCATCCTATCGATGTCTCGCTGTAACCTCTGACAGCCCTCCACACTATCCACAACACCTCCAACCTTTGTGTCATCAGCAAATTTACTAACTCATCCCTCCACTTCCTCATCCAGGTCATTTATAAAAATCACGAAGAGTAAGGATCCCAGAACAGATCCCTGAGGCACACCACTGGTGACCGACCTCCATGCAGAATATGACCAGTCTACAACCACTCTTTGCCTTCTGTGAGCAAGCCAGTTCTGGATCCACAAAGCAATGTCCCCTTGGATCCCATTCCTCCTTACTTACTCAATAAGCCTTGCATGGGGTACCTTATCAAATGCCTTGCTGAAATCCATATACACTACACCTACTGCTTTTCCTTCATCAATGTGCTTAGTCACATCCTCAAAAAATTCAATCAGGCTCATAAGGCACGACCTGCCCTTGACAAAGCCATGCTGACTACTCCTAATCATAGTATACCTCACCAAATGTTCATAAATCCTGCCTCTCAGGATCTTTTCCATCAACTTACCAAGCACTGAGTTAAGATTCATTGGTCTATAATTTCCTGGTCTATCTCTACTCCCTTTCTTGAACAAAGGAACAACATTCGCAACCCTCCAATCCTCCAGAACCTCTCCCATCCCCATTTCATGATGCGAAGATCATCGTCAGAGGCTCAGCGACCTCCTCCCTCACCTCCGACAGTAGCCTGAGGTACATCTCATTTGGTCCCAGTGACTTATCCAACTTGATGCTTTCCAAAAGCTCCAGCATTTCCTCTTTCTTAATATCTACATGCTCAAGCTTTTCAGTCTTCTGAAAGTCATCACCAAGATCCTTTTCCATAGTGAATACTGAAGTAAAGTATTCATTAAGTACCTCTGCTATTTCCTCCAGTTCCATACACACTTATCAACTTGTCACACTTGATAGGTCCTATTCTTCCACGTCTTATCCTCTTGCTCTTCACACACTTGTGGAATGCCTTGGGGTTTTCCTTAATCCTGCCTGCCAAGGCCTTCTCATGGCCCCTTCTGGCTCTCCTAATTTCCTTCTTATGCTCCTTCCTATTAGCCTTATAATCTTCTAGTTCTCTAACATTACCTAGCTCTCTGAACCTTTTGTAAACTTTTCTTTTCTTCTTGACTAGATTTATTACAACCTTTGTACACCACAGTTCCTGTACCCTCCATAACTTCTGTCTCATTGGAATGTACCTGTACAGAACTCCACACAAATATCCCCTGAACATTTGTCACATTTCTTCTGTACTTTTCCCTGAGAACATCTGTTTCCAATTTAAGCTTCCCATTTTCTGCCTGATAGCCTCATATTTCCCTTTACTCCAATTAAATGCTTTTCTAACTTGTCTGTTCCTATCTCTCTCCAATGCTAGTGTAAAGGAGATAGAATTATGATCACTGTCTCCAAAATGCTCTCTGACTGAGAGATCTGACACCTGACCAGGTTCATTTCCCAATACCAAATCTAGTACAGCCTCTCCTCTTGTAGGCTTACCTACATATTGTGTCAAGAAACCTTCCTGAACACACCTAACAAACTTCACTCCATCTAAACCCCTTGGTCTAGGGAAATGCCAATTGATATTTGGGAAATTACAATCTCCCATTAGGACAACTCTGTTATTACTACACCTTCCTATGCTCTGTTTTCCGATCTGCTCCTTGATATCCCTGTTACTATTGGACGGCCAATAAAAAACACCCAGTAAAGTTATTGACCCCTTCCCATTCCTAGCCTCCACCCACAGAGATTCTGTAGACAATCCCTCCATGGCGTCCACGAATTGGTTGAGTGAACTCGGCCTTTTCTCCTTGGATGAGAGGTGACCTGATAGAGGTGTACAAGATAATGAGAGGCATTGATCGTGTGGATAGTCAGAGGCTTTTCCCCAGGGCTGAAATGGCTAGCACGGGAGGGCATAGTTTTAAGGTGCTTGGAAGTAGGTACAGGGGAGATGTCAGGGGTAAGTTTTTTACTCAGAGAGTGGTGAGCGTGTGGAATGGGCTGCCAGCAATGGTGGTGAAGGTGGAAACGATAGGGTCTTTTAAGAGACTCCTGGATGGCTACATGGAGCTTAGAAAAATAGAGGGCAATGGGTAAAGCCTAGGTAGTTCTTCGGTAGGGACATGTTTGGCACAGCATTGTGGGCTGAAGGGCCTGTATTGTGCTGTATGTTTTCTGTGTTTCTATGTTTCTGCCTACAGGAAAGATGTAAGGAAGGTTGAAAGAGTGCAGAGAAAATTTACAAGGGTATTGCTGGAAGTCCTGAGTTATAAGGAAAGATTGAATAGGTTAGTATTGTATTCTTTAAAATGTAGAAGATTGAGAGGAGATTTGATAGAGGTGTACAAAATTATGAGGGTATAGATACGGTAAATGCCAGCAGGTTTTTTCCACTGAGGTTGGGTGGGACTACAACCAGAGGTCAAGGGTTAAGGGTGAAAGGTGAGATGTTTAAAGGGACATGAGGGGAAACTTCTTCACTCAGAGGGTGGTGAGAGTGTGGAATGAGCTGCCAGTACAAGTGGTGCGTGCGAGCTCCATTTCAGTGTTTAAGAGAAGTCGAGATAGGTACATGAATGGCAAGGACATGGAGGGTTATGGTCCCAGTGCAGGTCGATGGGAGTAGGCAGTTTAAAAAGCTTCAGCATTGACTAGATGGGCTGAAGGGCCTGTTTGTGTGCCGTACTGTTCTATGACTCTATGACCAGTGTTTCTGTTTCCTGAGGAGGATGAAGAGAGCTGGACTTTGCATATCAATACTCATATCCTTCTGTAGATGTACAGGAGAGAGCATCCTAACATGCTGCATCACTCCTCATCCACCACTTTCCAAAGTGTTCCCTCCCTCTAAAGGGCTGCAGCGTACACCATCTACAAAGTTCATTATTCCAGCCTGCTGAAACAAGAGGTTCCACCGGGAAGGACAAGGTCTTCTTGTGTACATCACCGCCTGCAGGTTCCCCTCCAGGTCACCTGCCATTGTGGCCTACAAAGTTATTGCTGGTTCTTCATCGTGGCTGGGCCTAAACACAGCAGCACTGTGGGAGCTCGTTTCCCAGGAGGGCTGCAGCTCTTCAAGAAGCTCAGTTCGTTACCTCTCCAGGGAGGTTTAAGATGGGCGGTAAAGACATAGAATTGTACAGCATAGAAATAAGCCCCTGGAACTGGAAACTTAGGACTGGAAATGGGTAGTAAACATTGACCGGGATTCCAGAAGGTGATCACTTTAAAACAATATAGTGCTCTGACAATTGTACAACATCAGGACCTGTTCCACAGGTGTTCAGGTGTTGGGTCCCTTATCCACGAACGGGTCTGCTGGCACTGGGGAAGGTGTTCATGGGAATGAAATGGTTAACGTATGAGGAGCGTTTGACGGCTCTGGGCCTGTACTCCCTGGACTTTAGAAGAACGAGAACCTATCAGATATTGAAAGGCCTGGATAGAGTGGACATGGAGAGGATGTTTCCGATAGTGGGGTGTCTAGGACCAGAGGGCACAGCCTCAGAATACAAGGACATCCCTTTCGACCAGAGATGAGGAATTTCTTTAGCCAAAGGAATTTGTTGCCACAGATGGCTGTGGAAACTAAGTCATTGGGTATATAACATAAAAACATAGAAAACCTACAGCACAATACAGGCCCTTCAGCCCACAATGCTGTGCCAAACATGTCCCTACCTTAGAACTACCTAGGCTTTACCCATAGCCCTCTATTTTTCTAAGCTCCATGTAGCCATACAGGAGTCTCTTAAAAGACCCTATCATTTCCGCCTCCACCACTGTCGCTGGCAGCCCATTCCACGCACTCACCACTCTCTGAGTAAAAAACTTACCCCTGACATCTCCTCTGTACCTACTCCCAAGCACCTTATTCCTCTGCCCTCTTGTGGCAGCCATTTCAGCCCTGGAAAAAGAAGCCTCTGACTATTGAAGGTGGAGGTTGATAGGTTCTTGATTAGGAAGGGCATCAAAGGTTATGGAGAGAAGACAGGAGAATGGAGTTGAGAGGGATAGTACTGTACACATATACAGTATAATAGATCAGCCATGATCCAATGGCAGAACAGACTCAATGGGCCGAATAGTCGAATTCTGCCCATATGCCATATGATCTTATGATCCCATCAACTGTTCTGTGCTGTGCTGGGCATTTTTCACTCCCTCCTCACATCTGCCTTCTGGTAACTTCTTCAATCAAAGTCTGCAACATCTTGACTCAGCAAATCACCTGGTGACCAGGTCAGCAGAGATGGTGAAGGGTTCCATTACTATCAGTGGGTCCTCCTCGTAGAGCAAAAGCAACATTATTTCACAATGAAACAGACTCTGTGACCTGCTGAGGTCAGTTGTCTCCTAGAATCACTTGGCATAATAATTCTGGAGGAGGAGGTGTATTGCCAGGGGGTGGCAGGGAGACAGTGTTTGGCTCTATGTTACTGAGGCCAAGGCCTGTAACAATCAATCTGAGTCTCACTGAGTATGACAGGGGGTAGCAAGAGATGACAGAGTCCCAGGCAAACATCAGCTGTCCCTGCTATAATGGGCTGCAAAATGAAGTTGAACAGTATCACTGACTGCAATGCATTCCTCCCCAGTGAGTTCACAGGACTGAGATGAGGAGAAACCTCCTCATTCAGAGGACTATGGAGTTCACTACCATTGACGTTTGTGGGGCAAGTCAACCAGTATAATTCATAAGGAGTTAATTAAATATCTCAACACTAGATATACCACGATGTTTGATGAGAGAGTGGGGACTGTGGAAGACCAAGATGGCATTGACTGTGGAACAAGCAATGAATGGCCAACTCCTGCTCCTATTTTCTATGTTTGAGTCCTGGTAATATCCCAACTGGGTCAATAACGTGTATTTGGTTGCATTGCTTCACCTTTGTCTGAAGTTTTGTGTGTCACACCCACCTTCCATCCCTGTTGATATTGTGTAACACACCCACCTTCCATCCCTGTTGATATTGTGTAACACACCCACCTTCCATCCCTGTAGATACTGTGTAACACACTCACCTTCCATCCCTGTAGATATTGTGTGTCACACCAACCTTCCATCCCAAGTAAATATTGTGTGACACACTCACCTTCCATCCCTGTAGATATTGTGTGACACACCCACCTTCCATCCCGTAAATATTGTGCTTCACACCCACCTTCCATCCCTGTAGATATTGTGTGTCACACCCACCTTCCTTCTCAAGTTGATATTGTGACACACACCCACCTTCCTGCCAAAATAGATATTGTGTGACACACACACCTTCCTGCCAAAATAGATATTGTGACACACACCCACCTTCCATCCCAAATACACTGTAGATATTATGTGACACACCCACCTTCCTGCCAAAATAGATATTGTGTGACACACCCACCTTCCATCCCAAGTAAATATTGTGTTTCACACCCACATTCCATCCCTGTTGATATTGTGTAACACACTCACCTTCCATCCCTGTAGATATTGTGTGTCACACCAACCTTCCATCCCAAGTAAATATTGTGTGACACACTCACCTTCCATCCCTGTAGATATTGTGTAACACACCCACCTTCCATCCCTGTTGATATTGTGTAACACACCCACCTTCCATCCCTGTAGATACTGTGTAACACACTCACCTTCCATCCCTGTAGATATTGTGTGTCACACCAACCTTCCATCCCAAGTAAATATTGTGTGACACACTCACCTTCCATCCCTGTAGATATTGTGTAACACACCCACCTTCCATCCCTGTAGATACTGTGTAACACACTCACCTTCCATCCCTGTAGATATTGTGTGTCACACCCACCTTCCATCCCTGTTGATATTGTGTAACACACCCACCTTCCATCCCTGTAGATACTGTGTAACACACTCACCTTCCATCCCTGTAGATATTGTGTGTCACACCAATCTTCCATCCCAAGTAAATATTGTGTGACACACTCACCTTCCATCCCTGTAGATATTGTGTAACACACCCACCTTCCATCCCTGTAGATATTGTGTGACACACCCACCTTCCATCCCGTAAATATTGTGTTTCACACCCACCTTCCATTCCTGTAGATATTGTATGTCACACCCACCTTCCTTCTCAAGTTGATATTGTGACACACACCCACCTTCCTGCCAAAATAGATATTGTGTGACACACCCACCTTCCTGCCAAAATAGATATTGTGTGACACACCCACATTCCTTGCCAAGTTCCCTGTATATGTTACTCTCTTCACTAATGCTCCTCAGACAGGATGAAGAGGTCAATACTCCCCAATGCCATTAGGCTTTACAATTCAACCGCCAGGACTTAAGAACCTTTTAAAAGCTATTATTAATGCTTTTTGAGATAGTGATTTAGATGCATATCATATTTTTTACTGAGTTAAGTATTGTATGTAATTAGTTTTGCTACAACAAGTGTATGGGACATTGGAAAAAAAGTTGAATTTCCCCATGGGGATGAATAAAGTATCTATCTATCTATCTAATTGGTCTCCACTTTACAAACTTCAGCCAGCTTCATTGGCTCTGACCTGAAGATTGGAAACCTAAACATGCCTTTTGCTGAAAAAGGAAATGTCAAGGTATCTTTCATTGTGACACACTAATTCCTCAGTTCTAGATGCAGGCCTAATTGGAAATAATTCCCAGAATTTTCATATTCTCATTTGCTGTAAACACCCTGCAAAGTGAATCAGCTGTTTATCTGCAAATATATTTCAAACCTGCTCATTAAGTGACATGACCACTCCTTTGACAACTCTATCATTGTTAACATGCCAATAGAAGAACTTAGAATTCTACTTATGTTAGCTGTCAATCTTCTCTTGTGCTGTCTAATTCCCGCTATCATTTCCCTTTTCATATCGCTACTTAAAAATGCTATATTTAACCTGATTCTGGCACCTGTCATGTGCTCACTTCGTCTGCTCTACTCTATCCTTTGCCAAATAAGCCCTGGCATAACTTCATTCCCTTATACCTTGTGACAGATACCCCACCATGTCATAGCATCCTATTTAATCCTTTCTATTACCCTGTTTTACTCCCCCATTCCCCCCTCCCAACTAGGTCTTTGATTCCCTTTTATCTTAGCCTGAAATTAATTCTACTCCAGTTAAATTAATTTATTTCCCTTAATTCTGTTCCATAACTAATTCAGAACCTATTCTGTATTGATCACTGTTCTCAAGATGCTCCCCAACATTTGTTTCCTGGATGATGTCACTGAATGGATTTAACCACCACTATGCCTCATTGAGCAGATATCATGTTAAACAAAAAATAATGAGCATCCTTGGGAGGCTTCTTTTCTTGTCAGGGTTCAACACAATCACTGTTCCTTTAAGTATCATCTTAAATCAGAATCTTTGTTGGCATGGGCCAGTTGGGAAGAATGGCCGGTTTCTGTGTTATGCAACTCTGCTCTAATTAAACATTTCATCACAACAACTTTCTATTTCATGCGATTGGTGTTTACTTTGCCCTTGACACTACTTGGAGAAATGCAAAATATTCAAACAGCAGAGTAACTCCTCTAATGTTTATCAACACCATACGAATATGTGCTGTCTCTCTGTTAGTAATTTGGGATAGATGATACACTAATTGGAGACATTTGTTTTAAAGCATGAAACAAGAATTGGTTGAGCTCAGGAGGACAGGCAGCGCCTGTGGAGGAACATTCTCCATTGCTGGCAATGACCAGTGTTCCTACAGTGGCTTGCTCTGAGGAGCTGCAGCTCCAAGGCAGGGGCAAAGTCTATCTGATTTTATGCACCCACTGCTCATCAAGTGCTTTCTTTGGCATAAGTGAAACAAAAGCCAAATTCTGGCCACTTTGTAAAACTGTTCCATTCAGTCCACAAGCGACTGGAGTGTCCAATCACCCATCACAAATTATCCCCCTTTACTCCAATGGGTCAAAGTGCTGGCAAGCGCTCAGTCCAGGCACATTAAAGGCCTCGAACCCATCATTAATACGATTCAAATATTAAGCAAAACAAGCACATGAGATCACTCAAGGTGATTTCTTTTCAAGGTGTGAAGCAAAAACTTCACACCATCTTAAAAGTTTCTTTCCCCAAGCAGTTAATCTGATCAACCCCCTAGCCCCTACACCCACCTCCCCCATCTATAACCCTCACTGTAAACCATTGTTTATAACGCTGTTTACACTGCAAGTACACACTGACATTTATGTCTTCAGGCACATCATATCCATATCAGTACTTTAATCTTTTAACTTTTATGTAATTCTTTATCCTTTATAATTGTTGATTTTCAATCTGCAACATTTTGTGTGCATTGTTTCAGAAATTCACCACCCTCTGTATCTACACACTTCTGTTTGAAATAGACATCCTTAGTTATGCAAACACATCCCTTTACTTGAGACTCTCCCATAAGTGGGACCCCTCAAATACCGTACCCCGATCCTGTCCCATGGGGTGTCATGTATTCCAATGTTCAATTACTCTGAGAAATTAGATACCAAACATTCTACTTCTAATGCAGAAACACAAAAGTAAATGCATTGCAAGATTTTTTCCTCTTTGAGTAAATCCAATCCACTGCTCAGCATTCTGTGCCTTCCCAGTCAATCCCACGTACCACCAATGGACTGAAAAGAAATCACTTTGAATGATCTTATCTGCCTGTTTTAAGGTAATGACGGTGATGGGGCAAGTTAAAAAGTAAACAGTGACAGCAATGATTTTGAGCAGGAGGTTGAACTCAGAATGGACTGCCTGTACTTGCCCGAGAGTACAAGTGCATAGCGACTGATTTGAGAGTGCTGGGCCTTAGTGAGAGACCCGAGAGAGCAGCCCATGGTGACGGGCCTGGGAGTGCAAGCTGTTGGTGTCTGGCATGAGAGTATAGTCCCTTGGTGACTGGCTTGGAAGTATAGGCCCATGGTAAAAGGCCTGAGAATGCAGACCCTTGGTGACACCCCCAAGTGCTGGCCCAAGTTGACAGGCGCAAGAGTGTAGGACCTTGGTGTCAGGCCTGAGAGTGCAGGCCTATCGTGTCTAGCTTGAGAGTACAGGCACCTGGTTAATCTGGTTAAAGGTGCAGGCAATTGGCGACTGGCCTGATAGTGGATCGACCTTGGTGATTCCTTGGATTGCATGCCTCCCTACTTTCTCAATAAGCCTTGCATGGGGTACCGTATCAAATGCCTTGCTGAAATCCATATACACTATATCTACTGCTCTTCCTTCATCAATGTGTTTAGTCACATCCTCATAAAATTCAGTCTCATAAGACATGATCTGCCTTTGACAAAGCCATGCTGACTATTCAAAGGTTCAAAGGTTCAAAGGTCAAATTTAACGTCAGAGAAATGTATACAATATACATCCGGAAATGTTTTTTTCTTCCTAATCATATTATGCCTCTCCAAATGTTCATAAATCCTGCCTCTCAGGATCTTCTCCATCAACTTACTACCCACTGAAATAAGACTCACTGGTCTATAATTTCCTGGGCTATCTCTAATCCCTTTCTTGAATAAGGGAGCCATATCTGCAACCCTCCAATCTTCTGGAACCTCTTCCATCCCCATTGATGATGCAAAGATCATTGCCAGAGGCTTAGAAATCTCCTCCCTCACCTCCCACAGTAGCCTGGGGTACATCTCATATGGTCCCGGCAACTTATCCAACTTGATGCTTTCCAAAAGCTCCAGCTCTTGATATCTACATGCTCAAGATTTTCAGTCTGCTGTAAGTCATTCCTACAATCACCAAGATCCTTTTCCATAGTGAATACTGAAGTAAAGTATTCATTAAGTATCCCTGCTATTTCTTCCAGTTCCATACACACTTTTTTTCTGTCACACTTGATTGGTCCTATTCTCTCACGTCTTAACCTCTTGCTCTTCACATACTTGTAGAATGCCTTGGGGTTTTCCTTAATTCTGCTTCCCAAGGCCTTCTCATGGCCCCTTCTGGTTCTCCTAATTTCCTTCTTAAGCTCCTTCTTGCTAATCTTCTAGATCTCTATCATCACCTAGTTTTTTGAACCTTTCATAAGCTTTTCTTTTCTTCTTGACTAGATTTTCAACAGCCTTTGTACACCACGGTTCCTGTACCCTACCATAACTTCCCTGTCTTATTGGAATGTACCTATACAGAACTCCATACAAATATCCCTTGAACATTTGCCACATTTCTGCTGTACATTTCCGTAAGAACATCTGTTCCCAATGTATGCTTCCAAGTTCCTGCCTGATAGCTTCATATTTCCCCTTACTTCAATTAAACGTTTCCCTAACTTGTCTGTTCCAATCCCTCTCCAATGCTATGGTAAAGGAGATAGAATTGTGATCACTATCTCCAAAATGCTCTCCCACTGAGAGACCCGACACCTGACCAGGTTCATTTCCCAATACCTGATCAAGTACAGTCTCTCCCCTTGTAGGCTTATCTACATATTGTGTCAGAAAGCCTTCCTGAACACACCTAACAAACTCCACCCCAGCTAAACCCCTCACTCTAGAGAGATGCCAATCAATATTTGGGAATTTGAAATCTCCCACCACAACAACCCTGTTATTATTACTCCTTTCCAGAATCTGTTTCCCTATCTGCTCCTCGATGTCCCTGTTACTATGGGTGGTCTATAAAAAACATCCAGTAGAGTTTCTTGTTCCTAACTTCCACCCACAGAGACTCCGTAGACAATCCCTCCATGACTTCCTCCTTTTCTGCAGCCGTGACACTATCTCTGATCAACAGTGCCACCCTCTCTGCTTTTTCTGAAATATCTAAAGCCTGGCACTCGAAGTAATCATTCCTGCCCCTGAACCATCCAAGACTCTATAATGGCCACAACATCATAGCTCCAAGTACTGATCCACGCTCTAAGCTCATCTGCTTTGTTCACAACACTCCTTGCGTTAAAATAGACACATCTCAAGCCATCAGTCTGAGCACATCCCTTCTCTATCACCTGCCTATCCTCCCTCTCACACTGTCTGCAAGCATTCTCAATTTGATGAATGCTCCTCTTGCAAGATATGCAAAGCCAGGAAGACAGTCTGGAGAGAGGAAAGGTGAGCTGTGGTGACTTGGGATTCATTAGTTATGGGAACAGAAAGGAGATTCTATGGACAAAAACAAGATTTCCAGATGGTATGTTGCCTACCGGTTGCCAGGGTCCAGGACATCTTGGATCAAGTTCTCAGCATTCTTAGGTGTGATGGTGAACAGCCAGAGGTCCCAGTGACATAGGTAGAAAGTGAAGAGGTTCTGCAAAGTGAGTTCAGGGAGTAAGGTACGAAGTTAAAGAACAGGACCTCCAGGGTTGTAATCTCAGGATTGCTACCCATGCCACATGCTAGTGAGGCCAGAAATAGGAAGATCATACAGTTTAACACATGGCTAAGGAGTTGGTGAAACAGAGAGGGAGGGCATTAGATTTTTGGATCATTGGTCTCTCTTCCAGGGAAGGCGGGACCCGTACAGAAGAAACAGCTTGCATCTGAACTGGAGGGGGACTAATATCTTAGCAGGAAGGTTTGCCTGTGCTGAATGGGGAGGAGTTTAAACTAGAATTGCAGGGGTGTGGGAACCAGAGTGCCAGAACTGATAGTGGAGAGGTTGTGGAGGCAGATATTGGGACTGCAGGCAAAGTCTGAAATCAAAAGGTTGAGTACGATGTGAATGATGCTCTGAGCTGTGTATATTTCAATGCAAGAAGTCTTGTAGAAAAGGCAGATGAGGTCAGGGCATGGATCAACATATGGAATTATGATGTTGTAGCCACTAGTGAGACTTGGCTGCAGGAGGGGCAGGACAGGAAGCTCAATGTTCCAGAGTTCAGTTGTTTTAGATGCAACAGAGCAGCGGGGTGGTGTTACTAGTCAGGGAAAGTATCACGGCAGGGCTCAATCAGGACAGACTGGAAAACCTGTCTAGTGAGACCTTGTGGGCAGAACTGGGATGGGAGAAAAGGTACGACCATGTTAATGGCACCAACAGTATCGCGAGATTTAGTGGAACAAATTTATAGAGAGATTGCTGACTGTTGCAAGAAACACAAGGTTGTTGCAATTGGTGACTTTAACTTTCCGTGTATCGACTGAGATGCCCATACTGTAAAAGGACTAGATGGGAAAGAGTTTGTCAGATGTGTTCAAGAAAGTTTACTTAATCAGTACATAGAAGTCCCAATGAGAGAGTGTGAGTTACTTGATCACCTATTGGGGAATGAGAGAGCGCAGGAGACAGAAGTCTGTGTAGGGGAACACCTCACATTTAGTGATGATAATGTCATTAATTTCAAGGTAATTATGGAAAAGATAGGTTTGGTATGCTGTTTAAGATTCTGAATTGGAGAAAGGCCAATTTTGCTGGTATCAGAAAGGATCTGAAATGTGTGAATTGGAGCAAGCTGTTTTCTGGCAAAGGTGTACTTGGTAACTGGGAGGCCTTCAGAAATGAAATTTTGAGAGTACAAAGCTTGTATGTGCCCATCAGAATAAAGGGCAAGGATGACCTTTGGTTTTTGAGAGATAGTCAGGCCATGGTTTTAAAAAAGGAGGTGCATGGCAGGTATAGACAGGAAGGAGCAACTGAGGTACTTGAGGAGTATAAGAAATGCAAGAGAACACAAGAAAGAAATGAGGTGGACTTGGAGGGGCCAAACAAAGTCAAGATGGTGTTAGACAGCAACTCCTTTGCCAGCATCTTCAGAAACAGCTCTTTTTCTATATTTGATATCTCTGTTTTTCTTTTGCAGGGTTCTTTTGAAAACCCTGACCTGGAGAAACTCTGTCTTTGGTTCTTTGCGGGAATGAGACCCACTCTCAGGGCCTCACGACCAGCCACTTTTTGATATCCCAAGGACGCGGCCTGGAAGCCTAATGCACCTTCAGGGTGCCGGATCTTAGTGGCTCTGGGGACAGGCTGATTCTAGGCCGGTGCCCCTGACTGAGGCGTCGCGGGAGACCACATAATATCAGGTTAGCTGCCAGGGCAACAGACTTTTAGCATCATAAATCAGCAAGTTCTTTGCTATGTCTCCCCTCTCGCTGTGAAATGGAAGCACCTCTTTTTCTCTTATTAGGGAGAGAGAGCGTCTGTGGCATGTCGAATTACTGGGTGAACAGATAGTTTTTGGGATACTGCAAGTCTGTGTCTTTATTGATCCTTTGCTCACACTAGAGTGCTCTTTTGCTGGTGGGGGTGGGGGGGCATTGCTTCGCTGCTGCCTGTGTGTGGGAGGGGGGAGCTGGGGGGCACTTCGGGTTCTAACATTTAACTGTCGTTCATTCTTTGGAGCACTCCTCTGTTTTTGTGGATGGTTGCGAAGGAAAAGAATTACAGGAGGTATATTGTATACATTTCTCTGACAGTAAATGTACCTTTGAAGGCTAGTGACAGAAGCCATGAGGTTTCTCTTGCGGACAAGGTGAAGCGGAAGCCCAAGGACTTCGACAAATATGTTAAGGGCAAAACGATTGCAAGGGACACAACTAGTCCTCTGGAAGATCAGAGTGGTAATTTATGCACAGAGCTAAAAGCGATGAAGAGATTTTTTTTTGCATCTGCATTTACTCGAGAGATGGACACAGAGTCTATAAATATGAGCCAATACAGCAGTGAGGTCATGGATCCTATACAGATTACAGAGGAGGTGGGGTTTGCTGTCTTGAGGAAAATTAGAGAGGATAAATTCCCATAGCCTGACAAGATGTTCACTTGGAGCTTGTGGGAGGCTTGTGCATAAATTGCAGGGCCCTAGCAGAGATATTTAAAAATCCTTAGCCACAGGTGAGGTGCCAGAGGATTGCAGGATAGCTAATGTTGTTCTGCTGTTCAAGAAAGGTGTTCAGAATAAACCTGGAAAACGTTGGCTAGTGAGCCTGACATCAGCAATGGGAAAGTTATTGGAAGTGTTTGAAGGGTCTGGATATACGAGTATTTGGGTAGACAGGGACTGATCAGGGATAGTCAGCACGACTTTGTGCATGGTAGGTCATGTCTAAGTAATCTCATAAGAGTTTTTTTGAAAAGGTTACCAAGAAAGTGATGAAGGCAAGGCAGTAGATATTGTCTACATGGACTTCAGCACGGCATTTGACAAGGTCCCATATGGCATTCAATTGGATTAGTCATTAGCTTTGTGGGAGAAGCTAGAGAGTGGTGGTAGACGGAGGCCTGTGACCAGTGGAGTGCTGGGTCCTTTGTTGTTTGTTATCTATATCGATGTTCTGGATGATAATGTGGTTAACTGGATCAGTAAATTTGCAGATGACACCAAGACTAGGGGTATAGCAAGGAAGACTATCAAAGCTTGCAGCTTGATCAAAAAAGGGCTGAAAAGTAGCGGATGAAATTTAATGCAGACAAGTGTGAGGAGTTGCACTTTTGTGAGGACCAACCAGTGAGAGGTAGGGCATTGGGGAGGGCAGTAGAGCAAAGGGATCTGGGAATTCATGGAAAGTGGTGTCCGAAGTAGATAGAGTTGGACAAGAAATCTTCTGGCACATTGGCCTTCGTACTGAGTACAGAAGATGGGATGTTATGTGAAGTTGTATGAGACGTTGATGAGGCCTAATTTCAAAGATTCGAAGGTTTCAAAGGTACACTTAACGTCAGAGAAATGTGTACTATATACATGCTGAAATGCTTTTTGTTCACAACCATCCACAAAAACAGAGGAGTGCCCCCAAAGAATGAACGACAGTTAAATGTTAGAACCCCAAAGTTCCCCCAGCTCCCCTCCCTCCTGCATGCAAGCAGCAGCAAGCAACAATTCCTCCCTCCCCCCACCGGCAAAAAAAACATCAGTGCTCACCACCAAGCAAAGCAACGGCAAAGACACAGACTTACAGTACCCCAAAGAGTACTTGTTCACCCAGTATTCGACACACCACAGGCTCTCTCTCTCTTCCTAATAAGGGAGAAAGAGTTGTCTCAGTTTCACAGCAACGGGGGAGACATAACAGACAACTCGTTGGTTTATGATGTTAAAGGTCCATTGCATCACTTTTTCCGAGCTCTGTGCCCAAAGATCTCCTCTCTGGGCACACAGCCTTAGATCTTCCATTCCCCCATGACACGCCGGTCTCCTGCCTTCAATCTGCCCGTCTCCAGAGCCACGAGATCTCGGCCTACCGGAGGTGAGCTGAGCTCTTAGCCCGAGCCCTTGGCATGCCAAACAACAGCCAGTTGTGAAACCCCAAGTGCGGGTCCCATTCCTGCAAAGAACTTTAGTCAGCGTGTAACTTGGAGTATTGTGTGCAGTTTTAGTCACCTACCTACAGGAAAGTTGTAAATAAGATTGAAAGAATACAGAGGCAATTTACAAGGATGTTGCTGGGACTGGAGGAACTGAGTTATAGGGAAAGATGGTATAACCATATAACATATAACCATATAACAATTACAGCATGGAAACAGGCCATCTCGGCCCTTCTAGTCCGTGCTGAACGCTTTCTCTCACCTAGTCCCACTGGCCCGCACTCAGCCCATAACCTTCCATTCCTTTCCTGTCCATATACCTATACAATTTTACTGTAAATGACAATATCGAACCTGCCTCTACCACTTCTACTAGAAGCTCGTTCCACACAGCTACCACTCTCTGAGTAAAGAAGTTCCCCCTCTTGTTACCCCTAAACTTTTTCCCCTTAACTCTCAACTCATGTCCTCTTGTTTGAATCTCCCCTACTCTCAATGGAAAAAGCCTATCCACGTCAACTCTATCTATCCCCCTGATAATCTTAAATACCTCTATCAAGTCCCCCCTCAACCTTCTACACTCCAAAGAATAAAAACATAACTTGTTCAACCTTCCTCTGTAACTTAGGTGCTGAAACCCAGGTAACATTCTAATAAATCTCCTCTGTACTCTCTCTATTTTGTTGACATCTTTCCTATAATTCAGTGACCAGAACTGTACACAATACTCCAAATTTGGCCTCACCGATGCCTTGTACAATTTTAACATTACATCCCAACTCCTATACTCAATGCTCTGATTTATAAAGACCAGCATACCAAAAGCTTTCTTCACCACCCTATCCACATGAAATTCCACCTTCAGGGAACTATGCACCATTATTCCTAGATCACTCTGTTCTACTGCATTCCTCAATGCCCTACCATTTACCATGTATGTCCTATTTTGATTAGGCCTACCAAAATGTAGCACCTCACACTTATCAGCATTAAACTCCATCTGCCATCTTTCAGCCCATTCTTTTAACTGGCCTAAATCTCTCTGAAAGCTTTGAAAACCTACTTCATTATCCACAACACCACTTACCTTAGTATCATCTGCATACTTACTAATCCAATTTACCACCCCATCATCCAAATCATTAATGTATATGACAAACAACATTGGACCCAAATGTTGTTTAGATTAGTATAGGTTTAGATTGGTATAGGTTAGAACTTTATTCCCTAGAATGTAGAATATTGAGAGGAGACTTGATTGAGATATACAAAATTATGAGGGATGTGGACAGGGTAAATACAAGCAGGCTTTTTCCACTGAGGTTGGGTGTGACTACAACCAGAGGTCATGGGAATGTGAAAGGTGAAAAGTTTAAGGGAAACATGAGGGGAAACTTCACTCAGAGGGTTGTGACAGTGTGGAACGAGTTGCCAGCTCAAGTGGTGATTGTGATTTCAATTTCAATGTTTGACAGTAGGGGTATGGAGGGCTGTGTTTCAGGTGCCGGTCGATGGGAGTAAGCATTCTAAATGCTTTGGCAAAGACTAGATGGGCTGAATGGCCTGTTTCTGTGCTGTCAGTTTCTGTAATTCTGTGACTCTAAATAAATTGTGCAAAACGAAGGAACAACAAGGTGGTGTTCATGGGTTCGGAAATCTGATCGCAGAGAGGAAGATGTTTCTGAAACACCGAGTGTGTGCCTACATTCTCCCTGATGGTAGTAACAGGAAGAGGGCCTGTCCCAAGTGGTGAGGGTCCTTAGTGATGGATGCCTCCATCTTGTGACACTGCCTTTTGAAGACTTGGAAAGGGAGGAGCTTACCAGGGGTAGCACAGTCTCTGTTGGGGAAAACCTGTCTCTTGTCTGGTTTTTGAGGAGGTAAGTAAGAAGATTGATGATGGGAGTGAAGTAGGTATTCTCCCTATGGACTTTACTCAGGTATTTGAAAGTGCTCAGATGGCAGGCTAGTGCACAGGAGATCTGAAGTGAACTGGCTTTCAGCATCCACAGTTAGCTTGCTGAATGCACGCAGACTGGGGAGTCTGGAACAAGCTGAAGGTGAGAGGGGAGATTTAATATGAACTTGAGGGGGACCGTTTTTTACACAAAGATTGGGTGTATGTTGGAATTGACCGTCAGAGGAAGCAGGTAAATATAAAGATGTAAAAGACACAGTATTTGTACAAGTGCATGTATCGGAAAGATTTAGAGGGAAATGGACCAAACACGGGCAAGTGGAACCAGCTTTGCTGGATTCTTGTCCTTGTGCTGTACAACTCCCTGTCTCTGTAGGAAGCAGAAGGTGGTGGTGGAAGAACGTTTTCCTGATTGAACGACTGTGACCAGGGATGTACCCTGGTAATAGGTGCTGGGACCCAGTTATTTGTGATTTACTGTATATTGGCGACTGGGATGATAGGTTCATGACCAGAGAAAGATAGGTTCTTGATTAGCCGAGGCATCAAAGGGTATGGGGAGAAGGCAGGGGAGTGGGGATGACTGGAAGAATTGGATCAGCCTGTGATTGAATGGCAGAGCAGACCGGCCTACTTCTGCTCCTGTATCTTATGGTCAGATGGATATAAATGCAGGAGGTATGGTTAGGTTAATAGAAATTGACGGTGTTGTGGATAGTGAGCACAGTCATCCAAGACTACAGCAGGATAGGGAACAGATGGAAGTTTGGCAGAGCATTGGCCGGTGGAATTAAGTGCAAGCAGGTGCATTTTGTAAAGTCAGATAAGAGTTGGATGAATGGTATATTTCTCAGGAATGTTGATGAACGGGGAGATCTAGGGGTTAAGTCTGTGGTTGCCTGTAAGTGACAACACGGGTACTGTAGTCACGGTGATGAGGAAGGCAAATGGCGTGCTTGCCTTCATTGGGTGGGGCATAGAATGTATGAGCCGGGTCAGAATGCGGCAACTTCACAAAATACTGATTAAATTGCACTTGGAATATTGGGTTGCATTCTGGTCACCGATCTCTTGGAAGGATATTATCACGCTGGAAAGACTGCAGAGGAGCTTCACCAGGATGTCGTCTGGACTGGAGGATCTAAGCTATGGGGAGAGATTGGATAGAATGGGCTGGTTTTCTCTGGAGCAAAGAGGGGTCACCTGATAGAGCTATGTCAAAGACTCAGATAGGATAGATAGTGAAAATCTTTTCCCAGTCAGTGTTAAAAACAAGAGGCCATAGGATTAATCACAAACAAGAGAAAATCCACAGATGCTTGTGTGAGAGGAAGAAGTTTTAAAAGGAGAGGGAAGGGAGAGTTCTCGATATCTGTTATTTACTGCCAGAGGAGGTAATGTAATCTGTTACCTTACTGTGCCTAAGAGGCAATTAGACAGGCACTTAGTAGGCAAGACATCGAGGAAGACGGCCCTAACGTGAGCCAGTGGCATTAGCACAGATGGTGAGAATGACCAGCATGGACATGGAGGCCAAATGGCCTGTTTCTGAGCTGGGCAGCTCTGAAACCATACCAATCCAATTGCTTTTTTGCCTAGTTTGCACTAATGCATTGAACTTGCAATTAATTAGCAGTTCCAAATGTGATTTTGTAGCATTAGCACCTCCAGTTTTCATTGACGTTGTAACAATTTTGCAATGAAAGCCAAATGTGCCACACTCTAATAGATCATTTGATCTGAATGTGTTAAATGTGAGCCAGGATTCTGAGCACCCTGCTCAAAAATCAATGCTCTTTGGGCTCTGATCTGAGGTACTGTCTTCATTCCACGTTCTGCCCTGTGACCTCTCCTCAGCTGAGAGCTTTGTAAGGAAGCTGCCCTGAACCCCTCTCTCTCACTGCCAGAGTGATTTATGAGATTCCCCTTTCAAGCTGATGTGACAACCATTTATCAAAGTGTCTACAACATGTCTCCCTTGCATTCTGGATGGCCGATTCCCCTGTAAGGTGCCGGTCATCACTCTGCAATTCTCCGCAATTCGAGACAGTGCATGGAGCTTTAATCCTCCTCCTTGTGGGAGGCTCTTTTGTAAATTCATGTGAGGACACCAGTGATTACAGTGACATCTTGTCTAGGGTGACTGTTAGAATCTTTCTGTGTGTTCTGTTGTTGTTCATTGTACTCAAGACAGACGAAACTCAAGGTAATTTTTCAGGATAGGATTAGATTTTCAGTGGAAAGAGATATTCTGCATTTTGCATCTTTGTATTTCACAAAGAGCTAAACCATAGGGCAGAGCTGAGGGTTACAGCTGGCCCTGTACTCATGCTGAAGAATTTAATTCTGAGCTATAGATGTAGATGGTAATTTCTCAAGCACATCACATCCACCAAAAGCAGGAAGAGTCTTCTTGTCATTTTTTCCCCCACCTCTTGCTGGTCAGTCTCTTCTACTAGCCCCAGTGTCCAGTGTGCGTGTTATTAGGAGATCACTGTACAGTGACACTCTACACCATTCTCTCAGTCACCAGTTTCAGTATCAAACATCAAGGTACAGAGCACAGAATGAGCCTTTGGTCCATGATGTTGTGATATGCTGAGCCGGGGGTGAAAACCCAGGTTTGTCCAGCATCCCCTGGTAGGTCATGCCCTCTCATCCAGGCGCACCCTGGTGAAGCGCCACCTAGCTGGTCAACCAGAACTGAAGGCAGTGCTCCAGGTGCGTCCCGATGAGAGATCAGAGTCGGGATCAGAATCTGGGTTAACATCACCGGCACACTGTGAAACCTGTTGTTATGTTGCAGCAGTGCATTTCAACACAGAGTAATAAAAACATAAACTCCAATAAGAAGTATATTTTAAAAAGAAAATTAAGTTTAAGTAATAGTGCAAAGAGAGAGGATAAAAAATACTGAGAAAGTGTTCATGGGTTCATTGTCCATTCAGAAATCCGGTGGCAGAGGGGACGAAGCTGTTTCTGAAACATTGAGTGTGTGCCTTCAGGCTTCTGCTCCTCCTCCCTGACAATGGCAATGTGAAGAGGGCATGTCCCGGGTGATGGGGGACGTCACCTTTTGAAGGAGTACTGGATGCTGGGAGGCCCGTGCCCATGATGGAAGCTGCAACATAACTTCCTGCCTTTCGGACGGAGTGACTCGGCCAGTAAAGGCAAGCGTGCCACGTGCCTTCTTAACCAGCCTATCGAAGAGTGGTTAGGAGTGACAGCTTCTCTTTGCTTTGACACCAGTCACCTTAGCTCTAAGTTAAAAGTAAATTTATTATCAATGTATGTATACCAAGTACAAGCTTGAATTTCACAACTGGGCTGGCTAAAGGCAGCTGCCACAAAGGCACTGAAACATCCCATGCCCATTGCTGCTCCCGTCAGAATTTAACCCATTTGTGGTGGCTCGCCCACGCGGCAAACAAACCAGCTCCAGCAGCCAAGAGAGCTCTGAGTGCGGGGCAGACCTCAGCCCGGAAGCCAACGTCACTTCCGCCCCGAAAAGAGCGGGGGATGCTGGGAGCGGGCACTTAAGTACGACGACTCGGCTCTGCAGAATGCAGTTTCCCTTAAACTGCCAACCTTCTGGACCACTCAACCCCTGGTCTGGTTCGAGCAAGCAGAGGCCCAGTTCCAGGTCAGGCAAATTGTCTCAGACGCCACCAGGTATTACTACATATACCAGGAGACAGCATTACTACATATTACTACATATACCAGGAGACAGCGGGCCGCGTTATCAACTTTCTGCATCAGCCCCCGGCGACAGACAGGTACGAGGCACTCAAGGCCCTGTTAATCCACACATTTGGCCTCTCCCGCCACGAATAGGCTGTGCAGTTACTGCATATGGACAGCCTGGGCGACCGCACACCATCAGCCCTGATAAGTAACATGCTAGCACCGGCAGACGGCCATAAACCTTGCCTCCTTTTTGAACAGATCTTCTTGGAGCAAATGCCAGAAGACATCCACCTTCTGCTAGCAGATGAAGACTTCAGAGACCCGCGCAGGGTGGCTGCCCGCGTGGACGTGCTTTGGCACGCCAAACAAAATGGCGGAACCACCATCAAAATCAGTGCTGCAGCACGGCCGAAAGCCCAGCCCTCCCACACCCCAGCAACGGAGCACGTAACACTCACACCAAGGGACGGCACCACTTCTGAGTCTTGGTGTTTTTATCATCAAAGGTGGGGTTCCGGGGCCCACCGCTGCCGACTGCCATGCTCGTTCCGGGGAAACGCCAGGACCAGCCGTTGCTGATGGCTACGGCGGCTGGTCACTGTGATAGCCTCCTCTACCTTTGGGACAAGCACTCCGGGCGTAGATTCCTGGTGGACACGGGGACGGAAATCAGTGTCCTACCCTCCTCGAGCCACGATACGTGAACTAGAAGAACAGGACTGGAACTTAAAGCAGCCAACAGCAGCACCATCTGCACCTATGGCACAAGAACAATCCCCTTGCAGTTCCGTTCCAGCCGTTTTACACGGACATTTACGCTGGCCGCAGTATCACAGCCATTGCTGGGTGCGGACTTCCTACGCACGCACTGCTTGTGGATTTGTAGGGACGACGATTGATCGATGCGAAGATGTTCCAGACTTTCTCCCTCGGTGAGGCCAGGTTACTGGCCCTGCACCTGAACTCCGTCATGTATTCCAACAACGAGTTCGCCAGAGTGTTATCAGAGTTCCCATCTATCAACACGCCACAGTTTTCCTCAACAGACCCCAAGCACGGTGTGATGCACCACATCCCCACACAGCAACCTCCCCTTCATGCCCAGGCCCACAGGCTACCGCCCGACAAGCTCCACCTCGCAAAAGAGGAATTCAAGAAGATGGAGGAGATGGGGATTGTGCAGCGTTCCAACAGCCCGTGGGCCTCCCCACTCCATATGGTGCCCAAGTCCACAGGAGGGTGGAGATCGTGCGGCAACTATAGGAGGCTGAACGACACCACCACGTCCGATTGCTTTCTGGTACCACACATCCAGGACTTTACGGCCAACCTGCATGGGGCACGCATCTTTTCGAAGATGGTCCGAGGGTATCAGCAGATCCCAGTCCACCGGGACGATGTACTCATTACCCCCTTTGGCCTGTTCGAGTTCCTCAGGATGCCGTTCAGGCTCAAAAACGCGGTGCAGACGTTCCAGCACCTGATGGACACAATAGGGCGAGATCTGGACTTTCTGTTCATCTACCCGGACGACATTCTTATCGCCAGCCAGTCCCACCAGGAACATCTAGCACATTTACGCCTGCTCTGCCGCCGCCTCAGTGACTACAGCCTGGCTATCAACCCCGCCAAGTGCCAGTTCGGCCTACCCACCATCGACTTCTTGGGACACCGGATCACCACCATGGAGCTGTGCCCCTGCCATCAAAAGTTGAAGCCATCCGCCAATTAGCCAGACCCAGCACTGTTAAAGGCCCGCAGGAATTTGTTGGGATGGTTAACTTTTACCACCGTTTCCTGCCCTCAGCGGCCAGGATCACGCGGCCCCTTTTTGGCTTGATGTCCAGCAAGGTCAAAGAGGTCACCTGGACAGAGGAGGTAACGGCAGCTTTCGAACAAGCCAAGAACATGCTAGCAAACGCCACACTCCTGGTCCACCCCCGGGTCGATGTCCCCACTGCCCTCACTGTGGATGCCTCCGACACGGCAGTTGGCGGCGAGCTCGAGCAGCTGTGGAAGCCATTCGCTTTCTTTAGCCGGTACCTACGACCCCTGGAACTTCAGTACAGCGCTTTCGACAGGGAGCTGCTGGCCCTGTACCTTGCCATCCGGCACTTCAGGTATTTCCTGGAAGGGAGAGAGTTCACGGTTTTCACAGACCACGAGCCCCTCACTTTCGCGTTTGCCAAAGTTTCGGACCTGTGGTCGGGCCGCCAGCAACGCAACCTGCCATACATCTTGGAGCCTACCACCGTAGTCAAGCACGTCTCCGGGAAGAACAACGTGGTAGCCGACGCGCTGTCATGCACCTCCGTCCAATCAGTGCACTCTCTGTCTCCAGGGGTGGATTATGTGGCGTTAGCTAAGGAGCAATGACCGGACAGCGAGATGCCGGCGTACTGAACCGCAGTCTCAGGACTCCGCCTCGAAGACATACCCATTGGTCCGAAGGTAATGAGCTCCTCTGCAATGTGTCCACCGGGCAACTTCAGACCGCTTGGAGGTGCCGCATTTTCGACGCCTTGCACGGTTTAGCCTACCCTTCCATCCGGGCGACCATCCGGCTGATCGCAGCCAGGTTTGTGTGGCACGGCCTATGCAAGCAGGTTGGGCACTGGGCCAGGACATGCACGCACTGTCAAACCTCCAAAATCCAGAGGCACGTGAGGACCCCACTGCAACCCTTCTAGCCGACACATAGGAGGTTTGAACATGTCCACATGGACATCATCGGCCCACTGCTGGTTTCAAGAGGAGCGAGATACCTGTTCACCATGGTGGACAGGTTCACGAGGTGGCCGGAAGCCATCCCACTCGCCGACACGGCCACGGAGACATGCGCCAGAGCCCTGATTACCACTGGGTGGCATGGTTCGGACTCCCAGCCCACGTCACTTCAGAAAGGGGTGTGCAGTTCACATCGGCTTTGTGGTCCGCACTGGCACAACTCCTCGGAACCCAGCTCCACCAAACGACTGCTTCCCACCCGCAGTCCAATGGCCTGGTGGAACGTTTCCACAGGCACTTGAAGTCAGCCCTGGTGGCACGCCTCTGAGGGCCAGACTGGGTTGACAAACTCCCCTGGGTGCTGCTTGGCATCCACACAGCGCCCAAGGAGGACCTGGCTGCATCATCTTGTTTACGGTGCTCCACCCACAGTTCCCGGTGAGTTTGTGCCAGCACCTCATGGCCAGAAGGACACATCTACGGCGGTCCTAACTAAACTTCAGGAGCGGCTTGGAACACTTGCCTCAGTCCCGACGTCCCATCATGAAACAACACCCTCTTTCGTGCCCAAGGACCTACAACAGAGCAAGTACGTTTTTGTTCGCCATGGCGCGCACAGACCACCCCTGCAGCGACCATATGAAGGACCCTACAAGGTGGTGTGCAATAATGGGACGACCTGTGTTCTCGACATCGACGGTTGTGGAGACATTTACCATTGACTGTCTCAAACCGGCGCATCTAGACCTTGAACACCCGGTTGTGGTGCCACCCCCACGATGATGAGGCCGGCCACCTAAAAGAACTGACAGTGTGCAGGCTGTGGACCTCCTAGTGCCGGTTCGGTGGGGGGGGGGGGGGGTCATGTGGCGGCTCACCCACGTGGCAAGCGAACCGGCTCCAGCAGTCGCAGGCGAGTCCGCAGCCGATGGCAATTGAGAGGGCTCTGAGTGCAGGGCAGACCTCGGCCCAGAAGTCGATGTCACTTCCACAAAGAGCGGGGGATGCTGGGAGCGGGCGCTTAAGCACACGCGGATTGAAAAAGTAAACAGTTCAACCAGACCCTGCTCGACTCAGTGTGTTGCTTTCACTCGCTAACATACTGCAGAGCTAACATTTCAAATCCAGTGGTTCCCTGATCTGAAACATAAAGTTAGTTTCACTCTACGCAGTTGCTGCCTGATCTGCTGAGTGCTTCCAGCATTCCCTGCTTTTATTTCAGATTCCTATCAACTGCAGGGTTTCATATTTACTTCCTACGAAGTGTGCTGGGTCATTGGTATGTTTAAGATTACAAACTGCCAATGACCTACAGACATGAAGAAAGTTAGCACCACATACCCAGCAGACTGCATACAGGCTGTGTTGCAATGGTCACTGGCAAGCCTGGAGTCTGTAGCCAGGCAGTTTATCTGATCAAAACTTTCTAGTTCCCTACACCCCCTCCATTAACCCTGTCCTTCACTGCTCCGTAAACATGTTAACCCGCTTTGCATGATGCTGCTTATGTTGTAAATACTTCTGGTATTTATGTATTTGTGCAGATTTTATTCCAGTTTCCTATCTACTTTAGTCCCATCTGCCCACATTTGGTCCATATCCCTCGAAACCTTTCCCATCCGCATACTTGACTAAATCCTTTTACGTGTTGTTAATGTTCCGGCCTCAGCCACTTGCACTGTCTGAGTCCACATACTGGCCATCCACTGTCTGTCATCGTTGCCTCCCTGTTCCATTAGGGAGCTGTCAGAAGAAGTGATGGAGGCAGATAAAATCACAATGGACAGGCACGTGGATAGGAAAGGTTGAGAGGGATTTTGGCCAAATGCGGGGTCAGTTAGCAAAGGACCTGTTTCTGTGCTACATTTCTCTCTGTGACTGTCCATCACTGACATCAGCGCGGTTCACAATCATAACTGAATTTCAATATCCCGCCTCCTGTTGACAGATCAGAAGTCTTGATAGTAGCCAGGAGAGTGGTCCTCCCGGTAAACCCTGGCAGAGTCCACCCCACCCAGGAGCCACTACCGAACGTCTCCCCCATGACCTTTGTGAAGCTTCGACAAGTGTTCCACCGCACACCTGGCTATTCTGCCCTTCATCGAGCCCAGAATATTCCAGAACTCCACCATCAGCACCCTCATCGTAGAGTCACAGAGCACTACAACTCAGAAACAAGCCCTTCAGCCCATCTAGTCCATGCTGAAATATTATTCTGCCTCATCTCATTGACTTGCAGCTCAGCTGTAACCCTCCACTCCCCTCCCATCCAAACTTCTCTGAAATATGGAAGTCAACCCCACATCCATCACTTGTGCTGGCAGCTCGATCCACACCCTCACCACCACCGAGTGAAAAGGTTTTCCCTCATGTTCTGGTTAAACATTTCACTTTTCTCACTTTACCCATAACCTCTACTTCTGGTCTCACCCAACCTCGGTGGAAAAACCCTATCTATAATTCTCATAATTCAGCGTAGCTCTATCAAATCTCCCTCATTCTTCTACTTGAGAGGGAATAAAGTTCTAATAAATTACTTCATCAAGCCCCTGCAGAGTTAACATTGAGGTAAAGAACCTCACACTGACCTAGCTTGACTTGCGGTTCGGCAATGCCTAGATTTAAAAACTCTCACCCCTGTTTTCAAATCCCTTCACTGTATGGCTGCTCCTTATCCCTCCAGCCCTAGAACCCTCCAAGATAACTCTGCTACTGCTGTTGTTCGTGGTACCTCCAGTAACCAGGTTCTGTGCTCTGGCGTCCTCTCCCTGCATCTCTGGTGTTCTTGGCAACGGTCCTTAACTTTGACTAAGTCTTTAATCAGTTGTCCTAGGTTCCCCTTCTGTGATATGGTGTGAGACTTTGTTGGAGGAATCTCTTGTGGAGAACTTTGTTGTGTTTTATGACACAAGAATCAGATTGACTATCACTCTCATATGTCATGAAATCCTTTTAAAATCCAACAAAAGGCAAATAAAAAAGGCTATAAGAAAGGAAAAGATAAAATATGAGGGCAAACAGACCAATAATATAAAGCAGGATACCAGAAGTATTTTCGGACATATAAAGAGTGAAAGCGAAGGGGAGAGTTGATATCGGACCACAGGACAATGATGCTGCTGAGGTAGTAATGAGGGACAAAGAAATGGTGGATGAACTTAATAAGTACTTTACATTTGTGTTCACTGTGGAAGACACTAGCAGTGTGTCAGGGGGCAGGAGTGAGTGCTATTGCTATTACAAAGGAAAAAGTGCTAGACAAATTGAGAGGTCTTAAGGTGGATAAGTCACCTGGGCCAGATGGACTACATCCCAGAGTCCTGAGAGAGGTTGCTGAAGAGATAATGGATGCATTGGTCATGATCTTTCAAGAATCACTTGATTCTGGCATGGTCCTGGAGAAATGGAAGATTGCAAATAGAAACATAAAAACATAGAAAACCTATAGCACAATAAAGGCCCTTCAGCCCACAAAGTTGTGCCAAACATGTCCCTAACTAAGAAATTACTAGGCTTACCCATAGCCCTCTATTTTTCTAAGCTCCATGCACCTATCCAAAAGTCTCTTAAAAGACCCTATCATATCCGCCTCCACCACTGTTGCCGGCAGCCCATTCCTCGCACTCACCACTCTCTGCGTAAAAAACTTACCCCTGACATCTCCTCTGTACCTACTCTCCAGCACCTTAAACCTGTGTCCTCTTGTGGCAACCATTTCAGCCCTGGGAAAAAGCCTCTGACTATCTACACGATCAATGCCTCCCATCATCTTATACACCTCTATCAGGTCACCTCTCATCCTCCGTCACTCCAAGGAGAAAAGGACAAGTTCACTTAACCTGTTCTCATAAGACATGCTCCCCAATCCAGGCAACATCTTTGTAAATATCCTCTGCACCTTTTCTATGGCTTCCACATCCTTCCTGTAGTGAGGCGACCAGAACTGAGCACAGTACTCCAAGTGGGGTCTGACCAGGTCCTATATAGCTGCAACATTACCTCTCGGTTCCTAAATTCAATTACACAATTGATGAAAGCTAATACACAATACGCCTTCTTAACCATAGAGTCAACCTGTGCAGCTGCTTTAAACGTCCTATGGACTCAGACCCCAAGATCCCTCCGATCCTCCACACTGCCAAGAGTCTTACCATTAATACTATATTCTGCCATCATATTTGACCTACCAAAATGAACCACTTCACACTTATCTGGGTTGAACTCCATCTGCCACTTCTCATCCCAGTTTTGCATCCTATCAATGTCCTGCTGTAACATCTGACAGCCCTCCACACTATCCACAACACCTCCAACCTTTGTGTCATCAGCAAATTTACTAACTCATCCCTCCACTTCCTCATCCAGGTCATTTATAAAAATCACGAAGAGTAAGGGTCCCAGAACAGATCCCTGAGGCACACCACTGGTGACCGACCTCCATGCAGAATATGCCCTGTCTACAATTACTCTTTGCCTTCTGTGGTTAAGCCAGTTCTGGATCAACAAAGCAATGTCCCCTTGGATCCCATGCCTCCTTACTTTCTAAATAAGCCTTACATGGGGTACCTTACCAAATGCCTCGCTGGAATCCATGTACACTACATCTACTTTTCTTCCTTCATCAATGTGTTTATTCACATCCTCAAAAAATTCAATCAGGCTCGTAGGGCATGACCTGCCCTTGACAAAGCCATGCTGCTTATTCCTAATCATATTATACCTCTCCAAATGTTCATAAATCCTGCCTCTCAGGATCTTCTCCATTAACTTACCAACCACTGAGGTAAGACTCACTGTTCTATAATTTCCTGGGTTATCTCTACTCCCATTCTTAAATAAAGGAACAACATTTGCAACCCTCCAATCCTCTGGAACCTCTCCCATCTCCATTGATGATGCAAAGATCATCGCCAAAGGCTCAGCTATCTCCTCCCTCACCTCCCACAATAGCCTGAGGTACATCTCATACTGTCTTGGCAACTTATCCAACTTGATGCTTTCCAAAAGTTCCAGCACTTCTTCTTTCTTAATATCTACATGCTCAAGCTTTTTAGCATGAACATGTAAGTCATCACTACTATCACCAAGATCCTTTTCCATAGTGAATACTGAAGTAAAGTAATCATTAAGTACCTCTGCTATTTCCTCCGGTTCCATACACACTTTCCCACTGTCACACTTGATAGGTACTATTCTTTCACGTCTTATCCTCTTGTTCTTCACATACTTGTAGAATGCCTTGGGGTTTTCCTTAATCCTGCCCACCAAGGCCTTCTCATGGCCCCTTCTGGCTCTCCTAATTTCCTTCTTAAGCTTCTTCCTGTTAGCTTTATAATCTTCTAGTTCTCTAGCTCTCTGAACCTTTTGTAAACTTTTCTTTTCTTCTTGACTAGATTTATTACAGCCTTGTGTACACCACGGTTCCTGTACCCTACCATAACTTCCCTCTCTCATTGGAACATACCTATGCAGAACTCCACACAAATATCCCCTGAACATTTCTTCTGTACTTTTCCCTGAGAACATCTGTTCCCAATTTAAGCTTCCAATTTCCTACCTGATAGCCTTATAATCCCCTTACTCCAATTAAACGCTTTTCTAACTTGTCTGTTCCTATCCCTCTCCAATGCTATTGTAAAGGAGATAGAATTATGATCACTATCTCCAAAATGCTCTCCCACTGAGAGATCTGACACCTGACCAGGTTCATTTCCCAATACCAAATCAAGTACAGCCTCTCCTTTTGTAGGCTTATCTACATTTTGTGTCGATGTCACTCGACTCCTTCAGACAGGAGGAAGGCAAATAAAAAGGAAATGATTTGCCAGTTAACCTAACCTCAGTTGTTGGGAAAGTTTTGTAGTCTATTATTCAGGATGAAGTTTTGAGGTACTTGGAGACTAATGATAAAATAAGTCAAAGTCAGTATGGTTTCTGTAAAGGGAAATCTTGCCTGACAAATCTGTTAGAGTTTTTTGAGGAAGTAACAAGCAAGGTAGACAAAGAAGAGGCAGGGATGTCATTTACTTGGATTTTCAGATGACATTTGACAAGATGCCACACATGAGGCTGCTGAACATGAGAAAATCTTATGGCGCTACAGGAAAGATACTGGCATGGATAGGGGAATGGCTGACAGGGAGGAGGCAGCGAGTCTGAATAAAAGGAGGTCCTTTCTGGTTGGCTGCCAGTGACTAGTGTTGTTCCTCAGGGGTCAGTACTGGGACCGCTGCTTTTCACATTGTTTGTCATTGATTTAGGTAATCGAATCGATGGCTTTGTGGCAAAGTTTGCGGATGATATGAAGATAAGTGGAGGGGTAGGTAGTGATGAGGAAGCAATGCGATTGCAGCAGGACTTAGACAAATTGGAAGAATGGGCAAAAATGTGGCAGGTGCAATACAGTGTTAGGAAATGTACGATAATGCATTTTGGTAAAACAAACAATAGTGCGGACTATTTTCTAAATGGAGAGAAGGTTCAAACATCAGAGGTGCAGAGGGACTTAGGAGTCCTCGTGCAAGACTCCCAGAAGGTTAATTTACAGGTTGATTCTGTGGTAAAGGCAAATACAATGTTGGCATTTATTTCATGGGGAATAGAATATAAAGACAAGGAGATAATGCTGAGGCTTTATAAGACACTGGTCAGGCCACACTTGGAATATTGTCAATAGGTTTGGGCCCCATATTTCAGAAAGGATGTGTTGTTTTGGGAGAGTGTCCAGAGGAGGTTCACAAGGATGATCCCAGGAATGAAGGGGTTAACATATGAGGAGTGTTTGGCAGCTTTTGGCCTGTGCTCACTGGAACTTAAAAGAATGCAGGGGAATCGCTTTGAAACCTATTGAATATTGAAAGGACAAGATAGAGTGGATGTGGAGAGGATGTTTCCTATGGTGAGGGTATCCAGAACCAGAGGGCACAGCCTCAGAGTTGAGTGGTGACCCTTTAGAACTGAGGCAATGAGGATTTTTTTCCAGAGGGTAGTAAATCTGAGGAATCCTCTGCCACAGACTACGGTGGAGGCCAAGTCCATGGATATATTTAAGGCGGAAGTTGATCATTTCCTGATCGGTCAGGGCGTCAAAGGATATGGCGAGAAGGCAGGTGTATGAGGTTGAGTGAGATCGGGGATCAGCCATGATGGAATGGTAGAGCAGACTTGATGGGCTGAATGGCCTAATTCTGCTCCTGTGCCTTATGGTCTTTTGGTAAAATGTTCAGTGTGTGTCTTCAAGCTTCGGTACCTCCTCTCTCATGGTAATACTGGGAAGAGAGTTTGTCCTGGGTGGTGGGGGTCTTTAAAGATGCCTTTTGAAAATGTCTTTGATGCTGGGGAGGTGGGGAGGCTAGTGCCCCTGAGAGAGTCGGCAGAGTTTACAGCCTCTGCAGCTTTTTCCAATCGTGTGCATTGGTGTCTCCATACCAGACAGAATCCCCTCCACAGTATAAATGTACCAAATCTCCCCAAACTCTGAATGAACTGTGGTTGCCAACATGTCTTCTTCATAATCGCATCAATAAGTGGGGCCCAGGAGAGATCTTCAGAGATGTTGACACCGAGGTCCTTGAAATTTGTCATTGTTTCCACTGCTGACCCCTTGATAAAGACTGGTGTGTGTGTTCCCTCAACTTACCCTTCCTGAAGTCTATTATCCCCTTGGTCTTGCTGGCTATGTGGAACGTGAGTTGTCATTGAACAAGGGAGGCAGGTGAGTATGCAGTGGGCATAAAGACACCGGGCAGAATTGAACTCATTTTGCAGCAGCCCATATACTTGCAAAGCACGAACAGCCAGAGAAAGAATAACCGCAGGAGCTTATCAGAAATCAGCAACGGAGTTAGAAACGCGACAAGCCGAGTTCAGCTCCATCCCCTGGGTACAGATTTTCTTAAATGAGGTGGTAAATTCATTTGAGAAGATATTCTGTGAGATCAGTTCATTTTGACAGCTGCAGAGAGCAAGGCGGCAGAGCTGGGGAATCCATCAAAATGTGCAGTGTGCCTTCTCCGCCAGAAAAATCAATTCACGCATCTTCAGGAGAAATTTATCAAGGTAATGTTGTTTAGAAAACAGAGACCACTCTGCAACCTTTGTAGAAGAATGTTTATTGGATTTTTGTAAGATGCTATATCAGTCGCAGTGGCTCAGACGCACTCACAGCTCATGAACATGATGTGACAGGAATACAGGTAAAATATAGCCAACAGACACACACTGTGAAACTATGGAAAAGCAAACAGCCATGTATCATCGTAAAGCACCTCTAGGACATCGCAGAGCATTACATTGCTGAAGAATTAATAACAAAGTATTTTACAATTGTTTCCTCTAGCTGAATAACCAAAGCACTCTGATTCTCTGTTACACACACACACCAACACATGCTCACACACACTCACAGACACACACACCAACACACACTCACTCACCCACACACACACCAGCACATGCTCACACTCACTCACCCACACACACACCAACACATGCTCACACTCACTCACCCACCCACATGTACACAACACACACACACACACACACACTCACACTTTCTGCTTTGTATTCTTTACACGCTTATCTACTACCATCATTCCTCCCCTCTGCCATGAGGTTCAGTCACAAAGGGGGAAGGACTGCAAACCAGTAGAGCAGAAATGCCGGTGTTGGAGTGATTTGTCCACTCCCGCTGGGCAGGCCCAATGTCCAAGTCTCTGTTGCTATCTGATCAGCACTGATGTAAACAGTCAAAGGCTGTTTATCCCCTTCAGCCAGCACCACCACTCAATTTATTCATGGCTGCTTTGATTAAGCTGAGGAAATATTTAGCTCGGAGGCCCTCCGGCCCATTTGCCTGTGCTGAACAAGGTGTCTACCTCAGCTGGTCCCATTTGCCCATGTTTGGCCCACAACCCATGGAACTTTTCCTATCCTGGTTCCTGTCTACGTGCATTTCAATTGTATCCATACCCTCGTTCCATTTACCCACCACCCTTCATATGGAAAAATTTACCCCATATGACCCTTCTGAAAGTTCTGTACTTTCCCACAAAGGGGACAAGACTGTGTCCATCCACCTCATCTCTGCCCCTCACTATTTTATAGGGTGATCCTACACTCCAGGATAGAAAGTCCCACCTATCTAGTCATTGCCCAAACTCTCCAGTCCCAGGAAGATCCTTGTTCATCTTTCTTGCTCCCTCTCCACTTCACTGACATCCTTCCTACAGCAGAGCCTTACCTACATTGTGCACAATGATAAGATTAAAGAGAAGATTGGCTTTATTTGTGAAATGTGTCATTTACATCAAATCAAGTGAGTGAGGATTTCGCTGGGCAACCTGCACGTGTTACCCTGCTTCCAGCATCAACATAGCACGCCCACAACTTACCATACTTTCTGGACTGTGGGAGGAAACCAGAGCACGGAGGATAGGCACGTGGTCACGGGGAGAAGATACAAACTCCCAGAGGCCGGAATCAAGAAATGATGGCCAAGCATGGTAGAAACACTCAGCAGGTCAGGCAGCATCTGTGAAGAGAGAAACAGAAGTAATGTTTCAGCTTGATGCTTTTGCATCAGAACTGAATGAAATTTGGAGCAACAGACAAACTGCTGGAAGAACTGCATGGGATGAGCAGCACCTGTGGGAGGAAAGGATTGGGACTGAGAGTGGAGATGGGAGTGGCCAGCATAGAAAGCACAACGCGAGTAGCAAGATAGAATTCCAAGGTGATTGGGGACTGAGGAGGGGTGTAGGGAAGGTCAGCAGGGCTGAAGTTGGAAGTTAGTGTCTAGAATATGCCCAGGCTCACCAGGGTCCTGTAACTGAAACTTCCCAGAATGCAGACAAGCACAATCTTTCTCTCCTGTGCTTGATGACTTCAGAGACTAGTCCTCTTCAGCATCAACATCACCTAATATCTCACCATTAAAAACGCACCCAGTTCTTCCATTTGGTGCCGCAGAGTTCAGTTCTACAGCTTCCATCTGCTCTCACTTGCACACTACACTTTCTGTGCAAATGCAGCAGTCTCAGGGGCCAACTAAGCTGCTTTTTGTCTTTGTAACATTTGTTTTTTTATAGTCCAAAGCCAATTCTACTCCAAGAACACCGGGTGTCGGATTCTCCATCAGTGAGCTGCTTGTTGTTCGGAGAAGCTGGACTGGTGTCGGCGGTGGAGCCAGTTGAGGTGTCGAGGGGTCAGCCGAGGCACTGAAAGAGACGTTTGGGATACCGGAAAAGGAGATGGTCAGGATATCAGGAAAGGAGACGGTCAGGGTATCGGGAAAGGAGTCGGTCAGGATATCAGGAAAGGAGTCAGTCAGGATATCAGGAAAGGAGACAGTCAGGATATCGGGAAAGGAGTCGGTCAGGGTATTGGGAAAGGAGTCGGTCAGGATATCGGGAAAGGAGACGGTCAGGGTATCGGGAAAGGAGTCGGTCAGGATATCAGGAAAGGAGACAGTCAGGATATCAGGAAAGGAGTCGGTCAGGATATCGGGAAAGGAGTCGGTCAGGGTATTGGGAAAGGAGTCGGTCAGGATATCAGGAAAGGAGACAGTCAGGATATCGGGAAAGGAGTCGGTCAGGATATCGGGAAAGGAGACGGTCAGGGTATCGGGAAAGGAGTCGGTCAGGATATCAGGAAAGGAGACAGTCAGGATATCGGGAAAGGAGTCAGTCAGGATATCGGGAAAGGAGTCGGTCAGGATATCAGGAAAGGAGTCGGTCAGGATATCAGGAAAGGAGACAGTCAGGATATCGGGAAAGGAGTCGGTCAGGATATCGGGAAAGGAGACGGTCAGGGTATCGGGAAAGGAGTCGGTCAGGATATCGGGAAAGGAGACAGTCAGGGTATCGGGAAAGGAGTCGGTCAGGATATTGGGAAAGGAGATGGTCAGGATATCAGGAAAGGAGTCGGTCAGGGTATCGGGAAAGGAGTCGGTCAGGATATCGGGAAAGGAGACGGTCAGGATATCGGGAAAGGAGTCGGTCAGGGAATCGGGAAAGGAGTCGGTCAGGATATCGGGAAAGGAGACGGTCAGGGTATCGGGAAAGGAGTCGGTCAGGATATCAGGAAAGGAGTCGGTCAGGATATCAGGAAAGGAGACAGTCAGGATATCGGGAAAGGAGTCAGTCAGGATATCGGGAAAGGAGTCGGTCAGGATATCAGGAAAGGAGTCGGTCAGGATATCAGGAAAGGAGACAGTCAGGATATCGGGAAAGGAGTCGGTCAGGATATCGGGAAAGGAGACGGTCAGGGTATCGGGAAAGGAGTCGGTCAGGATATCAGGAAAGGAGTCGGTCAGGATATCGGGAAAGGAGACAGTCAGGATATCGGGAAAGGAGTCGGTCAGGATATCGGGAAAGGAGACGGTCAGGGTATCGGGAAAGGAGTCGGTCAGGATATCGGGAAAGGAGACGGTCAGGGTATCGGGAAAGGAGTCGGTCAGGATATCGGGAAAGGAGACGGTCAGGATATCAGGAAAGGAGTCGGTCAGGGTATCGGGAAAGGAGTCGGTCAGGATATCGGGAAAGGAGACGGTCAGGATATCGGGAAAGGAGTCGGTCAGGGTATCGGGAAAGGAGTCGGTCAGGATATCGGGAAAGGAGACGGTCAGGGTATCGGGAAAGGAGACAGTCAGGATATCGGGAAAGGAGTCGGTCAGGATATCGGGAAAGGAATCGGTCAGGATATCAGGAAAGGAGACGGTCAGGATATTGGAGGAACCACTTTGGGAATGGAGGAGCCCATGGGGATATCAGAGGGGCTGTTCTGAGTACAGAGGAACCGACCTGGCTGCAGACCGTGTTGCTGCATGCTATTCAGAATCATCGGAGTTGGTACAGTATAACCGTGGGAGATTGTCTCGGACATTTCACTTGCGATCACAGGACTCTGTTGGACAGTGATAATGTAAGTTGCTGCAGGCCTGTTGCCCTTGTCTGGTGGAGGGACATACAACATGGGAGTTGTGCAGGCTCAGATGTAATGAGAACTAGGCCTCAAGCCTTGGGCTTGCCTGCTTCTGCCGACCAGGTGAGAGATGTGGAAGCACTACAGTGTGGTTTTAGTTGGACAACTGCTTTCATCACTCCCACAATTCCTCTGAGCAGCACAGTCCTTCCTTGCTCCAATACACTTTCCAACCAGAGGCATAGAGAAGGCACCTACACCTGTTTTCCTTTGTTCATGGCAACCATTCATGTTATACAGGAAAGAGACAGTTGTGGCATCATCCAGTATCTTTCTTAATTTTCTTTCAGTTAGCTCCAATCAAGTTGTAGTTGTCTCAGCTAATCAGATCCCCACAATGCTGGCCTTCCTGCTTTTACCACATACAAGCCCAATGTGGCTTGTTGGTTGTTGTATTTCACTGTTACAAATGCCATTTCCACAGGAATTATTTTTTCTCCAGTATAAGTTCATAGTTGGATATCTGCAGGCTTCAGTTAAGTATTTTTGAAATACCATTCATACTCATTTTGTGGAACGATTGAAACAGCTGAGCCCAGTGTCCAATTCCATTTTAATTAATTTCCCTTTCACTTCCGGCGTAAACCATATTGCTTGTCTATTGTTAGTTTTCACATTGTAAATCTCAAAGCTACAAAGTGCTGGGTCACTCTCATCATTATCAGATTTTTCATCAACAGCATGCAGATTAGTGCTCTTTTTGAAACTGCAAATTGATATTTTAGCTTTTTCTCTTCTCTGTCCGATATGCTCTTGGTATGTGTCCTACCTTGATGCATTTTCTGCAATTTTCAACTTTAAACCTGCATTGGTCTGGGGCATGTCAGCCTCTGCCACAATGGAAACACAATTTGTTCGGCCAGGTTGCTTTCAGTTTAGACGTTGCAATTTTGCTCATGCTCACTTTCATTCCTGACTGCAACTCAACTGCGTCTGTGTCTGATGCAGCGAGTTCACGGCTCTTTTAAATGTAAGTCGTGCTTCAGCTAGCTGATTTCCTGTAAGACTCCACAATCTGCCAGCCCATCACTGAACTGACAATGCTCAGACAATTTCTTCAATTCAGCCACATAAGCTGAAATAGACTCACCTTCATTTTGATTCTGCTTATGAAACCTAAAGTGTTTTCAACAATCAACAATTGCTTCAATTCTAATTGCTCCTGCATCACTTTCAAGATATCAGTAGATCTCATTTCAGCTGGTTTGGTTCGAGCAAATAATCTTCTAAACAAACTGTATTCCTTTAAATCCAAAGCACTCAGCGAAATTGGTACCTGTTTCTCATTGGCTATTCCATTTGCTTTAAATTCTGCTCAATCTGTTCCATATAGAGTATCTGTTGTGTAGTGGAATGTGTCTATCTTTCCAATGTAGCCAACCATTTCTGCTCTTTTTATGATTATTATTACTCACTGTATAAAAATTCATGAGTTTTTCAATTTTCTGCTTTTTTTAAAAATTGGTCGTGCCTTCCCTTCTGAAGAACATGTGCTCCATTGCTTTGCTTTTAACTCAAATGTGTTTCTGCGCTTCGACAGGTAGGCAGTCATCTCAGGTTTGTTTAAACATACCTCATCATCATTGTTGTGTTTTGTAACTCTAAAACATTAAATTAATTAAAACAAAAACAAGGAACCAGGAAGCAAATGTGTGTACTTGGTTTTTCACTTTCAGCAAGGCACGCCCATATCACCACGACATGTGTAATTCACATCTTTTACATATAACCTGTCATGGATTATTAAACTGAACCATAATGATTAATCAAGCAATCTATTTACAATATTAGTCAAATATGACTGAATATTAAATATACAGTACTTCCTACTCAGAAACCCACCTAAATTTGTATTATCAGCTAACATGGAACTATGATGTTTGTTCCCTCAGTCCAGTTGCAAAGATAATCTGTGGATAGTTAATGCCTAGGCACCAATGAGAATATACCCATAGTGCCACAGAGTCCTTCAGAAAGGAAACAGCCCTTCCACACCATCTTTCCTCCCACATTCCTATCAACGACCTCCTGTGCTTCCTTTACCCACCTACGTCGAGAGCTATTTCCAGTGGCCAGTTAACCTAACAACGAGCTTATCTTTAGGAGCTGGGAGGGTGCCAGAGCGCCTGGGGGAAAGCTACACAGCCACATTCAGGCTCCATGCAGGCAGACCGAAGGTCGGATTGACCCCCAGTCACTGAGAAGCAGAGGCTCCACTCACTGCGCCTACACTCTCACCAAAATCCTACACAACTGAGGACCTAATCTCTAACTCCACCTCCTTCAATTCAAGTTGCCTTCTTTGGGTGGAACAGTAGCAGGACAGTTGGCGCAATGCATTGCAGCAGCTGCTTTTGATTCCCGCCTCTGTCTGTAAAGAGTTGATACGTTCTTCCTGTGACCGTATGGGTTTCCTCCAGGCGCTCCAGTTCCCTCCCACATTCCAAAGACGTACCGTTAGTGTAACGGAGTTGTGGCCATGCAGGTAGTGTGGCAGCTCTGGTGAGCTGTCCAGCGCAATCTTCGCTGATTTGATCTGATTTGTTGTTAACAGCTTATTTCACTGTGTGCAAAAAATAAAGTTAATTTTTAATTTTTCTTTAATAACTTATTGTAACTGCATGTTAATATTTCCCTTTATCCAGTGCAGATATGCCCTGATCTTTCTGAATATCATCAATCTCGTATTTTTAATCAATATTCCGCCCTTTCTTTCTTTTCATGAAACTGAATGCCTTCACATTTCTCCAACTTATACCCCATCGAACATCTTTTTGCCCATTCACTTAGCCTGTCTAATATCCCTTGGTAGATAGTTTCCTGCTAATTCTTCTGCCTAGGGTTAAATAAGGGACCAATATTTACTTGCAAATCACACAGAATGCTGGAGGAAAGCAGTGGGCCAGGCAGCATCCATGGAAAACAGGAACAATTGACGTTTTGGGCCAAGACCCTTCAACAGCACCGATGTTTACTTACATTACCAATATTTACTTCTCCATTTCTTAATACTAGTAACTATGCCAACAATTTGTTATTTTACCTCTGATGATTTGCTCTCATATTTGTTTCTTTCTCCATTAATATTTTTGTCACCCTTTGCTGATTTCCAAAATTATCCTGATCTCTACGTTATTACAAAGGTTTATACCTCGATGAGCCTCTTTCTTCAGCCTTACATTGTCTATAACATTCATTCATTAGTCATAGGTGACACATTTTCCAGGTTTTTTATTTATCAATAGAATTAATATTCATTGTGAATGATAAAATATTTAATAACTCACTTCCACAGCTTATCTGCTGTAATGCTCTTAAATCTATTATTTAAGATTACTTACAGTAAGAGCACTAGGACTAAATTTGTCATTCAGACTCCAAGGTGAAATGGTATCATATATCTTTCCCAAAGGAGCCATTTTCTGCAAAGGTACTATCCTTTCACATTACACACGTTATAAGCCTTTTTATTTCCAATCTATAGTTCCAGTCGTCTGTATTCCAAAAACTCATTCTCAAAGCTACATTGGCTGATTTGATTTAATCAATTTATATAGAGTTTACGGTCACCTGTTGCTACTGAAATTGTCACAAAATCCTTTATTTTTCTTGATTGGTTCTCAGTACAATAGCACAGCTACTGTAATACGACTGTAGACAACTCTCACCAATACAACTGTAGACAACTCTCACCAATATGACTGTACACAACTCTCACCAGTGTGTCTATAAACAACACTCACCATCTGACTGTAGTCTACTCTCACCAGTGTGACCGTAGACAACTCTTACCAGTGTGACTATGGTCTACTCGGCCCAGTGCGACTGCAGTCTACTCTCACCAGCTTGACTAGACAACTCTCGCCATTGTGACCATAGACTATTCTCACCATGTGACTGTAGACTACTCTCAGCAGTGTGACTGTAGACTATTCTCAGCAGTGTGACTGTAGACTACTCTCACCAGTGTAACTGTAGACTCCTTTCACCAATACGACTGTAGACTGCTCTCGCCAGTGTGACTGTAGTCTACTCTCGCCAGTGCAACTGTAGTCTATTCTTGCCAGTGTAACCATAGACAACTCCCACCAGCATGACTGTAGTCTACTCGCCAGTGTGACTGTAGACAATTCTCACCGGTGTGACTGTAGTCTACATTCGCAAGTGTGACCGTAGACAACTCTCACCAGTGTGACTGTAGACTATTCTCACTAGTGTAACTGTAGACTACTCTCACCAGTGTGACCGTAGTCCACTCTCGCCAGTGTGACTGTAGACTATTCTCACCAGTGTGACTGTAGACTATTCTCACTAGTGTAACTGTAGACTACTCTCACCAGTGTGACCGTAGTCCACTCTCGCCAGTGTGACTGTAGACTATTCTCACCAGTGTGACTGTAGACTGCTCTCACCAGTGTGACTGTAGTCTACTCTCACCAGTATGACTGTAGACTACTCTCACCAGTGCGACTGCAGTCTACTCTCACCAGTGTGTCTGTAGACAACTCTCACCAGTGTGACTGCAGACAACTCTCACCAGTGTGACTGTAGACAACTCTCACCAGTGTGACTGTAGTCTACTCTCACCAGTGTGACTGTAGACTGCTCTCACCAGTGTGACTGTAGATTACTCTCATCAGTGCGACTGTAGCAACTCTCTCCAGTGTGCCTGTAGACAACTCTCGCTAGTTTGACTGTAGACTATTCTCACCATGTGACTGTAGACTACTCTCAGCAGTGTGACTGTAGACTGCTCTCACCAGTGTGACTGTAGACTACTCTTACTAGTGTGACTGTAGACAACTCTTACTAGTGTGACTGTAGTCTACTCTGACCAGTGCGACTGCAGTATACTCTCACCAGTGTGACTAGACAACTGTCGCCAGTGTGACTGTAGTCTACTCTCATCAGTGTGACTGTAGACTATTCTCAGCATTGTGACTGTAGACAACTCTAATCAGTGTGACTGTAGACTACTTTCACCAATTCGACTGTAGACTGCTCTCGCCAGTGTGACTGTAGTCTACTCTCGCCAGTGCAACTGTAGTCTATTCTTGCCAGTGTAACTGTAGACAACTCTCACCAGCATGACTGTAGTCTACTCATAAGTGTGATTGTAGACTACCCTTATCAGTGTGACTGTAGACTATTCTCACTAGTGTGACTGTAGACTGCTCTCACCAGTGTGACTGTAGCAACTCTTGCCAGTGTGACCATAGACAACTCTCACCAGCATGACTGTAGTCTACTCGCTAGTGTGACTGTAGACTACCCTTAACAGTGTGACTGTAGACTACCCTTATGAATGTGACTGTAGTCTACTCTAGCCAGTGTGACTGTAGTCTACTCTCACCAGTGACTGTAGACAACTCTCACAAGTGTGACTGTAGTCTACTCTCACCAGTATGACTGTAGGCTACTCTCACCAGTGCGACTGCAGTCTACTCTCACCAGTGTGTCTGTAGACAATGCTCACCAGTGTGACTGCAGACAACTCTCACCAGTGTGACTGTAGACTGCTCTCACCAGTGTGACTGTAGACTACTCTCATCAGTGCGACTGTAGAAATTCTCTCCAGTGTGCCTGTAGACAACTCTCACCAGTTTGACTGTATACTCTCACCAGTGTGACTGTAGTCTACTCTCGACAGTGTGACTGTAGTCTACTCTCACTAGTGACTGTAGACAACTCTCACTAGTGTGACTGTAGTCTACTCTCACCAGTACGACTGTAGACTACTCTCACCAGTGCGACTACAGTCTACTCTCACCAGTGTGTCTGTAGACAACTCTCACCAGTGTGACTGTAGATTACTCTCATCAGTGCGACTGTAGCAACTCTCTCCAGTGTGCCTGTAGACAACTCTCGCTAGTTTGACTGTAGACTATTCTCACCATGTGACTGTAGACTACTCTCAGCAGTGTGACTGTAGACTGCTCTCACCAGTGTGACTGTAGACTACTCTCACTAGTGTGACTGTAGACAACTCTTACTAGTGTGACTGTAGTCTACTCTGACCAGTGCGACTGCAGTATACTCTCACCAGTGTGACTGTAGTCTACTCTCGACAGTGTGACTGTAGTCTACTCTCACTAGTGACTGTAGACAACTCTCACTAGTGTGACTGTAGTCTACTCTCACCAGTACGACTGTAGACTACTCTCACCAGTGCGACTACAGTCTACTCTCACCAGTGTGTCTGTAGACAACTCTCACCAGTGTGACTGTAGATTACTCTCATCAGTGCGACTGTAGCAACTCTCTCCAGTGTGCCTGTAGACAACTCTCGCTAGTTTGACTGTAGACTATTCTCACCATGTGACTGTAGACTACTCTCAGCAGTGTGACTGTAGACTGCTCTCACCAGTGTGACTGTAGACTACTCTCACTAGTGTGACTGTAGACAACTCTTACTAGTGTGACTGTAGTCTACTCTGACCAGTGCGACTGCAGTATACTCTCACCAGTGTGACTAGACAACTGTCGCCAGTGTGACTGTAGTCTACTCTCATCAGTGTGACTGTAGACTATTCTCAGCATTGTGACTGTAGACAACTCTAATCAGTGTGACTGTAGACTACTTTCACCAATTCGACTGTAGACTGCTCTCGCCAGTGTGACTGTAGTCTACTCTCGCCAGTGCAACTGTAGTCTATTCTTGCCAGTGTAACTGTAGACAACTCTCACCAGCATGACTGTAGTCTACTCACCAGTGTGATTGTAGACTACCCTTATCAGTGTGACTGTAGACTATTCTCACTAGTGTGACTGTAGACTGCTCTCACCAGTGTGACTGTAGCAACTCTTGCCAGTGTGACCATAGACAACTCTCACCAGCATGATTGTAGTCTACTCGCTAGTGTGACTGTAGACTACCCTTAACAGTGTGACTGTAGACTACCCTTATGAATGTGACTGCAGTCTACTCTAGCCAGTGTGACTGTAGTCTACTCTCACCAGTGACTGTAGACAACTCTCACAAGTGTGACTGTAGTCTACTCTCACCAGTATGACTGTAGGCTACTCTCACCAGTGCGACTGCAGTCTACTCTCACCAGTGTGTCTGTAGACAACGCTCACCAGTGTGACTGCAGACAACTCTCACCAGTGTGACTGTAGACTGCTCTCACCAGTGTGACTGTAGACTACTCTCATCAGTGTGACTGTAGAAATTCTCTCCAGTGTGCATGTAGACAACTCTCGCCAGTTTGACTGTATACTCTCACCAGTGTGACTGTAGTCTACTCTCACCAGTATGACTGTAGGCTACTCTCACCAGTGCGACTGCAGTCTACTCTCACCAGTGTGTCTGTAGACAACGCTCACCAGTGTGACTGCAGACAACACTCACCAGTGTGACTGTAGACTGCTCTCACCAGTGTGACTGTAGACTACTCTCATCAGTGTGACTGTAGAAATTCTCTCCAGTGTGCATGTAGACAACTCTCGCCAGTTTGACTGTATACTCTCACCAGTGTGACTGTAGTCTACTCTCACCAGTGACTGTAGACAACTCTCACTAGTGTGACTGTAGTCTACTCTCACCAGAATGACTGTAGACTACTCTCACCAGTGCGACTACAGTCTACTCTGACCAGTGTGTCTGTAGAAAACTCTCACCAGTGTAACTGTAGACTGCTCTCACCAGTGTGACTGTAGATTACTCTCATCAGTGCGACTGTAGCAATTCTCTCCAGTGTGCCTGTAGACAACTCTCATCAGTGTGACTGTAGTCTACTCTCACCAGTGCGACTGTAAACATCTCTCACCATTGTGACTGTAGTCTACTCTCACCAGTGCAACTGTAGACTACTCTCACTAGTATCTGTAGACAACTCTTACCAGTGTGACTAGTCTACTCTGACCAGTGCGACTGCAGTCTACTCTCACCAGTGTGACTAGTCTACTCTGACCAGTGCGACTGTAGTCCACTCTTGCCAGTGTGCCTGTAGACAACTCTCGCCAGTTTGACTGTAGACTACACTCACCAGTGTGACTGTAGTCTACTCTCGCCAGTGTGACTGTAGTTTACTCTCACCAGTATGACTGTAGACTACTCTCACCAGTGCGACTGCAGTCTACTCTCACCAGTGTGTCTGTAGACAACTCTCACCAGTGTGTCTGTAGACAACTCTCACCAGTGTGACTGCAGACAACTCTCACCAGTGTGACCGTAGACAACTCCCACCAGCATGACTGTAGTCTACTCGCCAGTGTGACTGTAGACAATTCTCACCGGTGTGACTGTAGTCTACATTCGCAAGTGTGACCGTAGACAACTCTCACCAGTGTGACTGTAGACTATTCTCATTAGTGTGACTGTAGACTACTCTCACCAGTGTGACTGTAGACTATTCTCACCAGTGTGACTGTAGACTGCTCTCACCAGTGTGACTGTAGTCTACTCTCACCAGTATGACTGTAGACTACTCTCACCAGTGCGACTGCAGACAACTCTCACCAGTGTGACTGTAGACAACTCTCACCAGTGTGACTGTAGTCTACTCTCACCGGTGTGACTGTAGACTGCTCTTACCAGTGTGACTGTAGATTACTCTCATCAGTGCGACTGTAGCAACTCTCTCCAGTGTGCCTGTAGACAACTCTCGCTAGTTTGACTGTAGACTATTCTCACCATGTGACTGTAGACTACTCTCAGCAGTGTGACTGTAGACAACTCTTACTAGTGTGACTGTAGTCTACTCTGACCAGTGTGACTGCAGTATACTCTCACCAGTGTGACTAGACAACTGTCACCAGTGTGACTGTAGTCTACTTTCATCAGTGTGACTGTAGACAACTCTTACTAGTGTGACTGTAGTCTACTCTGACCAGTGTGACTGCAGTATACTCTCACCAGTGTGACTAGACAACTGTCACCAGTGTGACTGTAGTCTACTCTCATCAGTGTGACTGTAGACTATTCTCAGCATTGTGACTGTAGACAACTCTCATCAGTGTGACTGTAGACTACTTTCACCAATACGACTGTAGACTGCTCTCACCAGTGTGACTGTAGTCTACTCTCACCAGTGCAACTGCAGTCTATTCTTGCCAGTGTAAATGTAGACAACTCTCACCAGCATGACTGTAGTCTACTCGCCAGTGTGATTGTAGACTACCCTTATCAGTGTGACTGTAGACTATTCTCACTAGTGTGACTGTAGACTGCTCTCACCAGTGTGACTGTAGCAACTCTTGCCAGTGTGACCATAGACAACTCTCACCAGCATGACTGTAGTCTACTCGCTAGTGTGACTGTAGACTACCCTTATGAATGTAACTGTAGTCTACTCTCATCAGTGTGACTAGTCTACTCTCACCAGTGTGACTGTAGACTATTCTCATCAGTGCGACTGTAGCAACTCTTTCCAGTGTGCCTGTAGACAACTCTCGCCAATTTGACTGTATACTCTCACCAGTGTGACTGTAGTCTACTCTAGCCAGTGTGACTGTAGTCTACTCTCACCAGTGACTGTAGACAACTCTCACTAGTGTGACTGTAGTCTACTCTCACCAGTATGACTGTAGGCTACTCTCACCAGTGCGACTGCAGTCTACTCTCACCAGTGTGTCTGTAGACAATGCTCACCAGTGTGACTGCAGACAACTCTCACCAGTGTGACTGTAGACTGCTCTCACCAGTGTGACTGTAGACTACTCTCATCAGTGCGACTGTAGAAATTCTCTCCAGTGTGCCTGTAGACAACTCTCACCAGTTTGACTGTATACTCTCACCAGTGTGACTGTAGTCTACTCTCGACAGTGTGACTGTAGTCTACTCTCACTAGTGACTGTAGACAACTCTCACTAGTGTGACTGTAGTCTACTCTCACCAGTACGACTGTAGACTACTCTCACCAGTGCGACTACAGTCTACTCTCACCAGTGTGTCTGTAGACAACTCTCACCAGTGTGACTGTAGACTACTCTCGCCAGTATGACTGTAGTCTACTCTCACCAGTGTGACTGTAGCAACTCTTGCCAGTGTGACCATAGACAACTCTCACCAGCATGACTGTAGTCTACTCGCCAGTGTGACTGTAGACAATTCTCACCAGTGTGACTGTAGACTATTCTCACCAATGTGACTGTAGACTGCTCTCACCAGTGTGACTGTAGTCAACTCTTGCCAGTGTGACTGTAGACTATATCACCTAAACTAATTCATCTTCAAGATCTTTTCGCATTTTAATCTGAATATCCATGCTTTTAATTAGAGCAGCTGAGAGCAGCAAGTAAAATTCACAGCACAAAAGTGGCAGGCAAAGACTATTCCAGCAAAAGAAGTCTAACCACATTCCCTTCACCCCCACCATTGACATCCTAGAGATCACCTCAACCAGTCGCATAAGTACTGTGACCACAAGGGATGGCGAGAAGATGAGGATCCTCTAGGTTTATTAATTACCTCCACAGTGGATTTGCAGGAACTGACAGACTCAGGGCTCTGACCGTCAAGCTTCCATCCAGACTTCCAGTTGACCTTCAGGGTCGATCCTGCAGAAATGACTCGCCTCCTGACACCCTATACCCATTTTTGCCATCTGTAAGGCACAAGTCAGAAGACTGTCTATCTAGCCAGGATTAGTTCCCTCCTACCACCCTCATCAGTGCTCCAAGTCTACTATGTGCACCCCACATAAAATATACTGCAGTTACTGCTCAGCCTTCCCGAACACCAACCAAGCCCACCAGCAAGAAAGGCAAAGGCACAGGCCATATTGGAGCACCACCACCAGTAGGTTCCTCGTCAAGTCACACACCATCATGACTTGGAAATAGACTCAGTGACAACTTTACTCGATTCCTTCTGTACCAATGAGTGCATGTTCGTGGTCTTTTGTTGCTGCAGCCCATCCACATCAAGGGTCAACATGTTTTGCACTCAGAGATGCTCTTCTCAACACCACTGTTGTTTCTGTTACTGTCACCTTCCTGTCAGCTTGAACCAGTCCTCCGGAGAAACAGGACCTGAGTTATAAGGAAATGTAAATTTATATATAATTTTTGCTTTTGCTTTATTTTTAATCTATTCAATATACATACATAGACTTACTGTAATTTATTTATTTATTATTTCTCTCTCATTATGTATTGCATTGAACTGTTGCTGCTAAGTTAACAAGTTTCACGACACATGTCAATGATAATAAACTTGTTTCTGAACTTCATTCCCCAGGACAGAGAAAACTGTGGGGAGATTTGACGGAGCTATACAAAATTATGAGAGGTATAGATAGGATGTCTGTCAGTTGGTTGTTGTGACGTGTCTAGTGTGGTAGGGTAGTGGGTAGTGCTTGTCACTCTCACTTTCAGCTTCTACCACTGCCTAGCGGTCTTGAGAAAAGGAGAGCTGAATGTAAGCCTCTCCCCACCAGTACACAGTCTCTGCAACAACAAGCCTCACGTAGTGCCTCCTCGCAGGCAACACACAGAAACTGAACTCCTTTCGGATTCAGGCTGAACTACAGAGGACGGGGAGGAGGTCTGGCCCCTGCACACGTAGCATGTAGGCCCACTGGTGTGTGGACACGTGCTGGTGCTCGTGGACCAGATCCCCAACTATGGGTAAGTAGCCCCACTGCTTTGTGGGCAGCCTCGGAGGAGACAAAGGCTACGGGAGTAAATCCAGAGTGGAGACCCCAATGCGACGCATGTCATTGAACATCCTTCCGGCAGCTCCAGCAGCCAAGCTGGTGCCAAGCGCATTGCTTCATAAACTTTCTTTTAGACTACATTGGTAAGGCTGAGAGGAGGATGCTGACAACTGACCATCCCAGGATCTCCACACTTTCCACCCAGGCTTGTGGCCTGGAGAGATCGCTCATTCACTGTCCTTCAATGCCATCATCATAGAAAAGGTAAATGGAAATAGACTACAACAAGAGGTCATGGGTTAAGGATGAAAGATGAAATGTTCAGGGCAAGATGAGGGGAAACTTCTTCACTCAGAGCGTGGTGAGAGTGTGGAACAAGCTGCCAGCACAAGGGAGCATGTGAGCTCCATTTCAACATTTAAGAGAAGTTTGGACAGGTACATGGATGGAACGGCCCCATCATTAAAATTTTCCCACAACCCATTTTCAAGGACTCTTCATCTCATGTTCTTGATATTTATTGTTCATTTATTTTTTATAATTACTTGCAGAGTTGTACTGGTTGAACACCCAGTTGGTGTGGTCTTTCATTGATTCAATGATGGCTGTTGTTCTATTATGGATTTATTGAGTATGCCCACAAGAAAATGAATCTCAGGGTTGCATATGCTGACATCTATATACTCTGATCATAAATTTACTTTGAGCTTTGTGCAGGTGTACCTAATAAAGTGACCACTGAGGTTACATCCCGGAACCCCTCTCCAACAGCACCGTGGGGTACCTTCATTAGAGGGGTGGAAGCAGCCAAGGCGGTGGCTCACCTCTCACATTCTCAAGGGCAACTTGGCATCAGGAACTGGCCACTGACACTCCCTTCACAGTTCCCATCACCCAGATTCAATCCTAACCTCTGTGTGGAGTCTGCACGGCATCACTGTGGCTGTCTTGGTTTCCTCTGATGCTCCGGTCCCCCTCCCGTTCCAAAGCCACAAAGGTACATTAATAGGCCACAGCCAGTTGTCCCTTGTTGTTGGTGAGCGGCAGGAGAACTGGGAGAGTTGATGGGCAATTGAGAGAGAACATTTCCGGGGATATCAGTGAGGCATGGGATGGGTGGAGTGTTTTTATATATCAAAATAACTTCATCCATAATATAAATGGTTTGCAATGCCTTTCATTCTTACATTCCTAGTCAGTGTGTTCTATCACATTCCAATAGCACAGCTGCCACTCCTCCGGTCCTCGGCACTGTACTCTCCTCACCCAAGCCAGCCTCTCCCCGTCCAGTAGCAGAAGAACCCTAGTCTCCCACTGAGCCTTTGTGTTGCTGCACCAAGCCTCAGGGCGTCTGGCAGCCTGGAATGTCCCAGCCAGCACCGTTCCTCCTCTCACCGTGCTGGCAGACTAACGGGCATGATGATCATGTCCATGTGTGACTCTGGGAACAGCCCTTGGCCAGAGATGGGATGGACAGCATCTCTCTGAGAGCTGGTATTAACTCAATGGGCTGACTGGCCTTGTTTGCTGTAAGGAAATACAGATTATGGAAGAAGATAGAACACAGAACATTGAACACAGTCCCTTCAGACCATGACTTTGTGCCAACCTTTTAACCTACTCTATGATCAATCTAATCCTCCCTTCTACATAGCCCTCCATTTTTCTATTATCAACATGCCCACTTAAGTATTCCTTAAATGTTCCTAAATGTATCTTGCTCTAGCAGGGTGTTCCGCACACTCACAACTCTCTCTGTAAACAACCGACCTCTGACACCCCCCCCCCATACTTCCTCTAACCATCATAACCCCTCATATCAGCCATTTCCGCCCTGGGTACAAGTCACTGTCTGTCTACTTGATCTATGCCTCTTTTCACCTTCTGCATCTTGATAGGTCGCCCCTCATCCAAAGAGAAAAGATGGAGCTCACTCAACCTACCTTCATGAGACAGACGGCATCCTGGTAAATCTCCTCTGCACGCTCTCCAGAGCTTCCACATCCTTCCTTGGAACACAATATTCCAAGTGTGGTCTAACCTGGGGTCTATAGAGCTGCAACATTACCTCGCAGCTCCTGAACACAATTCCCTGAAGGTGAGGCAGGTGACCAGGAAGGCACTTTTTTAAGCTGCCCTTTGGTGTCCAGAGAATTGCATAACATGGAAGAAGGAGATCCTGATCGCCTGCTTCAACCTTCTCTCTAAGGAACTGTTTGACTTTTCACATCCCGGTTAAAGTCCGAGGATGAGCAATGCATGTCTCAGCAACTCAGTCCATCTCACACTAATCAGTTCTGATGCATGTGCAGTTGCTGGTGCCTGGTCAGATTAGCTTCAAGCCGCCAGGCAGATGAATGAAGTTGTCCTTCCCGAATCAGTTTGGAAAACACCAGTCTACTTCATCAGGAGAGAACCAAGCCACTATTTATATAAGGAACATACTTAACTAATTATAAATCACAACCATATTTAAAGCTGTGCAATTGGACACCTCCAGACACGTATAAATCTAATCTCCTGAGTTGAGCCTGAGTCACACTCTGCAAAGGTTGTACGGACAATTCAGTATGTCATTGCAATGCAGAGATAATGGATGTTGTGATTAACTACAGCAGGGGCCAGAGTCTGAATTTACAAATTGGTCAGAGTAGTTTAAGTGCAATTCCTTGGAAAAGAGTGACTGCTTTGAGAAGAGACTTGGTTAAACATGAGTAATTAACCGTGTTCTGAGCTCATGCAGATTCACCAACAGGTCTCTCTGGGGAGAAATGTCAGGGAAAAACTTTATACTGAGATGACAAGAAATGAACACAATATTCCAGTACTCCAGTGTATGCCAGTTTGAAAAAGTCCCTAAATAATCATTACCAACACATTACTTGTGGAGCCGCATACTGGACAACCGTTACACAGTCAGGAGTGCTTACCATGCCACCCCACACCTTCATTTCAGGTAGTCTGATCATTTGGCTGTACTCCTACTCCCTGTGTGTAAGCAGAAATTGAAGACTGCAGCACCAGTAGTGTGAAACATGAAGGTATGGACACAGGGGACACCGGAGCTTGAGTTGGTGGACTGGACTGTATTCAGGGATTCAGTCTCGAGTCTGAATGAGTATGCTACAGCTGTCATTGACTTTTTTAAAACCTGTGTTGATGAGTGTGTGCCTACAAGAACTTACTGTACATACCCAAATCAAAAGCCATGTATGAACATGGAGATTCAAAGTCTGTTGAGGGCCAGATCTGTGGCATTTAAGGCTAGTGATCTAGAACCATGCAAGAAGGCTCGGTACAACCTATGGAGGGCTATCTCAAGCACAAAAGAACAATTCCAAATGAGGTTGGAAACGGAATTGGATGTAGGGTTTGCAGGCCATTACTTCCTACAAAGTGGAACCTAACATCATGAATGGCAGTGACACTTCACTCCCAGACGAGCTGAACTCCTTTTATACTCACTTTGAAAGGAAAGAAACTACAGCTATAAGGATCCCCGCAGCACCCAGGGACCCCGTGGTCTCTGTCTCAGAAGCTGACATCAGATCGTCTCTCAAGAGAGTTTACCCTTGCAAGGTGACAGGCCTCGATGGGGTACCAGGCAGGACTGTGAAAAACCGGTTATTAGTTCTTTAGTAAAAGTTGAAGAGACAAAATTCCTTTTTTGTACAGATTGAAAAGTCTAGATTTGGACAAGCTCATCGTCACCCCATCAAAGGTTTCCATTGACGGGGGTGTTCAAGTACATTTTCAATCTCTCATTGCTACAGATGGAAGTTCCCTCCCTGCTTCAAAAGGGCAACAACTATACACAAGTCCAAGTAGATCAGGGTGAGCTGCCTTAACAACTATCATCTGGTAACAGTCACATCAACGATGATAAAGTGCTTACAGAGGTTGGTCATGGCTAGAATCACCTCCTGTCTCAGCAAGAACCTGGACCCATTGCAATTTGCCTATTGCAACAATATGTCTACAGCAAATGTGATCTCATTGGCTCTTCATGCAGCCTTGAATCACTTGGACGATACTAATACCTATGTCAGGCGGCTGCTTATTGTCTATAGCTCAGCGTTTAACACAATGATTCCTACAGGTCTGATAAAAAAAACTCCAAAATCTTGGCTTCTGTACCTCCTTTTGCAACAGGATCCTCAGCTTACTCACTGAAAACCACGTCTGTGCAGATCGGAAAGAATGCCTTCACCTCGCCAACGGCCATCGCTGGTGCACCTCAAGGATGTATGCTTAGCCCACTGCTCTACTCTACACCCATGACTGTTCAACTAGACACAAACACCATCAATACTCCCCAATGCCATTAGGCTTTACAATTCTACCGCCAGGACTTAAGAACTTTTTAAAAGCTATTATTAATGCTTTTTGAGATAGTGATTTAGATGCATATCATATTTTTTACTGAGTTAAGTATTGTATGTAATTAGTTTTGCTACAACAAGTGTATGGGACATTGGAAAAAAAGTTGAATTTCCCCATGGGGATGAATAAAGTATCTATCTATCTATCTATCTATCTATCTATAAATTTGCTGACCACACAACTATTGTTGGCAGAATTTCAGATGGTGATGAGAAGGTGTACGGGAGCAAGATAGATCAGCTGGTTGAGTGGTGTTGCAGCAGTAACCTTGCACAACGTCAGAAAGACCAAAGATCTAATTGTGGACTTCAGAAAGGGTAAGATGAGGGAACACACACCAGACCTCACAGAGGGATCAGAACTGGAAAGAGTGAGCAGTTTCAAGTTCCTGGGTATCAACATTTCTGAGGATCAATCCAGGATCCAGTATATCAATACAAATATCAAGAAGGCATGATGGCAGCTGTATTTCAATAGGAGTTTGAGGAGGTTTGGTATGTCACTAAAGACACTCACAAATCTCTACAAATGTACACCCGGAGGAAACCCACACAGTCACATGGAAAACATACAAACTCTTTACAGGCTGCGGTGGAAATTGAATCCAGGCCACTGGTTCTGTAAAGCTTTGTGCTAACCACTACACTGCTGTGCCACCCCATTACTCTATCATGCCACCCCACTACGCTGCCATTCTGCCCCATTACCACTGCTGTGCCACCCCATTACACTACCGTGCCACCCCATTACTCTATCATGCCACCCCACTACACTGCCATTCTGCCCCATTACCACTGCTGTGCCACCCCATTACTCTATCATGCCACCCCACTACGCTGCCATTCTGCCCCATTACCACTGCTGTGCCACCCATTACACTACCGTGCCACCCCATTACACTACCGTGCCACCATAGCGTTAACCGCTAAGCCTGTGAGCCACAGAGCAATGCGGCTCATTGGGCCGGAAGGGCCTGTTGCATGCTGTATCTCTAAATAAAATAAAATTAAAATGAATAAATGAACTTAGTAGCTGAGGCCTGAGAAACTGCCGACCATTTCCAGCTGACCTACAATAGGAAATTGTTCCTTTCTGAGTTAGTACAACAAGACTAATGTGCACCAGTGCTGGTCAGCGGATGAAGTTCCATTGCTACCCAGGATCGGTGGGGTTGGCTAAAGCGCGGTGGGCACCAGATCAAGGGGTAAGGAACCGGGGGTCTATCAGCCAGTCCTCATCAGGGGGTCGGGAGCAGGGAGGGTCAGTAACTTACGTTATCATATTAGAGGACCTGCCCTAGGACCGGCACTTAGAGCACCACAGCACCTTTGCTTATTTAGAAGCTTGCTCAGATTTGGCATGCCATTTAAAACTTCGACAAACCTTTATAGATGCACATTGGAGAGTGTCCTGACTGGTTGCATTAGGGCCTGGTATGAAAATACCAATGCCCAAGAGCGGAAAAGCCTACAAAAAGTAGTGGATTTGGCCCAGTCCGTCATGGATAAAGCCCTCCTCACCACTGAGCACATCTACATGGAATGCTGCCACAGGAAACAGCATCCATCATCAGAGATCCCCACCTCCAAGGTCATGCTCTCCTCTCGCTGCTGCCATTGGCAGAGAGGCATTAGGACCACACCAGCAGGTGTGTTATTACCCTTCAACCATCAGGCTCCTGAACCGGTGAAGACAACTTCACTCATCTCAACTCTGAACTCATTCCACGATCTATGGATTCACTTTCAAGGACTCTACAGTCATGTTCTCAGTATTGCTTATTTATTGTGTATCTGCATAATGTGTATCTTGTGTACATTGGCTGCTTTTCATCAATTCAACTGTATTGCTTTGCTCCACTCTGAATGCCTGGAAGAAAATGAATCTCAAGGTGATATATGTACTTTAAAGCTTTAAAGCTGGTGAAACGGGGTGGGCGTAGATTCCATTAGGGGGTCTGGGGATTATACTGGATGTGGCTTTTGTATTATTAGAAATCACCTGACATGACCGGCTCCTCTCAGACTGAAAACAGTGGATGCTGGAAACACTCAGCAGGTCAGGCAGCACTTGAGGAGAGAAAAACAGTCATTGTTTCCAGCTGGAGTTCCTTCGTCAAAAACAGTTAACTGTCTGGGAGTGGGCTCACAGAAAATACATCACCCATCTCTCTCTGTAAGTTATGTTGGTCAATAAAACCCTTCGCTAGCTTGCTCCACAAACTCTCTGGCAGTATCTCAGGGTGCTGACCTAGGAGATTGAAGATTCAGTGGCTTAGTCAGTGAGTTCATGTGGAACAGATATTGCTGCACATAGGTTCCTGCTTATCTTTGTCAGGCAGGGTGTTGACTATAAGAGACAGGATATCGTGTTACGACAACACAAGTCATTGCTGAGACTGCATCTGGAGATCTGTGTGCAGTTCCCTTGTTTGAACTCCACATTTAGAGAAACACCTTGACTGCATCCATCCTGTTGAGCCTTGCAAGAATTATGCAAGCTTCAATGAGATCTCTATTCTCAGTCTTCAAAACCGTAGAAAATACAAATCAAAGACAAGTTTATTATCATAGAGACAGAGTCATAGAGAAGTACTGCACAGAAACAGGCCCTTTGGCCCATCTAGTCCATGCTGAACCATTTAAACCGCCTAACCATACATGGCCCATAGCCCTCCATACTCCTTGCATCCATTGTAGCTATCCAAACTTCTCTTCAATGTTGAAATCAAGCTCACATGTGCCACTTGTGTTGGCAGCTCATTCCAGACTCTCACAACCCCCTGAGTGAAGTAGTTTCCCCTCATGTTCCCCTTAAACCTTTCACCTTTCACTCTTAACCCATGGCCTCTGGCTATAGCCCCATGTGACCTCAGTGGAAAAAGCCTGCTTGCATTTACCCTATAAATACCCCTCATAATTTTGTATACTTCTATCAAATTTCCTCTCAATCTTCAGCATTCCAAGGAATAAAGTTCTATTCAATCTTTCCTTATAACTCAGGTCCTCCAGTCCTGGCAACGTCCTTGTAAATTTTCTCTGTACTCTTTCAACCTTGTTTACGTCTTTCCTGTAGGTTGATGATGATGATGATGATGATGATGACGTCGATTCAGGCCTGAGAGGCCTTACAAGGCACGGAACAAAAGACTGTGTGGCACGCCACTCCTCACACAGACATTTCGCAGTTTTTTTTCTTTATTTTACGAGGTCGAGTTGCGAGCTCAACACTCAACCCGGCACGGATGGAAAGCATTTTCGGGAACGGCCCGACTGGATTCTAATCCGGGAACCTCTGTTCCAGAGTCCGGCACTAATGTCACTGCGTCATCAACCTCCTGTAGATTGATGACCAAAGATGCACGCAATACTGCCAATTAGGCCTCACCAACTTATACAACTTCAACATAACATCCCATCTCCTGTGCCCAATATTTAGATTATGAAGATCAATGTGCCAAACGCTTTTTTATGATCCTGTCTACCTGTGACACCACTTTCAAGAAACTATGGATCTGTATTCCCAGATCCCTCTGTTCCACCACACTCCTCAGTGCCCTACCGTTCACTGTGTAAGACCTACCCTAATTGGTCTGACTGAAGTGCAAAACCTTGCATTTGTCTGCAATAAATTCAATCTGCAATTTTTCAGCCCATTTTTCCAGCAGGTCCAGATCAATCTGCATGCTTTCACAGTCTTCCTTGCTGTCTACTGCACCTCCAGTCTTGGTGTCATCCGCTAATTTGCTGATCCAGTTTACCATGTTTTCATCCAGATCATTGCTATAGATGACAAACAACAATGGACCCAGCACTGAACCCTGTGGCACTCGATTAGTCACAGGCCTCCAGCCAGAGAGGCCACCATCTACTACCACTCTCTGGATTCTCCTGCATGCCAACGTCTAATCCAATTCACTATCTCATTTTGAATACCAAGTGACTGAACCTTCGTGACCAAACTTCCATGCAAGAAATTGTCAACTGCCTTGCTGAAGTCCATGTAGACAACGCCCACTGCTTTGCTTTCAGCCACTTTTCTGGTAACTTCCTCGAATAACTCTGTAAGATTGGTTAGACATGACCTTCCATGCACAAAACCATCCTTAATCTGTCTGTGTCTATCCAAATACTTATTAATCCAATCCCTTGGAATACCTTTCAATAATTTTCCCACTACTGATATCAGGCTCACCAGCCTATGATTTCCTGGCTGATCTTTAGAGCCTTTCTAAAACAGCGGAACAACATTAGCTGTCCTCCAATCCTCCGGTACCACTGACACCACTTACCACCAACATACATCATGAAATGTGTTGTTTTGCTGCAGCAACAGATAAAATAAAAAAAACAAGTGATACAAAAAGAGAGGCAGCGTACACAGGTTCATGGGTTGCCCAGAAATCTGACGGTGGAGGGGAAGAACCTGCTTCTAAAACATCGCATGTGTCTTCAGGCTCCTGTACCTCCTCCCTGATGCTAATAATGAGAATAGGGCATGTTCCAGGTGGTGGGGATTCCTGATGAATGGTGCTGCTCTCATGCAACAGTGCTCCATGTAGAGGGAGCTTAGGATAAAATAACCATTAGGAGGCAGTGATTACAATATGATTGAGTTCAATTTGAAATTTGATAGAGAAAAAGTAAAGTCTGATGTGGCAGTATTTCAGTAGGGTAAAGGAAATTGCAGTGGTATGGGAGAGTAGTTAGGCAGGATAAATTGGAAGGAGATGCTGTCAGGGATGACAGCAGAGCAGCAACGGTTTGAGTTTCTGGGGAAATTGAGGAAGATGCAGGATAGATGTATTCCAAAAATGAAGAAATACTCAAATGATAAAATAGTACAACCGTGGTGAAAAGGGAAGTCAAAGCTATTGTAAAAGCAAAAGAAAGGGCATACAAGGAAGCAAAAAATAGTGGAAAGATAGAGCATTGGGAAGTTTTTATAAACCTATAGAGAGTAACTAAAAAAATCATTGGGAGGGAAAAGATGAAATATGAAAGCAAGCTGGCAAATGATATCAAAGTTGATGGTAAAAGCTTCTTCAAGTGTTTAAAACATAAAAGAGAGATGAGATTGGGTATAGGACTGCTAGACAAGATAGGACAAAGTCAGAATGGTTTCCTAATCTTGTCTGACAGACCTGTTGGAATTATTTGAGAAGACTCATTTCTATTAGAAAAATAGGAGGCTATGGGTAAGCTTAGGTAGTTCTAAGGTAAGGACATGTTCAGCTCAGCTTTGTGGGCCGAAGGGCCTGTATTGCCCTGTAGGTTTTTCTATGTTTCTATGTTTCTATGTTTCTATTACAAGTAGGATAGATAAAGGGGATGCAGTGGATGTTGTATATTTGGACTTTCAGAAGGCCCTTGACAAGGTGCCACACATGATGCAGCTTACCAAGTTAAGAGCCCGTGGCATTACAGGAAAGTTACTAAAACGGTTAGAGTATTGGCTGATCGGTAGGAGGCAGCGAGTGGGAATAAAAGGATCCTTTTCTGGTTGGCTGCCAGTGACTAGTGGTATTCAGCAGGGGTCGTTGTTGGAATCACTTCTTTTTATGCTGGATATCAATGATTTAGATGATGGAATAGATGGCTTTGCTGCAAAATTTGCAGATGATATGAAGATTGGTGGAGGGGCATGTAGTGTTGAGGAAACAGCTAGGATGCAGAAGGACTTAGACAGATTAGGAGAATGGTCAAGAGAGTGGTAAATGAAATACAATGTTGGAAAATGCCTGGTCATGCACTTTGGTAATAGAACTAAATGTGTGGACTATTTTCTAAACAAGGGGAAAATCCAAAAATCTGACATGCAAAGGAACTTATGCAGAACACCCTAAAGGTTAACTTGTAGGTTGAGTCGGTGGTGAGGAAGGCACATGCCATGTTAGCATTCATTTCAAGAAGTCTAGAATACAAGAGCAGGGATACGATGCTGAGGGTTTATAAGGCACTGGTGAGGCTGCACCTTGAGTATTGTGAATAGTTTTGGGCTCCTCATCTAAGAAAAGATGTGCTGGCATTGGAGAGCATTCAGTGGAGGTTCATAAGAATGATTCCAGGAATGAAAGGGTTATCATACAAGGAACGTTTGACGGCTCTGGGTCTGTACTCACTGGAATTTAGGAGGATGAGGGGGCACCACAGTGAAACTTTTTGAATGTTGGAAGGCCTAGACAGAGTAGATGTGGAAAGGATGTTTTTCATGGTTGTGGAGTCTAGGACAAGAGGGCTCCACTATCTCATGGTCTTATGGATTTTACCCATGATGGGCTGGGCTGTATCCACTATTTTTTGTAAGATTTTCTGTTCAAGGGCATTAATGTCTCCATACCAGATTGATGCAGCCAGTAAATATACTCTCCATAACTGATATATAGAAGTTAGTCAAAGTTTTAAATGCCATGCCAAATGTTCTAATTCCTAAGGAAGTAGAGGCACTGATTCGCTTTCTTCATAATTGCACTTACGTGCTGGGACCAGGACAGGTCCTATGAAATGATAACAATGAGGAATTTAAAGCTTCCTATGATCCCTCGATGGAGACTAGCTCCTGGACCTCTGATCTCCTCCTCCTGAATTCAATATCAGCTCCTTGGACTTGTTAAAATTGAGTAAGAGGTTGTTGTGGCACCACTCAGCCAGGTTTTCAAAGCTGAATCATCTCCACCTTTGATTTGGCTTATGACAGTGGTGTTCTTAGGAACTTAAATATGGTACTGGAGCTGTGCTTAGCCTCACAGTCATAAGTGTAAAGCGCGTAGAGCAGGAGGCTAAGCACACAGCCCTGCGGTGCACCTGTGCTGATGGAGATCATGGAGAAGATGTTATCTCCAATCTGAACTGACTGGGATCTGCAAATGAGAAAATCAAGGATCCAGTTGCACAAAGAGGTATTGAAGCCCAGGTCTTGAAGCTTATTGATTAGTTTTGAGGGGATGATGGTATTGAATGCCGAGTTGTAGTCAATAAAGAGCATCCTGATATATGTATCTTTGCTGTCCAGACGTTGCAGGGTTGAGTGAAGAGCCAATGAGATGGCATCTGATGTGGACCTGTTGTCACAGTAGGCAAATTGGAGTGGATCCAAGTCACAGAAATTATTATGTTTTATCACCAACCTCTCAAAGCACTTCATCACTGCAACTGTAAGTACCACTGGACAATAATCATTGAGGCAGGCTGTATGTTTTTCTTGAGTACCAGTATAATTGAATCCTGCTTGAAGGAGTTGGGTAGCTCAGACTGCTGAAGTGAAAGGTTAAAGATCTCAGTGAACACTCCAGCCAGATTATCCACTCTTTAGTACTCGGCCAGGCAGCCCATCTGATCCGGATGTTTTCCGTGGCTTCACTCTCCTAATCAATGCTCTCATGTTGGCCTCAGAGACTGAAATCACAGGATCATCGGGGGCTGTGGGAGTTTGTGATGGTCCCTCCATGTTTTGACAGTTGCTCATCTGGTAGTGAGGCCCTGTTGTCGCCTATTTCACTTTATAGCAGGCGAGAGCATTCAAGCCCAGCCACAACTGCCGAGCGTCCTTCATTGATTCAAGTTTAGTCCTTCTTGGACACTGGTATGATGGTTGCCCTTTCGAAGCAAGTAAGAACCTCCGACTGCAGCAGTGAGAGACTGAAGATGTCCTTGAACACTCCCGCCAGTTGGTTGGCACAGGTTTTCAGAGACCTACCAGGAACACCATTAGGGTCCGGTGCTTGGCGAGGGTTCATCCTCTTGATAGATGTTCTGACATCAGTCTCCAAGACAGAGATCAGAGGACCACCAGATGCTGCAGGGATTCACACAGGTGTAGTTTATTCTCCCTTTCAAAGTGAACATAGAAAGTGTTGAGCTCATCTGGGAGTGAAGCACCACAGCCGTTCATGATGTTAGGTTTTGCTTTGTAGGAAAAAACGGCCTGCAAGTCCTGGCAGAGCTGATGTGCATCCAATTTTGTCTCTAACCTCAATCAGAATTGTTTTTAGTAGCATTTAGTACCTGCAGCTGTTGTATATTTCTGAACTACTGACCCTGAATGCCACAGATCTAGCCCTCAGCAGACTATGAATCTCTTTGCTCATCCGTGGCTTTAGGTTTGAGTATGTCCAGTATTTTCTCAAAGGCACACACTTATCCACACAGGTCTTGCTGAAGTCAATGACATTCATTCAAACTCGAAGATGAAACTCCAACGTTGTCCATTCCATCGACTCAATGCAGTCTTGTAAGTGCTCCTCTGCCTCCCTTGACCATGGCTCACCACTGATGCTGTCTATAGACTGAGAGTAGAAGTACAGCCAGATGATCAGACTTTGCCTCTGCCTCCCTTGACCATGGCTCACCACTGATGCTGTCTATAGACTGAGAGTAGAAGTACAGCCAGATGATCAGACTTTCCAAAGAGTGGGCATGGGATGACATGGTAAGCGTTTTTGATGGTGATATAACAGTGGACACATGTGTTGGCTCCTCTGGTACAATAGCTGATATGTTGGTGGTGGGTGTTCCATGACTTCTTCAAGCTGGCCTGGTTGGAATCTCCCACAATGGCAGGGAAGGCATCAGGGTGTGTAGTTTCATGCCTGCTGATTATGTCACTCAATTCCTCCAGTGCCTGACTGACGTTGACCTGAGACGAAGGTGCCAGGATAATGGCAGAAATCTCCCTCAGCAGATAAAATGGGCGACACTTGACTACTATATGCTCCAGGTCAGATGAGCAGGACTGAGAAACACCACATTTATGCACCATGATAATTATAATGCGTATTCCTCCTCCTCTACCTTTTAAAGTCTGAGCTGTCCTGTCTTTGTGGAGAATTGTGAAGCCATTGAGCTGTAGAGCTATGTCCAAAATGGCGGGGGTATAGCTATGTTTCTGTGAAGCAAATTACACAGCAGTCCCTGATGTCTCTCTGGTACAGCAGTCTTACTCTGAGCACTTCAATTTTATTTTCCAGAGTTTGGACATTTGCCAACAGGGATAGTTGGGAGAGGGCACTTGTGCTTCCATCATACTTGCAAACTGGCACACTGTCCCCACTTCCATTTGCAATCCCAGTGTGCCATCCGAGATTCATCGATTTTGTCTAGCGATGGATTTTTTTAACTGTCTTAAAAGGATGCTGCTTACTGACGTACCCATGGCTGTGACTGTGGGTTTCAGATGTAGTAGTCCTAAATGGATGCATACAGTCACCCCTGAGAGGCCACATCTTAGATTTTCTTCTTCAAGGCAAAACACATTCTTCATTGAAGCGATCTTCTGTAGGGTCTGTTTGTCTCTTAAAATTATTTCAATGAAGTCAATGCAGTCTGAGCCAACTTAGGAACAAAACATCGTAGAAAAGTGAGCAGTGGCTTCAGATGACCCTCTTTTATATTGAGAAGGCTGGTTCTGCTGGAGTCAGTTTGCCTCGTTTTATATTGAGAAGGTTGGGTCATCTGGGGCCAGGCTGTCTCGTTTTATATTGAGAAGGTTGGGTCTATAATTGCTTCCTGCAGTCTACATGGCACCTCCAACACACGTGAACCTGTTTATGCTACCTGTGCAAAATGCAACCAGCATGTCTCTTGTGTCAGTTTCCTCAGCCGATTGATGAAACATTCGCATTGCAAGTCAGATGTTTCCCTCAGTGGAGAAATAAACTCCTGTGATATTTTCTCATGCCAGGCGTTGGATGGAAGTTGTTAAAAAGAGTGTCAAAGGTTATGGAGAGAAGGCAGGAGAATGGAGTTGAGAGGGATAATAAATCAGCCATGATGGATGGCAGAGCAGACTTGATAGTTCAAATGACCTAATTCTGCTCCTATGGTCTAAAAGAAACTTTCAAACTGAGAACAACAGAGCTCTTCTTTGTCTGATATGACCAAGATAAACAAACTCTCCTTTAAATCGCCTAGTACTTTTCAAGTGCCAATCCTCGTCAGTGGAAGTTTTGAATGGCAAAGATTTTCTTGATCACCAATCACTAGTTCTGAAGCTCTGTCTGTGATGCACAGAACTGAAAGCACACGTGAACATAATCATTTCTGTATTATGCTTTACAAGGAAATGCGAAACCCTTGTAGTTACACAGTCAGAAAGATATACAAAATAGAAACAAGCTCCTTGGTCCAAATCGTCCACACCCAGCAAACTGCCTAACTGAACTAGTCCCACTTCCAGCAAGATGGTGGCGTGCCTGGTTGCAGCAGCTTCTACGGGGTCAATGAAAGGGATTTGGGGATCAATGTGCCTGGTCCATTTTTGTCCATTTTTATGTGCAGTGGAGGAGGGTTTAGGAGTTGATGATCAAGCTCTACTCTTTGCTTTCTTGGCTACGTGGCTATTGGGAGAAGAAGAATTTCAGAGTAGTACGCTTTGATAATAAATCAACCTTTTATATCTTTATATTTTATACCTTTTATTGAGTACAGGAGATGGAATGTTATATTAAAGTTGTGTAAGATGTTGGTGAAGCCTGATTTGGAGTATTGAGTGAACTTTTGGTCACATTTCTACAGGAAACCGGTTTGAAAGACTTGATTCTTTGGAATGTGGAAGCTTGAAGGGAGATTTGATAGAGATATACTAAATTGTGAAGCATGTAGGTAGGGCAAATGCCAGCAGGCTTTTTCCACTGAGGTTGGGTCGGACTACAACCAGAGGTCATGGGTTAGGGGTGAAAGGTGAAAAGTTTAAGGGGACATGAGGGGAAACTTATTCACTCGGAGGCCATGAGAGTGTGGAATGAGCTGCTAGCACAAGTGGTCCATGCAAGCTTGATTTCAAAGTTTAAGAGGAGTTTGGATAGGTATGTGGGTGGTAGGAGGGCAATGGTCCTGGTGCAGGTCGATAGGAGTAAGCAGTTTAAAAGGTTTAGCATGGACTAGATGGGCCAAAGGCCTGTTTCTGTGCTGTATTTTTTAATGCAATAGAACATTTAAAAGGGAAATCAGAACAGCTTAAAGAAGACATGAGACTTCTCTGGCAGACCAAGTGAAGGAGAATCCTAAGGCTTCCATAGATATATTATGAGCAAAAGGCTAGCAGGGGATAAAATTGGTTCTCAGGAAGCTGAGAGTGATAATTCATGCATGAAGCTGAAAGAGGTGATCTTACATAGATATTTTGCATCTGTATTTACTCAGCAGGCAGACACAGAGTCTATAGAAGTGAGGCAAAATAGCAGCGAGGTCACGAACACTACCAATTACAGAGGTTGAGTCATTTTCTGTCTTGAGGCAAATTAGGGTGGATAAATCCCCAGGGCCTAGCAAGGTGTATCCCCAGGGCCTAGCAAGGTGTACCCCCAGGGCCTAGCAAGGTGTATCCCCAGGGCCTAGCAAGGTGTACCCCCAGGGCCTAGCAAGGTGTATCCCCAGGGCCTAGGGTAACGTGTAAAGTGTATTCTTGCTATGTTGAAAGATTGGAGCGACTGGGCTTGTATACACTGGAATTTAGAAGGATGAGAGGGGATCTGATTGAAACGTATAAGATTATTAAGGGATTGGACATGCTAGAGGCAGGAAACATGTTCCCGATGTTGGGGGAGTCCAGAACCAGAGGCCACAGTTTAAGAATAAGGGGTAGGCCATTTAGAACGGAGTTGAGGAAAAACTTTTTCACCCAGAGAGTTGTGGCTCTGCCTCAGAAGGCATTGGAGGCCAACTCTCTAGATGCTTTCAAGAAAGAGTTAGATAGAGCTCTTAAAGATAGCGGAGTCAAGGGATAAGGGAAGAAGGCAGGAACAGGGTACTGATTGTGGATGATCAGCCATGATCACAGTGAAAGGCTGTGCTGGCTCGAAGGGCCAAATGGCCTACTCCTGCACCTATTATCTATGGGAGGTAGTGCAGAAACTGCAGGGGCCCTCGCTCAGATATTTAAAACGTCCTTAGCCACGGTGAGGCGCAGGAGGATTGGAGGATAGCTAATGCTGTTCTGTTGTTTAAGAAATGCTCTAAGAATAAGTCAGGAAATGAACAGCCGGTGAGTCTGACATCAGTAATGGAAAAGTTATTGGAAGGTGTTCTAAGGGACTGAATATATGAGTATTTGGATAGACAGGGATTGATTAGGGATAGTCAGCGTGGCTTTGTGTGTGTCATGTCTAACTGGGAAAGGGGATGAAAGTAAGCCAGGGTAAGTTAACTACATGCACTTTGGCAAAGCCTTTGACAAGGTCCTGCATGGGAGGCTGGTCAAGATGGCTCAGTCACTCGGAACTCAGGTTGAGGTAGGACATTAGATCAGACATTGGCTTTGTGGGAGAACCAGAGAGTGGCAGTAGATGGTTGCCTCTCTAACCGGAGGTCTGTGACTAGTGGAGTGCCGTGGGGATCGGTGCTGGGTCCTTTGTTGGTTGTCATCTATAGCAATGATTTTGATGATAATGAAGTTAACTGGATCAGCAAATTTGTGGATGACACCGAGATTGGGGCTGTTAGGGACAGCGAAGCAGACTATCATAGGTTGCAGTGGGATCTAGGCCTGCTGGAAAAATGGGCTGACAGTGGCAGATGGAATTTAATGCAGACAAGTGTGAGGTGGTGCACTTTGAGAGGGTAGGTCTCACATGGTGAGCAGTAGAACACTGAGGAGTGCGGTAGAACAGAGGGATCTGAGAATACAGGACCATCTCTCATTGAAAGTGGGGTCATAATTAGATAGGGCAGTAATTATCTTTGCACATTAGCCTTCATAAATCGGTGTATTGAGTACCAGAGTTGGGATGTTATGTTGAAATTATATAAGAGCTTGGTGAGGCCTAATTAGGAGTACTCTATAGGGAGAAGCGCTGTCAACGTTTCCGGCCGAGACCCTTCGTCAGGTTCGTCAATTTCATCCTGACGAAGGGTCTCGGCCCAAAACGTCGACGGTGCTTCTCCCTATAGATGCTGCCTGACCTGCTGTGTTCCACCAGCATTTTGTGTGTGTTGCTTGAACTTCCAGCATCTGCAGATTTTCTCCTGTTTGGAGGACTCTGTTCAGTTTTGGTCACCGACCTACAGGAAAGATTTAAATAAATTTGAAACAGTACAGAGCTTACTTTCAATGATGTTGCCAGGACTTGAAGATCTGAGTTATAGGGAATGGTTGAATAGGTTAGGACTTTATTCCCTAGAGTGTAGAAGATTGAAGGGAGATTTGATAGAGGTATACAAAATTATGAGAGGTATAGTGAGGTAAATATAAGCAAGCTTTTTCCACTGAGGTTGGGTGAGACTACAACTTGAGGTCATGGGTTAAGGGTGAAATGTGAAATGTTTAAGGGGAACTTCTTCACTCAGAGGGTGGTGAGTGTGTGGAACAAGCTGCCAGCACAAACGGTAGGTGCGGGGTCAATTTCAACATTTAAGAGAAATTTGGATAGGTACATGGATTAAAGGGTGTGGAGGTCTATGGTCCAGGTGCAGGTTACTAGGATTAGACAGATTAATGGTTCAGTACACACTAAATGGGCCAAAGGGCCTGTTTCTGTGCTGTGGTGCTCTATGATTCCGTGATGTGTTAATGTGAGTGCACAACATTTCTTTCCCTGCCACAGGCCAGTACTCCTCCTATGCCAGGCTTTGATTCAGGGACATAGTCAGAGTCATTGAGGCATGGAGAGAGAGTGTAACAGAGCAGAAACTGACTCAGATGAAGGGTCCTGCCCGGAAAGGTCAACTGGTTATTCCCATGGATGCTGCATGTCCTGCTGAGTTTCTCCAGCATTTTGTGTGCGCCGTTCTCGATTCCCAGCAGTTACAGAGCCTCTTGTGTTCATGTTGTTCTGCCTGGTATCATCAACCCACACCTGGGCCACAGATAGTTACTGAGCCAAATTATGTTATGCTTTATTGTGTAACACCGCAGACTCAAGGAGTGGGATAACTTCCCACTTCTTCAGAACAGCAAGGTGTGTCCTGTGGGAGAAGGGATGCAAGATCACCTTGTGTTCAGGAGAAAGGGGCCACTATTCCTTCTCCAGGGATCCCAGACACTGAATTGCACACGGAGTCAGGCACTCTCCAGATGAACACCACCTCTGCATTGTTATGCAGTCTCATGACCAATGATACCAGATCCATTGACTGACACCACAACTAATCTCTCTTTACGACAGAATAACGACAGGGATGTAGCTCTATAGCTCAAAGATATGGTTCCCAGAGATGAAAGTTCTGGAAGACACGAATCTGTCCCAGCACATCAGGCGGGCCACTTCAATGCCTGGGCCTCGTCTGCCTGCACAACTGAAGATTCATTGTTGTCTCAGGATCACCTGAATCACAGCCAAATTCATTTCTAAGTTTATTGGAAATAAAATCTTATTACATTTCATAATCAGGAGCGGGGGCTTGTAAAAGTTGTTTCGTTGCTATAGTGATAAAACTCTTCTGCACAGCATTGCTGCCTTTTTGCTGGCCTGGTGCCACATCCCACAGGTCTACCTTCTAAAGCATGGTGTCAGCTTTGTGTAGAAGCAGACATTTATTCCCCAGAGGACCCTCCCAAACATTAGCATTTCTCTCTTCCTCAGAAGGAGTGGAAGAATTTTCAGTCGTGACTGGGCAATTTCATCTTCAGCTTATCTACAATCAGCAGACATGCTCCGATCCTGGTTGTGGTAAACTACATATACCTGTCTGGACACGGCCCCTGCTGACTGCTCCTGTGGCCCCACCCACAGACCCCGGTATAAAGGCGATTGAGGCCTGAGCCCGGCCCTCAGTCTCCAGGATGTAGTATGGTGGTCAACTACTGCTTGTTCTTTCTTCTAGTCAATAAAAGCCGATATCTCGTCTTCACGTCTCAGAGAGAGTTATTGATGGTGCATCACTGGTAGAACTGAATCAGTGTTTACACTGGATAACTCGTAGTTCCTGCCCTCTACCTGGTTCTCTGAAATCATTGCGGTACAGGGAGGGGCTGAGCTGTTTGCTCATCATCCCCTGACCCACAGGGGCTGTTGGCTGACGGGAATGAGGAATTTCAGAGTCCTACAAAATGCTGATGTGCTTCTGAACTCTCCACCTCTCTGCTCTGCCCAGACTACCCTGCAGTTCGGTAGCCATCAACAAATGCATAGGTTGGGCCTAGCGTCCTGGTGTGAGTAAAACACAGAGCTCCAGATACGGTCTTGTGTGGCTCGTGAGACAGTACATTTGATTAACAAACCTGTAAGTGGTGCTTAGTGCTTGTGTTATACAGATGGTAATTTGTAAGACCCTGGTGCTTCTATTTAGTGTTTCTGTCGATAAAGTGATTTCAGCCACCTCCTGAGAATGCATTGCCAGAATACCCAAGGAATCACTGCATTTCACCAATGGAGCCAATAGATCTGTAGACAATGCAGTTAGCATCAGTCAGGGCTTCATACTACAGCACCTCAAATCCCCTGGTACATACTGTGCATCAGAAATCTCTTCGGTGATTCAACACCATCGCCTCTGAGCTTCTGCAAGAGAAACTCTCCAAACAATGTAGCGCGAAAGGTTTAAAAAGAAGGCAGACATATCCAGCGGGCAGCAGAGTGGTAGGGCAGCATCGGAGCGGGCAGCAGAGTGGTAGGGCAGCATCGGAGCGGGCAGTGGAGTGAGAGGCAGTATCAGACCGGGCAGTGGAGTGAGAGGGCAGCATCGGAGCGGGCAGTGGAGTGAGAGGGCAGCATCGGACCGGGCAGTGGAGTGAGAGGGCAGCATCGGAGCGGGCAGTGGAGTGAGAGGCAGCATCGGAGCGGGCAGTGGAGTGAGAGGCAGTATCGGACCGGGCAGTGGAGTGAGAGGCAGCATCGGACCGGGCAGTGGAGTGAGAGGGCAGTATCGGACCGGGCAGTGGAGTGAGAGGCAGCATCGGACCGGGCAGTGGAGTGAGAGGGCAGTATCGGACCGGGCAGTGAAGTGAGAGGCAGCATCGGACCGGGCAGTGGAGTGAGAGGGCAGTATCAGACCGGGCAGTGGAGTGAGAGGGCAGTATCGGACCGGGCAGTGGAGTGAGAGGCAGCATCGGAGCGGGCAGTGGAGTTAGAGGCAGTATCAGACCGGGCAGTGGAGTGAAAGGCAGCATCGGACCGGGCAGTGGAGTGAGAGGCAGTATCGGACCGGGCAGTGGAGTGAGAGGCAGCATCGGAGCGGGCAGTGGAGTGAGAGGCAGTATCGGACCGGGCAGTGGAGTGAGAGGCAGTATCGGACCGGGCAGTGGAGTGAGAGGGCAGCATCGGACCGGGCAGTGGAGTGAGAGGCAGCATCGGACCGGGCAGTGGAGTGAGAGGCAGTATCGGACTGGGCAGTGGAGTGGTAGGGCAGCATCGGACCGGGCAGTGGAGTGAGAGGCAGTATCGGACCGGGCAGTGGAGTGAGAGGGCAGCATCGGACCGGGCAGTGGAGTGAGAGGCAGCATCGGACCGGGCAGTGGAGTGAGAGGCAGTATCAGACCGGGCAGTGGAGTGGTAGGGCAGCATCGGACCGGGCAGTGGAGTGAGAGGCAACATCGGACCGGGCAGTGGAGTGAGAGGCAGTATCAGACCGGGCAGTGGAGTGAGAGGGCAGTATCGGACCGGGCAGTGGAGTGAGAGGGCAGCATCGGACCGGGCAGTGGAGTGAGAGGCAGCATCGGACCGGGCAGTGGAGTGGTAGGGCAGCATCGGACCGGGCAGTGGAGTGAAAGGCAACATCGGAGCGGGCAGTGGAGTGAGAGGGCAGCATCGGACCGGGCAGTGGAGTGAGAGGGCAGCATCGGAGCGGGCAGTGGAGTGAGAGGCAGCATCGGAGCGGGCAGTGGAATGAGAGGGCAGCATCGGACCGGGCAGTGGAGTGGTAGGGCAGCATTGGAGCGGGCAGTGGAGTGAGAGGCAGTATCGGACCGGGCAGTGGAGTGAGAGGCAGCATCGGACCGGGCAGTGGAATGAGAGGGCAGTATCGGACCGGGCAGTGGAGTGAGAGGCAGCATCGGACCGGGCAGTGGAGTGAGAGGGCAGTATCGGACCGGGCAGTGAAGTGAGAGGCAGCATCGGACCGGGCAGTGGAGTGAGAGGGCAGTATCAGACCGGGCAGTGGAGTGAGAGGGCAGTATCGGACCGGGCAGTGGAGTGAGAGGCAGCATCGGAGCGGGCAGTGGAGTTAGAGGCAGTATCAGACCGGGCAGTGGAGTGAAAGGCAGCATCGGACCGGGCAGTGGAGTGAGAGGCAGTATCGGACCGGGCAGTGGAGTGAGAGGCAGCATCGGAGCGGGCAGTGGAGTGAGAGGCAGTATCGGACCGGGCAGTGGAGTGAGAGGCAGTATCGGACCGGGCAGTGGAGTGAGAGGGCAGCATCGGACCGGGCAGTGGAGTGAGAGGCAGCATCGGACCGGGCAGTGGAGTGAGAGGCAGTATCGGACTGGGCAGTGGAGTGGTAGGGCAGCATCGGACCGGGCAGTGGAGTGAGAGGCAGTATCGGACCGGGCAGTGGAGTGAGAGGGCAGCATCGGACCGGGCAGTGGAGTGAGAGGCAGCATCGGACCGGGCAGTGGAGTGAGAGGCAGCATCGGACCGGGCAGTGGAGTGAGAGGCAGTATCAGACCGGGCAGTGGAGTGGTAGGGCAGCATCGGACCGGGCAGTGGAGTGAGAGGCAACATCGGACCGGGCAGTGGAGTGAGAGGCAGTATCAGACCGGGCAGTGGAGTGAGAGGGCAGTATCGGACCGGGCAGTGGAGTGAGAGGGCAGCATCGGACCGGGCAGTGGAGTGAGAGGCAGCATCGGACCGGGCAGTGGAGTGGTAGGGCAGCATCGGACCGGGCAGTGGAGTGAGAGGCAACATCGGAGCGGGCAGTGGAGTGAGAGGGCAGTATCGGACCGGGCAGTGGAGTGAGAGGCAGTATCGGACCGGGCAGTGGAGTGAGAGGCAGTATCGGACCGGGCAGTGGAGTGAGAGGGCAGTATTGGACCGGGCAGTGGAGTGAGAGGCAGCATCGGACCGGGCAGTGGAGTGAGAGGGCAGTATCGGACCGGGCAGTGGAGTGAGAGGGCAGTATCAGACCGGGCAGTGGAGTGAGAGGCAGCATCGGACTGGGCAGTGGAGTGAGAGGGCAGTATTGGACCGGGCAGTGGAGTGAGAGGCAGCATCGGACTGGGCAGTGGAGTGAGAGGGCAGTATTGGACCGGGCAGTGGAGTGAGAGGCAGTATCGGACCGGGCAGTGGAGTGAGAGGCAGCATCGGACCGGGCAGTGGAGTGAGAGGGCAGTATCGGACCGGGCAGTGGAGTGAGAGGGCAGTATCGGACCGGGCAGTGGAGTGAGAGGGCAGTATCGGACCGGGCAGTGGAGTGAGAGGCAGTATCGGACCGGGCAGTGGAGTGAGAGGCAGCATCGGAACGGGCAGTGGAGTGAGAGGCAGCATCGGAACGGGCAGTGGAGTGAGAGGCATATCGGACCGGGCAGTGGAGTGAGAGGCAGTATCGGACCGGGCAGTGGAGTGGTAGGGCAGCATCGGACCGGTCAGTGAAGTGAGAGGCAGCATCGGACCGGGCAGTGGAGTGAGAGGCAGTATCGGACCGGGCAGTGGAGTGGTAGGGCAGCATCGGACCGGGCAGTGGAGTGAAAGGCAGCATCGGACCGGGCAGTGGAGTGAGAGGGCAGCATCGGACCGGGCAGTGGAGTGAGAGGCAGCATCGGACCGGGCAGTGGAGTGAGAGGCAGCATCGGACCGGGCAGTGGAGTGAGAGGCAGTATCAGACCGGGCAGTGGAGTGGTAGGGCAGCATCGGACCGGGCAGTGGAGTGAGAGGCAACATCGGACCGGGCAGTGGAGTGAGAGGCAGTATCAGACCGGGCAGTGGAGTGAGAGGCAATATCAGACCGGGCAGTGGAGTGAGAGGCAGTATCGGACCGGGCAGTGGAGTGAGAGGCAGTATCGGACCGGGCAGTGGAGTGAGAGGGTAGTATCGGAGCGGGCAGTGGAGTGAGAGGGTAGTATCGGACCGGGCAGTGGAGTGAGAGGCAGCATCGGACCGGGCAGTGGAGTGAGAAGCAGCATCGGAGCGGGCAGTGGAGTGAGAGGGCAGCATCGGAGCGGGCAGTGGAGTGAGAGGGCAGCATCGGACCGGGCAGTGGAGTGAAAGGCAGCATCGGACCGGGCAGTGGAGTCAGAGGGCAGTATCGGACCGGGCAGTGGAGTGGTAGGGCAGCATCGGACCGGGCAGTGGAGTGAGAGGCAACATCGGAGCGGGCATTGGAGTGAGAGGCAGCATCGGAGCGGGCAGTGAAGTGAGAGGCAGCATCGGACCGGGCAGTGGAGTGAGAGGCAGTATCAGACCGGGCAGTGGAGTGAGAGGGCAGCATCGGACCGGGCAGTGGAGTGAGAGGCAACATCGGAGCGGGCAGTGGAGTGAGAGGCAGTATCGGACCGGGCAGTGGAGTGGTAGGGCAGCATCGGACCGGGCAGTGGAGTGAGAGGCAGCATCGGAGCGGGCAGTGGAGTGAGAGGCAGTATCGGACCGGGCAGTGGAGTGAGAGGCAGCATCGGACCGGGCAGTGGAGTGGTAGGGCAGCATCGGAGCGGGCAGTGGAGTGAGAGGCAGCATCGGACCGGGCAGTGGAGTGAGAGGCAGTATCGGAACGGGCAGCAGGGTGGTAGGGCTTTGGCTCCACGGGCTTCAGTGGTAACGGGACGAGGCAAGGTAGATTTACCAGTGTTAACTGCGGAAAGGAGGAAGTATGTGTGTGAGGCCAGTTTTCTGTGCTCAGTGTCAGATGTGGGGGGTCCTGGAGTCTCCCAGCCTCCCAGATGGCCATATCTGCACCAGGTGTGTCGAGCTGCAGCTCCTAAGAGACCAAGTTAGGGAACTGGAGATGCAGCTCGATGACCTTCGCCTGGTCAGGGAGAGCGGGGAGGTGATAGAAAGAAGTTATAGGCAGGTGGTCACACCGGGGCCACGGGGAGAGAGACTAATGGGTCACAGTCAGAAGGGGGAAGGGGAAGAGTCAGGTACTAGAGAGTACCCCTTGACAATAAGTACTCCTGTTCAAGTACTGTTGAGGGTGGGGGGGGGAACAGCCTACCTGGGGGAAGCGACAGTGGCCGTGCCTCTGGCACAGAGTCTGGCCCTGTGGCTCAGAATGGTAGAAGGAAGAGGAAGGCAGTAGTGATAGGGGACTGTATAGTTAGGGGGTCAGACAGGCAATTCTGTGGACGCAGGAAAGAAACTCGGATGGTAGTTTGCCTCCCAGGTGCCAGGGTCCAGGATGTTTCAGATCACATCCAAGGTACCCTGCGGTGGGAGGGAGAACAGCCAGAGGTCGTGGTACATATTGGTACCAATGACATAGGTAAGAAGAGGGAAGAGGTCCTGAAAGAAGGCTACAGGGAGTTAGGAAGGAAGTTGAGAAGCAGAACCACGGTGGTCAGCAGCACAGGGGCGCCGCAGGGAACCGTACTCTCTCCGGTCCTGTTCACCCTGTACACATCAGACTTCCAATATAACTCAGAGTCCTGCCATGTGCATAAGTTCGCTGATGACACGGCCATAGTGGGGTGTGTCAGGAATGGACAGGAGGAGGAGTATAGGAAACTGATACAGGACTTTGTGATATGGTGCAACTCAAACTACCTGCGTCTCAATATCACCAAGACCAAGGAGATGGTGGTGGACTTTAGGAGATCTAGGCCTCATATGGAGCCAGTGATCATTAGTGGAGAATGTGTGGAGCAGGTTAAGACCTACAAGTATCTGGGAGTACAGTTAGACGTGAAGCTAGACTGGACTGCCAACACAGATGCCTTGTGCAGGAAGGCACAGAGTCGAATGTACTTCCTAAGAAGGTTGGCGTCATTCAATGTCTGTAGTGAGATGCTGAAGATGTTCTATAGGTCAGTTGTGGAGAGCGCCCTCTTCTTTGTGGTGGCGTGTTGGGGAGGAAGCATTAAGAAGAGGGACGCCTCACGTCTTAATAAGCTGGTAAGGAAGGCGGGCTCTGTCGTGGGCAAAGTACTGGAGAGTTTAACATCGGTAGCTGAGCGAAGGGCGCTGAGTAGGCTACGGTCAATTATGGATAACTCTGAACATCCTCTACATAGCACCATCCAGAGACAGAGAAGCAGTTTCAGCGACAGGTTACTATCGATGCAATGCTCCTCAGACAGGATGAAGAGGTCAATACTCCCCAATGCCATTAGGCTTTACAATTCTACCGCCAGGACTTAAGAACTTTTTAAAGCTATTATTAATGCTTTTTGAGATGGTGATTTAGATGCATATCATATTTTTTACTGAGTTAAGTATTGTATGTAATTAGTTTTGCTACAACAAGTGTATGGGACATTGGAAAAAAGTTGAATTTCCCCATGGGGATGAATAAAGTATCTATCTATCTATCTATCTATCTATCAAAGGTAGTCATCTCGGGATTACTGCCTGTGCCACGCGACAGTGAGTATAGGAATAGGATGAGGTGGAGGATAAATGCGTAGCTGAGGGATTGAAGCAAGGGGCAGGGATTCAGATTTCTGGATCAGTGGGACCTATTTTGGGGCAGGTGTGACCTGTACAAAAAGAACGGGTTGAACTTGAATCCCAGTGGGGACCAATATCCTAGCGGGGAGGTTTGCTAAGGCTACTGGGGAGAGTTTAAACTATTGTTGGGGGATGGGAACAGAACTGAAGAGACTGGGGAAGAGGCAGTTGGCTTGCAAAATAGAGAAAGCTTGTAGACAGTGCAAGTGGGAGGATAGGCAGGTGATAGAGAAGGGATGCGCTCAGACTGAAGATTTGAGATGTGTCTATTTTAACGCAAGGAGTGTTGTGAACAAAAAGGATGAGCTTAGAGCGTGGATCAGTACTTGGAGATATGATGTGGGGGCCATTACAGAGACTTGGATGGCTCAGGGACAGGAATGGTTACTTCAAGTGCCGGGTTTTAGATGTTTCAGAAAGGACAGGGAGGGAGGCAAAAGAGGTGGGGGCATTGATCAGAGATAGTGTCACAGCTGCAGAAAAGGTGGACGCCATGGAAGGATTGTCTACGGAGTCTCTGTGGGTGGAAGTTAGGAACAGGAAGGGGTCAATAACTTACTGGGTGTTTTTTATAGGCCGCCCAATAGTAACAGGGATATCAAGGAGCAGATAGGGAAACAGATCCTGGAAAGGTGTAATAATAACAGAGATGTCGTGATGGGAGATTTTCATTTCCCAAATATCAATTGGCATCTCCATAGAACAAGGGGTTTAGATGGAGTGGAGATTGTTAGCTGTGTTCAAGAAGGTTTCATGACACAATATGTAAATAAGCCTACAAGAGGAGAGGCTGTACTTGATTTGGTATTGGGAAATGAAACTGGTCAGGTGTCAGATCTCTCAGTGGGGGAGCATTTTGGAGATAGTGATCATAATTCTATCTCCTTTACAATAGCATTGGAGAGAGATAGGAACAGACAAGTTAGAAAAGTGTTTAATTGGAGTAAGGGGAATTATGAGGCTATCAGGCAGGAAATTGGAAGCTTAAATTGGAAACAGATGTTCTCAGGGAAAAGTATGGAAGAAATGTGGCAAATGTTCAGGAGATGTTTGTGTGGGGTTTATGTAGGGTGCAGGAACCATGGTGTACAAAGGCTGTAATAAATCTAGTCAAGAAGAAAAGAAAAGCTTACGAAAGGTTCAGAGAGCTAGGTAATGTTAGAGAACTAGAAGATTATAGGGCTAACAGGAAGGAGCTTAAGAAGGAAATTAAGAGAGCCAGAAGGGGCCATGAGAAGGCCTTGGCGGGCAGGATTAAGGAAAACCACAAGGCATTCTACAAGTATGTGAAGAGCAAGAGGATAAGACGTGAAAGAATAGGACCTATCTGTTATGGTCCGGTCCGGAGCCCGCATTCCGGTTCTTGATCCGGTCTGTGGACTCTGGACTCCAGGTCTTGTAGCTGTCCCTCCTTTCACCCTTGAGCCCAATTAGTCACACCTGTGGATCATCGTGGCTTGTTTGGACTCAAGGAGGCGCACCTGATGCCCATTGGCTGGTGGTGTATATAGAGGGCTCTGGGGGCTGAGTAGAGTTGGTGTGCGTGCTCTGACCATCCTGTTCCTCTGGTTGCCCTGGCTTGGAGTTCCCCTTGTTAAAGATGAATTCTTCAAGTAAGTCTGGCAGTCACCCTGGACCTAGTTCCCTTGCCTCTGTTGGACAAGCCTAGCAGGGGACTTTGCCCCTTTCCATCCCTTGCTGCTGATGGGTTGTGCCCTGCAACCTACCCAGGTGCCTGTGACCTGCTCAGGCCCCTGTGTTCCTGCCTGGGAGGTCTGGGTCCTGCCTAGGAGTTATGTGGCCTGCCCAGTGAACTCCTAGACCTTGCCTGAACTCTGGGATCCTCCTGCCTGCCTGAACTCTGGGATCCTCCTGCCTGCCTGAACTCTAAGACTCTCCCGGAACCCCAGAATCACTTTGAATGTCACGTCCATCACGCACACCACAGTCACCTCGTCTTGTCTATCGTTTAATTGTCCCTGTCCTGCCCCTAGTACTTCAGTGCCTGTGTTCTGCGCTTGGGTCCAGCCTCCTGTCCCCTTATGACACTATCAAGTGTGACAGTGGGAAAGTGTGTATGGAACTGAAGGGAATAGCAGAGGTACTTAATGAATACTTTACTTCAGTATTCACTATGGACAAGGATCTTGGTGATTGTAGTGGTGACTTGCAGCAGACTGAAAAGCTTGAGCATGTAGATATTAAGGAAGAGGATGTGCTGGAGCTTTTGGAAAGCATCAAGTTGGATAAGTTGCCAAGACAGTATGAGATGTACCTTAGGCTACTTTGAGAGGTGAGGGAGGAGATTGCTGAGCCTCTGGCGATGATCTTCGCATCATTAATGGAGACGGGAGAGGTTCCGGAGGATTGGAGTTGCGAATTTTGTTCCTTTATTCAAGAAAGGGTGTAGAGATAGCCCAGGAAATTATAGACCAGTGAGTCTTACTTCAGTGGTTGGTAAGTTGATGGAAAAGATCCTGAGAGGCAGGATTTATGAACATTTGCAGAGGTATAATATGGTTAGGAATAGTCAGCATGGCTTTGTCAAGGACAGGTTGTGCCTTACGAGCCTGATAGAATTTTTTGACTAAACTTATTAATGAAGGAAAAGCAATAGATGTAATGGATTTCAGCAAGGCATTTGATAAACTACCCCATACAAAGCTTATTGAGAAAGTAAAGAGGCATGGGATCCAAGGGGACATTTCTTTGTGGATCCAGAACTGGCTCGCCCACAGAAGGCAAAGAGTGGTTGTAGACAGGTCATATTCTGCATGGAGGTCGGTCACCAGCGGAGTGCCTCAGGGAACTGTTCTGGGACCTGTACTCGACCTGGATAAGGAAGTGGAGGGATGGGTGAGTAAGTTTGCTGATGACACAAAGGTTGGAGGTGTTGTGGATAGTGTGGAGGGCTGTCAGAGGTTACAGTGAGATAGGATGCAAAACTGGGCTGAGAAGTGGCAGATGGAGTTCAACCCAGATAAGTGTGAAGTGGTTCATTTTGGTAGGTCAAATATGATGGCAGAATATAGTATTAATGGTAAGACTCTTGGCAGTGTGGAGGATAAGAGGGATCTTGGGGTCTGAATCGATAGGACGCTCAAAGCTGCTGCGCAGGTTAACTCTGTGGTTAAGAAGGTATATGGTGTATTGGCCTTCATCAACTGTAGGATTGAGTTTAAGAGCCAAGAGGTAATGTTACAGCTATATAGGACCCTGGTCAGACATCACTTGGAGTACTTTGCTCAGTTCTGGTCGCCTCACTACAGGAAGGATGTGGAAACCATAAAATGGGTGCAGAGGAGATTTACAAGGAAGTTGCCTGGATTGGGGAGCGTGCCTCAAGGGAATAGGTTGAGTGAACTCAGCCTTTTCTTCTTGGAGCAACGGAGGATGAGAGGTGACCTGATAGAGGTGTATAAGATGATGAGTGGCATTGATTGTGTGGATAGTCAGAGGCTTTTTCCCAGGACTGAAATGGTTTCCACAAGAGGACACAGGTTTAAGGTGCTGGGGAGTAAGTACAGAGGAGATGTCAGGGGTAAGTTTTTTACTCAGAGTGGTGAGTGAGTGGAATGGGCTGCCGGCAACGGTGGTGGAGGTGGATACAATAGGGTCTTTTAAGAGACTTTTGGGTAGGTACATGGAGCTTAGAAAAAGAGAGGGCTATGGGTAAGCCTAGTAATTTCTAAGGTAGGGACATATTTGGCACAACTTTGTAGGTCGAAGGGCTTGTATTGTGCTGTAGGTTTTCTATGTTTTTCTATGTTTCCCTCCTAGGTGCCAGTTAGTCAGCCAACAGTGGTGTCGTCAGCAAACTTAAGTGTGGCATTAGAGCTGTGCTTAGCCCCACAGTCATAAGTATAGAGTGAGTAGAGCAGGGGGCTGAGCATACAGCCCTGCAGTACACCTGTGCTGATGGTGATCGTGTTAAAGCAAAGCTATCTGTACCAGCATTAATTGATCATTCTAAATTGGTTTATATTGTCAAATGTACTGAGTTTGACAGAATGGCTTTGCATGAATGGCCATTCTTACAGATCAGGCCGTCACCTTAGTACATTGAAGTAGTACAGGGAAAGCACAAGAGAAAAGTGTTATTGTTACAGTCGCAGTGCAGACAGGCACACTGTCATGTTGAGAGTCTGTCTTATCGTTCAATTGTCCATGACAGCGGGATAGAAGCTGTCCTCGAGCCTGGTGGTATGTGTAATTTTGTATCCTCTGCCTGATGGGTGAGGGGGAAGAGAGAGTGTCCAGGGTGGGAAGGTTCTTTGACCAGATTATTGTCCTATGCACAAGTTCATGCATGTGTTTACAAGAAATGTATAAGCATACTGTAAGTATACAAATTTATATATAAGAAAGAACACAATTAAACAAAGAACTCCCAGAGCGGGTGAGATCTTTAATTATGCTGGCTGTTTTACCGAGGCAGTGAGGGGTGTAGACAGAGTCCACGGAGGGGAGGTCGGTTTCTGTGACATCCTGAGCAGTGTCCACAACTTTGCAGCTTCTTGCAGTCTCAGGCATATCACGCCGTGATGGACACTTTCATTGGCATGCCGGTACATCGAGCAATTGAGAAGGCAAGTGGAACATCAGTCTGCATTGCAGGACGGTATAAAAAGAGGAAATCTTGCTACAATTGTGTGGGAAGTTACTGCGGCTGCACTGTGTTCTACAAACGTTGTTAGGGAAGAACATACTTGTGCTGGAGGCAAAGCAGAAAAGATTCAGTAGGTTAGTGCTTCAGATGATGAGGTTGAAGGCTGAGATAGAGATGATGAGGTATTCTTCCTCCAGAGGGTTATCCTTGACCCCAGACAGCAGTGATGGTGTAGACATTAAATAGTTTCAAGGTGGATGTTGGGTTGAAAGAGGAGTCGGGGATGATGGGGAACACACGGGAGAGTAAAGCCGTGACCATGGTTAAACCAGAATTGATTGTTGGAACTGGTTTGAGTGGCTGTTTCTTATGCCCTGATGCTTATGGGTGTCATTGATCGAGAGATTTTACAGGAAGAGCTCTCGGATTTGAATCTCTGACAGCAGAAATTTCAATGAGACAGTGTTGCTTTCTGAACTGATTTGGTGATGGAATGATTTACATCAATGTCTGGTTTTTCTTCTGTGATGGATTGAGCTAAACTAAAGAGATTAAATTGATGTGTAATTTCTATTAGTGATGGAGTGAATTGAAATGGTTACTGACAGCTCTCCAATACTTCTGAAAATGTCTGGGGTTAACCACTGTCAGAAGAAATGGATTTTCCTGAAGTCAGTAGACTCTGGCACTTAGAAGAATCAAGCTTGTGGACTGCGAATTTGGTGATAGCCAAGTGTTTCTTACGAGCCCAGTGCAATTCTTTATGATTTATCTAGACTTAATGAAATTGCAGGGGGGTGAGATCACATTGATAGACAAGAGGACAGCGGGGATTATCACAGTCTCTCCTACACTGGTGTTTATCCAATCCAAGGACCTGCAGGAGAAAGATGCTGGACCTTGATGAGACTTTCTTCTCATCATATTTACTCTTTTGTTCATTTTGAACATGCAAATTGGGAAAGAAAATGGTAAATTGGTTCAAGAAACACACACAAAATGCTGGAGGAACTCAGCAAGCCGGGCAGCATCTATGGAAAAAAGTAAACAGTTGACATTTTGAGCCAAAACCCTTCAACAGGGATGCTGAGTTCCTCCAGCATTTTGTGTGTGTTGCTCGGATTTCTAGCATCTGTAGATTTTCTCATCTTTGTGGTAAATTGGTTTATTATTGGAACATATACTGAGGTACGGTGAATAATTTTACTCTGAGTACCATCTTCACAGATCATTTCAACAGTGCATTGAAATAGTACCAGGGAAACAATCAGAGGATGCAGAATATGGTATTTGAGTTACAGGGAAGCCATCAGGTTCTCCGTCCGCAGATGCTTTTAGAGCATCTGTGTGAATTAATTTGAATCTACAGACATCTCCTGCTCCCACTGTAAATATGTACCTCAAAGGAAACATTTGTCAGATGCAAAGTATTAAAATAAAAGATGTTATTGTAGTTGTTGAACTTGTAAGAATCACCCACTGTTAGCACTGAGACATAGTTTAAAGGATTTCGAATCCAGGAGATTCTACCAGGAGGGTCTTCATGAGAATGTCTGCCTATCAAGATGAATAAAGGCAACAAGACCACTGAGACTATAAGAATAGGACCAGAATTACGCCATTCGGCCCATCGAGTCTTCTCTGCCATTCCATCCTGTCTGATGTATTATCCCTCTCATCCCCTTTCTCCTTCCTCTCCAAGGCTTTCAAATAGAATATGAATAAATGGTCTGCTGCAAAAGGAAGGATCTCCCGGTAGGCACACATCTCAATTCATCTTCCCATTCCCATTCTGACAGTCTGTCCATGGCCTCCTCCAATGCCACGTGAGGCCACACTCAGTTGCAGGAGCAACTCCTCATATTCTGTCTGGGTGACTCCAACCTGACAGTCCGAACAATGATTTCTGTAACTTCCGATAATTTCTCCCTCCTCCCCCCTCCCTCCTTATCTCTTTTTCCAGCGCCCATTCCGGTTACCCTCTCACACCTCTCTTCTCCACACCTGCCCACTCCTTCCCCTCCTGCATCCATTGTCCTCTCCTATCAGAGTCCTTCTTCTTCAGCCCTTTACTTTTTAAACGTATCACCACACCAATTCCTTGGCGTTATCATATCTGAGGAATTATCCTGGGGCCACCTTGTCAGTGCAATCACAAAGAAGATGCAGCAGCACCTCTACTTTCTTAGAAGGTTTTGTCGATTTGTCATGTCATCAAAAACTTTAACAAACTTCTATGTATGCACAGGGGAGAGAGTATACTGACTGGGTGCATCACAGCCTTTGCCTGTGAATGGAAAAGGCACAGAAAGTGCTGGATGCAGCTGAATCCATGATGGCGAAGCACCCACAGCCCTGAGATCTATTTTCTTGCAGGCATTCACAGTACTACAAGAAAAGCAATAGAATCGATGAAAGAACCAGTGTGGACAGACAACCAGTGCGCAAAAGACAAAATGTGCAAATACAAAAAGAAAACAAAAGAATATTAATAACAAGTAAATACACAATAAATATTAAGAACATGAGTCCTTGAAAGTGAATCCAGAAGTTGTGGGAACAGTTCAGTGATGGACTGAGTGAAATTGAGTGAAGTTACCCCCCTCCCCCGATGGTTGAGGGGTAATAACTTTTCCTGAACCTGACGGTGTGGGTCCTGAGGCTCCTGTACCTCCTTCCTGATGACAGCAGTGAGTAGACAGCATGCCCTGGATGGTGGGGTTTCTTGATGATGGATAATTCTTTCCTACAACAGCGCTCCGTGTAGATGGGCTCAATGGTGGGGAAGGCTTTACGTGTGCTGGGCTGTACTTTTGTTGGCTTTTCCATTCAAGGGTATTGGTGTTTCCATACCAGGCTGTGATGTAACCGGTCAATATAATCTCCACCACTCATCCATAGAAGTTTGTCAAAGTTTTAAATGACATGCCGAGTCTTCACAAATTTTTAAGTATGGCGCTGCTGTGCTCTCTTTGTAATAACACTCATGTGCTGGACCTCTGAAATGATAACACCGAGGGATTTGAAGTTGCTGATCCTCTCCACCTCTGGAGCCTGCAATGACGACTGGCTCACGGCTCTCCGGTTTCCTCCTTCTGAAGTCAATAATCAGCTCCTTGTCTTACAGACATTGAGTGCGAGGTTGTTGTTATGACACCACTCAGACAGATTTTCAATCTCCCTCCTATATGCTGATTCAGCCTACAACAGTGGTGTCATCAGCAAACTTGAATAAGGCATTGGAGCTGTCCTTAGCCTCTCAGTCATAAGTGTAAAGTGTGCAGAGCAGGGGATAAACATACAGTCTTGTGGTGCTCCTGCATTGATGGAGACGTGGAGGATCTGAACTAACTGGGGTCTGTAAGTGAGGAAATTGAGATACAATTGCACAAAGAGGTATTGGGGTCAAGGTCTTGAAGCTTATTGCTTTACACTAAGAAACAAAGACCAGTTCTCACTTTAGTTAATCCATATTATGATATCTATAATTTCCTAATCCCTGATGGTCCATTATCTGCTATGCAGTTGCATCCATTTACAATTGTACAGCACCTTTGTAAAAACTGCCAGTTCCAACTTGGATGCTGTGAGTGTTAAAATGATCATATTTTATTGTTCAGTTACAATACTGACCTCAACATTTCATGCCTTGCGTTGGAACGTCGGGAACTTTCCTGGGGAACTGCTGGGCTAATGTGACTCTGCCTCTGCATCCTGCAGCCACTTCTGAGTCTGGGACAGATAAATTTGTAGCCCCAGGTCGATCAACTCAAACTGTGTGATTGGCTTTCTTTGTAGGATATACAATGTCTTACTCTGAAATCAATTTTCTCTTTACAGATTGCTACATACGATTTAATATTGTTTTGATATTTGATACATACTCCAAGGCCAAGCAATCGCTGATGCCTGAGGCTTGATTTTCTAATTCTTCATATTCTGAGTATGAATCACGATGAACTTCCAAATGTTTATAGCCTGCCTCAGCGTCCCAGTGCCCACTCGGGCTATGATATGTTTAGGGAGCTCTTCCAGCTGTCTGCTGCACCACAGCCCATGAAACTGCACATTATACTATATTATGCTGAGAGTTGCATTTTTATATCAAAATTCATAATTTAAGTAAATAAACTGCACAATGCCTTTTCTCATTCTTACATTCATAGTCAGTGCATTAGGTGGTGCTCTACTGAAAGCCGACTGGACTGTTGACTCTCATATTGCTCCCTGGGCGACTCCCTGCTACAGTAACTGAGGGACTTCCCTACGTAAGCTGGCTCCACCACGTCCAGTCGTGGAATAACCCTACATAGTGTTATGACCTCAGCCCCCTCCTTTGTGAGAATCGCAAGAGAGAGAGAGCCTTCCAGTTTGGAATGTGGGCTGGTCGCTCAGCAAGACAAAAGCCTCGGACATAGCCATTGTCTTGGGAGACACCTTTGTGGAATAAGGAACTGGCCTACGTGCAGACCCTCAGGGCAAGGTGAGATGGGTGATGGGGGAAAGATTGCCTCGCCCCCTGACCCTGATGGACATCGACAACCCTGCCAGTCCAGATAAAAGGTGGGCTGCCAAGGCGGGGCCTCAGACGCACCAGAAGACACGCTAGAAATCCTGCGACAGCGTTTTGATAGCGACAGCCGGTGGTGGGGTTCGTGTGCGTCTTTTCCTTGCCTGGGATTGGCGACCTCACCACAGAAGAACGGCTTAGCTACAGGGGAGGCCACAGATGACAGTCCATTCCCCAACGAGACTTCCGACGAACCGAACTCCTACAGGTTGGAAAACCTGTCGGGTAACTGTTTCATTCAATCTCTCTCTCTTTCTAACAAAAGTGCACCAACGCAACACCACAACAGATGGCAGCTGGTGGAACTGCAGTGGCCGCAAGAGACTTTCAGATATACAGCAAACAATATATACATTACCCCTAGACAACGATAGAGCTTATTTCTGATTGATTATTACTATACCTGTGCTTTAGATTGAGTTGTGACGACGTATATGATCTGAATGTTTTGTATTAACCATACGTTTGTGCCCCTTTATAAATAAAAACGTTTGAAAATAGTATCATCAGGCTTCAGCGGACCTCTCTATCTTTGCTGTTAAGTCACCCGGTTACTGGGGAACGTAACAATAGTGACACCTGTGATGAAGAAACCCACAGACAAATTTGCCAGGACTACTGAGATTTCCACACTTTCTATTGAAGTGCGGGTGAAGGAGATGTGGGAGACTGTTAAGTGGTTGGAGAGATCGTTGCAGACACATTAATCAACAATAGGGAGGCACATCACTGGTCTAAACTGTGTTCGGTTCACGGGAAGGATGAAGAGGGAGTGCAGAGGAGATTTACCAGGGTGCTGCCTGGATGAGAGAGCATCCGGTATGAGGACAGGTTGATTGAGCTGGGGTGAGTGGTGGCCTTGACAGGGTCATAAGAGGTGCGGACCGAGTGGATAGCCAGAGACTTTTATCCAGGGCTAGTACAAGAGGTCATAAGGTTATTGGAGGAAAGTATGGGGGGGTGTTGTCAGAGGTAAGTTCTTTACACAGAGAGTGGTGGGTGTGTGGAATGCTCTGTCATGGGTGGAGGTAGAGGCAGACACATTTGAGACATTTAAGAAACTCTCAAATAAGCAGCTGGAGGAAAGAAAAATGGAAGGTTGGTAGGAAGGAAGGGTTAGATCGACCTTAGAGTTGGCCAGAAGGTTGGTACAACATTATGGGCCAAAGGGCCTGTGCTGTGCTTTGGTGTTCTATGTTCTGTGTTTTAAATCCTGGAACTCCCTCCCATCAGCAAGTGGGGGGGGGGGGGAACACCTTCACTGGAAGGGCTCCAGCAGATAAAGGCTTTGGTTCACTATCACCTTCCCAAGGCCAGTGGGGGATGAGTATAAAATGATGGTTTCTCCCAGGTTGAATGGAAATAACTGCAGTGTATTCACTGCTGGCAGGATGTGGGGCAGGAGGACACAGCAAGCAATGTTCACTGGTACCTGGTTTATTATTGTCACATGGACCATGATACGGGAGAAGCTTTGCCACATTCTGCTCAGCCAGATCATTCCTACGTATGTACATCAAAAGGGAAAAGACAGTAAGCAAAGGACAGTGTCACATTTCCAGAGAAAACATGGTGCAGATAGACAAATCGGCCGTGACATGGTAGATTGAGAGATCTGGAGTTTGACATTTAGCATATGAAAAGCCAGTTCAGAAGAGCAGGATAGAAGGTGGCCTGGTTCTACATGTTCTCATAGTTTTGAATTTTCTGCCCTACAGGAAAGGGGAAGAAAGCGAGAATGGTTCAGGTGGGAGACGCCTTTGGTTATGTTGGCTGCTTTCCCAACTTTGTGGAAGTGTAGACAAAGTGCACAAAGCCCAGATGAGTGGGATTTAGAAAATGCAGAGAATGGATAGAAGAGAGATTTTTGTAGAGTTGAACACAAGGCTGGAGAGGATGAGTGACTCAGGCTGAAATGGTTTGTCTGTGATTATGTGAGAGGTGAGGGGCTGTGAAAAGGTTAGACACTTTATAAGGCCAATGGGTATGTGAGAACTCCACGTCACACCCCTAACATGCACATACTTCACTGCAGTGAGAACGCCTGATTTAACAGCAAACTTCAGCATTCAGACTGAAGCCCCACCATCATGGAGCTGAACAGAACTGAACTGAGCTTTAATGCCTCTGTGGTTTGATGGTTAACATTAGGCTAATTTGTTTGTTATTCACATGATTTGTTCTTTTTTTTCTGCACATTGGGTGTTTGATGTTTTTGAACGGGTTCCCAAGGTTTTTCTTTGTTTCCTGACTGACTGTGGGAGGACAAATCTCAGGGCTGTATACTGCATACATAACTTTGATAATAAATGCACTTTGAACTTTGAATGTTGTCAGGGGAGGTCGTGAACTCTCACACACCACAACATACGTTCTAACTCATTCCAAAGGCTGCAAGAGCCCTGACTCGAGTATATTCATCACGTATACGTGGAACCACCATGACAACGTATCATCTTTCTCAACAACCAGCCCACCCAAGGGTGTGCTGGGGGCAGCCCAAAAGGCCCACAACGTTCTGGCACCAACATTTCATCCATATCACGCTCAGTAGAACAACAGAGAGCACAACATATCAAGCAACCAAACGAGCCCCACCTCCCACCCTCCCGCCCACGCACAAACACAGGACAGCCCAACTTCTCCCACCTCCAGCCTCCAGCAGACATTGAGCCTTCGACTTTCCCAGCACAGATTCAGGGTCTTAATTGAGACCCTCGGGCCTCAATCCTAGGACCCACCAATCACTGAACTACAGGCCTCAAACTCTGGATTTGCCAGTGATGGGACCCTGAATTCTTGCCCTCAAACTCCAGTCTTGTCGACCACGTACCCAGGGGGTCGTCTGACCATTCTCTTCCTGCCCGCATGGCAATCGAACTTCAGAACCCCCCTGTATCTTGATGACCTGGTGAGGGCAGTGAGTGCACCAGACCTCATCACAGTGGTCTGGCAGCCCGACATCTGACCACAGAGAGCCATGCGGCTCAGCCAAGACACTGATGTAAGGCTGGACCCTCTCTCTGAGGTGAAGTTAAATGCTCTTGGACAGCTCATGGAGAAAGAACAAGGTGGACCCAGCCGATATGTATTTCTCAACAGCCACTACCACAACACACCTGCCACGCTCACGAGACTGCAGGAGCTGGAATATGAAGCAACAAACTGTACGGTTTTTTTTAAGATTAGCTTTATTAACTTTCACATCTATACCCAGCAAAGTGCATTGATCACATCAAATCAGGGAGAATTATGCTGGGTAGCCGCACATTTGGTACCAACATAGCCTGCCCACAACTCAGTAATCTTAACCGTACATCTTTAAAACGTGGGAGGAAACCCACGTGGTCATGGTTAAAACATGCAGACTTCTTACAGGCAGTGACACTAATTGTACCCCAATCTATCACTGTAAACACATTACACTGACCACTACACTACCGTGCAGACCCTGCATAGCAGGTCAAGCAGCATCCATGGGAGGGAGGGAATTGTGCACATCTCAGCTCAAAGTGCTGGAGTAGGTTTTCACGCAAAGCATTGAAACTCTTTCCCCTCCAAAGATGCTGCTCGTTCCTCCAACAGATTGTTTGATGTTCCATAAACTCGTGGGGGAGGCAAGTGAACAGGGCCCTGTTTGTGCACTAACGGAAGCATGAAGGGGGAACCAGATGACTAACAATGGTGTGCTCACAGAGTGAATGACTTTCACCATCACTCTGTGTGTTTTCAAATCCAAACTCAAGGTCATACAGCCCACTGTATACAGCTCCATTGTAGATCAGTACAGCAGGCCTCTCGGGCCACCCGTTTGCCTATTGTGGGAGCACACAGAAAGATCACACAGAGTTTGTGTGTGAAATGACGTTTATTAAAAACTGGTGCTCACCAGGAGACGAATCGAATCTATCGGAGCATGAATTTGATGCAGCTTTTACAGTCTCATTCTACACAATTACCAGCAAAACTACATTTTGATAACCGAGTAGCAGCTACAGGAAGACTTAATTAAGTAACAGACTAGATCCTGATTACAGAGTAAAATGATTATCCACAGGTCTGGCAGCAAATCCTATTTTCTGTCACAACAATGGGTGCGCACTAAAATGTTATCAGTGAAGTTCCTGAAATTTGGGTGTTGTTGCTGCTGCATTTCACGTCTTTACTTTTGCCTGCGATTCACACTTGCACAATCCACGTCACTATTTACTAGTTATTGGCCCTCGCTATTCTTTCCCCTGCAACACTTGCATTAGGACCACATCCTTCTCTGCCTTGCCTATTCCAATGCCTCTCTAAATGTCTCTTAAGCAGTGATTGTATCTGACTCCAACACCTCCTCTGGCAGTGAATTCCAGATATCAACCACTGCCTGTATAAAAAACAATTCCCCTCAAATCCCCTTTAAATCTCCTCGCAAGGCAACACACACAAAATGCTGAAGGAACTCAGCAGGTCAGGCAGGAATAAAGCACCATTTCAGGAAAAGACCATCATCAAGACTAAATTCTCTTTCTTCCCACTTTAACCTATTCCCTCGTGTTTCTGATACCTCTACCACGGGGATAAAAGACTCTGCCTATCTCTGTTATCTGTGCCTCGTCAGGAACCACCCAGCTTCCTTCACTCCAGGGAAAAACACAAGCCATCTGATCACTGCTCGTAACTAAGAGGAGATTCACCAGGCAGCATCCTGGCAAACCTCCTCTGCACTCTCTCCAGCGCAACTACCTCCTTCCTCTCGTGTGATGACCAGAGCTACACACAACATTCCCAGTGCTGTCTAGCCGGTGCTTTGTGAAGTTGGAGCATAAAGTGCCAACTCGTATTCTATGCCCTGAGTTATGGAGGTGTGCATGCCATTGCCTTCTTCACCACCCTGTCAACCTGTGTTGCCCCTTTCAAGGAACAATGGTCTTGGAGCCTGATATCTGTCTGCTCTCTAACGTTCCTCCATGCTACAAAAGCTGGACAGAGGACTCCTTTGCTACTGATGCAGTGTGGCATCCCTCACTGCAGAGTGTAACAGCAAGACGCACAAACAGTTAAGAGCCAGTCCTGCCTGCCAGTGTTACAAAAACTATTTGTGATAGAAAGTCTTTCAAATCAAAGAAAGGGATGGAGATTTTAATTGAGAGTGATGTTGGGGTTTTTCAAGTGTGGCTGATTGAGATGGGGGATTGGCTGGGTAGCCCAGAGCTACACGTGTTCTCTCTGGAGACAATCAAGCAGAATATGACCTATGTGGTTGGTATTAGTGTCAAAACAAACACCCTTGCCTGTCAATCCCAGGTTTCTGACATGCCTCATAATGAACAACAGCACTTCCAATTACTGCAGCTTGATTCTGCCTCTGGCCATCAGCCCAGGTAGTTGTGGAGATTTACCAAACTCTCAGCCCAGGCAGTCGTGGAGATTTACCAAACTCTCAGCCCAGGTAGTCGTGGAGATTTACCAAACTCTCAGCCCAGGTAGTCGTGGAGATTTACCAAACTCTCAGCCCAGGTAGTTGTGGAGATTTACCAAACTCTCAGCCCAGGTAGTTGTGGAAATTTACCAAACTCTCAGCCCAGGTAGTCGTGGAGATTTACCAAACTCTCAGCCCAGGCAGTTGTGGAAATTTACCAAACTCTCAGCCCAGGTAGTTGTGGAAATTTACCAAACTCTCAGCCCAGGTAGTCATGAAGGCCAAGACGGGTCTTGAATGATCTCTGTACCTCCACCCCCACAGGTAGGGTGTGCCATTCAGAGAGTTTTTGGTGCATTGGCCTTCATAAATCAAAGTATTGACTCTCAGGCAGACTTTTCGTGTTTATAGATAGGTTAAATGCAATCAGGCTTTTTCAGCTGAGGTTGGGTGAGACTACAACTAGAGGTCATGGGTTAGAGGATGAAAGGTGAAGTATTTAAGGGGAGCTTCTTCATTCAGAGGGCGAGGAGAGTGTGGAACGAGCCGCCAGCACATGGTGGATACGGGTTCTACTGCAACATTTAAGAGAAGTTTGGATGAGGACATGGATGGGAGGGCGAAGGAGGACTATAGTCCTGGTGTGGGTTGATAAACAGAAAAACAGTTCAGCAAGGACTAGATAGGCTGAAGGGCATGTTTCTGTGCAGTAGTATTCTAAGCCTCCATCACTCTAAATAACCCAATAACTCCAATAACTGAAATAGGCAGGGACAGCCTTCCCAAAATGATGCTCCATGGCACTTGATGTCTTTGGCTGCCCTGTCAAAATGCTACACCATCCTCTGGAAGGACAGAGGACACTGCACCGGCATTCCAGCTTGGCTCGGAGGAAGGGCAAGGACATGTGTGGGTGGTCGAGAAGGTTGTTGAACTGCACCTGCATTCCAGCTTGGCTCGGAGGAAGGGCAAGGACGTGTGTGGGTGGTCGAGAAGGTTGTCGAACTGCACCTGCATTCCAGCTTGGCTCGGAGGTTGCCAGAGCTGGAGTTATAAGGAGTTTCTCAGGTTGTATCGTTTAGAGCACAGAAAACCGAAGGGGGCTTTGTTGAGCTGTATGACATTGTGAGAAGGTTAGTCAGGATAAACTGTAAGGACAGAGGCCTCAGTAAAAATTATACATCACTCCATGAGAGGCAAGTCTGCCTCGTCCCATTGACCTGCACAGGGACTATAGCCCTCCATACATGTACTTCCCCAAACCTCTTAAATGTTGAAATCGAACCCATGTACACTCACTTGTGTACACAGACACACACACACATAAATTGGAGAACTGATCATCGAAGAACAGAGATTGAAGTTGAAAGCAGAAGCTGCTGGAAAAGCAAGGCTCAGCAGGTCAGTCAGCGTCCGCAAAGAGAGGAACAGCTATATTCCGAACTGGCTTGGGATTGGGCCTCTCCCGTTAGTGCTGCCTTCACCCACTGATGGAAGAGAAGCTGGATCATGTTCGTCCACGGCTGTACTGGCACGTGATGAGGAACTGATGCAGACTGTTGTTGCAGAAACGTGGCTCTGGGACTGCATCCCATGCACAGGCCCTGCCTCTCAGGGACTGGAGCTGTATTACGTTTTGTCTCTGTATGATTTTCTGTGTCATACTATAAGTGCCATGTGCCGTGCGCTCTGTGATTGTTGGCTCTGTGCTTTGCACCCTGGCCCCAGAGGAATGCTGTTTCATTTGGCAGTATTCATGGGTATGGTTGAGTGACGATTCAATGTGTCAGAGATTTAAATCATAGTAATGGACTGGACAACACTCAGATATCATTATACCCCAGAGAACTTGAGTTGTCTGACTCAAGTTTGGTTGCAATTTTCCTGAATCATTGGAAAGAAAACATTTACAAAGCATTCACCCAGTGAGTAAGCTGTAAACTGAATAGAATCGTGATTCAGTAAGAGAGGCCCATCACCGCTAACCTGTGTTTACACAGTGCACCCACAGTGCGGGACCTGTTAGACTGTTGCTTCACATACTGAGCAGAAAGGCTAATATGTCCCTTTCACTATTCAACACCGAATCCTACCCGCACATTGAAGTGAATTATGTGATCCTGCTTTTGCAGGATTGTTAGAAACAGATCGTTGTGTCTGAGATACACAGCAGATGATTGAAATGCTGGTGAATCAGTCAGTCTCTCTATGTCCTGATCACTGATGCTGAATTTCAATGTTGCTACAATTTGATCCTTTTCCAACCAGACTCTCATTGTGAACAAATGCACAGAAATGGTGTAACCAGGGGTCAAATTAGACGGCAAACTGAATGCTGAAGAGGAAATGGGAGGCTGCCAGACTAAGAGGTGGACAGAAGGAGCCTTAATATGGATACAAGCCCTTGAGCATTCGAGTGGAGCTGATTATTCATTATAGCTGCAGGAATATTAGCATAAATGGAGTTTTATGTTAATGAATGTGGCCTTGCTGGGAAATTTATCTGTGAAAGCTTGAGAGGTCCTTGAATCACAAATGTACCACAGCTAAACTCACAGATAATAAGCAACCAATCATTGTGTTTACACCCATTCACCCATGGTGTGTAATTTGTGAATTCGGCAGCAGGCAGATTCAATGGCAGTGGCCCATTACTGATTGTTGCCTTTTACACTGCTCCGTCCAATCATTTCGCAGCAGAGCTCTGTGCTCAGACTGAATAAATCCTCAGGTCTCTGATGTGGCACCAAATCTGAACGGAGTGAATCAAAATGCAGGGAACATCAACTGTGTGTGTTTATGGGTTCTGTAGGACAAGTGTGTTATAGTTAGTTGTGTGTGTGTGTGATAGAGAGAGAGAGTGTGTGAGTGAGAGAGAATGTGAGAGAGTGAGAGAGAGAGAGTGAGAGTGTGAGAGAGAGTGAGAGAGAGTGTGAGAGAGAGTGTGTGAGAGGAAGTGAGAGAGAGAGTGTGTGGATGTGTGTGTGAGAGAGTGTGAGAGAGCGTGAGTGAGAGTGTGTAAGAGAGAGAGAGTGTGTGAGAGAAAGTGAGAGAGAGTGTGTGAGTGTGAGAGAGAGTGTGAGAGAGAGTGTGTGAGAGAGAGAGTGTGAGAGAGAATGTGAGGAGAGAGTAAGAGAGAGAGTGTGAGAGAGAGTGTGAGAGAGAGCGTGTGAGAGAGAGTGTGTGAGAGAAAGTGAGAGTGTGTGAGAGTGAGAGAGAGTGTGAGAGAGTGTGTGTATATGTGTGTGTGAGAGAGAGTGTGAGAGAGAGAGTGAGAGAGAGAGAGTGTGAGAGAGAGTGAGAGAGTGTGTAAGAGAGAATGTGTAAGAGAGAGAGTGAGAGAGAGTGTGAGAGAGAGTGTGTGAGAGAAAGTGAGAGTGTGTGAGAGTGAGAGAGAGTGTGAGAGAGAGTGTGAGAGAGTGTGTGTATATGTGTGTGTGTGTGAGAGAGTGTGAGAGAGAGTGAGTGAGAGAGTGTGCAAGAGAGAATGTGTGAGAGAGAGAGTGTGAGAGAGAGTGTGTGAGAGTGTGAGAGAGAGAGTGTGAGAGAGAGCATGTGAGAGAGAGAGAGTGAGAGAGTGTGAGAGAGAGCGTGTGAGAGAGAGTGTGAGAGAGAGAGTGTGTGTATGTGTGTGTGAGGGAGTGTGTATATGTGAGAGAGAGTGTGTGTATGTGTGTGTGAGAAAGAGAGTGTATATGTGAGAGTCTGTGTGTGTCTGATGTGAGAGAGCTTGCGTGTGAGTGCGCGTGACTGTGAGAGAGAGAAAGAGCATTAATGTGTTATGTATGTGTGTAGGGAGAAAATGGCTCTCCCCCCCAGAGTCCTAAATCTTAGTGGTGAAGAGCCCCAGACCCCAGATACAAATCGACAATCTGCCCGCAACTGGGAAGAGATACATGAAAAGGATGAGTCTGACTGTAGTGACTCTCCCTGCTACCTGTTAAGGTCCACCTCAGCCACCAGAACTTCCATAGAACCATAGAGCCATAGAACATTACAGCACAGAAACAGGCCTTTTGGCCTTTCTTGGCTGTGCTGAACCATTTTTCTGCCTAGTCCCACTGACCTGCACCTGGCCCATATCCCTCCATACACCCCTCATCCATGTACCTGTCCAAGTTTTTCTTAAATGTTAAAAGTGAGCCCGCATTTACCACTTCATCTGGCAGCTCATTCCACTCTCCCACCACTCTCTGTGTGAAGAAGCCCCTCCTAACGTTCCCTTTAAACTTTTCCCCCTTCACCCTTAACCCATGTCCTCTGGTTTTGCATTCACTCTATCTATACCCATCATAATTTTATACACCTCTGTCAAATCTCCCCTCATTCTTCTACGCTCCAGGGAATAAAGTCCTAACCTATTCAACCTTTCTCTGTAACTCAGTTTCTCAAGTTCCGGCAACATCCTTGTAAACCTTCTCTGCACTCTTTCAACCTTATTAATATCCTTCCTGTAATTCAATGACCAAATCTGCACACAATACTCCAAATTCGGCCTCACCAATGCCTTATACAACCTCACCGTAACATTCCAACTCTTATACTCAATACTTTGATTTATAAAGGCCAATGTACCAAAAGCTCTCTTTACGACCCTATCTACCCGTGATGCCACTTTTAGGGTATTTTGTATCTGTACTCCCAGATCCCTCTGTTCTACTGTACTCCTCAGTGTCCTGCCATTTACTTTGTATGTTCTACCTTGGTTTGTCCTTCCAAAGTGCAATACCTCACACTTGTCTGTACTAAACTCCATCTGCCATTTTTCAGCCCATTTATCCTGCTGGTCCAAATCCCTCTGCAAGCTTTGAAAACCTTCCTCACTGCCCACTACACCTCCAATCTTTGTATCATCAGCAAATTTGCTGATCCAATTTACCACATTATCATCCAGATCATTGATATAGATGACAAATATCAATGGACCCAGCACTGATCCCTGTGGCACACCACTAGTCACAGGCCTCCACTCAGAAAAGCAATCCTCCACTACCACTCTCTGACTTCTCCCATTGAGCCAATTTCTAATCCAATTTACTACCTCACCATGTATACCTAGCGACTGAATCTTCCTAACTAACCTCCCATGTGGGACCTTGTCAAAGGCCTTACTGAAGTCCATGTCTACAACATCCACTGCCTTCCCTTCAACACAGTCCTTCGTCAGGACTAACTTGGCCCAAAACATCGACAGTGCTTCTCCCTATAGATGCTGCCTGGCCTGCTGCGTTCCACCAGCATTTTGTGTGTGTTGTTTGAATTTCCAGCATCTGCAGATTTTCTCGTGTTTGCCTTCCCTTCATCCACTTTCCTGGTAACCTCCTCGAAAAACTCTAATAGATTTGTTAAACATGACCTACCATGCACAAAGCCGTGTTGACTCTCCCTAATAAGTCCCTGTCTATCTAAATACTTGTAGATCCTATCTCTTAGTACTCCTTCCAATAATTTACCTACTACCGACGTCAAACTTACCGGCCTATAATTTCCCGGATTACTTTTTGAGCCTTTTTTAAACAACGGAACAACATAAGCTATCCTCCAATCCTTCAGCTCCTCACCCGTAGATACCGACATTTTAAATATATCTGCCAGGGCCCCTGCAATTTCAACACTAGTCTCCTTCAAGGTCCGAGGGAATACCCTGTCAGGTCCTGGGGATTTATCTACTCTGATTTGCCTCAAGATAGCAAGCACCTCCTCCTCTTCAATCTGTATAGGTTCCATTACCTCACTACTTGTTTACCTCATTTCCATTGACTCCATGCCAGTTTCCTCAGTAAATACAGATGCAAAAAACCCATTTAAGATCTCTCCCATTTCTTTTGGTTCCATACATAGCCGACCACTCTGATCTTCAAGAGGACCAATTTTATCCCTTACTATCCTTTTGCTCTTAATATACCTGTAGAAGCTCTTTGGATTATCCTTCACCTTGACTGCCAAAGCTACCTCATGTCTTCTTTTAGCCCTCCTGATTTCTTTCTTAAGTTTTTTTTTGCACTTTTTATACTCCTCAAGTACCTTATTAGCTCCTTGTTTCCTATACATCTCTCTCTCTTCTTCTTTATCAGAGTTCCAATATCTCTAGAGAACCAAGGTTCCTTATTCTTATTCACTTTGCCTTTAATCCTGACAGGAACATACAAACTCTGCACTCTCAAAAGTTCTCCTTTGAAGGCCTCCCACTTACCAACGACATCCTTGCCAGAGAACAACCTGTCCCAATCCACGCTTTTTAGATCCTTTCTCATTTCCTCAAATTTAGCCTTTTTCCAGTTTAGAACCTCAACCCGAGGACCTGATCTATTTTTATGCATGATCAAGTTGAAACTAATGGTGTTATGATTGCTGGAACCAAAGTGTTCCCCAACACACACTTCCATCACCTGTCCTAACTCATTTCCTAATAGGAGATCTAATATTGCATCCTCTCTAGTCGCTACCTCTATATATTGATTTAGAAAACTTTCCTGAACACATTTTACAAACTCTAACCTGTCTAGACCTTTAACAGTATGGGAGTCCCAATCAATATTCAGAAAATTAAACTCCCCTACTATCACAACTTTATGTTTCCTGCAGTTGTCTGCTACCTCTCTGCAGATTTGCTCCTCCAATTCTCGCTGACTATTGGGTGGTCTATAATACACGTGGTCATATCTTTCCTGCTTCTCAGCTCCACCCATATGGCCTCGAGTCAGAGTGTGGATTTCATCCACAGAGGCATGCTGGACATTTCTTTATTTATTTAGTGAGATTAGAGTGTGGCCTTTGAGATGTAACCTTTCTGGCCCTTTGAGCCATGCAACACAGCGGTCCCCCGGTTTAATCCCAGCCTAATCACAGACAGTTTTGCAATGGCCACTTACGCCTTTGGACTGTGGAGAACCCTGAGGAAACCCATACAGTTACAGGGAGAAGGTAGGGGCAGTGGCAGGAATTGAACCTGGCCGCTGGTACTTTAAAGCACTGCACTACCGTACCGGCCGTGATCTGTATCATGTGACAACTCTATGACAAATGCCAAAAGCAGCACCAGCCACTAGCCATGGCCTTCTTCAAACTCACCAAACCAGCGGTCTCAGTAACCAGCATCCAAACAGGAGCCTGACCACAGATTCTGCAGCAGAACCAATACCACCCAGAAACTGAAAGCAGATAAGGATGGGTGCTTCCCCAATATTGTTACAAAAACATTGTGTGTGATCTCCAACAAACCCTGTGTTACAGGAGCTTACATTCCCGGAACACAAGCAGCGTCATGATGTTAAGTGAAGGGAAGACTGCGACTGTGTCAGGAAATGTGATTTGAAGAAGGTGTTAGTATTGCTTTACTTAATTTTATAACCTAAGTCTCATGAGAGTGAATGTTATTCTGCATCTCAAATTTTCAGGTAGTGATTAGAGAATTCAAAGTTCAAAGTACAGTATGTCACCATATTCAACGCTGAGATTCACCATATATGTCACCAACCACATACAACGCTGGGATTCACCATATATGTCACCAACCACATACAACCCTGAGATTCACCATATATGTCACCAACCACATACAACGCTGGGATTCACCATATATGTCACCAACCATATACAACGCTGAGATTCACCATATATGTCACCAACCATATACAACACTGGGATTCATTTCCTTGTAGGCATACTCAGTAAATCCAAGACACAATAGAATCAATGAACAATCGCACCCAACAGGATGGACAAACAGACAACATGCAAAAGGCAACAATCTGCAAATTCAAAAGAAAAGAAAATTTAAATAATAATAATAATGATAAATAAATAGGCAATATATATCAAGAACATGGGTAGTCCTTGAAAGTGAGTCCATAGATTGTGGGAACAGTTCAGTGACGGGGCAAGTGAATTTATCTCCTCTAGTTCAAGAGCCTGATGGTTGAGGAGTGATAATTATTCCTGAACCTGTTGGTGTGGGTCTTGAGTCTCCTGTACTTCTTTCCTGATGACAGCAACAAGAGGAGAGCAAACTTCTAAGCAGAGGCACTGTTGTGCTTTCTTCATAACAGCACCTGCGTGCTGGGCCCAGGACAGGTCCTCTGAAATGATAACACTGAGAAATTTAAAGTTGTTGACCCCTTCGACCTCTGATCTCCCAATGACGGCTGGCTCATGGACCTCCAATCATCAATAATCAGCTTGTTGGTCTTGCTGACATTGAGAGAAAGGTTGTTGTGGCTCCACTCAGCCAGATTTTCAGTCTCCTTCCTATATGCTGATTCATCACCATCTTATTTTTGGCCAATGACAGTGGTGTTGTCAACAAACTTTATGTATGATATTGGAACCATTCTTAGTCTTTAAGTCGTAAATATAAAACAAGCAGAGCAGGGGGCTAAGCATACAGTCTTACGGAGCATCTGTGCAAATGGAGATTGTGGGGATGTTTTTGCCAATTCAAACTGTCTGGGGTTTGCAAGTGAGGAAATCGACGATCCAATTGTACAAAGAGATATTGAGGCCAAGGCTTTGAAGCTTATTGATTGGTTTTGAGGGGATGATGGCATTGAATGCTGAGCTGTAGTCGATAAAGAGCGAGGTGAGATGAGATATCCTCACTGTCCAGATGCCCCAGGGTTGACCTGGTGTGATGGCAGACAAATTGGAGCAGGTCAAGTTGCATCCTAGGCAGGAGTCGATATGTTTCATCACCAACCTCTCAAAATGCTTCATCACTGTGGATGTACATGCTCCTAGTCATTGTCATTGAGGCAGTTTACCACATTCTTATTAGGCACTGGTATAATTGAAGGCTGCTTGAAGCAGCTGGGTTTCATCAGACTGCCAAATGAGAGGTCAAAGATAGATCAGCTAATAGATCAGCACAACTCCTTCGTACTCGGCCAGGTACCCCATCTGGGCCAGATGCTTTCTGTGGGGTCACCCTCCTGAAGGATGTTCTCACATCAGTGTCAGAGACTGAGATCACATGGTGATTGGGGGCTGTGGGAGACTCCTCCATGTTTTGATGGTGAAAGCAAGCATAGAAGGCATTGAACTCATTTGAGAGCGAAGCCTCATTCTCACCCGTCCAGAGATGTCCTCCTTCTTGAAAGAATGGTGACTTTCCTTCTTCCTCCATTGGTGCTGCATCTCCACCATTTCCTGAACATCTGTGCTCACCCCATCTTCCTGTCGCTTTAGCCGTGATAGATTCCCTCTTGTCCTTACCTACAACTGCATCAGCCTCCACACCCAACACATCATTCTCCACAACTTCCACCATCTCCAAAAGAATCCTACCACAAAACATATCTTTACCTCTCACCCCCACCTCCACTTTCCACAGGGATTTCTCTCTCTCTCTCTCTCTCTCTCTCTCTCTCTCTCTCTCTCTCTCTCTCTCTCTCTCTCTCTCTCTCTCTCTCTCTCTCTCTCTCTCTCTCTCTCTCTCTCTCTCTCTCTGTGATTCCCTTGTCCATTCATCCCTCCCTACTAATCTCCCACCCAGCACTTACCCTGCAAGTGCTCAGAGTGCTCCAACTGCCCATTCACCTCCTCCCTCATCTCCATTCAGGGCCCCAAATCGTCCTTTCAGGTTCACCAGCGAGTCTGCTGAGGTTGTCTATTGTGTCTGGTGCTCCCATTCTGGCCTCCTCTACATTAATGAGACCCATCATAAATTGCCCACTTCACCGAGCACCATCTCTGCTCCATTCGCCAAAGTGGAACTTCCCGGTGGCCAAACATTTAAATTCCCATTCCCATTCTGACATGTCGGCCCATAGCCTCCTCGTGTGCCACAATGAGGGTGGAGGAGCAACACCTTATATTCCATCTGGGTAGCCTCCAACCTGATGGCATGAAAATTGATTTCTCCTTCCAGTAAAAAAAGTGTTCCCTCCACCCTCCCCTCTTTTTCTATTCACCACTCTGGCCTCTTACTTCTTCTCACCTGCCTGTCACCTCCCCCTGGATCCCCTCCTCCTTCCGTTTCTTCTATGGTCCACTCTCCTCTCCTGTCAGATAGGATCCCTTCCTCTCCAGCCCTTTAGCTTTCCCACCCAGCTTCTAGCTAGCCTCTTTCCCCTCCCCTCACCATGTTATTATAGCATCTTTCCCCTCCCTTTCCAGTCCTGATGAAGGGTCTCAGTCCACAACGTCAGTTGTTTATTCATTTCCATTGATGCTGCCTGACCTGCTTAGTTCCTCCAGCATTTTGTGTGTTTTTCCTGGGATTTCCAGCATCTGCAGACTTTATCCTTTCCATGTCACGCTGGAAGAGGTGATTTCACTTTGTAGGAGGTGACAGCATTCAAGCCCCACCACCGTGGTCGAGCATCCTTCAGTGATTCAAGTTTGGTCCAGAATTGCACTTCACACGTGCGATGTCTCTCCAAACATCGTACCTGGAGCTCTTGTGTCTTGTATTGTAGAGGCAAGTTTCAGTAACCCGAATGGCCAGACATGAGGTACGTCAGAACTAAGTGGAAACATTCAACCCACGGTCTAGCTCCAGAAACAAGGTATTGAGCACCACACGCCCTTACGTCAGCCCAGGGAAGCCCAGTGCAGGCCGTGGGAGGGACACGGCACCTCGCAAAGTTACACTGACCCACTGCTTGAGGTATCCCAACTGCCTGCATTGTAGTCCGGCACAGAAATTCAAACGCACATACGAAGTTGCAAAAATGGCTGGACTTAACCCGCAGGGCTCAAGACACGAGTGCGAGCAAGACCTGAACGGTTATCAGACCTGTTGCCGCATTAACAAAGGGCCCCAGTGTCGGTGATGACGAAGGAGTATGAATCCCTGACACTGCGAACGTCCCAGAGACCCTGAGCAAGGGTTTTCCATTTGCTACGTCTGTTCTCTCTAGTTTAATGGAGTGGTGGGGTTATATCTCCACCAGATGGAAAATGTGCGCTGTAGGAGATGTGGGTCACTCAGCCATGAAGAGCCCAGCTGTGTTAGCTCCATAAGTGGACAACGTGGGATTCGTCAATTGTTCAGTGGCTACTGATCCACATCGACCAGTAGATTGCATATCCCCTTCAGGAAAGTGTAAGGGAACGTGTGTCCGCTCAGCTACTCATCATCTTTCTCTGCCTGCTGCTGTTAGGGAGTCTGCAATAAGATGCGGCCAAAAGACCAAATGTACCACTTCCAACAATTGAAGGCAGTCCTGTTCATCACCTCGGGGAGATATTACTGTTGCAAGTTAGTTCCTTTCCAAAGAGTCAAAATGGTCAGCAGACTGCAAACAGTAAGGACAGAGAGTGACACCCCTGGAATGTTTATTCCCAGTGCTTGAGTCTCACACGTCTGCATCATCAGCCCCACTGCTCTGCCTCTCTACATTCGTGCACTGTCCCGTCCCCTCCACCCTCCTACACTGTACCGACCCCTCCAGCCTCCTACACTGTCCCATCCCCTACACTGTCCCATCCCCTCCACCCTCCTACAATGTCCCGTCCCCTCCACCCTACTACACTGTCCCATCCCCTACACTATCCCATCCGCTCCACCCTCCTAAACTGTCCCGAACCCTCCACCCTCCTACACTGTCCCGTCCCCTACACAGTCCCATCCGCTCCACCCTCCTACACAGTCCCATCACCTCCACCCTCCTACACTGTCCCATCCCCTCCACACTCCTACACTGTCCGATCCCCTCCATCCTCCTACACTGTCCATCCCCTACACTGTCCCATCCCCTCCACCCTCCTACACTGTCCCATCCCCTACACTGTCCCATCCCCTACACTGTCCATATCCCTACAATGTCCCATCCCCTCCACCCTCCTACACAGTCCCATCCCCTCCACCCTCCTACACTGTCCCATCCCCTACACTGTCCATCCCCTACACTGTCCCATCCCCTCCACCCTCCTACACTGTCCCGTCCCCTACACTGTCCCATCCCCTCCACCCTCCTACACTGTCCCGTCCCCTACACCCTCCTACACTGTCCCATCCCCTCCACCCTCCTGCACAGTCCCGTCCCCACCACCCTCCTACACTGTCCCATCCCCTCCACCCTCCTGCACAGTCCCGTCCCCACCACCCTCCTACACTGTCCCATCCCCTCCACACCCCTACACTGTCCCATCCCCTCCATCCTCCTACACTGTCCCATCCCCTACAATGACCCATCTCCGCCACCCTCCTACACTGTCCCATCCCCTCCACCCTTACACTGTCCATCCCCTACACTGTCCCATCCCCTCCACCCTCCTACACTGTCCGGTCCCCTACACTGTCCCATCCCCTCCACCCTCCTACACTGTCCCATCCCCTACACAGTCCCATCCCCTCCACCCTCCTACACTGTCCCGTCCCCTCCACCCTCCTACACTGTCCAATCCCCTCCACCCTCCTACACTGTCCCGTCCCCTCCACACTCTTAAACTGTCCCATCCCCTCCACCCTCCTACACTGTCCCATTCCCTCCAACCTCCTACACCAAGGGTGTCAAACTCATTTTAGGTCACGGGCCGGATTGAGCAAAATGCAGCTTCATGTGGGCCGGATCAGTCGGACGCGTGTGAACGCAGCTTTCGTTGCCTCCGTTTTTTCAGCCTGCTCTCATGTGTCTCAGTCTCAGCTATAACTACAAAGTGTTTCACTTTACAAATTCTGTTTCTTATGAAGAAGACTGCCGAGCAAAACTGCCGAATAAACACTAAAAACCCTGAAAACCTGGTACTGGAATAAACTCAGCATTAGACATATCATACGCCATAGGCGCTTCGATTACTGGGGCCAGCTTTAATAGTAATTAGTTATTTTCTCGCGGGCCAAAGATAATTCCACCGCGGGCCGGATTTGGCCCGCGGGCCTTGAGTTTGACATATATGTCCTACACTGTCCCATCCCCTCCACCCTCCTACACTGTCCCATCCCCTCCACCCTCCTACACTGTCCAGTCCCCTCTACCCTCCTACACTGTCCCGTCCCCTACACTGTCCCATCCCCTCCACCCTCCTACACTGTCCCATCCCCTCCACCCTCCTACACTGTCCAGTCCCCTCTACCCTCCTACACTGTCCCGTCCCCTACACTGTCCCATCCCCTCCACCCTCCTGCACAGTCCCGACCCCTCCACCCTCCTACACTGTCCCATCCCCTCCACCCTCATGCACAGTCCCGTCCCCACCACCCTCCTACACTGTCCCATCCCCTCCACTGTCCCATCTCCTCCACCCTCCTACACTGTCACATCCCTTCCACACTCCTACACTGTCCCATCCCCTCCATCCTCCTACACTGTCCATCCCCTACACTGTCCCATCCCCTACACTGTCCCATCCCCTCCACCCTCCTACACTGTCGCATCCACTCCACCCTCCTACACGGTCCCGTCCCCTACACTGTCCCATCCCCTCCACCCTCCTACACTGTCCAGTCCCCTCTACCCTCCTACACTGTCCCATCCCCTACACTGTCCCATCCCCTCCACCCTCCTACACTGTCCCATCCCCTCCACCCTCCTACACTGTCCAGTCCCCTCTACCCTCCTACACTGTCCCGTCCCCTACACTGTCCCATCCCCTCCACCCTCCTGCACAGTCCCGACCCCTCCACCCTCCTACACTGTCCCATCCCCTCCACCCTCATGCACAGTCCCGTCCCCACCACCCTCCTACACTGTCCCATCCCCTCCACTGTCCCATCTCCTCCACCCTCCTACACTGTCACATCCCTTCCACACTCCTACACTGTCCCATCCCCTCCACCCTCCTACACTGTCGCATCCCCTCCACCCTCCTACACGGTCCCGTCCCCTACACTGTCCCATCCCCTCCACCCTCCTACACTGTCCCATCCCCTCCACCCTCCTACACTGTCCAGTCCCCTCTACCCTCCTACACTGTCCCGTCCCCTACACTGTCCCATCCCCTCCACCCTCCTGCACAGTCCCGACCCCTCCACCCTCCTACACTGTCCCATCCCCTCCACCCTCATGCACAGTCCCGTCCCCACCACCCTCCTACACTGTCCCATCCCCTCCACTGTCCCATCTCCTCCACCCTCCTACACTGTCACATCCCTTCCACACTCCTACACTGTCCCATCCCCTCCATCCTCCTACACTGTCCATCCCCTACACTGTCCCATCCCCTACACTGTCCCATCCCCTCCACCCTCCTACACTGTCGCATCCACTCCACCCTCCTACACGGTCCCGTCCCCTACACTGTCCCATCCCCTCCACCCTCCTACACTGTCCAGTCCCCTCTACCCTCCTACACTGTCCCATCCCCTACACTGTCCCATCCCCTCCACCCTCCTACACTGTCCAGTCCCCTCTACCCTCCTACACTGTCCCGTCCCCTACACTGTCCCATCCCCTCCACCCTCCTGCACAGTCCCGACCCCTCCACCCTCCTACACTGTCCCATCCCCTCCACCCTCATGCACAGTCCCGTCCCCACCACCCTCCTACACTGTCCCATCCCCTCCACTGTCCCATCTCCTCCACCCTCCTACACTGTCACATCCCTTCCACACTCCTACACTGTCCCATCCCCTCCACCCTCCTACACTGTCGCATCCCCTCCACCCTCCTACACGGTCCCGTCCCCTACACTGTCCCATCCCCTCCACCCTCCTACACTGTCCCATCCCCTCCACCCTCCTACACTGTCCAGTCCCCTCTACCCTCCTACACTGTCCCATCCCCTACACTGCCCCATCCCCTCCACCCTCCTACACTGTCCCGAACCCACCACAGTCCTACACTGTCCCATTCCATACACTGCCCCATCCCCTCCACCCTCCTGCACAGTCCCGTCCCCCCCACCCTCCTACACTGTCCCATCCCCTACACTGTCCATCCCCTACACTGTCCCATCCCCTCCACCTTCTACACTGTCCCATCCCCTCCACACTCCTACACTGTCCCGTCCCCTACACTGTCCCATCCTCTCCACCCTCCTACACTGTCCCGTCCCCTCCACCCTCCTACACTGTCCCGTCCCCGACACTGTCCCATCCCCTCCACCCTCCTACACTGTCCCCTCCCCTACACTGTCCCATCCCCTACACCCTCCTACACTGTCCCATCCCCTCCACACTCCTACACTGTCCCGTCCCCTACACAGTCCCATCCTCTCCACCCTCCTACACTGTCCCGTCCCCTCCACCCTCCTACACTGTCCCGAACCCTCCACCCTCCTACACTGTCCCATCCCCTCCACACTCCTACACTGTCCCATCCCCTCCATCCTCCTACACTGTCCATACCCAACACTGTCACATCCCCTCCACACTCCTACACTGTCCCATCCCCTCCATCCTCCTACACTGTCCATACACAACACTGTCACATCCCCTCCACTGTCCCATCTCCTCCACCCTCCTACACTGTCACATCCCTTACACACTCCTACACTGTCCCAACCCCTCCATCCTCCTACACTGTCCATCCCCTACACTGTCCCATCCCCTACACTGTCCCATCCCCTCCACCCTCCTACACTGTCGCATCCACTCCACCCTCCTACACTGTCCCATCCCCTCCACCCTCATGCACAGTCCCGTCCCCACCACCCTCCTACACTGTCCCATCCCCTCCACTGTCCCATCTCCTCCACCCTCCTACACTGTCACATCCCTTCCACACTCCTACACTGTCCCATCCCCTCCACCCTCCTACACTGTCGCATCCCCTCCACCCTCCTACACGGTCCCGTCCCCTACACTGTCCCATCCCCTCCACCCTCCTACACTGTCCCATCCCCTCCACCCTCCTACACTGTCCAGTCCCCTCTACCCTCCTACACTGTCCCGTCCCCTACACTGTCCCATCCCCTCCACCCTCCTACACTGTCCCATCCCCTCCACCCTCCTACACTGTCCAGTCCCCTCTACCCTCCTACACTGTCCCGTCCCCTACACTGTCCCATCCCCTCCACCCTCCTGCACAGTCCCGACCCCTCCACCCTCCTACACTGTCCCATCCCCTCCACCCTCATGCACAGTCCCGTCCCCACCACCCTCCTACACTGTCCCATCCCCTCCACTGTCCCATCTCCTCCACCCTCCTACACTGTCACATCCCTTCCACACTCCTACACTGTCCCATCCCCTCCATCCTCCTACACTGTCCATCCCCTACACTGTCCCATCCCCTACACTGTCCCATCCCCTCCACCCTCCTACACTGTCGCATCCACTCCACCCTCCTACACGGTCCCGTCCCCTACACTGTCCCATCCCCTCCACCCTCCTACACTGTCCAGTCCCCTCTACCCTCCTACACTGTCCCATCCCCTACACTGTCCCATCCCCTCCACCCTCCTACACTGTCCCATCCCCTCCACCCTCCTACACTGTCCAGTCCCCTCTACCCTCCTACACTGTCCCGTCCCCTACACTGTCCCATCCCCTCCACCCTCCTGCACAGTCCCGACCCCTCCACCCTCCTACACTGTCCCATCCCCTCCACCCTCATGCACAGTCCCGTCCCCACCACCCTCCTACACTGTCCCATCCCCTCCACTGTCCCATCTCCTCCACCCTCCTACACTGTCACATCCCTTCCACACTCCTACACTGTCCCATCCCCTCCACCCTCCTACACTGTCGCATCCCCTCCACCCTCCTACACGGTCCCGTCCCCTACACTGTCCCATCCCCTCCACCCTCCTACACTGTCCCATCCCCTCCACCCTCCTACACTGTCCAGTCCCCTCTACCCTCCTACACTGTCCCATCCCCTACACTGTCCCATCCCCTCCACCCTCCTACACTGTCCCATCCCCTCCACCCTCATGCACAGTCCCGTCCCCACCACCCCCCTACACTGTCCCATCCCCTCCACTGTCCCATCTCCTCCACCCTCCTACACTGTCACATCCCTTCCACACTCCTACACTGTCCCATCCCCTCCATCCTCCTACACTGTCCATCCCCTACACTGTCCCATCCCCTACACTGTCCCATCCCCTCCACCCTCCTACACTGTCGCATCCACTCCACCCTCCTACACGGTCCCGTCCCCTACACTGTCCCATCCCCTCCACCCTCCTACACTGTCCAGTCCCCTCTACCCTCCTACACTGTCCCATCCCCTACACTGTCCCATCCCCTCCACCCTCCTACACTGTCCAGTCCCCTCTACCCTCCTACACTGTCCCGTCCCCTACACTGTCCCATCCCCTCCACCCTCCTGCACAGTCCCGACCCCTCCACCCTCCTACACTGTCCCATCCCCTCCACCCTCATGCACAGTCCCGTCCCCACCACCCTCCTACACTGTCCCATCCCCTCCACTGTCCCATCTCCTCCACCCTCCTACACTGTCACATCCCTTCCACACTCCTACACTGTCCCATCCCCTCCACCCTCCTACACTGTCGCATCCCCTCCACCCTCCTACACGGTCCCGTCCCCTACACTGTCCCATCCCCTCCACCCTCCTACACTGTCCCATCCCCTCCACCCTCCTACACTGTCCAGTCCCCTCTACCCTCCTACACTGTCCCATCCCCTACACTGCCCCATCCCCTGCACCCTCCTACACTGTCCCGAACCCACCACAGTCCTACACTGTCCCATTCCATACACTGCCCCATCTCCTCCACCCTCCTGCACAGTCCCGTCCCCCCCACCCTCCTACACTGTCCCATCCCCTACACTGTCCATCCCCTACACTGTCCCATCCCCTCCACCTTCTACACTGTCCCATCCCCTCCACACTCCTACACTGTCCCGTCCCCTACACTGTCCCATCCTCTCCACCCTCCTACACTGTCCCGTCCCCTCCACCCTCCTACACTGTCCCGTCCCCGACACTGTCCCATCCCCTCCACCCTCCTACACTGTCCCCTCCCCTACACTGTCCCATCCCCTACACCCTCCTACACTGTCCCATCCCCTCCACACTCCTACACTGTCCCGTCCCCTACACAGTCCCATCCTCTCCACCCTCCTACACTGTCCCGTCCCCTCCACCCTCCTACACTGTCCCGAACCCTCCACCCTCCTACACTGTCCCATCCCCTCCACACTCCTACACTGTCCCATCCCCTCCATCCTCCTACACTGTCCATACCCAACACTGTCACATCCCCTCCACACTCCTACACTGTCCCATCCCCTCCATCCTCCTACACTGTCCATACACAACACTGTCACATCCCCTCCACTGTCCCATCTCCTCCACCCTCCTACACTGTCACATCCCCTACACACTCCTACACTGTCCCAACCCCTCCATCCTCCTACACTGTCCATCCCCTACACTGTCCCATCCCCTACACTGTCCCATCCCCTCCACCCTCCTACACTGTCGCATCCACTCCACCCTCCTACACTGTCCCATCCCCTCCACCCTCATGCACAGTCCCGTCCCCACCACCCTCCTACACTGTCCCATCCCCTCCACTGTCCCATCTCCTCCACCCTCCTACACTGTCACATCCCTTCCACACTCCTACACTGTCCCATCCCCTCCACCCTCCTACACTGTCGCATCCCCTCCACCCTCCTACACGGTCCCGTCCCCTACACTGTCCCATCCCCTCCACCCTCCTACACTGTCCCATCCCCTCCACCCTCCTACACTGTCCAGTCCCCTCTACCCTCCTACACTGTCCCGTCCCCTACACTGTCCCATCCCCTCCACCCTCCTACACTGTCCCATCCCCTCCACCCTCCTACACTGTCCAGTCCCCTCTACCCTCCTACACTGTCCCGTCCCCTACACTGTCCCATCCCCTCCACCCTCCTGCACAGTCCCGACCCCTCCACCCTCCTACACTGTCCCATCCCCTCCACCCTCATGCACAGTCCCGTCCCCACCACCCTCCTACACTGTCCCATCCCCTCCACTGTCCCATCTCCTCCACCCTCCTACACTGTCACATCCCTTCCACACTCCTACACTGTCCCATCCCCTCCATCCTCCTACACTGTCCATCCCCTACACTGTCCCATCCCCTACACTGTCCCATCCCCTCCACCCTCCTACACTGTCGCATCCACTCCACCCTCCTACACGGTCCCGTCCCCTACACTGTCCCATCCCCTCCACCCTCCTACACTGTCCAGTCCCCTCTACCCTCCTACACTGTCCCATCCCCTACACTGTCCCATCCCCTCCACCCTCCTACACTGTCCCATCCCCTCCACCCTCCTACACTGTCCAGTCCCCTCTACCCTCCTACACTGTCCCGTCCCCTACACTGTCCCATCCCCTCCACCCTCCTGCACAGTCCCGACCCCTCCACCCTCCTACACTGTCCCATCCCCTCCACCCTCATGCACAGTCCCGTCCCCACCACCCTCCTACACTGTCCCATCCCCTCCACTGTCCCATCTCCTCCACCCTCCTACACTGTCACATCCCTTCCACACTCCTACACTGTCCCATCCCCTCCACCCTCCTACACTGTCGCATCCCCTCCACCCTCCTACACGGTCCCGTCCCCTACACTGTCCCATCCCCTCCACCCTCCTACACTGTCCCATCCCCTCCACCCTCCTACACTGTCCAGTCCCCTCTACCCTCCTACACTGTCCCATCCCCTACACTGTCCCATCCCCTCCACCCTCCTACACTGTCCCGAACCCACCACAGTCCTACACTGTCCCATTCCATACACTGCCCCATCCCCTCCACCCTCCTGCACAGTCCCGTCCACCCCACCCTCCTACACTGTCCCATCCCCTACACTGTCCATCCCCTACACTGTCCCATCCCCTCCACCCTCCTACACTGTCCCATCCCCTCCACACTCCTACACTGTCCCGTCCCCTACACTGTCCCATCCTCTCCACCCTCCTACACTGTCCCGTCCCCTCCACCCTCCTACACTGTCCCGTCCCCGACACTGTCCCATCCCCTCCACCCTCCTACACTGTCCCCTCCCCTACACTGTCCCATCCCCTACACCCTCCTACACTGTCCCATCCCCTCCACACTCCTACACTGTCCCGTCCCCTACACTGTCCCATCCTCTCCACCCTCCTACACTGTCCCGTCCCCTCCACCCTCCTACACTGTCCCGAACCCTCCACCCTCCTACACTGTCCCATCCCCTCCACACTCCTACACTGTCCCATCCCCTCCATCCTCCTACACTGTCCATACCCAACACTGTCACATCCCCTCCACACTCCTACACTGTCCCATCCCCTCCATCCTCCTACACTGTCCATACACAACACTGTCACATCCCCTCCACTGTCCCATCTCCTCCACCCTCCTACACTGTCACATCCCTTACACACTCCTACACTGTCCCATCCCCTCCATCCTCCTACACTGTCCATCCCCTACACTGTCCCATCCCCTACACTGTCCCATCCCCTCCACCCTCCTACACTGTCGCATCCACTCCACCCTCCTACACGGTCCCGTCCCCTACACTGTCCCATCCCCTCCACCCTCCTACACTGTCCAGTCCCCTCTACCCTCCTACACTGTCCCGTCCCCTACACTGTCCCATCCCCTCCACCCTCCTGCACAGTCCCGACCCCTCCACCCTCCTACACTGTCCCATCCCCTCCACCCTCATGCACAGTCCCGTCCCCACCACCCTCCTACACTGTCCCATCCCCTCACTGTCCCATCTCCTCCACCCTCCTACACTGTCACATCCCTTCCACACTCCTACACTGTCCCATCCCCTCCACCCTCCTACACTGTCGCATCCCCTCCACCCTCCTACACGGTCCCGTCCCCTACACTGTCCCATCCCCTCCACCCTCCTACACTGTCCAGTCCCCTCTACCCTCCTACACTGTCCCATCCCCTACACTGTCCCATCCCCTCCACCCTCCTACACTGTCCCGAACCCACCACAGTCCTACACTGTCCCATTCCATACACTGCCCCATCCCCTCCACCCTCCTGCACAGTCCCGTCCCCCCCACCCTCCTACACTGTCCCATCCCCTACACTGTCCATCCCCTACACTGTCCCATCCCCTCCACCCTCCTACACTGTCCCATCCCCTCCACACTCCTACACTGTCCCGTCCCCTACACTGTCCCATCCTCTCCACCCTCCTACACTGTCCCGTCCCCTCCACCCTCCTACACTGTCCCGTCCCCGACACTGTCCCATCCCCTCCACCCTCCTACACTGTCCCCTCCCCTACACTGTCCCATCCCCTACACCCTCCTACACTGTCCCATCCCCTCCACACTCCTACACTGTCCCGTCCCCTACACTGTCCCATCCTCTCCACGCTCCTACACTGTCCCGTCCCCTCCACCCTCCTACACTGTCCCGAACCCTCCACCCTCCTACACTGTCCCATCCCCTCCACACTCCTACACTGTCCCATCCCCTCCATCCTCCTACACTGTCCATACCCAACACTGTCACATCCCCTCCACCCTCCTACACTGTCCCATCCCCTCCATCCTCCTACACTGTCCATACACAACACTGTCACATCCCCTCCACCCTCCTACACTGTCACATCCCTTACACACTCCTACACTGTCCCATCCCCTCCATCCTCCTACACTGTCCATCCCCTACACTGTCCCATCCCCTACACTGTCCCATCCCCTCCACCCTCCTACACTGTCGCATCCACTCCACCCTCCTACACGGTCCCGTCCCCTACACTGTCCCATCCCCTCCACCCTCCTACACTGTCCAGTCCCCTCTACCCTCCTACACTGTCCCATCCCCTACACTGTCCCATCCCCTCCACCCTCCTGCACAGTCCCGACCCCTCCACCCTCCTACACTGTCCCATCCCCTCCACCCTCATGCACAGTCCCGTCCCCACCACCCTCCTACACTGTCCCATCCCCTCCACTGTCCCATCTCCTCCACCCTCCTACACTGTCACATCCCTTCCACACTCCTACACTGTCCCATCCCCTCCACCCTCCTACACTGTCGCATCCCCTCCACCCTCCTACACGGTCCCGTCCCCTACACTGTCCCATCCCCTCCACCCTCCTACACTGTCCAGTCCCCTCTACCCTCCTACACTGTCCCATCCCCTACACTGTCCCATCCCCTCCACCCTCCTACACTGTCCCGAACCCACCACCGTCCTACACTGTCCCATTCCATACACTGCCCCATCCCCTCCACCCTCCTGCACAGTCCCGTCCCCCCCCACCCTCCTAAACTGTCCCATCCCCTACACTGTCCATCCCCTACACTGTCCCATCCCCTCCACCCTCCTACACTGTCCCATCCCCTCCACACTCCTACACTGTCCCGTCCCCTACACTGTCCCATCCTCTCCACCCTCCTACACTGTCCCGTCCCCTCCACCCTCCTACACTGTCCCGTCCCCGACACTGTCCCATCCCCTCCACCCTCCTACACTGTCCCGTCCCCTCCACCCTCCTACACTGTCCCGAACCTTCCACCCTCCTACACTGTCCCATCCCCTCCACACTCCTACACTGTCCCATCCCCTCCATCCTCCTACACTGTCCATACCCAACACTGTCACATCCCCTCCACCCTCCTACACTGTCCCATCCCCTCCATCCTCCTACACTGTCCATACACAACACTGTCACATCCCCTCGACCCTCCTACACTGTCCCGTCCCCTACACTGTCCATCCCCTACACTGTCCCATCCACTCCACCCTCCTACACTGTCCCATCCCCTCCTCCCTCCTACACTGTCCATCCCCTACACTGTCCCATCCACTCCACCCTCCTACACTGTCCCATACCCTCCTCCCTCCTACACTGTCCCGTCCCCTACATTGTCCATCCCCTACACTGTCCCATCCCCTACACTGTCCCATCCCCTACACTGTCCATCCCCTACACTGTCCCATCCACTCCACCCTCCTACACTGTCCCGTCCCCTACACTGTCCCATCCTCTCCACCCACCTACACTGTCCCGTCCCCTTCACCCTCCTACACTGTCCCATCCCCTACACTGTCCCATCCACTCCACCCTCTTACACTGTCCTGTCCCCTCCACCCTCCTACACTGTCCCATCCCCTACACTGTCCCATCCCCTCCACCCTCCTACACTGTCCCATCAACTACACAGTCCCATCCCCTCCACCCTCCTACACTGTCCCATCCCCTACACTGTCCCATCCCCTCCACCCTCCTACACTGTCCCATCCCCTACACTGTCCCATCCCCTCCACCCTCCTACACTGTCCCGTCCCATCCACCCTCCTACACTGTCCCGAACCCTCCACCCTCCTACACTGTCCCGTCCGCTACACAGTCCCATTCACTCCACCCTCCTGCACTGTCCCGAACCCTCCACCCTCCTATACTGTCGCATCCCCTCCACCCTCCTGCACAGTCCCATCCCCTCCACCCTCCTACACTGTCCCATCCCCTCCACACTCCTACACTGTCCGATCCCCTCCATCCTCCTACACTGTCCATCCCCTACACTGTCCCATCCCCTCCACCCTCCTACACTGTCCCATCCCCTACACTGTCCCATCCCCTCCACCCTCCTACACTGTCCCATCCCCTCCAGACTCCTACACTGTCCCGTCCCCTACACTATCCCATCCTCTCCACCCTCCTACACTGTACCGTCTCCTCCACCCTCCTACACTGTCCCGTCCCCGACACTGTCCCATTCCCTCCACCCTCCTACACTGCCCCCTCCCCTACTCTATCCCATCCCCTACACCCTCCTACACTGTCCCATCCCCTCCACACTCCTACACTGTCCCGTCCCCTACACTGTCCCATCCTCTCCACACTCCTACACTGTCCCGTCCCCTCCACCCTCCTACACTGTCCCGAACCCTCCACCCTCCTGCACTGTCCCGTCCCCTACACTGTCCCATCCCCTACACCCTCCTACACTGTCCCATCCCCTCCACACTCCTACACTGTCCCATCCCCTCCATCCTCCTACACTGTCCATACCCAACACTGTCACATTCCCTCCACCCTCCTACACTGTCCCGTCCCCTACACTGTCCATCCCCTACACTGTCCCATCCCCTCCTCCCTCCTACACTGTCCATCCCCTACACTGTCCCATCCACTCCACCCTCCTACACTGTCCCATGCCCTCCTCCCTCCTACACTGTCCATTCCCTACACTGTCCCATCCACTCCACCCTCCTACACTGTCCCATGCCCTCCTCCCTCCTACACTGTCCCGTCCCCTACACTGTCCCATGCCCTCCACCCACCTACACTGTCCCGTCCCCTTCACCCTCCTACACTGTCCCATCCCCTACACAGTCCCATCCCCTTCACCCTCCTACACTGTCCCATCCCCTACACTGTCCCATGCCCTCCACCCACCTACACTGTCCCATCCCCTCCACCCTCCTACACTGTCCCATCCCCTACACTGTCCCATCCCCTCCACCCTCCTACACTGTCCCGTCCCATCCACCCTACTACACTGTCCCATCCCCTACACTATCCCATCCCCTCCACCCTCCTACACTGTCCCGAACCCTCCACCCTCCTACACTGTCCCGTCCGCTACACAGTCCCATTCAATCCACCCTCCTACACTGTCCCGAACCCTCCACCCTCCTATACTGTCGCATCCCCTCCACCCTCCTGCACAGTCCCATCCCCTCCACCCTCCTACACTGTCCCATCCCCTCCACACTCCTACACTGTCCGATCCCCTCCATCCTCCTACACTGTCCATCCCCTACACTGTCCCATCCCCTCCACCCTCCTACACTGTCCCATCCCCTACACTGTCCCATCCCCTACACTGTCCCATCCCCGCCACCCTCCTACACTGTCCCATCCCCTCCACACTCCTACACTGTCCCGTCCCCTACACTGTCCCATCCTCTCCACCCTCCTACACTGTCCCGTCTCCTCCACCCTCCTACACTGTCCCGTCCCCGACACTGTCCCATTCCCTCCACCCTCCTACACTGCCCCCTCCCCTACACTGTCCCATCTTCTACACCCACCTACACTGTCCCATCCCCTCCACACTCCTACACTGTCCCGTCCCCTACACTGTCCCATCCTCTCCACACTCCTACACTGTCCCGTCCCCTCCACCCTCCTACACTGTCCCGAACCCTCCACCCTCCTGCACTGTCCCGTCCCCTACACTGTCCCATCCCCTACACCCTCCTACACTGTCCCATCCCCTCCACACTCCTACACTGTCCCATCCCCTCCATCCTCCTACACTGTCCATACCCAACACTGTGACATCCCCTCCACCCTCCTACACTGTCCCATCCCCTCCATCCTCCTACACTGTCCATACCCAACACTGTCACATTCCCTCCACCCTCCTACACTGTCCCGTCCCCTACACTGTCCATCCCCTACACTGTCCCATCCCCTCCTCCCTCCTACACTGTCCATCCCCTACACTGTCCCATCCACTCCACCCTCCTACACTGTCCCATGCCCTCCTCCCTCCTACACTGTCCCGTCCCCTACATTGTCCATCCCCTACACTGTCCCATCCCCTACACTGTCCATTCCCTACACTGTCCCATCCACTCCACCCTCCTACACTGTCCCATGCCCTCCTCCCTCCTACACTGTCCCGTCCCCTACACTGTCCCATGCCCTCCACCCACCTACACTGTCCCGTCCCCTTCACCCTCCTACACTGTCCCATCCCCTACACTGTCCCATCCACTCCACCCTCTTACACTGTCCTGTCCCCTCCACCCTCCTACACTGTCCCATCCCCTACACTGTCCCATCCCCTCCACCCTTCTACACTGTCCCATCCCCTACACAGTCCCATCCCCTCCACCCTCCTACACTGTCCCATCCCCTACATTGTCCCATCCCCTCCACCCTCCTACACTGTCCCATCCCCTCCACCCTCCTACACTGTCCAGTCCCCTCTACCCTCCTACACTGTCCCGTCCCCTACACTGTCCCATCCCCTCCACCCTCCTGCACAGTCCCGACCCCTCCACCCTCCTACACTGTCCCATCCCCTCCACCCTCATGCACAGTCCCGTCCCCAACACCCTCCTACACTGTCCCATCCCCTCCACTGTCCCATCTCCTCCAACCTCCTACACTGTCACATCCCTTCCACACTCCTACACTGTCCCATCCCCTCCATCCTCCTACACTGTCCATCCCCTACACTGTCCCATCCCCTCCACCCTCCTACACTGTCGCATCCCCTCCACCCTCCTACACTGTCACATCCCATCCACCCTCATGCACAGTCCCGTCCCCACCACACTCCTACATTGTCCCATCCCCTCCACTGTCCCATCTCCTCCACCCGCCTACACTGTCACATCCCTTCCACACTCCTACACTGTCCCATCCCCTCCACCCTCCTACACTGTCCCATCCCCTCCACCCTCCTACACTGTCCAGTCCCCTCTACCCTCCTACACTGTCCCGTCCCCTACACTGTCCCATCCCCTCCACCCTCCTGCACAGTCCCGACCCCTCCACCCTCCTACACTGTCCCATCCCCTCCACCCTCATGCACAGTCCCGTCCCCACCACCCTCCAACACTGTCCCATCCCCTCCAATGTCCCATCTCCTCTACCCTCCTACACTGTCCCGTCCCCTACACTGTCCCATCTCCTCCACCCTCCTACACTGTCCCGTCCCCTACACTGTCCCATCCCATCCACCCTCCTGCACAGTCCCGACCCCTCCACCCTCCTACACTGTCCCATCCCCTCCACTGTCCCATCTCATCCACCCTCCTACACTGTCACATCCCTTCCACACTCCTACACTGTCCCATCCCCTCCATCCTCCTACACTGTCCATCCCCTACACTGTCCCATCCCCTCCACCCTCCTACACTGTCGCATCCCCTCCACCCTCCTACACTGTCACATCCCCTCCACCCTCATGCACAGTCCCGTCCCCACCACACTCCTACATTGTCCCATCCCCTCCACTGTCCCATCTCCTCCACCCGCCTACACTGTCACATCCCTTCCACACTCCTACACTGTCCCATCCCCTCCATCCTCCTACACTGTCCATCCCCTACACTATCCCATCCCCTCCACCCTCCTACACTGTCCCATCCCCTCCACCCTCCTACACTGTCGCATCCCCTCCACCCTCCTACACTGTCCCGTCCCCTACACTGTCCCATCCCCACCACCCTCCTGCACAGTCCCGACCCCTCCACCCTCCTACACTGTCCCATTCCCTCCACCCTCCTACACTGTCCAGTCCCCTCTACCCTCCTACACTGTCCCATCCCCTACACTGTCCCATCCCCTCCACCCTCCTACACTGTCCCGAACCCACCACCGTCCTACACTGTCCTGTTCCATACACTGCCCCATCCCCTCCACCCTCCTGCACAGTCCCGTCCCCCCACCCTCCTACACTGTCCCATCCCCTACACTGTCAATCCCCTACACTGTCCCATCCCCTCCACCCTCCTACACTGTCCCATCCCCTCCACACTCCTACACTGTCCCGTCCCCTACACTGTCCCATCCTCTCCACCCTCCTACAATGTCCCGTCCCCTCCACCCTCCTACACTGTCCCGTCCCCGACACTGTCCCATCCCCTCCACCCTCCTACACTGTCCCCTCCCCTACACTGTCCCATCCCCTACACCCTCCTACACTGTCCCATCCCCTACACCCTCCTACACTGTCCCATCCCCTCCACACTCCTACTCTGTCCCGTCCCCTACACTGTCCCATCCTCTCCACCCTCCTACACTGTCCCGTCCCCTCCACCCTCCTACACTGTCCCGAACCCTCCACCCTCCTACACTGTCCCATCCCCTCCACACTCCTACAATGTCCCATCCCCTCCATCCTCCTACACTGTCCATACCCAACACTGTCACATCCCCTCCACCCTCCTACACTGTCCCATCCCCTCCATCCTCCTACACTGTCCATACACAACACTGTCACATCCCCACCACCCTCCTACACTGTCCCGTCCCCTACACTGTCCATCCCCTACACTGTCCCATCCACTCCACACTCCTACACTGTCCCATCCCCTCCTCCCTCCTACACTGTCCATCCCCTACACTGTCCCATCCACTCCACCCTCCTACACTGTCCCATGCCCTCCTCCCTCCTACACTGTCCCATCCCCTACATTGTCCATCCCCTACACTGTCCCATCCCCTACACTGTCCATCCCCTACACTGTCCCATCCACTCCACCCTCCTACACTGTCCCATGCCCTCCTCCCTCCTACACTGTCCCGTCCCCTACACTGTCCCATCCTCTCCACCCACCTACACTGTCCCGTCCCCTTCACCCTCCTACACTGTCCCATCCCCTACACTGTCCCATCCACTCCACCCTCTTACACTGTCCTGTCCCCTCCACCCTCCTACACTGTCCCATCCCCTACACTGTCCCATCCCCTACACCCTCCTACACTGTCCCATCCCCTACACAGTCCCATCCCCTCCACCCTCCTACACTGTCCCATCCCCTACACTGTCCCATCCCCTCCACCCTCCTACACTGTCCCATCCCCTACACTGTCCCATCCCCTCCACCCTCCTACACTGTCCCGTCCCCTCCATCCTACTACACTGTCCCATCCCCTACACTATCCCATCCCCTCCACCCTCCTACACTGTCCCGAACCCACCACCCTCCTACACTGTCCCGTCCCCTACAAAGTCCCATTCACTCCACCCTCCTACACTGTCCCGAACCCTCCACCCTCCTACACTGTCGCATCCCCTCCACCCTCCTGCACAGTCCCATCCCCTCCACCCTCCTACACTATCCCATCCCCTCCACACTCCTACACTGTCCGATCCCCTCCATCCTCCTACACTGGCCATCCCCTACACTGTCCCATCCCCTCCACCCTCCTACACTGTCCCATCCCCTACACTGTCCATCCCCTACACTGTCCCATCCCCTCCACCCTCCTACACTGTCCGATCCCCTCCACACTCCTACACTGTCTCGTCCCCTACACTGTCCCATCCTCTCCACCCTCCTACACTGTCCCGTCCCCTCCACCCTCCTACACTGTCCCGTCCCCGACACTGTCCCATTCCCTCCACCCTCCTACACTGTCCCCTCCCCTACACTGTCCCATCCCCTACACCCTCCTACACTGTCCCATCTCCTCCACCCTCCTACACTGTCCCGTCCCCTCCACCCTCCTACACTGTCCCGAACCCTCCACCCTCCTGCACTGTCCCGTCCCCTACACTGTCCCATCCCCTACACCCTCCTACACTGTCCCGAACCCTCCACCCTCCTGCACTGTCCCATCCCCTACACTGTCCCATCCCCTCCACCCTCCTACACTGTCCCGTCCCCTCCACCCTCCTACACTGTCCCGAACCCTCCACACTCCTGCACTGTCCCGTCCCCTACACTGTCCCATCCCCTACACCCTCCTACACTGTCCCATCCCCTCCACACTCCTACACTGTCCCATCCCCTCCATCCTCCTACACTGTCCATACCCAACACTGTCACATCCCCTCCACCCTCCTACACTGTCCCATCCCCTCCATCCTCCTACACTGTCCATACCCAACACTGTCACATCCCCTCCACCCTCCTACACTGTCCCGTCCCCTACACTGTCCCATCCACTCCACCCTCCTACACTGTCCCATCCCCTCCTCCCTCCTACACTGTCCATCCCCTACACTGTCCCATCCACTCCACCCTCCTACACTGTCCCATGCCCTCCTCCCTCCTACACTGTCCCGTCCCCTACATTGTCCATCCCCTACACTGTCCCATCCCCTACACTGTCCATCCCCTACACTGTCCCATCCACTCCACCCACCTACACTGTCCCGTCCCCTTCACCCTCCTACACTGTCCCATCCCCTACACTGTCCCATCCACTCCACCCTCTTACACTGTCCTGTCCCCTCCACCCTCCTACACTGTCCCATGCCCTCCTCCCTCCTACACTGTCCCGTCCCCTACACTGTCCCATCCTCTCCACCCACCTACACTGTCCCGTCCCCTTCACCCTCCTACACTGTCCCATCCCCTACACTGTCCCATCCACTCCACCCTCTTACACTGTCCTGTCCCCTCCACCCTCCTACACTGTCCCATCCCCTACACTGTCCCATCCCCTCCACCCTCCTACACTGTCCAATCCCCTACACAGTCCCATCCCCTCCACCCTCCTACACTGTCCCATCCCCTACATTGTCCCATCCCCGCCACCCTCCTACACTGTCCCATCCCCTACACTGTCCCATCCCCTCCACCCTCCTACACTATCCCGTCCCCTCCACCCTCCTGCACTGTCCCGTCCCCTACACTGTCCCATCCCCTACACCCTCCTACACTGTCCCATCCCCTCCACACTCCTACACTGTCCCATCCCCTCCATCATCCTACACTGTCCATACCCAACACTGTGACATCCCCTCCACCCTCCTACACTGTCCCATCCCCTCCATCCTCCTACACTGTCCATACACAACACTGTCACATCCCCTCCACCCTCCTACACTGTCCCGTCCCCTACACTGTCCATCCCCTACACTGTCCCATCCACTCCACCCTCCTACACTGTCCCATGCCCTCCTCCCTCCTACACTGTCCCGTCCCCTACACTGTCCCATCCTCTCCACCCACCTACACTGTCCCGTCCCCTACATTGTCCATCCCCTACACTATCCCATCCCCTACACTGTCCATCCCCTACACTGTCCCATCCACTCCACCCTCCTACACTGTCCCATGCCCTCCTCCCTCCTACACTGTCCCGTCCCCTACACTGTCCCATCCTCTCCACCCACCTACACTGTCCCGTCCCCTTCACCCACCTACACTGTCCCATCCCCTACACTGTCCCATCCACTCCACCCTCTTACACTGTCCTGTCCCCTCCACCCTCCTACACTGTCCCATCCCCTACACTGTCCCATCCCCTTCACCCTCCTACACTGTCCCATCCCCTACACAGTCCCATCCCCTCCACCCTCCTACACTGTCCCATCCCCTACATTGTCCCATCCCCTCCACCCTCCTACACTGTCCCATCCCCTACACTGTCCCATCCCCTCCACCCTCCTACACTGTCCCGTCCCCTCCACCCTACTACACTGTCCCATCCCCTACACTATCCCATCCCCTCCACCCTCCTACACTGTCCCGAAACCTCCACCCTCCTACACTGTCGCATCCCCTCCACGCTCCTGCACAGTCCCATCCCCTCCACCCTCCTACACTGTCCCATCCCCTCCACACTACTACACTGTCCGATCCCCTCCATCCTCCTACACTGGCCATCCCCTACACTGTCCCATCCCCTCCACCCTCCTACACTGTCCCATACCCTACACTGTCCCATCCCCTACACTGTCCATCCCCTACACTGTCCCATCCCCTCCACCCTCCTACACTGTCCCATCCCCTCCACACCTACACTGTCCCATCCCCTACACTGTCCATCCCCTACACAGTCCCATTCACTCCACCCTCCTACACTGTCCCGAACCCTCCACCCTCCTACACTGTCGCATCCCCTCCACCCTCCTGCACAGTCCCATCCCCTCCACCCTCCTACACTGTCCCATCCCCTCCACACTCCTACACTGTCCGATCCCCTCCATCCTCCTACACTGGCCATCCCCTACACTGTCCCATCCCCTCCACCCTCCTACACTGTCCCATCCCCTACACTGTCCCATCCCCTACACTGTCCATCCGCTACACTGTACAATCCCCTCCACCCTCCTACACTCTCCCGTCCCCGACACTGTCCCATCCCCTCCACCCTCCTACACTGTCCCCTCCCCTACACTGGCCATCCCCTACACCCTCCTACACTGTCCATTCCCCTACACCCTCCTACACTGTCCCATCCCCTCCACACTCCTACACTGTCCCGTCCCCTACACTGTCCCATCCTCTCCACCCTCCTACACTGTCCCATCCCCTCCACCCTCCTACACTGTCCCGAACCCTCCACCCTCCTGCACTGTCCCGTCCCCAACACTGTCCCATCCCCTACACCCTCCTACACTGTCCCATCCCCTCCACACTCCTACACTGTCCCATCCCCTCCACCCTCCTACACTGTCCCATCCCCTACACAGTCCCATCCCCTCCACCCTACTACACTGTCCCATCCCCTACACTGTCCCATCCCCTCCACCCTCCTACACTGTCCCATCCCCTACACTGTCCCATCCGCTCCACCCTCCTACACTGTCCCGTCCCATCCACCCTACTACACTGTCCCATCCCCTACACTATCCCATCCCCTCCACCCTCCTACACTGTCCCGAACCCTCCACCCTCCTACACTGTCCCGTCCGCTACACAGTCCCATTCACTCCACCCTCCTACACTGTCCCGAACCCTCCACCCTCCTACACTGTCGCATCCCCTCCACCCTCCTGCACAGTCCCATCCCCTCCACCCTCCTACACTGTCCCATCCCCTCCACACTCCTACACTGTCCGATCCCCTCCATCCTCCTACACTGGCCATCACTACACTGTCCCATCCCCTCCACCCTCCTACACTGTCCCATCCCCTACACTGTCCCATCCCCTACACTGTCCATCCCCTACACTGTCCCATCCCCTCCACCCTCCTACACTGTCCCATCCCCTCCACACTCCTACACTGTCCCGTCCCCTACACTGTCCCATCCTCTCCACCCTCCTACACTGTCCCGTCTCCTCCACCCTCCTACACTGTCCCGTCCCCGACACTGTCCCATTCCCTCCACCCTCCTACACTGCCCCCTCCCCTACACTGTCCCATCCCCTACACCCTCCTACACTGTCCCATCCCCTCCACACTCCTACACTGTCCCGTCCCCTACACTGTCCCATCCTCTCCACACTCCTACACTGTCCCGTCCCCTCCACCCTCCTACACTGTCCCGAACCCTCCACCCTCCTGCACTGTCCCGTCCCCTACACTGTCCCATCCCCTACACCCTCCTACACTGTCCCATCCCCTCCACACTCCTACACTGTCCCATCCCCTCCATCCTCCTACACTGTCCATACCCAACACTGTGACATCCCCTCCACCCTCCTACACTGTCCCATCCCCTCCATCCTCCTACACTGTCCATACCCAACACTGTCACATTCCCTCCACCCTCCTACACTGTCCCGTCCCCTACACTGTCCATCCCCTACACTGTCCCATCCCCTCCTCCCTCCTACACTGTCCATCCCCTACACTGTCCCATCCACTCCACCCTCCTACACTGTCCCTTGCCCAGCTCCCTCCTACACTGTCCCGTCCCCTACATTGTCCATCCCCTACACTGTCCCATCCCCTACACTGTCCATTCCCTACACTGTCCCATCCACTCCACCCTCCTACACTGTCCCATGCCCTCCTCCCTCCTACACTGTCCCGTCCCCTACACTGTCCCATCCTCTCCACCCACCTACACTGTCCCGTCCCCTTCACCCTCCTACACTGTCCCATCCCCTACACTGTCCCATCCACTCCACCCTCTTACACTGTCCTGTCCCCTCCACCCTCCTACACTGTCCCATCCCCTACACTGTCCCATCCCCTCCACCCTCCTACACTGTCCCATCCCCTACACAGTCCCATCCCCTCCACCCTCCTACACTGTCCCATCCCCTACATTGTCCCATCCCCTCCACCCTCCTACACTGTCCCATCCCCTCCACCCTCCTACACTGTCCAGTCCCCTCTACCCTCCTACACTGTCCCGTCCCCTACACTGTCCCATCCCCTCCACCCTCCTGCACAGTCCCGACCCCTCCACCCTCCTACACTGTCCCATCCCCTCCACCCTCATGCACAGTCCCGTCCCCACCACCCTCCTACACTGTCCCATCCCCTCCAACCTCCTACACTGTCACATCCCTTCCACACTCCTACACTGTCCCATCCCCTCCATCCTCCTACACTGTCCATCCCCTACACTGTCCCATCCCCTCCACCCTCCTACACTGTCGCATCCCCTCCACCCTCCTACACTGTCACAGCCCCTCCACCCTCATGCACAGTCCCGTCCCCACCACACTCCTACATTGTCCCATCCCCTCCACTGTCCCATCTCCTCCACCCGCCTACACTGTCACATCCCTTCCACACTCCTACACTGTCCCATCCCCTCCATCCTCCTACACTGTCCATCCCCTACACTGTCCCATCCCCTCCACCCTCCTACACTGTCCCATCCCCTCCACCCTCCTACACTGTCGCATCCCCTCCACCCTCCTACACGGTCCCGTCCCCTACACTGTCCCATCCCCTCCACACTCCTACACTGTCCCATCCCCTCCACCCTCCTACACTGTCCCATCCCCTACACAGTCCCATCCCCTCCACCCTACTACACTGTCCCATCCCCTACACTGTCCCATCCGCTCCACCCTCCTACACTGTCCCATCCCCTACACTGTCCCATCCGCTCCACCCTCCTACACTGTCCCGTCCCATCCACCCTACTACACTGTCCCATCCCCTACACTATCCCATCCCCTCCACCCTCCTACACTGTCCCGAACCCTCCACCCTCCTACACTGTCCCGTCCGCTACACAGTCCCATTCACTCCACCCTCCTACACTGTCCCGAACCCTCCACCCTCCTACACTGTCGCATCCCCTCCACCCTCCTGCACAGTCCCATCCCCTCCACCCTCCTACACTGTCCCATCCCCTCCACACTCCTACACTGTCCGATCCCCTCCATCCTCCTACACTGGCCATCACTACACTGTCCCATCCCCTCCACCCTCCTACACTGTCCCATCCCCTACACTGTCCCATCCCCTACACTGTCCATCCCCTACACTGTCCCATCCCCTCCACCCTCCTACACTGTCCCATCCCCTCCACACTCCTACACTGTCCCGTCCCCTACACTGTCCCATCCTCTCCACCCTCCTACACTGTCCCGTCTCCTCCACCCTCCTACACTGTCCCGTCCCCGACACTGTCCCATTCCCTCCACCCTCCTACACTGCCCCCTCCCCTACACTGTCCCATCCCCTACACCCTCCTACACTGTCCCATCCCCTCCACACTCCTACACTGTCCCGTCCCCTACACTGTCCCATCCTCTCCACACTCCTACACTGTCCCGTCCCCTCCACCCTCCTACACTGTCCCGAACCCTCCACCCTCCTGCACTGTCCCGTCCCCTACACTGTCCCATCCCCTACACCCTCCTACACTGTCCCATCCCCTCCACACTCCTACACTGTCCCATCCCCTCCATCCTCCTACACTGTCCATACCCAACACTGTGACATCCCCTCCACCCTCCTACACTGTCCCATCCCCTCCATCCTCCTACACTGTCCATACCCAACACTGTCACATTCCCTCCACCCTCCTACACTGTCCCGTCCCCTACACTGTCCATCCCCTACACTGTCCCATCCCCTCCTCCCTCCTACACTGTCCATCCCCTACACTGTCCCATCCACTCCACCCTCCTACACTGTCCCTTGCCCAGCTCCCTCCTACACTGTCCCGTCCCCTACATTGTCCATCCCCTACACTGTCCCATCCCCTACACTGTCCATTCCCTACACTGTCCCATCCACTCCACCCTCCTACACTGTCCCATGCCCTCCTCCCTCCTACACTGTCCCGTCCCCTACACTGTCCCATCCTCTCCACCCACCTACACTGTCCCGTCCCCTTCACCCTCCTACACTGTCCCATCCCCTACACTGTCCCATCCACTCCACCCTCTTACACTGTCCTGTCCCCTCCACCCTCCTACACTGTCCCATCCCCTACACTGTCCCATCCCCTCCACCCTCCTACACTGTCCCATCCCCTACACAGTCCCATCCCCTCCACCCTCCTACACTGTCCCATCCCCTACATTGTCCCATCCCCTCCACCCTCCTACACTGTCCCATCCCCTCCACCCTCCTACACTGTCCAGTCCCCTCTACCCTCCTACACTGTCCCGTCCCCTACACTGTCCCATCCCCTCCACCCTCCTGCACAGTCCCGACCCCTCCACCCTCCTACACTGTCCCATCCCCTCCACCCTCATGCACAGTCCCGTCCCCACCACCCTCCTACACTGTCCCATCCCCTCCAACCTCCTACACTGTCACATCCCTTCCACACTCCTACACTGTCCCATCCCCTCCATCCTCCTACACTGTCCATCCCCTACACTGTCCCATCCCCTCCACCCTCCTACACTGTCGCATCCCCTCCACCCTCCTACACTGTCACAGCCCCTCCACCCTCATGCACAGTCCCGTCCCCACCACACTCCTACATTGTCCCATCCCCTCCACTGTCCCATCTCCTCCACCCGCCTACACTGTCACATCCCTTCCACACTCCTACACTGTCCCATCCCCTCCATCCTCCTACACTGTCCATCCCCTACACTGTCCCATCCCCTCCACCCTCCTACACTGTCCCATCCCCTCCACCCTCCTACACTGTCGCATCCCCTCCACCCTCCTACACGGTCCCGTCCCCTACACTGTCCCATCCCCTCCACCCTCCTACACTGTCCCATGCCCTCCTCCCTCCTACACTGTCCCATCCCCTACATTGTCCATCCCCTACACTGTCCCATCCCCTACACTGTCCATCCCCTACACTGTCCCATCCACTCCACCCTCCTACACTGTCCCATGCCCTCCTCCCTCCTACACTGTCCCGTCCCCTACACTGTCCCATCCTCTCCACCCACCTACACTGTCCCGTCCCCTTCACCCTCCTACACTGTCCCATCCCCTACACTGTCCCATCCACTCCACCCTCTTACACTGTCCTGTCCCCTCCACCCTCCTACACTGTCCCATCCCCTACACTGTCCCATCCCCTCCACCCTCCTACACTGTCCCATCCCCTACACAGTCCCATCCCCTCCACCCTCCTACACTGTCCCATCCCCTACACTGTCCCATCCCCTCCACCCTCCTACACTGTCCCATCCCCTACACTGTCCCATCCCCTCCACCCTCCTACACTGTCCCGTCCCCTCCATCCTACTACACTGTCCCATCCCCTACACTATCCCATCCCCTCCACCCTCCTACACTGTCCCGAACCCACCACCCTCCTACACTGTCCCGTCCCCTACAAAGTCCCATTCACTCCACCCTCCTACACTGTCCCGAACCCTCCACCCTCCTACACTGTCGCATCCCCTCCACCCTCCTGCACAGTCCCATCCCCTCCACCCTCCTACACTATCCCATCCCCTCCACACTCCTACACTGTCCGATCCCCTCCATCCTCCTACACTGGCCATCCCCTACACTGTCCCATCCCCTCCACCCTCCTACACTGTCCCATCCCCTACACTGTCCATCCCCTACACTGTCCCATCCCCTCCACCCTCCTACACTGTCCGATCCCCTCCACACTCCTACACTGTCTCGTCCCCTACACTGTCCCATCCTCTCCACCCTCCTACACTGTCCCGTCCCCTCCACCCTCCTACACTGTCCCGTCCCCGACACTGTCCCATTCCCTCCACCCTCCTACACTGTCCCCTCCCCTACACTGTCCCATCCCCTACACCCTCCTACACTGTCCCATCTCCTCCACCCTCCTACACTGTCCCGTCCCCTCCACCCTCCTACACTGTCCCGAACCCTCCACCCTCCTGCACTGTCCCGTCCCCTACACTGTCCCATCCCCTACACCCTCCTACACTGTCCCGAACCCTCCACCCTCCTGCACTGTCCCGTCCCCTACACTGTCCCATCCCCTCCACCCTCCTACACTGTCCCGTCCCCTCCACCCTCCTACACTGTCCCGAACCCTCCACCCTCCTGCACTGTCCCGTCCCCTACACTGTCCCATCCCCTACACCCTCCTACACTGTCCCATCCCCTCCACACTCCTACACTGTCCCATCCCCTCCATCCTCCTACACTGTCCATACCCAACACTGTCACATCCCCTCCACCCTCCTACACTGTCCCATCCCCTCCATCCTCCTACACTGTCCATACCCAACACTGTCACATCCCCTCCACCCTCCTACACTGTCCCGTCCCCTACACTGTCCCATCCACTCCACCCTCCTACACTGTCCCATCCCCTCCTCCCTCCTACACTGTCCATCCCCTACACTGTCCCATCCACTCCACCCTCCTACACTTTCCCATGCCCTCCTCCCTCCTACACTGTCCCATCCCCTACATTGTCCATCCCCTACACTGTCCCATCCCCTACACTGTCCATCCCCTACACTGTCCCATCCACTCCACCCACCTACACTGTCCCGTCCCCTTCACCCTCCTACACTGTCCCATCCCCTACACTGTCCCATCCACTCCACCCTCTTACACTGTCCTGTCCCCTCCACCCTCCTACACTGTCCCATGCCCTCCTCCCTCCTACACTGTCCCGTCCCCTACACTGTCCCATCCTCTCCACCCACCTACACTGTCCCGTCCCCTTCACCCTCCTACACTGTCCCATCCCCTACACTGTCCCATCCACTCCACCCTCTTACACTGTCCTGTCCCCTCCACCCTCCTACACTGTCCCATCCCCTACACTGTCCCATCCCCTCCACCCTCCTACACTGTCCAATCCCCTACACAGTCCCATCCCCTCCACCCTCCTACACTGTCCCATCCCCTACATTGTCCCATCCCCGCCACCCTCCTACACTGTCCCATCCCCTACACTGTCCCATCCCCTCCACCCTCCTACACTATCCCGTCCCCTCCACCCTCCTGCACTGTCCCGTCCCCTACACTGTCCCATCCCCTACACCCTCCTACACTGTCCCATCCCCTCCACACTCCTACACTGTCCCATCCCCTCCATCCTCCTACACTGTCCATACCCAACACTGTGACATCCCCTCCACCCTCCTACACTGTCCCATCCCCTCCATCCTCCTACACTGTCCATACACAACACTGTCACATCCCCTCCACCCTCCTACACTGTCCCGTCCCCTACACTGTCCATCCCCTACACTGTCCCATCCACTCCACCCTCCTACACTGTCCCATGCCCTCCTCCCTCCTACACTGTCCCGTCCCCTACACTGTCCCATCCTCTCCACCCACCTACACTGTCCCGTCCCCTACATTGTCCATCCCCTACACTATCCCATCCCCTACACTGTCCATCCCCTACACTGTCCCATCCACTCCACCCTCCTACACTGTCCCATGCCCTCCTCCCTCCTACACTGTCCCGTCCCCTACACTGTCCCATCCTCTCCACCCACCTACACTGTCCCGTCCCCTTCACCCACCTACACTGTCCCATCCCCTACACTGTCCCATCCACTCCACCCTCTTACACTGTCCTGTCCCCTCCACCCTCCTACACTGTCCCATCCCCTACACTGTCCCATCCCCTTCACCCTCCTACACTGTCCCATCCCCTACACAGTCCCATCCCCTCCACCCTCCTACACTGTCCCATCCCCTACATTGTCCCATCCCCTCCACCCTCCTACACTGTCCCATCCCCTACACTGTCCCATCCCCTCCACCCTCCTACACTGTCCCGTCCCCTCCACCCTACTACACTGTCCCATCCCCTACACTATCCCATCCCCTCCACCCTCCTACACTGTCCCGAAACCTCCACCCTCCTACACTGTCGCATCCCCTCCACGCTCCTGCACAGTCCCATCCCCTCCACCCTCCTACACTGTCCCATCCCCTCCACACTACTACACTGTCCGATCCCCTCCATCCTCCTACACTGGCCATCCCCTACACTGTCCCATCCCCTCCACCCTCCTACACTGTCCCATACCCTACACTGTCCCATCCCCTACACTGTCCATCCCCTACACTGTCCCATCCCCTCCACCCTCCTACACTGTCCCATCCCCTCCACACCTACACTGTCCCATCCCCTACACTGTCCATCCCCTACACAGTCCCATTCACTCCACCCTCCTACACTGTCCCGAACCCTCCACCCTCCTACACTGTCGCATCCCCTCCACCCTCCTGCACAGTCCCATCCCCTCCACCCTCCTACACTGTCCCATCCCCTCCACACTCCTACACTGTCCGATCCCCTCCATCCTCCTACACTGGCCATCCCCTACACTGTCCCATCCCCTCCACCCTCCTACACTGTCCCATCCCCTACACTGTCCCATCACCTACACTGTCCATCCGCTACACTGTACCATCCCCTCCACCCTCCTACACTCTCCCGTCCCCGACACTGTCCCATCCCCTCCACCCTCCTACACTGTCCCCTCCCCTACACTGGCCATCCCCTACACCCTCCTACACTGTCCATTCCCCTACACCCACCTACACTGTCCCATCCCCTCCACACTCCTACACTGTCCCGTCCCCTACACTGTCCCATCCTCTCCACCCTCCTACACTGTCCCATCCCCTCCACCCTCCTACACTGTCCCGAACCCTCCACCCTCCTGCACTGTCCCGTCCCCAACACTGTCCCATCCCCTACACCCTCCTACACTGTCCCATCCCCTCCACACTCCTACACTGTCCCATCCCCTCCACCCTCCTACACTGTCCCATCCCCTACACAGTCCCATCCCCTCCACCCTACTACACTGTCCCATCCCCTACACTGTCCCATCCCCTCCACCCTCCTACACTGTCCCATCCCCTACACTGTCCCATCCCCTCCACCCTCCTACACTGTCCCGTCCCATCCACCCTACTACACTGTCCCATCCCCTACACTATCCCATCCCCTCCACCCTCCTACACTGTCCCGAACCCTCCACCCTCCTACACTGTCCCGTCCGCTACACAGTCCCATTCACTCCACCCTCCTACACTGTCCCGAACCCTCCACCCTCCTACACTGTCGCATCCCCTCCACCCTCCTGCACAGTCCCATCCCCTCCACCCTCCTACACTGTCCCATCCCCTCCACACTCCTACACTGTCCGATCCCCTCCATCCTCCTACACTGGCCATCACTACACTGTCCCATCCCCTCCACCCTCCTACACTGTCCCATCCCCTACACTGTCCCATCCCCTACACTGTCCATCCCCTACACTGTCCCATCCCCTCCACCCTCCTACACTGTCCCATCCCCTCCACACTCCTACACTGTCCCGTCCCCTACACTGTCCCATCCTCTCCACCCTCCTACACTGTCCCGTCTCCTCCACCCTCCTACACTGTCCCGTCCCCGACACTGTCCCATTCCCTCCACCCTCCTACACTGCCCCCTCCCCTACACTGTCCCATCCCCTACACCCTCCTACAATGTCCCATCCCCTCCACACTCCTACACTGTCCCGTCCCCCTACACTGTCCCATCCTCTCCACACTCCTACACTGTCCCGTCCCCTCCACCCTCCTACACTGTCCCGAACCCTCCACCCTCCTGCACTGTCCCGTCCCCTACACTGTCCCATCCCCTACACCCTCCTACACTGTCCCATCCCCTCCACACTCCTACACTGTCCCATCCCCTCCATCCTCCTACACTGTCCATACCCAACACTGTGACATCCCCTCCACCCTCCTACACTGTCCCATCCCCTCCATCCTCCTACACTGTCCATACCCAACACTGTCACATTCCCTCCACCCTCCTACACTGTCCCGTCCCCTACACTGTCCATCCCCTACACTGTCCCATCCCCTCCTCCCTCCTACACTGTCCATCCCCTACACTGTCCCATCCACTCCACCCTCCTACACTGTCCCTTGCCCAGCTCCCTCCTACACTGTCCCGTCCCCTACATTGTCCATCCCCTACACTGTCCCATCCCCTACACTGTCCATTCCCTACACTGTCCCATCCACTCCACCCTCCTACACTGTCCCATGCCCTCCTCCCTCCTACACTGTCCCGTCCCCTACACTGTCCCATCCTCTCCACCCACCTACACTGTCCCGTCCCCTTCACCCTCCTACACTGTCCCATCCCCTACACTGTCCCATCCACTCCACCCTCTTACACTGTCCTGTCCCCTCCACCCTCCTACACTGTCCCATCCCCTACACTGTCCCATCCCCTCCACCCTCCTACACTGTCCCATCCCCTACACAGTCCCATCCCCTCCACCCTCCTACACTGTCCCATCCCCTACATTGTCCCATCCCCTCCACCCTCCTACACTGTCCCATCCCCTCCACCCTCCTACACTGTCCAGTCCCCTCTACCCTCCTACACTGTCCCGTCCCCTACACTGTCCCATCCCCTCCACCCTCCTGCACAGTCCCGACCCCTCCACCCTCCTACACTGTCCCATCCCCTCCACCCTCATGCACAGTCCCGTCCCCACCACCCTCCTACACTGTCCCATCCCCTCCAACCTCCTACACTGTCACATCCCTTCCACACTCCTACACTGTCCCATCCCCTCCATCCTCCTACACTGTCCATCCCCTACACTGTCCCATCCCCTCCACCCTCCTACACTGTCGCATCCCCTCCACCCTCCTACACTGTCACAGCCCCTCCACCCTCATGCACAGTCCCGTCCCCACCACACTCCTACATTGTCCCATCCCCTCCACTGTCCCATCTCCTCCACCCGCCTACACTGTCACATCCCTTCCACACTCCTACACTGTCCCATCCCCTCCATCCTCCTACACTGTCCATCCCCTACACTGTCCCATCCCCTCCACCCTCCTACACTGTCCCATCCCCTACACTGTCCCATCCCCTACACCCTCCTACACTGTCCCATCCCCTACACCCTCCTACACTGTCCCATCCCCTCCACACTCCTACTCTGTCCCGTCCCCTACACTGTCCCATCCTCTCCACCCTCCTACACTGTCACGTCCCCTCCACCCTCCTACACTGTCCCGAACCCTCCACCCTCCTACACTGTCCCATCCCCTCCACACTCCTACAATGTCCCATCCCCTCCATCCTCCTACACAGTCCATACACAACACTGTCACATCCCCACCACCCCCCTACACTGTCCCGTCCATTACACTGTCCATCCCCTACACTGTCCCATCCACTCCACCCTCCTACACTGTCCCATCCCCTCCTCCCTCCTACACTGTCCATCCCCTACACTGTCCCATCCACTCCACCCTCCTACACTGTCCCATGCCCTCCTCCCTCCTACACTGTCCCATCCCCTACATTGTCCATCCCCTACACTGTCCCATCCCCTACACTGTCCATCCCCTACACTGTCCCATCCACTCCACCCTCCTACACTGTCCCATGCCCTCCTCCCTCCTACACTGTCCCGTCCCCTACACTGTCCCATCCTCTCCACGCACCTACACTGTCCCGTCCCCTTCACCCTCCTATACTGTCCCATCCCCTACACTGTCCCATCCACTCCACCCTCTTACACTGTCCTGTCCCCTCCACCCTCCTACACTGTCCCATCCCCTACACTGTCCCATCCCCTCCACCCTCCTACACTGTCCTATCCCCTACACAGTCCCATCCCCTCCACCCTCCTACACTGTCCCATCCCCTACACTGTCCCATCCCCTCCACCCTCCTACACTGTCCCATCCCCTACACTGTCCCATCCCCTCCACCCTCCTACACTGTCCAGTCCCCTCCATCCTACTACACTGTCCCATCCCCTACACTATCCCATCCCCTCCACCCTCCTGCACTGTCGCATCCCCTCCACCCTCCTGCACAGTCCCATCCCCTCCACCCTCCTACACTATCCCATCCCCTCCACACTCCTACACTGTCCGATCCCCTCCATCCTCCTACACTGGCCATCCCCTACACTGTCCCATCCCCTCCACCCTCCTACACTGTCCCATCCCCTACACTGTCCATCCCCTACACTGTCCCATCCCCTCCACCCTCCTACACTGTCCGATCCCCTCCACACTCCTACACTGTCCCGTCCCCTACACTGTCCCATCCTCTCCACCCTCCTACACTGTCCCGTCCCCTCCACCCTCCTACACTGTCCCATCCCCGACACTGTCCCATTCCCTCCACCCTCCTACACTGTCCCCTCCCCTACACTGTCCAATCCCCTCCACCCTCCTACACTGTCCCATCCCCTCCATCCTCCTACACTGTCCATACCCAACACTGTCACATTCCCTCCACCCTCCTACACTGTCCCGTCCCCTACACTGTCCATCCCCTACACTGTCCCATCCCCTCCTCCCTCCTACACTGTCCATCCCCTACACTGTATCATCCACTCCACCCTCCTACACTGTCCCATGCCCTCCTCCCTCCTACACTGTCCCGTCCCCTACATTATCCATCCCCTACACTGTCCCATCCCCTACACTGTCCATTCCCTACACTGTCCCATCCACTCCACCCTCCTACACTGTCCCATGCCCTCCTCCCTCCTACACTGTCCCGTCCCCTACACTGTCCCATCCTCTCCACCCACCTACACTGTCCCGTCCCCTTCACCCTCCTACACTGTCCCATCCCCTACACTGTCCCATCCACTCCACCCTCTTACACTGTCCTGTCCCCTCCACCCTCCTACACTGTCCCATCCCCTACACTGTCCCATCCCCTCCACCCTCCTGCACAGTCCCGACCCCTCCACCCTCCTACACTGTCCCATCCCCTCCACCCTCATGCACAGTCCCGTCCCCACCACCCTCCTACACTGTCCCATCCCCTCCAACCTCCTACACTGTCACATCCCTTCCACACTCCTACACTGTCCCATCCCCTCCATCCTCCTACACTGTCCATCCCCTACACTGTCCCATCCCCTCCACCCTCCTACACTGTCGCATCCCCTCCACCCTCCTACACTGTCACAGCCCCTCCACCCTCATGCACAGTCCCGTCCCCACCACACTCCTACATTGTCCCATCCCCTCCACTGTCCCATCTCCTCCACCCGCCTACACTGTCACATCCCTTCCACACTCCTACACTGTCCCATCCCCTCCATCCTCCTACACTGTCCATCCCCTACACTGTCCCATCCCCTCCACCCTCCTACACTGTCCCATCCCCTCCACCCTCCTACACTGTCGCATCCCCTCCACCCTCCTACACGGTCCCGTCCCCTACACTGTCCCATCCCCTCCACCCTCCTACACTGTCCAGTCCCCTCTACCCTCCTACACTGTCCCATCCCCTACACTGTCCCATCCCCTCCACCCTCCTACACTGTCCCGAACCCACCACCGTCCTACACTGTCCTGTTCCATACACTGCCCCATCCCCTCCACCCTCCTGCACAGTCCCGTCCCCCCACCCTCCTACACTGTCCCATCCCCTACACTGTCAATCCCCTACACTGTCCCATCCCCTACACTGTCAATCCCCTACACTGTCCCATCCCCTCCACCCTCCTACACTGTCCCATCCCCTCCACACTCCTACACTGTCCCGTCCCCTACACTGTCCCATCCTCTCCACCCTCCTACACTGTCCCGTCCCCTCCACCCTCCTACACTGTCCCGTCCCCTACACTGTCCCATCCCCTCCACCATCCTACACTGTCCCCTCCCCTACACTGTCCCATCCCCTACACCCTCCTACACTGTCCCATCCCCTCCACCCTCCTACACTGTCCCATCCCCTCCACACTCCTACTCTGTCCCGTCCCCTACACTGTCCCATCCTCTCCACCCTCCTACACTGTCACGTCCCCTCCACCCTCCTACACTGTCCCGAACCCTCCACCCTCCTACACTGTCCCATCCCCTCCACACTCCTACAATGTCCCATCCCCTCCATCCTCCTACACTGTCCATACCCAACACTGTCACATCCCCTCCACCCTCCTACACTGTCCCATCCCCTCCATCCTCCTACACAGTCCATACACAACACTGTCACATCCCCACCACCCCCCTACACTGTCCCGTCCATTACACTGTCCATCCCCTACACTGTCCCATCCACTCCACCCTCCTACACTGTCCCATCCCCTCCTCCCTCCTACACTGTCCATCCCCTACACTGTCCCATCCACTCCACCCTCCTACACTGTCCCATGCCCTCCTCCCTCCTACACTGTCCCATCCCCTACATTGTCCATCCCCTACACTGTCCCATCCCCTACACTGTCCATCCCCTACACTGTCCCATCCACTCCACCCTCCTACACTGTCCCATGCCCTCCTCCCTCCTACACTGTCCCGTCCCCTACACTGTCCCATCCTCTCCACGCACCTACACTGTCCCGTCCCCTTCACCCTCCTATACTGTCCCATCCCCTACACTGTCCCATCCACTCCACCCTCTTACACTGTCCTGTCCCCTCCACCCTCCTACACTGTCCCATCCCCTACACTGTCCCATCCCCTCCACCCTCCTACACTGTCCTATCCCCTACACAGTCCCATCCCCTCCACCCTCCTACACTGTCCCATCCCCTACACTGTCCCATCCCCTCCACCCTCCTACACTGTCCCATCCCCTACACTGTCCCATCCCCTCCACCCTCCTACACTGTCCAGTCCCCTCCATCCTACTACACTGTCCCATCCCCTACACTATCCCATCCCCTCCACCCTCCTGCACTGTCGCATCCCCTCCACCCTCCTGCACAGTCCCATCCCCTCCACCCTCCTACACTATCCCATCCCCTCCACACTCCTACACTGTCCGATCCCCTCCATCCTCCTACACTGGCCATCCCCTACACTGTCCCATCCCCTCCACCCTCCTACACTGTCCCATCCCCTACACTGTCCATCCCCTACACTGTCCCATCCCCTCCACCCTCCTACACTGTCCGATCCCCTCCACACTCCTACACTGTCCCGTCCCCTACACTGTCCCATCCTCTCCACCCTCCTACACTGTCCCGTCCCCTCCACCCTCCTACACTGTCCCATCCCCGACACTGTCCCATTCCCTCCACCCTCCTACACTGTCCCCTCCCCTACACTGTCCAATCCCCTCCACCCTCCTACACTGTCCCATCCCCTCCATCCTCCTACACTGTCCATACCCAACACTGTCACATTCCCTCCACCCTCCTACACTGTCCCGTCCCCTACACTGTCCATCCCCTACACTGTCCCATCCCCTCCTCCCTCCTACACTGTCCATCCCCTACACTGTATCATCCACTCCACCCTCCTACACTGTCCCATGCCCTCCTCCCTCCTACACTGTCCCGTCCCCTACATTATCCATCCCCTACACTGTCCCATCCCCTACACTGTCCATTCCCTACACTGTCCCATCCACTCCACCCTCCTACACTGTCCCATGCCCTCCTCCCTCCTACACTGTCCCGTCCCCTACACTGTCCCATCCTCTCCACCCACCTACACTGTCCCGTCCCCTTCACCCTCCTACACTGTCCCATCCCCTACACTGTCCCATCCACTCCACCCTCTTACACTGTCCTGTCCCCTCCACCCTCCTACACTGTCCCATCCCCTACACTGTCCCATCCCCTCCACCCTCCTACACTGTCCCATCCCCTACACAGTCCCATCCCCTCCACCCTCCTACACTGTCCCATCCCCTACATTGTCCCATCCCCTCCACCCTCCTACACTGTCCCATCCCCTCCACCCTCCTACACTGTCCAGTCCCCTCTACCCTCCTACACTGTCCCGTCCCCTACACTGTCCCATCCCCTCCACCCTCCTGCACAGTCCCGACCCCTCCACCCTCCTACACTGTCCCATCCCCTACACAGTCCCATCCCCTCCACCCTCCTACACTGTCCCGTCCCCTACACTGTCCCATCCCCTCCACCCTCCTGCACAGTCCCATCCCCTCCACCCTCCTACACTGTCCCATCCCCTACATTGTCCCATCCCCTCCACCCTCCTACACTGTCCCATCCCCTCCACCCTCCTACACTGTCCAGTCCCCTCTACCCTCCTACACTGTCCCGTCCCCTACACTGTCCATCCCCTACACTGTCCCATCCACTCCACACTCCTACACTGTCCCATCCCCTCCTCCCTCCTACACTGTCCATCCCCTACACTGTCCCATCCACTCCACCCTCCTACACTGTCCCATGCCCTCCTCCCTCCTACACTGTCCCATCCCCTACATTGTCCATCCCCTACACTGTCCCATCCCCTACACTGTCCATCCCCTACACTGTCCCATCCACTCCACCCTCCTACACTGTCCCATGCCCTCCTCCCTCCTACACTGTCCCGTCCCCTACACTGTCCCATCCTCTCCACCCACCTACACTGTCCCGTCCCCTTCACCCTCCTACACTGTCCCATCCCCTACACTGTCCCATCCCCTCCACCCTCCTACACTGTCCCAATCCCCTACACAGTCCCATCCCCTCCACCCTCCTACACTGTCCCCATCCCCTACACTGTCCCATCCCCTCCACCCTCCTACACTGTCCCATCCCCTACACTGTCCCATCCCGTCCACCCTCCTACACTGTCCCGTCCCCCTCCATCCTACTACACTGTCCCATCCCCTACAGTATCCCATCCCCTCCACCCTCCTACACTGTCCCGAACCCACCACCCTCCTACACTGTCCCGTCCCCTACAAAGTCCCATTCACTCCACCCTCCTACACTGTCCCGAACCCTCCACCCTCCTACACTGTCGCATCCCCTCCACCCTCCTGCACAGTCCCATCCCCTCCACCCTCCTACACTATCCCATCCCCTCCACACTCCTACACTGTCCGATCCCCTCCATCCTCCTACACTGGCCATCCCCTACACTGTCCCATCCCCTCCACCCTCCTACACTGTCCCATCCCCTACACTGTCCATCCCCTACACTGTCCCATCCCCTCCACCCTCCTACACTGTCCGATCCCCTCCACACTCCTACACTGTCTCGTCCCCTACACTGTCCCATCCTCTCCACCCTCCTACACTGTCCCGTCCCCTCCACCCTCCTACACTGTCCCGTCCCCGACACTGTCCCATTCCCTCCACCCTCCTACACTGTCCCCTCCCCTACACTGTCCCATCCCCTACACCCTCCTACACTGTCCCATCCCCCTCCACCCTCCTACACTGTCCCGTCCCCTCCACCCTCCTACACTGTCCCCGAGCCCTCCACCCTCCTGCACTGTCCCGTCCCCTACACTGTCCCATCCCCTACACCCTCCTACACTGTCCCGAACCCTCCACCCTCCTGCACTGTCCCGTCCCCTACACTGTCCCATCCCCTCCACCCTCCTACACTGTCCCGTCCCCTCCACCCTCCTACACTGTCCCGAACCCTCCACCCTCCTGCACTGTCCCGTCCCCTACACTGTCCCATCCCCTACACCCTCCTACACTGTCCCATCCCCTCCACACTCCTACACTGTCCCATCCCCTCCATCCTCCTACACTGTCCATACCCAACACTGTGACATCCCCTCCACCCTCCTACACTGTCCCATTCCCTCCATCCTCCTACACTGTCCATACCCAACACTGTCACATTCCCTCCACCCTCCTACACTGTCCCGTCCCCTACACTGTCCATCCCCTACACTGTCCCATCCCCTCCTCCCTCCTACACTGTCCATCCCCTACACTGTCCCATCCACTCCACCCTCCTACACTGTCCCTTGCCCAGCTCCCCTCCTACACTGTCCCGTCCCCTACATTGTCCATCCCCTACACTGTCCCATCCCCTACACTGTCCATTCCCTACACTGTCCCATCCACTCCACCCTCCTACACTGTCCCATGCCCTCCTCCCTCCTACACTGTCCCGTCCCCTACACTGTCCCATCCTCTCCACCCACCTACACTGTCCCGTCCCTTCACCCTCCTACACTGTCCCATCCCCTACACTGTCCCATCCACTCCACCCTCTTACACTGTCCTGTCCCCTCCACCCTCCTACACTGTCCCATCCCCTACACTGTCCCATCCCCTCCACCCTCCTACACTGTCCCATCCCCTACACAGTCCCATCCCCTCCACCCTCCTACACTGTCCCATCCCCTACATTGTCCCATCCCCTCCACCCTCCTACACTGTCCCATCCCCTCCACCCTCCTACACTGTCCAGTCCCCTCTACCCTCCTACACTGTCCCGTCCCCTACACTGTCCCATCCCCTCCACCCTCCTGCACAGTCCCGACCCCTCCACCCTCCTACACTGTCCCATCCCCTCCACCCTCATGCACAGTCCCGTCCCCACCACCCTCCTACACTGTCCCATCCCCTCCAACCTCCTACACTGTCACATCCCTTCCACACTCCTACACTGTCCCATCCCCTCCATCCTCCTACACTGTCCATCCCCTACACTGTCCCATCCCCTCCACCCTCCTACACTGTCGCATCCCCTCCACCCTCCTACACTGTCACAGCCCCTCCACCCTCATGCACAGTCCCGTCCCCACCACACTCCTACATTGTCCCATCCCCTCCACTGTCCCATCTCCTCCACCCGCCTACACTGTCACATCCCTTCCACACTCCTACACTGTCCCATCCCCTCCATCCTCCTACACTGTCCATCCCCTACACTGTCCCATCCCCTCCACCCTCCTACACTGTCCCATCCCCTCCACCCTCCTACACTGTCGCATCCCCTCCACCCTCCTACACGGTCCCGTCCCCTACACTGTCCCATCCCCTCCACCCTCCTACACTGTCCAGTCCCCTCTACCCTCCTACACTGTCCCATCCCCTACACTGTCCCATCCCCTCCACCCTCCTACACTGTCCCGAACCCACCACCGTCCTACACTGTCCTGTTCCATACACTGCCCCATCCCCTCCACCCTCCTGCACAGTCCCGTCCCCCCACCCTCCTACACTGTCCCATCCCCTACACTGTCAATCCCCTACACTGTCCCATCCCCTACACTGTCAATCCCCTACACTGTCCCATCCCCTCCACCCTCCTACACTGTCCCATCCCCTCCACACTCCTACACTGTCCCGTCCCCTACACTGTCCCATCCTCTCCACCCTCCTACACTGTCCCGTCCCCTCCACCCTCCTACACTGTCCCGTCCCCGACACTGTCCCATCCCCTCCACCCTCCTACACTGTCCCCTCCCCTACACTGTCCCATCCCCTACACCCTCCTACACTGTCCCATCCCCTACACCCTCCTACACTGTCCCATCCCCTCCACACTCCTACTCTGTCCCGTCCCCTACACTGTCCCATCCTCTCCACCCTCCTACACTGTCACGTCCCCTCCACCCTCCTACACTGTCCCGAACCCTCCACCCTCCTACACTGTCCCATCCCCTCCACACTCCTACAATGTCCCATCCCCTCCATCCTCCTACACTGTCCATACCCAACACTGTCACATCCCCTCCACCCTCCTACACTGTCCCATCCCCTCCATCCTCCTACACAGTCCATACACAACACTGTCACATCCCCACCACCCCCCCTACACTGTCCCGTCCATTACACTGTCCATCCCCTACACTGTCCCATCCACTCCACCCTCCTACACTGTCCCATCCCCTCCTCCCTCCTACACTGTCCATCCCCTACACTGTCCCATCCACTCCACCCTCCTACACTGTCCCATGCCCTCCTCCCTCCTACACTGTCCCATCCCCTACATTGTCCATCCCCTACACTGTCCCATCCCCTACACTGTCCATCCCCTACACTGTCCCATCCACTCCACCCTCCTACAATGTCCCATGCCCTCCTCCCTCCTACACTGTCCCGTCCCCTACACTGTCCCATCCTCTCCACGCACCTACACTGTCCCGTCCCCTTTACCCTCCTATACTGTCCCATCCCCTACACTGTCCCATCCACTCCACCCTCTTACACTGTCCTGTCCCCTCCACCCTCCTACACTGTCCCATCCCCTACACTGTCCCATCCCCTCCACCCTCCTACACTGTCCTATCCCCTACACAGTCCCATCCCCTCCACCCTCCTACACTGTCCCATCCCCTACACTGTCCCATCCCCTCCACCCTCCTACACTGTCCCATCCCCTACACTGTCCCATCCCCTCCACCCTCCTACACTGTCCCGTCCCCTCCATCCTACTACACTGTCCCATCCCCTACACTGTCCCATCCACTCCACCCTCTTACACTGTCCTGTCCCCTCCACCCTCCTACACTGTCCCATCCCCTACACTGTCCCATCCCCTCCACCCTCCTACACTGTCCCATCCCCTACACAGTCCCATCCCCTCCACCCTCCTACACTGTCCCACCCTCCTACAATGTCCCATGCCCTCCTCCCTCCTACACTGTCCCGTCCCCTACACTGTCCCATCCTCTCCACGCACCTACACTGTCCCGTCCCCTTCACCCTCCTATACTGTCCCATCCCCTACACTGTCCCATCCACTCCACCCTCTTACACTGTCCTGTCCCCTCCACCCTCCTACACTGTCCCATCCCCTACACTGTCCCATCCCCTCCACCCTCCTACACTGTCCTATCCCCTACACAGTCCCATCCCCTCCAACCCTCCTACACTGTCCCATCCCCTACACTGTCCCCATCCCCTCCACCCTCCTACACTGTCCCATCCCCTACACTGTCCCATCCCCTCCACCCTCCTACACTGTCCCGTCCCCTCCATCCTACTACACTGTCCCATCCCCTACACTATCCCATCCCCTCCACCCTCCTGCACTGTCGCATCCCCTCCACCCTCCTGCACAGTCCCATCCCCTCCACCCTCCTACACTATCCCATCCCCTCCACCCTCTTACACTGTCCTGTCCCCTCCACCCTCCTACACTGTCCCATCCCCTACACTGTCCCATCCCCTCCACCCTCCTACACTGTCCCATCCCCTACACAGTCCCATCCCCTCCACCCTCTTACACTGTCCCATCCACTCCACCCTCTTACACTGTCCTGTCCCCTCCACCCTCCTACACTGTCCCATCCCCTACACTGTCCCATCCCCTCCACCCTCCTACACTGTCCCATCCCCTACACAGTCCCATCCCCTCCACCCTCCTACACTGTCCCACCCTCCTACAATGTCCCATGCCCTCCTCCCTCCTACACTGTCCCATCCCCTACACTGTCCCATCCCGTCCACGCACCTACACTGTCCCGTCCCCTTCACCCTCCTATACTGTCCATCCCCTACACTGTCCCATCCACTCCACACTCCTACACTGTCCCATCCCCTCCTCCCTCCTACACTGTCCATCCCCTACACTGTCCCATCCACTCCACCCTCCTACACTGTCCCATGCCCTCCTCCCTCCTACACTGTCCCATCCCCTACATTGTCCATCCCCTACACTGTCCCATCCCCTACACTGTCCATCCCCTACACTGTCCCATCCACTCCACCCTCCTACACTGTCCCATGCCCTCCTCCCTCCTACACTGTCCCGTCCCCTACACTGTCCCATCCTCTCCACCCACCTACACTGTCCCGTCCCCTTCACCCTCCTACACTGTCCCATCCCCTACACTGTCCCATCCACTCCACCCTCTTACACTGTCCTGTCCCCTCCACCCTCCTACACTGTCCCATCCCCTACACTGTCCCATCCCCTCCACCCTCCTACACTGTCCCATCCCCTACACAGTCCCATCCCCTCCACCCTCCTACACTGTCCCACCCTCCTACAATGTCCCATGCCCTCCTCCCTCCTACACTGTCCCATCCCCTACACTGTCCCATCCCGTCCACGCACCTACACTGTCCCGTCCCCTTCACCCTCCTATACTGTCCCATCCCCTACACTGTCCCATCCACTCCACCCTCTTACACTGTCCTGTCCCCTCCACCCTCCTACACTGTCCCATCCCCTACACTGTCCCATCCCCTCCACCCTCCTACACTGTCCTATCCCCTACACAGTCCCATCCCCTCCACCCTCCTACACTGTCCCATCCCCTCCACCCTCCTACACTGTCCCATCCCCTACACTGTCCCATCCCCTCCACCCTCCTACACTGTCCCGTCCCCTCCATCCTACTACACTGTCCCATCCCCTACACTATCCCATCCCCTCCACCCTCCTGCACTGTCGCATCCCCTCCACCCTCCTGCACAGTCCCATCCCCTCCACCCTCCTACACTATCCCATCCCCTCCACACTCCTACACTGTCCGATCCCCTCCATCCTCCTACACTGGCCATCCCCTACACTGTCCCATCCCCTCCACCCTCCTACACTGTCCCATCCCCTACACTGTCCATCCCCTACACTGTCCCATCCCCTCCACCCTCCTACACTGTCCGATCCCCTCCACACTCCTACACTGTCCCGTCCCCTACACTGTCCCATCCTCTCCACCCTCCTACACTGTCCCGTCCCCTCCACCCTCCTACACTGTCCCATCCCCGACACTGTCCCATTCCCTCCACCCTCCTACACTGTCCCCTCCCCTACACTGTCCAATCCCCTCCACCCTCCTACACTGTCCCATCCCCTCCATCCTCCTACACTGTCCATACCCAACACTGTCACATTCCCTCCACCCTCCTACACTGTCCCGTCCCCTACACTGTCCATCCCCTACACTGTCCCATCCCCTCCTCCCTCCTACACTGTCCATCCCCTACACTGTACCATCCACTCCACCCTCCTACACTGTCCCATGCCCTCCTCCCTCCTACACTGTCCCGTCCCCTACATTATCCATCCCCTACACTGTCCCATCCCCTACACTGTCCATTCCCTACACTGTCCCATCCACTCCACCCTCCTACACTGTCCCATCCCCTACATTGTCCCATCCCCTCCACCCTCCTACACTGTCCCATCCCCTCCACCCTCCTACACTGTCCAGTCCCCTCTACCCTCCTACACTGTCCCGTCCCCTACACTGTCCATCCCCTACACTGTCCCATCCACTCCACACTCCTACACTGTCCCATCCCCTCCTCCCTCCTACACTGTCCATCCCCTACACTGTCCCATCCACTCCACCCTCCTACACTGTCCCATGCCCTCCTCCCTCCTACACTGTCCCATCCCCTACATTGTCCATCCCCTACACTGTCCCATCCCCTACACTGTCCATCCCCCTACACTGTCCCATCCACTCCACCCTCCTACACTGTCCCATGCCCTCCTCCCTCCTACACTGTCCCGTCCCCTACACTGTCCCATCCTCTCCACCCACCTACACTGTCCCGTCCCCTTCACCCTCCTACACTGTCCCATCCCCTACACTGTCCCATCCACTCCACCCTCTTACACTGTCCTGTCCCCTCCACCCTCCTACACTGTCCCATCCCCTACACTGTCCCATCCCCTCCACCCTCCTACACTGTCCCATCCCCTACACAGTCCCATCCCCTCCACCCTCCTACACTGTCCCACCCTCCTACAATGTCCCATGCCCTCCTCCCTCCTACACTGTCCCGTCCCCTACACTGTCCCATCCTCTCCACGCACCTACACTGTCCCGTCCCCTTCACCCTCCTATACTGTCCCATCCCCTACACTGTCCCATCCACTCCACCCTCTTACACTGTCCTGTCCCCTCCACCCTCCTACACTGTCCCATCCCCTACACTGTCCCATCCCCTCCACCCTCCTACACTGTCCTATCCCCTACACAGTCCCATCCCCTCCACCCTCCTACACTGTCCCATCCCCTACACTGTCCCATCCCCTCCACCCTCCTACACTGTCCCATCCCCTACACTGTCCCATCCCCTCCACCCTCCTACACTGTCCCGTCCCCTCCATCCTACTACACTGTCCCATCCCCTACACTATCCCATCCCCTCCACCCTCCTGCACTGTCGCATCCCCTCCACCCTCCTGCACAGTCCCATCCCCTCCACCCTCCTACACTATCCCATCCCCTCCACACTCCTACACTGTCCGATCCCCTCCATCCTCCTACACTGGCCATCCCCTACACTGTCCCATCCCCTCCACCCTCCTACACTGTCCCATCCCCTACACTGTCCATCCCCTACACTGTCCCATCCCCTCCACCCTCCTACACTGTCCGATCCCCTCCACACTCCTACACTGTCCCGTCCCCTACACTGTCCCATCCTCTCCACCCTCCTACACTGTCCCGTCCCCTCCACCCTCCTACACTGTCCCATCCCCGACACTGTCCCATTCCCTCCACCCTCCTACACTGTCCCCTCCCCTACACTGTCCAATCCCCTCCACCCTCCTACACTGTCCCATCCCCTCCATCCTCCTACAATGTCCATACCCAACACTGTCACATTCCCTCCACCCTCCTACACTGTCCCGTCCCCTACACTGTCCATCCCCTACACTGTCCCATCCCCTCCTCCCTCCTACACTGTCCATCCCCTACACTGTACCATCCACTCCACCCTCCTACACTGTCCCATGCCCTCCTCCCTCCTACACTGTCCCGTCCCCTACATTATCCATCCCCTACACTGTCCCATCCCCTACACTGTCCATTCCCTACACTGTCCCATCCACTCCACCCTCCTACACTGTCCCATGCCCTCCTCCCTCCTACACTGTCCCGTCCCCTACACTGTCCCATCCTCTCCACCCACCTACACTGTCCCGTCCCCTTCACCCTCCTACACTGTCCCATCCCCTACACTGTCCCATCCACTCCACCCTCTTACACTGTCCTGTCCCCTCCACCCTCCTACACTGTCCCATCCCCTACACTGTCCCATCCCCTCCACCCTCCTACACTGTCCCATCCCCTACACAGTCCCATCCCCTCCACCCTCCTACACTGTCCCATCCCCTACATTGTCCCATCCCCTCCACCCTCCTACACTGTCCCATCCCCTCCACCCTCCTACACTGTCCAGTCCCCTCTACCCTCCTACACTGTCCCGTCCCCTACACTGTCCCATCCCCTCCACCCTCCTGCACAGTCCCGACCCCTCCACCCTCCTACACTGTCCCATCCCCTACACAGTCCCATCCCCTCCACCCTCCTACACTGTCCCGTCCCCTACACTGTCCCATCCCCTCCACCCTCCTGCACAGTCCCATCCCCTCCACCCTCCTACACTGTCCCATCCCCTACATTGTCCCATCCCCTCCACCCTCCTACACTGTCCCATCCCCTCCACCCTCCTACACTGTCCAGTCCCCTCTACCCTCCTACACTGTCCCGTCCCCTACACTGTCCATCCCCTACACTGTCCCATCCACTCCACACTCCTACACTGTCCCATCCCCTCCTCCCTCCTACACTGTCCATCCCCTACACTGTCCCATCCACTCCACCCTCCTACACTGTCCCATGCCCTCCTCCCTCCTACACTGTCCCATCCCCTACATTGTCCATCCCCTACACTGTCCCATCCCCTACACTGTCCATCCCCTACACTGTCCCATCCACTCCACCCTCCTACACTGTCCCATGCCCTCCTCCCTCCTACACTGTCCCGTCCCCTACACTGTCCCATCCTCTCCACCCACCTACACTGTCCCGTCCCCTTCACCCTCCTACACTGTCCCATCCCCTACACTGTCCCATCCACTCCACCCTCTTACACTGTCCTGTCCCCTCCACCCTCCTACACTGTCCCATCCCCTACACTGTCCCATCCCCTCCACCCTCCTACACTGTCCCATCCCCTACACAGTCCCATCCCCTCCACCCTCCTACACTGTCCCATCCCCTACACTGTCCCATCCCCTCCACCCTCCTACACTGTCCCATCCCCTACACTGTCCCATCCCGTCCACCCTCCTACACTGTCCCGTCCCCTCCATCCTACTACACTGTCCCATCCCCTACACTATCCCATCCCCTCCACCCTCCTACACTGTCCCGAACCCACCACCCTCCTACACTGTCCCGTCCCCTACAAAGTCCCATTCACTCCACCCTCCTACACTGTCCCGAACCCTCCACCCTCCTACACTGTCGCATCCCCTCCACCCTCCTGCACAGTCCCATCCCCTCCACCCTCCTACACTATCCCATCCCCTCCACACTCCTACACTGTCCGATCCCCTCCATCCTCCTACACTGGCCATCCCCTACACTGTCCCATCCCCTCCACCCTCCTACACTGTCCCATCCCCTACACTGTCCATCCCCTACACTGTCCCATCCCCTCCACCCTCCTACACTGTCCGATCCCCTCCACACTCCTACACTGTCTCGTCCCCTACACTGTCCCATCCTCTCCACCCTCCTACACTGTCCCGTCCCCTCCACCCTCCTACACTGTCCCGTCCCCGACACTGTCCCATTCCCTCCACCCTCCTACACTGTCCCCTCCCCTACACTGTCCCATCCCCTACACCCTCCTACACTGTCCCATCCCCTCCACCCTCCTACACTGTCCCGTCCCCTCCACCCTCCTACACTGTCCCGAGCCCTCCACCCTCCTGCACTGTCCCGTCCCCTACACTGTCCCATCCCCTACACCCTCCTACACTGTCCCGAACCCTCCACCCTCCTGCACTGTCCCGTCCCCTACACTGTCCCATCCCCTCCACCCTCCTACACTGTCCCGTCCCCTCCACCCTCCTACACTGTCCCGAACCCTCCACCCTCCTGCACTGTCCCGTCCCCTACACTGTCCCATCCCCTACACCCTCCTACACTGTCCCATCCCCTCCACACTCCTACACTGTCCCATCCCCTCCATCCTCCTACACTGTCCATACCCAACACTGTCACATCCCCTCCACCCTCCTACACTGTCCCATCCCCTCCATCCTCCTACACTGTCCATACCCAACACTGTCACATCCCCTCCACCCTCCTACACTGTCCCGTCCCCTACACTGTCCCATCCACTCCACCCTCCTACACTGTCCCATCCCCTCCTCCCTCCTACACTGTCCATCCCCTACACTGTCCCATCCACTCCACCCTCCTACACTGTCCCATGCCCTCCTCCCTCCTACACTGTCCCGTCCCCTACATTGTCCATCCCCTACACTGTCCCATCCCCTACACTGTCCATCCCCTACACTGTCCCATCCACTCCACCCACCTACACTGTCCCGTCCCCTTCACCCTCCTACACTGTCCCATCCCCTACACTGTCCCATCCACTCCACCCTCTTACACTGTCCTGTCCCCTCCACCCTCCTACACTGTCCCATGCCCTCCTCCCTCCTACACTGTCCCGTCCCCTACACTGTCCCATCCTCTCCACCCACCTACACTGTCCCGTCCCCTTCACCCTCCTACACTGTCCCATCCCCTACACTGTCCCATCCACTCCACCCTCTTACACTGTCCTGTCCCCTCCACCCTCCTACACTGTCCCATCCCCTACACTGTCCCATCCCCTCCACCCTCCTACACTGTCCAATCCCCTACACAGTCCCATCCCCTCCACCCTCCTACACTGTCCCATCCCCTACATTGTCCCATCCCCGCCACCCTCCTACACTGTCCCATCCCCTACACTGTCCCATCCCCTCCACCCTCCTACACTATCCCGTCCCCTCCACCCTCCTGCACTGTCCCGTCCCCTACACTGTCCCATCCCCTACACCCTCCTACACTGTCCCATCCCCTCCACACTCCTACACTGTCCCATCCCCTCCATCCTCCTACACTGTCCATACCCAACACTGTGACATCCCCTCCACCCTCCTACACTGTCCCATCCCCTCCATCCTCCTACACTGTCCATACACAACACTGTCACATCCCCTCCACCCTCCTACACTGTCCCGTCCCCTACACTGTCCATCCCCTACACTGTCCCATCCACTCCACCCTCCTACACTGTCCCATCCCCTCCTCCCTCCTACACTGTCCATCCCCTACACTGTCCCATCCACTCCACCCTCCTACACTGTCCCATGCCCTCCTCCCTCCTACACTGTCCCGTCCCCTACATTGTCCATCCCCTACACTATCCCATCCCCTACACTGTCCATCCCCTACACTGTCCCATCCACTCCACCCTCCTACACTGTCCCATGCCCTCCTCCCTCCTACACTGTCCCGTCCCCTACACTGTCCCATCCTCTCCACCCACCTACACTGTCCCGTCCCCTTCACCCACCTACACTGTCCCATCCCCTACACTGTCCCATCCACTCCACCCTCTTACACTGTCCTGTCCCCTCCACCCTCCTACACTGTCCCATCCCCTACACTGTCCCATCCCCTTCACTCTCCTACACTGTCCCATCCCCTACACAGTCCCATCCCCTCCACCCTCCTACACTGTCCCATCCCCTACATTGTCCCATCCCCTCCACCCTCCTACACTGTCCCATCCCCTACACTGTCCCATCCCCTCCACCCTCCTACACTGTCCCGTCCCCTCCACCCTACTACACTGTCCCATCCCCTACACTATCCCATCCCCTCCACCCTCCTACACTGTCCCGAAACCTCCACCCTCCTACACTGTCGCATCCCCTCCACGCTCCTGCACAGTCCCATCCCCTCCACCCTCCTACACTGTCCCATCCCCTCCACACTCCTACACTGTCCGATCCCCTCCATCCTCCTACACTGGCCATCCCCTACACTGTCCCATCCCCTCCACCCTCCTACACTGTCCCATACCCTACACTGTCCCATCCCCTACACTGTCCATCCCCTACACTGTCCCATCCCCTCCACCCTCCTACACTGTCCCATCCCCTCCACACCTACACTGTCCCATCCCCTACACTGTCCATCCCCTACACAGTCCCATTCACTCCACCCTCCTACACTGTCCCGAACCCTCCACCCTCCTACACTGTCGCATCCCCTCCACCCTCCTGCACAGTCCCATCCCCTCCACCCTCCTACACTGTCCCATCCCCTCCACACTCCTACACTGTCCGATCCCCTCCATCCTCCTACACTGGCCATCCCCTACACTGTCCCATCCCCTCCACCCTCCTACACTGTCCCATCCCCTACACTGTCCCATCCCCTACACTGTCCATCCCCTACACTGTACCATCCCCTCCACCCTCCTACACTCTCCCGTCCCCGACACTGTCCCATCCCCTCCACCCTCCTACACTGTCCCCTCCCCTACACTGGCCATCCCCTACACCCTCCTACACTATCCATTCCCCTACACCCTCCTACACTGTCCCATCCCCTCCACACTCCTACACTGTCCCGTCCCCTACACTGTCCCATCCTCTCCACCCTCCTACACTGTCCCGTCCCCTCCACCCTCCTACACTGTCCCGAACCCTCCACCCTCCTGCACTGTCCCGTCCCCAACACTGTCCCATCCCCTACACCCTCCTACACTGTCCCATCCCCTCCACACTCCTACACTGTCCCATCCCCTCCACCCTCCTACACTGTCCCATCCCCTACACAGTCCCATCCCCTCCACCCTACTACACTGTCCCATCCCCTACACTGTCCCATCCCCTCCACCCTCCTACACTGTCCGATCCCCTACACTGTCCCATCCCCTCCACCCTCCTACACTGTCCCGTCCCATCCACCCTACTACACTGTCCCATCCCCTACACTATCCCATCCCCTCCACCCTCCTACACTGTCCCGAACCCTCCACCCTCCTACACTGTCCCGTCCGCTACACAGTCCCATTCACTCCACCCTCCTACACTGTCCCGAACCCTCCACCCTCCTACACTGTCGCATCCCCTCCACCCTCCTGCACAGTCCCATCCCCTCCACCCTCCTACACTGTCCCATCCCCTCCACACTCCTACACTGTCCGATCCCCTCCATCCTCCTACACTGGCCATCACTACACTGTCCCATCCCCTCCACCCTCCTACACTGTCCCATCCCCTACACTATCCCATCCCCTACACTGTCCATCCCCTACACTGTCCCATCCCCTCCACCCTCCTACACTGTCCCATCCCCTCCACACTCCTACACTGTCCCGTCCCCTACACTGTCCCATCCTCTCCACCCTCCTACACTGTCCCGTCTCCTCCACCCTCCTACACTGTCCCGTCCCCGACACTGTCCCATTCCCTCCACCCTCCTACACTGCCCCCTCCCCTACACTGTCCCATCCCCTACACCCTCCTACACTGTCCCATCCCCTCCACACTCCTACACTGTCCCGTCCCCTACACTGTCCCATCCTCTCCACACTCCTACACTGTCCCGTCCCCTCCACCCTCCTACACTGTCCCGAACCCTCCACCCTCCTGCACTGTCCCGTCCCCTACACTGTCCCATCCCCTACACCCTCCTACACTGTCCCATCCCCTCCACACTCCTACACTGTCCCATCCCCTCCATCCTCCTACACTGTCCATACCCAACACTGTGACATCCCCTCCACCCTCCTACACTGTCCCATCCCCTCCATCCTCCTACACTGTCCATACCCAACACTGTCACATTCCCTCCACCCTCCTACACTGTCCCGTCCCCTACACTGTCCATCCCCTACACTGTCCCATCCCCTCCTCCCTCCTACACTGTCCATCCCCTACACTGTCCCATCCACTCCACCCTCCTACACTGTCCCTTGCCCAGCTCCCTCCTACACTGTCCCGTCCCCTACATTGTCCATCCCCTACACTGTCCCATCCCCTACACTGTCCATTCCCTACACTGTCCCATCCACTCCACCCTCCTACACTGTCCCATGCCCTCCTCCCTCCTACACTGTCCTATCCCCTACACAGTCCCATCCCCTCCACCCTCCTACACTGTCCCATCCCCTACACTGTCCCATCCCCTCCACCCTCCTACACTGTCCCATCCCCTACACTGTCCCATCCCCTCCACCCTCCTACACTGTCCCGTCCCCTCCATCCTACTACACTGTCCCATCCCCTACACTATCCCATCCCATCCACCCTCCTGCACTGTCCCGAACCCACCACCCTCCTACACTGTCCCGTCCCCTACACAGTCCCATTCACTCCACCCTCCTACACTGTCCCGAACCCTCCACCCTCCTACACTGTCGCATCCCCTCCACCCTCCTGCACAGTCCCATCCCCTCCACCCTCCTACACTATCCCATCCCCTCCACACTCCTACACTGTCCGATCCCCTCCATCCTCCTACACTGGCCATCCCCTACACTGTCCCATCCCCTCCACCCTCCTACACTGTCCCATCCCCTACACTGTCCATCCCCTACACTGTCCCATCCCCTCCACCCTCCTACACTGTCCGATCCCCTCCACACTCCTACACTGTCCCGTCCCCTACACTGTCCCATCCTCTCCACCCTCCTACACTGTCCCGTCCCCTCCACCCTCCTACACTGTCCCGTCCCCGACACTGTCCCATTCCCTCCACCCTCCTACACTGTCCCCTCCCTACACTGTCCAATCCCCTCCACCCTCCTACACTGTCCCATCCCCTCCATCCTCCTACACTGTCCATACCCAACACTGTCACATTCCCTCCACCCTCCTACACTGTCCCGTCCCCTACACTTTCCATCCCCTACACTGTCCCATCCCCTCCTCCCTCCTACACTGTCCATCCCCTACACTGTACCATCCACTCCACCCTCCTACACTGTCCCATGCCCTCCTCCCTCCTACACTGTCCCGTCCCCTACATTATCCATCCCCTACACTGTCCCATCCCCTACACTGTCCATTCCCTACACTGTCCCATCCACTCCACCCTCCTACACTGTCCCATGCCCTCCTCCCTCCTACACTGTCCCGTCCCCTACACTGTCCCATCCTCTCCACCCACCTACACTGTCCCGTCCCCTTCACCCTCCTACACTGTCCCATCCCCTACACTGTCCCATCCACTCCACCCTCTTACACTGTCCTGTCCCCTCCACCCTCCTACACTGTCCCATCCCCTACACTGTCCCATCCCCTCCACCCTCCTACACTGTCCCATCCCCTACACAGTCCCATCCCCTCCACCCTCCTACACTGTCCCATCCCCTACATTGTCCCATCCCCTCCACCCTCCTACACTGTCCCATCCCCTCCACCCTCCTACACTGTCCAGTCCCCTCTACCCTCCTACACTGTCCCGTCCCCTACACTGTCCCATCCCCTCCACCCTCCTGCACAGTCCCGACCCCTCCACCCTCCTACACTGTCCCATCCCCTCCACCCTCATGCACAGTCCCGTCCCCACCACCCTCCTACACTGTCCCATCCCCTCCACTGTCCCATCTCCTCCAACCTCCTACACTGTCACATCCCTTCCACACTCCTACACTGTCCCATCCCCTCCATCCTCCTACACTGTCCATCCCCTACACTGTCCCATCCCCTCCACCCTCCTACACTGTCGCATCCCCTCCACCCTCCTACACTGTCACGTCCCCTCCACCCTCATGCACAGTCCCGTCCCCACCACACTCCTACATTGTCCCATCCCCTCCACTGTCCCATCTCCTCCACCCGCCTACACTGTCACATCCCTTCCACACTCCTACACTGTCCCATCCCCTACACTGTCAATCCCCTACACTGTCCCATCCCCTACACTGTCAATCCCCTACACTGTCCCATCCCCTCCACCCTCCTACACTGTCCCATCCCCTCCACACTCCTACACTGTCCCGTCCCCTACACTGTCCCATCCCCTCCACCCTCCTACACTGTCCCATCCCCTCCACCCTCCTACACTGTCGCATCCCCTCCACCCTCCTACACGGTCCCGTCCCCTACACTGTCCCATCCCCTCCACCCTCCTACACTGTCCAGTCCCCTCTACCCTCCTACACTGTCCCATCCCCTACACTGTCCCATCCCCTCCACCCTCCTACACTGTCCCGAACCCACCACCGTCCTACAATGTCCTGTTCCATACACTGCCCCATCCCCTCCACCCTCCTGCACAGTCCCGTCCCCCCACCCTCCTACACTGTCCCATCCCCTACACTGTCAATCCCCTACACTGTCCCATCCCCTACACTGTCAATCCCCTACACTGTCCCATCCCCTCCACCCTCCTACACTGTCCCATCCCCTCCACACTCCTACACTGTCCCGTCCCCTACACTGTCCCATCCTCTCCACCCTCCTACACTGTCCCGTCCCCTCCACCCTCCTACACTGTCCCGTCCCCGACACTGTCCCATCCCCTCCACCCTCCTACACTGTCCCCTCCCCTACACTGTCCCATCCCCTACACCCTCCTACACTGTCCCATCCCCTACACCCTCCTACACTGTCCCATCCCCTCCACCCTCCTACACTGTCACGTCCCCTCCACCCTCCTACACTGTCCCGAACCCTCCACCCTACTACACTGTCCCATCCCCTCCACACTCCTACAATGTCCCATCCCCTCCATCCTCCTACACTGTCCATACCCAACACTGTCACATCCCCTCCACCCTCCTACACTGTCCCATCCCCTCCATCCTCCTACACAGTCCATACACAACACTGTCACATCCCCACCACCCTCCTACACTGTCCCGTCCCCTACACTGTCCATCCCCTACACTGTCCCATCCACTCCACCCTCCTACACTGTCCCATCCCCTCCTCCCTCCTACACTGTCCATCCCCTACACTGTCCCATCCACTCCACCCTCCTACACTGTCCCATGCCCTCCTCCCTCCTACACTGTCCCATCCCCTACATTGTCCATCCCCTACACTGTCCCATCCCCTACACTGTCCATCCCCTACACTGTCCCATCCACTCCACCCTCCTACACTGTCCCATGCCCTCCTCCCTCCTACACTGTCCCGTCCCCTACACTGTCCCATCCTCTCCACCAACCTACACTGTCACGTCCCCTTCACCCTCCTACACTGTCCCATCCCCTACACTGTCCCATCCACTCCACCCTCTTACACTGTCCTGTCCCCTCCACCCTCCTACACTGTCCCATCCCCTACACTGTCCCATCCACTCCACCCTCCTACACTGTCCCATCCCCTCCACACTCCTACACTGTCCCGTCCCCTACACTGTCCCATCCTCTCCACCCTCCTACACTGTCCCGTCCCCTCCACCCTCCTACACTGTCCAGTCCCCGACACTGTCCCATCCCCTCCACCCTCCTACACTGTCCCCTCCCCTACACTGTCACATCCCCTACACCCTCCTACACTGTCCCATCCCCTACACCCTCCTACACTGTCCCATCCCCTCCACACTCCTACTCTGTCCCATCCCCTCCACTCTCCTGCACTCTCCCATCTCCTCCACCCTCCTACACTGTCCCGAACCCTCCACCCTCCTACACTGTCCCATCCCCTCCACACTCCTACAATGTCCCATCCCCTCCATCCTCCTACACTGTCCATACCCAACACTGTCACATCCCCTCCACCCTCCTACACTGTCCCATCCCCTCCATCCTCCTACACAGTCCATACACAACACTGTCACATCCCCACCACCCTCCTACACTGTCCCGTCCCCTACACTGTCCATCCCCTACACTGTCCCATCCACTCCACCCTCCTACACTGTCCCATCCCCTCCTCCCTCCTACACTGTCCATCCCCTACACTGTCCCATCCACTCCACCCTCCTACACTGTCCCATGCCCTCCTCCCTCCTACACTGTCCCATCCCCTACATTGTCCATCCCCTACACTGTCCATCCCCTACACTGTCCCATCCACTCCACCCTCCTACACTGTCCCATGCCCTCCTCCCTCCTACACTGTCCCGTCCCCTACACTGTCCCATCCTCTCCACCCACCTACACTGTCCCGTCCCCTTCACCCTCCTACACTGTCCCATCCCCTACACTGTCCCATCCTCTCCACCCACCTACACTGTCCCGTCCCCTTCACCCTCCTACACTGTCCCATCCCCTACACTGTCCCATCCACTCCACCCTCTTACAATGTCCTGTCCCCTCCACCCTCCTACACTGTCCCATCCCCTATACTGTCCCATCCCCTCCACCCTCCTACACTGTCCCATCCCCTACACAGTCCCATCCCCTCCACCCTCCTACACTGTCCCATCCCCTACACTGTCCCATCCCCTCCACCCTCCTACACTGTCCCATCCCCTACACTGTCCCATCCCCTCCACCCTCCTACACTGTCCCGTCCCCTCCATCCTACTACACTGTCCCATCCCCTACACTATCCCATCCCCTCCACCCTCCTACACTGTCCCGAACCCACCACCCTCCTACACTGTCCCGTCCCCTACACAGTCCCATTCACTCCACCCTCCTACACTGTCCCGAACCCTCCACCCTCCTACACTGTCGCATCCCCTCCACCCTCCTGCACAGTCCCATCCCCTCCACCCTCCTACACTATCCCATCCCCTCCACACTCCTACACTGTCCGATCCCCTCCATCCTCCTACACTGGCCATCCCCTACACTGTCCCATCCCCTCCACCCTCCTACACTGTCCCATCCCCTACACTGTCCATCCCCTACACTGTCCCATCCCCTCCACCCTCCTACACTGTCCGATCCCCTCCACACTCCTACACTGTCCCGTCCCCTACACTGTCCCATCCTCTCCACCCTCCTACACTGTCCCGTCCCCTCCACCCTCCTACACTGTCCCATTCCCTCCACCCTCCTACACTGTCCCCTCCCCTACACTGTCCAATCCCCTCCACCCTCCTACACTGTCCCATCCCCTCCATCCTCCTACACTGTCCATACCCAACACTGTCACATTCCCTCCACCCTCCTACACTGTCCCGTCCCCTACACTGTCCATCCCCTACACTGTCCCATCCCCTCCTCCCTCCTACACTGTCCATCCCCTACACTGTCCCATCCACTCCACCCTCCTACACTGTCCCATGCCCTCCTCCCTCCTACACTGTCCCGTCCCCTACATTGTCCATCCCCTACACTGTCCCATCCCCTACACTGTCCATTCCCTACACTGTCCATTCCCTACACTGTCCCATCCCCTCCTCCCTCCTACACTGTCCATCCCCTACACTGTCCCATCCACTCCACCCTCCTACACTGTCCCATGCCCTCCTCCCTCCTACACTGTCCCATCCCCTACACTGTCCATTCCCTACACTGTCCCATCCACTCCACCCTCCTACACTGTCCCATGCCCTCCTCCCTCTTACACTGTCCCGTCCCCTACAGTGTCCCATCCTCTCCACCCACCTACACTGTCCCGTCCCCTTCACCCTCCTACACTGTCCCATCCCCTACACTGTCCCATCCACTCCACCCTCTTACACTGTCCTGTCCCCTCCACCCTCCTACACTGTCCCATCCCCTACACTGTCCCATCCCCTCCACCCTCCTACACTGTCCCATCCCCTACACAGTCCCATCCCCTCCACCCTCCTACACTGTCCCATCCCCTACATTGTCCCATCCCCTCCACCCTCCTACACTGTCCCATCCCCTCCACCCTCCTACACTGTCCAGTCCCCTCTACCCTCCTACACTGTCCCGTCCCCTACACTGTCCCATCCCCTCCACCCTCCTGCACAGTCCCGACCCCTCCACCCTCCTACACTGTCCCATCCCCTCCACCCTCATGCACAGTCCCGTCCCCACCACCCTCCTACACTGTCCCATCCCCTCCACTGTCCCATCTCCTCCAACCTCCTACACTGTCACATCCCTTCCACACTCCTACACTGTCCCATCCCCTCCATCCTCCTACACTGTCCATCCCCTACACTGTCCCATCCCCTCCACCCTCCTACACTGTCGCATCCCCTCCACCCTCCTACACTGTCACGTCCCCTCCACCCTCATGCACAGTCCCGTCCCCACCACACTCCTACATTGTCCCATCCCCTCCACTGTCCCATCTCCTCCACCCGCCTACACTGTCACATCCCTTCCACACTCCTACACTGTCCCATCCCCTCCATCCTCCTACACTGTCCATCCCCTACACTGTCCCATCCCCTCCACCCTCCTACACTGTCCCATCCCCCCCACCCTCCTACACTGTCGCATCCCCTCCACCCTCCTACACGGTCCCGTCCCCTACACTGTCCCATCCCCTCCACCCTCCTACACTGTCCAGTCCCCTCTACCCTCCTACACTGTCCCATCCCCTACACTGTCCCATCCCCTCCACCCTCCTACACTGTCCCGAACCCACCACCGTCCTACACTGTCCTGTTCCATACACTGCCCCATCCCCTCCACCCTCCTGCACAGTCCCGTCCCCCCACCCTCCTACACTGTCCCATCCCCTACACTGTCAATCCCCTACACTGTCCCATCCCCTACACTGTCAATCCCCTACACTGTCCCATCCCCTCCACCCTCCTACACTGTCCCATCCCCTCCACACTCCTACACTGTCCGATCCCCTCCATCCTCCTACACTGGCCATCCCCTACACTGTCCCATCCCCTCCACCCTCCTACACTGTCCCATCCCCTACACTGTCCATCCCCTACACTGTCCCATCCCCTCCACCCTCCTACACTGTCCGATCCCCTCCACACTCCTACACTGTCCCGTCCCCTACACTGTCCCATCCTCTCCACCCTCCTACACTGTCCCGTCCCCTCCACCCTCCTACACTGTCCCATTCCCTCCACCCTCCTACACTGTCCCCTCCCCTACACTGTCCAATCCCCTCCACCCTCCTACACTGTCCCATCCCCTCCATCCTCCTACACTGTCCATACCCAACACTGTCACATTCCCTCCACCCTCCTACACTGTCCCGTCCCCTACACTGTCCATCCCCTACACTGTCCCATCCCCTCCTCCCTCCTACACTGTCCATCCCCTACACTGTCCCATCCACTCCACCCTCCTACACTGTCCCATGCCCTCCTCCCTCCTACACTGTCCCGTCCCCTACATTGTCCATCCCCTACACTGTCCCATCCCCTACACTGTCCATTCCCTACACTGTCCCATCCTCTCCACCCACCTACACTGTCCCGTCCCCTTCACCCTCCTACACTGTCCCATCCCCTACACTGTCCCATCCTCTCCACCCACCTACACTGTCCCGTCCCCTTCACCCTCCTACACTGTCCCATCCCCTACACTGTCCCATCCACTCCACCCTCTTACAATGTCCTGTCCCCTCCACCCTCCTACACTGTCCCATCCCCTATACTGTCCCATCCCCTCCACCCTCCTACACTGTCCCATCCCCTACACAGTCCCATCCCCTCCACCCTCCTACACTGTCCCATCCCCTACACTGTCCCATCCCCTCCACCCTCCTACACTGTCCCATCCCCTACACTGTCCCATCCCCTCCACCCTCCTACACTGTCCCGTCCCCTCCATCCTACTACACTGTCCCATCCCCTACACTATCCCATCCCCTCCACCCTCCTACACTGTCCCGAACCCACCACCCTCCTACACTGTCCCGTCCCCTACACAGTCCCATTCACTCCACCCTCCTACACTGTCCCGAACCCTCCACCCTCCTACACTGTCGCATCCCCTCCACCCTCCTGCACAGTCCCATCCCCTCCACCCTCCTACACTATCCCATCCCCTCCACACTCCTACACTGTCCGATCCCCTCCATCCTCCTACACTGGCCATCCCCTACACTGTCCCATCCCCTCCACCCTCCTACACTGTCCCATCCCCTACACTGTCCATCCCCTACACTGTCCCATCCCCTCCACCCTCCTACACTGTCCGATCCCCTCCACACTCCTACACTGTCCCGTCCCCTACACTGTCCCATCCTCTCCACCCTCCTACACTGTCCCGTCCCCTCCACCCTCCTACACTGTCCCATTCCCTCCACCCTCCTACACTGTCCCCTCCCCTACACTGTCCAATCCCCTCCACCCTCCTACACTGTCCCATCCCCTCCATCCTCCTACACTGTCCATACCCAACACTGTCACATTCCCTCCACCCTCCTACACTGTCCCGTCCCCTACACTGTCCATCCCCTACACTGTCCCATCCCCTCCTCCCTCCTACACTGTCCATCCCCTACACTGTCCCATCCACTCCACCCTCCTACACTGTCCCATGCCCTCCTCCCTCCTACACTGTCCCGTCCCCTACATTGTCCATCCCCTACACTGTCCCATCCCCTACACTGTCCATTCCCTACACTGTCCCATCCACTCCACCCTCCTACACTGTCCCATGCCCTCCTCCCTCTTACACTGTCCCGTCCCCTACAGTGTCCCATCCTCTCCACCCACCTACACTGTCCCGTCCCCTTCACCCTCCTACACTGTCCCATCCCCTACACTGTCCCATCCACTCCACCCTCTTACACTGTCCTGTCCCCTCCACCCTCCTACACTGTCCCATCCCCTACACTGTCCCATCCCCTCCACCCTCCTACACTGTCCCATCCCCTACACAGTCCCATCCCCTCCACCCTCCTACACTGTCCCATCCCCTACATTGTCCCATCCCCTCCACCCTCCTACACTGTCCCATCCCCTCCACCCTCCTACACTGTCCAGTCCCCTCTACCCTCCTACACTGTCCCGTCCCCTACACTGTCCCATCCCCTCCACCCTCCTGCACAGTCCCGACCCCTCCACCCTCCTACACTGTCCCATCCCCTCCACCCTCATGCACAGTCCCGTCCCCACCACCCTCCTACACTGTCCCATCCCCTCCACTGTCCCATCTCCTCCAACCTCCTACACTGTCACATCCCTTCCACACTCCTACACTGTCCCATCCCCTCCATCCTCCTACACTGTCCATCCCCTACACTGTCCCATCCCCTCCACCCTCCTACACTGTCGCATCCCCTCCACCCTCCTACACTGTCACGTCCCCTCCACCCTCATGCACAGTCCCGTCCCCACCACACTCCTACATTGTCCCATCCCCTCCACTGTCCCATCTCCTCCACCCGCCTACACTGTCACATCCCTTCCACACTCCTACACTGTCCCATCCCCTCCATCCTCCTACACTGTCCATCCCCTACACTGTCCCATCCCCTCCACCCTCCTACACTGTCCCATCCCCCCCACCCTCCTACACTGTCGCATCCCCTCCACCCTCCTACACGGTCCCGTCCCCTACACTGTCCCATCCCCTCCACCCTCCTACACTGTCCAGTCCCCTCTACCCTCCTACACTGTCCCATCCCCTACACTGTCCCATCCCCTCCACCCTCCTACACTGTCCCGAACCCACCAGCGTCCTACACTGTCCTGTTCCATACACTGCCCCATCCCCTCCACCCTCCTGCACAGTCCCGTCCCCCCACCCTCCTACACTGTCCCATCCCCTACACTGTCAATCCCCTACACTGTCCCATCCCCTACACTGTCAATCCCCTACACTGTCCCATCCCCTCCACCCTCCTACACTGTCCCATCCCCTCCACACTCCTACACTGTCCGATCCCCTCCATCCTCCTACACTGGCCATCCCCTACACTGTCCCATCCCCTCCACCCTCCTACACTGTCCCATCCCCTACACTGTCCATCCCCTACACTGTCCCATCCCCTCCACCCTCCTACACTGTCCGATCCCCTCCACACTCCTACACTGTCCCGTCCCCTACACTGTCCCATCCTCTCCACCCTCCTACACTGTCCCGTCCCCTCCACCCTCCTACACTGTCCCATTCCCTCCACCCTCCTACACTGTCCCCTCCCCTACACTGTCCAATCCCCTCCACCCTCCTACACTGTCCCATCCCCTCCATCCTCCTACACTGTCCATACCCAACACTGTCACATTCCCTCCACCCTCCTACACTGTCCCGTCCCCTACACTGTCCATCCCCTACACTGTCCCATCCCCTCCTCCCTCCTACACTGTCCATCCCCTACACTGTCCCATCCACTCCACCCTCCTACACTGTCCCATGCCCTCCTCCCTCCTACACTGTCCCGTCCCCTACATTGTCCATCCCCTACACTGTCCCATCCCCTACACTGTCCATTCCCTACACTGTCCCATCCACTCCACCCTCCTACACTGTCCCATGCCCTCCTCCCTCCTACACTGTCCCGTCCCCTACAGTGTCCCATCCTCTCCACCCACCTACACTGTCCCGTCCCCTTCACCCTCCTACACTGTCCCATCCCCTACACTGTCCCATCCACTCCACCCTCTTACACTGTCCTGTCCCCTCCACCCTCCTACACTGTCCCATCCCCTACACTGTCCCATCCCCTCCACCCTCCTACACTGTCCCATCCCCTACACAGTCCCATCCCCTCCACCCTCCTACACTGTCCCATCCCCTACATTGTCCCATCCCCTCCACCCTCCTACACTGTCCCATCCCCTCCACCCTCCTACACTGTCCAGTCCCCTCTACCCTCCTACACTGTCCCGTCCCCTACACTGTCCCATCCCCTCCACCCTCCTGCACAGTCCCGACCCCTCCACCCTCCTACACTGTCCCATCCCCTCCACCCTCATGCACAGTCCCGTCCCCACCACCCTCCTACACTGTCCCATCCCCTCCACTGTCCCATCTCCTCCAACCTCCTACACTGTCACATCCCTTCCACACTCCTACACTGTCCCATCCCCTCCATCCTCCTACACTGTCCATCCCCTACACTGTCCCATCCCCTCCACCCTCCTACACTGTCGCATCCCCTCCACCCTCCTACACTGTCACGTCCCCTCCACCCTCATGCACAGTCACGTCCCCACCACACTCCTACATTGTCCCATCCCCTCCACTGTCCCATCTCCTCCACCCGCCTACACTGTCACATCCCTTCAACACTCCTACACTGTCCCATCCCCTCCATCCTCCTACACTGTCCATCCCCTACACTGTCCCATCCCCTCCACCCTCCTACACTGTCCCATCCCCCCCACCCTCCTACACTGTCGCATCCCCTCCACCCTCCTACACGGTCCCGTCCCCTACACTGTCCCATCCCCTCCACCCTCCTACACTGTCCAGTCCCCTCTACCCTCCTACACTGTCCCATCCCCTACACTGTCCCATCCCCTCCACCCTCCTACACTGTCCCGAACCCACCACCGTCCTACACTGTCCTGTTCCATACACTGCCCCATCCCCTCCACCCTCCTGCACAGTCCCGTCCCCCCACCCTCCTACACTGTCCCATCCCCTACACTGTCAATCCCCTACACTGTCCCATCCCCTACACTGTCAATCCCCTACACTGTCCCATCCCCTCCACCCTCCTACACTGTCCCATCCCCTCCACACTCCTACACTGTCCCGTCCCCTACACTGTCCCATCCTCTCCACCCTCCTACACTGTCCCGTCCCCTCCACCCTCCTACACTGTCCCGTCCCCGACACTGTCCCATCCCCTCCACCCTCCTACACTGTCCCCTCCCCTACACTGTCCCATCCCCTACACCCTCCTACACTGTCCCATCCCCTACACCCTCCTACACTGTCCCATCCCCTCCACACTCCTACTCTGTCCCGTCCCCTACACTGTCCCATCCTCTCCACCCTCCTACACTGTCACGTCCCCTCCACCCTCCTACACTGTCCCGAACCCTCCACCCTCCTACACTGTCCCATCCCCTCCACACTCCTACAATGTCCCATCCCCTCCATCCTCCTACACTGTCCATACCCAACACTGTCACATCCCCTCCACCCTCCTACACTGTCCCATCCCCTCCATCCTCCTACACAGTCCATACACAACACTGTCACATCCCCACCACCCCCCTACACTGTCCCGTCCCCTACACTGTCCATCCCCTACGCTGTCCCATCCACTCCACCCTCCTACACTGTCCCATCCCCTCCTCCCTCCTACACTGTCCATCCCCTACACTGTCCCATCCACTCCACCCTCCTACACTGTCGCATGCCCTCCTCCCTCCTACACTGTCCCGTCCCCTACACTGTCCCATCCTCTCCACCCACCTACACTGTCCCGTCCCCTTCACCCTCCTACACTGTCCCATCCCCTACACTGTCCTATCCACTCCACCCTCTTACACTGTCCTGTCCCCTCCACCCTCCTACACTGTCCCATCCCCTACACTGTCCCATCCCCTCCACCCTCCTACACTGTCCCATCCCCTACACAGTCCCATCCCCTCCACCCTCCTACACTGTCCCATCCCCTACACTGTCCCATCCCCTCCACCCTCCTACACTGTCCCATCCCCTACACTGTCCCATCCCCTCCACCCTCCTACACTGTCCCGTCCCCTCCATCCTACTACCATGTCCCATCCCCTACACTATCCCATCCCCTCCACCCTCCTACACTGTCCCGAACCCACCACCCTCCTACACTGTCCCGTCCCCTACACAGTCCCATTCACTCCACCCTCCTACACTGTCCCGAACCCTCCACCCTCCTACACTGTCGCATCCCCTCCACCCTCCTGCACAGTCCCATCCCCTCCACCCTCCTACACTATCCCATCCCCTCCACACTCCTACACTGTCCGATCCCCTCCATCCTCCTACACTGGCCATCCCCTACACTGTCCCATCCCCTCCACCCTCCTACACTGTCCCATCCCCTACACTGTCCATCCCCTACACTGTCCCATCCCCTCCACCCTCCTACACTGTCCGATCCCCTCCACACTCCTACACTGTCCCGTCCCCTACACTGTCCCATCCTCTCCACCCTCCTACACTGTCCCGTCCCCTCCACCCTCCTACACTGTCCCGTCCCCGACACTGTCCCATTCCCTCCACCCTCCTACACTGTCCCCTCCCCTACACTGTCCCATCCCCTACACCCTCCTACACTGTCCCATCCTCTCCACCCTCCTACACTGTCCCATCCCCTCCACCCTCCTACACTGTCCCATCCCTGACACTGTCCCATCCCCTCCACCCTCCTACACTGTCCCCTCCCCTACACTGTCCCATCCCCTACACCCTCCTACACTGTCCCATCCTCTCCACCCTCCTACACTGTCCCGTCCCCTCCACCCTCCTACACTGTCCCGAACCCTCCACCCTCCTGCACTGTCCCGTCCCCTACACTGTCCCATCCCCTACACCCTCCTACACTGTCCCATCCCCTCCACACTCCTACACTGTCCCATCCCCTCCATCCTCCTACACTGTCCATACCCAACACTGTCACATCCCCTCCACCCTCCTACACTGTCCCATCCCCTCCATCCTCCTACACTGTCCATACCCAACACTGTCACATCCCCTCCACCCTCCTACACTGTCCCGTCCCCTACACTGTCCCATCCACTCCACCCTCCTACACTGCCCCATCCCCTCCTCCCTCCTACACTGTCCATCCCCTACACTGTCCCATCCACTCCACCCTCCTACACTGTCCCATGCCCTCCTCCCTCCTACACTGTCCCGTCCCCTACATTGTCCATCCCCTACACTGTCCCATCCCCTACACTGTCCATCCCCTACACTGTCCCATCCACTCCACCCACCTACACTGTCCCGTCCCCTTCACCCTCCTACACTGTCCCATCCCCTACACAGTCCCATCCCCTCCACCCTCCTACACTGTCCCATCCCCTACATTGTCCCATCCCCTCCACCCTCCTACACTGTCCCATCCCCTACACTGTCCCATCCCCTCCACCCTCCTACCCTGTCCCGTCCCCTCCACCCTACTACACTGTCCCATCCCCTACACTATCCCATGCCCTCCACCCTCCTACACTGTCCCGAACCCTCCACCCTCCTACACTGTCGCATCCCCTCCGCCCTCCTGCACAGTCCCATCCCCTCCACCCTCCTACACTGTCCCATCCCCTCCACACTCCTACGCTGTCCGATCCCCTCCATCCTCCTACACTGGCCATCCCCTACACTGTCCCATCCCCTCCACCCTCCTACACTGTCGCATCCCCTCCACCCTCCTACACTGTCCCATCCCCTCCACCCTCCTACACTGTCCCATCCCCTACACTGTCCATCCCCTACACTGTCCCATCCCTTCCACCCTCATAACTGTCCCGTCCCCTACACTGTCCCATCCCCTCCACCTTCCTACACTGTCCCGTCCCCTACACTGCCCCATCCGCTCCAACCTCCTACACTGTCCCGAACCCTCCACCTTCCTACACTGTCCCGTCCCCTACACTGTCCCATCCCCTCCATCCTCCTGCACAGTCCCGTCCCCTCCACCCTCCTACACTGACCCATCCCCTCCACCCTCCTGCACAGTCCCGTCCCCACCACCCTCCTACACTGTCCCATTCCCTCCAACCTCCTACACCAAGGGTGTCAAACTCATTTTAGGTCACGGGCCGGATTGAGCAAAATGCAGCTTCATGTGGGCCGGATCAGTCGGACGCGTGTGAACGCAGCTTTCGTTGCCTCCGTTTTTTCAGCCTGCTCTCATGTGTCTCAGTCTCAGCTATAACTACAAAGTGTTTCACTTTACAAATTCTGTTTCTTATGAAGAAGACTGCCGAGCAAAACTGCCGAATAAACACTAAAAACCCTGAAAACCTGGTACTGGAATAAACTCAGCATTAGACATATCATACGCCATAGGCGCTTCGATTACTGGGGCCAGCTTTAATAGTAATTAGATATTTTCTCGCGGGCCAAAGATAATTCCACCGCGGGCCGGATTTGGCCCGCGGGCCTTGAGTTTGACATATATGTCCTACACTGTCCCATCCCCTCCACCCTCCTACACTGTCCCATCCCCTCCACCCTCCTGCACTGTCCAGTCCCCTCTACCCTCCTACACTGTCCAGTCCCCTACACTGTCCCATCCCCTCCACCCTCCTGCACAGTCCCGACCCCTCCACCCTCCTACACTGTCCCATCCCCTCCACCCTCATGCACAGTCCCGTCCCCACCACCCTCCTACACTGTCCCATCCCCTCCACTGTCCCATCTCCTCCACCCTCCTACACTGTCACATCCCTTCCACACTCCTACACTGTCCCATCCCCTCCATCCTCCTACACTGTCCATCCCCTACACTGTCCCATCCCCTCCACCCTCATGCACAGTCCCGTCCCCACCACCCTCCTACACTGTCCCATCCCCTCCACTGTCCCATCTCCTCCACCCTCCTACACTGTCACATCCCTTCCACACTCCTACACTGTCCCATCCCCTCCATCCTCCTACACTGTCCATCCCCTACACTTTCCCATCCGCTCCACCCTCCTACACTGTCCCATCCCCTCCACCCTCCTACACTGTTGCATCCCCTCCATCCTCCTACACTGTCCATCCCCTACACTGTCACATCCCCTCCACCCTCCTACACTGTCCCGTCCCCTACACTGTCCATCCCCTACACTGTCCCATCCACTCCACCCTCCTACACTGTCCCATGCCCTCCTCCCTCCTACACTGTCCCGTCCCCTACATTGTCCATCCCCTACACTGTCCCATCCCCTACACTGTCCATCCCCTACACTGTCCCATCCACTCCACCCTCCTACACTGTCCCATGCCCTCCTCCCTCCTACACTGTCCCGTCCCCTACACTGTCCCATCCTCTCCACCCTCCTACACTGTCCCGTCCCCTTCACCCTCCTACACTGTCCCATCCCCTACACTGTCCCATCTCCACCACCCTCCTACACTGTCCCGTCCCCTACACTGTCCCATCCACTCCACCCTCTTACACTGTCCAGTCCCCTCCACCATCCTACACTGTCCCATCCCCTACACTGTCCCATCCCCTCCACCCTCCTACACTGTCCCATCCCCTACACAGTCCCATCCCCTCCACCCTCCTACACTGTCCCGTCCCCTCCACCCTCCTACACTGTCCCATCCCCTCCACCCTCCTACACTGTCCCGTCCCCTCCACCCTCCTACACTGTCCCATCCCCTACACTGTCCCATCCCCTCCAACCTCCTACTCTGTCCAATCCCCTACACTTTTCCATCCCCTACTCCCTCATACACTGTCCCGTCCCCTACACTGTCCCATCCCCTCCACCCTCCTACACTGTCCCGTCCCCTCCACTCTCCTACACTGTCCCATCCCCAACACTGTCCCATCCCCTCCACCCTCTTACACTGTCCGGTCCCCTCCACCCTCCTACACTGTCCCATCCCCTACACTGTCCCATCCCCTACACTGTCCCATCCCCTCCACCCTCCTACACTGTCCCATCCCCTCCACCCTCCTACACTGTCCCATCCCCTACACTGTCCCATCCTCTCCACCCTCCTACACTGTCCCGTCCCCTACACTGTCCCATCCCCTCCACCCTCCTACACTGTCCCATCCCCTACACTGTCCCATCCTCTCCACCCTCCTACACTGTCCCGTCCCCTCCACCCTCCTACACTGTCCCATCCCCTCCACCCTCCTACACTGTCCCATCCCCTACACTGTCCCATCTCCTCCACCCTCCTACACTGTCCTGTCCCCTTCACCCTCCTACACTATCCCATCCCCTACACTGTCCCATCTCCTCCACCCTCCTACACTGTCCCGTCCCCTACACTGTCCCATCACCTCCACCCTCCTACACTGTCCCGAACCCTCCACCCTCCTACACTGTCCCGTCCCCAACACTGTCCCATCCCCTCCACCCTCCTACACTCCCATCCCCTCCACACTCCTACACTGTCCCATCCCCTCCACCCTCCTACGCTGTCCCGTCCCTTACACTGTCCCATCCCCTTCACCCTCCTACACTGTCCCATCCCCTCCACCCTCCTACCCTGTCCCATCCCCTACACTGTTCCATCCACTCCACCCTCCTACACTGTCCCGTCCTCTGCACTGTCCCATCCCCTCCACCCTCCTACACTGTCACATCCCCTCCACCCTCCTACACTGTCCCATCCCCTACACTGTCCCATCTCCTCCACCCTCCTACACTGTCCCGTCCCCTCCACCCTCCTACACCGTCCCATCCCCTACACTGTCCCATCCCCTACACTGTCCCACCCTCCTACACTGTCCCATCCCCTACACTGTCCCATCCCCTCCACCCTCCTACACTGTCCCGTCCCCTCCACCCTCCTACACTGTCCCATTCCCTACACTGTCCCATCCCCTACACTGTCCCATCCCCTACACTGTCCCACCCTCCTACACTGTCCCATCCCCTACACTGTCCCATCCCCTCCACCCTCCTACACTGACCCGTCCCCTCCACCCTCCTACACCGTCCAGTCCCCTACACTGTCCCATCCCCTCCACCCTCCTACACTGGCCCGTACCCTACACTGCCCCATCCCCTCCACACTCCTACACTGTCCCGTCCCCTCCACCCTCCTACACTGTCCCATCCCCTAAACTGTCCCATCCCCTCCACCCTCCTACCCTGTCCCATCCCCTACACTGTCCCATCTCCTCCACCCTCCTACACTGTCCCGTCCCCTCCACCCTCCTTCACCGTCCCGTCCCCTACTCTGTCCCGTCCCCTCCACCCTCCTACACTGTCACATCCCCTACACTGTCCCATCCCCACCACCCTCCTACCCTGTCCCATCCCCTACACTGTTCCATCCCCTCCACCCTCCTACACTGTCCCGTCCTCTGCACTGTCCCACACTCCTACACTGTCCCATCCCCTACACTGTCCCATCCCCTCCACCCTCCTACACTGTCCCGTCCCCTCCACCCTCCTACACCGTCCAGTCCTCTACTCTGTCCCATCTCCTCCTTCCTCCTACACTGTTCCATCTCCTCCATCCTCCTACACTGTTCAATCCCCTCCACCCTCCTACACTGTCCCATCCCCTCCACCCTCCTACACTGTCCCATCCCCTACACTGTCCCATCTGCTCCACCCTCCTACACTGTCCCGCCCCCTCCACCCTCCTAAACTGTCCCGTCCCCTACACTGTACCATTCCCTCCACCCTCCTACACTGTCCCGTCCCCTACACTGTCCCATCCCCTACACTGTCCCATCTCCTCCACCCTCCTACACTGTCCCGTCCCCTCCACTCTCCTACACGGTCCTGTCCCCTACACTGTCCCATCTCCTCCACCCTCCTACACTGTCCCATCCCCTACACCCCCCTACACTGGCCATCCCCTACACTGTCCCATCTCAACCACCCTCCTACACTGTCCCATCCCCTACACTGTCCCATCCCTCCACCCTCCTACACTGTCCCGTCCCCTCCACCCTACTACACTGTCCCATCCCCTACACTATCCCATCCCCTCCACCCTCCTACACTGTCCCGTCCCCTCCACCCTCCTACACTGTCCCATTCCCTACACTGTCCCATCCCCTCCACCCTCCTACACTGTCCCATCCCCTACAATGTCCCACCCTCCTACACTGTCCCATCCCCTACACTGTCCCATCCCCTCCACCCTCCTACACTGTCCCGTCCCCTCCACCCTCCTACACTGGCCCGTCCCCTACACTGTCCCATCCCCTCCACCCTCCTACACTGTCCCATCCCCTACACTGTCCCATCCCCTCCACCCTCCTACACTGTCCCATCCCCTCCTCCCTCCTACACTGTCCCATCCCCTACACTGTTCCATCCCCTCCACCCTCCTACACTGTCCGGTCCTCTGCACTGTCCCATCCCCTCCACCCTCCTACACTGTCCCATCCCCTACACTGTCCCATCCCCTTCACCCTCCTACACTGTCCCGTCCCCTCCACTTTCCTACACGGTCCCGTCCCCTACTCTGTCCCATCTCCTCCACCCTCCTACACTGTCCCGTCCCCTCCACACTCCTACACGGTCCCATCCCCTACACTGTCCTGTCCCCTCCACCCTCCTACACTGTCCCATCCCCTACACTGTCCCGTCCCCTCCACCCTCCTACACTGTCCCATCCCCTCCACCCTCCTACTCTGTCTCATCCCCTACACTGTCCCGTCCCCTCCACCCTCCTACACTGTCCCATCTCCTCCACCCTCCTACACTATCCCATCCGCTCCACCCTCCTACACTGTCCCATCCCCTACACTGTCCCATCCCCTCCACCCTCCTACTCTGTCTCATCCCCTACACTGTCCCGTCCCCTCCACTCTCCTGCACTGTCCCGTCTCCTCCACTCTCCTGCACTGTCCCTTCCCCTCCACCCCCCTGCACTGTCCTGTCTCGTCCACTCTCCTACACTGCCCTGTCCCCTCCACTCTCCTACACTGTCCTATCCCCTCCACCCTCCTACACTGTCCTGTCCCCTCCATTCTCCTACACTGTCCTATCCCCTCCACTCTCCTACACTGCCCTATCCCCTCCGCTCTCCTGCACTGTCCTGTCCCCTCCACTCTCCTACACTGTCCTATCCCCTCCGCTCTCCTACACTGTCCTGTCCCCTCCACTCTCCTACACTGACCCGTCCTCTCCGCTCTCCTACACTGTCCTGTCCCCTCCACTCTCCTACACTGTCCTATACCCTCCGCTCTCCTACACTGTCCTATCCCCTCCACCCTCCTACACTGTCCTGTCCCCTCCATTCTCCTACACTGTCCTATCCCCTCCGCTCTCCTACACTGTCCTGTCCCCTCCACTCTCCTACACTGTCCTATCCCCTCCGCTCTCCTACACTGTCCTGTCCCCTCCACTCTCCTACACTGACCCGTCCTCTCCGCTCTCCTACACTGTCCTGTCCCCTCCACCCTCCTACACTGTCACATCCCATACACTGTCCCATCCCCTCCACCCTCCTACACTGTCACATCCCCTACACTGTCCCGTCCCCTCCACTCTCCTGCACTGTCACATCCCCTACACTGTCCCATCCCCTCCACCCTCCTACACTGTCCCATCCCCTACACTGTCCCATCGCTTCCACCCTCCTACAATGTCCCGTACACTCCACTCTCCTGCACTGTCCCGTCCCCTCCACACTCCTACACGGTCCCATCCCCTACACTGTCCTGTCCCCTCCACCCTCCTACACCGTCCCGTCCCCTGCTCTGTCCCATCCTCTCCACCCTCCTACACTGTCCCATCCCCTACACTGTCCCATCCCCTCCACCCTCCTACACCGTCCCGTCACCTGCTCTGTCCCATCCTCTCCATCCTCCTACACTGTCCCGTCCCCTCCACCCTCCTACACTGTCCCATCTCTCCACCCTCCTACACTGTCCCGTCCACTCCACCCTCCTACACTGTCCCGTCCCCTACACTGTCCCATCCCCTCCACCCTCCTACACTGTCCCGTCCCCTACACTGTCCCATCCCCTACACTGTCCCGTCCCCTCCACCCTCCTACACTGTCCCATCCCCTTCACTATCCCATCTCCTCCACCCTCCTACACTCTCCCGTCCCCTCCACCCTCCTACACTGTCCCATCCCCTACACTGTCCCATCTCCTCCACCCTCCTACACTGTCCCGTCCCCTCCACCCTCCTACACTGTCCCATCCTCTCCACCCTCCTACACTGTCCCGTCCACTCCACTCCCCTGCACTGTCCCCTCCTCCACTATCCTACACTGTCCTGTCCCCTCCACTCTCCTACACTGTCCCATCCCCTACACTGTCCCATCCCCTCCACCCTCCTACACTGTCCCGTCCCCTCCACCCTCCTACACTGTCCCTTCCACTCCACTCTCCTGCACTGTCCCGTCTCCTCCACTCTCCTACACTGTCCTGTCCCCTCCACTCTCCTACACTGTCCCTTCCCCTTCACCCTCCTACACTGTCCCATCCCCTCCACCCTCCTACACTTTCCCGTACACTCCACTCTCCTGCATTGTCCCTTCCCCTCCACCCTCCTGCACTGTCCTGTCCCCTCCGCTCTCCTACAGTCCTGTCTCCTCCACACTCCTATTCTGTCCCTTCCCCTCCACCCTCCTGCACTGACCTGTCCCCTCCGCTCTCCTACAGTCCTGTCCCCTCCACTCTCCTGCACTGTCCTATCCCCTCCACTCCCCTACACTGTCCCGTCCACTCCACTCTCCTGCACTCTCCCATCTCCTCCACTCTCCTACACTGTCCCGTCCCCTCCACCCTCCTACATTGTCCCATCCCCTACACTGTCCCCTCCACCCTCCTGCACTGTCCTATCCCTTCCGCTCTCCTACAGTCCTGTCCCCTCCGCTCTCCTACACTGCCCTGTCCCCTCCGCTCTCCTACACTGTCCTGTCCCCTCCACTCTCCTACACTGCCCTGTCCCCTCCACTCTCCTACACTGTCCGTTCCCCTCCACTCTCCTACACTGTCCCGTACACTCCACTCTCCTACACTGCCCTGTCCCCTCCACACTCCTACACTGTCCGGTCCCCTCCACCCTCCTACACTGTCCCTTCCCCTCCACCCTCCTGCACTGTCCTATCCCCTCCGCTCTCCTACACTGTCCTGTCCCCTCCACTCTCCTACACTGCCCTGTCCCCTCCACTCTCCTACACTGTCCGTTCCCCTCCACTCTCCTACACTGTCCCGTACACTCCACTCTCCTACACTGCCCTGTCCCCTCCACACTCCTACACTGTCCTGTCCTCTCCACTCTCCTGCACTCTCCCTTCCCCTCCACCCTCCTGCACTGTCCTATCCCCTCCGCTCTCCTACAGTCCTGTCCCCTCCGCTCTCCTACACTGCCCTGTCCCCTCCGCTCTCCTACACTGTCCTGTCCCCTCCACTCTCCTACACTGCCCTGTCCTCTCCACTCTCCTGCACTCTCCCTTCCCCTCCACCCTCCTGCACTGTCCTATCCCCTCCGCTCTCCTACAGTCCTGTCCCCTCCGCTCTCCTACACTGCCCTGTCCCCTCCGCTCTCCTACACTGTCCTGTCCCCTCCACTCTCCTACACTGCCCTGTCCCCTCCACTCTCCTACACTGTCCGGTCCCCTCCACTCTCCTACACTGTCCCATCCCCTCCACTCTCCTACACTGCCCTGTCCCCTCCACTCTCCTGCACAGTCCTATCCCCTCCACTCTCCTACACTGTCCTGTCCCCTCCACTCTCCTACACTGCCCTGTCCCCTCCACTCTCCTACACTGTCCGGTCCCCTCCACTCTCCTACACTGCCCTGTCCCCTCCACCCTCCTGCACTGACCTGTCCCCTCCGCTCTCCTACAGTCCTGTCCCCTCCACTCTCCTGCACTGTCCTATCCCCTCCACTCTCCTGCACTGTCCCATCCCCTCCACCCTCCTACACTGTCCCGTCCCCTACACTGTCCCATCCCCTACACTGTCCCATCTCCTCCACCCTACTACACTGTCCCATCTCCTACACTATCCCATCCCCTCCACCCTCCTACACTGTCCCGTCCCCACCACCCTCCTACACTGTCCCATCCCCTACACTGTCCCGACCCTCCACCCTCCTACACTGTCCCATCGCTTCCACCGTCCTACACTGTCCCGTACACTCCACTCTCCTGCACTGTCCCGTCTCCTCCACTCTCCTACAGTCCTGTCCCCTCCACTCTCCTGCACTGTCCTATCCCCTCCACTCCCCTACACTGTCCCGTCCACTCCACTCTCCTGCACTCTCCCATCTCCTCCACTCTCCTACACTGTCCCGTCCCCTCCACCCTCCTACACTGTCCCCTCCACCCTACTGCACTGTCCTGTCCTCTCCACTCTCCTGCACTCTCCCTTCCCCTCCACCCTCCTGCACTGTCCTATCCCCTCCGCTCTCCTACAGTCCTGTCCCCTCCGCTCTCCTACACTGCCCTGTCCCCTCCGCTCTCCTACACTGTCCTGTCCCCTCCACTCTCCTACACTGTCCTATCCCCTCCACCCTCCTGCACTGTCCGGTCCCCTCCACTCTCCTACACTGTCCGGTCCCCTCCACTCTCCTACACTGTCCCGTACACTCCACTCTCCTACACTGCCCTGTCCCCTCCACTCTCCTACACTGTCCGGTCCCCTCCACTCTCCTACACTGCCCTGTCCCCTCCACCCACCTGCACTGACCTGTCCCCTCCGCTCTCCTACAGTCCTGTCCCCTCCACTCTCCTGCACTGTCCTATCCCCTCCACTCTCCTGCACTGTCCCATCCCCTCCACCCTCCTACACTGTCCCGTCCCCTACACTGTCCCATCCCCTACACTGTCCCATCTCCTCCACCCTACTACACTGTCCCATCCCCTACACTATCCCATCCCCTCCACCCTCCTACACTGTCCCGTCCCCACCACCCTCCTACACTGTCCCATCCCCTACACTGTCCCGTCCCCTCCACCCTCCTACACTGTCCCATCGCTTCCACCATCCTACACTGTCCCGTACACTCCACTCTCCTGCACTGTCCCGTCTCCTCCACTCTCCTACACTGTCCTGTCCCCTCCACTCTCCTACACTGTCCTGTCCCCTCCACCCTCCTACACTGTCCCATCGCTTCCACCGTCCTACACTGTCCCGTACACTCCACTCTCGTGCACTGTCCCGTCTCCTCCATCCTCCTGCACTGTCCGGTCCTCTCCACTCTCCTGCACTGTCCCTTCCCCTCCACCCTCCTGCACTATCCTATCCCCTCCGCTCTCCTACAGTCCTGTCCCCTCCGCTCTCCTACACTGTCCCGTCCCCTCCACTCTCCTACACTGTCCTGTCCCCTCCACTCTCCTACACTGTCCCATTCCCTCCACCCTCCTACACTGTCCCGTCCTCTCCACTCTCCTACACTGTGCTGTCCCCTCCACCCTCCTACACTGTCCTGTCCCCTCCACTCTCCTACACTGTGCTGTCCCCTCCACTCTCCTACACTGTCCCTTCCCCTCCACTCTCCTACACTGTCCCATCCACTCCGCTCTCCTACACTGTCCTGTCCCCTCCACTCTCCTACACTGTCCCATCCCCTCCGCTCTCCTACACTGTCACGTCCACTCCACTCTCCTGCACTGTCCTGTCTCCTCCACTCTCCTACACTGTCCTGTCCCCTCCACTCTCCTACAGTGCCCTGTCCCCTCCACTCTCCTGCACTGTCCTATCCCCTCCACTCTCCTACACTGTCCTGTCCCCTCCACTCTCCTACAGTGCCCTGTCCCCTCCACTCTCCTACACTGTCCTATCCGCTCCACTCTCCTACACTGTCCTGTCCCCTCCACTCCCCTACACTGTCCCATCCCCTCCGCTCTCCTACACTGTCACGTCCACTCCACTCTCCTGCACTGTCCTGTCTCCTCCACTCTCCTACACTGTCCTGTCCCCTCCACTCTCCTACAGTGCCCTGTCCCCTCCACTCTCCTGCACTGTCCTATCCCCTCCACTCTCCTACACTGTCCTGTCCCCTCCACTCTCCTACAGTGCCCTGTCCCCTCCACTCTCCTACACTGTCCTATCCCCTCCACTCTCCTACACTGTCCTGTCCCCTCCACTCTCCTACAGTGCCCTGTCCCCTCCACTCTCCTGCACTGTCCTATCCCCTCCACTCTCCTACACTGTCCTATCCCCTCCGCTCTCCTACACTGTCACGTCCACTCCACTCTCCTGCACTGTCCCGTCTCCTCCACTCTCCTGCACTGTCCCATCCCCTCCGATCTTCTACACTGTCACGTCCACTCCACTCTCCTACACTGTCCCTTCCCCTCCACCCTCCTGCACTGTCCCTTCCGCTCCACCCTCCTGCACTGTCCCGTCCCCTCCACTCTCCTGCACTGCCCTGTCCCCTCCACTCTCTTACACTGTCCCTTCCCCTCCACCCCCCTGCACTGTCCTGTCTCGTCCACTCTCCTACACTGCCCTGTCCCCTCCACTCTCCTACACTGTCCTATCCCCTCCGCTCTCCTACACTGTCCTGTCCCCTCCACTCTCCTACACTGTCCTATCCCCTCCGCTCTCCTACACTGTCCTGTCCCCTCCACTCTCCTGCACTGTCCTATCCCCTCCGCTCTCCTACACTGTCCTGTCCCCTCCACTCTCCTACACTGTCCTATCCCCTCCGCTCTCCTACACTGTCCTGTCCCCTCCACTCTCCTACACTGTCCCGTCCCCTCCGCTCTCCTACACTGTCCTGTCCCCTCCACTCTCCTACACTGCCCTGTCCCCTCCACTCTCCTACACTGTCCTGTCCCCTCCACTCTCCTGCACTGTCCTATCCCCTCCGCTCTCCTACACTGTCCTGTCCCCTCCGCTCTCCTACACTGTCCCGTCCCCTCCACTCTCCTACACTGTCCCGTCCCCTCCGCTCTCCTACACTGTCCTATCCCCTCCGCTCTCCTACACTGTCCTGTCCCCTCCACTCTCCTACAGTGCCCTGTCCCCTCCACTCTCCTGCACTGTCCTATCCCCTCCACTCTCCTACACTGTCCTGTCCCCTCCACTCTCCTACAGTGCCCTGTCCCCTCCACTCTCCTACACTGTCCTATCCGCTCCACTCTCCTACACTGTCCTGTCCCCTCCACTCCCCTACACTGTCCCATCCCCTCCGCTCTCCTACACTGTCACGTCCACTCCACTCTCCTGCACTGTCCTGTCTCCTCCACTCTCCTACACTGTCCTGTCCCCTCCACTCTCCTACAGTGCCCTGTCCCCTCCACTCTCCTGCACTGTCCTATCCCCTCCACTCTCCTACACTGTCCTGTCCCCTCCACTCTCCTACAGTGCCCTGTCCCCTCCACTCTCCTACACTGTCCTATCCCCTCCACTCTCCTACACTGTCCTGTCCCCTCCACTCTCCTACAGTGCCCTGTCCCCTCCACTCTCCTGCACTGTCCTATCCCCTCCACTCTCCTACACTGTCCTATCCCCTCCGCTCTCCTACACTGTCACGTCCACTCCACTCTCCTGCACTGTCCCGTCTCCTCCACTCTCCTGCACTGTCCCATCCCCTCCGATCTTCTACACTGTCACGTCCACTCCACTCTCCTACACTGTCCCTTCCCCTCCACCCTCCTGCACTGTCCCTTCCGCTCCACCCTCCTGCACTGTCCCGTCCCCTCCACTCTCCTGCACTGCCCTGTCCCCTCCACTCTCTTACACTGTCCCTTCCCCTCTACCCCCTGCACTGTCCTGTCTCGTCCACTCTCCTACACTGCCCTGTCCCCTCCACTCTCCTACACTGTCCTATCCCCTCCGCTCTCCTACACTGTCCTGTCCCCTCCACTCTCCTACACTGTCCTATCCCCTCCGCTCTCCTACACTGTCCTGTCCCCTCCACTCTCCTGCACTGTCCTATCCCCTCCGCTCTCCTACACTGTCCTGTCCCCTCCACTCTCCTACACTGTCCTATCCCCTCCGCTCTCCTACACTGTCCTGTCCCCTCCACTCTCCTACACTGTCCCGTCCCCTCCGCTCTCCTACACTGTCCTGTCCCCTCCACTCTCCTACACTGCCCTGTCCCCTCCACTCTCCTACACTGTCCTGTCCCCTCCACTCTCCTGCACTGTCCTATCCCCTCCGCTCTCCTACACTGTCCTGTCCCCTCCGCTCTCCTACACTGTCCCGTCCCCTCCACTCTCCTACACTGTCCCGTCCCCTCCGCTCTCCTACACTGTCCTATCCCCTCCGCTCTCCTACACTGTCCTGTCCCCTCCACTCTCCCACACTGTCCCATCCCCTACACTGTCCCGTCCCCTCCGCTCTCCTACACTGTCCTGTCCCCTCCACTCTCCTACACTGTCCTATCCCCTCCGCTCTCCTACACTGTCCTGTCCCCTCCACTCTCCCACACTGTCCCATCCCCTACACTGTCCCGTCCCCTCCACTCTCCTACACTGTCCTGTCCCCTCCACTCTCCTACACTGTCCTATCCCCTCCGCTCTCCTACACTGTCCTGTCCCCTCCACTCTCCCACACTGTCCCATCCCCTACACTGTCCCATCCCCTCCACTCTCCTACACTGTCCTGTCCCCGCCACTCTCCTACACTGTCCTGTCCCCTCCACTCTCCTACACTGTCCCTTCCCCTCCACTCTCCTACACTTTCCCTTCCCCTCCACACTCCTACACTGTCCCATTCCCTCCACCGTCCTACACTGTCCCGCCCCTCCATCCTCCTACACTGTCCCGTCCCCTCCATCCTCCTACACTGTCCCATCCCCTACACTGTCCCATCTCCTCCACCCTCCTACACTATCCCGTCCCCTACACTGTGCCATCCCCTCCACCCTCCTACACTGTCCCATCCCCTCCACCCTCCTACACTGTCCCATCCCCTACACAGTCCCATCCCCTCCACCCTCCTACAATGTCCCGTCCCCTCCACGCTCCTACACTGTCACGTCCCCTCCACCCTCCTACACTGTCCCATCCCCTACACTGTCCCATCCCCTCCACTCTCCTACACTGTCCCGTCCCCTCCACCCTCCTACACTGTCCCATTCGCTCCACCCTCCTACACTGTCCCGTCCCCTACACTGTCACATCCCCTCCACCCTCCTACACTGTCCCATCACCTACACTGTCCCATCTCCTCCACCCTCCTACACTGTCCCATCCCCTCCACCCTCCTACACTGTCCCATCCCCTCCACCCTCCTACACTGTCCCATCCCCTACACTGTCCCATCCCCTCCACCCTCCTACACTGTCCCATCCCCTCCACCCTCCTACACTGTCCTGTCCCCTCCACCCTCCTACACCGTCCCGTCCCCTGCTCTGTCCCATCCTCTCCACCCTCCTACACTGTCCCATCCCCTACACTGTCCCATCCCCTCCACCCTCCTACACTGTCCTGTCCCCTCCACCCTCCTACACCGTCCCGTCCCCTGCTCTGTCCCATCCTCTCCATCCTCCTACACTGTCCCGTCCCCTCCACCCTCCTACACTGTCCCATCTCTCCACCCTCCTACACTGTCCCGTCCCCTACACTGTCCCATCCCCTCCACCCTCCTACACTGTCCCGTCCCCTACACTGTCCCATCCCCTACACTGTCCCGTCCCCTCCACCCTCCTACACTGTCCCATCCCCTTCACTATCCCATCTCCTCCACCCTCCTACACTGTCCCGTCCCCTCCACCCTCCTACACTGTCCCATCCCCTACACTGTCCCATCTCCTCCACCCTCCTACACTGTCCCGTCCCCTCCACTCTCCTACACTGTCCCATCCCCTACACTGTCCCGTCCCCTCCACCCTCCTACACTGTCCCATCCCCTACACTGTCCCATCCTCTCCACCCTCCTACACTGTCCCGTCCACTCCACTCTCCTGCAATGTCCCGTCTCCTCCACTCTCCTACACTATCCTGTCCCCTCCACTCTCCTACACTGTCCCATCCCCTACACTGTCCCATCCCCTCCACCCTCCTACACTGTCCCGTCCCCTCCACCCGCCTACACTGTCTCGTCCACTCCACTCTCCTGCACTGTCCCGTCTCCTCCACTCTCCTACACTGTCCTGTCCCCTCCACTCTCCTACACTGTCCCTTCCCCTCCACCCTCCTACACTGTCCCATCCCCTCCACCCTCCTACACTTTCCCGTACACTCCACTCTCCTGCATTCTCCCTTCCCCTCCACCCTCCTGCACTGTCCTGTCCCCTCCGCTCTCCTACAGTCCTGTCTCCTCCACACTCCTATGCTGTCCCTTCCCCTCCACCCTCCTGCACTGACCTGTCCCCTCCGCTCTCCTACAGTCCTGTCCCCTCCACTCTCCTGCACTGTCCTATCCCCTCCACTCTCCTACACTGTCCCATCCCCTCCACCCTCCTACACTGTCCCTTCCCCTCCACCCTCCTGCACTGTCCTATCCCCTCCGCTCTCCTACAGTCCTGTCCCCTCCGCTCTCCTACACTGCCCTGTCCCCTCCGCTCTCCTACACTGTCCGGTCCCCTCCACTCTCCTACACTGTCCCATCCCCTCCACTCTCCTACACTGTCCTGTCCCCTCCACTCTCCTGCACTGTCCTGTCCCCTCCGCTCTCCTACACTGTCCTGTCCCTCCACTCTCCTACACTGTCCCATCCCCTCCACTCTCCTACACTGTCCCATCCCCTCCACTCTCCTACACTGTCCTGTCCCCTCCGCTCTCCTACACTGTCCTGTCCCCTCCACTCTCCTACACTGTCCCATCACCTCCACTCTCCTACACTGCCCTGTCCCCTCCACTCTCCTACACTGTCCTGTCCCCTCCACTCTCCTACTCTGTCCCTTCCCCTCCACCCTCTTGCACTGTCCCATCCCCTCCGCTCTCCTACACTGTCCTGTCCCCTTCGCTCTCCTACACTGTCCTGTCCCCTCCACTCTCCTACACTTTTTCTGCACTCATTTATAGTTTGACCTTTTCAAAGTACTCGGAGTAAATTTATTAACAAATTTATTTTACGTCACCATATACAACTTTGAGAATTATTTTCTTGCAGGCATTTACTGGAAAAAAAGAAATGCAATAAAATTTTACAGAAAGTACTATCATGATGGAAAATGGATGAACACCAATGTGCAAAGGAAGACAAGCCATGTAAATAAAAGTAACGCTGAGAACGAGTGGGAAATGCGTGTAGAATCCGTTCAGGGTGGTGGTGAACAAAGGTGTCCATGCCTGCTGGCTGCTCGTGAACCTGGTGCGTGGGACCTCGGGCTCCTGCCCAGTGATAGCAGTGAGAAAGAACCTGGCCCTGATGGTGGGGTCCTCGATGATGGAAGCTGCTTTCCTGCGGCATTGCTCCTTGTAAAAGCTCTCAGTGGTGGGGAGGGCTTTGCCTGTGATGGACTGGACTGGCTACCTTAAAGTACCACAGTAATGAAAAGATCTGTATAAACAGTCTTCAAGACAGGTTTTTCACTCTACCTTGATACTTATGAGCAAAATAAACTGATCTACCTATTTCCCAGCTTCCGCCTGTACGACACACACCCAACCAAACCAGCTTCTGGGGTTCACACGCTCGAACTCTCTGGGATATGGACAGCTGGCACAGCCCCTTTAAAGATTCAGGACTGTCCCACTAATTGGCAATCGTGTTCTGGATGCCAAGAATTGAGTTTTTAAAGAGCACCTGAACAGTGTTCGATGGTGAACCCAACCAGAGATATTGTCTAGCGTTTGATTTGTGCTCAGTTCTCAATCTAGTTTTATTCCGTGACTTGACCTAGCCTCAGATACTCTGGAGTTTGGGTCCAAACCATCCTCGTTAAGGACTCTCGTCACACTACAACTGAGTCAGTGGGGTATCACAGTCTTTTCACCGGAGGATTTCCAGTCAGACCCTGCAGATACACCATCTCCATTTGTCAGCTTTCGCAAGAAGGAAGTCAGAGTCGCTCGGGAGAGCCAGACAGTCACACCACAGAGCCTGTACATCTCCCAACCCTGGAGAGATTAGGGCTGGACTCTCGGCACACCTCTACTGCACCCCTACCAAGCCGTGCTACAAAACTAAATTCCAGAATGTTAGATAAATCACTTTGGCCATGGTGAACACTCACCATGCCCTCCCCCGCTCCACAGCGCTGCCAAGAATGGCGAGTGGGAGATAAAATCCCAGCAGCCTGCTGATGCCCACTTTCACAGGCCTGGTGTTAGGGTATGAAAGCCAGGCCCCAGTGTGAAGAGATAGTCACAAATGTGTGGCTTTGCCCCCTCATTGACTGGGATCTTGCCCAACAAACACCCCTTCAGTTCTGAACTCAGCAGGTCGGGCAGCATCCGTTGACGGCTCATTTCAATGGATGCTGCCCCACCTGCTGAGTTCATCCAGCGTGTTTGTACGTGTTCATTTGACCATAGCACCTGCAGTGAACTTTGTGTTTACCCTCTCAGTTATGCCTGTTACCCACCTGTCAAACACTACAGCAAAACCAAAGCAGAATGCATTCCTAAACCCTCCCATAACAGAGATCCATTTATTTGACGATACAGCGCAGAATTGACCCTTCTGACCCTTTGAGTCACACTGCCCAGCTACCCGCCGATTTAAACCGAGCCTAATGATGGGACAACATACAATGACCAACTATCCAATTCACTAGTGTGTCTTTGGACCGAGGGAAGAAAGGGGAATGCCTGGAGGGAACCCACACATACGCAGGAAGGAACGCACAAACTTCCTGTGACAGCGGACACCGGAACTGAACTCTGAACTTCAACACCCTGAGCAGTCACAGTAACAGCTATGTTACCGCAATGGTCAGAGTAAACCGTACACACAGTAATAATAAATCAGTGAACAGAGTGATGTGTGCAGAACAACAGAACAGTGTGAGGTGCTGCAGGGAAAACTGAAGTGACAACAACAGAATTAACAGATGGAGGGGAATTGAGGGTCTGAGAGTCACTGGGAAGGGAATGTGAAAGGGGGGAATTGAGGGTCTGAGAGTCACTGGGAAGGGAATGTGAAAGGGGGGAATTGAGGGTCTGAGAGTCACTGGGAAGGGAATGTGAAAGGGGGGAATTGAGAATCCGAGAGTCACTGGGAAGGGAATGTGAAAGGGGGGAATTGAGAATCCGAGAGTCACTGGGAAGGGAATGTGAAAGGGGTGAATTGAGAATCCGAGAGTCACTGGGAAGGGAATGTGAAAGGGGGGAATTGAGGGTCTGAGAGTCACTGGGAAGGGAATGTGAAAGGGGGGGAATTGAGGGTCTGAGAGTCACTGGGAAGGGAATGTGAAAGGGGGGAATTGAGGGTCTGAGACTCACTGGGAAGGGAATGTGAAAGGGGGGAATTGAGGATCTGAGAGTCACTAGGAAGGGAATGTGAAAGGGGGGAATTGAGGGTCTGAGAGTCACTGGGAAGGGAATGTGAAAGGGGGGAATTGAGGGTCCGAGAGTCACTGGGAAGGGAATGTGAAAGGGGTGAATTGAGAATCCGAGAGTCACTAGGAAGGGAATGTGAAAGGGGGGAATTGAGGGTCCAAGAGTCACTGGGAAGGGAATGTGAAAGGGGTGAATTGAGAATCCGAGAGTCACTGGGAAGGGAATGTGAAAGGGGGGGAATTGAGGGTCTGAGAGTCACAGGGAAGGGAATGTGAAAGGGGGGGAATTGAGGGTCTGAGAGTCACTGGGAAGGGAATGTGAAAGGGGGGAATTGAGAATCCGAGAGTCACTGGGAAGGGAATGTGAAAGGGGGGGAATTGAGGGTCTGAGAGTCACTGAGAAGGGAATGTGAAAGGGGGGAATTGAGGGTCTGAGAGTCACTAGGAAGGGAATGTGAAAGGGGTGATTGGTTCGTAAGTCTGATAGCAGTGAAGAAGGAATTGTCTGGTCATCTAGGCTTTCAAGGGTGGCAGAAGTCCTTGATGAGACTGTTAGCCTCCTGATGCAATGCACTATGAAGATGGTCTGGATGGAAAGGAGTGATGAATCTCTGATAGGCTGGGCAGTGTTTGCTACTCTCCGTAGGTTCCGCTGGTCCACAGTGGAGCACTTTGTAATCTAGCCTGGGGTGCAACTCATCGGGGAACTTTCTATGCCATATCTGTAAATGTTCGAGAGAATCCACGTGGAAAATTTGAACTAGATGATGCCTAAGAAGTTATATGTACAAAAGTTGCTTCCCAACCACTGGATCAGCTTGAAGGGATGAGGAGAGAGGGTGGTCTGCACTTGCTGAGGGCTGCCTAGCGTTGGAGAGTGAGGGGCGAGGGGCATGTGTGGACAATCTTTGTGTGCAATGGGTAAACACTTCCAATTTCTCGACTCACAACCATGGTCTCAGGCTCTTTTGCAGTCAATGTCACAGATGACAGCACAATAAAGCTCCGATAATCTAAATCAGAATCAGGTTTATTATCACTGACTTATGTTGTGAAATTTGTTGTTTTCTGGCAGCAATTCAGTGTAAAATATACTATCAGTTACAATGGGGTACATGCAGGCACATACATTGGGGACTTCAGTATGCAACTGGAAAATCAGGTTGGTGTCGAACTATAACAGAGGGAATTTGTTGAATGGCTTTTCAGGGCAGATTATGTTTGATTGATTCAGCACCGATATACAGGAATAGAAACAGATGTAGATTGAGAGACCGTTTCGCTGAACACCTACACTCCACCCACCAGAAGAAGCAGGATCTCCCGGTGGCCACCCATTTTAATTCCACTTTCCATTCCGACATGTCAGTCCATTGACTCCTCTGCTGTCGTGATGAGGCCACACTCAGGTTGGAGGAACAACACTTTATATTTCATCTGGGTAGTCTCCAACCTGATGGCATGAACATCGAATTCTCAAACTTCCAATAATGTTCCCACCTCCACCCCTTCACCATCTCCCATCTCCTTTTCCCTCTCTCACCTTAACTCCTTGCCTCCCCTCCCTTTTCTTTCTTCCATGGTCTTCTGCCCTCCTTCTCCAGCCCTGTACCTCTTTCAACAATCAACTTCCCAGCTCTTTACCTCATCCCTTCCCCCTCTCCCGGTTTCACCTGTCACCCTGTGTTTCTCTCTCCCCTCCCCCCACCTTTTAAATCTACTTCTTCTCTTTTTGACTCCAGTCCTGCCAAAGGGTCGGCCCAAAACATTGACTGTGCTCCTTTCCATAGATGCTGCCTGGCCTGCTGAGTTCCTCCAGCACTTTGTGCGTGTGTTATTGTCTGTGGCCACTTTATTAGGTACACCTGTACACCTGCTCATTTATGCAAATATCTAATCAGACAATCACACGGCAACAACTCATTGTGTAAAAGCCTGCAGACATGGTCAAGACGTTCAGCTGTTGTTCAGACCAAACATCAGAATGGAGAAGAAATGACTGACCAGGGAATGATTGCTGGTGCCAGACAGGGTGGTTTGAGTATCTCAGAACGTGCTGATCTCCTCGGGTTTTTATGCACAACAGACTCTGGAGTTCACAGAGAGTGGTGTGAAAACAAAAAACATCCAGTGAGTGGCAGTTCCGTGAGAGAATATGCCTTGTTAATGAGAGAGGTCAGAGGAGAATGGCCAGACTGGTTCAAGCTGACAGGAAGGTGACTGTGACTCAGATAACCACACGCTACACCAGTGGTGTGCAGAAGAGCATCTCCAAATGCACAACATGTTATATATATAAAATCCATTCAAAAATTGTGAGGACGTGTTCACGGGTTCATGGTCCGTTCAGAAATCCGATGGTGGAGGGGAAGATGCTGTTCCTAAATATTGAGTGTGTGTCTTCAGGCTCCTGTACCTCCTCCCTGATGGTAACAATGAGAAGAGGACATGTCCTGGGTGGTGAGGGGTCCTTGATGATGGATGCTGCCTTTTTGAGGCAGGACCTTTTGAAGATTTCCTCAATGCTGGCGAGGCTAGCGCCCTTGATGAAGCTGACTGAGTTCGCAAACCTCCACAGCTTTTTCCAATCCAGTGCATCGGCCCTACCATCCAGACTGCAATGGAAGCAGTTAGAACACTCTCCACAGTACATTTGTAGGAACTTGCTACAGTTTTTAGTGACATACCAAATCTCCTCAAACTCCTGGTGAAATATAGCCACTGATGTGTGTTCTTTGTAATGTCATCAAGACGTTGTGGTGGGGAGGGTGTGATCTAACAGAGAGCATAGTGATGATGTTTCTGTGGGTGCAGGGGGGTTACAGTCTGCATTCATTCCACCGTTCACTGGTGCACAAACTGGCTGTCGTTACAAGTCAAGTCAAGTCACTTTTATTGTCATTTCGACCATAACTGCTATGTACAGTACATAGTAAAAATGAGACGTTTTTCAAGACCATGGTGTTACATGACACAGTACAAAAACTAGACTGAACTATGTAAAAAACAACACAGAGAGAGAAAAAACAACTACACTAGACTACAGACCTACCCAGGATTGCATAAAATGCACAAAACAGTGCAGACATTACAATAAATAATAAACAAGACAATAGGGCAGTAAGGTGTCAGTCCAGGCTTCGGGTATTGAGGAGTCTGATAGCTTGAGGGAAGAAACTGTTACATAGTCTGTTCGTGAGAGCCCGAATGCTTCGGTGCCTTTTCCCGGACGGCAGGAGGGAGAAGAGTTTGTACATCAGAGAACCAGACAATAATACTTAATAATCTTGCAGTGGAAAATCATGATCACAATGGTTCTTTTTAAACTGTGATATCACACCATGTCACATTCTTCCACCACAACTGGAAGAAGGGAATGCTCTTTTGTGGCTGAGGTTTCTGGGACCAATGATTTTGTAAGGTTTTGCGTGAATTCATGGCCTTACAATTACGTATGATTGCACTAACTTCAACCAGAACTGATTAACAGATTTGAAATGCAAAACGCTGCTGATGCTGCTGTAGATCCGAAATAAAAGCAGATGATTTTGGAAACACTCGGCAGCTCAGGCAGCGTCTGTGGAGAGAGAAACAGAGTTAATATTTCAGCTCCATGGACCTTTATTGGAGTTCATGTTTGATTTGTTTCACAGATAAGCCCAAGCTACCACAGAAATGATTATTAATTTGGAATAATGTAGAGGACATTGTTCCAGTGGAAGTCAAGATAAACTCCAGGGATGGCACCTCAGTTTTAATTAGACTCAGCATGAAGTTCAACAAATTTGATTTGTCACTGAAGCTTCTCAGTCATTCACTCAAAGCACAGCCCTTCACTGATACCCTCCCCTCCTCTGCCCCCATTCTTCCTGCCTTTCGTCTTGCTTAAGGTCTATTATCAATTTCTGCAATTCTGACCAAAGGTCATTGAAACATTAGCTGTTTCTCTCTCCTCTGATACGGCCTGGCTTGTTGAGTAATTCAAGCCATTTCTGCTTTTACTCCCCCATGAGGCACATTTGGTAATTGGGTCGTTATGGTTATGCGTACTGAGGTACAGTGAACTACCTGTTTGCGTCTCATCCAGACAGATTATTCAAAGCATAAGGACATCAAGAGAGAAGCAATAACAGAATGTAGAACGTAGCGTCCCAGTCAGACAGGAAGTGCAGTACAATCAGACAATAAGATGCAAGGGCCAAGACGAAGCAGATTGTGAGGTCAAGTGTCCACTTTTCTCATCCTAGCGGTCTGGGCAAGAGTCTGATAATACCGTGACAGAAGCTGACTAACATGGTGCTGCATGCTTTCAAGCTTTTGTACCCTCTGCAGAGAGAATGCCTGGGGTGGGTGGAGACTTTGATGTTGGCTGCTTGGAATATATTAGTGAGACGTGTAGAAGGAGTCCATGGAGGGGATGCTGCTTCCAGTGACATGCTGGGCTGCAGCCACAAGTCTCTGCAGCTGCAGGTAGTCCTGAGCAGAGTAGATGCCTCGGTGCATCTGGCTGGGGCACTTCCAATGGTGCATCAGTAAAACCAGTCGGACGTGCTGAGGGGGTAAAGGTGCTGGTGTGTTCCCGTGGCCATGTAGTTGGGCCAGGACAAGTTATTGGTTATAGGAACAGGGAGCTCTGTACACCCTCCTCCTCAGTACCATTGATACGAGCAGGAGTGTCACTCACACCCAACTTTTGGTGATTAATTTTCTCTTTTCTCTCCTTCCGACAGCAAACACCAAACAATTGCGATCCAGGTCTGTTTCATTTCCTTGTGATTGCTCACCAAGGGTACCTACAGGTCGGGTTTGAAAACAGGAGGATGTGAACTTTAAAGTCAAGGCCAGCCTTGAATGGAAGCAAGCACAGGTCAGAGTGAGTGAAGAACTCTCGGAGAGCATTAGGACACAAGTAGCTGAGCCTCAGATGCTCTTGTAATACAACACAGGAGGGTACGTTGGTATGAACAGGTGTAAAAAGGGGAAATGGCATGGACAGGTTCCTCTATCGGGTAGTCAGCAGTGACATCCACTTCATACGGTCCGGCTCAGTGAACCTGCTCAGTCCATTGTTTACTGCAATATTCATAGCGGATGTAACAATAGAAAGCCGACAGAGGCAATGTGTCTGGTACCCCAGTGTTGGGCCAACCCGGATACACTGATCAACCAAAAAAAACACTCAAGGTGCATAATGGATGCATCTTACACCTCACTCACACACACACACACACACACACACACACACACACACACACACACACACACACACACACACACACACACACACACATGCACAGTATGGTTTGAAACTCAGTCGGCACTGAATGTGGTTTGTAAAGTTGATTGCAATTACTGAGTGTGAACTAATTGAAGTGATGCTGAGTGGATTGTCAGGGAGAAGCACAATGATTATCACACAGACACGAGTAGTTTGGAAACTGACAGCAGGGTTGTAAAGCTGGGTTTGAGCCAAGATGTCAGCATGGTATCAAGTTGACAGAATTTCATCAGCCTTGTTCACAGCTAAATTACCTCCTCGTTCTTTCCAAGTGATGCTACTTGTCTGCCGGTAACACATTCTATTCAGTGGAGTGGCTGCAAAATAATTCCTTTCTTTGTACAGTTTGATTGTGCTCTATTATTCTGGGATCAGCAGCAGGTAGTGTATCCGGTGTCAGTGACGAGGCAGTGACCCATAAATCTATATCCTCCAGCCCAATCCCCACTTACAAGCAGATGGGTGTGGCTGAGAGCTGGAAATGGTACCGTAGGTAAAGACATAGTGGGCAAAGATCCCTGCAGCTATTGTATGTGGAGCCAGACACAGACCCGATATGATATACAGTACCTGCCCATAGGTGCACGGTTACACACTTACAAGCATATAGACATACGCAAACACACACACACACGCACACGCACACACACACCAACATAGCACTGATTCTTGAGACTTCGGTGAAAACATGTCCCACTAAGAAAAGTGCTAATTTCATTGAAAATGAATAACATTTTCTTATTTAAAATAATCAGGGTTGATTATCTGATGCTCTTTTGCACAAATGCAACATTTTTTCATATGTTTGTTTTTAATTTTATAAATTACATGATTATATGATAGCCCAGTACCTGCAAAATCAGTTGTCCTCAGACAAGAGATTATCATTTCAATTTGATAAAAATGTGTGAAAAAAATAATTTAAAATATATAATATATGTGCCAGATGAAAGAGTAGAGTGAGAAACCTCTTTAAAACTAAAAGCAGTGAATTTTTAACAATATTTACTCTTATTTTGTGGTTGCTCAAAATGTGTCCCAAGTTTTTGTCAACACCATCAGATATTTAGAAAAAAAGCAATAAAATCGGGCAACCACATGGTCAACTATATTCCCTTTCCACCCTCCACATCTGCTAAATGCAACAAGGTCAAACAAGCTCCTGTAAGTTTGCTATTTTTTCAGTCATTTTTACTTACTTATTGATGTTGCTACTGTCACAACCATGACATGTCAATACTGCCTCTTTTGTATAGAAAGAATTATTTTAAATTATGACATAAATTTATGCATTTTAAGTAGAGGCCAGAGGCAGCTAGCAACAGAGGGAAAATAAGATGGCTCCTGTATACAAATCATGCATGTCGTGTAAAAAAATTTGTTTTCTCACCACCGTCAGGTTTTCTGTCTGACGGTGGTGACACATAGTTTGACGGTGTTGACAAAACATCCAAATCATCCTCAATGGAGGTTTGAATATAATTTATGATCATAATAAATAGTAATATGGTTTTTAATGTTTCATTAACCTCTTTATTCATAATATACATAATTTCCTTTTTATTTCTTCCACACACAGGCCTACAATATTTCCTGAGTATATGTATCCCCAATGACTAAGACTATAAGTGAATTTAGTTGCACCATTTCATAACCATTTTATAAAATTTCACCAAATTAAACATAATTAATAGTAATTTTGCACAATTTCATATTAATTCCATTAAATTCTGACCTTCCTTTTATGTATTTTAGCAAGTTCTGGCTAGGCAGCAGCAATCAGTGGAGGAGTGAAGGGGAAGAAACAGGGAATGCCAGAATAAGCGGAGGGAGAAAATACATAGTGAGCCAGAGTTAAAGGAGGAATACCTGAGAAAGGAAAAGCAAAGATGGAAGAAGAGAGTAGATAGAGGGTGGGAAGATAAAAACTACCAGTGATTTGAATGAAAGGGAAAAGAGGAGTAAGAGAAAGGCATGGAAACGTAGACAGCAGGAGAGTGTGAGAGAAAGGGCCCAGAAACTCCCCCAGATAGTCCACTGGATCAGACTATACAGGAGCCAGCTCGCAGTCGGCAGTCTATAGCAGGGGAAAGGGAAAGAAAGAAAACAAGAGCAAGGTATTTGAGAGAGATGAAAGCTTTGAAAAACAAACTTCAAGAGATAATAAAAGATAGGAACAAACTGAAGAAGCATTGGCAACGACAGCAAACTAGAAATAAAAAAACACAAGAAAATAAACAGAGCAGACGCTACATCTTCCATGAGACGGCCGGGAGAAGCCTTTGCAGTACTTAGCTCTATCATATTGCTGAAGGTGACGTGCAGACATATGCACTCCTTTCTCAACCATTGAGACCTGTACCAGCAACGAGGAAAGTCCATCAGGTCGTACCTTAGGGAAACAGCGTCCATTGCAGATCAGTGTCGTGCTTCTGCAGTGAGCCACTGATGTGCCAGTGTTTCAGCCCAACAACATTTCAGTTGACTGAAAATACACATGCCAGGGTACAGGCTGAGGAGAATGATGGCCCGACCACAATGGGAAAGAACAGAGGGCCTTTGGCAATGCTGATGGAGGAAATGGAGCAGGAACCCCAGCACGACCACGACAGATATATCTGCCGGTGTCATTAATTGTGGAGATCGGCTTGCAGTCATTTATGACCAAAATTGGTGGTTAGCAAAGGCTGTCACTTCATCAAGATGTTCCAGTGAAGTTTTTCCACCCTCATGGGCCCAACATGTGCTTCCATCCAAAACCAGGTGGAAAGGATATGTGCTTCGTACCAGTTCTGGTCAAACTGATGGAGCCATCATCCAAGCAGGATGAGGGAGATCTACCACCTGTCTGCTGAAGTCACAGATTTCATAGAGGAGGAGCATATTAATCATCTACTTCCTGATAAAGCTGACTGAACGTTTTCAAAGATTTTCAAGCCCAGAAATGGATGGAAATTTTTTTTTAGTTCCTGGTGTGTTTTCTGATGTTTATGCTTAAACATTGCAGTTGTACTGTAGTTTTTATTTTCCAGAATTTGTTAATATTTACAGAAGGATAAAATGTACATGACAAGTTGTTATTTGTTGTACCAAATTGTTAAATAAAGTTGTTAAGCAAGGAAGCATTGACTTGAGTAGGAAAAAGGTTGGAAATGTTTGTTGTAATTAGGCCTCAGTCACCACCGTCAGATGGAACTTTCTTTGTTTTAAATTAATCTGCTTACAGTCTATTCCTCCAAAACAGTTGATTTATTAAAATAATTGTCTCTTTAAAATTAAAAATGTGTTTTTACGTCCAAAATTGTTATTTTGTATATTTAAAGCTAATGATAAAAGTTGCATGATGTGAGAGTTTTTAAAGCAGTACACGTGAAGTAGTATAAAAAATGAACAAAAGTGAGTATTCAACATTTAACAGCATATAGGTGTACACATATAGGTGCAGACACAGTGATGTAAAAGCTCTAAATCTGTATCAGACTAAATAAATAGAGATAATTAGCTTTTTGTTGTGTCTGACCGTGTTGACAAAAACTAAGTAATGACAGGAAAAACACATACTTTATGAAAAAATTACAAAATCAGTAGGTTGCACCGAAGTATTAGCAACACACACAAAATGCTGGTGGAACGCAGCAGGCCAGGCAGCATCTATAGGGAGAAGCACTGTCGACATTTCGGGCCGAGACCCTTCGTCAGGACTAACTGAAAGAAAAGATAGTAAGTAATTTGAAAGTAGGAGGGGGAGGGAAAAATGTGAAATGATAGGAGAAGACCAGAGGGGGTGGGGTGAAGCTAAGAACTGGAAAGGTGATTGGTAAAAGGGATACAGAGCTGGAGAAGGGAAAGGATATTAGGACAGGAGGTCTGGGGAGAAAGCAAGGGGGAGGGTAGCACCAGAGGGAGATGGAGAACAGGCAAAGAGTGATTGTGAGAGGGGCAGAGAGAGAGAAAAAAAGGAGGGGGGGAGTAAATAAATAAATAAGGGATGGGGTGAGAAGGGGACGAGGGGCATTTACTGAAGTTAGAGAAGTCAATGTTCATGCCATCAGGTTGGAGGCTACCCAGCTGGTATATAAGGTGTTGTTCCTCCAACCTGAGTGTGGCTTCATCTTGACAGTAGAGGAGGTTATGGATAGACATATCAGAATGGGAATGGGATGTGGAATTAAAATGTGTGGCCACTGGGCCATCCCGCTTTCTTTGGTGGACAGAGCATAGGTGTTCAGCGAAACGGTCTCCCAGTCTGCATCGGGTCTCACCAATATATAAAAGGCCACACTGGGAGCACCGGACGCAGCATACCACACCAGCCAACTCACAAGACTCCCAGTAGCCACACATTTTAATTCCATGTCCCATTCCCATTCTGATATGTCTATCCATGGCCTCCTCTACTGTCAAGATGAAACCACATTCTGGTTGGAGGAACAACACCTTATATACCGTCTGGGTAGCCTCCAACTTGATGGCATGAACATTGATTTCTCTAGCTTCCATTAATGCCCCTCCTCCCCTTCTCACCCCATCCCTTATTTATTTATTTATTCCCCCCCTTTCTCTCTCTCTCTCTGCCCCTCTCACAATCACTCTGCCTGCTCTCCATCTCCCTCTGGTGTTTTTCTCCCCAGGCCTCCCGTCCCATGATCCTTTCCCTTCTCCAGCTCTGTATCCCTTTTGCCAATCACCTTTCCAACTCTTAGCTTCACCACACCCTCTCCTGTCTTCTCCTATCATTTTGGATTTCCCCCTCCCCCTCCTACTTTCAAATCTCTTACTATCTTTTCTTTCAGTCAGTCCTGACGAAGGGTCTCGGCCCGAAACATTAACTGTGCTTCTCCCTATAGATGCTGTGTTCCACCAGCATTTTGTGTGTGTTGCTTGATTTTACAGCATCTGCAGATTTCCTCGTGTTTGCACCAAAATATTGCTTGATTGTTGTGACCTTGTTCTATAAACATATAAGTTCAGATTTCTTAACATGGCTGGGGAATTGGAGCAGGGGGCAAAGATTCAGATTTCTGGATCATTGGGACCTCTTCTGGGGCAGGTGTGATCTGTATAAAAGGAACGGGTTGTATTTGAATCCAAGGAGACCAATATTCTTGCAGGCAGATTTACTAGAACTGTTGGGAGTGGTTTAAACTCATATGGCAGGGAGATGGAGCCAGGATGATAGAGCTGAGGATGAGCCAGCAGGTTTACAAGTAGATGATGGGTGTAACGTGAAGAACAAGCCAATGATTGGGCACAAATGCAAACAGCAAAGAGTTAAGTTGTACCACAGAGGCAAAATTCAAAAGGTCAAAGAATGCAGGACTGAAGGTGCTGTACTTCAATGTGTGTAGCATTCGGAATAAGGTGGACGAACTCATGGCACAATTAGTGATTGCCTGGTATGACGTTGTGGGCATCACTGAGTCATGGTTGAAAGAAGACCATGCTTAACATCAAAGGATAGATTTTGTATCAAAAGGAAAAACAGAAAGACAGAGGCAGTGGTGTGGCTCTGTTGGTAAGAGATGGAATTACGTCTTTAGAAAGAGGTGACATTGGGTCAGAGAATGTCAAATCTTTGTGAGTGAAGTTAAGAAACTACAAAGGTTAAAAAACCATTATGGAAATCATACATAGGCCTCCAAATTGTAGCCAAGATGTGGAATTGAGATTGCATGGGAGCTGGAAAAGACAAGTAATAAGGGTAATGACACATTTGTAATGGGGGACTTCAATATGCCAGGGGATTGGGAAAATCAGGTTGGTGTCAGATCGCAAGACAGGGAATTTGTTGAATGCTTACAAGATGGCTTTTTAGAGCAGCTTATGCTTGAGCCTACTCAGGGAAAGGCTATCTTAGATTGGGTGTTGTGTAATAACTTAGATCTTATTAGAGAGCTTAATGTAAAGGAACCCTGAGGGGACAGTGATCATAATATCATTGAATTCATTCTATAGTTTGAGAGGGAGGAGCATAGCTCACTTGTATCAGTATCACAATGGAATAAAGGGAATTACAGAGACATGCTTTGTATTATCAGCTAGTTTGCCTTTATATTTCATCTTTTCCCTTCTTATAGCTTTTTAGTTGCTTTTTGTTGGATTTTAAAGGCTCCTACTCACTTTCACTACCTTGTATGCCTTTCCTTGGCTTTTATGCAGTCCTCAGCTTCTTTTGTCAGCCACGGTTACATAGCCTGCCATTTGGGAACTTCTTCCTCTGTGGGACATATCTACCCTGTGCCTTATGAACTATTCCCAGAATCTTCAGGCTCCTCTACTCTGCTGTCATCCCTGCCAGTATCCTCCTCCAATCCACCTGGGCAAGCTCCTCTCTCATGCCTCTGTCATTCCCTTTGTTCCATCGTGAAACTGATACATGTGAGTTATGTTTCTCCCTCTCAAACTATAGAATGAATTCAATGATATTATGATCACTGTCCCCTCAGGGTTCCTTTACATTAAGCTCTCTAATAAGATCTGGGTTATTATGCAACACCCAATCTAAGAGAGCCTTACCCCTCGTAGGGTCGAGCACAAACTTCTCTAAAAAGTTGTTCTCAGATGGCAGGGGTAGGCAACCGCGCTGACATGGGAAGTTACGAACTGCATAAAAGTCAAGGAAAAGGCATACAAGGTAGCAAAAGTGAGTGGAAAGCTAGATGATTGGGAAGCTTTTAAAGTCCAGCACGAGGCAACTAAAAAACCTATAAGAAGGGAAAATGAAATATGAAAATGAACTAGCTTAGGCAAACTAATATACTAAAAACTAAATTTTTTTCAGTTATATAATGAGTAAAAGGGAGGTGAGGGTTGATATTGGACCACTGGAAAATGATGCTGGTGAGGTAGTAATCGGGGCAGATGAACTTAATGCTCACTGTGCTTTTGTGCTGTATCAGATCCAGAGTAACAATCATTTTGTTCTCCGTTACACTTGCATGCTGAAGAATGACAACAAACAATCTTGAATCTGGAACACCATGAGGATGTGTGGCTCCAGCAGTTTCCACTCCCAGAAATGGCTCCGATCCTGTCGCTTTACACAAAATCAAATTTGAAATTAATTTATTATCCAAGTACGTACATGCTACCTTGAGATTCACTTTTTTGAAGGCATTTATAGGAAAATAAAGAAACACAATAGCTACACATAAACAAAGACTGACAAATGACAAATTACATAGATTTACATAGAATTTACATAGAAAACCTACAGCACAATACAGGCCTTTCAGTCCACAAAGTTGTGCCAAACATGTCCTTACCTTAGAAATTACTTGGCTTACTCATAGTCCTGTATTTTCCTAAGCTCCATGTACCTATCCAAAAGTCTCTTAAAAGACCCTATCGTATCCGCCTCCACCACCATTGCTGGCAGCCAATTCCACACACTCACCACTCTGAGTAAAAAACTTACCCCTGACATCTCCTCTGTACCTACTGCCCAGCACCTGTGTCCTCTTGTGGCAGCCATTTCAGCCCTGGGATAAAGCCTCTGACTATCCACATGATCAATGCCTCTCATCATCTTATACACCTCTATCAGGTCACCTCCATCCTCCGCCACTCAAGTTCACTCAATGTATTCTCATAAGGCATGCTCCCCAATCCAGGCAACATCCTTGTAAATCTCCTTTGCACCCTTTCTATGGCTTCCACAAATTGGGCAAATAATAAATAAATACAACAAAATAAAAAGCATAATAAGATACGAGTTTGGTTTAGCAAATAAGGTGGAAGTAAATCCGAAAGGTTTCTACAGTTATATTAAAAGCAAGAGGATAGTGAGGGATAAAATTGGTCCCTTAGAGAATCAGGGTGGTCAGCTATGTGTGGAGCCGAGGGAGATGGGAGAGATTTTGAACGATTTCTTCTCTTTGGTATTCACTAAGGAGAAGGATATTGAATTGTGTAAGGTGTGGGAAACAAGTAAGGAAGTTATGGAACCTATGACAATTAAAGAGGTGGAAGTACTGGCGCTTTTAAGAAATTTAAAAGTGGATAAATCTCCAGGTCCTGACCGGATATTCCCCAGGACCTTGAGGGAAGTTTGTGTAGAGATAGCAGGAGCTCTGATGGAGATCTTTCAGATGTCATTAGAAACGGGGATTGTGCCGGAGGATTGGTGTATTGCTCATGTGGTTCCATTGTTTAAAAAGGGTTCTAGAAGTAAGCCTAGCAATTATAGACCTGTCAGTTTGACATCAGTGGTGGGTAAATTAATGGAAAGTATTCTTAGAGATAGTATTTATAATTATCTGGATAGACAGGATCTGATTAGGAGTAGCCAGCATGGATTTGTGCGTGGAAGGTCATGTTTGACAAACCTTATTGAATTTTTTGAAGAAGTTACAAGGAATGTTGACGAGGGTAAGGCAGTGGATATAGTCTATATGGACTTCAGCAAGGCCTTTGACAAAGTTCCACATGGAAGGTTAGTTAAGAAGGTTCAGTCGTTAGGTATTAATGCTGGAGTAATAAAATGGATTCAACAGTGGCTAGATGGGAGATGCCAGAGAGTAGTGGTGGATAATTGTTTATCGGGATGGAGGCCGGTGACTAGCGGGGTGCCTCAGGGATCTGTTTTGGGCCCAATGTTGTTTGTAATATACATAAATGATCTGGATGATGGGGTGGTAAATTGGATTAGTAAGTATGCCGATGATACTAAGGTAGGAGGTGTTGTGGATAATGAGGTGGGTTTTCAAAGCTTGCAAGGAGATTTATGCCGGTTAGAAGAATGGGCTGAACGTTGGCAGATGGAGTTTAATGCTGAGAAGTGTGAGGTTCTACATTTTGGCAGGAATAATCCAAATAGAACATACAGGGTAAATGGTAGGGTATTGAGGAATGCAGTGGAACAGAGAGATCTAGGAATAACAGTGCATAGTTCCCTGAAGGTGGAGTCTCATGTAGATAGGGTGGTGAAGAAGGCTTTTGGAACGCTGGCCTTTATAAATCAGAGCATTGAGTACAGAAGTTGGGATGTAATGTTAAAATTGTACAAGGCATTGGTAAGGCCAAATTTGGAATATTGTGTACAGTTCTGTCACCGAATTATAGGAAAGATATCAATAAATTAGAGAGAGTGCAGAGACGATTTACTAGGATGTTACCTGGGTTTCAGCACTTAAGTTACAGAGAAAGGTTGAACAAGTTAGGTCTCTATTCATTGGAGGTTGAGGGGGGATTTGATCAAGGTATTTAAAATGTTGAGAGGGATAGATAGAGTTGACGTGAATAGGCTGTTTCCATTGAGAGTAGGGGAGATACAAACGAGAGGACATGATTTGAGAGTTAGGGGGCAAAAGTTTAAGGGAAACACGAGGGGGTATTTCTTTACTCAGAGAGTGATAGCTGTGTGGAATGAGCTTCCTGTAGAAGTAGTAGAGGCCAGTTCAGTTGTGTCATTTAAGGTAAAATTGGATAGGTATATGGACAGGAAAGGAGTGGAGGGTTATGGGCTGAGTGCGGGTAGGTGGGACTAGGTGAGATTAAGAGTTCGGCACGGACTAGGAGGGCCGAGATGGCCTGTTTCCGTGCTGTGATTGTTATATGGTTAATAAAAATAATAGGACAGTTACTTTAGAACGTGCTTCAATAATGAATCATCTTCATCCTTTCTAAATGTTCAGACTAGGATGTACGTCAGTGCCAACCCTAAGAGATCTGGTGTCCTTCTGCCACTGAACGCAGGTTATCAGTTTTCCTGCTGCATGAAACAGCAGTTGAAAAGCTAATTACCCACATCGCTTCAATCTCAGTCGCTGTACCTCCAGACTGAGTCACAGAAATGTCAGCTTTACAAAAGCATCGCCGTTTCTATTGTCTGAGATAGATTGAGTGCAAAAATCTGCAAAAGGCTCTCGGGGGTTTGCACCTCTGTGTCACGTTTTACAACCACAACTCTATAAAGAGCGATAATGAACAGATTTGGCATTCCAGGAGAGTGGTGACTTCTACTCCACAGCAAACGATGGCATTTTAGTGTGAGATAAGGAAATCAAGTGGGAATGCAATTCTGATTCAAACAGAAGCAGAGTGAATTTGTTTTAAAGTAGTTAACTTTGTGGGCTGCAGTGTTTCAGTGTGTCTGAAACAGTGGAAAAATACCTGGGCAGCAGACGCACACCAGTCCCCACGGTGAAGTCAGCAGTGGCAAGGGTGAGCAGTTTCAAGTTCCTGGGTGTCAGCATCTCTGAAGATCCCAACATACTGATTCAATTATGAAGAAGGCCACCAGTGAGGTTTCAGGAGATTTGGTAAGATTCCAGCAGATTTCTGCAGATGTACTTTGGAGAGCACTCTGACTAGTTACATCGACTGGCATGGAGGGTTCAATGTAGAGGGTCATAGAAAGCTGCAAAAGTTTGTAAACTCAGCCAGCTCTATCAGAGCACTACCCTGCCCACTACTGAGGACACCTTCAAAAGGTGGTACTAAAGAAAGTAGGGACCCTCACCATCCAGGACATTCCCTCTTCTCATTACTACCATCAGGAGGTTCAGGAGACTGAAGTCATACTCAACATTTTAGGAACAGTTTCTTCCTCTCCACCATCAGGTTTCTGAACAGACCAGTGGTGAGCCACTGGAGAATGGGAGAAATCCCAAGCACTTACTCTGATGTCCAGTCCAGGTTTTCCTGTCCCACACAGGAGAAAATCTGCAGACGCTGGAAATCCAAGCAACACAGAAGATGCTGGAGGAACTCAGCAAGCCAGGCAGCATCTATGGAAAAGAGTACAGTCAATGTTTTGGGCTGGGACCCTTCACCAGGACTGGAGAAAAAAGATGAGAAGCCAGGGTAAGAAGGTGGGGGGGGGGGGGGCTAGGAGGGGGGGAAGAAATACAAGGTGATAGGTGAAACCGGGAGGTGGGAGGGTGAAGTAAAGAGCTGGGAAGTAGATTGGTAAAAAAGATAAAGGGCTGGAGAAGGGGGAATCTGATAGGAGAGGACAGAAAGCCATGGAAGAAAGCAAAGGGGGAGGAGCACCAGAGGGAGGTGATGGTAGGTAAGGAGATAAGGTGAGAGAGGGAAATGGGAATCAGGAATGGTAAAGGCAGGGGGCCATTTCTGGAAATTTGAGAAATCAATGTTCATGCCATCAGGTAGGTGCTTGGCAAAGTCGTCTGCAAATCTACATTGAGACTCAGTGATGTAAACAAGGCCACACCGGGAGCACCGAATACAGCAGATACCTCAACAGGCTCACAGGTGAAGTGTCGTCTCACCTGGAAGGACTGTTTAGGCCCTGAATGGTAGTGAGGGAGGTGGTGTAGCACTTGTTCCACTTGCAAGGATAAGTACCCGGAGGGAGATCAGTGAGGAGGGACGAATGGATAAAGGAGTTGCATAGGGAGTGATCCCTGCGGAGAGCAGAAAGTGGGGGGGGGGGGGGGGGGTGGGAGGGATGTGTTTGGTAGTGGGCTCCCATTGGATATGATGTAAGTCTCAGAGAATTATGTGCCAGATGCAGAGGCTGGCAGGTGGTAGGTGAGGACAAGAGAAAGCCTATCCCTGGTAGTGTGGCGAGAGGATGGGGTGAGGGCAGACATGCGAAATGGAGGTGACGTGGTTGAGGGCAGCATTGATGGTGGAGGAAGGGAATCCCTTCCTTCGTTCTGCAATGAAGGGCCTCATCCTGAGAGCAGATGCGGTGGAGATGGTGGAATTGAGAGAAGGGGTTGGCATTTTTACAAGAAACAAAGTGGGAAGAGCTATAGTCTAGGTAGCTGTGAGAGTCTGTGGGTTCGTAAAAGGCATCTGTGGATAAGCTGTGTCCGGAGATAGAGACAGTGATATCAAGAAAGGGAGGGAGGTGTCGGGAATGGACCAGGTAAATTTGAGGACAGGATGGAAGTTGGAGGCAAAGTTGATGAAGTCAACAAGCTCCGCATGGGTGCAGGAAGCAGCACCAATGCAGTCATCGATGAAGCGCAGGAAAAGTTATGGAGTGACACCAGTGTCTGCTTGGAACATAGACTGTTCCACGTAGCTGACAAACAAGCAGCCATAGCTGGGACCCATGCGAGTGCCTATGGCTACACCGTTCATTTGAAGGAAGTGGGAGGAGCCAAAGGAGAAATTATTAAGAGTGAAGACTAGGCGGTGGAGAGTGGTGGCGGGGGTCTGAAACGGAGAGTTTCAAGACCTTCCTGGTGGGGAATGGAGGACATCCATAGTAAAAATAAGATGATCAGGACCAGGGAACTAAATCCTTGAAAAGATCAAGAGTGTGTGAGGTGTCATGGATATAGGTAGGAAGGGACTGAACCAGGGGGGATATAACTGAGTCAAGGTATGCAGGTACGAGTTCAGTAGGACAGAAACAAGCAGAAACAATGGGTCTACCTCAGTATGTGCGGTTGGGAGACTGTAGGTCTGACACGGTGGTCAGCAGCACAGGAGCGCCGCAGGGAACCGTACTCTCTCCGGTCCTGTTCACCCTGTACACATCAGACTTCCAATATAACTCGGAGTCCTGCCATGTGCAGAAGTTCGCTGATGACACGGCCATAGTGGGGTGTGTCAGGAATGGACAGGAGGAGGAGTATAGGAAACTGATACAGGACTTTGTGATATGGTGCAACTCAAACTACCTGCGTCTCAATATCACCAAGACCAAGGAGATGGTGGTGGACTTTAGGAGATCTAGGCCTCATATGGAGCCAGTGATCATTAATGGAGAATGTGTGGAGCAGGTTAAGACCTACAAGTATCTGGGAGTACAGTTAGACGAGAAGCTAGACTGGACTGCCAACACAGATGTCTTGTGCAGGAAGGCACAGAGTCGACTGTACTTCCTTAGAAGGTTAGCGTCATTCAATGTCTGTAGTGAGATGCTGAAGATGTTCTATAGGTCAGTTGTGGAGAGCGCCCTCTTCTTTGTGGTGGCGTGTTGGGGAGGAAGCATTAAGAAGAGGGACGCCTCACGTCTTAATAAGCTGGTAAGGAAGGCGGGCTCTGTCGTGGGCAAAGTACTGGAGAGTTTAACATCAGTAGCTGAGCGAAGGGCGCTGAGTAGGCTACGGTCAATTATGGAAAACTCTGAACATCCTCTACATAGCACCATCCAGAGACAGAGAAGCAGTTTCAGCGACAGATTACTATCGATGCAATGCTCCTCAGACAGGATGAAGAGGTCAATACTCCCCAATGCCATTAGGCTTTACAATTCAACCGCCAGGACTTAAGAACTTTTTAAAAGCTATTATTAATGCTTTTGAGATAGTGATTTAGATGCATATCATATTTTTTTACTGAGTTAAGTATTGTATGTTATTAGTGTTGCTACAACAAGTGTATGGGACATTGGAAAAAAAGTTGAATTTCCCCATGGGGATGAATAAAGTATCTATCTATCTATCTATCTATCTATCTATCTACCTGGACAAGGAGATTTGTGGATCTTGGGTAGGAGGTTGAAACAGGAGGTGTGGGGTTGGGGAGCTATGAGGTTGGTGGCGGTGGATGGGAAATGCCCAGAGTCAATAAGGTTTGTGATGGTGTGGGAACCGATGGCCTGGTGTTCCTTGTGGGGTCCTGTTCGAGGGGTAAGAAAGAGGAAGTGTCTGAGAGATGTTGCTGGGCCTCAGCAAGGTAGAGGTCAGTACACCAGACTACCACAACACCTCCCTTATCTGAGGGTTTGATGGTGAGGTTAGGATTAGTATGGAGGGAGTGGAGAGCAGAGCATTTGGAGGGAGAGAGGAGTGTTAAAGTCTAGATGGTTGATGTCCCATCAGCAGTTGGCAATGAAAAGATCCAGGGCAGGGTGTCCAGGAAGAAAAGTAAGGTTGAAGATGGGAGAAGGGGTCATCGGTGCGGAGTTGGGGAGTCCTTGCCAAAGAAATAGGCTTGGAGACGGAGACAGTGGAAGAAGAGCTCGGTGTCATGGCAGGTGTGGAGTTCTCTGAGGTGTGGGCACTGGGGGACAAAGGTGAGGCCCTTACTGAGGACAGAATGTTCTGCCTCAGAGAGGGGAAGATCAGAGGGAATAGTAAAGACCTGGCACGGATGAGAGCTAGAATCGGAAGGGGGAAGACAGTTAGTAGTGTCGGAGAAGAGGGAAGTTTGGGGTGCTCAGGGATGGTGGGGTGAGAGGAAGATGGAGTCTCCGAGGGCCCAAGAGCTCATGGTGGGACCTGAGAGAGACAGAATTGCAGAGTGGTGGTAGGGAAAGGGGAGATGGGGGTTCCAGCAGCTGCAAGTGAAGACCCAACCTGAAGGTCAAGACCGGAGTCGGAGTTGGTTGAGGAATCAGCTCTTTGGCGATGTCCCAGGTCACTGGAGCCTGCATTGATGGCGGAGGAGTCCAGGTTTTCAGTCTGCTCTGGATTGCTGGAGCCGTTGAGGTCAGTAGCGGGGATCATGGTCTGCAGACCTGCCAGTGGTGGAGATGGCAAGTTCTGTGGTCTGCAGAAGGGCAATCTTCCAATTCAAGTCAAAGAACCGGTGATTGAAAGCATTTATCTGGCGGAGGATAAAGTAGCGGACAGGTCCATTACAGGCGGCGGAGAGAGAATCCCGGAGTGACTGGGATAAGGACCCCAGATACCTCCACATGGCGGAAATCGTAGCGCGTGGAACGCGATGGGAGAAGCAGCAGAAGAAACAGTCAGTGGAACGAGAGTACCTGGCGTCCTCAGAGGATCTAAATCAAGCAGCTTGAAAACAAATCTGGAAACTGTGTGGTATAAACTGGCGGCAAAGACATGGTCCCAGGAAGGATACTTGGTGTGGTAGTGGGTCTGGGTGAGCACGTGGTCAAACAGTCAGGGAGCAGCAGGGATCACAGTGGGGGAGCAGTGAGAGAGAGTTTCACTGAACTCCCACCGAAGGGAAGATTTAAACTTCTTCAGGGAAGGCATCCTTGAAAGAGACTTTGCAGTCCAATCACAAATGAGAGAAAATCTACTGGAAATCCAAGCAACACACACAAAATGCTGGAGGAACACAGCAGGCAATGCTGCATCTATGGAAAAGAGTAAACAGTCGATGTTTCAGGCTGAGATCCTTCATCGGGACTGGAGAAAAAAGATGAGAAGTCAGAGTAAGAAGGTGAGGGAGGGAGTGGCCTCCTGTACATCGGTGAGACCCAACATAGATTGGGAGATCATTTCACCTAGCACCTACACTCCGTCCACCAGAAAAAGCAGCATCTCCCAGTAGCCACTCACTTTAATTCCACTTCCCATTCCCATTCCAACAAGTCAGTCCATGGCCTCCCCTACTGTCGTGATGAGGCCACACTCAGGTTGGAGGAAAAACACCTTACATTCCATCGAGGGGGTGCTCCTCCCCCTTTTCTTTCTTCCATGGCCTTCTGTCCTCTCCTATCTCCAATCAATATCACCAAGACCAAGGAGATGGTGGTGGACTTTAGGAGATCTAGGCCTCATATGGAGCCAGTGATCATTAATGGAGAATGTGTGGAGCAGGTTAAGACCTACAAGTATCTGGGAGTACAGTTAGACGAGAAGCTAGACTGGACTGCCAACACAGATGCCTTGTGCAGGAAGGCACAGAGTCGACTGTACTTCCTTAGAAGGTTGGCGTCATTCAATGTCTGTAGTGAGATGCTGAAGATGTTCTATAGGTCAGTTGTGGAGAGCGCCCTCTTCTTTGTGGTGGCGTGTTGGGGAGGAAGCATTAAGAAGAGGGACGCCTCACGTCTTAATAAGCTGGTAAGGAAGGCGGGCTCTGTCGTGGGCAAAGTACTGGAGAGTTTAACATCGGTAGCTGAGCGAAGGGCGCTGAGTAGGCTACGGTCAATTATGGAAAACTCTGAACATCCTCTACATAGCACCATCCAGAGACAGAGAAACAGTTTCAGCGACAGATTACTATCGATGCAATGCTCCCCAGACAGGATGAAGAGGTCAATACTCCCCAATGCCATTAGGCTCTACAACTCAACCGCCAGGACTTAAGAACTTTTTAAAAGCTATTATTAATGCTTTTTGAGATAGTGATTTAGATGCATATCATATTTTTTACTGAGTTAAGGTATTGTATGTAATTAGTTTTGCTACAACAAGTGTATGGGACATTGGAAAAAAGTTGAATTTCCCCATGGGGATGAATAAAGTATCTATCTATCTATCAGATTCCCCCTTCTCCAGCCCTATACCTTTTTCACCAATCGACTTCCCAGCTCTTTACTTCACCTTTCCCCCAACGCCAGACTTCACCTGTCATCCTGTGTTTCTTCCTCCCCTCCCCCAGCTTCTTACTCTGACTTCTCATCTTTTTCTCCAGCCCTGGCGAAGGGTCTCGGTTCGAAACATTGACTGTACTGTTTTCCATAGATGCTGCCTGGCCCGCTGAGTTTCTCCAGCATTTTGTATGTATTGCTTTTGCATCCCAGCCCTGCACCCATCACCCCCTCCTTCACCCAGGGGTCAAGAGGGCAAGAGGTTCTTCTCTTTTCACTAGCCCCCACAACTGTGCACTGTCACAAGGAAGGGGGTAATATCTGAGGATTAGTGAGGAAATCCCAGTGCAAGGAATGAAGAACAAAAGAAAGGCTTGTCTTTCTCAATTAGAAGAAATTCCAAATCTGCCCTCAATCAGAAGAACCATACGTGGAATGGGCTGCTGGCAACCATGCTGGAGGCAATACGATAGGGTCTTTTAAGAGACTTTTGGATAAATACATGGAGCTTAAAAAAATTACCCTAGTAATTTCTATGGTAGGGACATGTTCAGCAATTTTGTTGTCCGAAGGGCTTGTATTGAGCTGTAGCTTTTCTATGTTTCTATGTTTTTAACCTATTCTACAGAAGAGTCCAGTTGTTGGAAGCCCCCAGTTGGCCAAATCAACAATAATGTTTGGTATGAACTAGATGGGCCAAAGGGCCTGTTTCTGTGCTGTGGTGTTCTATGATCTAGAGGGTATTAGTGTTGGTTTATTATTGTCACAGTGGAGCACTTGTAATCCATACTGGTTGGCATTGTTATAGCTTTCCCTTTACCTGAATACACCACATTGCTCCCCCAGACTGAGAGTGGCCTCATCTGCCCTCTGCAATGAGGCCACGCTCAGGGTGAAGGAGCAACACCTCCTATTCTGTCTAGGTTGCCTCCAACCTGATGGCATTGTTGTTCTGTTGTGGCATGTCAGAAGGCAATCTTGCCATTTCTTTAACATTTGTCTGGTTTTATGAGGGTGAGTTGCTAGCTCGATGCTCAACCCAGCACAGTGTGTAAGGAGACGGCCAGATTCGAACCCGGGACCACTCCCCTAGAACTCCAATGCAGATGCAACCTGACGGCATGAACATTAATTTCTCTAACTTCTGGTGATTTCTCCCCCTCCTTCCTTCTTCAGTCAGCGCAAGAATAGGATGATTGGGCAGATGAATGCGTGGCTGAGGAACTGGTGCAGGGGCAGGGTTTCAGATTTATGAATTACAGTATTGGGATCTCTTCTGGGGAAGGTATGACCTGAACAAAATGGACGGGCTACACCTGAACCCAAGGGTGACCGATATCCTTGCCAGCAGGTTTGCTAGAGCTGTTGGGGACGGTTCAAATTACTATGGCAGGGGGATTGGAACTGGAGTAACAGGCCTCAGCATAGGGATGTTAGTTTACAAGCAGAGGGAGTGTATAGTGAGACTGCCGGGAAGGACGAGCAGGTGATAGGGCAAAATTGCGGTTGGTGGGATGGGGTGAAGTCTATCGGGGGACAAAGGACTGAAGGTGTTTTATTTGAATGTGTACAGTATACAGAATAAGGTCGATGGCCATTTAGAGATTGGCAGGTATGACGTTGTGGGTATCACAGTCGTGGCTGAAAGACTATTGTAGTTGGGAGCCTATTATCCAAGGATAGACAATCTATCAAAAGGACAGACAGCTAAGCAGAGAAGGAGGAGTGGCTTTGTTAGTAAAAAATGAAATCAAATCTTTAGAAAGAGGTGATACAGGATCAGAAGACATAGAACCCTTGTGGGTAGGAAATTGCAAAGATAAGAAGACCCTGATAGGAGTTATTTACAGGCCCCCAAGCAGTAGCCAGGATGCAGTTCACAAATTACAGCGGAAAATGGAAAAAGATATGTCAAAAGGGCAATATTACAATAATCATGGGGCATTTCCATATGCAGGTAGACTGGGAAAATTAAGTTGTTTGCTGGATCCCAAGAGAGAGAATTTGTGGAATGCCTTTGAGGGGTTTTTTTGGAGTAACATGTGGTTGAGCCCACTCGGGGATCAGCAGTTCTGGATTTGGCATTGTGTAATGAACTGGATATGATTCGGGAGCTTAACGTAAAGGAAACTTTAGGAAACAGTGATCATAGTCTAATAGAATTCACCCTGCAATTAGATAGGGAGAAGTTAAAGTCAAATATATCAGTACTACAGTGGAGTAAAGGGAATTACAGAGGCATGAGAGAGGAGATGGCCTATGTTGATTGGAAGGGAAGACTAGCAGGGATGATGGCAGAGAAGCAATGGTTGGAGTTTCTGGTAACAATTCAGAAAGTGCAGATAGACACAACCCAAAGATGAAGAAGCATTCTAAAGGGAGGATGGCACAACTGTGGCTGACAAGGGAAGTCAAAGTCAACATAAAGCAAAAGAGAGCAAAAAATTAGTGGGAGGTAAGAGGTCTGGGAAATATGAAGGCAAGTGAGCCAATAACCAATATCAAAAATGATACCAAAAGTCTTTATATAAAGAGTAAAAAAGAGGCGAGAGTAGATATTAGACCACAGGAAAATGATGCTGGAGAGATAGTAATGGGGCCAAAGAAATGCTGGATAAACTGGGTAAGTATTTTGCCTCAGTCTTCACTGTGGAAGAGACTAGTAGTATAATGAAAGTTCAAGAGTGTCAACAGGCAGAAGTGAGTAGAGTTGCTATTATGGTGCTTGAGAAACTGAAAGGTCTGAAGGTAGACAAGTCACCTGGACCTGACAGACTACATCCCAGGATTTTGAAAGAGGTGGCTGAAGAGATTGTGGAGGCATTACTAATGATCTTTCAAGAATCACTAGACTGGTTCCAGAAGACTGGAAAATTGCGAATGTTACTCCACTCTTCAAGAAGGGAGAGAGGCAGAAGAAAGAAAACTATAGGCCAGTTAGTCTGACCTCAGTGGTTGGGAAGATGTTGGAGTTGGTTATTAAGGATGTGGTTTGGGGGAAACATGATAAAATAGGCCATAGTCAGCATGATTTCCTTAAGGCAAAATCTTGCCTGACAAATCTGTAACAATTATTTGAATAAATAACAAGTAGGATAGATAAAGGAGAATTGGTGGATGTTGTGTTCTTGGATTTTCAGAAGGCCTTTGACAAGGTGTCGCACATGAAGCTGCTTAACAAGGTGAGAACTCATGGTATTACAGGAAAGATACTAGCATGGATAAAGCAGGAGGCAAAGAGTGGGAATAGAGGGAACCTTTTTGGACTGGCTGCCAGTGACCAGTGGTGTTCCACAGGGGTCTGTGTTGGGACAGACTTCTTTTTGTGTTATATATCAATAACTTGGATGATGAAATTGATGGCTTTCTGGCCAAGATTGTAGATGATTTGAAGGTAGGTGTAGGGGCAGGTAGTGTTGAGGAAGCAGAGAAGCTGCAGAAGGACTTAGACAAATTAGGAAAATAAGCAACGAGCTGGCACTTTGTCGGGAAGTGTATGGTCATGTATTTTGGTAGAAGGAATAAAAACGTAGGCTACTTTACAAAATGGGAGAAAATGCAAAAATCAAAGGTGCTAAAGGAAGTTGGAGCCCTCGTGCAGGATTCGCTGAAGGTCCATGGGCAGGTTGAATCAGTGGCGAGGAAGGCAAATGCGATATTAGCATTCATTTCAAGAGGTCTAGAATATAAAAGCAAGGATGTAATGCTGAAGCTTTATAAGGCACTGGTGAGGCCTCACTTGGAGTATTGTGAACAGTTTTGGCCCCTTATTTAAGAAAGGATGTGCTGACATTGGGAAGAGTTCAGTGGAGGTTCCAAGAATGATTTAAGGAATGGAAAACTTATCATGAGGAGCGTTAGTAGGCTGTACTCGCTGAAATTTAGAAGAAAGGGGTGGGGGGGGAATCTCATTGAAACCCATCGAATGTTGAAAGATCTAGAAAGAGTGGATGTGAAGAGAGTGTTTCCTATGGTGGTGTAGTCTAAGGCGAGAGATGCAGCCTCTGAATAGAGGAACGTCCATTTAGGACAGAGATGAGGAAGTAGCTCTTTAGCCAGAGGTAGTGAACCTGTGGAATTCGTTGTCTCAGCAGCTGTGGAGGCCAAGTCACTGGGTCCACTTAAGATGGAGGTTGATAAGTTCTTGATTAGTAAGGGTGTGAAAGGATATGGGGAGAAGGCAAGAGAACGGGGTTGAAAGTGAAATGGATCAGCTATGATGAAATGACAGAGCAGATTTGGGAATCTTAATGCCCTAATTCTGCTCCTAGGTCTTATGGTCTTCTTCCATTCCCCACTTACCTCTTCTTTTCACCTCATCTGCCTATCACCTCACCCTGGTGCCCCTCATCCTTCCCTTTCTCCCATGGTCCACTCTCCTCACCTATCAGATTCCTTCTTCTCCAGCCCTTTACCTTTCCCACCTATCACCTCACAGCTTCCTCCTCAGCTATCACCTTCCTGCTTGTACTCCTTCCTCTCTCCCCATCTTCTTCCTCTGGCTTCTTCTCCTTCCTTTCCAGTCCTGATGAAGGGCCTCGGCCTGAAACGTCGACTGTTTATCCCCTTTCACAGACGCTGCCTGACCTGGTGAGTATCTCCAGCTTTCTGTGTTTGTGGCTCTGGATTTCCAGTACCTGCAGAATCTCTTGTGTTTAAGATTAGAGCACAAAAGGGAAAGAATGGATAAGATCTGTAATGAGATTCCCCATGCAGCAGTGAGACCAGCATTCACTGGGTTTGTGTGTGGCGTCACTCAGGCAGAGTGGCAGTCTGCGACAGTTACGTACATATGAACAGACTCCACTGTGAATCTCGATGAACTGTCAGTTAACAATCAGAATGTCAACGAGATGCTTCCTGCCACTAATGGAAACTGAGCTTTGTTAATATAATAATATTTATATTGAGAATTAATTAAAGTCACTCTTTATCTAACAGACTGTCATAATGAAGATCTTGTTCAAACGCTAGGGATGAGTTCAGTGTGAAAAGCATCTCATTATCTCCCAACCTTGGTGCCGGGCAGTCTGGCAAACCTATTAACTCTTTGATTTTATCTCACTGAATGGGTCAAGCTTCTCATTTAACTGTGATTCCTCCTCTATTCAAAATGGAGATAGATTACTTTTGGTTTGTAACAAGTAGTGATTTCTTTGCGGTCTGTAGCGGCTTGTGTTAAAGCACATTTTTCTTTTCCTGTACAATCACAGAAACACTAGACAGAAGGGTCTTCAGCAACCTGCCCAACCACTGGACTTTCACAACCAGGAGAGTACTTTTCTAAAACATACTTTTGGAAATCTGTAACTACTCCTTTAGTTGCTGGGACTAAATCCTTCACCATGCGCAGTGTGTTTTGTACACTTTTCCCACCCACCCCACCTTCCCCTTCACCTGTCACCTCCCAGTTTATACACCTTTCCCACCCACCCCACCTTCCCCTTCACCTATCACCTCCCAGTTCAAACACTTTTCCCACCCACCCCACCTTCCCCTTCACCTATCACCTCCCAGTTCAAACACTTTTCCCACCCCCCCACCTTCCCCTTCACCTATCACCTCCCAGTTCAAACACTTTTCCCACCCCCACCTTCACCTATCACCTCCCAGTTTATACACCTTTCCCACTCTCCCCACCCCCCCCCACCTTCTTTTTCTGGTTTCTTTCCCCTTCCTTTGCAGTCTAGATGAAGTGTCTTAGTCTGAAATTTTAACTGTTACTTCCTGCCACAGGTGCTTCCTGACCTGCTGAGTTCCTCCAGTATTTTGTTCATTTCTCTGCATTTCCAGCATATGAAGAATCTGTTTTTCTGAATTCTCCAACCTTGTCCACTGCTAATACAATTGTGAACCTTTCATCTCTTACACATGTTTCTGCCACACTCCCCTTGTTTCTGTCACATTCCCTGTGTTTCTGACACATTCTCTGTTTCTGACACACTCCCTGTGTTCCTGTCACATTCCCCATGTTCCTGTCACACTCCCCATGTTTCTGTCACATTCTCTGTGTTTCTGCCACACTCACCGTGTTTCTGTCACACTCATTGTGTTTCTGTCACACTCACCGTGTTTCTGTCACATTCTCTGTGTTTCTGTCGCACTCACCGTGTTTCTGTCACACTCACCGTGTTTCTGTTACACTCCTTGTGTTTCTGTCACACTCCCCTTGTTTCTGTCACATTCTGTGTTTCTGTCACACTCACTGTGTTTCTGTCACATTTCCTGTGTTTCTGCCACACTCACCATGTTTCTGTCACATTCCCTGTGTTTCTGCCACACTCCCCATTTTCCTGTCACACTCCCCATGTTTCTGTCACATTCTGTTTCTGTCACATTCCCCGTGTTTCTGTCACACTCTCTGTGTTTCTGACACATTCTGTGTTTCTGTCACACTCTCTGTGTTTCTGACACATTCTGTGTTCCTGTCACATTTTCTGTGTTTCTGTCACACTTCCTGTGTTCCTGACACACTCACCATGTTTCTGTCACTTTCTAGGCCTCTCTGTTATTGGCACCTGAGCATTTCTTACACCACTTCAGATCACACTATAACCTTTGTCTCGTTCTGCTGCTCTGTGCTTGTTGCTGTGTTTGTTATTGTACTGCTAGAGAGAGCGTGGAGACATTAATAATGATCTTTCAAGAATCAATAGATTCTCAAATGGATCCAGAGGACTGGAAAATTACCAATGTCACTCCACTCTTTAAGAAGGAAGGGAGGCAGAAGAAAGGAAATTGTGGGACAGTTAGCCTGACCTCAGTGGTTGAAATCGAGGATATAATTTCAGGGTACTTGGAGGCATGTGATAAAATAGGGCAAAGTCACCATTGTTTCCTTAAGAGGAAATCTTGCCAGACAAATCTGCTGGAATTCTTTGAGGAAATAATAGGCAAGATAGACAAAGAAGAGTCAGTGGATGCTGTTTATTTAGATTTTCTGAAGGCCTTGACAAGATGCTGCACATGAGGCTGCTAACAAGATAGGAGTCTATAGTATTACAGGAAAGCTACTAACATGAATAGAAGATTGGCTGACAGGCAAGAAGCAAAGAGTGAGAATAAAGCGGGCCTTTTCTGGTTGGTTGCTGGTGACTAGTAGTGCTCTGGAGGGGTCAGTGTTCAAACCTCGTTATGGGGTATATGTAAAAATATGTTAATTGCTTATGTTATCATGCTACCCCCGGTCACCTCGCTTAATGTAAACTCAAAGTTAGATCCACATTTCGGACTCCCTAGTCTTCATTTGAATTAGTTTAATGCTTTGAAGTTACAAACCATAACAGCGAGAGAGTGGAACGGACTTGATGGGCCAGAAGGCCTAATTCTGCTCCTAGGTCTTAAGGTCTTATGGAATGATTGGAATTGGTGGATGTAGGCTTGATTTCAACTCTGAAGAGAAATTTGGATTATTAACACATACAAAATGCTGGAGGAACTCGGCAAGTCAGGCAGCATCTCTGGAGAGGAATAAACAGACAACATTTCAAGCTGAGACCCTTCATCAGGACTGTTGACTCTCCCAAGATGCTTCTGAAGCCACGGAGGACACACCTAGAAAACATTTATGCTGATTCTGAATTACAGTTTGGTATTTAACACTATGATCTCACAGACCTTGGTGAACAAACTCCTACTCCAGTGCCCCACAGTGCAACCGGGGATTTGATTTCCTAAGCAGGAGACCTCAGATAGCCAGGATGCACAACTGCTTCTTCCGCCCCATCGCATGCCCCCACCCGTTGCTGTGTGCTGAGTCCACTGTTTGTACATGACTGCACAGCCAAACACCCAAGTAATCACAGAGTCAAGTGTGCCGATGGGGCTCATTACCAACAACAATGAAATGGTCTCCCATGCAGGACCTTCTCAAATGCTTTACTAAAGTCCATGTAGACAGCATCCACTGCCTTGTTTTCATCCACTTTCCTGGTAACTTCCTTGAAAAACTCTGTAAGATCGGCTGGACATGACCAACCACCCACAAAGCCATGCAAAGGGTTTGAGGCTTGGTGGAAGGCAAATAACCTCTTGCTCAATGTCAACAGGTGAAAGGAGATGGTTATTGACTTCGGGAGAACTCGTACCACAACCACCTCTCTTCACATTGCTGGCGCAGCAGTTTCAAACTCCTGGGAGTGTACATCTTATTGCCCCTGGAAAAGGTCAGCAGTATCATGAAGGCCCCTGCCCACCTTGTTGGTCCCAGTCCTATCAGAGAGGAAGCTACATAGCTTCTGTACCAGGACCACCAGACTCAGAAACAGTTACTTTCCCCAAGCATTAAGACAGATCATCACTATTAACCTACCCCTCCCACCCTAACCATGACTATTCAATTTTAGCAGTTTTCTGTAAAAACAGTATGTTCTGCTGGTAAGAGTGCTTTGGCTTTGGCTAAAGATAAGGAGTCATGTTGTCCAATTTAGGAATGTTGCGTCAGCCAATCAGGAAGAGAACATTCTGGAGAGTGGGGTGGGAAGAGTTTTCTGAAGGACAGTAGTCTGATTTGGAGAGACGCCTGGAGGCTCTCATCCGAAGGGGAGTGTTGCACGAGGCGGAGGATTCCAAGAAGGGAAGTTCTTCCTGCAGCTGATGATGAGAACTCAGCACCATGAGTAAAGTGATACACCCAACTGCTACAGAAATGAGCTCCAATGTTTATGTGCACATTTAGACTGGTTTAACTGTAATGGCCCTTTTATCTTTCTCTGTTAGCTGTTTGATTACATTGAAAATTGGCAAGTATATTTCCTCTATAATTCTATGCTGGTGTACAATCTGTCAGTTCTGGGCTACTGATAACTGTGTATGAGCAGTATTTACACAGCATTTGCTCAAATTGAGGTTCCTATATTTGGATGTTCCTGTCTGTTTGAACCCCAAATCATACCGAGCCGTTGCTCATGAAAGATGTCCTTCTCACCGCTGAGTCACGTGGCTGTCGACGGAGTCGGCTAACGAGCTACGTTGGTGTATGAGCCTCAGTGTGAGGGTTTCAATGAGATCTACTCTTATGCTTCTAAACTCCAGTGGGTACAGGTCCAAAGGCATCAAAGGTTCTTCATATGTTATCTCTTCCATTCCCAGAATCATTCTCATGAACCTCCTCTGGACCCTCTCCAATGCCAGTACATCCTTCCTTAGATAAAGGGTCCAAACTGCTTACAATGCTCCATTCCAGGTCTGACCAATGCCTTATAAAGACTCAGCATTACATCTGTGCTTTTATATTCCAGTCCTCTGGAAACGAATGCATTTGTCTTTCTTACCACCAACTCAACCTGCAAGTTAACTTTTAGGGAATCCTGCACTAGGACTCCCAAGTCTTTTTGCACCTCTGATTTCTAATTTGTTCCTGTTAAGTTTTGTAACTCCAAAACATAAAAAGTGTCTGAAATGTGTGTATGTTAGTTTAAGCAAGGCACATTGGCGTGATGACGTGTGCCATTCACATACTTTTACATATAACCTGGAATTAACTATTTAAATGTACCAGAATGCTTAATCATACAATATATTTACAATATTTCTCAAACATTAGCTATGAACTCCAGCTCAATATAGAAAGTATCACAACTCTAAATATCTATACAGTAAACAAGATAATGCAACTTACTACATAGACATCCACATCATATAAATTTGAAATTGTCCCATTCAGGCCTAAAGATTTAATCACTGTGGAGGATTTCTTAGTCTTGTGTGATAACATCTTTCCTGATGGTGGGGGAGAAGGGGTCACTCTGCTTGGCCTGTGAGACTTATGGCTGTGAAACAATCTCAGGTTCTGGGGCTGGTAGGAATTCTGACTGCAGGAAGTGGTTCTGACAGTTCTGGATACCTTTCTTCTGGATTTGTAAGCATCTCAAACAGCTCCACTGACAAGCCTAACTGGACAATGTGAGTACAGAGTCTGACATCACCATTTCCTTTGTCTTGGAAAACCACCTCACACTGCTTTGTCCATTGCCATTTATTCCCCATCTGTAGCAATGAGTTCAAGGGAGGAACAAAGTAGCCAAGGTTGACAGGAATCTGTTATAGTAATTGACAAATCCTAAATATGATGCACTGCGACACATCCTTCGGCCTTGGGGCATCCACCACTGTGGAATGACTGAAACAGCCAAGGCAGTGTCCAATTCCATTTTAATTAACTTGCAGTTCACTTCTGATGTAAACCACAGTGCTTGGCTATCATTAGTTTTCACGTTGCAAATCTCAAGGCCACTCAGTTCTGTGTCACTCTCATCATTACCAGATTTTTCATCAAAAATATGCAGTTTAGTGCTCTTTTTGAAACTGCAACTTGACTTACTATTGTTTGGCCAGGCTGGCTTATGTTTAGACTTACACCTGTGTAATCCCTGTGTGTTGCTGTTTGATCACAATAAGTGTGGCTTGGTTTAAAGAATTCACACTTGTGTCATGCTTTGAGCTCAAAATCTTTTTATCTTTTTTATCTTTCTATGTTAACACTGTTCTGAGATTTTGGAGATGTTTCTTGTCATACAGTAAAAATGATCTCATTCAGGTAACACTGACTGCCTGGGCAGCCTTGCAGTACCTGGTCCATAGCTTTCTGCCAGAGTGCAGGTGCAGATGCTACTCCAAAAATAATCCTGTTATAATGGTAAAGCCCTTTTTTATCATTAGACAGGAGTGTCTGTACATAACGTGACTGACAGGAACTGATAAAATAGTCATGGTTAGGGTGTTGGGGGGTAGGTTAAGGGTGGCCAATTTTGTTCACATGTACTTTCATTCCTGGCTGCTACTCAATTGTGTCTCTACCTGCTGTTTCCATTGATACAGCTATTTCAACTGCTCTTTAAAATGTAAGTTGTGCTTCAGTTAGGAGCTGGTGCTTTTGTGTAAGATATCACAAACTAAACAATCTCTTGATGCATCATTAACCCCATTACCAAACTAACAATGCTCAGGCAACTTCTTCAATGCAGCCATGTATGCTGAAACAGATTTCCATTCCCTTTGATTCTGCTATTCCAGCCCCTGAGGAACACCACTAGTCACCGGCAGCCAAACAAAAAAGACCTCCTTTATTCCCACTCTTTGCCTCCTGCCAATCAGCCTCATGCGTGGCACCTTGTCAAAGGCCTTCGGAAAATCCAAGTAAACGACATGCACTAACTCTCCTTTGTCTATCTTGCCTGTTATTTCCTCAAAAATTTCCAACATATTTGTCCATCAGGATGTCCCTTTAAGGAAACCATGCTGACTTTGGTGTGTTTTATCATACGTCCCTAAATAACCTGAAACCTTATCCTTAATGATGGACTCCGACATCTTACCAACCACTGAGGTTAGGCTAACTGGCTTATAATTTGCTGTCTTTTGCCTCCCTCCCTTCTTAAAGAGTGGAGTGAATCTGCAATTTTCCAGTCCTCCAGAAAGTAGTGATTCTTGAAAGATCATTATTAAAGCCTCCACAGTCTCATCATTTTTTTTTGTGCCATACTCTGCCAGAGCCTTGGCGACCACTTTTTTTTCAAGTTGTTGTCTTGGAGGAAAGATTCTGTGAGTGGTCCCCCACGTCCTTCTCATAGCACAGTATTGTTGTTTTTTTACGAGGCCGAGTTGCGAGCTCAACACTCAACCCGGCACAAATGGAAAGCATGTCCGGGAGCAGTCCTACTGGATTCGAACTTGGGAACCTTCACACTGGAGTCCAGCGCTGATGTCACTGCACCACCAGCTGGCCTTCATCTCATCATCTACCTCTTTTAAAACCCTGGTGTGTAGTCCATCTGGTGCAGACCTCTCAGCTTCCCAAACACCTTCTCCTTAGTAATAGCAACTACACTCACTTCTGCCCCGACACAAAGTACTTATTGAGTTTGTCCTCCATTTCTTTGTCCCCCATTACTACCTCTCCAGTGTCATTTTCCAACGGTCCGCGTTTAAAGTAAGGTGTGAAGGATTTAAAAGGGACCTGAAAGCTAACTTTTTCATGCAGAGGGTGGTATGCCTATGGAACAAGATGGCAGAGTATATGGTGGAGGCAAGGACAATGATGACATGTAAGAGATATTGATAGGAAAATTTTAGGTCATATCAGGTTGACCAGTTCAGGAAGAGGGCCGAGGAGTGGCAAATGGATTTCGATACAGGTAAGTGTGTGGTGAGGCACTTTGGGAAGGCAAACCAGTGTAGGACTTTTACCATGAATGGTAGAGCACTAGGGGGTACAATGAACAGAGGGACTGAGGTGGAGAAGTCATTAGTTCATTGAACGTAGTGTCACGGGTAGACAAGGTGGTGACTAAGTCATTTAGCACTTCAGCAGTCAGGATACTGAGTGTAGGAGTTAAGACATAATCTTTTAATCTTACGGTCATTGGCAAGGCTACAGTTGGAGGACTGTGTATAGTTATGGTCCATAAGACCAAAAGGTGTAGGAGCAGAATTAGGCCATTCAGCCCATCGAGTCTGCTCCACCATTCCATCATGGCTGATCCTGGATCCCACTCAACCCCATACACCTGCCTTCTCACCATATCTTTTGATACCCTGACTGATCAGGAAATGATTAACTTCCACCTTAAATACACCTACAGACTTAGCCTCCACCACAGTCTGTGGCAGAGCATTCCACTGATTCACCACTCTCTGGCTAAAAAAATTCCTCCTTACCTCTGTTCTAAAAGGTCACCCTTCAGTTTTGAAGCTGTACCCTCTAGTTCTGGATACCCCCACCATATGAAACATCCTCTCCACATCCACCCTATCTTGTCCTTTCAACATTTGGAAGGTTTCAATGAGATCCCCATACATTCTAAATTCCAGTGAGTACAGGCCCAAAGCTGCCAAATGCTCCTCGTATGTTAACCCCTTCATTCCCAGAGTCATCCTCATGAACCTCCTCTGGACTCTCTCCAATGACAACACATCCTTGCTGAGATATGGGGTCTAAAACTGTTGACAATACTCCAAGTGTGGCCTAACTAGTGTCTTATAAAACCCCAGCATTATCTCCTTGTTTTATATTCTATTCCCCATGAAATAAATGTCAACATAGCATTTGCCTTCTTTACCACAGACTCAACCTATAAATTAACCTTTTGGGAGTCTTGCATAAGGACTCCCAAGTCCTTCTGCACCTCTGATGTTCGAACCTTCTCCCCATTTAAATAATAGTCTGCACTATTGTTCCTTTTACAAGAGGACATGGCTTTAAGGTAAGGGGTGGGAAGTTCAAGGGGGATATTAGAGGAAGGTTTTTTACTCAGAGAGTGTTTGGTGCGTGGAATGCACTGCCTGAGTCAGTGGTGGAGGCAGATACACTAGTGAAGTTTAAGAGACTACTAGACAAGTATATGGAGGAATTTAAGGTGGGTGTTATATGGGAGGCAGGGTTTGAGGGTCGGTATAACATTGTGGGCCGAAGGGCCTGTAATGCGCTGTACTATTCTATGTATGTTCTATGTATGTTCTTCTTTATCCACCCTGCTTGTTACTTCTTCGAAGAACTCTAAAAGATTTGTCAGGCAAGATTTCCCTTCATAGAAACTATGCTGACCTTGGCTTATTTTATCATTGGTCTCCATGTGCCTCGAAACCTCATCCTTAATAATAGACTCCAACATTTTCCAACCACTGGGGTCAGGCTGACTGGCCAATAATTTCCTTTCTTTTGCTTTCTTCCCTTCTTAAAGTGTGAGGTGACATTTGGAAATTTCCAGTCCTCCAGGACCATGCCAGAATCAAGTGATTCTTGAAAGATCATGACCAATGTATCAGCTATCTCTTCAGCAACCTCTCTCAGGTCTCTTGGATGTAGTCCATCGGTCCAGGTGACTTATCCACCTTAAGACCAGCACTTTCTTAAGGTCCTAGTTAGCCTAGCACTTTTTCCTTTGCAATAGCAGTGGCACTCGGGGAGGCAGAGTGAAGTTAAGATGGCGCTAAGCGGCAACTCCTTTGTTTGCATCTTCAGAAACAGCTCTATTTCCATCTCTAATTTCTCTATTTTTCCCTTTCAGGGTTATTTTGAAGACCCTGACCTGGAGTTACACGCTGACTACAGTTCTTTGCGAGAATGGGACCAGTTCTCAGGGTTTCAGGACTGGCCGTTGTTCGGCACGCCAAGGGTTTGGCCTGAGGGTCTGGCTTGGGTTCAGAAGCCTAAGACCTCGGGGCTCTGGAGACGGGTGGATCGAGGGTCAGTGTCACGGCAGGAGACCCGTGTGTCATTGGGGCAGTAGGAAAATCCACTGCTGTGGGCCCGAAGACCCGGGATCTTTGCGATCTTCAGGCACAGAGCTAGAGAAAAGTGATGTAATGGACTTTTAACATTGTAAACCAGCGAGTTGTTTGTTATGTCTCTCCACTCGCTGGGAAAATGGAGACTTCTCCTTCTCTTTTATTAAGGAGAGAGAACCTGCGGTATGTCGAATACCAGGTGAAACACTAAGTCTCTGTGGTAACTGCAAGTCTGTGTCTTTGCTGTAGCTTTGCCCATGCTGAGTGCTCGGTGGCGGTGCCAATACTTGTTTTTTTTGCCAGTGGGGGAGGGGGGATTGTTGCTCGCTGCCGCCTATGCACGAGAGGGAGGGGAACTGGAGGGACTTTCGTGTTTTTACGTCTAACTGTCGTTCATTCTTTGGGGCACTCCTCTGTTTTCGTGGATGTTTGCGAAGAAAAAGCATTTCAGGATGTATATAGTATACATTTCTCTGACATTAAATTGGACCTTTGACCTTTGAACTTACTCCTGCTCCCTGACACACGGACCTCTGGTACACTGCTAGTGTCTTCCACAGTGAAGACAGATGCAAAGCACCCATTAAGTTCATTTGCCATATCTTTGTCCTCCATTACTACCTCACTTGCATCATTTTCCAGTATCACCGCCCTTTTATTCATTACATAACTGAAAAAAACTTTTAGATCCTGCTATTTTATTATTGGCTAGGCTGCCCTCATATTTTACCTTTTCCCTTTTTTAGTTTTTTTAGTTGCCTTTTGTTGGATTTTAAAAGCTTCCCAATCATCCACCTTCCTACTCACTTTTGCTACCTTATATGTTCTTTCCTTGGCTTTTATACAGTCCTTAACTTCCTTTGTCAGCTGCAGATGTCTACCCCTGCCAACTGAGAAATTCTCTGGGACATATCTATCTCGTACCTTGTGAACTATTCCCAGAATCTTCAGGCTCCTCTACTCTGCTGTCATCCCTGCCAGTATCCTTCACCAATCCACCTGAGCAAGCTCTTCTCTCATGCCTCTGTAATTCCCTTTATTCCATCGTGATACTGATACATGTGTTATGCTCCTCCCTCTCAAATTGCAGTATGAATTCAATGATATTATGGTCACTGCCTCCTAAGGTTTGCTTTACATTAAGTTCCCTATTAAGATCTGGATTATTACACAACACTCAATCTAAGATAGTCTTTCTCCGAGTAGGTTCAAGCATAAGCTGCTCTAAAAGCTATCTCATAGGCATTCAACAAAATCCCTCTCTTGCAATCCAACACCAGCTTGATTTTCCCAACCCCCTTGCGTATTGAACTCCCCCATTACAATTGTGTCATTATTCTTATTATATGCCTTTTCCAGCTCCCTTTGTGATCTCACCCCCACATCTTGGCTACTATTTGGAGGCCTATATATGATTCCCACATTGTTTATTTTTAACCCTCGCAGTTTCTTAACTCCACCCACAAAGATTCAACATTCTCTGACCCTGTCACCTCTTTCTAACTCCATCTCTTAACAACAGAGCCACACCACCGTGCTCATCATTTTAAATTGAAAAAAATGTTCACGAGCATGTTTCCAGGACTAAAGATCTTGAGTTAAGGGAGAGGTTGGCTGGGCTCGGTCTTTACTCCTTGGAGTGGATGTTGTCTGAAGGAGGTGTCGAGTTTAGTGTCATGTGCATAAGCACATATATGCACGGGTGCAATGTAAAATTTACTTCACCAACAAATACCATCATAACAGCAACATTTACAAAAAAGGCATCAATTAAACATAAATTAGACATAATTTTTACCAGAAAAAACACAATGAGAACAAAAAATCAATGTCCATTTTAGTGCAAATTGTTCAAAGTGATCATAGTTCTGCTAAACTGGAATGATTAGGTTTGTGGCTGTTGGTTCATGAGCCGAATGGTGAAAGAGAAGCTGCTGCTTTTGAACCTGGCGGTGTCAGATGGTGGCTATGCAAAGGAGACGTGACCCAGACGATGGGGATCTCTGATGATCAATGTTGCCTTCCTGTGGCCATGCCTCATACAGATACTACCGACATTGCAGACAATGTCCACCATTTTCTGCAACTTCTTATGCTCCTGTAGATTTGAATTGTGTGTGAGACCTACGTTTAATAAGGTTGTACAGTGGTGTCCATGGCTTTACCATCTATGTCCTGGCTAATGAAGTCAAATATCACATGTGCCTTATTCAGCAGACTACCTATCTACCTATACTGTCAGGGAACTGTGGAAATGTGCATCAAGCCCCCTCGATGCTTCTAGGGACCTACCATTCTTATTGTAGTCCTCCCACATCCAATTCTCAGGATTAAACTGCATCTACCATTTAAATTGTTCTATCTGATTTCCCCAATTCATTGATAACATCCTGTAGCCTAAGACTACACTCCTTGTTATCAACAACATCAAGCAACACACGTAAAATGCTGGTGGAATGCAGCAGGCCAGGCGGTATCTATAGGGAGAAGCACTGTCAACGTTTCGGGCCGAGACCCTTTGTCAGGACTGACAACATCATCATCTTTTTTTTCATAATTAGACAATAAGGGATTGGAGCAGAACTAGGCCATTGAGCCCATCATGTCTTCTTTACTGTCACATCATGGTTGATTTATTGTTCCTCACAACCTGATTCTCCAGCCTTCTCCACATAACATTTGAAGCCCTTACTAATCAAGAACCTACAGACCTCCATTTTAAATTCACCCAATGACTTGGTGTAACGTTGAACCAGGATTGCAGGTCCAGCAAGTGAAAATGAAAACACTGACTGCGAATAAGTATATTAATCATTTATTTACAAACAGTAAAAGTTCGACCAAACATTCATGTTCCCCAAGTTAGAGAAGTATACCAGAGCATACCTTCCACCGTTTGCCTTATACCTCCCACACGTGCTGTCTATATACCCAGGGTATTTGAAACCACTCTACCCTCCAGGCAGCCAACCAATGGGGAAAGCAGCAGCAGTGTCTAAACTATCCAATCACAAGAGAAGTGATCTTTGACAATCAGAATAAGCCACTCCCCCCGCAGGACATTTGGCCGACATTTACATCCATGTTGTTAATATATATCATCAACATCAGGGATGCCAGCACCAATCCTTGTGGAACTTCACAGGCTTTCAATCAGAAAGGCAACCACCAGCCTCCTATGAGCAAGCATATTTTGGATCTAGTTTGCTTGGATTTCACCAGCTCTAACCTGGAGTTCTGTCAAAGTCTGTACTATGAGCTGCATCAACCACTCTGCCCTCATCACTACAAAATGAGAGGTGACCACTACATTACTGCCTCTTCAAAATGTTCATTCAGATGAGTCAAACTGGATCTTCTCCTAACAGACCCGTTGACTACCAAGTGTGATCTTGTTCCTCAGAAACTTTCATGGTGCACGTGTGATCTGCTTGAGGTTGAAACACCCACAGTATGGTGATGTCTCATGAAAAACCCGCCCCACCCAGGACATGCCTCATTACTACCATCAGAGCTCCTCACAGGTAAAGCCCTCCTTACCACTGAGCACATCTACAAGGAGTGCAGCATCCATTATCAAGGACCCCCACCATCCATGCCAGGCTCTCTTCTCGCTGCTGCATTGGGAAGTGGGTACAGGAGCCTCAGGTCCCACTCCACCAGGTTCAGGAGCAGGTAACCATCAGGCTCCTGAACCAGCATGGATAAATTCACTCACCTCAACGCTGAACTGATTCCACAACCTACAAACTCACTTTCAAGAACCGTACAACTCACACCCTCAGTGTTATTTATCTGTTTTCTTTCGTATTTGCACCATTCGTCTTTATTTGCATGTTGGTCCATCTCTGAATGGATTTTTCATTGCTTCTGTTGTATTCTTTATTCTACTGTGAATGACAGCAAGAAAGTGAATCTTGGGGTAGTATTTGGTGACATCTATGTACTTTGATAATTAATTTACTTTGAGAGAGGAGGTACAGGAAGCTGAAGGCACACACTCAACGTTTTCAAATCAGCTTCTTCCCCTCCGCCATCAAGTGTCTATTCAGAAGATGAACTGAAGAACATGGTCTCACTATTTCTGCTCTATCTGCACCTCTTTAGATATACAGTATGTGTACTATAGACACTCAGTGGCCACTTCATTAGGTACCTCAGAGATGCTCTTCTGCACACCACTGTTGTAACATGGTTATCTGAGTCACTGACTCCTTCCTGTCAGCTTGAACCAGTCTGGCCATTCTCCTCTGACCTCTCTCATTAACAAAGCATTTTTGCTCACAGAACAGCTGCTCACTGGATTTTTTTTTGTTGTTTTTCATGTAATTCTCTGGTTAAGAACTTGTTTTATTGTATTACTAGAGTTATGCTGTTGGTTATTTTATTTTCTTCAGCTTTTCTGATAGTCAGACTTTACAATCCTGAATCTGGGTTTCTGTTAAGATAAGCAGTCATTTGTAGTATCAGCCAATCAGGTTTGTCTTGATAACATTCTGTCCAGTGGGATGCCATGGAACATTCAAGAGAAATTGGTTGCATCAAATTTCTAGGAGAACGTGGGTTTGTTTTGGCTCTTTTGCTGGGGTTGGTGGAGAAGTGAAGTGCGGCAAGGAGCACAATTGGAAGGCGCTCGCTGAACCCTGCCCAATGGACAGACACCGTTGTAAGAAGTTCTTTATGCAGACAAATGGTTCCATGCAGGAAGTGTAAATACTTCTGAGTTAGCCAGTTAGTTTGTAACAGAATTTGAGGAAAGTTTGAATTGTGATTGGTGTCTTTCACACAGAACATGGGTTCAGCACTGTGAATAACTAAAGCGAAGCACCCAACTACGTTGATGTTATGTGTACATTATAGACTAGTCGAACTTTTTCTGTTAACTGTGTTGAAGTTGAACTATTTGTAAATATACTTCCACTTTGTGTAAGCTCCATTATTTCCTGATGAATGATAAGTTTTTCATGGGGCTGTATTTATACAGCTTTCACCATAACTTTCGGTCCCTCAATGGAGTATCCCAACTTTCCTGTTCGGTTGAACCCAGATCATACTGATCCCAGATGTATGTTGTTGATTGGAGACGGCCATCTCACCATTACCCATGCATTGCTGAGTCACATGGCTGTTCGGCAGCGGTAGCTAGCGAGCCTAATTTGTTATGAGCCATGGTGACAGGATTACATTCACACATTTCTCTGTAAGCTCCAGAGCTGGGGTTCCTCACCTGGGGTCCACAGAGCCCTCACTCAATGGCGTTGGTCCATGGCATCAAAAGGTTGGGAAAACTTGTGCTAGATTGTTGTGCGTGAAAATCACAAGAGATCAGCAGTTTCTGAGATACTCAAACCACCCGGTCTGGCACCAACAATCATTTCACGGTCAAAGTCACTTCAACCACATTTCTTCCCCATTCTGATGTTTGGTCTGGATGATGACTGAACCTCTTGACCATGTCTGCATGCTTTTATGCACTGAGTTGCTGGCACATGATTGGCTGATTAGATACTTGCATTACCAAGCAGGTTTAAGGTGTAACAAAGAAAATGCCCATGAGTGCATAATCTAAGTAATAGATTTACTTAGAAACTTTGTAACCATGAACTTCCTATCTCCAGTCATTTCATTCTTTTAATCTCACTCACCATCTGACATCTGGTCCTTGTCCATCTACAGAACGTATTTTTAATCATAATTGGTAGTATATTTTATGGATTGCACCGTACTGCTGTGCAAAACAACAAACTTTACGGCAATGTCAGTGATGAAAAACCTGGTCCCGATTCTGACACAGACAGACTGTGTTTCACAGCAGTGCTCTGTCCACTCGGTCTGCCAGTGCCTGTGCGCCCCCTGCTGGGGTTGCAGTAACCTGCAGGCTTGCTGCTCCTGTTCTTGGGGTGTCAGTTCCCTTCACCCTGTGCTCAATGCCAGGACGGTGCACTGCACGCTGCCTTCTCACAGTGACAGCAGGATATATAGGATCCATTGGGCAAAGCAAAGTAATACTGCCACCTTCTGTGGCACAGTACACATTTCCTCTGATTCTGTAAAGCAGGGACAGCACTGCTCAGAGATGGAATTTGACACCCTGCTGTAAATAGTACAACATACACCTGGAGCTGGCAGCTGCTGGATATCCAGACTGCACAGCTAGGCAAGATCCCTTTGTGATTTTATATACATACCTCAATAAGGCCATCCCTCGGGCCCATCGTGGGAGGCATTGTTTCAGAATAACCAGATGCTTATTTCAGACCGAGATAAGGATGATGAAAGCCTTTTCCCTGGGACCGGGGGAGTCAAAGCTAAGGGGGCATAGGCAGAGGGTAAAGGTTTCAAAGGGACCCTGAGGGCATTGCTTTTTTATGTGGTGAGTATATGGAATGGTTGAGAAAGGTCCGGTTGCATCAAATAAGAAGCAACACACACAAACTGGAGGAACTCAGTAGGTCAGGCAGCACTTATGGAGGGAACTGAACAGTAAACACCTGGGGCCAAGAGGGTTGGGGTACCCAGGCTGGGCATTTAAGGACTTGCACAGGTACATGGAGGAGTAGGGCTTAGAGGGATATGGGCTGAAGAGGAAATTGGGACACGGTGGGAGGTCAGTCTGGACTGGTTGGGCCGAAGGGCCTGTATCCTTGATGCATAACCCTTTGTGAAGAGATTTCCTGTCAGAGCCGGCACTACACCTTTGGAATTCCCGTCCTCAGAAAACTGAGGGTATGGAGCCAGTGAACATGCTCATTGTGAATAAATAGGCATCTGTTAGTCTCGAGAGCCCATGGATTTGCACCTTGGATAGTTTCCAGGGTGTAGGCCTGGGCAGGGTTGCATGGGAGACCAGCAGCTGGCTATGCTGCAATTCTCCCCTCTCACGCCACTGATGTTGACCAAGGGAAGGGCACTAGGCCAATACAGCTTGGCACTGGTGTCATCGCAGAGCAATGTGTGGTTAAGTGCCTTGCTCAAGTACACAACATGCTGCCTTAGCTGAGGCTCGAACTAGCAACTTTTAGGTCACTAGACCAACGCCTTAACCACTTGCTAGAACTAGGCAACAAACACACACGGAATGCTGGAGGAGCTCAGCAGGCCAGGCAGCATCTAGGGAAAAGAGTACAGGCGACGTTTTGGGCCGGGACCCTTTCTGGCATCTGCAGATCTGGTTTTAGACTTTAGAACTACAAGTGATTTGAGAGTTTTGGAGAGAAAGAGTGGGGAAGTGGTGCAGAGGGCAAGATTGGACTGGCAGATCATGGTCCAAGGAAAGAAGAGCCTCCTGTTCCTCTTCCTTATGATCTTCTGTTTAGTCACTTTCTGTGCTATAAATATTTTATATTTCTTCAGTAACATCAGAGCAATAAAAACCAAGAGACAGCAGGCTGTATGGTGTATACGCTGCACAATGCTTCATTTTGGAAGAACACAATGTTTATTTATTTCCACGGCCTTGAGAACATACATTTATCCTTCAGAGTTCTCAGAGTTTTGCAACTCCACTCCAGTCTCTGGGAGCCGCCCCTTTCCCTCCAGGCACTGTCAGTGAGACCTGCATCCCGGCTCTCTGCGAGGGACTCTTTGGGAACCACCGCTGCCCTCTGGCGGAAGGTATTCCCAGTGCTGTCAGGGAGGGAAACCCAGGAGCAGTTAGGTCGTCGGCGTGTGACTAGGACAGGTCCTGCAGAAGTGGACGGGAATCCCACAAGCTGGGTTTGCGAGGCACAGTCGGACTAGCTAGGGTGAACAATTCCACTGCAAGCTGAAAATGGTGCCCATTGCAGTCTCTATGCGTCTTGGTGGAGGGAGGGAACGTGAAGGTTAGTGGATGGGGAGTCACTCGAATGACTGTTCTGTCCTGAATGGTGTTGAGCGTTTTGGGTATGCAAGTGGGGAGTGCCCCGTCCCTTTCTTGACGTGCCTAGTGGATGGAGGAGAGGCCTAGGGCATCAACTCAGTCATTGACAATGATGCACCTGCCTCCATTGGCTGAATTGTGAGGGTCCAAGAATCCCATAGACCCAGCCCTCTTCCTCTCCGGGGGGGGGGGGGGGGGGGGGGGGAGGGGACACAGACCCAGCCCTCTTCCTCTCCGGGGGAGGGGGAGTTCACAGACCCAGCCCTCTTCCTCTCCGGGTGAGGGGGGGTTCATAGACCCAGCCCTCTTCCTCTCCGGGGGGGGGGGGGAGGGGACACAGACCCAGCCCTCTTCCTCTCCGGGGGGGGGGGGGGGGGGGGAGGGGACACAGACCCAGCCCTCTTCCTCTCCGGGGGAGGGGGAGTTCACAGACCCAGCCCTCTTCCTCTCCGGGTGAGGGGGGGTTCATAGACCCAGCCCTCTTCCTCTCCGGGGGGGGGGGGGGGGGGGAGGGGACACAGACCCAGCCCTCTTCCTCTCCGGGGGGAGGGGGGGTTCACAGACCCAGCCCTCTTCTCTGGGAGGTTCACAAATTCCTCTCTCCCCAGACATGGTCCTCCCTTCAGGAATGTATAAAAAGATGGGGTATGGATGGCTATATTACCAGTTACACCAACCCCGCCTGCAAAATGTGGAGTAGCCCCAATTCTTGGGGTTTTCCTGGCACTCCGCCCCGATCCAGAGCCCTCACTGGACTGGGAGGGCGGCTGCTCTGCCAGAGAGGGAGCCTGTGGTAAAGGCACAGCCTCTTGCGCCAAGCTGGGGCCTTGGCACCTGTTGGAGGCCTGGTGTTACCTGGGTCACGGGAAAACTTGCTGGAGGAGCCTGGTGGTAGTTTCAGCTTCAAAATGTATAAAGGTATCCCTGAGCTCAAGGCAGCTGACTGGACAGAGGGAAAAAGTTGGAGACAAGTCATGGGCCAGAGGAAGGCCTAAAGGTAAATCTAATGAGCCTGAAAGTGTCAAAGTGAGGTAATAGAGTGTGCAGAGTTTGCTCAGGAGAATGGGGTAGTAGGAGGGGAGGAGGAGTGGGGTAGGAGGAGGAGGAGCAGTGGGATAGGAGACTGGGGGGAGGAGGAGGGGTGAACAGGAAGGGTGGAGCAGAGTGTGTAGTGACCCTTGCTCCCTCAGGCCTCCCCTGCGAGGGTTGGGACCTGGGCAAGGGCAGAGATGAGGTTGGAGTAGATGTTGATCCCTTTGAGGAAGACCTTCTCGTTGAGGTGCTCGTTGTGGTCATGCAGCAGGATCGGCGTGTGGTTCATGGGCGAAAATCCGATCACTGGGTACCCCATCTGTGAGAGAGAGACCAGGGTCACAGATAACCTCCACACCATCCAGCTCACCACACACACAGCCAGTGGAAGCAATCTCAGTTAATCAGGATAGCCAGAAAGGAAAACTCAGTTAAACTGCATGAGGCATGACAGGTCAGGCTGATGAACTCAGTGTGGATTGATTCTGAGGGCTGGGATGTGGTAACCATAACAGAAACATGGCTGAAAGACAGGCAGGACTGTTCAGGGATACTGATGTTACAGGCATGGCAGAGGGACAGGTAAACGAGGAGAGGGTGCAGCCGTTTTGATAAGGGTGGAAGTAACAGCAGTGACATTCTTGGGGGATCGTCCAGTGAGGCCAAATGGTTAGAAATTAGAAAGAAGAAAAATAGGGTTGCTCCAGAGGGGCTGCATTATAGACCCCCTACCCCTCTCACCAAACAGTGGCAATTTAAAGAGCAGGTGTGTAGAAAAAAATTACTAATAATTTTAAGAATAACAGAGATGTATTAGTGAGAGATTTTAATTTCCCCAGGAAGCCACCCAGAGAGTCGAGGCCTTATCGGGTCCGAGTTTGTGAAATGTGTCCAGGACATTCTCCTGAGTCAGTATCTGGACAGCTCCGTTCAGGAGGGCCCAAAACAGGGCCTTCTCTAACGGGGCGAGGCAGAGACAGTGACAGTCAGGGAACACTTTAGAGCACCATAATTCTATCAGTTTCAAGGTAGTGATGGAGAAAGATAGACCCAATCCACAGGTTAGGGTGAAGGCTAAACTTGGCAAGTTTAAAGAAGGGTGAATGATGAGAGATATTGAAGCTCTGGTCAAAAAAAGGTTAAGAATAAATTTAAGAGAGAAATCAGGAGGACAAAGAGAGGGCATGAGATGGATCTGGCAGGTAAGGTTAAGGAAAAGCCCAAGAGTATAGCAATATTACGAGTAAAAAGCTAGCTAAGGAGAGAGTAGGCACCCTTAAGATCAGTAGGGCAGCCCATGTCTCCAGCTGCAAATTTCTTATTGGCATTTACTGAGGAGAAAATCCTGGTTGCTCAAGATATAAGACAAACAAGGGCAGATGTTTTGGAGGATATATCATATCTATTACCAGGAAGGAGTTATTCACAACCTTACAGTGCATTAAGGTGGATAAATCCCAGGGCCTGGCTGAGTGCATCCCCAGAATTTGTGGGTAGCTAGAGAGGAAGTTGCAGAGGTCCTTGCAGAGATATTGGAAGACAGTATACAATGTACTGTGTATGTTAATCAAAATGGCTTCTTTGGTTTGCTAGAGTAGGAATGCTTTTATGTTTGTTAAGTGTTTTCTCTCGCAGTTGTTTAGCTTTGGACTTGCTGATATGGGGATTGTATTCATTTTTTAACCAATGGGGAATGTTATTTTGTCTTGTGAGGCTGGGAGCTTGGGGTTTTCGCGGTCTTTTGAGGGGAGTCGGGAAGAAGACGCCGAGGAAGGTGGACGTGCGCTGCACTGCTCGGTCGACCACCAGGGGTGGTCCCAGGTGCGAGGACGTGGAGGTCGGAGAAAAGTGACGAGGGGTCAAATGGTTCGATGGTTGAGCTCCAACGATGTGCACTAAACTGACTGAACTTTGATAAGTTGGCGCCTTTTACTTTATTTTCTTTTCTTTCATATATACTGCATTGCATAGTACTCTTTTAGTTTTAGTAAAATCTTTAAAGTGTATTCCATAACGGTATCTGGTGTGAGTTTGATATTGTGTGTGTGCGTGCGGCATAAACTTGATTCTCACAGCACCTGCGTGTACGGGAGGTGGGGTTGATGAGTGGCTGGATCTCCTTTTCCCCTAGATATACCAGCCTGTTGGGTAAGTGTTACAACAGCTAATGTTATTCCGCTGTTTAGAAAAGGCTCTAAACATAAACCAGGAAATTATAGGTCGGTGAGTCTGACATCGGTTGTGGGAAAGTTATTGGAAGGTGTTCTAAGAGACTGATATACTGTATAAGTATTTGGACAGACATGGACTGAATAAAGATAGTCAGCATGGTAGACTATGTCTAACCAATCTTGCAGTTTTTCAAGGAAGTTAGCAGGAAAGTGGATAAAGGCAAGGCAGCAGATGTTGTCTACAAGGACTTTAAGGCATTCGACAAGAACCCACATGGGAGGTTGGTCAAGAAGGTTCAGTCGCTTGGCATTCAAGAAGGGGTAGTAAACTGGATTAGACATTGGCTTTGTGGGAGAAGCCAGAGAGTGGCAGTAGATGGTGGGCTCTCTGACTGAAGGCCTGTGATTAGTGGAGTGCCTCAGGGATCGGTGCTGGGTCCATTGTTGTTTGTCATCTGTAGCAATGATCTTGATGATAATATGGTTAATTGGATCAGTAAATTTGCAGATGACACCAAGATTTGGGGTGTACTGGACAGCAAGGAAGACTATCATGGCTTGCAGTGGGATCTGGATCAGATGGAAAAATAGGCTGAAACATGACAGATGGAATTTAATGCAGACAAGCGTGAGGTGTTGCACTTCAGTAGGACCAACTAGGGTAGGTCGTGCACAGTGAATGGTGGCACTGAGGAGTGAGGTAGAACAAAGGGATCTGGAAATACAGATCCATAATTCATTGAAAGTGGCATCACAGGTAGATAGGATCATATAAAGAACTTTCAGCACATGGGCCTTCATAAATCAAAGTACTGCGTACAGGAGTTGGGGCTTTATGTTGAAGTTGTATAAGACACTGGTAAAGCCTAATTTGGAGTATTGTGTGCAGTTTTGGTCACCTACCTACGGGAAAGATGTAAACAAGGTTGAAAGAGTACAGAGAAAATTTACAAGTATGCTGCTGGGTCTGGAGAACCTGCGTTATAAGGAAAGATTGGATAGGTTAGGACTGTGTTCTTTAGAACGTAGACGATTGAGAGGAGATTTGATTGAGATTACAAAATTATGAGGGGTATAGACAGGGTAAATGCAAGCAGGCTTTTTCCACTGAGGTTGGGTGGGACTACAGCCAGAGGTCCTGGGTTAAGTGTGAAAGGTGAAAAGTTTAAGGGGAACATGAGGGGAAACTTCACTCAGAGGGTTCTGAGAGTGCGGAATGAACTGCCAGCACAAGTGGTGCATGCAAGCTCAATTTCAGTGTTTAAGAGAAGTTTGGATAGGTACGTGGATGGTAGAGGTATTATGGAGGGCTATGGTCCCGGTGCAGGTTGATGGGAGTAGGCAGTTTAAATAGTTTCAGCATGGACTAGATGGGCTGAAGGGCCTGTTTGTGTGCTATACTACTCTATGAGTGTATTCGCTTCAACGTTAGCACTGGAAAAGTTCCTGAAGACTGGAATATGGCTCCTGGTGCTCTGTTGTTTACAACCAGACCGGGTGTTGCAATGACAACCACGCACTCAGTGTCAGCAAGACCAAGCAATTGATCGTGGGAGACAAAGGGGAAGTTGGGAGAAGGCACGCCTATCCTCATCGGTGGAAAAGCTGAGCAGCTTCTAGTTCCTGGGTGCCAGCATCTCAGTAAATCTACCACAACAATGCAATCACGAAGGAGGCACAGCAGAGGCTCTTCGTTAGGAGCTGGTACGCCACCAAAGACTCTATGCATGGTTAGAGGTGACCGGTTGCTTCACCATCTGGTATGGAGGCTCCGACGCACAGGGCTGGCAGAGGCTGCAGGAAGTGGCAAACTCGGCCAGTAGAAGCGTCCCCACCGTGAAGATATCTTCAAGGGTCAGTGCCTCAAGACGGCAGCGTCTCTCCCAGCATGCCCCTTCTCATTACTACTGTCAGGGAGGAGGTAGGGGAGCCTGAAGACCCAAATTTAATGATTCTGAAATCACTATTACACTTGGCCATCAGATTTCTGACAGACTATAAACCCATGAACACTACCTCATTATTACTGTTTCTGCACTATTCATTACTTTGTGATATTTGGGTCATTTTATGTCTTTACACTGTACTGCTGCTGCAAGACTACTGATTTCACAACACACCGTATGTCGCTGTTAATAAACCAGATCTTGTTCTGCCCATTCACATCAAGCAGAAGATCCGAAAACCTGACGGCACATACCTCCAGGCTCAAGGACAGCATCTATCCCACTGTTATAAGACAATTGAACACCTCCCTAGGGCAACAAGATGAACTTTGACCTCACCCTTCACCCTGATTATGACCTTGCACCTTCTTTGTAATGTAACACTTTCCTCTGCGCCTGTTACTGCAATAGCCAGAGAGCATGAAGCACAGAAATAGGCAATGTGTCCACCTCGTCCATGGTGACCTATTACCCTTCCTTGTCCCATCAGCCCTCCATACCCCTCCCTTCCACGTACACACTTCCCTTAAATGTTGAACCAAACCGAATCAACCACTTCTGCGGGCAGCTCGTTCCACCCCGAGTGAGGAAACTCCCCTTGGGTTCTCCTTAAATAGCTAACATCTTGTACCAATGCCCTGCTGAACTAATTTGATATGTATGAACAGGTTTCTCACTGTACCTCACTGCATTTGATAATAATAAACTAATTTACACACACACACACACATACCATGCCTATAAAAAGTATTTAGCCGCCCTTAGAACTTTTCATATTTTATTGTTTTACAACATTGAATCACAGTGAATTTAATTTGGCTTTTATGACACTGATCAACATAAAAAGACTCTTTTGTGTCAAAGTCAAAACAAATCTCTACAAACTAGAGAAAATCTACAGATGCTGGAAATCCAAGCAACACACACAAAATGCTGGAGGAACTCAACAGGCTGGGCAGCATCTATGGAAAAGGGTACAGTCAATGTTTTGGGTCGAAACTCTTCAGCAGGACTCACTGACAGATTTCTACAAAGTGATCTAAATTAATCACAAATATAAAACACAAAATAAATGATTGCATAAGTATTCACCCCCTTTAATACGACACACCAAATCATCACTGTGCAGCCAATTGGTTTTAGAAGCCACATAATTAGTTAAATGGAGATCACCTGTGTGCGGTTGAGGTGTTTCCATTGTAGTAAGAATACTCCTGTATCTGGAAGGTCCAATTGGAGAGTCAGTATCCTGGCAAAAACTATACCATGAAGACTAAAGAACACTCCAAGCCTCTCTGTGTAAAGGTTATTGGAAAGCACAGGTCAGGAGATGGATACAAGAACATTTCCAAGTCACTGAATATCCCTTGGAGTTAAGTCAATCATCAAGAAATGGCTCAGCTGTAAATCTGTCTAGAGCAGGCTGTCCTCAAAAACTGAGTGACTGTGCAAGAAGGGACTAGTGAGGGAGGCAACCAAGAGACCTATGACAACTCTGGAGGAGTTACAAGCTTCGGTGGCTGAGATGGGAGAGACTGTGCATACAACTGTTGCCCAGGTGTTTCATCAGTCACAGCTTTATGGCAGAGTGGAAAAGAGAAAGCCACTGTTGGGGAAAAAAAACTCACATGAAATCCCAGCTAGAGTTTGCCGGAAAAAGAGACTCTGAAGTCAGCTGGATGAAGGTTCAATGGTGTGATTAAACCAAATTTGAGCTTTTTGGCTATCAGACTAAATGCTATGTTTGGCATAAGCCAAAACACCACATGCACATCATCAAAAACACACCATCTCTACTGTGAAGCTTGGTGGTGGCTGCATCATGCTGTGGGGATGTTTCACTGCAGCAGGCCCTGGAAGGCTTGTGAAGGTAGAGGGTAAAATGAATGCAGCAAAATACAGGGAAATCCTGGAGGAAAACCTGATGCAGCCTGCAAGAGAACTGCAAATTGGGAGAAGATTTGTTTTCCAGCAAGACAATGACCCCCAAGTACAAAGCCAAAGCTACACAGGAATGGCTTAAAAACAACAAAGTTAATGTCCCTGGAGAGGCCAAGTCAGGGACCAGACCTCAATCCAATTGAGAATTTGTGGTTGGACTTGCAAGTGGCTGTTTATTCACGATCCCCATGCAATCTGACAGAACTTGAGCAGTTTTGTAAAGAAGAATGGGAAGAAATTGCAGTGTCCAGATGTACAAAGCTGATAGAGACCTATCCACACAGACTCAAGGCTGTAATTGCTGCCAAAGGTGCATCTACTAAATATGGACTTGGAGGGGGTGAATACTTATGCAATCAATTATTTTGTGTTTTACATTTGTAATTAATTTAGATCACTTGTAAAGATCTGTTTTCATTTTGACACAAAAGTGTCTTTTTCTGTCGATCAGTGTCACAAAAAGCCAAATAGTCAAGTTATTCAATGGCGTAAAACAATAAAACATGAAAAATTCCAAGGGGGTTGAATACTTCTTATAGGTACTGTATATGTACACTACATACACGCTATTTATGCCCTTTGCACACCCTATATATGGGAACACCAATACCTCTGGGCAAAAAATCCTACAAATGGTAGTGAATTCAGCCCAGTACATCACAGGTAAAACCCTCCCAACCGTTAAGCACATCTACATGAAATGTTGCCATAAAAAATGCAGCATCCATCATGAAAGATCCTCATCACCCAGGCCATTCTCTTTTCTCACTGCTGCCATCAGGTCAAAGGTACAAGAGCCTCAGGACTCGCACCACCAGGTTCAAGAACAGTTACTACCCCTCAACCATCAGGCCCTTGAACAAAAAGAGATAACTACACTCAAAGGCAACACGAGTGAATCTGCAGATGCTGGAAATAAATACAAAACACAAAATGCTGGCAGAACTCAGCAGGCCAGACAGCATCTATGGGAGGAGGTAGTGACGACGTTTCGGGCCGAAACCCTTCATCATGAGTCACTACCTCCTCCCATAGATGCTGTCTGGCCTGCTGAGTTCTGCCAGCATTTTGTGTTTTGTACAACTACACTCATTCTAATTCTGATGTTCCCACAACCAATAATCTCACATTAATGTCTCTTTATCTCGTTATTTATTTACATTTGCATTTGCAGTTTGTAATTTTCTATGCTCTACTCGCTCTTTCATTGATCCCATGGAGATGGAGCAAAGTCAAGATGGCGCTAAACGACGACTCCTTTGCTTGCATCTTTGGAAACAGCTCTATTTCTTTCTTCCATTTTCAGGATTCTTTTGAAGATCCTGTCCTGGAGTTACACAGTGACTTCAATTCTTTGCAGGAATGGGACCATTCTCGGGGCCTCACGACCAGCCGCTTTTTGATATCCCAAGGACACAGCCTGGAAGACTAACGCACCTTCAGGGTGCCAGATTTTCATGGCTCTGGAGACAGGCTAATTCAAGGCTGGTGCCCCTGACTGAGGCGTCGTGGGAGAACACGGAACATCGGGAGCAGAGTGTTAGCTGCCAGGGGCTGTGTGTCCGGGGACCTGAGCCCTGGGTCAGACTCTCTGGCGCAGAGCTCAAGAAAAGTAGCGCAACAGACTTTTAACATCATAAATCAGTGAGTTGTTTGTTATGTCCCCCCCCCCTCACTGTGAAATGGGGCACCTCTTTTTGCCTTATTAGGGAGAGAGAGCCTATGTCAAATTACCAGGGGAACGAGTTGTCTTTGGGGTACTGCAAGTCTGTGTCTTTATTGATGCTTGCTGCAAGCTTGAGTGCTCAGTGGGGGGTGCCGATGCTTTTTTTTGCTGGTGGGGAAGGGGTTTGTTGCTTTGCTGCTGCTTACGTGTGGGGGGAAGCTGGGGGTGGAATCTGGGGTTCTAACATTTAATTGTCATTCATTCTTTGGAGCACTCTGTTTTCGTGGATGTCAGTGAAGAAAAAGAATTTCAGGATGTATATTGTAAACATTTCTCCGACATTAAATGTACCTATTGAAACATATTGATCCTGCTTATAGCTACTGTTCTCTTGATTTGCTGAGTATGCCCTCAGGAAAAAGAATCTCAGGGTGGCATGTATGTACTCTGGTAATAAATTTTACTTTGGGTTTTGATCCCATGACACATACACACGACCCACACAATGGTGGTACACTTTATCCACGTTCCCCAGCGATGGGTGAATTCTGGGCTGCCGCAATGGGACTTACCTCCCGAATAAATCGGCTGTCGGTGCCTGCAGAGAAGATCTCAGTCTGCACAGTCATGCCCCTGGAACAGAGGAAGTGTGAGTGAATGTGGGCTCACGATCGGCAGGTAAGGACATCCCTGACCCAGACACAGGAACCCATTGCTCGCCATACACCCAGGCACAGGTCAATATGCAGACCCCTACTGGAACGCAGATCTGAGACTGTATACAGCCCCTACAGTGCCAAAGAGTTCAGCAGTGCATACCTTCAGGGTCAGGGGTCAGAGGGCACGAGGCAGTTACCCAAATATGCAGAACAAATGCTCAGAAGTACCCTGGGGCTGGATCAAAATACATCCTCCTCAGTGAAGGGATGAGTGGGGTGAGGGGAGTGAGTGAAGAGGGCTTGTGGAGGGACAAGGGATTAAAAAGCTGGGGGTGAGAAGTGGGAGTAAGTGCAAAATGGATGTGGGATGAGGGCAGTGTGAGAGGTGGACTGTGTTAAAGGAGTGGATTCAGGAAAGAGAGAGGGTCATGTCAAAGGTACAGGAAGGGGAAACACAAGAAAGCTGAGGGAGGGAGAGTGGGAGGAAGGCAGCCAGAGAGTAGAGATAGGGAGGGACAAGAGTGACGGGGAGGAGAGGGAAGATGGTGCGGCACGGTGCTGCGTCGAAGGAACGCTGAGATCCGGACTTTGCCCCCCACTCCCCCCACCCTTCCCCCCAACGTACACCCACGCACATCTGGACACAGGCGTTACTGAAGGTGCTCCACCACGGATCCGACTGGTCAATAGAAGTCAGCTCCTTGTTCATGCTTTTCTGGGAGGGAAATTCAGAGCAGTGAGTATCCAAAAACACAGCCCGGTACACAGATCAGTATGCAACCTCAGTACACAGATCCAGGACACAGACCAGTATGCAAACTCAGTACACACACTCAGTACACGGTCCACATTGCTACACAACACAGACCCATCACTAAGCACAGTACAATACCGTCCCCATCAGTGACTCCCATCCCAAACCCAGCTACTGAATGTAACTCATTGCAAACATCCTGAGTGGTTTCTGGGCCCAAACTTCTGATTCCTCCCCCCCCCTCAAATCAAACTTCCTCAGTTGTGGAAGTGACCCCGCTGGCATTGTGAAGCCCACCACCAGCCCTCTGTTGCCTCAGACATCAACATATCAAGCTTTTGTCATCTACTGCAGGGTATCTGCTGATCGGCTCTTGGTGTTTTGTTGTATTGTTGACCTGTTGTTGTTTTGCTCAACACTGTGGTCATGCTCTGTTGGTGCCCGAATGTGTGGCAACACTTGTGGGCTGCCCCCGCTGGTCGTTAATGCAAACGGCATGTCTCTCTGTATGTTTCGATGTAACCTAATAAATGAATCTGAATCTGTACCTGGGCTCATGGGGAGTGGGACAACACGAGGGCCAGTCCAGACACCCCAGTAATGTGCAGCATCACAGTCTAGACAAGAGCCAGTCCAGACACCCCAGTAATGTGCAGCATCACAGTCTAGACAAGAGCCAGTCCAGACACCCCAGTAATGTGCAGCATCACAGTCTAGACAAGAGCCAGTCCAGACACCCCAGTAATGTGCAGCATCACAGTCTAGACAAGAGCCAGTCCAGACACCCCAGTAATGTGCAGCATCACAGTCTAGACAAGAGCCAGTCCAGACACCCCAGTAATGTGCAGCATCACTGTCTAGATAGAGGAGTGACCAGGCTGACAAACTGTGTCAGTACAGGAAGCAATGTTTGTAGACACGTCACCCAGAGCAATGTAGACGTGTGTGTGTGTGCGTGCGTGTGTCATCCAGAGTGGGATCAGTCCTAACATACTGTCTCTGCATGTACAGACGGCTGTCTAGACACATCACTCAGCAGAGCAGTAGTGGGGAGAGATACACAGTACACAAGTTCTGAGCTGAAAGATGCACACAAACCACACAAACCACCATGTTGTTGTAGGTGACCACGTGCTATCAGAGTAATAAACACAGGTTCTCACAGATGTCAACCATTACCTGTATAAACTCACAGCAAACGCCTTCCCCTGCGTTCTGACACCACTCCATCATCTGCTCCTCAAATGCCTGAAACAAGACAGAAGGTGACATTGCTCTCGTCCATGGACGTACGAGATTAGACTCTCCATCACGGGCCAGTGAAGAACAGGTCTTTCTCTGCCCTCTAATAGACACACACACAGCACTTCCCTTTCCTTCTGGTATGGTAGACCACTTAACAGACCACGACATACCTTGAGGTCTACACTGGGAGGGATCCGGATGTCAAAGCTGGCCATTAGCTCATCAGGGACAACGTTGTAGGCCACACCTCCTTTTAAGGAGGTCAGGTTGATGGTGGTGACATCTCCCAGGGTCAGGCACACACTCTGATTGAGCCTAGAAACACACAACAGTATGGTTACACTCAGAGCCAGGGCCTGTGTCGATGCAGCCACTTTCTCCACTCTCGGTGCCATGCCGAGCCCCATTAGCAGGAGCTCTCTGTGCTGCTGCCATTGGCTGGCTGGATAGTTCACCCTGGTTGTTCACTGGCCAGTGCTGCAGCTGTCAGCACAACGTCCCGCCCACAGTGCTGTCTCACCTTTCATTGCCATTACTGTGCGCATTTTGTTCCTTTATTTGTGGCCACACAGTGACCATCCTCCGGTCTCTGTCCTCTGACCTTGTGTTTATCTCTCAGTGGTGAATCACTGCCACAGACGGCTGTGAAGGCCAAGTCACTGGATATATTTAAAGCAGAGGTTGATATGTTGTTGATTAGTAAAGGGCATTAAAAGGTTATGTGGAAAAGCAGGAGAATATGGGGTTGGAAGTGATAACAGCCATAATGGAAAGGCAGAGCAGACTCGATGGGCTGAATGGCCTAATTCTACTCCCATATCTTACGGTCTTCTTCTGTGTCTTCTCTGCATGTCTCTTGGTCCTGTGGTTGACTCCTGTGACCCTGCACCTATTGTCAGGTGTGATTATAAAAATGTCACTCCTTGCACCCGAATGGATCCTACCCCTGGGTTTGTACAACTTCAACAGGGGTTGGATTGATTGCTGTGAGTTCTGTTCACAAACTACCCAGTCCTCAGCACCTGTCACCTACTCTAGGCCCACCTCCATAAATCTAGAGAATGCCTTTTTGTGTTGCTAACCTCCTTTCTCAGTATGCTACAGTCATTCATTATTCCAGTTGTACAAGATGTCAACAGAACACCCATTTGGAGTGCGGCAGACTGTGCTGCTCGTCCTGCAATAGGAAGAGTACATAATACTGGAGAGGGCACGAAAAAAGTTTCAGGAGGATGTGCCAGGGACTGGGTTACAAAGAAGAACAAATAGGCTGGGACTTTTTTCTCTCCTGAAGTGGAAAAGGCTGAGGAGGATGCTAGACTCCACACCAGGCTTACTTCCCTCACAGGAAAATAGCCACTCACAGGAGACCTTGCCCATGCCCAGGATTATGGCTGCACAGGTGGAAGGTCAACTGAGGAAGATCTGTACCAGCAAGGCAGCGGGACCGGATGGAGTTTCCCCACGATTACTGAGGGCCTGTGCGACTGAGCTGGGAGAACCACTACAGCGCATCTTCAACATGAGCCTGGAGCAGAGAAGAGTACCCAGACAGTGGAAAACATCCTGTATTGTCCCGGTACCGAAGAAACCACAACCAAAGGAGTTGAATGACTTCAGACCTGTTGCCTTGACATCGCACGTAATGAAGACCATGGAGTGGCTGATAATACAGAATCTGAGGCCACAAACTAGGCACGCCCGGGATCCTCTTCAGTTTGCGTATAAGGAGAAGGTGGGAGTGGAGGATGCTATCACGTATTTGCTGCACAAATCACTCTCTCACCTAGATGGGGTCAGTGGTGCTGTGAGGATTACATTCCTGGACTTCTCTAGTGCCTTTAACACCATCCAGCCCAAGATCTTAAGGCACAAACTAACGGAGATGGGAGTAGACTCTCACGTGGTGGATTGGATAGTGGACTACTTGACAGATAGACCTCAGTATGTGCGGTTGGGAGACTGTAGGTCTGACACGGTGGTCAGCAGCACAGGAGCGCCGCGGGGGACCGTGCTCTCTCCGGTCCTGTTCACCCTGTACACATCAGACTTCCAATATAACTCGGAGTCCTGCCACGTGCAGAAGTTCGCTGATGACACGGCCATAGTGGGGTGTGTCAGGAATGGACAGGAGGAGGAGTATAGGAAACTGATACAGGACTTTGTGATAAGGTGCAACTCAAACTACCTGCGTCTCAATATCACCAAGACCAAGGAGATGGTGGTGGACTTTAGGAGATCTAGGCCTCATATGGAGCCAGTGATCATTAATGGAGAATGTGTGGAGCAGGTTAAGACCTACAAGTATCTGGGAGTACAGTTAGACGAGAAGCTAGACTGGACTGCCAACACAGATGCCTTGTGCAGGAAGGCACAGAGTCGACTGTACTTCCTTAGAAGGTTGGCGTCATTCAATGTCTGTAGTGAGATGCTGAAGATGTTCTATAGGCCAGTTGTGGAGAGCACCCTATTCTTTGTGGTGGCGTGTTGGGGAGGAAGCATTAAGAAGAGGGACACCTCACGTCTTAATAAGCTGGTAAGGAAGGCGGGCTCTGTCGTGGGTACAGAACTGGAGAGTATAACATCAGTAGCTGAGCGAAGGGCGCTGAGTAGGCTACGGTCAATTATGGAAAACCCTGAACATCCTCTACATAGCACCATCCAGAGACAGAGAAGCAGTTTCAGCGACAGGTTGCTATCGATGCAATGCTCCTCAGACAGGATGAAGAGGTCAATACTCCCCAATGCCATTAGGCTTTACAATTCAACCGCCAGGAGTAAGATATGTTAAAGTGCTGGGGTTGATTGTATTAATGTATTTGAGTAAACTACTTAAGAACTTTTTAAAAGCTATTATTAATGTTTTTTGAGAGAGTGATTTAGATGCATATCATATTTTTACAGAGTTAAGTATTGTATGTAATTAGTTTTGCTACAACAAGTGTATGGGACATTGGAAAAAGTGTTGAATTTCCCCATGGGGATGAATAAAGTATCTATCTATCTAGAGAGGCTTATAAAATCATGAGGGGCTTTATCTCATCTCTGGTCAGTCTTTTCTCCAGGGTAGGAGAATCCAGGCCTAGAGAGCATAGATCGAGGGCGAGAGGAAAAGAGGGAAAGACTGAAGATGGTGGGCATGTTACCAGAGGAGGGTGCAATTACAACAGTTTGTACAGGTCCATGGATCTGAAAGGTTTACAGGGATATGGGCCACACGCAGTCAAATGGGACTAGTTCAAATAGGCAAGCAAGGCCGAGTTGGGCCAAAAGGCCTGAGTCCATGTTAGATCACTCTACAGCCACAGCACGGACAGGCTGATCAGAGTTAAATTACACTCATTACAAAGCGATGAAGGGACTTGGCCCGAAATGGCAACTGTTTGTTCCTTTCCATAGGTGCTGCCCAACCTGCTGAGTTGCTCCAGCACTGTGTTCAGGTGTGGTGCTTCATTACCAGGAGTGAACACATGAGGGACATCTACTCTAAAATGCTAAAGCATACTGAAACCCTTTTGCTTGGCATTCATCTCTACACAACGGCACAAGGTTAGCAAGATGGCTTTGGCAGTCAGAGTGGTTGCTCTGGGTCGACGGCACTCTTCAGCATCTCGCAGATACATATAGAGCAATATAGCATCAAGACAGGCTCTGTGGCCCAATGAGAGCATGCTGACTACAAATCCCACCCAGCCCATCCCAATTTCCTTCCTTCGGCCATACCCCTCTGTGCCATGTACTGGACAGTGAGAAAGACTATCGAAGCTTGCAGCAAGGTCTGGACCAGCCGGAAAAATGGGCTGATAAATGGAATTTATACAGATGGAATTTAATGCAAGCAAGTGCCAGTCTCAACTGCTTTCCCTGCAATCTCATTCCACATGCCCTTTAATTTTACCAGCTGTCACAAGAAGTCCATTCTCTGCCGAGCCTTTTTGTTAACGAGGGGTTATGAGGTCCTGAGAAGTAATAATGCTCAGCAAACTGAATGTTGAAACAGTGCTAGCTGCAGAGTTGTTTGTTAGCGATCAGTATGTAGACACACCCCTCAAGTCGATACGCATCTCCACAGTTTTGAGGGTATTTAGCTCCTAGACACAAACTTGCTTACTTCCTAGTGCTATTTGCATTTGTCATCTGCAGCCTTCACTGATAGATCACTGGAGGTGCTGTCATTGGTATATAGAGACCACACCAGGATATAGAGATGTGCTTCCCAGTCTCACACTCTGCCTCTTGTTTGTATGGAACCTGGTACATCATGTTTCTGTTGCAGAGCTCAGACGATGGTATTGAATGCAGAACTGAAAGGGAATCGAGCAGCTGCAGTATGAAGCCCAGACCGATGTTAACTGCATCATCTACACCTCTGCTGGCTCTGTAGGTGAACTGCCACTGATGTAGAAAATCTGTGAGTAATGGATTTGAGACATGGCATGACCAGCCTTTCAAGAAGTCTTCATTATGTGAGTGCATCTGGCCTGTAGTCACTGAGCACAGTAATCGTAGATATTTTTAGGAACAAATAATATCAGGTTATTTGAGCTGTGCATAGTTTAAGATACTGATAGGGAACGTCTGTAAAGACTGTAGACAGCTGGTTAGCACAGTGTTTAACGCTGGCAGGGGAGAAAGAGTGAGGGCCAGCTCCCTGCTTGATATTTTGCTTCCTCACCTCCTCACCTCCTCTTCCTTTACAACAAAGGTGTGGGGTACTGGCAATGGTATGGCTGAATGGGTCTTTGACATGTGATCTGTGAGTCACATCTGCAGTCAAACTCATTTAGGGAGGTGGGGGGTACCTTCTTTAGATGGCTGGTGTTGGCCTTTCCAGACTGAAGAACAGTCGTCTGCAGAAAACCGGCTTTCCAGTTTGGTAATCAGCAGCTCTGAGTGGTTCCTCCAGCATGTACATAGAACCTGGAACCTACAGCATATTTCAGGCCCTTCGGCCCACAATGTTGTGCCAACTATGTAACCTACTCTAGAAACTGCCTAGAATTTCCTTACTGGATAGCCGTCTAAGCTCCATGTACCTATCTAAGACCCTATTGTATCCAGCTCCACCACCATCACTGGCAGTGCATTCCACGTACTCACCACTCTGTGTGGAAAAACTTACCCCTGACAAACCCTCAGTACTTATGTCCAAGCACCTTAAAACTATGCCCCCTCATGTTAGCCACTTCAGCCCTGGGAAAAAGCCTCTGACTATCCACACGATCAATGCCACTCATCATCTTATACACCTCTATCAGATCACCTCTCATCCTCCATCATTCCAAGGAGAAAAGGCCAAGTTCACTCAACCTATTCTCATAAGGTACACCATCCAATCCAGGCAACATCCTTGTAAATCTCCTCTGCACCCTCTCTATAGCATCCACATCCTTCCTGCAGTGAGATGACCAGAACTGAACACAGTGGGGTCTGACCAAGGTGTACTTGACCTTTCTGAATTCCCCTTTACTCCTGTCGGCCTCCTCCTCCTTCAAATAAAGTTGTCCAAGCTCTGCGTTGAACCAGGGTTTATTATTGCTGAAGTAGGGATGCAGGCACCTTCAATAAAAGCTGATATAGGAGGTAACTGTGTCAGTGCTTTCATCAAAGGTGTCGATACTAGTTCAAATCAGTGGAATCAAAGCAGTCTCCTAGAATCTCAAGCAACTCACACAAAATGCTGGTGGAATGCAGCAGGCCAGGCAGCATCTACAGGAATTTTCAACTGTCAACGTTTCAACATTGCTTCTCCCTATAGAAGCTGCCTGGCCTGCTGTGTTCCACCAGCATTTTGTGTGTGTTGCTTGAATTTCCAGCATCTGCAGATTGCCTCGTGTTTGCTCCTAGAATCTCTGTGGCTCTAATATTTTACAAGTATTTATGGTATGTGCCCTCTAATCCAGGCAAATCAAACAGGTCCCTTGGGGATTTTAAGGAAGTTAAAAATGAAGTTGGGAAGGGAATTCAGAAAGCCCATTAAGAATTGTTGGCTCGTAGGATTAAAGGGAATTCCATAGCATTTCACACCTACATTAAGTGCAAAAGGAAAACTATGGAAAGGGGAAACCACTGAGGGATAAAAGAGGGGACGTGTAGCTGGAGGAGCAAGGTCCTAAATAAGTACTTGGCATCCAAGGAGAAGGACTGGAGGGTAGTGATATCAGTGTAGAGGATGCCAATATGTAGGGCTTTTGAGACAAAGGAAGAGCTAGTGGTGGGTCTCATTAAGGTAAACAGGCCTGATGGGATATACTCCACATTACTGAGAGGCAAGACTGTCGGGTCGGGCCCGTGACCACACAGGTTTCCTCAGAGTTGCCTGGTTTCCTCCTAACAGTGAAACAAGCCCCAGATTGGTAATAACATCTCCTGGCTAACAACCAACACAGGTGCAACGGATGTGCTGTTAGCACTCTGCTCTACTCTCTCTACACTCATGACTGTGTGGCTGAGTACAGCTCAACTGGCATTTATAAATTCATTGATGACACCATAGTTGTTGCACAAGTCTCAGGAGACGTACAGGGGCGAGTTAGGTGGGCTGACCGAGCAGTGTGACAACTGCAATTTCACAGCCGATGTTAGGGAGGAACTGATTGTAGACTTCAGGAAGGGGAATTCATGGGAACACACACCAGCCTTTACAGAGGATACAGACCACACACAGGCAAAGATACAGTTTAAATCTGGTAACTGCTCTGCCCAAGATCGCAAGAGTTTGCAGAATTGTGACTGTGACCCAGTCTATCACAGAAATCAGTCTACACCTCCCACTGCCTTGATAAAGCAGCCAAGGGCCCCTCCCACTCTGGTCACTCTCTGATTTCCCCTCCCGTCAGACAGAAGGTACAAAAGCTTGAAAGCACAAACCACTGGGCTCAAGGACAGCTTCTGAACAGACTTTGTATACCATGAGATGAACACCTGATCTCCAGATACGTCTCACTTTGCACCATGCACTTCACTTGCCGGTAACTTTCTCTGTAAATTTCATACTACCATACAAGGACAATGGGAGAAAGGGGAGAAGGAGGGGCAGGGGAGGAGGCAAGAGGCCAGGGTGGGGAATAGAAGAAGAGGGAAGGGGGAGGTAAAAAGAAAGAGGATAAAAATTACCAGAAGGAGAAACTGATGTTCTTGTCATCAGGTTGGAGGCTGCCTAGACAGAATATGAGGTGTTGCTTCTTCACCAAGAGAGAAGCACAACAGGAAGCCGTGAACAAACATGTCGGTACAGGGATGGGACAGGAATCAAAATGGTTGGCCACCAGGAAATTCTGCTTTTGGCGGGCGGAGTGGAGGTGCTCGACAAAGAGGTCCCCCAATTTACATCAAGCCTCATCAATGTGGAGGAGGCTGCATCAGGAGCATCGGACACAGTAGACAACCCCTACAGGTTCCCAGGTGAAGTGTTGCCTCACCCGGAAGGACTGTTTGCAGGTGAGAGAGAAGGTGAATGGGCAGGTGTAGCATTTCTCTCACTAGCAGGGACATGTGGCAGGAGGAAGATTAGTGGGGAGGGACAAACAAGCAAGAGAATCAGAGAGGGAGTGATGCCTGCAGAAAGCAGAGTGGGGAGGGGAAGTGTCTGGTGGCAGGATCCCTTTGGAGATGGTGGAAGTTGTGGAGAATGACGTGTTGGATGCGGAGGCTCATGGGGTGGTAGGTAAGGACACGAAGAATTCTGTTACTGTTAAGGCAGTGGAAAGATAGAGTGAAGGTGGATGTTCAGGAAATGGAGGAGATGCTGGTGAAGGCAGCATCAATGGTGGAGGAAAGGAAACCCCATCTTTTGAAAGAGGACATCGCTGATGTTCTGGAAAGGAAAGCCTCATCCTGGTTTCTGATGTGGTAGAGAAAAGGGACTGAGAAAAGGGAATGGCATTTTTACAGTTATCAGGATGTGAAGAGATAATCAAGGTTGCCATGGGGATCGGTAGGTTTATAAAAGATGTCAGTAGACAGTTTGTCACCAGAGATGGAGACAGAGAGCTTGATGAAACCGACGAGCTCAGAGTGGGTGCATGAAGCAGCACCAATGCAGTCATCAATCTAGCAGAGGAAGAGTTGGAGGCATTACCAGGAAAGGCTGGAAACATGATCTGTTCTGCACAGCCAACGAAAAGACAGGCATAGCTGAGCCCCATGGCTACCCCGTGAGCAGGGTTAGTGAGTTGTGGCCGTGTTACATTGGTGCCAGAAACATGGCAACATTGGCAGCCTGTCCCAGCACATTCTCAGGCTGTGATGGTCATTGATGCAAAAACAAGACATTCCACAGTTAGCTTTGACGATAAATCAAGCTAATCTTTAAGTATTCTAAACTCTTGGTGAATTGTGGCCTATTTTCACAGATTATGAAGGACAATTAACAATCACTTGAGAGTACTTTTAAAGAATTACAACATAAACATCCCCTCTTCTATTCAACCCTGTCCTTATCTCCCACCGCTACCCAACAGCCTGAAACAGTTCCACAAGGGCAGCACATCCATGAAGGGTCTTGTCTTGAGACATCGACTCATTATTCCTCTCCATAGATGCTGACTGACCTGCTGTGTTCCTCCAGCATTTTGTGTGTGTTAATCTGGATTTTCACCATCTGCAGAATCTTATATCCATTTTTAAACGTGCTGTTTGTTTTAAGACCCTCCTTTCTATCTCCTCCATCCCATCAGTTCTACACTCTTCACACTCTTTCCTGTGCTTTTGGTCACTGTCTCTCTGCATAGCTCAGTGTCAGCCAGGTTGGAGGGTCTTGGCTTAAATGTCAACCGGTTATTCCTCTTCATGGGCGCTGCCTGAGTTCCTCCACCATTTTGTGTGTGTTGCTCTGGAATTCCAGCATCTGCAAAACTTCTTGTGTTTGTTTCAGTTCCTTGAAAGAGATCCCCTATTAATTTAGCTCCAAGATCCTTAACAAGAGTCTACTTTTGTGGCTTAATAGCCAGCTAAGTCCCAGAATAACTCTCTGTTCACCTTGAAACATATCTGATGTTACCAAGATAGGCAGATGCTTTGTAATTTAGCATCTCCCAAAAGATGACAAACTCACCCCTACACAAGCATGCCAGTCATATCGATGCAATGTCTGGGGTGAATGGCCAGAAGGAGATACATTTTGTTCTGGATAAAAAGCAACATTTGCCCCAAACTAAACAGAGAATAAGACACAGAGCCTCACCTCTTCTTCTCTTTCTCCCGGAAGTCCAAGAACGAATTGAGAACTCGACGCTTTGACGTTTTAAAAAAAGAGAAAGAATTAATCTTAAACTTGTTTATGTTCAGCTACCCAACATGAAATCCATGCCCTCCACGTCCCTAGCCCTTCTCCTTAACCCTTGGAATCATATTTCCAGATGACCTGGTCCACACCCACTGAGTATGGAGACTCTCACCTTCCCAATCTATGATCTCACCAATCTCTTGCCCTTAATGTTGCCTTGGTGATCCTCGCACATCCTCACTGTAACATTTCATCTCTCCTTTATCCCCATAAACCACCCCAACTTCACCCTTACCAACAACCCGCACTGCAACACTGTCTTTGTCCTCACAGAAGGATGCACAGGAATAGGCACGGAGACAACAAATGGATGGTCATAAAGAGTCTAAAGATCTGCAGGTGAGAGGACAGGTCAGGAAGGAATGACGGAAAGGTCAGGCGGGGAGGACTCGAGAGGAACAGAAGGTTAAAAAATTGAAGAGGATTTGGCTGTAGGGATGAAGCAGGGGGGTTTAAGCAGGTGGAAATGGAGGTGTCTCTGAAGGAACAGAGAGAGGCCTGGAGACCTTCTGCTTTAATGCGACACTTACCAACTTTTCTCCTGCTGTGTTCTCGATGAAGCGAGACCCATGTCCTGGACTACCTGAACACCTCACTGTCACCCCTGAGCAGACAAACACAAGATGGTGCAGATTAACAATCGCCAGAGTTCAGTTCTCCTTTGCTTGCACCCTATCCTTCAGGATTTTCAGCTCAGTCACAATGCATTACCTCTGGCAGCTGATCACTTAATCCAGATACCGTGCCTGTACTCTTTTCCACAGATGCTGCCTGGCCTGCTGAGTTCCCCTGGCATTTCAAATGTGTTGCTTTGGATTTCGATCATCTGCGGACTTTCTCGTGTTTGTGAACCTAATCCAGATATCTAGATACCATATCAGGACATCCATTACACGGTACAACTTCTGCTGTAGCAGGCCAAAGTGTTTGCCACACAGTGTGTTCGAGGGTCCGTGTTGAGGAATCTCCATAGATCAAAGTACAGAGGAGGCACAAGACACTGTAGATGTTGTAAACTGAAGCAAAAAATAAGGAGGTGGAAGACCTCATCAGGTCAGGCAGCATCTGTGTGGGGAGTCAACATGTTGGGTCAAGACATTTCATCGCGGCTGAAAGAGAAACAAAAGATAGCCGGTGATAAAGCCTAGCACCCCACCTCACTTGGATCCACCTATTACCTGCCATCTTTTCCTCCACCTCTTCTTTTTACCAATTTATACCGGCTATATCTCTCAGTGCTGATGAAGGAGCTTGACCCGAAGGGTCAACTGTCCATTTCCCTGCACAGATGCTGCCTGACCTGTTGATTGCTCCACTTCCCTGATTATTGCTACACATCGGAATACCGTCCACATTTACGGCAGATCGGAATACTGTTTATGTTCACAGAAGATGCAGATCGGAATACCATCCACATTTACAGAAGATACAGATTGGAATACCCTCCATGTTTGTAGGAATACCCTCCATGTTTACGGAAGATGCAGATCGGAATACTGTCCATGTTTATGGAAGATGCTTCCTGATCTGCTGAATATTTCCAACATTTTCTACTGTAGAAGGCAGAATAGTACAGCACAGAAATAGGCTATTCAACCCACAATGTTGTGCTGAAATAATTAAATTAGTAATCAAGTACAGTTATAGAAAAGCACCACACAGTAACAGACCCTTCGGCCCAGCTCATCCATGCCAAACCATTTAAACTGTCTACTCCCATTGACCTGCACCGGGACCAGAGCCCTCCATAACCCTACCGCCCACATACCAACCCAAACTTCTCTTAAACATTGACATCAAGCTCACATGCATGCACCACTTGCATTGGAAGCTTGTTCCAAACTCTCAAGACCCTCTGGGTGAAGAAGTTTTCCCTCATGCTCCCCTTAAACTTTTCACCTTTCACCCTTAACCCATGACCTCTAGTTGTAGTCCCACCCAACCTCAGTGGAAAAAACCTGTTTGCATTTACCCTACCTATACCCTTCATAATTTTGTACATCTCAATCAAAACTCCCCTCAATCTTTGATGTTCTGAAGAATAAAGTCCTAATCTATTCAATCTTTCCTGATAACCCAGGTTCTCAAGTCCCAGCAACATTCTTACAAATTTCCTCAGAACTCCTTCAACCTTATTTACGTCTTTCTTGTAGGAAGGTGACCAAAACTGCACACAATATCAAAATTAGACCTCACCAATGTCTTATACAACTTCAACGTAACATCCCATCTCCTGTACTCAGTACTTTGATTTATGAAGGCCAATGAACCAGATGAGCTGCACCCTAGGGTTCTGAAAGAACCACAAAGCAATGTCAACAACCACCGTTTACCTTCTGTGGGCAAGCCAGTTCTGGATCCACAAAGCAACGTCCCCTTGGATCCCATGCCTTCTTACTTTCTCAATAAGCCTTGCATGGGGTACCTTATCAAATGCCTTGCTGAAATCCATATACACTACACCTACTGTTCTACCTTCATCAATGTGTTTAGTCACATCCTCAAAAAATATAAGGATGTATTGGATAGGCTGGGTTTATTCTCATAGGAGGATGAGGGCTGACATTATGGAGAGTTATACAATTATGAGGAGCTCTGATCAGATAGATGTTTGGAATCTATTTCCCAGGACGAAAGGGTCTGGAACCAGAGTGTACAGGTTTAAAATAAGAGGTGATTAAAGACTAAAGATGAAAGATTTGTTTTATTTTGCACTTGTGCATCGAAACTCAGTGAAATATTTTGTTTGTGTCAAATCAAATCAGCCCAGAACTCACTGACCTTACCAGTACACCTTTACAGTGTGGGAGGAAACCAGAGCACCCAAAGGTGCTCACAGGGAGCGCGTACAAACTCCTTACAGACAGCGGCAGAAATTGAACTCTTGATTTACTGCTGGTGCTGTAACTACCCTAAGGAGATCTGAGGGGTAAGGTTTTCATACAGGCAGTGGTGGATATCTACAACAAGCTGCCAGAGGAGGTGGTGGGGATGAATATAATTACAATACTTAGAAGGTGTTGGGACAGATACATAAATAGAAATTGAGTAGGGGGATGTATGCCTAGCCTGATCAAATGGGGTTAACAGAGCAAGGCGTCACTGTCTACATGGATGAGACAGGCCTGCTCTGTATGATTCTGTGATTACAACGAACATTGACAAATGCTTGGAACCTGTCCACCTGCATTTTAGGGTCAAGAGGAAGGGGATGTATCAAGATCAAAATCATGATTACTTATCATGTGTACATCAAAAACTACTTGGGCTGGGTAACAACACCTTATCTTCCATTTGGGTAGCCTCCAACCTGATAGCATGAACATTGATTTCTCAAGCTTCCAGTAAAGCCTCCACCCCCTCCTCTCTTCACCATTTCCCATCTCCTTATCCTTCTCTTATTTTATCTCCTTGCCTGGCCATCACTTCCCTGTCTGAACTCACTAGTCTGAACTCCGGTACAGGAAGTAGGTGGAATCAATTATTCAGGAAACGGTCTTGGAAAACCAAAGGAGAATTAACTAGAATCAGCCCGGGCGAGCAATAGGGAAATTAACTATGGGGATGCATGTGGTGCATTTAGTTTCCAAGAGGCATTTGATTATTGGTAATTGGTTCGACATTGTCAAATGTACCAAGGTAGAGTGAAAACTTTGGGTTTGCATGCCATCCCCACAGATCATTTCACAACATGGATACAGTGAGATAGCACATTCTTCCACTCACTGACACATCAGCACCTCTTTAGTGTCTGAGAGGAAACTCGTATCACATGCAAGCTCCACAGAGAGAGCTCCTGGGCTTAGACTTGAAGCCAAGTTTCTGGCACCGTGGTTCCAACAGAATGCAGCAAACAGTGTCACAGTTCCAGGAAAATGCAGTGCAACCAACAATAATGTACAAGTGCCATCAGGTAGATTGTGAAGTTTCGAGGTCATCTTTATTGTACATGAGATCCATTCAATAGATGTAATAACGTGATAGAAGCCCATAAGGTACTAGAGCTGGATGAGTGTGATGGCTCACTACAGTTAACTAAATTGAAATAGCAAGGTTAACCTGGGTACTGTGATTTTGAAAGATGTAACTGTTTGAGTGCCTTTGGACTCAGTTGCCCTCAGCTGTCACGTGTTGATTTTAAACATGTATTTAATGATGGCATGCAGTAAATTCAGAGTCAGAGATTGGGAGGCCTTGGAGTGGCTTCAAATTAGCTAAAAGAGCAGATACAGTATGAAGAGGGCAATTTAAAATAATTTGGGTGGGCAAATGGATAGGAAAGATTTAGAGGGTGGAACGCAGGCAGATGGACAAACTCGGATAAGCATCTTGGTCAGCATGGAAGGGCCGGTTTCTTTGTAGTATAACCAAATGACCATAAAATATAGGAGCAGAATTAGATCATTCAACCCACCGAGTCTACTCCACCTTTTTATTATGACTGATCCATTTTCCCTCTCAACCCCATTTTCCTGCCTCTTCTCCATAAGCTTTCCTTATTAACCTCCACCTTAAATACACCCAATGATCTGGCCTCCACAGCTGCCTGTGGCAGTGAATTCCATAGATTCACCACCCCCGACTGAAGAAATTCCTCTTCATCTCTGTTCTTAGTTGGCATCCCAAAATTCTAAGGCTGTGCCCTCTGGTCCTAGACTCCCTTATTATAGGAATCATCCTCTCCACACCCGCCCTATCACAGCCTTTCGACATTTAATAGGTTTTGAGATCCAACCTAATTCTACTTACCTCAATAAGTACAGGCCTAAAGCTCCTCATATGATAAACCTTACATTCCTGGTGAACCTCCTCTGAACCCTCTCCACATCCTCTCCTGGATAACTGCTCCCAATACTCCAAGTGAGGCCTCACCAGTGCCTTATAAAACCTCAGCATGACATCCTTGTTTTTATGTTCTAGTCCTTTCAAAATGAATGCTAACATTGCATTTGCCTTCCTCACCACTGACTTAACTTACAAGTTAACATTTACAGAATCCTGCACGAGGACACCCAAGTCCCATTTTACCTTGGGTTTTTATTTTTCTGCCTGTTAAGAAAATAGTCTACACTGTTGTTCCTTCTACGAAAGCTCATGACCATACACTTCCCAACACTGTATTCCATCTGCCGTTTCTTTGCCCATTCTCCTAATCAACCTGAATCCTTCCTCAACATTACCTGCTCTTTTACTGATCTTCGTATCTTCGGCAAACTTGGCCACAAAGTCATCAATTCCATCATGCAAATTATTGACATACAATGGAAAAAGAAGCAGTCCCAACACCAATCCCTGCAGAACACCACTGGTCACAGGCAGCCGACCAGAAAAGGCTCCCTGTATTCCCAATCTTTGCTTCCTGTCAATCACCCAATGCTCTATCCATGCTAGTATCCTATCTTGTTAAACAGCCTCATGTGCAGCAAAAGCCTCTGAGAACCCAAGTACAAATTGTCCTTTTCTCTCTCCTATTTCATATTTCCTTAAATAATTACAACAGATTTGTCAGTTGAGATGTTCCCTAAAGGAAACCATACTGACTTTGGTCTATTTTATCATGTGCCTCCAAGTGCCCCAAAATCTCATCCTTAACAGTTGACTCTGAGGTCAGGCTAACTGGCCTATAATTTCCTTTCTTCTACCTCCCTCCCTTCTTGAAGAGTGGAGTGACATTTGCAATTTTCCAGTCTTCTGGAACCATTCCAGAATCTAGTGATTCTTGAAAGATCATTACCAATGCCCCCACAATCTCTACCCCCATCTCTTTCAGAACCCTGGGATGTAGTCCACCTGATCCAGGTGACTTATCTACCTTCAGACCTTTCAGCTTCCCAAGCACTTTCTCCCTAGTAATAGTAACTGCACTCACTTCTGTTCCCTGACACTCTCAAACTTCCAGCATACTGCTCATGACTTCCACAGTGAAGATGGATGCAGCACACTTCTATTTCGTTCATCCACCATTCCCCATTACTTCCTCTCCAGCCTCATTTTCCAGCCTCTGATATCTACTCTCACCTCTTTTACTCTTTATATATCTGAAAAAAACTGTTGGTATCCTTTTTTGGTATTTTGGCTAGCTTACCTTCATATTTCATCTTTTTCTCCTTATGGTTTTTTAGTTGACGTCTGTTGGTTTTTAAAAGCTTCCCGATCCTCTCCCTTCCTAGTAATTTTTGCTCTATTTTGCTTTTCTGTTGTTTTTGACTTCCCTTGTCAACACAGTTGCATCATTCTTCCTTTAGAATACTTTTTGTTTAGGCAGCTTAACAAGATAAAATCCTGTGGTGTTACAGGAAAGATACTGGCATGGATAGAGGAATGGCTGACAGGCAGGAGACAGAGAGTGGGAATAAAGGGGGCCTTTTCTGCATGGCTACCAGTGACTAGTGGTGTTTCTCAGGGGTCAGTATTGGTAGCGCTGCTTTTCACATTATTTGTCAGTGATTTAGATAATGGAATTGATGGCCTGTGGCAAAGTTTGCAGATGATACAAAGATAGGTGGAAGAGTAGATAGTGCTGAGGAAGTAATGCGATTGTAGCAGGACTTAGACAAATTGGAAGAATGGGCAAAAAAGTGGCAGATAGAATACAGTGTTAGGAAATGTATGATAATGCATTCTGGTAAAAGGAACAAAAGTGCAGACTGTTGACTAAATGGGGAGAAGGTTCAAACATCAGAGGTGCAGAGGGACTTAGGAGTCCTTGTGCAAAACTCTCAGAAGGTTAATTTACAGGTTGAGTCTGTGGTAAAAAAGACAAATGCTATGTTGGCATTTATTTCAAGGGGAATAGAATATAAAGGCAAGGAGATGATGCTGAGGCTTTATAAGACACTAGTCAGGCCGCACTTGGAGTATTGTCAATAGTGGAGCATGCCTTATGAGAATAGGTTGAGTGAACTCGGCCTTTTCTCCTTGGAGTGACGGAGGATGAGAGGTGACCTGATAGAGGTGTACAAGATGATGAGAGGCATTGGTCATGTGGATAGTCAGAGGCTTTTTCCCATGGCTGAAATGGCTAGACAAGAGGGCATAGTTTTCAGGTACTTGGAAGTAGGTACAGAGGAGATGTCAGGGGTAAGTTTTTTTCACACAGAGAGTGGAGAGTGCATGGAATGGGCTGCCAGTGGCGGTGGTGGAGGTGGAAATGATAGCGTCTTTTAAGAGACTCCTGGATGGCTACGTGGAGCTAAGAAAAATAGAGGGCTATGGGTAAAGCCTATGTAGTTCTAAGGTTAGGACATGTTTGGCACAGCTTTGTGGGCTGAAGGGCCTGTATTGTGCTGTAAGTTTTCTATGTTTCTACCTACAGCCCTCCATTCCAGGTGATACCCCAGTGAATCTCTTCTGCACTGTCTCTTGTTACCGAGTGCTTCCCACAGTGCAGCAAGAAGAACTGTACACAATACTCTATGTACATCCTAGCCACTGTGTTGTAAAGCTGCATCATGATATCCCAAGTCTTAGACTCAATACGTTGGCCTACAAAGACAAGCAGCATAATGAATGCCTTCAGTCTGCCCGTGTCATCATAGTTAGCAAGCTATGCACTTGCACCCAACTTCATCTCATTGGTTTGCCGTAGAACATTTGACCTGGCTTGTCTTTATATCTACTATTTTTAATACAGCTGTAATTTTTTGTACTGCTTTTCCTACTTTTCCAATCTTTCTTTTAGAAGTTTTCCAGTTGCAGACCCCGAGTCAATCAATTCACAGGAGACTGTGAGAACTGCCAAACATCTTCTGCCCTGACAAAGCGCCACTGTTCAGTATCTCAAAGAAAGTGGCATCCAGCTTGAAGGACCCCCTCAACCGAGAACATGCCCTCTTCTTAGTGCTGCCATCAGGGAGGAGGTACAGAAGCCTGAAGACACACACTCAATGTTTCAGGAGCAGTTTCTTTGCCTCCGCCATCAGATTTCTGAACGTACAATGAACCCATGAACACTACCTTACTATTTTTGCTCTCTTTTGCACTAATTTAATTCTTTAAATATTTCATATTGTGAGTGAGTGAGGCGTCCACCTCCATCAGTCAGGGTTGACCATGGATGTCGCGCCCCAGCTGTCTAAATACACAAGCCTGGGCGGTATGATTTGGAGAGCAAACTGTTGCCCATGTAACAGGCTCCCCTTCAACATGCATCTGATGAACCCAAAGGAAAGACAGAGACTGACACAGTTTGGTACCAGAAGTGTTGCAGGAGTTGCCACCAGCATTGCACTCAATGTTGGACTGCCTTACGGACTTCAGCTCTGGATTTTTCCCTCAGGGTTTACTCCTGAAGCTTCCCCATAAGTAGGTATAGCCGCAAGGCAGTGGTGGTTTGAGATCAAAGTTTTCCTTCTCCTAGATGAGCTGCCAACCTCGGCTGACAAGCCTCATCTGCCCAAAGCGACTGGTTTTAAGGTGCCAATAACCTGCCTTTGCCCATTCTCCTGTCAGTAGAAACGGTGCTGCTGGGCTAAGCCCCACGTGAAGGCCAGGAGCTGGACCTGGTTGTCAGAGGCTATTTGAGACACACAGCATATTGTAAATCATAGTATGTTTTATGTATTGCAAAGTACTGCTACAAAGCAACATACTTCACGACATTTGTCAGTGATAGTGGTCGGCTCAGCCTTATTACAGAGTTCAATTCCAGTGCTGTTCTGTAGAGTTCCTGTACATTCTCCCCGTGGAATGTGTGGCTTTTCCCTGGATGCTCTGCTTCCCTCCCAGATGCACTGGGTAGGTTAATTGGTCGAAATAAATTGTCCCGTGATGAGGTGAGTGTAATTAGGGTTGGTGGTTTAGTTGACTCTACGTTGTATTGTTAAATAAATTCATCATGAGCCCATTTCTGACAACCATCTCTTGCCCTTATGAAGAAGCCACAGTTTTGTCCATCTCTCTTCCTACAGAAAACCCCCAACACAGTGAAATCTCTTTCGCCCTTGGGCTGAAACTCACTCCCTCCTTTCCTCCCCACATCTGCTGTCTGGCCCACTGAGTACTTCTACCACTGCCTGAAGTATTTTCCTTTCTTGCCCCCCACGCCCCCCCCCCCCCCCGGTAGTTTGCCATCTTTTGGAAAGTCAAGTACTGGACAGACCACTGGGCACAACATCAGCGATCTCAGTCACAGGGAATGGGTGCAGCATGATACTGAACTGTCCCAACCCCTCGACTACAGTTCAGCGTTCAACATGAGTGGCGTTACAGGGTAACATAGTGACTGACAGTCAGCATTCAACGCGAGTGGCATTACAGGGTAACATAGTGACTGACGGTCAGCGTTCAATATGAGTGGTATTACGGGGTAACAGGGTGACTGACGATCAGCGTTCAACGCGAGTGGCGTTACGGGATAACATAGTGACTGACGGTCAGCGTTCAACGTGAGTGGCGTTACGGGATAACGTAGTGACTGACGGTCAGCGTTCAACACGAGTGGCGTTACAGGGTAACATAGTGACTGATGGTCAACGTTCAATATGAGTGGTATTACGGGGTAACAGGGTGACTGACGATCAGCGTTCAACGCGAGTGGCGTTACGGGATAACGTAGTGACTGACAGTCAGCGTTCAACGCGAGTGGCGTTACAGGATAACGTAGTGACTGACGGTCAGCGTTCAATATGAGTGGTATTACGGGGTAACAGGGTGACTGACGATCAGCGTTCAACGCGAGTGGCGTTACGGGGTAACATAGTGACTGACGGTCAGCGTTCAACGCGAGTGGCGTTACGGGGTAACGAAGTGACTGACGGTCAGTGTTCAACACTTTATAGCAGCCAGCTGTAAGATTAGGGTTTGATTCACAACAGCCTGTAAGGGCTTTGTATGTTCTCCCAGTGACCATGTTGGTTTCCTCAGGGTGCTCTGGTCTCTTCCCACATTCCAAAGGTTAGGGTTAGGGCTAGCGGGTTGTTGGCATGTTATGTTGGCGGTGGAAGCGTGGCGACACTCATGGACTGCCCCGCACAATCCTCGCTGATTTGATTTGACACAAAACAACACAGTACACTGTACGTTTCAATGTACATGTGACAAATAAAGCTGATCTTTAATCAACAGCTACTATAACAAGCAGCCAATGCCAAAGAGTGCACAGTTACTCACACCACACCCTTCTTTCGCCGTAGAATGCTGTGAAGGCGTCACCAGGGTTGGCCAAACCTGTAGACACAAAGGTCAGGAGTTAGTGACAGTACTCAGAATTCCATAATTAAATGTGGTCTAGATGTTTGAGGCAGAGGGGCACGTGGGTAAATCTGTGGCAGGAATGAATAAACAAGGGGTACAAAATCGATGTCTGGCCTGCACTATGGGGCTCAAATGAAGAAAGATCCTAAGAAGCACGAGTGTAGGAGAGTGAAATGATGTTAATGCACTGAACTGCAGCCCAGCAAACAGAGACATGACTTCTGGATCATCAGAGGCCTAAAAAGCAGCTTAATCCAGCACAGACCTTTACGTTTTAAATAGATTACGTGCAGCCTTTGAGGATAGTGCAGCCACAGTCCTAAGGCCTGAGAAACAGAGCAGCCACAAGCCCAGGGGCTCTACTGACAGGCAACGCACAGAGAATCTTGAGGCCTCCAAGATCTGTCTGCAGTGAGGTAAAGTTCAAGGGTCAACACTGCTACCGGACAAAATAAAACCCCTCCCTTGCTAATCCTGTGGCAGACAGTTTGGGTGAGGCAGCAAAGGAGATGGGTAACAAGGGAAGGATTGAGATTTAGATTTATTTATCACGCCTACATCGAAACATACAGTGAAATGTGTCGCCTGTGCTAGCAACTAATATGCAAGGTTGTGCTGGGGACAGCTCGCAAACATCACCATATATTCCAAAGCCAACATAGCATGCCACAATGCTCTGCAGAACAGAACAAGCAACAAAACAACAACAGCAAAACTTGCCGCTTTCCTCCCTCCCTCCCTCTCCCTCAAACACAGTCCTCCATCTCCCAGGGAGGCCTCCAGCCTCTAGCAATCGGGCTTTGACTTTCTGGACTTCCGATCGACTTTCAGGCTCTGATCTTTGGTATCCACCCCCGAACTAGGAGGTGACGAAACCCCAAACGCCAGACGAGCTTCAGGCTCGAACTCCATGTGCGCCGACCGACTGGACCTTGTGCTTCCCACTCGCATGGGCTCCTAGTTGTGGAGCAGAGGACTGCGGATGTCCTGTGGGTTTGGGGACTACGTGACAGGGATTGAGAGGGAGTGACCGGAGGAGGAACTAGCATGTATTTGACAAGTACAGAAGGCAGGCAGTGTGGGGTAGGTGAAGATGACACAGGTGAGTGAACCAGGACACCTCAGGGTAGAGCAGAGTGTGCTGTGGGAGAGGACTACCATCACTGAGGTGTGATTTGTTGGGCCCCAGTCAGTGCTGGTGCAGACATGTGCAAAGGTCTGGCACCAGGGCTGGGCCAGCAAAGAGAGAATGATTAACTCCAGCCTGGGGGAACCTGAGGGGTCACAAAGGAGGGGCTGGTTTCCTCACCATGCCGTGTGATGGGAGCAATGAGCAGCTCGTCCTTTAAAGCTGCATCTCCCAAAGGAAAAAAAGACAGCAGGTACTTCATGGAGAAGTGGAATAGCCTGGACTCTGGTTGGAAGGGATTTCTGCTTACCCAGTGAGTCAGACAAGCACAGGGAGATGGCTAGACGATGGTGTGGGTGTGTGTACGGAGAACATAGAGAGGTCTTGATGAAACGCCCAAGAGTTTAAAAACAGAATGATAAACAGAAATCTGAAGCGGGAAGAAACAATTCCTACCTTCATCAAGCGCAAACCCAATATTCAACACCTGGAACTCTTCACGCTTAACCAGCTTTTCCATTCCAGTGTAACCCCCAATCTCCTCATCTAAAGCAAAGGAAACTTTCGTCAACAAAGTGCTCTACCACCAACTAACCCCCCCCCCCCCCCCCCACACAAAGCTCTTAGAATGACTAATCCTATTGCCTATCCATCCCTGTCAGGGGGTAGTGATGGTGAGGGGAGGTGCCCTTCTGATCCCGTTCTCTCCTGTTCACCCCATCAAAAGGTTGTGGGTTCAAGACCTGGCCCTGGAACCAGCACCTAATGCAGTCAGTGTGTGCTGAGGGAGTGCTGTCTTCCAGACGGCACATTGAACCAACCTCCAACATGTGAATCAACCCAGGACATCATCTGAAGATGAATGGTGGAGGGTAATCTCCTGAAGTACAGCAGTGATGCCGATTTATTAATCTGTTTTGTCTGCACAAGCTCCATATACAGTACCTCCATTCTCTCCAAGATTCTCGTGCCTCCAGCACCAGCCTTTCAGCCTGTTCTAGGCACCCACCACCCTCTGCATAAAAACACTTGCCTCTGTATATCTCCTTTGAACTGCCCCTCTCATCTTAGATGCATGCCCTCTGACATTGAACAGTTCAACCTTAGGAAGAGGATACTGAGGCTACATCCACACTACACCAGATAAATCCGTAACCGAAACTTTTTCTCTTCGTTTTTACCTTCCGTCCACACTAAAACGGCGTTTTCCTCCCCCAAAAACTGAGTTTTTCAGAAACACTCTCCAAAGTGTGTATTTTTGAAAATGCCGCTTGGGCAGATCAGTGTGGACGGGGTAACCGGAGAAATCTGAAAACATTGTCATGACAGATGGTGACGGCAGCGCGGCATTTCATTGTTTTCCTGAACGCAACCTAACAATTTCAGAACAGACGGCCACGAGACTGAAGCCAGATGAGTTAGAAATGTACTCACCAAATGCTTTGACCCATAACTTACTGAATAAATAAGTATACTCACTTTGCCCTGTTTTCTGTCCTTGCTTGTATGAAGGTGATTTACCTATTTATGTAAGTACTTCTCTGACAATAGATGTGTAACAGCCTAATGTAACATTGTATGGAAATACAAGATAACACTGATGTAGACATGTTTTATACATTTAACAAGCTGCTTTGTTAATGCAACAGAGTTAGTCAGTTTCTCAATATTCGTCGTCAGCCGGGTCAATCTGTCCGTGAACTCCCTCTCGGTTGCCTCTGTACGCTCCAGTATTTGTTTTTTTTTTTCACTTTTAAGTTCTCCTGCGCGAGAGCCAACAGCTGTCTGTCGTTTAAGTTTTTCTAGTCTGTAACTACAAAAACGCACACTTTTACAGCGAGATTCGACACCAAACATGTTGCTTGTTTTCGGTAGATATGTCCTGTGTATGTGCAGTAGGAGGAGATTCACCGAAATCTCCGTTTCAATGTGGACAGAGATATTTTTAAAAATGCATCGTGTGGACGCCTATCGTTTTTACGTGAAACCGGCGTTTTCAAAATTATCCAGTCTAGTGTGGACGTAGCCTGACTGCCTACTGTATCTGTGACTGAACAGTCTCATGACTCTGGTTTAGTAGTCAGAAGAGCATTCGGTAACCCAGGCAACACTCCCTGCTGAAGCTGCAGGCCATGCTAACAACCTGCTCAGAGACTACGGTCACGGATTGAAAAATTAACTTCAGTGCCTCAGGAAAGCAGCCAACATAATGAAGGATATCTTCTCCCTCTCCTCTTCTCCCCTTTCCATCAGGCAAAAGCTAGAAAACACACACCACCAAGATGACTACAGGACAAATCATTGTGGACCCTGCAAATTGCCTTTTCCAAAACCTCCCTTCTGCCCCCTGGTTAAAGATGCTCGAACATTCCTATTGTAAATTAAAGACAAAGTCCTGATCTCCCAGTCTACTTGATGATAGCTCTTGCCCCTCTTTGTCTGCCTGCACGGAACCGGTAACGACGTTCTACATTTGTTACTGCCTCCCCTTCGCTCTACTGCAACGTGCTTCTGTTTGTAGTGACTGTCTGGATGACGCAAACACAGGCAAAAGGTTTTCACTGCAGCTCGGGACATGTGACAATAATAAACCAATTACCAGTTATCCATTAACCACACCCAGCTGAGCTGAGAGAGAAAAATAAATATAAATCATACAAACAGATATCAGGTGAAAACAGGGACAACCACATCAATGAAAATCAAAACAGCTTCATTATAATCGTGCACCTTATTGTCTATCTGCACTGCACTTTTTCTGCGGCTGGTACTCTTTATTCCACATTCTGTATTGTTCGACCTTGCGTAATGAGTTGATCTGCATGAACAGCATGCAAGGAAACCTTTTCACTGGACAATAAGCCAGTTCCAGTTCCAGCCTCACATGAAGCAACAAGCTACGGAGTTGTGCTTTTGGAAGTCAGTCAGTGCCCCAGGACTGATGGATGGAAAGGAAGGCACTCCTTCACAAATACAAACAGAAAACTCTGGAAACTCTCCCTCGGTCATGGTAATGACTTTGGAAAGAGAAACAGAATCAATGTTTCGAGTCAGGGACCCTTTGTCAGACTTCCGATGAAGGGTTTTCAACTCAAAACCTTATCTGTTTCCATGTCAGACGCAGCCTTTTTTTAAAATTTTCGGCTTTCCTCCATTGCTCTCGCAAACAGCTTGATAACATTTAGATTATTTATTTCAATGACACTGTATCTCGACAGACTGCAGGGTATACTATCTCTCTTCTTCCAAAAGAATGCTGCAGAGGTTTTCAAATCCAGATAGAGCCTTGGTATGATGACACCAAAACATAGCCAGCAAACTCTAACTACTGCACGGGTTTGTGCCACGCCACTCCCGACACAGTCTGACCGCCATCACCGAGACCTCACTGATCTCTCTGGCAGCTCATTTCAGTGAACAGAGACAAGGTTACACGGACAGGCAGCATCTCATCCAATGGCAGGATAAAGTCTGAAGCTGTAAAACAGTTCGAGGTATTTGAGAGAAGCCGTTGCCCAAACTCACAGCATTCCAGAGCCTCTGTTTTGGTATCCTGTTCACCCCGGTCTATACTTCACAACTCTACAGTTAGCTCCGTTTCAACATGTTCCATGTGGGAAAACCATATCTCTTTCCTTAACAAAAAGGCTCGGCAGAAAACGTACTTCTTGCGTCAGTGGATAAAATTCCAACTTCCCCAGAACATACCGGTGTAATTCTACACTGCCATCATAGAGAGCACCCTTACATCAGCCATTACTGTCTGCTTTCGTGCAATATACAACACACAAAAACTACAACAAATTGTCCGGTCAGCAGAAAAGGTCATCGGCTACAGTCTACCATCGCTACAGGGCTTTTACGTGTCCAGGACAAAAAAAAACATTGTAGACTCTACCCACTCTGCAAACTGCCTTTTCCAAAAGCTCCCTTCTGTAAAATGCTATAGGGCTATTAAAACAAAACCTTCACACCATCTTTCTACCCCCAGTCAATCTGATTAACCATTCTAGTTAGACCAGCCCCCACTCCCCTCTGTCTATTACACCCACCCCTGCACTGTCAACACTTTAAATCGATGTTATTTACATTGTAAGCACACACTGCTATTTATGTATTTATTCCAAATCTGTTTAACCTCTAACTTTATTTTTATATAATTGTTTATTCTTTGTATTTGTTGCAAGTTGTTTTTTGCTGCATGTCGCAGCCTGACCAACACACCACAGCAAATTTCTAATGCATCTAAATGTACATGGCGAATGAGTCAACATTTGCTTTCACTCTTGAATTTCCACTCAAATTTTAAATTTCAACTCACCTGAGGGAACAAAATGAAATAATCTTTTCACAGGAACAGGACTTGCTCTTAGGTTTATCTTCCTCCTCAATTTTACTTGTTTCTCCTCTCTGGTTTTTCATTAGACTCTGCCTTAGATCAGATTTAGCAAGCGGGAACAATGAGTGCACTTCCAATCCCAGCCACATCCTCCACCTGTAATCCTTCTGCCCACCATCACTTCCAGTTCAACTCCTGAATTTCTCCTACATCCTTCTCCAGCTCACCTCTCCCTCTTCTACCTCTCTTCAACTGCTCCTTGGAAATATCTACCCAAGCTTTTGTCCAGGTCTTAAAATTTTGTTCTGTCCAATAGTGAGATAAAGTCATACCGCATGGAAACCGGCCCTTCGGCCCAACTCATTCATGCTGACAAAGGTGCCTACATCCTTCCTATAATGAGGTGACCAGAAGTGAGCACAATATTCCCAGTCTGGTCTAATCAAGGCATTACCTCACGGCTCCTGAACTCAGTCCCTGACTAATGAAGACCAACTTGCACAACAATTTTGAGGGTTTATGGAGGTGGACCCCTAGATCCCTCTGTTCCTCCACACTGTTAATAATCCTGCCATTAACCCTGCATTCTACCTTCCAAAGTAAATAACTTCACACTTTTCCGGGTTGAACCATTTCTCAGCCCAGCTCTTCACCCCATCAGTGTCCCACTGTAACCTACAACATTCTAACCACAACTCCAACAACCTTACTGTGACCATTCACTTTATCTTATCCAGGTCCCCAATGTCCAGTTATGTCTGCTCATTCCACAAAATGTTCTAGAACAATTTGTCGAAGTGCTGCTAGATAGAAAACATTTGGAATAAGTGGTCAGATTACTCCTGGAATCAAAGGTTCCTGATGTAACTAAAGCAACATCTGTACCATATTAGGATGGCTACAGATTCAGGCAGAAACTCTTCGAGACTCCAAATCTGCTGTCACAGAATTCTGGGAGCACCACATTCCACAATCAGACAGCATGTTTTATCATTTTCAGATACACCATCACAATTATTAGAAGTCATGGCATCAAAAATTCTGAACTATATCTCGTACCAGGAACCATCGACAGGTGAATTGTCCGTGGAAACCTTCTGCCCTCTGATTTCAACCTTCGAATGGCCTCAATGTACCTGGAAGAAACAGGTGATAAGTGATTCAAAAATCTACTGGACTTGAAGCAAGATCAGAGTATTGTCTAAGCCACAACAAATGACGTCAGGGGTACCACTGTACGAATTCGGTGTGGGAAGGTGAAAGCATCAAAGTGGGAGGGGCCAGTGTACCTAAGGTCCATCATCATTCCCAGGACAGGTAGAGTTTGGACTAGATGCCCATGCGCTCTCCCTCCCACTCCTGTCCAATCTTGTCAACATACTCAGGTCGAAGCACATTCTAGCTGGATGCATTGTCCTTAGGTGTGAAGGAGTCACAGCACAAGATCAGAAAAAGCTACAGAGGATTGGAAACCCAACCAGCTCCATCACAGGCATCATTGAGGACGTCTTCAAAAGACGATGCCTCAAAAAGGCAACATCCGTCATGAAGAAGCCCACCCACCCAGAACGTACCTTCTTCTCATTACTACCATCCGGGAGGAGGCACAGGAGCCTCAAGACACACACTCAACATTTTAGGAACAGCTTCTTCCCCTCTGACACGAGATTTCTGAATGGACAAGGAGCCTATGAACACTACCTCAATTTTTTGTTCTTTTTTTTGCACTATTATTTTTTAAAATATATTTCTTATTATAATTTATAGTAAATTTTATGTATTCCATTGCACTTGTGCTCCAAAACAACAAATTTAATGACATATGTCAGTGATAATAAACCTGATTCTAATTCAAGGGTCCCAAAAGACAGCAGTAACCTTCATCCTATCCGTCCATCTCTTCCATGGCTTTTCAGTTATACTGTATGTTGAAAGGGCTGTGGAAAAAGCCTGTATTCAAACCGGATCACCACTGACCAATAAGCCAACAGCAGCTTAGCCCAAAATTAACATTGAAAACACTGAAAAGCTCTGAAGAAACAGACTGTTCTGATGAAAGGTATTCAACATGAAACATTGTTTCTTGCTCTACAGATGCTGCCTAACCTTTTGAGTATTTAGAACATGATCAGTTTTACATCAGGTTTGCAGCATTTACAGCTGAGTTTTGAATTCTCAAGTTGCTTTATCCAACTTCATTGCACGTTATGGAACTGGATCACAGCTGCTTACCAAACAGCTCAGAACTCATTTCCTATTTACAACCATGAATCAGCAATCAAGACTCGGAGGCCCAGCTGATTTTGCCCTCCTACCAATACAGCAACTTGATCTGCTCATTAGACAGAAAGGTTTACATGAGCTCAGTCTGAGAATCCAACAAGAAGCCCCAAGAACGGAGAATGCTTGACTTGAGTTACTCAGCAAGTGGGACAGCGCCCATTCTAATGAAACATCACTGGCCTGAAACATTAATTGCTTCTCTTCCCACAGCTGCAGACTACCCTGATGAACTATTCCAGCATTTTCTATTTTAATTTCAGATGTCCATCATCTGCAGCTTTTTGCTTCTCCACTACGAGAGACCCCTTCGTTTGCTTACATCACTACTAGTGCAGAGCACTCCGGTTGCTGAACTCACTGAATGGTCACACACTTCATGTCCTGAGTTCCTCGGCCATATATATTCCCTTCTTCATCCTTCTGGGCTGAAAACGGATCAAATTTCCAGTGCTCCTGTACATACAAGAGAGGAATAAGGTCAGCTCGTCACACCTTCCCACCCCGTGCAGACCCCATCTCTCTTCCCAGGTCATTCACCTCGAACACTGGAACCACGTCCATGTGGGAGTTGAGGAGGATAGATTTCAGCTTGGGGTCAGTCCCTTCCCAGGTGAGAATGAGGACTCTGCGGCCAGGACTAACCTGGGGAAGAAGAACAAGAACATTAGTGCTGGCTGTGCCCAGTAACAAGAACTTAACGTAGCACCTCTGACATAATCACACAGAAGAGTTCGGTAAGGTGGCAGTGGCTTCTCTGGAGTCAACAAAAGGAGCCATCGTCCCTTTTATGGTCACATGATCCTGCTAGGCACTAGAACTTAAAGTATCAGGTCTACCCCATCAGCAAGTTGCTCACTGGTGGAGAAAATGAAGCAGGTGCACGTCATGCTACTGCCTGCATTGAAGGAGGTGTACAGTCCAATATCAAGTGACCATCTTGGCTGCTATTCTTGTGCTTGCAAGACTCCTTCGGACATTGTTAATGTGGTTCGATTCACTGACGTATTGGCGGTGTGCAGGGGTGGATGGCAGGGGAGCTGCGAGGCCTCGGTCGTACCAATGACTAGGCCTCAAGCCACGGTGCTGCCTGTTTACAGCTGCCAGGAGAGAAGCATCAAAGCCAGTGTGCTCCACCGGGGGCAATGTGGTGTGGTATCCGGGCTGGAGTCGGTGCTGCCCCCCCCCCCCAGTGTTTGCTTGGCAGAAGACAAGCTGGATTAGGGTCAACTGCGGATTTCTGTGGTTCAGGTCTGGACTATTTTCTTGTGTGGCTCTATCTTATTGATATCTTACATGTGCTTACTACCTTGTCTGTGCTGTGTGTTCTTTGTACTGTGTGACTGTTCGTCCTGTGTCTTACACCTTGGTCCCAGAGTAACACTGTCTCGTTTGGCTGTTTTCATGGATATTCGTGTCCGGTTGAATGACAACTAAATTTGAATTGAATTGAAGAAAGGTACAGAGGTTTTGATGTACAGAGGGATCCCGAGGTCCAAGTCCATAGCTCCCTACAAGTGGTTGTACGGAAGGAGTGATAAAGAAGGCACGAAGTGAAGACGATTGGCAGGTAAGGAGAAGTGATAAGGGGGAGCTTGAGTAGGTAATTGAAGAAGAGGGATGGGGAGGGGTAAGGAGGAAAATTTACTGGACTTTGGAAAAATCAAAGTTCATGCCATCAGGTTGGAAACAATATGAGGTGTTGCTTCTCCAACATGAGAGTGGACTCATCATGGCAGAAGAGAAGGCCATGGACCAACTTCCTGCAAGTGGAAGAGGTGTTGCACCTGCCCGTTCACCTTCTCCCTCAGCTCATTCAGAGCCCCAGACAGTCCTTCCTAGTAAGGCAACACTTCACCTGGGAATCTGTTGGGACCACCTACTGTATGCGGAGCTCCTCTTCCATGGCCTCCTCTCTGCTTCCCCCTGGTGTCCCAACCCTTCCCTTTCTCCCATTGTTCACTTTCCTCTCCTATCAGATCCCTTCTTCTCCAGCCTTTGAGTTTTTCCACCTATCACCTCCGAAATTAATATTTCACACCTCCCCCTCAACTATCACCTTTTAATTTGTACTCCATTCCTCCACCCAGCTCTAAATGCCTCTAATATATCTGACTCTACCACCACTCCCAGAGGGCATTTCACACACCAACCAATATCTCTATAAGGAACTTACCTCTAACATTCTCCCCTATATTTTCCTCCAGTCACCTTAAAATATGGCCCCTTTTATAACTCATTTCCACCCTGGGGAAGGGTCTCAGGCTATCCACTCTATCCATGTCTCTTATCATCTTGTACACCTCTATCAGGTCACCTCTCATCTTCTTTCGCTCTAAAGAGAAAAGTCCTTGCTCACTCAACCAATCTGACTGACTGGCAGGAGGCAAAGAGTGGGAAAAAAAGGGACTTTTTCTAGTTGGCTGCCGGTGACTAGTGGTGTTCCGCAGGGGTTGGGATTGTTTCTTTTCACACTATCTGTCAATAATGGGGATCATAGAATTGATGACTTTGTGGCCAAGCTTGTAGACGAGGAAGCAGAAGGACTTGGACAGATTAGGAGAATGGTGCAGGAAGAGTACGGTCACGTACTTTGGTTCCTCACTCCCTCCCTTGCGGAGTCAGTGCAGATTGGCAACAACATTTTCTTCAGAGGATCAGAGTCAGCAACTTTACATTCTTCAGTGTTATCATTTCAGAGACCTGTCCCAGGCCCAGACATAAGTGCAACTACGAAGAAAGCATGACAGCACCTCTACTTCCTCGGGAATTATGAAGATTTGGCATGACATCTAAAACTCTGACAAACTTCTACAGATGTGTGGTGGAGAGTACATTGACTGGCTGCATCACAGCCTGGTATGGAAACACCAATGCCTTGAATGGAAAATCCTACAAAAGTTGTGGATACAGTCCAGTCCATCATGGGTAAAGCCCTTCCCACCATTGAGCACACCTACACAGAGCGTTGTCACAGAAAAGCAGCGTCCACCAGTCGGGACCCTCACCACACAGGGCATGCCCCCTTCTTGCAGCTGCCATCAGGAAGATGGTACAGGGTCCTCAAGAACACCAGGTTCAGGAACAGTTATCACCCCCCAACCAAAGGGGATAACTTCACTCAACTTCACTTGCCCCATCATTGAACTGTTCCCATAACCTATGGACTCACTTTCAAAGACTTTAAATCTCATGTTCTCAATATTTATTGCATATTTATTAATTATTATTATTATTATTTATTTTTGTATTTGTACAGTTTTAGACATTGGTTGAAAGCTCAAGTTGTTGTGGTGTTTCATAGATTCTGGTATGTTGTTATGCTATTATGGATTTATCAGGTATGCCCACAAGTAAACGAATCTCAGGGTTGTGTATGTACTTTGAATATAAATTTAATTTGAACTTTGGTAGAAGGAATGGCAACTGTAGAACCTACTACCAGTCTTTAACACAAAACATCCAAATTCCTTTGCCCACAGATGCTACTTGACCTCTGAGTTCCTTTGGCAGATTGTTTGTTCCACTAGTCTTTTAAGATTCTGTGTGTGATCAGCACTGTTCACCTGTTTAGGATTCTTTAAGTTTATGGAGCACTGCAACTGATAGTGTAGCCATTTGTGGCAGGTATATTGTGCCAGGACTGGACAGACAGACAGACATACTTTACTGATCCCGAGGGAAATTGACCGAAGACCACGGGACATGGGCAGGATCAGCACGTGGTGGGTTTTGGGTTATTCAAAACCCGATGGTGTCAGAAAGTAGCTGCTTCTGAACCTGGTGGTGTGGCCCCTTAAGACTTCTGTACCTCACACCTGACGACAGCAGTGAGAAGAGGACATGACCCGGAAGGTGAAGACCCACCCAGAGCTGACAGCCAAATGCACTTGCTTGTGTTTTACTGAGCAGGAGGCCATTCAGCACCTCAGAGTAATGCCAGCTCTCAGCTGAGCAATTCAATCAGTGCTGTTCCCCTCTCCTTATTTCTTTTCACACCTTCCCATCAATTCCCTTTTGATCCCTTTGCTACTTAATCTACAATAACCAACCCAGAGGTCTTTGGGATGTGGGAGGAGACCGAAGCACCCTGAATTGTCACAGGAAAGCAATGCAAATTCCAGATAGACAGCACTGGAGGCTGGCACTGAACCCTGGTCAGTGGACCTGGGGCTGTGAGGGCTGCAGTTGTACTAGCTGCACCCCTCTGTTATTCACCATCAACAGAAGACAGGTGAAAATCAGTAACTACCAGAAAGGAAACAACAGAAAGAATTATCAGGAAGTCATGGAGATTGTGGAGATAAATCTACGTTGGCCAGGTGATGAAAAGTTTTAAACATCAGGAGGACAATTTAGAGTTGGAGATGCTGATAGACTCCGTGCCGCATTCAAAGCCCAGGAATCGTAAGACATAGAGTGACATGGACAGGTGAGGAAGTCCAGGCCTCCACACTGTGCTCATAGGCCACACGAGACCAGATAATTGGCACACTCGGAGTTTGTCTGGAGTCACAGTTTCATCATCATCTAGGCCAGGAGTTGATCCTACAGACCAGAGCCTGACGGTTGATCTGAAGTCCGTAAACCGAACTGCGATGTCTACAGCCTGGAGGCCTGTCCTGGAGTTGGAAGTCTGCCACGTGTGCGTACGCAGGAGGGAGGAAACGGGCTGATCTTGCTACTGCTCATTGTGTTCTGTGTTGTTCTGCCAAGAATTGTAGGCATGTTATGTTGGCACTGGAATGTGTGGCAAAACTCGCAGGCTGCCCCAGCACACCCGAGTTTCTGTTGATTGTTAATGTAAATGATCCATTTGACTGCATGTTCCAATGTGCACGTAACAAACAAAATCCAAATCTGAACCTGGCCGGACTGGGTAAAGATAGTAGAGTTTCCTCTCCTCGGGAAGTTAATGGGCCAGATGAGATTTATCTCTATCAAGTAAACTGGTGATCATCATTTCTAATGGAATTTAAATTCTACAGCTGCCTTGGTGGAATTTGAACACAAATTTGCAGATTGTTGGTTCAGGTTTCTAAGTTATTGGTGTAAAAAGTGATTGGTATTCCTGAGGAGAACAGAAAGTTGTATTTTACAAAATTATACATAGTTATATAATTATGCATAATAATACATAACCCTTGGGAAGCCACGTCTAAAGTACTGATTAAGGTTGAGGTGATAGGCACATTGTGATAAAGATGAATTATACTGAAGTATCTTTCCTAAAAAAGTATGTATAGGCTACGGTAGAAGTTCAGCAAAGATTAACCAGACTGGTTCCAGGAGTGGCAGGTCTATCAATAGAGAAGTCGAGTGGAGTCGGTTTCTAAACTGAAAGGTATAGAACGTTGAGAGGTAACCTCACTGAAGGTGGCACCATGGTACATAGCTTTTGGCATGTTGGTCACCATCAGTCTGGGCTTTACATATAGGAGTTCAAAGTCACGTATGTCAGCATATACAACCCTGAGATTGAGTTGGGACGTTACAGTTACACAAGATGTTGGTGAGGCATATTGTGTTCAGTTTTTGTTATGTTGCTATTGTAAAAATGTTATTAAACTAGAAAGAATACAGAAAAACTTTACCAGGAAGTTGCCAGAATTCAAGGGACCAATTTATGGCAAGAGTTTGAGCAGGCTAGGACTATTCCTGAGCAAAGAGTGGGCAGTGATCTTCTAAATGTATAAACTCATGAAGGGCATAGATAGGGTTAATGCACAGTCTTCTCTCCCCAGTTGAAGTGTTACATACCCCGTGGGTATCTTGTGACTGTCTCATGACCATGATGTAATTGAGTATCTGGTGAGCATGATGTAATGGTCTTGTGGTGGTGGGGTGATGTAATTTCCTGCCAGTGTGAGGTCACGTGATGTAATTTTCCCACCAGTGAGAGGTCATGTGATGGCCTGTTTTCAACAGGTATAAAACGGGAAAGCCTTGCTGTGATGCAGATTAGTTCGTTGTTTAATTCATTAGTTACTCCATTATGCTGCGTATTCGTCTCATGACGCATTTTTGTTTTAAAGTGGAGTTTTACTTTCTATCTTAAGTCTCAAAGGTTATTGACAGCAGTTTCGCCACAACGCTGCCGGTTTTAGTCCAGTCGGAGAGTGAAGAATTTACTGAAGTACGAAAACCCGAAGGATCGAGAAAAGTTGGTGTTGTCGGTAGTAATACAGGATCGACCTTATTTCATCTTCGTTCAAGGAGGTAGTAACCTGCATTGTGAAAGCAGAAAGGGCTGGGCACAGCGTTATACGCGAAGACAAAGGTCGGTGCCTTTAAGCCGTTTTTATTTCCTTCGTTGCAAATCCTTCGGGCAAGGCATATTTTGGCTGGGATCAGCAGTAATGTCACGTCATTGAGGAATTCATTACTTCAGGAAAGTTTCTCCTAATTGACTTCATAAATCACTTGGACTTTTGCATTTACCACTTTAAGAACTGTTCGAGATGCCATATGGCAGTTAACTTCCGGTTAAGTTAGTCATTTGTTTACTTTTCATTTTTATTGAGCAGAGTTTAATAAATGTTTTATTTGTTTATAAAAAACCTGTCTCAATTTTATATTCATTGTTGCCATATCATAATCAACAACTAGAAGCCACAGGTTAAAGGGGAGGAGAGCTTTAACAGGAACCTGGGAGGTAACTTTTTCACTCAGTGGTCTGTATATTGTTATGACCTCGGCCCCCTCCTTTGTGAGAATCGCAAGAGCCCTAGTCAAGGGGGGGTCAACTGACCCAAGACGGGGAGAGACGTGCTGAATAGACACAGGAAATGGGAGAGAGAGAGGGAGACGTGCGGAAGACCACGTTCTCCCGAGAAGCAGAATAAAGGCGATATTGACTATTGTCTCATGAAGACCACGTGAAAAGCCCTCGGGCAAAGTGGGCTGGTTGAGAGAGAGATCACATCACCTGCAACCTGATTGACACCTGCGATCCCGTGAAGAAGTATAAAGGAGGGTCTGAGGGGGGGGACAACCCTCAGACGCACCAAGGAGACACCAAGGAAGCACGATACCAATTCCCGTGGGAGCAGGAAACCATTTTGAAGGAAGCCACGTGCGTTAAGATTCCAAATTTTGAATCTGTGGCTAGAACCAATGGAAGACCGCTTTTAACTAACAACGGGGAAGCCTGCTCCCCTGATTCCAAGGATTTGCTCTGTAAAGACAACGGGCAAGTGTTTATCCTTTCTCAACCATCTCTCTCTCTCCACAACGTGAAACCCCAGCGGTTCCCAAAGGGGAAAAGCCTGCAGACTTCTGAGTGACTCTTTATATTTCAATTGGACTCAGTATTACCCCCTAGACAACTATAGAGCTTATTTCTGATTGATTATTATTACACCGGTGTTTTAGATTGAGTTTTGACGATGTATATGATCTGAATGTTTTGTATTAACCATACGTTTGTGCCCCTTTTTGAATAAAACGTTTGAAAATAGTAGCATCCGACTCAGCTGATCCCGCTATCTTTGCTGGTAAGTTACCTGGTTACGAGGTTACGTAACAAGTGGGGTTCTTGTCCCGGATTTGAAACCAAAGGGGAGGGTCAGTAAATAGGGCTGTAAGTCCAAACTTAAATCTGGTTACGCAGGTAGCCAGACAGGAAACCAGCAAAGATGGATGTGGATGAATTTACGAGAAACCCGACGGTAGAGGCGCTAGGGAAGGCTACAAAATCAGACTTGGTAAATTTGGCGCAGGCGTTAGACCTCACAGCGGTGAAGCCAGCAATGAAAAAGCAGGAAGTGCAAAGGGTCATACAACAGTATTACGTTGGGAAGAAGGTGTTTGCAGCTGAGGATTTGGAAATTATCCCCGAAAAGAGATTAGCGAGTGGGACAGATCAGGCAGAGTTGGAGAAAGCAAGGTTGGACCATGATCTTAAAGTAAAGCAGCTAGAAGCAGCTGAAAAGGCAGAGGAAAGAGCTGCAAAGGCAAAGGCTGAGGAACGAGCTGCAAAGGCAAAGGAAAAGGCTGAGGAAAGAGAGCATATGTTCAAACTAAAGGAATTAGAGATGAAACGGGTCATGAGCTCCAGCTAAAGCAGCTAGAAGCAGAAGCAGAAGAGAAAGAGAAACAAAGGAGCCATGAATTGGAGCTGGACAGGCGAAAGCAAGAGTGAAGAGCTCAAGGGCAAGAGAGAGAGGAGGGGTTTGATGTTAGTCGGGCGTTGAGGTTGGTCCCCCCGTTCGAGGAGATGGATGTTGATAGTTATTTCTTGCTTTTTGAGAAGGTGGCAGTGAATCAGAAGTGGCCCAGAGAGCAGTGGGTGGTGTTGTTACAAAGTGTGTTACGAGGGAAAGCACAGCGGGTATATGCCGCGTTGCCCCCGGAAAGGGAAGGGAGTTATGACCAAGTAAAGGAGGCCATTCTCCGAGGTTACGAGTTAGTACCTGAGGCGTATAGACAAAGGTTCCAAAATTTAAGGAAAGGGTGGAATCAAACATATACCGAGCTAGCCCATGAGAAGGGTGTGCTCTTGGACCGTTGGTGCACCGCGGAAAAGGTGGCCGAGAACTATGGGCGTATCAGGGAGTTATTTTTGATTGAGGAATTTAAAGGTTGTGTTCCAGAAGAGATCCGAATGTATTTAAATGAGAGGTCGAATCAGTCCATCTCAGAACTTGCTAGGTTCGCAGATGAATATGCCCTAACCCACAAGCCAAAGTTTTCCTCGCCAAAAAGTTACCCGAGAGACTGTCGGAACGGCAGGGAAAGCCCGCCGGCTGAGGCGGAGATCCCGCCGGGAGCTAGCAGAAAAAGTGAGGATAACAGACAGGAAACCTGGAGACCCCCTGGTTTAACCTGCTTTAATTGTGGGAAGGTGGGTCATATCGCATCAAAATGCTTTGCTCCGAGAAAGGAGCCAGAGAGGGAGAGAGCAGCGATCCCTATCGGGCGTGCAGTGGTAATCAGGAAATCAACAAGAGGGCCCCAGGTAGATGGAATACAGGAGGGGCGGGAGACATTTAGTTCCGAAGGAACCGTGTCTTTGAAGGAAGGGGACCCCCCCATCCCCGTACGAATTTGGAGAGACACGGGGGCGGAGCTATCATTAATTAGCTGTAACGTGTTACCCTTCGGACCTCCGACGGGCGAGGTAGCCCTGAGAGGCCTAGGGAACTGGATCGAAGTAGTGCCTTTGCATAGGGTCCTTCTCGATTGCGAGTTGGTGTCGGGACCTGTGGAACTAGGAGTCCTGCCGGAGTTACCGGGGGAGGGCGTGGACCTCCTTTTGGGTAATGACCTCGCGGGTGGGAAGATGGGAACCGCCCTGATAGTTGAGGCCCCGCCCATGGAGTCCCCGAGCTATCCCGCATGCGCGGACACTTGCAGCCTGTCGAGAAAAGCAGCTGAGAACCAGAGCAGTTTAAATCGGGCCAGTAGTGAATTGGCCAAGACGTTTTTACCGACCCTATACCACAAGGGTTCAGAGGGTGGTAAAACAGAAAGTAGTAAAGTGAAAGGGGGTAAGGGTGAGGAGATAGCCCCCCCCCTTAGTGAAGAGAAAGGTCCTAGAGGTAGGAAATAAAGATGAGAAACGGATAAAGCTGTTAAAAGGTCCAGAGTTGGACATGGTTGATCTGTCTGGTTTGGCAGAATTGTTTGGAGAAGTTGAGAGTTCTAAAGGTGTTCCCGATGGTCCCGAGAATGAAATGAGGGCAGTCTTAGAGAGGAAGGGTATCCTTGCTGTGGAGAAGTCAGCTGGAATGGCCGAGGAGGTTGTTTCAGCTCGCACGGTTGCACCTTCCCCAACGGGGGGCTGCCTAGAGAGTAGCTGGAAGGATCGGGGGATGTTAGAATTTGAAAAAGGTACGGGTGTTGAAAGCCTGGAAGAGGCCAATGTCCCGTATGAGTGTGTCCAAGATGGGGATGCACGTGGTGCTGAACCTAGTCACGGAGCTCAGGAAAAAGCTGAGGTATTTGACTCAGCTGGACAAGACGGCCGTCCTTTTGGATCAGATAGGCTTGGTTCAGGGAAAAAAGGGTTAACCTTGGGGAGTGCGAGTCCCCAGAGGGTTGTGCTGAGGGGAGTGTTCAGAGTTAATGTGGAGTTTATGAATGGGGAGATAACTGTTGTTGTGGGGGAGAACGGTAAATCTGTAGTTCCCAACTCGAAGGGAAAAAGGTTAAAGTCTAAAATGATGCCTACGCACTGATTACGGGTTGATTTGGAATGTAAAGGTGCCTCACACGCTATTGTTATTCAAGAAAGCGCTGCGAGGAAGCCAAAATTTAAATGCGGCCAGGGGGAAAGGTTCGCCCTGAAACACATCAGCCTGTATGGTCTTGGCAGAAGGGCTAACTACCTGGGTGGACGCGGAGTTAAGAGCATAAACCTTGTGGGAAGGAAAGGCGGGAGAGTACCTTGCCAAATTACTCGCAGTCCCCACGGGGGGACTCACCGGGAAAAGGCGATGGGTAATAGAAATGCCCTTTGTAAATCACAACGCCGGTTGTACGGGTTCGCGCCAAAGCCTGTGAATAATAAAGACCACCCCTTGGGAGACCTGCCGGTGAAATACCACGACCGAAACGATTAGTATTTGTATAAACTTTTGTAGATGCACCTAAGCTAAGATCACACCTCCTTAGTTATGTTGCTGAAGAAAGCAAATAAATAAGGTGGTTATTGAGCTGAAGTTTGATGCTACCAGACTTTAGTATGGCACGTGAGGTTAAGGTATTAAAGAAAGGGGCACTGTACTTGTTACCTGTTTAGATACTGACTTGAATGTATAACAGTAGTACTCTGTGAAGAGAAAAGCTTGTGTAGTATGTAGATTCAAAAAAAAAAGTCCTGTACCAACCTGTTTTTAACCACTGGTAAAAAACCTGCTATGGGGGGGAGGTGTTATGACCTCGGCCCCCTCCTTTGTGAGAATCGCAAGAGCCCTAGTCAAGGGGGGGGGTCAACTGACCCAAGACGGGGAGAGACGTGCTGAATAGACACAGGAAATGGGAGAGAGAGAGGGAGACGTGCGGAAGACCACGTTCTCCCAAGAAGCAGAATAAAGGCGATATTGACTATTGTCTCATGAAGACCACGTGAAAAGCCCTCGGGCAAAGTGGGCTGGTTGAGAGAGAGATCGCATCACCTGCAACCTGATTGACACCTGCGATCCCGTGAAGAAGTATAAAGGAGGGTCTGAGGGGGGGACAACCCTCAGACGCACCAAGGAGACACCAAGGAAGCACGATACCGATTCCCGTGGGAGCGGGAAGCCATTTTGAAGGAAGCCACGTGCGTTAAGATTCCAAATTTTGAATCTGTGGCTGGAACCAAAGGAAGACCGCTTTTAACTAACAACGGGGAAGCCTGCTCCCCTGATTCCAAGGATTTGCTCTGTAAAGACAACGGGCAAGTGTTTATCCTTTCTCAACCATCTCTCTCTCTCCACAACGTGAAACCCCAGCGGTTCCCAAAAGGGAAAAGTCTGCAAACTTCTGAGTGACTCTTTATATTTCAATTGGACTCAGTATTACCCCCTAGACAACTATAGAGCTTATTTCTGATTGATTATTATTACACCGGTGTTTTAGATTGAGTTTTGACGATGTATATGATCTGAATGTTTTGTATTAACCATACGTTTGTGCCCCTTTTTGAATAAAACGTTTGAAAATAGTAGCATCCGACTCAGCTGATCCCGCTATCTTTGCTGGTAAGTTACCTGGTTACGAGGTTACATAACAAGATGGAACGAGCTGGCAGAGGAAGCGGCTGAGTCGTAGAGTACTACAGCACAAAAACTTCAGCCCGTCCAGTCTGTGCTAATCTACTAATCCCATCAACCTGCATCTGAACCATAGCCTGCCATACCCATCCCATCCATGGATTCCTCTTAAATGTTGAAATCAAACCCATAACCCCGACTTCTGCTGAGGCAGATTGGTGACTGACGGTAGAGAAAGCTCAAAGAGCAGATGGATTACTCCTGCTCCTATTCCATACGTTACCTCCAATAGTTGTAACACATCACCTTTCCCTTCCCTTCCCAAAATACATGCATGAACACAATCAAAACTCAGTCTTGTAAATCTGCTTTACAGTGATGGGCGGGGACAGTTAAAGAAAAATCTCTCACCTCAATCTTCGTACAGGGAAGACCCAGCTCTGTACCAAGCTTCTCAAGGAATTCAATGGCACCATCTGGAAAAAAACAGAGTACACAGTCTGTCCGGCAGTGCTCACAGACACAGTGCTTAACATGAAATGAGCAGCTCAGAGGCTGACTATCCTGACCCACCTCCTGAGAGTCCAAGGTCGTACCAACACCTACAAAGACAGGAATACTCTCCTGTAAGGTGAAGCTCAACACCAAGGCACAGTACTGCACTGAACGTTCACTCCGCAACATCTACAAGTTCAGTACGTCCACTTATACAACACCAGCAGCCTGACCACCCGGAACAAAAGCAGCTTCATCCTCCAGTGTCCAACAATCCACACTCGGAATATCGTGTTCAGTTCTGGCTGCCGCATTACAAGAAGGATGTGGAAATTTTAGAGAGAGTGCAGAGGCTATTTACCAGGGTGTTGCTTGGAACAGCATGCATATCTTTTGAGGATAGGTTAAGCAAACTAGAGTTCTGCTCTCTGGAGTAAATGAGAATGAGAGGTGACATGATAGAGCTGTACATGATGATAGATCACTGGGTAGCTGGAGACTTTTTCCCAGGGTGGAAATGGCCAATATAAGGGGCATAACTTTGGGGTGATCAGAGGAAAGTAAACGGCTGGGGGAGGGGGGGGGGGGATGTCAGAGGTATGTTTTTTTTTAACACACACAGAGAACACATTACCAGGGGTTTTGGTAGAGGCAGACACGTGCGTGTTTGATAGAAAAATGGAGGGCTACGTAGGAGGGAAGTGTTAGAGTGGGTTAAAAGCTTGGCACAACGTGGTGGACCAAAGTGCCTTTACTGGGCAGTAATGTTCAGTCAGCTCAAGCTGGATCTAGAGGCTGGGATTCTGTAAAAACCATCAACCACAATGATTCACAGAGTGTGAGAGAGAGTGAGAGTGAGTGTGAGAGAGCACGGGAGAGAGTGAGAGCAAGAGCGTGAGTGAATGAGTGAGTGTGAGAGTGCGAGAGAGCGCAAGAGAGCGTGAGACAGAGACAGAGCATTTGGAACCAGCAGTCTGCTGCTGTTCACAGTCAAAGGATGGCATCCATGCCAATTCACCAGGTACAACTGTCAACAAAAGTGAAAGGTTATTTCAGACAGGGACACTGTGAATTTGGCCCAAACATTCCCAGCAAATAAATCTGGGCCATCAGATTCTAAACAAATCCAAAGTACATTTATTATCAAAGAACATATAATGCTGACTTCAAATAAAAACAAGAAGTGCCAATGTTTAATTGCATTTGGCTGCCAGCACTGAGCTCTTGCACAACTCATCCATTAATGTTCCACTACTAGCTTTGGTACATCTTGCATGAATTTGACCATTTGCCAGTTAACAAACAGAGCCAAAAATGAAAGTCCGAGCTGTGTCTAAGCCTCTTTCCTCTTCAATGGCTTAACATGCTCCCCTTACTCCCAGGCAGGGTCAATTCTCGCCACAGAGCCTCACTGCTTCCTTCGAAGACTTCAATCACACCTGAACCTCTCGACATTCGAACTCCATCCAACACAACAATTTTCCAACCACAGTTCACCTCATTCATACTTCCTTCTTTAACACAATCTGCTTGTCCTCTTTCCCTACACCACTGCCAATGTCCAAATGCACCCCTCACTCCTGCTCCACCAACTCTAATAGATGCAAGCTTACACTAACGTGGCAGACAATGGCTTTACCAATCCACATCAGATCTGACGACTATGACGGTGAAACTGCAGATGCTGAAAATAATCTGAGCAGAGTACATGGAACAGTACAGGCCCTTCGGCCCACAATGCTGTGCCAACCTTTTAACCTACTCTAAGATCAATCTAACCCTTCCCTCCTACGTAGCCCACCGTTTTTCTATCATCCATGTGCCTAAGAACTCCTTAGATGCCTGTAATATATTTGATCATGTCTATAAGATGTAGGAGTAGAATCAGGCCATTTGGCCCATCGAGTCTGCTCTGCCATTTCATTACAGCTGATCCATTTCCCCTCAGCCCCAATCTCCTGCCTGCTCCCCGTATGCATGTCCCGGCCAATCAAGAGTCTATCAACCACTGCCTTAGCTGTACCCAATGACTTGGCCTCCACAACCGCCCATGGCAATGACTTCCACAGGCCCTCTAACATCTTGTCTTGTCCATACAGCACCAACCACCGCCACTGGGCCATAAAAACATGCAGGAGCAGTGTGTGGTTAAGTGCCTTGCTCAAGGACACACACGCTGCCTCGGCTGAGGCTCGAACTAACGACCTTCAGATCGCTAGCCTAAAGCCTTAACCACTTGGCCACGCACCATCACCCTTGATGGGGCATTCCACTCACTGCTGGAGGAACTCAGCAGGTCAGATAGTATCTGTGGAGATAGAAGTTCAGGGAGATGGTAATTGGCTCAGGTCAAGATCCTGAATCAGACTGAGAGTGTAGGGGCCTTTGTGTGCTTCCATCTACCACTTCCACCTGCCATGACCCACAGCTCCAGCCACTTCCCTACCTAATTCAAGCTGTCTGTCACCCTTCAATACCAACCTCTGCTTCCCAGGTCACCAACTCCTCTTGTCCCTGTCCCACTCCAACAAGCTCTCCTCATCGTACCGGTTTTCTCTGAATCCAACCCCTGACAAAGGGGTTCCATCCTAAAGGTAGATAACATCTTTAACCTGACAGACACTCCACCTGGTGAGTTTCTCTCAGTCCCACCATCTGCAGTCTCTTGTGCCTCCCTCCTCTGAAGAGAATGTTCCAGACTCCAGGTAAATCCTTCCCATCACCCCCACCCACTTTGAATCTTGGATATCTCAGCTTAATTTAATGCTACCAGGATCTCTCTGCTGAAGTTAAAACACTCTGCAGATTTGCTACATCGACTCTTAAGTTTGCTGAAGTTCTGTTTGGAAAGGCCACTGCTGAAGGCTCTCTCCGGTTGCACAGGCTGAAACTAGAACATGCAAAAAAATCCCTCAGACTAATCAGGAATGTAAACCAACTAATGTTTTGCTGTAAATAGAAGAGAATATTTTTCACTATAAATTAATTCAGAAAAACTGCAAACACTTTGCCAGAGTAAGTAAAAGAAGGATAATACACACAAAATCCTGGAGGGACTCAGCAAGTCTGATGACATCTACGGAGGGGAATAACAGAGACTCTTCATCAGAACTGCAGAGGAAGGAGGCAGAAGCCAGAAGAAGCAGGTAGGTGGAGGGGTAGGAGCATACCCTGTCAGGTGATGGGTGAAACCAGGGGAGAGAGAAGGTGGGTGAATGGCGGGGCTGGAGGGTGAAGTACGAAGCTGGGCGGTTGGAAGCGGTGAAGGGCTGAAGAAGGAATCTAATAGGAGACGGCAGTGAAAGAACCGGAGGGAGGTGATGAGGGGTGAGAGGGGAATAGAATGGAAAAGGGGGCAATATTACGGTTAGTTGGAGAAATCAATGTTCATGCCACCAGTAAAAGGGTAGTTGGGCAGGAGGCGGGCACGTTTGCAGGGTGCGCTTGGACCTGTGGCATTCCAGAGCTGCAGGCTAGCCCTTACTGTAATCCGGCTGAGGGTGCACCGTCCTGATCCTCAGATACTCCCGGAACAATCCAACAGCGGGATGCTCCTCGTCCTGTGCGCCACCCATCCTGCAGACAGACAACAGGTGCGGGTTACAGCAGCACAGACTCAGCCGCGACCGACCAAACTACAAACAATATTATCCCTCTCCCTCACTCCCGACCCTTCACTCCTTTGCTGCCTCACTCACTCAGCCGGTGCTCTCCTCCGCTACACTCCCGTGCACTGGGCCCGACCCAGACTGCGATCGAACAGAAATAGACACTTAAGGCGGAAGCGTCCGGATTTTCGCTCCGCCCGGAGGTGGAGTGAAGGAGGGGAAGTTCCTAGACCTCGAACTGTGAGCACCGTGACTATGTGCAATAATCCCAGGCTATGACACTCACTATCCGGTACCAACTATCACACATAAGCGGTCTGAATGCTAGCGTGACAGAGATTGAGTGTTCCACAAGTAACATCTTGTCGGTGACCGGTTTCTGCAATAGCCTGAATAACAGTCTCTCAACCCAAAAACGATTTCTTTATTGCCACTGTTTGCTTTCGGTCCATAACTAGTTCTCAGTCGCTGTGAGTATATTACCTGAGCGCTGTATGCTCTAACTCAGATGAGTGTGACACCTGGGGAGTGAAATACCTGAGTGTGTGACACCTGGGGAGTGAAATATCTGAGTGTGTGACACTTGGGGAGTGTAATACCAGAGTGTGTGACACCTGGGGAGTGAAATATCTGAGTGTGTGACACCTGGAAAAATGTGTGACTGCCAGAAGTCTGATCCCAAGAAGTGTGATTACTGGGAGTGTAATACCTGAATCTCAGGAAGAAAAGGTCTGCAGAATGTGGTGGCTTCCACCCAGTTCATAGAAACACAGAAAATAGGTGCAGGAGTAGGCCATTCTGCCCTTCGAGCCTGCACTGCCATTCAATATGATCATGGCTGATCATCCAACTCAAAACCCTGTACCTGCTTTCTCTCCATACCCCCGATCCCTTTAGCCACAAGGGCCATATCTAACTTCCTCTTAAATATAACCAATGAACCGGCCTCAACTGTTTCCTGTGGCAGAGAATTCCACAGATTTTTTCCTCAGAGAAGTTCCAGAGAAGTTTTTCCTCATCTCGGTCCTAAAAGGCTTCCCCTTTATCCTTAAACTGTGACCCCTCGTTCTGGACTTCCCCAACATCGGAAACAATCTTCCTGCATCTAGCCTGTCCAATCCCTTTAGAATTTTATACGTTTCAATAAGATCCCCCCTCAATCTTCTAAATTCCAGTGAGTATAAGCCTATCCAATCTTTCTTCATATGAAAGTCCTGCCATCCCAGGAATCAATCTGGTGAACCTTCATCACCTCTGCCAGGAAGTGTGACACCTGGGGAGTGTAATACCTGAGTGTGTGACACCTGGGTATCACACACCACCTCTACAAGACGCACTGCCGGAGGAAAGCAGCACATTCATCAGGGACCCCACCATCCAGGCCACAGTCCCTTCTCGCTGCTGTTACAGACCCCGTAACTGGGTGTCTAACCAGCAGAGAAAGAAGAATCTGTTGGAGTCTGCTGGTACTATATTCAAAAGTGTTTATTAATAAAATAAGCAAATCAATATCAATAATGCAAATATATAGATAATACACATTAGCAATAATAAACCTAAAAGTGTGGGAATAATAATAAGCAATAATAAAGAAGCTCTATCGATGTCTAGGGGATAATGAATTGTCATAGAAAAGTATAAAGTTCAGTTCATACGTGCTGAGGTAGATATTGGTTGTGGTGTTGTAATCGTTGGAGAGAGAGAGAGAGAGAGAGAGAGAGAGAGAGAGCGTGAGCAGTAACAGCTACAGTCAGGCAAACCTTCCTTTGCGTTCTTGATCTGTCGTGTTGTTGTTGTGGCCATTCGGTTAATGACCCCTCTGTCCTTCAGCTAGACCGTTCTTCTGTAGTGGACTCGTCACTCTGGCATGAGTGGACACACACACGCCCCCACCGGCCCTGCTATAACACTGAGTTTTACTGACCGATCTCTTTGTTCGGTCTCCGATGCCCCATACCTTCCCATGGGTTCCAGCACTCAAACAGTGTCCACTAGTGTGTCTCCTGGTGTGTCTGAAGGGTGTCTCTCCAGACCTCACTTTTATCCCTACTCATGGGGTCTCAGTTGTCAATCAATTTTGAATGGCTGTGTCCATCAAACCAGCCCACTCCGGCTGTCCGGAATGTTAATGAACAGAATGGTACAAGATAAATAACTCTCTCAGAAGTCATAATACGGTGAATCAACAAGTCTCTCTCCCCTCCCTTATCTCTCTCTGATCTGTAGCAGATGTTCCAGCATGTTTTCGTTTCATCTCTCTCTCTCATGAGCAGCATAGCAACAGTAACGGTTTGTGATTCTCCCAGGGGAGGGGGACATGGGCAACTCTGCACCCTTCTGCCCATCAGAGCTGTTCATCCTTCATAACAGTACCGCCATCGGGCAGGAAGTACAGCAGTTTCAGGCCCCACGCCACCAGCTTTAGGAAAAAATATTAGAAACATAGAAAACCTACAGCACAATATACAGGCCCTTCAGCCCACAAAGTTGTGCCGAACATGTCCCTACCTTAGAAATTACTAGGCTTACCCATAGCCCTCTCTTTTTCTAAGTTCCATGTACCTATCCAAAAGTCTCTTAAAAGATCCTATCGTATCCGCCTCCACCACCATTGTCAGCAGCCCATTCCATACACTCACCATTCTCTGCGTAAAAAACTTACCCCTGACATCTCCTCTGTAAAGTACCTACTCCCCAGCACCTTAAACCTGTGTCCTCTTGTGGCAACCATTTCAGCCCTGGGAAAAAGCCTCTGACTATCCACATGATCAATGCCTCTCATCATCTTATACACCTTTATCATGTCATCCCTCATCCTCCGTCGCTCCAAGGAGAAAAGGCCGAGTTCACTCAACCTATTCTCATAAGGCATGCTCCCCAATCCTGGCAACATCCTTGTAAATCTCCTCTGCACCCTTTCTATGGCTTCCACATCTTTCCTGTAGTGAGGTGACCAGAACTGAGCACAGTACTCCAAGTGGGGTCTGACCAGGGTCCTATATAGCCATAACATTACCTCTTGGTTCCTAAATTCAAATCCATGATTGTTGAAGGCCAATACACCGTACGACTTCTTAACTACAGAGTCAACCTGCGCAGCTGCTTTGAGCATCCTGTGGACTCGGACCCCAAAATCCATCTGATCCTCCACACTGCCAAGAGTCTTACCATTAATACTATATTGTGCTATCATATTTGACCTACCAAAATGAACCACTTCACATTTATCTGCATTGAACACCATGGTGCCACTTCTCAGCCCAGTTTTGCATCCTATCAATGTCCCGCTGTAACCTCTGACAGCCCTCCACACTATCCACAACTTCTCCAACCTTTGTGTCATCAGCAAACTTACTAACCCATTCCTCCACTTCCTCATCCAGGTCATTTATAAAAATTACGAAGAGTAAGGGTCCCAGAACAGATCCCTGAGGCACTCCACTGGTGACCGACCTCCATGCAGAATATGACCGGTCTACAACCACTCTTTGCCTTCTGTGGGCAAGCCAGTTCTGGATCCACAAAGCAATGTCCCCTTGTATCCCATGCCTCCTTACTTTCTCAATAAGCCTTGCATGGGGTACCTTATCAAATGCCTTGCTGAAATCCATATACACTACACCTACTGCTTTTCCTTCATCAATATATTTAGTCACATCCTCAAAAAGTTCAATCAGGCTCGTAAGGCACAACCTGCCCTTGACAAAGCCATGCTGACTACTCCTAATCATATTATACCTCTCCAAATGTTCATAAATCCTGCCTTTCAGAATCTTCTCCATCAACTTACCAACCACTGAGATAAAACTCACTGGTCTATAATTTCCTGGTCTATCTCTGCTCCCTTTCTTGAATAAAGGAACAACATTCACAACCCTCCAATGCTTTGGAACCTCTCCCATCCCAATTGATGATGCAAAGATCATCGCCAGAGGCTCAGCAATCTCCTCCCTCACCTCCCTCAGTAGCCTGGGGTACATCTAATCCGGGCCTGGCGACTTATCCAACTTGATGCTTTCCAAAAGCTCCAGTACATACTATTTCTTAATATCTACATGCTCAAGCTTTTCAATCTGCTGCAAGTCATCACTATTATCACCAAGAGCCTTTTCCATAGTGAATACTGAAGTAAAGTATTCATAAAGTACCTCTGCTATTTCCTCCGGTTCCATACACATTTTCCCACTGTCGCACTTGATAGGTCCTATTCTTTCATGTCTTATCCTCTTGCTCTTCACATACTTGTAGAATGCCTTGGGGTTTTCCTTAATCCTGCCCGCCAAGGCCTTCTCATGGCCCCTTCTGGCTCTCCTAATTTCCTTCTTAAGCTCCTTCCTGTTAGCCCTATAATTTTCTAGTTCTCTAACATTACCTAGCTCTCTGAATCTTTTGTAAGCTTTTCTTTTCTTCTTGACCAGATTTATTACAGCCTTTGTACACCGCGGATCCTGCACCCTACCATAACTTCCCTGTTTCATTGGAATGTACCTATGCAGAACTTCACACAAATATTATCTGAACATTTGCCACATATCTTCCGTACTTTTCCTTGAGAACATCTGTTTCCATTTTAAGCTTCCAATTTCCTGCCTGATAGCCTCATAATTCCCCTTACTCCAATTAAACGCTTTTCTAACTTGTCTGTTCCTATCTTTCTCCAATGCTATGGTAAAGGAGATAGAATTATGATCACTATCTCCAAAATGCTCTCCCACTGAGAGATCTGACACCTGACCAGGTTCATTTCCCAATACCAAATCAAGTACAGCTTCTCCTCTTGTAGGCTTATCTACATTTTGTGTCAAGAAACCTTCCTGTCACACCTAACAAATTCCACTCCATCTAAACCCCTTGCTCTAGGGAGATGCCAATCTATATTTGGGAAATTAAAATCTCCCATCACAACAACTCTTATTATTACACCTTTCCAGGATCTGTTTCCCTATCTGCTCCTCAAAAAACACCCAGTAAAGTTATTGACCCCTTCCTGTTCCTAACCTCCACACACAGAGACACTGTAGACAATCCCTCCATGACGTCCACCTTTTCTGCAGCCATGACACTATCTCTGATCAACAGTGCCATGCTCCCACCTCTTTTGCCTCCCTCCCTGTCCTTTCTGAAACATCTAAAACCCAGCACTTGAAGTAACCATTCCTGTCCCTGAGCCATCCAAGTCTCTGTAATGGCCACCACATCATATTTCCAAGTACTGATCCACGTTCTAAGCTCATCCGCTTTGTTCACAACACTCCTTGCATTAAAATAGACACATCTCAAATCTTCAGTCTGAGCGCATCCCTTTTCTATCACCTGCCTATCCTCCCTCACACGCTGTCTCCTATCTTTCTCTATTTGAGAGCCAGACACCTCTTCCACAGTCTCTACAGTTTGGCACCTGAGAACATTTCTATCACATACAAACCTTTGATTTCTGTCCACACAAGCAGTGCTTGCATGACCTTTATCCTCCTCCACCTCACTATCTGCTCTAACACTCTGCAAATCTAGTTTAAACCCCCAGATCAGCACTAGCAAACCTACCCGCAAGGATGTTAGTCCCCCTCCAGTTCAGGTGCAAACCGTTCCGTCGGAACAGGTCCCACCTCCCCTGGAACAAGGCCCAATTGTCCAGAAACATGAAGCCCTCCCTCCTGCACCAACTCCTTAGCCACGTATTTAGCTGCAGTATCTTCCTATTTCTAGCCTCACCAGCACGTGGCATGGAGAACAATCCTGAGATTGCAACCCTGGAGGTCCTGTCCTTCAACTTTGCACCTAACTCCCTAAACTCTCTTTGCAGGACGTCCTCCTTCTTCCTATCCACGTCGTTGGTCCCTACATGACATCTGGCTGCTCACCCTCCGTCCTGAGAATACTGAGAACTTGATCCAAGAAATCGCAGACCCCGGCACCAGGGAGGCAACAGACCATCCAAGATTCTCGATCTCTCCAACAGAACCTCTTATCTGTCCCCCTAACTATCGAATCCCCTATCACTAGTGCTCTCTTCTTTTCCCTCCTTCTTTTCTGAGCTGAGGGTCCACTCTTGGTGCCAGAGACACAACCACTATAACTTGTTCCTGGTAGGTCATCCCCACCAACAGTATCCAAAATGGTATACTTATTGTTGATGGGAACAGCCACAGGGCTGCTCTGCTCTTCCTGTCTATTCCCCTTCCCTCTCTTGACAGTCACCCAGCTACCTGCCTCCTGACTTTTAGGGGTGACTATCTCCCTGAAGCTCCTGTCTATTTCTGCCTCTGCCTCCAGAATGATCCGAAGTTCATCCAGCTCCAGCTCCAGTTCCCTAACACGGTTTGTCAGGAGCTGCAGCTGGATGCACCTTTTACAGGTGTAGTCATCAGGGACAACAGTGCTGTCCCTGACTTCCCACATACTGCATACAGAGCACTCAACTGCCCTAACTGCTGCCTCCATTACCTACTCCTAAGTTGATTAAATTAATTAAAGGAACTTACCCGGCCTTACCTCACTTGGAGCAAACTCATCCTCAGCCTCTGCTCGCTGAAGCCTTTCAAGCCAAAGCCTCAAGACTCCTCTCCTACCCTGAGCCACTCACACCACTGGCTGCTCCTTTTCAGTTACCCATCCTTTGATTTGTCCCTGCCAATTACCTCACGAGCCCTTCACTCATCCTGTTCCTGCTGCAGTGGTTTCTTGATCACACTGTCCCGAGTACCCACTGCATGCGCCTTTTTAAAATACTGCTTCCCAGTGCTCAGCGCTGTCACGAGCCCTTCGCTCATCCTCTTTGTCCTGCAATGGTTTCTCGATCACATTGCCCTACATCCATCAGGCTCCTGAACCAGTGAGGATAACATCATTCACCACAGCCTACAAGTTCACTTTCAAGGACTCTACATCTCATGTTCTCTGTATTATTTATTTATTTATTTATTTATACACCTTGTCTTCTTTTGAACATTGGTTGCTTGTTAGTCTTGGTTTATCTATAGTTTTCTCATGAATGTTATTGCATTCCTTTATTTTCCTGTAAACGCCCGCAAGAAAATGAATCTCAAGGCAGTCAATGGTGACATGACATATATACACACTTTGATAATAAATTTCACCGTACCGCCTGCACTTTGGCAGGTCCAATCATTTGACTGAACTGCTTCTGACATACGGCCAGAGACAGAAGCCTACAGCCCGGTGATGATGACGGTGAAGGAGTGTTTACTGTACTGCTTTGAATTGGTAAGCTGGCCATATTCCAGTATTCATCATCAAAGCCATCAACAACTTCAACAAGAACTGTGTGTATGACTGTTTGCCTTCTAGAACATTCAAAGTCTTCCCAAATCATTGCCCTGGATGAACCAGAAGATTTGCAGTCTGCTGTGGGCTAGCCCTGTGGCATTCAATACTGGCAATCTAGAACCTTCAGGAAGTCCAGTTACAACGTACGGAAGTCCGTAATGAAAGTGGAATTGGTGTGTTCTTGTTACATACACTTGTGGCCACTCTATTCACAGGATTGGAATCTGTTGTGGTCTTCTGCTGCTGTAGCCCATCCACTTCAAGATTTGACATGTTGTGCGTTCAGGGATGCTCTTCTACACAGCACTGCTGTAACACGTCGTTATTTGAGTTACTGTGCCTTCCTGTCAGATTGAACCAATCTGGCCACTCTGCTCTGACTGCTCTCATTAACAAGGTGTTTTTGCCCACAGAACCCCTGCTCATTGGATGGTTTTTGTTTTTCTCACTATTAACTATAAATTATAGAGACTTTTGCATGTGAAAATGCCAGGAGCAGCAGACTCTGAAATCCTCGAAACCCATCTGGCACCAACAATCATGGCACTATCAAAGTAACTTAGATCAAATTTCTTCCCCGATTTGGTGTTTGGTCTGAACAACTGAACCTCTTGACCATGTCTGCATGCTTTTATGCATTGAGTTGCAGCCACATGATTGGCTGATTAGAAACATGTTTTAATGAGCAAGTACACAGTGACCAATCGGCATTTGGGATTGATAAGCGAGATCAAGTTAAAGGAAGGCAGGGGCAAGTGCAGTCTGAGTGGACAGAGTCAGAGTGGCGATCTTGAGGCTTTAGCTCTTCGAGACTTCAGTGAAGAGAGGCTTCAGTCAGAGAAAGCAAAGGAAATAAAAGCTCAAGTTTGTTTTCCTTCCCTTCTTTATATCTGCTCCATTAGGACAGTAGCAATGGCAGGCAGGATGGTTGAATGCTCCTCGTGTAGGATGTGAGAAGGCAGGGAGACCTCCAGTGTCCCTGATGGCTACAACTTTGAGAAGTGCATCAAGCTGCAGCTTCTAACAATCCGTGTTCAGGAGCTGAAGAAGGAACTGGATGAAATCCAGATCATTCGGGAGGCAGAGGGGTGACCAATAGGACATATACTGAGATAGTAACACCCAAGGTGCAGAGCATAGGAAACTGGGTGACAGTCCAGAAGGGGAACGGGGTTAAGGAGCCAGTGCTAAGAAGAAAAGTCAAAGACAGCATAAAAGCTAAAGAGTAATAGAGCAATGTAATAGAGCAAAAATCAGGGGGAAGTTAGAGAACTAAATAAATCATTGAGATGGAATAAGTTAGCCAATAATATTAAAGAGCACACCAGAAGTTTCTTAAGATACATAAAGTGTAAAAGAGAGGTGAGAGTGGATCTCGGACCACTGGAAAACAATGCTGGAGAGGTAGTAATGGGGGACAACAAAATGGCTGATGAACTGATTAAGTATTTAGCATCATTCTTCACTGTGGAAGACACTAGTAGTATGATGGAAATTCCAGGTGTCAGGGGTCATGAAGTGTGTAATATTACCATAGCTAGAGAGAAGGTTCTTGGGAAACTGAAAGGTCTGAAGGTAGATAAGTTACCTGGACCAAATGGTATACACAGCAGAGTTCTGAAAGAGGTGGCTAAAGCGATTGTGGGGGCATTAGTAATGATCTTCAAAGAATCATTAGATCCTGGAATGGTTCTGGAAGACTGGAAAATAGCAAATGTCACTTCGTTCTTCAAGAAGGGAGAGGCTGAAGAGGAGACTATAGGCCAGTTAATCTGACTTCAGTGGATGTTGGAGTCAATTATTAAGGATGAGGTCTCAGGGTATTTGGAGGCACACAATAAAATAAGCCACAGTCAGCATGCCTGACAAATCTATTGGAATTCTTTGAAGAAATAACAAGCATGATAAACGAAAGAGAATTGGTTGATGTTCTGTACTTGGATTTTCAGAAGGTCTTTGACTAGGTGCCACACATGAAGCTGTTTAACAAGCTATGAGCCCATGGTATTACAGGGAAAGATTCTAGCATGGATAAAGCAGTGGCTGATTGGCAAGAGGCAAAGAGTAGGAATAAAAAGAGCCTTTTCTTGTTGGCTGCCAGTGACTAGTGATGTTCCACAGGGGTCTGTGTTGGGATTGATTCTTTTTACATTATATGTCAATGATCTGGATTATGGAATTGATGGCTTTGTTGAAAAGTTTGTAGACGATTTTTACGGTGACATCATCGTCAAGAACGGCAGCTTAAGTCACTAGCTCCTCTGGAAAAACGCGTATTAAGCCCCGTTAACCCATCGAATATAGTATTTTTCGAAAAATATTTGAACTGAAAAGAGAGGCAAGAATGGGGAAAAGGAATGGAAATAAAAAAAGCGACACTGCTGAGCCTGCGGCCGAGAGGAGTGCAGCGAGCGGCTCTTCGACCCAACCGCGTGCTAGCGAGGCGGACACTGGGCCTCGTTCAGGCGAACCAGTGAATATGATCGAAATCCTGAAAGAGATAAGGGAGTTTCAGAAAGAAATAAAGCAGCAGCTCCATGATATTAAGGCAGAGCTCGCCAGCGTCAATCAAAAAATAGCGGTGGCAGAGACTCGAATTGAGAAGGTGGAAGATCGCGTTCAAAACATGGAACGGATACTGAGTAAGACGATAAAAATATTAAATCACCAAGAAGGTAAACTGCTTGACCTGGAGGGAAGATCACAGTGGAAAAATATCAGAATCTACAACGTTCCCAAAGGAGTGGAGGACTCATCTATGACGGAGTTTGTCGGAAAGTTACTGCGGGACGTGCTGGAGCTTCCCTTGGCTATGGAGCTGGAAGTCGAAAGAGCCCATCGCGTGTTAGTCCCGAAGTCTACCCAAGATAAGCCACGTTCAATAATAATTACACACAAAATGCTGGTGGAACACAGCAGGCCAGGCAGCATCTATAGGAAGAAGCACTGTCGACATTTCAGGCCGAGTCCCTTGGTCAGGATTTTGGCCCGAAACGTCGACAGTGCTTCTTCCTATAGATGCTGCCTGGCCTGCTGTGTTCCACCAGCATTTTGTGTGTGTTGTTTGTATTTCCAGCATCTGCAGATTTCCTCATGTTTGTTCAATAATAATTAAATTCCTTCGGTACAGCACCAAGGCAGAGATTCTACAAAGGGCCTGGGGTAAGAAGAGAGTGTTTTTAAATGATAAATTAATATATTTCAACCAAGATTACCCCCCCCCCCCGTGGTCCTGCAGAAATGCAAAGAATGCTCTGAAGTAAAGCGAGTACTAAAGCAAAAAAAGATTAGATTTCAAACTCTGTACCCTGCGAAACTTCAAGTGTTTTATGACGACGGGACGCAGTTGTACCAGGCAGTGGAAGAGGCGACTGCAGACATGAAGGACAGAGGGTTGCCCATCAGCGTGACCAAAACGAGGGAAAGCCTGGCTGAGGAATTATCTCGCTCCGCTTGGGAAATAGTGCGAGAATCGAGAAGGCAGGAGACGGGAGGAGGCCGAGAGAAATATACCAGGAAGAGACCGGGAGTTTCCCAAAGACAGTTCTCACCCCCTTCAGAAGAGCCATAAGGTTTGGCTAACTGTAAAAATGTTGAGAAGCAAAATGGAAGCAAAAGTAGATGGTGATATACCTATCTCAAGAAATACTTATTATAATGTGGATTTTATATTACTAAGTTGTTATTCTTTATTCGCTCACTTACTCCTTTTTCCCCACCAAAATGAGAATATATATATATATATATATATATGTGCATATATTTGTTTGTATGTATGTAATATATATATGTGTGTGTGTGTGTGTGTGTGTTTGTGTGTATAGGAGGAGTACATAGGGAAATCTTTTCTGTGTACTGACTTTTATGAATACTGCAATGGGGGCCCTCAACTCACAAGTTGGAGGGGTTATCCCCCACAGCTAGACCTTTCCTCTAGCTCAACGCAGGGTCATCTACTCAAGACCTCAGCCTTGGAATCACATGTCCGTTGCCATTTTTGTTCTTATTTGTTCAGGGAGTAGATCGATTAAGTTTTATTCTAATTTCAATGATACATTGACAGATAAATACAGATGGCTAAGGGCAAGGTAAAATTCATTTCTTTTAATGTCAAAGGACTATTAAATCCAATCAAACGTAAGAGAATTTTATCCAAAATGAAAAAAGAACAAGCCCAGGTAGTATATTTACAGGAAACTCATTTAAGTGATAATGAGCATAAAAAACTAAAGAGAATGGGCTTCACTAATTTGTTTTTCTCCTCATGTAAATCAGGACATAGGAGAGGAGTTGCTATTCTTATCACAAGTAAGCTAAATTTTGAAAAAGTATTCGAAATGGGTGATAAAGAGGGCAGATATATTCTGGTAAGGGGGAATATAGACAGAAATTCAGTTACTCTATTGAATATATACGCACCCCCGGGAAGTGATATTGGTTTCTTTTAGAAAATTACTGATATGGTAACGAAAACAGAAGGTCTTCTGATATGTGGGGGAGACTTAAATTTACAATTACAACCAAACTTAGACTCTTCCAATAGAAAAACCTATGAAAAAAAATCTTTACCTAAGAAAGTTAATACACTTTTTGAGGATGTTGGTTTAATTGATATATGAAGGGACCCTTTCCCCAACAGAAGGAATTACACTCATTATTCTGCTCCCCATTTTGTATATAGAAGAATAGACTATTTCATAACATTTGGAAAAGACAGAGACAAAATAAACACCTGTGGAATTGGGACAATAGATGTAAGTGACCATGCACCTATATATTTATCTGTTGATTTTGACCTACAACCAAAGAATACTATTTGGAAACTAAATTCAAGTCTACTCAATGATCCGTACTTTAAGGAACAAATTAAAAAAGAAATTGGTCTCTGCTTAGAATTTAATTATAATGGAGAGGTTTCACCTCCCATTTTATGGGATACTCTGAAGGCAGTCTTAAGAGGGAAAATTATAGCAATATCTTCTAATAAGAAAAAATAAGGAATAAAACATTAGAGGAACTACAAAATAGGCTGAAGGAACTAGAAAAAAAACACAAATTGAATTTAGCACAGGATACATTAGGGGAAATTAAAAGAGTTAGGAATGAAATAAATAGTTTGGCTACGCAAGAAATCAGGAAAAGCTTAATGTTTCTGAAACAGAGACATTATGAAAGTGGATAGAAATCTATGAAAATACTGGCGTGGAAACTGAAAAAAAAAGATAGCAGAAAATACAATTCATAGAATTAGGGACCCAAGAACGAAAATGATTAAAAAATAAGCTAAGTGAAATTCAAGAAGCTTTTGAAGTGTTTTGCAAACTCTATATTCCAAAGTTCCAGGGGGAAGCATAACCCAAATCGACACCTTCTTGAATTCTCTACAGTTACCCACTTTAAGCGAAGAACAAAATAGAAGGATGACTGCTGACATAACTGAAGTTGAATTAAAAGCTGCAATTAGTAGGCTTAAATTAAGCAAGTCACCAGGATCAGATGGGTATACGGCAGAGTGGCACAAAGAATTTAAAAATGAGTTAATTCCTGTTTTTCTCCCCACACTGAACTGGGCTCTAAAAAAGGCACAAATGCCACTCAGTTGGAAGGAAGTGATAATCTCAGCTATACCGAAAGAAGGCAAGGATAAAATGGAATGCTGGTCATTTAGACCAATATCCATTCTTACTGTAGATTATAGATTATTTACCTCCATCATGGCCAAACGATTAGAGGAGTTTCTACCCATACTGATACGTAATGTTCAGACAGGTTTTATACGGCAACGCCAGACACTAGACAATATACAAAGGACACTTCACATTATGGATCATATACAAAAAAATAAAATGGAAGCAATAGTGATAAAAAAAAAGCTGAAAAAGCATTTGATTCAGTTAATTGGAATTTTCTTTACAGAGTTTTACATAGATTTGGTTTCCAAGACACAATTATTAAAACTATACAGACACTATATGACAATCCTACTGCTAGGATTAAAATCAATGGATATTTATCAAATATTCTTACCCTAGAAAGGGACACGAGACAGGGTTGTGCATGGTCACCACTACTCTTCGCGTTATATCTGGAACCATTAGCTCAATACATCAGACAAAATGAAGATATCAGGGGAATTACTATTAAAGGGACAGAGCATAAATTGGCTTGTTATGCGGATGACATTTTGATCTATCTAGGGCAACCAACTACTCTTTACCTAAATTGATGCATTCCTTTGAACAATATGGTCAATTATCAGGATACAAGATCAACATAGATAAAACCCAATTACTTTCATATTACGATAGCCCACCAAGAGAAATTGAAAGTAGATACCCCTAGGCATGGCGCACAGAGTCTTTCAAATATTTGGGCATCATTATGCCAAAAGATTTGGCAAAATTATCAGAATGTAATTATCAGCCTTTATATAAAAAAAATTAAGGAAGATATGGCAAGATGGAACCTGATTCCTTTTTTCAGTCTCAGTTCAAGGATTGAGTCTATTAAAATGAATATACTGCCCAGACTGTTATATCTCTTTCAGACCCTACCAATAGAGATTAATCAAAATCAATTCAATGAATGGAACAAGATGCTATCAAGGTATATTTGGCAGGGTAAAAGGCCTAGAGTTCGTCTCAAAACTTTGCAATTAGCAAAGGAAAGGGGGGGGGGATGGGGCCTACCTTCTCTTAGAGATTATTATTTTGCAGCACATTTGAGAGCTGTGATATGTTGGTGCAACCCATCATATGATGCTCAATGGAAAAACATTGAGGAGCGGGTACTTCCCATCCCCATACAAGCAATTTTGGCTGATTACAACCTGCAAAGGTACATAAATACTATTGATAACCCATGGGTGAAATTGACTCTTAAAATATGGAAAGCTACTATAAAAGAATATAATCTAGAGGGAGATATTGCAATTCTTAAATGGTGTGCATATGACTTGGACTTTACACCAAATAAATCAGATGCTAGATTTAAGGACTGGACAGCTAAAGGAATAACAGTTCTTTGCAACATAATGAAAGAAGGAACACTGTTCAGTTTTGAAATGCTTAAAGAGAAACACTTATTAGAAAAACAAGATTTTTATCGGTATTTACAGATGAGACAATCTGTTAATAAGATGCTTAAAAATGTAACCAAGGCAAGTACATGCTTGATAGAGCTCTTTAAAAAAGCATATAATTCAGATAATGGTAGTAGAATCATTTCAAGCACATATAAGGGATTGTCAAATCTTAAAACACATTCGACTTCATACATTATAACAAGATGGGAGAAGGAAGGAGGGATAATTATATCTGAGGAAGAATGGACAACAATATGGAGGTATCAATGGAAGTGTACCAGTTCACAGAAATGGAGGGAGTTTGGATGGAAAAACTTGATAAGATATTTCATCACACCCTCTCAGAAATCCCACTATGATAGTAACCTCCCTGTTTGCTGGAGAAATTGTGGAAATCAAAATGCAAATCATCATCTTTTTTGGGACTGCCTTGTTATCAAAAACTATTGGAGGGGGATACACAATGTCCTACAAGACATCTTTAAATGTGAAATACCCTTAGAGAGTAAGACCATATATTTTGGATATATACCTCAAGAATGGTTGAAAAGAGATAAATATTTAATGAATGTACTGTTGGTGGCTGGTAAAAAGACTTACTAGGAAATGGTTATCACAGGAGAGCCCAACTTTAAATACATGGATGGAAATTACAATGGACATTTACAAAATAGAGAAGATAACAGCATCTGTTAATCATAAGCTGGAACAATTTGATTCATACTGGGGAAAATGGTTTAACTACATAATGCCTCATAGGCCTGATTTTATTCTCACAAATCAATGGATCTGTTGTAAAAAAAAAGATCACTCCCTACTTGTACATAGTTCTTTCCTTTTGTTTGGTTTTTCTTTCCACTCTTTTCTATAAGTGTATACCTCAGATAAATACTTTGTGGAGATTTGTGATATATACGATTATATGATATATATGTACAATGTCTGAAATTCATCTTATGGAAATGTTTGTTTGATGATGAACTTCAATAAAAAAATTACAAAAAAAAAGAAAAGTTTGTAGACGATATGAAGATAGGTGGAGGGACAGATAGTTTTGAGGAAGTAGAGAGGCTACAGAAGAACTGGTACAGATTAGGAGAATGGGCAAAGAAACAGCAGATAGAATAGAGTGTCGGGAAATGTACGGTCATGCAGTTTGGTACAAGAAATTAAATGGTTGACTATTTTCTAAATAATGAGAAAATATTTCAAAAAACTGAAGCACAGAAGGACTTGGATTGGATCCTTGTACAGGATTCTCTAAAGGTTAATTTGTAAATTGAGTCTGTGGTGAGGAAGCCAAATGTGATGTTAGCATTCATTTCAAGAGGACTAGAATATAAACGCAAGAATGTAATGTTGTGATGTTGAGACTTTATAAAGCATTGGTGAGGCCTCACTTGGAGTATTGTGAACAGTATTGGGCCCCATATCTTAGAAAGGTTGTGCTGAAACTGGAGAGGGTTCAAAGGGGGTTCATGAAAATTATTTCGGGATTGGATGGCTTGTCATGTGAAGACCATTTTTTAAATGGCTCTGGGCCTATATTCACTAGAATTTAGAAGAATGAGGGATGACCTCATTGAAATCTATCAAATAGTGAAAGGCCTTGATAGAGTGGATGTGGAGAGGATGTTTCCTGTGGTAGGAGAGTCTAAGACCAGAAGACACAGCCTCAGAATAGAGGAGCGTCCTTTTAGCCAGGAAGTGGTGAATCTGTGGAATTCTTTGCCACAGGCAGCTGTGGAGGCAAAGTTTTTATGTACAGTTAAGGCAGAAATTGATAGATCCTTGATTGGTCAGGGCATGAAGAGATACAGGGAGAAGAAAGGAGATTGAGGATGAGGGGAAAATTGGATCAGCCATAATGAAATGGTGGAGCAGACTTGATGAGCGAAATGGCTTAATTCTGCTCCTATATCTCATGGTCTTGTAACATGGCCACTGACTGTACACTGATCGGAAAGATTGTCTTCCATACTCTTCATGCAGACGAAATCATTACATAGTGCACCAAGGTAGTCGAAGGTAAAAGAATACGAATACATAATAAAACGTAACAGCTTAGGAGAAAGAGCAATGCAGGTAAACAATAAGTGCAAGGTCATAACAAGATAGATTGTGAGGTCAAGGGTTCATCTCTTCATCCTAGGGAATTATTGAGTAGTGCTAGATCAGGGTAGAAGCTGTGCTCGAGCATGGTGCTCTCAGGATTCTGTATCTTCTACTCAAAGAAAGAAGGGGGAGAATGTCTGGGGTAGGTGGGGGTATTTTATTACACTGGCTGCTTTCCTGAGGTAACAAGAAGTTTAGAAAGAGTCCATGGAGGGGAGGCTGGTTCCTGTGATGTGCTGAGCTGTATCTACAGCTCTCTGAAATTTCTTGTGGTCACACGCAGAGCAGTTGCTACATCAAGGTGTTATGCATCCAGATAGGATGTTTTCTATGGTGCACCGATAAAAATGATAAAGGTTGATGGAGACATGGCAAATTTCATTAGTCTCCTGAGGATGTAGAGGCATGGGTGAGCTTTCTCATCCATGGCACCTACATGGATAGACCAGGAAAGGCTACTGGTGATTTTCACTTCTAGGAACTTGAAACTCTCAACCCTCTTAACCTCAACAGCTTGGTTATAGATAGGAGCAGGTACACTCCCCCCCTTACTGAAGTCAATGACCTGCTCTTTTGTTTTGCTTAAATTGAGAGAATTATCTTTGTCATGACACGCTATCACGAAGCCCCCTGTCTCCTTCCTGTACTCTGACTCATTGTTATTTGAGATATGGCCCTCTACAGTAGTATCATCTGCAGATGGAGATGGAGCAGAATCTGGCCGTGCAATCATGAGTGTACATAGTGTTATTAGGACATAGCCCATAGTAACAATGGTCAGAGAACAACAGAGGGAATCTGTATTTACTGACAAGTAACCTTAATTATCCCAGCTAAAGGCACATGGATTCACAAACAAACTACCTGTGTGCACCCCGTTAGAGTCCCTGACCCTCCAAGAACTGTCAATGAAAAGAAAAGGTTTCTGCAATTATTTGAAAACTCAATAAAAAAAAGTTTATAAAAAAAAATGAAAAGAAAAGGTATTCCCTGGGAAAGGAGTCTATGCTGGCCAGGTGTTCCTCGTGATCCCGATCTCCACGTGTCCATGAATTTTTCCCATCCACAATATCTGCTGAGGAGTAATCACTGCTACATACTTGGAGCTCCTGACTCTTATAATGTTCCTGATCAGTTGAATTGATCTCCATCACATTGGCTCAAGGTCACCTTACTGGTTCTGGTCCAGGGCTACAACCGGCATTGTTCCATGTTTCTGCCCTGCCCCCATCCTTGTACCTTTCTTCTTTTCAACTCTGACTGGTTCAAACCCCTTAAACTATGTGACCCAGACACTGAGTCTAATGAGATTACAGATTGCTTCTCTGGTAGGTCTGTCACTTTAATAATAAATAGCTGCTCACCTGAGAATGGTCTCAGGTTTAGCAGGTCATTAGTTGGAGCTCCCTGTGTCCACATTCAATTGCTCTGATTAGATTACCCCAGAGGAAAAATGTTGAAAAAATGGGGGGGGGGGGGTGAACTGCAAGGACAAAGTCTCACAAAATACCCATCTCCATCTCCTTTGACCTCATGGCAAGAACAAAGTCAATTGGTTTGTCTACTCCACTGTCCTTGAGTCATCTGAAACCACTGACTGCAGTTCTTTCTGGCCAACAACAGAGTAGAGCAGTGGGGCCGACAAGTGTGGACCACCAGTGTTTAAAGTAATTGTGGCAGACGTGGTGCTGTCTATGCTAACTGATTGTGGTCTATTGCTCAGAAAGTCAGGGATCCAGTTACAGAGGGAGCTTGTGACTTCCAGGGTCCGGATTTTGGTAATGAGTCTGTTTGGAATTATGGTATTGAAGGTGGAAATATAAACTATATGCTAACATAGATATCTTTGTCTTTACTTTCCAGATGTTCCAGAGGTGAGTGTGAAGCTGAGGAGATGGCATCTGCTCTCTGGTTAAAGAAACTCAAGTCAAGTCAACTTTTATTGTCATTTCGACCATAATTGCTGGTACAGTGCGTAGTAAAAATGAGACAACGTTTTTCAGGACCATGGTTTACATGACACAGTACAAAAACTAGACCGAACTACGTAATAAAAAAAACACAGAGAAAGCTACATTAGACTACAGACCTACACTGGACTGCATAAAGTGCACAAAACAGTACCGGCATTACAATAAAAAATAAACAGGACAGCAGGGCAAGGTGTCAGTCCAGGCTTTGGGTATTGAGGAGTCTGATAGCTTGGGGGAAGAAACCAGGCAGTGATGCAGCTGCTCAGGATGCTCTCAATACAACCCCTGTAGAATGTGATGAGGATGGGGGGTGGGAGATGGACTTTCCTCAGCCTTCGCAGGAAGTAGAGACACTGGGCTTTCTTTGCTATGAAGCTGGGGTTGAGGGACTAGGTGAGATTCTCCGCCAGGTGAACACCAAGAAATTTGGTGTTCTTTACGATCTCTACCGAGGAGCCGTCGATTTTCAGAGGGGAGTGGTCGCTCCGTGCCCTCCTGAAGTCAACAACCATCTCTTTTGTTTTGTTCACATTAAGAGACAGGTTGTTGGCTCTGCACCAGTCCGTTAGCCACTGTACCTCCTCTCTGTAAGCTGACTCATCGTTCTTGCTGATGAGACCCACCACAGTCGAGTGTTCAAGCTGTGTGTTGCAGCACAGTCGTGGGTCAGCAGAGTGAACAGCAGTGGACTGAGCACACAGCCCAGGGGGGCCCCCGTGCTCAGTGTGATGGTGTTGGAGATGCTGCTCCCGATCCGGACTGACTGAGATCTCCCAGTCAGGAAGTCTAGGATCCCGTTGCAGAGGGAGGTGTTCAGGCCCAATAGGCTCAGCTTTCCAAACAGTTTCTGAGGGATGATTGTGTTGAATGCTGAACTGAAGTCGATGAACAGCATTCGAACGTACGTGTCTTTTTTGTCCAGGTGGGTTAGAGCCAGGTGGAGGGTGATGGCAATGGTGGTTGGGACAGTATGTGAACTGCAGGGGGTCCAGTGAGGGGGGCAGCAGGGTCTTGATATGCCTCATGACGAGCCTCTCGAAACACTTCATGATGATGGATGTAAGTGCAACGGGATGGTAGTCATTTAGGCAGGACACTGAAGACTTCTTCGGCACGGGAACAATGGTGGCGGCCTTGAAGCACGTTGGAATGGTGGCGCTGCTCAGGGAGATGTTGAAGATGTCAGTGAGAACATCTACTAGCTGGTCTGCACATCCTCTGAGCACTCTACCGGGGATGTTGTCTGGTCCAGCAGCCTTCCGTGGGTTGACCCTGCACAGGGTTCTTCTCACGTCAGCCACGGAGAGACACAGCACCTGGTCATTCGCAGGAGGGGTGGACTTCCACGCCGCCACGTCATTTTCCGCCTCAAACCGGGCATAGAAGTTACTCAGCGCATTTGGGAGGGAGGCATCACCTGCACAGTCAGTTGATGTTGTCTTGTAATTGGTGATGTCCTTGATGCCCTTCCACATGCGTCGCGTGTCGCCGCTGTCCTGGAAGTGACTGTAGATTCACTGGGCATGTGCACGCTTTACCCCTCTGATGGCTCGGGACAGTTTGGCCCTTGCTGTTGTTAGAGCTGCCTTGTTGCCTGCTCTGAAGGCGGAGTCGCAGGACCTCAGCAGCACACGCACCTCCGCGGTCATCCATGGCTTCTGGTTGGCACGTATAGTGATGGTCTTGGACAGAGTAACAACATCAATGCACTTGCTGATGTAGCTGGTCACTGATGCTGTGTACTCCTCTAAGTTGGTAGAGTCGCTACCGGTTGCAGCCTCCCTGAACATGTGCCAGTCAGTGTGCTCAAAGCAGTCTTGAAGAGCAGAGATGGCTCCTACTGGCCAGGTTTTCACCTGCTTCTGAACTGGTCTGGAGCACCTGACAATCGGTCTGTATGCTGAGATTAGCATAACAGAGATGTGGTCCGAGGTGGGGCAGGGCTCTGCCCGGTACGCGTCGGGAATGTTTGTGTAAACCAGGTCCAATGCGTTCTCCCCTCTTTCTCCTTCTCTATTCTAAAGGTATGTCCTTGTTCTGAGGCTGTGACCTCTGATCTTATACTCCCCCCCGTAGGAAACATCCTCTCCATCCATCTAGGGCTTTCAATATTTGTTAGGTTTTGATGAGATTCTCCCCTCATTCTTCTAAACTCCCAGAGCACAAACCCAGGGCCCTCATTTGTTAACTCTTTTGGTCGCAGGATTATTGTTGTGAACCTCCTCTTGACCTTCTCCACTGCTGGCTCATCTGTTCTTGGATAAGGGGCCAAAACTGCTCACAAGACTCCCGGCTCAGAGTTACATCATAGAAACATAGAAATCTACCAGCACGTTACAGACCCTTCACCCCAAAATGTTGTACCAACCATGTAACCTACTCTAGAAACTGCCTAGAATTTCCCTACCGCATAGCCCTCTATTTTTCTAAGCTCCATGTACCAATCTAAGAGTCTCTTAAAAGACCCTATTGTATCCGGCTCCACCACCATCACCAGCAGTGTATTCCATGCACCCACCACTCTCTTTGTGAAAAACTTATCCCTGACATCCCCCTTGTACCCACTTCCAAGCACCTTAAAACTATGTCCCCTTGTGTTAGCCACTTCAGCCTTGGGAAAAAGCTTCTGGGTATCCACACGATCAATGCCCCTCATCATCTTATACACTTCTATCAGGTCAGCTCTCATCTTCCACCACTCTAAGGAGAAAAGGCCAAGTTCACTCAACCTATTCTCATAAGGCATGCTCCCCAATCCAGGCAACATCCTTGTAAATCTCCTCTGTACTCTCACTATAGTATCCACATCCTTCCTTTAATGAGGTGACCAGAACTGAACACAGTATTCCAAGTGGGGTCTAACTAAGGTCTTTATAGCTGTAACATTACCTCACAGCTCTTGAACTCAATCCCATGATTGATGAAGGTCAACGCACCATACCCCTTCTTAACAACACTGTCAACCTGTTCAGCAACTTTGAGTGTCCTATGGACACAGACCCCAAGATCTCACTGACCCTCCACACTGCCAAGAGTCTTACCATTAATATTATATTCTGTCTTCAAATTTGACCTACCAAAATAAAGCACTTCACACTTATCTGGATTGAACTCCATCTGCCCCTTCTCAGCCCAGTTCTGCATCCTATCAATGCCATGCTGTACCCCCTGACAACCCTCCAGCCTATTGACAACACCTCCAACTTTTATGTCATCAGCAAACTTACTAACCCACCCTTCTAATTCCTCATCCAGATCTTTTATAAGAATCACAAAGAAGAGGGGTCCCAAAATAGACCCCTGTGGAACATCACTGGTCATCCTCCTCCATGCAGAATACAGACCATCTTCAACCATCCTTTGCCTTCTATAGGTAAGCTAATTCTGGATCCACAAAGCAAGGTCTCCTTGAATCCTATGGCTCATTACTTTCTGAATGAGCCTTGCATGGGGAACCTTATCAAATGCCTTACTGAAATCCATATACTCTACATCCACTGCTCTTCCTTCATCACTGTGTTTTGTTATATCCTCAAAGAATTCAATCAGGTTTGTAAAGCATGAACTGCCCTTGACAAAGCCATGTTGACTATCCCTAATCAGATTATGTCTCTCCAAATGCTCATAAATCTTGCCACTGAAGTAAGACTCACTGGTCTATAATTTCCTGGGTTAACTCTACTCCCTTTCTTGAACAAGGAAACAATATTTGCAACCTTCCAATCCTCTGATACTTCTCCCGCCCCTATTGATGATGCAAAGATCATTGCAAGAGGCTCAGCAATCTCCTCCCTCACCTCCCTCAGTAGCCTGGGGTACATCTCATCCGGTCCCGGTGACATATCTAACTTAATACCTTTCAAAAGCTCCAGCACATCCTCTTTTTTAATTTCTATATACTCAAGCGTTTCAATCCACTATAAATCATCCCCACAATTGCCAAGGTCCTTTTCACTAGTGAATACTGAAGCAAAGTATTCATTAAGTACCTCCACTACCTCCTCCAGCTCCATGCACATGTTTCCACTCTCAGTCCTATTCTCACATGGCTCATCCTCTTATTCTTCACTTGTAAAATGCCTTGGAGCTTTCCTTAATCCTGTTCATCAAGGCCTTCTCATGGCCCCTTCTAGTTCTCCTAATTTCATTCTTGAGCTCCTTCCTGGCACCTTGTAATTCTCCAGACCTCTAGCATTACCGAGTTTCTTGAACCTTCAATAAAGTTTTCTTTTCTTCTTATCTAGATTTTCCACATCCTTTGTACACCATGGTTGTTTTACCCTCCCATCCTTTCCCTGCCTCAATGGAACACACCGATACAGAACTCCATGCAAATGTTCCCTGAACATTTGCCACATTTCTGCCGTGCATTTCCCTGAGAACATCTGCTCCCAATTTATGTTCCCAAGTTCCTGCCTAATATTTCCCCCTACCCAAATTGTCTGCGCCTATCCCTCTCCAGCACTATGGTAAAGGAGATAGGGTTGTAATCACTATTTCCAAAATGCTCTCTCACCAGGAGATCTGACACTTGACCAGGTTCATTTCCCAATACCAGATCAAGCACATCCTTGCTTTTACATTCTTGTCCTTTTGAAGTGAATGCTAACATTGTATTTGCCTTCCTTACCACAGAGTACATGCAAATATAAGTATTGTTTGCATATTGAAGCTCAAGAATGGAGGAGATATTTATGTCATTCTCATCAGACTAGAGCTGATCAGTCTACAATCAAACCCTCAGTTCTAATCAACAAGCTCCAAAACCTGGGCCTCTGAACCTCCCTCGGCTTCCACATCAGGAGACCTCAGTCAGTGCAGAATGTAATAGCATCCTCCTTGCTGATGGTTAACACAGGTGTGCCTTAATGATGTGTGTTTAGCCCACTGCTCTACTCTCTCATCACTCATGAGTGTGTGGCCAGGCTCAGCTCAAATGCCATCTACAAATTTGCTGATACAACCACCATTGTTAAAATCTCAAAGTTGACAAAGAGGCATATAGGAGTGAGAGAGATCAGCTGGTTGAGTGATGCTGCAACACCAACCTTGCACTCAACGTCAGCAGACCAAGGAATTGATTGTGGACATCAGGAAGGGGAAATCGGAGAACACATCAGTTCTCACTGAAGGTTCAGCAGTGGAATGAGTGAGCAGTTTCAAGTTCTGAGGATCAACATCTCAGAGAATCTACCCTGAACCAAACAAATAGATGTGATCAAAAGAAACACACCAGTGGCTGTACTTCATTAGGAGTTGGGGGAGATTTATTATGTCACCAAAGACTAGTAAATTCCTACAGATGTACTGTGATGAGCATTCAGACTGCTTGCAGCCTCTAACGTACAGGTTTGCAAGAGGCTGCAGAGGATTGCAGACCAACATTCTCTCTCATTCTCTTTTACAGCTGCACAGTCCAGCCATTGTACTGAATAGGAAATACCTACACAGCCTGAAAACTGCACAGCACCATAAATGCTTTTTTTTGTAATATGTAAACCATGAATATTTATAATGAAAATTGGAAAAACTGCATACTTTTGATTTTGCTTATTAACTGAAGGGTATAATGAAATATAGTACAATAAAGAAAATCTTTCAAGTTACATAATTTTTTTTCATGTCTTTGTTACAAATCCACTGTCTATAAACACTGTCCAGATTAATTTCATATCCAGATGAAAGATGCATCGTAATCCTCATTAGATCATCCAAATATTCCACTTCTAGTCTGTTTCTGGATTTATTTTGATTTAATTCATAAGACTGAATCTATGTTTGCAGTCAGAATTAGAAGCTTGAAATGTTCCAATGATGCCAAGAAGTCACAAATTTTTCACATCGAACAAACACAAACCATAACTAACACAAGTAAACAATATCATACAGTAAAAGCAACTGAGAGGCATAATGGCAAAAGTAAAATGTTTTGACTAGATTGTATCGGCATTCAGCAGGCTGGCGGTTTATTAACAATAAGCTACCAACTTTCGTTCTGTGTTTATTGTTACGATTTGTAACAATGTTGTAGCTTGAAATACTAACACTGTAAATAGATTGAAGCTCTAAAATGTTTCAAAGTAAAGGTACCTTACCAAAGTAAAGTACATTTATTATTTAGAAAATTTACAGATTATATTAATTAACATAATTAATTACAGGGTGTTTCACATTTATATTTAAATAAATTTCATAATTCTATTAACATTATATAAAAGAAAGTTCCAGCTGAGTGGCAACAAAGGATGTGTGTACAGGAATGTTTCATTTACTGCACAGCCATGCACCTGCACAGCCTAGAGGGAACAGTGTTGCAGATTTAGCCAACTCCATTATAAGTACAACCCTCCCTGTCATCTAACACATCATCAAGAGACAGTGACTCAAGAAAGGGACACCACTCATCTGGAAACAGATAGGAAAGACAAATAGAGCAAGGGTCAACCCATCAGAATGTATTAACATTTCTATCAGAGAGAAGTGGTTGAAACAAGAAGGGGACGGGCAGCTTAGGGCTCCAGGACATAGAGGGTTTAGCATGTAATTTAGGAACGAGTATCACAATGCTGCTTAGAAGAACACTAGAGAACATAGAGAGCACAGAACAGGCAGTTTGGCCCATGATATCTGGCCGTCAATTTAAACTGCACATGGCCAAGATCCCTCCATTTCTTGTCTGTTCAGATGCTTGTCTCCACACCTTTTAGACCTTGTTAACTCTTATCCACTTTGACAACCACACTCCATGTAAAAAAGTTGCCCCACTCATCTCCTTTAAACTTTCCCCCTCTGATATCCTCTAGTATATGATATTTCCACCCTGGGAAAAAGACTCTGACTGTATACCATATCTGTACCTCTCATAGTTTTAGATCCAGTACACATGGACTTGCTATGTTTGCACTGGAAGCATAGCAACACTTGTGGGCCGCCCCAACACATCACAAACAATGATGCAAACAATGTGTTTTACTGCGTCTTTTATACATGTGACAAGTGAAGCTAATCTAATCTCTTTTGTTAATCAATAATGCCCTCATTTCAGATGTGTCAACATTACTTTCGAACTTATATAAAGTCTATCATATTGTCATCATTCTATCTAGGGGCCTTCTTTACAACAAAATGAATTAACTCTTACTCCATACAGTTTTAGATCTTAAACACTCCGTTCCCAAGTACATTCCTGAACTGTAGTTGAGCCAGCCCTCACTGTATTTTCTCCACTTCTCAAACTCCTGATCTTGTCCTCATTTCCCCCAGACAGAACAGAGATACAGTTCACTCCACTGGAAACCACATCCAGAAAATCATCCTTTTGTGGCGACCCAATCACTAGCACACTCGAACCGGCTGACAATTAGCCAGAGCCAGAGAAAAAGGTAGATAGCCTCAAGGAGTTTCAGTTACGTGCCTCTCGAAGTATCGAGTGGGGGAGACAGGCTTTAAAGCAAGACTGTGTTTTTGAAATAAACTTATTCTGTGGTTGCAGTTTATCGACTCCGTGTCGTAATTTCAGCGCTGCGCGTAGCACCCCGCTACATTGGTGACCCCGACGGTCCAAACGTTTTTTTGGACCGGAGATGGCAGACGCTGCGTTTGTTAACGCGGTTTCCTTGAAGCTGCCAAGCTTCTGGATGCTACAACCTCACCTATGGTTTCAGCAAGCAGAAGCCCAATTCCATGTTCGGCAAATAACCTCAGAGGACACCCGTTACTACTACGTGGTGAGCTCCCTCGACCAGGACACAGCGGCCCAGGTCGCAGAGTTCGTACTGTCTCCCCCGGCGGACAGCAAGTACACGGCATTCAAAGCCCTGCTCATAAGGACTTTCGGGCTCTCCCGCCGCGAGCGAGCTGCCCGTTTACTGCACCTGGATGGCTTGGGAGGCAGGCCTCCATTAGCTTTAATGAATGAGATGTTGTCTCTGGCCGACGGACACACACCCTGCCTCATGTTTGAGCAGGCTTTCCTGGAGCAGCTGCCCGAGGACATACGCCTGCTGCTGTCCGACGCGGATTTCAGCGACCCCCGGAAGGTGGCAGCCCGGGCGGACTTGCTGTGGAACGCCAAGAAGGTGAGTGGGGCGTCCGTCGCACAGATCACCTGGCCACGCTCCCAGCAGCAAACCAGTCCAGGCCCGGCTGCAGAGCCCGCTAAACCCAGAGGCCGGAGTGTGGAGCCCAACGAGCACTGGTGTTTCTACCACCAGCGGTGGGGCGCAGAAGCCCGCCGTTGCTGCCCGCCCTGCCAGTTCCCGGGAAACACCAGGGCCAGCCGTCACTGATGGCTACGACGGCTGGCCATCGGGATAGCCTCCTGTATGTGTGGGACCAGCGGTCGGGACGCCGGTTTTTGGTCGACACCAGAGCCGAGATCAGCGTCTTACCTCCGACGAGTTACGACACCCGCAGCAGGGCGCCGGGTCCCCCCCTACGGGCCGCGAACGGCAGCACTATAAGGACTTATGGCACCCGTCCGGTGCAGCTACGGTTCGACTCCAGCCAGTTCACGTGGGACTTCACACTGGCCGCCGTAGCCCAACCGCTTCTGGGTGCGGATTTCTTGCGGGCTCACAGCCTGCTGGTCGACTTGCCGAGGCAGAGGCTGGTCCACGCCGAGACCTTTCAGACGTTCTCCCTGGGTGCAGCCCAGTTGCCAGCCCCTCACCTCGGCTCCATCACGCTGTCCGACAACGACTTCACCAGGGTCCTGGCGGATTTCCCATCGGTTCTGGCACCGCAGTTCACGGCAGCCATGCCCCGACACCATCACCAGCAGTGTATTCCATGCACCCACCACTCTCTTTGTGAAAAACTTATCCCTGACATCCCCCTTGTACCCACTTCCAAGCACCTTAAAACTATGTCCCCTTGTGTTAGCCACTTCAGCCTTGGGAAAAAGCTTCTGGGTATCCACACGATCAATGCCCCTCATCATCTTATACACTTCTATCAGGTCAGCTCTCATCTTCCACCACTCTAAGGAGAAAAGGCCAAGTTCACTCAACCTATTCTCATAAGGCATGCTCCCCAATCCAGGCAACATCCTTGTAAATCTCCTCTGTACTCTCACTATAGTATCCACATCCTTCCTTTAATGAGGTGACCAGAACTGAACACAGTATTCCAAGTGGGGTCTAACTAAGGTCTTTATAGCTGTAACATTACCTCACAGCTCTTGAACTCAATCCCATGATTGATGAAGGTCAACGCACCATACCCCTTCTTAACAACACTGTCAACCTGTTCAGCAACTTTGAGTGTCCTATGGACACAGACCCCAAGATCTCACTGACCCTCCACACTGCCAAGAGTCTTACCATTAATATTATATTCTGTCTTCAAATTTGACCTACCAAAATAAAGCACTTCACACTTATCTGGATTGAACTCCATCTGCCCCTTCTCAGCCCAGTTCTGCATCCTATCAATGCCATGCTGTACCCCCTGACAACCCTCCAGCCTATTGACAACACCTCCAACTTTTATGTCATCAGCAAACTTACTAACCCACCCTTCTAATTCCTCATCCAGATCTTTTATAAGAATCACAAAGAAGAGGGGTCCCAAAATAGACCCCTGTGGAACATCACTGGTCATCCTCCTCCATGCAGAATACAGACCATCTTCAACCATCCTTTGCCTTCTATAGGTAAGCTAATTCTGGATCCACAAAGCAAGGTCTCCTTGAATCCTATGGCTCATTACTTTCTGAATGAGCCTTGCATGGGGAACCTTATCAAATGCCTTACTGAAATCCATATACTCTACATCCACTGCTCTTCCTTCATCACTGTGTTTTGTTATATCCTCAAAGAATTCAATCAGGTTTGTAAAGCATGAACTGCCCTTGACAAAGCCATGTTGACTATCCCTAATCAGATTATGTCTCTCCAAATGCTCATAAATCTTGCCACTGAAGTAAGACTCACTGGTCTATAATTTCCTGGGTTAACTCTACTCCCTTTCTTGAACAAGGAAACAATATTTGCAACCTTCCAATCCTCTGATACTTCTCCCGCCCCTATTGATGATGCAAAGATCATTGCAAGAGGCTCAGCAATCTCCTCCCTCACCTCCCTCAGTAGCCTGGGGTACATCTCATCCGGTCCCGGTGACATATCTAACTTAATACCTTTCAAAAGCTCCAGCACATCCTCTTTTTTAATTTCTATATACTCAAGCGTTTCAATCCACTATAAATCATCCCCACAATTGCCAAGGTCCTTTTCACTAGTGAATACTGAAGCAAAGTATTCATTAAGTACCTCCACTACCTCCTCCAGCTCCATGCACATGTTTCCACTCTCAGTCCTATTCTCACATGGCTCATCCTCTTATTCTTCACTTGTAAAATGCCTTGGAGCTTTCCTTAATCCTGTTCATCAAGGCCTTCTCATGGCCCCTTCTAGTTCTCCTAATTTCATTCTTGAGCTCCTTCCTGGCACCTTGTAATTCTCCAGACCTCTAGCATTACCGAGTTTCTTGAACCTTCAATAAAGTTTTCTTTTCTTCTTATCTAGATTTTCCACATCCTTTGTACACCATGGTTGTTTTACCCTCCCATCCTTTCCCTGCCTCAATGGAACACACCGATACAGAACTCCATGCAAATGTTCCCTGAACATTTGCCACATTTCTGCCGTGCATTTCCCTGAGAACATCTGCTCCCAATTTATGTTCCCAAGTTCCTGCCTAATATTTCCCCCTACCCAAATTGTCTGCGCCTATCCCTCTCCAGCACTATGGTAAAGGAGATAGGGTTGTAATCACTATTTCCAAAATGCTCTCTCACCAGGAGATCTGACACTTGACCAGGTTCATTTCCCAATACCAGATCAAGCACATCCTTGCTTTTACATTCTTGTCCTTTTGAAGTGAATGCTAACATTGTATTTGCCTTCCTTACCACAGAGTACATGCAAATATAAGTATTGTTTGCATATTGAAGCTCAAGAATGGAGGAGATATTTATGTCATTCTCATCAGACTAGAGCTGATCAGTCTACAATCAAACCCTCAGTTCTAATCAACAAGCTCCAAAACCTGGGCCTCTGAACCTCCCTCGGCTTCCACATCAGGAGACCTCAGTCAGTGCAGAATGTAATAGCATCCTCCTTGCTGATGGTTAACACAGGTGTGCCTTAATGATGTGTGTTTAGCCCACTGCTCTACTCTCTCATCACTCATGAGTGTGTGGCCAGGCTCAGCTCAAATGCCATCTACAAATTTGCTGATACAACCACCATTGTTAAAATCTCAAAGTTGACAAAGAGGCATATAGGAGTGAGAGAGATCAGCTGGTTGAGTGATGCTGCAACACCAACCTTGCACTCAACGTCAGCAGACCAAGGAATTGATTGTGGACATCAGGAAGGGGAAATCGGAGAACACATCAGTTCTCACTGAAGGTTCAGCAGTGGAATGAGTGAGCAGTTTCAAGTTCTGAGGATCAACATCTCAGAGAATCTACCCTGAACCAAACAAATAGATGTGATCAAAAGAAACACACCAGTGGCTGTACTTCATTAGGAGTTGGGGGAGATTTATTATGTCACCAAAGACTAGTAAATTCCTACAGATGTACTGTGATGAGCATTCAGACTGCTTGCAGCCTCTAACGTACAGGTTTGCAAGAGGCTGCAGAGGATTGCAGACCAACATTCTCTCTCATTCTCTTTTACAGCTGCACAGTCCAGCCATTGTACTGAATAGGAAATACCTACACAGCCTGAAAACTGCACAGCACCATAAATGCTTTTTTTTGTAATATGTAAACCATGAATATTTATAATGAAAATTGGAAAAACTGCATACTTTTGATTTTGCTTATTAACTGAAGGGTATAATGAAATATAGTACAATAAAGAAAATCTTTCAAGTTACATAATTTTTTTTCATGTCTTTGTTACAAATCCACTGTCTATAAACACTGTCCAGATTAATTTCATATCCAGATGAAAGATGCATCGTAATCCTCATTAGATCATCCAAATATTCCACTTCTAGTCTGTTTCTGGATTTATTTTGATTTAATTCATAAGACTGAATCTATGTTTGCAGTCAGAATTAGAAGCTTGAAATGTTCCAATGATGCCAAGAAGTCACAAATTTTTCACATCGAACAAACACAAACCATAACTAACACAAGTAAACAATATCATACAGTAAAAGCAACTGAGAGGCATAATGGCAAAAGTAAAATGTTTTGACTAGATTGTATCGGCATTCAGCAGGCTGGCGGTTTATTAACAATAAGCTACCAACTTTCGTTCTGTGTTTATTGTTACGATTTGTAACAATGTTGTAGCTTGAAATACTAACACTGTAAATAGATTGAAGCTCTAAAATGTTTCAAAGTAAAGGTACCTTACCAAAGTAAAGTACATTTATTATTTAGAAAATTTACAGATTATATTAATTAACATAATTAATTACAGGGTGTTTCACATTTATATTTAAATAAATTTCATAATTCTATTAACATTATATAAAAGAAAGTTCCAGCTGAGTGGCAACAAAGGATGTGTGTACAGGAATGTTTCATTTACTGCACAGCCATGCACCTGCACAGCCTAGAGGGAACAGTGTTGCAGATTTAGCCAACTCCATTATAAGTACAACCCTCCCTGTCATCTAACACATCATCAAGAGACAGTGACTCAAGAAAGGGACACCACTCATCTGGAAACAGATAGGAAAGACAAATAGAGCAAGGGTCAACCCATCAGAATGTATTAACATTTCTATCAGAGAGAAGTGGTTGAAACAAGAAGGGGACGGGCAGCTTAGGGCTCCAGGACATAGAGGGTTTAGCATGTAATTTAGGAACGAGTATCACAATGCTGCTTAGAAGAACACTAGAGAACATAGAGAGCACAGAACAGGCAGTTTGGCCCATGATATCTGGCCGTCAATTTAAACTGCACATGGCCAAGATCCCTCCATTTCTTGTCTGTTCAGATGCTTGTCTCCACACCTTTTAGACCTTGTTAACTCTTATCCACTTTGACAACCACACTCCATGTAAAAAAGTTGCCCCACTCATCTCCTTTAAACTTTCCCCCTCTGATATCCTCTAGTATATGATATTTCCACCCTGGGAAAAAGACTCTGACTGTATACCATATCTGTACCTCTCATAGTTTTAGATCCAGTACACATGGACTTGCTATGTTTGCACTGGAAGCATAGCAACACTTGTGGGCCGCCCCAACACATCACAAACAATGATGCAAACAATGTGTTTTACTGCGTCTTTTATACATGTGACAAGTGAAGCTAATCTAATCTCTTTTGTTAATCAATAATGCCCTCATTTCAGATGTGTCAACATTACTTTCGAACTTATATAAAGTCTATCATATTGTCATCATTCTATCTAGGGGCCTTCTTTACAACAAAATGAATTAACTCTTACTCCATACAGTTTTAGATCTTAAACACTCCGTTCCCAAGTACATTCCTGAACTGTAGTTGAGCCAGCCCTCACTGTATTTTCTCCACTTCTCAAACTCCTGATCTTGTCCTCATTTCCCCCAGACAGAACAGAGATACAGTTCACTCCACTGGAAACCACATCCAGAAAATCATCCTTTTGTGGCGACCCAATCACTAGCACACTCGAACCGGCTGACAATTAGCCAGAGCCAGAGAAAAAGGTAGATAGCCTCAAGGAGTTTCAGTTACGTGCCTCTCGAAGTATCGAGTGGGGGAGACAGGCTTTAAAGCAAGACTGTGTTTTTGAAATAAACTTATTCTGTGGTTGCAGTTTATCGACTCCGTGTCGTAATTTCAGCGCTGCGCGTAGCACCCCGCTACATTGGTGACCCCGACGGTCCAAACGTTTTTTTGGACCGGAGATGGCAGACGCTGCGTTTGTTAACGCGGTTTCCTTGAAGCTGCCAAGCTTCTGGATGCTACAACCTCACCTATGGTTTCAGCAAGCAGAAGCCCAATTCCATGTTCGGCAAATAACCTCAGAGGACACCCGTTACTACTACGTGGTGAGCTCCCTCGACCAGGACACAGCGGCCCAGGTCGCAGAGTTCGTACTGTCTCCCCCGGCGGACAGCAAGTACACGGCATTCAAAGCCCTGCTCATAAGGACTTTCGGGCTCTCCCGCCGCGAGCGAGCTGCCCGTTTACTGCACCTGGATGGCTTGGGAGGCAGGCCTCCATTAGCTTTAATGAATGAGATGTTGTCTCTGGCCGACGGACACACACCCTGCCTCATGTTTGAGCAGGCTTTCCTGGAGCAGCTGCCCGAGGACATACGCCTGCTGCTGTCCGACGCGGATTTCAGCGACCCCCGGAAGGTGGCAGCCCGGGCGGACTTGCTGTGGAACGCCAAGAAGGTGAGTGGGGCGTCCGTCGCACAGATCACCTGGCCACGCTCCCAGCAGCAAACCAGTCCAGGCCCGGCTGCAGAGCCCGCTAAACCCAGAGGCCGGAGTGTGGAGCCCAACGAGCACTGGTGTTTCTACCACCAGCGGTGGGGCGCAGAAGCCCGCCGTTGCTGCCCGCCCTGCCAGTTCCCGGGAAACACCAGGGCCAGCCGTCACTGATGGCTACGACGGCTGGCCATCGGGATAGCCTCCTGTATGTGTGGGACCAGCGGTCGGGACGCCGGTTTTTGGTCGACACCAGAGCCGAGATCAGCGTCTTACCTCCGACGAGTTACGACACCCGCAGCAGGGCGCCGGGTCCCCCCCTACGGGCCGCGAACGGCAGCACTATAAGGACTTATGGCACCCGTCCGGTGCAGCTACGGTTCGACTCCAGCCAGTTCACGTGGGACTTCACACTGGCCGCCGTAGCCCAACCGCTTCTGGGTGCGGATTTCTTGCGGGCTCACAGCCTGCTGGTCGACTTGCCGAGGCAGAGGCTGGTCCACGCCGAGACCTTTCAGACGTTCTCCCTGGGTGCAGCCCAGTTGCCAGCCCCTCACCTCGGCTCCATCACGCTGTCCGACAACGACTTCACCAGGGTCCTGGCGGATTTCCCATCGGTTCTGGCACCGCAGTTCACGGCAGCCATGCCCCGACACGGTGTACAGCACCACATCCTGACCCAGGGACCACCCCTCCATGCCCGCGCTCGGCGGCTTCCCCCGGACAAGCTCCAACTGGCGAAGGAGGAGTTCAAGCGGATGGAGGAATTGGGGATCATTCGGCGGTCCGACAGCCCATGGGCCTCTCCCCTGCACATGGTGCCCAAGGCGACAGGGGGCTGGAGACCGTGCGGCGACTACCGCAGGCTGAACGAGGCTACAACACCGGACCGCTACCCTGTGCCGCACATTCAGGACTTTGCAGCAAACCTGCACGGCGCGCGGATCTTCTCCAAGGTAGACCTCATCCGCGGATACCATCAAATCCCGATGCATCCCGACGACGTCCCCAAAACGGCTCTCATCACCCCGTTCAGCCTTTTTGAGTTCCTCCGCATGCCGTTCGGCCTGAAGAATGCCGCACAGACGTTCCAGCGGTTGATGGACACGGTGGGACGCGACCTGGACTTCACATTCATCTATTTGGACGACATCCTCATAGCCAGCAGCAGTCGTCAGGAGCATCTGTCCCACCTCCGACAACTCTTTGCCCGGCTGAGTGACTACGGTCTAACGATCAACCTGGCCAAATGCCAGTTCGGGCTCAACACCATTGACGTCCTGGGCCACAGGATTACCACAGACGGGGCAACCCCTCTGCCCGCTAAGGTAGATGCGGTCCGCCATTTCCCCCGACCCACCACGGTCAAAGGCCTCCAGGAATTCGTAGGTATGGTCAATTTCTACCACCGCTTCCTCCCTTCAGCTGCCCGGATCATGCGCCCCCTGTTCGCCTTGCTGTCCGGTCCGGGCAAGGATATTACCTGGGATGAGGTGTCCGCCGCCGCTTTCATTCAAACAAAGGAGGCCTTGGCGAATGCCACGATGCTAGTGCACCCCAGAATGGACGTCCCTACCGCCCTCACGGTGGACGCATCTAACACGGCAGTCGGTGGGGTACTGGAGCAGCTCATCGCGGGCCGCTGGCAACCCCTGGCATTTTTCAGCAAACACCTGCGGCCACCCGAGCTCAAATACAGTGCTTTCGACTGGGAGCTGTTGGCGCTATACCTGGCAATCCGGCATTTCAGGTACTTCTTAGAAGGTAGGCCCTTCACCGCGTTCACGGACCACAAACCGCTTACCTTTACATTCACAAAGGTGTCCGATCCCTGGTCGTCCGCCAGCAGCGCCATCTGTCCTACATCTCTGAATACACGACGGATGTCCGGCACGTCTCGGGTAAGGACAATGTCGTGGCGGATGCGCTCTCTCGCCCTAACATTCACGCCCTTTCCCAAGGGGTAGACTTTGAGGCGCTGGCAGAGGCACAGCAGGCAGATGAGGAGATCCCGAGTTACAGAACCGCAGTCTCCGGTTTGCAGCTCCAGGACCTCCCCGTAGGCCCAGGTGAGAGGACCCTACTCTGTGACGTCGCCACCGGCCAGCCCCGTCCCGTCGTTCCGGCACCTTGGCGGCGACGTGTTTTCGACTCTGTTCATAACTCAGCGCACCCCTCCATCCGCACTACCGTCCGGATGGTCTCCAGCAGGTTTGTTTGGCACAGACTCCGCAAGCAGGTCCGTGACTGGGCCAGAACGTGCCTGCACTGCCAGACGGCCAAGGTGCAGCGGCACACCAAAGCTCTGCCGCAGCAGTTCCACCCCACCCACCGGCGTTTCGACCACATTCATGTGGATATCGTGGGCCCACTGCCAGTGTCGCGCGGGGCGCGGCACCTCCTCACTATCGTGGACAGGTTCACAAGATGGCCAGAGGCGATCCCACTCACCGACACCACCTCCGAATCTTGCGCCCGGGCGCTGATCGCCACCTGGGTTTCCCGCTTTGGTGTCCCGGCCCACATTACCTCCGACAGAGGCGCCCAGTTCACCTCCAGCCTCTGGTCAGCGATGGCCAACCTGTTGGGGACTCAGCTGCACCACACCACTGCCTACCACCCACAGTCGAATGGACTGGTGGAGCGTTTCCACCGCCACCTGAAGTCGGCTCTCATGGCGCGCCTGCGAGGAGCTAACTGGGCGGACGAGCTTCCCTGGGTCCTACTCGGCGTCCGCACGGCGCCCAAAGACGATCTGCACGCTTCGTCGGCTGAATTGGTGTACGGCGCACCCCTGGTCGTTCCCGGGGAGTTCATACCAGCCCCAAGGGGGCGAGAGGAAGAACCCGCAGCGGTCCTGGGCAGACTACGCGAGAGACTCGGTGCCCTGGCCCCCATACCCACTTCGTAGCATGGGCAGCACCCGACCTGCGTACCCAAAGATCTGCGGAACTGTAAGTTTGTGTTTGTACGCCGGGGCAGGCATCGGCCACCGCTGCAACGGCCCTACGAGGGGCCATTTACGGTGATCAGAAATGACGGGTCCACGTTCGTGCTGGACGTTGGGGGGAGAGAGGAGGTTTTCACGGTGGACCGACTCAAACCGGCCCATGTGGACCTGGCGCAACCGGTCGAGTTTCCAGCACCGCGGCGCAGAGGCCGACCTCCCAAACAGGGCCCGGCCCAGACTGTGGACATTGGGGGGTCTACCGCCGGTTCTGGGGGGGGGTTATGTGGCGACCCAATCACTAGCACACTCGAACCGGCTGACAATTAGCCAGAGCCAGAGACAAAGGTAGATAGCCTCAAGGAGTTTCAGTTACGTGCCTCTCGAAGTATCGAGTGGGGGAGACAGGCTTTAAAGCAAGACTGTGTTTTTGAAATAAACTTATTCTGTGGTTGCAGTTTATCGACTCCGTGTCGTAATTTCAGCGCTGCGCGTAGCACCCCGCTACACTTTGTCATTTACGCCTACTGAAACGCGATCCAATTATCACGCAACCTTTCCCCATGCTCCCCCTGCCTTTCTGCTTTCCACGCGGACCACTCTGTCTGACCCCCTGGTTCACTAATCCCTGAACACTGGCACTTTTCCTTAAAACTGTAGGAGGTGTAAAGCTAGGCCTCCTAGTTCCTCCCTCACCACCATTCGGGGAATTAGACAGCCCTTGCAGAGAGACAAAGATTCGTGTTCACTTCCTTCAACGTCATCTATTGAATTCAGTGCTGACGATGTGAAATTTGGATGGGAAGAGTAAGGAGGGCCATGGTCCCAGTGCAGGTCAATGGGAGAAAGCAGTTTAATTGGTTTTGATGGGACTGAAGGGCCTGTATCTGTGCTGTACTTGTCTATGACTCTATGTGGCCTCCTCTACATTGGTGAGACCAAGTATAGGCTGAGTGACTGGCTCACAACAGCCATCTTGAGCTTCCAGTTGCATTCCATCTCCCCTTCCCATTCTCACACCACCCTGTCTATAATTGTCCCTCTCTACTGCCAGGGTGAGGTCAAATGTAAGCTAAAAGAACAGCACCACATATTCCACTTGGGTAGCTGACAACTCAATAGTGAGAACAATTAATTTATGAATTTTCAGCAACCCACTGCCCTGTGTTCCCTGCCCACCTCCACCAGTTCACCCAGTGTCTCTTTCCCTTTGTTCATCTTTTCCATCCATCCCTCCCCTTTACCTAGATCTGCTACTTGTCCACACCTGGTTCCATTTGCCAATCACCTTGTTAGATCCTGATAATGTTTTAATCATGTTCTCGTTTCACTGCTGCCATCAGGAAAAAGGTTGAGGAGCATTGGGACTCACCCCCTCAGGTCCAGGAACAGTTTAACCCCTCAATCATCAGGCTCTTGCCCCATTACTGAAATGTACCCACAACCAAGGGCTCACTTTCAAGGACTCTTCATCTCATGTTCTTGATATTTATGGCTTAATTATTTATTATTACATTGTAATTTTTTTTCTCAGCTTAAGCTTGTAAAACCTGAGGTATGAGCATAGCCGAACACACTCATTTCTCAATTACTAGGAATTTTCTGGCTATTCTAGTGGTGTTTAGTATTGTGGCTTTCTGAAGATTTACACAGCTATTACTGTGTAGCCATAATTGTTTAATGCTGTTGTGTAGTGACTTCGGGATGCTACCAGTTGTAGACATTACTATTAGGACATGTTCATGTTCCATAGTGTTTCAATTTCCTCTTCTAACTCAGCTTATTTCAGGTGTTTTTTTCATTTATTGATTTCTGTATGTTATGTGTGTTTGGGATGACTATCTCTATTAAATAAGTTCTTGCTTATTTACCCTGTAATATTATATCCCGATATTTATTATGGATTGTCCTATTTCTAATAATATAATTTGTGTCACTCTGTCCCTAAAGCTGGATCAGGCTTGTATTTATAGTAAGGTGTGGTTTATTTTATGAGTTTGTATTTTAAAGAAAGATTTTGATGAATGATGTCTCTAACTTGATTGTGCCTGTGTAAGTAATCAGATTGAGTTAAACCGCTGCAGGATCCTGTTTGAGACAAGGAACCCTTCTGTTTCTGGGAAGAGGTCTCCAACTCTGAGCCAGGCATTCAACACTTCCTTGCCGACATCTAGACTGCTTCTGTTTGTGAGCCATTTTTATTCCTTTCCTCATTTCCACACCAACATGCCTGTCCTCCGCCTTTTCCACTGCAATGGTGAAGCTAAACATGAACTAGAGGAATGGCACCTCACATTCTGCCTGAGTAGTCTACAATATTGAATTCCGCAACGTCTGCTAAACTGCTCTCCCTTTTCATCTTGCTTCTCCTATTTACCGAGTTCCTCATACCCCCGCACTAGTCCCATCACTCTATCTCTTCCACCTCCTTTACCCACACTCCTTCCTCATCTCCACTGTTGCCATCTGCCTCCTCGCTGACAGGTGCACCTCAAGGACGTGTGCTTATCCCACTGCTCTACTCTCTCAGCAGCCATGATGGTGTGGATAGGCGCACACAAACACCATCTATAAATTTGTTGATGACACCACTGTTGTCAGCACAATCTCAGAAGGCAACAAGAAGGTGTACAGGAGTGTTACAGATCAGCTGGTTGAGTGGTGTTGCAACAACAATGTCAGTAAGACTAAGGAACTGATTGTGGACTTCGGGAAAGAGAAGTCGAGGGAACACACACCAGTTCTCATGGAGGGGTCAGCAGTGGAAAGGGTGAGCAGTTTCAAGTTATTGGGCATCAACAACTCTGAGGATCCATCCTGGGCCCAGCATATCGATGGCACAACAGTGGCTATATTTCATTAGGAGTTTGAGGAGGTTTGGTTCGTCACCAAAGACTCTACGGATGTACTGTGGAGAGCATTCTAAATGGTTGCATCACCACCTGGTATGGAGGGGCCACTGAAAAGGACTGGAAAAAGATACAGAGAGATGTAAACTCAGACAGCTCCATCATGGGCATTAGCCTCCCCACCATCGAGGACATCTTCAAAAGGTGATGCCTCAGAAAGGTGGCATCCATCATTAAGAACTCCCACCATCCAGGCCATGCCCTCTTCTCATTACTATGATCAGGAGCCTGAAGACATACACTCAAGACTTTAGGAACAGCTTCTTCCCCTCCACCGTCAGATTTCTGAACAGACAATGAATCCATAAACAATACCTCACTATCTTTTACTCTCTTTTTGTACCTCTTATTTTATTTTTTGCATATATTTTAATTATAATTTATAGTATATTTTATGTATTGCTCTGTACTGCTGCTGCAACACAATAAATTTCATGACATACGTCAGTGATAATAAACCTGATTTTCTCACCACTCCTCCCTTATTTGATACCATGCTCCACCTTCCTCTCGTAGTAGATTGCATCATCTTCATTCCTTTGTAGCCTCCATCCAACACCTCCCAATCTCTGTCACTCCTTCCTCCTCACAAGGGATCCACCAATTGCTTTCCAGCTTTTGCTCTGCTCCTTCCTCTCAGCTCACTCTACCACCTCCGTTCTACCTTTCAGTCGAGATGAAGGCTCGTGATCTGAAATTCCTCCAGTAGTGGGGAGGGACCATTGTACCAGGTTCTACTGCTGCTGGAGAGGGTGAGGAAGCCCTTCCATTATTGTAGTAGTCTACCACCCCAGGGTGGCAGCAGTCCTCACTGACAATGAATCTAAGAATGAAAAGGCATTGTGCAGTTTTTTTGTGTGTAAATAATGGTGTAATTATATAAAAAGTTTATACTTACAGTGGATTGTATTTAATCAGGACACATCTGAACCAGAATATTTGACCCAAATAAGCAGCTGCTCCAATTTGCCCAAGTTTCGTGGAAATCATTAAAAAGTTACAAAAAAGACAAACTACTGTTTAACCTAATAACATATTACTTATTTAAATTAAATACAGAACAAATTAGAACACTACCAGTATTTCTGGTGATGGTCTATCATATCTGATGATGACAGAAACCTGTGCAGGAGAGTTTTTAAAGTGGAAAAGCTGTTGCATTGGGGCAGTTCCACTCTCTCAACCTCAGAAATCTGGGTCTAGTGGGATGAGTAGACATCACAACTGGGTCTTCCCTGGTTGCAGTGGATAACCATGACTACTCCTGTGCCTTGTTGTGTCCTTCACTCCCCACATAGTGCTGCAGAACCGCCTTCCTGGCTGTTGGATCTCACTATAGATCTCATCTGCCCAGTCTGCTGGAGCTGACTTTGCATGCTAGGACAGGCATGTTCCCATCTTATCCAGGGTATGAGACCTGTTACGAACCCACAGGTTTTGTTTACTGTGGACTGTCGCTTTAAGTGCCTGAGTGAGGCGGGACTATGATATCATTCATGGGCTCAGGCAGTTTGTTTTGGAATTTTACACAGACAGAGAGAGAGGGGGACCTTCAGTCATAGTAGAGGAAGAGAGAGGAGACCAGCTGCCGGAATTTCAGCTGGTCACTATGATGGTTTGGAACTCTTTTAAGCTCAAAAGATTGGGTTAAACATTGGCACACGGTGCACAATGAATGTGTGACTATCACTTCACATAATCCATAGAGCAGATTTTGGGGATATCTTTTGGGACCACTTGTGTAGCCCTTGCCTGGGTATGTTGTATGTTAATCATTGGAAGATGATATTCCTGCGACAGGTCACTTTCAGTGATAATTCATATGTGTATTTGGAACGTCGCGATGGACAAGATCTACGGTGACTATTACCTCGTTTTACCATAGTGGAACCTGTGGAATACTTCGTGCTTACCTTCTCTCTCCATTACAACGTGGATTACAGATCATTTATTTTGTAGATTACTGAACTTTCCTACTTTACCGTCTCAAGACTCTAAGCCTTGTTCCCCCAAGCTCAATAGTTTGGGAGTTATATTTACACACATAATACTGTTAACTTTTGTTTATCTTGGTTGAGTTACTATATTATAAGTAGATACTAATAAAGATACTGGTTTTAACATCAAAACCAGACTCCATGTGAAATCTATTGCTGCTGGTTCGTTTCTAAAATGTTGCAGTTCGTAACAGACCCACTGGCTACCCTCGCGTGGTTTAGCCCACTTGTTGAAATGGTGTACCAAAGTGTGGCCACTGTCACATGCTAACAGATAACTTGGAGCCATCGGTAAGAGCTGAGTGTCTGGTGGGGACCAAGAGTAACATTCAATATGATTGTCAATGCCTTAAAATTCTTTGTACAGTAATTCTTAACTTGTTGAAGCAGTGAAATAATTTTATTTTCGCTCCCAGCTAGTTTTGTCATTTCCAAGTCTGAATGCCAGAAAACGGTGAGCAAAACAGTTCCAAATTGTCTTACTGCTTATTTCTCTTCGACTATCAATGACAAAAATCACTACTTTTTCAACACAAACATATTCAACTGGTTCAATTTAAAAACTGTTCACTCTAAACTCATTGTAGTGTTTAATGGCCACATGATGTGCATGCGACTGACCAGTTAGAGAATGTTCAGCCACAGTCTCCAGCCTCAATTAAGTGGCATAGTGTCCCAAATAAACAAAGGCTTTTCATTCTAGACTGAAGGAGATGTCCCCCTTCTTCAAAGAAAGAGGGTTTCCCTTCCTCCACCATCAACGCTGCCCTCAACTGCTTCATGAAATGCTTCAACAACTTCCACTTCATGAACATCACCCCATCCTCCTGCCAACGTACCAGGGATTGGCTTCTTCTTATCCTCACCTACCACCCTACCAGCCTCCAGGTCCAGCACATAATTCTCCGAAACCTCTGCCACCTCCAACAGGATCCCACCACTAAGCACGTTTTTCCCTCCCCCCTCAACTTTCTGCTGTCTGCAGGGATTGCTCCCTACGTGACTCCCTTGTCTATTCGTCCCTCCCCACTGATCTCCCTCCTGGCACTTAACCTCGCAAGTGGAACAAGTGTTGCATTTGCCCCTGCATTTTCTCCCTCACTACCATTCAGGGCTCCAAACAGTCCTTCCAGGTGAGGTGATATTTCACCTGTGAGTCTGTTGGGATCATCTAATGCATCCGGTGCTCCTGGTGTGGCCTCCTGTATATCAGTGAGACCGGATTGGGAGACCACTTCACTGAGCACCTACTCTCCATCCACCAGAAAAAAGTGGGATCTCCCGGTGGCCACTCATTTTATTTCCACTTCCCATTCCGACAAGTCAGTCCATGGCTTCCTCTGCTGTCGTGATGAGGCCACACTCAGGTTGGAGGAACAACACCTTATATTCCATTTGGGTGTCCAACCTAATGGCATGAACATTGATTTCTCAAACTTCTGGTAATGCTCCCCTCCCTTTGCCATTCCCCATCCCCTTCACCCTCTCTCACCTTATCTCCTTACCTGCCTATCTTCCCCCTCTGCTCCTCCCCTTTTCTTTCTTCCATGGCCTCTGTCCTCTCCTATCAGACTCCCCCTTCTCCAGCCCTGTACCTCTTCCTCCAGTCAACTTCCCAGCTCTTTACTTCACCCCTCCCTCTCCCAGTTTCACCTATCACCTTGTGGTTCTTCCTCCCCTCCTCCACTTTCTTACTCTGATTCCTCATGTTTTTTTCTCCCATCCTGATGAGGGGACTCAGCCTGAAGCCACGACTGTACTCTTTTCCACAGAAGCTGCCTGGCCTGCCGAGTTCCTCCAGCCATTTTGTGTGTTGCTTGGATTTCCAGCATCTGCGGATTTTTTCTTGTTTGTGCAGGGAATCCTGATTATTTTCTCAATTAGTTTTTGATCCTTAAGAGTTGTCCCAAATAAGTGACTGTCCCGATTGACTGATGGCCCAATTCACCAGAATATATACTGTTTCGTTAAGGTTGTCGTATCCAGGGCACGTAGTGGTGATAAGCTCCAACTACGTGTTCAAAGCTCCTAATAACATGTGTCTCAAATAGCCTCTGGCAACCAAGTCCAGCTCCTGACCTTCGCTTGTGGCTTTGCTACTAGCAGAACCGTTTCAGGACAGAAGAACTGAAAACCAGTCACTTCGGGAAGACGGCAACTCATCTAGGAAAAGGAAAACTCTGATCTCAAACCTCCCCTGCCTTGTAGCTATACTCTCTCATGGGGAATGTAAGATTCAAAATTAAGATGTGCGTTTCTGACAGGTCCGGGTTAAAGTCAAAGGACAAATGTGATTTAATTATGTTTAGGGACAAATGTGATTTAATTATGTCTGGGTTAAAGTCTGTAAACAAGTGTGATCTAATTATGAATGCAGAAGCCTTGACAAAATTAACTGTTTGTGGAATCATTGAAGTCCTGAGATATGGACTATTGTTTTACAGAAACGTGTAAAAAAACAACTCCAAATATGGAATGGGAAAACACTGTGTACCTCCCGAGTCAGGGAGGGGGGGGTGGTAAGGAAGAAGGATAAAACCTGCTGCCCTGTAAGGTTCAGGGTTCCCTTCTCTGAAGGGGCCCAGCTCTGCAGAACTGTTAATAAACTTTGTTTCCTTGAATTTGTCTTGAAGCCATTATTCGGGAGTGTGGCTCGTTTCTGACAACTTGGGGGCTCGTCCGGGATCCACACTCCAGCCGTGAGGGGGGCAAGGAAGGACATCGGAGAAGGTGCACCCTGCCGAGTTCGGCAGTCCCTGATTCCTTGCTCGTCGCCCCGTGCGGCTTGAGCGAGTGATATCCGGCGGACTCAAGGAAACAAAGAGGGGTTGTCGAGGCAGTTGAGACAGTGAGCGATCGAGTAATTTCTGTGCACAGGACCCAGGTAAGAAATTGAATTCCTGTAGAGACGTAGTACACAAGAATCGTGGAACTGCGGGGTTCCTGCAGGTGATTTCTCCTGTAGAGACGTAGTACACGAGAATTGTGGAACTGCGGGGTTCCTGCAGGTGATTTCTCCTGTAGAGACGTAGTACACGAGAATTGTGGAACTGCGGGGTTCCTGCAGGTGATTCTTCCTGTAGAGACGTAGTACACGAGAATTGTGGAACTGCGGGGTGCCTGCAGGTGAATTCCTGGGCGATCGCGGGAATACAGGTTCCGGAATTGGACAGGAGTGACCGAGCTAGGTGGGTCACATTCAAATTAAATTTCTGCAGAGACGTAGTGCACGAGAATTGTGGAATTACGGGGTGCCTGCGGGTGGATTGGAACCGAGCAAGTCCTCGAGATGGGGAATAAGGGGTCTAAGAGGGAAAAGGGTAAAGGAAATCCAGGCGCCAATGATGAAAAATACCCCGTTGGGACGGATGTTAGAAAATTGGGATTATGGGAGGCGAAAAGGGAAGTCAAAGAAAAAATGATACAGTACTGTGAATTCTGGTCCCGCCAGCCGATCCAAGGGTCGGCTGTGTGATGGCCTAAGTTCGGGTCTAGCGAGGATTGGGTACAACAAGCCCTTAATCTGTACGTGAATTCAAAACCTAACATTAAACCCGAAGAAAGTGATTATGCCCTATGCTGGTTACCAACGACAAATAGTTATAAATTGAAAATGATAAATGAAGGGGGACAGAAAAAGAATACATGGGAGGTGCTCGACCACCTGCCGCCCCATATGTGCCCCCTACCGCTCCGCAAATCGAAGACCCTGAGACGGAGGTTGGCCAACAGCTGATTCGTGTTGAATTTGTATCGAAAGCATGGCCAGAAAAAAAAAACTGGAAAAACTAGAAGATTGGAATACTAAACCCTTAAGTGAACTACTTAGGGAGGCACAGAAAGTGTTTGTAAGAAGGGATGAAGAGAAGCAGAAGACGGCAAGGATAATGGTCCAGACAGTGCGACAAGTAACCGCAGATAGTAGAGAGAGAGACGGGGACCATGGTTGGATTGAGGTAGTAGCCAGGAGCAAGGAGGAGGGCTAAGGAAGGCTTTAAGATGTTTTCACTGCAACGAAGAAGGACACTTCAGGCGCGAGTGCCCCAGATACCGACGGGAAGTGCGCTCGTATGCTATGATGGAAGATGAAGACTAGGGAGGTCGGGGGTTCCACCCCTTGGGGATGAATTATCGGCAGGAACCCCTGGTAAATTTAAAAGTAGGTCCCCAAGGATCAGATACAACCTTTATGATAGATTCGGGTGCCGAAAGATCTAGCGTAATCCAGATACCTCCCGGCGCCCGAACCGGAACAAAGGTAATGGGAGTATCCGGTATTGGAGGCAAAATAATACAAGTACCTGTTATAGAAAACGTGAAAATTGAACATGAGGATAAGGTAACGGGACAGGACCTACTTTTGTTACCCTCTGCGAGATTCAACCTGCTCGGGCGGGATCTGCAAGTCAGGCTAGGCATCGGGACTGTGCCCAGGAACGGGAAGATAATGGTACAGCTGTTTGCCCTCAGGGAAGAAGACGATAGGAAAATAAGCCCGGAGGTATGGTACCAGGAAGGGAACCGGGGGGGTTTGAACGTCCCCCCTTGCAAATCTCACTATTACCTAACAGTTCGCCAGTACGGAGAAAACAGTACCCTATTTCAATGGAAGGAAGAAAAGGGCTGCAGCCGGTGATTGAAGGACTGATCGCTGACGGACTACTGGAGGAATGTATGTCACCGTATAATACCCCAATACTCCCGGTGCGAAAGCCAGATGGGACTTATCTGATGGTATCTAAATGCAGTAGTCCAAACCCGATACCCGGTAGTGCCTAACCCTTACACACTGATGAGTAAGATCTCCCCTGACCATGAATAGTTCAGTGTAATAGATCTAAAAGATGCCTTCTGGAGTTGCCCGCTAGAAGAGAGTAGTTGTGACATGTTTGCGTTCGAATGGGAAAATCCTACGACGGGGCGGAAAAGACAACTCCGGTGGACGGTCCTGCCACAGGGGTTCACCGAATCACCTAACCTATTTGGGCAGGTCTTGGAGCAAGTACTAGCAGAATTCCAATGTGCTCCAGAGAGCCAACTGCTACAGTATGTGGACAATCTATTACTATCCGGGCCAACACAGGAAGGGGTGCAGGAAGACACCATCAGACTACTGAACTTCCTGGGGAAGCAGGGGCTACGGGTCTCAAAGAAAAAGTTACAATTTGTAGAAAAGGAAGTAAGGTATCTGGGACACCGGGTCAGTAAAGGACAGTGATGCATTACCCCAGAAAGGATAGCTGGAATAACGGGAATGTCACTACCACGTACCAAGAAGGAGATACGCACCAGTTAATTTGCGATGCACTTGATATCGAATGTAAGTACCATACCCCGTGGCATCCCCAGAGTTCGGGAAGAGTAGAACGAATGAACAGCACCCTAAAGGCACAACTGACCAAGTTGATGTTAGAAACCAAACTACCATGGACTAAGTGTTTCCCTATTGCCCTTTTAACAATACGAACAGCGCCCCGCAAGGACATAGGAATATCCCCATATGAGATGTTGTTCGGACTCCTTTATTGGAATAAGGTGGAAGGGTACCCCACGCTACAAGGGGGTGATATCTTTGTAAGGGACTATTTACTGGCACTGTCCCGTTCCTTTGCAGAACTGCGGAAAAAGGGTATCTTGGCCCAGACTCCGCTGCTCGATTTTGCTTTACATCAGATCGTGCCTGGAGATTGGGTTCTGGTAAGGACCTGGAAGCCGGAGAAGTTACAGCCACAGTGGGAAGGCCCTTTCCAGGTCCTGCTAACAACAGAGGCGGCTGTACGGACAAAAGAAAAAGGGTGGACACACGCATCCAGGGTAAAAGGACCGGTGAAGCCCGAAAGCCGCACTGAGTGGACCTGTGTTCCCGGTGAAGAACCGATGGTGGTGAGGCTAAAAAGGCAGCAAAAATGAACTCTATGTGGACTGTAACATTATTGACTGTAATATATTTGATTCTATATGTCGGGGAAATTGAAGGGAAATGTAACAAGTGCAGAACCGTGGTACGAGTGGGGCAGAGGGTGTTCCCAGGATCATTTGTGTCCCACTCGCATGTGAATGATCGATGCTATGATCTAAGCAAGAGAGAAACATGTTGGGAGAATAGTAAACCTTATTACCAAGTCTATAATAAAGGATACACGGGACAGGGGGGGGAACCATGAGAAGTCTCAGCTGTCCCAGGAAAGACCGGAGTTCTTCCTCCTGCATCAGGAGGGTGACCGGAAGCTGGGAATTAAGCTGTTTGATTCATTAAGGAGAGAAACACGGGAGATAAAGGGGGGCGAGTGGGGTGATGAGTGGCCACCGGCTCGCATCATTGAATACTATGGGCCAGCGACCTGGGCCCAGGATGGGTCGTGGGGGTATCGCACTCCTGTCTACATGTTAAACCGAATTATTAGACTGCAGGCGGTGGTGGAAGTGATAACCAATCAAACGGCACTGGCATTGGAGCTGTTGGCAAAACAGCAGAGTCAGATGCGAACAGCAATATACCAGAACAGGCTGGCTGTGGATTACCTATTGGCCTCTGAAGGCGGGGTATGTGGGAAGTTCAATCTTACAAACTGTTGCCTTAAGATAGATGACAGTGGAAAGGCCGTGTTAAAAATATCCGACAAAATTCGGAAACTGGCCCACGTGCCAGTACAAACCTGGAGATCCCTGGGGAACATCAGTTGGCTAGACGGGCTACTGGGAGGTAGTTGGTGGCGCACCGCTCTCCTAGTAGCAGGCGGGGGTCTAATGATTCTCTTACTTTTGCCGTGTTTGATTCCTTGTATACGAACACTGATCAGGCGCAGTATATTCCAGCTCCAGGCAGTAGCGATATCCCATCATGGGACAAACGAGCTAAAACTTATGCTATTAAAGAAAAAGGGTGGTGGGCCCCCTGGGAGTGAGAGAATGCTAGCTGAAACGCACATCTTAAAAAGAAAAAGGGTGGTATTGTAAGATTCAAAATTAAGATGTGCGTTTCTGACAGGTCCGGGTTAAAGTCAAAGGACAAATGTGATTTAATTATGTTTAGGGACAAATGTGATTTAATTATGTCTGGGTTAAAGTCTGTAAACAAGTGTGATCTAATTATGAATGCAGAAGCCTTGACAAAATTAACTGTTTGTGGAATCATTGAAGTCCTGAGATATGGACTATTGTTTTACAGAAACGTGTAAAAAAACAACTCCAAATATGGAATGGGAAAACACTGAGTACCTCCCGAGTCAGGGAGGGGGGTGGTAAGGAAGAAGGATAAAACCTGCTGCCCTGTAAGGTTCAGGGTTCCCTTCTCTGAGGGGGCCCAGCTCTGCAGAACTGTCAATAAACTTTGTTTCCTTGAATTTGTCTTGAAGCCATTATTCGGGAGCGTGGCTCGTTTCTGACAGGGAAGGTATTAGGGAGTAAACCCAGGGATAAAATCCAGAGGCTGAGTCCCCGATGTTGAGTTCAACACAGACCGGCAATGTTCGCAACGTCTCTGGTGCCAGACTGTATCGGTCTCTGCCGTTCCTTTGGATTTATCAGTTGTGAGGAGAGGGGGAGCCTGCCGCTTGGGCAACAGCGTGCTCTCCGTATTGTGCTGCCCTGGCTGGTGTATCCATGGTCGACCTCTGTACAAGTATCCCAAAAATGGTGTTATACTTTTAAAAGTGGTAACACGACTGAATAACACCAAATGACACCAAGAATGTAAAGGTTTTTGCACTGTATTTTTGTACATGTATTTTATTATGAACAAAGTTTATTTTCGAAATTAAAAGTTTCCTTTCATATTGGCTAAAACGTTGAATTCCCCCGGCAGCTTGTTTTTGCTCTAGATTACAGCATCTGCAGTCTCCACGTACTGATTAAAAAACCCATCTCCGTTGTTAGCAAAGTTTGATTTGCAGAGCCTGCAGGTAGTTTGCCCACGAGTCGTGTATAACGTTTACTCCATGAACAATTCTTGTTGAATACTTCACCCGAGCTCAAACCTTTCACCGGCAGGCATACCCTGGAATGAAGATGCACTGAACTCCCAGTATAACAAACGGAGCCTTCTCTAGGAAAACACAGTTCTGCCAGCATTTTGTGTTTTTATTTATTTCCAGCATCTGCAGATTCATTCGTGTTGCCTTCTCTAGGAAAGTATGAGAGAAGCAAAGGGGAAGAGACTTGGAACAGAGAATAAATAGCCTCATTCAGGACTGGAATGAATGAATGGGGTTCGACTCGCTAAGGGACTGCGGCGTGGAGGCGGTACCATAGGGCCAGCCTATGAATATTCATAACAGTAAAGCGATTTCCCCCTCTCTCCTCCAATCAGCGGACGTCTGACTGCATATTGATGAACGTGATTGCGTCAGGAGGAAGCATGCGCGGGTCGTTGAACGTGATGAGGTGGCCGCGCGGATTTGGCCACCATCTTGTTTGTTTGTGTCTGGGTTTCCAGGCGGCGGTGGGCGGGCGCCCGTAGTCCTGTGGCCGAGTGAGGGAGGCCGGGAGCCGGCCCCTCGGCACGGTAAGTGCACCTGGCACGGTTCCACCCTGGGCTCGGCAGTAATGGAGTCACCGTTGGGGGAAGAGTCAGGCACCTTGTCAGTGAGAGCCGTGCGGCCTGTTCGGGGTGGAGGTCCTTTGGGGAGTAGGGTTTATCCCGGGGACAGGGGTTTGGCTGGAATGGGCGGGGGGGGGGGGGGGGAGGTGAACCGAGAGAGGGACATTAAGTTTGGATTGTCCCGGAGAGGGGTGAGCAGATGGAGGATAGGGAGGGAGTAGGGGAGGTTGGGGAATGTGGATATCGCGGGGTCCCTCGGGAAGATGGGGTTAAGGGGGTGGGTGCCCCGGGTAGAGATTGGGTGATGGCTAGGGAATGAGGGTTTGGGTGAGTGTGGCTGGTATCCGGGTGAGGGACACTTACTGAGGGGATAGTGGATGGTGTCCCAGGAAAAGGCCGGGGGGGTTTGTGGCTACAGTCCTGGGAACAGGGGGTTTGGGATAGAGGGAGTGGATAGCATCCTGGGTAGAGGGAATTTGTGGGCTGGGGAGTGGATGGTGTCTCGGGTAGAGGGGTTTTGTGGGGGTGGCTTGGGGCTGGGCGAGTGGCTGTGTCCCGGCGGTTAGTTGGGTGGAGAGCGTCCGGGACAGCGAGGGGAATGGAAAACGGCCAGGGAGCAAGGCCAGTGGTCCCACGTAGAGGAGTATGGTGAAAAGTGTGATCTTCGTGAGAGTCGTCCTTCTGGCTAGCCCACGAGGAACATCCTTTAAGTAGAAGGAAGAGATTGCAGCGACAACACTGGTGTTTATGGCCTTACTAGCTGCTAATAAGCATTTGGATACTTGGATTTTGAGGCACGTGGGGTTACTTCAGAAAAGTGACGCTCAGATGAAAGATTGGCTATGATCTTATTGAATAATGGAGAATGTACTTCTGTTCTTGTATTGTGGAGCAATAAAATTTGAGGATACTTAAAAGACAAATTTGTGAAGTAAAAAGTGATGGGATGTAGTGGCAAGAAACCATTTGACAATTTTAGCAATAATTTTTCAGCCCAGACATTTTGGAATAGTTTTGCAGGGAATAGAGCATTAATAGTAGTTGTAGGAGTATGTTAGTCAGTTCCTGTGGCCAAGTCTGCCTTTCAGATGGGTCCTGACTAGTCCAGTCTTGAGCTCTTAATGTTGTCCCCCTGATCCCATCCTAATTTAAGTCTCTGTCAATGTAATGCAGTAATACATAGTTTCACTCTTTAAATAGTTTTTCATTATTTCTTCCTAAGTGGATAGTCTCATATTGTCCCACATACTCCATTTGCCAACTTTTGCGACCCCCCCCCCCCACTTTGAGTCATCAGCAAATTTGGTTCTTCATTCTAATCATCAGTGTAGATTCTAAATAATTAAGACCCTACAATGCCCTATTAGTTACTGTTACATTGACATGAGTTTATCGTCAGACATGTGAGATTTAAAAGGGACAGCTTCATGCAAAGCATAGTTGGTATTTGGAAACAGTTGCTGGAAATAGTTGCTTGCACTGGGCACGTGAGCAACATTTAGAAGCCATCTAGGTAAGTACAATGGATAGGAGATGGGCCAAATGCGGGGACATGGAACAACTTGGTGTGTAATACAACATGATGAGTTGTGCCAAAGGGCTCTTACTCTGATTACTAATATGGTGTCAACCCATTTATTCCAACTCTTCTGTTTGTTAGCCCCTCCCCTTTCCATGCCAAGATATATTCACCCCAGCCTTGTGTTCTTGAGCAGTAATCTTTGACCTAGCACCTTGTGCCTTCTGAGAAACCAAACTCAAAAATGCTTTCTTCTAGTTTATTCTATTTACTAAGATCTTCAACTTTGATGGGGGGGTGGTGGGGGGGGGGGGGAAAGCAGCTGATGAGCTGATACAAGGCCATTCTGGCCATGTTGCATTTGTGACATTTTGGATATGAACTCTAAATTTAACATTGTAAAATATGACAGTGATTACATGCATAGTTTGGATCAGTGTCAAGATACAGATTGGTTAAACATTTTGGCAGAGGAATAGCTGATGGAAATTAATCCCACAAGTAAAAATGTATTTTTGGGATGCAGGTGCAACAGGAAATTATACAGCAAATGGCAGAGTCTTAGGAACTTTCTACAGAGGGATCTTGGGTTGACAAGTAGTTTCAGCTGTAATGATAGGAAATGGAGGACTATGTAGGAGGGGAGAGTTAGATTGATAACAGAGTAGGTCTTAGGATTGGGAGATGTAGAATCCTTCTTAGAGTTAAGAAACTGTAAAGGTAAAAAAAAACCTGATGGGAGTTATATACAGGCCTCTGAAGAGAAGCCAGGATATGGGATACAAGTTATGACAGGAGATAGAAAATGTATGTAAAAAAAGTTATGATAAGCATGGGAATTTCAATTTGCAGGTTGATTGGGAAAATCAGTTTGCTGAGTCCCGAGAGGGAATTTGTAGAATGCCAACAAGATAGCTTTTTAGGGTAGCTTGTGGTTGAGCCCGCTAAGGGAATGGCAATTCTGTTAGGGTATGACCCAGTTTCAATTAGGACGCTTAAGGTAAAGGAGACCTTAGGAGACAGTGATCCTAACATAGAATTCACTCTGCAGTTTGAGAAGGAGAAACTAAAATTGGATGTATCAGTATTACAGTGGAGTAAAGGGAACTACAATCGCTGGAGTTTCTAGGACAATTTAGAAGGTGCAGGAAAGATGCACTCCAAAGATGAAGTATTCTAAAGAGAAGATGAGACAACATGGCTGACAAGGGAAGTCAAAGAGAGGGCATGTACTGTAGCAAATATTAGTGGGAAGGTAGAGGATTGGGAAGCCTTTAAAAACCAACAGAAGGCAACTAAAAAGCCTTAAAGAGACGAAATATGGTAAGCTATCCAATAACATAAGAGAATGCGAACAGCTTTTTCAGATATATAAAGACTGAAACAGAGACAACAGTGGATACCGGACTGCTGGAATATTATGCTGAAGAGGTAGTCACGGGGGAACAAAGAAATGGCAGAGGAACTTAGGAGGTATCTTCTGTCAGTGTTCACTGTGGAAGACTATAGCAGAATGTGAGAATGTCAGGAGGCAGAAGTGAATATCATTGGTATAACTAAGGAGAAGGTGCTTAGGAAACTGAACGGTCTGAAGGTAGATAAGTCACCTGGTGGACCAGATGGACTATGAAAGAGGTAGCTGAAGAGATTATGCAAGCATTAATGATGATCTTTTAAGAATTGCGAGGTTCAGGAATGTTTCTGGAGGACTGGAGAATTGCAGATGTCACACCACTCCTCAAAGGGAGGGAGGCAGAAGAAAGGAAATTGTAGGATAGGCCAGTTAGCCTGACTTCAGTAACTGGAAAGATTTTAGAGTCTATTGTTGAGGATAAAGTTTCAATGTACTTTTAGGCACATGATAAAGTAGGCCAAAGTCAGCATGGTTTTCTAAACGGGAAATCTTGCCTGACAAACCTTTTGGAATTCTTTTGAGGAAATAACAGGCATATTAGACAAAGGAAAGTCAGTGGCTTCTTATTTTAAATTTTCACAAAGATGCTGCATGTGAGGCTGCCTAACAAAATAGGAGCCCATGATATTACGGGAAATGTACTTGAATGGATAGCAGATTGGCTAACTGGCAGGAAGCAAAGAGTGGGAATAAAGGGGTCTTTTCTGGTTGGCTGCTGGTGACTAGTGGTGTTCCACAGGGGTCAGTGTTGGGACTGCTTGTTCTGCATTGTATGTCAATGATTTGGATGAAGGATTTAATGGATGGTGGATGATATGAAGATGGGTGGAAGGTCAAATGTTGAAGCAGCAGGGTGTCCTCAGAAGGACTTGGATTGGAGAAATGAACAAAGAAGTGGCAAATGGAATATAATGTAAGGAGGTGCATGGTCATGCACTTTGGCAGAAGGAATAAAGGCATGGACTATTTTGTAAATGGGGAGAAAATTCTAGTAAGGAAGGCAAATGCAATGTTGGCATCATTTCGAGAGGACTAGAATATAAAAGGGAGGATGTAATGCTAAGGCATTGAGCAGACCATATTTGTAGAGAGCAGTGTTGAGTCCCTTATCTAAGAAAGGATGTTCTGGCATTGGAGAAATCCAGAGGAGGTTCTCAAGAATGATCCCAGAAATGAAATAGTTAACATATGAGGAGTGTTTGATAGCTCTGGGCATGAACTGGCTGAAGTTTAGAAGACTGAGGAGCATCTCATTGAAACCTGTTGAATACACTGGACAGCAAACTTTTTTGAAAGTGTTGCTTCCTCAAAAATTTCTTGTTTATGATAAATAACTTGAAGCTGAACACATAATTTCAGACTACTTGTATCACACAGGAATTTGGAGAAATAAGGAATGGATTTTTATTGCATATAATGCGTTTAATTGCATAACGGTATTGACGCTTTGCAATACCTGTAGTTCAATTAAGCTAAAAGTTATTCAATTACAGTTAGTTATAGCTATGTTGCCAGATTGTGTCGTAAGCCTGAGGATTGAGTTGATTTTCATTTGTTCTCCGTGTCTGAGGCTTCTCGCATAAGTGTCCATCAATATTCAGCCAGCATTGATGGATTCTAGTTGCATGAAAAACCATTCAGTAACCATGATGTCCTGGTGAAACCTTTCACATTGCTCGTCACTGACAGTGCCAGAATTTGCAGGGAAGGATTCTAAATAACAATCTTTCTACAGTCAAAGACATTTGGATCACATTTCTTCCTCATTTTGGTGTTTGATCTGAACAGCAATTGAACCTCTTGAGCATACTTACGTACTTTGATGTATTCAGTTGCTGCTGCATGATTAGCTGAAAAAATATTTGCATTAACAAGTGGTTATACCTAATAAAGTGGCCACACAGTGTACATGACAGTGTCTTTATTTCCTCTGGATCTGGACTCAGCTGCACATGAAAGTACTCCGCTACAACCTAAGTGGCAGATAGGAATGCACTGATACACTAATTCCTTACATTGATTTTACTACAAACTGGGGGTGATTGTGGCTAGATCCCTGTAGAACACTAGAGTGCATGAAGCGAAGCCATTGCTTTGTCTCTGGGTGCATCTGGTCACAGGGCTAGCTACTGGAGAGCCTCTTACTGTCTTTTCTTTCCGTTAGTCCTGACGAAGGGTCTCTGCCCAAAATGTCGACTGTGCTTCTTCCTATAGATGCTGCCTGGCCTGTTGCATTCCACCAGCATTTTGTGTATGTTGCTTGAATTTCCAGCATCTGCAGATTTCCTCGTGTTTACTGGAGAGCAATGCTGGACCATTTTCTGAAAGAGTATGTTGTGGAAACAGGAGTTAAATTGCTAAGCTTATTGTAAGGAATCCTCTGGGAAAATATGGAATAATTTTATATGCATTTTGAGAGCTGAAGAATTTAAGGATATTATTCAATTACAGTTAGCTATAGCTATGTTGCCAGATTGTGTCGTAAGGCTGAGGATTGAGATAAACAAGCTGCTGAATAACTCATCAGGGTAGAGATGCATTTATTGGGGGTGAAGGTTGGGAGGGAGTTGTTAACATTTTGGGTCAAAACACTGCATGAAGAGGAGAGATAGCCAGTACAAAGAGGAGAGTAACTATGTTGAGACAGGAACCAGGGTGATTGATGACTGAGAAGAAGTGAAATATGTGGATTGGGTGCTTTAGGAAGCAAGATAGGAGAAATTAGAGGAGCAAACATACCCTGCGGCTTCAGTAGAACAGAGTGATCTAGGAATGATGGTGCATAGTTCCCTGAAGGTGGAATCTCATGTGGATAGGGTGGTGGTGAAAGCTTTTGGTATGCTGGCCTTTATAAATCAGAGCATTGAGTATAGGAGTTGGGATGTAATGTTAAAATTGTACAAGGCATTGGTAGGGCTGAATTTGGAGTATTGTGTACAGTTCTGGTCACCGAATTATAGGAAAGATGTCAACAAAATAGAGAGAGTACACAGAAGATTTACTAGAATGTTACCTGGGTTTCAGCACCTAAGTTACAGGGAAAGGTTGAACAAGTTAGGTCTTTATTCTTTGGAGCTTAGAAGGTTGAAAGGGGACTTGATAGAGGTATTTAAAATTATGAGGGGGATAGATAGAGTTGACGTGGATAGGCTTTTTCAATTGAGAGTAGGGGAGATTCAAACGAGGACATGAGTTGAGAGTTGGGGGCAAAAGTTTAAAGGTAACACGAGGGGGAATTTCTTTACTCAGAGTGGTAGCTGTATGGAATGAGCTTCCAGTAGAAGTGGTAGAGGCAGGTTCGATATTGTCATTTAGTGTAAAATTGGATAGGTATATGGACAGGAAAGGAATGGAGGGTTATGGGCTGAGTGCGGGCCAGTGGGACTAGGTGAGAGTAAGATTTCGGCACGGACTAGAAGGGCCGAGATGGCCTGTTTCCGTGCTGTAATTGTTAAATGGTTATATATGGCTTAGCTGAAATCATGTACATCAGGGTTCTAAAACAGGTTTGCAAGGTCAAGATGCCACAGTTAGGCTGCTGCCTCATAGTCAAGTTTGGTATTGACCTAGGGCGCAGTGTTTGTACATTAATAACAAGGAGAACCAAAGAGGAATTGGTAGGCATTTGTGTGAGAAAATTGATTACAGGGATACAGAGAATAATGCACAGGGAATTGGCTTGAGGGGATTTCATGCCAGGCTCTGGCAAGGACCCTGCGGGGAAAAATTAACCACCTTCAGTAAAATTATGTAATAATTCAACGGTTTTTTGGATTCTGATCAGTCCTGTTACATTGGATGTTGGAAACTGTAATGCTTTAAGAAAAGGGGACAGAAAGGACCATATATCAGGTGGCTTGACATTAGCTGTTGGAAGGTGCTGAGCCATTATTAATGAACTGGTAATGACATTTCATAATATGATTAGAATCAAAGGGAAAATTGCGTTTGACAAATTTAATAGCTTTTGATAGATACGGCTGCTACATCGTGCTCAGGAGTTGTGAATCAACAGTATTGTTAGAAGATGAGTTAAATCAAGCAGCAGAATAGGAATAAAGGGTTGTGGTACAACAGTCAAGGTTTTGCTTCTCAACTGTCAATTGATATTAATAATTTAGATGAAAAGGTAGTGTAGTGCATACAAGTTTGCAGATGATACGTTGCTTAAATGGATGCATGAGCTGAGGAAGACACAAAAGTGACTTAGATGAGTAACCAATAGGGCAGGACAATGGCAGATGGGTAAAATGGAGGAAAATAAGTATAATTGAGAGAATGGAAAGCAGTGCTTTATTAATAATGTGCAACGGTGTATTAGTTCATAAGATGTAGAAAGTAAATTTCTAAGTAAGGTAATTAGTTTAAGAAGTTAAGAAAATGTTGGATTTTCCATACCAAGGTGGTTGCATGGTGGAAGTATAGAAATTGCTAATATTGTACAAGTCTTTGAACTGGAGAGCTGAGTGTGCTTTGATCTCTAAAAGTGATTAGGAGTCAGTGCAGCACAGATTCATGAGATTGGTTTAAGAGCTGAGGAGTCTGTCCTGTGAAGGACAAGTAAGTTTATAAGAATGAGGTGATATCATTGAAGTGCAAAATGTTTTGGCGGATTGATAGGTGAAATGTAAAGCAATTTTCTTTTTTCAGCCCTGAAATTAGGGGCTGAGAAGTTGGCTGTTTTTGATGAGGATAAAAAGGGGTTTTTTTAACAAAAGATTAGAAACATTCAAAATATTCTACCTTGGATGCCTCAGTTGAGTATATTCAGTTTAGAATTTTGATTTGTTTCACCTGTTTCCTTTGATTCCCATCAGGAGTATGATACAGTGATTGTCTGTTTCACTGTGTTCAATTCCAAGTTTATATTTTGCAGAGGTACTGCGTGTCAACAGGCCTTTCTGGCCCATCGAGCCTGTGCTATCCAATTACACCCATGTGACCAGTTAACCTCCTCATCTGTGGGAGGAAACCAGAGCGCCCAGAGAAAATCCGCGCAGTCATGGTGAAACTCCTTAGAGATAGTGGCAGAATTGAACCCGGGTCATTGGTGCTATAATAGTGTCACACTATTAACTACTCTACTGTGCTGTCTAAATATTGTATATTATTTGCTACATACTTGAAATAACTTGTATAGGCTAAAGGACTGATAGGCCAGCTGTTCACTCCACTCAGTTAATAATGGAGGACTGACAAATGCTGCATGAGCTCCCAGTACATTGTGACATTCTGTAACTGCCACACAGTAGCATAGCATGATACTATTCCAGTACCAACGACCTGTGTTCAACTCAGCCACTACCTGCAAGGAGTTTATAGATTTTCCTTTGACTCTGCTTTTAAGATTTTAAATAATGATGATGAGAAATTTCAGAGTTAATCTAGGAATTTAACAAAAACCTTTATCTCCTGTATTTGAGGACAGATGATACAGTTTAATGTTCACATTCTCAATCAGTAGTGTGCCTGAGGATAAACTATAAAAATTTATTTACAACACATGCACAAAGGTACAGGCAAACAATATTTATAAGGCAGTAGTTACACTCAAATTGCAATATGGCTACTACAGTCAATACATGGAAATCCCCCGATGTGCCCATCGAGGCCACATTCTCTCTCCAAGATCAGCCTGCCAGGGACGTATCCTCGGAAAAGGGGCAGGCATTTGGCCTGGGCAGCACCCTCCACTTTCTGCTGCCTAGACCCGTGGATGGCCATCTTGGCCAGGCCCAGGGCCAAGCCCACCAGGGTTCTCCTCATGTTCCGAGCTAGGTGCCTGAAGATGAGGAGCGTGGGGCTAAAGTGCAGCCAGAACCTCAGCAGGAGACCCTTGAGAAATTCAAAGAGCGGATGCAACCTCTTGCACTCTGTGTACGTGTGGTATACTGACTCCTCCCACCCGCAGAATGGACAGGTGGACAATGAACCTGCTCAGGAATCTGCTATACGGGACTGCCTGGTGCAACACCTCCCACTCCAGGTCCCCAATGTACGGGGGGCGGGGGGGGGATCCCTGCGTAAAGTGACTTCCACTGGGGACCTCCTCCGCTGCCAGACGGTAACACGAGCTGCCTAGGTGAGTCAGGTCGGCAGACGAAGGTGAGGAAGTGAAAGGTGTGCAGGAGCAGCCACACAAGAAATGTTTCGGAGCATCACGGTGGGCAACCCTGCGAGACGGCTCACGTTATGTGGGACCCTCTCTCGCGTAGTCTCCCGGGGCCTGGGTCCGAGGAACACCTCCAGTGGTGGTGCTGCCAGAACCCCTCCACTTCCCCACGCCCTCCCGACATCCACTGTAATAGGATTGGGACCAGTCCGTCCAGCAGCCAGAGCACCCTTGCCTGGATGAGGCCAGACCCCAAAACCTCCACATTTCCCAGTAGAAGCAGGGTAGGTCCCACAGAGTGGCACGGCCAACGCCGTCTGCCGGGATCCGCGTGCCCTCCTGTAGGTGGCGTCCCCAGCGGAGAAAGTGCATTGCCAGCGTGTCATCTCGGTGGCTGGTTGCAGTACATGCGTCTCTGCAGGGTCCTGAGGCAGAGCTGCTAGCTGGGTGTGCACACACACTAAGGACTGGCTGCCCTCCGCGATTGTAAGACTCAGGACTGCTGCAGGGACCCAACGCCTCCTATTTCGCCAGAAGTCGTCCACCAGCTTCTTCTGGGTCCTGGACATGAATGCCATGGGTGGGATCAATGCAGACTGCAGGTACCACACCATGGAGGTGACCAGCTGATTAATGACTTAAAGCCCTCCCCTGTATGAGATTGCACGAAGGAGGCCCAACCAGCGCCCCAGACGGGCAGAGATATGCAACTCCAAATCCTGCCAGTTCACCAGTCAGGCTTCCTCAGTCGAGCTCAGGTAGACCCCCAAGTAGAGGAATTGTGTGGTGCTCCACGCAAGTGGCCTTAACCCTTCTGGTAGGGAGTGCAGCAAGAGGCCCACACTCTTCTCCTTGTTGACCCTTGCAGAGGACGCTGCTGAGAAGACCTGCTGGCATTCTCGCATCCTCTGCAGGTCAACTGGGTTGGTGACCATAAGGAGAGTGTTGTCAGCATAAGTCAACAGGATGACCTCCACATCAGGTTTGCACAGAACCAAACCCATTAACCTGTTGCGGAGAAGACACAGGGATGGCTCCACCCAAACTGAATAAACTGTGCTGACATGAGCTGTGACCCCCCCCTCCCCCCAAAGCACAAGGTGCTGTCAAGGACCCGTTGACCTTCACTGGGCTCTCTGCAGCAGTCGGATGCAGGCCAAAAAATGTGTTCTGTGCCTGAATGCTTGCACAGTCCGAGAAAGGTAGTTGTCCACCCTATCAAACGCCTTCTCAGCATAGTAACACTAGTAAGGAGGATCGACATGAAATTTCTCAGCAGTGAACCTCATGTATGTTACTTTTGCACTGAACAGTTACATTGTTGGAAGAGCTTACTACACAGAGGTTATAGAGAAACGTCTCCAATCGGAGCACCCCAAGTAACCTATATTAAAAAAGAGCAAGGTAGATTTACCTATTATGCAAATCTATATACAGCATTCTTAAACCAATATAACTGAAATTATTTTAATGCTGTTCGTGAGCGCTTGCTGTCTGCAACTTGGTTGTCACATTTGTTTGAAAACAACATGGGCCAAACAAGTACTTCATTGAATGTGAAAGATATTCTGTAAACATTAAAGGCTACAGGTGGTACCTGGACTTCCAAAGCTGGGTACCCAATATTTCTTGCCACTTAACTACCCTGTATTTTGCTTGCCAACCTAATATGATCATTGACTTAGTAGCCATTGTGGTTATGTTTTGTATGATTTTTTTTTTAAAGATGACTTTGTTCAATACTAGCCTTTGGAAACATTGCAACAGAATTTGCATTTTCAATGTTCCATGGCATAGTTACCTTTCCATTTTTGAGGTCACATCTTGCAGTATAGCTGAATGAATGATGGTTTTGTTTATTTTCCCACAAAAGCTGTTGGGAGGCTCAGCTTTTAGTTCCTAAGAGCATGAGGAATTCTGCCCCCAGGCTACAGTCACACTAGACCGGATAAATCTGTAACCGAAGCTTTTTCTCTTCGTTTTGACTCTCCGTCCACATTGAAACGGCATTTTCCTCCCCCGAAAATGGAGCTTTTCTAAAACACCCTCCAGAGTGTGTAAATTTGAAAACGCCAGTTGGGCAGAGTAATGTGGTCAGGGTAACCGGATATTTTTAAAAATGCGGTCATGACATGCCAGAACAGATGGTGACGGCAGCACGGCATTTCATTGGTTTCCTGAACGCAACCTAACAATTTCAGAACAGACGACAACGAGACTGAAGCCAGATGAGTTAGAAATGTACTCACCAAATGCTTTGACCCATAGCTTACTGAATAAATAAGTATACTCACTTTGCCCTGTTTTCTGTCCTTGCTTGTATGAAGGTGGTTTACCTATTTATGCAAGTACTTCTCTGACAATAGATGTGTAACAGCCTAATGTAACATTGTATAGAAATACAAGATAACACAGATGCAGACATGTTTTATACATTTAATAGGGTGCTTTATTAAAACAACAGAGTTAGTCAGTTTTTCAATGTTCGTTGTCAGCCGGCTCATACTGTCCGTGAACTCCCTGTCAGTTGCCTCAGTACGCTCCAATATTTTTTTTTAAGTTTTAAGTCCTTCTGCGCAAGAGCCAGTCCATCATTTGGTAATTTCCTTTTAAGTTTTAAGTTTTTCTAGTCTGTAACTGCACAAATGAATACCTTCACAACGAGATTCAACTCCAAACATGTCGCTTGTTTTCTATAGATGTGTCCTGCACATGCCCAGTAGGAGGAGATTCGCCCAAATACCTGTTTTACTATGGAGGGAGGTATTTTCATAAACGCTTGGTGTGGATGCCTATCGTTTTTATGCAAAACCAGCGTTTTCAAAATTACCCGGTTTAGTGTGGACGTAGCCCCAGCTACATTGAATAATAATGGAAGGTGGCATTTTATAAACATTTTGGATTTTTTCCTTAGTTTGCAAAATACTAAACGTCTATTACAGGATTTTATGTAAACTGACTTCTAGATCAAATAGTACCTGGATGAAGATTATTAAATGTTGCCCTTTCCAGTTTCATGTGGGAGTTGTAATGGGCAATTACTAATGATGCATGTGGATTATTCAGCCAATCTTCTCACATCTGAAATGGCATCTACCTTTCAACACTGCCTGAATTTACAACATAAAATTTATAAAGAATGTGACTTTGTTAAATGTACCCTTATGGAATTCAGTCATGTGTTTGTGACAGAATCTGTTTCACTGTTTCTTTTAATTTTCTTCTCCGTGCTTAAAGAAATGTTGACAAATGCTGGTCTTTGCTGTTGAATTATTTTTTCTGTTTCTGCTAATACTTCCTTTCCTGTCTCCCCTACACCCCACAAGTTCCCAGAGAGGTGTACAGTACTTGAAAGTTCCTTCTATGCCTGTTGCCTTCTGATCAACAATGCACTGATTTTTCTTGCTAAACATCAGATTAGATGGAGACAAATTGATGTGGGTAGAAGGGGAGGAAAGAAATTGGTCAGTATGTTGATGGGGTAACTTGAAGTAAGAATGCTGAGTATAAACACCATCTCTGTTCACAATGTACAAATTGGCCAGAATAGAATGGTTTTCCTTTTTTCCCTTGTAGATGGGTCATACATGGGCAATTCTCCATTATGTTGGTCTCATGTCAGTGTTCTATCTGTACAGGAAGGAACCTGAACCTACCCATCTTTGATGTTGAGAATGTTTCCTGAGTTGCCTACTTATCAACTGTTCAATTGTACACGACCATTCATGGCAGGTTTGCAGAGTTGCAGTTGGATTCATTGATAGTGGCCCTTAGTGGGTTATGTGCTGTTCCCATGCTATTGATAGTGACCCTTGGTGGGTTACGTGCTGTTCCCATGCTGTTGATCGTGGCCTTTAGTGGGTTACGTGCTGTTCCCATGGTATTGATCGTGGCCTTTAGTGGGTTACTTGCTATTCCCATGGTATTGATCGTGGCCTTTAGTGGGTTACGTGCTGTTCCCATGGTATTGATCGTGGCCTTTAGTGGGTTACTTGCTATTCCCATGGTATTGATCGTGGCCTTTAGTGGGTTAAGTGCTGTTCCCATGGTATTGATAGTGACCCTTGGTGGGTTACCTGCTGTTTCCATGCTATTCACAACCTTGTTCATTGAGCAATACAGTGCAAGCAAGCACTTCAGCTCATCTCATCCATTTCAACCATGGAGCCCATAAAGGCTTGTTCCTTATGCCTGCACTTGGCCAATATCTCTCTAAACCTTTCTTGTTCATGTAGTTGTCAAAATGTCTTTTTATGCCGCTATTGTACCTGCCTCAACTACTTTCTCTGCTGGCTCCTTCCATATGCAGACCATCCTCTGTGTGAAGTAAGTCAGAATCAAGTTTGATATCACTGGGATACGTCACAAAATTTGACTTTGCAGGAGCAGTACAATGCAATGCATAATAGTGGGGGGGAAACTGTGAACTACAATGTGTGGTACTGCTCCGGTACATTCTCTCGACATTATCTGAAATTTTGCTAACGAAGGTTGTATTGACAACAGATTTATAGATGGCCTTTGAGCTGTGGCTAGCCACACTATCATGGGCTTAGGGAGAGTAGAGCAGTGCACTAAGCACACCTTGAGGTGTACTAGTGTTGATTGTTAGTGAGGTGTTGTTTCTGATCTACACAGTTTGTAGTCTTCTGGTTAGAAAGTCGAGGATCCAGTTGCAGAGGGAGGTACAGAGACCCAGGTTCTGGAGCTTTTCAGTTAGGACTGTAGGAATGATTGTTAAATGCTGAGCTGTAGTCAATAAACAGCATCCTGACATTGTCCAGGTGGTCCAAGACTTTGTGAAGAGCCAGTGAGATTGCAACCTAATGTGGCAATAGGCGAATTGTGGTGGGTCCAGGTACTTGCTGAGTACCACCGGGAGTTAATTCTAGCCATAACCAACCTCTCAAAGCACTTCATCACCATAGATGTAAGCAACTGGACAATGGTCATTAAGGCAGCTTACCTTGCTCTTCTTGGCTAATGGTTTCATTATACCCTTTTGAAGCAGTTGGGAACTTTCGACTGTAGCAATGAAAGATTGAAAATGCCTTTGAACATCCTTGCCAGTTTGTTGGCACAGGTTTTCAGAACCTTACCAGATGCTCCACTGGGGCCTGCTGCCTTGTTGGGGGTTCACTCTCTTGAGACAGTTTACGCGGTCACCGGGTACAGCAGGGATCTGCATAGCTGAGCTTTTATTTCCTTTTCTAAGTGAGCAAAACAGATGTTGAGCTCATCTGGGAGTAAAGTGTCACTACCATTCATGATGTTAAGTTCCGCTTTGTAGGAAGTAATGGCCCATGTACCCTGGCAGAGTTGATGTGCATTCGATTCAGCCTCCAACCTCGCTTAGAATGGTTCCTTAGGTCTTGAAATAGCCCTGTGCAAGTCCTACATGGTTTTCTTATACAGACTTGGGTAGCCAGACTCGAATGCCACATACTACAGGGGGAAGGCAGGAGATAGGTGCTGAGGGGGAAAATGGATCAGTCATGATGAAATGGTGGAGCCGACACAATGGACCAAATGACCTAATTCTGTTCCTATGTCTTATGGTCTTATCTAGCCCTCACTGGACTATGGGACTCCATGTTCATACATGGCTTTTGATTTGGGTATGTACAGTAAGTTGTCATAGGCACACACAGGTTTTAAAGAAGTCGATGACAGCTGTAGCATACTCATTCAGATTTGAAACTGAATCCCTGAATACAGTCCAGTCCACCAACTCAAAGCAGTTCTGTAAGCACTCCTATGTCTCCCTTGTCCATACCTTCATCATCCACACTACTGGTGCTGTAGTCTTCAGTCTGCCTATAGTTGGGGAGTAGAAGTACAGGCAAATGATGAGACTTTCCAAAGTGTGGACGTGGAATAGCACAATAAGCACTCTTGATGGTGTAACAGTGTTGGTTCCTCTGGTATTACAAGTGATTTGTTGGTAATAATTATTTCAGAATTCTTTCAAGCTTGCCTGGTTTAAAATCCCCCAGAATGATTGGGAAGGCATGAAGTTGTGCTATTTCATGCCTGTTCATTGCATCACCCACTTCATCTAGAGCCTGTTCAACAGTAGCCTGTGGTGGGATGTACACCACTACCAAGATGATTGCTCAAATCTCCCGCGGCAGATAAAATGGACAATGCTTGATCGTGAGGTATTCCAGGTTGAGTGAGCACGACTGAGATAGCACCGCATCATTTGTACACCACAAGGAATTGATCATGAAACATACTTCATCTCCTTTGCTTTTGAAAGACTCGGCAGTCCTATCTTGGTGGTGTACTGTGAACCTGTCAGTCTGTATCGCTGTGTCTGGGGTAGAGGGGGTTAACCAAGATTCCATGAAACAAAAAATGCAACTGGTTATAATGACCCTCTGGTTGTTTTCAGGTCCCTTTTAAATCTTTCCCTTCTGACCTTAAACTTATTCCTTTTACTTTCTGATTCCTGTACCCTGGGAAAAAGACTGCACTCACCCTATCTACACCCCTATCTATTCATGTCTGTAAATAAGGTCGCTGCTCAATTGTCCATATTCCAAGGACTGCATAGATAGTCCTGTGCCCAACCTTTCCTCATAACTGAGACAGTAGAGTTCTGACAATGTTCTTGTAAATTTTCTTTGCACTCTTTCCACCTTAATGACATGTTCCTTCTAACAGGGTGACCTAAACTATACATATTATATTCTAGTGTTCTGAAGGCAGGACGATGCTGAAAGACCTAAAAGTACATAAGTCACCCAGATCAGATGAACTGCAACCTAGGGTTCTGAAGGAGGTAGCGTTAGAGATTGTGGCAGCATTACAAATGATCTTTCAAAAATCAGAGAACTGGAAAATGCAAATGTCACTCCACTCTTTACGAAAGGAGAAAGGCAGCAGAAAGGAAATTATAGAGCAGTTAGCTTGACTTCGGTTCTGGGAAGATGTTAGAGTCAGTTGTTAATGATGAGGTGATGGAGTGCTTGGTGACACAGGACAAGATAGGACAAAGTCAGCATGGTTTCCTTCAGGGAAAATCCTGCCTGACGAACCTGTTGGAATTCTTTGAAGAGATTACAAGTAGGATAGATAAGGGGATGTAGTGGATGTTGTCTATTTGGACTTTCAGAAGGCCTTTGACAAGGTGCCACACATGAGGCTGCTTACCAAGTTAAGAGCCCATGGCATTATAGAAAAGTTACTAATATGGTTAGAGCATTGGCTTATTGAAAGAAGGCAGCGAGTGGGAATAAAAGGATCCTTGTCTGGTTGGCTGCCAGTGAATAGTGGTGTTCCACAGGGGTTGGTTTTGGGACCACATCTTTTTACACCATATATAAATGATTTAGATGATGAAATATGAGTTTGTTGCCAAATTTGCAGATGATACCAAGATTGGTGGAGGGGCAGTTAGTGTTGAGGAAACCGGGTAGGATTAAGATGGACTTGGATTAGGAGAATGGGCAAGAAAGTGGCAAATGAAATTTAATGTTGGAAAATGCATGGTCATGCACTTTGATAGTTGAAATAAATGTGCAGACAATTTTCTAAACGGGAGAAAGTCCAGGAATCTGAGATGCAGAGGGACTTGGGAGTCCTTGTGCAGAACACCCTAAAGGTTAACTTTCAGGTTGAGTTGGTAGTGAGGAAAGCAAATGCAATGTTAGCATTAATTCCAAGAATTCTAGAATACAAGAGCATGGATGTGATGCTGAAGCTTTATAAGGCACTGCTGAGGCCTCACCTTGAGTATTGCGTACAGTTTTGGGTTCCTCATCTTAGAAGAGATGTGCTGGCATTAGAGAGGGTTCAATGGTGCAATTTAATGTCAGAGAAATGTATACAATATACATCCTGAAATGTTTTTTCTTTGTAACCATCCAGGGATGCAGAGGAGTGCCCCAAAGAATGAATGACAGTTAAAGGCAAGAACCCCAAAGTTCCCGCCAGCTCCTCTCCCTCCACTTGCAAAAAAAAGCAAGCATCTGCACTACCATCAAGCTTTGCTCACGCTTGAGTGCAATAATCAAATCACAGACTTGCAGTTACCCCAATGACTTTGTGTTTCACCCGGCAATTTGACATCCCACAGGTTCTTTCTCCTTAATAAGGGAGAAGGAGGTGTCTCCATTTTCCCAGCGAGCAAACAACTCGCTGGTTTGCAATGTTAAAAGTCTGTTGTGTCGTTTTTTTTCAAGTTCTGTGCCTGAATATCCCAGGTCTTTGGGTCCTCAGCAGTAGATTTTCCGATTCCCCTGGCGACACATTGGTCTCCTGACCCTTGATCCACCTGTCTCCAGAGCCCCGAGATCTTAGGCTTCCAAATCCGAGCCGGACTCTCAGTCCGAACCCTCGGCACGAACAATGGCCAGTCCCGAAACCCAGAGAACGGGTCACATTCCTGCAAAGAACTGAAGTCAGCATGTAACGCCAGGTCAGGGTCTTCAAAAGAACCCTGAAAGGGAAAAATAAAGATGTTAAAGATGGAAATATAGCAAAGATGCAAGCTAAGGAATTGCCGTTCAATGCTGTCTTAACTATGCACTACCTTTTAAGAGGAGGTTCACAAGGATGATCCCAGGAATGAAAAGGTTATCATACAAGGAATGTTTGATGCCTCTGCGTCTGTACTCACTGGAATTTAGAAGAATGAGATGGGATCTCATTGAAACCTTTCGAATGTTGAAAGGCCTAGACAGAGTAGATGTGGAAAGGATATTTCCCATGGTAGGAGCATGTACCACAAGAGAGCCCAGCCTCAGGATAGAGGGGCATCCATTCAAAACAAAGATGCGGATAAATTTCTTTAGCCAGAGGGTGGTGAACTTGTGGAATTTGTTGCCACGTACAGCTGTGGAGGTCAGGTCATTGGTTGTATATAAGGCAGAGATTGATGGGTTCTTGATTGGACATGGTATCAAAGGTTATGGGGAGAAGGTCGGGAACTGGGCTTGAGGAAGAGAAAGAGGATCTTGCATGATTGAATGGTGGAGCAGACTCGATGGGCCAAATGGCCTAATTCTGTTCCTATGTCTAATGGTCTTAAATGGGTCTTTTCTAATTAGTTACTGCCAGTGACAGGCGGTGCTCTGCAGGGGCAGTTTTGGGACTGTGTTATTTTTACATTGGATGTCAGTGATGTAGATGACAGAATTGATGACTTTGTGGCCAAGTTTACAGATTGAGTATTTTGAATAGTGTTGGTTCCTTTATTTAAGAATGTGCTGACATTGGAGGGGTTTCAGAGGAGGTTCATGAGAATGAAAGGCTTATCGTATGAGGAACGATTGATTACTCTGGGCCTATACTCTAGAATTTAGAAGAATGCGAGGATTTCATTGAAACAGATTGAATGTTGAAAGGCCATTGTTAGAACATAGAAATCTACAGCATTTTACAGGCCCCTCAGCTCATAATGTTGTACTGACCATGTATCTTACTCTAGATACTGTCTAGAATTACCCTACACCATTGCCCTCTATTATAAGCTCCATGTATCTATCTAAGAGCATCTGAAAAGACCGTGTTGTATCCACCTCCACCACTGTCGCCGCCAGTGCATTCCACACACCCACCACTCTGTGGAAAAACTTGCCCCTGACCCCTCTGTACCTACTTCCAAGCACCTTAAAAGTATGCCACCTCGTGTTTGCCATTTCAGGCGTGGGAAAAAGCTTCTGACTATCCACATGATCAATGCTTCTCACCTCTATCAGGTCACCTCCATCCTCCATCCCTCTAAGGAGAAAAGGCCAAATTCACTCAACCTATTCTCATAAAGCATGCTCTCCAATTCAGGCAATATCCTTGTAAATCTCATAGTATTCACATCCTTCCTGTAGTAAGGTGACCAGAACTGAACACAGTTCTCAAAGAGGGGTCTGGCCAAGGTCTTGCATAGCTGTAACATTACCTCATGGATCTTGAGCTGAATCCCACAGTTGATAAATGCCAATACAGTTGGCCCTCAGTATCCGCGGGTTCCGCATCCGCGAATTCAACGAATTGTGGATGAGGATCGAAAAAAAACCTGGAAGTTCTCTCTCCAGCACTTGTTGTTTGAGCACGTACAGATTTTTGTTTCTTGTCATTATTTCCTAAACAATACAGTATAACAACTATTTACATAGCATTTACATTGTATTAGGTATTATAAGTAATCTAGAGATGATTTAAAGCATACGGGAGGATGTGCGTAGGTTATATGCAAATACTACGCCATTTTATACAAGGGACTTGAGCATCCACGGAATTTGGTATCTGTGGGGGGGGGGGGTGCTGGAACCAAACTCCCTCGGATATTGAGGGCTAACTGTACAATGTATGCCTTCATAACACTGTCAACCTGCGCAGCAGCTTTGAGTGTCCTATGGACATGGACCACAAGATCTCTCTGATCCTCCACGCTACCAAGAATGTTAGCATTCAAATTTGACCTATCAAAATGAACCACTTCGCACTTAACTGGGTTGAAGTCCAATTCTCACTTCTCAGCCCAGTTCTGCATCCTATTGATGACCCACTAACCTCTGACAGCCCTCCAGACTATCCACAACACCCCCAACCTTTGTGTCATCAGCAAAGTTACTAACCCACCCCCACTTCTAGTTCTTCATCCAGGTCATTTATAAAAATCACAGAGGAGAGATCCCAAAACAGATTCCTGAGGCACACCACTGGTCACCGACCTCTGTGCAGAATACTAACCATCTAAAACCTCCCGTATACTTTAAATCATCTCTAGGTTACTTATACTACCTAATACAATGTTATACTGTATTGTTTAGAGAATAATAACAAGAAAAAAAATGCCTGTACATGTTCAGTACAGACTCAACCATCGTAGCTCTTCTGGGAACACTGATGCTGCATCGGCATTAGCCAATGCTGATTCTCCCGTGATCTTTAAATTCTTGAGGCTGTAGTGCTTTACATAGCTAGCCAGCCATCCCTTACTAGCCTTAAACTCCTTCCTCTCGCTCACAACACAAATACCAAATGAACAATGCTCAAGCTATGAATGCTGGAGAGAGACTTGAGGATCTGTGAAATGGCAGGAGGCTACAGTAGGGTATGCCTACACATCACTTCATTTGCGTGGATTCAGCATGGTGTTTGGCACGTGGCAAATTCAAGTTTTGCTTTTTGGAACTTTCTGGAATTTTTTTTGAATATTTTCGATCCGCAGTTGGTTGAATCCACTGATGCGGAACCCGTGGATACAGAGGGCCGACTGTACACTACATCCACTGCTCTACCTTCATCAATGTGTTTTGTTACATCCTCAAAGATTCTGGCATTGTACCAGATGACTGGAAAATTGCAAATGTTACTCTGCTATTTAAGAAGGGTGGGAGGCAGCAGAAAGGAAACTATAGAACTGTTAGCCTGACATCAGTGGTTGGGAAGTTGTTGGAATCGATTGTTAGGGATAAGATTGCGGAATACCTGGAGGCACATGACAAGATAGACCAAAGCCAGCATGGTTTCCTGAAAGGAAAATCCTGCCTGACTAACCTACTGCAATTGTTTTTGGAATTTACAAGCAGAGTGGACAAAGGAGTTGCAGTAGATGTGGTGTACTTGGATTTTCAGAAGTCCTTTGACAAGGTGCCGCACATGAGGCTGCTTAGCAAGATGAGAGCCCATGGAGTTACTAACATGGGTGGAACATTAGCTGATCGGCAAAAAGCAGAGAGTGGGAATAAAGGGATCTTATTCTGGCTGGCTACCAGTTACCAGTGGAGTTCCACAGGGGTTGGTGTTGGAACCGCACGGTATGTAAATGATTTGGACTATGGGATTAATGAATTTATGGCTAAATTTGCCAATGATACAAAGACAGGTGGAGGAGCGGGTAGTGTTGAGGAAACAGAGACTTAGATAGTTTAGGGGAATGGGCAAAGAACTGGCAAATGAAATACAATGTTGGAAAATGTATGGTCATGCACTTTGGTGGAAGAAATAAACAAGCAGACTATTACTTAGATGGGGAGAGAATTTAAAATGCAGAGATGCAAAGGGTCTTGGGAGTTGTGCAGGATACCCTGAAGGTTAACCTCCAGCTTGAGTTGCTGAAGAAGACAAAAGCAATGTTGGCATTGTTTCTAGAGGTATAGAATATAAGAGCGGGGATGTGATGTTGAGGCTCTATAAGGCACTCGTGAGACCACACTTGCAGTATTGTGTGCAGTTTTGGGTTCCTTAGTTTAGAAAGGATATACTGACATTGTAGAGGATTCAGAGAAGATTAATGAGAATGAGTCAGGAATGAAAGAGTTACTGTATAAAGAATGTCTGGCAGCTCTTGGGCTGTATTCCCTGGAGTTCAGGAGAAAGGGGGGGGGGGGGAATCTCATAGAAACATTTCAAATGTTAAAAGTCCTCAACAGATTAGATATGGCAAAGTTATTTCCCATGGTAGGGGAGTCTAGGAGAAGAGGGCACGACTTCAGGACTGAAGGATGTCCATTTAGAACAGAGATACGGAGAAATTACTTTAGTCAGAGGGTGGTAAATCTGTGAATTTGTTGCCACAAGCGGCTGTGGAGGCCAAATCATTGGATACATTTAAGGCAAAGATAGATAGGTTCTTGATTAGCCAGAGCATTAAAGGGTATGGGGTGAAGGCAGGGGAGTGGGGATGACTGGAAGAATTGCATCAGCCCATGATTGAATGGCAGAGCAAACTCTTATTAAGGCCGAATGGCCTACTGCTGCTCCTATATCTTATGGAATTCAATCAGGTTCATAAGGCATGACCTGCTCTTTACAAAACCATGCTGACTATCCAGAATCAGATTATGTCTCTCCAAGTGCTCATAAATCCTGCCTCTTAGGATCTTCTCCAACAAACTTGTCCACCACATGAAATCAGACTCTCTGGCCAACATTTCCTGGGTTATCTCTGCTCCCTTTCTTGAACAAGGGAACAACATTTGCAACTCTCCAATCCTTCGATATTTCTCCCATCCCTATTGATATGAAGATCGTCACCAGTCGTTCAGCAATCTCCTTCATCGCTTCCCATGCTAGCCTGGGGTTTATCTCGTCTGGCCCCAGTGAGTTATCTAACTTAGTGCTTTTCAAAAGCTCCAGCACATCCTCTTCCATAATGTCTATATGCTCAAGTGTTTGTCTGCTGAGATAGAGTGGATGTGGGAGGATGTTTCCTATGGTGGGGTAGTCTAGGACCACAGGGCACAGTCTCAGAATAGAGAACATTTGTTTGGAATGGAGATGAGGAATTTCTTCAGCTGGAAGGTGATGAATGTGGAATTTGTTGCTGCAAGGGCTGTAAGAGCCAGCTCATTATTGGGTATATTTAATGTGGAGGCCAGTAGGTTCTTGATTAGTCAGGGCATGAAAGGTTACAAGGAGAATGGGGTAGAGAGGGAAGTGCATCGGCCGTGATGAAAGGACAGAGCAGACTCGATTGGCCACATGGGACTAATTTTGCCCCTATTTCTGGTCTGCTGTGAGGAGGATGAGATGTACATAAACAGGCCTTGAGGTTTCTGTGTGTATTGAATATAATGTGACTGGTAGTGGCCTGCAGTGTCAGATGGCATATGTGGGAAGAGGAAAATGCTTGTTTCAGCTTGAAGACTTCATCTCTCTACAGATTTTACCTGACCTTGTTTTACTTCAGGTTTCTGGTATCTGCATTTTTAAAATGTTCTCTATTAAATGGAGATCAGCTGATGTTGAGAAACACTTAAGTCACTTTGTACATCATGTAATATGCATGTACGGAAAGAAATTAGGATAGCGTATATAATATGTTGGACTTCATTGCAAAAGGTTTAGATGACAAGATTAAGAAGTTACTGCAATGCGACCAACTTGGAAGTGGTGCATTAAAGGTTCCAAGTGCTGATTACTGGGGTGAGAATAATTAAATGAGCTTATGTTCTTCGAAGTTTGAGAGTTGAAAGTAAAGTACAAAGTTGAAACAACTTTGTAGTATGAATATTGAAAGGTTTCAATCAGCCAGAGAGTATATAACCGAGGAGGAGTAGAGATTTATCACTGTGGTTATAGAATGACTTCGTTCATTGGTTAACAAATCTTGCCTTTTTCTACCCCCAAAGAGGTTAGCACATTAAAGTTTCAGATTGAGAGACATTAGAATGCAAGGGAGTAGAGTTAAGGGGATCAAGCAGGGAAGCTGTGTTGGTAAATCAGCCATATTATGAATGCTATGAAGGTCAAAGTGGCATGATAAGTAGTCCTGCTATTTATTTTGCACTTGTGTTTCCTAGAATCTATGAACCACGTTGTAAGAGATAAGGGGATTGACTGACAAGTTATTTTCTGGGGTAAACTTGGGCGGTTGTGAAATATTTTGGCCACACTACAGTAGATGCATGTTCACTTACTTGCTTACTCAAGATTTCATTTTCATCAAGCCCTACATAATCAGGAGCATGTGTATCCTTCCAGAAGTGGGTAGGGAGATGATACAGGAAATACATTGGCAGTTGTCATTTTATTTATAAGCTTGTCTTGTGATCTGACCATCAGTCTTGAGACTGATGAGTCTTGAGATAGCAATGCTCTTTACCTGTTCCCAAATTTTATATTTGAAGGCCTTCAATGTCAAAATTCCATCCTAAAACCTCTCCAACTTTTGCCTTTATAATCTACCTCTTCCTCACCAAGTTTATGTTCACCTGTTCTAATGTATTTTTTCATTTGATAGCTGTCTTATGAAGCACATTGGGGTGTTTTTGCTATGATTAAGACACTATACAAATCAAAAATATTGTTGAGCAAGGGAAGGCATTGACAAGTAGAAGGATCAGCAGTAATGGAAAAGATTTAAAGTGGGTAGAGCTTCTTCAGCAAAGCACTTAATCTATAGCAGCTAGTTTATCTGAGCAATAAAGCCTCTCAATCAGGTCACCTTTGTATTCTTTTGAATCAAGTGATTGATTCAGTGGGCATGTTTTCCTTGAGTCGATTTGTATTATTTCCAAGCAATGGACATGCCTAATTAGAGAGGTGGTCTTTTAGTGTGTGTTTATGTCTGGTGTGCTCAATACCGCAGTTGAAATGAGTTCATTGTAGTAGTCACCTTCACGGTGACAGCTTCACTCTGAAGTGGCCTGATTGACTGTTTCGATCTGTCAACAGCTGCTGTATCTGGATGCATCTGCAAGTAAGTAGATTGTGGTCTTACTGACATTTCATGAAAGTAACTTGTAATAATAGCCTATTACTCAGCTGAAATTTTCTCTGGAATCAGAAGCAGTGTTAGCATTGTAGTTATGTTGGGACCCAGAGTGGTTTGAAGGTTCTTGGATAGTATTGCCTGGTGTATTTATAGTGTTATGGAGCAGTATGGCAAAGAAACAGGCCCATTAGCTTATCTAGTCCGTGCTGAACTATTCTGCTTAGATTCTGAAGAAGACATAGAGACACCACTAAGAATACAGAGTTAATGTGAGAAAACTCAAACTTGTCTCTTTTTAAAAGAAAAATTAATAACAAAATGAAGGATTGTAGAGCTGAAAAATCTGGGGCAGGGCAGCACAGTTAGAGCTGCAGTCTCACAGCACTATTAATCGGGTTCAGTCCTGACCTGCATTGGTGTTTTTGTGGAATAGTGATCCCTCTGACCTGGTGAGTTTTCTCTGAGTGCTTTGAGTTCCTCCCAAGTTCTAGTTTGGTAGGTAAATTGGCCGCTGTATGTTTCCCATGGTAATATACCATGGGAATATAGTTGGTGATCAGTGGAATGTGGGGCTGGAGGGGGGAAATTGATTGGAATATGGAAAAAATGAGCTACAGGGGGAAAATTTATAGGGGACTATAATTGCTGTGAATCAATATAGACTTTGGCTGAATGTGGTATATAGAATGGAAGTATGGGCTAAATGCGCAAAGGGATCAAGGTATCCTATGATGCCCTGATCATGATTTGCTAAAGACCAGTAATCAGTGCAAGTAATTAGGCAACATTGTTTTCATCATTCATCAAAGGATGTAGATGTGTTGGCAGCAGTTCAGTGATAGTTTCTTAATCTATTACGTGGAATAAGCAGGTTGTCTTACAAAGATTGGGCAGACTAGGCTTGTATCTGCTAGAGTTTAATGTAATTAGTTCTATTGTTTCTCAGCTCTGGACACCCAACTTGATCCTGACCTTGGGAGCTACCTGTGTGTTTCCTTTCTGAATGTTTCTCTGGGTGCACTCCAACATCCCAAGACATGGGTGGTATGTTAATTACCATCAATTACCACTTAGATTAATGGCAAAAAGATTCAAAGGGGTGTTGCCCAATATGTGAGAGTGAATAATTTGCAGGAGATCACTGAACTACATGAAAGTATGACTCTTCCTGATGAAAGGGCTAGGCCTAAAATGTTGGCTGTTTATTTACTTCCATAGATACTGCCTCACCGGCTGAGTTCTTCCAACATTTTGTGTGTGTGTTGCTTAAGTTGCAGTGATACAGTAATGTAATGATGACTAATAGGATTGTTTCTTTGGGAGCTGGTTGGTCCTGATGGGTTCAGCAGATTCCTTCCATGTCATTAGAAGTATAAAATAAGATTAGAGGGGTGAAAGGCACCTTGATCTGGTCATGCCTTGTTCTCATTGCTGCCATCAGGAAGGATGTAATTGAATTGTTGAATGAGTGCCTTCAGGCTTCTGTACCTGTTCCTTCCCCTCTGCCATCCAATTTCTGAATGGACATTGAACCCATGAGCACTAACTCACTATTTCTATGTTTGCACTTTTTTAAATTGAACTATTTAATATATATTATCTAAGAATGTATAAATTATGCAACTTTGAGACTTGTCTGCTTACAGGCCGCTGCAAAGCAAAAAAAACCAAAGAACCCAATTATATTAAAAAATAAAGACCAATACCTAATGCGCAGAGAAAGAGGGGAAAAATACAAATGATGCAAATGATGTGTGCCTGGAGACCTGGGATCTTTGCGATCTTCAGGCACAGAGCTCGAAAAAAAGTGACGTTAACGAACTTTTAACATCATAAACCAGCAAGTTGTTATGTCTCCCCGCTTGCTGGGAGAATGGAGACACCTCCTTCTCCCTTACTAGGGAGAGAGAGAACCTGTGGTATATCGAATGCTGGGTGAAATGCGAAGTCTTAGTGGTCTGCTGATGCTTTGCTCACACTTGAGTGCTCAGTGGCAGTGCCAATGCTTTTTTTGCCAGTGGGGGGAGGGACGATTGTTGCTCACTGCTGCTTACAAGCTGTGGGGGGGACTTTGGGGTTCTAACATTTAACTGTCATTCATTCTTTGGGGTACTCCTCTGTTTTCGTGGATGGTTGCCAAGAAAAAGCATTTCAGAATGTATATTGTATACATTTCTCAGATGTTAAATTGTACCTTTGAACAATAGAAGCGAGTGAGCAGCAACATCAGCATTCTGAACCAAATGGAGTCCTTAAATCTAAATCCCTAGAGCAGCCCAGAGTAGGCCCAAAGCCTTGGTATCAGTTCATTATATTAGCAGAGCAAATTGTCACAAAGTTTGCAGACATAAAGCACAGCAGCCGAGGGCAGTCTCACAGCCTCACCGTTTGGAGAGAGGAGTCCCCAGTCTATCAGGGCCAGCATTTAAATTGTCTTAACCAGCGGATTGTGACTCACATTCGGACTGGGCTCTGCCACGGCGAATTGTTCCAGGCCTGGAACATGCCACCCAGTGATTCGTTTCGGGCCTAAGTTTCACTGCCGAAGAACCCATTCTCGACCTCTCCAAAACGGCCTGATTCATCGTGATCCACCCTCGCACCTGTGTTAGTTGGACAGGCATGGGAAATCCACTGCCTCACCTTCTCTCCAAATCCTTCACTCCAACCAGCACTGCTTCAGCTCCAAGTGCATCGGGTTTGCAGCGCACCAGCATGGCACGTCTCTTGATTTCACTTCACCTTCGCTCACCTCTTCATTGTTTGCGATGATAGTGTACCACAATTTACTTTCTTCAAAAAATTATTAATGCTTTTAATTGAATTCCTTTGCTTTTGAACTACTAGTAGGCTGTTGCACACCTTCAGTAGCACCATCTTAAACGGGAAGATTCTGTATGTTCATACAGATGGATGTGGCCCGGGAATTATAAAGAGCTGAAGCGTGTAACAGCGCTGCACACCATAGAATGTGTGAGTGTAGCTGCCAATGTCTGTCATAATAATCATCTGTCTACCTTAATCATTATAGCATCGAAAGCCTGCATTCTAATCCACCAAGTGACCCTTCCATTAAGTAAATATACAGAAGTCATTGTAATTCAGTGATTTGAGAGAGAGGAATGGCAAAGCAAAACTGCAGTTCCTGACTGCTTGTTATATCCAGTCTATGCACCACAAAGGCAGTTGCTAGTTCATATTCTGGACTCTGCCAGTTTGATTAACGTCAACCACAACAGCATTTGGAAAGTTCTGTTGAAGAAACTGATCAGAAATCAGGTAATTTTGGTTGGAATATGGGGCTTTTGTAATATTGAAACATCCAAGATCGAATTTTCTAGTGATATTTGGATTTACTAAAGGAAACTTTTGGTTAACCACATTACCTTACAGTTTCTACTTTTTCTCGTCCAAGTTTCATTTAACCTTTCCTTCCTTTGTTCTCGTAACTGGTTCTCATAAGCTTTTGCACTCTCTTGAATTTTTTTTCTCTTTGCCAGTCTGGTACACTGTCTGTTCAACCTTGTCAGTCAGCATTGGTATGAACTTGATCAGTTCTCATCTGAATTCTGCAGTCTTTGACCTGAATAGCAATTAGATTCAGAATGACTCCTCTGGTTTTCATTTCCTCCTCCGTGGTCAGAAGCTTTAACAAATACAGTATGTAGTTTCACAGCACCCAGTTTTTTTCGACCTTGTTATCCTACTACTGTAATCTCAATAGCATTTTGCTCAATAATACAGTTTTCAACAGTTTAATGAATTGTGCTCGGTAATAATTTCAGAAAATACATACTACATCTTGGTTCTGAAGAACATCAAGTGGCCTCACACTTAGGAATATGGAAAACTGTGGGCAGGCTAGGTGTGCCATTCCTTAAATGTTTCTCGTTAAAAAGGGACTACCTAGCACATTGAATCAGAACCGAAGATCCAGCAACTGAGTAGTGATGAGGAGTGAGCTGAGAGCTCTTCCAGCAAGATTCAGGATTTCAAGTTTAATTTATTGAGCAAAAGCTGATGGAGGAGGATTTTTTTTAAAAAAGCACTGATTTCAAGAAACAATGATATTTTATGTTAAGCTGGAGAAAATTGCTTCGTTGAAGACTTGGAATGCAATTTAATTGGACCACTTAATTGCAACATCCATCAGTTCCCACAGAATAAATCTCATATCACTCTCACTATTTTAAGCTGTTGCATTATCTGCCTTTCTATAGGAGAGTTCCTGTTTGTAAAAATAGACAACTTGTTTGTTTGAAGAGCTGTCGTGTTGTATTTTCAGTAGTCTTTCTAAGTAGCTTACATCATCACTTGCCTTGCTAGTCACAATGTCCTGCTTGTCATTTTCAGGCTGCTTTAAAATTCTGTTAGAAATGGAAACATTGCCACAAGAGGAACAGATCGAATATTCCTAATGTGCATTGAGCGGAACTTCTGTTTGGTTTAAGCGAGTGACTTTTCAAATAGTACATGTGTTGCAGGGTTAATGGTGATTGCACTGATTTCTTGTTCATATCCTTTTGTTGTCTGCCTACTTGTACTAGTATTGACTTTGTATGAAAATGTTTAGAAAAAGCTAGAGATATTGAGGAATGTTCATTTTCCATTTCAAAAATTAGAATTTAAGCATCTTGGTAAAATTATGAGTAAAATTCATTTTACTTCATCAGTTCCAAATTTATGAAAGGTATGAGGCTGTCTTGCAGCCTCTCTGAGGATTGTATTAGTTTTAGGGCTGCTGGAAGCTGATTAAGACTTTTCAGTGACTAGTTAGTTGTAGGCAATGCAAACGTTTTAGAAGTGAGGTTCCAGACAGTGGCATCTTGAGTTTATATTTTTAATTTTCCTTTTCTTTTTAGAAGCAAACACTGAGCAGGACTTCTGTGGAATTTGGAACAGCTCTTCCCTGAAGATATTGGTCCTGGCTGCTGGTCCTGTGGCCTGTACATCTGCAGCCAGTGTAGCCAGGCCTATGCGCTGTGCTTCATGTCTCCTCTGAGTTGTGGCTCAGTAACGCAATGTGCCTTTTGGACACCATGGAAGTGGGGAAATATAGTAACAACGCAGTTCCAGAGAGAAGCAAAGGAGTTCTCTTGGAGCCCTTCAATCATCAGGTTGGTGGGCACACCAGCATGATGCGCTATGATGACCATACTGTTTGTAAGCCCCTCATCAGCCGGGAGCAGCGCTTCTATGAGTCACTGCCACCAGAAATGAAAGAATTTACTCCAGAATACAAAGGTGAGATGTCAAAATTCCTTTAACATAAATTAATAGTAATCCAGTGGAGTTTTTCTAATTCCTTTTTATCTGTCAAATGATTTTAAGTGCAAATCCCAAGGTAAGATTGAATGATATTTGCTACTCAGATGAAAGGAGAACAATTTGGCAGGATTTTTGACTGTTCTTACATCTTTGATTGAAAATCAATTAATGAAAACCAGATCTGATTTTTATATACATAGTGATAAATCGGGTAAACTGTTAGCTAACCAATTGAAGAATGCTTCGGTTAAACGTCAGATTATTAAGATTCGTCAACAGAATGGTGAATTGACAGTTAACCATGATGAGATAAACAAATCTTTTCAAGATTTTTATACCTCCCTGTATCATTCTGAATTCCCTCATGATCATAATATCATGCATGATTTTCTTGGGAAATTGAATTTTCCAAAATTATCATTAGATGATCTTTCAATATTAGAAACTTTTATTACGGATGCAGAAATTAAAGGGGTTGTTTCCTCTATGAATTCTGGGAAACCACCAGGTCCAGATGGGTTTACAGTAGAATTTTTTAAGTGTTTTTCCTCTACTCTTTCTCCTTGGTTATGCAGGGTTTTTGAAGAAGCAATTAGATTAGGTAAACTGCCACAATCTTTTTATAGAGCTTCCATTTCTTTAATATTGAAAAAAGATAGACCCCACCGACCGTGCATCCTATATACCAATATCCTTATTGAATGTAGATTCCAAGATGTTTTCCAAGTTACTGGCGTCCAGGCTGGAGAAGGTATTACCTTAAATTATCTTGGAAAATTAAACTGGTTTTATTAAAAATCGCTATTCTTTTTTCAATATTAGGAGATTATTGAATATTGTTTATACTCCTTCACCTAACACCTCAGAATGTGCCATTTCATTAGGTGCGGAGAAAGCATTTGATAGAGTTGAATGGCCATACTTATTTACGGTGCTTGAGAAGTTTAATTTTAGTTTGACATTCATATCCTGGATTAAACTGATATATCATATTTCAGTAGCCTCAGTCTTTACTAACAATCAAAGATCTCCCTTTTTTCGTTTATTTCGGGGGTACCAGGCAAGGCTGTCCTCTTAGTCCATTATTATTTGATATTGCTTTAGAACCTTTGGCAATTGTTATTAGAGACTCACCGAACATTTTTGGCATTACTCGTGGGATGGATACACATAAGTTATCATTATACGCAGATGACTTGTTATTATATATTTCTGATCCTGAGAAATCCATTCCTGTAGTTATATCATTGTTGGCTCAATTTAGTAATTTTTCCGGGTATAAATTAAATCTTAATAAGAGTGAATTGTTTCCCTTAAATAGACAGGTTCCAATTTATGAAAATTTACCTTTTAAATTAGTTAATGATTCTTTTATATACTTAAGGATTAAAATTACAAAAAATCATAAGGAGTTATTTAAGGTTAATTTTTTACCCTTAATTGATCAGATTAAATGTTTGTTCACTAAATGGTCACCATTATCTTTATCTCTGATAGGTCGGATTAATGCTATTAAGATGATTATTTTACCCAAGTTTTTATAATATTTCAAGCGGTACCAATTTTTATTCCGAAATCTTTTTTTGACAATGTTGATTCAAAAATTTCCTCATATATATGGCAGAATAAAAATCCTAGATTAGGTAAAAAACAATTTACCTAAGGAGGGAAGGTGGATTGGCATTGCCTAATTTTAGATTTTATTATTGGGCAATTAATATCCGATATTTGATATCAACGTTAAAGGATTGGGATTTATCTTTTAGCCCCATTGGGTAAACCTGGAAACTAAATCTGTACAAGGATTTTCATTGGCTTCTATTTTAGGGACTTCTCTTCCCTTCGCTCTTTCTAAATTGCAGAAACGAATTGACAATCTGATAGTTAAACATACTTTACGTATATGGTTTCAATTTCAGAAATTTTTTGGGTTGAATCAATTTGTTTTAACTATTCCTATTGTATCCAATTTCTTTTTTCATCCTTCTCTTATAGACCAAGCTTATTCAGCTTGGAAGACTAAAAGATTACTACGATTTTCTGACTTATTTTTGGCTAATTGTTTTATGTCTTTTGAACAATTATCTAATAAATATAATTTGCCTAGATTTCATTTTTTTTTTAGATATTTACAGATTAGGAATTTCTTAAATACTGTACTTCCTACCTTTCCAAATCTTGAGTCTTCGGGTATTTTGGAGAATTTGTTACAACTAAATCCTTCTCAGAGAGGTGTAATATCAAAACTTTATAATATAATTAGGAAAATATGTTCAGAGGCCTTTTATAAGATTAAAAATGATTGGGAAAGAGAACTTAACCTTACTATCCCTATTGAGAATTGGGATAAAATTCTTCAATTAGTTAACTTATCATCTATATGTGCTAAACATTCATTAATACAGTTTAAAGTTGTGCACAGGGCTCATATGTTCAAGGATAAATTGGCTTGTTTTTATTCCCATATAAATCCTATATGTGACAGATGTCATTCTGAGATAGCGTCTTTAACTCATATGTTTTGGTCATGTCCGCTTTTGAAAAAATATTGGAAAGACATTTTCAATATTATTTCCACGGTACTGAACATTGATTTACAACCTCATCCTATTATTGCAATTTTTTGTTTACCAATGATGGACTCAATCCATTTATCTTCTTCTGCTTGTCGAATGATTGCATTTCTTACATTAATGGCTAGAAGATCTATTTTGTTGAATTGGAAAGAAATTAATCCCCCTACCGTATTTCATTGGCTTTCTCAAACTATGTTATGTCTAAATTTGGAGAAAATTTAGAAGTGTTGTATTTGACCCGTCTATTAAATTTGAAAAGACATGGAGACCATTTATTTAATATCTTCATATGATGTAATTTGACCCTGTTCCAAGCCTATTCGTTTTTTCGGATTTTGATTTTATATGTTGAGAGGATTGGAGTTGGCGACACTGATGATTTTGTACTTTTTTTAATATACACTTTTTTTTCCTTTTTTCTTTTTTTTCTCTTTAATAGTTAGTGTTAGGTTGTTAGATTAGTTTTTCTTAGGGTTAATTTTTTTTTCTTTTTCTCTTTTCTGTTTTTAATATATATATGATACACCTAGTTTTGTTTTGTTTATATGATATTTGTATCATTCATGATTTGGGAAGACTTAACTACATTGTACCTATTGCTTGTGTATCTTTTTATGTTCAGTTTAACTTTGTAAGTTTGTAATCCCACTATTTATGTACTAATCTTATGTTGATATTAATAATAATAATAATAAAAAGATTGAAAAGAAGAGGATTTTTGACTATTCAATGAATCTGTTGATCTCAGAAGTATTAAATGGATGTGTGTATGACCACATAAAGTAGTTTCAACACTAGAGAACAGGATTGTTAAAAAAATTCATCCTTAATGTTTGTTAAGTCAAGCTCCAGGTTTTATTAGTGGATGTATATTGTACTCACCAAACTTGTAATATTGGTTCTAGCATATTCTCCATAAAAATAAGAAATATAGTCCAGAGTAGAGTATCGAGCTTGTCGTGCCTGCGCTGGCATTCAACAAGATCAACATTGAAAGGCCATGGATTCAGTGCCACCTACCTGCCTTTCCCCTTTTACCTTTATTTTCTTTACTGTGCAAAAATGCCTTAAATATATTTAGTGAACTAGACTTTACTGCTTCCCTGGGCAGAGAATTCCATAGATTCATTGCAAAAGCAGTGCATTCTCATCTGCATATAAAATCTATCCCCTCAATCCTAATGCTATGTTACCTACCAGTGGAAACAGCTTTCCTGCCTCTATTACTTATGACTTACATAATTTTATGTTTCTATATGATTGCTTCTCATTTCTCTGAATTCTACTGAGTATAGTCCCATGTACTCAGCCTCTTCCCTTATCTCAACCTGATAAACCTCCTCTGCACCACCTCAAGCTGGTATAGGTTGACTACCATTTATCCAAAATCCAAAAGTTTCTGAAATTTGACCTCACATGTAATGAACAGAGATTAATGAAAAATAGAATAACACTGCATAAAGTGAGAAATGAAGATCTTGATCATGTATCATTAGTGTCAGCGTGAAGGGTGTGCTGATCATGAAATAAGCAAAAATCTATCACGAGCTGAAAATTGAAGGTACACTACACTGTGAATGTTCTGCAGGCTGGTTGCAGAAATTTATGAAAAGGCATGGCATTAAATTTTTAAATAATCTACTGATCATCTGTCATCAGAACAAGTCTACGATGCTGATTGTTTTTATGCCTTACATAAAACATAAGAAAAATAAAATGCAGATACAGTGTACCATAACCTTTTAATCAAAACACAAGCATTGTACGTGGAGACTGAAAGCCTGCCATTATTTGTTGTTCAAGAGCTGATTCAGGTATTCTCCCGATGTTGCTGTGCTGCTTCTGTTACCCTACACACATTATACTTTCATTATTTTAATGGTATGTAATTTTTACTAAGTGCATATATGTGATAAACAAGTGTAAGACAAAGACTGCTTACTGGGAGCACGTAAATTCCAAGTCAGAACAGATAGCAATTCCAAGCTATCTCAATATATATTCCAAAATACGAAACACTTCTGCCCCCAAACATTTCATATGAGGTACTCAAACTGTACATCTTTTCTCAAGCAGGGCGACCAGGTATGTCGTCACCAATATTCTCTACAATTACAGCATGACCTCCTGCTCTCTGTAGTAAAGAAGGATAGTATTCCATTTGCCTTGATAACCTGCTGCACCTGCTAGCCAATCTTTTGTAATTCATTCACCAGCATTTCTGACTCCCTTTGCACAACAGCATGCTGCAGTCTTTCACATTTTAAATTAGTGGTCACCAACCTTTTTAAGCCCAAGATCCCCTACCTTGGCCTAAGTGAAAGGCAAGATCGACCCCAAATCAATTAGTTATACACATGCGCACCAGGGCAGAACAGACCAGAAGTAAAACTCCGCAACCCGGAAGTAGAAATAATGTACAAACCCCATTTCCAGAAAAGTTGGGATATTTTCCAAAATGCAATAAAAACAAAAATCTGTGATATGTTAATTCACGTGAACCTTTATTTAACTGACAAAAGTACAAAGAAAAGATTTTGAATAGTTTTATTGACCAACTTAATTGTATTTTGTAAATATACACAAATTTAGAATTTGATGGCTGCAACGCACTCAACAAAAGTTGGGACAGAGGTATGTTTACCATTGTGTTACATGACCTTTCCTTTTAATAACACTTTTTAATTGTTTTGGAACTGAGGATACTAATTGTCGTAGATTTGCAATTGGAAATTTTGTCCATTCTTGCTTGATATAAGACTTCAGCTGCTCAATAGTCCGTGGTCTCCGTTGTCTGATTCTCCTCTTCATGATACGCCATACATTTTCAATAGGAGATAGATCTGGACTGGCAGCAGGCCAGTCAAGCACACACACTCTGTGTCTACAGAGCCACGCTGTTGTAGCCCGTGCAGAATGTAGTCTGGCATTGTCCTGCTGAAATAAACATGGACGTCCCAGGAAGAGACATCGCCTTGATGGCAACATATGTCTCTCTAAAATCCTAATATACGCCTCAGAGTCAATGGTACCTTCACATACATGCAACTCACCCATGCCGTGGGCACTGATGCACCCCCATACCATCACAGATGCTGGCTTTTGCACCTTTTGCTGATAACAATCAGGATGGTCATTTTCATCTTTGGCACGGAGAACTCGACACCCGTTTTTTCCGAAAACTAGCTGAAATGTGGACTCATCTGACCACAGCACACAGTTCCACAGTCTTTCAGTCCATCTGAGATGAGCTCGGGCCCAGAGAACTCGCCGGCGTTTCTGCATAGGGTTGATGTATGGCTTCCTCCTTGCACAATGCAGTTTCAAGTTGCATTTCTGGATGCAGCGACGGACTGTGTTCAGTGACAATGGTTTTCCGAAGTACTCCAGAGCCCAGGAGGCTATAATTGTCACAGTAGCATGACAGTTTCTTAGGCAGTGCTGCCTGAGGGCTCAAAGATCACGCGCATTTAACAGTGGTTTCCGACCTTGCCCTTTACGCACTGAGATGTCTCTGAATTCTCTGAATCTTTTCACAATATTATGTACTGTAGATGTTGAAAGACCTAAATTCTCTGCAATCTTGCGTTGGGAAATGTTCCTTTTGACCTGACTAACAATTCATTGGCACAAAGGGGTGAGCTACGACCCATCCTTGCTTGCAAAGACTGAGTCTTTGGACGCTGCTTTTATACCCAGTCATGATACCTCACCTGCTACCAATTAGCCTGCTTAATGTGGAGTCTTCCAAAATGGTGTCACTTGAATATTCTGTGCACTTTTCAATCTTATTTTAACTCTGTCCCAACTTTTGTTGAGTGTGTTGCAGCCATCAAATTCTAAATTTGTGTATATTTACAAAATACAGTTAAGTTGGTCAGTAAAACTATTGAAAATCTTTTCTTTGTACTTTTGTCAGTTAAATAAAGGTTCACGTGAATTAACATATCACAGATTTTTTTTATTGCATTTTGGAAAATATCCCAACTTTTCTGGAAATGGGGTTTGTATGAACACCAGGGGTCACCACCCATTTTTGCACCGCGGACCGGTTTAATATTGACAATATTCTTGCGGTCCGGCTGAGGGTGGAGGGTGTTAAACACGACCGGAATAGACTCGAAGCGATACTCAAAGCAGGTTCCTTATGTCCAGTCTATTCCGCAATTTAGTTTTCGTGGCTCTCAGCACTTAGCTGCTGTCCTGCTTGCTCACGTTTTTTCCGCTGGAAAAAAACTCAAACGGGTTTGTTTTTAATGCAGGGTGCTTGGACTCAAGGTACCGAAGCAGTTTTGAGTGCTTCATTGCCTCATTAGACAGCCGCCCTCCGCCAGATGCCTTGGCCAGGTGCGGCTGTTCCCGTGCCGGGGCAGTGGCAAACGCAGTCCGGAGAGAGTGACCAACCGAACGAGGAGTGCGACAGGGTGTGTGCCCGCCCCCCCTTGTAGGATCTATCGGCTGACAAAAGTTTGTCTCAGGATGACTTTCAGTAAATCGCAGTGAGGTAGTGGCTCTGCTACTTATGAAATCCTGGAGTCCAAATTAGGTCGTCTGTGACTATTTTAGTACCGTGTTCCCCACGAACATTCGGTGTGCTAAACAGGTTTAGAGGCAGCACCCTAGTCCGCGCTCTAGTTCAGAAGCAACGGCACTTCCCGTCAGCTGTGTGAGGTGGCCGGTTACCCGAGGCCAACCAGTGATCCCTGGCGCTAGGGTATCATTGCGTTTAGGCAACTGATGACCTTGCATGTATTTAAGTTCAACAGTGAGCGTGATGAAATGAGGAAAGGTGCAGCTGACTCATATCGTTTCATATTGCCAAATCATCGTTTCCTCGTGGCCCGGTGGTTGGGGATCACTGAAGTACACTCTGTAGTGCGTGGCAGAGGAGCTACACGCATGCGCACTGGGCAGAATAAACGGAACTAAAACCCCACAACCCGGAAACAATCTCTCAGCGGTACTTGTGTATTTTCATTTTTTCCCGGGATCTACTGGGAAAATCTCAAAGATCGACCAGTCGATCGCGATCAATGGGTTGGCGACTACTATTTTAAATAATAGCTTGCTATGCTTGGTTTCCTGTTCTGAAGTAATACAATAATCCAATAGTGCTTGCAGCATTCTGGTTTGAGTAAGTGCACACAAGTGTAAGGCTGTCTTTCATTAATGTGGAAAATGCTGGTTTTGGCTACTAGTTAAAATTCGGAGTTTAAAAGTTTGAAATAACTCATCAAAGTACATATGTCACCATTTACAACCCAAGATTAATTTTCTTGTGGACATTCACAGTAAATACAAAGAATCAATGAACAAAATACACACAACAGTGGACAGGCAACCAATGTGCAAAAGACAACAAACTGCAAACACAAAAAGAAAAAAGAAAAATAATAAATAAGCAATAAATATCGGACATGAGATGAGGAGCCCTTGAAAGTGAGTCCATAGGTTGTGGGAACTGTCCATTGATGGGGTGATGATTTGAAGTTGAGTGAAGTGATCTCTGGTTCAAGAGGGGTAATAACTGTTCCTGAACCTGGGGATGTGGATCCTGAGGCTTCTGAACCTCCTTCCTGAAGGCAGCAGCAAGAAGAGAACATGGACTGTATGGTTAGGTCCTTGATGTTGCTTTCCTGTGACAGCATTCCTTGTAGATGTGCTCAGTTTTGGTGAGGGCTTTACCCGTGATGGGCTGGGCTGTATCCACTACTTTTTGTAGGCTTTTATTGAGAAGTCAGATAAGCAGGCCCCAGAACTTAGACCCACATGGCACCTAGCAATGGAGTTTGCTTGTACTGTGGTGTAGGGTTGAAAAGCTGTGTGTTTGGGATTCCTGGCAATTAGGTTTCAGAGTTTAAGTCATTTTTACATTTATTTTAATAACTTGAATAATTTTTTAGTATTTCACTATTTTTAATTCTTGTAGGTTGTTAATTTTTACTTCATTTAAATCTATCTAAATTTCAAATGTCACATTAGATTCATTTAAATGTTTTACAAAGCAACTGGCTCTTACCCAGATTTGCATCTTCTCAAACGCTGTTCCCTGAGCTTACTTGCTTCTGAGGCTTTATTGAATATTTCCTGGGTGCTTGATTGGTCTTTGGCATCCAAACAAATGAGAAAAAAATTACAAGTGTTGTGTCCTGGCAGTGGATTAATCCAGCTTCCTTTGGTCCATTAAAGTAATTGATACCAGCACGATCGGGATTCCTGATCACAAAATCAGGTATTCTTTGAATTATGGGTGTGACACACCGTCTGGTATCTAATGAAAATGGCTGCTCCTCGTCTGAGTTTCTATCTTGATTTTTTTTTACTGAATTACTATGTCTAGGGGGTGATGAGATTTGGTTGTCATGCTAGTCTGGAATAGACTTTTATCAAAATATGCATTGCACAAGGAATGGAATGGAGAGGCCATGGCTGTTTGTGGTACTATGTGTATAATTGGTGAACACAGACCCACCAGCCTGAGATGTTGGCAGATCTCACTATATTTGCTGGTTTGAAAGCTCAAGAATGTACTTGTATTATAGAAACAGGAACTTGGGTTTGTGTTCCACAAGCGTCAAAGATAGAGGCTATCTAAAGGCAATGGACAAATCATCTTGATGGGGTAGATTTGACAAAAGACTTCCTTAGTCTGAGGATTCAAGAAATCTCAAACTCTACCCAAAACGTTATGGTGCTGAAAATCAACTGAAATATTCAAAGTAGGTTAGAGCTGAGAGCATGATCAGATCGATGGCTTAATAATTAAGAGGTTAACTGACCAACCATTGGTCCAGTAAGCAAATATTATCTCTGGTTGCACATCCAATGGCTTATCAGTCACTATTGTTTGCTCGATGGTCATCTTTTGTAATTCCCACTTAAATGAGGTTTTTTTATTTAATCGACATGAGTTTTTCAGGCTGAGCCAGTATTTAATTGCACATCCCAAGCTGTCCTGAGAAGGTGGTGTGTTGCCTTCTTAAATTACTGCAGTCCTTGAGGTGTGCGAAAACCCACTGATATGGTAGCTGTTATATATATTCACAGCAATATTTTTCCAAGTCAGGATGGTGTTGGCTTGGGCGATTTCCAAGTAAAGGTGTTCTGTTTTTTTATTTCAAATTTCCAACATCTGCATTTTTAAAATTGTAAAACACTACTTAGTGTTTCTAAGTCTGTACTGTGCTCAGTAATATCAAATGTGCTAACAGTCTGACATTTGTAATGAATGTATTATTTATTTCATTTATTTGTTCTTACAATCACAAGGAAATTAATCAGTCCTTTGGTGCTGCTCCATAATTTATTTAATTCATAATGGATCAACATCTTAACTCCACTTAACTCTATTTGTTTTTGTAACCTTTAATACCCATGCTTAACAAAATTCTTAAGATATTTCAGTTTATAAATTTTCATTTGACTGACAACCTCAAAATCTACTTGTGGATATTTCCGAATTTACACCATGTTTTGTGCCTGAGGGAGGATAGTGCTTGATATTGTAATCAAATGACCTAACTCTAAATTTAGGGTTTTGGTTCCCAGTTCTCAGTCCTTCCATAAAAGGAAAATTTTCAGCTACAAAAACAAGTGGCTGGGAATACTCAAGTACTGTGCGTGTTGGAAGGGAGTAGAGAGGGAGAAAAACAGGCAATCTTTCAAATCAATGAACATTGATAAGAACTGGAGTAGTAAGAAAGCAACCCTGGTTTATGTTGAGAGATATGGGATGGGTGATACCTTGGTTGCCTTTATGAAACTTCTTAATAATCTCAAATATATTCATTCTATCATTTTTTTTCTGAAGGCAAGGTAAGTCTTGCAAATCTACAGCTTTATTATTTATCATTTTGGTCTAAGTATCATTCCTGTTCCAAGAATAGTTTATTTTCTGAATTGAATGTGATTCTCTGTATGGTAGGGTGGGTGCAGAGGGAGTTGAACTGAAAGCTCTAGTAACCATGATATAGAACATAGGACAATGCAGATATGAACAGGCCTTTTGGCTCTCAATATTCTGATGTGTGATTAAACTAATTGTTCCTGTCTGAACATGTTCCATATCCGCACATTCTCTTAATTGTCTAGCTTTGTTTTCTCTCTGCTCCTTCTTTCTTATTCCCTTTCTCCTTTCTCCCACCTGTTTGTTCTACTCCCCTAAGTGGTCCACCATAGTTAATGAAGTGCAAGTTTGAATTTGGAAAAGTATTTACTCTATTTCCTACTTATACTGGCCTTTTGCACTCAGTTTCTGTAACTCCTTTGAATCTTGAGCATGCTTAGTACTATTTCATTGTGTTGATAATTATTTTATATTGATACTGAAAATATTAGACTATAGAATTAAGACTCTTCGCAGAATTAAGCCATTGAAAGCTTTTGAACTTATAGTCCTTTAACATCTTTGGACTATTTTTACTGTGCCCATAGTCTGTTTTTTATCAATTATGCTATTGTTTGCACTGTTGTAACTATGTGGTTTTGTGCAGGTCTTGTAGCTTTAGTTTTTGGTCTTGTTTGGTGGATTTGGAGCTCCTTTCCGGGGAACGCGCTAAGATGGTAGCGTGATATTAATACGCAGCAGCCTTTCTGGACTCTGGACTGGGAATTGCCAAACGTTATGTGGATTTTCTAGTGTAGTCTGTTTTGTCATACGCTTTTGTGATATCATTCTGGAGGAATGTTGTCTCATTTTTTAACTGCATTGCATTTGTGGTTTCTAAATGACAATAAACTGAATCTGAATCTGAGTCTGCTCTGCCATTCCACCATGACTGATCTATTATTCCTCTCAACCCCATTCTTCTGTCCTCTCCCTGTAATCTTTGATACCCTTACTAATCAAGAAACTATTATTCTCTGCTTTAAATTTGCTCAATCATTTGACCATGGCAATGAATTTTCATCACCTTCTGGCTAAAGAAATTCCTCTATTCTAAAGGGGCGTCTTCTATTCTGAGGCTGTGCCCTCTGGTCCTAAACTCTCCTACTATAGGAAACATATCTCCACGTCAACTGTATCTCGGCCTTTAAATATTAAATAAGTTTAAGTGAGATTTTGCGCCCGCATCCCATTTTTATAAATTCCAGTGATTACAGGCTCAGAGCAATCAAAAACTTTTCATACAATACTTTAACCCCTTCACTCCCGGACTAATTCTCGTGGATGTCCTCTAGACTTTCTCCAGTGCTTTCTCTGAACTATTCTTTCTTAGATAAGGGGCCCATAACTGCACACAAAACTCCAAAGATGGTCTGACCAATGCCAAAAAAGTGCTTCAGCATTACATCATTGCTTTTATATTCTGGTCCTCTTGAAATTAATTCTAACATTGCATTTGTCTCCAGCTATTCTGGCATGGATGTTGTGTAATGATCCTGAATTGGTTAGGGAGTTTAAGTTAAAATAATTCTTAGGGGCAAGTGATCATAATATGATCAGTTTCACCCTGAAATATGAGAAGGAGAAGCTAAAGTGAGATGTTTCAGTATTACAGTGGAGTAAGGGAATTGCAGAGGCATGAGAGAGTAGTTGGTCAGAATTGATTGGAAAAGAACACTGGCAGGGATGATGGCAGACCAGCAACAGCTGAAATTTCTGGAAGTAATTCGGAAAGCACAGAATATATGCATCCCAAAGAGGAAGTGGTATTATAAAGGAAAGACAACATAACAGTAGCTAACAAGACAAGTCAAAGCCAACATAAAATCCAAAAAGAGGACATATAATAGAGCAAAAGTTAGTGGGAAGTTAGAACATTTGGGAGCTTTTTAAAAACCAACAGAACACAATTTAAAAAATCATTAAGAAGTTCAAGATGGAATGTGAAAGTAAGCTAGCCAATAATATTAGAGGATACCAAAAGTTTCTTCAGGTACCTAAAGTTTAAAAGAGGTGAGAGCGAATATCGGACTACTGGAAAACAAATAATGGGAGACAAGGAAGTGGCGGACCAACTGAGTAAGTATTTTGGATCTGTTTTCACTGTGCAGGATATGGTGGAAGTTCCACCTGTCATGGGTCATGAAGTGTGTGAAGTTACCATAACTAGTGAGAAGGTTCTTGAAAAACTGAAAGGCCTGAAGGTAGACAAGTCACCTGGACCAGATGGTGTACACCACAGAGTTCTGAAAGAGGTGGCTGAAGAGATCATGGAAGCATCAGTAATGATTTTTCAAGTTCACTAGATTCTGGAATGGTTCTGGAAGACTGGAAAATTGCAAATGTCACTCTGCTCTTCAAGAAGGGAGAGAGGCAGAAGAAAGGAAACTATATGGCCAGTTAGTCTGACCTCAGTGTTTGGGAAGATGTTGGAGTCGATTATTAAGGATGAGGTCTCAGTTCTTGGAGGCACATAATAAATAGGTCGTAGTCAGCATGTTTTCCTCGATGGAAAATCTTCTCTGACAGATCTATTGGAATATTAAGAAATAGCATGCAGGATAGACAAAGGAGAATCGGTGGAAATTGTGTACTTGGATTTCCAGAAGGCCTGACAAGATGCTACACATGAGGCTGCTTAACAAGCCCCAAGCACATAGTGTTACAGAAAAGATTCTAACATGGATAAAACAGTGGCTGTTTGGCAGGAGGCAAAGAGTGGGAATGAAAGGAGCCTTGTTGGCTTCCGGTGACTGTTCTGTGTTGGAAGCAATTCTTTTTATGTTATATGTCAATGATTTGGATGATGGAATTGATGGCCTTGTGGCCAAATTTGCAGACAATATGAAGTAGAGGGGCAGGTAGTTTTGAGGAAGTGGAGTGAGTACAAAAAGATTAGGAGAATGGGCAAAGAAGTGACAGATGGAATGCAGTGTCTGACATGCACTTTGGTAGAAGAAATTAAAGGGTTCACTATTTTCAAACTGGAGAGACAATACGTAAAGAGACTGGGGATTCCTTGTGCAGATTTCCCTAAAGATTAATTTGCAGGTTGAGTAGGTGGTGAAGAAGGCAAGTACACTGTTAGCATTCATTTTAAGAGAACTAGAATATAAAAGCAAGAATGTAATGTTGAGACTTTATAAAGCACTGGTGAAGCCTCACTTGGAATATTGTGAGCAGTTTTGGGCCCCTTAGAAAGGATGTGCTGAAACTGGAGTGGGTTCAAAGGAGGTTTACGGAAATTATTCCAGGATTGAATAGCTTGTTAAATGAAGAGCATTTGATGGCTCTGGACCTGAATTCACTGGAGTTCAGAAGAATGAGGGGTGACCTGATTGAAACCTATCGAATGGTGAAAGGCTTTGAGAATGTGAGTGGGGAAAAGATGTTTCCTATGGTGGGAGAGTCTAAGACCAGAGGACGTAGCCTCAGAATAGTGGGTTGTCCTTTCAGAACGGAATTGAGGAGGAATTTCTTTAGCCAGAGAGTGGTGAATCTATGGAATTCTTTGCCACAGGCGGCTGTGAAGGCAAAGTCATTGGTTATATTTAAAGCTTTCTTGACAATACCTGCCCCTCCTGCAGTTTTTGTATTATCTGCGAAGTTGGCCACAAACCCATTAATTTATTCATCCAAATCATTAATGTATAATGTGAAAAGAAGCAGTCCTAAAGCTGTGGAATCCTGTGGAACACCACTCATCACCTGCAGCCAACCAGAAATTGACCCTTTATTCCTACTCTTTGCCTCTTGTCAGACAGCTAATCTTCAATACATGATAGTATCTTTCCTGCAAAACAAAGTGCTCTTATTATTGCAACTAAGAGTCAGTCCAACAACAATTTGCATAACTCATAAAGGATAATTTTGTATTAGCTTTGCGTCAAAGTCCAGTATCTGCAGATGCTACAATCTGAAATAGAAACAGGAAATATTGGGAATGCACCTTCAACTTGAAATGTTAAGCTTCCACAGCAGCTGCTTGGCTTGCAGAGTGCTTCCAGCATTCTCTGTATATATTCAATTTACTTGTTAATTAGTCAGCATGTGTTTTCACACATTTCATTGGAGCAGCTATTAAATGAAAATATGCTGGGCTGGCTATTAGCAGGTTAAGTAAACTAAAACTGAGTGAGCTGCAACATGTTCCCAATGTCCCTATGTAGATGCAGCTTAATACAAGTGAGATAATTTCCAAAGTGGTGACGGTGCTACTGCAGTCAAACAGTAGTCTTCTCTGGGTTCTGATACCTGTATCACATTCTAATGCTAAAATAAGACAGCCTATATTTACTTTGAAAGCTTGATGGATTTAGTAATGTTATTTTAAGAACATTTATGCTAGTTACTCAGCCATACGGAGACGTTTGTAGCATTGATTCTCCCTGAGGACAGGGGTTGTCCCTATTCTCAATTTCTCAAGAGTTAAAGTAGGAAAGTCAAAACTTATTTTTTATCTCCTCTTGTGCTATCACCTCCCCCAGTCCCCCAAAGATTAAGGATGTCTAGCATCTGGATTCTGCAGGAATTTGAGGCCACTATGGGAATGATATTGATGGGTTTAAGAGATAGAAACTGATAATGCTTCATATGATGACTTCTGTGTGCTCCTCATTTGAGGTTTTCAATATTATCCCAAATTGTTTAATTTGAGTGTTCATGGGGGAGATGTTCCCAGGAGTCGGTAGGAGTTGTATTTAAAAGGAGCATGTAAATTGAGTATATTGTTGATTCATCATCCCTGTCCACCATGACAGCTTGGAATGAAGTGTCTGCTTCAGGGATCTGGGGTCAGGCATGCAAATCATGCAACTTCTGAACATGCCAGGCAGTATCCATGGAAAAGAGTCACAGTCGACATTTTGGGCCGAGACCCTTCATAGGACTCTGCCTGAAACGTTGACTATAGATGCTTCCTCCAGCATTTTGTGTGTGTTGCTTGGATTTACAGCATCTGCAGATTTTCTCTTGTTTGTGGAAGGACAACCAATGTCAGCTGCTTCTCTCAAGCCAATGCACCCAATCACATTGGTTATCCTTTCATTGGATTTGAAAGATTTTGGAGCAGTGGGATTTATATTTTTCCAGAGTGTCTCTGCAGTAAGTTATCTTGGTCTCTGAAGCATGCGGGAGGACAGAATCACTGCTACTTGGGTTTTGTATTACATATGAGATGTTTATAGTCATCCTCAATCCCAATTGAAGGTCCTGGTAAATTTCGTCATCGACATTTGCCTCTGCTGAGAGTTGGCTCCTAAGATGGTCCTGAGATGGGCGTTTTCCAGATGCTTGCTGTGAGCCTTAATTGCTCAGTGATGCAGTAAGAGCAGGTTGGAAGCTTATCTGTGCTTTGGTGAAGGAGTTGATAATGCTTTGATGTCTGTTCTCTGAATAAAACCGTAGGAGCAGAGTTAAGCCTTTTGACCCGTCAAGTCTGCTTTGCCATTCCATCAAGGCTGATTTATTTCCCTCAACCCCATTTTCCTGCCTTCTCATAATGTTTGACTCTGACAAATCAACCTCCCCTTTAAATATACCCATTACATGCTCTCAATAGCCACCTGTGGTAATGAATTCCACAGATTTCCTTCCCTCTGGTTAAAGAAATTCTTCCTCTCTTTCTAAAGATACGTCCTTGTATTCTGAGGCTGTGCCCTCTAGTCCTGTGCTCTCCTCCCCCACGCACACAAAAGAAAACCACATCTACCCTATCTAGGCCTTTCAATATTTGCTAGTTTTCAATGAGATCCCATCCCCCTTCATTCTTCTAAACTCCAGTGAGTACAAGCCCAGAGGCCTCAAAAACTCTTCATATGTTAACCCTTTATTCCCAGGATCATTCTTGTGAACCACCTCCAGACTGTCTCTAATGCATCAGATAATTTGGATAAGAGGCCAAAACTGCTATCGGTACTCCAAGTGTGGTTTGACTGCTGCCTTGGCTCAGAATTACATCCTTGCTCGTCGTCTTGAAATGAATGCTAACTTTGCATTTGCCTTCCTTGCCACCAAGTACATACAGATATAAGTATTCTTTACATCATTCTCATCAGACCAGATGAGCTCAGAATCATGCCGTCAGTTCTAATCAACAAGCTCCAAAACCTGGGCTTCTGTAGCTCCCTCTGCAACTGGGTTTTTGACTTCCTCAGTCTGTACGGATGGGAAATTACATTTTCTCTTTGCTGACAATCAGCACTGGCGCACCTTAAGGATGCGTGCTCAGCCCACTGCTCTATTTTTTCTACAACCATGATTATGTGGCTAGGCACAGCTCAAATGCCATCTATTTATTTGCTGATGACACAACTATTATTGGCAGAATTTCAGATGATAGTGAGGAGGCCTACAGGAGCAAGATAGATCAGCTAGTTGAGTGGTGTCACAGCAACAACCTTCCACACAACATCAGTAAGACCAAAGAATTGATTGTGGACCTCAGGAAGAGGAAGTCAAGAGAACACACACCAGTTCTCATCGAGGAATCGGAAGTGGAAAGAGTAAGTGGTTTCAAGTTCCTGGTGTCAGCATCTGAGGATCTAGCCTGGGCTCAACATTTTGATGCATAGAACATAGAAATCTACAGCATATTACAGGCCCCCTAGCCCACAATGTTGTGTTGACCATGTAACCTACTCTAAAATTGCCTAAAATTTCCCTACCACATAGCCCTCTACTAAGTTCCATGTACTTATCTAAGAGTCTCTTAAAAGACCCTATTGTATCTGCTTCTACCACCGTTGCCAGCAGTGCATTCTATGCATCCAGCACTCTCTGTGTGGAAAAACTTGCCCCTGACATCCCGTCCTGTACCTACTTCCAAGTATCTTAAAGCTATCTTCTCTCAGGTTAGCCATTTCAGTTCTGGGACTGCCATAGGGTCTCTGCCCTAAATGTCGACTGTACTCTTTTTGATAGATGTTGCCTAGCCTGTTGAGTCCCTCCAGCATTTTGTGTGTATTGCAACAGATGAGATACCTTCCTTCTAAACTGGAAGATGTCTGACACTGCTATCAGCTCTAAACTCACAGAAACCACTGCACTTAAATGCACCCCTCTACAGTTGAAATCTTGTCAGAAGTGCTGTTCATGGAAGAGTTGCTGTGAAAAAGCCATTCCTTTAAGGGGGCAACAAAGCCAATTGACTCACCTACAAACAAAATCGAGGACTGGGGTGCTAAGCAATGTCAATAAGTGCTCTGGACTAATGAGTCAAAATTTGAAAGTTTTGGCTCAAACAGGAGGCAGTTTGTCCATAGAAGAGCTGGAGAGTGCTACATGGAAGAGTGTCTACAGCCAATAGTGAAGCATAGCAGAGGTTCCGTGAAGGTTTGGAGTTGCATTTTTGCAAATGGAGTTGGTGATCTGGTCAGAGTTAATGGAATCTTCAATGCCGAGAAGTACAAGCATATTCTCATCCATCACGCGAAACCATCAGGGAGGCATCTGATCAGTCCCAACTTCATCCTGCAGCAGGACAATGACCCCAAGCACATGGCCAAGGTCATAAAGGGCCATCTTCAGCAAAAAGAACAAGGAGTTCTGCAACAGGTGGTATGGCCTCCACAGAGCCCTGATCTCAACATCATTGAGGCTGTTTGGGATTACCTGGAGAGACAGAAGCAAGTGAGAAGCAATGTCTACAGAACTGTGACAAGTTCTTCATGCTTGGAGCAACCTACCAGCCAATTTTCTTATAAAACTGCACAACAGTGAACCTGTGAGTTTGAAGCAGTTTTAAAGGCAAAGGGACAGGACTGTGTATATATGTGATATTAAAACTGATTTTATTTCATTTGTTTGGTAGAGGAGGCAAGAGTCTCTTCATGGGTGCCAATTATAATATACTTCAGAGTAGTCAATTATCTGTAGGCACTGCTGCACCTATTGGCTCTTGAAGAAATCTGTGAGGTGCTGTCTGAGAAGAGCTGTTTTTGTGAACTTTGACATAGAACTATTTGCTGCATTGTTTCTGATGTTTTTGGACTTGGTTGATGGCAATGATTGTGCAGTCAGTGTTCAGTCTGGGAGTGACCTCATCCTGATGGTATGATGTGCACACCTTGCATCATTAGACCACAAAATAAAGGAGCAGAATTAGGCCACTTGGCCCATCAAGTCTGCTCTGCCATTTCATCATGGCTGATCCAATTTTTCTCTCAGCCCCCATTTCCTGGTTTCTCCTCATTCCCCTTCATGCTCTGACCATTCAAGAATCTATTGACCTCTGCTTTAAATATACATATAGACTTGGCCTCCACAGCTGCCTGTGGCAAAGAATTCCACAGATTCTCCACTCTCTTGCCATCTCTGTTCTAAAAGGATGCCCCTCTGTTCTGAGGCTGTGTCTTCTGGTCTTAAACTCTTCCACCATAGAAAACATCTGCTCCATACAGTCAGCCCTCCTGATCTGCGGGGAATTGGTTCCGGGACCCCTCACGGATACCAAAATTTGCGGATGCTCAAGTCCCTTATGCAAACTGTCTCCATCCAGTGGACCTTAGGACCCAGCGGAACCCCAGACCTTATTTAACCTGTCTCAGTGCGCTGGACATTAGGACCCAGTGCCAGAGCTCTGAATGCACAGTGTTTCTGTTCACAAAAATAATCATGATCACGATTGAAAATAAAGTGGAAATAATAAAGCGTTCGGAAAGAGTAAAACACCATCGGTCATTGGAAAAGCATTAGGCTACAGTTGGTCAACGATCGAAACAATTTTAAAGGATAAAGTGAGAAAGGCTCTGCCCCGATGAAAGCTACAATTATTACTAAGCAACGTAGTGGTTTAATTATTGGGTTTTGGGTTTTTGATCCTCCACATCAACCCGGCACAGTGGAAAGTGCACTCGGGAGCGATTTGTCCCGAGTCCCGAGAATTTCCGTTCCCAAGCCCGGCACTAAAACATGCACTCTTAAGTGTTTTATATGCATAGAAAGGTAAAATATATACCATATACTAAGACAAACGTTTGACTAACTGACGCTAAATAATACCGGATGTACCTGCTCCGACTTAGTAAGAGAACTTCCAATTTTTTTCGATCCCGATCCACAATAACCCACACATGTCCTCCCGTATACTTTAAATCATCTCTAGATTACTTATATTACCTAATACAATGTAAATGCTATGTAAAATAGTTGTTATACTGCATTGTTTAGGGAATAATGACAAGAAAAAAAAGTCTGTACATGCTGGAACAACAATTGCTGGAAGAGCACTTCTGGGTTTTCGCGATCCGTGGTTGGTTGAATTCGCGCATGCGGAATCCGCGGATAAGGAGGGCCAACTGTAATTCAATAGGTTGCTATTAGGTCACCCCTCTTCCTTCTGAATTCTAGTGAATGCAATCCAAGAGACATTAAATGTTCTTTGTGTGACAAGCTATTTAATCCTGGAATCATTTTCATGAATCTCTTGAACCCTCTGCAGTTTCAGCACGCCCTTTCTAAGACAAGGGGCCTAAAACTTCTCTCAATACTCTGTGAGGCATCACTAGTGCTTTATAAATTCTCACAATTATATCCTTTTATATTCTGGTCCTCTTGAAATGAATGCTAACATTGTATTGCCTTCCTCACCTCAGACTCAATCTGCAAATTAACCTTTAGGGAATCCTCCACAAGGACTCCTGAGTCCCTGTGTGGCTCTGTTTTTTTTTGTATCTTCTCACCATTTAGATAATTGTCAACCCTTTTATTTCTTCTACCAAAGAACATGACCATATGCTTCTTGACACTGTGTTCCATCTGCCATTACTTTACCCATTCTCCCAATCTAAGTCTTTCTGTAGTCTTTTTTACTTCCTCAAAACTACCTGCCCCTTAACCTATCTTCATATTGTCTGCAAATTTGGCCACAAAGCCATAGATTCCATCATCCAAATCATTGATGTATTGTGTAAAAAGAAGCACTCCCAGCATAGAACCCTGTGGAACACCGCTAGTCTCTGGCAGAAAATGCTGTCTTTATTCCCACTTTTTGCCTCTTGTTAAGCAGCCTCATGTGTGACACCTTGTCAAAAGCCTTCTGAAAACCCAAATACAGAGCATCAACCGATTCGCCTTGTCTATGCTGCTTGTTATTTCTTCAAAGAATTCCAACAGATTTGTGAGGAAAGATTTTCCCTTAAAGAAACTATGCAGACTTCGGCCTGTTTTATCTTTTGCCTCCAAATACTCTGAGACCTCATCTTTTAATAATCGACTACAACATCTTCCCAACCATTAAGGTCAGACTAACTAGCCTATGGTTTCCTTTCTTCTGCCTCTCTTCCTTCTTGGAGAGGAGTAAAATGAGCAATTTTCAAGTCTTCTGGAACCATACCGGAATCTAGTGATTCTTGAAAGATCTTTACTAATACCCCCACAATCTCCTCAGCCAACTCTTTCAGAACCCTAGGATGTACACCATCTGGTCCTGGTGATTTTATCTATCTTCAGACCTTTCAGTTTCCCAAGAACCTTCTCGCTAGTAATGGTAACTTCACACATCTCGTGACCCCTGACACCTGGAGCTTCCACCAAACTGCTAATAGTTTCATAGTGAAGCCTGATGAAAAATGCTTATTCAATTCATCTGCCATTTCCTTGCCCCTCATTATTACCTCTTCAGCATTGTTTTCAATGGTCTGATATCCACTCTTGCCTCTTTTATACTTTATGTATCTGAAGAAACTTTTGCCATCCTCTTTAATATTATCACTCAGCTTTCACATTGCATCTTTACCTCAATGATTTTTTAATTGTCTTCTGTTGGCTTTTAATAGCTTCCCATCCCCTAACTTCCCACTAACTTTTGCTCTATTATTTCCCCGTTCTTTGGCTTTTATGTTTGCTTAGAATTTTCTTGTTTGCCACGGTTGTGTCATCTTTCCTTTAGAAACTTCCTCTTTAGAATGTTTATATCCTTTGCCTTCCGAATTTCTTCCAGAAATTCTAACCATTACTGCTCTGCTGTCATCCCTGCCAGTGTTCTTTTCCAATCAATTCTGGCCAACTCTTCTCACATAGCTCTGTAGTTCCCTTATTCACTGACCTTAGCTTCTCCTCCTCAAATTTCAGGGTGAATTAGATCATGTTATGATCATTTACCCCTCAGTGTTCTTTTACCTTAAGCTTTTGCATCTATCTGGTTCATTGCACAACACCCAATCCAGAATAGCTGGTCCCCTAGTAGGCTCAACCATGAGCTGTTCTACAAAGCCATCTTGTAGGCATTCTCGAAATTCCTCTCCTTGTAATCCAGCACCATCATTATTTTTCCAATCTATCTGCACCGTAAAATCCCCCATGACAATCGTAATGTTGCCCTTTTGACATGCATTTTCTATCCTCTGGTGTAATTTGTAGACCACATCCTTACTGCTGTTTGGGAGTGTCGATACAACTCCCATCAGCATCTTTTTACCTTTGCAGTTCCTTAGCTTCATCCTCAATGATTCAACACCTTCTGACTCTATCTCACCTCTTTCTAATGATTTGATTTCATTTTTTTAACCAATGGAGCAAAGCCACTCCCTCTGCCTTCTGCCTGTCCTTTTGATACAATGCGTATCCTTGGACATTAAGCTCCCAGTTACAATTTTCTTTCAGACATGATTCAGTGATGCCTACATCATACATGCCGATCTCTAACTGTGCTACAAGTTCATCTACCTTATTCCATATACTGCACACATTAAGATATAACACGTTCAGTCCTGTACTCATTCTTTTCGATTTTGTCCACCTTTTACGTTGCATCTCATCTTGTTGACTGCAATTTTGCCCTTTCAAAAGCCTCTTCTCACCACACATTGTCTCTATTCGTAAAGCAGCTACCCCTTCAGCTCTAGCTCTTCGGTTCCCATTCCTCTGCCAAATTAGTTTTAAACCCGCCCCCCCCCCCAATAACTCTAGCCAAGTATATTAGAACCCCCACTAGTTCAGATGTAGCCTGTATCTTTTGTGCAAGTTATACCTTCCCCAGAAGAGACTCCACTGATCCATAAATCTGTACCCCTGTACCAGGTCCTCAGCCATGCATTCACCTGCCAAATCATCCTATTCCTACCCTCACTGGCACGTGGCACAGGCAGCAGTCCAGAGATTACTACTCTGGAGGTCCTATTTCTTAGCTTTCTACCTACCTCCCTCAGATCTCTCTTCCGAACCTCCTTACCGTGTCTACTTATGTATGCCCTTGGTGTCAATATACAGCAAGACTTATTGCTCACCCTCACTCTTGAGAATGCCATGGATCTGAGACAACTCTGATCCAGGAAACAGGTAGGCTACATACTATTCAGGTGTTTCTGTCGCACCCACAGATGCTCGTCTATGTTCCTCTAACTAGGGAATCTCCTATCAACACTGCTGTCCTCTTCACTTCTCTGCTCGCCTGAGCCACAACACCAGACTCAGTGCCAGAGATCTTTTCATTGTGGATCCTCCCGATAGGTCATGCCTCTCGATAGTATCTAAAGTTATACATTTATTATTGAGGGGAACAGCCACAGGTGTACTCTGCACTGCCTGTGCAATTCTTCTCCTCCTCTTGACAGTCACCCAATTACCTGTCCCCTGCAATTTAGGGGTGACTACCTCCCTGTAGCCCCAGTCTTTCACCACCTCATTCTCCCGAATGAGTCGAAGGTCACTGAGCTGCAGTTCCAGTTCCGTGATAGATTCTTTCAGGAGCTGTAGCTCAGTGCACCTGGTACAGATGTGTTTATCTGGGAGACTGGAGGTCTCCTAGACTTCCCACATCCCCCACACAGTATAAAACAGTGCCCTTGCAGCCATGCACACTACACTACTGTGACCTATAGACAAATAAATACAGAGAGGGCGAAAGTAACTTTCAAGACAATTTACCCCTCCCAAACCTGATAGCCAAAGCCACTCTTAAGACTGACACACTCAAAGGAAAGGCTGCTTCAAGACTGACTGCTGCACTTGCACAAATTATTTTTATTGGTCTTTTCTAATAAATCTCTCTTGCTCATGGTTATTTTGCACAAATGATGGGACAATACAGCAGCTGCCTGTGCTTGGTCCTGGTATGTTGCCATGTTGTCCTGTGCTTTACATCTGACAAAATGGGCTCATCATGACACAGCAACATTGCAATAATTTTGTCAAGAACCTTTGCCAAAAACAGCCTGCCAGAGGGTTAGATCCCTTCTCAACCTAAGCACTGAGGTGCTTAGGATGAATTCTCCTCACTCTGTTTTCTCAAGGTTTATGTACTGGTCCAAGCAGCACACAAAATGCTGGAGGAATTCAACAGGCCAGGCAGCATCTATGTGTAACACTTACCCAAAAGGCTGGTATATATCTAGGGGAGAAGGAGATCCAGCCACACACCAACCCACCTCCCGTACACGCAGGTGCTGTGAGAATCGAGTTTATGCCTTGCGCCGCCCACCGTATCAACTTCACACCAAATACCGTTATGAAATACACTTTATAGAGTTTACTAACATTAACTAAAGAAGTATTAGGCAATACAATATATATATATATATATATATATACAAGGAAAGAAAAAAACAAAAGGCGCCAACTTATCAAAGTTCAGTCAGTGTAGTGCACATCGTAGGAGCTCAATCAACGAATCATCCGACAGCCACGTCGTCGCACCTGGGACCACCCCGGTGGTCTTACGAGCAGTCCAGCGCCCGTCCGCCTTCCTCACCCGTCTTCCTCCCGACTCCCTTCACCCCCAAGCCCGCGCAACCCCTCCCCCAAGTTCCCAGCCTCACAAAACACAATAACATTTCCCATTGATTAACAAATGAATACAATTACCATATCAGCCATTCTAAAGCAAAACAACGGTGAGAGAAACATTTATCAGACAAAGAAGCATTCCTACTCGTAACAAACCAAAGAAGCCATTTTGAGTAACATACACAGGACATTGTACATATGGAAAAGAGTAAATGGCTGATATTTTGGTCTAAGATCCTTCAGATGAAAGCCATGTTGGCAGAGTCTAATGAAAACACATTTAAAAAGGCTTTCAAAAGTGGAGGGAAATTATTGTGCTTTGTAATTTCATCCTTGCAGGAGATGATGAAGAAATGCCTGAGGAGTCAGGCACTGAAGCCTGGCAAATGAAGGCAAAGTCTTTGAAAATGCCCTTAATGTGTTACCCAATCAATGTGAGGGTAACTTTCTATGACATCAAGGCAACATTTGGCAGTACGTCAATTGTGGAACAGATCATTTGGAAATGCGGGTCAGAAGCACACCATTGACTGAAGTTTTACCTAGCAGTAGTTCAAGGGAGTCCATATTTCAATATGATGTAGAAGGAAGCATCAAGTGGATGTTCAGGAGGGTTTAAACTAGTTTGGCAAGGGGCAGCACCAGGTCAGGGAAGTGGAGGTGTTGAAAGGAAGGTAGATATCATGACCGGTTGAAACATGTAGGAGCAGGATTATATACATAATAGGATGGACAGGTGAAGTGTGTATAAATGTTAAGAGTATTATAGGTAAGGCTGATGAACTTGGAGCTTATGTCAGTGTATGGTACTATTATGTTGTGGCCATAACAAAGACTTGGTTAGAGAGGGGCAAGAATTCTAGTATTTTGATGGTTTGGAAATGTTAGTGGAGGTAAGGGGGATGGGGTAGAGGAGAGTTGTGCTGTTAATCAGGGACAATAGCATGTCTGCACTTAGAGGGGACATTATGAGGGGCTTGCTCATCCACTAAGAACTCAAAAATAAGGTGTAATAATTCTATGTTTATACTACAGATCCCCCAACAGCCTCCAGGATATTGGAGCATGCAGGCAGGTTAGGGACAGGTGTAGTAACAACAGGGTTATTGGAGGGGGTGACTTCAAATTTCCCCATGCAGGCTCAGTCCTCCTTAGTGCAAGAGGTTTAGACAGCAGAATTTGTTAGGTCCATCCAGGATGGACAGACAGCATGGCTTTGTGCAGGGCAAGTTGTGTCTTACTAACTTGATTGAGTATTTCTAGCAAGTGATGAAGGTAGATTGGGTCTACCTTGAGGTAGGTTCATCCAGAAGATTAAGATGTATTGGATCTAAGGTGAATTGGTCGTTGTGGTTCAGAATTGGCTTCTTCTTAAAAGACAGGACTTATTCTGGCTGGATATTTGTGACTAGTCTTGTTCCACAGAGATCTGTACTAGAACCTCAGCTGTTTGTGATAAATATAAATGACCTGGATGAAAATGTAGGTGGGTGATCAGTAAGTTTACAGATAATATGAAGATTGGTGGTGTTGTGGATAGCATGGAAGACTGCCAAAAAAGCAGATATAGATCAGTTGCAGATATGGGCAGAGAAATGGCAGATGGAGTTTAATCTGGTCAAACGTGCGGTATTGCATTTTGGCAGAACAAATATAAAGGGACAGTATGCTATTAATGGCAGACTGTTAAGAGTGTTGCTATACCGAGCAATCTTGGGGTCCAAGTCCATAGCTCCCTGAAAGCTGAGAGTTAGGATGTGATGTTTCACCTTTATAGAACTCTCTAGGATGCATCTGTTATAGGAAGAATGTGGAGGTTTTGATTGCCCCATTATAGGAAGAATGTGGAGGTTTTGGAAGGATGCAGAAATGCTACCAGGATGCTGCCTGGATTAAACGGTATGTACTACAAGGACAAGCTTGGGTTTTCTCCGGAGTGGTGGAGGCTGAGACAAGAACTGACAGTTGTATAAGATTATGATAAGCATAGATGGGGTAGATGGCTGATATCTTTTTCCCAACGTTGAAATGTCTTATAGCAGATGACATGCATTTAAGGTGAGAGAGAGCCAGTAAGACAAAGCTGATGTGCAGGGAATGTGTTGCATGGAGTGCTGGTGGAGACAAATATGATAGAGGTATTCAAGAGCCTCTTAGAAAGGCACATGAATGTGCAAGAAATTGTAACTGTCCAGCCTATCACTGGCACCATTCTACCTGCTATCAGGGGCATGTATACAGAAAGGTGCTGGAACAGGGTTAGTAACATGAAGGATCTTATGAACTGTTCCTCCCATTCCCATCAGGGAGGGGGCTACATAGCATCCATGCCAAGACCACCAGACTCAAAAATAGTTAATTTCCCCAAGCAGCAGGGCTGATCAACATCTCTACCCACAACCCATCCCTCCATACCTCAACCAGCACTACTTTATCATTTCCTGTCAGTTACCTTATGCACAGACACTTCTGTACCTACTGTACATACAATCAATCCATTATGTAATCTATCTTGTGTATATACATATATACACATATATGTATTGTTTTTAATTGTGTTCTTTATTGTTGTTTTGTGCTGCATTGGATCTGGAGTAACAATTATTTTGTTCTTTGCACTTGTGTACAGGAAATGACATTAAACAATCTTGAATATCCCAAGTCTAGAAAAATGAGATCGGAGAAAATGTGATTGAATACTCTCCACTTACCTGGAAGAGTGCAGCTCCAATGATGCTTGTGAATGTGCACATCATGGGGATGAAGTAGCCTGCTTGATTGGCAAGCCATTCACAACATTTTCTGTGTTCTCTCGCTGGCTGTTTTATGTACCTTTTCTAAAATGTGCTGCATAATATCCTTTTTCCAAAAATGCATTGCAGTTTAGCCACTTTCAACAAAACAACGGTATTACCCAATGGAAATGTAAGTATTTCCAAATGGTACAAAAGCAGAATGCTGGAAGAACTTAGGTCAAGCAACAGCTATGGAAGCAAAATGTTTCATGTTGAGGTCCTGCATCTGATCCTGATGCAGAGTTAGAGCCAGAAATGTCAAAATGCAGATTCTGTTTTTGTTCTAGATTGCAGCATCTGCAATCGATTTTTGTTATCTCCACATGATACTATATCCTAACTTGGGAAGGGATTGCAGTTCTTTCATCATGGCAAAATCCTGTAGCCACCTTCCTTAATAAGCATATAGTACTAGTTTACCACAGGAATCGAAGCAATTCAAGGAGGCTGCTGTTCACATATGCGAATGAGTAGTACAAAAGGATGTTAAGCTAGGAACTCTGCCGCCTACAAAAAAAAAGTCAAATGCTACAGAAATAGCAATATCTTATCTCAAGCAATATGCTGCTTATTTATTATATCAGTCAGTATTATGAAAATTCCGATCAGCACAGCTTTGCAGAATTTGTGCCAAGTTCTAGCCTCTAATTCCTTTGGGTTTCATAATTCATTACTGTCTGCAGGGCTTCAAGACTAAGATAAAAATAGTGGAAAGAATCAACATCACGTGATGTTATCAGTTGTTTACACCCCTCCCACCACCCTCCCCACCTGAACTATTTGTTGACATTACTGTGTGTGTTGATGAATGATTTTGGGAGTTAGGTGGATGAACTGAGACTGATAAAACTGTGACCTTTCCAGTCCAGACTCTGTCTGTGAATGCTAAAGCCTTGTATAAACTGTGGTATTAATAGCTTTCTTTATGCATGGGATTGATAATAACAGTAACTCTTCAGATCATGCAGCTACCCATGACTGCATAGAGCATTATCAGAAAATGTCAGATTGTTCATGCCACACAATTGCTTTTGCAATATCCAATAGCAGAGAGTAAACATCTCTCCCTGACATTCAAAAGCAAAACTGTTCAGTGCCCTCACTGAAAAGTCATAATTAGCCCGCCATCATAACTACTGTAATGCTGAGTCATGTCTTAATTTCCCTGAAGTCTTTCCATTTACAAAACTCTACTTAGAATAGTAGCATGATTTATTTCCCTAGAAGATTGCAGCTCCAACAACACGTAATCTCAAAGTTATCCAAGCAAAGCAGCTACCGTAGATTCCGGACTACAGAGCGCACCTGATTAAAAGCCGCTGGCTCTAATTTTAGAAATAAAATCAATTTTTTACTTGTAAAGGCCGCACCGGATTTTCGGCCGCAGGTGTCCCACGTTGTAATATGAGATATTTACACAGAAAGATATTACACGTGAGGATTTTTTAACTTTTAATTAAATCCATATGGTAACAAAAACAAATACATATTGCAAATGCTTTTTTTCGAACCGTGCCCGTAACGCGGCTACTTTTAAATATACGTTGCGTATACTTCTTTACTGAACAACATTCCAATATCTCCTAACGACTGGTAAAAAATATATATACTGCAGCCTACCAGGAAAAGTTATTGATCGCCTTTAACTTAAAAGCAGCGTTTTGGCTCCGCCGCTCCCCCCCTCCTTTCCGTTTATCGCAAACTGGTATCCCACAAGACGCGGCGAAACCGGGTGTGACGTCATAGCATCCCGCGATGTAGTACAGAAAACAAATATAGTTAAAACTCTTCTAACTTTAACTAGAAAATGAATTACTAAGCGAAAATATTATAAACTAAATAACTGCCATAAAGGCAGCACAATGCTTTTCTTCGAGTGTTTTCCATGTTGATGAGGGTGAGTACAAATGACGGATTTACAATAATTTAATTGTGAAAGTGCGCTTGATTTATCGTACAATTTCATTGGACCTCTGTGAACTACTCATCAATTTTATTGGTCTACTGTTACGAGGCAAAATGTTTACGAGGCGGCATGAAAAAAAATAATGCATTAGCCGCTCCGTATTAAAGGCCGCAAAGTTCAAAGCAGTTCAAAATGTGGGAAAAAAGTAGCGGCTTAAAATCCGGAATCTACGGTAGTTTGATTGCCACCCGATGCACCATTCCGAGCTTTCATTTCCTCCACTCCACTCAGCTTTATCTACAGTTAGTGGCAAACACACCATGCAGAAGAATTATTCACCAAACATCTTTTGACATTAATCTGCATAGAATCTCCTCTAACTTCCTCTAAGATTTATACAATCCTAATTTGGAATCTATTGTGAATTCCTAATTGTCACGAGATTAAAAGCTTGGCAATCCTTGACTATATTTAGTCAGCCGGTGTTGTTGTAGCATTAGCACCAGACTTTGAGATGAATGGTCCTGAGTTCAAATCTGGCTGGCTCCTTGCACGTTTTCCATCGTGCTGGGTTGTGCGTTAAGCTAGGAACTCTGCCACCTACAAAAAAAAAGTCAAATGCTACAGAAATAGCAAAAGTGCTGCCCGAAACACCACAAGGCGCAAAAAGGAACAACAATCCTTGCCAATAGTTCAGGAAGTCAGATAGCTACTGTCTTTAGAGCAATTAGGATGTGTCTATATTTAATAAATCAAATAACCTGTTATTAATATATTTTTATAGCAACTGTCCAATTTGAATCAGAATCAACTTTATCACTTATACGATGTGAAATTTTTCTCTTTATAGGTGCTGATTGACCCAAGTGTTTAATAGCAATTTTTAAGTTTCAGATTTGAGATTACTATCTTGTGCTTTAGTAATGCGAGGACCATCTGATGTTGCAAATACATGCATGTACTTAATTTACAATGAGTTTCTCAAGAAAATTAAGAAACAAAATTCACTTAAAGCAAATTTGCTAGTTTTTCAATGTTCTTCCCATCTAGGTGTTGTCTCAGTGTGTTTCGAAGGAGGTCGTGATGGTTACATTAACTTAGTCGCATACCCATACATGGAAAGTGAAAATTTGGAGCAGGAAGAAGTTCAAGAGAGAGAACAACCTCGCAGGAAACATTCACGAAGAAGCCTTTACCGGTCAGCTAGTAGCAATGAACATCTGATCCAGATAGACAATTCTGACAGCGCAGAGAGGTAGGTGGAGTGGTTTCAGGATGTTTGAGTATGCTTCTTTTGGATTGTGTTAGTGATCATATCAAGAGCCCAAATTCCATCAAAAGCTTTGCTCGGAGTACTCCAAGTAAGCTCTAAAACTAATCTAAGGCCAGACCTGTACTTGTTATTTATTCATAAGTTGTGCTTCTGGTCTCAGCCAGATCACAGAGTAAATTTGTCATGAGGCAATGCAGAAAGGTGACAGCAGGACTAACAGTGTCAATTTCAGTGGCCTGTTGTATTTATGTAATGGATGTTAGGAAGAGCTTGGATTTTCAAAAGCCTATCCTAGAGTGAGTAATTCAGAGTGAGCAATGAACTGACTAATGGATGTGGAAGTATATCAAGAGAGCAGCTGGATCCAGGCTGCATTTGAGTATCTCTATTATGTAAACCTTATCATATTTGGTTAATTAAATGTGTGATGTATCAACCTTCTGAAGGTTCAGGCCTAGAGGTCTGACCAGGACTTATTTGAGGTTGTAACGGGCAGTACAGATTTGAAGTAAATGGATGCATGTATTTGAACTTTAGAAAGCCTTTAGTAAATATCGTGTATCAAATAGAGATTTGGGAACCATTTACAGACAGTAACGAAAGCAGGAATCATTTATGATCAATGCTTCCTAAGGGTTAGTGGATAACACTATAATGGATGCACTGGTCATTACTTCTCTGTAAGAGTTTCTCAGCTTTGACAAGATGCTGCACATAAGGCTGTTTCACAAGATAAGAGCCCATACTATTACAGGAAAGGTACTAGAACTGTGAGTAGATTGATTGACTGGTAGAAGACAGAATGGAAATAAAAGGGGCCTTTTCTGGTTGGTTGCCCAGGTCCAGAGGTGTTCTGCAAGGGTCTGTGTTGAGAATGCCTTTTTTCATGGTGTATGAGATGTTTGGATGACAGAATTGATGGTTTTGGGGCCAAGTTGCAGATGATACGAAAGATAGTGGAGGAACAAATAGGATTGAGGAAATGGAGTCTGCTAAAGGACAGACAGGTTGGAGGAATTGGCAAAGAAGTGGCAGATGGAATGTAGTGTAGGGAAGTGTATGGCCATGCACTTTAGTTGAAGGAATAAAGGTGTAGACTACTTTCTAAATATAGAAAATTTTAAAATCAGACTCCCAAGTCCCTTTTCATTTTAAAATTAAAAGGGACTTGGGAATCATTGTGCAGGTTTCCCTAAAGGTCAATTTGCAGATTGAGTTGGTGGTAAGGAAGGCAAATGCAACGTTAACATTCATTTCAAGAGGGCTAGAATGAAAGAACAAGGATGTAATACTGAGGCTTTATAAGGCATTGGTCAGACTACACTTGGAGTATTAAGCACAGTTTTGAGCCCCTTATCTAAGAAAAGATGTACTGGCATTGGAGAGAGTCCAGAGGAGGTTCACGAGAATGATAGGGTTAATGTATGAGGAGTGTTAGATCGCACTGGGTCTTTACTCGCCGGAGTTCAGAAGAATAAGTGGAGGGATCTCATTGAAACCTATTGAATACCGAAAGGTTTGGATAAAGTGGATGTTGGGAGGATGTTCCTTATATTGAGTGAGTATAAAACTTTAGGGCACAGCCTCAGACTACAGGGGCATCCATTTAGAGCAGATGAAGAGTTTCTTTAGCCAGAATCTGTGGAATTCATTGTGGAGGCCAAGTTGGAGTATATTTAAAGTAGAGGTTGATAGGTTCTTGATCAGTCAGGGTGTCAAAAGTTACAGCAAGGAGATTGGGGTTGAGAGGGATAATAAATCAGCCTTGATGGAATTGCAGAGTAGATTCAATGGGTTAGATGGCTTAGTTGTGCTCCTATGTCTTATGGTCTTATTATCTCTGCAGCCAATCCTTTTAACAATCTTGGATACAAATCACTAGGTCCAAGGGACTTGTCTATTTTTAGTTCCATTAATTTTCTTTGTAGAGATGGATAAAGCATAGAAATAGGTCCTTTAGCCAATCAGGTCTACGCTGATTACCAGCCAACCACGCCAATCTTGCATTAGTCCTGTAAACTCACCCCAGCCCCCTCTCAATTAGATTCTGATTTTACTGTTCATCTACACACTAGGGATAACTTACAGTGACTAACCTGCAAACTGGCATGCTTTTGGATGAGGGAAGAAAGTGGAGCACCCAAAGGAAATCTGCATGGTCACGAGAGCTTGTGCAGATTTTACATGGGGAGTACTTGAAGTCGGGATTGAGGCAGGTCTTTGGTGTTGTGAAGAAGCTCTTCTAGCTGTACCACGGTGCCACCCACTGTTTTTCTCTTGTAGAGTATTTCCCATTAACTCTAGCTTCATCCTCCCAGGGACCAATAACTATTCTTTACATACTTTTAGAAACTGTTGTCAGTATTTTGCATTTATTCTTACACTCATGATCTAATTTCTCCCTGTTTATTATTTTTAATCATTTGCAAGTGCCTAGTATTTGTATTTGCAAGCTTTGTTTCTTCAGTTATGGATGGATTCTCCTCATGGAGTTTTTATTTCCAGTGGATTGTATCTGAGGATTCTTAAGTGCCTGTTGCAGCTTTTAATTTAACTTTTAATCTATTTTTTTTCTCAATCAGCTTTAACCAACTTAGTTTAGTTGTCTTCATTTCTTTTTAAACTGCACTGAAGCTCAATTTTGAGCTAGGCTCAAATTAAACCATAACATTATAAGACACGAGCAAAATTAGGTCTTTATGTATGTTCTTTTTCCCTGAGTGAATGTGCTTCTTTGCTTGCTATTTTGAATCGTGTTACTCACTATTTTGAATGTTTTGCACCTTGGCCTTGTGGAATGTTGTCTTGTTTGGCTGTATCTATGTATGGTTTGAATGATTAAACTTGATTTGATTTTGATTTGGTTTGGCCCGTTTAGTCTGCTCCGCCATTCCATCACGGCTGATTTATTATCCCTATTAACCCCATTCTTGTGCCTTCTTCCTATGGCCTTTGATGCCCCGATTAATCAAGAACCTATCATTCTCCTGAAATGTATGCAGTGACTGGGCCTGCACAGCAGTCTGTGGCAATGAATTGCAGCGATTTGTCATCCTCTGGCTAAAGAAATTTTTCCTCATACCTGTTTTACATGGGCGTCTCTCAATTCTGAGGGTGTGCTCTCTGGTCCTAGACACCCCTGCTATAGGAAACATACTCTCCACATCCATTCAGTGAGAGGTGAGGGGAGTAATGAATTAAAAGTGTTATATATGAATGCACAAAGTATGAGAAATAAAGTGGATGAGCTTGAGGCTCAGTTGGAAATTGGCAAGTATGATGTCTTAGGAATAAGAGACATGGCTGCAAGAGGACCAGGGCTGAGAAATGAATATTCAAGGGTATACATCCTATTGAAAGGACAGAAAGGTGGGCAGAGGGGGTGGGGTGGCTCTGTTGGTGAGGAATGAAATTCAGTCCCTTGTGGGGTGTAACATAGAATCAGGAGATGTAGAATTAGTATAGATAGAACTGAGAAATTGTAAGGGCAAAAAGATCCGAATGGGAGTTATCTACAGGCCCCCAAATAGTAGCCTGGATATAGGGTGCAAGTTGAATCAAGAGTTAAAATTGACATGTCACAAAGGTAATGCTACAGTTGTAATGGGGGATTTCAACATGCAGGTAGACTGGAAAAATCAGGTCGGTACTGGACCCCAAGAAAGGGAGTTTGTGGCGTGTCTCCGAGATGGATTCTTAGAGCAGCTTGTACTGGAGCCTACCAGGGAGAAGGCAATTCTGGATTTATTGTTGTGCAATAAACCGGGTTTGATAAGGGAACTAGAGGTAAAAGAGCCATTAGGAGGTAGTGACCATAATATGATAAGCTTTAATCTACAATTTGAGAGGGAGAAGTGGAAAATTGGAAGTGTCAGTATTACAGTTGAACAAAGGGGATTGTGGAGCCATGAGGGAGGAGCTGGCCAAAGTTGACTGGAAGGATACCCTAGCAGGGATGACAGTGGAACAACAATGGCAGGTATTTCTGGGAATAATACAGAAGATGCAGGATCAGTTTATTCCAAAGAGGAAGAAAGATTCTCAGGGGAGTAAGGGGTGACTGTGGCTGACAAGGGAAGTCAAGGACAGTGTAAAAATAAAAGAGAAGTATAACGTAGCAAAGATAAGCGGGAAACCAGAGGATTGGGAAACTTTTAAAGAGCAACAGAAGATAACTAAAAAAGCAATCCGGGGTGAAAAGATGAGGTACGAAGGTAAGCTAGCCAAGAATATAAAGGAGTATAGTAAAAGCTTCTTTAGGTATGTGAAGAGGAAAAAATTAGTTAAGACCAAAGTTGGGCCCTTGAAGGCAGAAATGGGTGAATTTATTATGGGGAACAAGGAATGGCAGACGAGTTCAACAGGGACTTTGGATCTCTCTTCACTAGGGAAGACACAGACATTCTCCCAGATGTAATAGTGGCCAGAGGACCTAGGGTAACGGAGGAACTGAAGGAAATTCACATTAGGCAGAAAATGATGTTGGGTAGACTGAAGGCTGATAAATCCCCAGGGCCTGATGGTCTGCATCCCAGGGTCCTTAAGGAGGTGGCTCTAGAAATTGTGGACGCATTGGTAATCATTTTCCAGTGTTCTGTAGATTCAGGATCAGTTCCTGAGGATTGGAGGGTAGTTAATGTTATCCCACTTTTTAAGAAAGGAGGGAGAGAGAAAACTGAATTATAGACCAGTTAGCCTGACATCAGTGGTGGGGAAGATGCTGGAGTCAATTATAAAAGATGAAATAGCGGCACATTTGGATAGCAGTAACAGGATCGGTCTGAGTCAGCATGGATTTACAAAGGGGGAAATCATGCTTGACTAATCTTCTGGAATTTTTTGAGGATGTAACTTTGAAAGTGGACAAGGGAGAGCCAGTGGATGTTGTGTACCTGGATTTTCAGAAAGCCTTTTATAAGGTCCCACATAGGAGATTAGTGGGCAAAATTAGAGACATGGTTTTGGGGGTAGGGTACTGACATGGATAGAAAATTGGTTGGCAGACAGGAAACAAAGAGTAGGGATTAACAGGTCCTTTTCAGAATGGTAGGGTAGTGACTAGTGGGGTACCGCAAGGCTTGGTGCTGAGACTGTAGCTATATACATTAATGATTTAGATGAAGGGATTAAAAGTAACATTAGCAAATTTGCAGATGACACAAAGCTGGGTGGCAGTGTGAAATGTGAGGAGGATGTTATGAGAATGCAGGATGACTTGGACAGGTTGGGTGAGTGGGCAGATGCAGTTTAATGTGGATTAATGTGAGGCTATCCACTTTGGTGGCAAGAACAGGAAGGCAGATTACTATCTGAATGGTGTCAAGTTAGGAAAAGGGGAAGTACAATGAGATCTAGGTGTCCTTGTTCATCAGTCACTGAAAGTAAGCATGCAGGTACAGCAGGCAGTGAAGAAAACTAATGGCATGTTGGCCTTCATAACAAGGGGATTTGAGTATAGGAGCAAAGAGGTCCTTCTGCAGTTGTACAAGGCCCTGGTGAGACCACACCTGGAGTATTGTGTGCAGTTTTGGTCTCCAAATTTGAGGAAGGACATTCTTACTATTGAGGGAGTGCAGCGTAGGTTCACAAGGTTAATTCCCAGAATGGCGGGACTGTCATATGTTGAAAGATTGGAGCTTGTATACACTGGAATTTGGAAGGATGGGAGGGGGATCTGATTGAAACATATAAGATGATTAAGGGAGAGGTCACGCTAGAGGCAGAAAACATGTTCCCGATGTTGGGGGAGTCCAGAACCGGAGGCCACAGTTTAAGAATAAGGGGTAGGCCATTTAGAGTGGAGTTGAGGAAAAACATTTTCACCCAGAGTTGTGGATCTGTGGAATGCTCTGCCTCAGAAGGCAGTGGAGGCCAATTCTCTGGATGCTTTCAAGAAAGAGTTAAATAGAGCTCTTATAGATAATGGAGTCGAGGGATATGGGGAGAAGGCAGGAACGGGGTACTGATTGTGGATGATCAGCCATGATCACAGTGAATGGCGGTGCTGGCTTGAATGGCCTCCTGCACCTATTGTCTATTTTATATAGGTCTTTCAATATTTGATAGGTTTTAATGAGGTACCCCCCTCCCCATTCTGCTAAACTCCAGTGAGTACAGGCCCGTAGTCATCAAATGGTCCTCATGTGTTAGCTCTTTCATTCCGGGGATCATTCTCTGGACCCTCTCAAAAGCCAGCACATCTTTTGGTAGATAAATGGCCATACATCCTTGCTTTTATATTCTAGTTCTCTTGAAATGAAGCTTTGCCTCTCTTTCCACCTGCAAGTTAATCCTGAATGTGAACTCCATATTCTCCTCATTTAGAAAATAGTCAGTGCTTTTATTCCTTCTGGTAAAGTGCATGACCATACACTTCCCTACACTAATATTCTATCTGCCACTTCTTTACCCATTTCCCCCAGTCTGTGTAAGTCCTTCTGCAGACACGCAGATTCCTCAACACTACCTGCCCCTTCACCTTATTCATATCTTCCGCAAACTTGGCATCAATTACTTCATCCAAATCATTGACATATAATGTTGAAAAGAAGCAGTCCTAACACTAACCCCTAAGACAGACAGACATACTTTATTGATCCCGAGGGAAATTGGGTACCACTACTTAACTGGTAGCTAACCTGAAAAGCCCCCTTTATTCCCACACTTGGCCTCTTGCCAGTCAGTTGGCCTTCTATCCATGTTAGTGCCTTTCCTGTAGTACCCCATTGGTTCTTATCTTATTAAGCAGCCTCGTGTTGCACTTTTTTAAAGTCCTTCTGAAAATCCAAATAAACAGCATCCACTGACCCTTCTTTATCCCTGTTATTTCCTTAAAAAATTCCAACAGATTTGTCAGGCAAGATTACCCCTTTTGAAAGCCTTGCTGACTTTGGCCTATTTTATCATGTGCCTCCAAGTACTCCAAAACCTCATCCTTAATAATAAACTCCAATTTCTTTCCAACCTCTAAGGTTAGGCTAACTGGCATATAATTTCCTTTCTTCTACCTTCCTCCCTTCTTAAAGAGTGAAGTGACATTTGTAATTTTTTGTCCCCGGAACCACTCCTAAATCTAGTGATTCTTGAAAGATTATTAAGTGATGCTTCCACAATCTCTTCAGCTACCTTTTTTCCAAACCCTAGGGTATAGTCCATCTGGTCCAGGTGACTTACCTACCTTCCTTCCAACTTTTCAGCTTCCCAAGCACCACCTTCTTAATAATATTGACATATAATGTTGAAAATGTTGACATTCATTTCCACCTCCTGATACACTCGTATTTCTGGCATTCTGTTTGTCTTCCAGAGTGTAGTCTAATGCCAAGTACTTAATCAGCTTGTCTGCCACTTCTTTGTCCCCATTACCACCTCTTCAGCACCATTTTCCCTCAGTCTAATATCCACTCTCTTTCACTCTTTATATATCTGAAAAATTGTTTTGTACCTTTTATGGTATTGACTAGCTTACCTTCATATTTCATTTTTTTTTAAGTTGCCTTCTGTTAGTCTTTAAAAGCTTCCCACTCCTCTACTTTCCCACTAATTTTTGCTATATTAGATGTCCTCTGTTTAGCTTTTATGCTGTCATTGATTTGACAGCTATGGTTGCCTCATCCTCCCTTTATTTTACTGCATCTTCTGAATTTCCCCAGAAATGCCACATAATCCAGAACTGTTGTTCTGATAGTGGGTTCAACCATAAATTGCTCCAAAAAGCAAATTCATAGGCATTCTAAATTCCCTCTCTTGGAATCCAGCACCAACCTAATTTTTCTAATCTATCTATATAGTGAAATCCCCCATGATTATCATTATATTGCCCTTTTTACATGCCTTTTCTGTCTACCCATTGTAATTTTATAGCCCACATCCTGGCTACTGTTCAAAGGCCTGAATCATTGTACCTTTGCAGTTTCTCAAATTTACCCACAAGGATTCTACATCTTTGGAATTTACAGTGTCTATAAGAGGTATTCACCCCCCCCCCCCCCCAGTTTTCATGTTTTATTATTGTTTTATGACATTGAGTCACAGTGGATTTAATTTAGCTTTTTTAACACTGATCAACAGAAAAAGACTTTTTTGTGTCAAAGTGAAAACAAATCTCTACGAAGTTTGCCAAAAGGCATGTGGGAGACTCTAAAGTCAGCTGGAAGAAGGTTCTATGGCCTAATGAAACCAAAAATTGTGGCCATTAGACTAAACACTGTTTGGGATAAGCCAAACACTGCACATCATCAAAAACACACCATCCCTACTGTGAAGTATGATGGTGAATGCATCATGCTGTGGGGATGCTTCAAAGCCCTGGAAAGCTTGTGAAGGTACAGGGTAAAAAAGAGAACTGTGACTTGGGAGAATTGTTTTCCAGCAAACGTGACTCCAAGCATAATCCAAAGCTACACAGGTGATGCACCATCAATAACTCACTCTGAGACGTAAGAAGTGAGATATCGGCTTTTATTGACTGGAAGAATGAACAACACAACATCCTGGAGGGCAGGCCTCAGGCCTCATTCGCCTTTATACAGGGGTTTGTGGGAGGAGCCACAGGAGCAGTCAGCAGGGGTCTGTTGGGAGCAAACCACTCTGGTATATGTAGTTCACCACAACAGGAATGGCTTAAAACAAAGTTAACGTCCAGAAGTGGCTGCGTTAGAGTCCGAACTTCAATCCAATTGAGAATTTGTGGTTGGACTTGAAGAGGACTGTTCACTCACAATCCCCCATGCAATCTGACAGAGCTTGAGCAGCTTTGTAAAGAAGGATAGGGAAAAATTGCAGTGTCCAGATGTGCAAGCCTGTTGGAGACCTATCCACACAGACTCAAGGCTGTAATTGCCTCAAAAGGTGCATCTGCTAAATACTGACTTGAAAGGGGTGAATGTTTGTGGTGTCAATTATTTTGTTTTATATTTGTAACTAATGTCACCTTTCTAAGTATTTGGTTTCATTTTTTTAAATCAACATAGCCACACCATCCCTTCTGCCTACCTGCCTGTCCTTTTAATACTAGAATATAAAAAACAAAGAGACTTTATAAAGCAATGTTGAAGCCCCACTTGGAGTATCATGAGTAGTTCTGGACCCTTTATCTTAGAAAGTATATGCTGAAAGTGGAGATGGTTTAAAGGAGGTTCACAAAATGATTAGAGGATTGAACTGCTTGTTATACTGCTTGTTTGATGGCTCTGGACCAGTATTCACTAGAATTCAGAAGAATGAGGGGTGACCTAATCAAAACCTATTGAATGGTAAAAGGCCTTGATAGAGTGAATGTGGAGCGGATGTTGCCTATGGTTGCTTATGGACACGGCCTCAGAATAGAGCGTAGTCCTTTTAGAACAGTGATGAAGAGGAATTTCTTTAGCCAGAGAGTGCTGAATCTGTGGAATTTGTTATGTTATGATACCAGCCCCCTCCTTTGTGAGAATTGCAAGAGCCCTAGTGAAAGGGGGGTCAATGACCCGAGAGAGAGAGAGCAAGAGAGAGAGAGAGACAGGCTGAATGGACACAGGAAATGGAAAGACATTCCACTGGGACAAAAGCTGGTGACTGTGGCATTGTTCTCAGGAGACACCTGGGAACTGCAGACGTGCCAACTCACAGGGACATTGTAAAGCCCTCGGGCAAAGTGGGCTGGTTGAGAGAGAGATTGCATCACCTGCAACCTGATTGACACCTGAGATCCCGTGAGGCAGTATAAAGAAGGGTCTGAAAGAGGACGACCCTCAGACGCACCAAGGAGACACCAAGAAGCACGATAACGCTTCCCGTGGGAACGGGAAGCCATTTTGAAATAAGCCACGTGCGTTAAATTCCGAATGCGGGGTTTGTGGCTGGAACCAACGGAAGATCGCTTTTTAACTAACAACGGGGAAGATCGCTCCCCTGATTCCACGGATGTTTTGGGCAAGTTTTTCCGTTTTATCTCTCTCTCTCTCCAACACGTGAAACCAAAAGAGAAAAGCCTGCAGACTTCAGAGTGACTCTTTATATTTCCAATTGGACTCAGTATTATATACCCTAGACAACGAAAGAGCTTATTTCTGATTGATTATGGTTACACCGGTGTTTTAGATTGAGTTTTGACGATTTGAATGTTTTGTATTAACCATACGTTTGTGCCCTTATTGAATAAAACGTTTGAAAATAGTACCATTGGACTTCGACTGACATATCTATCTTTGCTGGTAAGTGAAACCAGTTACTGGTTTCATAACAAGTGGGGGCTCGTCCGGGATCTGACACCAAAAAGGGGGAGGTCAGTCAATCGGGATTGTAAGTCAAAACAAAATAATTTGGATCTGGTACGCAGGTAGCCAGACAGAAAAACCAGCAAAGATGGACGTGTGTGAATTTATGAGCACCAAATCAGACTTGTTAAATTTGGCGAAGGGGTTGGAGGTGGAAAACGAGCAGGATCAAGCTGAGAGGCAAAGACAGCATGAAATTCGGATCAGAGAGTTAGCAGCAGCCGAGAGAGCGGCAGCGGGGAGAGAAAGAGAGAGGGAGGAGCTAAGGAGAGAGCGGTTTAATGTTAGTCGGGAGCTGAGAGTAGTACCTCCGTTCGAAGAGACGGATGTTGATAGTTATTTCTTGTTTTTTGAAACGGTGGCAGCTATGATGCCGACCCGCAGACGGGCGAGTGCGGTGGCCCCGCCCCTAGAGTCCCAAAGCTATCGCGCATGCGCGGTCACACGCAGCCTGTCCCGAAAAGCAGTGAGCAGTTTAAATCGGGCCAGCAGTAATCTGGCCAAGATGTTTTTACCGACCCTGTACCATGAGGGTTCCGAGGGTGGTAAAACAGAAAGCAGTAAAGTAAAGGGGGGTAAGGGAGAGGAAATAGCCCTGCCCTTAGTGAAGAGAAAGGTCCTAGAGGTAGGAACTAAAGTTGAGAAACGGATAAAGTTGTTAAAATGTCCAGAGTTGGACATGGTTAATCTGTCTGGTTTGGCAGAATTGTTTGAAGAAGTTCAGAGTTCTAAAGGTGTTCTCGATGGTCCCGAGAGTGAAATGAGGGCAGTCTTAGAGAGGAAGGGTATCCTTGCTGTGGAGAAGTCAGCTGAAATGGCCGAGGAGGTTGTTTCAGCTCGCAGGGTTGCGCCTTCCCCAACGGGGGGCTGCCTAGAGAGTAACTGGAAGGATCGGGGGACGTTAGAATTTGAAAAAGGTACGGGTATTGAAAGCCTGGAAGGGGCCAATGTCCCGTTTGAGTGTGTCCAAGATGGGGGCGCACGTGGTGCTGAACCTGGTAACAGAGCTCAGGGGAAGTCTGAGGTGTTTGATTCAGGGGGACGGGGCGGCCGTCTTTGTGGATCAGATAGGGTTGGTTCAGTAGGAAAAGGGTTAACCTTGGTAACCGTGGGAAGTGTGAGTTCCACGGTGTTTGTATTCGAGAGTGGGGCCAAGGTTAATGCCGAATTTAAGGGGGGAATGAGGATTGTTATTGAAGGAAACGGAAAGTCTGTAGTTCCCAAGTCGAAGGAAGAAATTTTAAACCTGGCAGATCGCTCACAGAGTGAGTCGGGAAATAGCGGGGCCCCCCACTCTATTGTTACGCCAGGGTGGGGTGTGAAGAGGTTGCATTCGAAATGCTACCTGAAAGAGGAGTTGGAATTAAAAACAAATAGCCTGAAGGGTCTTGACAGTTTGGGGCATGGTGTTGAAAAAATAGCCCCGATGAACGAGGCGGGCGGGAGTTCACCACGCCAAATTACTCAAAGTCCCAATGGGGGAACTCGCCAGAAAAGAGGTGACGGTTAATGGGGATGCCATTTTTTTTTTAAACAGCAAAGCAGGTTTTACGGGTTGCGCCAAAGCCTGTGAATAATAAAGACAGACCTTTGGAGACCTGCCGGCGAAGTAAACCGACCGAAACGATTATTATTCGCATAAACTTTTGTAGATGTACCTAATCTAAGATCACACCTCCCTAGTTATGTTGCTGAAGAAAGCAAATAAATAAGCTGGTTATTGAGCTGAAGTCTGATGCTGCCAGGCGTTAGCATGGCATGTGAGGTTAAGGTATTAAAGGAAAGGGGCACTGTACTTGTTAACTGTTTAGATGCTGACTTGAATGTATAACTGTATTACTCTGTAGTGAAAAGAAAAGCTTCTGTATTGTATTAGATTCAAAATTTCTGTAAGACTGTACCACTCTGGGTTTTAACCGCTGGTAAAAACCTTTTTAAGAGGGGAGGTGTTATGATACCAGCCCCCTCCTTTGTGAGAATTGCAAGAGCCCTAGTGAAAGGGGGGTCAATGACCCGAGAGAGAGAGAGCAAGAGAGAGAGAGAGACAGGCTGAATGGACACAGGAAATGGAAAGACATTCCACTGGGACAAAAGCTGGTGACTGTGGCATTGTTCTCAGGAGACACCTGGGAACTGCAGACGTGCCAACTCACAGGGACATTGTAAAGCCCTCGGGCAAAGTGGGCTGGTTGAGAGAGAGATTGCATCACCTGCAACCTGATTGACACCTGAGATCCCGTGAGGCAGTATAAAGAAGGGTCTGAAAGAGGACGACCCTCAGACGCACCAAGGAGACACCAAGAAGCACGATAATGCTTCCCGTGGGAACGGGAAGCCATTTTGAAATAAGCCACGTGCGTTAAATTCCGAATGCGGGGTTTGTGGCTGGAACCAACGGAAGATCGCTTTTTAACTAACAACGGGGAAGATCGCTCCCCTGATTCCACGGATGTTTTGGGCAAGTTTTTCCGTTTTATCTCTCTCTCTCTCCAACACGTGAAACCAAAAGAGAAAAGCCTGCAGACTTCAGAGTGACTCTTTATATTTCCAATTGGACTCAGTATTATATACCCTAGACAACGAAAGAGCTTATTTCTGATTGATTATGGTTACACCGGTGTTTTAGATTGAGTTTTGACGATTTGAATGTTTTGTATTAACCATACGTTTGTGCCCTTATTGAATAAAACGTTTGAAAATAGTACCATTGGACTTCGACTGACATATCTATCTTTGCTGGTAAGTGAAACCAGTTACTGGTTTCATAACAGTTACCACAGGCAGCTGTGGAGGCCAGATCTGTTTGTTTAGGCAGAGGTTGATAGATTCTTGATTGGTGGGGGGGGAGGGGGGGGAGAGAGGAGATTGGGGCTGAGAGAAATGATGGATCAGCCACAATGAAATGGTGGAGCAGTCTTGATGGACTAAATTTCCTAATTCTGCTCCTATATATTATCATATTAATACAATGTGTATCCTTGGATGTTAAGCTCCCAACTATGATCTTCTTTCAGCCACAACTCACTGATGCTCACAACGTGATATTTACCAATCTCTAACTGCACTGCAAGATCATCTACCTTATTCCATTTACTGCATGCATTCAAATATAACACTTTCAGTCCTGTATTCATCACTCTTAGATTTTGTCCCCCTGCTATGCTGCAACTTGTACCACTGACTGCAATTTTCCCGTCATCTGCCTGTCCTTCCTCACAGTTTCACCACATACTGCATCTTGTTGTACACCAACTACCCCATCCTCAGCCCTATCACTCCAGTTCCTATATCCATGCCAAATTAGTTTAAGTCCTCCCTAACTGATCTAGGAAACTTGCCTGCAAGGATACTGATCACCTCTGGTTCAGGTATAATCCGTCCTCTATGTACAGGTCATAGCTTCCCCTGAAGGGATCTCAGTGATGCAGAAATATGAAACCCGGTCCCCAGCACCAATATTTCAGCCATGCATTTATCTGCCAAATCATATTCACTGGCACTTAGCACAGGCAGTACTCTGGAGATTACTACTCTGCTGGTCTTGCTTTTTGGCTTTCTACCTAACTCCCTATATTATTTCTTCAGTACCTCCTACCATTTCCTACCTATGTCATTAGAACCAATATGTACCATGACTTCTAGCTGTTCACCCTGCCCCCCACCCCTTTAGAATGACTTAGACCCAATCAAGTCATCCCTGACCTTGGCACCTGGGGAACAGTGTACCAGCTAGGTGTCTCTTTCTCATCCACAGAATTTCTTCCCTGTAAACACAAAGTACACTGCAGATGCTGTGGTCAAATCAACACATACAAACAAGCTGGATGAACTCAGCAGGTCGGGCAGCATCAACTGAGATGAGCAGTCAACGTTTCAGGCCGAGACCCTTCGTCAGGTTTCTTCCCTGTGTTCCTTTAATTATGGAATCTCCTATCTCCTATCACTATTGCACTCTTCTTCTCTCCCCTTCCCTTTTGAGCCACAGAGCCAGACTCTGTTCCAGAGATCTGGTTGCTGCGTCTTCCCCCAGTAGGTCATTAACCCACTCCCAACAGGGTCCAAAGCAGGATGCCTGAATGGCCTCAGAGTTGCTCTGCACTAGCTGCCTATTTCCTTTCCCTCTTCTGACAGTCACCCAAGTACCTGCCTCCTACAACTTGGGGGTAACTATCTCCTGTAGCTCCAATCTAATACCACCTCATCTTCCAGTATGAGCCGAAGGCTAGTGAGGTACAGCACCAGTTCCTTAATGGTCTCTAAGGAATTGCAGCTTGATGCACGGTGCTGATTTAGTTACCAGGGAAACTGGAGCTCTCCCAGAGTTGCTACATTTCATACAAAAAAACATACCACTACCTCCATTCTCAGTACACTAGCTACCTACTAACAAAAAACAACTTTGTAGAAGTTTGTTTAACCTCTGCCTGTGCTTGCCCAAGTTTGTTCTCGCCTAAGTCTGTTGGGCAAAAGCTGAACCACTAACACTATCCGCTCACTCAATGGCCGGCCCACAATTACAGCCTGCTGAAAAAGAGTAAAAAAAAAAGCACCTCATGCTGCGTCAACTACAGATGATGCCTCACGTTGATTGAGGCTTATCTATTAAGTTGTCTCTCAAATGTTTTTATGGGGGGAGCACAAAAAGTTGTAAAAACAATATGATTCTATTTTTGTGTTCTGGGAAAAATTGGTCTGAGCCCGATCTTGTGGAGGCAGCTGAATTCAATTGCAGTGCAAACAGTAATACCCTTAAGAACAAATTGCATGGAGAGGGTTCAGGGAAAACAATTCCTTGCTAATAATGATGACTGAACTTGATTTATAGTGCTCATTGCCATCTCCAAGAACTCTGCATCTTGAACATGAAGATGCAACATTAAGCATTTTCTTAGATTCATTTGTTGCCAAATGCTTTACATGCTTGTTTGGCTCTGCTATGTTTAGTTCCAACCTTTAAATAGCTGCCTTCTGATTTGTCATTGTTTATCATCACCATTTTTGCAACTTACTTGTAGTGAATGCTATTTCATAAATCACTTTTGTCCCATTGATTTCTTTCAGTTCCATTGTACTCCCAAAGTCCCTTTATAACAAAAAGAAAAATGATTAATATAAAGCAGGCATTGTGCTAGGTCAAGATAACTCCCTCATTATTGAGTTCAGGTAACAGAAATTTACCCTTGGGGAATTCAGAAATCACTATCAAAAAACTTGGGTACACATTTAAAGTATTACTCCTACAAAATTAATGAGAGGAGGGAAAAGAAGTACATAATTTACATTTCCTGATGCAAGTGCAGATGGCATAGCTTCTATTACAGAAAGTGGCAATATGGACAGTTTTCTAGAATGTAACATTGGGTTGCTATATTTAGTTTCTTTTAATATTTGTAGAATGAAGTTTTAATACCGATTTTAATAGCCACATGAAATATGAAAGCTATTTTGTTACATTGCTGAGAGATTCACAAAACTGTTATTTTTTTAAAGTTTATAACAAAACGTTTTTAGCTAGGCAACAGTTACATTGCTGAATATGATAGGTTTGCACTTCAGTTTGAATCATTATTGCCAATTGGGGCACAAAGCTAGCATAGTGATCAGTGCAATGCTATTACAGCTTGGGGTGTTAGAGTTCAGAGTTCCATTTTCAGCATCCTCTAAGAAAATTTGTACCTTCTTCCTGTTTGCACGTGGATTTTCTGCAGGTGATCTGGTTTCCTCCAATTGTCCAAAGTGGTACAGGTTAAGTAGGTTAATTGATCATTGTAAATTGTTCCAAATATTCCAAAATCTGAAAAAATTCGAAACTCCTCTGGCCCCAAGCATTTACAATAGGAGTACTCAACCGGTAGTATATCCAGTTCTGTTTGCTTGACTATAGGGAAGACATGATTGCCCTAGAGAGGATGCAGAAGAGATTCGCCAAGATGTTGCATGGGTAAGCTGGGCTTGTTTCAGAGCCGAGAAGTTTGAGGGGAACCTGAGGTAAACAAAATTGAGGGGCATAGATGAGATGGAAACACTCACTTAAGTGTTTCTGCATTCATCACCGTAACATTGATTCTCTCTCCCATTGGTACACTCTGGCTGAAGTGCACCATTTATAAAATGCCACTAGGTGCCTAGGCTAATTCAGCTGTACCTTCCAAACCCAAGCTATTTTCAGCAAGAAGACAAGCACAGCAATTCCATGGGAACATAAACAATCTCCACACTTTGCTATATCATAAACCATCCCAACTTGGTAAAATATAAGTATTCTTTCATTCTCACTGGGTCTAATCTTGGAAGTATCTGCATAACAAAAACAAGATACCAGAAGGGCTTGAGCTGTTTAAGGTGTTTTGCCACTACGTTACCAAGAGCATTTTCGATAGCAGCAAAAGTTGGTCTTGCCAGTGATGCTCATACCCCAAACGGAATTTTTAAAAGTGTGAAAAAAGTGATGTATGAAGATAGGTCATTAAAGGACACGATTAAAAGCTTAACAGTATCGGGGAGTCTGTTACAGAGGGATATTGTGGTAAAATGGTGGAGACTATCAGGCTGTTATTTGTACCAGGTTGCGTTACTGTCACTATGATATTAGTAGGGTACAGTGTGGATGCAGATGTGCCACCCAGACATAAGGCTCAGCAGACGTCTGCTACTAACACTGGGATTACTTAGGTGGTACTGTATTAATATTTATGAGAAGTTAATTAAATATGTTTGTAATGTTGCATTGATTTGTGATTGTCCTGCGCATTCTCCAGTATTTAATATTTGTTACTCCTTTTGCAGTTCCTCTATGACTGTATCTATAGTACTTCTGACACACAAGAATGGTGGGGCAATTGGCTTTCAATGCAATGAATGTTCCTTTGCCAACATATATGAAGAAATGAGGTATTTAGTGAAGAGAGGTTTTAAATCTGATAGTTGTTAATTGGTGCACTTTAGAGAAATACTAGAAACACTGGACTGAAGTTTGAGGAGGATGATGGTATTCCATATGTGAAAGAATGTCTGTACTCAGTATCTCCAATTGAGACAGGTGGTGCAGATACACTCAGTGGCCATTTTATTAGGTACGTGAGTGGAACCCAGTTTCATCTTTTACTGCAGTAGCCCATCCACTTCAAAGGTCAACTTGTTTTGCATTCAGAGATGCTCCTCTGCACAACATTGTTGGAATGCATGGTTACTTGAGTTGCTGTTGCTCTCTTGTCAGCTTGAATCAGTCTGGCCACTCTCCTCTAACCTGTCATTCATGAGTTATTTTTGCCCACAGAACTGCCACTTGATTTTTTGGGGGGATTCTTTCACTATTCCCTGTAAACTATTGTGCGTGAAAGTCTCAGGAGAGAGCTGTTTCTGAGGTACTCAAACCCCATCTGGCACAGTCAGTCCCTTAGTTTACATTTCCTCCCCATTTTGTTTGGCCTGAACAGCAACTGAACCTTTTGACCATGTTTTTTTGCATTGAGTTGCTGTGATATTTTGGGCTGATTAGATAGTTGTATTTATGAGCAGGTGTACCAAATAAAGTGACCACAGTGTGTATTTAAAGGATCTAGGTAAGCAGATGGAGAAGGCAGTCCAAGGGAATACCATAATATACAGCTTGGCCAGAGGGCTATATGATGTTTCTGTGCCTTAGCCGCAAGTTAAACTCTCAGTACAGAAAACCCCAGCTGTTAGAGCAAATCTGCTAGTAGGCATTGGCTTTGAGAATTTGGGGTTGATGAGAAGTGAATTTGCATGTCATGGGGCAGCATGGCTTGTGGTCATTGCTCAGAAAGACAGCAAAGTTTCTGCTTTAATGAAAATAATTCTGACAGTGGTTGCATGAATAAGTAATAGAATCAAGGTGTCGTTCTGAATTCTGTTTGAAATTGTTTACTTCCACAGCTGCATGTGGACAGTAACTTTCAGCATGTGACACCATTTGCTGTCATTGTGAAGGTAATTGAAACTTCAGGCAAACATTTGAAGAAACTAAGTCTCACATAGCATACTTGACAATGTGTTGGTATTGTCCTGAACATATGAACATGAGTTGCAAAGATTATGTAAGTAGTTGCAAGGCATGTAAATTAGTTCACTTCGGCTGCCTTGATGCACAGTAAGTAAGGCAGCAGGCCTTACAGTTAAGGAGGCTGACATGAAGTGAATACTACTCAGACATTGGGTGTGACCAATTTGAGTTGCCATTAACTTGGTATTTAAGATACACATTCTTCACAGAGCAGCTCATAAACCCTATTAGTGCTTTGGAAGTCAGATTATTTACTGATCTATTTGAGCTAGTTTTGTAATAGAGGTTTTAATATAAAGTATTTTAACTTTTGGTGCAATAAATGTGCATTTAATAAAGAAAAACAGTAATCCAAGTATGGAATGATGTGAATTATTGTAGTATGGGATGCCATTTCTTATCTAGGATGCCACAGTAGCATAATGGTTAGTGCAACGCTATTATAGCTCGGGGCATCGGAGTTCAGGGTTCAATCCTGGCGTCTTCTGTAAGGAGTTAATACCTCCTCATTGTGGAATATATAGTTTTTCACGGGCTTTCTCCCACAATCCAAAGACATACTAGTTACTAGGTTAATTAGTAATTTTTTAAAATTGTTTTGTGATTAGGCTGGGGTTGCTGGGCAATGTAGCTTAAAGGGCCAAAAGGCCCAATTCAATGCTGTATCTTTTAAGTTAAAATTAATAACTCATTGCTGTGATTCCATTAGATCAACGTATCTAGAAAGATCCCAGTCCCGTGTTTAATTAATGTGTAGAAGTGTTGGTTAAATTGTCGGATAAATGAATCACTGTCTCCTCACTTCATGATGTTAATAGCTCTCTGGTTTTTCCCATAGCTCTCAGGAGATGAAGAGTCCAAAGATGGAGTTACAGATTTCGTCTGACATTCCCTTCCAGATGCTGGATAGCAATAGTACACTGATTTCAGAGAAGATCAGCTTCAACCCTTGGAGCTTACGCTGCCACAAACAACAGCTAAATCGCATGCGATCTGAATCCAAGGAACGGAAATTGTATAGTATCCTCTGCTCAAATACACGTGTGTAATATGCCAGGGTCAATGTTGTGACATCCTAGTTACCATTCCATGCAAATTCCTCTTGCTACAACTTAATATAACTGCAGTACCTCAAAAGGTCTAGTCATTCAAGCACACTACATCTACATCTGAATGCACTTAAGGTACTAGTGCAACAATTCCAAGACATGATAAAAGTTTGCATCAATGTAACGTACATTAACAGAAAGTGTCTAATGGCTAAAGACAGTTGGCAGGTCAAGACAGTAACCAGAGGTCTGGTGAACAAGATGAGTTTTGAAGAAGAGGCATAAAGGTGTAAGGAGGAATACCAGAGTGTGGTGCAGGAAACAGAAGGCATGGTGGCTATCGATCCACAAGAGGGAAGTCATGTGAGAGGAAAATGGGGTGGATAAATGTTGCTGAACTGGATGTGTTCCCTCCTAGAAAGGAATAGGGATGAAAGGATAATTGAAGATTCAAGCAGGTCAACGTGGGTGGGTGAGTGATTGACAGGTTAAGCATGCTATAGTATAGGGTTAACTCATGGGGAATAGCATTTGGATATTGAAACCTGTGACGGATGAGAAGCTGCTGGGCAAATTTTGGAATTGTTGGGTTCAGAGATGATGTAATTTAGTTTTGGAAAGGGATTTCCCATGCAGAGAATGGGGAAGGGAACGATACTGAAGAAATATTCCTTTAAGATGTTGGAAAAGATTTGTAGCTCGGGTTGAGGATGTTGCTGTTGAGTGGCTTGCCGAGCTGGCTTGTTAGCTTGCAGACGTTTCATTACCCAGTTAGGCAACATCATCAGTGCAACTTCGAATGAAATATGGGTGATCTACATTGCTCGTCTTTTATGTGTCCTGTTATGAGTCCGTTTGTGTGTGTGTGTGTGTGTGTGTGTGTGTGTGTGTGTGTGTGTGTGTGTGTGTGTGTGTGTGTGTGTGTATGTGTATGGGTATATGTGCCATTTTTATTGGTTACTGATTATGTAATCTACGATTGGTTTGTTAAAAATCCAGTTAGGTGATCATTGTTAGTTGACAATGTTAACTATTAACATTGTTAGTTGTGTTAGTTGGACTGTGTTAGTTGACCATTATGTAGGATTAACGTCATTCTCATTGACAGACACTTGTAATCAGGTGCGAATAGGCACTTGGCTCTAGACTGACGACTTGACACCGAAGTGGGATGTAAACTGGGTTCATTTCAACATACTTGTTGATAGAATTCTGTGTGGACAACAAAACCTCAAAGAATTCTTGGGCTTGGCCTAGGATAGGCAATAGGTGCAGGAGTAGGCCCTTCGGCCCTTCGAGCCAGCACCGCCATTCACTGGTCATGGCTGATCATCCACAATCAGTACCCCGTTCCTGCCTGCTCCCCATATACCTTGACTCCGCTATCTTTAAGAGCTCCATCTAACTCTTTCTTGAAAGCATCCAGAGAATTGGCCTCCACTGCCTTCTGAGGCAGAGCATTCCACAGATCCACAACTCTCTGGGTGAAAAAGTTTTTCTTCAACTCTGTTCTAAATGGCCTACCGCTTATTCTTTAACTGTGGCCTCTGGTTCTGGACTCCCCCAACATCGGGAACGTGTTTCCTGCCTCTAGCGTGTCCAATCCCTTAATAATCTTATATGTTTCAATCAGATCCCCTCTCATCCTTCCAAATTCCAGTGTATACAAGCCCAGTCACTCCAATTTTTCAACATATGACAGTCCTGCCATCCTGGGAATTAACCTTGTGAATCTACGCTGCACTCCCTCAATAGCAAGAATGTCCTTCCTCAAATTTGGAGACCAAAACTGCACACAATACTCCAGGTGGGGTCTCACCAGGGCCTTGTACAACTGCAGAAGGACCTCTTTGCTCCTATACTCAACTCCCCTTGTTATGAAGGCCCACATGCCATTAGCTTTCTTCATTGCCTGCTGTAACTGCATGCTTACTTTCAGTGACTGATGAACAAGGACACCTAGATCTCGTTGTACTTCCCCCTTTCCTAACTTGACACTATTCAGATAGTAATCTGCCTTCCTGTTCTTGCCACCAAAGTGGATAACCTCACATTTATCCACAGTAAACTGCATCTGCCATGCATCTGCCCACTTACCCAACCTGTCAAAGTCACCCTGCATTCTCAAACATCCTCCTCACATTTCACACTGCTACTCAGCTTTGTGTCAGGATAGTGACAATGGTCCAGTCAAATTGATGTGCTTCGCTGTTGCAATGTTTTTCGAACATTCGCTTTATGACACCTCGCTGTTACGAAAGACCTACATTAGTTACCTGTTTTCACTAACAGAAGGTGTTTTCACTGTTACGAAAAAACGTAGCGTGTGAAAAAGGGCAGCGTGCACGCCGAGCAGCCAACCTCATCCCCCGGAGCTGCATTCTGGCCGGCATTGCTTAAACACAGCATGTGGGCATCTGTGCTTTATGTCGATTTATTTTGTACATCCGTTAGCAAGATGAGTTCTAAGGTATCGGAAAAGCCTAAAAGAGCGCGTAAGGGTGTTACACTTAGTGTAAAACTAAGCATAATAAAATGTTTTGATTGTGGTGAACAAAGTAAGGATACAGTGAGTTTGGCTAAGGGTTTGTGGAAGTTGACAAAGATGATGTTGAAGAGGTTTTGGCATCCCATGACCAAGAACTGACAAATGAAGAACTGATGAAGAGGAAAGGATAACAATTGAAACCAAACGCAGTAGCAAACAGCCCAAAAGTGAAGTCATCCAGGAACTGAATGTGAAGCAATTTTGTGAGATTTTCGCTGCGATTGACAGCGCTCCAATGATTGCAGAAAAATGTGACTTTAATTTTGAAAGGGTACATAGGTTTAGGGCATATTTGCAGGATGGTTTGAGTGCTTACAAAGAACTGTATGATAGAAAAGTGAGCGAGGCTAAGCAGTCAAGCATACTGTCGTTTTTCAAGCCTTCCACATCAGCCACAGCAGACAACGAAAGTCGACCTTCAACATCGAGGCAGGCAGTCATAGAAGGAGATGACCTGCCTGCCCTGATTGAAACAGACAACGATGAGATCACACCCCAGTCTCCCATCACCCCAACCTCCGATGACTCAGCCTAACATACCATCAGTGTGCTCACTGTCTTCCCGATTCTGGTAAGTGAAACTACACTGGATGTACATTATTTCTACTTTATATAGGCTGTGTATTTTTGTGTTATTTGGTATGATTTGGCAGCTTCATAGCTTAAAGGTTACTGGAAAGAGTGTTTCTGCTGAGAGCGCTTGCGTCGTGTGTTTCTGCCGAGAGCGCTTGCGCCGTGTGTTTCTGCCGAGAGCGCTTGCGTCGTGTGTTTCTGCCGAGAGCGCTTGCGCCGTGTGTTTCTGCCGAGAGCGCTTGCGTCGAGTGTTTCTGCCGAGAGCGGTTGCGTCGTGTGTTTCTGCCGAGAGCGCTTGCGCCGTGTGTTTCTGCCGAGAGCGCTTGCGCCGTGTGTTTCTGCCGAGAGCGCTTGCGTCGAGTGTTTCTGCCGAGAGCGCTTGTGTCGTGTGTTTCTGCCGAGAGCGCTTGCGTCGAGTGTTTCTGCCGAGAGCGCTTGCGTCGTGTGTTTCTGCCGAGAGCGCTTGCGCCGAGTGTTTCTGCCGAGAGCGCTTGCGTCGAGTGTTTCTGCCGAGAGCGCTTGCGTCGAGTGTTTCTGCCGAGAGCGCTTGCGTCGAGTGTTTCTGCCGAGAGCGCTTGCGTCGAGTGTTTCTGCCGAGAGCGCTTGCGCCGAGTGTTTCTGCCGAGAGCGCTTGCGCCGTGTGTTTCTGCCGAGAGCGCTTGCGTCGAGTGTTTCTGCCGAGAGCGCTTGCGCCGAGTGTTTTTGCAGCAAGCACTGCCGAGAGCGCTTGCGCCGAGTGTTTTTGCAGCAAGCACTGCCGAGAGCGCTTGCGTGAGATTTTCGCTATGGTGGACAGTGCAGCAATAATTGCAGAAAAGTATTCCTACTTTATGTAGGCTGTGTATTTATCAGATAATTCCTGCTTTTACTATATATTACTATTATTTTAGGTTTTATGTGTTATTTGGCATGATTTGGTAGGTTATTTTCTGGGTTTGCGAACGCTCACAAATTTTTGCCATATAAGTAAATGGTAATTGCTTCTTCACTTTACGACATTCCGGCTTACAAACCATTTCATAGGAATGCTCTACCTTCGAATAGTGGGGGAAACCGGTATAGATATAAGGGAAAGTTGATCATGACGGTTTACAGCCAGTTGGTGTTCATGTACCCTTGTTGATAGCTTCCTACCAGTCTGTCCAATATAATACTTGTTGCAGTTGGCGCATAGAATTTTGTATATGGTGTTCATTCTGTGCGTTGTAGGTAAAGGGGGGGGGGGTCTTTTATTACTGATAGACACTGGCGTAGTGTGGCTGTAGGTTTGTGTGCTACTATGATGTAATATTCCTTATTACCATTTCTGTAGAGCCACAAACTGTGTCTACCTGAAGATTACAAAGCAAGGTTGGTTAATGGTATGTAAGAATGGTGTGAGATTAATTATGACATGCAAATTGGGTTGTAAAATCAGTGTTTTGTTATAGCCAGTATATTTCTATTTGACGAACATAAGAGTTCAAGGTTCATGTGATAGGGGAGGTCCCTTAGAATGAAGGCGAAGGATGATGACCTGGGGCTTAGTACTTATCTGGAATAACTGTCCAATAGCACACTCTAATAGCACCCTCAGAATTTAATGTATGATGCAGTGGTTTTCTTTTCTCCTTTCCTCTTGTCTGCCTCTGTACCTGAGAAATGAAGTTGGTAGATTGCTGCTCTGTAGTTTACATTTTAGAACATTATTCATATCCCTTTCAGGGCATTATTAAGTAGTTTTAAAGTGCATTTGTTAATACATAGGAAATACAGCAGTCAATTTGCACACAAGCTTCCACAAACGGAGTTAATCTCCTCCATGATTGTAATTCACAGATAGATACTCATCAGGAATCTCTGCTTCAGTGGAGGCAGTCCAGTTTTCTTGTTTGTCACCTGGCTCCATTGTGAAATGAATGAGCATTTAGTTATTGCTGAACTTCAGACTGGGATTCTAATGCAGCAAGTAGGCTAAAATTATACTGGTTTAGACAAATTCGCTTAGTCATAATGAATTCTTTAAGGACCCAAGAATAGTTACTGTTTAGTAAGTTTGTTTTCGTGTAGTCTGCTGGCTCTTTTCCAGCTGGCAGATGGGCTTGCTTGTCAGCGTATAGACTGCACTCTTGGTCTTTTACAACGAGGAATTGGACATATGTTTACGAAATTATGAACTGAGTTTATGTGGACATAACACAGCCCTAAATATTTTTTTCTTGATGCGTCCATTATCCCTGGTGTCATGGATTATTGATTACCTGACTGGCAGACCACAGTACGTGCGCTTGCGACATTGTGTGTCAGACAGAGTGGTCAGCAGCACTGGGGCTCCACAGGGGACTGTCCTGTCTCCCTTTCTCTTCACCATCTACACCTCGGACTTCAACTACTGCACAGAGTCTTGCCATCTTCATAAGTTTTCTGATGACTCTGCCATAGTTGGATGCATCAGCAAGGGAGCTGAGGCGGAGTACAGGGCTATGGTGGACTTTGTCACATGGTGTGAGCAGAATCATCTGCAGCTTAATGTGAAAAAGACTAAGGAGCTGGTGGTAGACCTGAGGAGGGCTAAGGCACCGGTGACCCCTGTTTCCATCCAAGGGGTCAGTGTGGACATGGTGGAGGATTACAAATACCTGGGGATACGAATTGACAATAAACTGGACTGGTCAAAGAACACTGAGGCTGTCTACAAGAAGGGTCAGAGCTGTCTCTACTTCCTGAGGAGACTGAGGTCCTTTAACATCTGCCGGACGATGCTGAGGATGTTCTACGAGTCTCTGGTGGCCAGTGCTATCATGTTTGCTGTTGTGTGCTGGGGCAGCACGCTGAGGGTAGCAGACACCAACAGAATCAACAAACTCATTTGTAAGGCCAGTGATGTTGTGGGGGTGGAACTGGACTCTCTGACGGTGGTGTCTGAAAAGAGGATGCTGTCCAAGTTGCATGCCATCTTGGACAATGTCTCCCATCCACTCCATAATGTACTGATTAGGCACAGGAGTACATTCAGCCAGAGACTCATTCCACCGAGATGCAACACTGAGCGTCATAGGAAGCCATTCCTGCCTGTGGCCATCAAACTTTACAACTCCTCCCTCAGAGGGTCAGACACCCTGAGCCAATAGGCTGGTCCTGGACTTATTTCCACTTGGCATAATTTACTTATTATTATTTAATTATTTATGATTTTATATTGCTATATTTCTACACTATTCTTGGTTGGTTCGACTGTAACGAAACCCAATTTCCCTCGAGAGCAATAAAGTATGTCTGTCTGTCTATCTCCACCACCCCCTGGCATGGCACAGCCCTTTCAGGCAATATCTGGATGTAAATAGGAAATAAGGTCAGCATTGATGTGTTGATTTATCATTCAAAATTTTGAATGAAAGCTATGGGCCTGAAGTTTGCAGACCAGAATACAGAATCATGGCAACTTGAAGTATAGCTTATTGGAACAGTATAAAATAAGAATAGCTCATATGTCCACAAAGTTAGGCCATGCAGCCCAGCGAGTCTGCTCCGCCATTCATCATGGCTGATCTTGAATCCCACTCGACCCCTCACAGTAACCTTTAATGCCCTGATCAATCAGGAAACTATTAATTTTTGCTTTAAATATACCCACAGTCTTGACCTCCACAGCTGTTTGTGGCAGGGCATTCCACAGATTCGCTACTCTCTGGCAAAGAAATCTTCCTGTCCTCTGTTCTGTTGGGGTCGCTCCTCAATTTTGAGGCTCCAAATCCACCTTCTCTAGTCCTTTCAATGTTCAATTTTATCTTGTTAAGTAGCTTTGTGTGTCACCTTATCAAATACCTTCTGAAAATCCAAGTAAATGACATCCACTGACTCTGCTTTGTCCACCCTGCTTGTTATTTCTTCGAAGAACTCTTTAACAGATTCATCAGGCAAGATTTTGCTTTATAGAAACCATGCTGACTTTGACATTTTATCATTAGTCTCCAAGTAGCTTGAAACTTCATCCTTAATAATAAACTCCAACACTTTCCCAGCCAGTTAGGTTAGGCTAACTGGGCTATAATTTCCTTTCTTTTGCCTTCCTCCCTCCTTAGGGTGGTGACATTTGCAGTTTTCCAGTCTAGTGGAACCATACCAGAATCAAATGATTCTTGAAAGATCATAACTGATGCATCTGCTATCTCTTCAGCAACCTCTTTCAGAACTCTGGAACTAGGTCCATCTGATCATGGTGACTTTTCCATCTTAAGACCTTTTAATTTGCCAAGCATTTTTCCCTTTATAATAGTAATGGCATTCACTTATGCTCCCTGACACTTGCTGACCTCTGGCACATTGCTAGTGTCTTGCACAGTGAATTAAGTTGCAAAGTACCCATTAAGTCCATCTGCCATTTCTTTATCCCCCATTACTACCTTACTAGAATCATTTTCCAGTGGTCCAATATCAACTCTCCCCTCCCTTTTAGTCTTTATATAACAAAGAAGTTTTAGTACCCTGCTTTATATTACTGGCTAGTTTGCCCTCATATTTCATCTTCTCCCTTCTAGCTTTTTTGGTTGTCTTTTGTTGGATTTTAAAAACATTATGCCCCTTCCATGGCTTTTATGCAATCCCTAACTTTCCTTGTTAGCAATGGTTGCCCACCCCTGCCATTGAGAACTTCTGTTGTGCTGAGCTAATGAAACTAATAACACCTAATCCTTATAGCCTGCATACTGTCTATCCCTCCATTCTCTGCATATTTATGTGCGTAATTGCCGCTTGCGTTCCAAGCACTCAGCACTCTGTATTTTTCAAAAGCCTGCCTCACAAATCTTTGAACTTTAACCCTCTCACCCTAAATGCATGTCTTCAAGTATTAGACATTTTGACCCAGGGGAAAAAGATATTGGCTGTCAACTCTGGATACCTCTCATTACCTTAAATTTTTCTATCAAGTCTCCCTTCAACCTCTGCTACTCCAAAGGAACATCCCTAAGTTTGTCCAATCTCTCATTAGAAAGTGCATACCCACTAATGGTGGAGTGTGATGCTGTGCATGTAATCTATGAAAGTTTCTTTGCAGAATCACTGAATCCCATGACCCCTGAGAAGAGTGCAGCAGGGCCTCAGAAACATCAGGTCTTAAGTTTCCATCAAAGTCGCACGTTCTGAGCTACTGAGTAGGAATTTTGTTCATTTCCTAACCATGGGCATATTACCTTCACATGAAGTGCAGCAGTTCAAGAAGCAGCAGACAGGATGTAATAAATGCATGAGTGGCAATTGATGTTCACATCCCACGCTAATGAAATGATTAAGCTTTCTCAGGTAAAGTATAACTGACTCCATGAGAACGTAATAATATTTGACCAAAAGCTTGGTCAGAAGTAAGTCTGAAATAAACGATGTATGAAGGTGGAGAGATTTGTTAACACTGAGATCAGAAGCAGCCAGCTAAATACAATGTCTACAGAGACATCAGATTTCACAAAAGGAGATGTAGGAATGATGAAATGCAGATTTTCCCCTATCATGGAGACTGCTTACTTTTAGAGTTCTGTGCATGCAATTTAATAAAAAAGAAAAATGGAAATTTGTGTTGCCACCCTTGAGAGCAGAGGATCCAAACCTGGGGTCCACTGACCTCTTTCTTAATGGTATTGGTTCATGGTATACAAAAAGGCTGGGAACCCCTGCTGTAGAGCCTGTCTATAGTTTTCTAATATATTGCATCAGTGAGCATGGTAAAATGTTCAGAATTGACTCATTTCACCTGATGCCATAAAACTGTGGGGTTTGCTCATTTTGGATCAATTCCAATATGCCTTCCTCCTGCCTGCGTTTGTTGTACTGTCATGTCACTGCGCACATATCCTGCCAATGAGCTAGTCTGCAGTTCCTGAGGGACATCAGGGACTGCTGCATACTTTGCTTAACAGAGCTCACTCCAAAGCATTCCAGATACAATGCTTCAGCCAAAGGGCTTCACCTTCCACTGCATGGACCAGACGGCAGCAGCTAAAGGCAGAGGTAGCAGTATTTGCTTCATGATTAGCTCATCGTGGTGGATAGATTTGGCCATTCTGTCTCAGTCCTTCTCCCCCAGTTCACCCCTCCCCTCCCAAACCTCATCAGTCATGAAGCAGCAAGCTCTGATTCGAAAGCCACAGCACCACTGTGGTCAAGGGAAATGCAGGAGCATTCACAGGACTGCTTCCAATCAATGGACAGCGCCATATTCAGGAATTCATCATCGGATCTGAATGAATATGCTACATCATCTCTGAATTGCATGGATGAATGTGTATCTTCAAGAACTTGGCCAGCTAGGGGCCCTTGATGAACCAGGAGATACGGTCTGATGAGGGCTAGATCTGTGGTGTTGAAATACGACGATCCAGAACCTTACACAGTGTCCAGGTAAGCCTGGATGGCCATCATGAGAGCAAAAAGGTAGTTATGTGTGAACTGAAAGCCAATTAGATGTACAGCTGTGGCAGGATTTGCATGCTGTACTCACTATCAGGTGAAACCTAGGAGTTTGCAGTGTATTGGAGACTGCTTACCTAGGAGTTTGCAATACATTGGCAGTAATGCTGATGAATTCAATGCATGTTATGTGTGTTTTGAAAGGGAAAATAACACTTTACCGGTCCCCACAGCATCTGGTGACCCTGTGATCTGTCTTCGAGGCTGATGTCAGAATATTCAAGAGGGTGAACCCTTGCAAGGCATCAGGCCCCAATGGTGTATCTGTCGAGGTACTGAAAATCTGTGCCTACCAAATGGCTGGAGTGTTCAAGGACATCAATGATACTGGTGCCCAAGTAGTGCAGGATGAGCTTCCTCAATGACTTTTCCCTGGTAGCGCATACATCTTATGTGATGAAATGCTTTGAAAGGTTGGTCATCATTAGAATTAACTCTTGCCTAAGCAAAGACCTGGACCCACTACAAATTACCTACAGTCACAAAAGCACTAGAGAAGATGCCATGTGAGTGGGTAATCAACACAGCTGCACCTCTAGGATGCATTATAGCCCACTGTTATACTCTCTCTACACTCATGAATGTGGCTAAGCACTGCAAAACAGTGTCTATTAATTTGCCAATGGCACCACCATTGTTGGCAGAATCTCGGTGACGAGGGAGGCGTACAGGAGTGAGGTGGTTGGTGTTGCAACAGCAACCTTGCACTCAACGTCAGCATTTGCTTTTTGTAACTGACAGTAATTTTTGTCTTGCATTGTACTGCTGTCACAAAACAACAAACATCAGTGATAATAAACCTGTTTCTCATTCTGTAGACAGCAATTATGATGGAGGAATTTACTCTTTGGCTGTAAAATATGGTTCTGTCTTTGGCTTGACTAGTCTGAGTGACAACTTTCTTAATTAGTGCAAATGACCCCAGGTGTTCATGTTAAGGATTTTGCAGAGCCAAGTTGTTTGCCACTGATTTTTGTCTATCCAAAGTCAACAATCATTTCAGTCCCGGAAGGTCTGTCTGATTTTGTTTATATGCTGCTTGGTCTCAGTGGGTTGGATGCAATTAAATGATTTGCAGGCCATTTCAAAGGAAAACTTTGAATCAACCACAAATCCAGTAGTTTTAATGTGCACTCTAGAAGGAGTTATATCTTTATTGGTCAACCCGTTAAGTGCTAGACCTCATTGATATCTTGGCTTTTGCTGCATATGACAGGACTTGTCAGCTTTACCAAAGCAATGCTATAAGTGGAGAATTTTTAGTGAATTAAACACCAAAATAACTGAGAATATTGCTTTCTATGGCATTCATGCCTTTCAGTTTCAAATTTCCAATAACAGCAAGTAACATGATGCCTTTAAAGTAGTAAAATGTGCCACATTGGGTCAGGTGAGCATTATCTAATGCCACAGTGGATTTTAAATTGGATTAACTGCCTTAATAGCTGCACAAAAACATTGGGAACTGCAGGTTCAGTGTTAATGTGAATTTGTCCAGCTATTGTCTACATACTTGACTGTCTCATTTTTGTGTCATTTGTCTTTTAAATACTACTTCCTTATTTGCATTCATATTTGTGTATCCAGCCTTCTGTGATATTTTTGTGATGTTTTCAAGTATTACAGCCTAGTGGTTAAGTCATGCTAAGCCTACTGAGCATTTTGCTTCGTCTGCTACATGATAACATGCAAACTATGATTGTACCAATGGGTTCAGACTGGGGTCAGGTAAGGCTACATCATGTCTCATGGACTTTCTCAGTCTTTCTACCCTCAGTGCTGTACTTCACTTCTGACTGCCTTGGAGGAGTAACAGAAAATTCCTCATTCTGTTTCACCTCCACTCCAGAAGCTCAGTCAGAATCAGCTTTATTATCACTGACGTGTCGTGAAATTTGGTAACTCAGCAGCAGCAGTTCAGTGCAATACATAATCTAGAAGAAAACATAAATTACAGTATACATATATTGAATACAAACTCCATTTCCAGAAGAGTTGGGATATTTTCCAAAATGCAATAAAAACAAAAATCTGTGATATGTTAATTCACGTGAACCTTTAACTGACAAAAGTACAAAGAAAAGATTTTCAATAGTTTTATTGACCAACTTAATTGTATTTTGTAAATATACACAAATTTAGAATTTGATGGCTGCAACACACTCAACAGAACTTGGGACAGAGGCATGTTTACCATTGTGTTACATGACCTTTCCTTTTAATAACACTTTAATCGTTTTGGAACTGAGGATACTAATTGTCATAAATTTGCAATTGGAAATTTTGTCCATTCTTGCTTGATATAAGGCCTCAGCTGCTCAACAGTCCGTGGTCTTCGTTGTCTGATTCTCCTCTTCATGATGCGCCATACATTTTCAATAGGAGATAGATCTGGACTGGCAGTAGGCCAGTCAAGCACATGCACTCTGTGTCTACAAAGCCACACTGTTGTAGCCCGTGCAGAATGTGGTCTGGCATTGTCCTGCTGAAATAAGCATGGACGTCCCGGGAAGAGACGTCACCTTGATGGCAACATATGTCTCTCTAAAATCCTAATATATGCCTCAGAGTCAATGGTACCTTCACATACATGCAACTCACCCATGCCGTGGGCACTGATGCACCCCCATACCATCACAGATGCTGGCTTTTGCACCTTTCGCTGATAACAATCAGGATGGTCATTTTCATCTTTGGCACGGAGAACTCGACACCCGTTTTTTCCGAAAACTAGCTGAAATGTGGATTCATCTGACCACAGCACACAGTTCCACAGTCCATCTGAGATGAGCTCAGGCCCAGAGAACTCACCGGCGTTTCTGCATAGAGTTGATGTATGGCTTCCTCCTTGCACAATGCAGTTTCAAGTTGCATTTCTGGATGCAGCGATGGACTGTGTTAAGTGACAATGGTTTTCCAAAGTACTCCGGAGCCCAGGAGGCTATAATTGTCACAGTAGCATGACAGTTTCTTAGGCAGTGCTGCCTGAGGGCTCGAAAATCACGCGCATTCAGCAGTGGTTTCCGACCTTGCCCTTTACGCACTGAGATGTCTCTGAATTCTCTGAATCATTTCACAATATTATGTACTGTAGATGTTGAAAGACCTAAATTCTCTGCAATCTTGCGTTGGGAAATGTTCCTTTTGAACTGACTAACAATTCTCTCACGAATTTTGGCACAAAGGGGTGAGCTGCGATCCATCCTTGCTTGCAAAGACTGAGCCTTTGATGGATGCTGCTTTTATACCCAGTCATGATATCTCACCTGCTACCAATTAGCCTGCTTAATGTGGAGTCTTCCAAAATGGTGTTACTTGAATATTCTGTGCACTCTTCAATCTTACTTTAACTCTGTCCCAACTTTTGTTGAGTGTGTTGCAGCCATCAAATTCTAAATTTGTGTATATTTACAAAATACAGTTAAGTTGGTCAGTAAAACTATTGAAAATCTTTTCTTTGTACTTTTGTCAGTTAAATAAAGGTTCACGTGAATTAACATATCACAGATTTTTATTTTTATTGCATTTTGGAAAATATCCCAACTTTTCTGGAAATGGGGTTTGTAGATTAAAAATCATGCAAAAACAAATAATATATTTTTTTCAAAAAGTTCACGGATTCAATGGCCATTTAGGAATCGGATGGCAGAGGGCAAGAAGCTGTTCCTGAATTGCTGAGTGTTTGCCTTCAGGCTTCTGTACCTCCTACCTGATGGTAACAGTGAGTAAAGGGCATGCCCTGGGTGCTGGAGGTCTAATAATGGACACTGCCTTTCTGAGACACCACTCCTTGAAGATGTCTTGTCTGCATTGTAGGCTAGTACCCAAGTTGGAGCCGACTAAATTTGCGACCCTCTGCAGCTTCTTTTGGTCCTGTACAGTAGGCACCCTCCCCGCCCCCATACCAGACGGTGATGCATCCTGTCAGGATGTTCTCCACGGTACATCTATGGAAGTTTTTGAATGTATTTGTTGACATGTCATATCTCTTCAAACTCCTAATGAAGTATAGTTGCTGTCTTGCCTTTTTTTTTATAACTGGGTTGATATGTTGGGACCAGGTTAGGTTCTCAGAGATCTTGACACCTAGGAACTTGAAGCTGCACAATACAGGCCCTTCAGTCCTCCATGTTGTGCTGACCCATATAATCCTTTTTTTAAAAAGTACCAAACCCACACTACCCCATAACCCTCCATTTTTCTTTCATCCATGTGCCTGTCCAAGAGGTTCTTAAATACCCCTAATGTTTTAACCTCCGCCACCATCCCTGGCAAGTCATTCCAGGCACTCAGAACCCTTTGTGTGGGGGAAAAAAAAAACTTACCCCTGATGTCTCCCCTAAACTTCCCTTTAATTCTGAAATGTTAGTTCATTGGTACTTAGCTCGCAACAAAAGTAGAAAGCTGTGATGAAAAGTTATTTGAAAATTATTTACTTGATTATAAGGACATAAGAAGTAAGAGTGATAACACCCATCCCAGCCCCTTAATCGAATAATCGGGGGAGCAGACAGAGAGAGAAGAACACCCCTGTGGCCGTTCCCATCAAAAATAAGTATACCGTTTTGGATACTGTTGGTGGGGATGACCTACCAGGAACAAGCTGCAGTGGTCCTGTCTCTGGCACTGAGGTTGGACCATCGACTAGGAAGGGGAGGAGGGAAGAGAAGAGAGCGGTATTGATAGGGGATTCTATAGTCAGGGGGGCGGATAGATTTTGTGGGGAAGATCGGGAGTCTCGGATGGTATGTTGCTTCCCTGGTGCCGGGGTTCGAGACATCTTAGATCGGGTGCAGGTTATTCTCGAGAGGGAGGGCAAGAATCCAGATGTTGTGGTCCATGTAGGGACCAATGACGTGGGTAGGATGAGTGAGGGGGTCCTGTGTAGGGAGTTCAGGGAGTTAGGTGCGAAGCTGAAGAGCAGGACCTCCAGGGTAACAATCTCAGGATTGCTACCTGTGCCACGTGCGAGTGAGGCAAAGAACAGAAAAATTATAAAGATTAATACGTGGCTGAGAGGATGGTGCAGGAGGGAGGGCTTCAGGTTTGTAGATAATTGGGCTTTGTTCCAGGGAAGGTGGGATCTGTTCCGAAGGGACGGTTTACACCTGAACTGGAGTGGTACTAACATTCTTGCAGGGAAGTTTGCTAGTGCTTCTTGGGGGGGTTTAAACTAAATTGGCAGGGGGCGGGGATCCAGAATGTGAGAGAGGATAGCGAGATGAAGAATAAAGGACAGGTGGGGACTACACGGTTCTGGAATATTAAGTGTGTAGTAGAGAAAGGTGAGGCGGAACAAGTGATAAGGAGGACTCGTACAGAGGGATGGTCTGACGGAACATGGAGATAAATGTGTTGAAAGAATAAGTAAATTTAGGAAGGGCAACAAAATTCTAGGGGCGTATAGCCTGATGGGAGTTCGGGGAGCTGGGTTAAGCACAATAGGCAGCGATTCGAACAGAGAGAGGAGAAATGGGCTAAAAATTCTATATCTGAATGCACGAAGTGTCAGAAATAAGGCGGATGAGCTTGAAGCCCAGGTGCGAATGGGTAACTATGATGTTGTTGGGATAACGGAGACATGGCTGCAGGGAGATCAGACCTGGGAAATGAATGTACAAGGGTATACATGCTATCGTAGGGACAGAAATGTGGGCAGAGGGGGTGGGGTGGCCCTGTTGGTGAGGAATGAGATTCAGTCCTTTGCAAGGGGGGGACATAGGATCAGGAGAAGTAGAGTCTGTGTGGATAGAACTGAGGAACAGTAAGGGCAAAAGGACCCAAATGGGTGTTGTCTACAGGCCCCCAAACAGTAGCATGGATATTGGGTGCAAGTTGAATAGGGAGTTAACATTGGCATGTGGCAAAGGTAATGTTGCAGTAGTTATGGGGGATTTCAACATGCAGGTGAACTGGGAGAATCAGGTTGGTGCTGGACACAGGATAGGGAGGTTGTAGAGTGCCTACGGGATGCATTCTTGGAACAGCTTGTATGAGAGCCGACCAGGGACAAGACTATTCTGGATTTAGTGTTGTGTAATGAACAGGATTTGATAAGCGATCTTGCAGTAAAGGAGCCATTAGGAGGTAGTGATCATAATATGATAAGTTTTTATCTGCAATTTGAGAAGGATAAGGGCAGCTTGGAGGTGTCAGTGTTGCAGTTGAACAGGGGAAACTATGGAGCCATGAGGGAGGAGCTGGCCAAAGTTGACTGGACGGATAGCCTAGCAGAAAAGACAGTAGAACAGCAATGGCAGGTATTCTTGGGAATAATGCACAAGGTGCAAAATCAGTTCATCCCCCAGAGAAGGAAGGATTCAAAGGGGGGAAAGGGTCAGTGGTTGACAAAGGAAGTCAGAGATTGCATAGCATTAAAAAAAAAAGGAAGTATGACAGAGCTAAGGTGAGTGGGAGGACAGATGATTGGGAAGTTTTTAAGGAACAACAGAACTTAACTAAAAAGACATTACGGGGAGAAAAAATGAGGTACGAATGCAAGCTAGCCAGGAATATAAAGGAAGATAGCAAAAGCTTTTTTAGGTAAGTGAAGAGAAAGAAGATAGTTAAGAACAATGTTGGGCCCTTGAAGAATGAATTGGGTGAAATTGTTATGGGAAACAGAAATGGCAGAAGAATTTAATGAGTACTTTAGATCTGTTTTCACTAAGGAAGACAAGCAATCTCCCAGATGTATGGATGGGCCAAGGACATAGGGTGACAGAGGAAATGAAACAGATTGACATTAGGAAGGAAACAGTGATGAGAAGACTGATGGGACTGAAGGCTGACAAATCCCCAGGTCCAGATGGTCTGCATCCTAGGGTACTAAAGGAGGTGGCCCTGGAAATTGCGGATGCATTGGTAATCATTTTCCAATGTTCCTTAGATTCAGGATCAGTTCCTGAGGATTGGAGAATGGCTAATGTTATCCCACTTTTTAAGAAAGGAGGGGGGGAGAAAACAGAGAACTATCGACCTGTCAGCCTGACATTGGTGGTGGGGAAGATGCTAGAGTCCATTATTAAGGATGAAATAGTGGCATATCTAGATAGCAGTGATAGGATTGGGCTGAGCCAGCATGGATTTACCAAGGGTAAATCATGCTTGACTAATCTATTGGAGTTTTTCGAGGATGTAACCAGGAAGTTAGACAAGGGAGATCCAGTGGATGTAGTGTACCTCGATTTTCAGAAGGCATTTGATAAGGTCCCACATAGGAGATTGGTGGGTAAAATCAAAGCTCAGGGCATCGGGGGGAAGACATTGACATGGATAGAAAACTGGTTGGCAGATGGAAAGCAAAGGGTAGCGGTGAATGGGTGTTTCTCGGAATGGCAGGTGGTGACTAGTGGGGTGTCACAGGGCTCGGTATTGGGACCACAGCTGTTTACAATTTGGATGAAGGCATTGAAAATAACATCAGCAAATTTGCTGATGATACTAAGCTGGGTGGCAGTGTGACGTGATGAGGATGTTAGGAGAATTCAGGGTGACTTGGATAGGCTGGGTGAGTGGGCAGATACTTGGCAGATGACGTTTAATGTGAATAAGTGTGAGGTTATCCACTTTGGGAGTAAGAACAGGAAGGCAGATTATTATCTGAACGGTGTAGAGTTAGGTAAGGAAGAAATACAAAGAGATCTAAGAGTCCTTGTTCATCAGTCACTGAAGGTGAATGAGTAAGTGCAGCAGGCAGTGAAGAAGGCTAATGGAATGTTGGCCTTTATTACAAAGGGAATTGAGTATAAGAGCAAGGAAATCCTCTTGCATTTGTACAAAGCCCTGGTGAGACCACACCTGGAGTATTGTGTACAGTTTTGGTCTCCAGGGTTAAGGAAAGACATCCTGGCTGTAGAAGAAGTGCAGCGTAGATTCACAAGTTTAATTCCTGGGATGTCCGGACTGTCTTACGCAGAGAGGTTAGAGAGACTGGGCTTGTACACGCTGGAATTAAGGAGATTGAGAAGGGATCTGATTGAAACATATAAGATTATTAAGGGATTGGACAAGATAGAGGCAGGAAATATGTTCCAGATGCTGGGAGAGTCCAGTACCAGAGGGCATGGTTTGAGAATAAGGGGTAGGTCATTTAGGACAGAGTTAAGGAAAAACTTCTTCTCCCAGAGAGTTGTGGGGGTCTGGAATGCACTGCCTCGGGAGGTAGTGGAGGCCAATTCTCTGGATGCTTTCAAGAAGGAGGTAGGTATCTTATGGATAGGGGAATCAAGGGATATGGGGACAAGGCAGGAACCGGGTATTGATAGTAGTTGATCAGCCATGATCTCAAAATGGCGGTGCAGGCTCGAAGGGCCGAATGGTCTACTTCTGCACGTATTGTCTATTGAATAAAGCCTCAGTGAATCCAATTTTGGCCTTGACTCTCCTTCCCTGCCTTTTCCTCAGAGTTCTCAACTCTATAGACCAAAACACAGCCTGCATTAGTGTGAATGTATTCATTAATTTTGCCTCCACAGCTCTCGAGGTGGAGAACTCCAGTCTGATCGACAAAGAATTTCTCCTCATCTGAAATGGGCAACACATTCTGAATCTTTCCTCATTCCAACCCAATTTTGAGATTCCTCAACTATCACTTGCTGATAGTTAATTCATTAAGCTTCCTCAAAATCTTGCATGTTTCAGTTCATATCACTCTACTCTCCAATTTATAAATGCTCAGCCTTTCTGCATTGTCAGCTTTATCTCAAAAATCAACCTAACAAAACTTTCTGAACTGCATCCCACATGAGCATATTCTTTATAAAAAATTGTGTACAGGTGTGCTCTTACCACACAACTAATTGTTTACTTCATCTCCATTCCAGTAAAGACCACATTATTTTCCCTTTATGTATGCAGACTTTGTTTTATGAGCAAGGAACCCAGATTCTGTTTAGAGCATCATTCTGTAATCTCATTGTACATTATGCCCATTGGGTTACAGAAATTTACTTTTATAGAATTCACAAATCAGTCTCCAAAGAATTAAAGTGCAGAATAAAATTCAGTCTTATAGAATTTATCGGGGGTGGGGGGGGGGATGTAAATATAAAATTTGTTCTTAGCTCTCATTTCTTGATGTGTACCAGTGATGCAGCTTCACATTACAGAATATTGTTATACTATTTTCTAGGAAGCCTCCTCTCCCCAATCACTAATGTTGGCGGTCATCTGTATGTAACCAATGCTCTACTCTTTGATTCTTTATTCCGAAGTAGATAACCTTGAACTTCCCCACATATTCTATCATGTAGTCTGTCCTTTTGTAAATTATTTATCATTGCATTTTTTTCAGAAACTTTCAGTGCAACTTACAAATGAATTTAAAAAAAATATTTGGTGTCCCTGAAGGTCAGATGAGTTTATATATCACAACGTTTCTACTAAGATAGAAAGAGTTTCCAGTTTCTCTGAGATCAGTTCAGGAGTAATAGTTCAGGGTTGCTACTTGTAGTTTGATGTTTTAAAAACATACTTAAGTGTATTTTTTTGGTTGATGAGTAGTATCCTAATAAGAAACATGTTTTTGGGATATCTTGTAATAGAATAAGCTCAAAATTCCTTGTCAGAGATTTTCCTTAACAAAGCTTCCTCCTAGAGTTCCTGCTGTTGGAGAATGTGGTTCATCACTTTGGGTACCCTTGTATTCTTGATCTAAAGATGGGGACCAGGCAGCATGGAGATGATGCATCCGAGGAAAAAGCAGCACGTCAGATAAAGAAGTGTGAACTGAGCACATCAGGAGCACTGGGTGTGCGTGTCTGTGGGATGCAGGTCAGTGGCTGATTTAAGCTTTAAAATCCCTGCCATTCACTTCAACCTAGTCTTCTCAAGTAAGGTGAATTATTTTTTTTTAAATCTACTAAAAATAATTTTAACTATTGTAGTCATTCTTTTGGTTACCACAGTCTTCCAAACAGATCCAAATTATCATGTTATTCAAGGAGACCAAAACCCGGAAGAATTTCCCACAATGGAACTTAATTTTGGTTACAGTGGGGATGGGTGAGAAAGCCATTCAAATTTGATGTAGAATCCTGCTATTGAATTGATTTCATTATTCACAAAATGGACACATTTCGCGCATTTTGCTTCAGTTCAAAACCTGAGGGTCGGACACTTGGCTTAAGAATGAGAAGAGCCAATTACTTAAGGAAGTTGCAATAGATTTGATTGGGCTGGAGGCTGCTGGAAAGAGGATATGCCAAATGAGGTACTGCAGAGTTTTGCTCTTCAGACCTCTGCCACCTTTCTTTACTTCTGGGCAAATTAAGATGGTTAACAATGCAAACTTGTCAAATCTGCAGGCTCTACTAAAAAAGTGAACTTTAATTTTCAGCTCAGTCATGACGTGACTTCAGCATCAATTTCCTGCTCTTTACTAATGTTCTTGTGATTCCTCTAATATCTAGAAGCATATTCTGTATTTTGTCTACAGTAATTGATAACTTTAGCCCTTTGTGTAGAGAATTACAAAAACTCTCTCCTAATCTCATATCTAAATGGCCAATTTTGGAATTGTGACCTCTGGTACCTGTGTTTGCTATATAAGTCCTTTATTACAACCCTGGAAGCAATCTGGTGAACCTTTGCTGCACTTCTAGAAACATAGAAAACCTACAGGACAATACAGGCCCTTCAGCCCACAAAGTTGTGCCAAGCATGTCCTTACCTTTAGAAATCACCTAGGGTTACCCAGAGCCCTCTATTTTTTTGTGCTCCATGTACCTGTCCAGGAGTCTCTTAAAAGACTGTATCGTATCCACCTCCACCACAGTCACCGGCAGCCTATTCCATGCACTCACCACTCTCTGCGTTTTTTTAAAAAAAAACAACTTACCCCTGACATCTCCTCTGTACCTACTTCCAAGCACCTTAAAACTGTGTCCTCTTGTGCTAGTCATTTCCGCCCTGGGAAAAAGCCTCTGACTATCCGCATGATGAATGCCCCTCATCACCTTGTATACCTCTATCAGGTCACCTGTCATCCTCCGTCACTCCAAGGAAAAAAGGCCGAGTTCACTCAACCGATTCTCATAAGGCATGCTCCCTAATCCAGGTAACATCTTGTAAATCTCCTCTGAACCCTTTCTATGGTTTTCACATCCTTCCTGTAGTGAGGCAACCAGAAGTGAGCACAGTACTCCAAGTGAGGTCTGACCACGGTCCTATATAGCCGCAACATTACCTCTCGGCTCCTAAACTCAATCCCACGATGGATGAAGGCCAATGCACCATATGCTGCCTTAACCACAAGAGTCAACTTGCATAGCAGCTTTGGGTGTCCTATGGACTAGGACCCCAAGATCCCTCTTATCCTTCAAACTGCCAAGAGTCTTACCATTAATACTATATTCTGCCATCATATTTGACCTACCAAAATGAACCACCTCACACTTATCTGGTTTGAACTCCATCTGCCACTTCTCAAACCAGTTTTGCATCCTAGCAAAATCCCACTGTAACCTCAGACAGCCCTCCACGATATCCACAACACCTCCAACCTTTGTGTCATCAGCAAATTTACTAACCCATCTCTCCATTTCCTCATCCAGTCATTTATAAAAATCATGAAGAGTATGGGTCCCAGAACAGATCTGAGGCTCACCACTGGTCATTGACCGCCATGCAGAATATGACCTGTCTACAACTACTCTTTGCCTTCTGTGGGCAAGCCAGTTCTGGATCCACAAAGCAATGTCCTCTTAGATCCTATGCCTTCTTACTTTCTCAATAAGCGTTGCATGGGGTACCTTGTCAAATGCCTTGCTGAAATCCATATACACTACATCTACTGCTCTACCTTCATCAATGTGTTTAGTCACATTCTCAAAAAATTCAGTCAAGCTTGTCAGGCATTACCTGCCTTTGACAAAGCCATGCTGATTATTCCTAATCATGTTATGCCTCTCCAAATGTTCTTAAATTCTGCCTGTCAGGATCTTCTCCAACAACTTAGCAACCACTTGAAGTAAGACTCACTGGTCTATAATTTCCTGGGCTATCTCTACTCCCTTTCTTGAATATTGGAAAAACATCAGCAACCCTCCAATCCTCTGGAACCTCTCCAGTCCCCATTGATGCGGCAAAGATCATTGCCAGAGGCTTAGCAATCTCCTCTCTTGCCTCCCACAGTAGCCTGGGGTACATCTCGACCAGTCCCGGTGACTTATCCAACTTGATGCTTTCCAAAAGCTCCAGCACATCCTCTTTCTTAATCTCTTAATACATGCTCAAGCTTTTCACTCCACTGTAAGTCATCTCTACAATCGCCAAGATATTTTTCTGTAGTGAATACTGAAGCAAAGTATTCGTTAAGTACCTCTGCTATCTCCTCCGGTTCCATACACACTTTTCCACTGTTACACTTGATTGGTCCTCTTCTCTCACATCTTATTCTCTTGCTCTTCACGTACTTGTAGAATATCTTGGGGTTTTCTTTAATCCTACTTGCCAAGGTACCCTTCCTGGTAGCCTTGTCTTCTAGCTCTCTATCGTTACCTAGCTTTTTGAACCATTTGTAAGCTCTTTTCTTCTTGACTAGATTTACAACAGTCTTTGTACACCACGGTTTTGTACACCATGGGTACCCTCCCATCCTTACCTTGTCTCATTGGAACGTACCTATGCTGAACTCCACACAAATATCCCCTGAACATTTGCCACATTTCTTCCGTACATTTCCCAGAGAACGTCTGTTCCCAATTTATCCTTCCAAGTTCCTCCCTGATAGCCTCATATTTCCCCTTACTCCAATTAAATGCTTTAAAAACTTTTCTGTTCCTATCCCTCTCCAATGCTATGGTAAAGGAGATAGAAAGTTATTCTCGGCACTGAACAATAACAGGTGTGGTCTCACCAAGGCATTGTGTAATTGTTGGAAGGTACTTTTACCGTCATCCTCAAATCCTTTTGCAATAAAGGCCAGTATATAATTTGTCTTCTGTAGTACTTGATGTAACTTAGATTTCAGTAATTCACGTACAAGTGCATCCACTGTGTCCCTGAATGTCAACTCTTAGACATGTAAATATGGCTCAGTAGTTCTGTATTTTTCTGCCAGTGATGACTGCACTTTTCCACATTGTTCTCATTTGTTATATCGTTGCCAAGGATTCAACCCATCTGCTCCTCTCAAAGCCTCTTTGCATCTTTATCACTCTGACCCCATTTAGTTTTGTGCCATCAGTAACCCTGGGAATGTTTTATTTGTTACCCTCTGCCAAATTATTGATATCAGTGGTTGGGACCCAAGCACCAATCCCTATTCAAAGCTGTACTATCCTGGCAAGTTCTTGTTTGTTTCTCTTTTCTTTCTGTTAATAAATTTCAATCTGCTAAAATAATTGCCCTCGATTCCATATGCTCTAATGTCATTCGCCAATCTATAAAGGATCTTCGAGAAATTTTGTGACGGTCCAAAGCCACTACATCAGGTGATTTCCATTAAGAATATAGAAAAGTACAACACAGAAACAGGCCATTTAGCCCATGATGTCTGGTGACCATGATGCCAAATTAAATTAATTGCATCTACTTGCACATGATCCATATCCCTCTAAGACCTGCCTGTTCATGTGCCTCTTAAATGTCACTACTGTGAGTGTCCATCACCATCCTTAGCAGTGCATTTCAGGCATCTGCCATCTCAGAGTTGAAATAAAACTTGCCCCATACCTTACATTATTGAAACTTTTCCCTCTTACTTTAAACTTGTATCCTCTGGCATTTGACACTTCTGTCTACCCAGTGAGTGTGAATTTTATACTCGTACCCATCCAATGAAGGCGAGCCTCTCATTTTATAACCTTCAATTCCCTCAGACTCTGACATTCCGGAGAAAACTATCCAAGTTTGTCTAACCTCTTCTTAAGCTAGGCCACATCTTGATGAACCTGTTCTTCACCTTCTCCAAAGCCTGGATATCTTTTCTGTAATACGGCAACCAGAACAATACACAATACTCGGAATATGGCTGAACCATATTTTTATACAGTTCCAACATGACTTCCTGACCTTTATAACTCATACCCCATCCAGTGAAGGTAAGCATGCTGTATGCCTTTACCATCCTATCTACTGTTGCTACTTTAATGGAGCAGGAACTTGCACCCCAACATAGCTCTGTACATCAATACTCCTATTTACTGTATACAGGTAGTCCCCGAGTTACGAACGTCCGACTTATGGACAACTCGTACTTATGAACCGAAGAAGGAGAATGCCATCCGCCATTTTAAGTTGTTGCTGTTGACACTGTGTTGAGTGTTTAACTTTGTATTTGGCTTAAATTTTTCTTAGTAAAATTCACCCTAACGCCCCCCCCCCCCCCCCGGGTGATAACGCAGTCAGATCAGCACCGGGCTAGAGAATGGAGGTTCCCGAGTTCAATTTAGTGACAGACCGCTCCCGTGCCGGGTTGATGTCGATCCAGTGACACCCGTACCATCCGTACCGGGTTGATGTCGAGCTCACAATTCAACCTCGTTTAAAAAAAACACTGCCACCTCCAGTTTAAATCCCCACGCGGAATATTGTGGAGGATCAAATACCCAAACCCAGCACAGCCCCCACTTGTCCCATTTAACCTGTCTCAGTGTGGCACAGTTTAGGACCTGGGGAATTCAGTGCTGTGGTCCCTGGGACCCAGCAGACCTCGGGAGCTGGCGCAGGTCAGGACCTGCTGCCCGCAGTGTTTCTGTTCCATTGGCGTGAAGCGATCGCGATTGAAAATAAAATGGAAATAATAAAGCGTTTGGAAAGAGGTGAAACGGCATTGGTCATTGGAAAAGCATTAGGCTACAGTCAGTCAACGATCGGAACAATTTTAAAGGATAACAGATAAAGTGAGAATACTGGAGCATGTGAAAGTTCCTGCCCCGATGAAAGCTACAATTATTACTAAGCAACGTAATGGTTTAATTATTGGAATACATGTTTCTTAAGTGTTTTATATGCATAGAAAGGTAAAATATATACTATATACTAAGACAAACATTTGACTAACTGATGCTAAATAATACTGGATGTACTTGTTCCGACTTAAAGACGACTCAGGAACGGAACTCGTACGTAACCCGGGGACTGCCTGTACTTCCCCTTGACGTTTGACCTCCCACAGTTCATTCTCTTACATTTATCTGGTTTAAACTCTTGTCATTTCTCCACCTACAGATCTGTTACATTCTTTGACAACCTTTATAGTCAACAACTCCTCCAATTTTCCTTCATTTAATCTGCTAATTACATCCCTGAAGAACTCAATAGATTGTCCAAAGCTGATTTCCTTAAGTCAGTGTTGACTCTGAGTCATTTCTACCTTTTCTAGTTAACTTTATATCTATTCTTTAACATCAATTACAGCATTTTCTCAGCTACCAGTATCTGGTGAACATGTGGTAGTTCTCCTTTATCTCTGCCCTTTTGCTATCCTCCAAGCTGCCAGAAAAAGCAGATTGTTATTTAAATGGTAAAAATTGCAGCATGATGCTGTGCAGAGGGACTTTGGAGTGCTTGTGCATGAATCACAAAAGTTTGGTTTGCAGGTGCAGCATGCTATCAAGAAAGCAAATGGATTGTTGGCCTTCATTGCTAAAGGGATTGAATTTAAGAGCAGGTAAGTTATGCTGCAACTGTACAAGGTACTGGTGAGGCCACACCTGGAGAACTGCTTGCATTTCTGGTCTCCTTACTTGAGGAGGTTCAGTAAATATATTTAAGACAAAGTTAAATAGATTTTTGCATTGTAGGGGAATTAAGGGCTATGGGGAAAAGGAAGGTAGGTGGAGATGAGTCCTTGGCCAGATCAGCCATAAATGGTGGAACAGGCTCGATGGACCAGATGGCCTACTCCTACTCTATTTCTTATGTTCTTATAAGAACCATTCTAGAATAGGTGTTATATGAGGGTCTGGGAGGCTGTCATAGTTTGGAATGCTGCGTTCAAAAACTGAGATTTAGGCCCGATTTGTAACAAATATACATTGCTTTTAAGGCTTAAAGACCAAACAGGAAAAAAATTTCAACCATGATTTAGAGTATTAAATCTTAAGGAAAAAAGCTTATAAAATGATTGGAAGTCTCAGAATTGGATAACAGATGATCAATAATTTGATAAAGGAAAAGGATATGGGAATAAACTAGCAACAAACCAAAAACAGACTAAAAGTTCTCATAGGGATGTATAAAGGAAAAGATCATCAAGGTGAAATGTAGGTTCCTTATGCAAATGGGAAAATTTTTAGCAGGGATGTGTAAATGGCAGAGGAATTAAATACTTTGTCTTCAGGTAAGACATGAAAGTCCTGCCAGAACTGGGGTCCTGGAGAGCTGACAGTGCAGTACAAATGTGCAAGTGGTGCAGAAATCTAAAATAAAAACAGAAAATACTGAAACATTCAGCAGATGAGGTAGCATCTGCAGAGAGAGAGATATAGTTAGTGTTTCCAGTGTGACCATTCTCATGAAGAGTCTCAGGCCTGGAGCATCAACTATATTTCTCATACGGATAAGAATGTCTGCAATTGACAATATAATTAAACACCACTTATCCTACTCATTCCATCTAGAGTTTGTGGAAATGTGTATCTGCACAGCTGGTTTGACAAGCATTTTTGTTCTGTACCTGACCAGCCAGATTGTAGTTTGCATCCAATTTGGTAATTAATGCAGTAATGACACAGCTAGGAAAAAGAGTGTACTGTCTTTTAAGTGATATCTACCTTCCACACTCTGTGTCACTCACTAACACCTCTATGTTATTGCCTCTGCCTTGACTGATATTCCAGTTACCTTACTTTGTCTGTCCGCCCTAAATTATACAGAATGATATTGCATAGGAAACCATGTTTGAAAAGTGGATCAGAATCAGATTTATTATCACCAGCATGAGACATGAAATTTGTTAACTTAGTAGCAGCAGTTAAATGCAATACATAATATAGAAGAAAAAAATAAATTAGTATACATTACGCAGCATATGTATATTGAATAGATTAAAAATCGTGCAAAAAAACAGAAATATTGTATATTTTTTAAAAAGTGAGGTAGTATCCAAAGCTTCAATGTCCATTTAGGAATTGGATGGCAGAGGGAAAGAAGCTGTTCCTGAATCGCTGAGTGTGTGCTTTCGGGCTTCTGTACCTCCTACCTCATAGTAACAGTGAAAAAAGGGCATGCCCTGGGTGCTGGAGGTCCTTAATCATGGACACTGCCTTTCTGAGACACTAATCCCTGAAGATGTCCTGGGTACTTTGTAGGTTAGTGCCCAAGATGGAGCCGACTAAATTTACAACCCTCTGCAGCTTTTGGTCCTGTGCAGTAGCGCCCCTCCCCCCCCATACCAGACAGTGATACAGTCTGCTCTACATTGTTCCATCATCCTCTGCCCATTGCACGCAAATACTTCCCTGAAATGATCCCATTTGCAGCAAGCCATTAAATTTGCTTAAACACATTTTTAAGGCACATGTTCCAGGTAATTCTAAGTTGCACTTAAAAATATTATCCCCTCATGACAGCAGTGAATCTTCTGATAATTCAACACCTGTCAAGGCACAGTACCCCTCTTAGTAACCACCCTGTTACTGCCCGTGTCTCTACCAAATCTTAACCTTTGAATTTACAGCAGTGGAGACCATTCAGCCCATTGTGCTTTTGCATCCAAAAATGGAGCAATTCCCATTATTTATACATTCACTGTATAACTTTTTCAGTTCTTCATCTCATCCAGGTACCTTTTAGAGTGACTCAGGACTTCTGCTTCCATCATATTTTCAAATGGTTAGTCTCAGATCCATTCTTTGATTAAAATATTTCCTCAACTTCCTTTTAATCAATCCACCAATTAATGTCCCCTAGTGGACACCCACTTTGCCAAAGTAAATATGTCTTTTCTGTTTCTCACTCTCACATTTGTATAATTTTGTCCACCTCAATAAATTGCCTTTCCTTGAAACAGCCCTGGTGTAGTTTGACTTTTCTTAATAACTCAACGTCTTAATTTTCTTAATTTCTCAACGTCCTTGGAAATCTCCCCTGTGGCTACTTTAATGTTGTAACATCCTTTCTATAGTGCATCGACCAAAGCTGCCTAGAGCTCCATCTGTGATTTAATTGGTGATTATTCTTACCTTTCTGTTGGATGTTCTTCCAAATGCTCCCTTAACCATGTCATTTATTTATCCCACTACCTTAAGTGACCTATGAGTTTCTTTCTTTGCACTGGATGGTATTCTTCTATTTATTGTTTATTCCTTTGTCTTGTATGTCCTCCCCAATTGATAATTTCATGGTTCTCTAGTTAGAACTCCTTTTGATACTTCCATGCCCACCTAACCAGTCTGTTACTTCCTGCTGCCAAGAATTTGCTTCACTTTTAGCTATGTTCCCTATTTTGGTATTATCAGCAAATATTCAAATTAGTTATAAATACTAAAACCAATAAATACTCTAACTTTTGTTTTCTTGTACTGAACCAATTTTTTTTCCTTTTACTTGCAATTTTTCCTTGGATCCCATTCCTGATTAATCTAGTTTACAGATTTCATCAAGTGCCTTGCTGAAGTCTATTTGCAAGTTGCAGGTCTTTGTTGATGGACTCCTTTCTCATACCATTTGTGGAATTGCTCATTAGCTCCAACTTGCCTGATGCCAAGGAGAACTGGAAAATGATAAGAGTTCGTCTCCTCCTTTGCACTGTCATTCCAAAGAGGATTTGGATTACATCTGCTACTTGTGCAGTTACTGCCCTGAACATTTCTTTATATAAAGTGCTTGCTTCCTCACTCAGAAACCACTTCCTAACAATATCACTTAACCTTGTAAGAACAGAAGGAACTGGAATTATTTCAGTAGGTCAGGTCAAAACTCATTCATTGTTATGCCTCTGAAATTTTCCATACTAATTGTAATCATCAGAACTAACATTCTTCCCCACTCTTCTCCTTAAATCAGCAGAACTTCTAAAAATCATTGGAGTAAATTGTAATTCTTTGCAGCTAATTTAGTTTTATGTTGTGAAATTTATAGCTATGTATAATTCACTGTGGTGGGAATTTGCTCATCCTGAATGCAAATGTTAAAATCAAATGTAGAGTATTTAAAGTTGCCATTTGTTTGTGCTGATAATTGGTCATCTCAAATGTCAAACTGAGCAGTATTTTTTGTGTTTTTTTTCCAGGTATATCAGTTAGACTCAGGGCATTATGTGTGTAGGAACAAGTACTATGGTCGTAGCCTTTCTATTGAAGGGTTTGGGAATGCTCTGTACGAGTTCCTGCACAATGGCAGGTACCTGCGAAAAGACTTGTTTGATCCAATTCTGCAGAAACTTCGAAGTCTGAAAGGGGTTCTAGAGAGGCAGGCTTCTTATCGCTTCTACTCCAGCTCCTTACTGATCATCTACGATGGAAAGGAAGAGAATCTGGAAATGCAGCAGAACTCTGCAGAGGTACTGAGCCAGGGCAACATCCAGGAAGACAGCAGCTCCTTGCCATCTTCATCTTTCTCCTCACCAAATACTGGGAGCCTGCCCAAAATCGATGTGAGGATGATAGACTTTGCCCACAGTACATACAAGGGGTTCCGGGATGACCAAACTGTGCATGACGGCCCAGACCGAGGCTACATCTTTGGACTAGAGAATCTCATTAATATCCTAGAAAATATTCAACTTCAGAATCAGTAGCATATTCGATATCTTTCCTATTTCTTTATCTTTTACTCTGGGGAGGGGTGTGACCTTGCCTCTTAAGCACACTTTGCTCATCGTAGCGATGAGATAACATCACAGAAAAAAAACCAACTCCTGTCGATTTCTGGCAGGTTATTAGACAAAAAACGGAGTTTGTTGTTTGAGCTGTTTGTTATACCCCAGTGTATAAATAAAATTGTTATATAGTTGTGTGAAGCAGCACTGCCTGTATTGACACTAGTGCAAGGGAGCAATGCCATCGCTGAGTCTTGCAGTAGAGTTGCCTGTGTGAGGGTAGCCACTCAATACCAAAGTAGCAAACAGGCCAGGTAATTCCTGTACGGTTCCCAAAGACTGGCTGCATGAATAGCTGTATATTTGTAAATGCTGGGACAAACTTCCTCATTTACGACCACCTGAATGTGAGAAAAGAACTCCATAATCTAGCACTCAGGTTCTTTAGCTGACAGGTGTGTGGGTTTGTTTCGTCTTTTACTTTTCCCTTGAATATATTATTCCCTTCTGTACTTTGCCAGGGGTTAATGTTTAATTTGCCTGTAATTTAATGCATAGAGCCTGTGGCTCACCTGCTTTTTCGAAGACGTTGCATGTTCTTCAGAAGACAGATCAGAGTATCGTTCCAAGAGTTGGATCATGGACCAACATCATTTTACTGCAAAGGACTGTTCGTGTCACAATGTCAGAGCTTTACAGTGGTTATATAAATGTTCCAATGCAAGAGATTTTTGCTGATTAGCACAAACTTGTCAATACTGGCTATGTAAACAGACAAAAATAAACTCAATTCTGTTGCAGGTTTCCTGTGAATGTTACTGGGTGTGGTATAAATGTAGATATACTTCCCATTGTTCATTACATGGAATTAACTTTCACCTGTTATTTGTGTTACTGTATTTATACATCTCGATGTTATAGAGGAAACATTTAGTCATTTGACAGAAAGCACATTGCCCTGTACCTTAATATAAAGCACTTATCTTGTCATCCTCTTGTTTAGAGTATGTTTATTTTATACATCTTTGTGTACAAATATTTCCAATATTTAATGAATTTTGCTGTGTAATTTTTAAGACTGCTGTTATTGCTATATTATCCTAGATCTTTATTTTTGTCTTTGTGCATGTTTCAGAGTCTAGATCATGGTGTACTGAAGAGCCCTGCCTTGCAGAATGCTGTCCATCCCCTTGCTGTGGTGTGTGTAAGAACGGTTGAGAGTGGGAGAGTGGCAGTGGCTTGTTCCAGAATGAGGCATGGATTGGCTCAGCTCAGTTTGCTCCAGTATTAAAGTCCTGATGCCTGACAGCTAAGAACACTGCCCAAGTAGCTGAGGTGGGAGAACATATTGTAAAACAAGTCTGATGAAGATGGATAACTGCTTGCTTAAAGTCTAGGCCCATGAGTGTTTTGCCCTGAGTCCAGGGCAGGTTCAGACCTGTTTAAATGTCTATTGTACTCAAGAATGTCATTACGTTTTGGATCTGCCTGTTTAGCTCTTTCCCATCATTGGGCTACTTCATGTCACCAAAGGGAAAGCTGTGTTAACTTCACAATCCTATTTCTTGGGTTGCTTGTGACCAATGTTTTACTGCAAACTTCTGAGACTTTTCTAGCTCTGCCATTTGCTCAGGTTTGATAGGTTTCTACCTATAACCAATCTCATTTTGGGGTTATATTCTGTGATAAGGACTGAATTGTCCCTTTGTATGGAGCGTAAGGATAATGGAACAGGTAGGGATGAGTCTGCACCATTTGCTAGGGAGAGCTATGGACAGTTCTAAACAGTTGACACATTTTTGCTGACTTGCTTTAACTTGTTTGAGCAGGTGATACCTCCGGTGAATTCAGTAACTATGAGTTGGTCTCTTATGCTTGTGGTTAGAATGGAGCATGAGCCATGGACCATTATGTTGTACATAACAACATGAATATTAGTTTGAGTGTTTTACATCCTTTTTGCCCTATAGACAGATTAGATGGTTTCCCATATTTTGCAAGCACATAATTGAAGATTTGTCCTTTTGATGTTCAGTAGAGAACATAATCCTAGATTCTGAGATGTCTTTGAATGCTGCTCAGCAACTCAACATGAATTTCAGTTTGACTCATAGATCAGTTTGTCTTTCCTTGTGCCTGTCCCATATCAGAGTTTCTACTTTCTGCAGGAATTAATACTCAGGAGCATAACTGTCATTGTAGTGCCTAGGTCAATTTGATAAGAGCTGACAGAAAAGGCATGGTGACCCAATTTCAGGGAAAATTACACTGTCTCACATCAGTGGAGCCCCAAATGAAGCAAGGAACAAAGGAAACTTAATCCATTGCCCTCAAGATGTGTAACCCACTGCATTCAGCAACAGCACTGTATTCAGTGCTGAGAAGATAAAACCTTGTTCGGGATCTTTGTATGTAGTGATATGCTGGAAGCAATTCTGAGGTTAGGACTGAGCACTGATGCAGAGGTCTCAATTCACTGAGGCACAGGAAACCAACGATCCAAAAGCTGGAAATGGGTGATAAACTGGAGAGCATGGAAAAGAGCAAAGATCCTTTTCTAGGCTACTGGTGATTTCTAAAACCTAGCACTGCTTTTCCAGTATATTTTACTTTCAGGTGTAACTGGATATGTCTGGGCCAGTGCAACCACCAGAAGTTTGGGAACATTTGAGGCATCTTTGGCTTTCTTTAGAAGCAACTGCTCGTTGCTAATTGGCTGATTATTGGAAGTCTTTTATTGTGCAGCACAGAAGACAGGCACAACTTATTGGTAAGGTCACAATGCTAAGTCACTACTTTGACCTCCTGTAGGAAAAATTACCTGTGTTGTTAAAATGGTGTTGCAATCCTCAGTACAATTAGCACACAGACAATATATCAGTTAAGATACCTTACACAAATCTGCATCTGGCAGGTGGATTTGAACAGGCCTGGAACCAAGTCATAGGCAGTGAATGAAATATGTTGGAATAGTGTAGCCTGTATGTTAGCTTAAATAATTTCTTTAAAAGAATTGCAAGTAAGCTAGAAGTGCTTGACTTATGAACTGTGCCCACCTTTCTGATTTAGAAGCTGTGTGTTATAGAAGGGAAAGCACGCAAGTGTTAACGTGGCATTGTACTGTGCTCTACCAGAGCATAACATATGACATCCTCATCACCCACAACCATCTTTTTTTTTAAAAAAAAAGTCAATTTTTCTTATCAGTTATTCTCTCAAGGAAGAAATGAAGGTAGAAGATTAGCTTTCCGACCAAAAAAAACATCAATTTAAACTCGGAAAGTGAAGGAATACATTATCATAAGGCTTGATTTTGGAACAGTGTTGTGGATTGCTGTCTTTTCTCATCCTGGAACAATTGCCAAGGAAGACCTGGTTATTCCAAGATTTGTAAGTGCCAGAGTTGAAGTTTCATGTATGAGTGTGTGTGTGTGTACTTAGCTCGAAGGTAAAGTATGGTTAAATGTCTTTGAGGCTTGCAGATGTAATTGTTGTGACAGTACAGCCCAATCCAGGTATTCTGTCCAGCTCAATTAGGTTTCTCAGACTTGGGTGTGTTTTCAGTTATTTCAAGCAAAAGTGACAAATGTAGAGAATCGAAGAGGTGAGAAGCATTGGTAGAATTTCGGAGTACCTGGTTATTAATCATTTCCAAACCAGGTGGGTTTCAAAGTGCACACAACTATTACTTGAAAGCTAATGTTTCCCCCAGACTCTGCTGGCAAATGCATTTTCTTAATCAGTGTGAAATTTACCTTTTGTGACATTGCAACAGGTAACTTTCTCTTAATATTCACTGTTATCCCTGAAGACTGACATTTAAATCACTGCACTGCACTGAGAAAGGGTGGGGCTAGCTGTGATATCTTTGCCTTTTTCTTTACCCAACTAAGACCTGAACCTGCCTAACAAGAAGGGATGCTGTTTTAATATAATGCTTGCTATTGGTAAGTGGAGAGAATGTGGGAAAGACGAAGCTAAAAACATTATTCTTGTACCATAAAGTTGCTAAAGTTAAGGCTTCTGAAAGTCATGCTAAAACATTTGTTGATATAGGGAAATGTTAATATTCTGCAACCCAAGGTAAAGCCCCTCGATGCCAGCAAGGTATGGGATTTGTTTTATACATGACTAATTTATTCAGTGTTTCTCTAGTTTCTGTTGCGCGTCTATATCTTTAACGCTAATCTATCTTCAGGAATCCATGAGCATGAGCATACTGTATTCCTGTGATCTGTGTTTGATAGTATTACCTCCAAGTTGTCACTGTATGAAATAAATACATTTAGGAGTCATATAATTCTGCTTGATTTTTCATTGGTTATTTTGTCTGGTAGTTAGATAATTCCAGGAAAAGACGGGTAATATAGGTTCTGGCTAACAAATAAGTATTGTATATGCAGCAAAAGCAATTTAATGACCATTTTAACATGGAATATAACTTGATAGTCATGAGGAAGGACAGGAGATGAGGTAAGTTCTTCTGCACAGTCGCTGAAACTAGTGATGTTCCACAGGTAGTTAGGAATGGGGTGTTGAGTAAGGAGGCTGTTGGTCTCTAGGTTCCAATTGGGCCTGACCCTGGTATCACTGAGGTTCCAATCTCTTTCAGTGGGAGAGAAGGTTAAAGTACATTCACCTATACAATGTCAGTCCTGCAATTTTTACTTTAAGATGGTGGGAATTTCCTTGAGATATACAGTGCTGTGCAAAAGCTTTAGATGCATATACAGAATATAGCTAGGGTGCTAATACTTTTGCACAGTACTGTAGTAATCGTATGTATTGCACTATATTACTGCCACAAAAAAAAACAATTTCATGACATAAGTGAGTGATTTTTTTTCCTTAAATATAGCAGAAATTAGGCCATTTGGCTCATCAAGTCCGCTCCACCATTCAATCAAGGCTGATCCTTCTCTTTCCCCCTCCTTAGCCGCACTCCCCAGCTTTCTCCCTATAATCTTTGATGCTGTGTCCAATCAAGAACCTATTAAGCAAGCTCTTCCTTAAATACACCCAACGACCTGGCCTTCACAGCTGCCTTTAGTAATAAATTACACAATTTCACCCCCCTCTGGCTGAAGAAATTTCTCTGTATATTTGTCGCTCCTCTATTCTGAGGCTGTGCCCTCTTGTGCTAGACTCTCCCACTGTGGGAAACATCCTTTCCACATCTACTCTGTCTAGGTCTTTCAAGATTCGAAAGGTTTCAATGGGATTCTTCCCTCATCGTTCTAGATTCCAGTGAGTACAGACCCAGAGCCATCAAACATTCCTCATTTGATAACCCTTTCATTCCTGGAATCATCCTTGTGAACCTCCTCTGGACCCTCTCCAATGCCAGCACATCTTCTCTTAAATGAGGAACCCAAAATTGTACACAATACTCAAGGTGAGGCCTCATCAGTGCCTTATAAGCCCTCGGCAACACATCCATGCTCTTGTATTCTAGACCTCTTGAAATGAATGTTCATTGCATTTGAATTCCACACCACTGACTCCACCTGCAAGTTAACTTTTAGGGTGTTCTGCACATGAACTCCCAAGTCTCTTTGCATCTCAGATTTTTGGATTTTCTCCCCACTTAGAAAACAGTCTGCACATTTATTTCTACTGCAAAAGTGCATGACCATGCATTTTCCAACATAGTATTTCATTGTACAGTCGATATTTCAGGCCAAGTCCCTTTATCAGGACTAACTGAAGGAATACAACACCTTATATTCCATTTGGGTAGCCTCCAACCTGATGGCATGAACATTGATTTCTCTAACTTCTGTTAAAGCCCCTCCTTCCCTTCTTACCCCATCCCTTATTTATTATTTTTTCTTTTTTCTCTCTGTCCCTCTCACAATCACCCCTTCCCTGCTCTCCATTTTCCGCTGGTGCTCCTCTCCCCCTTTCTTTCTCCCTAGGAACCATAGAACATTACAGCATAGAAACAGGCCTTTTGGCCCTTCTTGGCTGTGCCGAACTATTTTTCTGCCTAGTCCCACTGACCTGCACCCCCCCATCCCATGATCCTCTCCCTTCTCCTGGTCTGTATCCCTTTTGCCAATCAACTTTCCAGTTCTTAGCTTCATCCCTCCCCCTCCTTGAAAATCAACTTTCAAATCTCTTACTGTCTCATCTTTCAGTTAGCCCTGACAAAGGGTCTTGGTCTGAAACGTCAACTGTACTACCTGTAGATGCTGCCTGGCCTGCTGCATTCCACCAGCATTTTGTGTGTGTTGCTTGAATTTCCAGCATCTGCAGATTTCCTCGTAATTGTATTTCATTTGCCACTTTTTCCTAATCTGTCTAAGTGCTCCTACAACCTATCTATTTCCTCAACACTACGTGCCCCTTCTCCAGTCTTTGTATCATCTGCAAAATTGGTAACAAAGCCATCTATTCCATCATCTAAATCATTGATATACAGCATAAAAAGAAGTGGTCCCAACACTGACCCCTGCAGAACCTCAGTAGTCACTGGCAGCCAACTAGAAAAGGATCATTTTATTCCCACTTGCTGCCCCTTACCAATCAGCCAATACTCTATAACCATGCCAGTAACTTTCCTTGAATGTCATGGGCTGTTAACTTGATAAGCTGCCTCTTGTGTGGCAGCTTGTTAAAAGCTTTCTGAAAGTCCAAATATACAACATCCACTGCATCCCCTTTATCTATCCTACGTGTAATGTCAAGGGTTTCTAGTAGGTTTGTCAGGCAAGATTTTTCCTTAAGTAAACCATGATGTTCTATCTTGTCCTGTGTCACAAAGTACTCTATAACCTCATCCTCAACATTGACTCCCAACATTTTCCCAACAGAGGTCAGACTGACTGCTCTATAATTTCCATTCTGCTGCCTTTCTCCTTTCTTAGAGTGGAGTGACATTTGGAATTTTCCAGTCCTCTGGCACTATGCCAGAGTCCAATGATTTTTGAAAGATCATTACTAATGCCTTGTGTTGGCGCGTGGCCTAGTGGATAAGGCATCGGTCTAGTGATCTGAAGGTCACTGGTTCAAGCCTCAGCTGAGGCAGCATGTTGTGTCCTTGAGCACTTAACAACATTATTCTGCGATGACACCGGTGCCAAGCTGCTTGGGCCCTTGGACAACATCGGAGGCGTGGAGAGGGGAAGGCTTGCAGCTTGGGCAACTGCTGGTCTCCCATACAACCCTGCCCAGGTCTGTGCCCTGGAAACCTTCCAAGGCGCAAATCCATGGTCTCACGAGACTAATGGATGCCTATGAGACTAATATCTCCACAATCTACTGCTACATCTTTCAGAACCTTTGGGTGCATTCATCTGGCAGGTCTTTAAGCTTTTTGAGCACCTTCTCCCTTGTAATAGTAGCTGAACTCACACCCTTTAACATCTGGCACACTGTTGGTGTCTTCCGCAGTGAAGACTGATGCTAATTACTCATTTAGTTTATCTGCCATCTCCTTGTGCCCCCCCCCCCAATTATTTCTCTGGACTCATTTTCTAGCAGTCCTATATCCACTCTCAACTCTTTTTATTTTTTACATACTTAAAAAAAGCTTTTACTATCCACTTTGATATAGTTTGCAAAATTTTCCTCCTTTTCCCTCCTAATAATTCTTTTAGTTACTCTGTAAAAGCTTTCTAATCCCCTTTCTTCCCACTAATTTTTGCTTTGTTGTATGCCCTCTGTTTTGCTTTTACATTAGCTTTGACTTCCTTTGTCAGCCATGGTGTACTATTTTGCCACCTGAGTTTCTTTTTGGAATGCATCTATACTCCACCTTCCTTATTTTTCCTAGAAACTCATGCTATTGCTTCTCTGCTGTCACCCCTGCCAGCATCTTCCAATTTATTTTCGCCATCTCCTCTCTCATACCATTGTAATTTCCTTCAATACTGCTACATCACACTTTCTCCCTATCAAATTTCAGGTTGAACTCAATCATACTGTGATCACTGTGTCCTAAGGTCTCTTTTACCTTAAGCTCCCTAATCATCTCCAGTTCATTACAATCCAGTATAAATGATCCCCGAGTAGGCTCAACGACAAACTGCTCTAAAAAGCCGTCTCACAGGCATTCAACAAACTCACTCTCTTGTGATCCATTTCCAACCTGGTTTTCCCAATCGACCTGCATGTTGAAATCTCACAAAAGGCCCTTTTGACACACCTTTTCTTTTTCTCTGTTGTAATCTGTGGTCCACATCCCAGCCAGTGTTGAGAGGCCTGTATATAACTGCCATCAACGTCCTTTTACTTTTGCAGTTTCTTAACTCAAGCAACAAGGATTCAACATCTTCCGATGCTTTGTTACATCTTTCTATTGATTTGATGCTATTCTTTACCATCAGAGATAAATCTGGTTCCTATACGGGTCTCTATTGTGGACTGAGAGTGGACATGGCGGGGAAAAGGGAGTGGGAAGTAACAGAAACTTTGTAATGATCAATAAACGAATTGTTTGGAATCAATTGTCTCGGGGCCGGCTGTATCAGCAAGCTTGCTACCCCTCACCCTTGGCACTGCGCTGCCATCTGTTCCGTACCCCTCCCACGGCACTCCACCCACACCATTTAAAACTTGCTTTGTTCTCACCAGATTTACAAACTAGCTGCCCTCTCCACGTTGACATGTACAAGGATCGGAAGATCGCCCGCATACAGACCACCGAACCTGCTGATTCTGGAAGACTGCCATCCCTGCTGCTGACCTCAACGCCGCTAACAATCCAGATGAGAATCAAAACGCTGATTCCACCGCCATCAATGCAGTTTCCAACTACCTCGGTCAGCGCCAGGGTGCCGATGGCGCAATCTCCAGGCTGGGTCTTCACTCGCAGCCACTGGAAACCCCGTCTCCGATTCCCCCACCACCACTCCACAATTTCTTCCCCACACCCCCACCCCAAATCAGCCGTGATTGAATGGTGGACCGGACTTGATGAGCCAAATTAACAATTTTTTGCACCTATGTTTAAGGAAAAAATCACGTCATGAAATTGTTTTTTTTTGTGGCAGTAATATAGTGCAATACATAGAATTACTACCACACTGCGCAAAATAGCAAAGACGGGTACCAGTTAAACAGTACATACTTAAAACCACAAAATATATATTCCACAACTTGCCACTTTTGAGCACCTGAACTCATGGTGCCTGCTGTATTCCTTTGCATCACACTTGTAAAACGTACAAGAAAATACACTTCCCCGAACGAGTGTACACCCCCTTACTCTGGCGTCTCGATCCCGAACCATCGGTTACCACCTTTCGCAACTGGTGGCTCCGTCTCACCACGTAAACACGCAGTTTCCACACTTGCATAAAGACACATGCACACGCACACACCACTTTCATATCTACCAGTTCAGTTCTCCGCGTTCGTGATACCTCGTGTTCCCGTGTACCACCGACCCGAACAGATCCAAGTGTGAGTGCAATTTTAGAAAAAAAATACTCACCCACTGAGACTACTAGAATCGATGGGTCACGAAGGTATCCCTTTCCTGACACCAAATGCTGTGGCGTGAATGAAGTCACCGGAGAGACAGTTACTGGTAGGTACAAAGCAGCAGCTTTATTCGACACAAGAAGGTACAGCAAGCATCATACGGAGACCCTTTGGTGGAAAAGGTCTGCTAGCCCAATGTGGGCTCGATATTTATTTGCTAAATACAAAGGTCAATTCATATTTACAAGTATAGACAATCCATTCTTTTGAAGCCTCACACTTTCTGACTTCATCCATTCCTCCCGACGCCCACATGTCCGGGCTGGTATTCACAGCCTTTAGGAATACAAGTTAAATCCAGAATACATTTATTTGGTATTTTACCTGCTAACATAGAGGACAATTCATATTTACAATGTTGTCTTCAAAACTACCTGTAAACTTCACACTTCCATCCGCAGCATCTGGGCTAGTATTCCAGTATTCACAGCTTTTAGGAAATGTATTGTTATGAACTCAATCCACAGTACTTTGTCAAAGAACAGAAGACTGGTGACGGAAGCCATTTACTAAGTGTGAATGACCTAAACCCAAAAATTCAAAATTCACACTAACATCCAAATCTTTCTGGTAGTGAGGTGACCAGAACTGAGCACAGTACTCCAAGTGGGGTCTGACCAGGGTCCTATATAGCTGCAACCTTACCTCTTGGCTCCAAAATTCAATTCCATGATTGATGAAAGCCAACATACCATATGCCTTCTTAACCACAGAGTCAACCTGCGCAGCTGCTTTGAGCGTCCTATGGACTCGGACCCAAGATCCCTCTGATCCTCCACACTGCCAAGAGTCTTACCATAGAACTGAGAAATTGTAAGGGCAAAAAGATCCTAATGGGAGTTACCTACAGGCCCCCAAGCAGTAGCTTGGATATAGGGTGCAAGTAGAATCAAGAGTTAAAATTGGCATGTCGTAAAAGTAATGCTATGGTTGTTATGGGGGATTTCAACATGCAGGTAGACTGGGAAAATCAGGTCGGTACTGGACCCCCAGAAAGGGAGTTTGTGGAGTGCCTCTGAGATGGCTTCTTAGAGCAGCTTGTACTGGAGCCTACCAGGGAGAAGGCAATTCTGGATTTAGTGTTGTGCAATGAACCGGGTTTGATAAGGGAACTCGAGGTAAAGGAGCCATTAGGAGGTAGTGACCATAATATAATAAGCTTTAATCTACAATTTGAGAGGGAGAAGGGAAAATTGGAAGTGTCAGTATTACAGTTGAACAAAGGGGACTGTGGAGCCATGAGGGAGGAGCTGGCCAAAGTTGACTGGAAGGATACCCTAGCAGGGATGACAGTGGAACAACAATGGCAGGTATTTCTGGGAATAATACAGAAGATGCAGGATCAGTTCATTCCAAAGAGGAAGAAAGACTCTCAGGGGAGTAGGGGCAGACCGTGGCTGACAAGGGAAGTCAAGGACAGTATAAAAATAAAAGAGAAGTATAACATAGCAAAGATGTGCAGGAAGCCAGAGAATTGGGAAACTTTTAAAGAGCAACAGAAAACTAAAAAGGCAATACGAGGAGAAAAGATGAGGTATGAAGGTAAGTTAGCTAAGAATATAAAGGAGGATAGTAAAAGCTTCTTTAGGTATGTGAAGAGGAAAAAATTAGTTAAGACCAAAGTTGGACCCTTGTAGGCAGAAACGGGTGAATTTATTATGGGGAACAAGGAAATGGTAGATGAGTTGAATAGGTACTTTGGATCTGTCGTCACTAGGGAAGACACAAGCTATCTCCCAGATGTAATAGTGGCCTGAGGAAATGAAGGAAATTCACATTAGGCAGAAAATGCTGTTGGGTAGACTGATGGGACTGAAGGCTGATAAATCCCCAGGGTCTGATGGTCTGCATCCCAGGGTACTTAAGGAGGTGGCTCTAGAAATCGTGGACTCGTAGTCGTGAAATCATAGTCATTTTTCAATGTTCTAAAGATTCAGGATCAGTTCCTGAGGATTGGAGGGTAGCTAATGTTATCCCACTTTTTAAGAAAGGAGGGAGAGAGAAAACAGGGAATTATAGACCAGTTTGCCTGACATCAGTGGTGGGGAAGATGCTGGAGTCTATATAAGTTGAAATAGCGGCACATTTGGATAGCAGTAACAGGAACGGTCCGAGTCAGCGTGGATTTACGAAGGGGGAAATCATGCTTGACTAATCTGGAATTTTTTGAGGATGTAACTTTGAAAGTGGACAAGGGAGAGCCAGTGGATGTTGTGTACCTGAATTTTCAGAAAGCTTTTGATAAGGTCCCACATAGGAGATTAGTGGGCAAAATTAGAGCACATGGTTTTGAGGGTAGGGCACTGACATGGATAGAAAATTGGTTGGCAGACAGGAAACAAAGTGTAGGGATTAACAGATCCCTTTCAGAATGGCAGGCAGTGACTAGTGGGGTACCACAAGGCTCGGTACTGGGACTGTAGCTACTTACATTATAAATTAATGATTTAGATGAAGGGATTAAAAGTAACACTAGCAAATTTGCACATGATACAAAGCTGGGTGGCAGTGTGAAATGTGAGGAGGATGTTATGAGAATGCAGGGTGACTGACAGGTTGGGTGAGTGGGCAAATGCATGGCAGATGCAGTTTAATGTGGATAAATGTGAGGTTATCCACTTTGGTGGCAAGAACAGGAAGGCAGATTACTATCTGAATGGTGTCAAGTTAGGAAGTACAACGAGGTCTACGTGTCCTTGTTCATTAGTCACTGAAAGTAAGCATGTAGGTACAGCAGGCAGTGAAGAACGCTAATGTCATGTTGGCCTTCATAACAAGGGGAGTTGAGTATAGGAGCAAAGAGGTCCTTCTGCAGTTGTACAGGGCCCTGGTGAGACCACACCTGGAGTATTGTGTGCAGTTTTGGTCTCCAAATTTGAGGAAGGACATTCTTGCTATTCAGCGTAGGTTCGCGAGGTTAATTCCCAGGATGGCGGGACTGTCATATGTTGAAAGATTGGAGCGACTGGACTTGTATATGCTGGAATTTAGAAGGATGAGAGGGGATCTGATTGAAACATATAAGATTATTAAGGGATTGGACATGCTAGAGGCAGGAAACATGTTCCCGATGTTGGGGGAGTCCAGAACCAGGGGCCACAGTTTAAGAATAAGGGGTAGGCCATTTAGAACAGAGTTGAGGAAAAATGTTCTCACCCAGAGAGTTGTGGCTCTGCCTCAGAAGGCAGTGGAGACCAATTCTCTGGATGTTTTCAAGAAAGAATTAGATAGAGCTCTTAAAGATAGTGGAGTCAAGGGATATGGGAAGAAGGCAGGAACGGGGTACTGATTGTGGATGATCAGCCATGATCACAGTGAATGGTGGTGCTGGCTCGAAGGGCCAAATGTCCTCCTTCTGCACCTATTGTCTATTAATACTGTATTCTGCCATCATATTTGACCTACCAAAATGAACCACTTTACACTTATCTGGGATTAACTCCATCTGCCACTTCTCAGCCCAGTTTTGCATCCTATCAATGCCCTGCTGTAACCTCTGACAGCCCTCCACACTATCCACAACACCCCCAACCTTTGTGTCATCAGCAAACTTACTAACCCATCCCTCCACTTCCTCATCCAGGTCATTTTGCTGTGGATGTCCAGCCCCTATACACCTCCATCCCCCAGCAGCAAGACCTGAAATCTCTCCATTTTTTTCTAGAAACCAGACCCAACCAGCTCCACCCCCCCCCCCACCACCTAGTGGAACCTATCCCAATTCTAAATAATTTCTCTTTTGGCTCCCCCCACTTCCTTCAAACAAAAGGGGTAGCCATGGGCACTCACATGGGTCCCAGTTATGCCTGCCTATATGTTGGCTACATGGAACAGTCTATGTTCCAAGACTACACTGGTGACCGTCCCACACTTTTCCTATACTTCATCGACAACTGCATTGGTGGCCTCCTGTAGATTGGGAGACTGCTTCACTGAGCCTGTACGCTCTGTCAGCTAGAACAAGCGGGATCTCCCAGTGGCCACCCATTTTAATTCCACTTCCTATTCCCATTCTGATATGTCCATGCATGACCACCTCCACTGTCAGAATAAGGCCACACTCAGGTTGGAGGGACAACGCCTTATATCAGCCTCCAGCCTGATGGCATGAATGTCGATTTCTCAGACTTCTGGTAATGCTCCCCCACCCTCTCTCACCTCATCTCCTTACCCGCCATCACCTCCCTATGGTGCACCTTCCCGCTTTTTCTTTCTCTCAATCAACCTCCAGCACTTTACTTCATCCCTCCCCTTCCAGGGTTCACCTATCACCGGGTGGTTCTCTCTCCTCTCCCTTACCTGTTAAATCTACTCCTCAGCCTATTTTTCTCCAGTCCCGCCAAAGGGTTTCTGCCCGAAGCGTTGACTGTACTCTTTCCCAGAGATGCTGCCTGGCCTGCTGAGTTCCTCCAGCATGTTGTGTGTGCTTCTTGACAAGTACAGTACTGTACTAAAGTCTTGAGCACCCTCGCCGTGTAAATATGCCTAAGACTTTTGCACAGTACTGTACTGCTTAAATCTTATGTCTAAATATTGTTTCCACTGGGTGAATTGGGTTTTTTTTTTCATTCCTTGCGAAGGGTTGGACATTTTCCTTCATGTTTTATTGAAGGTAAACTTGTAGAGAAATTGCACAGACAATAAAAATGTAAATAAATGTCATGAACCGCAGAGTCCGAGAAAGTGAGTCCTCAGTCACACAGCCGATCCAGGGCTGAGGTGAGCGAAGCCCGTCCAGAAGCTCAGTGGACCAGTTCAGCGCTGAAACGTGTTCTTCTCACAGTTGAATATAGGTTCAAATCGCTCAGATCGTAAGGAAAAAAAACCAAAAAACACGCTGAACTGCAGAGTCCCGAAAGTGAGTCCACAGCTGCGGAGCCCGCTCGAGGCTGAGACGAGTGAAGCCCGCCCGGGAGCCTGGTGGCTGCAGGGTGACAACTGCTCCCGAAGTTGGCGACGATGAACCAAGACTCCCGCTCCTTCCGCCTGACAGTAGTAGCGAGAAGAGAGGCAGTCCGGTCAAACCCAGACAGACTGTACTGAATACCGCTCTCATCCTCGAACACTTTAATCTTGCTCAGTGTGGAGTAACAGAGGTGACCAGGGGTTGGTCTGCCGTCAAGCCTTGATGCAGTACACACCCCCAGGGATGGTCACCGCACTCATACCTCCACTCCTGAGAGTCTAGTTCGCGAAAATGCAAGATTGTTTTGTCAGTTCAAAAGTACCTCCTTGAAAGAAATTACAAAGCACAGCGATCATAATTCAGTAATATATCTACCGGATTATTGACTAGATATTTACCACTGTTTTGATTACAGCAGATCTCACAATACTAGACACATTTCTACATAACTAGTGCTGGAAGTACATATAACACTCAAAATGGATGATTGAATTGGTGCTTAGCAGGACTATGTGATGACATACAATAGTCAAAGGATATTTGAAGTACAACACTGGGGGAAATGAGCCTTCTGAATCTCTCTCTCTCTCTCTCTCTCTCTCTCCCCCTCCCTCTTCCTCTCCCTCTCCCTCTCTCTCTGGGTCCTTCATAATTTTATGTACCTCAGTTATGTTTCTCCCCCCAAAATAACACAATCTTTAATAATATGTTTTTCATTCCAGCCAACACTTGTAAATCCCTTCTACAACCTCCCCTGTGCCTCAATTAAAAGCAACAATCCCCATGCCTTCCTACTGACTGTTTCAACCTTTTACAAGCTGACATCATTTACAGCTGGTGCCCCTCCCCTTTCCCTTTCCCTTTCTCTATTGGTCTACTCTTCTGGTGAAGGGTTTTGTCCTGAAATGTCAACTCTTCATTCCTCTCCACAGATGCTGCCTGACCTGCTGGGTTCCTCCAAGCATATTTTGTGTGTTACTCTGGATTTCCAGCATTTGCAAAATCTCTTGTGTTTATGCTCTCTCATCAGTTTCCTTCTGGAGAGCTGGAATGATATGAGGCTCCACTTCTACCACAATAAGGCCAAATTCAGGTTAGAGGACAACAGGTTTGGGTAGCCTCCAACCTGATGGTATGAAGTTGATTTTTGTAACCTCTGGTGATTACTCCCCCCACCTCCCCTTCCCTCTTCTAGTCACTGTGAGGTAACAGCTGAGCAATTTTATTGCCCATTTTAGGGAATCAAGCTGGGAGGTAGAAGGAACATCAAAAAGAGAGCAATGAAAGAGATCATAATTTAGTAACACCTTATTTACCAATAGGTAGCTATCCTCTCAGCCCTTCTCATCTCCTCACCTGCCCATCACTTCCCTCTGGTTCTCCCCCTCCTTCCTTTTCTTCCACGGTCCATTCTCCTCCCCTATTAGATTCTTTCTTCAGCTCTTCACCTCTTCCACCTTTCACCTCCCAACTTCTCACTTCATTCCCCACCTTCCCACTCACATGGTTTCACCAATTACCTTCCAGCTTATTATTCTGGCTTCTGCCTCCTTTCTTTCCAGTCCTGATGCAGGGTCTCGGCCTGAAACATTGCTTATTTCCCTCCATAGATGTTGCCTGCCCTGCTGAGTTCTTCCAACATTTTGTGTGTGCTGCTCTTCCTCTGGTAGCTGGTTCCATTTATCTACCACCTGCTGTGTGTAAAAAAACAGGCTCTTCATTCAACCCTGGAACATTTGGACAACAAAAATGACATACAGTACTTCAGGATGCTCCTTATTGACTACAGTTCAGCATGCAATACCATCATCCCCTCAAAACTAATCAATAAGCTTTAAGACCTTGGCCTTAATACCTCCTTGTACAACTGGATCCTCAATTGCAGACCCTGGGTGGTTCAAATTGGCAACAATATCTCCATTTACACAGATGCAGTACAAGGCTCTGTGCTTAGCCCCCTGCTCTACTCGCTTCACACTGTGTATCTAAGCACAGCTACAATGCCATATTTAAGTTTGCTGTCAACACCATTGTTGTAGCCTGAATCAAAGGTGGTGATGAATCAGCATGTAGGAGGGAGATTGAAAATCTGTCTGTGTGGTGTCACAACAACCTCTCAATGTCAGCAAGACCAAGGAGCTGGTTATTGACTTCAGGAGAAGGAAACCAGAGGTCCGTGAGCCAGTCCTCACTGGAGGATCAAAGGTGAAGAGGGTCAGCAACTTTAAATCCCTCAGTGTCATCATTTCAGAGGACCTGTCCTGGGCCCAGCATGTAAGGACAATTACAGAGAAAGCACAACAGCACCCCTACTTCCTTGGGAGTTTGTAAGGATTTGGCATGACATCTAAAACTTTGACAACTTCTTTAAATGTGTGTTGGAGAGTATATTGACTGGCTACATCACTGTATGGAAACACCAATGCCCTCGAATGGAAAATCTTACAGAAAAGTAGTGGATACAGCCCAGTCCATTACGGGTAAAGCCCTCCCCACCATTAAGCACATCTACACAGAGCATTATCACATGAAAGCAGCATCTGTCATCAGGGATCCACACCAGCAGGTCATGCTCTCTTCTTGCTGCTGCCGTCAGGGAGAAGGTACAAAAGCCTCAAAACCCACACTTCCAGGTTCAGGACCAGTTGTTACCCCACAACCATCAGCGTCCAGAACCAGAGGGGATAACTTCACTTGCCCCATCATTAGAATGTTCCCACAACCAATAAGGACTCACTTCCAATGACTCTTCCTTTCATGTTCTCTACCTATAGCTTATTTATTTATTATTATTCTTCCTTTCTTTATATATGTACTTTGATGATAACTTTACTTTGAACTTTGAAAGGCTGCCTGGGCATCACACTGATCTGGAGAACTGTAGCGCTCAACTGCCACCTGGTGGCTCTGAGACTGTCAATTTCCCCATAAGACTGCCAGGCTGAGTACTCTGACGTCAACACTTCCCTCATCTAGACTGCTGTCCCTACATCAGCCACCATCAACACTGTACCAAAGTAATAGGTACGATGGAATGGAGAGTTTGAAATGTGTGTATTTTAATGCTAGGTGTATCATGGGTAAAGGTGATGTACTTAGAGCATGGATCAGTCCATGGAACAATGATATTGTGGCCATTATTGGTTAAGAGTGGGACAGGAATGGGTGCTTCATGTTCTAGGGTTTTGACGTTTTAGAAAAGATAGGAAGGTAAAGTGGGGAGGGGTGTGAGTTTCACTGCTCTGGGACAATACTACAGCTGCAGTTTGAGGGGACATATTGGAGGGCTTGTCTAATGAGTCTTTATGGGTAGAACTCAAAAATCAGGAAGGGTGCAATCACACTGATGGATTGTACTACCAGGACACTAGGACACTGAAGAACAAATAAGCAGGCAGATTAAGGAAAGGTGTAAAAACAATAAGGTTTTGTCATGGAGTCTTCAACTTTTCTAATATAAACTGGGACCCTCTTACTGCAAATGGATTAGATGGGGCAGAATTTGTTAGGTGCATCCAGGGGTGTTTCTTTAATCAAAATGTAGAAAGTCCAACAAGAGGAGGGTCTGTACTGGACCTGGTGTTGAATAATGAGCCTGGACAGATGACCGACCTTTCAGTGGGTGAGCAGTTAGGGAACAGTGACCACAACTCCTTACATTTTAAGATAGCTGTTGATAAGGAGAAGCATGGATCCTGAAGGAGAGTATTAAACTGGAGCAGGGCAGATTATGAGAGCATTAGGCAGGAAGCAGGGAGAGCCAATTGGAAACAGCAGTTTTTGGACAGGTCCACTTCAGACATGTGGAGGCTTTTTTTTTAGATCAACTGCTCAGTACAGGACAGGTATGTTCCCGACAGAACAAAGGACGAGCATGGCAAGGTTAGAGAACTTTAGATATCGAGGGAGGTGATGAGTTAAGTCAAGAAGAGAAAGGAAAAGTATGTAAAGCTAAAGAAGGTAAAATCAAACAGAGCCCTGGAGGATCATAAAGAAGCCAGGGAATTAGGAATTAGGAAAGCCAGGAGGGGCCATGAAAAGCCCTTGGCAAGGATTAAAGAGAATCCAAGGCATTCTATACATCCATCAAGAGCAAGAAGATAACAAGGGAGGGGGACCACTCAAGAATAAAGGGGGGAATATTTGCTTGGATGTGGGTGAGGTCTTTAGTAAGTACTTTATATCAGTCTTTACCTAGGAGAAGGGCTTGGAGGATAGGAGATCAATGCTAAGAGTATTAATATTCTAAGGTATTTTGAAATAAAGCAGGAGGTAGCATTGGGTCTCTTAGAGAGCATTAAGGTGGATAAGCCCCCAGGGGCTGATAGGGTATACCCGAGGTTATTGAGAGACACGTGAGGAGATTGCAAGTACCTTGACCAATATGTTTGTGCCCTCTTGAGCTACAGATGAAGTCCTGGAGGACTGATGAGTACCTAATGTTGTTCGATTATTCAAGAAGGGAACCAGGGATAATCCTGGAAATTATAGACCAGTGAGACTCATGTCAGTGGTAGGAAGTTATTAGAGAGAATTCCTGGGGGATAGGATTTATGAGCATTTGGAAAACCACGGCCTAATTAGGGAGAGCCAACATGGCTTCGTACAGGGCAAGTCGTGTTTGACTAACTTGATTGAGTTTTTGATGAGGTTGATTTAGGTAGAACTGTGGATGTTGGCTACATGGGTTTTAGAAAGGTCCCTCATGAGAGGCTCATCCAAAGGCAGACGGAGATTAACTCAGCCAAATGTGAAGCATTGTACCTTGGTAGGTCCAATGTAAAGAGACAGTACACTGAAGGCAGGATCCTTAATCGTGTCGATGAGGTGAGGGATCTTGGGGTCCAAGTTCACAGCTCCCTGAAAATGGCTATGTAGATTGATGGGGTGGTTAAGAAGCCAAATGGCATGCTTGCCTTTACTAGTTGAGGCATTGAGTTCAAAAGTCAGGAAGCTATGTTGCAGCTTCATAAAACTCGAGTTAGGCTGCATCTGGGTATTGCCTACAATTCTGCACACCCGATTACAAGGACGCCGAGGCTTTGGAGAGGGTGCAGAAAAGTTTTACTAGGATGTTGCCTAGATTAGAGGGCATGTGTTATAATGCGAGATTGGACAAACTTGTGTTCTTTTCTCTGGAGTGGGGGAGAGTGATGGGAGATCTGATAGAAGTTTATAAGATTACGAGAGCCATAGATGGAGTAGACAGACAGTATCTTCCCCTGAGGATTGGCCCTAAATAGTGACTATGGCACTAAATGGCAACTCCTTTGCTTGTATCTTCAGAAACAGCTCTACTTCCATCTTTAATATCTTTATTTTTCCCTTTCAGGGTTCTTTTGAAGACCCTGACCTGGAGTTGACCTGGCTGATGGCGTAGTGGTATCAGTGCTGGACTTCGGGACGAAAGATCCCGAGTTCGAATCCAGCCAGCTCCCCTGCACGCTTTCCATCCGTGCTGGGTTACGAGCTGGTGATCTCTTTGGAAACTCACCCGGCAGAAGGCAATGGCAAACCACTGCTGTAACTTTCCTCGTATGCGACTTCTGTCTACATCAGCAGAAGTCGTCTACTAACCGGAGAAATTCCAGATGCGACATACCTTTCTTTCTGACCTGGAGTTACATGCTGACTTTGGCTCTTTGCAGGAATGGGACCCGTTCTTGGGGTTCCATAACTGGCCGTTGTTAAGCACACCAAAGGCTTGGCCTAAGAGTCCAGCTTGAATTCGAAAGCCTAGGATCTCGGGGCTCTGGAGATGGGTGGATCGAGGGTCGGTGTCACGGCAGGAGACTCGTGTGTCGTTGGGGGAGTCGGAATACCTGCTGTGTGCTTGGAGACCTGGGATCTTTGCAATCTTCAGGCAGAGCTTGAAAAAGTGACATAACGGACTTTTAACATCATAAATCAACGAGTTGTTTGTTATGTCTCCCCGCTCGCTGTGAAAATGGAGACATCTCTTTCTCCCTTATTAGGGAGAGAGAGAACCTGTGGTATGTGAAACATGAAGTCTGGGGTAACTGCAAGTCTGTGTCTTTGCTACTGCTTTGCTCACACTTGAGTGCTTGGTGGTGGGTGCTGATGCTTTTTTTGCCAGTGGGGGAAGGGAGGATTGTTGCTCGCTGCCGCTTATGCGCAGGGGGGAGAGCTGGGGGGGACTTTGGGGTTCTAACATTTGACTGTTGTTCATTCTTTGGGGCACTTCTGTTTTTGTGGATGGTTGTGAAGAAAAAGCATTTCAGGGTGTATATTGTATATGTTTCTCTGACATTAAATTGTACCTTTGAACCTTTGAAATGCCATATAACAGAGGCATGTATTTAAAGTGAGCGGGGGTAATTTTAAAGGAGATGTGAGAGACAAGATTTTTAATTGGTTTGGCCCAATATTATAGGCTAAAAGGCTTGTTCCTGTGCTGTACTGGTCCATGTTCTATGTTCTAAAGAACTCTACACCTTCAGAACTAAACGACTATTGCCCAGTGGTACATCATGAAGTGATTTGAATGGCTGGTAATGGCACATATCAAAAACTCCAATTCCTGCCACATTGGACTCTCACCAAAATGCTTACTGGCAGAACTGTTCTACGACAGATGCCAAAGCATTTATCATGAACCCAGCCCTGATACACCCAGAAAACAAGGATGCTTATGTCAGAATGCTGTTTCTGGATTTCAGTTCACCTTCAACACTGTTGTCCCACAGACCTTGGTGAACTAAACACAAAATACTCTGCAGATGCTGGGGTCAAAGCAACATGCACAACACGCTGGAGGAACTCAGCAGGTCGGGCAGCATCCGTGGAAATGAACAGTCAACGTTTTGGGCCGAGACCTGACGAAGGGACTTCCTAACCAACAGACCTCAGATAATCAGGATGCACCACTGCTCCTCCTTCCCCATCAGCCTCAACACTGAGCCCACTGCTGCTTATACCTGTTTGCTCAACCAAGCAATCACATTGTCCAGTTGGCTGATGGTGGTGGGGCTCATCAACAATGATGAGACTGTCTACAGAGAGCAGGGGGAAGAACTCGAGGCCTGGTGCCAGGGAAGTAACCTCTTCCTCAATGTGAACAAGACCAAGGAGATGGTTATTGACCAGGAGAACTCACACCTCTTTTCAAATCAGTGGCACAGCAGCAGAAACTGCAGGCAGTTTCAAATTCCTTGGGGTGCACATCACACACAGCCTCTCATGGTCCCAGAACACACACAATCAGGAAAGCTCATCCATGCTTCTACTTTCTGAGGAGGCTGGAGAGAGCTGGACTGTGCACATCCATACTTGTGACATTTTACAGATGCACAGAGGAGAGCATCCTGACAAGCTGCATCACTGCATAGTACAGAAAATGTATTGCGGCAGGCTGGAAGGCTCTACAATGGGTAATCAAAACTACCCAATGCATCACGGCACCAGCCTACCCATCATTAAGGACATATACAGAAAAGGACCAATAACATTGTGTAAGATCCCACCCACCCTGCTCATGGACTGTTTGTCCCACTCCCATCATGGAGGAGGCTACACAGCATCTGCACCAGGACCACCAGACTCAAAAACAGTTACTCTCCCCAAGCAGTAAGGCCGATCAACAACCCCGCCTACCCCTCCACAACTACCTTACCACTTCCTGTCAGTCACCTTACATACAGACACTCCAGTGCCTAGAGTCACTTTACATACACAAATTCAATCTCCATATGTAAGCTAAAGTATCTTTTGTATTTATATTCATTGTTTTTCTATTATTGTGTTCCTTATCTTATTGTGTTTCTTTTTGTGCTGCATTGGATCCAGAGTAACAATTTCCCATTACATTTGTGTCCTGGAAATGATATCGAATGATTTTGAATCCTCTGCTCAAGGTTGTCAAAGTCATTGATGGTCACACATTAAAGAGATTTAGATGTAACAATTCTACATGGATTCCCTAATTTCACTGCAAATCCAGCACATCAGCAGGTGCAAGCAGATGTTAAAGTGCAATAATTTTATCCTTCTGAAAAAGTAGGTGTAATTTACAGACAGAGGCACCACAACCAGTCCCAAATGATTACCAGACCTGGTGAAGGGTGAGTTGGAGTGCCAGATAAGGGAAATGTAAAAAATCACTACTATTCTCAAAAAAGGATACAGGAAATTACAATCTTTAGTTTGGGACCCATCCACTGAGGTGGAACCAAAGCTTCAGTGATATCGCCCTTCAGGTGGTGAAAAAAAATCTGTTGGAGGAACTCAGTGGGTTGAGCTGCATCTGTGAGGGAAGAGGAGTTGTTGGTATTTCAGAACTGAGTGCGGAGGGGTGAAACGGGCTGAATGAACAACCAACAAGGGTTAAAAATGAAGGTGGAGATAGCTAGATAGGTGATTAGAGGGTCACAAAGAACTACCTGTGGTGGAATCTAATCAGTAAGGAAGAGGATAATGGGAACCATTAGGGTAGAGAGGAAGAACAGATGTCAGGGGGATAGGACCCATTCAGTGAGGGGTCCGGGTGTAGGTGGATGTGGCCAGCAAATGGGGGAAAACATGAAATCAGAAAAGAAAATACTTAGCAGACCAGGCAGCATCCATGGTGAAACAAAGTTTATACTGTATTTCAGTTCAAAGACCTTGGTCAGGATTGAGAAAGAGGGAGGAACATTAAATTTAAGAAGGTAAATTAGGGGGAGGGGTGTGGAGGTTTGGAGGAGGATGTACAGCTGGAAAAAGGGAATTTCATTGGTAGGTCAAGGCAAGTCTACCATCACCGTTGATAAAGTAATCGATTGGGATAAGGACACTTCATCCAGTTCGTTCAGCTTGTTGTATAGTAGTAGGCTGCTTAGCTTTTTAAGCTATTTCAAACCAATTGGTTCACAACTAAACTCTACCACTAGGTCAATTATTTATCCTCTATGGCCTTACTTATAAAAATCTCTTGATTTCACAATGGACAAGTCCAGTGTCTCCCCGCCACCCTCCAGCCACTCCAGCTTCTGCAGAGATTCAGACTAGAGCCTCAACTTCTGCCAGACTGTGAAATATTCTTCCTGCTTTCACTGCTGAAAGCAGAAATGCATGTAGAGATTGTTGCCCCTTCATGTGGATTCCACAACAGAAGAAAGTCACATTCAGATCAATTTGTCTTTCAGATTACAAACGATTCAATGAGAAAATCTCAATTCTTAAAAAAGTCATGTTTGAATACCAGGGGAGACTCAATGGACTGAAAGGCTTAATTCTGTTCCTACATCTTGTGGATTTAATACTTCTCAGCCTCCTAAATCCAAATTAACACAGCCCAAATTATGTTTGTACCTGCAAGCCAAGGTCCTCCTGACCCTTCACCTCACCTACAGGCCTTCCGTTCAGGATTAATTTCCTTTCACTGCTCAAAAGTGAAATCTTCATTGTTTTCTACTTCGCATCTCTCCCTGTAGATAGGAATGAGGAAAGACAGCACAGGAATTTAGGAACAAATTTTGTCCTTCAAACCTGTTCTGCCATTCAATTAGATGATACATCTCTGTATTATAAATTGAGCTGCAGGGTCTGGGTGTAGGTGGATGGAACCAACTGAGAAAGACTTGACTATTTCCACTGAACTTCGTGTGAAGAACTATTTCTATTTCTCAGGGAGTCTAGGGCCAAATGGCACAGATTCAGAATAGAGGGATGTCCCTTTGGAACGGAGATGAGGAGGAATTTCTTTAGCCAGAAGGTGGTGAATCTGTGGAGGGCAAGTCATCTGGTATATTTAAAGCACAGCTTGATGGGTTCTCAATTAGTAAAAGTTATGGGGAGAAGGCAGAAGAATGGGTTTGAGAGGGATAATAAATCATGATGGAATGGCAGAGAAGATTCGATGGGCCGGTTAGCCTAATTTTGCCCCTGTCTTATGGTTTTACAACATCCCTTTTCAAGGTTATGTCATCAAAGAGTGAGTGTGGGTATAAGAACTGGGTAGATCAGGAGGTAAAAGGGATTGGTGGGGTTGGGGGGAGGGAGAGATAAAGATCAGCTTTATTTGTCGAAACATACAGTGAAATTGGTCACTTGTGTCAAGGATGTGCAGAGGGCAGCCCACAAGTGTCACTGTGCTTATGGAATTGTATGTCCACAACTCCATAACCCTAACCCATCGTCTTTGGAAATGGGAGCACCTGGGGGAAACATGTGGTCACGGAGAGAACGTACAAAATTCCTTATGGACAGCGGTGGGAGTAGAACCACAGGTCACTGGCACTTTGAAAGCATTCTGCTAACCTTTCAGGAAGTAGATTACCAGAATTATCTGGTTTGCCACAGTTCAAAGCAAGGGCTGTAGAAACAGTGGAGTCCATTGCTCAATGATCCGGTATTTGCTGTTCAAAGTGAGGTGGCCGATCCCTCATCAGCTTCAAATTGAAAGGTCAACAGACTGTCAGGAAAGTAACGTTGATTCGCAGACTATTATCTGAGGGAAATAAAAAAGCAAATTTCTGACCAATGCAAAAGTATTCATGTAGTATTAATAAGGAATTTAAATTACCCATATTAACTATTCAAATTTATTCAGAACCAGTATAGAGCAGATCTAACACCATAGTGGTGTGAATTTGTTCATTTATTATGCGCCATGTCATATGATGTGGGTGATCGTGGTCGTTCCGTGACCATGATTGTTCTTGGCAAATTTTTCTACAGAAGTGGTTTCCCATTGCCTTTTTCTGGGCGGTATCTTTACAAGGTTCAAAGGTTATTGTAGCTGTTTTTTTCTGTGAGTGAGTGGGTTGGGGACTGTTATTGTTGCTTTTTTCCTGTGGGGAAGGGGGGATTTTGGGGCCTGTGAGTTTTGTTTCTTTTCTTTTTTGTGCCAGTGGGGGGTCAGAGTTGATGTCTTTTCTTTCACCAACACCCATGGTCTTTCTGTATTTAATGGCTACCTGGAGAAGACAAATATCAGAGTTGTATTGTACATGCAAACTTTGACAATAAAATAAACCTTTGAGTTTGTGCTGATGTCACGTGCATCAATCCCATGTTATCCTCCTCATGCTCTCATCAACCCTCTCCAACTTCCAACACCCACTTTCACACCACTTTACATCACTTTGTTAAGCTACCAACCTGCAAGCTTTGGGGAACCCCAGGATGAACGTGCAAACTCTGAATAGAGGTGGTGAGGACTGAACACAGACACAGTTCTATCAGCTGCAGGCCCTGTTGGGCAACCCAGCTGGGACATGGAAGGATCATCAATGGGAGTGCAGCAGCGGTCTCAGCTACTCTCAAGGAGCTGGTTCCTACTTGTGCTTTGTAAATTCATTTTGTTGTCCTTAGCCTAATTTAGAACTTTTCAAACTACCTTAAAGCATTAGTTGTTCTAAGTTTCAAACCAGTGTCAGTCATTTGAGGAAAAGATTCAGAGGGTCAGGGTAGAAGTTCCCACAAAGGACAGAACTGTCAAATCTAATGCCCCAGATGACAAGATGCACAGTAGGTAGGATAAGGCAAGATGGGGAAGCTTCCCTCTCATGACGACAATTTCAGTGCCAGAGACCCCAATTCAGTCTTGACCTCTGATGTTGTCTGTGCAGAGTCTGTACATTTTCCCTGTGAATTGTATTTTCTCCCATGCCAAAGATATGTTGATTGGTGTGTGGGCGATAGAATTTCAAAGCTTTCAAAGTACATTTATCATCAAAGAATGTAAAAATTGTACAGCCTTGAGATTGTTTGCTCACAGCAGCCACAAAACAAGAAACTGGAAGTAACCCAATGAAAAAAAAGATAAAGACCAATACGCAATGTGCAGAGAAAGAGGAAAAACAAACACAAATTATGTAAACAAAAGAAGTGAGCAACAACAACAGCATTCCAAACCAAAATGAGCCCTTAGCTCCGAACCCCGGAGTAGGCCCAAAGCCTCAGTATTAGTTCATCATGTTAGCAGGCATGGAGCACAGCGGCTGGGGACAGCCTCAGCACCACGGACAGAGGAGTGAGAGAACGAGTGAAATCGGCTCTCGCCTCTGGTCCTGATGCCATGTTTTTCCAGACTATTGTTTAAATCGTCCCAACAGTGTATTGTACCTCACAGTAGGAGCCGAGCTCCACTGCCGTGAAAAAGTTTGGGCCTAGAGCAGGCTGCACGGTGACTTGCTCCGTGCCCAGATTTTGCCGCCCAACCCGGAGCCGCTCTTGATTTCTCCAAATTGGCTTGACGCCCAGAGCAATCCAACATCGCTCGCAGGGGCATCGGGACTCCACTGCTTTGGCTTCTGCTCTCCAAATGGCTCGCTCCATCTGTGTCGATTCTGCAACGTACCAGCACGGTTCAATAGACAATAGACAGTAGGTGCAGGAGTAGGCCATTTGGCCCTTCTAGCCGGCACCACCATTCAATAGACAATAGGTGCAGAAATAGACCATTCGGCCCTTCAAGCCTGCACCGCCATTTTGAGATCATGGCTGATCAATTACTATCAATACCCGGTTCCTGCCTTGTCCCCATATCCCTTGATTCCCCTATCCATAAGATACCTATCTAGCTCCTTCTTGAAAGCATCCAGAGAATTGGCCTCCACTACCTCCCGAGGCAGTGCATTCCAGACCCCCACAACTCTCTGGGAGAAGAAGTTTTTCCTTAACTCTGTCCTAAATGACCTACCCCTTATTCTCAAACCATGCCCTCTGGTACTGGACTCTCCCAGCATCTGGAACATATTTCCTGCCTCTATCTTGTCCAATCCCTTAATAATCTTATATGTTTCAATCAGATCCCTTCTCAATCTCCTTAATTCCAGCGTGTACAAGCCCAGTCTCTCTAACCTCTCTGCATAAGACAGTCCAGACATCCCAGGAATTAACCTCGTGAATCTACGCTGCACTTCCTCTACAGCCAGGATGTCCTTCCTTAACCCTGGAGACCAAAACTGTACACAATACTCCAGGTGTGGTCTCACCAGGGCTCTGTACAAATGCAAGAGGATTTCCTTGCTCTTGTACTCAATTCCCTTTGTAATAAAGGCCAACATTCCATTAGCCTTCTTCACTGCCTGCTGCACTTGCTCATTCACCTTCAGTGACTGATGAACAAGGACTCTGAGATCTCTTTGTATTACTCCCTTACCCAACTCTACACCATTCAGATAATAATCTGCCTTCCTGTTCTTACTCCCAAAGTGGATAACCTCACACTGTGATCATGGCTGATCATACACAATCAGTACCCCGTTCCTGCCCTCTCCCCATATCACTTGACCCTGCTATCTATAAGAGCTCTATCTAACTCTCTCTTGAAAGCATCCAGAGACTTGGCCTCCACTGCCTTCTGGGGCAGAGCATTCCACATATCCACCACTCTCTGGGTGAAAAAGTTTTTCCTCATCTCTGTTCTAAATGGCCTACCCCTAATTCTTAAACTGTGGCCTCAAGTTCAGGACTCACTCATCAGCGGGAACATGCTTCCTGCCTCCAGCGTGTCCAATCCCTTAATAATCTTATATGTTTCAATCAGATCCCCTCTCATCCTTCTAAATTCCAGTGTATACAAGCCCAGTCGCTCCAATCTTTCAACATATAACAGTCCTGCCATTCTGGGAATTAACCTTGTGAACCTACGTTGCACTCCCTCAATAGCAAGAATGTCCTTCCTCAAATTTGGAGACCAAAACTGCACACAATACTCCAGGTGGGGTCTCACCAGGGCCCTGTACAGCTGCAGAAGGACCTCTTTACTCCTATACTCAATTCATCCCTTGAATGAGTTTCGCCTTCCCTCGCCTCCTCATTGTTTGTGTGATAATTTACCACAATTTACTTCAGAAAAGGTGTTATTAGTAATGTTTTTAGCGAGCTGTCACACACGTTTGGTAGCACCATCTTAAACCGGAATCCCAGGGGAATCAACAGGAATCCGGGGGGGGGGGGGGGAGAGGAATAAAATGGGATTGGAGTCAATGGGTAGTTGACGGTTGGTGTGGATTCAGTGGGCTAAAGGACCAGATTCAATATTGAACAACTATGGCATGGCAGAAAGCCCGGAAGTAATGAGAATTTACAGGGATAACTTCAAAAGGCAAATTAGAAAAGCAAAGGGGAGATATAGGCTGATAAATGAAAATGTATAGATGGTTCATGTACATAAAGATCCAAGGAAAGAGCAGAGCTTTTAGGGGATAAAATTGTAATGTGTTTGTGCAGGAGGAGGATGTGAGTTGAGTTTTGATAAATACACTGTTGCTGTTTCACTAGGGGGATAAAGATAACATTGCAGTGAGTACTGGTCACTAGATGTGATAAAGAACAAACAAGCAGGGGTTTTCAGCTATGAAATCACATCCCAGGCTATTAAGAAGGCAAAAAGTGGCAAAGGCTCCAAGTACAATTTTTTGATCATCTTTGACTACACCTGGAATGGCAGAAAATTGGAGAATTTCTCATATTGTACCATGATTTGAAAAGAGAGGACATAAACAAAGTAATTGGTTCAGCTTCAGTGGTGAGAAAATTATTGGAGTCAATTCTAAGTGACAGGAAGTTACAGACAGGAGTAGGACCATCACACAAAATGCTTGAAGAACTCAGCTGACCAGGCAGCATGCAGAAGTGTTGCTTGTGTTACCCCAGGTTCCAGCATCTGCAGTCTCTCGAGGCTCAAAGGTAGGACTTCCACAGTGAACAGAGGAGCCCCGGGGAGTGTTGGACACGGCTCACAGGTGCACAAGATGGTGAATTAATCTCTTATTGTAACTCAACCTCTCCAGTTTTGGCAAAACCCTTGTGAACCTTTTTCACACCCTTTTCATCCCTCACTTTTGTTATCTTCATTAATAATACTGAAGTGCTGGAGATGGTACAACATTTTACAGGTGAAACAAAAACTAAACGTAGAATACAGAACACTACAGTACAGTACAGGCCTTCGATGTTGTGCTGAACTTCAAACCTACTCCAAGATCAATCTAACTCTTCCCTCCTCCATAGCCCTCATCCATGTGCCTATCTGAGTTTCTAAATGGCCCTAATGTATCTGTTTCTGACACTACACCAGGCCTCCACTCACCCACCACTCTCTATATAAAGAACTTACCCCTGGCGTCCCCCTCATCTTAAACGGATGCCACCTTGTATTACTCACTTCTATCAATCAATTTGGCTCTTATCATCTTGTACAATTCTGTCAAATCACCTCTCATCCTCCTTTGTTCCAAAGACATAAACCCTAGCTCACTCAACTGATAGACGTGATTTCTATTTCAGACAGCATCCCGGTAAATCTCTGCACCACATCCTTTCACTGAGGCGACCAGAACTAAAGACAATATCCTTGATAACCAGAGGTGCAACATTGACTCACGGCTCTTGAAGTCAGTCACCAACATTAATGAAGGGTAACGCACTATACACATTCTTAACAACGCTATCAGCTCGCTTCTGGCATTAGAATCAGCGACTCTTGGATGCTGAGAGCGGCTACCAGAATGCGCACGCATGCTCGTGGTCGAAGCTGCGCGTCCACGACTACAGCAGTGCGCGCGCGGTGGCTGATCGCGTTTTGAATTAACGGCCAAGGCGGCCACCGTACGGCATCATGGCGGTGCAGCCGGCGCCTTGAGTCGAGCGGGTGGGACGTTACCTGGGAGACGAGCGGGTGCGGGATCGGGACTGGTCGGCCGGCGAGGCAGGTAGGGAGACCAGGACACGGTCAGAAAGAGAGTGGGACCCACGGTTGGGGCCGCAGCTGGACGCTTGGTGGGACAGATGTGGGGGCCGATACATGAACAAGAAGTGTGCGGTTGTCGAGATCTCCCCTAAACGGTACCAACCCCCTCCCACCCCATTCTCCAATTTCCCTCCACCCACACCCTACTGCCCTCCTCCCATCCACTCTCCTACAACTTCCCACAACCACCTCCACTCACTCTCCCCTCCTCACCTCTCAACCCCCCCTTCTCAACAACCTTCCTCAAACCCCCCCTCTTCAACCTCCTCACACCTCATCCCCCTCACCACCAACCCCTCCCTCACCAACCCCACCCCACACCTCACCGCCAACCCCCCTCCTCACCGGCGCCACACCCCCCTCACACTCACCCCTCTATCTCAACACCCCCAATCTCACCATCCCCTCCCTCTTACACACACTTTTCCGTTTTATTGGTTGTTGCTCAGTGGAATTTGTCATCCGGAATTGCGTCCACCTATCACAGTACAATACTTGTAGTTGCCCCTCATGCTCCATTTGTTCAGTCTAGAGTCGTCTAGGTGGAAAATGACATCGAAAGGAGGAACCAGTGCAGCATACTCCCGGAAGAGTTATCGGCTGCCCACCGACAATGAAAAGTCAAAGGTCACGGGTATGTTTGGGTCCATATACTGTTTGTTGAAAGAGTGAAGATGCTGTTTGGAGTGTGCATTGCTGTTTTGTATAAAATATTTTCCTTAATGGGATGAAGTTTTGACTGTCTGGTGCCCAAAAAAGGATATCAAATTCTCTCAAAATGCTGGTGGAGCACAGCAGGTTAGGCAGCATCTATAGGAAAAAGTACAGTCAACGTTTCAGGCTGAGACCTTTTGTCAGGACTAACTTAGTCCTGACAAAGGGTCTCGGCACTAAATGTCGACTGTACTTCTTCCTATAGATGTTGCCTGACCTGCTGTGTTCCACCAGCATTTTATGTGTGTTGTTTGAATTTCCAGCATCTGCAGATTTCCTCGTGTTTGACCTTTTGGGTATGTCAGTTTCCAAGAAGCTTAAGTCAAGAATTGAGATGTAAATCATGCAAGACCTGTTAAACTTTAGTAGCTAAAGTGCTGATGTACTTGTGTGGTATGATATGACTGTAAGTTTCCTGAATCATTGATTTGGATATTACTAGAGGACGGTGTTCACAGTTGGTTTCTGTAATTCGAGTATAATGCTGAGGTTGTTACAAGAATGGGACCTCTGTCCTTGTCTCACTTATCCGTGATTCCACTCAGTTAATAGCCCTGCAGTAAGGTGTTCAATGCATTTTCCATGGGCAGTCAGCACATTTTGGTGTTCTGATGTCCTTGTTCAAATTCAGATAGATTTCTTCCTCTTTTAGTTATGCTTTTTGTTACTAGGAGTTTTTTGTGATTCTGAGAGCTGTTAAATTGCAGAGGCATGCAGGCCTTTAAGCCCAACCGATCCATGTTACTGACCACGCTCTTGGTGGAAAAAGTTATCCCAAAGGTTCCTATTTAAACTCTCTCCTCTCAACTTAAACATTACAATGGGACATTGATAGGATGCAAAATTGGGCTGAGAAGTGGCAGATGGCATTCAACCCAGATAAGTGCGAGATGGTTCATTTTGGTAGGTGAAATATGATGGCATAATATAGCTATAATGGTAAGACTCTTGACAGTGTGGAGGATCAGAGGGATCTTGGGGTCCGAGTCCATAGGACGCTCAAAGCCACTAGGCAGATTGACTCTGTGGTTAAGAAGGCATACAGTGCATTGGCCTTTATCAATCGTAGGATTGAGTTTAAGAGCCAAGAGGTAATGTTGCAGCTATATAGGATCCTGGTCAGACCCCACTTGGAGTACTGTGCTCAATTCTGGTTGCCTCACTATAGAAAGGACAGGGAAATCATAGAAAGGGTGCAGAGGAGATTTACAAGTATGTTGCCTGGATTAGTATGCCTTATGAGAATAGGTTGAGTTAACTTGGCCTTTTCTCCTTGGAGCGACAGAGGATGAGAGGTGACCTGATAGAGGTGTACAAGATAATGAGAGATTTTGATCGTGTGGATAGTCAGAGGTTATTTTCCCAGGGCTGAAATGGCTAGAACGAGAGGGCATAGTTTTCAGTTGCTTGGAAGAAGGTACAGGGGAGATGTCAGGGGTAAGTTTTTTTTACGCAGAGAGTGGTGAATGTGTGGAATGGGCTGCTGGCGGTGGAGGTGGAAATGATAGGGTCTTTTAAGAGACTCCTGGATAGCTACGTGGAGCTTAGGAAAATAGAGGGCTATGGGTAAAGCCTAGGTAGTTCTAAGATGGGGACATGTTCGGCACAGCTTTGTGGGATGAAGGGCCTGTATTATGCTGTATGTTTCCTGTGTTTCTGTTTGTCCTTTAGTTCTTAATTTCCTCATGCCAGGAAAATGATGTGCACATTTACCCCATCTATGCCCTTTTCTAAGACCACCTCTCTAAAAGTCCCAACCTACTCAATCTGCCTCCATAATTCAGTCCCACAGTCTTGTCAACATCCTTATAAATATTCTCCACACTCTTTCCATTTAATGGCATCTTTCCTATAAGAGTTACCAAAACGAAACACAATATTGCAAATGCAGTATGACCAATGTCTTGTAGAACTGCAACATAACATCACAACTTCTGTACTCAGTGTCCTGCCCAGTAAAGATCATCATGCCAAACCCATATTAATCACTCTCTGATGCCATTTTCAGGAATCCATGTATTTGTACTCCCACCATTTCTCAGGGGCCTACTATTCATTGTAAATTAAGCTTTATTTGCCATTTCTCAGCCCACTTACCAACTGATCAAGATCCCTCTGTAAATCACGATAACCATAACACTACCTATTATCTGCAAACATACTAACTGTGCTTTGTACATTCCCATCCACAGGTCTATATCAAATATCACATTTCATCACATCTCACATCTCATCCACATCAAATTCAAGCTAGTGCTGGGAAACACAGCAACGCAGAATTAGTACTTGTAATTGTTTTCAATAAAGGGATCAAAATATTAGTTATTCAAGCAGAAGTGTGGACAGATTGGGAAGAGAGGTTTGTGGATTTGGTGCAAGGCTGGTGCAACCTTTCACCCCTGTCACCCAAATATCGTGGCTACAGTGAGTCACCTCCTGCACCCTAAAATCTTTCTATCAACACAATTCAAGAATATGAGGAGAGCTCTCCCCACTTGTCCAGCTGAGTCCACCTTGCTAACTCTCAAACATGAAATTCTGCAGATGCTGAAAAGCTTGAGTAACACACAAAAGTGCTGGAGGTGCTCAGTAAGTCAGGCAGCATCAACGAGGTGAATAAACAGCTGAGACCTCTCATCAGGACTGGAAAAGAAGGGGGCAGAAGCCATAATAAGAAGGTGGCAGGTGATAGGTGATGGGGAAGGTGGGTGGGGTAGGGGCATGACATAAGGAGCTGAGAGGTGATAGGTGGAAAAGGTAAAAGGCTGAATAAGAAAGAATTTGATAGGAGAGGAGAGTGGACAATATGAGAAAGGGAAGGAGGGGGGCACTGGAGGGAGGTGATAGTCAGGGAAGGAGAAGAGACGGATTGAGAGGGTAACCAGAATGCAGAATGGAAAAAAAGAAGAGGAAGTAATTATCAGAAGTTAAAGAAATTGATGCTCATGCTATCAGGTTGGAGGCCACACAGACAGAAAATGAGGTGTTGCTCCTTGAGTTTGGCCTCATCGTGGCAGTAAAGAACCCTCGTGTTTGGCCTCATCATACCAGATCTTGATACTGTTCAGGCAGAATTTTTGGCTTGATTGGCAACCCATCCAGCAACCCCCTCCCTACCACGAGTACACAATGGCTTTAGGGCATACCATCGCTGTTATTCTCACAGGGCTATTCCAACACACTTCCCAAACCAGTCAGATATACCATCAAAGGCAGCAGGGGCGTGGAGCATCATCTCTTGGTTTGACTGCACATTGCATGTAATTCTGATTTGGAAATTTATTTATTTAGCGATACAGCATGAGTAGGCCTTTCTGGTCATTCAAGGCATGCTGCTCCAGCAACTCCCAACAAACCCTGTTAACACGAACTTAATCATGGGGCAATTTATAATGACCAGTTCACCTGCCCAGTATATCTTTTGGGCTGGGAGGAAACCCGAGAACCTGGAGAATACCCGTGCATGGGGAGGATGTACAGAGGCTCCTCACAGAATGGTGCTGGAATTGAATTCTGAACTCCAGCACATCCTGAGCTGTAATAGCATCACACTAACTGCTATGCTACAGTGGCGCCCAAATATGAGATGTGTAAAACATAGAAATATAATGCTCATCTTTCACTGCCAGGTCTAATTCTGGAACTCTTTCAACATTATGGGAGTATCTCATAGGTTCAAGGTGTTGGCTCACCATCACTTTTTCAAGTATAGGTAGGGATGGGCAATAAATGCTGGATTTGATAGTGACTCCCACATTCTCGGAAGATGAATAAATGAGAAAAGAGAACCATTAGCTGGATGTATGGATGGTTGTAGAGATGAGCATCAGCTCTCCCACTTCATTACATGTGCTGAGGTCATCCTGCACTGCGCTACTGCAAAAATGAGAGCTAGCAATGTGCTGGTGTTCACATGAGGACCTTTGTTGGTTGGGGTCAACTGTGGATATTGTGTCCATAGAGGGGAGGTTGGTTTCCAGTGTGGTACACACAACTCTCTGCAGTTTCTTGCGGTCACATGTAGAGCAGTTACCACAGCATGCCATTGTGCTTTCTGTAGTGCATCATAAAAATTGATTAGGTTTGACAGCCTCCTGGGGAATTAGAGGCATTGGTGAAACTTGCTTTCTGTGGCTAGATTTATTGCTTTGTTCTTGGGTGAAATCTTCACACGTTGTGTTCCTGAGTCACATGGGCTAATGGGAAAGCACTTTAATTTGCAAGCTGTTCCTATTTCATCTAACCTTGAGGGATAGTGAAGATGATGGTATATTGACATTGATGTCCCTCGTGCCAGAGAATGATCAAGAACTTAATTCTGATCATTGTCAATGAATGAAGTTAAAAAGAGTGAGCAGCTTACCTTAGTCTGTCGATAATTAAATAGCTCTTAAGGATTTGGGTATGTAATGAGTTATTGGTTAGTAGTCAGCATTTATCATACTGTCCACTTCTGATTGGGAACAATAAAGTAGATACATCAAAAATATTACATTTAGGGAATTGAGAATGAAAGGTTGAAAGACAAGGAGCTGATTTAGAATGGAATGGAAAACTACTTTTTTATACAAAAAGTGCATTTAAGTAACACAACATAAATGAATATTATTAGAATGAATAGTATTAGGTATCATAATTCAGGAGAATGTATCTGATTTAATAATTTTATTTTTGGCAGGATTTGTGAATGACAGATTCCTCAGCAACTACCTCCACCACGTATTCCCTTCCTCTGAGAATGCTCAGTTGTCTGCTACATCCAGGTACACAATGTTTGATAAAGTGCTTCTGTACACTGTTTCGACAGACTTGGCTACTGAGGTGTGTAGATGTGTGATGTCCAATTTCTGGCTGCACTTTGCAGTTTCTGACTAAGGTGGCCTAAAGGTTCCTGTTAGCTTGCAATCTTGTGCTCTGTTCGATGGCTAATTTTGTTGAGACTCTCCAATGTTGACCCTGTACATCAGTGTTTCCCAACCTGTTTTAGCCTAACACCCCCACCTGTTATGAACCCCATAACTGGGTCACTTACCAGCAAAGATAGAGAGGTCCGCTGAAGTCTGATGGTACCATTTTTAAACGTTTTTATTTATAAAGGGGCACAAAAGTAAGGTTAATACAAACATTCAGATAATATACGTCGTCAATACTCAATCTACGCACGGGTATATTAATAACCAACAATACGAAGTAGCTCTATCGTTTGTCTAGGGGTAAAACTATCGTCCGATGGAAATATCAAAGTCTCTGAAGTTCATGCAGGCTTTTAGCCTTTTGGAGACCGCTGGGGCTCACGTGTTGGAGAGAGAAAATAAACTTGCCAGCCTGTTGAACTCAAATCATGGAATCGGGAACGTGAGTTCCCCGTTGTCAGTTCGGAATCCTTTTCGGGGTTATCAGCCACTCGATTCCCTAGCTAGGGGAACCAAATCACACGTGGCTCCCGAACAGCTTCCCATCCTTACGGGAGCGATGAGCGATGGTGTCTCCGTCTGGTGCGTCACTGGAGTACTGCCTCCTGCAGTCTCCTTTTTATCATGACTGGCAGATTTGTAAATGTCAATCAAGGTAGGGTGATACAATCCCCACCCCACATTGCTCGAGGGTGTCCATGTCCCTGATAGCTGGCACGTACTATAGAGTTGCAATTCACACAGGTGCCTCTAAGAACAATTGTCTCTCATTTCCTGGGTCCAAGACCCGAATTAATAGCGATCTTGCGATTCTCCGGAAGGAGGGGGCTGGTCCCGCACCCTTCGGCCCCTCAGAGCTGTGGTACATTCATAACACACCAAAGTGCTTTTGTACTTGCCAATGCTCCTACTTTCTGACATCCCCCATACTGTAAAAACATGTCTACCATATGCTAACATGAGAAAAATGATTCTGCTTTAAATTTTTATTTGTCTTTAAACCTAGCTTACACAGTACCTGTATGCTTTATAGCAGCTTCGATATCAATGTGATCCTTGAGCTTGTTGGTCTTTAGCAAGAGTTGGTTCGAGTCGTGATAACAAAAACCTTAAGTCCCCATGTGTAACAATGTCCAAGCTGTTTCTGTTTTTTGTATGTGGTTCACTGCACTGAGTCTCTCTCAACAAGGTAGGAGGATGGAAATACAATGAAGAGCAGTTTGGCTGTTCTCCAAAGACCAGGAAACTTTGTATGACTGTGTAGCTACACACCACAAAAGCCAACAATTTTGAAAAGCATTTTTGCTTCATCATCATTCTGAATTTTGATAATTTCTTCTTGCAATCTCTCTTCTCGTTCTTTCACCTTGCAAAGGAATGGGTTAATTAACCAGTCTGGAATTTCCAGATCATTTAAATCCTTGAATTGATTCTGAAAATCTTTTTTCAATACTGAAGTACTCTTGCAAATCACTGTCTGTGAAAGTGAGTGCCATACTTTTCATGCAGGAAAACTGAGAACATTCTTATCCCAATGTTTTGCTTATCTATTTCCAATTTTCTGATTAAAAGTAGAGACTGCACTTTTTGCTTGGATTAAATAGAAATTTTCACCATGTAGTTTCATATTTAGAATGTTCATTTTGTCACACAGATCGGCTAGTTATGCCACATCTCCACGTAGAAGTTCAGTCTTGTTTCCCAAGCTCTTGTTGACTTTGAGCAAAAATTCAACCACAGTGTCAAAAAGATCAAAGAAACATTTTAAGCAGCAGCCTTTTGACAGCCAATACATTTCAATGTGAAGAAGCAAGTGTGCAATCTCTTCATCATTATCTTGGCATTACTGAGGAAATATTCTGCTTTTAATAGATGAGCTTTAATTTTGTTGATAGCAGATATTACAAGAATCATGCTTGAAAAAAGTTGCTGGCTGGGTTTTTGGCTGCGAAATGTTGACAATGTATTACACAATGGATTGCAAACAGACTTGGAATTTCTTTTTTCATAAATGCCACTAAACCAGCATGGCAATCTGTCATATATGGTGCTCCATCTGTTGCACAAGAAATCATATTCCTAATCAGAATACTTTTATTGTCAATATTCATTTTGAGATTGTTGTAGATGGATTCACCATTGATATTTGTTTTTAACTTTTTACAAAAGAAAATCTCTTCATAAGCTTTTCCATTTTTGATTAACTGTACACGTCATTAGCAATGCCTGTCTCGCACAGTTGACTCATCCAGTTGTATCCCAAATTCTGCTTTTTGTATTTCTGTGCATAGTTGATATTCAGTATCTTCACTCATTTTGTCAGTACGACAAGCTACAGAGTTATTACTCGGAGGAATTGATTTTAAAATACTGGTATCTACTTTGAGAACACTGGTGAGCACTTCTGATACAGCAAGCATTATTAATCTTTCGCCAGTTATATGAGGCTTTCCACACTTTGCTGTCATTTTGGAAATGTGATAAGGAGCAATGAGACTATTATCAACAAACAGGAGAAAATCTGCAGATGCTGGAAATCCAAACAACACACACAAAACGCTGGAGGAACTCAGCAGGCCAGACAGCATCTATGGAAAAGAGTACAGTCGATGTTTCGGGCCGAGACCCTTCAGCAGGACTGGAGAAAAAAAGATGAGTAGATTTAATAGGTGGGGTGAGCGGAGGGAGAAACACAAGGTGATAGGTGAAACTGGAGGGGGAGGGGTGAAGTAAAGAGTTGGGAAGTGGATTGGTGAAAGAGATACAGGGCTGGAGAAGGGAGAATCTAATAGGAGAGGACAGAAGGCCATGGAAGAAAGAAAAGGGGAGGATGAGGAGCACCAGTGGGAGGCGATGGGCAGGCAAGGAGTTAAGGTGAGAGAGGGAAAAGGGGATGGGAAATGGTGAAGGGAGTGGGTGCAGGGCATTACTGGAAGTTTGAGAATTGATGTTCATGCCGACATCTGGAGGCTATCCAGACAGAATATAAGGTGTTGTTCCTCCAAACTGATTGTGGCCTCATCGTGACAGTATAGGAAGCCATGGATGGACAAATCAGAATGGGAATGAGAAGTGGAACTGAAATGGATGGCCATTGGGAGATCCTACATCTACTGACGGACAGAGTATAGGTGCTTGGCTAAGCAATCTCCCAATCTACGTCAGGTCTGACCGATACACAGGAGGCCACACCAGGAGCACCAGACGCACTATATGACAACAGCAGACTCACAAGTGAATCACTTCACCTGGAGGGACTGTTTCGGGCCTGAATGGTAGTGATGGAGGAGGTGTAGGGGCAGGTGTAGCACATGTTCCACTTGCAGGGATAAGTTCCAGGAGGGAGATCAGTGGAGAGGGATGAATGGACAAGGGAATAGTGTAGGGAGCGATCCCTGAAGAAAGTGGGGGGAGGGAAAGATGTGCTTGGTGATGGGATCCTGTTGGAGATGTTGGAAGTTGCAGAGAATTATGTGCTGGATCTATCAAGGTCAATTTAGTTTTCTTGGCAAATGAATCTAATGTGTAACACTTTTCAAATGTTTCTTTCACTTCCGGTAAGATGGCGATTGTTTAGCTGATCCGAACTTTTGTTCCGTTACTGTCGCTACCTTTGCACTAAATGTCTCAATTTTTTAAACCTTAGTTAGGAATTATTTCGGTATCTCTTACTTGCCTGTGAATATATCTAACTTACAATGTCTAGCAAGAGTTCTAAATCCGGGAGAAAAGAAGCTATGACCCCGTCGGACGAGACCCTGGCTGCGCTGGGAAAGCTCTGAGACGAAATCTTAAAGGAATTTAAAACCGCTTTCAAACAGTTAGAAGACAAACTGGATCGGATCAACGATAAAGTGGACAAACATGCTGAACACTTATCTCGCATCGATTCGACTTCTGAAGATTTAGAAAGTCGTGTTCGATACTTGGAGACTCTCTGTTCCAGCTTAGAGGAAAAATCTAATAAACTTCTTTCCAAAATGGTGGATCTTGAAAATCGTAGCAGACACTGCAACATCAGAATTCTGGGATTACCAGAGGCGACTGAAAAGGGACCAACCGTGAAGTTTTTCACCGAGTTTCTCTGTGAGTTATTCGGGAAAGATTTGCTTCTGAAGCCGCCCGAGCTCGAACGGGCACACAGAGTTTACGTTCCCCCCAGAATTCTGGGCTCCCGTCCGCGACCAGTAGTCTTGTGTTTCCATCAATACCAGGTAAAACACAGTCTGATTGTGGAGGCATGTCGCAGAGGTTCTTTTTCTTTCCAGGATACAACCATTTGCTTTGTGGAAGATTTTGCACCCCAGACCTTAAAGATGCGCGCTGAGTTTAAAGGCGTAATAAAAGTGCTTTTTGATCGTGGTTTCAAACCTTCCCTTCGTAACCCTGCTGATCTACGAATCAAGCTTAATACCGGGGATTTCAAGTGGTTCAAATCAGCAAAGGAAGCTGAAGCGTTTGTGGCAAGTCTTCCGGCTATCCAGTCATCTTCGGAATCTGATCGGACCTCCTAAAATGGTGGATAAGTACTCCTCGTAGTAAAATTACTTTCTCTGGACTCGGAATTCACTTGAATCACTCAGACATTATTCATTGAAACTTTAAGGGCTGTTGACAATCTCTCCTGGGATTTGGTGTGTGTGTAACCTATTTTTATTCTTGTATAACTTTACCTACAGAGTTCTACAACTAATTCTAACTTGTTTTGGAGGTTCGAAGTCTTTAGTGAAGGCCTCCCTGTTTGTCGGTTCACAGTTCAACTGCTGATTTATTTTTCCTTTGCTTTAAATATTTATTTATTTTATCTTTTTCTTTTCTTCACCCCTTTTTTCCAATCTCTGAATTTTTCTCTCCCTTCTCTGGAAATGGTTGATAAATACTCATCTTGAATTTATAATTTTCCCCTTCCTCTTCTTTTTTCTTTTTCCTTCTTACCTTTTTTTTCCCTTTCTCTTACTTTATTCTTCTATAATTTTTCGCGGGTAGGTTAGTTTTGGTTTTCTTCCGATTTTCTCTGTATTAAGTTGTATATTTCTGCAGAAGGTGTTCTAATCTGTAGTTATGTTTTCTAGTGCATAAACTAGTTATTATTTGCTATAGTATTTATACGGAACTGTTGTTAATGACACAGATCTGGAAGTTGTATTTGGGTTAATTTTTTTGGTAGAGCTAGCTACTTGTTTTGGTAGCCGTCTAGTTTTGGGTTGTGCGGGTGGGGTGGATTTTCCAGTTCCAACATCTCTTTATTGCTTAGGACATGTTTATATTTTGACCTTACGAATCTATGTTTACATCTCTGCTTCCAGACTGCTATTGTACTGCTTGATTTTTTATATGCCTGCTGCCTTTTATGCATTAGTAATTGATAATGGCTGGTGCACTTAAATTCGTGAGCTGGAATGTAAAGGGACTGAACCACCCTGTTAAAAGGAGGAAAGTATTCTCACATATTAAACAACTCAAAGCTGACATTGCTTTCCTCCAAGAAACTCATATTCGTTGTTTTGATAACTCCCGGCTTCTGTCAAAGTGGGCGGGTCAGCATTTTCATTCATCCTTTGCCGCTAAAGCTAGGGGAGTTTCCATTCTTATTAACTCAAATATTCCTTTTGAACTCCATAATAAAATATCTGATACAAATGGCCGTTTTATTATTGTTTCTGGTAAACTATATAACACTAAAGTTGCACTAGCAAACCTGTATGCCCCCAACTTTGATGATGTTAACTTTTTTGAACGGTTTTTTTCCTCACTACCAGACTTAAACTCATACTCTCTTATATTGGGTAGTGACTTCAACTGTTGGTTGGATCCTAAACTGGACCGATCGTCCTCTGTTACCAGATCACCTACTAAATCTGCCTTAGCTATTCAATCGTTTCTCTCTAATTTTGGTATCTCTGATATATGACGTTTCCTCCATCCTACGGAGAGAGATTATTCTTTTTTCTCACATGTTCACCATACCTTCACTAGAATTGACTATTTCTTACTCAATAACCAACTTATCCCATTTGCCCACTCTTGTGACTATCAGAGTATACTGATCTCTGACCATGCCCCAATTACCCTCTCTCTGAACTTTCCTGGTCTCCCTCAGAGGAACAAACACTGGCGGTTCGATTCAACTTTACTATCGGATGATGATTTTGTAAAATTTATTAAGGACCAGATAACCTTTTATTTTAACACTAATACATCACCTGAAGTGCCATCCCAGATTGTCTGGGATGCCATGAAAGCATATCTGAGGGGTCAAATAATCTCTTACACAGCAAATCTCAATAGAAGATCCTGTGCAGATCGAGCAGACCTCATTAACCAGATTAAAGATTTGGATCAAATATATGCCCAACCTAAGAACCCTGAATTATACAAGAAGCGCGTTGAACTCCAAACTAAATTTAACCTTCTGTCCACTCAACCTGTCGAACGCCAACTTCTCGAAAGCAAGAGCCGCTTTTACATTCATGGGGATAAGTCTGATAAATTCCTAGCCAATCAGCTGAGGCGTTCCAAAGCCAAACAACATATTACAAAGATCCGGAAGGAGAACGGAGACTTTACATCGGATCATTTAGAAATTAATGACGCATTTAAAATTTTTTATTCTCGGCTTTATTCCTCTGAATCCCTGAATGACAATATCTCTGTGGATCAATTTTTACAGAATCTGAATATCCCCTCACTTTCATCTGATTTCAAAGCCAAACTCAATGCGCCTATATCACCAGAAGAAATATCTTTTGCAATTTCTGCACTGTCCTCAGGGAAATCTCCTGGACCTGATGGGTTCCCTGTGGAATTTTATAAATCATTCTCCTCACTTCTTTCTCCTCAGTTACTTTCAGTATTATCTGACTCGTTTAATTACGGCAAATTGCCACCCTCTTTCAATGAGGCATCTATTATTCTTCTTTTAAAAAAGGGCAAAGACCCAACAGAGTGTTCCTCGTACAGGCCGATCTCTCTGCTCAATGTTGATGTAAAGATCTTAGCTAAAGTGTTGGCTCATAGATTAGAAACCGTTATTCCCTCCATTATCTCTGATGACCAAACAGGCTTTATTAAAAACTGTCTCCTTTTTTTAACATTCGGCGTCTATTTAATATTTTATACTCAGTTCCAACTGGGACTCCTGAATGTGTTATCTCCCTCGATGCGGAGAAAGCATTTGACCGTATAGAGTGGAACTACCTTTTTGCAGTCTTAGAAAAATTTGACCTCGGCCAAAGTTTCATCTCTTGGATCCAATTGCTGTACCTGTGTCCTACTGCTTCTGTTCTAACTAATTTTCAGAAATCCCAAGTATTTAATCTCAAACGTGGCACCCGTCAGGGATGCCCCTTAAGTCCCTTTCTCTTTAATTTGGCTATAGAACCTCTGGCGATAGCATTTCAAAAATGTCCTGAACTGACCGGGATTTGGAGAGGGGGTGTTGAGCATAAAGTTTCTCTCTATGCTGATGTCTTATTACTCTTTCTCTCAAATCCGTCTACATCCTTACCTCTAATGTTTTCACTTCTTGACCAGTTTAGCCAGATATCTGACTATAAACTCAACTTACATAAGAGTGAACTTTTCCCAATTAATAAAGAAGCACAAGAACTAATATTTCGTGATCTCCCTTTTAAAGTAGTCCATAACCAATTTACTTATCTTGGAATTACAGTCACAAGGAAGTTTAAAGATCTCTTTCGTGAAAACTTTGTCAATCTTTCATATGCTATAAAACAGAGTCTGGTACAATGGTCACCTCTATCTATGTCCTTGGTAGGTCGTATTAATGTTGTTAAAATGTATGTTCTCCCCAAATTTTTATACTTATTTCAATCTATTCCAATTTTTATTCCTAAATCTTTTTTTGATTCCTTAGACTCTATTATTTTGTCATATCTGTGGCAGAATAAACGCTCTAGAATTAATAAAATCCACCTCCAAAAATCTAAAAAAGAGGGTGGCATGGCTTTACCTAACTTTCGCTTATATTACTGGGCAGCTAATATACGTTGTGCTGCCTTCTGGTCTTTCTTCCACGGTCAACCCGAGTGCCCTAACTGGGTGGCAATGGAGTTGAGCTCCACTAAAGAATTATCTATATCTGCACTTCTTGGCTCTGCACTCCCTAGCAGTCTGCCCAGATCAATAGCTAATCCTCTGGTTAGACACACTTTGCGTATATGGGCTCAGTTCAGGAAATGCTATGGTTTCCAGGGGTTTTCCGTTTCTAGCCCTGTCGCACATAATCACCTTTTTTTTACCTACTACGTACGATTCAGCATTCCATGTTTGGTACAGGAAGGGCATTAGACATTTTGAAGATCTCTTCATTGATAATCGCTTCGCTTCTTTTCAGCAGCTCTCCGTTAAGTTCAACCTGCCTAATGCTCACTTTTTCAGATATCTCCAAATCCGACACTTTACTGCTCCTTTAATTCCTAACTTTCCTGAAATGCCTGCGAAAAATGCTATGGACCTATTTCTTTCCATTAATCCACTAGGTAAAGGTTTAATTTCAATTATCCGAGATAAACTAGCAGCCTTACGACGGGCCCCTGTGGATAAAATTAAAATGGCCTGGGAGCAGGATTTAAATATCTCCTTATCCGAGGAGAGCTGGGACTCAGTTCTCAAATCGGTTAACTCAACCTCCCTTTGTGCTCGCCATTGCCTCTTACAGTTTAAGATTGTTCATAGAGCCCATATGTCTAAATCTAAACGATCTCGATTCTACCCTGGCATTAGTCCGCTCTGTGATAAATGCAAGAGGGGTGTGGCCTCTCTCATCCACATGTACTGGTTCTGTCCTAGCTTGGAGAAATTCTGGAAAGATGTCTTCACTACATTATCGGGTATTCTGAATCAGCACCTAGAACCTAACCCCTTAATTGCTCTGTTCGGTTTTTGGGGCGAGACAGATTTATGTCTGGGTCCGACCAAATGCCGAATACTATCCTTTGCCTCTCTCCTGGCAAGACGCTTGATCCTCCTTAGATGGAGAGATGTTGCCCCGCCCACTCATGCACAATGGCTTAATGACATTATGGCTTGCTTGGACCTCGAAAAAATTCATTATTCAGTTCTTAATTCGGATCTAAAGTTCCATAAGGTCTGGGGACCTTTTATCGAGTACTTTCATAACCTTCCTCTTGACTAGGGTTTTTTTTTCTTTTTTTTTCTTCTTTTCGGTCCCTTGCTTTCAGCTCCCTTTTTTTTTGGTAGTAGGCATTATTATCCTCTGTTACTAAGTGTATTCACAGTCTGGGAGTTTGACTGTCCGGACTTATACTCTTTATACTGTGTGGTGGTTGGTCTGGAGTTGTTGTTTTTTTCTTGTGTTGTGGGGCTTGGGGAGGACACTAAGCTCACTTGTCTTTAATTTAGGTGCTTTTTTGTTAAATTCTCTTCCTTTGTAGCATATTGTTATTGTATGCTTAATCTTGCACTGTATTAATGCTCCCCATTGGGATTTGGGGTTTTTAATTTTGTAAAATGTTTTGAAAAACTAATAAAAAAAAATGTTTCTTTCATCTACTGGAACTGAGTAATACCATAAATAGCCTTTTGAGGGTGTCTTTTATGGAAATGTTCTGGAATCTTGATGGCTTCATGTCTTCATTAGATGGTACAGTATTACAAATAAGACACACAGGGTGTCACTTATCTGACGGGAACAGAATAAAATCATACTCCATGTATGTAACATAGAACTGGCACATTTTCTGTAGTTTCTGTTTCTTAGCAGGATTAGAATTCAAAGCTTCACCGCCTTCAGACTCTGAGATCAAGGCATATGTATTTATCCATCATTAATGGGACTAAATTAAAATTAAAAATTAACACAAACTGGGATTGCCTGTCGGATGTTGACAATGGCAGCGAGTTGGCACAGTTGGTCAGGTCTCATGCCTCGAGTTAGCGTGCTGCCTACTGCCCCCTCCCCCCAAGAATCTTGAATGTCACCCCCCCCCCCGACTTCTGTTTCCCCTGGTGCCCCCTTAGGACACACAACTGCCCCTGCTGGGAATAACTGTTGTACATTATTTTGGGGATAAAGTGCGTGATCAGTTTTGGAGTTTGTGTTTGGATGCACTCCATTGTGCACTATGATCACCTAGTTTCATGTAGATAGATAGATATTTCATTGATCCCAAAAGAAATTAATGCCTCAGTTGATGTGAGACGTCGACTAATGCTTCTGTACTTTATTCCATTGAAACTCAATGAAATTGTATTATAGCAAAACAATTCAAGTTCCCTGTCTAGACTAGCTGTAGTGGTACCTGCAAAAGGACTCTGGTAAACACAGAGTACACGGCAGATGCTGTGGTCAAAGCAACGCGTACAACACGCTGGAGGAACTCAGCAGGTCGGGCAGAAATGTGGCTCGTTTCCACGGATGCTGCCTGACCTGCTGAGTTCCTCCAGCGTGTTGTACGTGTTGCAAAGGACTCTGGTATTTGTTTAAAACAGCCTCAAATGGTGGCAAAATTGATCTCAAGTGGTAAAATTTAAAAGACCAAATGGCTTATTGTCACTGAGCTGGAGAGCACCCTGTGTGTGAACAACAGATTTGAAGAGGACAAGATTAGGACTGTTTGAACTTGCAGGTGATAGCTGTTGGTTAGATTTGCCCATTACACTTGGGCATGAGCTCAAAGGCTGTTAATATCTTTGAGTCATTTCTAGAGGGAATTGTGAATGTATAGTTCAGCATATTGATGAATCTTTTAAACAATATAAACATTTGTTCTGAATGTAACAGTGTATCTATGCACTATGGATGTTAAGCTAACATTCTCTGATTTAAGTCTGTTTCTCAGTATTCAGATTTTAGTCTATATGATGGAAGAACATAAGGTGTCAGGGTGTATGTATAAGGAAGCTAATGTATTCTGTGAACACCTTACAGAGTGTGTAAACTGCTTGACTTTTCTGTGTACCTGCCTCGGACTTTGTGAGTCTACATTCACTAATAATAGCTTGACAGTGCAACTGGATGATCCAGCTCACATTACAAAGCCCTGACGGTGCAGATCTTTTCCAGTGAGATTCCTGTCAATCCCTTAGCTTGATCTATTTGTGTTTTTCAAGTTGACATTTATTAAAGTTTAAAATACAAACCTAGATGATAATTTTGTTTAAAAAGATGAACTTATTATACCCTTTTTATTATGTGTTAGTAGTGGCAACTAAGGCAATTCCTGCAGAATGTTGAATGCAATATTTTCCTTACATTTTAACTCTTTCTTTAACCCTATGCTCCTTTTATTTCAATTTCATTCTAATTTTTTTTCTTGTTAGCATCCCTGATTCTCTTGGACCTGCATACTACTCAATCATCTGCAAACTAGGAACAAAGCTTTGGAATTCCCTTTCTAAGAATCGTACCTTTGTATCTTTCTGTTATTTATGGCCTACTTTTTTTTTTCCAAACCTTTGGTCATTTGTTCAAAAATCTTCTCTTGTGACTCTCATATTTTGCCTGAAGTTCCTGGGGGTACCTTGGGATGATTTGCTGTGTAGTTGGCACAGACATTGTGGGCTTGTTCCTGTCTAGTACTGTTCTATTTCTTTCCTATTTAAGACAATTTATAAATGTAAGTGTTACTTTCCGTATTTCTGTGAGGCTTAGGAGTACCCCGATGAGATCAGAAGTCCCAGAATGGAAATGCATATTGTGGATGGGTAGGTAGTAGCTTCTGGATGTAAGGCTGAGAAGTTGAAGGGTGAATTCAATATGGGTGGTGGTGGAAGTTAGATTGGGTTGAGGAGGTTGGATTGGCCTCAAGCAAAGAAGATGTAGGAAACTGGGTGATTTCAAAAGCAAAATTGTATGTTACTTGAAACAAAAGTATAAGCTGAAGTACTGCACAGATCAGACAGCATCTATGGAGGCAGAGGAATGATTGATGTTTCTGCATTGGGGTGATCACCAGTATAAAGAAATGAGAGGAAGGGGTGAGGTGAGATAGGAGCTGCCTGTTGATAGTTGGGACTAGTTGAAGTAGCCGATGATGGACAGATGGAGTCAGGGACTGGCTGTTGGAGGCAGACTTTGAGAGAAAATGGAGCAGGTGGGGTCAGGTAGGGGTGGAAGAGAGATAGAGAGAAGCTGGGAAAAGATGTGTAGACGAGGCTGCTGAGGTTGGAATCTGGTAAGGAAGGAAGTTAATAACTGGATCCAGACAGGGGAGGGATAATGGGCAGATGGAGTTAGTTGGAGGAGGAGAACAGAACTGGCTGATGGAGACCTTGTGGAGGATTTGGAAACAAGTGGAGTGGGGGAGGTAAAAGAACCTGGGTGGATCAGAGCGAGAGAGCTTGGAACACAGAGAATCTGGCTACCTGGAATCGGAGAAATCCATGTTCTTCCCACTGGGTTAGAGACTACCCAGGTGGAAATAAGCTGCTCTTCCTGAATTGTGTTTCTGGTGTTCCTGTGGCAGTGGAGATAGCTGAGGACTGATAGGTCAGAGTTGAAGTGGGAAAGGGAGTTGAAATGACATGCGACTTGGAGTTCAAGATGACCTTGGTGTTTGTCATAAGCATAAACTGCACTCGATCTTGCTGATGTAGAGGAGGCCGCATCAAGAGCACTGAATATTCTAGGTAGGGTGGGAGGAGGGCCATGTGAATCTCTGCCTTACCTAAAAGAATTTATTAGCTCCCTGGATAGTGGGGGAGGAGGAGGAGACCATAAGATAAAAGAGCAAATTTAGGCCATTCAGCCCATCAAGTCTGCTCTGACATTCCTCCTTGGCTGACTTTATCCCTCTCAACCCCATTCTTTAGTTCTCTCTCGTTAACCTTTGATTCGCTGATTAATCAAGAACCTATCAACTTCCACTCTAAATATATCCAATGACTTGCCTCCACAGTTGTCTGTGGCAATGAATTCCACAGATTCACCACCCTCTGGCTAAAGAAATTCCTCCTCATCTCTGTTCTAAATGGGCGTCCCTCTATTTTGACTATAGGAAACATCCTTTCTGCATGCACTCTATCTAGGTCTTTCAGTCTTTGATATATTTCAATGAGATCGCCCCCCTCCCCCGTTCTTCTAAACCCCAGCAAATACAGGCCCAGAGCCAATAAATGATGCTGATATATTAATCCTTTCATTTCCAGAATTGTTCTTGTGAATCTCCTGTGGATCCTCTCCAATGCCAGTATGTCTTTTCTTAGATAAAGGGCCCAGAACTGCTCACAATACTACCAAGTTCACTCTGACCAATGCCGTATAAAGCCTCTGCATTACATCTTTGCTTTTATATTCTAGTCCCCTCAAAATGAATGCTAACATTGCTTTTCCCATCCTTACCACCAACTTGCTCTGCAAGTTTACCTTAGGGCAGGAATTTCCAACCTTTTTTATGCCATGGACCAATACCATTAAGCAAGGGGTCTGTAGACCCCAGGTGGGGAACCCCTGCACAAGGACTCCCAAGTCCACTTTGTGCCTCAGATTTTTTAATTTTCTCCTTGTTTATTCTTTCTAACAAAGTGCAAGATCATATACTTCCCAACACAATCTGCTCTATCTTCCCTACACATCTTTACCCATTCTCCTAATCTGTCTGTACTTCTACAGGCCTCTCAATAGTACCTGCCTCTCTGCCTATTTTCATATCATCTGCAAGCTTGGCGGCAAAGCCATCAATTCTATCATCTAAAGCATTGACGTATAATGTGAAAAGAAGTGACTTCAACACTGGCCCTTGTGGAACACCACTAGTTGCTGGCAGCCAACCAGAAAAGGTCCCTTTTTTTTCACACTCTGCCTTCTACCAGAATGCCAATCTTTTATCCATGCTAGTATCTTTCTTGTAATACAATGGGCTCGTATCTTGTTAAGCAGCATCATGTTTTGCACCTCGTCAAAGGCCTTCTGAAAATCAAGTAAACAATATCCACTGACTCTCCTTTGTCTATCCTGTCTGTTTCAACAGGTTTGTCAGGCAAGATTTTTCTTTAAGGACACCATGCTGACTTCAGCCTACTGTATCATTTGCTTCCAAGTACCCCAAAACCTCATCCTTAATAATGGATTCCAAGATCTTCCCAACCGCTAAAGTCAGACTATAATTTCCTTTCTTCAGCCTCCCTACATTCTTAAAGATTGGGGTAACATTTGCAATTTTCCAGTCCTCTGGAACTATTCCAGAATCTAGTGATTCTTGAAGGACCATTACCAATGCTTCAACAATCCAGCTATCTCTTTCAGAAACCTGTGGTGTAGCCCATCTGGTTCAGTCCTTTCAGGTTCCTAAGCACCTTCTCCTAAGTAATAGAGGCTGCATTTACTTCTGGCTCCTGACACTCCTGAATTTCTGGCATACTACTAGTTTCTTCCACAGTGAAGTCTGATGCAAGATATTTATTAAGTTCGTATGTCATTATTTTGTTCTCCATTACTACCTCTCCAGCATCACTTTACAGTGGTCCGATATCCACTCTTCCCTCTTCTTTACTTCATATCTCTGGAAAAAAAACTTGTATTGTGCCCCTGGTGTCATAGAAGAGTCATAGAAAAGTGCTGCACAGAAATAGGCCCTTTGGCCTATGTAGGCCATACAGAACCATTCCAACTACCTATTACAACTGACCTGCAGCGGGTCCATAGTATCTTTAGAACATAGAACAGCACAAAACAGTGTTGTGGCGAACCAGCAAAAAAGCAAATCAAAAACACCCAAACTTTAATCCCTCCTACCTACACTATGTCCATATCCACCTTACATCCATATGCCTTTCTAAGCATCTCTTAAAAGCCTCTAATGTAATAATTCTTTGATATAACTGGCTAGTTTACTTTAACATTTCACCTTTTCTCTCATGTTTTTTTTTAGTTATCTTAAATTGTTTTTTAAAAGCTTCCCAGTCTCTTACTTCCCACTAATTTTAGCTCTATTATACGCCCTCTGTTTTGCTTTTATGCTGTCTTTGACTTTCCTTGTTTGCCATGGTTGCCTCAGCTTCCCATTAGAATACTAATACTTTGGGATGTGTCTATTCTGTGCCTTCTGAATGCTTGCAGAATCTCCAGCCATTGGTGTCTGCTGTCATCCCTGCTAATGTCTCCTTCCAGTCAACTTTGGCACGCTGCTCTCATGCCCCTGTAATTTCCCTTACTTCACTGATTTACTGACAAATCTGACTTTAGCTTCTTCCTCTAAAACTGCAGAGCGAATCCTATCATGTTAAGATCCCTGACTCCTAAAGCTTCTTTTACTTTAAGCTTTCTAATCAAATCTGTTTCATTACACAGTCCCCAATCCAGAATTGTCTTTTTCCTAGTGGGCTCAAATGGAAGCTGCTCTAAAAAGTCATTTCACAGGCATTCTACAAATTCCCTCTCTTGGGAAGCAACACCAACATGATTTTCCCAATTTATCTGCATATTGAAATCTCCCATGGCTATTGGAATTTTGTCCTTTTTACATGCCTTTTCTATTTCCCATTGTAATTTGTACCCACATCTTGGCTCTTGTTTGGATTCTTAACTTCACCATTGGGAGACCACGGTAATTGCAGATCAGATAGAACACCTCTTCCTTGCTGACAAAAACACTGGTGCACCTCAAGAATGTGTGTTAACCCACTGCTGTATCTACACCCACAACTCTGTGGTTGGGCAGAACTCAAATTTCATCTATAAATTTGCCCATGACACAACTATTGTTGGCAGAATTTCAGGTGGTGATGAAGAGATATACAGGAGTGAGATAGATCAGCTGGTTGATGTCAAAAGAATAACCTTACACTCAACATCAGTAAGACCAGGGAATTGTTTGTGAACTTCAGGAAGGGGAAGTCAAGGGAATGCACATCGGTCCTCACCGAGGGTTCAACAGTGGAAAGGGAGGGCAGTTTCAAGTTCCTGGGTGCCAACATCTCTGAAGATCTATCCTGGGCCCAACATATTGACACAGTTACAAAGAAGGCACAACAGTGGCTATATTTCATTAGGAGTTTGAGGAGACTTGGTATGTCACCAAAAACTCTCGCAAATTTATACAGATGTACAGTGGAAAGCATTCTGATTGGTTGCATCACTGATTGGTATGGAGAGGGCACTGTGCATGATTGCAAAAAGCTGCAGAAAGTTCCAAATTCAGCTAGCTCCATCGTGGGGACTAACCACCTCAGCATTGAGGACACATTCAAAAGCAGCTGCCAATAAAAACTCTCATCATACCCTCCTCTCATTGCTACCATCAAGAAGGAGGTACAAGACCCTGAAAAGAGACACTCAACATTTTTAGGAGCAGCTTCTCCTCCTCCCCCCCCAAACAATCCGTCATCAGATTTCTGAATGGATAATGAATCTATGTACACTATAGCACCTTTTTTTTTTGCTCTTTTTGCACTATTAATTTATAGATGTTGTAAATTATATTTTTTTATTGTTATGCATTGTAAAGTACTGCTGCCACAAAACAATATATTTCACAACATATGCCAGTGATATTAAACTTGATTCTGACTTGTTTATAACTCCCATCAGGGTCTTTCACACTCTCAATTTCTCTCTGTGCTACAAGGTCATTTAGCTCATTCTATATACAGCGTGAATTTAAATATAACACCCTCAGTCCTGTTTTCATCACTGTTTTCAATTTTGCCCCCACATGACTACAATTTTACCCTGTCATCTGTTTGTCCTTCCTCACAGTCTCACTACACACTGCATCTACTTGTATACCAACTGCTCCATCCTCAGCCCTATGATTCCAGTTCCCATCCCTCTGCCGATGCATTGCTGGATTATTTTTCCAGTCAGTTTCAATACGGTGTCGATATTCTTGTGTAGTATAATCAAAACATATTGAAAAAAATTTAGCAGGTCAGTCTGTGGCTGTAGAGAGAAGCAAAATTGTTTCAGATTGAAGACCATTTTTCACTAATGTGTGTTAGGAGTAGGCCTACAATAGATTAATTTAAAGAGTGAATTCTGCTTTGAGACAGAATTTAAATTCACACTGCACCACTTGAGTTCATATTAAAAATCTCAAGGTTCTATTGAAACTTCTTTTTAATTAATGCAATATTCAACATTCAGCTGAAGTTGGCCAGTGCTGACAATACAAGCTCTCAGAAGGAAGTATCTATCTCCCTCTTCCTTTCTCTTGATTGCATAAGTGAAAGAGATATCCATCCCAGCTATTTTCCATACTAGAAAAGCATTGTGCTGACACTTGTATACAAAACAGGAGATACAAGTGTAAAATCCTTGCACTTTTCTGCAATCAGAAGTTTGGTGAATGATGAAAATTTGGATTACACTGATGAAAGCAGAACAGTCGTCAACTATAAAAGAGAAAGTGGTAAGCTATTTTGATAGAAACGGCTAATATATCTCAGTGCATGATTTGATATTTAAACACTAATTTATGTTACTCCAATTTAACTTTAATTAGTGGGATCAGAACTGATTGAAATAATAAAACATTAGAATAGCGAGAAATAGGAAATATTGTTAAGTGAGTATATGATAAAATACATACACATTAAGGTGGTTCACAGGGAGGTGTAAGAATAAGTGTTGCGTCTCCTGCGGTTGCAGGGTAAATATCAGGAGATTTGGAGGGGTGAGGGAACCAGGAGTCACAGAAAATGTGGTTCTTGTGGAAGGCAGAAAGGAATGGGAAGAGATGATGTGACTGCTGGTGGGATCCATTTGCTGTTGGTTAAAATGATGAAGAATGACTTGCCAGATGAGAAGGCTAATGGGGTGAAATCTAAAGATTAAGGTAACTCTATTTATGTTCTGTTGGCAAGGTGGTAGATGGGTTGAGAGCAGACATATGCGAAACAGAAGAGAGATGAGAGAGGTGTCTATTAATGATCAACTTTATTCATCATTTACATTTACATGTATTAGGAAATTGCATTCAACACTTAATTATAAAGAATTATATAAAAAATAAAGTTAGGGTTTAAAATATGAATATGAAATAAAATGTGCGTATATGCATAAATACCAGCATGTTTTTACAATGTAAACAGCTTGGGACATCGGAGTTCGGTGTTCAATTCTGGCGTTCTCTATAGGAAAGTTTGTACGTTCTTCCTGTGTGCGTGTGGATTTCCTTCGGGTGCTCCAGTTTCCTCCCACAGTGCAAAGAGGTATGGATTAAGTAGGTTAATTGGTCATAGAGTCATAGAACACTACAGCACAGAAACAGGTCCTACAGCCCACCTAGTCTCTGCTGAACCATTGATTTGCCTAGTCCCATTGACCTACACCTGGGCCATAGCCTTCCATACCACTCTCATCCAGGTACCAATATAAATTTCTCTTAGGTATTGAAATTGAACCCTCATTTGCTACTTATGCTGGCAGCTCATTCCACATTCTGAGTGGGAAAAGTTCCCCTTAAAGTTCCTGTTAAAATTTCGCCTTCCCCCCCTTAACCCATGACCTCTAATTGTTGTCTCACCCAATCTCAGTGGAAAAAGCCTGCTTGCATTTACCTTATCTATGCCCCTCATAATTTTATATTCCTCTATCAAATCTCCCCTCAATCTTCTATGTTCTAGGGTCCTAACTTATTCAATCCTTAGTTAAAACTCAGGTCCTGGCAACATCCTTGTACATTTTCTCTGCGTATTTTCAATCTTATTTACATTTTTCCTGTAGGTAGATGACCAAAACTGCACAGAATATTCCAGGTTAGGCCTCATCAACATCTTATACACTTCAGCATAACATCCCAACTCCTGAACTTAATACATTGATTTATGAAGGTCAATGTGCCTTCATATGGTTCCTGTACAACCATATCTACCTGTGATATCTCTTTCAAGATGGATCTGTATTCCCAGGTTTCTTTGTTCTTCCGCACTCCTCAGTACCCTGACACTCACCATGTAAGACTTACTCTGCTTGGTTCTCCCAAAGTGCATTGCCTCACATGTCTGCATTAAATTCCATCTGCCATTTTTCAACCCATTTTTCCAGCTGGTCCAAATCCCACTACAGGCTTTCACAGTCTTCCTTAATGTATGCTACACCCCCCATCTTGGTGTCATCCTCAAATTCGCTAACCCAGTTTACAGCAAACAGCAATGCACCCAGCTTTGATCTCTGCGGCACAGTTGTACTTACAGACTTCCAGTCAGAGAGGCAATAATCTACAATAACTCTCTGGCTTCTCCTGCGAAGTCAATGTCTAACCCAATTTATTATTGCATCTTGAATGCCAAGTGACTGGACCTTCTTGGCCAACCTCCCACATGGGATTTTGTCAAAGGTTTTGCTAAAGGTTTTCCTTGTTGACAACATCTACTGCCTTGCCTTCATCAACTTTCCTAGTAACCTTTTCAAAAACTCTTATGAGATTACTTAGACATGACCTACCATGCACAAAGTCGTGCTGACTATCCCTTATCAGTCCCTGTCTACCCAAATACTCGTATATCCAGTCCCTTCGAACACTTCCAATAACTTTCCCACTGCTGATGTCAGGCTCACTAGCCAATGTTTTCCAGGTTTATTCTGAACACCTTTCTTGAACAGCAGAACAACATTAGCTATCCTGCAATCCTCTGGCACCTCACCTGTGGCTAAGGATTTTTAAATATCTCTGCTAGGGCCCTGCAATTTATGCACAAGCCTCCCACAGGCTCCAAGTGAACACCTTTTCAGGCTCTGGGAATTTATCCATAGAACATTACAGCACAGAAACAGGCCTTTTGGCCCTTCTTGGCTGTGCCGAACCATTTTTCTGCCTAGTCCCGCTGACCTGCACCTGGCCCATATCCCTCCATACACTTCTCATCCATGTACCTGTCCAAGTTTTTCTTAAACGTTAAAAGTGAGCCTGCATTTACAACTTCATCTGGCAGCTCATTCCACACTCCCACCACTCTCTGTGTGAAGAAGCACCCCCTAATGTTCCCTTTAAACTTTTCCCCCTTCACCCTTAACCCATGTCCTCTGTTTTTTTTTCTCCCCTAGCCTCAGTGGAAAAAGCCTGCTTGCATTCACTCTATCTATACCCATCATAATTTTATATACCTCTATCAAGTCTCCCCTCATTCTTCAACCTTTCTCTGTAACTCAGTTTCTCAAGTCCCGGCAACATCCTTATAAGCCTTCTCTGCACTCTTTCAACCTTATTAATATCCTTCCTGTAATTCAGTGACCAAAACTTCACACAATACTCCAAATTTGGCCTCACCAATGCCTTATACAACCTCACCATAACATTCCAACTCTTATACTCAATACTTTGATTTATAAAGGCCAATGTACCAAAAGCTCTCTTTGCTACCCTATCTACTTGTGACACCACTTTTAGGAAATTATGTATCTGTACTCCCAGATCCCTCTGTTCTACTGCACTTCTCAGTGTCCTACCATTTACCTTGTATGTTCTACCTTGGTTTGACCTTCCGAAGTGCAATACCTCACACTTGTCCGCATTAAACTCCATCTGCCATTTTTCAGCCCATTCCTCCAACTGGTCCAAATCACTCTGCAAGCTTTGAAAACCTTCCTCACTGTCCACTACACCTCCAATCTTATTTTTGTAATTTTTTTTTATTGAAGTTCATCATCAAACAAACATTTCCATAAGATGTATTTTAGACATTGGACATATATATCATATAATCATACATATCACAAATATCCACAGAGTATTTATCTTTGTATCATCAGCAAATTTGCTGATCCAATTTGCCACATTATAATCCAGATCATTGATATAGATGACAAATAACAATGGACCCAGCACTGATCCCTGTGGCACACCACTAGTCACAGGCCTCCACGCAGAGTAGCAATCCTCCACTATCACTCTCTGGCTTCTTCCATTGAGCCAATGTCTAATCCAATTTACTATCTCACCATGTACACCTAGCGACTGAATCTTCCTAACTAACCTCCCATGCAGGACCTTGTCAAAGGCCTTGCTGAAGTTCATGTAAGGGCCTTCCCTTCATCCACTTTCCTGGTAACTTCCTCGAAAAACTCTAATAGATTGGTTAAACATGACTTACCACGCACAAAGCCATGCTGACTTTTTCCAATAAGTCCCTGTCTATCCAAATACTTGTAGATCCTATCTCTTAGTATTCCTTCCAATAATTTACCTACTACCAACGTCAAACTTACCGGCCTATAATTTCCCGGCTTTTTGAGCCTTTTTTAAACAACGGAACTACATGAGCTATCCTCCAATCCTCTGGCACCTGACCCGTGGATATTGACATTTTAAAAATATCTGCCGGGGCCCCTGCAATTTCAACACTAGTCTCCTTCAAGGTCCGAGGGAATACCATGTCAGTTCCTGGGGATTTATCTACTCTGATTTGCCTCAAGACAGCAAGCACCTCCTCCTCTTTAATCTGTATAAGTTCCATGACCTCCCTACTTGTTTGCCTTGTTTCCATAGACTCCATTCCAGTTTCCTTAGTAAATACAGATGCAAAAATCCATTTAATATCTCTCCCATTTCTTTTGGCTCCATACATAGCCGACCACTCTGATCTTCAAGAGGACCAATTTTATCCCTTACTATCCTTTTGCTCTTAATATACCTGTAGAAGCTCTTAGGATTATCCTTCACCCTGACTGCCAAAGCAACCTCATGTCTTCTTTTAGCCCTCCTGATTTCTTTCTTAAGTATCTTCTTACTCTTTTTATACTCCTCAAGCATCTTATTTCCTCCGTTGCCTATACGTGTTATACATCTCTCTCTCTCCTTCTTTATCAGAGTTCCAATATCCCTCGAGAACCAGGGTTCCTTGTTCTTATTCATTTTGCCTTTTACCCTGACAGGAACATACAAACTCTGCACTCTCAAAATTTCTCCTTTGAAGGCCTCCCACTTACCAATCACATCCTTGCCAGAGAACAACCTGTCCCAATCTACACTTTTTAGATCCTTCCTCATTTCTTCAAATTTAGCCTTTTTCCAGTTTAGAACTTCAACCCGAGGACCAAATCTATCTTTATCCATGATCAAGTTGAAACTAATGGTGTTATGATCACTGGAACCAAAGTGTTCCCCTACACACACTTCTGTCACCTGCCCTAACTCATTTCCTAATAAGAGATCTAATATTGCATCCTCCCTAGTTGGTACATCAATATATTGATTTAGAAAACTTTCCTGAACACATTTTACATATTGTAACCCATCTAGACCTTTAACAGTATGGGAGTCTCAATCAATGTGTGGAAAATTAAAATCCCCTACAATCACAACTTTGTGTCTCCTGCAGTTGTCTGTTATCTCTCTGCAGATTTGCTCCTCCAATTCTCACTGACTATTGGGTGGTCTATAATACAACCCTATTAATGTGGTCATACCTTTCCTGTTTCTCAGCTCCACCCATATAGCCTCAGTAGACAAGCCCTCTAATCTGTCCTGCCGAAGCACTGCTGTAGTATTTTCCCTGACTAGCAAAGCCATCCCCCACCTATAATACTGCATTGAAATATATACAGCTCAGAATATTAATCCCATCGTACTCAAGTTTTTGATTCCTGACCTACTGTGTAGCTTTAACAACACCTTTCTCCACAACCATTCCACTATTTGTTTTTGCACTCTTGATTCCCATCCTCCTACAACTCTAGTAAACTGGTCACTGTAAATTGTCGTGTAATCAGACTAGGGTTAATACAGTGCATTAGTTACTGTGCTGGAAGGGCCTGTTCCATGCTGTATCAGTAAATAAAAATAAATAAAATAAATTATAAAAAGTGATTAGAAGTGTTTACAGTGTAGTGATATGGGTAATACAGGGTGGTGGCAGAGGAGCTAAAATGAATGATTGATCAGATTAACTGCCTGATGGAAGCATTATAATGCTCTCTTGAATGGAGTTTTGGTAAAAGCAGCTTTTAGGGTGGGTATTATTCGCAATCAGCCACAGTAGGGGGGAAGCTACGTTTCTTGAAAAAGGAGGACATTTGAGCTGCCCTGGAATAGAAGGCCTCATTCTGAGTGTAGACATGGTGGAGATGGAAAAACCGAGAGAGGGTTGACAGGATGGGGGATTCAGTTGGTGTATTTAAAGTAAATGTTAGTGGATCGTTTGTCTTCTGAGATGGAGTAAGAGATACAGAAAATGGAGAAAACTATCAGAAACGGTCCAAGTGATTAGAATGAAGGTGATAAAATTGAGTTCTGTGTGAATTAAGGAGGCTGCACCAATGCAGTAGTTGAAGTTGTCGGGTAGTGCCAGTGTTGGTTTGGAACGAGGATTTTCCCACATAGCCAATGAAATGATGAGAGAAGTTATGGCCTACTCCCATTCTTTCTCTCCCTTGATGTTTTAACCTAGCACCTACCAGCTGTTGTCTCCCAGCTTCAACCCTCACTGCTACCTGATTCCATCTGCCCATCATCTTCCTAATCACCTAGTTCTATGCATGACCCACCAGCTCCTCCTTCACTCCCTTCCCTTTCTCCCATGTTTTTAAATTGCACACAAGGCAGAAAATGATGGAACAGTAGTTGGGTCCTGGAAGTTCAGATTTGAAGGCATATGGTGTTATTGAGGGAACAGTAGTTGGGTCCTGGAAGGTCAGATTTGAAGGCATATGGTGGTAATGAGGGAACAGTAGTTGGGTCCTGGAAGGTCAGATTTGAAGGCATATGGTGTTATTGAGGGAACAGTAGTTGGGTCCTGGAAGGTCAGATTTGAAGGCATAGGGTGTTATTGAGGGAACAGTAGTTGGGTCCTGGAAGGTCAGATTTGAAGGCATATGGTGTTATTGAGGGAACAGTAGTTGGGTCCTGGAAGGTCAGATTTGAAGGCATATGGTGGTATTGAGGGCAATGAAACTAAAAGCAGACATTAGCAACAAGCCATCTGTTGGAGGAACTCAATAGACTGAGCAGCATGTATTGCTGAGACAGAATCGTTGTGCTTTGGGTCAAAATTCTTTATAGGACCTCTAGAACATTGTTCCCAAAAGATTTGTGCTCACACAATGCAGAAAATGATTGTGGAGGACGATAGTGATGTCAGGGCAGCAACATGCATCCTTTTGCACCAGGTTTAATTCATCATTGTTTTGATGGCTCTAATCATTTTTGGCAATTCAGTCAGTTTGCAGTAGTAAAATACATTTTAGTGTGCCATTTTAATGCTTTGTTGTCTTTGAACAATGTATAGTTCCCTCCTATTCTCACACGTGGAGCAATTGAAGCAAATAGCGTAAGTGAAAGTTGCATAGAAACTTGAAGGAAAAAAGAACACCCCTTAAGAGAAATTAAGTGAGGAGATATCCAGAGAATAATCAACAGCACAGACTACTTGGCTAAATGTCTTTTTAAAAAATTATATTTTGCGAAGTAGAGTTGAAATTGACAAAATATTTGGATCTCTTTGAGCAATTTTTCATTACCTCTCTTTTCCAACTGACTGGTTACCTTTGTCACATTCCTTATGTTTGCTTGGTTTTTTAAGCATGCCCTCCCGAGCTGCTGTGTGTTGAAATATTGCTATCGTGCCAATGCAGTTTTGGATTTATTTTCTGTGTTTTATGCAGTATTTATTATTTCTAATGTACTTGGCATTGAATGATTAAATCTTTGGGAATCAGTGTCTGAATTCAGTTCTGTTCCTCAAATAGCTCTGTCTCAAAAGTTGAAACCTTTTGTTTTTCCTTTCCTGTTCTCATCAGGTGATGGCTCAGACTGCCTCACTATATCTGTGTTGCTTCATAGTGTTCCAACACTCACTTCTTCACAACCAGGCTGAACTCCATGAACTTCTGTTCAACCCTGGGACACCTTATTTTTAAATTCCGGAACACTTTTTTCCCTCTGGAACACTGATGCCAATTATATGGAACCCAGAAAACTGGAGTACAAACAAGTCCTCCTCGATCCTGAAGGACTGCTGGAGGAAGGTACACTGTTGCAATCTCATGGACCAGACTCTGCTGTCAAAATCCAGCCAAAAGTCTACACTGGTTCAATGAAGGATGTGACTTTCTCCACAAATCCCCACTGTCACAGTAACAACCAGTTGAGCTCATTCCAGGTGGTATCAAGAAAAAGCTGAAAGTATTCGATGCAGCAAGAAAATATACTGTCTGAAGTAATTAAGACCTGCTCTCCAGAGACAGCCGCATCTCTCACAAGCTGATAGAACTTTGGAATCTACAGGGCAGTGTGGAATATTGCCAAGTTGTATCTGTTCACAGGAAATGGGGCAAATCCAGTCCAGCTAATTACTATTTAATATGTCACTAGTGCTGGTAATATCTTTCCCGAGCAGTGGAAAGATATTACCAACACTGTCCCTGCACAATCCTCAAAATCCACAGGCAGAATCAGTGAATCATTGTCAGTGTCTTGTCCCAGGCTGACATCTCTAGCAGTGAGTCCCACATTACATTGGTTTGGCTCTGTTGGACAGTTCCTGTCTTTTATGGGTCTGACACCAGACTCCTGAAACAGACACTTTATTCAAAGCTCCAACACGGCAAAAAATTTCCAGACAGACAGAGGAAATGTTTCAAGGATGTTCTTGGAGGTTCTCACTAGGTCACATGATCTTTGGGCTTTTGAAGCAGAGAAGAAACATCCAGGATAAAATTGAGAATGTCAAATCATGTGGGAGCACACAGAAGCTTAGCATAAGCACTGGAAGGAGTACACTACCTCCTAAAATGCCCACCCATCTTTCCCACTTTTGCCTCAGTGTTCACCTTGGAACCCACAGAACTGTTGTGGAACAGAATCATCCTCGACCTGTTTTAAGGCAGTGCTGGAGAGACACAGCGACGCCTTACTGGCAGCAAACTGCTAACTACTCTATTATCACACTTTCTCTGGGAAAAAGATCACAGCAATCAATAGCCTGTAACTTCCCTTTCAAAGTTATGAACTTTTCAACTGCCAGTACATGGGAACCACCAGCAATGGATTCCCCTCTAACTTCCTGACTTGGAAACACAGTCATTCCTTCTTCTTTGCTGGGTCTTGAACTTTGAACCCCTCCCCAACAATACTGTGGGAGCATCTTCACCAAAAGGGTGTAAGAGGCTCAGCACTATTCTCATGGGGTAATTAGGGGAAGTGCAAGGATAAGAAATACAGTTTTTCACCCCCTGATTGGGATCTGGTACAAACCGTGTATCTAAAATAAAACTGAGTTACTTAAAAGGCTTTAAGGTTACAAATTTATTCTGTAGTTTAGTTTAAGCTAGAGGAAATACTATTTTTGTTATTTTTATTCTATTGTCATTATTTTGTACATTTGTTTCAGAAAGCCATTGAACTTTCAGAATCTGAATGAACATTTGGATCGACTACTGACTGAAGGACTGGACACTCAGGCAGACAAGGGTAGGAAAATTGTGTCAATGAAGTGGCATCATGTTTTTTGAGAGTGAGGTTGATAAATCCAGATATATAGGCTTGTGTGCTGGTGAGGTTATTTATTTTTCTGAATGCTGCTGTATTTCATAACCATTTATCATCTTGGAATAATATGGCGTGATGCCTCATTCTCTTCCTCCTCTTGTCTACAGTCTTTGACATAGTTGAATGTACTATTGTATAATAAAGCCTCTCCTCCATCGTTCAGCTGCCTTCATCATTTCCATTCTTACCTGATCCATTATGGCTATAATATCTCCTGCAAAGGTTTTTCTGCTGCTCCTGCTCTGCACTTCTCTGATCCTCAAGCATCTGTCCATGGAGCTCTCATATTTTTCATCTATCCTTTAGGAAAAGCTAAGTGTATCATGCTGACTTCCATCTGTATACTGAGGTCATACAACCCTTCTAGATGAAAATATCTTTTCTCATCTCTCTTTTTAATTCTTACATGAATTAGTTTAAATATTCCCCCACCCCCAATTCCCATGGTTTTCTCATCTGGTATTAGAAAAAATCTACCCTTTTTTCTCCATCTAGGCCTTTCACAGTTTTATACACTTAAATTTTCCCTGAGCCTCATTGTTTCAAATAAATTGGCCTGTCCATCTTTCCTTAGAGTTATAATTTTCTGGTCCAGTCAGCAGCATCTTCCACCTATCCACTCCCACCTTCTTACTTCATTCCCCTCCTTCCCCTTCACCTGGTCTCGCCTATCATCTGCCAACTTGTACTTCTTTCCCTCCCCAACCTTATTCTGGGTTCTGCACTGGAACTGCACTATCTCCTGTCAATCAACCCTTCGGCCTTCTAAATGGTCCGGAGTTCATCTGATTCCATCTCCAGTTATCTAGCGTCTGTAAGAAGCTTGCTGCAAGTGTAGTTGTCAGGGACATTGGAGATCTCCCCACCTTCCAACATCATGCAAGAAGAGCATTCCACTGTCCTGCCTGGCATTCCCACTCCTCTAATTTTACAATAAGAAAGAAAGAAACTTACCAAAAACCTACCTTAGCCTCCACCTCTCCTTGCCGAAGCCTTATGCTCTCCACGCTAACACTGACCATTCATACAATTGCCACAGAGCCAGACTCAGTGCCAGGGACCTGACTGCTGTGGCTTTCCTCTGCTTGATCACCAACCTCCCCCCCTCAACTGTATCCAAAGTGATATATTTGTTACTGAGGGGCACAACCTCAGGGTTATCCTGTACTGACTGCCTATTCCCTTTCCTTCTCCTAATGGTCACTCTGTTACCCATATCCTGCACCATTAGGTGGAATTTGTAAGTTTGATCACTTTGTAGAGATCAGTTTTTACTTTGACATGAAAGAGTCTTTTTCTTTTGATCAGTCTCAAAAAAAAGCCGAATTAAATCCACTGATTCAATATTGCAAAACAATAAAACATAATAACTTACAAAGGGGGTGAATACTCTTTATAGGCACTGTATATGGAGTTCTTAACTAAAGAAAGTGTGTACTGGATCTCTTATTAGGGAACAAGAAAGAACAGGTGACAGAAGTTTGTGTAGGGGAACACTTGCATGTAGTGATCATAATGCCATTAGTTTCAAAGTTCAAAGTAAATTTATTATCAAAGTACATGTATGTCTTGTGGGTATGGTCAATTATGAAAAAGGAAATGCCTGATCCTTGGGTTGAAATTCTAAATTGGTGAATTGTGTGATGGTAAGTATGTATTGGGGTGGGTTGCTTTCTGTCAAACGAATGACTGATAGGTGGGAGTGAAATTTTACGAGTAGAGTTTGTATGTTTTTGTCAGAATAAAAGATGAGGCTAACAGGTTAGGAAACCTTGGTTTTTGAGAGATATTGAGAACCTGGTTTTAAAAAAAGTGTATAGCAGGTATAGGCAGCAAGGAACAAATGAGGTACCTGAGCATAAAAAATGTAAGAGAACAGTTAATAAGGAAACCAGGAGAGCAAAAAGAGGCATGAGGTTGCTCTAGCAGAAAAGATGAAGGAGAATCTCGAGGGCTTCTACAGATATATTTGGAGCAAAAGAAGAGCAAAGAACAAAATTGGTCTTTCTGAAGATGAACATGGTCATCTATGCATGGAACCGAAAGAGGTGGGGGAGATTTTAAACGGATTTTATTGCATGTGTAATTACTTGGGAGATGGACACAGAGTCTATACAACTGAAGCAAAACAGTATTGAGATCATGGATCATATGCAGATTACAGAGGAGAAAGTGCTTGTTGTCTTGAGGCAAACTAGGGTAGATAAATCCCCAAGGCCTGACAGGGTGCTATCTCAGACCTTGTGGAAGCCCCAGCAAAACATCCTTAGCTGTGGGTGAGGTCTAGAGGATTGGAGAATAACTATTGTTGTTCAAGAAAGGTTTTAAGAATAAGACGGGAAATTAGAGGCCAGTGAGACTGACATCAATAGTAGGTAAATTATTGGCAGGTATTCTAAGGGACAGGATATATAAGTATTTGGATATACAGGTCTGATGAAGGATAGTCTATTATAATTTTTCAAGGAGGTTGCCAGGAATGTTAATGAAGAGAAGGCAATGAATATTGTCCACATGGATTTTAGCAAGGCCTTTGACAAAACAGTACATGGTAATTGGTCTGTCACTTGGCATTCAGGATGCGATAGTAAATTAGATTTAACATTGGCTTTGTAGGGGAAGACAGAGTGATAGTAGATGGTTACAGTTCTGAATGGAGGCCTGTTTTGTGGTGTGCCGCAGGGATCAGTGTTTGCTACTTAGTATCCTGCATTTTTGTATTAATAGTGCAAGCCTTATGCTGAAGGTTCTTTGACTTCCATAGGTGATGCTTGAAGTAATGCACTGCAGTCCTGCAGGTTCTATATCCTGTAACTTTGTCGTCATGGCTGTACTCAGGTCCAGATATTTAGATTAATTCTGAGCAAGTCTATGCATCTCTTCCACAGACTGACCTGACCTGCTTGTATTTGATGTAGTCAGTACATCATAATTGAGAAGCAAGTGAATGTTGGTGTAAAGAATCTGGTTCATGAAATGTAGGAACAGAAAACAATTAGGAAAACATGCTGTAAAGGCATTGCAGTATAGAAGGAACAAAATCTAACTTCAAGGACATTGATGAGGCTAGACCTGGAGCACTGGCTGTGTTTCAGCCTTGACCTGAAGAAGACTATACCTGTGGGGAATCCACTGAGGCTTTACTAGATTGATTCCTAACTGATGTTCTAAAAGGAACATTGAACTACACTCACTGATGTTTCAAAGAATGAGACAATATTATTGAAATATCTGATTCTGAAAGGGACTGACAGAAAATGCTAAGAGTCTAGATTGGAGACAAGATCTCAAGAAGAGAGAGGAACATTTTTTGGATTAAGTAGAGCAGTTCCCCCACTCAGTGTTTAAATCATTGGAATTCCCTGCCTCTTTAGGCTCTGAATGTTTAACACAAGAACATGTTGCACCAAGATAGCGTAGTGTTTAGCATGACGCTGTTACAAGAGGAGTTTGCACATTCTCCCCATGGAATGCTGAGGTTTTCTCTGCATTGTCTGGTTTCCTCCCACAGTCCAAAGATGTACCAGGTAGATTAACTGGTCGTTGTAAATTGTCCCATAGTTAGGTTAGGGTTAAGTTGAGGTTGTCAGGTTTTGCTGGGCCGGATGGGCTGTATCACTAAATTAAAAATAGAATGTTTGGCACGAATTCCAAGAGATAAGAAAGGAATGTTGGAGAATAAATCAATCGAGAGTGAGTTTGAAATTTCAGGTAATTCAAGATATTCAATGACAACACAGATTTAGAAGTTCACGTCTAACTCTATCATTTACTTTTAAAAGATTGCTATATTTCCATTCTGGCCTGTTCTGTGATGCCCATATGAAGTGACTTTAGCGTTAGTGACTTCTTTTTACCAGCACTGAACTCTAGAAATCCCTGCTCAAGTATTTCTTCCTCTCATTTTCTACAATGTATCTATATAACCATATAACAATTACAGCACGGAAACAGGCCATCTCGGCCCTTCTAGTCTGTGCCGACGCTTACTCTCACCTAGTCCCACTGGCCCGCACTCAGCCCATAACCCTCCATTCCTTTCCTATCCATATACCTATCCAATTTTACTTTAAATGACAATACCGAACCTGCCTCTACCACTTCTACTGGAAGCTCATTCCACACAGCTACCACTCTCTGAGTAAAGAAATTACCCCTCATGTTACCCTTAAAATTTTGCCCCCAACTCTCAAATCATGTCCTCTTGTTTGAATCTCCCCTACTCTCAATGGAAAAATCCTATCCACATCAACTCGATCTATCCCCCTCATTATTTTAAATACCTCTATCCAGTCTACCCTCAACCTTCTACGCTCCAAAGAATAAAGACCTAACTTGTTCAACCTTTCCCTGTAACTTAGGTGCTGAAACCCAGGTAATATTCTAGTAAATCTTCTCTGTACTCTCTCTATTTTGTTGATATCTTTCCTATAATTCGGTGACCAGAACTGTACACAATACTCCAAATTCGGCCTTACCAATGCCTTGTACAATTTTAACATTACATCCCAACTCCTATACTCAATGCTCTGATTTATAAAGGCCAGCATACCAAAAGCTTTCTTCACCACCCTATCCACATGAGATTCCACCTTCAGGGAACTATGCACCATTATTCCTAGATCACTCTGTTCTACTGCATTCTTCAATGCCCTACCATTTACCATGTATGTCCTATTTGGATTATTCCTACCAAAATGTAGCACCTCACATTTATCAGCATTAAACTCCATCTGCCATCGTTCAGCCCACTCTTCTAACTGGCCTAAATCTCTCTGCAAGCTTTGAAAACCTACTTCATTATCCACAACGCCTCCTACCTTAGTATCATCTGCATACTTACTAATCCAATTTACCACTCCATCATCCAGATCATTAATGTATATGACAAACAACATTGGACCCAATACAAATCCCTGAGGCACACCACTAGTCACCGGCCTCCAACCTGACAAACAGTTATCCACCACTACTCTCTGGCATCTCCCATTTAGCCACTGTTGAATCCAATTTACTACTGTTCAAATCTGCCCTTAACCATTACTTTGGTTACTTGCTGTAATGGTGCCAGTCTTTCTATGAGCAGTGAGTGGTCTGAGCATTCTGTTTTTCTGCCCTTGGAGCACAGTGTGTCTTCTAGCACGGTCTGGTGCTTGAGCTTTCCTTTGGAGGGAACTGCCAGCTGTTTGGTGAGGACCTGTACAGTGCAGGAAGTCTTAAAGTGCAGCAAGCTGGCTCCTCTCTTGAATGATCTTTAATAGTTGCTGAGGGTCTGCCTGTAAGCTCATGGGCTGCCAAACTGCTGCTGGCTTGTGATGAGGTGCACACTTTTGATTGGGCTTCTAAAATTAACCCAAGTTTTCTTGGCAAAGAAATTGGAATTCTAAAATTAAATAGAAAATCAGTTGTAGCTCTCAGTCCTAACTGTGAATCCCAAGTCCTTTGCCATAAAATATCAACATGTCATTGGTGAGTGTGACCAGATCTGCTTTTGACTGTGTTATCCCCGAGTGTTTGTGTACATTTTGACCCATGTGATAATTATCCCAGTGCTTCAAATTCAGATTTATTTATTTATCACGTGTTCATGGAAATGTATACTGTAGTGAAATGCGCTGTTTGCATTAACAACCAGCCCAACTACGGATGTGCTGGGGGCAGCCCACAGGTATCGCCAAACATTCCAGTGCCTACAGAGCATGCCCACTGTGTTCAGCGGTGAGTGCTTTTCTTAAAGACATTGGAAAAGCAAATGAGTTTCATTTTACAAAAGAGGCAACATCAATCGAAAACAAGGAAATCGTATGGAGTTTTGAAATTCTAAGTAAATTTATTGTCACCATATCCAACCCTGAGATCCATTTTCTTGTGGGCATTCACTGTAAATACAAGAACCCCAACAGAATCAATGAAAGACCACCCAGCCAATGTGCAAAGAAAAACAAACTGTCCAAATACAACAAGAAAAAAAGAAATAATAATAAATAAGCATTAGCTATTGAGAACGAGATGAAGAGTCTTTGAAAGTGAATCCATAGGTTATGGGACAGTTAAGTGATGGGGTGAGTGAAGTGATCCCCTCTGGTTGAAGAGCCTGATGGTTGAGGGATAATAATCTAGTGGTACAGGTCCTGAGGGTCCTGTGCAGCCTTCCTCATGGCATCAGGAAGAAGAGAGCACAGCATGGATGGTGGGAGTCCTTGATGGATGTTACTTTTCTGCCACAGTGCTCGTGCTTAATGGTTGGGAGGGCTTTACCCCTGATGGACTGGGTCGTATCTGCTACTTTTTGCAAGCTCTTCTGTTTAAGGGCATTAGTGTTTCCATACCACGCCATGAGGCAACCAGTCAATATACTCTCCACCACACATCCATAGACATTTGTCAAAGTTTTAGATGCTCATTGGCGGAGGAACTGGACTTGTTGCAGAATGTGTTGCTGCTTGCTACAGAAAGCCATTGGAGTCGGTGCTCAAAAGCAGAGTGCAGTCTAACAGCGAGTGATTGTCTAGGATGTTGTTGTTGCTATCGCAAGGCCTGGTTGGACATTAGGAATTTAAAGTACTGCAAGTCCAGTTTGCTGGTTTATTGGCGAGACCGATGGTGGGAGAGCTGCATAGTCGAGGTTTTAACCTTATGCCTTCGGATTGCCTGTGGCAGCGGACCAGGAGGGGAGACACTGGAGGCGGTGTGGCGCAGTGTCCATGCTGGATGGGGGGCTGGCCCCTCCTGTCGGTGTTGCTCTCCATTGTTTGCTCGGTGAAGGGTGAGCTGAATTATGTCTGTGCGTACATTTGTCTACAGACTGCAGAGATGCTTGTTCTTGCTGAGAACACCCTTGCACCATCAATTTGCAGGATATGTCACTCAGGGACTTGGGGTATACTGTGTGACTGTATGTTTACTGCATTCTACCAGTGCTTTATGTGCCTTGTGCTGTGTGTGACTGTAGGTACTGTATTTTGCACCTTGGCCCTGGAGGAACACTATTTTGTTCGGCTGTATTCATCAGTATTCATATACATAATAAGTCACAGTCATAGAACACTACAGCATAGAAACAGGCCCATTGCCCAACTAGTTCGTGCTGAACTGTTAACTCCATCTCTTTTGACTCCATGCATAGAAGATCTGGTGATTCCAGAGGACAAATTTTGTTACTTGCTATCCTTTTGCTTTTTATATATCTGTAGAAGCTCTTTGGTTTTTCCTTCATCTTGTCTGCTTGAGCACCCTGATGCTGCCTTTTAGCCCTCATAATTTTCTTCTCAAGTGTTCTCTTGCATTTCATATACTCTGCAAGTATCTAATTTGTTCCTGTTTGCCTAGGCCATAGTTGGAGCTTAACATCAAAGGATATACTTTGTATAGAAAGGACAGGCAGGAAGGCGTAGGCAGTGATGTGGTTCTGTTGGTAAGAGATGGAATTACATTTTTAGAAAGAGGTGATATAGGGTGAGATACTGTCAAATCTTTGAGGGTGGAGTTAAGAAACTGCAAGAGTAAAAAAAAAACCATTATAGGTATCCAATTATCCAAAAAGTAGCCAGGATGTGGTGTTGTGATTGCAAAGGGAGCTGAAAAGGTTATATAATAAGGGTAATGATACAATTGTAATGGGGGACTTTAATATGGAAGGGATTGGAAAAAACCAGGTTGGTGTAAGATTGCAGGAGGGGGAATTTGTTGAATGCCTACGGGATGGCTGTTCAGTGCAGTTTGCGCTCGACCCTACGAGGGGAAAGGCTATCTTAGATTGGGTGCTATGTAATAATTCAGATTTTATTAGGGAGTTTAACATAAAGGAACCCTTAGGAGGCAGTGATCATCAAATAATTGAATTCATACTGCAAATTGAGAGAAAGAAGCATAAGTCACATGTATCAGTATCGCAGTGGAACAAAGGGAATTACAGAGACATGAGAGAGGAGCTTGTCCAGGTGGATTGGAGGAGGATACTGGCAGGGATGACGGCAGAACAGAGGTGGCGGAAGTTTCTGGGAATAGTTCACAAGGTGCAGGATAGATATGTCCCACAGAAGTTGTTGCAGGAGTGGGCACCTGTGGTTGATAAGGAAAGTTAAGCACTGTATAAAAGCCAAGGAAAGGGCTTATAAGGTAGCAAAAGTGAGTGGGAAGCTTTTAAAATCCAACAAAAGGCAACTAAAAAAGCTGTAAGAAGGGAAAAGATGAAATATGAAGGCAAACTAGCTGATAATATAAAGCAGGATCTGAAAGATTTTTCGGTTACAAAAGGGAGTTGAGAGTTGATATTAGACCACTAGAAAATTATGCTGGTGAGGTCGTAATGGGGGCAAAGAAATGACAGATGAACTTTGCTTCAGTCTTTACTGTGTAGACACTAGCTGTATGCCAGAGGTCTGTGAGTGTCAGGGAGCAGGAGTGAGTGCCATTGCTATTACAAAGGAAAAATTGTGAGACAAGCTCTTAACGTGGATAAGTAACCTAGACTGGAGGGACTGGAGTGTTCTGAGAGGGGCTGCTGAAGAGCTAATGATGCATTGGTCGTGTTCTTTCAAGAATTACTGGAAATTATGGTCCCAGGGTACTAGAAGATTGCAAATGTCATTCCACTCTTTAAGAAGTGGGGGGGGAGGGAAAAGAAAGGAAATTATAGGCCAGTTAGCTTGACCTCAGTGGTTGGGGAAGAGTTGGAGTCCATTATTAAGGATGAGGTTTCAAGGTAGGTTGGAGACTAGTGATAAAATAAGTCAAAGTCAGCGTGGTTTCTGTAAAGGGAAATCTTATCTGACAAATCTGTTAGAGGACTTTGCGGAAGTAACAAGCAGGGTGGACAAAAGAGAGGAAGTGGATGTAATTTACTAGGATTTTCAGAAGGCATTTGAGAATGTGCCACACATGAGGCTGCTTAACAAGATAAACTCCTATGGTGTCACAGGAAATATACTGGCATGGATAAGAGGAATGGCTGCCAGTGACACGTGGTGTTCCATTGGGGTCAGTTTTGTCAATGATTTAGATGATGCAATTGATAGCTTTGTGACAAAGTTTGCGGATGATACAAAGATAGATGGAAGGGTAAGTAATGCTGAGGAAGCAATGCAATTGCAGCAGGACTTAGACAAATTGGAAGAATAAGCAAAAAATTGGCAGATGGAATTCAGTGTTGGGAAATGTATGATAATGCATTTTAGTAAAAGGAACAAAAGAGCAGTCGATTATCTAAATGGGGAGAAAATTCAAACATCAGAGGTGCAAAGGGACTTAGGAATCTTCATGCAAGACTCCCAGAAGGTTAGTTCCCAGGTTGAGTCTGTGGTAAGGAAGGCAAATGCAATGTTGGCCTTTATTTCATGGGGAATAGAATATAAAAGCAAGCTGATAATGCTGAAGCTTTACAAGGCACTTGTCAGGCTGCACTTGGAAGTATTGTCAACTGTTTTGGGCCCCATATCACAGAAAGGATGTATTGTCATTGGAGAGAGTTGCAGAGAGTCCAGAGAAGGTTCACGAGGATGATTCTGGGAATGAATGGGTTAACACAGGGGTGGGCAAACCTTTTGACTTGTGGGCCACAAAGGGTTCTAAAATTTGACAGAGGGGCCGGACCAGGAGCAGATGGACGGAGTGTTTTGGTAATACACCTCATAAGAGAAAATAAAATATCATGGGATATGTAGAAAACGTGTGCTTTAATTTCAATTGAAAATGAACAAATGCATTACAACAAAATATCTGTCTTTGAAGTCCCATGGTATTTAGCTATTTATTGAAATGACTTTTAAAACACTGAAAATTAAACGAATAAAATACAGCTTTATTAAATAGTAACAGTTATTATTTTAAAGCACTGAAAATTCTGTTATCCTTCAAGATATTATCATCATCACACTCCTCCTGACTGTCTTTATTTCAAAAACGGTAGGAGATGCAGGTCTACTTGTCCTGCTCCTTCTTATTCAATTGTCCCCTGTGCCAAAACTCAACAACGACCAGCACAAGGACAGAACAGTGACAGCGCGCCAGTATGCGGAGCGCGTTATTTGATCTGGAGCGCATTTTTTATTTTGAGAACGTACGTGCACCTGCGCACTACTCATGTCCATCACTTAACAGAAATGACATGTAACATGTAAGGCTTATTGAAAAAAATATTTTCAAATGCATTTTTTACATAACACAACGAAGAAACTTATTTTTAATTTCAGTGGGAACAGTGTTGTTGGTCTCCCTTTTTAGCCAGCGCATCAAAGTCTGGATTTAGTTTTGTTGTGGCGAAAACACCAGAATTGCGGGGAAAAAAACGTTAACAAGGTTTATTAATATAATTTCATCAAGTTCTGCGGGCCGGATTTTGGAATATTGTGTACAGTTCTGGTCACCGAATTATAGGAAAGATATCAATAAATTAGAGAGAGTGCAGAGACGATTTACTAGGATGTTACCAGGGTTTCAGCACTTAAGTTACAGAGAAAGGTTGAACAAGTTAGGTCTCTATTCATTGGAGCGTAGAAGGTTGAGGGGGGATTTGATCGAGGTATTTAAAATGTTGAGAGGGATAGATAGAGTTGACGTGAATAGGCTGTTTCCATTGAGAGTAGGGGAGATTCAAACGAGAGGACATGATTTGAGAGTTAGGGGGCAAAAGTTTAAGGGAAACACGAGGGGGTATTTCTTTACTCAGAGAGTGATAGCTGTGTGGAATGAGCTTCCTGTAGAAGTAGTAGAGGCCAGATCAGTTGTGTCATTTAAGGTAAAATTGGATAGGTATATGGATAGGAAAGGAGTGGAGGGTTATGGGCTGAGTGCGGGTAGGTGGGACTAGGTGAGATTAAGAGTTCGGCACGGACTAGGAGGGCCGGAATGGCCTGTTTCCGTGCTGTGATTGTTATATGGTTATATGGTTATATGGTTATATGGATTAAAAAGCTTAACGGGCCGCATATGGCCCCCGGGCCGTAGTTTGCCCATGCCTGGGTTAACACGAGGAATGTTTAGTAGCTTTGAACCTGTACTCACTGGAGTGTAGAAGAATGTGCAGGGATCTCATTGAAACCTACCGATTGTTGAAAGGACGTTTCCTATGGTGGGTGTGCCCAGAACTAGAGGGCACAGCCTCAAAATTGAGGGGCAAGTCTGTGAGTATATTTAAAGTGCAAGTTGATAGATTCCTGATTGGTCAGGGCATCAAGGGTTATGATGAGAGGGCAGGTGTATGGGGTTGACTGGGATCTGCAATCAGCCATGATGAAATGGCAGAGCAGACTTGATGGGCTGAATGACCTAATTCTGCTCCAATGTCTTATGGTCTTGTACCTGCGCGCATCTTTTTCTTAACCAGGGCCTCAATATCTTTTGAAAATCCAGGTGCCCTAAACAACATACAAACTCTGAATTCTCAGAATTTCACAAGCTTCTGTCACCTGCTCTGTCATTCAGAGTCTTCCCCAATCAGAAGGTCCTGGATCCGCAATCTGCTGAGATCCAGATCAGAGGCATTCAAGTCTGGTAACCAAGAAAGTTACAAGAGGTGCAGGTACGATCTTTGGAAAGCCATCTTAAGGGTGAAGTCGCAATTCCTGACCAAACTTGAATCAATGAAGGATGCTTGACAGTCGTGGCAGGGCTTGAATACTATCACCTCTTATAAAGTTAAATCAACCGACATAGGAGACAGCAGGGCTTCACTTCCAGATAAGCTCAATGCCTTCTCTTCAAGTGTCTTATGTGCCACAATTTTCTGCCCTGGAACCAATTGTTTATGGAGTGGCCAATCCTTTTTAATGTAATGAGATTCCTTAGCACTCTGAAGTCAATGCCATTTGCTGTCCTGACGATATGGCAAGAGCAGGATTATGTGACAGACTACCACTTCTGTCTGACCAGTGAGTCTGTTTGCTCTGCTAAAGCCAAGAATCCATCGAATACCCCAATATCCCTTCAGGCATGAGACCTGTGCTGCATGACCATCGTCTTTCAGTACCAAAACCACCAGACACATGGAGTCTAGAGGAGGCAGACGAAGATGCCATGATGCACCTACCAGGAATCACCTGCTGTTTCATTTACAAGTGGGGCAGCCAGTGATGTATTGCTTTGAGATCTGCACTATTCGCCGATGACACAACTGTGGTCGGCAAAATCTCAGACGGTAATGAGGAAGTGTATACGGGTGAGATAGATCAGGTGGTTGAGTAGTGTTGCAACAACGATGTTGCATTCAACATCAGTAAGACCAAAGAATTGGTTGTGGTCTTCAAGAAGAGGAAATCTAGGGAATACATACAAGTCCTTACTGAGGACTGCAGCTGAAAGAGTGAGCAGTTTCAAGTTCCTGGGTGTCAACTTCTCTGAAGATTTATATCCTAAGCCCAATATATTGATGCAATTACAAAGAAGGCACACCAATGGCTATGTCTTGCTAGGGACGAGGAGATTTGGTATGTCACCAAAGACACTAGAAAATTTCTAGATATACCATGGAGAGTATTCTAACTGGTTGCATCATCATCTGGTATGGAGGAGCCACTGCACAGGATTGGAGAAAGCTGCAGAGGGGTGTAAACTCAGCCAGCTCCATCATGGGTGCAAGCCTCTACACCAATGAGGACATCTTCAAGGCGATGCCTCAAATAGGTGGCATCCATCATTAAGGACTCACACCACCCAGGATATGCCCTCTTCTCATTCCTACCTTCAGGGAGGAGGTCCAGCAGTAAGAAGAGACCCACTCAATGTTTTAGGAATAACTTGTTGAATTGAATTGAATTTCAGTTTATTGTCATTTAGAAACCACAACTGCAATGCAATTAAAAAATGAATCAACGTTCCTCCAGAATGATATCACAAAAGCACACAATAAAACAGACTATACCAGAAAATCCACATAACGTTTGGCAATCCCCAAATCCAGAGTCCGGAGAGGCTGCTGCGTATTAACATTGTGCTACCATCTTAGCGCGTTTCCCGGAAAGGAGGTCTAAACCCACCAGACAAAACAAGACTACCCAGACACACCAAGTCAGGAGACCAACTCTACCACCCAACAAACCAAAAACTAAAGCTACAAGACCTACACAAAACCACATAGTTACAACATATAGTTACAACAGTGCAAACAATACCATAATTGATAAAAACAGACCATGGGCACAGCAAAAAATAGTCCAAAGATGTTAAAAGACTATAAGTTCAAAAGAAACCACCACACAGTTTCCACAAGTCCTCAGGGTCCCGATAGACTCGTCATCCCATGCAGGTGGCAGAAGGGAATACCCCTGCTATGGACTTCCACGGCGCTGCCGGATTCAGCCTCGCAGACGCAGCACACAGTGAAAGCACCCCGACTACAGCGGACTCTGAGTCCATCGAACCTCCGAGCCTCCGACCATCCCCTCCTGCACAGCCTTTCTGAGCACCATCCTCTGCCGAGTGCACTATGACGCCCCCGCCACCGGCAATGCGACCCCGAGGACTGGGGGCCTGTTCTTCCTAGCAGAGACCTGGACCTCACAACAGCAGCAGCAACGAAGAAGGCCTTCCTGGAGATTTCCAGATGTTCCTCTGTGCTCCCACGTCCATTTTTCATCAGATTAGGATTGTGCACGGCATCTGGCTTGACAAATAACAGATATCAACACTAGAGAGGTCGCTGCAAACTGCGTCGTGCCATCATCTTGAAGCACTATATTGTACTGACAATATCTCTTAAAATATATATAATATTTTAAGTATTGCTCTGCACTGCTGCTGAAAACCAACAGATTTCATGACATATATTACTGATAATTATCCTGATTCTGATGTGGATATTTGTTAACTTCATTGCTGTTGGATCAAAAGCCTGGACCTTTGTACTGTACCTGATAGAGTTGTAGACACTGATGAGTTGAAAAGGTATTTGCCTTGCTCAAAACCCCTAAATTCTAGGATTAAATAATAAAAAAGTGAGCAAATTTACTGGAAAAATATACTGGAGGAACAGCAGATGACATTACATGCATACTAGGATAGTTGGGAGTGTTTTTCACCAGGGCTGTATAATCCTGTGCATCTTGAAACATTCTTCTCTTAACCATCACTCACTGCAAGTGGATTTTCACTCTGCTTTTCTGTCTCCTGTGTGGCTGAGCTGTGGTGTTCTTCAACCACAAATCTAAGACCAAAGCTATTGTTTTCAGCTTCTTCCCCAACCTCCTGCTACTGATTCTGTTTCCATTATTTGCTGTCGTCTCAGATGAAATCAGATTCGTCGTAAGTGTCAGCATTCTGCAGTCCTCTGCTTTTAGTCCCATATTTTCTCCATGACGAATTTCAACTGTTACCTTAATCAGTTAAGCCCTGAATTTGAATGTTTTATGTATGCTTGTAAACTGCCACTGTAACCCAACAATTACTGGTGCATAAACTTGGAGGTGGTGTTGTGGATAGTGAGGCAGGTTGTCAAAGGTTACAGCAGGATATACAGTAGATCATTTAGAAAACTGGGTGGAAAGATGGAATTTAATCCTAACAAGTGCAAGGTAACTTTCAGGAAGCCTTTGATAAGGTCCCACATAGGAGATTAATGGGCAAAATTAAAGCACATGGTATTGGGGGTAGGATATTAACATGGATAGAAAATTGGTTGGCAGACAGGAAACAAAGAGTAGGGATTAACGGGTCCTTTTCAGAATGGCAAGCAGTCACTCGTGGGGTACCGCAAGGCTCGGTGCTGGGACCGCAGCTATTTACAATATACATTAATGATTTAGATGAAGGGATTAAAAGTAACATTAGCAAATTTGCAGATGACACAAAGCTAGGTGGCAGTGTGAAATGTGAGGAGGATGTTATGAGAATGCAGGGTGACTTGGACAGGTTGGGTGAGTGCGCAGATGCATGACAGATGCAGTTTAATGTGGATAAATGTGAGGTTATCCACTTTGGTGGCAAGAACAGGAAGGCAGATTACTATCTGAATGGTGTCAAGTTAGGAAAAGGGGAAGTACAACGAGATCTATGTGTTCTTGTTCATCAGTCACTGAAAGTAAGCACGCAGGTACAGCAGGCAGTGAAGAAAGCTAATGGCATGTTGGCCTTCATAACAAGGGGAGTTAAGTATAGGAGCAAAGAGGTCCTTCTGCAGCTGTACAAGGCCCTGGTGAGACCACACCTGGAGTATTGTGTTCAGTTTTGGTCTCCAAATTTGAGAAAGGACATTCTTGCTATTGAGGGAGTGCAGCGTAGGTTCACGAGGTTAAATCCCAGGATGGGGGGACTGTCATATGTTGAAAGATTGGAGTGACTGGGCTTATATACACTGGAATTTGGAAGGATGGGAGGGGATCTGATTGAAACATATAAGATGATTAAGGGAGAGGTCACGCTAGAGGCAGAAAACATGTTCCCGATGTTGGGGGAGTCCAGAACCGGAGGCCACAGTTTAAGAATAAGGGGTAGGCCATTTAGAATGGAGTTGAGGAAAAACTTTTTCACTCAGAGTTGTGGATCTGTGGAATGCTCTGCCTCAGAAGGCAGTGGAGGCCAATTCTCTGGATGCTTTCAAGAAAGATAGAGCTCTTAAAGATAGCGGAGTCAGGTGATATGGGGAGAAGGCAGGAACGGGGTACTGATTGTGGATGATCAGTCATGATCACATTGAATGGTGGTGCTGGCTCAAAGGGCCGAATGGCCTACTCCTGCACCTATTGTGTATTGTCTATTGTAACTAATGCACTTTGGGAAATTCAATTGGTCTAGAACATATACAGGAAATGATAGCTTCCTAAGACATATTGAGACATCTAGGAGTTCAAGTCCCCAGTTTCCTAAAAATGACATTACAGATGAAGAAGTCATGTGGCATGCCTGCCTTTGTAAACTAAGGATTCTGTGTATTACGAGTATTTAGTGGCTGCCACACTAAAAGACGCATGTGTTTGTGCAAAAGACCATGCTGAGGAGAATTGCCAGGGTGTTTTCTGGATTGGAGGACTTTGGTTATGGCAAGAGATTGGATAGACTGGGCTTGTACTAGAAGACTGAGGTGTAATCTGATAGAAATATTTCATTATAGTAAACAAAGATAGGGTGAGTAATCAAAATCATTTTCCTGCAATAGGGGTATCAAACACAACAAGGCATAGTTTTAAGGTGAGAGACAAGACTTAGAGGGGACCTGAGTGGTAAGCTTTTTTAAATGCTGTTTTAATATCTGGAACTCATTACCAAAGGAGGTGCTGGAATCTATGTTTCAGAGGCGTTTAGATAGACGCTTAAATTGGCAAGGCATAGAAGGATGTGGTCTTAATGGAAGCAAATAGGTTTGTATATAGCAGTTCCCTCAGAGTTATAGTCAGTATTTTTTGTGTTTGTCTGCCATTTCCTACTTCCCTATACCTCACTTTCTTCAGTTTATAAAGAACCCCTCCCTGACCTCTGTGACTTGTTGCCTGCACTCCATGCACTGGTTCTTAAATCAATCTTTCTCTTCGTGAGTCCATGCTGACTACAGTGTGCGTTCAGCTAGCCCCAATTTCCTGTGTTTGGCCCTTACTCCTTAAAGCCCTGCCCTTCCATGTACCTATCCAAGTGCTTCTTAAATGACACTATTGTACCTGTCTCAACCACTTCTGCCAGCATACTTTCCACCCCCTGCATGAAAGTGTTTCTCCTCAGGTCTCTTTTAAACCTTTTCTCCTCTCACCCTGAACCTATGCTGCCCTACCCTTGGGGAAAAGACTGTTATCATCCACCTTTCATAATTTTAAATATTCCTCTAAGGTTGCTGCATTCACCCAAGTTCCCAGGAATAAAGACTTAGCCTACCAAACTCTCCTTACAATCAGGCCCTCTAGTCCTGGCAGCATCTTGTAAATCTTTTATTCCATTCTTTCCAGTTTAACCACATCTTTCCTATAACAGTATTCCAAGTGCAGCATTACCAAAGACTCATAGACTGTAGCATAATGTCCCAACTCTGAGCCCTGACTGATGGAGTCCAATGTGCTAAATGCCTTTGTCAACCTATGATGTCGCTTTCGACGAACTTTGCACACATGCTTCTAGGTCTCTCTGTTCCTTTACGCTCCCTTGTGCCCTACTATTCATGGTATATGGTTTGACTTTCCAAAATGCATCTAGTCACAAACTACAATAATATTCACTATGCAGGACATCTAATTTCATGTCATCTGCAAAGTTGCTGATCAAGCCTTGTACATTTGAATCCAAATCATTAATATAAATGACAAATAACAGGGTCCCACACCAACCCCTATGGCACATCACTAGTCGCCAGCCTCCATTCCAAGAAACAAACCTCCACCACCACCCTCTGTTTCTTAGCTCTGAGCCAATTAACTGCCGTTTCAGTTACCTGTCCTGCCTCCTTCCCTAAACTCTCCTGAGTAGGGCCCTGTGTATGTTGATTCAGAAAACTACTGAACACATTTTACATATTCCACCTCATTCAGGCCTTTAACACTCTGGGCAGTCCAGTCAATGCTGGGGAAATTGAAATCTCTGACTAATACAATTCTATTATTCCTACAATTGAGCAACTTCTCAAGCACATCTGCTTGTCAGGTTCCCACTGACTATTGGGGGTTCTATAATATAACTGCATGAGGGTGACCCTTCCCTTTTTGTTTCTAATACTCTCCCTAAACTTTATCTTCTTTTCTTCAGCAATTCTAAGAAGATAACAGCTCTGCTGAAGGACAGATTCCTGAATGAATGATCTCTATTAAAATTTAACCCCCAACATGACAACTGTGAAATTAAATTCAACTCATTAAATAAATCTGGAATGCATTGCTATTATCAGTAGTGGTGATAAAAGTGAATGTAGTGAAAGTCCATCTGTTTTAGTAATGTCCTTCAAGCTAGGAAATCTGCAGTCCTGAACAGAGTTTGGCTCAGTGTGACTCTGGGTTGAGAGCAAGGTGGTTGAGTATTAATGATTATTTGAAGTGCATTAGTAAGGTTGGATAAATATGGGTAAACATTATGACCTTGTCAATAGTGCTTACATCTTGTGGAAGAAAAATCTTATTTAGCCCTATTCATTTTTTGTTACACTTTCCCATTGTAATTAAAAGCAGTTTTTTCTTGAAGGCTATCTGCGGACAATAAAATCTCAGTAACCATTTTGATAGTTGTCTGGTTCTTTCTTTCCCATGTATCTCAGCCAAAACTAGACTGTCTTTTGATATTAAAAAAATAAGTGGTCACCTGTTGAAGAGAGTCAGTTTCAGGGTAGAAAGGTTGGTTAATCTTGATTTGAAACAGTCTCCCAAATGTGTGCCAGGATTGGGTTAGTACATTAAAAGCCAAATGAGCACAAACTTCCTATTCCTTAACAATTGGTTTGTTGGACAGGGTGTGAGCAGCTGTTACTGGAGGCAATGTAATTGGCATGGAAAGCTGCTTCAGTTTAGCTTACAGAATGGTGGAGCACACACAATGGGCCGATAGCCTAATTCTGCTCATATGTTTTGGTATCTTTGATCTAGTTTCTTGAGTTTATCTATTCTTGAGCAACCAGGCTTAGAAAGATGGAGTGCCAACTTGGAAGACAAACTCATGAGATGAGAAGTGTTGATGAGCCAGAATTATGACATGGATTTAGTGAAGCCTTCTAATGACGTGTGGTCCTCCACTCCCTAGCAGCAGAGTGATTCACAGATCTCACATGGTATTGCATTTAATGATCAAAGTTACTGTGAAGCCTGTATACACAGCCAACTAAAAGGTATCAAGCACATTTTATAGCCAGTGACTGATGCCAGAGATGTACAGATATTTCTAAATCATTCAGTCAGCACAATCCTGCCTTTCTCCGCCTTAGTTAGAATGAAGAATCTTTTTGACTGTAATTAGGTATGTAAATAATCTCTGTGTCTGGTACATCAGGCAGCGAGGTTTTTTGGGAATGCCAAGAATTGAGTTATTGCCCTTTTGTTTTAATTATAGCTTATCTTGAGTATAATTTTAAATATTTTCAGGGTCAGATTTTCTGGTCCCTACTATATGTGCATGACCAGAATCCCAAAAGACTGGACCCATCCCTGAGTATTTGTTCTTCCCTGCACTCAAACTGCTTATCAGATAGCAATGCTAATTCATTTTCAGATATCTATGCTCTACCCATCTCTATATTTTGTATTTTTGTAATTTGTGTCAATTTACTGAATTGCTGACAGTTGGATTGTTTGTTCTATATTTCAGATCAAAATGTGGACGGGCGTCTTGGCCCAGACACAGTGGTCCTGGATCACACCAGTGGGTTTGAGGGATTGCTGCTTGTGGATGATGATTTGCTCGGGGTAAGTACTCAAAAGAATTATTTCAAGAATACTTCCTAATTTTAAGTACAAGTTATGAAGCCAATTTCTTCCATTTCATCATGTTTTCTTCTTTAAATTCTACATGAACATGATGAGCCAAGAGGCCCAATTCTATGTTCTGTGGGAGAGAGGAAAGGGGTTTGTTTTATTTTTGTTTTGCTGAACATGTTATGTTGGCACTGGAATGTATGATGACACATAAGGGCTGCCCTCAGCACATCCTTGAGTATGTTGGTCGTTAACCCAAATGACACGTTTCACTATTTTTCAATAAACACATCTGAATTGTAAGCATAGAAGCATGACCTTTGGGCCCACCATGTCTGAGCTTACCATTATGCCTGTCTATACCAATCCTATTTGTCTACGTATTCTCTATGTCCTGTCCAGGTACCTCATATGTTGGTGTCCCCTCCACTAACTGCAAGTCATTCCAAGTTCTAGCTACTCTGTGAAAAATTAATCTTCTTTAAAGATGGTCTTTAAACCCATGATCTTAAGTTTAAAACATCCATACCATGTGAAACAGACATTGGCTGTCTACCCCATCTATAGTTTTTATAAATTTATATACTTCTATCACGTCACTTCTCAGCTTCCTTCCCTTTAGTGAAAACAAATCTAGTCCATCCAATTTCTCCTGATATTCAAGCAATACCCTGTGAATCATTTCTCCATCTTCTAAAATGGGTTTTCTTATACATTCCTGAAAGCAGTTTTATTGAGCAGTTCAATTATTAGAAATTGCATTTCCCTTTTTGGTTTGGGGATTAAAATAAATAAACAGACACCTGTGTTATAATTATCTATCAAATATTGTTTTCTGTAATCTAATATTGGTTACTAAGCTTGACAGGTGATTTGCATCCATTATGTTTTCCATAAGATCATATAACTCTCCCTAACTAAAATCCTTGCCCATATTTTCATTACCTCAAAGCTTGATCATGTCTTTCTTCTAATATGGTGATCAGAGCAACATACCTTAAATGGGCCCAACCAACATATTGTGCAAATGGAGCTGGACGTTCCTATTCTTGTATTTCGTGCTTTGAAACACGCCATATGCCTTCTTTATCATCCTGTCTACCTGTGTTTCCATCTTCAAGGAATATGCATTTGTACCCCAAGATCTCTTTGTTCTATGGAATTCCCCAGGCCCCCACTATGTATGTCCTGCTGTAGCTTAACTTCCAAAATGCATAAATGCATCAGTGCACACTTGTCTGAGTTAAATTCCTTCTGCCATTCCTTTGCCTACTTTGCCAGTTGATCTGTTATACATTAGATAATTTCATCAATGTTCATCCCCCCCAACCAAGTTTGAGTGCATTTGCAAACTTGCAAACCAAATCACTTACTTTCTCATCCAAATCATTAATATACATGACAAACCTCAAAGAACCCTGCACTGATTTTGTGGCATACCATTGATCACAGGCCTCCAATCTGAAAAAATGACCTTTCACTATCACCCCCTGACTCCTTCCACTAAACTAAGTTTGTAACTAGTTAGCTAGCTAACCCTGGATCACCTTGCCATGCAAAATCTTATCAAAAGCCTTGTTAAACTTCAAGTAGTTAATGTGGACAGTCTTGCCCTGATCAATCCTCTTGATAAGCTCTTCAAAAACAAACTTGATCCAACTTCTGAGACACCATTTCCCAGGCATAAACCCAATAATTTTGTATCCGTCCTAGCCTTTCCAAATGCAAATTAATCCTGTCTGTCAAAATTCCCTGCCGTAACTTCCCCATTACCCATTATATGAGGCTCTCTGGCCTGTAGTTCTTTGGCTTAAAAGAGGCAGAGCATTAGTTATGCAATGATTTGTTAATTTTCCCTCTGATGGACTTGAATTTCTTGTTGAGGTCATGTGCAGCCGCATGGTGGTGTGGCAGGTATTGCTGCTGCCTCAACTATAGTGACCTACCTGACCTGATCTACTGTCTTGTGGAAATTGCATGCTCCCTTATGGAGGCAGGAATTTCATCTGAGTGCTCTGGTTTCCTCCCCAATCCTGAAGAAATGTGGGTTACTAGTTCAACACACACAAAATGCTGGAGGAGATCAGCAGGCCAGGCAACATCTATGGGGGAAAAAAGTATATTTTTCATAGATGCTGCCTGGCCTGCTGAGTTCCTCCAGCATTTTGTGTGTGTGTTGCTCGGATTTCCAGCATCTGCGATTTTCTCTTGTTTGTGGGTTACTAGATCAATTGGTTACATAAATTACAATTACTGTACATGGCTGGTAGGAGAATCAGGCTGGAGGCAGTGGGAATATGAGGTAGAATAGGTTACAGAGAAATAAGTTGTGGAGCGAGACTGATAGCATTGGTCTGACCACCAGTGCATACTTGTACAGCTGTCTCCCCTGTCATGAGAAAAAAATAAGTTTCACAGGTAGTGAATGTGCCTGTTATTCCTCCATCCGATTTGGCAGCAAATGGTATGCTCTTTGAATATGCTGCAGATCATGTTGAGTAAAATCTGGCTCTCCTCCAGGGTTCACATGCTTGTGTTTTGGGGAGGATGCGGAGGAGAGGTTTATAGTTGCTGAGTAGAAATGGCACTGGCTGAGATTAGCTGACTCAACATGGAGTGACTTTGAAGATGTTTTTCTTGGCCTGAGATAATAGCATAGTTCAGATGTGACCTTTATTTAAATTTTACTGCATTTGCTGGCCTTGGTCATTCTTGGTCATGCTTGCTGAGATTTCTACCTCCCATTCTTTTACACTGAATCTTTGAAGGAGCAGAATTAGGCCATTTTGACCAATTGAGTCTGCTCCACCATTCAAACATGACTGATGTTTTCTATAACCCCATTTTTCTGCCTTCTCCCCATAACCCTTAACCCTCTTACCAATTAAGAACCTGTCTCCTTTAAATGCACCTAATGATTGTCCTCCATAGCCCTCTATAGCAACGAATTCCACTGATTCACCACACTCTGGCTGAAGGAATCCCTTTATTCTGAGGCCATGCCCTCAGATCCAGACTGGCCACACTGCTACTCCTTCACTGCCACTTTCAATGTTTCCCTGAGTGTTCCTGCATTTTATTTCATGAATGTGAAGTTACTTTGAGATTACTGTAACCCTCCCTTTTGTAGCTGAGGAATAATTATGGTACTCGCTCTGCTTTTCTCCCTTTTTAGGTTGTTGGCCACAGTAATTTTAGCTCAATCAGAGCCACCTCGTGTGTGTACAAAGGTGAGTGATGGTCCTGCCTCGCTGTCAAAGTGATGTGACACTGGATTACTGTAGTGAGTCCATAGCTTGTGGGTTGTGAGTATACAGAATGTGTTACCAGATACAGTGTTTGAGGCAAGTACAATAACAACGCTTAAAAGACATTTGGAAAAGTACAGGGGTAAGAGGGGCTTAGAGGGATAGGGCCAAATACAAACAAATTGGACTGACTTGAAGGCTGGTATGGACAAGTTGGGCCAAAGGGCCTGTTTGCATGCTGCGTTACACAGTGACCATAAACTCAGCTACCTAGCTAGTGGCTAATCACTAATTAGAGTGGCTAATCACTCTCTTCCAATTTTGATGTTCTTATCTGATTCCGAAGAGAGTTCAACAGATCCATGATATTGCTGAGACCTCCAATCTCCACCACTATAAGACCATTTAATTCCCCCCTCCCCCCCAACTCATCAGCTGCTAAAATTCTTGCCCATACTTTAATTACCTCAGGTTGATTTTATCTAATGTATCTCTGGCCAAAAAAATCCCTTTCTACAAACTAGATGATCTTTAAACAATATCATCCAAGTTCTGCTATCCATATCCAAACTACCCATCGTACTCACTCGTTAAGACTTCCCTTTGCCGATTTACACTGTTTCTCATTTAAATAGTATTTTGGTTGTAAAATTCTCATCCTTCTTTTCCATTGCCTTGCCCTCATCTACTGCAGTAAAATGTACCAACATTATAACTCACTGAGATAAATACTTCCTCAGTCTGTCCTCTGAGCATCTCTGAATTTACTGGCTGATGACATAAGAGATGTGAGTATCTTATGACTGGTCTGGCACTCATCAAGATCATATTGGATAATTCTCCTCAGTTCCACTTTCCATTCTAATTCTCACATGTTCTTAGATTAAAAACAACTGTCATTATATGCATTTTTCAAGGATTCTCAAGACTAGCAGTCTTTTAGTATGTTCATGTTCCTCGTGGGCCCAGCAGGAGTGCAGTTACAAAGAAAGCATGGCAGCGCCTTGATTTCTTTTGGAGTTTGTGAAGATTCAGCATGTCATCTAAAACCTTGTTAAACTTCTATAGATATGTGTTGGAGAGTATATTGACTGGCTGCATAACAGCCTAGTATGGAAACACTAATGCCCTTGAACGGAAAATCTTACATATAAAGTAGAGATACAGCCTAGTTTATCACTGGTAACGGCCTCATCTACACAACGCGTTGTTGCAGGAAAGCAGCATCCATCATCAGGGACGTCCACCATGCTCTCTTCTTGCTGCTGTCATTAGGAAGAAGGTGCAGGAGCCTCAGCACTCACACCACCAGGTTCAAGAATAGTTATTACCCCTCAGCCATCATGTTTGGAACCAAAAGGGATAATTTCACTTGTCCTCATCATTGAAATGTTCCCACAACCTATGGACTCAGTTTCAAGGACTCATCTCATATTCTCGATATTTATTGCTTACATATTTATTATTATTATTATTATTATTTCTTTTTGTATTTACAGTCTGTTGTCATTTGCTCACTGATTGAACATCCAAATTAGCGTGCTCTTTCAGTAATTCTATTATGGATTTATTGAGTATGTCCGCAAGAAAATGAATGTCAGAGTTGTGTATGGTGACATATATGTACTTTGATAATAAATTTACTTTGAACTTTGAATCTTAGACCTGAAAGACCTCTTGAAACTCTATGGCCCTTATTTCTGGAATACAATTTAATACAATTTAAGGAAAATTATATTGTAGTACAGACCCAGTATAGCCCCTTAGTTATATCTTTCTTTCTTCTAAGACCCAGCCACATTTTCCTTTGTACTTGATCTTTCTTAATTGGCTTTTCCACTCCCCGGAAATCAACCTAATAAATCTTACCTCTGCCTCAGAGTAAGTATGTATTCCCAAGTGTAGTCTCACATAAGTCCTGTATAACAGCAGGGTTTCCTTCATCTTGTTTATTTGCTCCTTGCATATTAAAAACTGCAGCTGTATTTGTGGTGTGTATGCAGGGAGCACTTGAAACTCATTCAATGCCAATGTTTAATAGTTGCCCTTTAATAGAGTCTTTCTGTTCTTCCTCCCAATATGAGTGTATTGTCTATAAGCAACATTGTATTTGTGTGTCAATTCCTTGCCTTTTTCTTAATCTCCCTTTACCCCTTTGTATCCTCTGTAATTTCTAATTCATTTAAGTCTGGATGGCAGGACAACAGTACATCAAAATTATAAATATAGATTTTAAATAATCACAAATTTCCAACCATCTTGGAAACCAGTCGCCATTCAATTTTATTCACTCCCTGTGAATTCAGAATAAAGTTGTTAGCACCAATGCTGCAAAGATTATGAAGCATCCTAGCCGTGGTAATGAAGATTTGTGTTCCAGATCTGGCTGCATTTTCACCTAGGCTGTTCTAGTACAGTTACAGTGTTGACATCCACTTGACAATGTGCAGAATTGGCAAGGTACATCTTGTTCACACAAAGCAGGACAAATCCATTCCAGCTCCCCACCATCAATGTCCTGTGAGTTATTACTTACTAGGAACTCAACTGGATGTTGGTATCCCACAGGGGTCGGTGTTGGGACTGCTTCTTTTTATGCCGTATATCAATGATTTAGATTATTGAATAGATGGCTTTGTTACCAAGTTTGCAGATGATACGACAAGTGGTGGAGGGGCAGGTAGTGTTGAGGAACCAGGTAGGCTGCAGAAGGACTTAGACAGATTAGGAGAATGGGCAAGAAAATGGGAAATGAAATACAATGTTGGAAAATGCATGGTCAAGCACTTTGGTAGTAGAAATAAATGTGCAGACTATTTTCTAAATGGGGAGAAAATCCAAAAATCTGAGATGCAAAGGGTCTTGGGAGTCCTTGTGCAGAACACGCTAAAGGTTAACCTGCAAGTTGAGTCGGTAGTGAGGAAGGCAGCTGCAATGTTAGGATTCATTTCAAGAGGTCCTGAATATGAGCAGGGATACGATGCTGAGGCTTTATAAGGCACTGGCGAGGCTTCACCTTGAGTATTGTGAACAGTTTTGGGCTCCTCATCTCAGAAATGATGTGCTGATGGTTTTTAGGTCAGTGAACTTTAATCAGCACAGGGAAACAGAGAGTGAACTGCAGCGAGCTAAATAAAAATGAATATCATTTGTTTTGAATCAAATTTTTCATTTTTGCCTGCTATCACCCTCCATTGTAACTTTGTATTAGGAAAATAAACAAATTAATTGTCTAGATAGGAATTCAGTTTATCAATTTTCTCTTTCCAGTTTTCAGTTACAACATATACATTGATTCCATGTTTTTGAGTCATTTACAGACAGCTGTTATTCTACGGTTTGAGATTATGATGCAAAGGTCTGATACATATGTGTGACTTGTGAGAAGATGTAAATCCTGCATGCTTTATTTGCTGATGTTATGATATCCAGCTCACCTTGTCCTTTGATTTTTGTATCACAGGCAAGTGGATGTATGAAGTTCTGATCTCCTCTCAGGGGCTTATGCAGATCGGTTGGTGTACCTTGAACTGCAAGTTCAATCAGGAGGTGAGGCGATATTTTACTCTCATGTCAATGCAAGGTGGGTGGTGATATCGTTTGACGCACTTGCCTCTATGTAGTTACTTCAACACCAAATGTACTGGAGTCCTTTGCAGGAGATTTAACAAGTAAATTTGACATTGAGCTACATAAGCATGATGTGGTTGGGTGAACAAAAATATAGTCAGAGATTAGTTTGAGTGATCATTTCAAAAACAGCTGGAGAGATTAGGGGAGCAATTCCAGAGCTCTTGAAGTCAGTCAAAGGTTCAGTGCTAATTTTAGGGCACGCAGACTTTGTGAGGCAGAGGAGAACAGATTCTGAGGTTTATGGGTCTGTGCAGAATACAGAGGGGAAGGACTGGGCTTGAACATTTTTAACAAATCAAATATGAATAAAGCACCCTGAGGGCCTACTTTGAAAATAAGTTTAGATTTTTTCTCCCACTGTTAAAGCTTCCTACCTGGAATATATGTCAACCATGCAGACCTCACAGTTTGCTTTAAAATGCTGAATATGCCTTGTGAGACATGCACAGAGACTTCTCACCATTCCCATTTGGCTGTGTGATGTGCTAGGTGGTTACCTGAAGGTGATGAGGGTGGGGGGAAAGCATGGGCAAAAATGGAGCAGAAACCAAAAGATGTGTGGAGTATGTGAAAGAAAGTGAAGATTTTGCAGAGGAATTGAAGATGACATTGAACACTACAGCAGACTACAAGTTGTTTGAATGACAGTATCAACATTTTAACCTAGTAACCAGATTAATCTAACACTTCCCTCCTGCATAGCTCTCCTTTTTCAGTCCATAAGACCATTAGGCCCCTCAAATTTGTTCCATCATTCCATCATGACTGATCTATTATTCCCATCAACCCCATTCTCCTGCCTTCTTCCTATAACTTTTGATGCCCTGACTAATCAGGAACCTGTCAACCTCTGCTTTAAGTATATCCAATGACTTTCCTCCACAGATGTCTGTGGCAATAAATTCCATAAATTCACTATCGTCTGGCTAAAAAAATTATTCCTCATCTCTGTTCTAAATGGTGGCTCTTCTATTTCTGAGGCTGTGCTCTCTGGTCCTAGACTCACCCAGTATAGGAAACATCCTCTCAGCACCCACTCTACCTAGGCCTTTCAATATTTGATTGGTTTCAGTAAGATTCCCCCTCATTCTTCTAAACTCCAGGGAGTAGAGGCCCAGATCTGTTAATCTCCAAATATGTTAACCCTTTCATTCACAGAATCATTCTTGTGAATCTCTTCTGGACCCTCTCAAATGCTGGCACATGTTTTCTAAGACAAGGGACCCAAAACTCCAAGTGCAGTCTGACCAATGCCTTATAAAGTCTTAGCATTACAGCCTTGCTTTTACAATTTAGTTCTGTCAACATTTTATTTGCTTTCCTTATCAGACAGACAGACAGACATACTTTATTGATCCCGAGGGAAATTGGGTTTTGTTACAGCTGCACCAACCAAGAATAGTGAAAAATTATAGCAATATAAAACCATAAATAATTAAATAATAATGTTAATCATGCCAAGTGGAAATAAAGTCCAGGACCAGCCTATTGGCTCAGGGTGTCTGACACTCAGAGGGAGGAGTTGTAAAGTTTGATGGCCACAGGTAGGAATGACTTCCTATGACGCTCAGTGTTACATCTCGGTGGAATGAGTCTCTGGCTGAATGTACTCCTGTGCCTAACCAGTACATTATGGAGTGGATAGGAGTCATTGTCCAAGATGGCATGCAACTTGGACAGCATCCTCTTTTCAGATTCAACTTGCCCTTTTGGAGAAAAACAGGACTGATCCTTGGATTGAGATTCTAGCTTGGAGAAAGGCTAATTTTGATGGCATCTTGGTAAGTGGGAGGCTTTCAAAAGTGAAATTTTGAGAGTTCAAAGTTTGTATGTTCCTGTCAGAATAAAAGGCTAACGGGTTTAGGGCACCTTGGTTTTCGAAAGATACTGAGGCCCTGGTTAGGAAAAAGAAGGTGCAAAGCAGTATATAGACAGGGAGGAACAAGTGAGATCCTTGAGGAGTATAAGAAATGCAAGAGAATACTTAAGAGGGAAATCAAGAACGCTAAAAGAAGGCATGAGGTGCTCGAGCAGATAAGGGGAAGGAGAATCCCAAGGGCTTCTACAGATATATTACAAGCAAAAGGGCAGAAAGGGACAACATTGGTCCTCCTGAAACAGGATGATCATCTATGCATGGTGCTGAAAGAGATGGGGGAGATCTTAAAAGGATTTTTTTGCATCTGTATTTACTTGGGAGATGGCACAGAGTCTAAGAACTGAGGCAAAGCAGCATTAGGGTCATGAACCATATATGGAATACAGAAGAAGAGGTGCCTATGTTCTTGAAGCAAATTAAGGTGGATAAATCCACAGGACCTAATAAGGTGACCCCTTGAAGCTTGTGGGAAGCTGGTACAGAAATTGCAGTGGTATTTAAAATGTCCTAGTCCACGGGAGAGGTGGCAGAGGATTGCAGCATGGCTAGTGTTGTTTCATTGTTCAACAAAGGCTCTAAGAATAGGCCAGTGAGCCTGGCATCAGTAGTGGGAAAGTTATTGGAAGGTATACTTAGGAATTGGATGTACAAGTAGAGTGGATTCTGGTTAATTGGGCCATTGGTAGATCGGGGGCAGCCACTTAATTGAGTTAATGTTTAAAGAACAATACTGATTGAGAAAGTAGACAGGATTCCCTTCATTTATTTGAAACACTATGCCCTTAACTGGGACAGGAGACTGTTATTAGATAGTTTCTAACCAGCATCAGTTGTGTGGCCTTTAGATACGACACGTGCTTAGAGTGAATAATTTTTAAATAGCGTTAGTTGCATGTGTTAGTGTTCAAAAAGCAGTGATTTTTGTCACTGGTAGTTAATAAATAAGCAGAGAGACAATTCAGAACTGTTTTGCTTACTGCAATTTCAAGCATTCAGGTTTGGAGATGCTAGAAATGAGCGAGAGTGAAAATAAAACATTTTCACCTATTCAGCAAGTTAGGAACCATGACAAATATGAAGGTAATGACAATCATCTTGACTGTTACAATGAAAATGAAAATTTGGAGGATGCAATCATCGAAAGCATTGTATGAATGTAGTCATTATCTGCACCAGTCAGTCAAATGAACGCTGCAGTGTACACTGTGGCTAAGCACAGCTCCAACACCATATACAAATTTGTTGATGACACCACTGTTGTGGACTGTATCAAAGGTGGTGATGAATCAGCATACAGGAGTGAGATTGAAAACCTGTCTCAGTGGAGTAATAACAACAATGTGTCAATAAGACCAAGGATCTGATTGTAGACCTCAGGAGAGGGAAACCAGAGGTCCATGAGCCAGTAATCATCAGAGATGGAGAGGGTCAGTAACTTTAAATTCCTGGGTGTCACTGTCTCAGAGAACCTGTCCTGGACCCATCATATAAATATTGTTGCGAAGCAACCTGACAGCACCTCTACTTCCTCAGGAGTCTACGGAGGTTCGGCATGTCACTGAAAACTTTGGCCAATTTTAATAGATGTGTGGTGGAAAGTGTCCTTAGTGGCTGCATCACAGCCTAGTATGGGAACCCCAATGCCTTTGAGCTGAAAATCCTACAAAATGTAGTGGATTTGGCTCAGCACATCACAAGTAAAGCTCTCCCAACCACTGAGCACATCTTCATGAAATAGTTCCATAGAAAAGCAGTATTCATCATCAAAGATCCTCACCACCCAGGCCATGCTTGTTTTTCGCTGCTGCCAACAGGTAGAAGGAACAGGTGCCTCAGGACTTGCAGAAGCAGGTCCAAGAGCAGTTACAACCCCTCAATCATCAAGGTCATGAACAAAAGGGGATAGCTACTCTCTTTAAGACTCGGTTTTATTGTTATTTCATGCTCGTTATTTATTGCTATTTATTTATTATCTGCATTTGCACAGTTTGTTTACAGTTACTAATCTATAGATTTGTTAAGTATGCCTACAGGAAAAAGAATCTCAGTGTTGTATGTGGTAACATGTAAGTACTCTGATAATAAATTTTACTTTAAACCTTGAACTTTTGAACTTTGAATTCCATAGTTGATAGCTATTTGAAACAAATACACATTTTTATTGTACTGCAGTATTATTGGTAGTGTTCTAAATTGTTCTGTTTTTCATTTAAGTATAGTTAAATGGTAGTTTGTATTTTTATACCCTTTTAACTATTTCCATGAATCTCTAGCTAATTGGGGCAGCCACTTAATTGGTTCAGAATGTACTGACCCCCATGTGTCCCAGTTAATTGGAATCCACTGTATTTCGATACAGGGTTTGATTAAGGATAGTCATTGTGACTTTGTACATTTTCGGTTATGTCTAGCCAATCTTATAGAGTTTTTCAAAGAGATTACCAGGAGAGTTGATGAAGGAAAGGAAGTGGATGTTGTCTACAAGTTCTTTAACAAGGCCTTTGACCAAATCCCACGTGGGAGGTTGGTCAAGAAGGTACAGTCATTTGCCATTCAGGATGAGGTAATACATTTGATTCAACATTGGCTTCGTGGGAGAATCTAGAAAGTGGTAGGAGATAGTTCCCTCTCTGACTTGAAGCTTGTGACCAATAGTGTGTTGCAGAGAGCTGTGCTGCGTGCCTATTGTTGTTAATCATCTGTATCAACAATTTGGATGATTATGTTTTTATTTTGTTTATTTAGTGATTTCTATTGATCAGTAAAATTTCCCCAAATTGTAGTAAAAAATACTGAAAATTGAAGCCCATTTTATACTTCAATAATTTTAAATTTTATATGTTGAAGAACAGAAATAAGATTAGATTGACATCACAGGACTGGCATGCACGTCAGTGAGGTAGGCCATGGAAGGCAGTTTTGATGCCTGTTAATTCAGTTAATTAATTAATCGCTAATTTTCTTTTCCAGAAGATGTCTCTGGATGTCCATGCTGTTGATGTTCATTAGAACATAATTATGCAGATGTGATTAAAAACAATTATTAATCTGTGGAAGGGGCACATCAGGGTCAGATCTGTTGTCTGAACAGTTCTGAATACAGCTTGGAGATCATCGTAGCTTAATATGGACTTCCCATGATGCTGTGCTTCCCCCTGCTTCATTAATCTGGATGTTACTGACATCGTCGACCTCCAGCTGAAAATTTGCTTACCCAGGCAATCACAGTATCTATTTCAGTAGAGCAGTTGGTGTTTGCACTGAGAGCCCAACCCAGCAAAGTATGTTTGCTTGAACTTTCACCAAACCAGTGTGAAGCAGTAATAGAACTGTAGTTGGGAAAGTAAATTACCATGATAGCTGCCCATGTTGACTTGTAAGTGCACTGGCTCTGAGCTTCACGTATGTGGGGACTGTTGCTAGAAAATTGTAAGACCCAACATAAATAAACTACCTGGTATTAGGGATACAGAGATAACACATTATGTGCAGTTGAGGTTGATAGGTTCTTGATTAGTAAAGGCATCAAAGGCAGGAGAACAGGGTAGAGGGGGAAAAGAAATCAGCCATGATCAAATGCAGGAGCAGACACAATGGACCAAAAGGCCTAACTCTGCTCCTACATCTTAAGGATTGACTTGGCAGGTTGTTATTTCAACATAATAACGATAGGGACAAACCTAGCGTGGGTTTGTTGTGTACAGTTTCTGTTATATTTATATTAAGGTGGCATTTGAGGCAAAGGACATTTACAATAACCATCAGCTGTTAGCCTCAGCACAAGCAAGACCAGATGTATTGTGTCATTTAACTGGATGACAACCAGAAATGTAGAGAGGCTGCTGGCTGAACTGTCAACTGTATTCAGCTGCTGAAAATGCAAGCATCAGCACAACTGCCCATAATGTCTGCTCCTGCATTTGATCATGGCTGATTTCTTTTCCCCCTCTACCCTGTTCTCCTGCCTTTGATGCCTTTACTAATCAAGAACCTATCAACCTCCAATTTAAATATACCAAATGCTTGGCATCCACAGCCATGTGTGGCAATGAATTCCACAGAAGCACCACCTTCTAGCTATAGAAATTCTTCCTTTGTTCTAAAGGGATGTCCTTATATTTTGAGGCTGTGAACTTATGTAGAGAATAGATCAAAAGCTGCTAGCTGAAAATCTTCACCACAAGTGGAGAAGCCACATCTCTCTGGCTTCTTTGTCTAGCATTGAGTTACATTAACTTCATATGGATGACCTTACGTACACAGTGGGAGATTATGGATACAACTGCAGAATGGAAAATCAAATATTTCAAAACTTTATGTAGAATTCCCCTATTCATGGGATACAGCTAATAATTTTAATATTTTGTTATACATGTAGAATCTGGATTAGTGGGCATGTGCTATAAGGAGAAATTAGGTAAATTGGTTGTTTCCTGAAGTGATGGTGGCTGAGCAGTGATTTGATAGAAGTTATAAGGTTATGAGAGGCATATAATAGAGTCAGTATATTTTTCTTAGGGCTGAAATGCATTTAAGGTGAAAGGGGCTAAATTCAAATAGATGAGTGGGGCAAGAATTTTTATTTTTACAGAGACTGGTGGGTGTCTGGAATGTGCTGCCAGGGAGGTAATGGAGGCAAATATGATAGAAGCAGTTAAGAAGCTCTAAAGTAGGCACAGAATGTGCAGAAAGCAGAGGAATATGCACAATGTGTAAGCAGATGGAATAGTTTATTTAATTAGGCATTTAGTTACTAGTTTAATTAGTTTAGCACAATATTGTAGGCCAAAGGGCCTGTTCCTGTGGTGTACTGTTATATTCTACATTTGATCGTTTTGCTGTCAAGAATCAAATATTCAATGCTTGTTGTCACTGAGTTGAAGGATAGAAAACTTCATTTCAATTTATGCTCCCCTCATTAATTTAGCTTGGGAAATGTGCAACGAAGTGGAATTTCTCCTTGGGTACTCAGAATCAGGTTTATTATCACCGGCATGTGACATGAAATTTGTTAACTTAGCAGCAGCAGTTCCATGCAATACATAATCTAGCAGAGAGAAAAAAATAATAATATATAAAATAAAACATAATAATAAAACTCAATTACATATATTGAATAGATTTAAAAATCGTGTAAAAACACTCTATATTTTAAAAAAATGAGCTAGTGTCCAAAGCTTCACTGTCCATTTATAAATTAGATGGAAGAGGTGAAGAAGCTATTCCTGAATCGCTGAGTGTGTGCCTTCAGGCTTCTGTACCTCCTACCTGAAGGTAACAGTGAGAAAAGGGCATACCCTGGGTTCTGGAGATTCTTAATAATGGATGCTGCTTTTCTGAGACACCGCTCCCTAAAGATGTCCTGGGTACTTTGTAGGCTAGTGCCCAAGATGGAGCTGACTAGATTTACAACCTTCTTCAGCTTCCTTTGGTCCTGTGCAGTAGCTTCTCCATACCAGACAGTGATGCAGTCTGTCAGAATGCTCTCCACAGTACAACTTTAGAAGTTTTTGAGTGCATTTGTTGACATGCCAAATCTCTTCAAACTCCTAATAAAGTATAGCCGCTGTCTTGCCTTCTTTATAACTACATTGATATGATGGGACCAGGTTAGATCCTCAGAGATCTTATCACCCAGGAACTTGAAGCTGCTCACTCTTTCCACTTCTGATCCCTCTATGAGGATTGGTATGTGTTCCTTCATCTTACCCTTCCTGAAGTCCACAATCAGCTCTTTGGTCTTACTGACGTTGAGTGCTAGGTTGTTGCTGTAACTCAACTCCACTCCACTAGTTGGCATATCTCACTCCTGTACACCCTCTTGTCACCACCTGAGATTCTGTCATCAATGGTTGTATCGTCAGCAAATTTGAGCTATGCCTAGCCACACAGTCATGGGTATAGAGAGAGTATACATAGGCATATATTTATTGTTGAATAGTTGCAAATGAGTTTCTGTGAGTAACATGAGTTGCTGTGTTTGACTTCGATTAACTCTGTTTTTGCAGGCATCACTGGGATAAATGTATTATAGAAAATTGAGAAATGTGGCTGATTGTGGCTAATGTAGAGGTGATTGACGAGGGTGATTAATTCATGGGGGAACAGCAGCATAATTATTAAAGAATTGAATAGGTACTCAAAGACTTGTCTGGTAGCAATAAGTTTTAGTTCATAGGCATCTGGCACCGTACTGAACCAAATTAGGGCCATATTTGAAGATGGGCTGGGCGGTGCATCACAAAGCCAGGCGCAGCATGTTCAAGACGGGTTTGCAGGTGGAGTTGGTGCTGCTCTTGGAGATGGAGAGAGCGATTTGGAGAGGAGTCGATGTGGAAGACTTTCAATGCCTGTCCACCTAACCCAGGTGTAAAGTTGGATCACTCCAAGCACTGAGCCGATTTGGTTTGATCGAGAATGGCTTCAGGCTGTGCAGCCCAAATGTGTCGCTGCTCTGGGATCTGGGTCCTAGAGTTAGAGACTGCCTGATGCTTGGACAATTTAAATGCTGGTCCAGCTAGACTGGAAAGCTTGGATGTTAGGACCAGAGGCGAGAATCAGGTTGTTTTTGCTTGCTCTCCAGCATGTTCATTCCTCTCTCTGCGGCGCCAAGGCTGTGAACTGCTCCAGTGGCTGTCGTCTCTGCGGGTTTTGTGGTGTTTTTGCCCTGCTAGTTTGATGAACTGAGATTGAGGCTTGAGCCTACTCTGGCTGCTCTGGGAGCAGATCTAAGGACTCATTCTAGTTCAGAATAATCTTATTTGCTCCTTTTGTTTGCATGATGTGTGTGTAGCTTGTTTCCCTCTATCCCTGTGCAGTGGTTATGGTCTTTTTTTAAAATTGGGTTCTTTTGGGTTTCTTGCTTTGTGGCTGCCTGTAAGAAACATAGAAATCTCCAGTACAATACAGGCCCTCGGCCCACAATGTTGTGCTGACCATGTAAACTATTCCAGAAACTGCCTAGGATTTCCATACCGTATAGCTCTCTATTTTTCTAAGCTCCATGTACCTATCTAAGAATCTCTTAAAAGACCCTATCGTATCCGCCTCCACCACCACCACCACCACCAGCTGTGAAAAACTTGCCCTTGACATCCCCTTGGTATCTGTTTCCAAGTACCTTAAAACTACGTGCCCTCATGTTAGCCATTTCAGCCCTGGGAAAAAGCCTCTGGCTATCCAGATGATCAATACCCCTCATCATCTTATACACCTTTATCAGGTCACCTCTCATCCTCCATCGCTCCAAGGAGAAAAGGCCAAGTTCACTCAACCTATTTTCATAAGGTACACCCTCCAATCCAGGCAACATCCTTGTAAATCTTCTCTGCAATCTCTCTATAGTATTCACATCCTTTCTGTAGTGAGGACCTGCAGTGTAGTAATAAATCTCAGGGTATATAATTTATACATTCCTTGATAATAAATGTACTTTGTATCTTTGGAAGTGTATTAGTGAGTACGTTATGAGAACAACAGACAATTTAAAAATAATTACTTGAGGAAAGCAGTCAAAATAGCAAAGATGTAGTAAACCAAGCACAGACATGGTGAAGAGAAAGCTATTAATATGGGAAATGATAAAATGGAATAGGTAGAGAGCAAAAGTCTGAGTAATATTTTGGGTGGCATGGTAGTACAGCAGTTAGTGTAACACTATTGCAGTGCCAGTAACCTCAGTTCGATTACCACTGCCTTTTTTGAGGAGTTTGTTCATTCTGCCCTTAACCACATATGTTTATGTACCACCAAAGGCTGATGTTAGGCATGCACTCGAGGTATTGAATGCAACGATTAGCAAACAAGAAACCACCTACTCTGATGCCTTTCAGATCATTGTAGAGGACTTCAATCAGGCTTGTTGGAAGAATATATGCCCAGTTGTCATCTGCCTATCACCTGCAGCACCAGGGCCCCAACACATTCGACCACTATTATAATACAATTAGGAATGCCTACCATTCCATCCCTAGACTGCGTTTCAGAAAATCTGACATCTGGCTGTCCTCCTCCTACCTGCATACAGGCAGAAGCTGAAGAGCAAGACTCCAGAGATGAGGGCAACAAAGAAGGTGGTCACAGGAGGCAGAGGAGTAGCTACAGGATTGCTTTCAGTGGGTGGACTGGACCCTATTCAAGGGCTCGTCATAGGATTGAATGAATGTGCCACGGTTGTCATGGACTTTATAAAAGCAGTTATAGACTAATCCACGTGTGAAAGTATCATGATATCTACCCTGTCAAGCTCCATTGGTTTCTTTCATCTTTCAATAAGATCACCCTTCATTTGTCGAAATTCCAAAGACCTATCCTCTCATCCCAGGAATTAGCCTGGTGAATCTCTAAAGTGAATAAGGTGACCAGAGTTGTGTGTGGTACTTCAGACCTCAACAACACCCTGAGCAGTTGTGACAAAGCTTTCCTATTTCTAAGCTCTATCCTTTTTTACTATAAAGGTCAATATACCATTTGGCCTCTTGTTTCTGTACCTGCCTGATAATCTTTTACAATTCATGCAGAAGAACAACTAGATCCCTCTGTGCTTCAATAATTTGCAGTCTTCTTCCACTTATTTGATCTGCCTTTTGATTTGTCGAGTGCCAGATAATGTTAAGATCCTACAAGAGGGATTTTAGCCACTACCCCTGGACAGACAATGATGTTACCACCATTAGCTTCCTGACCACCATTGTCCTAGGAATAGAAACTTCTTGGATTAGCCATGTTAATGTTAAGATTTCAGGAACATCTGAGAGACTAAGAAGCCTGCAGTACCTGTTTTGCTTGACTCCTCAAATTCTGTCCACCATCTGCATGGTGTAATTTGCCTGGATGTGTGTAAGTAACAACATGAAGTGCAGTGCCAAGAAGCACAAAGTGACCCACTTAACTGCTACCCGATCCACTTTCTTAAGTATACTCAACCGCAAGTACAGGTGTATTGTGGTGGCAGTTAAAGCACTGGAATACCTTCATCACAGAGAAAGCAGTGGAATGTGTCCAGCACACATCATCCTTCTCAAGGACAATCAGGGATGGATGTTACATCCTGGCCTTTCCAGCCATGTTCATGTGTTGTGAATGAAGTGTTATTGAAACAAAAAATTTAAAAAAACACTAAAAAACCTCAGCAGACCAGGCAGTTGTAGAAGGAGAAGCTGTTAACATGCTGGGTCTGCAGCTCTTTGTCAGACCATAGACTTGATTTGTTGACTGTTTCTCTTTCTACAGATGCTGTCTGACTGGCTGTGGTTTTGAGCCAGGTTCCAGGTTGTTTGTTTTTGTTCCAGGTTTCCAGCCTCTGCAGTATTTTTGAAGTTTAAAGATTATTGAAATCAATGAGATTAATTTTCACACTGTTTTACAGAGGTTGTTCATAGCTATTTGACTATGGTTAATTTATTTCATTTTATTTATTTAGGAATACAGCACAATAACAGGCCCTTTGGGCCTAATGAGCCCACATCACCCAATTACACCCATATGAGCAATTACTGTACTAAATTGTACATCTTTTTTGAAATGTGGGAGAAGCCAGAACATGCAGACGAAACTCACAGTCATGGGTAGAATGTACAAACTCCTTACGGACAGTGGCAGAATTGAACTGTGTCATTGGCGCTGTTATGCTAACTGCTATGCTACTGTGCTTCTATTATTTCACAACAACCACTGGGGAATGTGTTCGATTATGATTAAAGCACACACGTACTAATTAATTAACAATTGGATTGCCCTGTTGTGAGATTTGCTTGACTGACATATACGATGCATCTGGAAATATATAAATGCCGCTGATAGGTGTAGCATTCTTGGAACACTAAGCTACGGTAAGTAAATCAGAGGAAATTTCAGGTACTTCACAATATGGTTATGGGTAATTCAGTGTAAAATCTGGAATTGAAGGTGGGGGGGAGGGTGGGAACTGAAAGGTTAGTGGCAGTATTTGCAAGCTTTACTCTGCACTCTTTCTGTAGTCATGATGCTTTTTTATTTGTCACAATAAATTAAGATGCTCAGACTACAACAAAATGTGTGTATACCGACTAGAGATGGGGCAGTGTTGGATCTCCTGTTAGGGAATGCGATAGGTCAGCTGACAGATGTATGTGTTGGGGAGCACTTCGGGTCCAGTGATCACAATAGCATTAGCTTCAATATAATTATGGAGAAGGACAGGACTGGACCTAGAGTTGAGATTTTTGATTGGAGAAAGGCTAACTTTGAGGAGATGCGCAGGGATTTAGAGAGAGTGGATTGGGTCAAGTTGTTTTATGGGAAGGATGTAATAGAGAAATGGAGGTCATTTAAGGGTGAAATTATGAGGGTACAGAATCTTTATGTTCCTGTTCGGTTGAAAGGAAAGGTTAAAGGTTTGAAAGCGCCATGGTTTTCAAGGGATATTAGAAACTTGGTTCGAAAAAAGAGGGATGTCTACAATAGATATAGGCATCATGGAGTAAAGGAATTGCTCGAGGAATATAAAGAATGTAAAAGGAAACTTAAGAAAGAGATTAGAAAAGCTAAAAGAAGTTACGAGTTTGGTTTGGCAAATAAGGTGGAAGTAAATCCAAAAGGCTTCTACAGTTATATTAAAAGCAAGAGGATAGTGAGGGATAAAATTGGTCCCTTAGAGAATCAGGGTGGTCAGCTATGTGTGGAGCCGAGGGAGATGGGAGAGATTTTGAATGATTTCTTCTCTTCGGTATTCACTAAGGAGAAGGATATTGAATGGTGTAAGGTGTGGGAAACAAGTAAGGAAGTTATGGAACCTATGACAATTAAAGAGGTGGAAGTACTGGCGCTTTTAAGAAATTTAAAAGTGGATAAATCTCCAGGTCCTGACCGGATATTCCCCAGGACCTTGAGGGAAGTTTGTGTAGAGATAGCAGGAGCTCTGACGGAGATCTTTCAGATGTCATTAGAAACGGGGATTGTGCCGGAGGATTGGCGTATTGCTCATGTGGTTCCATTGTTTAAAAAGGGTTCTAGAAGTAAGCCTGGCAATTATAGACCTGTCAGTTTGACATCAGTGGTGGGTAAATTAATGGAAAGTATTCTTAGAGATAGTATTTATAATTATCTGGATAGACAGGATCTGATTAGGAGTAGCCAGCATGAATTTGTGCGTGGAAGGTCATGTTTGACAAACCTTATTGAATTTTTTGAAGTAGTTACGAGGAATGTTGAAGAGGGTAAGGCAGTGGATGTAGTCTATATGGACTTCAGCAAGGCCTTTGACAAAGTTCCACATGGAAGGTTAGTTAAGAAGGTTCAGTCGTTAGGTATTAATGCTGGAGTAATAAAATGGATTCAACAGTGGCTAGATGGGAGATGCCAGAGAGTAGTGGTGGATAATTGTTTATCGGGATGGAGGCCGGTGACTAGCGGGGTGCCTCAGGGATCTGTTTTGGGCCCAATGTTGTTGTAATATACATAAATGATCTGGATGATGGGGTGGTAAATTGGATTAGTAAGTATGCCGATGATACTAAGGTAGGAGGTGTTGTGGATAATGAGGTGGGTTTTCAAAGCTTGCAGGGAGATTTATGCCGGTTAGAAGAATGGGCTGAACGTTGGCAGATGGAGTTTAATGCTGAGAAGTGTGAGGTTCTACATTTTGGCAGGAATAATCCAAATAGAACATACAGGGTAAATGGTAGGGCATTGAGGAATGCAGTGGAACAGAGAGATCTAGGAATAACAGTGCATAGTTCCCTGAAGGTGGAGTCTCATGTAGATAGGGTGGTGAAGAAGGCTTTTGGAACGCTGGCCTTTATAAATCAGAGCATTGAGTACAGAAGTTGGGATGTAATGTTAAAATTGTACAAGGCATTGGTAAGGCCAAATTTGGAATATTGTGTACAGTTCTGGTCACCGAATTATAGGAAAGATATCAATAAATTAGAGAGAGTGCAGAGACGATTTACTAGGATGTTACCTGGGTTTCAGCACTTAAGTTACAGAGAAAGGTTGAACAAGTTAGGTCTCTATTCATTGGAGCGTAGAAGGTTGAGGGGGGATTTGATCGAGGTATTTAAAATGTTGAGAGGGATAGATAGAGTTGACGTGAATAGGCTGTTTCCATTGAGAGTAGGGGAGATTCAAATGAGAGGACATGATTTGAGAGTTAGGGGGCAAAAGTTTAAGGGAAACACGAGGGGGTATTTCTTTACTCAGAGAGTGATAGCTGTGTGGAATGAGCTTCCTGTAGAAGTAGTAGAGGCCAGTTCAGTTGTGTCATTTAAGGTAAAATTGAATAGGTATATGGACAGGAAAGGAGTGGAGGGTTATGGACTGAGTGCGGGTAGGTGGGACTAGGTGAGATTAAGAGTTCGGCACGGACTAGGAGGGCCGGAATGGCCTGTTTCCGTGCTGTGATTGTTATATGATTATATGGTTATAAAGCAGTTTTCTTGCTGCTTCAGAAATTGCCAGTATATGTTGTTGATGTTTGCTTGTCTACTCAACAGGAGGGGGTCGGTGACACCTCAGATTCTTACGCATATGATGGAAATAGAGTTCGCAAGTGGAATGTTACCACCACTAATTATGGGAAAGTAAGTGACTTGTGGATTTAGAGTTCAGTATGTGTCAGTGTTAAGATAAATACATTTGTCATATTTTTTGTTTTTTACTTCCACAAATGTGCATGCTATCTCTTTCTACTCCTGCAGGTGTGCACTCTTGTGCTCACTCTATCTTTTTTTCTACATCCAATCCTTTTACTTTCTTTCAGTTACCAAATATTGTTTATTCTCTCTTCATCCTCATTTTTGCCTTCATCTTTCTCCAGGTTCTGGAAGCTTATGGGAGTGTGTTGACCATTGCTGCCCAGTAGACAATGAGTTTGCTGTTATAATCTCTAAGCACTCCCCCCCCCCCCCCCCCCAGATTGGCAGAGATTGTGCTTGGTGTACTGAAGAATGTGGTGAATTGTTTTCAGGGTTACATTGCTTGCTTGATAAAATATTTGTTTTACAGATATTCTCTGTGATGCACACTCTCTTGCAAACTTCAGAGGAGGAGTCAATGATCACTTGCAGCTCAGACTCTGAGTGTGCTTATGTGCGGCACATACTGCACCTTACTACTGTAGTGTAGTGGTTAGTGTGACACTACTACAGTTTGGGGCATTGGAGTTTGGAGTTCCTTCTCAGTGTCCTCTGTAACCTTCTCCCTGTGGAATGCGTGGGTTTTCTCTGGGCCCTCCACTGTCCTGCCACAGTCTAAAGACGTACCAGATAGGTTAACTGGTCATTGTAAATTGTCTCTTGATTAGGTTATGGTTAAATTGGGGTTGTTGGGGGTTGCTGGATGTTGGGGTTCAAAGAGCCGGATAAATGACTGAGCTTGGCGTGACCTTGGTTCTAGTGTGGTGATGACCAAGGCTGAGCAATTTCCTGCTCAGCCTGTACCTTTGCCACACTCAATCATGATATGGCGAGATGATTGACATCTAGTATCTGACAATGGAATGTTAAAGCAAATTTAGTTTTCTTTGCAAACTATTGTCTATACTTCATTTTTTTTTTCAGGCTTGGGCAGCTGGAGATATTGTGACTTGTGTGATAGACCTGGACGAAGGGAAGATTGGCTTTTGCCTGTGAGTAGAGTGTTAAATATTCATTGCTTAATTGGGTACTGAATCTGAAGCCGGTATTCAAGAGCAACAAGGAACCCTGTTCCAAAATGCTGATATTCAACGGTTTTTGCAGATGATGTTCACGAATGGGTATTTTGGGTATGGTCCCTTATTCTTGCACTCATCAGTTATTCTGATGAAGGCGATGAAGTTGATGAAAATGGCATTAAAATAAATTGTCTAAGATTGTTGCTTCCTAAGGATCCAGTGGTTTCTGTTGAATTTTATTGCATCAAAGTACTGTCACTTTTAATATTTGTGAGAACCATGCAATTGCAGACAACTATTTGACATAAATATTCTCCGGTACTTAGATATGCTACTCTGGATGGAAGTATCAATCCTTTTTGTTTGTGTATTAATGTCATGTTTGATGCCAATGCATGTTGAACTCCTTTAAGTTAAGGTGATAATTTTCTGAAGAGCCACCAAACTTCTCACCCTTTAATTTTTTTCATATCAAGATTGACAACAAGGTCCTCAACTTTGGAGCTGCCTCTCACTTAAGACCAGTGTCCACATGGTTTCATCTTTTCCTGCTTTGACTCACTGTCAAATCCATGGAAATTAGATACAACACGTCAAGTACAAGAAATTGTTGTTGAACTAAATCGATGCATTCACATTATTCACAATTCCTGTTGTCTGCATTTAAAGCAATGCACTGAAATTCTGAAATCAAAAGCAGAAGCTGAACGTACACAGTAGGTCAGTATAAGACCATAGGATATAGGGGCAGAATTAGGCTATTTGGTCCATTGAGTCTGCTCGGCCATTTCATCATGGCTGATCCTTTTTCCTTTCAGCCCCAATCTCCTGCCTTCTCCCCATATCCCTTCATGCCTTGACCAATCAGTAATCTATCATCTTCTGCCTAAATATTCTGAAAGACTTCTTCCTTCACAGCTGCCCATGGCAACGAATTCCACAGATTCACCACTCTCTGGCTAAAGAAATTCCTTTCCAACTCCATTCTAAAAGGACATCTTTGTATTCTTCCTTTGCTCCCGTCACTTTCTTACTCCAACTCCTCATCTTTTAGCTAGTCTTGATGAATGGTTTCAACCCGGAAAGTCAACTCTACTCTTTTTCATAGATGCTTCCTGGCCTGCTGAATTCCTCCAGCATTTTCTGTGTGTCCCCTGTGTTCTGAGGCTGTGTCCTCTGGTCCTAGATTCTCTCACCATAGGAAATAACCTCTCCACATCCACTTTATCAAGCCCTTTCACTATTTGTTAAGTTTCAATGAGGTCACCTCTCATTCTATTGAATTCTAGCGAATACAGGCCCAGAGCCATCAATTGCTCTATATATGCAAACTGTTCAACCCTGGAATCATTTTTGTGAACCCTTTAGAACTCTCTCCAGTGTTAGCACATCCTTTCTAAGATTAGAGGCCCAAAACTGCTCACAATACTCTAAGAGAGGCCTCACTTGTCATTTATAAAGCCTCAACCTCATCCTTGCATTTATATTTTTAGTCTTCTTGAAATGAATACAAACATCGCACTTGCCTTCCTCACCACAGACTCAACCCGCAAATTAACCATTAGGGAGTCTTGCATGAGAACTCCCAAGTCCATTTGCGCCTCAGCTTTTTGAATTTTTTCTCCTTTTGGAAAATAGTCTACCCTTTTATTTCTTCTACCAAACTGCATGACCATACACTTCCCGACACTGTATTCCATCTGTCACTTTTTTGCCAATTCTCCTTATCTGTTTAAGCCCTTCTGTAGTCTCTCTACTTCCTCATAACTACCTGCCCTTCCACTGCAAACCTTGCCACAAAGCTATCAATCCATCATCCAAGGCAGTGACATGTAATGTAAAAAGAAGTGATCCCAACATCACTGGTTACTGACAGCCAACCAAGAAAGGCTCCTGCCAATCAACCACTGCTTTATCCTTGCTGGGATCTTTCCTGTAACACCATGGGCTCTTAACTTGTTAAGCAGCCTCATGTGTGGCACCTTGTCAAAAGTCTTCTGAAAATTCAAGTGCTCTACATCAATTGATTCTCCTTTGTCCTACATAGAACATGGAACATAGAACAATACAGCACAGTAAAGGCCCTTTGGCCCACAATGTTGTGCCGACCCTTAAACCCTGCCTCCCATATATCACACACTTTAAATTCCTCCATATACCTGTCTAGTAGTCTCTTAAATTTCACTAGTGTATCTGACTCCACCAGTGACTCAGGCAGTGCATTCCACGCATCAACCACTCTCTGAGTAAAAAACCTTCCTCTAATATCCCCCTTGAACTTTCCACCCCTTACCTTAAAGCCATGTCCTCTTGTACTGAGCAGTGGTTCCCTGGGGAAGAGGTGCTGGCTGTCCACTCTATCTATTCCTCTTAATATCTTGTATACCTCTATCATGTCTCCCCTCATCCTCCTTCTCGCCAGAGAGTAAAGTCCTAGCTCCCTTAATCTCTGATTATAATGCACACTCTCTAAACCAGGCAGCATCCTGGTAAATCTCCTCTGTACCCTTTCCAGTGCTTCCATATCCTTCCTATAGTGAGGCGACCAGAACTGGACACAGTACTCCAAGTGTGGCCTGACCAAACTTTTATAGACCTGCATCATTACCCCGCGACTCTTAAACTCTATCCCTTGACTTATGAAAGCTACCACTCCATAAGCTTTCTTAACCACCCTATCTACCTATGAGGCAACTTTCAGTGATCTGTGGACATGTGTCCCCAGATCTCTCTGCTCCTCCACACTACCAAGTATCCTGCCATTTACTTTGTACTCTGCCTTGCAGTTTGTCCTTCCAAAGTGTACCACCTCACACTTCTCCAGGTTGAACTCCATCTGCCACTTCTCAGCCCACTTCTGCATCCTATCAATGTCGCTCTGCAATCTTAGACAATCCTCTACACCATCCACAACACCACCAACCTTTGTGTCGTCTGCAAACTTGCCAACCCACCCTTCCACCCCCAGATCCAGGTCATTACTAAAAATCACGAAAAGTAGAGGTCCCAGAACCGATCCTTGTGGGACACCACTAGTCACAACCCTCCAATCCGAATGTACTCCCTCCACCACGACCCTCTGCTTTCTGCAGGCAAGCCAATTCTGAAACCACCTGGCCAAACCTCCCTGGATCCCATGCCTTCTGACTTTCTTAATAAGCCTACTGTGTGGTACCTTGTCAAATGCCTTACTAAAATCCATGTAGGTCACATCCACTGCACTACCCTCATCTATATGCCTGGTCACCTCCTCCAAGAGCTCTATCAGGCTTGTTAGACACCCTTCACAAAGCCAAGCTGACTGTCCCTGATCAGACCATGATTTTCTACATGCCCATAGATTCTATCTCTAAGAATCTTTTCCAAAAGCTTTCCCACCACAGACGTAAGGCTCACTGGTCTATAATTACCCAGACTATCCCTGCTACCTTTTTTGAACAAGGGGACAACATTCACCTCCCTCCATTCCTCCAGTACCATTCCCGTGGACAACAAGGACATAAAGATCCTAGCCAGAGGCTCAGCAGTCTCTTCCCTCACCTCGTGGAGCAGCCTGGGAAATATTCCGTCAGCCCCGGGGACTTATCCGTCCTAATGTATTTTAACAACTCCAACACCTCTTCTGCCTTAATATCAACATGCTCCAGAACATCAACCTCACTCATATTGTCCTCACCGTCATCAAGTTCCCTCTGATTGGTGAATACTGAAGAGAAGCATTCATTGAGGACCTTGCTCACTTCCACAGCCTCCAGGCACATCTTCCCATCTTTACCTTTAATCGGTCCTATCTTCACTCCTGTCAACCTTTTGTTCTTCACATAATTGAAGAATGTCTTGGGGTTTTCCTTTATCCTGCTCGCCAAGGCCTTCTCATTCCCCCTTCTTGCTCTCCTCAGCCCCTTCTTAAGCTCCTTTCTTGTTACCCAACGTTCCTCAATAGACTCATCTGATCCTTGCTTCCTAAACCTCACGTATACTGCCTTCTTCCATCTGACTAGATTCTCCACCTCACCTGTCACCCATGGTTCCTTCACCCTACCATTCTTTATCTTCCTCACCGGGACAAATTTATCCCTAACATCCTGCAAAAGATCCCTAAACATCGACCACATGTCCATAGTACATTTCTCTGCAAAAACATCATCCCAATTCACACCCACAAGTTCTAGTCTTATAGCCTCATAATTTGCCCTTCCCCAATTAAAAATTTTCCTGTCCTTTCTGATTCCATCCTTTTCCATGATAATGTTAAAGGCCAGGGAGCGGTGGTCACTGTCCCCCAGATGCTCACCCTCTGAGAGATCTGTGACCTGACCCGGTTCGTTACCCAATACTAGATCTAGTATGGCATTCCTCCTAGTCGGCCTGTCAACATACTGTGACAGGAATCCATCCTGGACGCACTTAACAAACTCTGCCCCGTCTAAACCATTGGAACTAATCAGGTGCCAGTCAATATTAGGGAAGTTAAAGTCACCCATGATAACAACTCTGTTATTTTTGCACCTTTCCAAAATCTGCCTCCCAATGTACTCCTCGGTATCTCTGCTGCTACCAGGGGGCCTATAGAATACTCCCAATAGAGTAACTGCTCCATTCCTGTTCCTGACTTCTACCCATACTGACTCAAAAGAGGATCCTGCTACATTACCCACCCTTTCTGTAGCTGTAATAGTATCCCTGACCAGTAATTCCACCCTCCTCCCCCTTTCCCCCCCATCTCTATCCCTTTTAAAGCACTGAAATCCAGGAATATTGAGAATCCATTCCTGCTCAGGTGCCAGCCAAGTCTCTGTAATGGCCACTACATCATAATTCCATGTATGTATCCAAGCTCTCAGTTCATCACCTTTGTTCCTAATGCTTCTTGCATTGAAGTACACGCACTTTAGCCCTTCTACCTTACTACCTTTACACCCTTTATTCTGTTTCTCTTTCCTCAAAGCCTCCTTATATGTTAGATTAGGCTTTACTCCATGCACTATACTTGCAGCTCTTACATGACCTTTATCCTCCTCCACCTCACCATCTGCTCTAACACCCTGGTTCCCCTCCCCCTGCAAATCTAGTTTAACCCCCCCCCGGAGCAGCACTAACAAACCTTCCCGCAAGGATGTTAGTTGCCCTCCAGTTCAGGTGCAACTCGTCCCGTCGGAACAGGTCCCACCTTCCCGGGAACAAGGCCCAGTGTCTTTTCTGTTTGTTGTTTCTTCGAAGAATTCCAAAAGATTTGTCAGGCAAGATTTTCTCTTGAGAAACCATCCTGACTATGGCCTATTTTATCATGTGCCTCCAAATACACTGAAACCATATCTTTAATAATTGTCTCCAGCATCTTCTCAACCACTGAGGTCAGACTTGCTGGCCTATAGTTTCCTTTCTTTTGCCCCTCTCCCTGCTTGAAGAGTGGAGTGACATTCACAATTTTCCAGTCTTTTGCAACCATTCCAGAATCCAGTCTTTCTTGAAAGATTATTAATGCCTCCACAATCTCTTCAGCCACCTCTTTCAAGATTCTGAGGTCCTGGTATTTATGTAGAAACGTTTGTACCTGCAGACCTTTCAGTTTTCCAAGAACCTTCTTTCTAGTAATGGTAACTTTACATTCAGTCTGACCCTGGAGATTCCACCATACTGCTAGTGTCTTCCACAGTGAAGACTGAGACAAACTACTTATTCAGTTTGTCCATTATTTCCTTATCCCCTATTACTACCTCTCCAGCTTCGTTTTCCAGTGGTCTGATTTCCACTCTCGCCTCTCTTTTATATTTTATGTATCTGAAGAAACTTTGGGTATCCTCTTTAATATTATTGGCCAGCTTACTTTTGTATTCCATCTTTTCTTAATTACTTTTTTTGTTGCCTTCCGTTGGTGTTTAAAATCTTCCCAGTCCTCTAACTTTCCAGTAATTTTCGCTCTATTTTATGCCCTCTGTTTGGCTTTTATGTTGGCTTTGACTTCTCTTCTTTGCCATGGTTGTGTCATCTTGCCTTTTGAATACTCCTTCCTTTTTGGGATGCAATACTTCTTCCGAATTGTTTCCAGGAATTTCAGCCATAGCTCCTCCGCCATCATCCCTGCTGGTGTTCTTTTCCAATTGTTCGTGCCTCTGTAATTCCCTTTACTCCATTGCAATATGGATACATCTGACTTAAGCTTCTCCTTCTCAATTTTCAGGGTGAATTTGATCATATTATGATCACTTTCCCTAAGGGTTCTTTTACCTTGAGCTTTCTAATCGATTCTGCTTCATTGCACAACACCCACTCCAGAACAGCTGGTCCACCAGTGGGCTCCAACCTCAATGTTCTAAAAAGCCATCTTGTAGGCATTCTAGAAATAACCCCTTTTGGGATCCAGCAACAACCTTTTTTTCCCCCCAATCTACCTGCATATTGAAAACCCTCATGACTATTGTAACATTGTAACTATTGTAACTATTTGACATGCATTTTCTATCTCCCATTGTAATTTGTAAGCCACATCCTTGTTATTGTTTGAAGTTTGTATACCACTCCCATCAGGCTCTTTTTGTCCTTGCAGTTCCTTTGATCTACTCACGATTCAATACCCTCTAACCCATCTCTTACTAATGATTTGATGTAACTTTTTACCAACAGGGCCATGCCACCCCCACTACATACCTGTTGTCCTTTTGATACAGTATGTGTCCTTGGACGTTAAGCTTCCGGTTATGGTTTTCCTTCAGCCGTGATTCAGTGATGCCTACAACATCATGCATGCCAATCTGCAACTGTGTCACAAGTTAATTTACCTTGTTCTGTATACTGTGTGCATTCAAATGTAGCACATTCAGTCCTGTATTCACTCTTTTTGATTTTTGTCTGTCCTGTTGACTGCAATGTTGCCTTATCAGACACTCCTTGCTAGGAGTCTCCCTGTAGACTGCTTTTGTTTGTAAACCAACTACCTCCAGCACTATCACTCCAGTTCCAGTAAATTAAAAAGCAGAACCAAAAGGTGGTAATTTCTGGATTACTACCTGAGCCACATGCAAATTGGCTTACGGTCAAGAAAATTAGAGAGTTAAATGCGTAGCTCAAGGATTGATGTGGGAGAAGTGGGTTTGAGTTCATGAGAAATTGGCACCAGGAAGGAGCTGTACCAGTGGGACGGGCTCCACCTGAACTGTGATGGGATCTGGATCCTAGTGAATCACATAATTAAGGCTGTGGATAGGGCTTTAAACTGAATAGTAGGAGGTGGGTTCAACAGATTGGAGAAGTATGGATAAAATAAAAAAGTGTGGATAGAGGTAAAATAAAAGCAAAAGATAAAAAGAGAAAAGTAAGAGCGGAGTGAAGAAAAGTCAAGTGCAAAAGAGTAAAAGATTACAAGATTTTAAAAGCACAATGAGTGTAAGAGCACTTTTTCTGAATGCCTGTGGTATTTGAAACAAGGTCAGTGAAATTGTGGCACAAATCAGTACAAAAAGGGGTATGATTTTAAAGAGACGTAGTTGCAGGATCGAGAGGATTGGGTATTAAATATCCAAGTATATCAGGTAGTACAGAAGGATAAGCAGGAAGGTAAGGGAGATGGGGTCGTGCTCTGAAATAAAGGTGTCATCAGGGTGATAGTGAGAGACAGTATAAGATCTAAGGAGCAGAATGTTGAATCCATCTGGGTAGCGATCAGGAATAGTAAAGGGAAAAAAATCACTGTTGGGAGTTCAAGCAACACACACAAAAACCTGGTGGAACGGAGCAGGCCAGGCAGCATCTATAAGAAGAAGTACAGTTGACGTTTCGGGCTGAGACTCTTCGTCAGGACTAACTGAAAGAAGAGATAGTAAGAGATTTGAAAGTGGGAGGGAGAGATCCGAAATGATAGGCGAAGACAGGAGGGGGAGGGATGAAGCTCAGAGCTGGAAAGTTGATTGGCAGAAGGGAATCACAGCTGGAGAAGGGAGAGAATTATGGGACGGGAGGCCATGGGAGAAAGAAAAGGGGAGGAGAGCACCAGAGGGAGATGGAGAGCAGGCAAGGAGTAATTGTGAGGTGGACAGAGAGAGAAAAAAGAGAGAGAAAAGAACAAAAAGGGGAAATAAATAAATAAATAGATAAATGAGGGATGGGGTAAGAAGGGGAGGGGGTCATTAACAGGAGTTAGAGAAATCAATGTTCATGCCATCAGGTTGGAGGCTACCCAGACGGAATATAAGGTGTTGTTCCTCCAACCTGAGTGTGGTTTCATCTTGACAGTAGAGGAGGCCATGGATAGACATATCAGAATGGGAATGGGACGTGGAATTAAAATGTGTGGCCACTGGGAGATCCTGCTTCCTCTGGTGGAGAGAGCGTGGGTGTTCAGCGAAACAGTCTCCCAGTCTGTGTCGGGTCTCACCAATATATAAAAGGCCACACCGGGAGCACCAGCCGACTCACAGGTGAAGTGTTGCCTCACCTGGAAGGACTGTCTGGGGCCCTGAATGGTGGTGAGGGAGGAAGTGTAAGGGCAGGTATAGCACTTGTTCCACTTACAAGGATAAGTGCCAGGAAGGAGATCGGTGGGAAGGGACGGGGGGTCGAATGGACAAGGGAGTCGCGTAGGGAGCGATCCCTGTGGAATGCAGAAAGAAGGGTGGAGGGAAAGATGTGCTTGGTGGTGGGATCCTGTTGGAGGTGGCGGAAGTTACGGAGAATTGTATGTTGGACCCGGAGGCTGGTGGGGTGGTAGGTGAGGACAAGGGGAGCCCTAACCCTAAGTGGGGTGGCGGGAGGATGGGGTGAGAGCAAATGTGTGTGAAATGGGAGAGAAGCGTTTGACAGCGGAGTTGACAGTGGAGGAAGGGAAGCTCCTTTCTTTAAAAAAGGAAGACATCTCCTTCGTCCTGGAATGAAAAGCCTCAACCTGAGAGCAGATGCGACAGAGATGGAGGAATTGCGAGAAGGGGATGGCATTTTTACAAGAGGAAGGGTGGGTAGAGGAATAGTCCAGGTAGCTATGAGAGTCCGTAGGCTTATAGTAGGTATAAGTAGATAAGCTGTCTCCAGAGATAGAGACAGAAAGATCAAGAAAGGGGAGGGAGGTGTCGGAGATGGACCAGATAAATTTGAGGGCAGGGTGAAAGTTGGAGGCAACGTTAATGAAGTCAACGAGCTCAGCATGCGTGCAGGAAGCAGCGCCAATGCAGTCGTCGATGTAGCGAAGGAAAAGTGGGTACCCGTATAGGCTTGGAACGTGGACTGTTCCACAAAGCCAACAAAAAGGCAGGCATAGCTGGGACCCATACGGGTACCCATGGCTACACCTTTGGTTTGGAGGAAGTGGGAGGAGCCAAAAGAGAAATTATTATTTTATTTTATTTTTTAAATTTTTTAATTAGTTTTTCAAAACATTTTACAAAATTAAAAACCCCAAATCCCAATGAGGAGCATTAATACAGAGCAAGGTTAAGCAGCCAAAAGAGAAATTATTAAGAGTAAGGACTAATTCCACTAGACAGAGGAGAGACTAGGTGGTAGAGCGGAACTGGAATCCAAAAAGAAGTGGAGAGCTTCCTGGTGGGGGATGGAGGTATATAGGGACTGGCCACCAAATAATAACATTACAGTGGCGCAGGCAATAAACAGAAATATTTGAGGCATGTAAAAATGGAAAAGCAGTTATCATGGGGGACTTTAACTTGCTGATAAATTGGGTGAATCAAGTTGGTCAAGCCAGTCTTAAGGAGGACTTCATAGAATGCATCCGTGATGGCTTTCTTGAACAGCATGTTACTGAACCTACAAGGAAATGTGCTGTCTTAAATTTGGTCCTGTGCAATGAGACTGGTAAAATTAGTGATCTTGTAGTTAGGGATCCTCTTGGAAAAATTGATTACAGTATGATTTAGTTTAAACCACTCCCAACAGCTCTAGCATTGCAGAGAGAGATAAAACAAATCAGTTTTCCAGAACTATACTTGCTGGGGTGAGGTCGTATGACTTCACCCCATCAAGTCATATGACTTGCATTTAGATTGTGCCTCTTCTGTTTGATTTACGTGGTGTTAGTAGCAAGGCTCTAGGTCATGTTTAACTGACCAGGCTCTATTGATAGCAAGTAAAAAAGACTGAGCTACTATTACAGATGGATGACTGGTAGAAATGACCAGGTATGATACTGACAGAAAGAAAGAAAAAGACTTTGCAGTTAAAACCTATTCTGATATAGTCCCTCTGTATCTCTGTAATCTCTTCCATCTTAAATCCTTTGAGATATCTGCTATCTTAATATCTTACTGGCATTATGGTATCATTTTCAACTGACGGATCTCTAATCTGTGTAATTTCATCCTGAAACCTTTATGCTTGTCAACCTCTCAATTCTCCTTAAATCTACTTCTGAACAAACCTTTGGTCATCTGCCTTCTACATAGCTCATTCTGCAGCTAATATGTTAATATTCTCATGAAGTACCCGATGGCAAAGATGTTAATGGAGGCATCGTTGCTATTTGTTTTCTCACAAATTGTGAAAAGTTGAAAGTGCTCATTCTGGTGGCCTTCCCACCATTTTCCTCTGCCCCACCCCCATGACCTGCTCACCATCACCCTCCAGTTTCTCCCCTACTTCCTTATAACTCCACTGTCCTATCAGATTCCTTCTTTGCGCTGTCTACCTCTTTCACCTCTCAAATCCCAGTTATTCACATCATGCAGTCCTCCCCTAACTACCCACCTACCTCTTAATTGGTGTCACCTATCACCTGCCAACTTGTACTCCTCCCCCCACCCCATTTTTAAAATTCTGGCTTCTGCCCCCTTTCTTTCCGGTTCTGATAAGGGGTCTCAGCCTGAAACGTAGACTGTTTCTTCGTCTTCATAGGTGCTGCCTGACCTGCCAAGTTTCTCCAGCATTTGTGTGTGTTGCTCAAAATTTACACCTGCAGAATCTCTTGTGTTTAAAATGTTTTTCAGTTATTTTCTGATTACTTTGGGTGTGGATGATCAATTTCACAGGAAATTTAAAAGGAAAAATACATTGAAAGCATTTCGGTGCTTTCATAGCTTCTGAATTTTGGATTGTGTATTATGACAGTTCTATACCTAGACATTGCAATAATGATTGGATCATTCCCCTACCAATCAAATTTTGCTGCCACTTTGCCACAAATAACTGAGATTTTATTTCATGATACAGTTTTTAAAAAAATTCCTCACTCAATGCAGTTTCAAAGGTACATTTAGTATCAGAGAAATGTATACAAAATATACATGCTGAAATGTTTTTTCTTTGCAACCATCCACAAAACAAGAGGAGTGCCCCAAAAATGAGTGATAGTTAAATGTTAGGTCCCCAAAGACCCCCCCCCCAGCTGCCCTCCCTCCTGCATGTATGCGGCAGCCGAGAAACATCCGCACCCACCACCCGAGCACTCAAGTGTGAGCAAAGTAGCAGCAAAGACACAGACTTGCAGTACTCCAAAGACTACTCATTCACCCGGTATTCGACACACTACAAGCTCTGTCTCTCTCCCTGATAAGGGTAAAAGAACTCACTTAACAAATAACTCACTGGTTTACGATGTTAAAAGTCTGTTGCGTTGCTTTTTCCGAGCTCTGTGCCCAAAGATCTTGGGTCTCTGGGCACACAGCCTTAGATCTTCCATTTCCCACAACACATCGATCTCCTGCCCGGACAGCAACCTCCGATTCTCCCCATCTCCAGAGCCCCAAAATCTTGGACCTCCAAAGGCGAGGAAAGCTCTTAGGCTGCACTCTTGGCGTACTAAATAGCGGCAGTTGTGAAACCCCGACAATGGGTCCCATTCCCGCAAAGAACCGTAGTCAGTGTATATGCAGGTCAAGGTCTTCAAAAGAACCCTGAAAGGGGGGGAAAAGGGAAAAATAGAGATATTAAAGGTGGAAATAGAGCTGTTTCTGAAGATTCAAACAAAGGAGTTGCCGTTAGGCGCCATTGATTCTCCTAAGCTCTTCTAACTCTTCTAAGTTCTTCTAAGCTTCTGGTGATATTAGCCAAGTAAATTATATTCTTTCTCATTTGGAGAGGCTGTTTGTTCTCAACGTGTTTAGACAGAATTTGTTTTATGAGTAGATTGACTTTACACAATCAGCTATTTACTGTGTGTCCAGACATACACTTTGTTCATTTTATTTACAGTTTATTGACTGACAGTAAATTGTAGACCCTCTGTAATTTTTTAAACTTTTTTCAGAGATTTCCAAGTAAGTGCAATTAGTAAAAACAACCAGTGATTATAAAGTCACCGGGGGTAATGGCTGGTATTGTAGGCCTGTTTCTTGTATAATGTCTTTAAAACCATTTCAAGAGGTTATGGAAAATATAGTACCAGTAAATACAATTTTCTCTTAAAATCCATTATCAGTTGATTTTGAACAAATTATGATGGAATCATGAGGTAAGGTATATTCTTTGGAGAAGGCATGCAATATAGCAAAAATTAATGGGAAGTTAGACGATTGGGAAGTTTTTAAAAACAGCAGAAGGCAACTGAAAATGCAATAAGGAGAAAAAAGATGAAATATGAAGGTAAGCTAGCCAACAATATAAAAAAGGATATCAGCATTTTTTTCAGGTACATAAAGAGTAGAAGACAGCTGAGAGTGGATATCAGACTACTAGAAAATTAATCTGGAGAAGTAGTAATGGAGGATTAAAGAAATGGTGAGCGAACTCAATAACTATTTTGACTCGGTGTTTGCTGTGGAAGACACCAGTAGTATGCTAGAAATTTGAAAGTGTCAGGGCAGAAGTGAGTGTAGTTGCTGTTACAAAGGAGAAAGTACTTAGGAAGCTGAAAGGTCTAAAGGTAGATAAATCACTTGGACCAGATGGTTTACACCCCAGGGTTCTGAAAGTGGTAGCTGAAGAGATTATGGAGGCATTAGCAGTCATATTTTAAGAATCACTAAATTCTGGAATGGTTCCGGAGGACTGGAAAATTGCAAATGTCACTCCACTCTTTAAAAGGGAGGGTGGCAAAGATAGGAAATTATTGGAAAACGTTGGAATCCATTATTAAGAATAAGGCTTTGGAGTACTTGAAGGCACATAATAAAATAGGCCAAAGTTGTCATCATTTCAGGAGAATGATGCTGACAAATTGCCTGACAAATCTGTTGGAATTCTTTGAGGAAATAACAGACGGGATTGACAAAGGGAAGTCAGTGGATGTTGTTTACTTGGATTTTCAAAAGACCTTTGACAAGGTACCTCACATGAGGTTGCTAAACAAGATAACAGCCCATAGTATCTTGCAGGAAAGATACTAACATGGATAGAAGATTGGCTGAGCGGCAGGAGAGAGAGAGGGGGAATAAAGGGGGCCTTTTCTGGTTGGCTGCCGGTGTGTCGTAGAGGTTGGTGTTGAGACTGCTTCTTTTCATGTTACTCGTCAATGATTTGGATGATGGCTTTGTGGCCAAGTTTGCATATGATACAAAAATAGGTGGATGAGCAGGAATGGCTGAAGAAGCAAGGAGTCTGCAGAATAATTTAGACAGATTAGGCACTGAACAAAGAGGTGGCAGATGGAAGATAGTGTATAGAAGTGTATGGTCAGTGTTAAGGATGGCAAATGCAGTGTTAGCATTCATTTTGGGAGGATTTGAATATAACTGCAAGGATATAATGCTGAGACTTTATAAGGTATTGGTCTGACTGCATTTTGAGCAATTTTGTGTCCGTATCTACGAAAGAATATGCTGGCAATGGAGGGATCCAGAGGAGGTTCATGAGAATGATCTCAGGAATGAAAGGGTTTATGCCTGAGGAGTGTTTGATTTCTCTGGGCCTGTACTCTCTGGAATTTGGAGGAATGATGGGGGGGGGGGCGATCTCCTTGAAACATATTGAATATTGAAAATGCTAATTAGATTGGATGTGGAGTGGATGTTTCCTTTTGTGGGTAAATCTAGGTGTAGAGGGCACAGCCTCAGAATAGAAGAATATCCCTTTAGAATGGAGATGAGGAGGAATTTCTTTAGCCAGAGGGTGGTGAATCTGTTGAATTCATTGCCGCAGATGGCAGTGAGAGGGAGGCCAAGCCATTGGTATATATTTAAAGCAGAGGTTGATAGGTTCTTGATTTGTTGGGGTGTTAATGGTTATGGGGAGAGGGCAGGAGAATGTTTTGAGAGCAATAATAAATCATCTCTGATTGAAGGAGTGGACTTGTTGGGCCAAATGGCCTGATTCTGCTCTTGTGCCTTCTGATCTTATAGTCTCGTATTTTTAGTTCAGACATTAATGTATGTGCGACAGAGCTGAAAATCTTGATTATTTTCCTTTACGTGTAAAACCATTCAGGGAGGTACGCAGACCTTCCTGGCAATCTAGTTATAATATATAGCAAAATTGCATAATGAAAATATAACATAAGGAATACCATTGGGATTTTAGGACTAATCAAAATAAATCAGGACTAAATCAGAACATTGACTATAGGAGTTGGGATGTAATGTTAAAATTGTACAAGTCATTGGTAAGGCCGAATTTGGAGTATTGTGTACAGTTCTGGTTACCAAATTATAGGAAAGATGTCAACAAAATAGAGAGAGTACAGAGGAGATTTACTAGAATGTTACCTGGGTTTCAGCACCTAAGTTACAGAGAAAGGTTGAACAAGTTAGGTCTTTATTCTTCGGAGCGTAGAAGGTATGAGGGGGATAGATAGAGTTGACGTGGATAGGCTTTTTCCATTGAGAGTAGGGGAGATTCAAACAAGAGGACATGAGTTGAGAGTTAGGGGGCAAAAGTTTAAGGGTAACATGAGGGGGAATTTCTTTACTCAGAGAGTGGTAGCTTTGTGGAATGAGCTTCTGGTAGAAGTGGTAGAGGCAGGTTCGAAATTGTCATTTAAAAACAAATTGGATAGGTATGTGGACAGGAAAGGAATGGAGGGTTATGGGCTGAGTGCAGGTCGGTGGGACTAGGTGAGAGTAAGCGTTCGGCAAGGACTAGAAGGGCCGAGATGGCCTGTTTCCGTGCTGTAATTGTTATATGGGATGCTGACATTGTTCCATTGCGTGTGGAAGAATATGCCTGTTAGAAGAATTGCTGTTCACCGTGGCTGGCAGTACATGACAAGTGAAGAGGCAGCATAGTGATTGTGATATGAGAGGTAGGTCCTTGTATATTTGGGAGGGGCCATCTGGGAAGAAGTGGTAGATGAATGTTTGTCCATGGTCTACTTTGAGGAGATTCATTCAGATACTGGTTCAGAGAGCAGCTGTTGTCAATGTGCAGCAGCATTACCACTAACTTGCAGTGGCAACTAATGTGTATTGTGAGTCAGTATGAGACTGTGAAGCTACTGGATTGTTATTGGTTCACTGATGTTCTTCAGGGAAGGAATCATCTACGTGTTACTCTAAATATATACTGTGGCTGACGCTTATTTAGCTGTTTTCAGGAGGTACCAGAGATTAACATTAAATTCCAGACAAAGATGGCCTTATCTATAAAATCTCACAGAGACATACCGTATAGCACAGAAACGGACTCTTGACAAGCCATTGTTGGATTAGAGTGTAGGATTATTACTTTTCTTGTAGTTTACCTTTCTTATGTTCGTTTGTATTTTTATGTAATCACCTATATATGTAACTTCAGTGAATTTCACCATTGAGATTCATTTTCTTGCAGGCATTTACAGGAAAATAAAGAAATACAATAGAATTTATGAAAAACTATACATGAAGACTGACAACCAAGCAAAAGAAATGAGGAGAAACAAACACAATGGTTTCTGCCATTTAATCAGAAAACATTTTTCTTTTAGCCCTATTTTTCCTTTGTTGGTTGAATGAGAATACCTGAATGAACACTTATTTATGTTCAGTTCATGGTCAATAATAGCATCCATTTTTGCCCGTGTTCTTAAACTGCTTCCAAATTTTGATTTAAATTACAAATCTTGTAACTTGTTTAGTTCCAAAGGTAAATCCACAATGACGCTTTCTAGTTATTTACCAACCATCTGTGAAGTAATGTTTGGTGTTTCAAAGTGCAGTGAAGTTGTGGATTAAGATTAAAACAATTTCAGTGGCAGCTGGATGATTTTTGGCTTTTCAATCAGTGGTGAATGTATGTGAAAGCCATTTCCTCAGTGTCATACCTAGGTTGTGGTCCATTTAAAGCAAGTTATTTGATTATCTTTATGATTTAAATGGCATAGTGCAGGAGTACTTTCATTAAATATACTGCATGTTAATAAGGAAAACAGAGAAACCATAAGATAAATGATGCACAGAATCCTTACTGGAGATGTACTCTATACTCATTAAAAGTGCAGCATCATTCAAATAAACTGTAGTATAAAATATAAGATGCAGGCATTCATAAAGTTTAACTCTTGGCAAACCAGGAAAAAGTATATTGGTGTATATATCATTCCAAGGAATATTAGGAGCAGCTTAGGCAAATTACACCACACAAGTCTCAGGCAATAACAATATCCAATAAGAGAGAATCCAGCTATCATTCCCAGACATTTAATGGCATTAACACTGAATTCCCTCACCGTTGATATGCTGGGGTAGGAAACTGGACTGGAGTAGCCATATACACAAATGGCTGCAAGAACAGTTTAGAGATTATGAATCCTGTGGTGAGTAACTCACCTCCTACCTCCCAATGCCTCTCCTTTCCTCTTTTCCCAACCATGATTCCCCTCTCCCACTGTCAGTCCACAATAGAGACCTATATCAGAATCACGTTTATCATCACTCACACATCATAAAATTTGTTTTATTTTGTGGCAGCAGAACAGTACAATACATAAAATTACTACAGTATTGTGTGAAAGTCTTAGGCACCTTCGTTACATATATGTGCCTTAGACTTTTGCACAGTACTGTATGTGCTAGTCCCAGGACAGATCCTCTGATATAATAATTTCAAGAATTTAAAGCCATCGACCCTCTCCACTTCTGATCCCCTAATGAAGGTGGCTCATGGATCTCTAGCAGCTTCATCCTGTAATTGATGATCAACCCTTTGGTTTTGCTCACGTTGAGTGAGAGGTTGTTGTGGCACCGTTCAACCAGATTTTCAACCTTCCTCCTATTTGCCATTTGTCACCAGCCTTGATTCAGGCAACAACATTTGTGTTGTCAGCAAACTTAAATATGGCATTGAAGCTGTACTTAGATTCACAGTCTTAAGTATTAAGTGAGTACAGCAGGGGACTAAGCACACAGCCTGTGCTAATGGTGATTGTGAAGGAGATGTTGTCAATCTGTTCTAACTGGGGTCTGCCAGTAAGGAAATTGAGGATCCAGTTGCACAGGGAGGTATCGAGCCTAGAACTTGGAGCTCAGTGATGTGTTTTGATTGGATTATAGTGGTAAATGCTGAGCTGTAAACAATGAGGAGCATCCTGGTGAATGCATCTTCGTTGTCCAGGTGTTTCAGAACTGAATGAAGAGCAAATCAAATTCAAGATCCAAGATTGTTTATGTCAGTCTTCAGTACACGAGTGTAAAGGAGAAGGAAAGGATTGTTGCTCTGGATCCAATGCAGCATAAAAAAAGCACAGTAAGCATTACAAACATATTAAGTATAAATGTAAAAACTATCCTATAAAACACTATGTACAATTAACTGATAAGTTTGGCTGTATATTCATAAAGTTAGCTTATATTCATAGAATGATTGTATGTACATAGGTTTGTTAGCTGTAAAAGTATCTAATCATAAAGTGACTGACAGGAAATGATAATGTGACAAAGTTACTCTTGGCAAGGGGAACACTTCTAGGTAGCAGCAGGACATATGTAAACAAGGATATGAAATCACATCTGCTGTTAACTTATTGTGAAGGTAGGCACATTAAAGTGGATCCAGGTCACTCCTCAGGTAGGAGTTGATATAAGATGAAGTAAGTGTTACTAGACAATAGTCATTAAGGCAGGTTACCACGTTCTTCTTGGGCATCAGTATGCTTGATGCCTGCTTGAAGCAGCTGGGTACCTCTTAATGCTGAAGTGAGATATTGAAGATGTCTGTAAACTCAACAAGTTGTTTCGCACAGGTCTTCACTACTTGGCCAGGTACACGGTCTGGGTTAGATGCTTTCTGTGGATTCACCCTCCTGAAGGATGCTTTCACCTCAGAGACCGCAATCACAGGGTTGTTGGGGCTGTGGGGGTTCGTGAGGATTCTTCAATGTTCTGTTGGTCAATGTGAGCATAAAAGTCTTTGAGAGAAACCTTGTTGCCATTTATATTGCTTGGTTTTGCTTTGTAGGAGGTGATGGCATTCAAGCCCTGCCAGAGTTGTTGAGCGTATCTGTATGATTCAAGTTTAGTCTGGAATAGCATGCGAGATCCAGAAATCATGCTTGGACCTTTTGTACTATCCTGTATCGCAGTGTAAACTTAAATTTGCCAATCTCTCTCCCCCCCCCCCCTCTCTCTCTCTCTCCCCCTCTCTCTCCCTAATTTATAGAACTAGTGAAACAAAAAGCACTTACAGAAACTGGTATTCTTCACCAGGCCTGTTGGCGCAAAACTTAATTACTTAGATAAGAGAGTCCACTAAATCAGAGCTTTAATTAAAAAAGGAATGTTCTGTCCAGTCTTTATCAGTTATTTCCTTTCGTTAGAAACAAGGAGGGAGCTTAGTTCAGTGGTGCAAACTGTGAGACATGGTGAGAGTGACCTTGTGAACTCAGCCCTCATGTCATTCCCAAAGGGGCAGCTGTGAGTCGTTAATCTAAACAAGCTGAAGGCAGATTTCTCAGCGAAGGACAAACTCTGCACACTATCCAGAACAGAGCACACACAAGCTGCCACTTAATTTTAACCTGTTATTTACAAGAGTGCAAGAATCATTTCTTACGTCCCCCAATTCCCTTAGAACTTCATCAGCAGTCCTAAACATCACTAATCTAGCACTCAGCAGATGGTAAATCCTTTGGTTCATCCAGGGCATCTGGTTGGGGAGGACTCTGAATAATTTTGTGGAGACACTCATGTTCATGCATATCTGTATAAATTCCGTGACAACTCATATTATTGTTATCTATGTGCGTGGAATATGACAACTGCATCTTTCCATTCCTCAGGTCTTTTCCAGCCTTGAGTAAATTCTGTCAGCCTTAGGGCTGAGACATACAGCAGTAGAAAACAATGGCAAATAAGATTAAGGAAAACCCCAAAAGGCAATCTCAACATTTATAAAGAACAGGAGAATGACTGAGTGAGGGTAGGACCAATTTGGATTAATGACAATGTGTCTGGAGTCAGAGGAGATAGGGAGGTCCTTAATGAATACTTTGCTTCAGTATTCATCAGTGAGAGGGACCTTGACAAATGAGAGGACAGCTAAAAACAGGCTAATATGCTGGCACATGTCAACATTAAGGAAGAAGATGTGCTGAACTTTTGCACAACATTAGGATAGATATGTCCCCAGGACCAGACAGGATATATTCCAGGTTACTATGGGAACCAAGGAAAGAGATTGCTGTGCCTTTGGCATGGTCATTGTGTCCGCACTAGATGCAGGAGTAGCACCAGAAGATTGGAGGATGGCAAATGTATACCTTTGTTCAAGAAATGTAACAGGGATAATCCTGAAAATTATAGACCAGTCAGTCTTACATCAGTGGTGGGTTAACTACTGGAGAGGATAATGAGCACTTGAAGAAACATTGTCTGATTAGGGATAATCAGCATGGATTTGTTAGGGGCAGGTCATGCCTCACAAATCCAATTGAATTATTTGAGGAAGTGACAAAACTAATTGAAGATAGCGTATGGAGGTGGAGTTTATGGATTTTAGTAAGATGTTTGACGAGATCCCCTCAAGTTAGGCTCATTCATAATCTCAGCAGAGGGATCCAAGGAAACATGACTGCGTGGATTCAGATTTGGCTTGCCCACAGAAGGCAGAGAGTCATACTAGATGGTGCATATTTTTTCCAGGAGGTTTGTGATCTGTTCTGGTACCCTGCTCTTTGGAACTTTTATAAAAGATTTGTATTAGGAAGTGGAAGGATGCATTTGGCGGTGCTTTGGAAGGATAGATTAGAGAGCTCCTCTAGGGGGGCTATTTGGGTGGAATTGAGGAATGGGAAAGGTGTAGTAACACTGATAGGAGTGTATTATAGGCCACCTAATGGGGAGCGTGAGTTGGAAGAGCAAATGTGTAAGGAGATAGCAGATATTTGTAGTAAACACAAGGTGGTGATTGTGGGAGATTTTAATTTTCCACACATAGATTGGGAAGCTCATTCTGTAAAAGGGCTGGATGGTTTAGAGTTTGTGAAATGTGTGCAGGATAGTTTTTTGCAACAATACATAGAAGTACTGATTAGAGATGGGGCAGTGTTGGATCTCCTGTTAGGGAATGCGATAGGTCAGCTGACAGATGTATGTGTTGGGGAGCACTTCGGGTCCAGTGATCACAATAGCATTAGCTTCAATATAATTATGGAGAAGGACAGGACTGGACCTAGAGTTGAGATTTTTGATTGAAGAAAGGCTAACTTTGAGGAGATGCGAAGGGATTTAGAGAGAGTGGATTGGGTCAAGTTGTTTTATGGGAAGGATGTAATAGAGAAATGGAGGTCATTTAAGGGTGAAATTATGAGGGTACAGAATCTTTATGTTCCTGTTCGGTTGAAAGGAAAGGTTAAAGGTTTGAAAGTGCCATGGTTTTCAAGGGATATTAGAAACTTGGTTCGGAAAAAGAGGGATGTCTACAATAGATATAGGCATCATGGAGTAAAGGAATTGCTCGAGGAATATAAAGAATGTAAAAGGAATCCTAAGAAAGAGATTAGAAAAGCTAAAAGAAGATACGAGTTTGGTTTGGCAAATAAGGTGGAAGTAAATCCGAAAGGTTTCTACAGTTATATTAAAAGCAAGAGGATAGTGAGGGATAAAATTGGTCCCTTAGAGAATCAGGGTGGTCAGCTATGTGTGGAGCCGAGGGAGATGGGAGAGATTTTGAACGATTTCTTCTCTTCGGTATTCACTAAGGAGAAGGATATTGAATTGTGTAAGGTGTGGGAAACAAGTAAGGAAGTTATGGAACCTATGACAATTAAAGAGGTGGAAGTACTGGCGCTTTTAAGAAATTTAAAAGTGGATAAATCTCCGGATCCTGACAGGATATTCCCCAGGACCTTGAGGGAAGTTTGTGTAGGAGCTCTGACGGAGATCTTTCAGATGTCATTAGAAACGGGGATTGTGCCGGAGGATTGGCGTATTGCTCATGTGGTTCCATTGTTTAAAAAGGGTTCTAGAAGTAAGCATAGCAATTATAGACCTGTCAGTTTGACATCAGTGGTGGGTAAATTAATGGAAAGTATTCTTAGAGATAGTATTTATAATTATCTGGATAGACAGGATCTGATTAGGAGTAGCCAGCATGGATTTGTGCGTGGAAGGTCATGTTTGACAAACCTTATTGAATTTTTTGAAGAAGTTACGAGGAATGTTGAAGAGGGTAAGGCAGTGGATGTAGTCTATATGGACTTCAGCAAGGCCTTTGACAAAGTTCCACATGGAAGGTTAGTTAAGAAGGTTCAGTCGTTAGGTATTAATGCTGGAATAATAAAATGGATTCAACAGTGGCTAGATGGGAGATGCCAGAGAGTAGTGGTGGATAATTGTTTATCGGGATGGAGGCCGGTGACTAGCGGGGTGCCTCAGGGATCTGTTTTGGGCCCAATGTTGTTTGTAATATACATAAATGATCTGGATGATGGGGTGGTAAATTGGATTAGTAAGTATGCCGATGATACTAAGGTAGGAGGTGTTGTGGATAATGAGGTGGGTTTTCAAAGCTTGCAGGGAGATTTATGCCGGTTAGAAGAATGGGCTGAACGTTGGCAGATGGAGTTTAATGCTGAGAAGTGTGAGGTTCTACATTTTGGCAGGAATAATCCAAATAGAACATACAGGGTAAATGGTAGGGCATTGAGGAATGCAGTGGAACAGAGAGATCTAGGAATAACAGTGCATAGTTCCCTGAAGGTGGAGTCTCATGTAGATAGGGTGGTGAAGAAGGCTTTTGGAACGCTGGCCTTTATAAATCAGAGCATTGAGTACAGAAGTTGGGATGTAATGTTAAAATTGTACAAGGCATTGGTAAGGCCAAATTTGGAATATTGTGTACAGTTCTGGTCACCGAATTATAGGAAAGATATCAATAAATTAGAGAGAGTGCAGAGACGATTTACTAGGATGTTACCTGGGTTTCAGCACTTAAGTTACAGAGAAAGGTTGAACAAGTTAGGTCTCTATTCATTGGAGCGTAGAAGGTTGAGGGGGGATTTGATCGAGGTATTTAAAATTTTGAGAGGGATAGATAGAGTTGACGCGAATAGGCTGTTTCCATTGAGAGTAGGGGAGATTCAAACGAGAGGACATGATTTGAGAGTTAGGGGGCAAAAGTTTAAGGGAAACACGAGGGGGTATTTCTTTACTCAGAGAGTGATAGCTGTGTGGAATGAGCTTCCTGTAGAAGTAGTAGAGGCCAGTTCAGTTGTGTCATTTAAGGTAAAATTGGATAGGTATATGGACAGAAAAGGAGTGGAGGGTTATGGGCTGAGTGCAGGTAGGTGGGACTAGGTGAGATTAAGAGTTCAGCATGGACTAGGAGGGCCGAGTTGGCCTGTTTCCGTGCTGTGATTGTTATATGATTATATGATTAGTAAGTTTGCAGATGACATGAAAGTTGATGGTATTGTGGATAGTATAGAAGGTTATTGTAGGTGTAACCCTCAGTTTCGGCTAATGGCTTAATCTAGGGGAAGACGGCCTGCAGCCAGGCCAAACTTGAGAAATCTTGTTTGGGTGGATGCTGCATGATGTGTTCCACTGTTACTAATCAGTACCATGAAATAACAAACAGTACGTGATATGCAATTAAACGATTGAGCTTTATAATTCTTAGTTTGACTATAGGGTTAGTAATAAAACAAAATGAAAAAGGGCCTATTCTCATGAAACACTGTAATGCGCAATATTGGAGCTCACTGTTTCCCTGTCTGTTTGTTCTCCATCGATTTCCCCCCAGGAGTCATCAACTCTTGACCCCATTCCAAGTCCACTCTGTCCTGCAGTCTACGACTTCCCTGTTCTGGCATTTTCTCTCTCCATCTTCCTCCAAACAAAAGACCGCGAAACCTTCTTTTGGGCACACAAGAAAGAAAACCATCTTCCCTCATTGGCCAAAGCACATTCCAAAGTCCCCGGTATCTCTAGTCATAACCCAAACACTTCGCTACAGGGAAACCGTTACATTAGCAGTGAAACCTTTCCCAGGTCGTTATGTAGGTTTCAATTGATAGGATGCAGAGATGAACTGAGAAGTGGGAGATGTTCAATCCAGAAAAGGGTGAAGTGATATTGCTTGGAAGGCAGAGTGCAGGGTTCTGAGGAGTTAGAGGAACAGAGGGATCTTGTCATTACACTCTCCCCCCCCCCACCCCCCACCAAACTTAGTCATATCCTCATGACTTTGAGATAATTTGCCAATCCTTCCCGTAAAACACAAAGTCCAACCCAGGTGTAAAAGGCAGTGACATAGCACCCCAAAATGGTAGGGGACACACTCTGTTCCCCCAGTGCTACATAGGCCAGCCTATCAAGTGGTCTCCTGATTCTGTGAGACCTCCATACCCCTTCATCTACCTCTTCATGTTCCGACACTACTGGGGATACTTCTGGTCTACTGGACGAGGCCTCCCCTGGTCCATCACTCTTGCCCACCTGCAACTTGGATCCCTCTGTCCCTTGGCTAACCCCGCTTCATCCCTTGCAGGGTCCCGCTGCAACCCAGGCTGTCCACAGATAGCCCTCCTGATTTCACGTGACTCAGCGGGAAAAGGGCTGGGAGTCTCTTCTTCAATCAATGGGCAGTTAGCAAAAGGCAGCTCCTCCAGGTCCTCATCCTCCGAATAAGCATATCTCTCAGGGGCGGGGGGCGGTCTAATCTCTCCTGCTGCTGGTCCTGCAGTCGCCCTGCATCGCCGCAGGGCTCTCTTACTAGGTGTAGGCTCCAGGTCGGGCTCTGGGTCAACCTGCACCTCTTGTCCCTGAGGCAGAAGGTGGTTCCGATGGAGAATCTTGACAAGCCCATTCCCATCCTCTGATCAGCCAACTTATGCTTCCCAGGTAGCCCCAAATGACTTATGAGGATTCAGTCTCCCGGCAGGAGTTGGGAGAACCTCACTTTTTGATCATACCTCCTCTTATTTCCTTGATTCTGCTTGGCAGATGTGACCCCAGTTAATTCATAAGCCCTTTTCAGCTCTGTTCTCAAATCAGACATGTACTTCAGATAAGTCTTCGGTATTAAGTCACCCTTGTCAATCCCAAAACAAAGGTCACTGGGCAACCTCACCTCACACCCAAACATCAGATAGTATGGTAAGTACCCAATAGCTTCATTTCGGGTACAGTTGTAACTGTCGAACAGATGTCCAATATGTTGACTCCACCTGCTCCTGACGTATGTTCTGAAATCCTGCCATGAGCTCCATTGTGCTTCCTAGTCGTGCCAATGGCATTTTCCAGTGCTTTCATGTAATCAACAGCTTTAGCTACGGGGTTCCATAATCTGACGGCTCTCACAATGTCAGCAGCCTGTCCACTCAAACTTTCAACCAGTCTCTGTCACTTTATGTCATCAGAGCACTGCCACTCATCTAACAACTGAGAGGTCTGCTCCGCCCAAGTCTCATGTCCCCTTTAGGGGTGGCATTATTCCAGAGAATAGGCGGAGCCTGTCATAGCTGGGACTTTGGACTGGGGCATTTTTGCATTTACTCGCCAAAGAGGTAAGGGCGTATACTACCTCAGAATTCTCACTCTCCCCTGGAGATGGGGACTAATTAGACATTCCAGATCCAACCACTCCTTCCCCTCATTTCTCGGAAACAATAGAACCCTGTCCTTGGGAAACCCGACGTGATTAGGCCTGCCCTGCTGCCGCTACATCAGCGCTACATTAAAACGAGAGCTGTGCCTGTGCCTGCCATTTTATCAAACCTCCGCCTCGCAATTGCCACTTTAACAGTACTTAACATTTCATCTGGAGTACGAGTATCTACCCCACTGGTTCAATGCTCAGGGTAATCACACAGCATCCAACAGAATCAATCCCAGACGTGCACCCACAATTGTAACCCTCAGGTTCGGCTAGTGGCTTAATCGAGGGGAAGACCGCCTCTGGCCTGGCCCAACTTGAGAAATTTTGTTTGGGTGGATGCTGCGTGATGTGTTTCCCTGTTAGAAATCAGTACCACGAAATAACAAACAGTACACAATATGCAATTAACAATTGAGCTTTACAATTGTTAATTTGACCATAGGGTTAGTAAGGAAAACAAAAAAGAAAAAGGGCCCATTCTCATGAAACACTGTAATGCACAATGTTGGAGCTCACTGTTTTCCCATCTCTTTGTTCTTCCATCGATTTTCTCCCCCTCCCCCCCCCCCCACCCCACCCAGGCATCATCGACTCCTGACCCCATTCCAAGTCCACTCTGTCCTGCAGTCTACGACTTCCCCGTTCTGGCATCTTCTCTCTCCATCTTCTGCTGAACAAAAGACCGTGAAACCTTCTTTTGGGCACACAAGAAAGAAAAATACCTCTCCTCATTGGCCAGTGCACATTCCAAAGTCCCCGGTATCTCTAGTCATAACCCAAACACTGCGCTACAGAGAAACCGTTACATTAGCAGTGAAACCTTTCCCAGGTCGTTACGTAGGTTTCAATTGATAGGATGCAGAGATGAACAGAGAAGTGGGAGATGTTCAATCCAGAAAAGTGTGAAGTGATATTGCTTGGAAGGCAGAGTGCAGGGTCCTGAAGAGTTAGAGGAACAGAGGGATCTTGGGGTCTACATGCATAGATCCCTCAATGTTGTTAAGAAGGCATATGATGTACTAGCCTTCATTAGTCAGTGAATTGAGTTCAAGACTCATGAGGTAATGTTCTTCTTCTTGCCCTCTTAACTCCTGGTGGAGTTGTCGGGCTGCCATCATGACAAGCTTTCTGGTGTGCTCATTATGCGACGTGTCTTGAGCATCTGAAACCTGGTGGAGCCCATCCCTCTCCAGGTTTGACCACAGCCGATTTCCTCCAACTAGGTGGCTCACCTTGGTCATGAACATGTGGCCGTTATAGTTCATCTGAGAACCTTTCCGCCCCGGCCGGTGACTTCATCATGGAAGTTATTCGCCCAGTGGTGTCATGTTAGCACCACCCCCTCACGTGGTTTAGCCCGTCAGCTGAAGCGGTTCACCAGGCTCTGGCGCTTGGAGCCAACACGTGAGAAATTTAGGGGATGGATGAGGACCAGTGCTGCCTGTCCACCCTGTCTGGTAGGGAGTAGCATGCCAGACATCAAGGGTGCTACCTCTATCCAGAGCCCCTATACCCCTATCCAGGTAATGTTGCAACACTATAAAAGCCTGGTGAGACCACAATTGGAGTATTGAGTTCAATTCTGGTGTTCTAATTTATAGGAAGGATGTGGAAGCTTTAGAAAGGGTGCAGAGGAGATTTATCAGGATGCTGAGTGGATTAGAGAGCATATTTATTGAGGAAAGGTTGAGTAAGTTAAGACTTTTCTCTTTGGAGCGAAGGGGAATGAGAGGAGACTTGATAGAGGTGCATAAGATAATGAGGCATAAATAGATTGGATAGCCAGTGCCTTTTTCCCAGGGCGGAAATGGCTAATGCCAGACGGCATAATTTTTGGATGATTGGAGGAAAATATGAGGGGGAGGATGTCCAGAGGTAGGATTTTTACACAGAGAATGGTGGGTGTGAGGAACACTGTGCCTGGGGTGATAGTAAAGGCAGATATGTTAGGAATAGTTAAAAGACTCTTAGATAAGCACATGGATGGAAGGAAATGGAAGACTTTGTGAAAGGGAAGGATTGGACTAATCTTGGAGTAGGTTTAAAGGTCGGCACAATATCGTGGGAAGAGGGGCTTGTACTGTGCTGTAGTATTTTATAATTGATCCTTCTCACTCTGGTTGCTCTTCCTCTACCACCCATTCTGCTCTGTTTCTCCCAGATGCTCCTTCCCATGATATATTCTCACCTTCTGCAATGTTACTCTGTTACTGATGTATCTAACTTCAATTTTAAACCAGCCTATGTGTTTGCCTAGGTCACCATTGTGGTGGGTATTGGAATACAGGTTATCATTTTAACCTCTTGAGCATTGCTGTGGAAATTTTGTTTGCTTAATTTTTCTGAAATGGACTGCAACTTTGTGTAATTCATAACTGTAGACCACGACATTAAGTTATGTTAATCAGATGGAATCAATGGCGTCCCACTGAGAATAATCAGTGTTTTTCCTTTTCCAGAAATGGAATATCCTTGGGAATTGCGTTTGAAGACATAAGATCAGGCCCTGGTGTAGCCTACTTCCCAGCAATCAGCTTATCCTTCAAAGAGTCAGTGGCTTTCAACTTTGGCAGCCGGCCTATTCGATATCCTTTTTAGGTTGTCCAACACAGGTGTAGAACCCATATTATTGGTAACTGTGTGGAATGTGACAACTCGATCTTTTCTTGTTGCTACCATTGAGAAGGAGGTATAGGAGCTTTAGGTCCCACACCACCAGGTTCAGGTAGAGTTATTATTCTTCAACTATCATTCTCCTCAACCACTGCAGATAACTACACTTACCTCAATACTAAGCTGGTTCCACGACCTCTGGACTCACTTTCAAGGGCTCTTCAACTTTGGGGGGGGGGGGGTCCTTGATGATGGGGAGGGCTTTTCCTGTTTTGTACTGGTTTGTACCACTTCTTGTGGGCTTTTCTGTTCTTGGGCTTGATGTTTCCATGCTAGGACATAATGCATCCACTGTACATCTATAGAAGTTTGGCAAGATTTAAATGACATGCAGAATCTGTGCAAACTTCTGAGACAGTACAGGCATTGTCTCGCCTTCTGTGTAATCGCACTTGCTTGCTGGAGCCGAGACAGAACCTCTGAAATGATACTGACGCTCTCCACCTTCAATCCCCTTAAGACGGACTGGCTTATGGACCTCTGATTTCTTCCTCAATAATCAGCTCCTTGGTTTTGCTGACATTGAGAGTTTATTTATGTGGCACTATTGAACCAGATTTTCAGACTCCCTCCTATATGCCAGTTCAGACCAGAGTGAGGTGTGCAAATCAGTGCAACTTCAAAGTTCCTCATTTCTGTGATTCAAGGTCAAAGTTGAATTTGTTGCCATATGCACAGGTGTGACAAAAATAATATCTGCAGCAGCATCACAGGCACAGAGCATCAGATCAGCAGCATTCACAAAATGCAAATTCAACATAGATTTGTTAAATGGAATAATTTATGGCAAAGTGATTAGAGTCGTCATAGTGTTGCTAAAGTTTAGTGATTAACGTTATGCTAGTTTGTTCGAGAACAGAATGCCTGATGGGGCGTAGCTGTTCTTGAACCTGGGACTTCAGGCTTCTGTACCTCCTGCCCGATGGTAGCTAGAAGAAGATGGTATGATCCAGATGATGGGGATCCTTGATAGATCTTGCTTCCCTGAGGCAATGCCTCCTATGCATGCTACAGATGGTGGGAGGGATGTGCTTGTGATGTATTGGGCAGAGAGTCCACTACACTCTGCAACTTCTTGTGTTCCTGCGCATTCGAATTGCTTGCAGCACACCATAATGTAAAACATTCAGGGTGCTTTCAACAGTACATCCATTGAAGTGTATTAGTATTCAGTGACAAGCTGAACCACCTTAACCGCCTAAGGATCAGAATCAGGTTTGATATCACTAGCATATGTCTTGAAATTTGTTGTTATGCAGCAGTACAATGCAATACATAATGATAAAACATGTAAATTGCCATAGTATATATATTTAACAAGTTAAATAAATAGTGCAAAAAGAGAAAAAAAAAGTAGTGAGGTAGTATTCATGGGTCCATTGTTCATTCAGAAATCTGATGACAGAGGGGAAGAATCTATTCCTGAATTGTTGAGTGTGTGCCTTTAGGCTTCTGTGCCTCTTTCCTGATGGTAGCAATGAGAAGAGGGCATGTCCTGGGTGATGGGGGTCCTTAATGATGCATGCCATCCTTTTGAGGCACCGCTCCTTGAAGATGTCCAGGATGCTGGAGAGACTAGTGCCCATGATGGAGCTGGCTGAGTTCACAACTTTCTGCAGCTTATTTCAGTCCAGTGCAGCAAGGTGATTGCTGCGACATCACTCTACTAGCTGATCTATCTCGCTCCTGTATGCCTTTTTGTAACCTTCTGAAATTCTGCCAACTATAGTTGTGTCATCAGCAAATTTATAGATGGCATTTGAACTGTATCTAGCCACGTAGACGTGGGTATAGAGTCAGTAGAATGGTGGTCAGGCACACATGCCTGTGTTGATCAGAGAGGTAGAGACGTTATTAACAATTTGCACAGACTGTGATCTTCCAGTGAGGAAGTCATGGATCGATTTGCAGAGGGAGGTACAGAAGCCCAGGGTTCTGATCAGACCTGTAAGAATGATTGTGTTAAGTGCTGAGCTGTAGTTAATAAACAGCATCCTGACACAAGTATTAATATTGTCCAGGTGATCCAAGGCCACATGAAGAGCCATGGAAGTTGCATCCACTGTCGACATATTGTGGTGACAGGCAAAATGCAGTGGGTCCAGGTCCTTGATCAAGCAGGAGTTGACTCTAGCCGTAACCATTCTACTCATGTGAATGTTACTGGATGAGAGTCATTAAGACAGCTCACCCTGCTCTTCTCGAACACTGGCATGATTGTAAAGTAAAGATGCTAGTGCAATTTCCTTGTGCTGAGTCCAAGACATATCACCTGATATGTTAAAACTGCTGACTCCACTGTCAATCCCCCAATGTAGAATGGCATACGTTTGTCTTCCTTCCCCATCCAAAAATTAATAATCAGCTCTTTAGTTTTGCTGAAGTTGTTCAATAGGTAATTTTTGTTGTAGTACTCAACCAGTTGTTGCTTGGGTTAACTAACTCATTGCTTTTGAAATCGCATACTAATCCAGATACAGCAAATTGAGATTGCATTATGTCACACTGGTTCTACCATCAGTCATGCCAGCAGCCTGCGGTTTGCCAAAGCTCTACCATTTACTGTTTGAACAAATTCACATTATTTTCTTTTAACCTATTTACACATACCCAGTAGAAGGCTATCGCCCCATGCAAGACCCACCAGAGGCAGATCTTGTGAAGGCACACAAGCTCTTGGGGTACCTGAAGAATGTGTTCACAATCGGCTTAGATATCCAAGTAAGGAAATTGGTTTTACTTCATTAATATTTTGCTTAGTTACCACTGCGAGCCATGATTATCCATGTGCCTGGAGTCCTCGAAAGGCAGTGTGTTAGGTGTCGGAATGGATATTACGATATCTCCACTGTGTTTGAATGCACTATGCATAATCCTTCACGAGGAAATCTGCAGATGCTGGAAATTCAAACAACACACACAAAATGCTGGTGGAACACAGCAGGCCAGGCAGCATCTATAAGGAGAACCACTGTTGACGTTTTGGGCCGAGACCCTTCGTCAGGACTAACTAAAAGGAAAGATACTAAGAGATTTGAAAGTAGTGGGGGGAAAGGGAAATGTGAAATGATAGGAGAAGACCGGAGGGGGTGGGATGAAGCTAAGAGCTGGAAAGGTGATTGGCGAAAGTGATACAGAGCTGGAGAAGGGAAAGGATCATGGGATGGGAGGCCTCGGGAGAAAGAAAGGGGAGGGGGAAGCACCAGAGGGAGATGGAGAACAGGCAGAGTGATGGGCAGAGAGAGAGAGAAAAAAAACAAACAACTAAATATGTCAGGGATGGGGTAAGAAGGGGAGGAGGGGCATTAACGGAAGTTAGAGAAGTCAATGTTCATGTCATCAGGCTGGAGGCTACCCAGCCGGTATATAAGGTGTTGTTCTTCCAACCTGAGTTTGGATTCATTTTGACAGTAGAGGAGGCCATAGATAGACATATCAGAATGGGATGTGGAATTAAAATGTGTGACATCTGGGAGATCCTGCTTTCTCTGGCGGACAGAGCGTAGGTGTTCAGTGAAACGTTCTCCCAGTCTGCGTCGGGTCTCATCAATATATAAAAGGCCACACCGGGAGCACCAGATGCAGTATACCACACCAGCCGACTCACAGGTGAAATGTCGCCTCACCTGGAAGGACTGTCTGGGGCCCTGAATGGTGGTGAGGGAGGAAGTGTAAGGGCAGGTGTAGCACTTGTTCTGCTTACAAGGATAAGTGCCAGGAGGGAGATCGGTGGGAAGGTATGGGGGAGATGAGTGGACAAGGGAGTCGCGTAGGGAGTGATCCCTGCGGAAAGCAGAAAGATGGGGGAGGGAATGATGTGCTTGGTAGTGGGATCCTGTTGGAGGTGGCGGAAATTACGGAGAATTATACGTTGGACCTGGAGGCTGGTGGGGTGGTAGGCGAGGACAAGGGGAACCCTATCCTGAGTGGGGTGAGGGCAGATGTGCGGGAAATGGGAGAGATGCGTTTGAGAGTAGAGTTGATGGTGGAAGAAGGGAAGCCCCTTTGTTTAAAAAAGGAAAACATCTCCTTTGTCCTGGAATGAAAAGCCTCATCCTGAGAGCAGATGTGACGAAGACGGAGGAATTGTGAGAAGGGGATAGCATTTTTGCAAGAGACAGGGTGGGAAGAGGAATAGTCCAGGTAGCTGTGAGAGTCTGTAGGCTGATAGTAGATATCAGTAGATAAGCCGTCTCCAGAGATGGAGACAGAAAGATCAAGAAAGGGGAGGGAGGTGTCGGAAATGGACCAGGTAAATTTGAGGGCAGGATGAAAGTTGGAGACAACGTTAATGAAGTCAACGAGCTCAGCATGCGTGCAGGAGGCAGCGCCAATGCAGTCGTCGATGTAGCGAAGGAAAAGAGGGGGACCGATGCATAATCCTTAGTGGAGGATTTGGTAAATCTTCCTGGTGCTAGCCTGTATTTGCAAAAGGGCTTCACGTTCACCTTTTGAGTTAGTGTGTTAGATTTGTAACCTGGAGATAGTCAAAGGAAAATTAAGTTTGAGAAAACAATTGGGTATATTGCCAGCCTGTGAGCAGTAACCACACTTCATTCATTCATGGGATCTGGGCTTTGATAGAAAGACCATCATTATTGCTCATCTGTAGTTGCTGTTGAGAATATGGTAGTGACTTGGAGGGGGAGTAAATGCTTGGAAGATGCTCAGTATAGAATTGCTGCAGAGCACCTAGCAGCTAATACATCATGGAGCAACAGTGGAGGAGGTGATAACATTGCTCATTTATTTAAAGGAAGGAAAGCTGATGGAGAAGGACCCTGCATCGTGGCAAGCTGAGGGAGAACCGACTGTGCTTGTTACTCTTGCACACATCTTCAACTACTTCGCACCCCTAATGGCAAGTACCAGTTAGGAATTCATAGCTGTCAAACGTGTTGGAGAGAGTTAATAACCCCTGGATGACCAAGGTCAACCATACTGACTCTAGCATGATATGCTGAAGGATAGTATCTCCAGATTTCAGAGAAACCTAGAGAACCTGCCAACACAGATGTCAATCAGGGATTGCGCTATATTTTCTTCAAATATTAAAGTAATGTGTAGTGATCTTTGAGTGAAGATGATTTTGACATATAATCATAGTATAGAATAGAACATTACGGCACAATACAGCCCCTTTGACCAATGGTATTGTGCTGACTTTTTAATCTACAGTGTAAGATCAATTTTAACCCTTCCCTCCTACATAATCCTCGATTTTTCAATTGTTCACGTACCTATCTAAGAATCTCTTAAAAGTCCCTGGTGTATTTGCTGGTGTTCCATGCACCCAGCACACTCTGTGCAAAAACTTATCTTTGGTATCCCCCCTTTACTTCCCTCCAATCACCTTAAAATTCCGCCCCCCCCCCCCCCCCCCACTGTGTATTAGCCATTTCCACCCTGGCTTATTTTCTGCAATTATGTTATATAAATTATTCTTGCCATTTTTCACTGTTGATTCTTTTTTTTTCCATCCCCGCTTTGGCCACTGATCTCTTACTTTGCCATCTCTATCCTCCTTGTATCTATCATTGCTGTCTCTGGAAGTACTTTCACAATTCACAGTAGATGTTCATAGTACTGACAAGGTCAGAGGTGTTTTTTCTCTTTAATTCATATTTCCTTGTTATAAACAGTGTAAAGTTTACCTTGTGGAAGAAGTACTGATGTCCTATTTTCTGACTATGTTGGAGAAGGGTGGGTCAATAGATGAGCACCCATTGATCCAACGCTTGCTGGACCTGATGTGGCTTCTTATGGAGGTGAGTATGAATAATGAAAGACTTACCAAATGGTTCAAACAAAAGTTGGGAGGGCAGATGGGATGGGCTGTATGGAGCAGAGTGGAATACAGCTTGTCCATTTTGTTGCGCTAAGTGCACAGTAACAATTTGTGGCCTGCGTTGGATTAATACAGAGTATGCAATTTCACTCACCATGGGGATATATGCACCTGTCATTAGTAAGTTGCCTTGTTTGTATCTGCTGTTCTCTATGAGATCAGTGTACCAATCTGTGTTGTTCTATCTAATTAGTGGTTTGACCAGTCTGTATTTGAATCATGTAGTGTATTGCTAGGTCTATACTGCTGCTTTTTCATTGGCTTTTGGTACTCCTGAGACTGTATTGTGTCTTAACTACCATTAAGTTAATAGACTGTATTTGGGCTCTTTCAAGAGGTAAATCATTGTGATGTGTTTTATTCATCATCTTTCTTGTTTGTTGCCTGGACCCAGTTTTGAGTATATTTTATCATCTGTTGCAGGACTATGAAGTACAGGAATGTTTGAAACAGCTGATGATGTCACTACTTCGTGCCTACAGGTTTTCTCCAATTATTCCTGACTTAGGGCTGCAGGTGAGGCCTTCCCGTCCTGTATGGCAATACCATCTGAACTTAATAGAACACTACTGATTGCATTGACTGTGAATGTAGAAATGAAAAGGCTTGCATGGTTTATTCTTGAAAATAACTTTTTATTATGAATAAAGTTTATTTTGATATAAAAAGAACTTTGTTGTGCTAACTTTCTTCATTTGTATTTCTTTTCAGATCCACTACTTGCGCCTTACCATAGCTATTCTGAAGCACGAGAAAACCAGGAAATATTTGCTCAGCAATGTCTTATATCCTTTGAAAATCTCCTGTGGTTAATAAGTGCTAGGCTAGAACCTCTGCTCAATTATCCCATGATGTGAGGTCTAATCGTTCTAGTGGAAGGTTATCTTGTATTCAGGCCTTTGCTCGTGTTATAATGGCAAATAGAAGAAGTACAATGTCATTGCCTGTTTTTTCAGGAAATGTTTGGCTACTCTCCAATGAAGTGACTACAGTCCATTCGAATCTGAGAGGATTTGGTGGTGTTGATTGTGGTGAGTTAATGTTTCTGCATTGCCATGCAACTGCTGCTGGGATTTGGGTCTATCGAGGATGGGGAGAAAGTTTATATAATTGTCTTCCGTTGATTCCTCTATATTGTTCACTGCAACTGTTGATCATTGAAAGTATTGCAGCTTTCCATCAGAAGTTATGCTTAGAAAAAAATTAAAATGTATTCCTTTTTCAGAACGTGAGTATTGTTAGCAAGGTAAGCATTTATTGCCCATCCGTAATTGCCCCAGAGAAGACAGTGACCTACCACCTCAAACAGTTATGGTTCTGGAGAAGTGTTTCCACAGTACTTTTGGGTAAGGAGTTCTTAAATTGTGATCTAACAACATTGAAGTACTGCAGTATAGCATCAATAGATGGAAATGTGAGTAAACCCAGGATTATAAATGGATTGGTTAGACGTGATTTATTATTTGTTTATTTTTAGACTTGTTGACAATCCACTACTCTCCATGAAGGTGGGGTAGGGTGGCACAGTGGCTGTTGTTTTTAATATTAGAATGTGGAGAGTGGGACCTGCGAGTAGGGGTGTTTTCATGCACTTACTATTCTTCACCCGTTTCAAGTTCCTGGTTGTCAAGATCTCTGAGGATCTAACCTGGTCCCAACATATTGATGTAGTCATATACTTTATTAGGAGTTTGAAGAGATTTGGCATGTCAACAAATACACTCAAAAGCTTCTATAGTACCGTGGAGAGAATTCTGACAGGCTGCATCACTGTCTGGTATGGAGGGACTATTGCATAAGACCGAAAGAAGCTGAAGAAGGTTGTAAATCTAGTCAGCTCTATCTTGGGTACTAGCCTACAAAGTACCCAGGACATCTTCAGGGAGTGGTGTCTCAGAAAGGCAGCATCCATTATTAAGGACCTCCAGCACCTAGGGCATGACCTTTTCTCACTGTTACTATCAGGTAGGAGGTACAGAAGCCTGAAGGCACACACTCAACAATTCAGGAAGAGGTTCTTCCCCTCTGCCATCTGATTCCTAAATGAACCGAATCTTTGGACACTATCTCACTTTTTTTAATATACAGTATTTCTGTTTTTGTACTTTTTAAAAATCTATTCAATATGTGCACACCATAATTGATTTACTTATTATTATATTTTTTTTTACTCTGCTAAATTATGTATTGCATGGAACTGCTGCTGCTAAGTTAACAAATTTCATGTCTCGTGCTGGTGATAATAAACCTGATTCTGATACTTTTCTGGTGACTGAAGCAGGTGATTTGGGAGTTGCTTAGATGAGTAACTGAATTGCATTTTACAGATGGATTATTCTGCATGTACAGTATGTCAGTGTTGGAGGAAATTAATGTTCGAGTTGGTAAACTGGTTTATTATTGTTAGATATACAGAGGTACAGTCAAAGACTTCTCGCAGATCAATTCATTGCGATAGTGCACTGAGGTAGTACAAGTTAAAGCAATAACAAAATGGAAAATAAAGTGTTATCGTTACAGAGAAAGTGCAGTGCGGACAGACAATGTGGTGAAAGGTCATAACAAGGTAGATTGTAAGGTCAGGAGTCCATCTCATTGTAACTGTCCAATAGTCTTGTGCAAGTGGATAGAAGCCATCCTTGAGCCTGATTGTATGTCCATTCAGGTTTTTGTATCTTTTGCCCATTGGGAATGGGGGAGAAGAGAGAATTCTAATGGGTAGCAAACTATCATCAACATGTCCCCTGCAGAATCAGAGGAGCCAACAAGCTCGATCAAGAACACTTACCATGTCATAAGGTAAGAAAGAAAATCACCTGGCTGTAATTCTGCACTTATGGTGAGGGCAGTGGAGGAGCATTTACAAAATGCTTTGATTTGGTCAACTGGACTGTATTCAGGGATGCATCTTGGGATTTGAATCAATCTACCACAATTGTCATTGACTTCATAAAGATCTGTGTGGATAAGAGTATGCTGCCTTATTGATGGCTAGATCAGTAGTGTCAAGACTGCTGATCCAGAACAAGGCCAATGTGAAAACAAAAGGGCAATTCCGTGTGAAGTTAGATGCACAATCAGATGCATAACAGCTGTGAGTGTATGCATGCTGTTACTTCCTTTATCCATACTTTGAAAGAGAGAATACACTATGCCTGTGCAAATCCCCACTGTGAGCTCTGTTTCAGAAGCCAACATCAGAACATCCTTCAAAAAGGAGAATCCTTGTCGGGCCCTGATGGTGTACCCGGTAGGGTACTGAAAACCTGGGCTGACTAATTGGCTGGTGTTCATGGACATTTTTAACCTCTCATTGTTGCAATTCCATTTACTTCAAAAAAGAAGAGCAGGGTGAGCTGCCTCAACGACTATTGGCCTGTAGCACTCACATCTATTGTGATGAAGTGCTTTGAGAGTTTGGTCACAGCTAGTATTAACTCCTGCCTGAGCAATGACCCCGGGCCTTTGCCTGCTGCCACAACAAGTTTACAGCGGATGCAATCTCACTGGCTCTTCATTTGGCCTTGGACCACCTGGATAGCAGCAAATCGTCTCAGGCTGTTGTTTGTCGATTCGAGTAGTTGAGCCCGCTAGGGGATCAGCAATTCTGGATTGGGTGTTATGTAATAAACCGGATATGATTCAGGAGCTTAAGGTAAAGGAACCGTTAGGAAACAGTGATCATAATATTGGAAATTAGAAATTAGAAAAGGAGAAGCTAAAGTCAGCTGTATCAGTATTACAGAGGCATGAGAGAGGAGCTGGCCAAAGTAGATTGGAGGGAGACACTAGAGGGATGATCGCAGAATAGTAATGGCTAGAGTTTCTGGGAGTAATTTGGAAGCTGCAGGATAGATACATCTCAAAGAGGTATCCTAAAGGCAAGATGTTGCAGCTATGTCTGACAAGGGAAGTCAAAGCCACCATGAAAGCACAAAAGAGGCCATATAATAGAGCAAGAATTAGGGTGAAGTTAGAGGATTGGAAAATGTTTAAAAACTACAGAATGCAACTAATAAAACAATAAGTGGGTGGGGACAAGATGAAATATGAAGGTAAGCTTGCCAATAATATCAAAATTTATCCTAAAATTTTTCTTTCAGATATTTACAGTGTAAAAGAAAGATGAGAGAAGTTATTGGACCATTGGAAAATGGTGCTGGAGAGATAGTAATGGGGGACCAGGAAATGTTGGACGAAATGAATAAGTATTTTGCCTCAGTCTTCTCTGTGGAAAACACTAGCAATATAGTGGAAGTTCATGAGTGTCATGCAGCAGAAGTGAGTGCTGTTGCTATTACTATAGAGATGTTGCATGGGAAACTGAAAGGTCTGAAGGTAGATAAGTCACCTGGATCAAATGGAGCTCTGCGTTTTAAAGAGGTAGCTGAAGAGGTTGTGGAGGCATTAGTAATGATCTTCATTAGTAATGAGGACTGGAAAATTGTAAATGTCAGTGCCTGGGAAGATGTTGGAGTCGATTGTTAAGGATGCTATTTCAGGGTAATTGGAGGCATATGACAAAATAGGCCAAAGTCAGCATGGTTTCCTTAAGGAAAAATCTAGTGTGACAAAGAAAAACCGGTGGATGTTGTGTAATTGGATTTTCAGAAAGCCCTTGACAAGGAGCTGTACATGAGACTGCTAAAAAAGATAAGGGTCCAGGGTATTACAGGAAAGATACTAGCAAGGATGGAGCATTGGCTGATTGGTAGGAGGCAAAGATGGGAATAAAGGGATCTGTTTTGGATTGGCTGCCAATGACTAGTGGTGTTCCACAGGGGTCTGTGTTGGGACTGCTTTTTAAGTTGTATGTCAATGATTTGGATGATATTAATGGCTTTATAGCCAAGTTTAAGGACAATATGCAGGTAGCATTGAGGAAGCAGAGAGGCTGCAGAAGGACAAAGAGATTAGGAGAATAAACAAAGAATTGGCAGATGGAATACGGTGTCAGGAAGTGTATGATCATGCACTTTAGTAGAAGGAATAGAAGCATAGACTATTTTCAAAATGGGGTGAAAATTCCAAAATCTGAAGTGGAAAAGGACTTGGGAGTCCTCATATGGGATTCACTAAAGGTTAATTTGAAGATGCGTGCTGAGTTTAAAGGTGTAACGAAAGTGCTTTTTGATCGCGGATTCAGGCCCTCTCTCCGAAATCCAGCCGATCTTCGAATTACGCTTACTACTGGAGAATATAAGTGGTTTAAATCAGTGAAGGAGGCTGAGGCATTTGTTGGAAGTCTTCCAGCCATCTCGTCTTCTTCGGAACCGGTCTGACCTTCTAAAATGGTTGATAAGTACTTCTCGAAGTAAAGTTATTTTTTCTGAACTCAGACTTTACTTGAATAATTCAGACATTAACTATTGAAACTCTAAGGGCTGTAGTTAATCGCTCCCTGGACGGTGCGTTTTTTCTAAATAGATGATTTAAGTTTAATGTTTCTCTGCAGACTTTTAGATTTTACTCGTGTAATCTATTTTACTTCTGTATAACTTTATCTATAGAGAACTACAATTGATTTTAACTTGTTTTGGAGGTTTGGAGTTTTTATTGAAGGCCTCCCTGTTGGTTGATTTATAGTTTAAGTTTTGCTTTTTTTTTCTGTAAACGGTTGATAAGTACTCTCTTTAAATTTATAATTTCCCCCTTCCCCCCCTTTTTTTTTCTTTCAACCTTTTATAATTTTTCGCGGGTAGGTTAGTTTTAGTTTTCTTTTCTGATTTTTTTTGTATTAAGTTTTATATTTTTTCTGTTGAAGTTGTTCCTATTTGTAATTCTGCTCTCTAGTGCATAAATTAGCTATTATTTGCTATATTATTTATACAGAACTTTTGTTAACGATACAGAACTGGAAGTCATTTTTGGGTTAATTTTTTTTGTAGAGCTAGCTGCTTTTTCGGGTAGCCGTCTAGTTTTGGGTTGCGAGGATGGGGTGGATTCTCCAGTTCCAACACTACTCACTGTTTCTTTTGTTTTCCCTTGTTATTCAGGACATGTCTCTGTTTTGATTCTACTGATTTATGTTTACATTTTTGCTCCCAGACTGTTACTGTACTGCTTGATTTTTTATATGTCTGCTACCTTCTATGCACTAACAATCGATAATGGTTAATACACTTAAATTTGTGAGCTGGAATGTAAAGGGATTGAATCATCCTGTTAAAAGAAGGAAGGTCTTCTCTCATATTAAACAACTCAAACCTGACATTGCTTTCCTTCAAGAAACTCATATTCGTAGTTCTGATAATTCTCGGCTTTTGTCAAAGTGGGCGGGTCAGCATTTTCATTCATCCTTTGCCGCCAAAGCTAGGGGGATTTCCATCCTTATTAATTCAAATATTCGTTTTGAACTCCATAATAAGATATCTGATACAAATGGCCATTTTATTATTGTTTCTGGTAAATTATATAATGCTAAAGTTGTACAAGCAAACCTGTATGCTCCCAATTTTGATGATGTTAATTTTTTTGAACGTTTTTTCTCCTCACTACCGGATTTAAACTCATATTCTCTTATACAGGGTGGTGATTTTAATTGTTGGTTAGATCCTAATTTGGATCGATCGTCCTCTGTTACTAGATCACCTACTAAATCTGCCTTAGCTATTCACTCTTTTCTTTCTAATTATGGTATCTCAGATATATGACGTTTCCTTCATCCCACTGAGAGAGATTATTCTTTTTTTCCACATGTTCACCATACCTTTAATAGAATTGACTATTTTTTACTTGATAATCAACTTATTCCATTTGTCTATTCTTGTGATTATCAGAGTATACTGATTTCTGACCATGCCCCAATTACTTTGTCTTTAAATTTTCCTGGTCTCCTTCAGAGGAATAAACACTGGCGTCTTGACTCGACTTTATTATCGGATGATGATTTTCTAAAATTTATTAAGGATCAGATAACCTTTTATTTTAACACCAATATGTCATCTGAAATGTCATCCCAGATTGTCTGGGATGCCATGAAAGCATATTTGAGGGGTCAAATAATCTCCTATACAGCAAATCTTAATAGAAAGTCCTGTACAGATCGATTAGACCTCATTAATCAGATCAAAGAATTAGATCAACTGTATGCTCAAACTAAGAATCCTGAATTATACAAGAAGCATGTAGAACTTCAAACTAAATTTAATCTTCTGTCTACTCAACCTGTTGAACGCCAACTTCTTGAAAGTAAGAGTCGCTTTTATATTCATGGTGACAAATCTGGTAAATTTCTAGTTAATCAGCTGAGGCGTTCTAAAGCTAAACAACATATTACAAAGATCCGGAAGGAAAATGGAGATTTTACATCGGATCACTTAGAAATTAATGACGTATTTAAAATTTTTTATTCTCGACTTTATTCCTCTGAATCTCTGAATGAGAATATTTCTGTTGATCTTTTTTTAAATAATCTGAATATTCCTTCACTTTCATCTGATTTTAAAGCCAAACTTAATGCGCCTATATCATCAGAAGAAATATCTTTTGCAATTTCTGCATTGTCTTCAGGGAAATCTCCTGGACCTGATGGGTTCCCTGTAGAATTTTATAAATCATTCTCTTCACTTCTTTCTCCTCAGTTACTCTCAGTACTATCTGACTCGTTTAATTATGGTAAATTGCCATCCTCTTTTAATGAGGCATCTATTATTCTTTTATTAAAAAAGGGTAAAGACCCAACAGAGTGTTCCTCGTACAGGCCGATTTCTTTGCTTAATGTTGATGTTAAAATCTTGGCCAAAGTTTTGGCTTATAGATTAGAAACTGTTAATCCCTCTATTATTTCTGAGGATCAAACTGGTTTTATTAAAAACCGTCTTCCTTTTTTTAATATTTGGCGTTTATTTAACATTTTATATTCACCTTCAACTGGGATTCCTGAATGTGTTATTTCCCTCGATGCGGAGAAAGCATTTGATCATATAGAGTGGAACTACCTTTTTGCAGTTTTAGAAAAATTTGACTTCGGTCGAAGTTTTATCTCTTGGATCAAATTGCTGTATCTGTGTCCTACTGCCTCTGTTTTGACTAATTTTCAGAAATCCCAGTTATTTAACCTCAAACGTGGCACCCGTCAAGGATGCCCTTTAAGTCCCTTTCTCTTTGATTTGGCTATAGAACCTTTGGCGATAGCATTTCGAAGCTGTCCTGAATTGACCGGGATTTGGAGGGGGGGTGTTGAGCATAAAGTTTCTCTTTATACTGATGACTTATTACTTTTTCTTTCAAATCCGTCTGCATCCTTACCTCCAATGTTTTCACTTCTTGATCAGTTTAGCCAGTTTTCTGGCTATAACCTTAATTTACATGAGAGTGAACTTTTCCCAAGTAATAAAGAAGCACAAGAATTAGCATTTCGTGACCTCCCTTTTAAAGTAGTTCATAATCAATTTACTTATCTTGGGATTACAGTTACAAGGAAGTTTAAAGATCTTTTTTGTGAAAATTTTGCCAATCTTTTATATACTACAAAACAGAGTCTGTCACAATGGTCACCTCTATCTATGTCTTTGGTAGGTCGTATTAATGTTGTTAAAATGTATGTTCTCCCTAAATTTTTATATTTATTTCAATCAATCCCAATTTTTATTCCTAAAACTTTTTTTGATTCCTTAGACTCTATTATTTTGTCATATCTGTGGAAGAATAAACGTTCCAGAATTAATAAAGTTTATCTCCAAAAATCTAAAAAAGAGGGTGGCATGGCCTTACCTAACTTTCGTTTATATTATTGGGCAGCCAATATACGTTGTGCTACCTTTTGGTCTTTTTTCCATAGCCAACCCGAGTGCCCTAATTGGGTGGCAATGGAGTTGAGTTCCACTAAAGATTTATCTATTTCTGCACTTCTTGGCTCTGTACTCCCTAGTAGTTTGTCTAGGTTAATTGTTAATCCTCTTGTTAGACACACTTTGCGAATATGGGCTCTGTTTAGGAAATTTTATGGTTTCTATGGTTTTTCCTCTTCTAGTCCTATCTTACATAATCACCTTTTTTTTTACCTACTATGTATGATTCAACATTCCATGATTGGTATAGGAAGGGCATTAGACATTTTGAAGATCTTTTTATTGATAATCGCTTCGCATCTTTTCAACAGCTCTCTGCTAAGTTCAATCTGCCTAATGCCCATTTTTTTAGATATTTCCAAATTAGACACTTTAATCCTTTAATTCCTAACTTCCCTGAAATGCCTGAGAAAAATGTTATGGATTTATTTCTTTCTATTAATCCACTGGGTAAAGGTTTAATATCATTTATTTGTGATAAATTAGCATTCTTAAATTAGCCCCTGTGGATAAAATTAGAATGGCTTGGGAGCATGATTTAAATATCTCTTTATCTGATGAGACTTGGGACTTGATTCTCAAATCAGTTAATTCAACCTCTCTTTGTGCTCGCCATTGCCTTTTACAGTTTAAGATTGTTCATAGAGCCCATATGTCTAAATCTAAATTATCTCGATTTTACCCTAATATTAGTCCTCTTTGTGATAAATGCAAAAGGGGCGAGGCCTCTCTTATTCATATGTACAGGTCCTGTCCTAGCTTAGAGAAATTTTGGAAAGATGTCTTTATAACTTTATCCTATATTCTGAATCACCACTTAGAACCTAACCCTTTAATTGCTTTGTTTGTTTTTTTGGGTGAGACAGATATACGTTTGAGTTCGACTAAGTGTCGAATATTATCTTTTGCTTCTCTCCTGGCTAGACGTTTAATCCTCCTTAGATGGAGAGATATTGCCCCGCCCATGCATGCTCAATGGCTTAATGATATTATGTCCTGCTTAGACCTTGAAAAAATTCATTATTCAGTTCTTAATTCGGATATAAATTTCCATAAGGTCTGGGGACTTTTTATTGAGTACTTTCATAACCTTCCTCTTAATTAAGGTTTTTTTTTCGGTCCCTTGCTTTCAGCTCTTTTTTTTGGTAGTAGGCATTATTATCTTCTGTTTTCAAGTGTATTTACAGTTTTGGGGGTTTGAATGTCCTGATTTATATTCTCTATATTGTGTTGTGGTTGGTCTGGAGTTTTTTGTTGCGGGGCTTGGGGAGGATACTAACTTTACATGATTTCAATTTGGGTGCTTTCTCAATTATCTTTTTTGTATTATATTATTATTGTATGTTTATTTTTGCACTGTATTAATTTTCTTCATTTTGGTTTGGGGTTTTTTCCTATCTGTAGTGATGTAGAAAATGCATTTTAAAAAAAACCCAATTAAAAAAAAAAGAAAAAAAAAAGGTTAATTTGCAGGTTGAATCAGTGGTGAGTAAGGTGAAAGCAATGTTAGCATTCAAAGGTTTAGAATATAAGAGCAATGATGTGATGTTGAGGCTATATAAGGCACTAGTGAGACCTTGGAGTACTATGAGCAGATTTGAAAGTTTATTGGGAGAAGGCTGGAGAATGGAGTTGAGGGGAAAATGAATCAGCCATGATGAAATGGCAGAGCAGACTTAATGTGCCAATGGACTAATTTGGCTAATTTGTCTTATTCCTGCCTTCTCCCGTAAATTTTAATGCGCTTACCAATCAAGAATTTGTTCACCTCCACATTAAGTATACTCAATGACTTGGCCTGCATAGCAATCTGTATAACAGATTCACCCTACTGTGCTGAAAGGGATTTCCTATTCTGAGGCTGTGCCCTCAGGGCCTAGACTCTCCCATTATTGGAAACATCTTGGCCATGTCTGCTCTGTCTTAGCCTTTCAATATTCGGTAGGTTTCAGTGAAATGCCCCTCATTCTTTTAAACTTCAATGGGTACATGCCCAGAGTTATCAAACACTCTTCACAGGTTAAACCTTTTATTTCTATGATCATTCCCCTAAGCCTCCTCTGACCCTTTGCAATGCTAGCACATCCTTTCTTAGATATGGGGCCTGTAACTGCTCACAATGCATGAAATGCATTCTGACCAAATGTGTCATGGTAGTGTAGTGGTGAGTATCATGCTACTGCAGTGTTAATGACTTGGATTCAATTCTTGCTGGTGTCTGCAAGGAGTTTGTATGCTATACCCATAACCACTTGTATTTTCTCCAGGTGCTCCGCGCTTTCCTCCCACATTCCAAAGACTTAGAGTTCAGTAGGTTAGTTGGTCACGTGAGTGCAATTGGGCGACACGGACTCATTGGTTCTATAAAAGCATAAGACATAGGAGCAGATTAGACCAGTCAGCCCATTGAGTCTGCTCCACCATTTCATTATGGATGATCTCGGATCCCACTCAACCCCATTCACCTGCCTTTTCCCCATATCTTTTGATGCCCTGACCGATCAGGAAATTTTCAATTTCCACCTTAAATATATCCATGCACTTGGCCTCCACCACAGTCTGTGCAGAGCATTCCACAGATTGACTATTCTCTGGCCAAAGAAATTCCTCCTTACCTCCATTCTAAAAGATACACTAAAGGTTAACCTCCAGGTTGAGTCAGTGGTGAAGAAGGCAAATGCAATGTTGGCATTCATTTCTAGAGGTATAGAATATAAGAGCAGCAAATATAAGAAAGCACTAGTGAGACCAGACTTGGAATATTGTGTGCAGTTTTGGGCTCCTTATTTTAGAAAGGATATACTGACATTGGAGAAGATTCATGAGAATGATTCCAGGAATGAAAGGGTTACCATTTGAGGAACATCTGGCAGCTCTTGGGCTGTAATCTCTGGAGTTCAGGAGAATGAGGGGGGATCTCATAGAAACACTCTGAATGTTAAAAGGCCTGAACAGATTAGATATGACATTTCCCATGTTAGGGGAGTCTAGGACAAGAGGGCACAACTTCAGGATTGAAGGACATCCATTTAGAACAGAGATGTGTTGAAATTACTTCGGTCAGAGGGTGATAAATCTGTGGAATTTGTTGCCACGAGGAGCTGTGGAAGCCAAGTCATTGGGTGCATTTAAGACAGAGGTAGATAGGTTCTTGATTAGCCAAGGCATCAAAGGGTATGGGGGAAAGGCAGGGGAGTGGGGACGACTGGAAGAATTGTATCAGCCCATGATTGAATGACGGAGCAGACTCAATGGACCGAATCGCCTACTTCTGCTCCTATATCTTATGGTCTGAAGAAATCAATGGGGCAAAAGTGATTCATAAATGAGCATTCACTACAGATGGTTGCAAAAATGGTGACGATAAACAATGACAAATTAGAAGACAGCTATTTAAAGTTTGTAATTAAACATAGCAGAGAGTCAAACAAGCATGTAAAGCAAACACGAGGAAATCTGCAGATGCTGGAAATTCAAACAGCACACACAAAATGCTGGTGGAACACAGCAGGAAAGGCAGCATCTATAAGGAGAACCACTGTTGATGTTTCGGGCCAAGACCCTTCATCAGGACTAACTGAAGGGAAAGATAGTAAGAGATTTGAAAGTAGTGGGGGGAGGGGGAAATGCGAAATGATAGGAGAAGACCGGAGGGGGTGGGATGAAGCTGAGAGCTGGAGAGGTGATTGGCGAAAGTGATATAGAGCTGGAGAAGGGAAAGGATCATGGGACGGGAGGCCTCGGGAGAAAAGAAGGTGGGGGGGAAGCACCAGAGGGAGATGGAGAACAGGCAGAGTGATGGGCAGAGAGAGAGAGAAAAAACAAACATCTAAATATGTCAGGGATGGGGTAAGAAGGGGAGGAGGGGCATTAACGGAAGTTAGAGAAGTCAATGTTCATGCCATCAGGTTGGAGGCTACTCAGCCGATATATAAGGTGTTGTTCCTCCAACCTGAGTTTGGATTCATTTTAACAGTAGAGGAGGCCATGGATAGACATATCAGAATGGGAATGGGACGTGGAATTAAAATGTGTGGCCACTGGGAGATCCTGCTTTCTCTGGCGGACCAAGCGTAGGTGTTCAGTGAAACGGTTTCCCAGTCTGCATCGGGTCTCACCAATATATAAAAGGCCACACTGGGAGCACCGGACGCAGTATACCACACCAGCCGACTCACAGATGAAGTGTCGCCTCACCTGGAAGGACTGTCTGGGGCCCTGAATGGTGGTGAGGGAGGAAGTGTAAGGGCAGATGTAGCACTTGTTCTGCTTACAAGGATAAGTGCCAGGAGGGAGATCGGTGGGAAGGTATGGGGGAGACGAGTGGACAAGGGAGTCGCGTAGGGAGTGATCCCTGCAGAAAGCAGAAAGATGGGGGAGTGCTTGGTAGTGGGATCCTGTTGGAGGTGGCGGAAGTTACGGAGAATTATACGTTGGACCTGGAGGCTGGTGGGGTGGTAGGTGAGGACAAGGGGAACCCTCTCCCGAGTGGGGTGGCTGGCGGATGGGGTGAGGGCAGATGTGCGGGAAATGGGAGAGATGCGTTTGAGAGCAAAGTTGATGGTGGAAGAAGGGAAGCCCCTTTGTTTAAAAAAGGAAGACACCTCCTTTGTCCTGGAATGAAAAGCCTCATCCTGAGAGCAGATGTGGCGAAGACAGAGGAATTATGAGAAAGGGATAGCATTTTTGCAAGAGACAGGGTGGGAAGAGGACTTGCCAACAAATGAATCTAGGAAAATGCTTAATGTTGCATCTTCATGTTCAAGATGCAGAGTTCTTGGAGATGGCAATGAGCACTATAAATTAAATTCAGTCATCATTATTAGTAAGGAATTGCTTTCCCTTAACCCTCTCCATGCAATTTGTTCCTGAGGGTATTACTGTTTGCACTGCATGTGAATTCAGCTGCCTCCACAAGATCAGGCTCAGAGATAGACCAGTTTTTCCCAGAACACAGCAAGTAGAATCATATTGTTTTTACAAATATTTGTTTTTTTGCCCCCATTGCCCCCATTTTGCCAACATTTATTTGAGAGACAACTTTTTAGGTGAGTTGCAATCAACACGAGACATCATCCGTAGTTGACGCAGCATGAGGTGCTTTTTTAACTCTTTCTCAGCAGGCTATAATTGTGGGCCGGCCATTGTGTGAGCGGATAGTGTTAGTGGCTCAACAGACTTAGGCGAGGACAAGCTTGGGCAAGCACAGGCCGAGGTTAAATAAACTTCTGCAAAGTTGTTTTTGTTAGTACGTAGCTAGTGTACTGAGAATGGAGGTAGTGGTATGTTTTTTGTGTGAAATGTGGGAACTCTGGGAGGGCATGACTTCAGGATTGAAGGATGTCCATTTAGAACAGAGTTGCAGAGAAATTACTTTAGGCAGAGAGTGGTAAATCTGGAATTTGTTGCCGTGAGTGGCTGTGGAGGCCAAGTTTGCCATTTAAGGCAGAGATAGATATGTTCTTGTTTAGCCAGGGCACCAAAGGGTATGGGGAGAAGTTAGGGGAGTGGGAATGACTGGATGAATTGATTGAATGGCAGAGCAGACTTGATGGGCTGAATAGCCTACTTTTGCTCCTTTTGGACAGGAGGAGGAGGAGGAGGAGGAGTATAGGAAACTGATACAGGACTTTGTGATATGGTGCAACTCAAACTACCTGCGTCTCAATATCACCAAGACCAAGGAGATGGTGGTGGACTTTAGGAGATCTAGGCCTCATATGGAGCCAGTGATCATTAATGGAGAATGTGTGGAGCAGGTTAAGACCTACAAGTATCTGGGAGTTCAGTTAGACGAGAAGCTAGACTGGACTGCCAACACAGATGCCTTGTGCAGGAAGGCACAGAGTCGACTGTACTTCCTAAGAAGGTTGGCGTCATTCAATGTCTGTAGTGAGATGCTGAAGATGTTCTATAGGTCAGTTGTGGAGAGCGCCTTCTTCTTTGTGGTGGCGTGTTGGGGAGGAAGCATTAAGAAGAGGGACGCCTCACGTCTTAATAAGCTGGTAAGGAAGGCGGGCTCTGTCGTGGGCAAAGTACTGGAGAGTTTAACATCGGTAGCTGAGCGAAGGGCGCTGAGTAGGCTACGGTCAATTATGGATAACTCTGAACATCCTCTACATAGCACCATCCAGAGACAGAGAAGCAGTTTCAGCGACAGGTTACTATCGATGCAATGCTCCTCAGACAGGATGAAGAGGTCAATACTCCCCAATGCCATTAGGCTTTACAATTCTACCGCCAGGACTTAAGAACTTTTTAAAAGCTATTATTAATGCTTTTTGAGATAGTGATTTAGATGCATATCATATTTTTTACTGAGTTAAGTATTGTATGTAATTAGTTTTGCTACAACAAGTGTATGGGACATTGGAAAAAAGTTGAATTTCCCCATGGGGATGAATAAAGTATCTATCTATCTATATCTTATGGTCTTATGATTTTCGAAATCCCCTTGCACATTGAAGTCCCCCATTACAATTGTATCATTACTGTTATTGCATGCCTTTTGCAGCTACCTTTGCAATCTCAACCCCACATCTTGGCTACTATTTGGAGGCCTATATATGATTCCCATAATTTTTTTTACGCTTGCAGTTTCTTAACTCTACCCACAAAGGTTCAACATTCTCTGACCCTATGCCACCTCTTTCTAAAGATGTAATTCCATCTCTTATCAACAGATCCACATCACCACCTATGCCTTCCTTCCTGCCTGTCCTTTCTACCCAAAGTATATCCTTTGAGGTTAAACCCCCAAATATGGCCTCCTTTCAGCCATGATTCAGTGATGCCCACAGTGTCAATCTCTAATTGCGCCAGGAGTTTGTCCATCTTATTCCAAATACTATGCGCATTTAAATACAGCACCTTCAGTCCTACATTCTTTGCCCTTTTGAATTTTGCGTCTGTGGTACAATTTAACTCTTTGCTCAGTGTGCATTTGTATCCAAGCATTGGCTTGTCAGAAGGGTCGGTTACCATGCTGTATCTTAAAAAGAAAATAAATAAAATTACAAAGCCTCAGCATGACAGCATTGTTTTTATATTCTAGTCCTTTCGAAATGAATATTAACATTGCATTGGCCCTTCCTTACTAACAGTTCAGCCTGTTAGTTAACTTTTCAGGAATCCTGCACTAGGACTCTCAAGTCCCTTTGCACTTCTGATTTCTGAATTTGGTTCCTATTTAGAAAACAGTCTACACTTTTATTCCTTCTACCAAAGTGCATGACTATACGCTTCCCTATACTGGTTTCCATCTGCCAATTGTCTGAATTTACACAAGTCCTTCTGCAACTTCCTGCCTCCTCAACACTACCTGACCCACCAACTATTTTTATATCATCCACAAACTTGGCCACAAAACCATCAATTCATTCATCCAAATCATTAATCTTTCACGGGAAAATTAATGGATCTAACACCAACCCCTGCAGAATACCACTAGACACTGGAAGCCAACCAGAAAAGCCCCCATTATTCATTCTCTTTGTTTGCCTCCTGCCAGTTAGCCAATTCTCTATCTCTGCTAGTGTTTTTCCAGTAATAGGATGGATTCTTGTTTGGCGGTCTCATGTGTGGTACCTTGTCAAAGGCCTTCTGAAAATCCAAGCAAACAACATTCAATAACTTTCATTTGTCTTTTGGAGTTGGACAAACAGTTGTATGGCTGCTGTGGATTTGGAAATGATCTAGACTCTTGTCATTCTTCATAGTCTGTTTGCTGTGATGTAATGTTCAGCAACAGATGAACTCACCACTGGAAAATGCTTCCATAGTCAGTTCTAGCTGAGTAGCAGAACTGAGGTCAAGTGCTCTTTTTGTGCTCTTGTTCTTTTTAAAGATCGACCCTTTGCTTTTAACCTTGTCTCTAAAAACCTGGCAAGACTGAAATATTCTTTCCCTTTTTCTGTTTGAGATGAGTGAAATAAATTAGGAAAATTTTGGGGTATTGGAGTTGGAGATATTGTAAACAATAGGGAAGATGGTTGAGAATTTTTAAAGTAATAATCATTGTCTTAATGACCCTTAACTTGAAACTACATTTGATGTGCTTCGATCAGTTGTGTTTTTTTATATTAAAACTCCTCTTCGAGTGGAAGAAGCAGGATTAGAGGAGCTCATTCCCACTACTTGGTGGCCAACCAGGTTTGATAAAGAGGTAGGATCCTTTGTTTAACCTTCATGATCTTTGTGAATGAGGAGAAGTTGGGGACAGCAGAAATTTCCAAATAATTTTATCATTTTAACAGAAGCTGGATTTATTTCACTTCAGGGCAAGGAGATAAAGGAAGAAAGTGCTGAGGAGCGACTGAGACGACGTGCTTATGAACGTGGTTGTCAGCGATTGAAGAAGCGGATTGAAGGTAAATACTTACTGGCTGAAGGATTCTGATGGCTGGAGTTGTATCCTTTATTGAGCCTGCTAGGGGATCAGCTATACTGGATTGGGTGTTACGTATTGAACCAGAGGTGATTAGGGAGCTTAAGGTAAAAAAGCCTTTAGAAGGCAGTGATCACAATATAATTGAGTTCAACTTGAAATGTGATAGGGAGAAAGTAAAGTCTGATGTAGCAGTATTTCAGTGGAGTAAAGGGAATTACAGTGGTATGAGAGAGGAAAATTGGAAGGAACTGCTGTCAGGGATGACAGCAAGGCAGCAATGGTGTGAGTTTCTGATAAAAATGATGAAGGTGCAGGATAGATGTGTTCCAAAAACAAAGAAATACTCAAATGGCAAAATAGTACAAATATGGCTGACAAGGGAAGTCAAAGCAAATGTAAAAGCAAAGGAGAGGGCATACAACAAAGCAAAATTTAGCAGGAAGATAGAGGTTTTGGAAGATTTTAAAAACCTACAGAGAGCAACTGAAGAAATCATTAGGAGTGAAAAGATAAAATATGAAAGCAAGCTACCAAACAATATCAAAGTGAATAGTAAAAGCTTTTTCAAACATGTAAAAATACTTGAGAAATACCTTTGAGAGATGAGAGTGGATGTAGGACGGCTAGAAAAAAGGGCAGAGAAATAATAATGGGGCACAAGGAGATGGCAGAGGAACTAAATGAATATTTTGCATTATTCTTCACTGTGGAAGGCATGAGCAGTGTGCCAAATGTTGAGGGGTGTTAGGGAAGAGAAGTGGGTGCAGTTACTATTAGAAGGGAGAAGGTGCTCAAAAAGCTGAAAGATCTAAGTGTACATAAGTCACCTGGACCAGATGAACTGTACCCTTGGGTTCTGAAAGAGGTAGTGGTGGAGATTGTGGAGACATTAGTAATGTTCTTTCAAAATTCATTTGGAGCCATGAGTTGACAATGATCTGGAGCTCAGCCTTCCAGTCTGTGCAAGCATGTGGATTGACTGCATTCTGCAGCTCATTCACTAAGGTTTGGATGACCTTGGTTTTGGAAGGTAGTTGCTGTAGGTTGAACACCTTCCTATTAGTTCTGAATGTCTTCAGTGCTGCTAGAATGTTGGGGGCAAAGCAAAATAATGCAGCAAAAAGGTTAAGTTGCAATGCAGTAATGACAGAGTCAGTTTTTGCTGAGAGTACCTCTGTCGTAGAGCTGTTTGTAAATATTACAGTCTCTCCTGATTCATGGACTCAAAGGCTTTGGTGAGCTTGAAAGAGATCATGGCGGTGATTCCTGTACTCTAAAGAGTTGCTGTTCAATGAAAATCATGTCCACTGAACCTGCAGGTGGATAGAACTCACACGGTGTAGTTATTCAGCCACTGAGGCAGGAAGATTTAGAAGGACCCTGGGGATGACTTTGCTATGGTAGATAGATATAACTCACTCTAGTTATAACAGCCTGATATTTTCTTGCTTGAAGATGATCATGATTACACCATCACTAAGGTTTCCTGGTATGCTTTGCTTGTCCTAGACATAACTGATGATTTGTGAGTGGAGCTTCTCACCTCTGAGTATGTTGCTTTGGGATGGAGTCAAGAGTACTCACTTCAAGGGCAGGGGATCCTGAGGTCTTCAAAATGTTCTTTCCAGCATTTTTTAACTGCGTCACTGTTCCTGATCTGTTCACCTCCGCTCTCGTAGCTTGGTCGGGTAGGGCCTTGAGTGTCGGGTTTATAGATTGCTGTTACAGCTCTGAAAACTCATGCTTGTCATTAGCCTCTCCTGTTTCCTTGACAGAATGTCTGTCCCTTCCAACTACATTTTCATATTATTTATATTTTCTCGGGTTATGGAAAGATATCATTCAGACTATTGTCTCAATGTTAGTCTCAAAGCCTCCCTATTAGTTTCATTCCTCCTCTTCCCTTTAACCTATTGTTTCACGTATTCCCATCAACTAGACTAGACTGAATTCCTGCCTCAGCAAGGTCCTGGACCTATTGCAATTTTTCTATCACCACAATAGGTCAATGGCAGATGCAATCTCAATGACTCTTCACACAGCTTTAGACCACCTGGACAACACAAACACTTATGTCAGGATGCTGTTCATCGACTATAGCTCAGTATTTAATACCATCATTCCCACAATCCTGATTGAGAAATTGCAGAACCTGGGCCTCTGTATCTCCCTCTGCAGTTGGATCCTCGACTTCCTAACCAGAAGACCACAATCTGTGTGGATTGGTGATAACATCTCCCTCTCGCTGATGATCAACACTGGTGCACCCCGGGTTTGTGCATAGCCCACTCTCTATATATATGTGACTGTATGGCTAGGCATAGCTCAAATACCATCTATAAACTTGCTGATGATACAACCATTGTTGGTAGAATCTCAGGTGGTGACGAGAGGGCGTACAGGAGTGAGATATGCCAACTAGTGGAGTGGTGTCGTAGCAACAACCTGGCACTCAACATCAGTAAGCTGAAAGAGCTGATTGTGGATTTCAGGAAGGGTAAGACAAAGGAACACATACCAATCCTCAAAAAGGGATCAGAAGTGGAAAGAGTGAGCAGCTTCAAGTTCCTGGGTGTCAAGATCTCTGAGGATCTAACCTGGATATTAGTTAGGGACAGATCCATGGACACTGGATATTGGTGAGGGATAGATCCATGGACACGAGATTGGTGAGGGATAGATTCATGGACACTGGATATTGGTGAGGCACAGATCCAATGATAATGGATATTGTTGAAGGACAGTTAATATTGGCACTGGTGATTGGTTAAGTTCAGTTTGCTAGGCACTGGTTATTGGTAAAGTACAGCTCCAATGTGCTCCATTTATATTGGATATGGAGAGAATAAGAATCAGGTTTATTATAATTGCCTTCTAAGATGTGAAATTTATTGTTTTGTGATAGTAGTATAGTGCAAAGACATACATTTCTAAATAAACAAAGTGAAATAAAGGAATGATGACATAGGGCTCATGGACCATTCAGATATGTATCCGCTGGAGGCACCAGAGAATGCAGATGTTGGAATCTGGAGTTAAACACAATCTGCTGCAAGAACCCTGCAGTTAAGCAGCATCTGTGGGGTGGTGGGGGGAAGGAGTTGTCGATATTTCATTCCCCTTCCTCAGGACTGAGGGTGGAGAGGTGAAATGGTTAGCATGGAGAAGGGAAGGGAGTGGTGGCTGGTAAACTGAGGAGTGGTGATAGATGACAGGCAGGTTGTGCCAGGTAGGGGAGTGGAGCTTGGAGACCGTGACATGTGGGTGATGATGGAGGCAGACAAAGACAGAGAGAAAAATGTTTGAGATGCAGTGGGAGCAAGTGTGGGGAAAGGAATGTGAAGATATGAGATAGCTGCTGGAGAAAGATAAGCAGGAGTACAAAGGGCTACCAGTGTTGGACTCTTAAAGCAAGGAGGTGATCATGAAAATCATTAGGGGAGAAGTGAATGGCAGGTGAATCCAAATCCGGATAGGGGAGGGAGTCTGGTGGGGTAAAACCATGAGGGGATTGGGGACAAAGCTAGGCGATGGGGAGCTGTAGAGGTGGTGGAAGATTTGAGGAAAAGAGAGCAAAATGGGGAGGACTGAAGGAAGATCAGAAGGAGAAGGGGGAAGGGAGGATGGAAATAATCCACGGAAATCCCAGTATCCATGCTATTGGGATGCAGAATATGAGGAACTTTTCTTCAGTGCCACTTGCACTGGCTGTTGGTGATGGACAACTCCACAAAGGTTGATAACTGATAAGATACAAATCTACTGCCACTGATCATTCTGATCTTTACCTCAGGAATGGTTTCTTCTTTAGGATTCTGCTACAAAAAAATGGTGATAAAGTTCTATTCGGGTGAGTGTCACTCAGAGGCTTTTCCCTGAGTAACACGCATGAAATGCTGGAGAAACTCAGCAGATCAGGCAGCATCTGTGGAAAGGATTGAACAGTGAGTGTTTTGGTAGAGACCCTTTATCAGTTTTGGTGATGCTGCCTGATCTGCTGAGTTCCTCCAGCGTTTTGTATGTGTACCTCAAGACTTCCAGCATTTGCAAAACCTCTTGTATTTATGAGATGCCTTTGCTAGCTCACTCTATACCTGTTTCTGTGCCCATTTTTGCCCTGTCTGGCATATAGTTGAAACCAAGTCGGGCTTTGTACCTTGTAATGGACAATGTCATCAGTCAGTTGATGTCCTTTTGATACAAGTTTAATGTTGTGCAGTTTGCTGTGAAATTCTGTGAGAATGCAATTGAAGGATTAGTGTGAAATATAGAACTACATTGTGATGGGCAGAAATCACTGATAACCTGCAATGTTTTGTTTTGTAGTTGTGGAAGAACTACAGATTCAAATACTGAAATTACTTCTCAACAACAGAGACAGGGGAGTGGTGAGTAAACCTACAGGAAGAGCTTACACTACTGACTACTATCTACATTCTTGATTAAGAAATCACCACAGAGGGTCTTATTTTAAGTGCAAAATCATACTTCCCATTAACAGTTTCGGATTCACTGTGAACTGTCTAGAACTCACGGCATGCTTCCACATTTTTGTTTCGAACTTCATGCACGGTATCTATATTTACGTCTGAATCTCGCTTTCTTCAGCTCTTCAAAAGGTGACGCCTCAAAAATGTGCCATCTATCATTAAGGACCCCCATCACCCAAGACATCTGTCTTCTTACTATAACCATCAGAAAGGAGGTACAGGAGCCTAAAGACAGACATGCACACACCATTTCAGAAACAGCTACTTTCCCCTCCCCCCTGCCATTTCTGAACTGATGATCAACCAACCCATGAACATTACCTCACTACTTTTGCTCTTTTTACACTACTTATTTAATTTAATTTTTAATATATATTTCTTATTGTAATTTATAGTTTTTAATGTATTGCACTGGACTACTGCCACAAAACAACAAATTCCAAGACGTATCAGTTATATTACAGGCAGACAGACAGACAGACTTTATTGATCCCAAGGGAAATTGGGTTTCGTTACAGCCGCACCAACAAAGAATAGTGAAGAAAGATAGCAATATAAAACTATAAATAATTAAATAATAATAAGTTAATCATGCCAAGTGGAAATAAGTCCAGGACCAGCCTATTGGCTCAGGGTGTCTGACACTCCGAGGGAGGAGTTGTAAAGTTTGATGGCTACAGGCAGGAATGACTTCCTATGACGCTCAGTGTTACATCTCAGCGGAATGAGTATCTGGCTGAATGTACTCCTGTGCCTAACCAGTACATTATGGAGTGGATGGGAGTCATTGTCTAAGATGGCATGCAACTTGGACAGCAACCTCTTTTCAGACACCACCGTCAGAGAGTCCAGTTTCCACCCCCACAACATCACTGGCTTTACGAATGAGTTTGTTGATTCTGTTGGTGTCTGCTGCCCTCAGCCTGCTGCCCCAGCACACAACAGCAAACATGATAGCACTGGCCACCACAGCCTCGTAGAACATCCTCAGCATCGTCCGGCAGATGTTAAAGGACCTCAGTCTCCTCAGGAAATAGAGACGGCTCTGACCCTTCTTGTAGACAGCCTCAGTGTTCTTTAACCAGTCCAGTTTATTGTCCATTTGTATCCCCAGTTATTTGTAATCCTCCACTATGTCCACACTGACCCCTTGGATGGAAACAGGGGTCACCGGTGCCTTAACCCTCCCCAGGTCCACCACCAGCTCCTTGGTCTTTTTCACATTAAGCGGCAGATGATTCTGCTCGCACCATGTGACAAAATTTCCCACCGTAGCCCTGTACTCAGCCTCATCTCCCTTGCTGATGCATCCAACTTCTGAAGATGGTAGGACTCTGTGTTGTAGTTGAAGTCCGAGGTGTAGATGGTGAAGAGAAAGGGAGACAGGACAGTCCTCTGTGGAGCCCCAGTGCTGCTGACCACTCTGTCTGACACACAATGTTGCAAGCGCACGTACTGTGGTCTGCCAGTCAGGTAATCAATAATCCATAACACCAGGGAAGCATCCACCTGCATCACTGTCAACTTCAACTGTCAACTTAATCTGATTCAAATTCTATATTTCTGTGTAGAACATAATGCCTGCTCTGTAAATTCCTATCTGAAACTCACTGCACTGTTTTTATATTGGTGTGTAGAACAGGCCAACCACTGTCAGTACTATATTTGGAATCCACTGTACTATCTCTATTCTTTCTAAGCACAACTCTTTGCATGCATGATATTTTTCTTCCCTCTCCCCTTTTATAATATACAGATTTCTTCTGTCTCCTCCCAAATAGCACCTGGTTTAGACACAGCTTAGTTAATGCGCTAGCTTTTATAGCCACCTCTCTCATTTCATCTCTCTAGACTGCTGACCTATTGGACACCTTCCTGCCTCTCCCCAATTTCTGTTAACTTAAAACTATTTTTTTGATGGAAGGTATTTGACCCGAAAAGTTAACTGTTTCTTTCTGACTGGTGCTACCTGAGCTGCTCAGTATTTCCAGCAGCTTCTGCTTTTATATCCTATGTCAGTGAAGTACCTGCTGTAGATATAGTGGTAGCAAAAGCAGGACTGTAGACAATTCCTACTCTAAATGCATATGATTTAAGATTCATTTCCAGCTTCTGCTGTAAACTCAAATTGGAACTGATTACTCTTGATTCTGTTCATTCTTTTCCCATTTTGGTAGATTATGGTTTAGTACTTTGCATCTTAATATTGCTTTCTAAGTGCTATGTGCTTTGTTACAGGTTAATGTTCTTAGTGTTATGAATGTTCTTCTTTGAGTTTGCACTGTGTTTGAGCTAGAATGGCCAGTATTCTCTGATTTAAATAAGCTGTGTTTACTTGTTTTTTGTTGATGCTCCTCAGGAGTTTGTGATTAAGTGTTGCACGTTCATTACGTTTTTATTTTTGGTACCTGGTTTTGCACTGTAGCACTTAAACCGACAGCTAAATTGCCTTTGTCTCTGTAAAATTCTGCAAAGTGTACTAGAGGCCCAAGTTGAACTTCACTTGGCAGCAGAAAAAGCATTGGGTGAGGTGACCAAAATGCAGAATCAGATCAGAATCAAGTTTATCATCACTGACATATGTCATGAATTTTGTTGCTTTGTGGCAGCTGTACAGTGGAAGACATAAAAACTACTATATGTTACAATAAGAAATATTTTTAAAAAGCAGTGCTAAAAGGGAGCAAAATAGTAAGGTAAGAGGCTAAAGCAGTGAGGTCACTTTCCAGAGAGCTGCTTTATGAAAGATTTTTAAAAGAAGAGGAGAATTTATTAATGAGTTTGAGTGAAAGGACAAATGTTATTAACTCTGGGGATCTCCCATCTATTGCTACCAACCTCATAGTTCCCTCACCCTGCACCTCCCATTTCTACCTCCTACGCAAGATTCACAAACCTACCTGTCCAGGTAGACCCATTGTTTCTGCTTGTTTGTGTCTCACTGAACTCAAATCTGCATACCCTGACTCAGTTTTATCCCCCCTGGTTCAGTCCCGTTCTACCTACATCTGTCTCACTTCACATGCTCTTGATCTTTTCAATGATTTCAAGCTCCCTGGCCCCGAGCATCTTATTTTCACTATGGATGTCTAGTCCCTGTGAACCTCCATCCCCATCAGAACATAAGAACATAAGAAATAGGAGCAGGAGTAGGCCATCTGGCCCATCGAGCCTGCCCCGCCATTCAATAAGATCATGGCTGATCTGTCCGTAAGCTCAGCTCCATCTACCTGCCTTTTCCCCATAACCCTTAATTCCTTACTACGTAAAAACCTATCTAACTGTTTCTTAAATATATTTAGTGAGGAGGCCTCAACGGCCTCCCTGGGCAGAGAATTCCACAGATTCACCACTCTCTGGGAAAAACAGTTTCTCCTCATCTCTATCCTAAATCTTTTTCCCTGAATCTTGAGACAATGTCCACTAGTTCTTTCCTACTTCTATCTTATCTATCCCTTTCAAAATTTTGTATGTTTCTAGAAGATCCCCTCTCATTCTTCTGAACTCCAGAGAGTATAGTCCCAGGCGACTCAATCTCTCCTCATAGGTTGACCCCTTCATCCGTGGTATCAACCTGGTGAACCTCCACAGCACTGCCTCCAAAGCCAGTATATCCTTCCTCAAGTATGGAGACCAGAACTGCACACAGTACTCCAGGTTCAGCCTTACCAGTACCCTGTATAGTTGCAGCATGACCTCCCTGCTCTTGAATTCAGCCCCTCTAGCAATGAAGGCCAACCTTCCATTTGCCTTCTTAATAACCTGTTGTACCTGCAAGCCAAACTTTTGCGATTCATGAACCACTCCCAAGTGCCTCTGCGCAACAGCATGCTGCAATTTTTCACTAGTTAAATAATAATCTGCTCTTCTATTATTCCTTCCAAAGTGGATGATCTCACATTTGCCAACATTGTATTCCATCTGCCAGACCTTGGCCACTCACTTAACCTATCTATATCCCTCTGCAGACTCTCCACATCCTTTGTACAATTTGCTTTTCCACACAGTTTAGTGTCATCAGCAAATTTTGCTACGCTACACTCAGTCCCCTCTTCCCAATGTAACCCCTGGGTCGCCTCAGGCATCGCTCAAACTCGTTCTAGTCTAGGGAGAGCAGCCTTCGGCCCCGCCAAACTGGGTAATCAGCTGGTGTGGATGCTGTGTGATGTCCCCGCCTCGCCCAACAAACAGACAGTACACCTTATGCGATTAAATGAGTACAATTTATAAAGATTATTATAACTAAGCGATTACTAATGATACAGTATATATGAATAAGAGAAAAAAAAGAAAAGGCGCCAAACTTATCAAAGTCCAAACCACTTCGTGCACAACCGTTGGAGCTCAATTACTGAAGTCTTCTGGTATTCGATCCCCTCTGAATTCCTCGACCCGCCTCCTGGGACCCCCACGGTGGTCGACCAGACGCTCCACACTCCTCTGTCTCCGTCTTCTCTCATCACCGAAAACCTTGGGCCGGGGACCGTCGCCCAGCTTCCAGCATCCCGTCCTCTCTCTCTCACTCCATCGCCCCGACTCCCCAAAATCCCGCCAACAATCAGTTTACAGTCCCAAACAAGCTTCCAGCACTTATCATAACAAAGACGCTAGCATTCCTACTATTAACACAGGCGCCAGCATTCCTACTTTTAACAAAGCAAAGACGCCATTTTGATTACATACACAGTAACAAAGAAAAAGAAAAAAACCCCCGTTACACTCTCCCCCCACCAAATAAAAGTCATGTCCTCATGACTATTAGATAACTCGTCACCTTTCCTGCCAACACACCATAACCCAAACACCAGCAGTGACATCTCCTCCCCACACAGTAAACCTCACGCCCTGTTCCTTAGGCGCTATATAGGCCAACTATCTGGGCGTTCCCAAACCCTTCTGAGACCTCCGTACCCCCCTCACCTAAACCCTTAGGCTAGGACACAGCTGGGGATACCTTGGGTCCACTACCAACTCCTCTTTCAACCTCTCACTCATGCCCCACACTGCACACAGCTAACCCTCCCCACTACACCTGACTCAGTGGAAGAAGGGCCAAAGGTCTCTTCCTCAATCGAGGGAAAGTCAGCAAAAGGCAGCATGTACCACACATCCAGCACATCAGCCTTTGAATCCGTATTCTTCCTCATTTCTTTGATCGGTAGCTGCCGTTTGATCTTTTTCAAACGGAAACACGTGACCTGCACTGCTCCTGCAGTCTCTTCAGCTTCCTGCAATTGAGATTGTCATCTTCTCTGGCCCCTGGCTCAGCAGTTCTGACTCCTGCATCCCGGCCATCTCAATCTGGAATGCAGTTACTCCAACAGCTTCTTCCACCCCGACCTGAAAAGCAGCAGTTAAAGATTGGTCACCCTCCAGTTCAGTATTCACTGCACTTCTCTCCAGCTTTTTTTCTCCTCATAACTTCTTCCAGATCAACCTTCAGGTTTTGCACTTCATTTGAACTGTCGATGGTCATCTTCAGGTTCCCTTCAAGCTACCGCTTCCCCCTTCCAAGATTTGTCCGCAATTTCTTCACCTCCGCAAACTCCCTTCTCCAGGCTCTGTTTGCTGTGGCCCTCAGTCAAACAACTTTCTTCATTCTCTCCAACTTGTAAGTCTTTCAAATGGTTCCAGATCACTCTCTCCGGTCTCTCAGTCTTCATTTCAAACTTGATTCCGTAGAGACAGACACTCACGAGCTGCGACCTTCGCCAGCTCTGGCACGTGTCCAGAAAACACTTTAACTCTGTAGTTCTCAGCCGCTCCTGCAACGACCTCACTTCATATTCTCCTGAGGCAAATCCAAATACCAGGAGATCATCCACATACGTCAAAATTCCAAACGCCTCCACACCCCATGGTCTTCCACATGCCCTGCAGGAAGGTTGCAAGGGCTCCTGAGATACCCTGTGGTATCTTTTCGGACCGGAAAGACTCCTAGGAAACTTTTAACCGCCGTCTTCTCCTTGGCGGCCTCGCTCATCGGGATCTGGCAACATCCACTCCTCAGATCCAGCACCTTAAACCTCTTCGCACCACTCAGATAGGCCATCGCCTCTACGGCCCAATATAATCCACACACACGCTGCCTACGTCTGCCACGCTGTAGGGGCCAGTCGCCGCAACCTCTGCCTCACCGAGGTGTCTTCAGCAGTCAACTCCCCTCCCTGGTGGTATTTCGCAGCGTCCACTAAGAGGGTCTCACCCTCAGATACTCCTCCAGGCCATGCCACCAATGGCTCTTGTTTGAATTCGGTATCGACCCAATACTGCTACACACGTCCGCACAAGCAGCTTGAAACTCTGGGTGCATCGATAATGCCTCCAAACAGCTCTCACCTGCCTCCTCCGGGCAGGCCCCCAAGCGCACCAACAGGATATTGGTTCTCTCCATAACCGAAACGCTGCCCGTCTCAACAGTGTCCGGACACATCAGCATTAACGATTCACGAACCTCAGTCACCTCCACATTTGCCTCTAAGAACTCCATTTTCACTGACCAACAACCGTCGTCTTTATAATCACCGGCACTGGTACCCCAAATCTCCAGTGCCGTCAATGTCATCAAGGGTAAAGGCTTCCAAAAACGGTTATAACACAAACTGTACAGCAACTTAACCGGTGCCCCGGTGCCGAGGATGGCTTTAACTTGACTTCCATCCATCCGTAACAACACCTGACTGCGTGGTCCCTCTAAGCCTTCAGGAATAGGGTCTGTTCCTTGCGGGAGTTCCTTGGTACATTGCTGGGAACGTGCTCCCCCAGAGACCCCAAGCCGTTCCCCCACTGGGCCTCCTCTAAGTTTCCCGACACCTCTCGGATCAACGGAACAACTGATCCCCTCGACAAATCCCCCTGTCTCCGCAAGCAATTTATCTGCCCTCCTAACCAAAAGGGATACCCTAAAAACTTCCCACCAATCTCCTGCCACGGATATGATAAGCCCCCCAGCTGCGGCATTTGACTTCCAGTCGAACCACACACATTTTCCCACACTTTCCCAGAACTGGCAGCTGTCACTTCGAGATAATTGCGCCCGACAGTTCTAACAACGCTACCAGCCCGCCTACTCAAACTTTCAACCAATCCCTGTCGCTTTCCCTCAGCCAAGCACTGCCACTCACCCAACAACTGAGCGGTCTGCTCCGCCCACGTCTCCGCCGCTTTAGGGCTGGACATTATTCCAACAGCCGGGCGGAGCCCACCTCTGCTGAAACATTCCAACCAGACCTTCCTCGCACTCTTAACAGCATGGACAGCCCATAGCCCCACCACCTTTTCGTCAGCGCTAGTCGGAACTCGAACAACGACCTCCGGGCTACCAACAGCAGCCACCCCACCCAACACACATGCCGAGATAACCGGCAATCGCACACCCACAAAGGCACACCAGCTCTTCACCGCAGACACAATTCAAAGAGGGCGATCACACAGCTTCCACAGAAATCAATCCCGGACCAGCACCCCACAATGTAACCCCTGGGTCGCCTCAGGCATCGCTCAAACTCGTTCTAGTCTAGGGGGAGCAGCCTTCGGCCCCGCCAAACTGGGTAATCAGCTGGTGTGGATGCTGTGTGATGTCCCCGCCTCGCCCAACAAACAGACAGTACACCTTATGCGATTAAATGAGTACAATTTATAAAGATTACTATAACTAAGCGATTACTAATGATACAGTATATATGAATAAGAGAAAAAAAAGAAAAGGCGCCAAACTTATCAAAGTCCAAACCACTTCGTGCACAACCGTTGGAGCTCAATTACTGAAGTCTTCTGGTATTCGATCCCCTCCGAATTCCTCGACCCGCCTCCTGGGACCCCCACGGTGGTCGACCAGACGCTCCACACTCCTCTGTCTCCGACTTCTCTCATCACCGAAAACCTTGGGCCGGGGACCATCGCCCAGCTTCCAGCATCCCGTCCTCTCTCTCTCACTCCATCGCCCCGACTCCCCAAAATCCCGCCAACAATCAGTTTACAGTCCCAAACAAGCTTCCAGCACTTATCATAACAAAGACGCTAGCATTCCTACTATTAACACAGGCGCCAGCATTCCTACTTTTAACAAAGCAAAGACGCCATTTTGATTACATACACAGTAACAAAGAAAAAGAAAAAAACCCCCGTTACACAAATCATCAATGTAAATGGTAAACAGCTGCGGGCCCAGCACCAACCCCTGCGGCACCCCACTCACCACGGACTGCCAACCAGAGAAACACTCATTTATACCAGCTCTCTGCCATCTATTGGTTAACCAATCCACTATCCATGCCAATAAACTTCCTCCGACTCCATGCATCAGTATCTTATTTATAAGTCTCTTGTGCAGCACCTTATCGAATGCCTTCTGGAAATCCAAGTATACAACATCCACTTGTTCCCCTCTATTTACTGCACTCATCATGTCCTCAAAGAACTCCAGTAAGTTTGTCAAACAGGACCTGCCCTTTCTGAATCAATGCTGCGTCTGTCTAATGGAACCAGTCCTTTCTAAATGTTTTGCTATTTCCTTCTTAATGACAGCTTCAAGCATTTTTTCGACTACAGATGTTAAGCCTATAGTTGCCTGTCTTTTGCCTACATCCTTTTTTAAAAAGTGGCGTAACATTTGCTGTCATCGAATCTGCTGGGACCTGCCCAGAGACTAGAGAGTTTTGATAAATGATTACCAACGCATCTACTATAACCTCCGCCAGTTCCTTCAGCACCCTTGGATGCATCCCATTAGGACCAGGGAACTTATCTACCTTCAGGCCCTCTAGTTTGCTCATCACTATATCTTTAGTGACAGTGATTTTATCAAGGTTCTCACCTCCCATTTCATCTATAACATCTTTCTTTGGCATATTAGACGTGTCCTCCACTGTGAAAACCGACACAAAATAATTGTTAAATGCCTCAGCCATTTCCTTAATCACCCAATTTCCAGGGTGGCCTCAAAGCTCTCCTTTCTTTCTAGACACCAGATCCAGCCAGTTCTCCTCCACTACCACTCTCCTACATTTGCCAGAACTTGTCCTCACTCTCAGTGATTTCTCCTTTGGTTCCTCCCACTTCCTTTAAACAAAAGGTGTAGCCATGGGCACTCGCATGGGTCCCAGCTATGTCTGACTTTTTGTCAGCTATGTGGAACGGTCCATGTTTTAAGCCTACACTGGTGACCATCCTGCATTTTTCCTACACTACATCAATGACTGCATTGTTGCTTCTTCCTGCACCCATGCAGAGCTCATTGATTTCATCCACATTGCTTCCAACTTCCATCCTGTCCTCTTATTTACCTGGTCCCTTTCTAACACTTCCCTCCTCTTTTTCGTTCTCTCTGTCTCTTTCTTTAGAGACAGCATATCTACTGATGTCTATTAAAGATCTACTGACGTTACCTGAACTATACCTCTTCCCACCCTGGTATTTGTAGAACTGCCATCCCCTTCTCTCAATTCTTCTGTCTTTGCCACATCTGCTCTCAGGATGAAGCTTTTCATTCTGGAACAAAGGAGATGTCCTCCTTCTTCAAAGAAAGGATAGGAAGTATGAGCATTTGGAGAAGTACAGTCTACTCATGGATAGTCAACATGGCTTTGTGAAGGGAAGATCGTGCCTCACGAGCCTGATTGAGTTTTTTGAAGAGGTAACAAAAGAAATTGATGAGGGTAGGGCAGTGGATGTGGTCTACATGGACTTTAGCAAAACATTTGACAAGGTCCCTCATGAGAGACTCATCCAGAAAGTCATGAGGCATGGGATAAGTGGAACCTTGGCTGTTTGGATAAAAAAAATTGGCTTAAAGGAAGAAAGCAGAGTGTAGTTGTGGAAGGAAAGTATTCTGTCTGGAGGTCGGTGACTAGTGGAGTGCTGCAGGGATCTGTCCTGGGACCCCTGCTATTTGTGATTTTTATAAATGACCTGGATGTAGAGGCAGAAGGATAGGTGAGTACGTTTACGGATGACACGAAGATTGGAGGAGTTTTGGATGGAGCTTTAGGTGGTCGAAGGTTAGAAGAGGATATAGACAGGCTGCAGAGTTGGGCAGAAAAATGGCAGATGGAGTTCAATCCAGACAAGTGTGAGGTGATGCATTTTGGAAGGACAAACCAAAAGACTGAGTACAGGATTAATGGTCAGTTACTTAAGAGTGTGGATGAACAAAGGGACCTTGGGGTTCAAATCCATACATCCTTCAAGGTCACTGCACAGGTTGATAGGGTAGTTAAGAAGGCCTATGGGATGCTAGGCTTCATTAACAGGGGGATTGAGTTCAAGAGTAGAGAGGTCATGTTGCAACTCTACAAATCTCTGGTGAGCCCGCACTTAGAGTATTGTGTTCAATTCTGGTCACCTCATTATAGGAAGGATGTGGAAGCTATGGAGAGGGTGCAGAGGAGATTTACCAGGATATTGCCTGGATTGGAGAACAAGTCATATGAAGCAAAGTTAGCAGAGCTGGGACTTTCCTCTTTGGAGCATAGATGGATGAGAGGGGACATGATAGAGGTCTACAAGATTATGAGAGGCATAGATAGGGTGGATAGTAAGTACCTGTTTCCCAGGGCACCAATAGCAAACACCAGAGGGCATATGTACAAAATTAAGGGAGGTAAGTTTAGGGGAGACATCAGGGGTAAGTTTTTTACACAGAGGATTGTGAGTGCCTGGAATGACTTGCCAGGGATGATGATGGAGGCTCAAACATTAGGGGTATTTAAGAGCCTCTTGGACAGGCACATGGATGGAAGAAAAATAGAGGGTTATGGGGTAGTGTGGGTTTAGTACATTTTTTTAAGGATTATATGGGCAGCACAACATGGAGGGCTGAAGGGCCTGTACTGTGCTGTAGTGTTCTATGGTTCTAAAGGGGCCTGTCTTCCACCACCATCAACGCTGCCTTCAACCGTATTTCTTCCATTTTGTCCATGTCTGCCCTCACCCCATCTTCCCACCACCAACGTCCCTAGGGATAGGGTTCTTCTTGTCCTCACCTATCATCCCACCAACCTCTGTGTCCAGCACGTAATTTTCCGCAACCTCCACCATCTCCAATGGGATCCCACCACCAAGCGCATCTTCCACTCTGCCCCCCACCCCCAGCTTTCTGCAGGGATTGCACCCTTTGCATCTCCCTGGACCATTCATCCCTCCCCACTGATCTCCCTCCTGGCACTTATCCATGCAAGTGGAACAAGTGCTACACCTGCTTCTACACCACCTTCCTCACTACCATTCAGGGCCCCAAGCAGTCCTTCCAGGTGAGGCGACACTTCACTTGTGAGTCTTTTGGGGTCATCTAATGCATCTGGTGAGTGGGCTGGTGGCGTAGCAGCATCAGCGCCAGACTTCGGAGCAAAGGCTCCTGAGTTCGAATCCAGCCGGCTCCCTTGCACGCTTTCCATCAGTGCTGGGTTGAGCATTGAACTAGCAACTCGGCCTTGTAAAAGCAAGAAAGCCTGCTAAAAAATCGCTGTCACGACGGCGTCTCAGTGACTCCATTTAGAGTTAGGGCTTTCTTCTACTTCTTCTCACTGCATCTGGTTCTCCCGGTGTGATCTCCTGTATATCAGTGAGACCCAACGTAGATTGGGAGATTGCTTCGACGAGCACCTATGCTCCATCCACCAGAAAAGGCGGATTCTCCCAGTGGCCACCTATTTTAATACCACTTCTCATTCCCATTCCTATGTGAGTGTCCATGGCCTCCTTTACTGTTGTGATGAGGCCACACTCAGATTGGAGGAGCAATACCTTATATTCAGTTTGGGTAGCCTCCAACCTAATGGCATGAACATTGATTTCAGGAACTTTCAATAATGCCCCCTTGTCCACTCTACAACATTCCCCATCCCCTCTCATCTTATCTCCTTACCTGCCTCCCTCTGGTGCTCCTCCACCTTTTCTTTCCATGGCCTTCTATCCTCTCCTATCAGATTCCCCCCTTCCCCAGCCCTTTATTTCTTTCACTAATCAACTTTCCAGCTCTTTTCTTCACCCCTCCTCTCCTCCTGGTTTCACCTATCACCTTGCGTTCTTCTTTCCCTTCCCCCCCCCCACCTTCTTACTCTGACTCTTCATTTCTTTCCCCTCCAGTCCTGATGAACCTGAAACGTTGACTGTACTCCTTTCCATGGATGATGTCTGGCCTGATGAGTTTCTCCAACATTTTGTGTGTTGTCTACATTATTAAGGATTCCTATTCCAGTCAAAACAATTCCCTCTTCCTTATTAAATATTTTCTTCATTTTAAACATTTTGTTTGAAACAATGTTATTCAACAACCCCTCAACCTTTTAAAAAGCTGATATTAATCTTAAGAGTCTTTACTGTACCAAAAAACTTAATATATCCCACTTGAAGTCTGGTACCTTAACTGCTTGTGTCAGAAGCATGTCTTATTCTCGTATTTAAGCTTATTGCAATGCAGGTCAACAATAGCTTAGTCTCTTCTATCTGGCCGCTAGTTTTTAATGTGTGTACATGCTGTTAGTGGGATGCAGGTCACAAGGGTTGTACTGAAGACTGTTAATAAAGTCCACCTCAGTTGTAGGAAGTGCTGGTGGTGGACAAGTTGCAGAGAAGCAAAGAGGCTTTAGTGGTGATTGTTAACAGGTTGAGTCTGAAACTTTCAATGAAAATCTCCCATCATAGAATCTGATGTTCCATCTAATTGGAAGATGAGACTATAGCCAAATGTTCAAATGATAAATGACAAATTCAACACTCAAACATGTTTAACTCTTTTCATTTCAGGGCGAAGCATCCAGATACATTTTTCTGAATAAATTCAGAAAATTTTTACAGGAGAATGCCAGCAATCGGGGAGTGAGTACTCATTAGCACCTTGTTGTTTGTCCGAGATAGATTTCTAACCAAATCTGTATAAGGTGTTCTGTGATATTTTAGTGTTACTTCTGGAGTCCGTTAAAGATCCATCCTTCCTGTTTCTAATCTTAAATCCTGATCTTCCACAGCATCAATAATACTTATTACTTGCTTTGAATCCACTGGCCATCTGTTTTTTTTTACTAAGCTCCTTGTTTGGTGTTTCAGATTGGATGAGCACAAATTTCCACCATCTGGAAGACAAAGGGAAATACAAGTCCTGTTTCTAGCCACTATATTACTGCATTGTTATCCTAAGCTAACATCTAGGTCTGAACCAGGCCACTCACAGTCTTGGTACCCCATGTAACATTGAGCCAAGTTCTGACCATGTATTCTCTTTATCATTCTACATTCATCTCCACAATACTGACCAAGTCTAATGTTGCTCCTTTATCTCAGAATCACATTCTAGTTGGCATGGGGTGAGTAAGATCAAGGAGTTGAATCCATGGTTCAAAGACTGTGCCTAGGTTTCAATTCATAGGATGCTGATGACAGTATCAGGGAAAGAGGAAAATTCATGGTTATTTATCTGAATCCATACAGCATTTGATACAGGGTAAGTGGATTAATTGTGTGTGTGGAAATGAATGTATATGAGCCATTATTAGCCAAGGTTGTAAATGATCAAATTGGGAAACAAATATTCCATGACTCTTAGCTTTCACGCATGTTATAAAAATAAAAAGAGGAAATTTGGTCTTGATAGGGTATTGATAATGACAAATGGAATAAACACAGTTGTGAAAGAAGATCTTTGCCTGGAAAATCAAAAAGTAGAGTTAGTTTTGGGTGGAGCTAAGAACTATAATCAGGCATTGGTGAAATATAACATTAGATCAAAGGAACCTGGTTAAAAATGAACAAGAAGCCTGCGGATAGAAAAGAATTCCAGAATTCACCAAAGGATCATGACTTTGATAAGAAATGGGAAAGCAGAGTATCTGATGAGAAGAGTTAGAGGGCGTGCATTTAAAGCAAGAGGAGAGAGTTCAAAGGTGTGCAGGTCAATTATCTTTACGCAGAGTGGTGAGTGCCCAAAATAAACTGCAAGAGGCAGATAGGAAACCCAAAGCATTGAAACTTCCTCTTTAAATTCTTCTGCCTCTCTTTCTTGCCCTTTCAAACAATTTTTATGAACTCTCATCTACCTCTGAAACCAAGGTTCTGCTATCCTGTCTTAAAGTTTCTCAGTGTTGATCATCTTTAATGAGTCTACAGCAAAGTCAGAGAGTCCTAACGTAATACAGCACAGAAACAGGCTCTTCAGCTTAACTCATTCAAGCTGATCAAGCTGTCCATTTAAGCGAGTCACATTCGCCCATTTCCCTCTAAACTTATATGCATGTATATATCCAAATGTCTTGTGTCTTGCGACCATTCTTTTGTCCTGAAAGTATTAAATAAATTCAAGTTTCAGCAGCACAATGGCATAGCTGGTAGAGTCCCTGCCTAGCAGCACCAGAGGCTTGGGTTCATTCCTGACCTGGGGTGCTGCCTACATGGAGACTGTACATTCTCCTCGTGACTGATTTAGTTTCCTCCAGCTGCTTCGGTTTTGCTCTAAATCTCAAAGGTGTGTGCTTGGTAGGTTAATTGGTCTCTGTAAAGTTCTAGTGTAGTAGAATCATGGGGGAGTTCAAGTCAAGTCAAATATATTGTCATTTAACCATATGCATGTATATAATGTATATAACCATATAATGTATATAGAAATGAGGCAACATTTCTTTGAACTAGGTTGTACAGCATAGTAGTACACATAACACACGATAACTTATGAAGGTAAAGATAAAATCTACAGGTGAATCACACATAATTAACAAACTGAAGTCCATTAATATTAAATATTGTAAGGCATGGAACAGATTAACCAGTGATACTTTGAATATGATGTGCAGGGAGCTCAGAGCCCCAGTGGCCTGGGGGAAGAAACCATTTATCATCCTGACCATTCTTGTTTTCTATGATTTATACTGTCCTGCCTGATGGTAGAAAGTCAGAGGATGCTGGATGGATGGCTGGGATCCTTAATGGTACTAATGGCCCTGCGTATACAGCGCTCCTGAAAAATGTCCCTGATGGATGGTAGGGTGACCCTATGATCCTTTCAATTGTACTCACAATCCTTTGGAGGAACTTCTGGTCCGATGCTCGACTGCTCTCTTACCAGATAGAGATGGAACTTGTCAGGATGCTCTCAATGGTGCTCCTTTACAACACAGTTAAGATGGGGTGGGTGGGGAGTGTGGGGGAAGCCTCGTTTGCCTCAATCTTCTTAGAAAGTGGTGGTGCTGCTGCTGTGCATTCTTGCTCAAGGGGGTGATATTAAGGTGTTGTTGGCATTAGCCTTCCTACATCTACACAGACATCCAATTCCCAGGGGAGGGGACAGACTGAGTAGGATATACTGAAAGAAGGTAGCATGAATATGAGGTCAGAGTTTGAGACTTAGCTGGCAAGTGAATGGGTAGGTCAAATATTGCAGGACATTTGATTGAGGGCTTGATTGCAGGACTCCTGCTGGTGGTGGTGTGGACCGGGGAAGTATGATGCAATATGCTTAAAGTTATGGGTTTGGAGAGGATGAAAGTTTGCAATTTACAGAATCTCTCCAGGTTATAAAGATAAAAGGTTTCATAGTGTCCATTACTGAATGGTTATAGTATATGCTGTATTAGTTTACTCATGCATAGCGTTTATAATGAAAAGAAAGAGTTTTGGCAATTATATGATATGGTATTCATAAAAATCAGGTTTCTACCATGGATAAATCGGCAAGGACTGTTCTCAGATAAGAACTCTCACATGAACCAGGAACTATTTGTATTTAAATTCTGAGGAGATTTGGGGGTGTTGGAAGATGGAAGCTAATGAATTGATGACTGAAAACTGGAATTTTAGGGTAAAGGCGGAATCTGAATTCATAAGACCATTGGTAGGCTGGTGAGTGTGTGGTAATGGGTGAAGTTCAAGGAAGAAGAGAATGTTGGGGATGAAGATACCTGGATAGAAGGAAACCAGAAGCAGAAGTAATGTAGCGGTCATTCCCTTGGAGAACCGCGCTTAGAAACTCAGAATTATGAAGAGTGGAGGAAAGGGAGATTAGGTTGTTGGGTGTCTCTTTTCAATTTAGAAGCATGAGGGGGGAGATCTTATTGAAGCCTATTGAATAATTAAAGGCTTAGGTAGAATAGATGAGCCCTATTCTCACTGGAGTATGGAAGAGTAGGGAGTGACCTTCAAGGGGCTATTAGTTGCAAATGTAGAGTGGAAGCAGCTAGTTGAGTGTGAGTCTTACAGCAGAGGGAGATAGATAAGAAGAAGATTTATTAAGATTAGTATAGACAGGGAAAGGTATGCATCATAAAGGAGGTACTAACAGAGAAGCTCATGGTACTTTCTTCAGTGCAAACTGAGGGATTATGACTGCATTTCCAAGGTGAGCATCAGTGGGTTGTAGGATTATTGATGGCTTAAATGAGAAAACTGTGGTATCAGACACTTCCTACCAGTTGGTTGTAAATTATTTATCTAGTTTTGTATTGCACTTTGACATGCAAGGAATTCAAGTTACCAGCAGTTACTGTTGGAAGGAAGTTTCTCCTCTCCTGGTCCCCAGTCACTCAACTGTCAAGGTTTCTGCCAACACTCTTCTTCACCTCCCACTTCCATTGCCTTGGCTGGACCTTTTACTCTTTTGTTTAATCCTTCACCACCCAGCTGGTCTTCCATCTGATTGAGTTTATTCACAGTAAATACAAGAAATGCAATAGAATCAATGAAAGGTTGCCCCAACAGAACGGACAAGCAATCAATGTGCCAAAGCAAAAAAACTATCCAAATACAAAATGAGTAAATAAATAAATATGCAGTAAATTCGAGAAAGTGAGTTACAGAGTCCTTGAAAGTGAGTCCATAGGTTGTGGGAGCAATACGATGCTGGGACAAGTGAAGTTGAATGAAGTTATCCCGTCTAGTTCAAGAGCCTGACAATTGTGGGTAATAACTGTTTCTGAACCTAGTAGTCTGGGTCCTGAGGGTCCTGTACCACTTTCCTGATGCCAACCAATTCCTACATGGACATTGAACCCCTGAACACTACCTCATTTTTCCAAGATGGTGGCGTGACGCAGCTTGCAGCGGCCACTCTGGAGCTGATTATCTGTTATTTGTGAAGTGGGGTGCCATGCGCAATCATAATCGATTGAAAACGGATGTGGGAGCATGGAGGAACATCGAGAAATCTCCAGGAAGACCTTCTTCGTTGCTGCTGCGAGGTCCAGGACTCTGCTGGGAAGTACAGGCCCCCAGTCCTCGGGGTCGTGTTGCCGAAGGCCGTTGGTGGTGCTGTCTTAATACGCTCGGCAGAGGATGGTGCTCGGAGAAGCTGTGCCGGAGGGGATGGTTGTCGGCTCGGAGGTTCGACGGACTCAGAGTCTGCTGCGGTCAGGTTGCTTTCTGTGTATGCTGCGTCTGCGAGGCTGGGTTCGACGGAGCTTTCATTGTGTGCTGCGTCTGCGAGGCTGAGTCGGGCGGCGCCGTGGAAGTCCATAGCAGGGATATTCCCTTCTGCCGCCGGCGTGGGATGGCGAGTCTGTCGGGACCCTGGGGACTTGTGGAAACTGTGTGGATTTCTTTTGAACTTATAGTCCTTTAACATCTTTGGACTATTTTTACTGTGCCCATGGTCTGTTTTTTATCCATTATGCTATTGTTTGCACTGTTGTAACTATATGTTGTAACTATGTGGTTTTGTGCAGGTCTTGTAGCTTTAGTTTTTGGTCTTGTTTGTCTGGTGGATTTGGAGCTCCTTTCCGGGAAACGCGCTAAGACGGTAGCGCGATATTAATACGCAGCAGCCTCTCCGGACTCTGGATTGGGGATTGCCAAACATTATGTGGATTTTCTGGTGTAGTCTGTTTTGTCATATGCTTTTGTGATATCATTCTGGAGGAATGTTGTCTCATTTTTTAACTGCATTGCATTTGTGGTTTCTAAATGACAATAAACTGAATCTGAACTTTTTAATATATATTATTTCTGTTTTTGCATGGTTTTTAATCTATTCAATATACATACAGGTAGTCACCGAGTTAGGAACGTCCGACTCGTACTTACAAACCGAGGAAGGAGAACGCCGTCCGCCATTTTAAGTCGGATCGTGACACTGTCCGCCATTTTAAGTCAGATCGCAACGCCGTCTGCCATTTTAAGCCATTGCTGTTGACACTGTGTCAAGTGTTTAACTTTGTATTTGGCTTAAATTTTTCTTAGCAAGATTCACCCTTCCTCCCCCCCCCCCCCCCCCCACCCTTTTAATGGTCGGCTGATGGCGCAGTGAGATCAGCGCCGGGCTTGAGAAGGAGGTTCCCGAGTTCAATCCAGTGACAGACTTCTCCTGAGTGTGCTGGGTTGATGTTGAGCTTGCAACTGGACCTCGTTAAAAACACTGCCACCTCCAGTTTAAATTCCCACGCGGAATATTGAGGAGGATCAAATACCCAAACTGAGCATGGGCCCCACTTGTCCCACTTAACCTGTGGTGGAGTTTAGGACCTGGGGAATTCAGTGTGGTGGTCCTTAGGACCCAGCAGACCTCGGAAGTCGGCGGAGGTTGGGACCTGCTGCCTGCAGTGTTTCTGTTCCATTGACGGGAAGCGATCATGATTGAAAAAAAAGTGGAAATAATAAAGCATTTGGAAAGAGATGAAACGTTATTGGTCATTGAAAAAGCATTAGGCTGCAGTCGGTCAATGATCGGAACAATTTTAAAGGATAAAGTGAGAGTAATGGAGCATGTGAAAGGCCCTGCCCGGATGAAAGCTGCAATTATTACTAAGCAATGCAGTGGTTTAATTATTGAAATACATACGTTTCTTAAGTGTTTTATATGCATAGAAAGGTTAAATATATACTATATGCTAACTGACGCTAAATAATACTGATGTACTTGTTCTGACTTACGTACAAATCCGACTTAAAGATGGACTCAGGAACGGAACTCGTTCGTAACCCGGGGACTGCCTGTATACTGTAATTGATTTACTTATTTATTTATACACTAGAAGACACTAGAATACTACAGCACAGTACAGGCCCTTCAGCCCTTGATGCTGTGCTGACCCATATATTCCTTAAAAAAAGTACTAAATCCACACTACACTGTAACTCTCTATTTTTCTTTCATCCATGTGCCTGTCCAAGAGGCTGTTAAATACCCCTAATGTTTTAGCCTCCACCACCATCCCTGCCTCTGCCACCCGCAACCCTCTGTGTAAAAAAACAAAAACAAACTTACCCCTGATGTCTCCCCTAAATTTCCCTCCCTTAACTTTGTACATATGCCCTCTGGTGTTTGCTATTCATGCCTTGGGAAACAGGTACTGGCTATCCACCATATCTATGCCTCTCATAATCTTGTAGACCTCTATCAAGTCCCCTCTCATCCATCTACGCTCCAAAGAGAAAAGTCCCAGCTCTGCTAACCTTGCCTCATAAGACTTGTTTTCCAATCCAGGCAACATCCTGGTAAATCTCTGCACCCTCTCCATAGCTTCCACATCCTTCCTACAATGAGGTGACCAGAACTGAACACAGTGTGGTCTCACTAGAGATTTGTAGAGTTGCAACATGACCTCTCTACTGTTGAACTCAATCCCCCTATTAATGAAGCCTCGCATTCCATAGACCTTCTTAACTATCTTATCAAGCTGTGCAGCAACCTTGAGGGATGTATGGATTTGAACCCCAAGGTCCCTTTGTTCATCCACACTTTTAAGTAACCAGCCATTAACTCTGTACTCAGCCTTCTGGTTGAACTGCTGCTGCTAAGTTTACAAATTTCATGACACATATCAGTGATAATAAATCTGATTCTGAATGTTACTGTCTGTCTCCAAGCCCTACTCTGCCCACCTTTGGTCTCAATCTTGAACGGCTTGCTGGATCTCTGTTTGCGATCCAACATTATGAAGAAAATGTAGCAATATTTTCACTTCAGGAGGTCATCTTGCCTTTATTTTGCTAGCTACCATTTGTTGCTCAAATGCTACTGTACTAAGTCAGAAACACTTCTCTGCCTTTACAGAATCCAACAATTCTTTGCCCTCCTGAATATATGGTCTGCTTCTTGCACCGACTAATTGCTGCTTTCCGAAGTTACTGGGATGAGTACAGATTGAGAAGTTCATCAGCAATCCCCAGTGAAGGTATAGATCAGTGTTTAATTGTGTGTGCATTTGGGTCAGTAACTGACTTATATGTGGGAAATAAGGACCCGCAACTGAAATTTATCCCAAAGCATGAACTTCCTCCTAAAACCTGTTAAATGTTTCTTCTGTGATACAAGAATAATGAAAGGATCCAGAGAAGGTTCTCGAGAATGGTCCCAGAAATATAAAGGTTTGGGCCTGCACTTGATAGAGTTTAGAAGAATGAGGGAGGATCTCATTGAAACCTATCCAATATTGAATGGTCTAGAGAGAGTGGATGTGGAGAGGATGTTTCTTATAGTTGGAGAAGGTAGGACCAGAGGGCACAGCTTCAGAGTAGAAGGACATCTCTTTAGAACAGAGATGAGGAGATATTTCTATAGCCATAAAGTGGTGCAACTGTGGAATTCATTGTCACAGACAGCTATGGAGGGCAAGTCATTAGGTATTTTTATAGCCAAGGTTGATAGGTTTCTGATTTGTAAAGATGTCAACGGTGACGGAGATATAGGGACAATAAATCATCAGCCATGATGGAATGGAAGAGCAGTCTCAATGGGCTGAATGACCCAGTTCTGCTCCTATGTCTTATGGATCTAGATGAGCCTATTCTCACTGGAGTATGGAAGAGTGGGGAGTGACTATACAGGGGCATAACGTTCTGAACCTGTTGACCATTTGGCTGCTAGGAATATATTTCTTGTGGGGAGTGTCTAATTTTAGAGTATACTCTCAGAATGAGGGTTGTCATTTAACACTGTTGCGAATTTTTGGAATTGTCCAGCTTGGAGTTCTGTGACCACTGATTAACAATTTGTATTCAAGAATATGATGGATTATTGGATTTTAAGGGAATTAAGTGCAATGGGAACTGGGTGGGAACGTGAAGCTGAAATCAAAGTTCAAGCCAGCCATGACTTCATTGAGTGGTGACCTGAATCATTGACTACACGTGTTAAATGAATAGTGTCCCATTGACTGGGGTGTGTGCTGGCTGAATGACAATCCACTAAAAACGGGTGTATGATGACTTGTGACCCCTTGAGTGAGGCGTCTGTGATAAACAGAAACTATTTAACTGGGTAGTGTGTTGAATTATCATTTGGTATGTGTTATTGAATGTGGTTGTGTGCTGAGCACTGGCCCATCGATTGTGAGTGTGTGCTGAGCAGTGACCCATTGATTGAGGGTGTGTTCTAATCACTGACCCGTTGACTATGGGTACACAAACAAATATTCTTGATCCTTTGTTTGATACGTAGAAAATTTTAATTATAAATAGATTTTCCAGCTCTGTGTGAGAATTGGGCAGTTAGCTGAGCTAGTTGGAGATGTTTGATGCTCTTTTGTTTTGCAGAGGTGGGATGTTTGATAGGAGTGGAAAGCAGCTCAATTTTCCTGAACACTTTTAATTGCTTTATTGAGTTGTGGGTTAAGCAGTTTAAACTCCTTGGAGACCATGAGTACAAGGTTTCAGCAGCTAGGAAATTTCTTGTTTATAGATTGCAGATGAGACACTTGTCAACTGTTCTTTTAGTGTCCATGGAAAGATAAACTGAGGTAGCTTTATTGCCACTTACATTGGAATGTTTGAAATAAAGGGTCCACTAGACTGTTCATGCTCTTAATTGAAGTAAAAAGTCTCAACCACAAAACCAGAAGATGGCTGTTTCCTTGTGTGATGTAACCCATTAACCATAAGTTGTGACCCCTTTTCCATGATTAGTGATCCATTGACAGGGTTTGTTCAGATGAGATCTACTGAGTGTGTGCTTGTGTGTCTGGAGTGGTGATCTGTTGACAGGGTGTGTATGGAGCAATAATTCATTTGTGTGTGTGTGTGTGTGTGTGTGTGTGTGTGTGTGTGTGTGTGTGTGTGTGTGTGTGTGTGTGTGTGTGTGTGTGTGTGTGTGTGTGTACATACAGTGATGATCCATTGACTGTGGCTGCGTGTGGAATGGCATTTCATTGTTCCAAGGTGAACCGTTATCCATGTTGTTGGTTACTCTGTTTTTGTGCTTGCAGATGCATATGTCCCCCCTCAGCTCTTCTTCAATGGGAAGGTGGATTACTTCGACCAGCAGAGACTTGGTGGTCTTCTTTCCCATTTAAAGAAAACTCTAAAAGGTGAGGCAACAGTCTGCATCCTTCTTGGCATTCAGTTACCAGTGCTAACGTATACTTTATCAGAAATGGAACTCATCATGGTTTAAAAAACATCATATCTGCTCGGTGCAGTACGATATCTCTTATTTATTATACATGGGACATCTATCCAGCTTCCAATGGTACTTTTGTTGAACAAATTAGTTGATAGGTTGAATGTACTGGATGTATTTGTATTGCAACAAGTTAATCCTGTCCTTTACTGCATAAATTCTCAATGTTCTTTGCACAACAAAATAGCCATGCACGAGAGTGCAAAACGATCACAAATACTGTTGAATGCAAGCTCGGAAAAGCTCGCCACCATGTCACCTTATATCAACATCAAATGAACTGTTCTAAGTTATGAGCCAAAGCTAAAGACCAAAGAAGGGATAGGGATGAGGCAAGTCATCTGGATTTACTTAAATACCTATAAATTCTATCCGATCTATAAGCTGAGGCAGTAAAATGCTGCAGTGTGACTGATGGCTTGCAAGAGGGCTGGAAAAAAACAAGTTCATCAGAGAAATATCAAACCACTTTTCCTTCAGAGTGGAAGATGAAATACAGAGTTGGGAAATATATGATAATGCAGTTTGGTAAAAAGAACAATAGTTTACTGTTATCTAAATGGGGAGAAGGTTCAAACATCAGAGGTGCAGAAGGACTTGGGAGTCCTTATGCAAGACTCCCAAAAGGTTAATTTACAGGTTGAGTCTGTAGTAAAGAAGGCAAATGCAATGTTGGCATTTATTTCAAGGGAAATAGAATATAAAAGCTGGGAGGTGAAGCTGAGCCTTTATAAGACACTAGTCAGGCTGCACATGAAGTATTGTCAACAGTTTTGGGTCCCATATCTCAAAGGATAGAACCATAGAACACTACAGCACATAAAACAGGACATTTGGCCCTTCTGGTCTGTGCCGAAGCTTTATTCTGCTATCCCATTGACCTGTACCTAGTCCATAACTCTCCAGACCTCTCCCATCCATGTATCTATCTAATTTACTCTTAAATCTTAAGAGTGAGCCTGCATTTCTACGTCAGATTGCAGCTCGTTCCACACTCCCACCACTTTCTTGAGTGAAGAAGTTCCCCCTTATGTCCCCCCAAACCATATAACCATATAACAATCACAGCACGGAAACAGGCCATCTCGACCCTCCTAGTCCGTGCTGAACTCTTAATCTCACCTAGTCCCACCTACCTGCACTCAGCCCATAACCCTCCACTCCTTTCCTGTCCATATACCTATCCAATTTTACCTTAAATGACACAACTGAACTGGCCTCTACTACTTCTACAGGAAGCTCATTCCACACAGCTATCACTCTCTGAGTAAAGAAATACCCCCTCGTGTTTCCCTTAAACTTTTGCCCCCTAACTCTCAAATCATGTCCTCTCGTTTGAATCTCCCCTACTCTCAATGGAAACAGCCTATTCACGTCAACTCTATCTATCCCTCTCAACATTTTAAATACCTTGATCAAATCCCCCCTCAACCTCCAATGAATAGAGACCTAACTTGTTCAACCTTTCTCTGTAACTTAAGTGCTGAAACCCAGGTAACATCCTAGTAAATCGTCTCTGCACTCTCTCTAATTTATTGATATCTTTCCTATAATTCGGTGACCAGAACTGTACACAATATTCCAAATTTGGCCTTACCAATGCCTTGTACAATTTTAACATTACATCCCAACTTCTGTACTCAATGCTCTGATTTATAAAGGCCAGCATTCCAAAAGCCTTCTTCACCACCCTATCTACATGAGACTCCACCTTCAGGGAACTATGCACTGTTATTCCTAGAAACCTTTCCCTTTCACCCTAAAGCCATGTCCTCTTGTATTTATCTCTCCTAATCTAAGTGGAAAGAGCCTACTCACATGTACTCTGTCTATACCCCTCATAATTTTGTAAATCTCTATCAAATCCCCCCTCATTCTTCTACGCTCCAAAGAATAAAGTCCTAACCTGTTCAATCTTTCCCTGTAACTCAACTCCTGAAGACCCAGCAACATCTTAGTAAATCTTGTTACACTCTTTCAATCTTACTGATATCCTTCCTATAGTTAGGTGACCAGAACTGCGCACAATAGTCCAAATTTGGCCTCACCAATGTCTTATACAACCTCACCATAACATCCCAACTCCTATATTCAATACTTTGATTTATGAATGCCAGGATGCCAAAAGCCTTCTTTACAACCCTGTCTACCTGTGATGCCACTTTCAGGGAATTATGTATCTGAACTCCTATATCCCTTTGTTCCTCCGCACTCTTCAGTACCCTACCATTTACTGTGTATGTCCTACCTTGATTTGTCCTTCCAAAGTACAACACCTCACACTTGACTGCATTAAATGCCATTTTCTGGCCTATTTTTCCAGTTGGTCCAGATCCCTCTGCAAGCTTTGAAAGCCTTGCTTGCTGATCCAATTTACCACATTATCATCTAGGTCATTGATATAGACAACAAACAACAATGGTCCCAGCACAAATCCCTGAGGCACACCACTAGTCACAGGCCTCCAGTCTGAGAAACAATCATCCACTACCGCTCTCTGTCTTCTCCCACAGAGCCAATTTTGAATCCAGTTTACAACCTCTCCATGGATACTTAGTGTCTGAACCTTCTGAACTAACCTTCCATGTGGGACCTTGTTAGATGCCTTAATAAAGTCCATGTATACAACATCTACAGCCTTTCCTTCATCTACTTTCTTGGTAACCACCTCAAAAAACTCTACAAGATTTGTTAAACCTGATCTACCATGCACAAAGCCATGCTGACTATCCTTAATCACCCCTTGGCTGTCCAAATACTTGTATATCCGATCTCTCAGAACACCGTCCAATAATTTACCTACTACTGATGTCAGGCTCACCAGCCTGTAATTACCTGGTTTACTTTTGGTGCCTTTTTTAAACAATGGAACAACATGAGCAACCCTCCAATCCTCCGGCACCGCACCCGTGGCTGAGGACATTTTAAATATTTCTGCCAGGGCCCCTGCAGTTTCTACACTAGTCTCTCTTAAGGACCGAGGAAATATCATGTCAGGCCCGGGGGATTTATCTACCTTTATTCGCTGTAAGGCAGCAAGCACCTCCTCCTCTTTAATCTCTATATGTTCCATGACACTACTGTTTGTTTCCCTTCCTTCCATATATGCTATGCCAGTTTCCTGAGTAAATACTGATGCGAAAAAACTGTTTAAGATCTCCCCCATCTCGTGAGGCTCCACACATAGACGTGATCGTCTGATCTTCTAGGGGACCAATTTTGTCCCTTACTATCTTTTTACTCTTAATATACTTGTAGAAACCCTTTGGCTTTATCTTCACATTATCTGCCAAAGCAACCTCATGTCTTTTTGCCTTCCTGATTTCCTTCTTTAGTATTTTCTTACATTTTTTATACTCTTCAAGTACCTCACTTGTTCCTTGTTGCCTATACCTGCTATACACCTTTATCTTTTTCTTAACCAGGTTGCCAATATCCCTTGAAAACCAAGGTTCCCTATACCTGTTAACTTTGCCTTTAATCCTGGCAGGAACATGAAAACTCTGCACTCTCAAAATTTCACCTTTGAAGGCCTTCCACTTACTGAACACATCCTTGCCAGAAAACAACTTATCCCAATCCACTCTTCCTCGATCCTTTTTCATTTCCACAAAATTGGCCCTTCTCCAATTTAGAACCTCAACTCACTAGACCTACCCTTATCCATAATTAACTTGAAACTAATGACGTTATGGTCACTGGACCCAAAATGTTCGCCTACACATACTTCTGTCACCTGAACTGTCTGGTTCCCTAATAGGAGATCAAGTATTCCGTCCTCTCTCGTAGGTACCTCTATATATAGATTTAGAAGACTTTCCTGAACACATTTGACAAACTCCAAGCCATCTAGCCCTTTCACAGTGTGGGAGTCCCAGTCAATATGTGGAAAGTTAAAATCCCCTACTATTACAACTTTCTGTTTCTTACATTGGTCTGCTATCTCGCTACATTTTTGCTCCTCCAATTCTCTCTGACTATTGGGCAGTCTATAATACAACTCTATTAGTGTGGTCCACCTTTCCCGTTCCTCAGCTCCACCCATATGACCTCTGTCGACAAGCCCTCCAGGCTGTCCTGTGTATGCACAGCTGTGATATTTTCCCTGACTAGTAATGCCATTCCTCTCCCTTTTATCCCTCCCCCTCTATCACATCTGAAACAGTGGAACCCCGGAACATTAAACTGCCCCTCCTGCAACCAAGTCTCACTAATAGCAATAATGTTGTAATCCCACGTGCCAATCCACACCCTAAGCTCATCTGCCTTACCTACAATACTCCTTGCATTGAAATAGATGCACCTGAGAACATTTTTATCATGTACAAACCTTTGATTTCTGTCTATACATGCAGTCCTCACATGACCTTTATGCTCCTCCACCTCACTACCTGCTCTAACACTCTGGTTCCCCTCTCCCTGCAAATCTAGTTTAAACCCCCTGGAGCAGCACTAGCAAATCTACCCGCAAGGATGTCAGTCCCCCTCCAGTTCAGGTGCAAACCGCCCCGTCGGAACAGGTCCCACCTTCCCTGGAAGAAGGCCCAATTGTCCAGAAACATGAAGCCTTCACTCCTGCACCATCTCTTTAGCCACGTATTTAGCTGCAGTATCTTCCTATTTCTAGCCTCACTGGCACGTGGCACGGGTAGCAATCCTGAAATTGCAACCCTGGAGGTCTTGTCCTTCAACTTTGCACCTAACTCCCTAAACTCTCTTTGCAGGACCACCTCCTCCTTCCTATCCATGTCATTGGTTCCTACATGGACCACGACTCTTGCTGCTCACCCTCCCTCCTGAGAATACCGAGAACTCTATCTGAGATATCGCGGACCCTGGCACCAGGGAGGCAACAGACCATCCAAGATTCTCGATCTCTCCCACAGAACCTCTTATCTATCCCCCTAACTATCGAATCCCCTATCACTACTACTTTCCTCTTTTCCCTCCTTCCTTTCTGAGCTGAGGGTCCAGTCTCGGTGCCAGAGACACGACCACTACAACTTGTCCCTGGTAGGTCATCCCCACCAACAGTATCCAAAACGGTATACTTATTGTTGATGGGGTGCTCTGCTCTTTCTGTCTATTCCCCTTCCCTGTCCTGACAGTCACCCAGCTACCTGCCTCTTGACTTTTCTCCCTGAAACTCCTGTCTATTTCTATTTCTGCCTCTGCCTCACGAATGATCCGAAGTTCATCCAGCTCCAGCTCCAGTTCCTTAACTCAGTTTGTTAGAGCTGCAGCTGGATGCACCTTTTACAGGTGTAGTCATCAGGGACAACAGTGCTGTCCCTGACTTCCCACATACTGCATACAGAGCACTCGACTGCCCTAACTGCTGCCTCCATTACCTACTCCTAAGTTAATTAAATTATTTAAAGGAACTTGCCCGGCCTTACCTCACCAGGTGCAAGCTTGTCCTCAGCCTCTGCTCACCGAAGCCTCTCGAGCCAAAGCCTCAAAGCTCCACGCCTACCCTGAGCCAGTCACACACCGGCCGATACAGAGCTAGAGAAGGGAAAGGATCATGGGACAGGAGGCCTAGGGAGAAAGAAAGGGGGAGGAGAGCACCAGAGGGAGATGGAGAACAGGCAGAGTGATGGGCAGAGAGAGAAAAAAAACTAAATATATCAGGGATGGGGTAAGAATGGGAGGAGGGGCATTAACGGAAGTTAGAGAAGTCAGTGTTCATGCCATCAGGTTGGAGGCTACCCAGCCGGTATATAAGGTAGTGTTCCTCCAACCTGAGTGTGGCTTCATCTTGACAGTAGAGGAGGTCATGGATAGACATATCAGAATGGGAATGGGATGTGGAATTAAAATGTGTGGCCACTGGGAGATCTTGCTTTCTCTGGTGGACAGAGCGTAGGTGTTCAGCGAAATGGTTTCTGGCTCTCAGCTTCACCCCACCCCCTCCGGTCTTCTCCTATCATTTTGCATTTCCCCTCCCCCTCCTACTTTCAAAAACCTTACTATCTTTCCTTTCAGTTAGTCCTGACAAAGGGTCTCGGCCTGAAACATCGACAGTGCTTCTTCCTATAGATGCTGCCTGGCCTGCTGTGTTCCACCAGCATTTTGTGTGTATTGCTTGTATTTCCAGCATCTGCAGATTTCCTTGTGTTTGCCTTAAAGAAAAGGGTGACAGTTTGTGAAGAGTGTATATTTATATTCACTAATGTGGGTACAGGGGCCGATGCTGTGTAGTCAGTTCAGTGGGAAAGGAATTGTGAAGTAGGTGAGTGTTTTTGTGAAGTTTTGGGGGGAAGTTTGGGTTGTGCCTTTAGCCTAAGGGAATGGAGGTCATCGGTAATTCCATTCTTTATACAAAAGAAGTCCATGAGCTCCTTGTTCTTGTAGGCAGTGGAAGAGGTTGGCTTGCATTTTAAAAAGGGAAAGAAAACTAAGTTACTTTTGAATTCCTATTGGAAAGTAGATGGAATTATAAGTGATGAAGTATAAAAGGAAGGAAGTTAGAGTCTTTAGAATAGATAGTTCTTTCCCCCAGGGCAGAGGGCCTAGAAAGAGGTTTAATGTAAGAGAAGAGAAATTAAAGATTTGACAGGTAAGTTTTTCATATAGTGGGTGGTGATTATTTTGAACAAGCTGCCAAACAGCGAGGTATAGTAGATACATTTACAGTATTTAGAAGGTATTTGGATGGGCACTTAGATAAGAAAATAAAAGGATATGGGCCTAATACAGGCAAATGGGATCTGTAGTTCAGCAATATTGTCAACACCAAACATTGGGCTGAAAGGACTTGTTTCTGTGCTGTATGATTCAATGAAATCTTGCTTCAACTTTATAGGACATTGATAAGAACATGTCTTGAGCATGTACAGTTTTGGTCTCTGGTTTGTGGGGCTGGGGAGGGGACAATACACTTGCTTTGGACACAGGCAGTGGATTGATTCCCGGAATTAAAGCATTGTCATATGAAGAATGATTGAGGTGTGTGTTTTTCTCTGTGTGTGTGTGTGTGTGTGTGTGTGTGTGTGTGTGTGTGTGTGTGTGTGTGTGTGTGTGTGTGTGTGTGTGTGTGTGTTTTTCTGTGTGTGTGTGTGTGTCCCCACTGTTCTCCCTATCCCTCCCACTTCTCTGAAGCTGAACACATTCCTCTTTTCCAATTTTCATAGTTCTGATGAAATGTTACTGCACTTCTCTTGACACAGGTATTGCTTCACCTGTTGGGAACATTGTTTTTGGTTCAGATTTATAGCATTTACTTTTTTATTGCTTTTTGAATGCTTTAAGATGAGTTTAGACAGTTGCTTGACAATTGAAGAATGGGAATAGCTGGTTCTAGTGATTTAAAAAAAACTGAGACTGGATTGATCTAAAAACATTAGATTCAATGGGGCAATTTTAACTAAGCAAAGTTCTTTGATTTTTGTTTTATGAAGGCTGATAGCCTCACTAGACAGTCATCAACAGTTATTTATTATTTTTGTCACAATTAATCCCAAAGGGAATTTTAAAGCAACCTTTTTCCCCATTTAGTGTGTGGATTTTGAACTCGTATGAATTGCACCACTGTCAGTAGGGGCCACTGTAGCAGCGGGAGCAATCCATAATATTCAGTACTGAGTTCAAAATAAATTTATTATCAAAAGTACACTAATGTCACCATATACAACCTAGCGATTCATTTTCTTGCGGACAATCGCAGTAAATCCACATTAAATACAAGAAACAGAATAGAATCAATGAAAGATCACACCTAACAGGATGGATATCTGTTTAAAACCTGTCCCAAGCCTTTTAAAATGTATGCTTCAAATAAAATTATATGAATGGCTAAAACAATCAGATTTTTATGATGGTAGCAATTTTGTGTAGCCACTGAGTGAATGATGATATGTGGAGCAACACACATAACATTCTGGAGGAGTTCAGCAGCTCATCTATGGAAACAAGCTGTTGATGTTTGGGGTTGATACCTTCTTCAGGACTGAAGTGGAAGGGGGAAGATGCCAAAATAAGAAGGTGAAAGGAGGGGAAGGAGGACAAGCTAGAGGGTGATAGGTGAAGCCCGGTAGGTGGGGAAGGGGGGGATGAAGTAAGAAGCTGGGAGATAAGTGGAAAAGGCAAAGAGCAAGAGACAAAGGAATCTGATAGGAGAGGAGAGTATTTCATGGGAGTAAGGGAAGGATGAGAGACACCATGTGGAGGTGATAGGTGAGGGGAAAAAGGTAAGAGACCAGAGTGAGGAAAGGAGGAGTGGGTTGGAGAAATCAATGTTGGTGCCATCAGCTTGGGTGTTACCTGGACGGAATATAAAGTGTTGCTCCTCCAACCTGAGAGTGGCCTCATCATGGCAGTAGTGGAGGTCCTGGACTGACCTGATGGAACGGGAATGGGGATCGGAATTGAAATAGTTGGACACTGGGAAATTCATCTTTTGCAGATGGAGCTGAGGTACTCAACAAAGCAGTCCCTCAGTCTAGGTTTGTACGTCTACTGTATGCTGCTTCCTCTACATTGGTGAGATCCACATAGATTGGGGGAATCAAGCTAGATTCAGATTCAGTTTATTGTCATTTAAAAACCACAAATGCAATGCAGTTTAAAAAAATGAGACAACATTCCTCCAGAATGATATCAACAAAGCACATGACAAAATAAACTACACCAGAAAATCCACATAACGTTTGGCAATCCCCGATCCAGAGTCTGGAGGGGCTGCTGCTTATTAATATCGCGCTACCATCTTAACGCATTCCCCGGAAAGGAGCTCCAAACCTACCAGACAAACAAGACCAAAATCTAAAGCTACAAGACCTGCACATAAACCACATAGTTACAACATATAGTAACAACAGTGCAAACAATACCATCATTGATAAAAAAAAACAGATCATGGGCACGGTAAAAATAGTCCAAAGATGTTAAAAGACTATAAGTTCGAAAGAAGCCACCACACAGTTTCCACAAGTCCTCAGGGTCCCGACAGACCCGTCATTCCACGCCGGCGGCAGAAGGGAATACCCCCGCTATGGACTTCCATGGTGCTGCCCAACTCAGCCTCGCAAATGCAGCACACAATGAAAGCTCTGTCGAACCCAGCCTTGCAGGCACAGCACACACTGAAAGCGACCTGACCACAATGGACTCCCGAGTTCGTCGAACCTCCGAGCCGACGACCATCCCCTCCAGCACAGCTTCTCCGAGCACCATCCTCTGCCGAGCGTATTAAGATGCCCCCGCCACCAGCCACTGGCAATGCGACCCCGAGGACTGGGGGCCTGTTCTTCTCAGTAGAGACCCGGACCTCACAGCAGCAGCAGCAACGAAGAAGGCCTTCCTGGAGATTTCCAGATTTCAAGATGTTCCTCTGAGCTTCCACGTCTGTTTTTCATCAGATTAGGATTGTGCACGGCACTCCGCTTGACATATAACAGATATCAACTCTGGAGAGGCCGCTGCGGACTGTGTCGCGCCGCCATCTTGAAGAGAGGGGGCAGAAAAGCTTCACAAGAATGTTATTGGGACTGGAGGGTTTGAGTTATAAAGAGTAACTAGTTGGGCTGGGACTGTTTTCCCTGTAGAAGAGGTGAATGGTGACAGTATTTTTTTTCCTGGTAGAGGGGGGTCTCCAAAACTAGAGGTCATAGGTTTGTGTGAGAGGAAAGTTTTAAGGAGAACCTGTGGGCTGAGGTTTTCATACTGAGGGTGGAGGGCATAGGGGAATGGTAGAGACAGACACAATTAAATGTTTAGAAGACATTTGGATAGGTTTGTGGCTTGGAGGGAGGGACATGGCCCAAGTGCAAGCAAATGGGACTAGCTCAAGATGGTGCCTTGGTTAGCAAGGTAGATGAGTTGGGCCAACGAGCCAGTTTCTATGCTGTATATATTCATGCATGGTTCGGGAATCATTAGTTCTTAATCAGGACCTAAAATTACATCATCTTCCTATGCAACTTTTAGTAGTATACTGTAGCAACTGCATATGCTGAACTAACTCTGTATAGTGCCAAGACCAGTGCTGGGAATGTCTGGAATATGCTTTTCCATACCACCTGGGAGCTGTTCTCTGTGTTTCACCTCCCATATTTTAGCATCTCTGCTTTTGTTAGTTGCATTCTCTGCACATTAGAAAGTGGAGTGTTTATTAAAGCTGAACCTCTAGCATTTCAAAAAAGATACAGCCAAAATTATTGGAAATTGTGGTTAGGCAGCATCTGTGGAGAATGAAATAAACATATACAATAGTTTCTAGTTGGTGAGAGAAAGCAGCTATTTAAGTTTTAACCTCTTACAAGAATGTCAGCACCATGATGATCATTTAGGCTATCGTAACTGTGGTGAATATGTCAACACAAGCTATCTATTCTTAAGTGCTTCTCTGTAAACTTCCTTTTAAATGTCCACATCACATAACAACTTGAAATGAAACAGCAGGAAATCCCTAAGGAATATAAGAGAGGTAGGAGTACACTTAAGAAGGAAATCAGGAGGGTATACAAAAGGGAGATGAGAGATATCCTTGGTAGACAAGGTAAAGGAGAATTTTAAAAGATTCTATAATTATATGTTAAGAGTAAAAGGATAACCAGAGAGAGAATAGACCCTCTTGAAGATCATTGTGGTCATCTGAGTGGAGCCATGGAAGATGCGTGAGATCTTAAATAAATAGTTCTGGTCTGTATTTAGACTAAAAGAAGGCATGGAAATCAGGGAAAAGAACAGTGATATTCTGAAACGTATTGATATTCTGAAGGAGTTATTGGTGGTCTGAGGCATATAAATGTGGATGAGACTTGACCAAGTGTATCACTGGATGTTGTGGCAAAAACAGGAACAAATTCCAGGGGCCTGTTGAGAGATTTTTGTGTCTTTTTTAGCGACTGGAGTGTGGCTGATGTTGTGCCTTTATTTAGAAAAGGCTCCAAGGACAAGCCAAAGAACTACAGGCTGGTTAGCCTAACATCAGTGGTGGAAGAGTTAATAGACATGGTTCTAAATCTACCTGCATTTGGAAAGGCAAGGAATAATTACGGGTAGTCAGCACGCCCTTTGTGTGTGGGAAATTGTGTCTGACCAATTTGATTGAGATTTTTGAAGAGGTAACCAAGGAGATTGCTGAGAACAAAGCAGTAACAAGGCTTTTGACAAGATCCTGCATGGTAGACTGGCCTGGTAGGTAACATGAGATGAGATCCATGGATTGAAAATTAGTTGATGGAAAGAGACAGAGGATAGTAGTGGAGGATTTTACAAATTGGAGGTCTATGACCAGTATTGTGCAGCTGGGGATCAGTACAGGGTCCCTGTTGTTTGTCATCTATGTTAATGATGTGGATGTGAATGGTTAGTAAGTTTGTGGATGACACCAAAATTGGTGATCTGGTGGTGAGTGAAGAAAGTTGTGTAAAGGTTTGGAATCTCGATCAATTGGGAAAATGGACAAAGGAACAGCAAATAGATTTTAACTTAGACTCATGTGAAGTGTTGCATGTTGGGAAATTAAAACAGGGCAGGATTTGCACAGAGCCTTGGGAGGTGTCACAGAACAGAGAGATCTAGGTGTACAAATACATAGTTCCCTGAACATGATAGTTTAGGTAGAATGGTAAAGAAGGCATACAGTATACTTGCCTTTATCAGACAGTGCACTGAGTACAAGTGTTGAGATGTCATGTTGCAGCTATACAAGATGTTGGTGAAACCACATTTGGAGTATTTTGTGCAATTCTTGTTGCCATGTTATAGGGAGGATATGATTAAACTGGAGAGAGTGCAGAAAAATTCATAAAGCTGTTACTGAGAATGGAGGACTTGAGTTATAAGGAGAAACTAGATAGGCAGGGAGTGGAGCAAAGGAGACTGAGGGGTGACCTTTTAGAAGTTTATAAATCCATGAGGGGCATAGATAAGGTGGATGTTGCAGTCTTTTCCCCAGGTAGGGGATTCCAAGACTAAGAAGCATATGTTTAATGTGAGAGGAGAAAAATGTAAAAGGAACCTGAGGGGAAGCACTTTTCCACAGAGCAGAAGATGGGTATATGGAATGAGCTGCCAGAAGAAGTGCTAGAGGCAGTTACAATTATAATGTTTGAAGAGCATGTGGACAGCTGCATGGGTAGGAAGGGTTTGAAAGATACTGGCCAAATGAAGGCAATTGTGACTAGCTCAGGTGGGCAATGTTGTTGATGTGGGCAAATCAAGCCAAAGAGCTGCACAGCTCTGAGTAATGAAAGGTTTGCTCTGTTTCCCTCTCCATGGATGCTATATGACTTTTCAAATATACATTTTCTTTTTTTTATTTCAGATTTCAAGCAGCTATATATATTTTTTCTTTTTGAGCATTATGAGCCTTGGTAAAATAGCAGTACAAGCTGTATTCTAAATTTTAATGTAATAATTATTCCATTTGAGGATAACAAATTCAATGTTGTTGATGGTTTCTGTTTTTGGCTAAATATTCATAGAAAATCTGTTAAAAAATTATAAATACCTAATTTGGTGTGGTGGTATTTTACTGCATTTTACCCTTAGTTGTGGCAATGCAGCATAGACAGCAGGATACAATAATAGCTTAATAAGTGCTAACTTAGGGTAGACTGAGAGAAGGCTCCCGAGTCAAGAGAAACATTGAAAATGGAAAAAAAATGAAATGATTTTTAATATATTTTCTTATCGTAACTTATATGTTTTATGTATTACACTGTACTGCTGCTGCAAAACAACAAACTTCAGGACAAATGTCAGTGATGATAAACTTGATTCTGATTTATATGACTGGCAAGCAACTTTTCCAATATTGCAAATTGTTATAATTGTGGCAGATACAGTCAATCTGACCATTTAAGTAACCTCAGTGGTTCTGGGGGTGTTTCAAGTTGCATGGTCATTGGATATGACCATTGGGAAGTTTATTATAACATCTAGGGAACATTATAATGCTTGGGAAGTTTATTATAATAAACTTTCCTAAGCACTTAACCATTTGTCTTCATATTAAACCCTGAAAATAAGAGCAGGGTAGATGACCAAGAGCTTGGTTAAAGTTGTAGGTACTTAGATAGTGGTACTGAGAAGCTGAAGAAACAGGGAACAAAGAAGCTGATGGTACAGCCTTTATTGGTGGAACAGTTAAATTCTGAAATGTGTAAATTATTTGTCTTGATGTTGGCAAGTCTGAAGGCCTATCTCTACCACATGCTGTTCCTTACTCCTGCCTTAGATATACAATCTGAAAAAAAGCAATGTCCAATCTGTCATCAAGATCAACTGTTTTCACCATGAAAATCTCTACCTCTTTCCAATGAAGTCTTCTTTTGTATCATGACACCACATTATCATTGTTCTAAATCTTATCCCACAAACTCAACACACAAAATGTCACCTCCCTGTTCTTGCCAGAATCCAACAGCTGCCTTTACAAAGCCGAAACTATCTACAAAGGTTAAACATAGAAACATAGAAAGCCTACAGCACAATACAGGTCTTTCAGCCCACAAAGTTGTGCCGAACATGTCCCTACCTTAGAAATTACTAGGCTTACCTATAGCCCTCTATTTTACTAAGCGCCATGTACCTATCTAAAAGACCCTATCATCCGCCTCCACCACTGTTGCCGACAGCCCATTCCACGTACTCACCACTCTCTGAGTAAAAAACTTACCCCTGACATCTCCTCTGTACCTACTCCCCAGCACCTTAAACCTGTGTCCTCTTGTGGCAACCATTTCAGCCCTGGGAAAAAGCCTCTGACTATCCACACGATCAATGCCTCTCATCATCTTATACACCTCTATCAGATCACCTGTCGTCCGTCGTTCCAAGGAGAAAAATCCAAATTCACTCAACCTGTTCTCAATAAGGCATGCTCCCCAATCCAGGCAACATCCTTGTAAATCTCCTCTGCACCCTTTCTATGGCTTCCACATCCTTCCTGTAGTGAGGCGACCAGAACTGAGCACAGTGGGGCCTGACCAGAGTCCTATATAGCTGCAACATTACCTCTCGGGTCCTAAATTCAATTCCACAATTGATGAAGGCCAATACACCGTACGCCTTCTTAACCACAGAGTCAACCTGCGCAGGTGCTTTGAGTGTCCTATGGACTTGGACCCCAAGATCCCTCTGATCCTCCACACTGCCAAGAGTCTTACCATTAATAATATATTCTACCATCATATTTGACCTACCAAAATGAACCACTTAATTTTGGATTGAACTCTACCATTTCTCAACCCAGTTTTGTATCCTTTCCTCATTATTACCGTTAGAGAGGGGGTATAGGAGCCTGTAGACACACAGTTAGCATTTTCGAAACAGCTTCTTCCCCTCTTATCAGACTTCTGAATGGACAATGAACTCATGAACAGAACCTCACTATTTTTTTTTTGGTACTACTTATTTGATTATTTATATATATATATATATATATATACACACACACACACACACACACAATATATGTATATATACTATATTTCTTACTGTAATTTATAGTATTTTTTATATATTGCACTGTACTTGTGTCGCAAAAGAGCAAATTTCATGGTGTACAGTATGTCAGTGACAATAAACCTGCTTCTGAAGGGATACTTTTCCCTAGTACATTTGATGACTATCTCCATAAACAGGCTCATTGGCATTTGCCTGGCTCTGGTTCAGTTTACCAATATTGATGATTAGGAGTGCAAGTGCCCTGGTGAATTTGAGCTTTTAAGTCGTTTAGTCTGCTGGACTATTAGTGAATCTAATTTTGCCGAGTTGCAGCTATTTTGCTGGAACTCTGTATAATTTGGAAAGATTTCACAGCCTATTTTTATTTTATTAGGCTGACATATTTGAGTCCATTTGGGAATAAGAGGCACTTTGCAAAATAAGCCATAAATTTGAGGTAATTAAAAGGCAAATGAAGTAATGTTTTGACATACACTCTGCTTTTCAATGGAGCAAGATGAACTTTGCTTAGGCTACCTGACTTCCACTAATTTTTACCTGCTGCAAATGAAATTTTATCAATGTTTTCTTTAGTTGCTTGCCCTCCATCTTAACCATTAACCATCTTTTCTCCGCAACCCCACACATGTGGAAAAGCACACACACACACAAATACATGCACAAAAATTGAATTTTTTGAAGAGGTTACCAGGAAAGTTGACGAGGGTAAAGCAGTGGATGTTGTCTATATCGACTTCAGTAAGGCCTTTGACAAGATTCAGCACGGAATATTAGTTAGGAAGGTTCATTTGTTAGGTATTAATATTGAAGTAGTAAAATGGATTCAACAGTGGCTGGTTGGGAGATGCCAGAGAGTAGTGGTGGATAACTGTTTGTCAGGTTGGAGGCAGGTGACTAGTGGTGTGCCTCAGGGATCTGTATTGGGTCCACTGTTGTTTGTCATATACATTAATGATCTGGATGATGGGGTGGTAAATTGGATTAGTAAGTATGCAGATGATACTAAGGTAGGAGGCATAGTGGATAATGAAGTAGGTTTTCAAAGCTTGCAGAGAGATTTAGGCCAGTTAGAAGAGTGGGCTGAACGATGGCAGATGGAGTTTAATGCTGATAAGTGTGAGGTGCTACATTTTGGTAGGAATAATCCAAATAGGACATACATGGTAAATGGTAGGGCATTGCAGTAGGACAGAGTTATCTAGGAATAATGGTGCATAGTTCCCTGAAGGTGGAATTTCATGTGGATAGGGTGGTGAAGAAAGCTTTTGGTATGCTGGCCTTTATAAATCAGAGCATTGAGTATAGGAGTTGGGATGTAATGTTAAAATTGTATAAGGCATTGGTAAGGCCAAATTTGGAGTATTGTGTACAGTTCTGGTCACCGAATTATAGGAAAGATATCAACAAAATAGAGAGAGTACAGAGAAGATTTACTAGAATGTTACCTGGATTTCAGCACCTAAGTTACAGAGAAAGGTTGAACAAGTTGGGTCTTTATTCTTTGGAGTGTAGAAGGTTGAGGGGGGACTTGATAGAGATATTTAAAATAATGAGGGGGATAGATCGAGTTGACGTGGATAGGCTTTTTTCATTGAGAGTAGGGGAGATTCAAACAAGAGGACATGAGTTGAGGGTTAGGGGGCAAAAGTTTAAGGGTAACATGAGGGGGAATTTCTTTACTCAGAGAGTAGTAGCTGTGTGGAACGAACTTCCAGTAGAAGTGGTAGAGGCAGGTTCGGTATTGTCATTTAAAGTAAAATTGGATAGGTACATGGATAGGAAAGGAATGGAGGGTTATGGGCTGAGTGCGGGCCAGTGGGATTAGGTGAGTGTAAGCGTCGGCATGGACTAGAAGGGCTGAGATGGCCTGTTTCCGTGCTGTAATTGTTATATGGTTATATAGATACATTGTAGAAAATGAGAGGAAGAAATACTTGAGCAGGGATTTCTAGAGTTCAGTGCAGGTAAAAAAAAAATTCACTAATGCAGTACTTCAAACGGGCATCACAGAACAGGCCAGAATGGAAATGTAGAAATCTTTTAAAAGTACATGATAGAGTTAGACATGAACTTCTAAATCTGTATTGTCATTGAATATCTTAAATTACCTGAAATTTCAAACTCACTCTCTTGATTGATTTATTCTCCAGCATTCCTTTCTTATCTCTTGGAATTCGTGCCAAATGTTCTATTTTTAATTTAGTGATACAGCCCATCTGGCCCAGGAAAACCTGACAACCTCAACTTAACCCTAACCTAACCACGAGACAATTTACAACGACCAGTTAATCTACCTGGTACATCTTTGGACTGTGGGAGGAAACCAGACAATGCAGAGAAAACCTCAGCATTCCATGGGGAGAACGTGCAAACTCCTCTTGTAACAGCGTCATGCTAAACACTACGCTATCTTGGTGCAACATGTTCTTGTGTTAAACATTCAGAACCTAAAGAGGCAGGGAATTCCAATGATTTAAACACTGAGTGGGGGAACTGCTCTACTTAATCCAAAAAATGTTCCTCTCTCTTCTTGAGATCTTGTCTCCAATCTAGACTCTTAGCATTTACTGTCAGTCCCTTTCAGAATCAGATATTTCAATAATATTGTCTCATTCTTTGAAACATCAGTGAGTGTAGTTCAATGTTCCTTTTAGAACATCAGTTAGGAATCAATCTAGTAAAGCCTCAGTGGATTCCCCACAAGTATAGTCTTCAGGTCAAGGCTGAAACACAGCCAGTGCTCCAGGTCTAGCCTCATCAATGTCCTTGAAGTTAGATTTTGTTCCTTCTACACTGCAATGTCTTTACAGCATGTTTTCCTAATTGTTTTCTGTTCCTACATTTCATGAACCAGATTCTTTACACCAACATTCACTTGCTTCTCAATTATGATGTACTGACTACATCAAATACAAGCAGGTCAGGTCAGTCTGTGGAAGAGATGCATAGACTTGCTCAGAATTAATCTAAATATCTGGACCTGAGTACAGCCACGACGACAAAGTTACAGGATATAGAACCTGCAGGACTGCAGTGCATTACTTCAAGCATCACCTATGGAAGTCAAAGAACCTTCAGCATAAGGCTTGCACTATTAATACAAAAATGCAGGATACTGAGTAGCAAACACTGATCCCTGCAGCACACCACAAAACAGGCCTCCATTCAGAACTGTAACCATCTACTATCACTCTGTCTTCCCCCACAAAGCCAATGTTAAATCTAATTTACTATCGCATCCTGAATGCCAAGTGACAGACCAATTACCATGTACTGTTTTGTCAAAGGCCTTGCTAAAATCCATGTGAACAACATTCATTGCCTTCTCTTCATTAATGTTCCTGGCAACCTCCTTGAAAAATTATAATAGACTATCCTTCATCAGGCCTGTATATCCAAATACTTATATATCCTGTCCCTTAGAATACCTGCCAATAATTTACCCACTATTGATGTCAGTCTCACTGGCCTCTAATTTCCTGTCTTATTCTTAAAACCTTTCTTGAACAACATTAGTTATTCTCCAATCCTCTAGACCTCACCCACAGCTAAGGATGTTTTGCTGGGGCTTCCACAAGGTCTGAGATAGCACCCTGTCAGGCCTTGGGGATTTATCTACCCTAGTTTGCCTCAAGACAACAAGCGCTTCCTCCTCTGTAATCTGCATATGATCCATGATCTCAATACTGTTTTGCTTCAGTTGTATAGACTCTGTGTCCATCTCCCAAGTAATTACACATGCAATAAAATCTGTTTAAAATCTCCCCCACCTCTTTCGGCTCCATGCATAGATGACCATGTTCATCTTCAGAAGGACCAATTTTGTTCTTTGCTCTTTTTTTGCTCTAAGTATATCTGTAGAAGCCCTCGAGATTCTCCTTCATCTTTTCTGCTAGAGCAACCTCATGCCTCTTTTTGCCCTCCTGGTTTCCTTATTAACTGTTCCCTTACATTTTTTATGCTCAGGTACCTCATTTGTTCCTTGCTGCCTATACCAGCTATACACTTTTTTTTAAACCAGGGTCTCAATATCTCTCAAAAACCAAGGTTTCCTAACCTGTTAGCCTCATCTTTTATTCTGCCAAAAACATACAAACTCTACTCGCAAAATTTCACTCCCACCTATCAGTCATTCGTTTGACAGAAAGCAACCCACCCCAATCCATACTTACCATCACACAATTCACCAATTTAGAATTTCAACCCAAGGATCAGGCATTTCCTTTTTCATAATTGACTATACCCACAAGACATACATGTACTTTGATAATAAATTTACTTTGAACTTTGAAACTAATGGCATTATGATCACTAGATGCAAGTGTTCCCCTACACAAACTTCTGTCACCTGTTCTTTCTTGTTCCCTAATAAGAGATCCAGTACACACTTTCTTTAGTTAAGAACTCCATATACAGTGCCTATAAAGAGTATTCACCCCCTTTGTAAGTTATTATGTTTTATTGTTTTGCAATATTGAATCACAGTGGATTTAATTCGGCTTTTTTTTGAGACTGATCAAAAGAAAAAGACTCTTTCATGTCAAAGTAAAAACTGATCTCTACAAAGTGATCAAACTTACAAATTCCACCTAATGGTGCAAGATATGGGTAACAGGGTGACCATTAGGAGAAGGAAAGTGGATAGGCAGTCAGTACAGGATAACCCTGAGGTTGTGCCCCTCAATAACAAGTATATCACTTTGGATACAGTTGAGGGGGGGAGGTTGGTGATCAAGCAGAGGAAAGCCACAGCAGTCAGGTCCCTGGCACTGAGTCTGGCTCTGTGGCAATTGTATAAATGGTCAGTGTTAGCGTGGAGAGCATAAGGCTTCGGCAAGGAGAGGTGGAGGCTAAGGTAGGATTTTGGTAACATTGAGAGTAGGGGAGATTCAAACAAGAGGACATGAGTTGAGAGTTAGGGGGCAAAAGTTTAAGGGTAACACAAGGGGGAATTTCTTTACTCAGAGAGTGGTAGCTGTGTGGAATGAGCTTCCAGTAGAAGTGGCAGAGGCAGGTTCGGTATTGTCATTTAAAGTAAAATTGGATAGGTATATGGACAGGAAAGGAATGGAGGGTTATGGGCTGAGTGTGGGTCAGTGGGACTAGGTGAGAATAAGCGTTCGGCACAGACTAGAAGGGCTGAGATGACCTGTTTCCATGCTGTAATTGTTATATGGGTTATAAAAAAATAACATGTACAGACACAGACTGTTGCAACGAACATAAGGTTGTCATATAAGGTTATTTTAACTTTGCACATATTGACTGGGAAAAGGACTAGATGGGATGGAGTATGTCATGTCAGGGATTCAGGTTTCTGGATCATTGGGACCTCTTTTGAGGCAGGGAGATGGGATGAGCTCTGTGCCTTGGGGGAAGGAAATGACAAATGAAGAATGTGTTGTGTTATTGTTTAGATAGTTTTGCATATATTCACCTGAGTGTGTTCGACACATGGGCTCAGTCAGACTCAGCTCTAATCATACGGCAAACTTAGAAGGAGTGATAGAGTGGTTCTCAGCATAATAATAGGAAGGGGATACAGATGGTTGAGGAAGGGAGATATGATGAGCTATAATAATAAGGCACCACAGCAGTTTCAATTGCCTAATGTCTGTTATTGGGACATTAGCGCGTGTGTGGCATTGAAGGCTCTAACATTTGCTGTATTTTTCATAGATGATCTTGCATCAAAGGCCAACATTATCATTGATCCTGCAGAGATCTCCGCCATCTCAATGGATGACTTGGATGAGGATGATGAGAGTTTAACTCAACAGGTACAGAACTATTGTGTAACTTTGTTTGATTTTGCACAGTTTGCTGTAGTTGTTAGATTCCAAAGGAAGTGTTGATGTAATTACTACTAACTAAGAATACCATAAAAAATGTGGACAATCTATTGTTGATATTCTGACATCAACTGATTGAAAAGTAATACATTAGCTGATATTCTAGTGAGTGCAACATCTTATTCTTAGATTCACAAATACTCTTTGTGACTTATATTGATTGCAGAATCTGAAGCCACTCATCATGTTAAGTAGCTTTTTCTGGAAATTATGCTATCTTTATATGGTTGTGCTTCACTTAAGCTTTGTGATAACAAGAATATTTTAATACTGTGCAATGTTTACATAGAACATAGAATAGTACAGCACAGTACAGACCCTTCGGCCCACAATGTTGTGCCGACCCTTAAACCCTGCCTCCCATATAAGCCTCAACTTAAATTCCTCCATATACCTGTCTAGTAGTCTCTTAGATTTCATGAGTGTATCTGCCTCCACCACTGACTCGGGTAATGCATTCCATGCACCAACCACTCTCTGAGTAAAAAACCTTCCTCTAATATCCCCCTTGCACTTCCCACCCCTTACCTTAAAGCCATGTCCTCTTGTATTGAACAGTGGTGCCCTGGGTAAGAGGCGCTGGCTGTCCACTCTATCTATTCCTCTTAATATCTTGTATACCTCTATCATGTCTCTTCTCATCCTCCTTCTCTCCGAAGAGTAAAGCCCTAGATCCCTTAATCTCTGATCGTAATGCATACTCTCTAAACCAGGCAGCATCCTGGTAAATCTCCTCTGTACTCTTTCCAATGCTTCCACATCCTTCCTACAGTGAGGCGACCAGAACTGGACACAGTACTCCAAATGTGGCCTAACCAGAATTTTATAGAGCTGCATCAGTACCTCGTGACTCCTAAACTCTATCCCTTGACTTATGAAAACTAACACCCTATAAGCTTTCTTAACTACCCTATCTACCTGTGAGGCAACTTTCAGGGATCTGGGACATGTACCCCCAGATCCCTCTGCTCCTCCACACTACCAAGTATTCTGCCATTTACTTTGTACTCTGCCTTGGAGTTTGTCCTTCCAAAGTGTACCACCTCGCACTTCTCTGGGTTGAATTCGGCATCTGCCACTTCTCAGCCCACTTCTGCATCCTATCAATATCTCTCTGCAATCTTCGACAATCTGTTACAGTATCCACAACACCACCAACCTTTGTGTCGTCTGAAAATTTGCCAACCCATCCTTCTACTCCCACATTCAGGTCGTTAATAAAAATCACAAAAAGTAGAGGTCCCAGAACCGATCCTTGTGGGACACCACTACTCACAACCCTCCAATCCGAATGTACTTCACCCACCACAACCCTCTGCTTTCTGCAGGCAAGCTAATTCTGAATCCACCTGGTCAAACTTCCCTGGATCCCATGCCTTCTGACTTTCTGAATAAGACTACCATGTGGAACCTCATCAGATGCCTTACTAAAATCCATGTAGATCACATCCACTGCACTACCCTCATCTATATGCCTGGACATGATCTGCCCTTCACAAAGCCATCTCCCTGATCAGGCCATGGTTCTCTAAATGCCCATAGATCTTATCTCTAAGAATCTTTTCCAACAGCTTTCCCATCACAGACGTAAGACTCACTGTCTATAATTACTTGGACTATCCCTACTACCTTTTTTGAACAAGGGGACAACATTTGCCTCCCTCCAATCCTCTGGTACCATTCCCGTGGACAAGTAGGGCATAAAGATCCTAGCCAAAGGCTCAACAATCTCGTCCCTCACCTCATGGAGCAGCCTGGGGAATATTCCATCAGGCCCTGGGGACTTATCCGTCATAATGTATTTTAACAACTCTCAACACCTCCTCTCCCTTAATATCAACATGCTCCAGAACATCAACCTCACTCATATTGTCCTCACTGTCATCAAGTTCCCTCTCATTGGTGAATACCGAAGATAAGTATTCATTAAGGACCTCACTCACTTCCACAGCCTCCAGGCACATCTTCCCACCTCCTAAAGTAGTTTATTGCTACTCTAGGAGGATTCTGTAGGGAAGAAGACCTCATAGAGTATTAATCCAGCCTTATGAACACTATTCAAACTGAAATACCTAGATGCTATCTTCATGATCCAGCAAGTCATGAAAGCCCGGAGAGATCTTGCAAGAACATTTCAAACATACATGATTCATATTATTGGTTGTTGAAATACTAAATTATCAATTTTAACAAAGACCAATAATAACTAAAAACAAAATATTAAGGGAATGTCAAAAGCATATAAGCCAGAGTAGAAGAAAGTGATTGAAACACTTTTTAAAAGAAACATTGCCAAGCATGTAGGGCAGACATTTAAACAAAGTCAGTAAGTTCATTCTAAACAAGAGTAACTCTAGAGGTTTAATAACAATATAAAGAGGAAAACATTACTTTCAAACATCCTGTGAGGGCAAAAACAAAGGTGAATTCAATTCAATTCAAGATTAATTGTCATTCAACTGTACGTGAATACCCCTGAATACAGCAAAACGAGACAGCGTTACTTTGGGGCCAAGGTGCAAAACACAGTACCAACAATCACATGGAGCACATACAAGATAGGAAAATCCAGGTGTGTCCACAAATATGTTGTAAGACACAAGAGGAGAGCTATGATAAATCTAGAAAAGTACATAGGAATGGAGGAAAAGTGTAACTATTTCACAGTGAAAGCTATGAAAAATGTGAAAGTACTAAATCAAAATGAAAACAAAATCAGAAATATTTTGAATGTTGTTCATATGTTCTTTAGGGAAGGCAATAAGAAGAGGTAAATAAAGTGGCAATCTCTTTAAGATGAGAATCTTAGATTACTTAAATTGACCAAACTAAATATTTTTTTCAGTGGTAGTCTGATACAACGCAGTTTTGAGAAGGATGTTGGTGAGGTGAGGTGCTGGATAGAAGTGAGGTATTTGTTAATTAGAACTGTTCATTGTGGTATCCATATTCTGAATGGGAGACTAAATAAAACCAGACAGCTATTAACATTGGTCTTCTTCCAATTCCATTTGTACTAATGGAATTTCATGATAAGTAAACTTGTATGTTTTCTGTAAGAATAACCCTTTGGTAATCCAGTTTAAATTTTGGGGATGAACAGCAAATCTGTAGTTGTGAAGTTAATCAACTTTTTTCGGAGCAGCTTCTTTCCTTCAGCCATCGGATTTCTGAATGGTCCATGAACACTACCTCACTATTTTTGCTCTTTTTTTGTACTACTTTTTGCACAAATTTTGAAGCATATTTTTATTGTAATTTATAGTGTATTTTATGCCTTGCACTGCTGCTACAAAACAACAAATTTCATGATAATAAGCCTGATTTTTATTCTGATTCTAAAGTCATCTGGGCATACTGTGAGGCCACTGCTACAACTCATATAAACCAATGACTTGGATTCTGGACAATAAAAGTTAGTTACATTTTAAAATAGTGATACTAATGGAATTGAAGAGAGGAGTTCAGAGATTACATGGTCTTTTCACAAGATTTCAAAGAATTAATCTATTAACCTTGTGACTGCCAGATTTTCTGGACTGTGTGATCATACTAGTATCAACGCACAAATAATTCACTTTTGTTCAGACCAAACATCAGAATGGGGAAGAAAAGCAATCTGAGTGACTTTGGTTTTTTTTGCACCCTTCTTTGTAAACTCTGGAGGCTGTTGTGTGTGAAAACCCCAGGGGATCAGCAGTTTCTGAGATACTCAAACCACCACCACAATTGCTCCACAGTCAAAGTCACTTAAATCGCTTTTCTTCCCCATTCTGATGTATGGTCTGAACAATAACAGAACCTCTTGACCATGTTTGCATGCTTTTTATGCAGTGAGTTGCTGCCACATGATTGGCCAATTATATGTATTTGCATTAATGAGCAGGTGTACAGGTGTACCTAATACAGTGGTTGTTGAGGGTCATGCTTTACATGTAACTTCAGTCTCTTGTTCCATTTTTGAATTTGGATTCTGCCTTGACAGAGGTTGGGTGGTGCTACCGCTGGAGGTGGAGCTCTTGCCAGGCCAAGCTGGTTGAGTTCTCCGACATTAGGCCGAGCCAATAGGTTCCTAAGTACAGCAGCAGTGAGTCTGATGAATCCCCGCCGATCCCTGGCTACTGTGGAAAAGGTGAAGGTTCGTACTCTGAGTGTGGAGCAGAGGACAGAGGAAGACAGTAAGTATTCATTCAGTAGGTAGTTAGTTGCATATACATAGAAAAACTGTAGTTTTTGCATCAAAATGATAACATATCCTGATTGATTTTAAATCTGCAAAGTATTAGCATGTGAAAAGTAAGTGATTTTGGGGAATAAAACTACAAAATGCAGTAAAACATTTGTTAGATTGGGCAGTTTTCTAGCGGGATAAATAAAGTTTTCTGAAGATGACAGAGCGGGAGGGATTAAAGTCACTAGTCAGGGAAAATTTCACAGCAGAGCTCCGTCAGGACAAACTGGAGAAATCGATTACTGAGGTGTTATGTGTGGAACTGAGAAATAAGAAAGGGATGTATTATAGACCCCACCCAACAGACCATGGGATTCAGAGGAACAAATTTGTAAAGAGATCGCAGACTGTTGCAAGAAACATAAGGTTGTTATAGTAGGTGATTTTAACTTCCTAGCTATTGACTGGGAAAAGGACTAGATGGGATAGTGTATGTCATGTCAGGGATTCGGATTTCTGGATCATTGGGATCTCTTTTGGGGAAAGCATGACCTGTACAAAAAGAATGGGTTGCCCTTGAATCCGAGGGGGACCAATCTCCTGGCAGGTAGGTTTGCTAAGGCTGTTGGGGAGAGTTTAAATTAGAATTGCTGGGGAGTGGGAACCGAATTAAAGAGATGGAGGAGAGGGTGGTTGGCTCAAAAATAGAGCAAGCTTGGAGACAATGCGAGAGGGAGGATAGGCAGGTGATAGAGAAGGGATATGCTCCGAACGATGGTTTGAGATGTGTCTATTTTAATGCATGAAGCATCATGAACAAAGCGGATGAGCTTAGAGCGCGGATCAGTACTTGGAGCTATGACATTGTGGCCATTACAGAGACTTGGATGGCTCAATGGTTACTTCGAGTACCAGGCTTTAGATGTTTCAAAAAGAACAGGGAGAGAGGCAAAAGAGGTGGTGACGTGGCACTGTTGATCAGAGATAGTGTCACGTCTGCAGTAAAGGAGGAAGTCATGGAGGGATTGTCTACTGAGTCTCTGTGGGTGGAAGTTAGAAACAGGAAGGGGTTAATAACTCTACTGGGTGTTTTTTATAGACCACCCAATAGTAACGGGCATCGAGGAGCAGATAGAGAGACAGATTCTGGAAAGGTGTAATAATAACAGGGTAGTTGTTTTCCAAATATTTCCCAGATATTGATTGGCATCTCCCTAGAGCAAAGGGTTTAGATGGGGCAGGGTTTGTTAAGTGTGTTCAGCAAGGTTTCCTGACACAATATGTAGATAAGCCTACAAGAGGAGAGGCTGTACTTGATCTGGTATTGGGAAATGAACCTGGTCAGGTGTTAGGTCTCTCAGTGGGAGAGCATTTTGGAGATAGTGATCATAATTCTTTCTTATTTACCATACTATTGGAGAGGGATAGGAACAGACAAGTTAGGAAAGCGTTTAGTTGGAGTAAGGGGAAATATGAGGCTATCAGGCAGGAACTTGGAACATAAATTGGGAACAGATGTTCTCAGGGAAATATACGGCAGAAATGGGGCAAATGTTCAGGGGATATTTGCATGGTGTTCTACATAAGTTCGTTCCAGTGAGACAGGGAAAGGATGGTAGGGTACAGGAATCATGGTGTACAAAGGCTGTTGTAAATCTATCAATAAGAAAAAAGCTTACAAAAGGTTCAAAAAAACTAGGTAATGTTAGAGATCTAGAAGATTATAAGGCTAGCAGGAAGGAGCTTAAGAATGAAACTAGGAGAGCCAGAAGGGGCCATGAGAAGGCCTTGGCAAGCAGGATTAAAGAAAACCCCCAGGCATTCTACAGTCATGTTAGGAGCACAGGGATAGGACATGAGAGAATAGGACCAAGCATCAGGTTAGATAAGTCTCCAGGTCCGGATGAGATGTACCCCAGGCTACTGTGAGAGGTGAGGGAGGAGATTGCTGAGCCTCTGGCAATGATCTTTGCATTATCAATGGGACAAGAGAGGTTCCAGAGGATTGGAGAGTTGCAGATGTTGTTCCCTTATTCAAGAAAGGGAGTAGAGATAGCCCAGGAAATTATAGACCAGTGAGTCTTACTTCAGTGGTTGGTAAGTTGATGGAAAAGATCTTGAGAGGCAGGATTATTGAACATTTGGAGAGGCATGATATGATTAGGAATAGTCAGCATGGCTTTATCAAAGGCAGGTCGTGCCTTAGGAGTCTGATTGAATTTTTTGAGTATGTGACTAAACATGTTGATGAAGGTAAAACAGTAGATGTAGTGTTTATGGATTTCAGCAAGGCATTTGATAAGGTATCCCATGCAAGGCTTATTGAGTAAGTAAGGAGTCATGGGATCCATGGGAATCTTGCTTTGTAGATCCAGAATTAGCTTGCCCAAAGAAGGCAAAGGTGGGTCATATTCTGCATGGAGGTCAGTGACCAGTGGTGTGCCTCAGGGATCTGTTCTGGGACCCCTGCTTTTCGTGATTTTTATAAATGACCTGGATGAGGAAGTGGTGGGATAGGTAGTAAATTTGCTGATGACACAAAGTTTGGGGTGTTGTGGATAGTGTGGAGGGCTATCAGAAGTTACAGCAGGATATTGATAGGATGCAAAACTGGGCTGCGAAGTGGCAGATGGAGTTCAACCCAGTTAAGAGTGAGGTGGTTCATTTTGGTAGGTCAAATATGATGGCAAAATATAATATTAATGGTAAGACTCTTGGCAGTGTGGAGGATCAGTGGGATCTTGGGGTCTGAGTCCCTAGGACACTCAAAGCTGCTACGCAGGTTGACTCTGTGGTTAAGAAGGCATATGGTGCATTGGCCTTCATTAACTGTGGGATGAGTTTAAGAGCCAAGAGGTAATGTTACAGCTACATAGGACCCTGGTCAGATCCCACTTGGAGTACTGTGCTCAGTTCTGGTTGCCTCACTACAGGAAGGACGTGAAAACTATAGAAAGGGTACAGAGGAGATTTACAAGAATGTTGCCTGGATTGGGGAGCATGCCTTATGAGAATAGGTTGAGTGAACTCGACCTTTTCTCCTTGGAGTGGTGGAGGATGACAGGTGACCTAATCAGTGTATAAAATGATGAGATGCATTGATCGTGTGGACAGCCAGAGGCTTTTTCCCAGGGCTGAAATGGTTAACATGAGAGGACACAGTTTTAAGGGGCTTGTAAGTAGGTACAGAGGAGATGTTGGGGTAAGTTTTTTATGCAGAGTGGTGAGTGCATGAAATAGGCTGCCAGCAACAGTGTTGGAGGCGGATATGATAAGGCCTTTTAAGGGACTCCTGGACAGTTTCATGGAGCTTAGTAAAATAGAGGGCTATGGGTAAGCCTAGTAATTTCTGAGGTTGGGACAAAGTTGTGCCGAAGGTCCTGGATTGTGTTGTAGGTTTTCTGTGTTTCTATGTGTTCAGGGAAGTTTCCTTCATCGGTTCGTAGAAGTCTCAAAAAGAGAGTGTGCGATACTGGATCTGCTGTTAGGGAATGAAACAGAGCATGTGACAGAAGTCTGTGTAGGGGAGCACTTTGCATTGAATGACCACAATGCAATTAGTTTCAAAGTAAATAAACTAAGAGAAAGGTCTGGTCTGTGGGTTGGGATTGTAAATTGGAGAAAGGCCAATTTTAATGTTATCAGAAATAATCTGGCAAGTGTGGATGGGGACCAGTCATTTCTTGGCAAAGGTGTACTTTCAAAGTGGAAGACCTTCAAAAATGAAATTTTGAGAGTACAGGCAGTCCCCGGGTTACGAACGAGTTCCGTTCCTGAATCCGTCTTTAAGTCGGATTTGTACGCAAGTCAGAACAGGTACATCTGGTATTATTTAGCGTCAGTTAGTCAAATGTTTGTCTTAGTATATAGTATATATTTTACTTTTCTATGCATATAAAACACTTAAGAAACGTATGTATTTCAATAATTAAACCACTGCTTTGCTTAGTAATAATTGTAGCTTTCATCTGGGCAGGGCCTTTCACATGCTCCATTGTTCTTTACCTGTATCCTTTAAAATTGTTCCGATCGTTGACTGACTGTAGCCTAACGCTTTTCTAATGACTGATGGCGTTTCACCTCTTTCCGATCGCTTTATTGTTTCACTTCATTTTCAATCGCGATCGTTTTCTGTCAACAGAACAGAAAACTGCAGATTCAGCAGCAGCCGTGGGTCCTCTGCTCCCCCAGGTCCTAAAGTCCACCCGCACTGAGACAGGTTAAATGGGACAAGGGGCGGCTGTGCTGACTGGAAAAGCGGGGGGGTCAGGGTGAATCTTGCTAAGAAATATTTAAGCCAAATACAAAGTTACACACTCAACACAGTGTTAATGGCAACAACTTAAAATTGTGGACGGCGTCGTGATCTGACTTAAAATGGTGGATGGAGTCATGATCCGACTTAAAATGGTGGACGCCGTTCTCCTCCCTCCATTCGTAAGTACGAGTTGTTCGTAAGTCAGACATTCGTAACTCGGGACTGCCTGTACAAAGCTTGTATATGCCTGTCATAAAAAGCAAAGTTAACATCTATAGGGAACCGTGGTTTTCAAGAGATGTTGAGGCCCTGGTTAAGAGAATAGCATAGCAAGTCTAGGCAGGTAGGAACAAATGAGGTGATTAGAGTGCAAGAAATCACTTAAGAAACAAATTGGGCTAAAAGAAGGCGTGAAGTTGCTCAAGTGGACAAGGTGAAGGAGTATCCTGAGCAATATGTGAAAAGCAAAAGGATTGCTAGAGACAAAATTGGTCCTCTGGAAGATCGGAATGGTAATCTATGTGTGGAGCCAAAACAGGTGAGATCTTAAATGCATTCTTTGCATCTGTATTTACTCGGGAGACTGATACAGATTCTATGGAAGTGAGGCAAAGTGGCATCAACTGCATGGACCCTGTACAGAAGCGTTTGCTACCCTGAGGTGTGTAGTGAGCAGTGAGGAAGACCATCATGGCTTGCAGAGGGATAGAGCTGAGCTGCACCAACTGGAAAAACAGACTGAAAAATAGCAGATGGAACTTAATACTGACAAGTGTGAGATTTTGCACTTTGGTAGGACCAACCAGGATAGGTCTTACACAGTGAGCAATGTAAGAGTGTGGAGTGTGGTAGAACAAAGGGATCTGGGAATACAGGACTATAATTCATTGAAAGTGGCAGCACAGGTAGATTCATAAAGAAAGCTTTTGGCACATTGGCCATCATACATCAATGTGTTGAGTACAATGGATGTGATGTTGAAGTTGTAAAAGATGTTGTTATGACCTAATTTGGAGTATTTTGTACAGTTTTGGTCACCTACCTACAGGAAAGATGTAAATAAAATTGAAAGAATACAGAGGAAGTTTACAAGGGTTGCTGGGTCTGGAGGACCTGAGTTATAAGGAAAGGTTGAATAGATTAGGACTGTATTCTTTAGAACGTAGAAGATTGAGAGGAGATTTAATAGAGGTATACAAAATTATGAGGATTATAGATAGGGTAAATGCCAGCGGGTTTTTTCCACTGAGGTTGTGGTACTATAAGCAGAGGTCATGGCTTAATGTTGAAAGGTGAAATGTTTAAGGGGAACATGAGGAGAAATGTCTTCATTCAGAGGGTTGTGAGAGTGTGGGATGAGCTGCCAGCACAAGTGGTCCACGCGAGCTCGATTTCAACCTTTGTGAGAAGTTTGGATAGCTACATGGATAGTAGGGATATGGAGGCTATGGTCCCTATGCAGGTCATTGGGTATGTGAAGCTTAAACGGTTTTGGCATGAACTGATCTGTATTTCTTTATCACTTTAAGACTTTATGACCTTTGAGGTTGGGGCATTAAGGGACAATAGGGGAAGGCTTACAATGAGACAGATCAGAACTGGAATGGTGAAGAAGGCATGAAGTGACAGTATTAGACTACATGAGGGGAAGAATGGTCCATCCCATGTAAGTGGTTTCAGCGGACACTGGATAAATTACAGAATCTAAAGCTGCAACAATAGTGTGTGCCATTTCCTTCTTACAGAATACCTACAGTGATCCCTGCACTAACTCCATCTAAATAAATCCTTTCATAAAACTATACTTGTGCACTGTATTTTTACAGTATGGAAACCTCCTTAAGGATTTAAAGACACAAGGTCATTGCCAATTGATTGAGGAGAATGTTTAAGTAGCTGCAATATAGTCATCATCCATAAATATAATACGTGTGATATTTTGTACTCTGTGCAGTTGAGCAATGGAATGATTATTAATATGTTTGTAACATTGTTATCTAAAATATTTAGGCAGTTACAGGTGAGTTACAGTGACATGTTAGCATCCATATAACACTTGTAGAGGTAACTTTGTATTTTGCTGGAGTCTCTTCAGCATCTGTACTCAAATGGATGGTGGTACCTTTTCCATCAAGAGTGATGGGATTTGATGTAATGTGGTAACTTCTCATTGCAGTTGAAGGAACACACGGAAGTGATGGGTTGTTATTAGGGCGCCCACCTGATGAACCAGAGCACCCAATCACAGAGAAATCGCTGCTGGAAATCCTAGATGGAGCTATCATGATGTACAACCTCAGTGTGCACCAGCAGCTTGGCAAGGTAACACCATAGTTAGTTGGAGAATTGTTGTGAGTGCCCAGAACAGTCCTGCTCCTCTTAAAAGTATCATCATTTAACTTAACACTTGGAAGGCAAATTGGTTGATTCAGCACTCTTCCAGAGCCAGTACTTCCAACATACAGCACTGTCCCAGTACTCAGCTGAAGCCATGCTTTATTTGTTCTCTCCCTGTCATTCAGCCAGCGTATGCTGGGATTTCAAAGCATCACTGTCTGCTATGGTTCAAGCAATCCTGAGATCTCTCACTCTATAGTAAAAGTAGAAGGAGCTGAAGCCAGCCTGCATTCAAAGTATTACCAAAAGCTAACAGAAATATTAGAAATACCTTGTTTGGCATTCTGAAATTGTGGATGTGTCAAATTCTGTACAATTTTATATTATTCCTGCATAGCTTTTACTTTTAACAATAAATTAAGTGTTACAATCCAGTGAGCAGTCCAAGGATTTTATTCTTTTTCTTTGCTCGTACTTTTCTCCTGACATTGATTTGAGATTGTCTTTCAGTGTCATGCTCTGTAATATACAGATAGTTAAAATTAAAACTATTTAGTTGAAAACGGACTGCATTTAGTAACAAATTCGAATAGTTACCACTTCAGCACTCTATGGCACAATGAAACCTTGTTGTTTTGTAATTCTGAGACTTGGCAGCTTCTTTGCAAGTAATTAAATTTTAATTTATTTGCTAGTTGATTATCCTTGAAATTAGTCATGATAGAATCAAAACTGTATGTAGTACTAAAGTGATCTGGAGTTGGATGGTGGGAATACCGGCACCAGATGTACTGTATGTACTTAATTTAATCTCTATTTTTAAAGCTATTCAGACCATACTTTTTGATTATTACCAATATTATTATTACATGTCTAGTGGGAATGACCTTGTGAAATTATTAGCAGTAACAACACCCACTCACTCACCGGTAACCTCACTGGAATCGTGGGTCCATCTTCAACTGATGGTTACATGCAACTTCATTATTAATAGAAACAAACAAGATATAACCTAAAAAATTTTGTAGGAACTGCATGCAGATACAAGATTCCTAATATTGAGAAATTTCTCTGCATCACTGCAATTTTCAGTTATTATTGGGTTATATTTTTAATAGGAAACAAAGTTCAAAGAAAATTTACTATCAACATATTACAGAGATTCATTTTGTTGCAAATATTTACAGGGAAAAAAGAAATAAGTAGAATTTTATATTAAAAAGGTATACATAAACAAAGACTTCCAAACAGTGCAAATAAAAATAATACTGAGAACATGAGTTGCAAAGAGTCCTTGAAAGTGAGTCTAGATTGTAGAATGAGTTCAAAGTAATAGTGAATGGAGGTATCCATGTTGGTTCAGGAACTTTGATGGTTGTAGGGTAATAACTGTCCTTAAAGCTGGTGGTGTGGGACCTAAGGCTTCTGTGCCTCTTGCCTGATGGTAGTAGAGAGAAGAGGGTATGGGCTGGATGGTGGAGATCTTTGTTTTTGGATTCTGCTTTGTCGTGGCAGTGCTCCATGTAAATGTGCTCAGTGGTGGAGAGAGTTTTGCATGTTATAGACCCCCTTAAAGATCAGCATGGCTGTCTTGAGTTCGAAATCAAAGGAAATAAGTAGGATTTTTAATGCACAATTCTCTTAAATTTTTACTATGGAATAAACAATGGAAATTGAGGAAATGAGTGGTGTTGTCTTGTGCCACATACGAATCAGTTGAAAGGAGGTATTGGAGGCCGTAGAGTGCATTAAGCTTTATTAGAAGCTAGAGAAGAGTTTGCAGAGGCCCTTTCAGAGATTTTTCTGTCACTCTGATGAGGTTCCAGAGGACTGGAGAGTGGCTAATATGGTACCAATGTTTAAAAAGGGCAGCAAATACAAGCTATGAATCTAAAGGCTACTGAGACTGACATCAATGGTTGATCATATGCTAGAGGGGATTCTGAGGGACGTGATCTACATTTGGAGAGACAGGGTTTGATTCAGAAAAGTCAGCATGACTTTGTGCATGGTGGGAAGTCGTGTTTGACATATCTCCTGCTTTTTTCAGATGGTAACAAACAGGATAGATGAGGGTAAGGTGGTAGATGTTATCTATATGAACTTGACAAGGCCTTTGACAAGGTCCTCCTTTATGGCAGGCTAGGTCACATGGAATCCATGGGTAGATAGATTGGATTGGATTCATAATTGACTTGCTGGTAGGAAGCAGATGGCAGTGGTCAAGGATTCTTTCTCGGGCTGAAGGCCTGTGACTAGTGGTGTGTCATAGGAGTGTGCTGGGACCTTTGTTTGCAATTTAAATGATTTGGATGTGAGTATACAAGGCATTTAGTAAGTTTGTGGATGAAAGTAAAATAGGTGATGTTGTAGGTAGCGTAGGAGGTTATGAGAAGTTGCAAGGGGATTTTGATCTGCTGGGTATGTGGACAGAGGAGTGAAAAATAGTTTTTAATCCAGATATCTGAGGTTTGAGCTTTGGAAGATGAAACCAGGTTAGGACATATGAGTGTTATGGAGCAGAGGACCTGGGAGTGGGAGTGCAGGTTTCGCTGAAAGCAGTATCTCAGGTAAATAGGGTGGTGAAGACTGGCCTTCATCAGTCAGATCACTGAGTATAGTAGATGGGAGTTATGTTGCAGTTTTATAAAGGCATTGGTGAGGCCACACTTACAGTGTTGTGTACAGTTTGGTCACCCTGTTATAGGAAAGATGTTGTTATAAGAGAAAGAATGCAGAAAAGATTTATCAGAATTTTATCTGGACTTGGCCGCCTGAGATGTTATGGGAAGCTTGAGTAGACTGCAACTTTATTTCCTGAAGCGTAGCAGAATGATGGGGTGATCTGATAGTGGTAAATAAGATCATGAGGGGCATATACAGGGTGAAAGTATGTAGTCTTTTCCCCGGTGAGGTGTTACTAAAAACAAGAAGGCATAGGTGTAAGATAAGAGGCATGTGATTTAAAAGAGGCATTAGGGCAGTTTCGTCCCACAAAGTGTGCTGAGTATTTGTAATGAGCTGCCAGAAATAGGCAGGGGGTGGGTGGTGGGAATATTTAAAAGCCATCTAGGTAAGTACACGGACAGGAGAGGTTTAGAGGGCTATAGGCCAAAAGTGGGCAGATGGGATTAGCTCCCTGAGCAACACAGAATGGATGTGTTGGACCAAAGGACCTGTTTCCTTCCTTGTGTGTTGTTATGACCTTACTAATCAGAAGATTTTTTTTTAAAATTTAGCGATACAGTGTGGAACAGGCCCTTCGAGCCACACTGCCCCAGCAGCCTCACAACCCCGGTTAACCCTAATCTGATTTACTATGACTAACTAGCCTAACCAGTACGCCTTTGGACTGTGGGAGGAAACCGGAGCACCGGGGAAAAACCAAGCATTCAACAGGGAGGACATGCAGAGACTCCTCACAGAATGGTGCAGGAGTTGTAGGCTCAGTTCCATTCTAAACAATGAAGTACAGATAAACAACATAACATATAGGTACACATCTGCACCTGCTTATTAATTCAAATTTAAATAATCGGTCAATCAGGTAGACATGGTCAAGAGGTTCATTTGTTGTTCAGACCAAATATCAGAATGGGGAAGAAATGTGATCTAAGTGACTTTTACTGTGGAATGATTTTTGATGGGGTGGTTTGAGTATCTCAAACTGCTAATCTCTTGGCTTTTCCACACACAACAGTCTCTAGAGTTAGAGAGTGGTGTGAAAAACAAAATATATCCAGTGAGTGGTGGTGCTGTAATGAGAGAGATCAGAGGAGAATGGCCAGACTGGTTTAAGCTGACAGGAAGACAACAGTAACCCAAATAACCACGAGCTACAATAGTGTACTACAACAGAATGAATCTTGAAGTGGCTGAGCTACAGCAGCACAAGAACACAAACATACACTCAGTGGCCACTTCATTAGGTACTGGAGGTACGTTCTCCCTGTGATCATGTGAGTTCCCCTGGGTACTCTAGTTTCCTCCTACAGTCCAAAGATGTACCAGTTAGTAGATTAGTTGATTATTGTAAATTGTCCTGTGATCAGGCTAGCATTAAGTGGGTAAGTTGCAGTACAGTGCATCTTATTGGGCCAGAAGGGACTGTTGAAGTTCCAAGTACATTTATTATCAGTATATAAACTAGATACAACTTTGAGGTTTGTCTTCTTGCAGGCAGCCAGAAAACAAAGGAACAATAGAACCCATTAAAAAAAAACCACATAGCAAAGACCATCAAACACCCAATGTGTGGAAAAAAAGAACAAATTATGCAGACAATAAAAAAGTAAACAAATAACACAGAGAATCCCTGAACGCAAGTCCACAGTTATGGGGCCAGTTCAGTGCTGATGTGAGTGAAGCCGGTCCAAGAATCCAGTGGCTTCAGGCCAACAACTGCTCCTGAACCTGGTGACCACTGATATATAACCATTCCTCAATAAGTGATCCTGTCAAGATGAATAAGGCAGATGATCTAGTTATTTATGGCATTATCTGCTGTGTGATGCAAGGCTCATCAATTATTGCTTTCCTACTTTATCTTTAATGCAGCAAAATCTCTTAAAATTGTACCTGCAAATAGACAGAGAGAGGAAAGCAGAGAATTTGGCAATATCTCAAAACATGTTTGTAATAGAAAGTTTTTTTAAGGGAGGAAATGAAGTTGCAAAGTAGAAAGTTCAAGGAGATACTTCTTCCTTCGAATGAAGTGCAAGAGGAACCTATCAGTTATAAGGACTGGAGAACAGTATGAAATGGAATGGTGAATGGGGCTATCAGATCCAAAGCTCAGCAAATACCAAGCAAGGCTCTGCCATGTGGTTCAGCGAAAATTGACTGATGAGTAGCTGGTTGGAGTCAAAAAGACAATGGGATTTTTATTAATTAAACTCCTGTTAAGTTTGGTGTGATTTTTTTTTTGGTGTAGCATGTTCTTATGCAAACCTTGATTTTGTGTCTGTTGCTTGGTTGGATAAGTCGTGCTCAGCTCAACTTTCTCTCTGTTTGCAGATGGTGGGTGTGTCCGATGATGTCCATGAATATGCAGTGGCCTTGAAAGACACTGAAGATAAAATTGCACGCTGCCCTGCAAAGGTAAATAAATGAACCGTTTTTTCTAGTGACACACAGTGATCTGTGATGATGCACATATAACTAAAGAAATTCCTCCTCGTATTTGTTCTAAATGGATGTCCCTCTATTCTGAGGCTGTGCTCTCTGGTCCTAGACTTCCCCAACATAGGAAACATCCTCTCCACATCCTCTCTATCTAGTTCTTCCAACATTTGATAGGTTTTGATGAGATCATCTTTCATTCTTAATTCTAGCAAGTAAAGACCCAGACTCATCAATCTCTCCTCATGCAATAAGCCTTTCATTTCTGGAATCATTCTTGTGAACCTCCTCTGAAACCTCTTCCATGTCAGCATATCCTTTCTTAAATAAGAGGCCCAAAACTGCTCACGATACTCCAAGTGAGGCCTCACCAGTGCCTTATAAAGCCTCAGCATTACATCCTTGCTTCTATATACTAGTCTCTTGAAATGAATCCTAACATTGTCTTCCTCATCACCAATTCAACCTGCAAATTAACGTCAGGGAATCTTGCAAGAGAGCTCCCAAGACCCTGTTCTCCCCGTTTACAAAATGGCTTATGCTTTTATTCCTTCTACAAAGTGCATAACCATACACTTCTTAACACTGAATTCCATTTGCTTCTTCTTTTCCCATTCTCCTAATCTGTCCAAGTCCTCCTATAGCTTCCCTGCTTCCTCAATACTACCAGCCCCTCCACCTATCTTTGTATTGTCTGTAAACTTAGTCACAGAGCCATCTATCCCATCATCCAAATCATTGATATACAAATTAAAAATAAGCGGTCCCAACACTGACCCCAGTGGAACACCATTAATCACTGACAGCCAGTCAGAAAAGGCTCCTTTTATTCCCCCTCTTTGCCTGCTGTCAATCAGCAAATGTTTTATCCATGCTAGTACCTTTCTTGTAATACCATGGGCTCTCATCCTCTCTATGCAGCCTCATGTATGGCATCTTGTCAAAGGCCTCTGAAAATCCAGGTACAAAACATCCACTCATTATCTTTTGTCTATCCTGCTTGTTATTCCCTCAAAGAATTCTTCCAGATTTGTCAGGCAAAATTTTCCCTTAAAGAGGCCATGCTGACTGGCCTATTTTGTCATGTGCCTCCAAGTACTCTGAAACCACACCCTTAATTGACTCCAAATTCTTCCCAACCACTAAAGTCAGGCTAACTAGCCTATAATTTTGTTTCTTCTCCCTCTCTCAATTCTTGAAGTGTCGAGTGACATTTGCAATTTTACAGTCCTCCAGAACCCATGGATTCTAGAAGGAGAATCACTAATGTCTCCACAATCTCTTCAGCGGCCTCTTTCAGAACCATCTGGTCCAGGTGACTTATCTACCTTCAGACCTTTGAGTTTCTAAGGCATCTTCTCTCGAGTAATGGCAACTGCAATCATTTCTGCCACTTGACAATCTCGAACTTATGGCACGCTACTGGTATCTTCTACAGTGAAGACTAATGCAAAATACTGATTCAGTTCATCTGCCAGTTCATCTGTGTCCTCAATTACTATCTCGCCAACGTCATTTTCCAGTGGTCCAATATCTACTCTCACCTCTCTTTTTACACTTCATACATTTGAAAAAACTTTTGGTATGCTCTTTGATATTATTGGTTAGCTTATCTTCATACTTTGACTCTGTTTTATACCCCCTAGTTCAGTCCCTTTCTACTTACATCCGTGACACTTCACATGCTCTCGATCTTTTCAATGATTTCAGGTTCCCTGGCCCCCATCATCTTTTTTTCACTATTGATGTCCAGGCCCTGTACACCTCCATCCCCCACCAGGATGGCCTCAAAGCTCTCCGTTTTCTTCGGGACACCAGACCTAATCAGTTACCCTCCGCCGCCACACTCCACTGCGTAGCAGAACTTCTCCTCACTCCAGCCTCAAGTCAGTGCTCCCCAAATTCCATCAATATGTGGACTTTGCAACGAGAGGGGAGAACGTGTTGGACCTTGTTTACACAAACATCCCTGACACATACCGGGTGGAGCCCCGCCCCCACCTCGGTTACTCAGACCACATCTCTGTTATGCTAATCCCAGCATATAGACTGCTTGTCAGGCGCTCCAGACCAGTTCAGAAGAGGTCATTTAGGCAGGACACTGAAGACTTCTTTGGCACGGGGACGATGGTGGTGGCCTTGAAGCACGTTGGAAAGATGGAAGTTTGTGTACCGTCCCAATCGTTCAACAGACGATTGCCATCGCCCTCCACCTGGCCCTAGCCCACCTGGACAAAAAAGACACGTACGTTCGAATGCTGTTCATAGACTTCAGTTCAGCATTCAACACAATTATCCCTCAGAAACTGATTGGAAAGCTGAGCCTACTGGACCTGAACACCTCCCTCTGCAACTGGATCTTAGACTTCCTGACTGGGAGACCTCAGTCAGTCCGGATCGGGAGCAGCATCTCCAACACCATCACACTGAGCATGGGGGCCCCACAGGGCTGTGTGCTCAGTCCACTGCTGTTCACTCTGCTGACCCACGACTGTGCTGCAACACACAGCTCGAAACACATCATCAAGTTCGCCGATGACATGACCGTGGTGGGTTTCATCAGTAAGAATGCCGAGTCAGCATACAGAAAGTAGGTGCAGTGGCTAACGGACTGGTGCAGAGCCAACAACCTGTCTCTGAATGTGAACAAAACAAAAGAGATGGTTTTTGACTTCAGGAGGGCACGGAGTGACCACTCTCCGCTGAACATCGATGGCTCCTCCATAGAGATCGTTAAGAGCACCAGATTTCTTGGTGTTCACCTGGCGGAGAATCTCACCTGGTCCCTCAACACCAGCTCCATAGTAAAGAAAGCCCAGCAGTGTCTCTACTTTCTGCGAAGGCAGAGGAGAGTCCATCTCCCACCCCCCATCCTCATCACATTCTAAAGGGGTTGTGTTGAGAGCATCCTGAGCAGCTGCATCACTGCCTGGTTTAGAAATTGCACCACCTTGGATCGCAAGACCCTGCAGCGGATGGTGAGGTCAGCTGAGAAGATCATCGGGGTCTCTCTTCCCACCATTACAGACATTTACACTACACGCTGCATACGCAAATCAAACAGCATTATGAAGGACCCCACACACCCCTCATACAAACTCTTCTCCCTCCTGCTGTCTGGGAAAAGGCACTGAAGCATTCGGGCTCTTACGACCAGACTATGTAACAGTTTCTTCCCCCAAGCCATCAGACTCCTCAATACCCATAGCCTGGACTGGCACCAACTTACTGCCCTCTACTGTGCCTATTGTCTTGTTTATTATTTATTGTAATGCCTGCACTGTTTTGTGCACTTTATGCAGTCCTGGGTGGGTCTGTAATCTAGTGTAGTTTTTTCTGTGTTTTACATAGTTCAGTGTAGTTTTTGTATTGTTTCATGTAGCACCATAGTCCATGGTCTCGTTTTTACTGTGTACTGTACCAGCAGTTATGGTCGAAATGACAATAAAAAGTGACTTGACTTGAAATAATTTCTCATTGGCTCCTCCCACTTCTTTCAAACAAAAGGGGTAGCCATGGGTATTTGTCTGAGTCCCAGCTATGCCTGCCTGTTTGTTGGCTACGTGGAACAGTCTATGTTCCAAGCCTACACTGGTGACCGTCCCGCATTTTTCCTATGCTTTATCGAAGACTGGGTTGGTGTTGCTTCCCACACCCAGGCTAAACTCGTCGACTTTATCCACATTACCACCAACTTCCACCCTGCCCTAAAATTTACCTAGTCCATTTCCAATATCTCCCTTTCTCGATCTCACTGTCTCTATCTTCGGAGACAGCTTATCCACCGATGTCTATTATAAACCCACAGACTCCCACAGCTACCTGGACTATACTTCTTCCTACCCCTATCACTTTGCCAAGCACCTACACTCCTTCTGCCAGAAAAAGCAGATTCTCCCAGTGGCTACTTATTTTAGTTCCACATCCCATTCCCATTCTGATATGTCCATCCATGGCCTTCTCCCCTGTCGTGATGAAGCCGTACTTAGGCTGGAGGGTGGCCTCCAACCCGATGGTATGAACATTAATTTCTCAAACTTCTAGTAATGCTGCCCACCCTCCCCCCTGCACCCCCCCTTCACCATTTCCCATACCCTCTTTATCTACTTGCCCGCCTATTGCCTCCCTGTGGTCTGGTGTACCTCCCCCCTTTTCTTCCATGGCCTTCTGTCTTTTTCACCAAACAACTTCCCAGCTCTTTACTTCATCCCTCCCCTTCCAGGTTTAACCTGTCACCTTGTCTGTCTCTTTCCCCTTCCCCCACCTTTTAAAAATCTACTCCTTAGGTTTTTTTCTCCAGACCCGCCAAAGGGTTTCGGCCGAAACATCGACTGTACTCCTCTAGTTGCTGCCTGGCCTGCTGAATTCCTCCAGCATTTTGTGTGTGTTGCTTGCATTTCCCACATCTGCAGATTTTCTCTTGTTTACCTTACCTTATCTTTTCCCCTCTTATGGGTTTTTTAATCCCCTTATGTTTTTTTTTAAGTTTCTCAATCCTCTAACTTCCCTTTAATTTTTGCTCTTTTATATGCCCTCTCTTTTGCTTTATGTTGGTTTTGACTTCCTTGTCAGCCACAGTTGCATCATCCTGTCTTTAGAACACTTCTTTGGGATGTATCTATATGCACCCTCAAATCAAAGTAAAGTCAAATCAAATCATGTTAAATTATCATTCAACCATGCATAGATATAGCTGAACGAGGCACTGTTTCTCTGGGGCAAAGGTGCAAAACATTCAAAATAGCAAGCAAATATTCAAAATAACACAATTCAAAATACTGAGCAAAGAAACGTATTCACTCGGAAAAAAAATATGTATATAGTCCAGGACCCTGAGTGCCAGTGTCCGAGAATTGATAGTACAGTCTCCCAGTAGTGTGCAGACACAGTACACACACTCCAGTCTGTCATTCCACCACTCGAACACTGGGGGCAGCACCAACAGGCGAGGCCAGCCCCCGCCAAGTGCGGATGCCATGTTGTAACATTTCACTATCTTCTCACCTGGTCTGCTGCAACAGGCAAGTCTGAGGCTTGAGGCTTAGTCCTCACTAGAACCGAAGCTACACAGCTCCCATGTGATCTGTCCCTCTACCAGACAAGAGTAACAGGCCTGCAGCAAGTGAAATGTCCGAGACAATCTCCCATGGTTATTCTGCACAAACTCCGATGTTTCTGAGTAGTGAACAGCAACACTGTCTGCAGCCAGGTCAGCTCCTCTGAACCCAAACCAGCTTCTCCGAGATCCCGACCACCTCCTTTCCTGATATCCCTTGTTACGTAACCTCGTAACCAGGTAACTTACCAGCAAAGATAGCGGGATCAGCTGAGTCGGATGCTACTATTTTCAAACGTTTTATTCAAAAAGGGGCACAAACGTATGGTTAATACAAAACATTCAGATCATATACATCGTCAGAACTCAATCTAAAACACCGGTGTAATAATAATCAATCAGAAATAAGCTCTATAGTTGTCTAGGGGATAATACTGAGTCCAATTGAAATATAAAGAGTCACTCAGAAGTCTGCAGGCTTTTCCCTTTTGGGAACCGCTGGGGTTTCACGTTGTGGAGAGAGAGAGATGGTTGAGAAAGGATAAACACTTGCCCGTTGTCTTTACAGAGCAAATCCTTGGAATCAGGGGAGCAGGCTTCCCCGTTGTTAGCTAAAAGCGGTCTTCCGTTGGTTCCAGCCACAGATTCAAAATTCGGAATCTAACGCACGTGGCTTCCTTCAAAATGGCTTCCCGCTCCCACGGGAATCGGTATCGTGCTTCCTTGGTGCGTCTGAGGGTTGTCCCCCCCTCAGACCCTCCTTTATACTTCTTCACGGGATCGCAGGTGTCAATCAGGTTGCAGGTGATGTGATCTCTCTCTCAACCAGCCCACTTTGCCCGAGGGCTTTTCACGTGGTCTCCATGAGACAATAGTCAATGTCGCCTTTATTCTGCTTCTCGGGAGAACGTGGTCTTCCGCACGTCTCCCTCTCTCTCTCCCATTTCCTGTGTCTATTCAGCACGTCTCTCCCCCTCTTGGGTCAGTTGACCCCCCCCCTTGACTAGGGCTCTTGCGATTCTCACAAAGGAGGGGGCCGAGGTCATAACACCCTCTAACATCCCAGCCAGTCTCTTCAATACCTTGGCTGGCTTCTTCTCCAACATTCTGACTGACCGCTTACCTAGCTCCCTAAATTCTGTCTTCAGGACCTCCTCACTTTTCCGTATCGGTGTCAGTAAAATTTCATGGACACAGTCTGAGACATTCCTGTCCCTGGCACCTGGGAGGCAACATTCCATTTGGGTGTTTCTATCACATCCATGTCTCCTATGGAATCCCCTATCATTACTGTAGTCCTCTTTTTCTCTCTCTTCCCCCCCCCCCACTTCTGAGCCACAGCACCAGACTCAGTACCAGAGACCCAGTCGCTTCCCCCCCCCCCCCCCCCCAAGGGAAGTCATCCCCTTCAACAGTATCCAAAGCAGTGTACTTACTATTGAGGGGAATGGCCATAGTACTAGTTGCCCATTTCCCTTCTCTCTCCTGACAGTCACCCATTTTCCAGCCTTCCTGTAACTTTGAGGTTACTCACTGTAGCTACTATCTGTCATCTCCTCAGCTTCCTATATGAGCCAAAGGTCATCGAGCTGCTGCTCCAGTTCCTTAACAAGTTCCTTGAAGAGTAGCAGCTCAGTCCACCTGTTGCAGATGTGGTTGTCTGGGAGATCTCCCAGAATTCCCACACCTCACAGAAAAAAAAAACATAATACAGCCTCTGGAGCCAATCTTACTGCTCGAACTATGTACTGACAGACAAAGATTGAAGAATGAATAAGAAGACACTTAGCAGATACTTACCTTGCACAAACCTGTTTCTACCAAAGCTTGATGTGCCAAAACCTCCCCACTCTAACCCTGGTCCACTCACACAGTGGCCCCTCTATTTTTTCCTGCCTTATTTTTATTTGCTGTTGCTAACAAATCATGACTTCACTGCTGAAAAAGGCCAAAATTCCCCAAAAGCTCCTTTATTTGAATCTTTTTCTCCCTGATCTGTGTGAAGACTACTGCACAGATTTGACTGTGACTGCACCACTGAGAAAAGCCCAGTTATAATTATAAGATTATAATATCAGTTATAATCCTTTTGAATGGCAGAGCAGAAATGTTGGACATGGTGTTGCTCATTCTTCATATGCTCTAGTACATGTGAGGTTGCTGTGTTATGCAAGGGTTGGAAAGTCAGGTAGAGATTTGTGTCAGTGGACCCACTCTATATTAAGGGTGGATTTAGTGGGCAAGCGATCAATGAGTGTGGATGGCAAGCTTTTTCTGCAGAAGATCTGGGCTTTCTTATAAAATGGAGACTAGTTCTGTTGGTTTATCACAAGTTGAATCAGAAGGAGAGAAATATACACAAAATGCAGGAACAACTCGGGTCAGGCTGCATCTATTGAAAGGAATAAAGATTCGACATTTTGGGCTGAGGCTCTTCATTGGGACATCAGGAGAGAATACCTTCAGCACAGAAGGAAGCCATTCTACCATCAGACCTACAAATATCTGGGTGTACAGTTAGATGAGAAGCTAGACTGGACTGCCAACACAGATGCCTTGTGCAGGAAGGCACAGAGTCGACTGTACTTCCTTAGAAGGTTGGCGTCATTCAATGTCTGTAGTGAGATGCTGAAGATGTTCTATAGGTCAGTTGTGGAGAGCGCCCTCTTCTTTGTGGTGGCGTGTTGGGGAGGAAGCATTAAGAAGAGGGACGCCTCACGTCTTAATAAGCTGGTAAGGAAGGCGGGCTCTGTCGTGGGCAAAGTACTGGAGAGTTTAACATCGGTAGCTGAGCGAAGGGCGCTGAGTAGGCTACGGTCAATTATGGAAAACTCTGAACATCCTCTACATAGCACCATCCAGAGACAGAGAAGCAGTTTCAGCGACAGGTTACTATCGATGCAATGCTCCTCAGACAGGATGAAGAGGTCAATACTCCCCAATGCCATTAGGCTTTACAATTCAACCGCCAGGGCTTAAGAACTTTTTAAAAGCTATTATTAATGCTTTTTGAGATAGTGATTTAGATGCATATCATATTTTTACTGAGTTAAGTATTGTATGTAATTAGTTTTGCTACAACAAGTGTATGGGACATTGGAAAAAAAGTTGAATTTCCCCATGGGGATGAATAAAGTATCTATCTATCTATCTATCTATCAATCTATAAATCCCTTTTATGTCCTTGAGCTTTTTTTCCTTTTGTATCCCATTCAGTTAGTCAATTCCAGTATTAATTTGTACCTTTTTTGCTTCCTTTCAGAGGAAGGATATTCTAGATGAATTAACAAAGAGTCAGAAGGTTTTCTCTGAGAAGCTGAATCATCTGAGCCGCCGGCTAGCTTGGATAAATGCCACTATCTACTCCAAGGTAAAGTGAGTCTTACAGTTGTGAATGTTGATGTAAAGAGCCATTCTCCTTTTGCATGAAGTCTTGACTTGGGTAACACCAGTCGCTGGTTTGATTTGAGTTGGTCAGAGTGAAATGCTCAACTACACATAACTGGATGATTTTTTTGTTTGCGGAAGTGCTGTCAGTGGGAAAGAGAACCCCACTGGAGCACTCGTATCTTCAGTGTATTGTCACCACCAAATGAGTCACATTAACTTTAATAGTTTTATTTAAAACAATGGTCGAGCAAATAATTTACCCAAAGATTAGGCTAGGTAGAATTTAGGCAGTTTTCAAAACGTTAACTTTCTTTGTCCATGGTTGAATGAAATTATTACTTGTTTCAGGAGAAGATGTTGGACATCTACTGGCTGCTGCAGGTGTGCATAAGAGTAATTGAACACAGCGACCGGACTAAGACATTATTTGCATTCATGCCAGAGTTCTACATGAATGTTGCCATGAACAGCTACAGTGCTCTGAAAAATTACTTCAGTCCAGTCAACAGCATGGATGAGCTGCCTGGTAAGTGCAGTCGGTAGCACCACTAGCTTTGTTCTACGATTTGGAAAAGAGTGCCTGTCCTTGGAGGATTTGTCTAAGTTCACTATAAACTTCCTTGCACAGTTGGATATTTTTCAGACATTAGAACATGGAAAATAAAATACTACAGCGCAGTACAAGCCCTTCAGTTCACAATGTTGTTAACTTTTTCATCTTTTGACCTACTCTAAGATCAATCATCCCTTCCCTCCTACATAGCCCTTTATATTTTGATCATCCATGTGCCTAAGAGTTTATTACAGTGCCTATAAAAAGTATTCCCCAACCCCCCCCACCTTGGATATTTTCCTGTTTTACTGTTTTACATACGAATCACAGTGGATTTAATTTGGCTTTTTTGAGACTGATCAACAGAAAAGACTTTTGTGTTCAAACAAATCTCTACAAATTGAGTTTATTACAATTATTAAACACAAAATAACCGATTGCATAATTACTCATCCCCTTCAAGTCAGTGTTTAGTAGATGCACCTTTGGCAGCAATTACAGTTTTGAGTCTGTGTGGATAGGTCTCTATCAGCTATGCACATCTGCAATTTTTCCCCATTCTTTCTTACAAACCTACTCACTCTCTGTCAGATTGCATGGGGATCATGAGTGAACAGCCCTTTTCAAGTCCAGCCACAAATTCTCAATTGGATTGAGGTCTGGCCTATGACTTGGCCATTCCAGGACATTAACATTGTTGTCTTTAAGCCATTCCTGTATAGCTTTGACTTTATGCTTGGTGTCATTGTCTTGCTGGAAAAGAAATCTTCCTAGTCCTGACGAAGGGTCTCGGCCCGAAACGTCGACAGTACTTCTCCTTATAGATGCTGCCAGGCCTGCTGTGTTCCACCAGCATTTTGTGTGTGTTGTTTGAATTTCCAGCATCTGCAGATTTCCTCGTGCCTTCTCCCAAGTTGCCGTTCTCCTGTAGACTGCATCAGGTTTTCCGCCAGGATTTCCCTGTATTTGTTGCATTCATTTTACCCTCTACCTTCACAAGCCTTCTGACTGCAGTGAAGCATCCGCACAGCATGATGCAGCCACCACTGTGTTTCACAGTAGGGATGGTGTGGTTTTGATGATGTGCAGTGTTTGGTCTGATGGCCAGTTTGTTTTCATCAGACCATAGATTCACCTTCTAGCTGACTTCAGAATCTCCCACATGCTTTCTGGCAAACTCTAACTGAGATTTCATGTGTACTTTTTCCAATATTGGATTCTCTTTGCCACTTTCCAATAAAGCTGCGACTGATGAAGCACCTGGGCAACAGTTGTTGTATGCGCAGTCTCTCCCATCTCAGCCATTGAACCTTGTAACTCCTCCAAAGTTGTCATAGGTCCCTACTATAGTCAAAACTGTTGACTATAGTCCAGGTGTGGCCTGACTGGTGTCTTATAAAGGCTCAGCATTATCTCCTTGCTTTTATATTCTATTCCCCTGAAATAAATGGCAAACTTGCATTTGCCTTCTTTGCCACAGACTCAACCTGTAACGTAACCTTCTGGGAGTCTTGCACTCCATTGCATTCTCCATTGCAGCCATTGCATATTAAACTAAATGGAGTTGCTGAACATAAGGCAGCTGTAATCCAATACTAGTTCAGAAAGCATGTACCCCAGTCTCAGTGCTGTTCAATACTGGATACTAGTGCTTCTCATTGGTCTACATATGCTACTTAGTGGCAATGCATGGTAGCAAAGCACAGCAACAAGTACAAACTTTGTACATCAAACACATTTCTGAGAAAACCTCAAGATTCCAGACACTTGTGTAGATAAGTCATAGATTCCATGTGTATTTTTGGAGTTAGGTGCGAAGCTGAAGGGCAGGACCTCCAGGGTAACAATCTCAGGATTGCTACCTGTGCCACGTGTGAGTGAGGCAAGGAACAGAAGGATTATACAGATTAATACCTGGCTGAGAGGATGGTGCAGGAGGGAGGGCTTCAGGTTTTTAGATAATTGGGCTTTGTTCCAGGGAAGGTGGGATCTTTTCCGACGGGACGGTTTATACCTGAACTGGAGCGGTACTAACATTCTTGCAGGAAAGTTTGCTAGTGCTGCTCGAGGAGGGTTTAAACTAAATTTGCAGGGGGCAGGGATCCAGAATGTGAGAGAGGATAGCGAAATGAAGAATAAAGGACAGGTGGGGACTACACGGTTCCGGAATATTAAGTGTGTAGTAGAGAAAGGTGAGGCGGAACAAGTGATAAGGAGGACTCATGTACAGAGGGATGGTCTGACGGGACATGGAGTTAAATGTGCAGAAAGAATAAGTAAATTTAGGAAGGACAACAAAATTCAAGGGGCGTATAGCCAGATGAGAGTTCGGGGAGCTGGGTTAAGCACAATAGGCAGCGATTTAAACAGAGAGAAGAGAAATGGGCTAAAAGTTCTATATCTGAATGTACGAAGTGTCAGAAATAAGGCGGATGAGCTTGAAGCTCAGGTGCGAATGGGTAACTATGATGTTGTTGGGATAACGGAGACACGGCTGCAGGGAGATCAGACCTGGGAAATGAATGTACAAGGGTATACATGCTATCATAGGGACAGAAATGTGGGCAGAGGGGGTGGGGTGGCCCTATTGGTGAGGAATGAGATTCAGTCCTTTGCAAGGGGGGGGACATAGGATCAGGAGAAGTAGAGTCTGTGTGGATAGAACTGAGGAACAGTAAGGGCAAAAAGACCCTAATGGGTGTTGTCTACAGGCCCCCAAACAGTAGCATGGATATTGGGTGCAAGTTGAATAGGGAGTTAACATTGGCATGTGGCAAAAGTAATGTCGCAGTAGTTATGGGGGATTTCAACATGCAGGTGAACTGGGAGAATCAGGTTGGTGCTGGACCCCAGGATAGGGAGTTTGTAGAGTGCCTACGGGATGCATTCTTGGAACAGCTTCTACGAGAGCCGACCAGGGACAAGGCTATTCTGGATTTAGTGTTGTGTAATGAACAGGATTTGATAAGCGATCTTGAAGTAAAGGAGCCATTAGGAGGTAGTGACCATAATATGATAAGTTTTTATCTGCAATTTGAGAAGGATAAGGGCAGATCGGAGGTGTCAGTGTTGCAGTTGAGCAAAGGAGACTATGGAGCCATGAGGGAGGAGCTGGCCAAAGTTAAATGGACGGATATCCTAGCAGAAAAGACAGTGGAACAGCAATGGCAGGTATTCTTGGGAATAATGCACAAGGTGCAAAATCAGTTCATCCCCCGGAGAAGGAAAGATTCAAAGGGGGGAAAGGGGCCACAGTGGTTGACAAAGGAAGTCAGAGATTGCATAGCATTTAAAAAAAAAAGAAGTATGACAGAGCTAAGGTGAGTGGGAAGACAGATGATTGGGAAATTTTTAAGGAACAACAGAATTTAACTAAAAAGGCAATACGGGGAGAAAAAATGAGGTAAGAACGCAAGCTAGCCAGGAATATAAAGGAGGATAGCAAAAGCTTTTTTAGGTATGTGAAGAGAAAGAAGATAGTTAAGAACAATGTTGGGCCCTTGAAGAATGAATTGGGTGAAATTGTTATGGGAAACAGAGAAATGGCAGAAGAATTTAATAAGTACTTTAGATCTGTCTTCACTAGGGAAGACACAAGCAATCTCCCAGATGTTTGGATGGGCCAAGGACATAGGGTCACAGAGGAAATGAAACAGATTGACATTAGGAAGGAAACGGTGATGAGTAGACTATGGGACTGAAGGCTAACAAATCCCCAGGTCCAGATGGTCTGCATCCTAGGGTACTAAGGGCGGTGGCTTTGGAAATTGCGGATGCATTGGTAATCATTTTCCAATGTTCCTTAGATTCAGGATCAGTTCCTGAGGATTGGAGAATGGCTAATGTTATCCCACTTTTTAAGAAAGGAGGGAGGGAGAAAACAGAGAACTATCATGCTGTCAGCCTAACATCAGTGGTGGGGAAGATGCTAGAGTCCATTATTAAAGATGAAATAGTGGCATATCTAGATAGCAGTGATAGGATTGGGCCGAGCCAGCATGGATTTACCAAGGGCAAATCATGCTTGACTAATCTATTGGAGTTTTTTGAGGATGTAACCAGGAAGTTAGACAAGGGAGATCCAGTGGATGTAGTGTACTTCGATTTTCAGAAGGCATTTGATAAGGTCCCACATAGGAATTGGTAGGTAAAATCAGAGCTCATGGCATTGGGGGGAAGATATTGACATGGATAGAAAATTGGTTGGCAGATAGAAAACAAAGGGTAGCAGTGAATGGGTGTTTCTCGGAATGGCAGGTGGTGACTAGTGGAGTGCCACAGGGCTCGGTGTTGGAACCACAGCTGTTTACGATTTACATCAACGATTTAGATGAAGGCATTGAGAATAACATCAGCAAGTTTGCTGATGATACTAAGCTGGGTGACAGTGTGATATGTGATGAGGATGTTAGGAGAATTCAGGGTGACTTGGATAGGCTGGGTGAGTGGGCAGATACTTGGCAGATGACGTTTAATGTGAATAAGTGTGAGATTATCCACTTTGGGAGTAAGAACAGGAAGGCAGATTATTATCTGAACAATGTAGAGTTAGGTAAGGGAGTAATACAAAGAGATCTCGGAGTCCTTGTTCATCAGTCACTGAAGGTGAATGAGCAAGTGCAGCAGGCAGTGAAGAAGGCTAATGGAATGTTGGCCTGTATTACAAAGGGAATTGAGTACAAGAGCAAGGAAATCCTTTTGCATTTGTACAGGGCCTGAGACCACACCTGGAGTATTGTGTACAGTTTTGGTCTCCAGGGTTAAGGAAGGACATCCTGGCTATAGAGGAAGTGCAGTGTAGATTCACAAGGTTAATTCCTGGGATGTCTGGACTGTCTTATGCAGAGAGGTTAGAGAGACTGGGCTTGTACACGCTGGAATTAAGGAGATTGAGAGGGGATCTGATTGAAACATAAGATTATTAAGGGATTGGACAAGATAGAGGCAGGAAATATGTTCCAGATGCTGGGAGAGTCCAGTACCAGAGGGCATGGTTTGAGAATAAGGGGTAGGTCATTTAGGACAGAGTTAAGGAAAAACTTCTTCTCCCAGAGAGTTGTGGGGGTGTGGAATGCACTGCCTCAGAAGGCAGTGGAGGCCAATTCTCTGGATGCTTTCAAGAAGGAGCTAGATAGGTATCTTACGGATAGGGGAATCAAGGGATATGGGGACAAGGCAGGAACCGGGTATTGATAGTAGATGATCAGCCATGATCTCAGAATGGCGGTGCAGGCTCGAAGGGCCACATGGTCTACTTCTGCACCTATTGTCTATTGAAAGTTCAGTATATTATGTTCATATTGGTCAAGTGTAGCAGCTGATTGTATGAAATACATGGGTCACGCAGGCCATGCTCTCTTCTCATTACTACCAGCAAGGAGAAGGATGTACAGAAGCCTGGCGACAGACATTCCACAGTTTAAGAACAGTTTCTTCCCCTGAATAAGGTTTCTGAATGGACAATGGACAATATCTCAATATTTTTGCTCATTTTTGCATATATATAATAATCTTATTGTAATTTATAGTATATTTTATGTATTGTGCTGTACTGTAGCTACAAACCAACAAATTTCACAACATGTCATTGATTTGGACCAGTTGGAGGAATGGGCTGAAAAATGGCAGACGGAGTTTAATGCGGACAAGTGTGAGGTATTAAATTTCGGAAGGTCAAACCAAGGTAGAACACAAGGTAAATGGTAGGACACTGAGGAGTGCAGTAGAACAGAGGGATCTGGGAGTACAGGTACATAATTCCCTAAAAGTGGCATCACAGGTGGATAGGGTCGTAAAGAGAGCTTTTGGTACATTGGCCTTTATAAATCAAAGTATTGAGTATAAGAGTTGGAATGTAATGATGAGGTTGTGTAAGACATTGGTGAGACCGAATTTGGAGTATTGTGTGCAGTTTTGGTCACCTAATTACAGGAAGGATATTAATAAGGTTGAAAGAGTGCAGAGAAACTTTACAAGGATGTTGCCGGGACTTGAGAAGCTGAGTTACAGAGAAAGGTTGAATAGGTTAGGACTTTATTCCCTGGAGCGTAGGAGAATGAGGGGTGATTTGATAAAGGTATATAAAATTATGATGGGTATAGATAGAGTGAATGCAAGCAGGCTTTTTCCACTGAGGCCAGGGGAGAAAAAAAAACAGAGGTCATGGGTTAAGGGTGCAGGGGGAAAAGTTTAAAGGGAACATTGGGGGGGCTTCATGCAGAAAGTGGTGGGAGTGTGGAATGAGCTGCCAGATGAAGTAGTGAATGCGGGACATTTAAGAAAAACTTTGACAGGTATATGGATGAGAGGGGTTTGGAGGGATATGGCCCAGGTGCAGGTTAGTGGGACTAGGCAGAAAAATGGTTCGGCACAGCCAAGAAGGGCCAAAAGGCCTGTTTCTGTGCTGTAATATTCTATGGTTCTATGCTGATAAACCTGATTCTGATGAAATTTGATGATGTTATCAAAGTTGCTTCATAGTGAACAGAGTATTGCTTGTTCAGATAGACAATAGGTGCAGAAGTAGACCATTCGGCCCTTCGAGCCTGCACCACCATTTTGAGATCATGGCTGATCATCTACTATCAATACCCGGTTCCTGCCTTGTCCCCATATCCCTTGATTCCCCTATCCATAAGATACCTATCTAGCTCCTTCTTGAAAGCATCCAGAGAATTGGCCTCCACTGCCTTCCGAGGTAGCGCATTCCAGACCCCCACAACTCTCTGGGAGAAGAAGTTTTTCCTTAACTCTGTCCTAAATGACCTACCCCTTATTCTCAAACCATGCCCTCTGGTACTGGACTCTCCCAGCATCTGGAACATATTTCTTGCCTCTATCTTGTCCAATCCCATAATAATCTTATATGTTGCAATCAAATCCCCTCTCAATCTCCTTAAGGATAAGGATAGGTTACAGTGAGCAAGATCTGGAAAAATCAAGACAGTCAGTGTTATATCTTCAATAACAGATTTTAAGCTGGATAATATGATTGATAGCATTCTAGATGGCATCTCATCTGATTCTCACACATCTGCTCTCATCCCCTCTACTGGACAGAGTAAGAGAAGAGTTCCTTGGGCCTCATTTTCCAACCATTCAGCTTCTGGATTCAGTGGATCACCCTTTGCAATTTGGTGAAACTTGACATCTGATTTTTTGGAATGCCTCTTCAATCCATTGGGATGACCCAATACTTCCTGGTGGTTACCACTTTAAATCTCCACCCCATATGCCCTCTGATGCCTTTGTGACCTCCTGTCCAATGTAAGCTGGAAGGATAGCATCTTGAATTTTGTCTGAGCTTGATACCCAAACCTCCAGAAACAATAACAAATTCAAGAGTTTCAAATAACTTGCCTTTTCAGTTGTATTAGATCCTGCAATTCTGCTAAAGGCCATCCATTTGTAACATTGGCTCACTTTTTCTCTCTTACTAGCATGGATTGACCTGCGCCTTTCCTACAACCAGCATTTCACAGTTTTTACATTACTTTATGTTCTCTCCTTCTAATGGCCCTAAGTAACCTAGCAATAAAATAACTTTGTGTTTATCCCAGCAGCCAGAGTCCTTAACTCTCTCCACCACACTCTTTGCATCATAAAACTAACTTGCTTCATCTCTTAACCAATTCTGAATAAAGTTTTTCTCCCCAAATGATTGAATTCATTCTGCAGTTTGAGAGGGAGAAGCTTAAGTCACATGAATCAGTATCACAATGATATAAAAGGAATTACAGAGGCATGAGAAAGGAATTTGCCAGGTGGATTGCAGGAGGATACTGGCAGGGTTGACGGCAGAGCAGAGATGGCTGGTTTCTGGGAATAGTTCACAAGGGACAGGATAGATATGACCCACAGAGGAAGAAGTTCTCAAATGGCAGGAGTAGGCAACTGTGGCTGACAAAGGGTATATAGTATTAAAAGAAGTGGTCCCAACACTGACCCTGTGGAACATCACCAGTCGCTGGTAGACAACCAGAAAAGGATCCTTTTATTCCCTCTCACTGCCTCCTACCTATCAGCCAATGTACTAACCATGTTAGTAACTTTCCTGTAATACCATGGGCTCTTGGTAAGCAGTCTCTTATGTGGCACCTTGTCATAAGGCCTTCTGAAAGTCCAAATATACAACATCCACTGTATCCCCTTTATCTATCCTACTTGTAATCTCCTCAAAGAATTCGAACATATGGCAAGATTTTCCCTTAAGTAAACCATGCTGACATTGTCCTTTCTTGTCCTGTGTCACCAAGTACTCCATCACCTCATCTTTAACAATTGACTCTTAACATTTTCCCAACCACTGAGATCAGGCTAACTGGTCTATAGTTTCCTTTCTGCTGCCTTCCTCCTTTCTTAAAGAGTGGAGTGGGATTTGCAATTTTCCAGTGCCATGGCATGATGCCAAATTTCAATGACTTTTGGAAGACCATTACTAATGCCTCCACAATCTCTACAGCTACTTCTTTCAGAACCCTGGGGTGTAGTTAATCTGGTCTGGGTGACTTACGTACCCTTAGGTCTTTCAGCTTTTTGAGCATCTTCTCCCTTGTAATAATAATTACAAGTATCTGGGAGTACAGTTAGACGAGAAGCTAGACTGGACTGCCAACACAGATGCCTTGTGCAGGAAGGCACAGAGTTGACTGTACTTCCTTAGAAGGTTGGCGTCATTCAATGTCTGTAGTGAGATGCTGAAGATGTTCTATAGGTCAGTTGTGGAGAGCGCCCTCTTCTTTGTGGTGGCGTGTTGGGGAGGAAGCATTAAGAAGAGGGACGCCTCACGTCTTAATAAGCTGGTAAGGAAGGCGGGCTCTGTCGTGGGCAAAGTACTGGAGAGTTTAACATCGGTAGCTGAGTGAAGGGCGCTGAGTAGGCTACGGTCAATTATGGAAAACTCTGAACATCCTCTACATAGCACCATCCAGAGACAGAGAAGCAGTTTCAGCGACAGGTTACTATCGATGCAATGCTCCTCAGACAGGATGAAGAGGTCAATACTCCCCAATGCCATTAGGCTTTACAATTCAACCGCCAGGACTTAAGAACTTTTTAAAAGCTATTATTAATGCTTTTTGAGATAGTGATTTAGATGCATATCATATTTTTACTGAGTTAAGTATTGTATGTAATTAGTTTTGCTACAACAAGTGTATGGGACATTGGAAAAAAGTTGAATTTCCCCATGGGGATGAATAAAGTATCTATCTATCTATCTATCTATCTATCTATCTATCTATCTAATTGAACTCACTTCTCTTCCCTCATACCCTTCAATATCTGGCACACTGCTAATGTCTTCCATAGTAAAGACTGATGCAAAATGCTCATTCAGTTCATCTGCCATCTCCTTGTCCCCTGTTATTATTTCTCTGGTCTCATTTTCCAGTGATCCTATATCCTCTTCAATCTTTCCTCTCTTTTTTTACATACTTGAAAAAGCTTTTACTATCCACTTTGATATTGTTTGCTAGCTTACTTTCATATATCAGCTTTTCCCTCCTATTGATTCTTTTAGATTCTTTCTGTAGGTTTTTAAAAGCTTCCCAAACCTCTATATTGCCTTTTTTTTATATACCCTCTCTTTTGCTTTTACATTAGGTTTGACTTCCCTTGTCAGCCACAGTTATACTATTTTGTCGTTGGAGTATTTCTTTGTTTTTGGAATACATCTGTCCTGCATCTTCCTCACTTTTCCCAGAAGCTCACATCGTTGCTCTCTGCTGTCATCCCTGTTGATTTACTTTGGCCAACTCCTCTCTCATACCACTGTAATTTCCTTTACTCCACTGAAATGCTGCTACATCAGACTTTACTCTCTGCCTATCAAATTTCAAGTTGAACTCAATCATATTGTGATCACTGCCTGTTCTTTTACCTTAAGTTCCTTAATCACCTCCGGCTTATTACATAACACCCAATCCAGTATAGCTCATCCCTGAGTAGACTCAATGATGAACTGCTTCAAAAAGCCATCACATAGGTATTCAACAAATTCACTTTCTTGAGATCCATTTCGAACCTGATTTTTCCAATCAATCTGCATGTTGAAATTTCCCATGACCAACATAACATTGCCCTTTTGACATGCCTTTTCTATTTCCTGTTGGAATCTGTGGTTCACATCTAGCTACTGTTGAGAGGCCTGTATGTAACTGCCATCAGGGTCCTTTTACCCTTGCAGTTTTTTAACTCAACCCACAAGGATTCAAATCTTCTGATCCTATGTCACATCTTTCTACTGATTTGATGCCATTCTTTACCAACAGAACCACGCCAGCCCTTCTGCCTACCTTCCTATCCCTCTGATATAATGTGTAACCTTGGACATTCAGCTCCTAACTACAACCATCCTTCAGCCATGATTTACTGATGGCCACAACATCATACCTGCCAATCTGTAATAGTGCAACAAAATCATCCACCTTATTTCTTATATCTCTGTGCATTGAGATATAACACTGAGTATTGTATTTGCTACCGTTTTGATTCTGCATCCATGTTGCACTGATACACACCCTGCTGGCTGCAATTATGTTCTATCATCTGCCTGCCTTTGCTGATAGTCTGATTGCATGGTATCTCTGCTTTTTTACCATCCGTCCTATTCTCTTGAGAGGTTATCCCCCTTAACAGTATCCAAAATGGTATACTTATTATTGGAAGGGAATGACCACAGGGGTGCTTGCGCTAACTGCTTATTCAAATTTCCATTTCTCATGGCAGTCGCCCAGCTACTTGCCTCCTGCCACTTCGGGGTGACTACTTCCCTGTAACTCTGATTGATTATCTCCTCACTCTCCCATACAAGCCAAAGGTCATCCAGCTGCAGCTGTTTGCACTTGACACAGATCAGTTTGCTGGGAGACTCTGGGTCTCCGAGGACTCCAACATCTGGCATGAAGAACATACAACAGGCATTTACTACACTAAGTGCAGCAAGAGAAAGCCAAAAGGGAACCTTAACAGAAACGTACCCAGAGCCAATGTGTTTTTCGAGCTGAAGCCTCCTTTGATCCAATGCCTAGCTCTCCTACTCTAACCGCTGGCCTACAACCAACAATGGCCACCTCATCAACGGCTTTTAAACAAGCATCACTGACCTGTGAGAAACCTTGTCGCTGTGGCATGCTCCTGCCACTGGTTAGGCTGCCAGAATGAGCCGGAAGGTTAAAGTTAGTAATGCCCTGTGTCCAAAGGAGGTTGTGATGGGGCAAATGCTGAGCTGATGCTTCAGTCTTTCTCCAGAAAGGATCAGGGGTCTATTTTATTTGCCATATTCTGTACACTTACATATATTAGGAATTGCTGTGGTGAGTTGGTGAGAACGTAACATGCAACTGTCACGTACACACAACCCTATAAAAGTATCAGCAGCCATGGAACACACCTGGAGTCTGTGTTGCTGTTAATAAAACACTCTTTTATTAGTAACTACCAAATATAGAAACTTAAACCAAGCAAACCAAGAGTTAGCGGCATATATAGGTGTAAAAAATAAAGTTCCCAAGATCATTCAAGCTCAGGTGGCAAGAGTTACAATCTTACGATGGTATGTAAGAAAGTTCAGTTCAATCCACAAAACTGAGGTGAGAGAGAGAAGTTTATAATCCAAATAAACAGGTGTCGTCGATTTTCCCGTTTGCCGAATTCTTCAAGTTAGCCAAATGTGACTCCACTAAGGCTACCGTCTTCAAGTGGTAAAACTACCAACCCAGGCAAGGGCTAAACACACCAGTGGTTCCTATCGGGTCACCCTTACACACACTGTGACAGCCACTGATCCAGTTCCACGACACGCGAAGTAACTCCAACAGTGATTTGCCAGAGGGGTATCTTCTTCAGTGAAATACCACACTCACACAAAGGGTAAACACACAGGTGGTATTCACAAAGGTTTCCCCCTCACCAGAGAACCCATTCTTGTGGATTAACTATGTGACATTTCGTATTTGAATGGAACCAAACTCACACTTACGGGCTACTTGGAGAGAGTCCAAACAGTGATCTCTTTGTCACTAGGTTTCCTCTGTTTCAAGCCTTCCTCTCCTCTCTTCAAACTTCTTCCAGTTGCAGCACTTCTGAGAGTTATTTGTCAATACTCTGGATCGATCTGAACTCACCCCTTTGGGCTACTGAAGGTTTAAACCAGCGACCCCACTCACTGGTGTCTTTCATTGACCAAATCCATCTCGACTCAGACTGTGTGTGTCTCTGTGTCCTTGTAACAAGCTGCAGAAAAAATGTAAACATTCATTGTCCATCAAATAACTCCACCTCTCTCAGCATAGTAACCAAACAATTTTGTAGTCAGTAGAAATCCAACAATGTCCAAAAGCCAGTCTCATTCTCTCGGCGTTTTAAAGTGCCAATCCACAGAAAAAGTTAACCCTGGGGGTATAAAACAGAACAAAAAAACTACCCTCAACAATTATATAGAATAAAGAATTATATAAAAAATAAATTTAATTTAAAGTTCAGATATGCAATAAAATGTGCATAAGTAATAAATACCAGCATGTATTTACAATGTAAACAGTGTTATAGAAGTTGGGTTGAAGTGTTTGCAGTGCAGTGATGGGGAAAATAGAGAGGTTTGGGATGGAGCTAACTAGAATGGTTGATTAGCTGCCTGGTGGAAGAAAACTTTAAGATTGCATTAAGTTTTTGTTTTAATAGTTTTGTAGTGCTTTTCAGAAGGGAACTTCTGGAAAATGTAGTTTTTCAGGGTGGGTGGTGCTCACAGTGGGTTTTTTTTTGCTTGCTTCTTTGTCCTGGACACATACAAGTCCTGTGGTGATGGTAGATTGCAGTCAAGTGAGCTGTAGTTTTTGTATAGTGAGAGGATCATACACCAAACCTGACAGAAATATTGTAAAAAAACAATAATCCAATGGAGCTCTCTTATTTCAGTGATACTTATTAATGTGAGATGCCCTTAACTAGTGTTGCCAGAGATCTGATAGAAGGCTGTCTTCAAACAGAGGGAGTTTTCTCAGCATCAGCAGTCAGATTAGGAGAGAAAATATCTTTCCTGTTTATTTTTACTGTTTCAGCAATACAAGATTGAAGGAATAGTATCACCAGTTTCTAGTATATCACTGTGAGGCTGTAGTGAGGAATTACCCAATTGAGATGGCACGCCAGCATTCTGGAGGCATTGATATTTTGTATTGGTTGGCCCAGTACCTGGGAACAGGGCTGGCGACACTGTTCAGATGAAAAGTAAACAAGGACACAAGTTGGCATGTCCAAAACTATACCGGGGAGGAGGGGGGAATGCATTTTCAAAATAAGAAACCAGCACAGAACAAATGTTTTGAGTTGAGTCTTTAGTTAGTTGTACATTTCTCGCTGATATTTGTGATGTGTCTGGCTAGAAGAATCTGGTTTTGTTCAGATGCAACAGGCCTAAAGTAATTTCTTTCTCCACAGGGTATCAGGAGACACTGAGCCGATTAGCTGCAATCCTCGCCAAGCACTTTGCTGACTCTCGAATCATTGGAACAGGTGAGGCATTGTGGGTCAGCTCTTACTTGATTCAGGTCAGTCTTTTGGGTGAAGTTCACTATGGCTGCTGGAATGAAGGTGATCAAGTTGTACAAGCCAATTGCCTAGTCTTCTAGTATGTTCTGTCTACATGACATGTTTGATGCAGATTTAGAAATGCTTTACTCTGGTTGCAGGCTGAGGGATGAGGAACTTGTGGTCATCTGAGGATGTTGCTAAGGCATTTCTTTGGAGGAGAACAATGAGTGGCTCTGCTCAGCTCAAATGCGAGTAGTTACTTGTATTGAATAGTGTTTCATTTCCCAGCCCGTACACCCTTTACCTTCTAAAGCAAAAATGATCTTTTTAAGGTAATGAGGTAGACTTTTATGGGTTTTGACTTGGAAGTTAAAGGTCAATGTCTGTTGCTCCAACTCAGCAACAGTTAGGAAATTTTGGAGCTACAGGTTTGCTATTGGGTGTAGCTTTTGATTCAGTTGAGATGAACAAATTGTTGAAGGTCCCAGGTCTGTGTGCAGGTAGTTTGAACTCACCAATACTTTGGGTGGTTGTACAGGCAGATATATTAGACTTTTAAGAAATTCTTAGATGGGCATGTGGATATTAGTCAAATGGAGGGCTATGTAGGAGGGAAGGGTTAGATTGATCTCGGAGTAGATTATAAGATTGACACAACATTATGTTCATTCCATTATTATTTATTTATGTTTGTTTTAATGATTTAATTTGATTATTGTATCTGTAATTTTAAGGATACATAATATTTCTGATTTAAAACGAAGTTTGTTTTGTAAGATGATCCAATTGTTACTGAATATTTGTGAATGTTAAACATTCCCCAAACATATGGTTAGCTTTTTCAGTCCATCAGACTGGTGGGGACACAGAGACTCCTCTCTATCCAGGCCATTCCAGAGTCCATCAGACTGGTGGGGACACAGAGACTCCTCTCTATCCAGGCCATTCCAGAGTCCATCAGACTGGTGGGGACACAGAGACTCCTCTCTATCCAGGCCATTCCAGAGTCCATCAGACTGGTGGGGACACAGAGACTCCTCTCTATCCAGGCCATTCCAGAGTCCATCAGACTGGTGGGGACACAGAGATTCCTCTCTATCCAGGCCATTCCAGAGTCCATCAGACTACTTTTGTTGAAGCAGCCACAAGGCTCCAAGTTATGCTGCAGTGTTTGGAGCTAAATGAGCAGCAGAAGATTGAGCTGGGTACACAGTGGAACAAGTTTTGTAGTGTAGTGTGGTTTTGGTGTTCATTGTTTTGAGGCTGCTGGTATTACCTTGTGTTGTGCTGAATTCACTAACATCTAGTAAAAGTATTTTTTGTATTATTCGTTCTTAATTGCTTCACAAATAAAGATGCAAGGCAATCACTTCCAGCTTTCTCTGAATCCCATATTCAGCACTTCACCTTTCTGAGTGTTGGTTTTAGATTCTCATACTGTTCTAGGTTTCCAGGACTCATCTCCCACTTACTCTTCCTGTTCCTCGTGAATTGGATGGTACTCTTGCCATTTTTGTCCACCATCGTCCCTTTGCAGATGGACGTTAGTTGTCACAGTACCACCCCATTACTGATTTCACCAGTTGTGTATCACTCTAGTTATTGGTACTAACCAAGTCAGGTATAGAACATGGAATCAATTGCTCCTGGAAGTTCATATAAAGGTCCCATTCCCCACATCAGTATCTTGACCAGTTCTAATTGCTTCAAAGTACATTTATTATCAAAGTATGTATGCGGTTTTGCCCAGGCCTGCACCCTGGAGAAGACTTTCCAGGCACAGATTCATGGTCTCACAAGACTAATGGATGCCATACATACATGTATTCAGTATAAAACCCTGAGGTTTGTCTTCTCCACAACCATGAAACAAAGAATACCATGGAGTCCATTCAAAGAAAAACATCAACTTGGTCCCCCACCAAAAAACAACAAATTCGTGCAAAAGGCAACAAGAATTTTGGAACTTCATGTGGATAGGGTGGTGAAGAAAGCTTTTGCTGGCCTTTATAAATCAGAGCATTGAATATAGGAGTTGGGATGTAATGTTAAAATTGTACAAGGCAAAATTTGGAGTGTCGTGTATAGTTCTGGTCACTGAGTTATAGGAAAGATGCAAACAAAATAGAGAGAGTACAGAGGAGATTTACCAGAATGTTACCTGGGTTTCAGCACCTAAGTTACAGAGAAAGGTTGAACAAGTTAGGTCTTTATTCTTTGGAGCGTAGAAGGTTAAGGGAGGACTTGATAGAGGTATTTAAAATTATGAGGGGGATAGATAGAGTTGACGTGGATAGGCTTTTTCCATTGCGAGTAGGGGAGATTCAAACAAGAGGACATAAGTTGAGAGTTAAGGGGAAAAACTTTAGGGGTAACACGAGGGGGAACTTTACTCAGAGAGTGGTAGCTGTGTGGAATGAGCTTCCGGTAGAAGTGGTAGAGGCAGGTTCGATATTGTCATTTAAAAAAAAATTGGATAGGTATGTGGACAGGAAAGGAATGGAGGGTTATGGGCTGAGTGCAGGTCAGGGACTAGGTAAGAGTAAGCGTTTGGCATGGACTAGAAGGGCCGAGATGGCCTGTTTTCATGCTGTAATTGTTATATGGTTATAAGAACATTAACCAAACCATGTGCAAAAAACAAATTGCGAAAATGGTAGCAAGAACATTGACCTCCCCCACACGTAAAAAAACAAATCATGCAAATGGCAACAAGAAAGGATGAGCAAAAATACAGAATATAAAAACACAAAATCAAACTACAGTCCAATCTGCAAACCGTAGACCCTGAACTTCAAAACCATCCTCCGACAGCATCGCGGGTGAGAGAGAGACCACCACACACAGACATATTTCTCTGGCAGCAGCGAGTGAGGCTGGTAGACAGAATTGAACATTCATTTGCCTTTTGCACTCACCTTAAATGTTTCAGTCTTCTTCAACACTTTAATCGTGAGTTCGGCAAGAAATGGAGTCGATTGTCTTGACCCCAAGGTCGCTTGTCTCCTGGAATCTCTCGGAGACAGCAAAATGCCAGTTGATTCAGTCGGCCTGAAAACTTACCATCAAAACTGTAGATCATAGGCTCCAACATTACCAGAAACACATTTAAAAGAAAAAGATGTAAAAGAAAGAAAAGAAACAGTTTACTGTCTGGAAGATGTCACCCGTGGTAGCCTTGTTTGCTGGAGCCATCTTGACTGGGTACCTAGGCCTCTAGCTATTTATTGTTACTATAGTAGCAGCCAGCTCTTCTGTCATTTAGGCCCTTCATGCCAATAGGGATGCATTAGAAGAAAAACTTTGTTTTATATTTTACTACAACCAGATGTCCACTTCCCAATTAATTAGTCGTTTTAGTCCTTGGGTTTTAATAAAGTGAGCTGTCTTCCCAATTTATAGCTGCAGCTTAGTGGAGCGAAGACAATGTTACTTTGGGGTATGTTCATTATCTCATGCCAGATTAGTTCATCCAGTAATTAATCAATCCTGAAGATAATTTTGTTAATTAAGTTATCAATCTCCTTGTGTTTATTTTCTGATCTTCACAAGACATTAACTCCTTGCATGTGGCAACCTTGAAACTTTGGTTCACACTAAAACATTGCATGTTTCTCTATTTGGGGGCTGGCTGTTTTAACTCCTTGACTACCAAATAAGCTACCATCTCCACTGCTTTCACCAATACATCCATAAGCAGGAATCCACTGGTGTTTCATGACGGCGTAGATAACCACAAACACTGAACAGTTCTCATGTACTGAGGAGGTTGAATTGAATGATGTCCTCTTGGCTTAATCTGTAACTTCTACTATCAGTTACTTCAATTATGCCAATCCATCCCTGATTAATGAGATTGACATCTCCTCCCAAGGATGTAGTGTACAGTACTGAGTAAGTTTTGTATGCATTGGTGGAAATTATTCACCGCATTAATTAAGTTAATAAAAAGCTTTGATCCTCTCTCATTCTCTTTCTCTCCCCGTTTAGATATTAAGGATTCTCTGATGCAGGCTCTTGCCAGCTATGTCTGCTATCCACACTCTCTGCGAGCTGTTGAGCGCATCCCAGAGGATCAGTAAGTACAAACACCATTGGTTACTGCATCTGCAATCGACACACACTGAACACATTCTGACCAATGGATAGATTTGCCTTGGTTGTTGTCTAGTGCAGGTGAAATTGTAATTCGTATTGCTGACGCTGGAAAACAATTTAACTTCAATATGGTGGGAGCTTTTGACTAAGGTGACACACTCTTGCAGTGTGAGTAAAAGAGAAATTAGGGTTAGGGTTAAGTCCGATGAGAAAGGCAAATGCAATGTTAGCATTCATTTCAAGAGGACTAGAATATAAAAGCAAGGATGTAGTGTTGAAAGTTTGTAAAGCACCGATGAGGCCTCACTTGGAGTATTGTAAGCAGTTTTGTGTCCTTTATCTTAGAAACGATGTACTGAAACTGGATAAGGGTCAAAGGAGGTCTGTGAAAATGATCCCAGGATTGAATGGCTTGTCATATGAAGAGCGTTTGATGGCTTTGGGCCTATATTCACAAGAATTCAGAAGAATGAGGGGTGATCTCACTGAAACTATCGAATGGTGAAAGGCCTTGGTAGAGTTGATGTGTAGGAGATTTTTCCTATGGTAGGAGAGTCTTAAGACAAGAAGACACAGTTTCAAAATAGAGGGGCATCCATTTAGAATGGAGGTGAAGAGGTATTTCTTTAGCCAGAGTGATGAATCTGTGAAATTTGTTGCCACAGGCAGTTATGAAGGCCAAATCTATGTATATTTAAGACAGAGTTTGATAGATTCTTGATTGGACTGGGCATGAAGGGATATGAGGAGAAGGTAGGAGATTGGGCCTAAAAAGAAAATTAAATATTCCTTTAAACATTTCCCCCTTCACCCTTAATTGATGACCATGGCTTCTAGTTGTAGTGTCATCCAACTTCTGGGGATAAAGCCTGCTTGCATTTGCCATATCAAAACCCTTCTTAATTTTTTTTTGCCTCTATCAAATCTCCCCTCAATCTTTTGAGTTCTAGAAAATAAAGTCCTAACCTATTCAACCTTTCCCTATAACTTAGGTCATCAAGTCTTGTTAAATTTTCTCTGTACTCTTTCATCTTATTTACACATTTCCTGTAGGTAGGTGACCAAAACTGGACACAATACTCCAAATTAGGCCTCACCAACATCTTGTATAATTTCAATATAACATCTCATCTCTTGTACTCAATATATTGATTTATGAAGGCCAGTGTACCAAAAGCTTTCTTTATGACCCTATCTATCTGCACTGCCACTTTCAAAGAACTATGGTCCTCTATTCCCAGATCCCTCTGTTCTACTGCACTCCACAGTGCCCCATTGCTCATCATGCGAGACGTACTCTGGTGGACCTCCCAAAGTACAACACCTTACACTTCTCTGCATTAAATTCCACTTGCCATTTTCAAGATGGTCCAGATCCTGCTGTAAGCTTTCATAGTCTTAAGATAGCAAACTTTAATAGTGTGAGCTAGAAACTTCAGTTGTTACAAACTTTGAAGGTAACAGTCACTCATGTAGTGAACCTTTGTTTAATAAACCTGGTAAGTTTCATTCCAAAACAAACTGAAGCACAAGCTGAACTTTGGAAACCTGAAGAATAGAAGTAGTGACCCAAAGAATACTAAACTCTAATGTGTTGTTTTATAACTATGCTGGTACATGAAAGTATGGTGAATCTGTTAAAATATTATTCTTTTGTTTATTAGCTGCAGTTTGTGCTTTTTAGTTTGTTGTTACTTTCTGTTCAGAAGGCAGCACTGATCCAGAAACATGCCACATTTTCCATTGGGATTTCTTTCTGATGGATGAAGATGTAACACTAGCAATACGAGTTTGTTGTTCTATAAACATTGCGCAGTCGGCAGCCTTTCATTTCTACAAATACATTGTCACATTCACTCATGTTCAAAGGCAAAGACGGTTTTTGCAAGTTGTTAAGAAATATTGTTACTTCTGGAGCCTTGTGCCTTTGCTTTTACAGACGTATAGCCATGATGAAGAATCTCTTGGCTCCCTATGAACAGCGACCATGGGCACAGACCAACTGGATTCTTGTGCGACTCTGGCGGGTAGGCTTATTGCACAGAGATTTTACTTACAGTTTTAAAGCAAAATAACTCAATACAATTAAGTTTTTTTTATTTTTCCTGTTTTCAATTTGACAATCAACTTAATAAATTGGAATATTGTTGTTGGAGAGTGTTCCATTAAAAATATTTCTAAGCCTTGCCTTTTCCTCATAGCTCCCCAGTTGTTTTATAGTTATTATTAAAACTCAGACAATTACTAGATTCTGGCATGGTTCTGGAGGACTGGAAAATTGTAAATGGCACTCCACTCTTCAAAAAGGGAGAGACACAGAAGAAAGGAAATTGTAGGCCAGTTAGTCTGACTTCAGTGGTTGGGAAGATGTTTGAGTTGATTGCTAAGATGTTGGAGAATGACTCTGGGAATGAAAGGGTTACTATATAATGACCGATTGACAGCTCTGTATCTGTACTCACTGGAATTCAGAAGAACTGGGAGACCTCAGTGAAACCTGTTGTATGTTGAACGGCCTTAATAGAGTGGATGTGGAAAGGACACGGTCTCAGAATAGAGTGATGTCCATTTAGAACATGGAACATGATTCTGATTCTGATTTCTTTAATCAGAGAGTGGTGAATCTGTGTAACTCGTTGTCACAGGCAGATGTGGAGTGCAAGTTATTGAGCATATTTAAGGCAAACATTGATAGATTCTTGATTAGTCAAAGCATGGAAAGATGCAGGATGAAGGCGGGGGATTGGGACTGAGGGAAAATGGATCAGCTTTGATGAAATGGTGAAGCAGACTTGATGGGCCAAATGGCCTAATTCTGCTCTTATTTTGGTCTAATCTGGAGCTGTTGTCATATCTGCTCAATGGCTAAATTCATCGACAGTGTAAAGCTAGGGAGGTGGTGACTTCTAACAGTGGTACCCAGACATTAAATGCGGTGAGCCTCATCTGTGGACAAAGTCATGCATAATTGTTTCAAGAGGGATCTGGAGTTTGGCATTATCTTGCAACTGTCACAATGATACTCAGTGATAAGGAAAGAAGATCAGATGTTAGGGTAGATTAACTGGTCAATATTGAACTCCGAGTAAGGTATTCTGTTCTCGGACTGCAGCACCACCATTGTGGTACTGCCTTACTCAGAGTATTGTCTGCATTTTCCATTATCATGGTACAATAAATGTTGCAGCTTTTGAAAAAATATAGAAGAATGCATGCATAATGAGGCGGGCATGAAGGATTTTGAAGTATGAGAAATAACTGTAAATGGAGCATATTCTCTCGAGAAAGGCAAAGACTTGAATGGTATTGGTTTTGCTGCAGTTAGAATCCTAAATAGACCAGATGATAAGGATCATAAAAAACTGTTTCACCTTGATGTTAAGGACATAGCCTGTGTTGGAAATAAAGGCAGAAAGGTAAATTCAGAACTGATCTGTAAGAGCATAATTTATTCAGTGAGTGAGTAAGCAAAAGGAGAGGCTCCTAAATAAGATGATGGAAGAAGTCAGTATTGATCCATTCAAAACCGGGTTTGATTTCTATCAGGCAATGACATTGAATGTGCAGATGTCATTCCCAAGACTTTTGGAAAATTCTGAGTTGAGTTTCCAGACAAAATAATCTGGATATTGTTGATATTGCAATTCACTGTGTCCGTTGTTTATTTCAATCATGTTACATGGAAATAATTTCATCTCTTGGAATTCATGTGGTCATTGTAGGGAACTTGAGAGGAACGGATTATTTGCATGAGTTACTGTTGCATCACCTCCAGTTTTGCCATTAGACATTGACAGAGTTTGACTGCCATGATTAGTCAGCATAACTCTTCTGTATAATTTAATCAGGATGGTAGGATATATGATTGTTTCTTTATATTCCAGCTGAACACCCACCCATGTGAAACTATTCAAATTTCCCAACAAAGTTTCATCCAGTGCAGTCTTGATAGCAGGGCTTTGACCCAAAATGTTGACATCTCCTGTCCCTCTACAGGTGCTGTTCGATGTAATGAGTTCCTCCAGTAGATTGCTTGTTGCTCCAGATTCCAGCATCTGCAGTCTCTTGTTTGTATTCATTGTTCCTGGCGTTGGCCTGAATGTGACTCTTAGGGACTCCCATGGGAGGTATTCAGTGTTGACTGGTCTCATTCTTATTTTGGTTACATGGTAATGGGTGAAAAACAACAGTTGGTGCTTCTGATTCCACCTGACCTGACTTCAGTCCCAATCTCAGGTTATCCATCAGTGGAGTTGCATATTCTACATTTCACAGAGAGAAGCAGTATGGAAATAGACTTGCAGTCATGTTGACCGTCAGTCATCTATTTATACAATCCCTATATTAACCTATTTTATTCTTATCAAATCCTTGCAGATTCCTATTTACTAGTGATGATTACAATGGGTAATTAACTTACCAAGCATCACATCTTTGGGAATTATTTGTTTATTTAGCGACGCAGCATAGTAACAGGCCTTTCCAGCCCAACAACCCTCCGCCGCCCAATTAACCTATATTACTAACCCATGCATCTTTGGAATGTGGGAGAAACCAGATCACCCAGAGGAAACTCGGTAGTCATGAGTGAATGTACAAACTCCTTACAGATAGTGCCAAAAATGATCCTTGATTGCTGGCACTGTAACAGCATTACACTATGTGAGAAGAGTGCATACATTCATAGAGAGAATGTGCAAACTGTATGCAGACAGCACACCAAAGTTGTATTGAACTCAGGAGTCTGGCAGAATCTCCACTAGCTGCACCTCTGTATTTCTCTTCCAGTTGGTCCAGTTTCCTTCCAATATACAAAGACCACTATAATTTACACCATAATGTAGATATAAAGCAAAAGAATCAAAGGGGAGTTGATGGGTATGTGTGAGAAAGAATAAACTGTGGGTATGGTACTGAGCTGGTTTGTCTGTTAAGAGCCAGAATGAACCTGATAAGCTGAATAGCCTCCTCATTTACTGTCACAGTGGATGAACAGAGAACCAGAAATTTGAAAAAATTCATTTTGGAGGATATTTGCAAAATAGTGAGCATCCCATCTTGTAGAGAATTGAACGTGGTACATTACAGCACAGGAACAGGCCCTTCGTCCCTCAATGTCCCTGCAGAGCGCCATCCCGATTTAAACTAAATTGCTCTGCCTACACACAATCCATGTCCCTCCATTTTTTTGCATATTCATGTTTCTGTGTAAAAGCCTCTTAAATATCACTATAATATGTGCTTCCACCGCTCCCCAAGGCAGCTCATTGTAGGCATTTATCAACCTGTTGCAAACAAGAAACAACTCGCCTTGTAGATTTTCCTTAAGCTGTCCCCTCTCAACTTAAATGCATGACTTTCTAGTGTTTGACATTTCTACCCTGGGAAAGAAGGATTTGAATTGTTTACGCTATCTATACCTTTTTAAAACTGATATCAAGTCTCCTCTCAGTCTCTGCTCCAGAGAAAACAACCCAAATTCATCTAATCTGTTGCTGTGCTTGACCCTCTAATCCAGGCAGCATCCTAGTACACCCCTTCTGTACCCTTTCCAAATGTTCCTCATCCTTCCTGTAATGAGGTGACCAGAATTGCACACAATATACTGTGTGGCATAACCAAAGTTTTATATACAGTGGCATGCAAAAGTTTGGGCACCCCGGTCAAAATTTCTGTTACTGTGAATAACTAACCGAGTAAAAGCTGACCTGATTTCCAAAAGGCTTAAAGTTAAAGATGACACATTTCTTTAATATTTTAAGTAAGATTACTTTTTTATTTCCATCCTTTACAGTTTCAAAATAACAAAAAAGGAAAAGGGCCCGAAGCAAAAGTTTGGCCAAACCTGCATGGTCAGTCCTTAATAACACCCCTTTGGCAAGTATCACAGCTTGTAAACTCTTTCTGTAGCCGGCTAAGTCTTTCAATTCTTCTTTGTGGGATTTTCGCCCATTCTTCCTTGTAAAAGGCTTCTAGTTCTGTGAGATTCTTGGGCCATCTTGCATGCACTGCTCTTTTGAGGTCTATCCACAGATTTTCGATGATGTTTAGGTCAGGGGACTGTGAGGTCCATGGCAAAACCTTCAGCTTGCGCCTCTTGAGGTAGTCCATTGTGGATTTAGAGGTGTGTTTAGGATTATTATCCTGTTGTAGAAGTTATCCTCTTTTCATCTTCAGCTTTTTTATAGACAGTGTGACGTTTGCTTCCAGAATTTGCTGGTATTTAATTGAATTCATTCTTCCCTCTACCAGTGAAATGTTCCCCATGCCACTGGCTGCAACACAAGCCCAAAGCATGATTGATCCACCCCCATGCTTAACAGTTGGAGAGCTGTTCTTGGCAACCAGAAAGTTCTATTTTAACTTCATCAGTCTACAGGACTTGTTTCCAAAATGCATCAGGCTTGTTTAGATGTTCCTTTGCAAACTTCTGACGCTGAATTTTTCAGTGAGGACGCAGGAAAGGTTTTCTTCTGATGACTCTTCCATGAAGGTCACATTTGTGCAGGTGTCGCTGCACTGTAGAACAGTGCACCACCACTCCAGAGTCTGCTAAATCTTCCTGAAGGTCTTTTGCAGTCAAACGGGGGTTTTGATTTGCCTTTCTAGCAATCCTACGAGTAGTTCTTTCGGAAAGTTTTCTTGGTCTTCCAGACCTCAACTTGACCTCCACCATTCCTGTTAACTGCCATTTCTTAATTACATTACAAACTTAGGAAATGGCTACTTGAAACTGCTTTGCTATCTTCTTATAGCCTTCTCCTGCTTTGTGGGCATCATTTATTTTAATTTTAGAGTGCTAGGCAGCTGCTTAGAGGAGCCCATGGCTGCTGATTGTTGGGACAAGGTTTGAGGAGTCGGTATTTATAAAGCTTTGAAATTTGCATCACCTGGCCTTTCCTAATGATGACTGTGAACAAGCCATAGCCTTTACAAGCTAATTAAGATCTGAGACCTTGGTAAAAATTATCTGAGAGCTCAAATCACTTGGGGTGCCCAAACCTTTGCATGGTGCTCCTTTCCTTTTTACACTCTAAAATTGTATGAAACAAAAATAATACACTAATCTTGCTTAAAATGTTGAAAAGAATGTTTCATTTTTAACTCTTACTTTTGGAGATCAGTTCATCTTCTACTCACTTAGCTATTCACAGTAACAGAAATTTTGACCAGGGGTGCCCAAACTTTTGCATGCCACTGTAGCTGTAACATGACTTCATTACTCTTATGCCCTAACCAATGAAGGCAAATATGGCTTATTTATCCCTCTGTTATTTGCTGGGTGTGACCACTTTCTGTAAGCTACATATTTGGACTCCAAGATCTCTCAGTACAGCAGTGTGTTTTTAAAGTATTGTCACTATCCGTGTACTCTCCCCTTACATATGGCCTCTCACAGTGCAACACCTGCTTGGATTAATTTTCACCTGCACTTTCTCCACCCATATTTGTCTCTGATCTATAATCCACTATTTTCTTTGACAACCTTTAAGCCTCTTATTTGAAATTGTAAACTTTTCTATTTTATTTTGCGGATTTGAGATTCAATGATGTGATGTCATTTTCATTGAAGCTGAGCATCTTTGGATGTCCTATATATAGTGCTTATTTAGTTCAGACTTATTTAGCTAAACACTGCATGAAAGATGTAAGTAAATACAAATGAACATAGTCATTTTTTTATCCTTGAGATGTACCAAAGTGCTTTATAGCCAATTAGTTATATTAGGGGAACAGATAGGTGTAAATTTATACACAAAATCCAATGTATACCAAAATTGTTGGTTGTGGTTTAAAGGATAGTTATGACATAGTGTTTTTAGGATGTCGTCAGGTACTTTGCAGTGAATAAATATGGCATGAGTTTTATTTGGAGATTAATTTATTTTATTAATGTTAGTACAGAGGTAAAAGTTGGTTAGCATATCTGAGAACTTCCCCATCCCCTCAGGTTTGGAATTGTTTCTGTCTATCTGAGAGGATGATTTCTAATTTACTTACTAATTGATAGCTCATAATTGATCATCTGGCAAACAAGGGCACTGACTCAGTGACTCACTAAAAGTGACCATATTGCCATTAAAATAATCCTGGTTGTTTAGTTAACAACTGTATTTACTGCTCTGGTTTTCGTATGATGTGGTCCAGAGATGTGAAATTATAACCTCTTCACAGCTTTTGACAAGATGTTAAGTAGGAGGGTTACTCCTGTTATTTTGTGGTGTCTTCTTGTGGATACTTTTGCATAGTTAGTGATCTCCAGCTCCTTTCAACCTCACATGAGTGCATTTAGGAAATTTGCCTCTAATGCTGGAGGTATTTGTCAAATCAGTGTAGGAAGAAGTGGGACACTTCAAGACAGTAATTTTTCAAATGGTCATCAATGTGAATCATTCTGTTTTTATTCTTTCCATATTTTCTGTCTGACAGTGTTTCCTCAGTCTTCTGCTTTAATTTTACATTTTTAGAATTTGCAGTTTTTGCTTTTGCAAGCATATAAGTGCAGAAGACCATGGCATGTAGGGAGGGAGAGTGTGTACTACGCTTCAAAAGCACAAATTCTCCAGATTCCATTTCTTTCTCAGTATTTTGACTGTGAAAATCTTAGAGGATAGTGGATTACTTGTGGTGAAAATCAAAATAATGGCTTCCCTTCGGCCCTTTATTCCAAAACTTTCATGCACATTCACCTTCAGAAATAATATTTCTAAAGCAGAAATATAAACTTTATTGTTTCATTAAAAAATGGAAACTTGAGCTATACAGTTGCAAGAAAAAGTTTGTGAACCCTTTGCAATTACCTGGTTTTCTGCATTAATTACTCAGAAAATGTGGTTGAATCTTCATCTAAGTCACAATAATGGGCAAACACAATCTGCCTAAACTAATAACACAAATAATTGTACTTCTTTTCATCAATACAGCATCAGTATAGCATCTAAACAATTACAGGCTAGATTGAGAAAAATAGTAGGGATCCATGCGCAATCCTGATTTGATGGAGGCAGATGTGAGAGCGTGGAGGAACATCTGGAGAAACTTCTGAAATGCCCGCTTCGCTGCTGCTGCTACTGTGCGGTCCGGAATCTTCGGAGAAGGCCTCTGAGACCTCGGTTTTGCTTGTTTCGGCAGCCGGGACGAGGTCGAAGGCGCTCAGCAGAGGATGGCGCTCGGGAGGCTGTATCGGAGGGGCTGGTCGGAGGTTCGAAGTTTTCGGATGTAGAGCAGTAGATGTAGTGTATATGTATTTAAGCAAGGCATTTGATAAGGTACCCCATGCAAGGCGTATTGAGATAATAAAGAGGCATGGGATCCAAGGGGACATTGCTTTGTGGATCTAGAACTGGCTTGCCCAAAGAAGGCAAAGAGTGGTTGTAAATGGGTCATATTCTGTATGGAGGCTGGTCACCAGTGGAGTGCCTCAGGGATCTGTTCTGGGATCCTTACTCTTCGTGATTTTTATAAATGACCTGGATGAAGAAGTGGAGGGATGGGCTAGTAAGTTTGCTGATGACACAAAGGTTGGAGGTGTTGTGGATAGTGTGGAGGGCTGTCAGAGGTTACAATGGGACATTGATAGGATGCAAAACTGGGCTGAGAAGTGGCATATGGAGTTCAACCCAGATAAGTGTGAAGTGGCTCATTTTGGTAGGAAAAATATGATGGCAGAATTTAGTATTAATGGTAAAGACTCTTGGCAGTGTGGAGGATCAGAGGGATCTTGGGGTCCGAGTCCATAGGACACTCAAAGCAGCTGTGCAGGTTGACTCTGTAGTTAAGAAGGCGTACGATGTATTGGCCTTCATCAATTGTGGAACTGAATTTAGGGGCCGAGAGGTAATGTTGCAACTATATCAGACCCTGGTCAGACCCCACTTGGAGTACTGTGCTCAGTTCTGGTCACCTCACTACAGGAAGGATGTGGAAGCCATAAAAAGGGTGTAGAGGAGATTTACAAGGAATTTGCCTGGATTGGGGAGCGTGCCTCAAGGGAATAGGTTGAGTGAACTCGGCCTTTTCTCCTTGGAGTGACAGAGGATGAGAGGTGACCTGATAGAGGTGAGATAAGATGATGAGAGTCTTTGATCGTGTGGATAGTCAGAGGCTTTTTCCCAGGGCTGAAATGGTTGCTACAAGAGGACACAGGTTTAAGGTGCTGGGGAGTAGGTACAGAGGAGATGTCAGGGGTAAGTTTTTTACTCAGAGAGTGGTGAGTGTGTGGAATGGGCTGCCGGCAACGGTGGTGGAGGCAGATATGATAGGTCTTTTAAGAGACTTTTGGATAGGTACATGGAGCTTAGAAAAATAGAGGGCTATGGGTAAGCCTTGTAATTTCTAAGGTAAGGACATGTTCTGCACAACTTTGTGGGCCGAAGGGCTTGTATTGTGCTGTGGGTTTTCTATGTTTGTTTCAACAAATTAATAACTACGAAGAATTTGAAGGTATCAGCAATCTTCTTGAAGGTTACAATGAAAATGAAGATTTGGAGGATGCAATGTTGAAAATGTTGCTTGAAGACAGTCCATTATTTGCACTAGGTGGCTGAACCAAATTTGTTTATTTGCAGTCAATCAAAAGAACACAGCAGTGTCTTGGTTGTCTGTTGTACCTGATAATGACAGTGAAACCTGTATGGGAGAGTTTTTAAGTAAAAAAGCTATTGCACTAATACAGTTTCACTCTCTCCACCTCGGAACTCCAGGTCCAGTGGTATAAGCAGTCACAAACTGAAATCTTCCTTGGTTGCAGTGGATAACCATGGCTTCTTCTGTGCCATACCATACCCTTTGTTGCAGAACTGCCTTCTTAGCTGTAAAATCTCACTTATCTGTCCAGTCTGCCAGAGCTGACTTCACGTGTTAGGACAGGCCTGTCTGTATTTCACTAGGGTACGAGACCCGTCAGCTACCCTCACCTGCTTTATCCTAAGTGTCGGAAGTGGTGAAACAGGGTGCTGTCATATGTAAGCAGGTACTTGGGGCCACAAGTGAGAGCTGAGTGTCTCCAAAGGTAAAGCACTGATGGCATTCAAATTGGAGATCAATAGATGGTTGCAGAAAGAATTAACTGAAATGTAAATTGTACAGTGATACGTGCTTTTTAAGGATTGAAGCAGGCTCAAGGAGCCAAATAGTTCCTTCCTCTTCCCAGTTGTTAAGTTCTAGTTGATACAGGAATGTTAAAATGTGTGTTTTATAATTTGGAATATTGTTTGATTACTGATTAATTTACCACATGCTCATTTAATTGGAATATGCTTTTGAAATTTAAAAACTACTTCTGCACACATCTGTCCCTGATAGTTATAAACAAATTCTACTGCATTGTTTAACAAAATTGTTACTACTGTACTTTGAATTCTTGTTAATAATTTCAAGCAGTTTCCATTTCTTGAATTTTAATGTAACTAAATTGTCCTGTTTTGTTGATTTTGAAGTAATTTTAAAATTGAAGTTAATTGTTTGTAAGTTGATGCACACTCGAGGTGATGGCAGTGAGCTGGAGAAGATGGATAGGTGGTGAGTTGTCTGGTCTGTTTATTGTCCTGTCATTCATTCCCACTCTCGTTTTTGGTTTTTTAGAGTTGCCATTGCCTTTTTAAAGTATGAGTTCCTAGCTGACCTATTCACATTTTAAAAGGGGCGATCTTACATTTAGATTTAGGGTTTTTAGGTCTAATAATAAATTTGCTTACATATTTGTGTCATTTATTTGATTATTAGTACTGGCACTTAGGTGGCTAAAGGTATTTTATAATGTAATCATTTTCTACCAGGCTAATCTCTCAAGCAGGATAAGGCATGAGTGCATGCCTCATTCAGATCCTGTCAGGTGATATCATATCCCATACTGCTAACGTAGGTGAGTGATAGAATTCACATCAGTATTCCCACTCTGGAGCACGTAACCTGTGTCCCGATAAAGGGTCTTGGCTTAAAATATCAACTGTTAGTTCTCCTCCACAGATGCTGCCTGACCTGCTGAGTTTCTCAAGCATTTTGTGTGTTGCTGTCATCTGCAGAATTCCTTGTGTTTGCCCAGCTGTTGTCAACCTTCTTTAATATTTAGTAATTTTTCTTTGACTTTCTTTGCAATATAATTTGTAGCCAACACGAAGGTAGGTTGATGTTAACAAGACTGACATTTTGTTTGTTTGAGCAACATGTCAGTTTCTGAATCAAGGAAGCATGGACTATTCCCATGCAAAACAGAGTATTTAGAGGTTAACTGGCCATGAACTGAGATGACTTTGATCGTCTGGAGGGATCGAAACATTGAGCCAGCCTGCAAAGAAGCAGATTAGTTGTCATGTTTAATGAAGCAGTGGCTAACTGCAAAATCTCATTCACCCCTACAGACGATTGCTGTGAATTTGGAGCCTTATTGTAGTCATCAGTTTAAATACCTGAGTAAGAAAGCTAAAAGTAGATTTATTATCAAAGTATATAAATGTCACCATACACCAGATTTGTTTTGTTGCAGACATTTACAGGAAAATGAAGAAATACAATAGAATTGAACAAAAACTAGATAACAAAGAGTGCCAGCCATCCAATGTGCAAAAGAAGACAAATCATACAAATAATAAAGTAAATAAATAATACTAAGAATCAGAATTGCAGAGTTCTTGGAAGTGAGTCTGTAGATTGTGAAATCAGTTCAGAGTTGTGGTGAGTGAAGTTATCCTCGCTTGTTCAGGAGCTTGATGGTTGTGGAGTAATAACTGAAGCTGGAAGCGATGTGGTGTTCATGACTAATGATGTGAAACAAATGCTTAGGGGCTTTGGTTTGATGTAATTATCTGTTCATTTCTAGGGATGTGGGTTTGGATACAGATACACACGGCTCCCTCACTTGTTGAAAAGCAAACCAGAAGATGCCAACATGCCAAGCCTGCAGAGTGAGTATAAGCCAAACTGTAACTTCACTGGCAACTTATTCTGTGACTGTTTTATCTGTTAACACTGTCTCCAGCCAGCAGTTTCCCTATTTTTCTTTTACATACAAATGAAGTGAAGCAAAATTACTTCCCTTACTCTACTTTTAAAAAAATGGTTTTCTCTGAGTTTAAAGTCGTCCTTTAGTCCACCATACTCTCAGTAGTCTTACTAGTTTGTAGTTGCATTTCTTTACATGAGTGTGCTTAACTGCAGCAAGGTAACTTTAAAACCATGGCTATTATTAAGCTAGCTAGTAGTGGAAATTTCTTACATATATTGTTTTTTTTTGTTCTGGGGACAGAATAAATGGATGAATTGGAGCTGGTGTGAGTCAACGATGGTTGTAGAGTTTAGATAATATCTTACAAAGGAGCAGGTCAAGAGTAGGTTGGAATAATTGAATCTAGAGGTAATAAAGATTGGTTAAGGATTTCTGTGGTAGAGGAGTTTAGACAGATGTGTTTTCAGCTTGTGAATTGCGGTAGGAATAGAACATAGAACAGTAAAACACAAGAACAGATCCTTTGTTCCACTATATTTGCGCTGACCATGATGCCAATTTAAGCTGCACATGCCGCATATCCTTCATTTCCCTGACTTGCTTATGTCTAAGTGCCTCTTAAACTTCATAAGAACGTAAGATATAGGAGCAGAATTAGGCCATTTGGATCATCAAGTCTGCTCTGCCATTTCATCATGGCTGATCCAATTTTCCTCTCCACCCCAATCTCCGGCCTTCTGCCTGTATCCCTACGTGCCCTGACCAATCAAGAATCTATCAACCTTTGCCTTAAGTATACATACTGACCTAGCCTCCACAGCTGCCTGTGGCAAAGAATTCCACAGATTCACTATTCTCTGGCTAAAGAAATTCCTCATCTCCATTCTAAAAGGACACCCCTCTATTCGGAGGCTGTGTCACTGGTCTTAGACTCTCCCACCATAGGAAACATCCTCTCCACCTTCACTCTGTCATGGCCTTTCACCATTCAATAGATTTCAATGAGGTCACCCCTCATTTTTCTGAATTCTAGTGAATACAGGCCCAGAGGTATCAAATGCTCTTAATATGACAAGCCATTCAATCCTGGAATCATTTTTGTGAACCTACCTTGAACCCTCTCCAGTTTCAGCACATCCTTTCTAAGATAAGGGACCCAAAACTGCTTGCAGTGCTCCATCTGAGACCTGACCAGTGCTTTATAAAGTTTCAGCATTACAGCCTTCATTTTAGTCCTCTTGAAATCAATGCTAACATTGTACTTGCCTTCCTCACCATCGAATCTATCTGCAAATTAACATTTGAGGAATCCTGCACACGGACTCCCAACTCCCTTTGCACATCAGTTTTTTGTATTATATCTCCATTTAGAAAATAGTCAGCCATTCCATTTCTTCTCCAAAGTGCATGACCATACACTTCCCAATACTGTATTCCATCTGCCATTTCTTTGCCCGTTCTCTTAATCTGTCTAAGTCCCTCCGTAGCCTCTCTACTTCCTCAAAACTACCAGCCCCTCCACCTGTCTTCATATCGTTTGCAAACTTTGCAACAAAGCCATCAACAGGAGGAGGAGTATAGGAAACTGATACAGGACTTTGTGATATGGTGCAACTCAAACTACCTGCATCTCAATATCACCAAGACCAAGGAGATGGTGGTGGACTTTAGGATATCTAGGCCTCATATGGAGCCAGTGATCATTAATGGAGAATGTGTGGAGCAGGTTAAGACCTACAAGTATCTGGGAGTACAGTTAGACGAGAAGCTAGACTGGACTGCCAACACAGATGCCTTGTGCAGGAAGGCACAGAGTCGACTGTACTTCCTAAGAAGGTTGGCGTCATTCAATGTCTGTAGTGAGATGCTGAAGATGTTCTATAGGTCAGTTGTGGAGAGCGCCCTCTTCTTTGTGGTGGCGTGTTGGGGAGGAAGCATTAAGAAGAGGGACGCCTCACGTCTTAATAAGCTGGTAAGGAAGGCGGGCTCTGTCGTGGGCAAAGTACTGGAGAGTGTAACATCGGTAGCTGAGCGAAGGGCGCTGAGTAGGCTACAGTCAATTATGGATAACTCTGAACATCCTCTACATAGCACCATCCAGAGACAGAGAAGCAGTTTCAGCGACAGGTTACTATCGATGCAATGCTCCTCAGACAGGATGAAGAGGTCAATACTCCCCAATGCCATTAGGCTTTACAATTCTACCGCCAGGACTTAAGAACTTTTTAAAAGCTATTATTAATGCTTTTTGAGATAGTGATTTAGATGCATATCATATTTTTTACTGAGTTAAGTATTGTATGTAATTAGTTTTGCTACAACAAGTGTATGGGACATTGGAAAAAAGTTGAATTTCCCCATGGGGATGAATAAAGTATCTATCTATCTATCTATCTATCCATCTTCCAAATCATTGACATATAATGTAAAAAGGATCGGTCCCAACACAGATGCCTGTGGAACAGCATTAGTCATCGGAAGCCAACCAGAAAAGGATCCCTTTATTCCCACTCTGCCTCCTGCCAATCAGCCAATGCTATCTCCATGCTAGTATCTTTCCTGTAATACCATAGACTCTTAACTTGTTAAGCAGCCTCATGTGTGGCACCTTGTCAAAGACCTTCTGAAAATCCAAGTACATAACATCAACTGATTCTCCTTTGTCTATCCTGTTGGTTATTTTTTCAAAGAATTCCAACAGATTTGTCAGGCAAGATTTTCCCTTGAGGAAACCGTGCTGACTACAGCCTGTTTTATCATGTGCCTCCAAGTATCCTGAGACCTCATCCTTAATAATTGACTCCAACATCTTCCCAAACACTGTCAGACTAACTAGCCAATAGTTTCCTTTCTTCAGCCTCTCTTCCTTTTTGAAGAGCGAAGTGACATTTGTAATTTTCCAGTCCTTCGGAACCATGCCAGAATCTAGTGGTTGTCTGAGTTTTATTAATAACTATAAAACAACTAGTCAGCTATGAGGAATAGACAAGGCTTAGAAATATTTTAAGTGGAACCCTTCCCAACAACAGTATTCCAATTTAATAAGCATTTGAATGTTGAATAAAAAAGATTCTTGAAAGATCATTACTGATGTCTCCACAATCTCTTCAGCCACCTCTTTCAGAACACTGAGGTGTACACCATCTGGAACAGGTGGCTTATCTATCTGTAGTCCTTTCAGTTTTCCAATAACCTTCTCTCTAGTAATAGTAACTTCACACATTTCATGACCCCGACTCTTGGAACATCCACCATACTGCCAGTGTCTTTCACAGTGAAGACTAATGCAAAATATTTATTCAATCCATCTGCCATTTCCTTGTTCCCTATTACTACCTCTCCAGCATCATTTTCCGGAGGTCCAATATTCACTCTCGCCTCTCTTGTACACTTTATGTATCTGAAGAAACTTCCGGTATCCATTTTAATATTATTGGCTAGCTTACTTTCGTATTCCACCTTTCCTTCTTTATGACATTTTTAGTTGCCTTCTGTTGATTTTTAAAAGCTTCCACATTCTCTAACTTCCCAATAATTTTTGCTCTATTATATGTCCTCTCTTTAACTTTTATGTTGGCTTGATTTCTCCATCATTTCTGCTTCTCCTACTTCCAGGCATCTATTGCTGTGTAAAGAAACTTGCATCATAAATATCCTTAAAACTCCTCTCACCTTAAAGCTATGGCATTTGTACGCTGGGAGAAAGACTCTGACCAGTGGCCACTTCATTAGGTACACCTGTACACCTGCTCATATCTAATCAGCCAATCATGTAGCAGCAACTCAATGCATAAAAGAATGCAGACGTAGTCAAATTGTTATTCAGACCAAATGTCAAAATAGGGAAGAAATGTAATCTTAATGACTTTGACAGTGAGATGATTGTTGGTGCCAGACAAGGTGATTCGAGTATCTCAGAAATAGCTGATCTGTGATTTGCATGCATCACATTTTCTGGAGTTTGCAGAGAATGGTGCAAAAAACATAAAAAACATCCAGTGAGCAGCAGTTCTGTGGGTGAAATTGTCTTGTTAATGAGAGAGGTCAGAGAAAAATGGCCAGGCTGGTTCAACTGAAAAGAAGATAACAGTAACTAAAATAACCACACATTACAACCGTGGTGTGTAAAAGAGCATCTCTGAATGCACAGCACATCGAATCTTGAAGTGGGTGGGCTACAGCAGCAGAAAACCATGAGCATACACTCAGTGGCCACTTTATTAGATACAGGAGGTATCTAATAAAGTGACCACTGAATGTATATGGAGAGACGGCTTTCTGACTACATTAAACATAGAACATAGAATAGTACAGCACATTACAGGCCCTTCAGCCCACAATGTTGTGCCGACCCTCAAACCCTGCCTCCAATATAACCCCCCACCTTAAATTCCTCCATATACCTGTCTAGTAGTCTCTTAAACTTCACTAGTGTATCTGCCTCCACTACTGACTCAGGCAGTGCATTCCACGCACCAACCACTCTCTGAGTGAAAAACCTTCCTCTAATATCCCCCTTGAACTTCCCTCCCCTTACCTTAAAGCCATGTCCTCTTGTACTGAGCAGTGGTGCCCTGGGGAAGAGGTGCTGGCTGTCCACTCTGTCTATTCCTCTTAATATCTTGTACACCTCTATCATGTCTCCTCTCATCCTCCTCCTCTCCAAAGAGTAAAGCCCTAGCTCCCTTAATCTCTGATCATAATCCATACTCTCTAAACCAGGCAGCATCCTGGTAAATCTCCTTTGTACCCTTTCCAATGCTTCCACATCCTTCCTATAGTGAGGCGACCAGAACTGGACACAGTACTCCAAGTATGGCCTATCTAGAGTTTTATAGAGCTGCATCATTACCTCGCGTCTCCTAAACTCAATCCCTCGACTTATGAAAGCTAACACCCCATAAGCTTTCTTAACTACCCTATCTACCTGTGAGGCAACTTTCAGGGATCTGTGGACATGTACCCCCAGATCCCTCTGCTCCTCTACACTACCAAGTATCCTGCCATTTACTTTGTACTCTGCCTTGGAGTTTGTCCTTCCAAAGTGTACCACCTCACACTTCTCCAGATTGAACTCCATCTGCTACTTCTCAGCCCACTTCTGCATCCTATCAATGTCTCTCTGCAATCTTTGACAATCCTCTACACTATCTACAACACCACCAACCTTTGTGTCATCTGCAAACTTGCCAACCCACCCTTCTACCCCCACATCCAGGTCGTTAATAAAAATCACAAAAAGTAGAGGTCCCAGAACAGATCCTTGTGGGACACCACTAGTCACAACCCTCCAATCTGAATGTACTCTCTTCACCATGACCCTCTGCCTTCTGCAGGTAAGCCAATTCTGAATCCATCTGGCCAAACTTCCCTGGATCCCATGCCTTCTGACTTTCTGAATAAGCCTACCATGTGGAACATTGATGTGTAATTCACACAAAATATGAGCATCCATCAGTATTTTCATGAATGATCTGGAACGCCTGAACCACTATTTGAAGTTGCATGGCAGAAAATAAAATGTTGGTGGTTGTGGAGAATGATATTTTAGCTCAGAGACATTTTCAGCTTGGACTAGGTTGTAGCCGAAGTTGGGAAACTAAATATTAAGTCAACCACAGTAGAATAACAATGGAAAGTACACATACGTTTAATTTAAAATTCACAAATCTGAGCATCAGGTAAATGCCAGAGCAGCTATTGAAGGACTAGAATTTGGAGTCCGTGTTGGAGAAAAGATCGTGTGCTCATTGAAGAAATCTTTGAGTGTAGAAGACAGGGCTTGGGCAGTGATGGTTACAAATAAGTTAAATATTTTGGGCAGTGAGGGGATATCGATAGTGGAAGAGAGGAGACCAGAGAAGGCAGTGGAAATAAATTTTACTTATTTTAATGATTACCATGTTCTCTTATCAATGAATACTACTTCTGGTGAACAGACCAGCCAATATGCACACAGCAAATAACTAGGTTAACTCTTTGTTGAGATATTGATTAAAATGTGAATAGTTAATGATCTGAAGAGAAATTCCTAGCTTTTTACCTTTTAAACTAATTTTTAAACACATTTAAACTAATGTGTTTACCTTTTAAACTACCTTTTTAAACACATTTAAACTAATGTGGCAGGGGGATGGCAACAAGTGCAGAGAGACAGAGGGGTGTAAAATGAGGGGAGAAGCAAAAAGTAGTAAGGTGAAAAGTAAAAGTGGCAGGCAGGCAAATCCAGGGCAAAAAGCAAAAAGAGCCACTTTTCAACATAATTGTATAAGGGCTAAGAGTGTTGTAAAAACAAGCCTGAAGGCTTTGTGTGTCAATGCGAGGAGCATTCGTAACAAGGTGGATGAATTGAATGTGCAGATAGTTATTAATGAATATGATATAGTTGGGATCACAGAGACATGGCTCCAGGGTGACCAAGGATGGGAGCTCAACATCCAGGGATATTCAATATTCAGGAGGGATAGACAGGAAAGAAAAGGAGTTGGGGTAGCATTGCTGGTTAGAGAGGAGATTAACGCAATAGAAAGGAAGGACATTAGCCTGGAGGATTTGGAATCGATATGGGTAGAGCTGAATAATACTAAGGGGCAGAAAACACTGGTGGGAGTTGTGTACAGGCCACCTAACAGTAGTAGTGAGGTTGGGGATGGCATTAAACAGGAAATTAGAAATGCGTGCAATAAAGGAACAGTAGTTATAATGAGTGACTTCAATCTACATATAGATTGGGTGAGCCAAATTGGTAAGGGTGCTGAGGAAGAGGATTTCTTGGAATGTATGCGGGATGGTTTTCTGAACCAACGTGTCGAGGAACCAACTAGAGAGCAGGCCATTCTAGATTGGGTATTGAGCAATGAGGAAGGGTTAGTTAGCAATCTTGTCGTGCGAGGCCTCTTGGGTAAGAGTGACCATAATATGTTGTAATTCTTCATTAAGATGGAGAGTGACATAGTTAATTCAGAAACAAAGGTTCTGAACTTAAAGAAGGGTAACTTTGAAGGTATGAGACGTGAATTAGCTAAGATAGACTGGCAAATGATACTTAAAGGGTTGACGGTGGATATGCAATGGCAAGCATTTAAAGATCGCATGGATGAACTACAACAATTGTTCATCCCAGTTTGGCAAAAGAATAAACCAGGGAAGATAGTGCACCCGTGGCTGACAAGGGAAATTAGGGATAGTATCAAGTCCAAAGAAGAAACATATAAATTACCAAAAAAAAGCGGCACACCTGAGGACTGAGAGAAATTCAGAGTGCAGCAGAGGAAGACAAAGGGCTTAATTAGGAAAGGGAAAAAAGATTATGAGAGAAAGCTGGCAGGGAACATAAAAACTGACTGTAAAAGCTTTTATAGATATGTGAAAAGAAAAAGATTAAGTTTGCATACTAATCTCCTGTGTGGGACCTTGTCAAAAGCCTTTTGAAAATCTAAATATACCACACCCACTGGCTCTCCCCTAACCACTCTACTAGTTACATCTTCAAAAAATTCTATAAGATTCGTCAGACATGATTTTCCTTTCACAAATCCATGCTGACTTTGTCCGATGATTTCACCTCTTTCTTTGTGGATGACACAAAGCTGGGTGTTAGCTGTGAGGAGGATGCTAAGTGGATGCAGGGTGACTTGGATAGGTTAGGTGAGTGGGCAAATTCATGGCAGATGCAATTTAATGTGGATAAATGTGAGGTTATCCACTTTGGTTGCAAGAACAGGAAAACAGATTATTATCTGAATGGTGGCCGATTAGGAAAAGGGGATGTGTAACGAGACCTGGGTGTCATTGTACACCAGTCATTGAAGGTGGGCATGCAGGTACAGCAGGCGGTGAAAAAGGCAAATGGTATGTTGGCATTCATAGCAAAAGGATTTGAGTACAGGAGCAGGGAGGTTCTACTGCAGTTGTACAAGCCCTTGGTGAGACCGCACCTAGAGTATTGTGTGCAGTTTTGGTCCCCTAATCTGAGGAAAGACATTCTTGCCATGGAGGGAGTACAGAGAAGGTTCACCGGATTGATTCCTAGGATGGCAGGACTTTCATATGAAGAAAGACTGGATCGACTAGGCTTATACTTGCTGGAATTTAGAAGATTGAGGGGGGATCTTATTGAAACATATAAAATTCTAAAGGGATTGGACAGGCTAGATGCAGGAAGATTGTTTCCAATGTTGGGGAAGTCCAGAACGAGGGGTCACAGTTTAAGGATAAAGGGGAAGCCTTTTAGGACCGAGATGAGGAAAAACTTCTTCAAACAGAGAGTGGTGAATCTGTGGAATTCTCTGCCACAGGAAACAGTTGAGGCCGGTTCATTGGCTATATTTAAGAGGAAGTTAGATATGGCCCTTGTGGCTAAAGGGATCGGGGGTATGGAGAGAAAGCAGGTACAGGGTTTTGAGTTGGATGATCAGCCATGATCATACTGAATGGTGGTGCAGGCTCGAAGGGCCGAATGGCCTACCCCTGCACCTATTTTCTGTGTTTCTATGTTTCTACCTTTTTTATCCACTTTAATAGGCAGGTGGGAGCTTGGATGCAAGTCTCATTAGAATGACAATTCCACTGATAATGGAGCATTCCCTTGGTATCATACTGCTGTAGCAGCCAGATGGGAGAATAAAAAATGCAATCTATGTGTAATGTGTGTAGTTGGATAGTTGCTGTTTGGCACAGAGTTGGTGGGCTGTAGTGCCTGTTTCCGTTTTGTATCTCTGTAATGTAATCATGGCCCTGAACTCACTTCAAAATCTGGTATATTTTCCATAGATGTTGGCCTGCTGAGTTCCTCCAGCATTTCATTGCTTGAATTTACAGCATCTGCAGATTTTCTCTTGTTTCTGGTATATTGTGAGTTGAATGAACTCCAGGAAAATATGATGCAGGGTCTGCGTTCTTCTAGCAGTTGTTTTCTTTTTGTACTTGATTACAGCATCTGCATCTCTTATGTCTCCACCAAATATTGACTTGCTGTCTGTTAACCAATGGTTTCCCACTTGTGCTTAGTATATGGCCACTCATGTCCAATCCCAGAAGCATTGACAGAATGTGACCTGAGTTTTACCTCTTGTATACTTTTTTTTGTTTTTTTATGATCTATTACTGTCACATGTACCAAGATACAGTGAATTGCTTGTCTTGCATATTGTTTATGTCTGCACATGATAACTGCTTAATGTTACTGAGTCTGGTTAAGGAACATAAGTACACCACAATCAACAGGGCAATTAGTGGTATTAAGAAAATTACTGTGGGTTTATTGGGAAAATCTTTTCTCCATTTTCATAAACAGCTCTCAGATCTGAATTTGAGTTTTTTGTTCCTAGGAGGCCTTGGATTTTAATGTTTCTAAAATTACAGCCTGGACAAAGTACCTTCAGGCATATAGATTGTTAGTCCAAAGTCAAGCTAGGCAAGGTACTATAGAAAATAGTTAGAGCATAGAATATTACAGCATAGTACAGGCCCTTTGGCCCATGATGTGCCTACCTCTTAACCTACTTCCAAATCAAACTCACCTTTCCATTCTACATAACCTGCCATTTTTCTGTCATCTTTGTGCCTGGGTCTTTTAAATGCCCCAATGTATCTGCCTTTACCACCACCCCATGTCAGAGCAGTCCACACACCCACCACTCTCTTTAAAACTTACATCTGACATTTCCCTAAACCTTCCTCCTATCACCTTAAAATTATGCTCCCTTGTATTAGTCATTTTCACCCTTGGAAAAAGTATCTTGTCTATCCATTTGATATATGCCTTTTTATCATCTTATACACCTCTATCAAGTTACCTCTCATTCTCCTTTGCTCCAAAGAGAAAAGCTCTAGCTTGTTCAACCTATCCCCTAAAGCATACTCTCCAATCCAGGCAGCATCCTGGTAAATCTCCTCTGCACGCTCTAAAGCTTCCACATCCTTCCTATAATACCACAGTGAACATGTGGTATGTTAGACAAAATAGTGGAGAGGAAAATACAGGGTTGTTCATTCAGTATTCCCCATACTGTTGTGATGCCTCGGGTATCATGTCTCACAGATTCCCTGCTCACTGGGTCATGTAAAGGTTGACTCAGTGACCTTGTTGATTGTTAGTGCAGACTCAGTACCCCATTCAATGAAACATTTTTGATTTCTTGAATCATATAATGAACTGTAATCAATTTTATAGCAAAAATCTCCAGTCCCAGCAAAGTTAGAAGCACAGCTGTTCAGCTAACAGATCACACTTATCCGCTATTCTTATTGCACTTTTGGAAGAAAAGGTCATACAATGAATATTTGGAGAACAAACGTCACATTATTAAAGCAGACTACCAGCTCACCAATTGATCGCTGTAATGATGTGGAAGAAAAGCTCATTCTGCTTTCAAGCCTGTCTGGACATTTGGTAAAACCCTACCTTATTTCAGTTTTCTTCCCGTAGCCCTTCATTACTTTTATGTCTGCAAAGCTAAAATCCTCCTTAAATATATTCAGTGACTTGGCCTCCCGTATATCCTTTGGATGCTATTTCATAAGTTCACTACCTTCTGGATAAAGAAATTTATTGTTGCCTTAGTCTATGTCTTGCCCTGGGTCCTGAGAGTATGACTCTTTATCCTGCACCCATCCCCAACCCCAATCCCCTGGGTCAGGGCAACATCCTCACCAAGTCTTGTACATCTGTTACTCGTTTGTACATTTCAGTGAAATACCTTTTTATGTCTCCAAGCTCTTATGGACTAGTTGAACCAGTGCTACAATCCTGCTGTCCCAGGAATCGGTCTGGTGAATCTTCACTGCATTCTCTCTGTTTTTTAAAGTAATGAGATCCAACTACATACAATGCTCCAAGTGTGATTCCATCAAGCTACTACAGAATTGTAACAAGATATCCTTGTATTTGTGCTCAAAAGCACTTGCAATGAAGGCCAACATACCATTAGTCTTCTTAACAGGTATGCTATACCTGCATGTTTGTTTTCAGTGAGTGGTATACCAAGACATCCAGATCCCTTCATACATCAACACTACCCAATTTATTATCATTTGAGTATTATTTAGTCTTTCTCCAAAAAAGTGATAACTTGCCTAAGTTGCTTTGAAGTTTCTATGCATACTTGTCACAGCTTTCAATCCTGTGTAGTTTTGTGTCACTGGCAAGCTTAGTAACATTACATTGAATTCCTTTTCCCAATGCATTTATGTATATTGTGAGCAGCAAGTGCCCAAGCAATATTTCCTGCAGTACCTCACCAGTTACTACTTACCACCAAACACCAATGCCCGTCAAAGTATAATCCTACAAAAAGTAGTGAATATGGCCCAGTCCATCTTGGGTAAAGCCTTCCCCACCATTTCTCTTCTTGCTGCTGCCATCAGGAAGAATATACAGGAGCCTCAGGACCCACACTACCAGGTTCAGGAACAGTTATTACCCCTCAACCATAAAGCTCTTGAATCAGTGGGGATAACCTCTCAACTTCACTTGCCCCATCACTGAACTGCTCCCACAACCTATGTACTCATTTTCAAGGACTCTTTATCTCATGTCCTTGATATTTATTGCTTATTCATTTATTATCATTTTTTTTCTCTTTTATATTTGCACATTTTATTGTTTGTCTGTCCTGTTGGGTACAGTTTTTCATCGATTCTTGGATTTACCGAGTATGCCTGTAAGAAAACAAATCTCAGTCTTGTATGAAGTGACATTTATGTACTTTGATAATGTGTGCACTTTTAACTTTGAGCCCTGAGAAACCTCCATTTATTTCTGCCCTTTTTTGTCAGCCAGATACTAATCTGTCAGCTCTGATCCCATGTGTTTTAATTTCATATGCTCTCTATTGAAGGCCTTCTAAAACCCAAATTCACCACATCCACTTGAAATATTTTATGTGTCCTCTTGTCATACTTTCCTGTAATATAAGGCTCAGATCACCAGATTCCAATTTTGACGATGTTGAATTATATGGCATGAAAATTTAACTAAATGGTATCAAGAAGTTTTCTTGGATTTTATCAAATTTTTTGTGAATTTCCCATAATCATTTCATCTGCAGACCAGGTAATTTCTAAGAGTTAGGTTGATGCTACAGAGACTTCTGTGCCTTATTAGTGTCTTCCAGAAAATTGACAAGACTACAGAGCAAGTTATTAGTGGTCTGTTGAAGGGAGGGGACACATTGGGATGAAGAGCAGATTTTTTTCTTTCCATGCCATCTTGGATCTTATCTGACACTTTCTTCGATGTTATGGGGTGGGAATACTGATTATTTTAAAGATATAGATTTATAGATTAGCTTTATTTGTGACACGTCCATCAAAACATACAGTGAAATGCATTGTTAATGTCAAATCAAATCAGCAAGGATTGTGCTGAGCAGCCTGCAAGTGTCACCACGCTTCTGACACAAACAAAGCATGTTCACAATTTAGTAACCCGAACCGGTATGTCTATGGAACGTAGGAGAAAACCAGAGCACCCAGAGGAAACTCACACAGTCATGGAAAGAATGTACAAACTCCTTACAGACAGTAGTGGGAATTGAACCTTGATCTTACAGCTGCCACTGTAATAGGTGCTACCTCCCGTGCTACTGTGCCACTCAGAATCGCTACAAATTTCTAAAGTTGTACCTTGCCTTGAGTAGAAAGAAATTATTCATAATAAACAGATTGTGGTGCAGCACATGCATCTTATCAACAAGGATGAAGGTTCATCTAGATGTACAGAGTGGATAATCTATCATGGCTCCTTCTGAGAACCACTGCACAGAATATCAAGTGACAACTGAGAATTCTAGATTAAAATAAAGCCGTGGAACTCAATAACGTCCCAGAAGAAGGACTGAGGATTTATGGTCCAGAACTACACTCAGTAGCCACTTTATTATGTATATCTGTACTCCTGCTTGTTTATGTAGATATCTAATCATCTAATCTGTGGCAGTAACTCAATGCATAAAAGCATGGTCTAGAGGTTCAATTGTTGTTCAAACCAAACATCAGAATAGGGAAGAAATGTGATCTAAGTGATTTTGATCATAGAATGGTGCAAATAACAAAAGCAGATCCAGTGAGTGGCAGTTCTATGGGCGAAAACACCTTGTTAATGAGAGAGATCGGAGGAGAATGGCCAGACTGGTTCAAGCTGGCAGGAAAGTGGCAGTAACTCAACTAACCGCATAGTACAACAGTGGTGTGCAGAAGAGCATCTCTGAATGCACAGCATGTTGAACCTTGAAGGGAATGAGCTATAGCAGCAGAAGACCACAGACATACAAAAGTATACGCAGTGGCTTTTTTTTTAGGTAGCTCCTGTACCTAATAAAGTGGCCACTGACTGTAGCTTTATCTTTATCCATGCTTTTCCAGTGAATTGACAACTTTGGCTCCTACAAGACAACATGGAAGATTAGGGAGGGTAAATATTATTGGCCTTCACAGCGATGCCCAGGTCATAAAGACGAATTGAAAAAACACGTGTAGACAACAGGTTTGGTTTGTACTCTTGTTCATAGTGCATTAACGACCAGTTAAAGCAAGGTAATTGAAAATCACATCCATCTTTTCACCATTAACATTGCTGCACTGCCCTCAAATAAAGGGGTTTCTTCGACCTAATTTGCCAGATTCATTTGAAAGATGTGACACTCAGTGCAGGGTGCCCAAGTATGTGCCATGTCAATGTGTAGTTAAATTTTGCTTATCAGGGGTTAAGTGAAACGAATACCCAGATCTACTGCACTGCTCTTCACACTGTGATCCTGCAGAGATGTCATCATGTCAATGCAGTGTGCAGTCTGATCTCCCTTCATCCTAATCATTCATTGTACAAAATTGCTTGACGGTTTGAGGACTCAACATTTTATTTGTGGTGGTGTCAGCATCTTTCAAGGATAGTTGTAATGTTCTGATAAAGTTTGTACAATGCCATGCTATGCCTAGATGGAACATTGTGTGGATATTTACTCTAAACTGATTAAACTGATTGGCATAGCTGCATATGATTAATAAGATCCATTAGTTCACGGATTGCATATTGAAAGCTGCATTTTGCTGTTTAGCACAGGAACGATGGTAACTGCATTAAGTATTTATTATTGTTTTTCTCCTGTACTGCTCACTGAACCTAAGTTGATTCCCTGGCTTGATAGTGATTGCAGAATGAGGGATATCCTGGGTCGTGAGCCTGCAGATTGTATTTGTGTGTGATTCTGGCTCCACAGGTTTTAGCTGCCCAGTCTGTTCTGAGTGCATCCAACTTTCATTGCTGGTGGTCCCACACAGTAGGATGGGCAGTGTCCTCAGTGTGAGGAGTGGCTTTGTTTCTTTGGGCCCTTGTTGGTCACTCCTTTAAACTGACATGAACAGATTTATGTAAATCTGTTAATCTGTTATGTAAATAAATAGATTGGTGAGGATTGTGGGTTTGTCTCTTGTGTTGCTTTATGCACTCACTTGCCACAGACCTAGTTCTGCAGATAAGTCCTTTGTCCAGCTTGATCATTTGTATTGCTGAGCTGCTTGATCTTTGGACATTGAAACTGCCCCTCTGTCCCCTATCTATTCCCACTGCAACATGCAAACGTTGTAAAGCAGAGGGCCACTGATTCATCTGTTGGGACAAAGCAACAGAGTGATCAGCAGGAAGCTTTCTTGTCCTTATTTAGTCTGTTGGTGTGGGATTTCTCAGAGACTGGAGTCATTGTTAACTCATTCCCAGAGCTATTTCCTCTCTTTTCTACTGCTACCTTTGGTGGTTCTTTTTGTTGGTAATCTTTTTGTCGATTCGGAACAAGGAGGCAGCGGGAGAGCACCTAAGGATTTCCAGCGGGAAGACATTTTGAGTTCTCGGGGGAAGAGAGAGGCCAGACTGCGCAGGCGCGTGACATCCGCCAGTTGAGCGTGAACAGTTTAAAAAGAAGGCAGCCATATTCAGTGGGCAGTGGAGTGAGAGGCAGCAAAGTGAAAGGGCTTTGCCTCCACGGGCTTCGGCGGTAACGGGACGAGGTGAGGCAGTTGTTGATTGCAAAAGGAGGTAGTATGTGTGTGAGGCCAGTTTTCTGTGGTCGGTGTCAGATGTGGGAGGTCCTGGAGTCTCCCGGCATCCCGGACGGCCACATCTGCACCTAGTGCATCAAGATGCAACTACTAAGGGACCGTGTTAGGGAACTGGAGCTGCAGCTTGATGACCTTCGTCTGGTCAGGGAGAGTGAGGAGGTGATAGACAGGTGGCCACTCCGGGGCCACGGGGGACAGAGAAATGGGTTACAGTCAGGAGAGGGAAGGAGAAGAGTCAGGTACTAGAGAGTACCCCTGTGGCTGTACACCTTGACAATAAGTACTCCTGTTTGAGTACTGTTGGGGGGACAGCCTACCTGGGGGAAGTGACAGTGGCCATGCCTCTGGCACAGAGTCTGGCCCTGTGGCTCAGAAGGGTAGGGAAAGGAAGAGGAAGGCAGTAGTGATAGGGGACTCTATAGTCAGGGGTTCAGACAGGCGATTCTGTGGATGCAGGAAAGAAACCCGAGTGGTAGTTTGCCTCCCAGGTGCCAGGGTCCAGGGTGTTTCTGATCGCGTCCAAGGTATCCTGCGGTGGGAGGGAGAACAGCCAGAGGTCGTGGTACATATTGGTACCAATGACATAGGAAAAGGGAAGAGGTCCTGAAAGAAGACTACAGGGAGTTAGAAAGGAAGTTGAAAAGCAGGAGCTCAAAGGTAGTAATCTCGGGATTACTGCCTGTGCCTCACGACAGTGAGAATAGGAATAGAATGAGGTGGAGGATAAATGCGTGGCTGAGGGATTGGAGCAGGGGGCAGGGATTCAGATTTCTGGATCATTGGGACCTCTTTTGGAGCAGGTGTAACCTGTATAAAAAGGACAGGTTGCACCTGAATCCCAGGGGGACCAATATCCTGGCGGGCAGGTTTGATAGAGCTGTTGGGGAGGGTTTAAACTAGTTTGGCAGGGGGGTGGGAATCAGAATGTGAGTGCAGGGATTAAGGTAGAAGGACAAGAGCATGATGCTAAGAGTTCTGAGTTGATGAGGAAGGACAGGCAGGGGACAGAACATAATTATAGCCAGTTAAAGGGGTTGAAATGTGTCTATTTCAATGCTAAGAGTATTAGGAACAAGGAGGATGAACTTAGAGCATGGATTAGTACGTGGAACTACGATGTTGTGGCCGTTACTGAAACTTGGTTGGAGGAAGGGCAGGGTTGGATGATGCAGGTCCCAGGGTTCAGGTGTTTTTAAAGGAATAGGATAGGAGGTAGAAAAGTGGGGGGTGGGAGTGGCACTGCAGGTCAGGGATAGTATCACGGCTATAGAAAGGGAGGACGCTGCAGAAGGAGTGTCCACGGAGTCAGTCTGGGTGGAAGTCAGAAATAGGAAGGGATCAATCACTGTGCTGGGAGTAGTCTATAGGCCCCCAGATAGCCCTCGGGACACCAAGGAGCAGATAAGCAGGCAGATTTTAGAATGGTGCAGGAAATGCTGGGTAGTAATTATGGGTGATTTCAACTTCCCTCATGTTGACTGGCACCTCCTGAGTGCAAGGGGGATAGATGGGGCTGAATTTGTCAGGTGTGTCCAAGAAGGATTCCTGACACAGTATGTCGACCGGCCGACGAGAGGAGAGGCTATACTGGATCTAGTTCTGGGTAATGAACCTGGTCAGGTGACAGACCTTTTGGTGGGGGAGCATTTTGGTGAGAGTGACCACAACTCCCAGAGCTTCAGCATAGCTAAGGAAAGGGATCAAATCAGACAAAATGGTGAAGTGCTTAACTGGGGAAGGGCTAACTTTGAAGGGATGAGGCAGGAACTAGCGAGAGTAAATTGGAAACAGATGTTCAAAGGGGAAAGCACAGAAGTAATGTGGGAAAGTTTAGGGACCACTTGAGCTGGCTTCAGGATAGGTTTGTCCCACTGAGGCAAGGAAAAAATGGTAGGAAAAGGGAACCGTGGCTGACGAAACATGTGAGGCAACTCGTCAAGAGGAAAAAGGAAGCATATGTTAGATATAAGAAGCAGGAAGTAGGAGGGGCTTATGAGAAATATAGGGTAGCCAGGAAGGAGCTAAAGAAAGGACTTAGGAGAGCTCGAAGGGGGCATGAGAAGGCCTTGGCATGTAGGATTAAGGAGAACCCCAAGGCGTTCTATGTGTATGTGAAGAATAGGAGGATGACGAGAACGAAGGTGGGACCACTAAAGGATAAAGAGGGCAACATGTGCCTGGAAGTGGAGGAGGTTGGGGAGGTCCTAAATGAATACTTTGCTTCAGGATCTTGATCAGGATGAGGTCGAAGTAGAGCGGGCCTGTGTGCTGGACAACATGGAGATTAAAGAAGAAGAAGTGCTGGATCTTCTTAAAAACATTAAGATTGATAAATCCCCAGGGCCGGATATGATACACCCCAGGTTGTTGTGGGAATTGAGAGAAGAGATCGCAGGGGCATTAGCCATGATCTTTGAATCCTCCTTGGCTGCAGGGGAAGTGCCAGAGGACTGGAGAATGGCAAATGTAGTTCCCTTGTTTAAAAAAGATAATAGGGAGAAACCTGGGAACTATAGACTGTTGAGTCTTATGTCGGTGGTATGCAAACTACTGGAAAGGATTCTTAAGGATAGGATCTACAAACATTTGGAGAAGTACAGTCTACTGATGGATAGTCAACATAGCTTTGTGAAGGGAAGATCGTCCCTCACGAGCCTGATTGAGTTTTTTGAAGAGGTAACAAAATAAATTGATGAGGGTAGGGCAGTGGATGTGGTCTACATGGACTTTAGCAAAACATTTGACAAGGTCCCTCATGAGAGACTCATCCAGAAAGTCATGAGGCATGGGATAAGTGGAACCTTGGCTGTTTGGATAAAAAATTGACTTAAAGGAAGAAAGCAGAGTGTAGTTGTGGAAGGAAAGTATTCTGCCTGGAGGTCGGTGACGAGTGGAGTGCTGCAGGGATCTGTCCTGGGACCCCTGCTATTTGTGATTTTTATAAATGACCTGGATGTAGAGGTGGAAGGATGGGTGAGTAAGTTTGCGGATGACACGAAGATTGGAGGAGTTGTGGATGGAGCTGTAGGTTGTTGAAGGTTAGAAGAGGATATAGACAGGCTGCAGAGTTGGGCAGAAAAATGGCAGATGGAGTTCAATCCGGACAAGTGTGAGGTGATGCATTTTGGAAGGATAAACCAGAAGACTGAGTACAGGATTAATGGGACCTTGGGTTCAAATCCATACATCCCTCAAGGTCGCTGCGCAGGTTGATAGGGTGGTTAAGAAGGCCTGTGAGATGCTAGGCTTCATTAACAGGGGGATTGAGTTCAAGAGTAGAGAGGTCATGTTGCAACTCTACAAATCTCTGGTGAGACCGTACTTAGAGTATTGTGTTCAATTCTGGTCACCTCATTATAGGAAGGATGTGGAAGCTATGGAGAGGGTGCAGAGGAGATTTACCAGGATGTTGCCTGGATTGAAGAACAAGTCATATGAAGCAAGGTTAGCAGAGCTGGGACTTTTCTTTTTGGAGCGTAGAAGAATGAGAGGGGACTTGACAGAGGTCTACAAGATTATGAGAAGCATAGATAGGGTGGATAGTCAGTACCTGTTTCCCAGGGCACCAATAGCAAACACCAGAGGGCATATGTACAAAATTAAGGGAGGGAAGTTTAGGGGAGACATCAGGGGTAAGTTTTTTACACAAAGGGTTGTGAGGGCCTGGAATGACTTGCCAGGGATGGTGGTGGAGGCTAAAACATTAGGGATATTTAAGAGCCTCTTGGACAGGCACATGGATGAAAGAAAAATGGAGGGTTATGGGGTAGTGTGGGTTTAGTACTTTTTTTTTAAGGATTATATGGGTCGGCACAACATCGAGGGCTGAAGGGCCTGTACTGTGCTGTAGTGTTCTATGGTTCTATGGTTAACTTGCTCTTCTTCCAACATTGTAATCAATTCCCTTCTGCCTCCCTACCACTCACCTACACTTGGGCAATTTACAGTGGTTGACTGACAACGGACCCACACATATTTGGGATGTGGGAGAAAACAAACACCCAATAGAAGAATATGCAAACTCCAAGCAAACAGCAATACATTATTGGCACCAGACTATCTGCCATCAAGGACATATATACAGAAAGGTGCCAGAAAATGGCCAGAAACGCCCTCCTCATGGACCATTTCCCCCACTCCCATCAGGGAGAAGGCTACGTAGCATCCACACCAGGACCACTAGACTCCAAAGCTGTTACTTTCCCCAAGCAGTAAGGCTGATCAACACCTCCATCCACTAACTGCACCACTAGTTTATTATTTCCCACTGGTCACTTTATGTACAACCCAGAGTCATTTCATGGAACGTAATCTATGTACAAAGTATGTAAGCTATTTTACATACTTATATTTTTGTGTGTTTTTCTTATTATTGTTGTGTTCTTGATCTTTCATGTTTTTTTTGTGCTGCATCAGATCCAGAGTAACAACTATTTCATTCTCTTTACATTTGTGTACAGGAATTGACATTAAACAATCTTCCTTACAATTGCTGTACCTGAGGTCAGGATTAAACTCGGGTCCCTGGCACTGCGGCTGCACCACTGTGCCCCCTCCCCCAGTCTGAGGAACACAGAACTCAAACCTGCCCCGTTATTCACTGTGGGTGAATTTGTACAACTCCACTTTCTAGACCTAACCCCATATTTATTGCACAAAATCTTTGACCACAGTTTTGTGATATTGAAAGCTGTGGAGTGGGAATGAGAATGCTCTTATCCAAGAGGGCCATGGGTGACTAGTCAATGAGGATATTCCGCTTGCCATGGGTTCCACTTTCTCAGCATGGTCTCAGCAATTTTATTGTTCTGAGTTGAGTATCTGAAAACATATCCTCTTTTTGCACTTTTTGGTCACTTTTGCTCTTGTTTAATTCTTCCATTAATTTAAGCTAACTGAATTTTTTAATTATATCTCTAGGTTAGTTTATGAGCAGCAGAACCTAATGTGCACTATAAAGCAGTGGTTCTTAACCTTTTTCTGCTTATGGCCCACTTGTGACTTTCATTTAACTCTGTGGGCCCCACCCTTCAATTTCTCCATTTGTTGCTAAAGTTTTTTTTTGGTCAACTGTACTAATTATTCTAATATGCAGCCAATACTTATGTTTTAACAGATAATAGGTATTATATTTTAAATATAATATTACAGGTGTATAGGAAAAATAGAAAAGCTTTGAATAGGATACTTTATTTATAATACGTATAAATTCTTCCAAACAGCAATGGAAAAACACTGAATATTTGATTGCAACTAGGTTAAAGATAATCAAAGACCACCTCTTTTCACAATATCAGGATGATTATGAGCTTTTGATAGCAGTTGAAGAGCTTGACTAAAGCCACATTCAACTCGATAAGAGATGGGAAATCCAATTAAAACCAACTTTACTTTCTCTAAGAGCTGTGGAAACTTACTTTGAATATCACTAGTTATCCAGAAAGTTTGCTTACTGTGCATGAGTTTTGGTTGAATGGTTATATCACTGCAATCTCAATATGACATTCTTATAATGTGGTGTCAGCATCATTCACATTTACCACAGATGGATCCACCACCCAATCAGGAATATATATCTCCAGCAGGTCTCAAAATTGAAATTCCATATCAGTGTGCAGTTGTTTCACATGATCAAGATCATCATCTTGCAATTCTGTTTTAAGAGAAGTAAGAGAAGGAAATTGCGTGAACTCGTGACATCTAATATTGCTGCTGAAAAGTTTGAGTTATCTAAGGGAAGTGGTAAAGGTCTCTTTGAGTGATATGAGATTGCACTTTTTTCCTTGTAACTGTTTGTTTAATAAACAGATTCTCAAATATATCTGACAGGTAAAATTTGTCCTTGCAGCTTGTTCTACAAGCTACTTATCACTTAGAAATGCTACAATACTATCTCAAAGTGCAACAAAGCGACAAAGACAATTTTCTTTTGATAGCTGTCAGACTTCTGTATACATTAGTAGCTGTTCAGAATCATCTTTGTTTTCCTCAGAAAATTGTTAAAGATGATTATCTTGAAGTGCATTTGATTTGCTGAAGTTGACTGCCATTAGTACAGCAGGAAGGGTGTCATGCAAAAATCCTCCCAATTTTTTTTGCAACCAAGTGCTGACCTGATGTCATAGTGTATGTGAAAAAATGTCAGAAACAGCATTTTTTAAATGAGGAATGAACCCTCTGTATCTTCCTACCATTGAAGTAGCAACATCAGTTGCTTAAACCATTATATTTTCCAGCAGAATATTGTTTTCCATGAAATAACTCTTGACTTCAAAAATAGTTTCATTTTTGGTAGCTTTCTTGAGCTTTTGGGCAAAAATCATTCCCTCAAAAATTAAAACTAGGGTTTTAGGCAGTATTTTTTAAATATAAATTTTTTTAGGCAAATACTTTTAAAAATGTTTTTATATAAGCGAATTCCATGTGGCAATAAAGAGCATGTACTCAGCAAGAAAATTGAATTGAACTTCCTTTCAAACTAAGATAAATATCAGGAATTTACTGGAAATTGTGGTGATAGATAGTGCTGCAGTGGTAGAGTCTTGCCTCTCTACAGTGTAGCCGTTTCTGGTAGGTGACCCCTCTGCAGTAACTGCAGCCTTTGTGTCACGTTTTGTAAGTATTATAACATGCGTGGGTGAGTGAAGGCAAGCAGAACCTGCCTCCTGCTCAGTACTCGCTGATTAGCCTTGCTGCAGACATCTCTGCCTAATCTGCAGTACCCTCATAAAGATTAAACTGTTCTGCTGTCTCATTTGCAACATCTGGCATATTTTCCCACTCATTTCATTCAGGGTTCCGATACATATACTGTATTCATTTCTTTTTAATTTAAAAATACTTTATTTTACCTGTAAACTTTCAGAAACTCCTGTGGCTGCCAGTTTCTTTTTTTTTTACTTGTGGCTGTACAAAATCCAGTGTGGCCTCCTGGGGGGGGGGGGGGCATATGTCCCACATTGAAACCACCAGTATAAAAGATTGGTGAGTTAGGTTGTGACACTTTGGCTGAATAGGCATTCGTTTTTGCTCAGAGAGACAAGACACTGCATTTCCAAAAAGTAGTGGCATGCTGGTGTAATAATTGAACTCATTTGTTCTTGTTCTGAAACAAGACTGTTGCATGAAGTCACAAAAAATATTTTATGCATGTTGTTGATGGATATCAGATTGGAGAAGGGTAGTGTACAGCTATCTATCTTTTACTGTATATCAAAATGTTTATCAATACAAAATCCTTAGGTTTAGAAGTGTTCATTCAGAAACACAAGTATTGTATGTTCCAGTAGAAGAGCAGAGATTTTTCATTTCACAGTCCACCTTTTTTATCTGTAGTTGAGAATTTTGTGTTTCTGAAGGGGAGGAAAGTCATAAAGCACTACAGTACAGAAATAGGCCCTTCGGCCTGTCTAGTCCATGCTGAACTGTTATTCTCCCAATCCCAATGACCTGCACCTAGAGCTTAGCCCTCAATACCCCTCCCATTCACGTATTTACCCAACCTTAAATGTTGCACTCAAACCTGCATTTACCATTTCTGCTGGCAGCTCATTCCACACCTGCACCACGCTCTGAATGAAGAAGCTCCCCCTCAGGTTCCCCGTAAATATTTCACTTTTTACATTTAACCTTTGACCTTTAGTTGTAGTCTCACCCAAACTCAGTGGAAAAAGCCTGATTGCATTTATCCGATCTATACCTCTCATAATTCTGTATTCTTTATTACGTTGGTCTTCTACATACTAGGGAATAAAAGTCCTAATCTATTCAGTCTTTCCCTACAACTCAGGTCCTTAAGTCCCAGCACACCCTTGTAACTTTTTTCTGCACTCTTTCAATGTTATTGACATCTTTCCTGTAGGTAGCTGGCTAGAACAGCTCATAATACTCCAAATTTGGCCTTACAAACGTCCTATACAGTACAATTTCAATATAACATCCCAACTCCTGTACTCAGTACTTTGTTTTATGAAGGCCAATGTACCAAAAGTGCTCTTTACGAACCTATCTACCTATGACGTCATTTTCAAGGAAACATGGATCTGTATTCTCAGATCTCTATTCTAACACAGTCCTTAGTGGCCTACTGGTCACTGTGTTAAGTCCTATCCTGGTTTGTCCTCCCAAAGTACAAAACCTCACACTTGTCTGCATTAAATTCCATCTGCCACTTTTCAGCCCATTTTTCTCAGCAGGTCCAGATCCCACTAGAGAACTTTGATAATCTTCCTTGTTGTCCCCTACATCAACAATCTTGGTGCCATCGTCAAGTTTGCTGAGCCAGTTTACCACATTAAGTCTTCCTGTTCTGAATCATAACTGTCCACCCAACTTCATCCTTCTGAGTCAGTGAAGCATGGGTACCCAAAGAGCTGGGCAAAGTGACTACTGGAACATCCCCCTCAGAGATCTTGTGCTTGGGTGAATGCTGTTGATCCTCTGATTATGTTTGTTTCTTCAGTAACTTTATATTCACTACCAACTTTGTAGTTCTGCTTCCTTTCAGAACCTTGTCCTTCTAGTCTGCTACAACAACACATGGCGGACCTGCTGCGATCTGACTGTGAAATGGCAGCCAGTTTTCTCAACAGTGTGCTCAACCAGCTGAACTGGGCCTTCTCCGAGTTCATAGGCATGATCCAGGAGGTAAGGACCAGGGGTAACCTTGCAATAAAAAATCTAACAGTGCACTTGTCCACTCTTAACTGCTCATTCTTCTCCTTAAACAGCTCTTTGGGATGGAGGAGGACTTGCTCTTTGGAATTAATTTGCCAATCTGAGATCTGGAGATGCTTGCACAGATGGGGCAGGAGGGTGCCTACAGAGTTGGTGGTTGGATGGGTAACTTGTGAGGTGATACACTCCTTTAGTTTATGCAGAGCTGCTGTATGTTCCTGATGCACAGGTCCAGATTCTCATTGCCATCCAAATATTTATTCTCTATTTTGAGCAGCTGTGGACCAGGGGTTGGTGGAAATGTTGCATTTTTTGTCAAGGAGTTTTCTGGACACATCCTTGAACTGATTCATCTGTCCACCTGGTAATCTCTCTGGTGACAGAATGCAGGACAGAACTTTGAGAGTACAATGCTGGACAAGTGACTGATATGGACTTGAGTTGAGGATAAAGTTTCAGTGCTGCAGTCCTGACTGTAAGACAAATAAATATTACCAGATGTACCACATCCATTTTTACTATTTAACTGGTCTCATCAAACACACCTACATTTCTTCTTTTGGATGTTTTTTGTTTTGTGAATAAAACACTTTAATCAAAATACTTCCTCTGGCCTGTGCAAAGGAAAGTTATTTCATTTCCTTCCTTTCAAGTCAGATTTTTTTTTGTATGTATTTACAGAATGTGGATGTAAGCTGGTTGTGATCCAGCTCTTTAGGTTGCAGCAGACTATTTTCATTTACCTCCTTTGATGTAAAGTACCAACATTTGCCTGTCGTGATGGGGGAAGTCAGCAAATCCACTGATCCCCACGTGTATCAGGCTAATACGTATAGCTCTCATAATGCAACTGATGATTTCACCTTATAGCAATTAGCCCTTGCTGGGTATTCGATAGGTGTTTTATCTCCTATGAAGTGGGAAGCAGCAAACTTTGGTGATTGTTGCACACAATTCAGCTGGACAACTGACTGGCAATGCTGCAATAAAAACAACACACACAAAATGCTGGTGGAACACAGCAGGCCAGGCAGCATCTATAAGGAGGAGCACTGTTGACGTTTCGAGCTGAGACCCTTCGTCAGGACTAACTGAAAGGAAAGATAGTAAGAGATTTGAAAGTAGTGTGGGGAGGGGGAAATGCAAAATGATAGGACAAGACCGGAGGGGGTGGGATGGAGCTGAGAGCTGGAAAGGTAATTGGCGAAAGTGATACAGAGCTGGAGAAGGGAAAGGATCATGGGACGGGAGGCCTTGGGAGAAAGAAAGGTTGGGGGGGAGCACCAGAGGGAGATGGAGAACAGGCAGAGTGATGGGCAGAGAGAGAGAAAAAAATACAAACAACTAAATATGCCAGGGATGGGGTAAGTAGGGGAGGAGGGGCATTAACGGAAGTTCGAGAAGTCAATGTTCATGCCATCAGGTTGGAGGCTACCCAGCCAGTATATAAGGTGTTGTTCCTCCAGCTTGAGTTTGGATTCATTTTGACAGTAGAGGAGGCCATGGATAGACATATCAGAATGGGAATGGGACGTGGAATTAAAATGTTTGGCCACTGGGAGATCCTGCTTTCTCTGGCGGACCGAGCATAGGTGTTCAGCGAAACAGTCTCCCAGTCTGCGTCGGGTCTCACCAATATATAAAAGGCCGCACCGGACACAGTATACCACACCAGCCAACTCAGAGGTGAAGTGTCGCCTCACCTGGAAGGACTGTCTGGGGCCCTGAATGGTGGTGAGGGAGGAAGTGTAAGGGCAGGTGTAGCACTTGTTCCACTTACAAGGATAAGTGCCAGGAGGTAGATCGGTGGGAAGGGATTGGCGGGGGATGAGTGAACAAGGGATTCACGTAGGGAGCGATCCCTGTGGAAAGCAGGAAGGGGGGGAGGGAAAGATGTGCTTGGTAGTGGGATCCCGTTGGAGGTGGTGGAAGTTACGGAGAATTATACGTTGGACCTGGAGGCTGGTGGGGTGGTAGGTGAGGACAAGGGGAACCCTATCCCGAGAGGGGTGGCGGGCGGATGGGGTGAGGGCAGATGTGCAGGAAATGGGAGAGATGCGTTTGAGAGCAGAGTTGATGGTGGAAGAAGGGAAGCCCCTTTGTTCAAAAAAGGAAGACATCTCCTTTGTCCTGGAATGAAAAGCCTCATCCTGAGAGCAGATGCGGTGGAGACGGAGGAATTGTGAGAAGAGGATAGCCTTTTTGCAAGAGACAGGGTGGGAAGAGGAATAGTCCAGGTAGCTGTGAGAGTCTGTAGGCTTATAGTAGATATCAGTAGATAAGCTGTCTCCAGAGATGGAGACAGAAAGATCAAGAAAGGGGAGGGAGGTGTCGGAAATGGACCAGGTAAATTTGAGGGCAGGGTGAAAGTTGGAAGCAAAGTTAATAAAGTCAACGAGCTCAGCACGCGTGCAGGAGGCAGCACCAATGTAGTTGTCGATGTAGCAAAGGAAAAGAGGGGAACGGATACCCGTATAGACTTGGAACATGGACTGTTCCACAAAGCCAACAAAAAGGCAGGCATAACTGGGACCCATGCGGGTGCCCATGGCTACATCCTTGGTTTGGAGGAAGTGGGAGGAGCCAAAGGAGAAATTATTGAGAGTAAGAACTAATTTCGCTAGACGGAGGAGAATGGTGGTAGAGGGGAATTGGTTAGGTCTGGAATCCAAAAAGAAGCGAAGAGCTTTGAGACCGTCTGGGTGGGGGATGGAGGTATTTAGGGACTGGATGTCCATGGTGAAAATAAGGCGGTGGGGGCCAGGGAACTTAAAATCATTGAAAAAATTCAAAGCATGGGAATTGTCATGAACATAGGTGGGAAGGGATTGAACAAGGGGGGATAAGACAGTGTCAAGGTATGCAGAAATGAGTTTGGTGGGGCAGGAGCAAGCTGAGACAATAGGTCTACCTGGACAGGCAGGTTTGTGGATCTTGGGTAGGAGGTAGAAATGGGAAGTGTGGGGTATGGGAACTGTGAGGTTGGTGGCAGTGGATGGGAGATCCCCAGAGCTGATAAGGTCGGTGATGGTATCGGAGATAGTGGCCTGGTGCTCCTTAGTGGGGTCATGATCAAGGGGTAAATAAGAGGAGGTATCGGAGAGTTGTCGCTGTGCCTCGACCAGGTAGAGGTCAGTACGCCAGACAACCTTAACTTCCGTTAATACCCCTCCTTCCCTTCTTACCCCATCCCTGGCATATTTAGTTGTTTGTTTGTATTTTTTTTCTCTCTCTCTCTGCCCATCACTGTCTGTTCTCCATCTCCCTCTGGTGCTCCCCCCCCCAACCTTTCTTTCTCCCGAGGCCTCCCGTCCCATGATCCTTTCCCTTCTCCAGCTCTGTATCACTTTCGCCAATCACCTTTCCAGCTCTTAGCTTCATCCCACCCCCTCCGGTCTTCTCCTATCATTTCACATTTCCCCCTCCCCCCACTACTTTCAAATCTCTTCGTATCTTTCCTTTCAGTTAGTCCTGACGAAGGGTCTCGGCACGAAACGTCGACAGTGCTTCTCCTTATAGTTGCTGTCTGGCCTGCTGTGTTCCACCAGCATTTTGTGTGTGTTGTTCGAATTTCCAGCATCTGCAGATTTCCTAGTGTTTGCTCTGCAATAAGAACAAATTATTTTGTTTTGAACCGAATGTACTTCAGCGTAATTAGTTATCCATTGTTGAGGGAGGCTTCGGCAGCAGCCACTCTTGTAATTGTCTATCCTTGCTCCTAAATCTGTTTTTCATTTTGAGATCTTCATTTAGCAAACAACCCCTTTCCTTGCTCTGGTTCCATCTTGTATATTAAGACCAATTGAGAATAAGAGATAGAAAAAATCCGATGAGTGCAAGACACCTAACACTGCTGCTTCTAAAAACACACATTACTCAGTGCAAATGCACTACTAAAATCACAGTCCAAATGCTGTCAGATTTTAAGTGGTTTTCTTGTATAGTTATGAAATCAATGATCTTCATTGTGATGGATATTTTTTGGTTCCCTCCCAATTGATTACTTCATTGAGTGGTGAATGGGATTGGTCTTGGAACTGACATGGACTTAATAGCCTGAAAGGCTGTCCTAAGTCAAAGCAAATATGAAATGTATGGAATAAATTTTGTGAAGTGATGGTTGAGAAGGAGAAGCATAAGCACATGTATCTGTATCACAGTGGAATAAAGGGTGTTACGAAATCCCATAACTGGGTCAATTAGCAGCAAAGATAGAGAGGTCCGTTGAAGTCTGATGGTACTATTTTTAAACATTTTTATTTATAAAGGGGCACAAAAGTAAGGTTAATACAAACATTCAAATAATATACGTCGTCAATACTCAATCTAAAGCGCGGGTATAGTAATAATCAACAATAAGAAGTAGCTCTATCGTTTGTCTAGGGGTAAAAATATTGTCCGATGGAAATATCAAAGTCTCTGGAGTTCATGCAGGCTTTTAGCCTTTTCGGGACCGCTGGGGTTTCACATGTTGGAGAGAGAGAGAATTTTTGGTGAGAAAATAAACTTGCCAGCCTTTTGGACTCAAATCGTTGAATCGGGAACGTGGGTTCCCCGTTGTCAGTTCGAAGTTCTTTTCGGGGTTATCAGCCACTCGTTCCCCAGGTTAGGGGAACCGAATCACACGTGGCTCCCGAATAGCTTCCCGTCATCACGGGAGCGATGAGCGATGGTCTCTCCTTCTGGTGCGTCGCTGGGCTACTGCTTCCTGCAGCCCCCTTTTTATCTTGACTTGCAGAGTTGTAGATGTCAATCAAGGTAGGGTAATACAATCCCCACCCCACATTGCCCGAGGGTGTCCATGTAGCCATGATAGCTGGCACGTAGTATAGAGTCGCTATCCACACAGGTGTCTCTAAGAACAATGGTCAAAATCCGTTGCATTGTCTCTCATTTCCTGAGTCCAAGGCCCGAATTAATAGCGATCTGACGATTCTCAGGAAGGAGGGGGCTGGTATCATAACAAGGGAATTACAGGGGCATGAGAGAGGAACTTACCCAGGTCGATTGGAGGGAGATGATGGCAGAACAGAAGTGACTAGTTTCTGGGAATAATTCACAATGTGCAGGATAGATATGTCCCACAGAAGAGGTAGTTCTCAAATGGCAATGGCTGACGAGGGAAGTTAAGGACTGCATAAAAGCCAAGATAAGGGCATATAAGGTAGCAAAAGTGAGTAGGAAGTTGGATGATTGGGAAGCTTTTAAAATGCAACAAAAGGCAACTAAAAAAACCATAAGAAGGGAAAAAGATTAAATATGAGGGCAAACTAGCCAATAATATAAAGCAGGATATCAGAAGTTTTTTCTGTTACATAAAAAGAATAAAAGAGAGCTGAGAGTTGGTATTGAACCACTGGAAAATGATGCTGGTGAGTTAGTAATGGGGGACAAAGAAATGGCAGATGAACTTAGTAAATACTTTGCTTCAGTCTTTACTGTGGAAGACACTAGCTGTATACCAGAGGCCCGTGAGTATCAGGGGGCAGGAGTGAGTGCCATTGCTATTACAAAGGAAAATGTGCTAGGCAACCTGCCTGAAAGGTCTTAAGGTGGATAAATCACCCGGAGCAGATGGACTACATTCCAGAGTTCTGAGAGAGTTTGCTGAAGAGATAACGGATGCGTTGGTCATGATCTTTCAAGAATCACTTGATTCTGGCATGGTCCCGGAGGACTGGAAAACTGCAAATGTCACTTCCTTCTTTAAGAAGGGAGGAAGACGAAAGAAAGGAAATTATGGGCCAGTTAGCCTAACCTCAGTAGCTGGGAAAGTGTTGGAATTTATTATTAAGGGTGAGTTTTCAGGGTACTTGGAGATTAATGATAAAATAAGTCAAAGTCAGCATGGTTTCTGTAAAGGGAAATCTTGCCTGACAAATCTGTTAGAGTTCTTCGAGGAAGTAACAAGCAAAGTGGACAAAGGAGAGGCAGTGGATGTCATTTACTTGGATTTTCAGATGGCATTTGATAAGGTGCTACACATGAGCCTGTTTAACAAGATGCTGCTGTGGATAGAGGAATGGCTGACAGGCAGGAGGCAGTGAGTGGGAATAAAAGGGGTCTTTTCTGGTTGACTGCTGGTGACAATCAGTGTCCCTCAGGGATCAGTAATGGGACTGCTCCTTTTAGCATTGTTTGTCAGTGATTTAGATAGTGGAGTTGATAGCCTAATGGCAAAGTTTGCAGATGATTCAAAGATAGGTGGAGGGGTAGATAGTGCTGAGGAAGCAATGCAATTACAGCAGTGCCTAGACAACTTGGAAGAATGGACCAAAAAATGGCAGATGGAATACAGTGTTGGGAAATGTATGATAATGCATTTTCATAAAAGGAACAACAGTGCAGGCTATTATCTAAATGGGGAGAAGGTTCAACCATCACAGGTGCAAAGGGCCTTAGGAGTCCTCATTGTAAGTCTCCTAGAAGGTTAATTCACAGGTTGAGTCTGTGGTAAAGAAGATAAATGCAACTTAGCATTTATTTTAAGGGGATAGAATATAAAAACAAGGAGATAATGCTGAAGCTTTATAAGACACTAGTCAGGCCACACTTGGAGTATTGTCAACAGTTGTGGGCCCCTTATATCAGAAAGGATGTATCATTGAAGAAAGTCCAGAGGAGGTTCATGAGGATGATTCTGGGAATGGTGGGGTTAATATATGAGAAGCGTTTGGCAGCTTTGGGCCTGTACTCACTGGAATTAGGGAGAGTGCGCAGTGAGATCTCATTGAAAACTACTGAATGTTGAAAGGACTAGATGTGGAGAGGATGTTTCCTCTGGTGGAGGTATCCAGATCGAGAGGGCACAGCCTCAAAATTGAGGGATGACTTTTTAGAGCAGAGGTAAGGAGGAATTTTTTAGCCAAAGAGTGGTGAATCTGTGGAATGCTCTGCCACAGACTGTGGCGGAGGCCAAATCTGTGGGTATATTTAAAGTGGAAGTTGATAGATTCCTGATTGGTCAGGGCATCGAGAGATATGGTATGAGGGTAAGTGTATGGGGTTGAATGGGATCCGGGATTAGCCATGGTGAAATGGCGGAGCGGACTTGATAGGCTAAATGGCCTAATTCTGCTCCTATGTCTTATACTGACATTGATTAGATCAATGTTGGAAAGGGCGAGTGAAATAGGAAGAAAGGTGCTATCACAGGAAAGCAGTATCCATCATCAAGGACACCCCAACAACCAGGCTATGCTCTCTTCTCACTGCTGCCATCAGGAAGAATGTACAGGAGCCTCAAGACCCACACCACCAGGTTCAGGAACAGTTATTACCCCTCAGCCATTGGCCTCTTCAACCAGAAGGAATAACTTTACTTGCCCCATCACTGAACTGTTGCCAAAAGCTATGAACTCACTTTCAAGGACTCTTCGACTCATTTTCTTGATGTTTATTTATTTTCTTTTCTTCTGTATTTGCACAGCCTGTTTTTTTCCACATTGATAGCTTGTCTGTCTTGTTGGTGCAGTTTTTCTTGGATTCTGTTGTGCCTCTTGTAGTTACTGAGATTGTACATAAGAAAACAAATCTCAGGGTTGTATATGGACATTTATGTACTTTGATAGCAAGTTTGTTTTCTGAACTTTGAAATGAATCAACTTCTGCATGTGCACCAAGTGTGAATGTGGGCAAGGAAGTGATCTGGGAGAGTTGGGACCACTGCTCTTGATAGGTGCTGTAAGCATGGCAGAAGAGATGAAGGTATTTCATGATATTGGTCACTGGGTTAGTGGGAGGAAAGTACTCAGGTTGAGCAGAAAGGCAGACTTGTGTCGCGGTTTTGTTCAGTACATGAGAGTGAAAGGGACAGAAAGGCCTAAGAAACGAGAAAATCATTGTGGGGAAGATGGAGTAGAAGTGGGATGTTGGTATGGTTTCAATAACATAGCAAGGAAGGACATGGAGAATAAGCACAGGCAAGCTACTCAGACTAACTAAGGCCAACATTAATACTCATTCTCACTGCCCTGTCTACAAAAAACAGCATTTATTGTTAATTGTGTATTTTTGCATTTTGGTCTATGAATCCCTGAACATATGTCTTAAAAATAACACACACAAAATGTTAGAGCATCTCGGCAGGTCAGGCAGCATCTATGGAGAGAAATAAGCAGTCAATATTTTGAGCCACGACCCTTCATCAGGACTGGAAAGAAAGGGAGAAGAAACCAGAATAAGAAGATGGGGAGAGGGGAAAGAGTACAAGCTGGCAGGCGATAGGTGGAGCCAGGTGAGGGAGAAGGTAGGGGGTGGAGAAATAAAGTGAGAAGCTGGGAGGTAATAGGTGAAAAGGTAATGGGCTGAAGAATAAGGAATCTGATAGGAGAAGAGGGTGGACCGTGGGAGAAGGAGAAGAAGGTAGAGCACCACGGGGCCATGATAGGCAGGTGATATTCTTTCTCAACCTTCTCCTCAGTTGTTAGTAGGTTGTTGTTACCTGTAGGATGTTAAACGGTACTTAAATAGTAATTTATAGTGATCTCTGACAATACTGGTGATGTAAAGCATCAGATTTCTCATCATGTGAGACTGTGATAATAAACTTGATTCTGATTTGTCCTTTGGTACTATCACTTGCACTTTATAAATTATTAAATTAATATAATAGTGGCCCTGCCATCTCTAAAACAAGGGTTTAACATTCTCCAGTTAATATTTAATTATAAATGTGGTTAAGTCATTTTTAGTCTCATCCTCTAGTGCAATATGCATCCTAGATCTGTTCCCCAGATAAATAGGCAATTATTTAATAATTTTGCCACCTTTCAATCTCTGCCTTTTATTTGCAAGGTTCATGACCCTCTCTAAGGTGGTCAACACATACCTTATGTATGCATGAATTTGCACTGTTAGGATCATCATTATGTGTATTTCCAGTTTGATCCTTGCTGAAATAGCATGGTCTCTAGAAACATAGAAAGCCTACAACACAATACAGGCCCTTCAGCCCACAAATTTGTGTCGAACATGTCCCTAACTTAGAAATTACTTACCTATAGCACCTCTATTTTCTAAGCTCCATGTACCCATCCAAAAGCCTCTTAAAAGACCCTATCATATCCGCCTCCACCACCATTGCTGGCAGCCCATTCCACGCACTCACCATTCTCTGCATAAAAAACTTACCCCTGACGTCTCTTCTGTACCTACTCCCCAGCACCTTAAACCTGTGTCCTCTTGTGGCAACCATTTCAGCCCTGGAAAAAAGCCTCTGACTATCCACACGATCAATGCCTCTCATCATCTTGTACACCTCTATCAGGTCACCTCTCATCATCCGTTACTCCAAGGAGAAAAAGCCGAGTTCACTTAACCTGTTTTCATAAGGCATGCTCCCCAATCCAGGCAACATCCTTGTAAATCTCCTCTGCACCCTTTCTATGGTTTCCACATCTTTTCTGTAGTGAGGCAACCAGAACTGAGCACAGTACTCCAAGTGGGGTCTGACCAAGGTCCTATATAGCTGCAACATTACCTTTTGGCTCCTAAATTCAAGTCCATGATTAATAAAGGCCAATGCACTCTATGCCTTTTTAACAACAGAGTCAACCTGAGCAGCTGCTTTGAGTGTCCTATGGACTCGGACCCCAAGATCCCTCTGTTCCTCCACACTGCCAAGAGTCTTACCATTAATACTCTATTCTGCCATCATATTTGACCTACCAAAATGAACCACCTCACACTTATCTGGGTTGAACTCCATCTGCCACTTCTCAGCCCAGTTTTGCATCCTATCAATGTCCTGCTGTAACTTCTGACAGTCCTCCACACTATCCACAACATCTCCAACCTTTGCGTCATCAGCAAATTTACTAACTTATCCCTCCACCTCTATTAAGTTTTGCTGTAAATTCCTTGTCCTATCACAGCCAGGTGTAAGAACAGTTTAACTGTAGTTTTGTTGTTGATAAGGAAGCCTTCTGTGTTAGGTCATGCTGCCTATTCCTTGCCCTGGCAGATACAACAGGCTGCTGAGCGACCAGAACGGAACTTTGTCGATAGTCGCCAGCTGAAAGTTTGTGCTACCTGCTTTGACCTTTCTGTAAGCCTGCTGAGAGTTCTGGAAATGACCGTCACTCTTGTCCCCGAGATCTTTCTGAACTGGACCAGACAGTCTGCAGAACTGCTGTTGAGACGTCTTGCACAGGTAAGCTCCAGACCTATTCCCCGCATGTACGTTCACCTTTGCTGGTTACTGATGTGCATTTCACTCAAAATAACTTGAAGTCCGTTTTCTCAGTTCTATGCTTTTAGAATTGTTATGGTTTCAGAAAATCTGTTTGCCCAGAAATTATGGAACTAAATTTTGTTACAGTACATGAACCAATCATGATTTGATATTTCTGATGATCATTTTCAGTACCTTGGGGATTAGTTCTGTGTGTCTCTGATGGTAGACTTAATTTCCATGTCTCTTGTGAGCCAGACAATCATTTCTGCTTATTTTGAATCACTGTCTCCCTAGGTCTCAATATATGGGCTTGTTACTCACCCAGACCTTATGAGCAGAATATGTTTCTGCTTGTGATAAAGTTGTGCCTTAGAGTCAAATCCTGTACATAGGCTTTGATATAGCCCATCAGTAAGTTTCCTAAAATAAATCATAACTCAATGTTTTTTGCAATAATTATAAACTGCAGTAATGTTTAATTGCATTCGGTAACATTTTAGTACAAGGAAACAAGGGAGTCTTATACTGTGTCTTCACCACTGGGAATAATGTTTGCTCCAATTTGCTCCACAGTACTGTGAAAATTATCTTTCACAGTTGTTGAACTCTTCATCTCCCTCAAGTTTTCATACTCCCTACAACCTAAAGGCTTTGAAATCTTATATAATCTTTTCATTTCCTCCTGATGTATCACAACTCAGTTTTACTGAGCCTTTAATAGCTTATAGATACAGATTGGTGCATTGCTCAAAGCACCGAGCATAATGACAGTCTGTAATCTTTCAATTGGAAATTGGTCAGCAGTTTTATTGCACCTGTGCAGTACCCGTGATGAAGGTATTTCTGCAATGGTGTTCTGATACTTGAATGAATGAGATTGTATTTGTGATCAGATGGTGCTTGCTGTACTTGTCCCTCCAGGTGGTAGATATCACAGGTATGCAAGATGCTGCTAAAGAAAACCCTGTTTTTCCTCAGTGACTCCAGACCCACAGTACTTCGCTGACTCCACAATCTCCTCTGAAATGACCAAGCAAGCCACTTGGTCATATAGAAATTGCATGAAAAGGCACAAAAATATAAAATTGTGTGCACCACTAGCATTGAATTCAGATGCAGTCACCTCCTCTCTACATCTGAGGACTAGTGGCCAAAAGACTTGGCATTATCATGCTCACAGAATCACATGTCAGAGTCTGCCTCAGTTCCTCTGTACAGATACAGTGGCATGCAAAATTTTGGGCACCCTGGTCAAATTTCTGTTACTGTGAATAGCTAAGTGAGTAAAAGATGACCTGATTTCCAAAAGGCATAAAGTTAAAGATGAGTCATTTCTTTAATATTTTAAGCAAGATTACTTTTTTATTTCCATCTTCTACAGTTTCAATATAGCAAAAAAGGAAAAGGGCCCGAAGCAAAAGTTTGGGCACCCTGCATGGTCAGTACTTAGTAACACCCCCTTTGGCAAGTATCACAGCTTCTAAATGCTTTCTGTAGCCAGCTAAGAGTCTTTCTTTTTTTTATGATTTAAATTTTATTGAATTCTTTTACAAATTTTCCCCAAACCCTTGAGTCAGTGTTGAAATTATGTAAATCATAGCTTACAAAACTTAAAATTATCCATAAAATAAAAAACATGGCAGAAATAAATATCAATATAATAACTATTATATTGGATCGGAGTGCATGTACTTAGTCCCCTTTATCTGCCTCACAACACCAACATTCAGGGGTGTTTTTCAACCCTAATCTATGTAACCTTGCTGGAGTCCAATGAAAACTGTGTAGAATCTTAAACTGAATAAGGCGCACCCTCAGGTCTCTTGATATTGTTTTGACATTTTTGCAAATGTTGTCCCACTCCTTTGTCTCAAAAGTCACACCCGGGTATTTTTCCCATGCTCTTTTAAGACCCAATGGAAATTTGTCCCTGGAGATTTATGTTAAAGCTGAATAAGAAGCTGAGGCTTTGTGACCTTTACCATCTGCAGCCAGTACAGAAGACAGTATCGTAGCAACTTGTGGGGGTTGCTGAGTAGAACCAAAAGTTGTATGTAGCAAATGACGCAGTTGAAGATATCTCCAAAATTGTGACCTAGAGATATCATACTGTTGGGTTAATTGATTAAAAGATTTAATAGAGGTCTCCCAATTTAATTATACCTTTCCCGTGCCATTCCTTCGAGAAGAAAGGCAAACACTTTGGGTTCATCCAGATACTCGAGGCTTTATTCAAATATAGATTAAATTTAAATAATCTGGCTAGTTTATTCCGGAACAAATGCATATGCAATATAATTGGGTGAGACTTTGCCTCAGGAGGTAACTTGATAGACAAACACTGTAATGGAGGGATAGGAGGAAGAGCAGAACACTCAATACGATACCAAGGAGGCGCTCTCTCTAGAGGGAGAGACCAATGTGCTAAATGCTTAAGAGTAAAGTAATAGTATATTAACTTTGGCAAACCTAAGCCCCCCCCCCCCCCCTTTCAACTGGCAGTTGTAATTTGTTAAAGTTTAGGTGTGGGCGTTTACCATTCCAAATGAAAGCCTTAATTATTTTATCAAATTGCTTAAAATATGTTAATGGGATTTGAACTGGTAACGATTGGAACAGATAATTAATCTTTGGAATGCTATTCATCTTCAAGGTATTTACTTTTCCTGACATTGACAAATAAAATGATGACCATCTGTCTACATCACATGAAATTTTCTGCAATAATGGATCAAAATTTACCTTTACTAAATCCTTTAGTTGACAGGGAAAATTAATACCTAAATATTGTATACCCTTCTTTCGCCAGTGAAAGTGGCCTGGGTAAAAAGCAGGTGCAGGGCAATATGCAGTCAACAGTAGTGCTTCTGATTTTGTCCAATAACCTTATAACCTGAGAATCTAGAGTAAGACTTTTTAATGTTAAAAAAACATGGCACCGACCGACTAGGGTCCGACACAAATATTAAAATATCTGCATAAAGCATCAGTTTATGAACCTGTCCTCCCACAGATATCCCTATAAAGTTCTCATTCTCTCTGATAGCTGCTGCCAGGGGCTCCAAAGTCAGACAGAACAACATTGGGGAAAGTGGGGAGCCCTGTCGGGTACCCCTTCTGAGAGAGAAGTAAGGTGAAATGTAAGCACTAGTTTGAACCGCTCTTCAGGGTTATTATATAACCATCTAATCCATTTTAAAAAGATGGGTCCAAATCCAAAAAATTGAAGAATCTTGAACAGATAGCCCTATTCCACCTGATCAAATGCTTTTTTAGCATTCAGTGAGATAGCTGCTATAGGTGACTGATTATCAGCCACGAATCACATAATATTCACAAGACGCCTTATGTTATCAGATGAGCTGCTGTCCCTGATAACTCCCACCTGATCACTATGTATCAACCGTGTTATTACTGTATCTAAACGGTTTGCAAGGATCTTTGATAAAATTTTCACATCTATTGGAATTAGGGTCTATAATTCTTACATTCACACGGATCTTTACCCTCTTTCAGAGTCAATGTAATTAACGCTTGTGATAAAGTAGGGGGTAAATTACCCCACTCTATAGACTCATTGTACATATTCAGCAGTACAGGAGCTAGCTCCTCCACATAGCATTTAAAAAATTCTGCTGTAAACCCATCTGGGCCAGGAGCTATCCCAGTAGGCAAAGTCTTAATCACTGATATAATTTTTTCCAATGTTATAGCGGAATCAAGATATTGTTGTTGTTCTTTCGTCAACTTTGGTAACCCTAATGGCCTCAGAAAGCTATCAATTTCTTCCTCACCAGAATTGGATGTTGATGTATATAACCATATAACCATATAACAAACACAGCACGGAAACAGGCCATTCCGGCCCTCCTAGTCCGTGCCGAACTCTTAATCTCACCTAGTCCCACCTACCCGCACTCAGCCCATAACCCTCCACTCCTTTCCTGTCCATATACCTATCCAATTTTACCTTAAATGACTCAACTGAACTGGCCTCTACTACTTCTACAGGAAGCTCATTCCACACAGCTATCACTCTCTGAGTAAAGAAATACCCCCTCGTGTTTCCCTTAAACTTTTGCCCCCTAACTCTCAAATCATGTCCTCTCATTTGAATCTCCCCTACTCTCAATGGAAACAGCCTATTCACGTCAACTCTAACTATCCCTCTCAACATTTTAAATACCTTGATCAAATCCCCCCTCAACCTCCAATGAATAGAGACCTAACTTGTTCAACCTTTCTCTGTAACTTAAGTGCTGAAACCCAGGTAACATCCTAGTAAATCGTCTCTGCACTCTCTCTAATTTATTGATATCTTTCCTATAATTTGGTGACCAGAACTGTACACAATATTCCAAATTTGGCCTTACCAATGCCTTGTACAATTTTAACATTACATCCCAACTTCTGTACTCAATGCTCTGATTTATAAAGGCCAGCGTTCCAAAAGCCTTCTTCACCACCCTATCTACATGAGACTCCACCTTCAGGGAACTATGCACTGTTATTCCTAGATCTCTCTGTTCCACTGCATTCCTCAATGCCCTACCATTTACCCTGTATGTTCTATTTGGATTATTCCTGCCAAAATGTAGAACCTCACACTTCTCAGCATTAAACTCCATCTGCCAACGTTCAGCCCATTCTTCTAATCGGCATAAATCTCCCTGCAAGCTTTGAAAACCCACCTCATTATCCACAACACCTCCTACCTTAGTATCATCGGCATACTTACTAATCCAATTTACCACCCCATCATCCAGATCATTTATGTATATTACAAACAACATTGGGCCCAAAACAGATCCCTGAGGCACCCCGCTAGTCACCGGCCTCCATCCCGATAAACAATTATCCACCACTACTCTCTGGCATCTCCCATCTAGCCACTGTTGAATCCATTTTATTACTCCAGCATTAATACCTAACGACTGAACCTTCTTAACTAACCTTCCATGTGGAACTTTGTCAAAGGCCTTGCTGAAGTCCATATAGACTACATCCACTGCCTTACCCTCTTCAACATTCCTCGTAACTACTTCAAAAAATTCAATAAGGTTTGTCAAACATGACCTTCCACGCACAAATCCATGCTGGCTACTCCTAATCAGATCCTGTCTATCCAGATAATTATAAATACTATCTCTAAGAATACTTTCCATTAATTTACCCACCACTGATGTCAAACTGACAGGTCTATAATTGCCAGGCTTACTTCTAGAACCCTTTTTAAACAATGGAACCACATGAGCAATACGCCAATCCTCCGGCACAATCCCCGTTTCTAATGACCTGAAAGATCTCCGTCAGAGCTCCTGCTATCTCTACACAAACTTCCCTCAAGGTCCTGGGGAATATCCGGTCAGGACCTGGAGATTTATCCACTTTTAAATTTCTTAAAAGCGCCAGTACTTCCACCTCTTTAATTGTCATAGGTTCCATAACTTCCTTACTTGTTTCCCACACCTTACACCATTCAATATCCTTCTCCTTAGTGAATACCGAAGAGAAGAAATCATTCAAAATCTCTCCCATCTCCCTCGGCTCCACACATAGCTGACCACCCTGATTCTCTAAGGGACCAATTTTATCCCTCACTATCCTCTTGCTTTTAATATAACTGTAGAAGCCTTTTGGATTTACTTCCACCTTATTTGCCAAACCAAACTCGTAACTTCTTTTAGCTTTTCTAATCTCTTTCTTAAGTTTCCTTTTACATTCTTTATATTCCTCGAGCAATTCCTTTACTCCATGATGCCTATATCTATTGTAGACATCCCTCTTTTTTCGAACCAAGTTTCTAATATCCCTTGAAAACCATGGCGCTTTCAAACCTTTAACCTTTCCTTTCAACCGAACAGGAACATAAAGATTCTGTACCCTCATAATTTCACCCTTAAATGACCTCCATTTCTCTATTACATCCTTCCCATAAAACAACTTGACCCAATCCACTCTCTCTAAATCCCTGCGCATCTCCTCAAAGTTAGCCTTTCTCCAATCAAAAATCTCAACTCTAGGTCCAGTCCTGTCCTTCTCCATAATTATATTGAAGCTAATGCTATTGTGATCACTGGACCCGAAGTGCTCCCCAACACATACATCTGTCAGCTGACCTATCGCATTCCCTAACAGGAGATCCAACACTGCCCCATCTCTAGTCGGTACTTCTATGTATTGTTGCAAAAAACTATCCTGCACACATTTCACAAACTCTAAACCATCCAGCCCTTTTACAGAATGAGCTTCCCAATCTATGTGTGGAAAATTAAAATCTCCCACAATCACCACCTTGTGTTTACTACAAATATCTGCTATCTCCTTACACATTTGCTCTTCCAACTCACGCTCCCCATTAGGTGGCCTATAATACACTCCTATCAGTGTTACTACACCTTTCCCATTCCTCAATTCCACCCAAATAGTCTCCCTGGAGGAGCTCTGTAATCTATCCTTCCAAAACACCGCCATAAGATTTTCTCGGACAAGCAATGCAACACCTCCTCCTCTGGCCCCTCCTACTCTATCACACCTGAAGCAACTAAATCCAGGAATATTTAGTTGCCAATCACACCCTTCCTGCAACCATGTTTCACTAATAGCTACAACATCATAATTCCAGGTATCAATCCACACTTTAAGCTCATCCACCTTTCTTACAATGCTCCTAGCATTAAAATAGATACATTTAAGATACTCTCCACCTCCTCCTCTCTTTTCATCCCTAGCAATGCATTCAAATTTATTATCCTTTTCTTTCTTCTCCCCTACAACTTCGGGCTGAGCGCATCCCTTCTCCATCACCTGCCTTTCCTCCCTCACACACTGTCTACTTACTTGCTCTACTGGTGAACTAACCTCCTCTCTCATAGTTTCCTCAAATTGATTTCCGCCCCCCCATCTTACTAGTTTAAAGTCTGCCCTGTAGCCCTAGCAAACCTCCCCGCTAGGATATTGGTCCCCCCAGGATTCAAGTGTAACCCGTCCTTCTTGAACAGGTCACGCCTGCCCCAGAAGAGGTCCCAATGATCCAGAAACTTGAATCCCTGCCCCCTGCTCCAATCCCTCAACCACACATTCATCCTCCACCTAATTCCATTCCTACTCTCACTGTCGCGTGGCACAGGCAGTAATCCCGAGATTACTACCTTTGCGGTCCTTCTTCTTAACTGCCTTCCTAACTCCCTATACTCTCATTTCAGGACCTCTTCCCCTTTCCTATCTATGTCATTGGTACCTACATGTACCACAACTTCTGGCTCCTCACCCTCCCACTTCAGGATATCTTGGACGCGATCAGAAACGTCCCGGACCCTGGCACCAGGGAGGCAAACTACCATCCGGGACTCCCGATCACCTCCACAGAACCGCCTGTCTGAACCCCTGACTATCGAGTCCCCTATTACTATGGTCCTCTTTCTTCTATCCCTACCCTTCTGAGCTACAGGGCCGTCCTCTGTGCCGGAGGCCCGGCCACTGTCACTTCCTCCAGGTAGGCTGTCCCCCCCAACAGTACTCAAACATGAGTACTTATTGTCAAGGGGTACAGCCACTGGGGTACTCTCTAGTACCTGCCCCTTCCCCTTCCTGACCGTGACCCACCTATCTGCCTCCTGTGGCCCCGGAGTGACCACCTGCCTGTAACTCCTCTCTATCACCTCCTCACTCTCCCTGACCAGGCGAAGGTCATCGAGATGCAGCTCCAGTTCCCTAACTCGGTCCCTCAGGAGCTGCAGTTCGACACACCTGGCGCAGATGTGGACGTCTGGGAGGCTCGGAGACTCCAGGACCTCCCACATCCGACACCGAGAACAACAAGCTGCCCTCACACTCATACTTCCCGAATAACTGAAAATAACACGAACTAAAAGATAAGCCTACTGTGCCCTCTTCCGCCTAAGCCCTCTGAGCCCAAGCCCTACACTCTGCTCCCGGCACACTCCGCTGCCCGCAAACGAAGCTGCCCGCTGCTTAAGGTTGCGTTCTTTTTATATCTTCCCTCCTTCCCAGGCCTCCTTCACGCGCCTGCGTAGTCCCGCCTCTCAGAACTCCGATCTGAGAAGCAATTTGAAAATGGCCACCGCCGCACTTCTTCTCAAAGCCTCGCTGTCCTCTTCCAAAAGAGAACTACCTCACTCCTCTCCTTTTTATATCTTCCCTCCTTCACGCGCCTGCGCAGTCCCGCCTCTCAGAACTCCGATCTGAGAAGCAATTTGAAAATGGCCGCCGCCGCACTTCTTCTCAAAGCCTCGCTGTCCTCTTCTGTCCTCGCTGTTTTATAAGTCCTTATAAAACTCTTGGAATGCATCATTAACATCTTTAGGTGTCGTCAAAGTATCCCCTGTTGCTGATCTAATAGCTGGGATGATAGATATTGATTCTCACTGTTTTATAGCTTTCTCCCCCGATTCAAATTGCCTTTGTCTTGCCGTGAAAAGCCAAAATTCTACTTTCTGGGTTAATATTAGATTGTATTGATATTTCAGCCATATTAGTTCTCTGAAATCTTTGGATGACATCCGCTGCTTCAATTTTGTCTCAATCTCTTTGATTTTATTTTCTAAGTTTGTAATTTACTGATTATTCTATTTTTTATATAAGAAGTATGTTGAATAGTATATCCCCTCAAAACTGCCTTCAGGGCTTCCCAGTTAGTCCCTGCTGAGGTGCCGTAGGTGCATTTATCTCTAAATACTCCTTGATTTGTGGTCTCATAGCTTGCCTAAATATTGGATCTTGTAACAAGGAAGAATTAAATTTCCATCTATGTTACTGCATTCCCTTATACTGAGGTATTGTCTCTAGACAAACCCAAGCATGAACTGATATTATAATATTACCACACTCTCAATATTATGCACATTGAGAGACAGAGTGAATAAGTGACTTGGATATTAGGAAGAAATCAATCCTTGTGTACGTTTTATGAACTGCAGAAAAAAATGTGTAATCCCTCCCATTGGGATTCATAAGGCGCCAAACATCCACAAGCCCGAGGGCTTTACATATTTTTGCACCGTCACAGTGAGTTTTGAGGTTCTATATGACAACATCTTACTACGGTCGATGATTGGATCCATTACCAAGTTAAAATCTCCCCCAAGTATGATATCATAAACTCCATTAGAATGTAACTTTCATTCAAGATCAACAAAAAATCCTGCATCTTCTATATATATGTTTGCTAAAATAATATGTTGCTTCTGTACTTCTGCCAAAATAATAAGAATTCTCCCTGCTTCATCTTTGATCTGTTTCTCACATCTAAACTGCAGCCGCCTATTGGTAAGAGTTATAACGCCCCTGTTCTTAGTTGACCCTGCACTGTAAAAAAAAACATGATCTGTAAAACCCCTCCAATAGCTTTAGTGATTCCTCTGCTGATAAGTGTGTTTCCTGTAGAAATACCACATCCCATTTTTGTCTCTTAGGCTTATTCATTACTTTTCTCCTTTTTATAGGATTCCCCAGTCCGTTAACATGCCATGTGGTGAAACATATTTTATCTGAATTAAGAGATTTCATAGTTAGGACAATCAAACAAATACACTGCAACATTTTGACACTGACTCATAAACCCCCGTTTAAACTGAAAAGTAACAAAATGGCGCGTAAAGCTCTCCCGCGCGCAACAGTGGCCACAGAACACGACCAAACGTCCCTTCCACAAAGGATTATGTTCCATGAAAAGCCCAGACCAGTTTTAACTGCTCAGAAACAACAGTGCAATTTCACAATCAACATAGCACACTTAACAGCATGTTAGCCCTAGTGAGAATAAGGTAGCTTCAGTACAATACAATCTGGCAAGATTAAAAAAAAATAACAAACACAACCCAACTCACATCTTGCTCAATTTAACTTGTGTAGTTAAACTACCCCCTCTCCTCAATAAATTTTCTTGCACTCAAAAAAAACCTGAAACCATCCTTAGTCTCTATTCTTAGCTTGGCTGGGTAAAGCAGTGCAAAGCTCACGTTCCACCCCCGAAGCATCTTCTTACGTTCTTTAAACTTTCCTCGGTTTACTTGCGTGGGTCTGGAGAAGTCAGGAAAGATCATAACATGATTGTTGTCCCAGGAAAACTTACCCTTGACCCTCGCCACTCGCAGAACAAAATCTCAAATCCTTTGACCTGAGGAACCTTGCGAGGATAGGCTGAGGCCTATCTCCGGTACTGGGTCTAGGGCCCAGTGCTCTGTGTGTGTGTTCTATTTCAAACTTTTCCTCCCAATTGCTGACAAGCTCCAAGATTAGTTTATCCATGAACGTAATAATATCCTGCCCCTCTTTTCCCTCTGAAATGCCAATGAATCAGAGATTGTTGTGCCAATTATGGTTCTCCATGTCCTCCAATTTATCTGTTAGCTGGTCAATATCTGCTTTGGAAGCCAATGGGTTGATTTCTCGTTTCCTATCTGCCGCTTCTAGATAGTCAACCCGCTTCTCGACATCTGCGAGCCTGGCTAACAGCGATGACAGCTTTGACTCCAATAACGATATAGATCAGCATATATCTTCAAGGCCTACCAGGCCGTCCGAGATTATTTTCAAAGCCGCATATATGTCAGCCAAGTCATGCCTCACCTCTTGTTGGTCTCCCTCAGACAATGGTCCTCAGCCATTTTGATCAGACGCTGTCAGCCTGGAGCACTGCGACCTCAAATGCCTCTTAATATCTCCGGAAGCCTTCGTTTTAAGTTGTTCTGACATCGTACATGGACAGTAACACTTTAGAGCTGCAACAGTGATTAAATAGACTGTGAAAGTGAATTTTTAAAGAATAATTATATACTGCCAGCGCAGAGCACTGTTCTAAGCAGCCATCTCTGCCATTGTGTCACATGACTCCCCGGCAGCTAAGAGTCTTTCAATTCTTGTTTGGAGGATTTTCGCCCATTTGTCCTTGCAAAAGGCTTCTAGTTCTGTGAGATTCTTGGGCCGTCTTGTATGTACTGCTCTTTTGAGGTCTACCAAAGATTTTCAATGATGTTTAGGTCGGGGGACTGTGAGGGGCATGGCAAAACCTTCAGCTTGCGCCACTTAAGGTAGTCCATTGTGGATTTTGATGTGTGTTTAGGATTATTATTCTGTTGTAGAAGCCATCCTCTTCATCTTCAGCTCTTTTACAGACGGTGTGACGTTTGCTTCCAGAATTTGCTGGTATTTATTCATTCTTCCCTCTACCAGTGAAATGTTCCCCATGCCACTGGCTGCAACACAAGCCCAAAGCATGATCGATCCACCCCCATGCTTAACAGTTGGAGAGGTGTTCTTTGCAGCCAGAAAATTCTATTTTAACTTCATCAGTCCACAGGACTTGTTTATAAAATGCATCAGGCTTGTTCAGATGTTCCTTTGCAAACTTCTGATGCTGAATTTTGCGGTGAGGACACAGGAAAGGTTTTCTTCTGATGACTCTTCCATGAAGGTCACATTTGTGCAGGTGTCATTGCACAGTAGGACAGTGCACCACCACTCCAGAGTCTGCTAAATCTTCCTGAAGGTCTTTTGCAGTCAAACAGAGGTTTTGATTTGCCTTTCTAGCAATCCTATGAGTAGTTCTCTCGGAAAGTTTTCTTGGTCTTCCAGACCTCAACTTGATCTCTACCATTCCTGTTAACTGCTATTTCTTAATTACATTACGAACTGAGGAAACGGCTACCTGAAAATGCTTTGCTATCTTCTTATAGCCTTCTCCTGCTTTGTGGCCATCATTTATTTTAATTTTCAGAGTGCTAGGCAGCTGCTTAGAGGAGCCCATGGCTGCTGATTGTTGGGACAAGGTTTGAGGAGTCGGTATTTATAAAGCTTTGAAATTTGCATCACCTGGCCTTTCCTAATGATGACTGTGAACAAGCCATAGCCCTTACAAGCTAATTAAGGTCTGAGACCTTGGTAAGAGTTATTTGAGAGCTCAAATCCCTTGGGGTGCCCAAACCTTTGCATGGTCCTCCTTTCCTTTTTTTCCACTCTAAAATTGTGCAAAACAAAAATAATATACTAATCTTGTTTAAAATGTTGAAAAGAATGTTTCATCTTTAACTTTTGGAGATCAGTTTATCTTCTACTCACTTAACTATACACAGTAACAGAAATTCTGACCAGGGGTGCCCAAGCTTTTACATGCCGCTGTATGAGAGTGTGTTCCTCTGAATCTTCAGCATTAGCTCCTGGTGCATAGACTCGTGGCATAGGTGAAATGTGAGCAAAGAGTACCACCTGCCACCCTCCCTCAGATGATGAGTCAGGGCTGCTCCATGCCTGGGTTTGTCGCAGGTAGTGTTTGAATGAACACGGAGGTAGTGGGGGGGGGGGTGTGGTGGCATATTTACTTTTACTCACAGATTTACCTGCAACTGATGCATCTGCCTATGATTTTCATCAAAGATAGAAGTAACTGTTTCACAGCCCTTGAGGAGACAAGGTTTTGTTTTCACAATGAGGACAGCCTTGAAGGTGTTTCTCAGAACTACAGTTCTGTTTAATTGTAAAGATTCAGAGCAGACCTGGCAGGTCATTTCTGGGCATCCATGAGGGCCGTGGATCATTAAAATATAATTATCCCACTCCTTCACTGCTGCATCTAAATCCCAGTACCCTTATCCAGGACCATTGTGGAAGTCCCTTCATCAGGATCTGCAGTGTTTAAGAAGGCGATTTGCCATCTTCTTGTGGGCGGTTAGAAATGGAAACTCAATTCTAGCCTTGCTGCCATATCCAAATCTTGAAAAATCATTTGCTTGGGCTAAGAAGGGTGGCACGATAGTGTAGCAGTTCAATTCCACCACTGTTGGTAAGGAGTTTATATGTTGTCCATGTGACCATCTGGGCTATCTCCCACATTCTAAGGTTATACAAGTTAGTAAGTTAAACTGGTTGCACGAATGTAATTGGTGCTGTGGGCTTATTGAATCAGAAGGGCCTGTATTTCTAAATAAAATAATTTGATCTGGGTAAAAGAAAAGTAATGGTTTTAATTAGGGAGAGGAGAGAATATCATGACAAATCAGTGGCTAAGTAAACAGCAAGGTGAAATTGTATTTTCAAAGGATTTGGGTGAGTTATTTTGCAAGCACCTACACTGAAAGTTGGATTTGTTTGGAGATGGGGAGTAAGAGGTGAGTGGGAAAAAAATATTGGATTCTGCCTTGTTAGTGAAGTCTAACAAGTTATCGTCTGAATCGAAAGGCCATGAAAAACAGCATGGTTTTTTGAGGAGAGGGGATTTATAAAGGAAGACAGCAATGAACACAAAAGAAATACACAAAATGCTGGAGGAACTCAGTGGGTCAGGCAACAGTTATGAAAAAGAACCTGAAGGACTTGGTGGACTCTCAAGCATGCAGGTACAGCACCTTTAAACAGAGGAAGGTACATTGGCATGGTCGAAAGAGAGGGGGAAGGGGAGGGCTCCAAGCCAGACCAAAAAGCCAAGAAATAAAACTTTCTCTACCCAGCATCTTGTTAGCAAATGTACAGTCGCTGGAGAACAAGACTGAGGACCTAAGGTCAAGGTTGCTGTAATGGAGAGAAATGAGGACTTGCTGCTTTCAGTTTTTCATGGAAATATGGCTCACTCCAGACAGGTTGGATACGTTGGTAAGACTGAAGGCTTCTCAATTCACAAGATGGAGTGGACTGCTGATTCAGAGAAGGCAAAAGGGTTGGAAGGAGGGGTCCGTGTTTTGGATATAGTGGGCTTGTCACTCTGTTGTTCTCCCTGACTTGGAACTTTTAACACTTAAATATTGACTATTCTACTTACCTAGAGAGTTTTCCTCTCTGATTCTGACCACAGTTTATATACTGCCAAAAGCCAACATTAATCAGGCACTCGATATTGAATGCTGCCATCGCTAAACAAACCAGCCTACTGCAACATCTTTCAAATGATTGTCAGGAACTTCATTCAGGTTCGCCTGAAGAAATCTCTACCCAATTATCATCATCATAACACCTGCAGCATCAGAGGTCCCAACACACTTGACCACTGCTGTTCTACAATTAGGAATGCCTACCATTCCATCCCAGATTTCGGGAAATCTGATCACTTGGTTGTCTTTCACCTACTTGCTTACGGGCAGAGACTAAAGAGCAAGGTTCCAGAGGTAAGAACAACAAAGAGGTGGTTGCGGGAGACAGAGGAGTGGCTTTGGGTTGGTAAACCACGCTGTGTTCAAGTATTCATCAGATAATCTGAATGAACAAGCCACAGTTGTCATGGACTTTATTCAAGCGTGAATGTGTTCCCACAAAATCATTAAGAATCTTCTCCAACCAGAGGTCCTGGATAAACCATTACACTGCGGTCTGCTGAGAGTCAGATCAGTGGCATTCAGGTCTGGTGACTAAGTAAAGTACAAGAGGTCCAGGTACAATCTCCAGAAAGCCATCTCACATGTGAAAAGACAATTCTGGACCGAATGCTATCACCTACAGAGTGAAACCAAGCAACATAGGTGACAATGAGACTTTGCTCACAAAAGAGTTCAATGCCTTTTATGCTTGCTTTGACCGACAGAACATGGAGGCATCTTCACAAATTCCCATGGTCTCTGATGAGCCTGTGATTTCAGTCTGAGGACGATGTATGAGCACCTTTTGGGAGGGTGAACGCACAGAAAACTTCTAGCCCAGATTACGGTACTTGGCCGAGTACTTAAGACCGTGCTGATCAACTGGCTGGAGTGTTTACCAATATTTGTAACCTCTCACTTTCAACCTGCTTCCAGCAGGCTTCAATTATATCCGTGCTTAAGAAGAACGTGATAACCTACCTCAATGACTATCGTTCAGTAGCATTTATGTCCACAGTGACGAAGTGTTTTCGGAAGTTGGTGATGAAACATATCAATTCCTTTCTGAGAAGTGACTTGGATCCACTCCAATTTGCCTATGGTCACAACAGGTCAACAGCAGGTGCCATTTCAATAGCTCTTCACTCAACCTTGGAACATCTGGACAGCAAAGATGCATATATCAGGATGCTTTTTATTGACTACAACTTGGCATTCAGTACTATCATCCCATCAAAACTAATCATAAGCTTCAAGACCTCAGTTTCTTCACTTACAGACTCCAGCCAGTTCAGATTGGCAAAAACATCTCTACAATCTCCATCAGGACAGGTGCATTATGAGACTGTGTGCTTAGCTCCCATGCTGTACTTTCTTTATACTTATGACTGTGAGGCTAAGCACATCTCCAGTGCCATATTTAACTTTGCTGAATCAACAGTGATGATGAATCGGCATATAGGAGGGAGATTGAAAATCTGGCTGAGAGGAGCCACAACAACCACTTCTCACTCAATGTCAGCAAGACCAAAGAGCTGATTATTGATGAGCTGGTCCTTATTGGGGGATTAGAGGTGGAGAGGGTTAGCAATTTTAAATTCCTTGGTGTTATCGTTTCAGAGGATGTGTCCTGGGCTCAGCATGCAAGTGCTATTATGAAGAAAGTGCTGGCAGCAGCTCTAGTTCCTTAAAAGCTTGCAAGGATCCAGCATGACATCTAAAACTTTGGCGAACTTCTATAGATGTGTGGTGGAGAGTATATTATCTGGTTGCATCATGACCTGATATGGAAATGCATATCATATAAAATGCACAACCCTTGAATGGAAAGTCCTAGATAAAGTAGTGGATACGGTTCAGTCCATCATGAGTAAAACACTTCCCATTATTGAGCACATCTACATGAAGGAAAACAGCATCCATCATCAAGGACCCCACCATCTAGGCCATGCTCCCTTCTCAGTGCTGCCATCAGCAAGAAAGGTACAGGAGTTTCAGGACCCACACCACCAAGTCCAGGAACAGTTATTACCCCTCAACCATTAGGCTCTTGAACTAGAGGGGAGAACTTCATTCAACCACTCACCCCATCACTGATCTGTTCCCACAACCTATGGACTCACTTTTAAGGACTCTGCATCTCATGTTCTCGATATTTATTGTTTATTTTTTAAATTATTACCTCTATTTTTTTTCTTTTTGCATTTGCACAATTTGTTGCCTTTTGCACATTGATTGTTTGTCAGTAGTTTTCAGCTGTGCCTTTAAATGTTCCAAGCTAGCCTGAAAAGATATCTTGGTACGAAGGTATTAAATATAAGTGCACGTTTAGGGGATTATTATGGGTTTGTGTTAATTCTTGCATAATAATTGGGGAAGCAGAGCCACGAAGAAATGTTAAAAGTGATAGAAGTCACTTGACTTCATTCAATAAAGGAGTTTGTTTCCTGCTGATCCATTCTCATTTGTTTCTTCCTCAGTTGATAAACCAAGTACTGAACCGAGTGACAGCAGAGAAGAATCTCTTTGATCGTGTGGTTAATCTGCGTTTGCCTGGTGAGTGGTATCCTCCTTGACCCTTTCTCAGAAATGCTTTTAGTAAGACCTATGAAGGATACCTGTGTAGCCTGCCAACTTGTGAGCTACCTTCAATTTGTTAGAATTTGAAGGTAAATCTACCTTTCAAAATCTAACAACTAGTTGTGCATGATACATAGCATATACTTCCTCTGTTTCTTCCTTGGAGCTAACCATGACTTGTTTCCAATTCAGCTGTGGGTTCTGAAGTGGCTGATGAAGCTAATGTGGGAACTGCAGTGGAACAGGAAGTGCTTTGGCAGGTAGCTGAGTGCTTTGGGAGATGTGTTGTTTGCTATAAAAGTTCTCAGTGCCATTTTGAATGCTTCTCCATTCTGAGCAGCCAAGCTGAAGAGGATTTCCACAGATCAGTATGGCTGTCACAAGTTTTCAAGGAGCCTTGAGAATATCTTGAATTGTTTATCCACAAGGCGGTCTCAGGCCATGACAGAGCAATGTGGAACAATGTGCCTTCCTTGCAGGTCTGGTGCAGAGTGATGTGACCTGCCTGCTGGAGGTGACTGAGTGTAACTAGAGACCTTGTGTTGGGGATACTGGTATAGGAAAGGATGTTAAAGTTCACTTATTCTGCCAGTGGATTCAAAGTTTTATAAAGGGAGTATTGGTGTTATCTCTCCAGTGCTTTGACTTGCCTGTTGTAGATATCGATATTGATATCTCAGGAATTTTCAATACATTAGAGCAGAGGGCAATGTTACCAAATGGATGGTGAGCTTTGTACCAGGTTTGAGGTCTCTGCTTTTGAATAGTCTTCTCCCCAGAAGGCTAAAGGTTGTACTAATACACTAAACCTGATGATCAATCTTCATCTTCAATATCTGTTTTGGTTGAGACTTGGAAAATGGGCCATATTTTCAACGTTCTTATTGTCAACCATTGATGTTGCTGGGTGATGTTCTACAGCAGGAGAGGCATGATCCATAGGGCCATTATTTAATCAGCTATGATTTAGAGTTAAGGTTTGGAAAATGGAATACATAACCGTTATGCATGCACTACACTCAATGACTGAAGTTCAGATATCCTTGTTTCGTAGTGAAGACAATATGGGTTGAACAGCTTCCCATTTGATATGTTGTTTAACTCTTTTCCATTGAGAAACTTGTTAAGATGTAGTGCCAACTTTAAGCAAAAAGGGTTGCTATATAGCAAAAAAAAGTTTTAGGGCAATGATGCAGCCTTGTTTGACTCTGGTCTGCACCAAAATTCTGTCTATTGTTGATGCATTAGTTGGAATCAGAATCAGGTTTATTATCACTGACATCAGTCATGAAATTTTTTATTCTATAACAGCGCAGGCATAACAAATCACTATAAGTTACAATAAGAAAATAAATAAATGAATAGTGCAAAAGAGGAATAGCAGGGTATGTTTCTGTGCCATTCAGAAAGCTGATGGCAGAGGGAAAGAAGCTGTTCATAAGTGTTGAGTGTGGGTCTTTGGCTGCTGTACCTCCACCCTGATGGTATTAATGAGAAGAGCACATGTCCATATGGTGAACATCCAAATGATGGATGCCACATTATTGTGGCACACTGCCTTTTGAAGACGTCCTCAATGGTGGCGAGGCTTGTGCTCTTGATGGAGCTGGATGAGTCTACCACCCTCAGAAATCTCTTACAATCCTGTGCATTGGCCCCCAAGTACTAGACAGTGATGCAATCAGTCAGAATTATGCCCACAGTACATCTACAGAAATTTGCTAGTCTTTGGTGACATACCAAATCTCCTCAAATTCTAATGACATATAGACACTGGTGTGCCTTTATTGTGTTTGCATCAAAATGGTGAGCCCAGGTAGATACTCTTGAGCTGTTGACACCCAGGAGCTTGAAACCACTCACCCTTTCCATCGCTGACCCCTCAATGAGGACTGATGTGTGTTCTCCTGACTTGCCCTTCTTGACATCCACAATCAGTTGAATGCAGGATTGTTGGTGTGACACTATTCAGCCAGCTTACCAATTTGCTTCAGTACGCCTCCTCATCGCCATCTGAGATGACATTTGAGCTGTGCTTAGCCACACAGTCATGAGTGTAGAGAGAATAGAGCGGTCAGCTAAGTACACGTCTTTAAGGCATGCCTGTGTTAAGATCATGGCTTGCATGTCATTATGTTATAGCTATAAATGGTGATGAAATTTTTCAGACAGGCAAATTTAGGAAGATGTGCCACAGTTCTTTCCAATGGTGGATTTAATTGTTGTTGTCAGGGCCCAAATTGGCAGGTTTAGTGGTGAAAGCTGTCCGCCTGCATATCTCTTGAAACTGACACTGCAGAGGAGGTTACGTTCAATGTGACTGGTATGCAGGGTCCATGCCGTACTTAGAGGAGGAGCTCCTGCAATAGGAGGTGACTGAGAATGATCCTGACCAAGGTTTACCCTGTGGCAGAGAGCAGAGAAATCTTACTACAGTAAGATTTCTGTTTCTTGACTGACTATTTCAGAATATATAATGCAAAATAAAAAATTATTGAATTATTATGAAGCAATTGAAAAGAAAAAGCTTAATATGCCTCTGAATCCAAAGCCCTGTAAATCCCTTGTATGTGTATATGGTCATGGAGCTGGGGTGAAATTCTCCAGCTTAGTTCTGGGGAATGTTGACAAGGCTGGTTTTATCTTGGTTTGGTAGTCCAAAACTGGGTTGGAGGGGAGTGTTGGCAAGCATGCTGTAAAATTAGTCAATGAGTAAAGAAGCCTCTGTATCAACTAGTGCTTGAAGAGTAGCCCAGGAACTACGTCTGTGTGAAGTGCATCCAGCAGCAGCTCTTTGAAGACCCTGTTAGGGATCTGGAGCAATAGCTGAATGACCTTCGGCTTGTATGGGAGATTGAGGAGATAATTGATCAGAGTTACAGGGAAGTAGACACGTCAAATTTGCAGGAGGCGAGTAGCTGGGTAACTGTCAGGAGAAATGGAAATGTGAATGGGCAATTAGTGCAGAGCACCCCTGTGACCATTCCCCTCAATAATATGAATACTATTTTGGATACTGTTATGGGGGATAACTTCCTAGGGGAATGCCACGGAGACCGGGTTCCTGGCACTGAACATAGGTGTGTGGTGCAGAAGGGAAAGAGAAAGAAGAGGGAGGTGATAGTGATAGGGGACTCAATAGTCAGGGGATCAGACAGGAGGTTCTGTAGATGTGAATGGGACACCTGAATGGTATGTTGCCTCCAGGTGCCAAGGTCAGGGATCAGGTCCACAATATGTTGGAGAGGGAGGGAGAGCAGCCAGATGTCTTGGTACATATTGGTACCAATGACATAGGGACGAAAAGCAAAGAGGTCCTGAAAAGAGAATTTAGAGAGCTAGGTAGAAGGCCTAGAAGCAGAACCTCCTGGGTGGTAATTTCTGGATTGTGGTCTGTGCCACACACCAGTGAGGGTAGAAACAGGATGTTTTGGCAGATTGATGCATGGCTCAGAAGCTGGTGCAGGGGCAAGGCTTCAGGTTCTTGGATCATTGGGATCTCTTCTGGAGGTGGTATGACCTATTCAAAAGCGATAGATTGCACCTGAATCTGAGGGGAACTAATATTATCACAGGCAGGTATGTGACAGCTGTTGGGGAAGGTTTAAACTAATTTGTTAGGGGGGGGAATCTGCGTGAAGGGACTCAGGATAGGACATATGGTAAAAATGTAAAGATAATGAGCAGTCAGACTGTCAGGAAGGGCAGGCAGATGATAGGATGTAATTGCAGCTAGCAGGGTGAATATCAGTACATTGGGGATGCAGAATCAAAAAGGAGAGCAAATACAGTATTCAAAGTGTTATACCTCAATGGAAGGAGTATAAGAAATAAAGTGGATGAACTTGTTGCACTATTACAGATTGTCAGGGTTGATGTTTCGGCCATCAGCAGTTGGGAGCTGGATGTCCAAGGTCAGAGCGATAGGAAGGTAGACAGAGAGAGTGGCATGGCTCTGCTGGCAAAGAATGGCATCAAATCAGTAGAAAGATGTGACATAGGATGTTGAATCCTTGCAGGTTGAGTTAAGAAGCTGTAAGATTAAAAAGTCCGTGATGGCAGTTAAATGCAGGCCTCCCAACAGTGGCTGGGATGTGGACCACAGATTAAATGGGAAATAGAAAAGGCATGTCAAAAGGGCAATGTTATGATAGTCATGGGAGATTTCAGCATGCAGATTGATTGGGAACATCAGGTTGGTAATAGATGTCAAGAGAGTGAGTTTGTTGAATGCCTGCGAGGTGGCTTTTTAGAGCAGTTTGTCATTGAGACTACCAGAGGATCAGTTTTACTAGATTGGGTGTTGTGTAATGAACCAGAGGTGATTAGGGAGCTTAAGGTAAAAGAACCCTTAGGAGGCAGTGATCACGATATGATTGAGTTCAACTTGAAATTTGATAGGGAGAAAGTAAAGTCTGATGTAGCAATATTTCAGTGGAATAAAGGAAATTACAGTGGTATGAGAGAGGAATTGGCCAAAGTAAGTTGGAAGGAGATGCTGGCTGGAATGACAGCAGAACAGCAATGGCATGAATTTCTGTGAAAACTGAGGAAAGTGTAGGATAGATTGTTATGTACCCCTAAGGTTCATATTTTCTGTGGACTGACACTTTAAAACGCCAGGAGAATGAGACTGACTTTTGGACACTGTTTGAGCTGCTTCAGAGAGCGAGAGAGAGGTGGAATTATTTGATGGACAATCGATGTTATGGTTTCTCTGCAGCTTGTTTTGAATATACAAGAACAGTCACAGACACATACTACACAGTTAGAGTCAAGTTGGATTCGGTCAGTGGAAGGCACCAGTGAATCGGTCGCTGGTTTAAACTTTCAGTAGCCCAAAGGGGCAAGTTGAGATAGATCCAGAGTATTGATAAGTGACTTTCACAGGTTTCTGCAACTAGAACAAGTTTGCAGAGAGAGGAGGGGAGAGGAAGGTTTGAAACAGAAGAAACCTAGTGACAAAGAGTTCACTGTTTGGACTCTCTCTCCAAGTAGCCCGTGAGGGTGAGTTTGTTTCCATTCAGCTACGGAAGTGTGATTGTCACTTAGTTAATCTGCAGGAGTGAGTTCTCTGGTGAGGTGAAAACCTTTGTGAATATCACGTGTGTGTTTACCCTTTGTCTGGGTGTGGTAGTTCACTGAAGAAAGGCACCTCTGTGGTAAATCACTGTTGGAGTTATTTCGTATGTCATGGAGCTGGATAAGTGGCTATCACCTTGTGAGAGATTGGGGTAACATTGTGGAATCTACCGGTGTGTCTACCCTTGCCTGGGTGGTGGTTCCCTTGAAGATGGTCCCCTTCGTGATAATCCATATGTGAATTCTGTTTGAGTATCCTGTGGCAATCACTTTGAGATGTTCCGTAGCTGAATTTGGGTGTGGTACCACTTGTGTTGAAAGGATATTTGTTGAAGATCACTGTCGGTGATACTTCGTGTGTGGAGTGGAACAACTTCGGAGATAAAACCTACTGCTATTGTTATTTTGTATTGCTGTCGTGGAATATTGACGTAATTGCCTTCTCACAACATTCGCCTTTGGATTACAAACATCTCGCATTAATTAACTTCCTTCCTTCCTTCCTTCCTTCCTTCCTTCCTTCCTACCTACCTACCTACCTACCTACCTACCTACCCAAATACAGAGTTCATAAGGATACTTATTATATATCAAACTAAGATAGCACAAAATGCATTATATATAAATCATAGTGATACAATCACAGTATCCCATATTGATGATCTATCAAATAAAATAAATTGAGTAATGAAATACATTGGTATGATTGATTATATTATTTTAAAAATCTATACCCCTACCAAGACAAAGCTGGTTGAAGAAAGAAAAATAAGAAAAAAAGAAGAGTACTTTACCATATAGCATTTTATAGTGATAGCCCAGATCTATATTTTAATAACAATTCAAAGATTTTTAAAATAGTTCAGAAAAGGTCCCCATAACGTTTGAAAATCTTAGTTAGAATCGGAAATCGAACAACGAATCTTCTCTAAATTTAAACATGACATAACATCACATAACCATTGAGCATGTGTGGGGGGGCAATCTCCTTCCATTCAAGCAAGATTGCCCTCCTAGCCATAGGAGAAATAAAAGCCAGTACCCGCAAATGAGAAGGCTCAAAAATTAAGTTCTTTCCTCAACAATACCAAATAAGGCAGTTAAAGGATTGGGCTTAAAACTAACTTTAAAAAGTACAGAAAAAGTTTGGAATACATCTTTCCAATATTTTTCAAGGCTCGAACATGACCAAAACATGTGAATTAATGAAGCCTCTCCATTATTGCATCTGTCACAGTAAGGAGATATATCTGCAATATAGCAAGAGAGCTTGTCTTTAGACATATGAGCCTTATGTACTACTTTAAATTGTAGAAGGGAATGACAAGCTCGTAATGATGAAGAATTAACTATTTCGAAAATAACCCTCCAGGTCTCATCAGATAATGAGATCTGTAAGTCCTTTTCCCAATTTTTTAAAAATTTTATCTAAAGGAGCTATTCTCAATCCCAATAACAGACCATTAATATAAGAAATTCAGCCATTTTCAAAAGGTTTCAAATTAAAAATTACAACTATTATGTTCTTATCCGAGCTAGTAGGAAATGTGTGTAATTTAGATCTTAAAAAAATCTCTAATCTGTAGATATAAAAAAAATTGGGTATTAGATAGGTTATATTTCACTGAGAGCTGTTCAAAAGAAGAAAGATTCCCTCCAACAAACAGATCCTGAAATCGTTTAATGCCTAATCTATCCCATTCTCTAAAACACAGATCGGTCGTAGATGGTCTAAAAAAAATTAGAAAAAATAGGACTGGAAAGAGAAAATCTCAATAAACCAAAATGTTTTCTAAACTGTAGCCAGATCCTCAAAGTGTGTTTAACCACCAAACTGTCAGTTAATTTATTTACAGATAAAGGAAGAGAGGATCCAAGAAGAGAAATAATAGAAAATTTGGTAACAGAATTGGCTTCCAAAAAGACCCATATTGGACAATCCTCACGATTAATATAATATAATTTACCTAAAGTTAGGTAAAGCAAAACCACCATTCTTTTTGCTATTTTGAAGGTGGGCTTTATTTAATTGAGATTTTGTGTTCTTCCATATGTAGGAAGAAAGAATCAAATCTAAAGAATCAAAAAAAGACTTGGTAATAAAAACAGGTACGGCTTGAAAGAGGTATATAAATTTAGGTAAAATATTCATTTTAATAGAATTAATTCGATCAATTAGTGATAAAGAGAGAGGTGACCAATTAGAGTGTCTTTTTCACATAATTCATTAAAGTTAAAACATTTTCTTTAAATAAATCTTTGTAATTCTTAATGATTGTTATGCCCAAATATGTAAATTGTTTTCTTACAATTTTGAAAGGAAGGTTAATATCAGTTGGTAAGGAAACAATTCACTCTTATGTAAATTCAATTTATATTCTGAAAACTGACTAAAATTAGTTAGTAAACGAAACACAGAGGGTAAAGAAGTTGTAACATTAGATATAAAAAGCAATAGATCATCAGCATAAAGCGAGACTTAATAGTACCTTAAGATACTGGTGATAGCTTTAGACTCTCGAAAGGCAATTGCTAAAGGTTCTAGCACCAAACCAAAAAGCAAAGGACTCAACATACATCCTTGTCTGGTTCCATGTTGAAGTTTATTTGGTTTAGAAGTCTGAAAATTAGTAAGGACCTGAGCAGAGGGAGATAAATAAAGTAATTTAATCCAATGAATAAAATTGGGCCCAAAATTAAATTTTTCTAAGGATTTAAATAATTAATTCCATTTGACTCGATCAAAAGCCTTCTCCGCATCTAAAGAAATCACACATTCCGTTATTTCCTTGGATGGAGAATGCATAACATTTAACAGTTGCTGTATATTAAAATGGAAATATCGATTTTTAATAGATCCTGTCTGATCATCAGATATTATAGAAGGTACAATATATTTGAGTCTATGGGCCAGAACTTTAGATAGGATCTTAGCATCAACATTGAGTAAAGAGATTGGTCTATATGAGGAGCATTCAGTGGGATTTGTATTCTTTTTAAGAATAAGCGAAATGGAAGCTTCATAAAAAGACTGGCAACCTACCGACCTTGCAAGACTCAGTGAGGGTAGAACATAAATAAGGTATAAGCAATGAGGGGAAGGACTTATAAAATTCTCCAGAGAAATTGTCAGGTCTTGGAGATTTCCCAGGATGAAATGAACGTATAGCCTCAGTAATTTCCTCCTGCGAAATAGGTTGATCCAACTGCTTTCGATCATCAACCAAAAGACCCGGAATATTTAATTGATCTAAAAAATTGTTCATTGTAGTATTAACCATATAACAATTACAGCACGGAAACAGGCCATCTCGGCCCTTCTAGTCCATGCCAAACGCTTACTCTCACCTAGTCCCACCGACCTGCACTCAGCCCATAACTCTCCATTCCTTTCCTGTCCATATACCTATCCAATTTTACTTTAAATGACAATACAGAACCTGCTTTTACCACTTCTACTAGAAGCTCATTCCACACAGCTACCACTCTCTGAGTAAAGAAGTTCCCCCTCATGTTACCCGTAAACTTTTGCCCCCTAACTCTCAACTCATGTCCTCTTGTTTGTATCTCCCCTACTCTCAATGGAAAAAGCCTATCCACATCAACTCTGTCTATCCCCCTCATAATTTTGAATACCTCTATCAAGTCCCCCCTCAACCTTCTACGCTCCAAAGAATAAAGACCTAACTTGTTCAGCCTTTCTCTGTAACTTAGGTGCTGAAACCCAGGTAACATTCTAGTAAATCTTCTCTGTACTCTCTCTATTTTGTTGACATCTTTCCTGTAATTCGATGACCAGAACTGTACACAATACTCCAAATTTGGTCTGACCAATGCCTTGTACAATTTTAACATTACATCTCAACTCCTATACTCAATGCTCTGATTTATAAAGGCCAGCATACCAAAATCTTTCTTCACCACCCTATCCACATGAGATTCCACCTTCAGGGAACTATGCACCATTATTCCTAGATCACTCTGTTCTACTACATTCCTCAATGCCCTACCATTTACCACGTATGTCCTATTTTGATTAGTCCTACCAAAATGCAGCACCTCACACTTATCAGCATTAAACTCCATCTGCCATCTTTCAGCCCACTCTTCTAACTGGCCTAAATCTCTCTGCAAGCTTTGAAAATCTACTTCATTATCCACAACGCCACCTATCTTAGTATCATCTGCATACTTACTAATCCAATTTACCACCCCATCATCCAGATCATTAATGTATATGACAAACAACATTGGACCCAGTACAGATTCCTGAGGCACACCACTAGTCACTGGCCTCCAACCTGACAAACAGTTATCCACCACTACTCTCTGGCATCTCCCATCCAGCCACTGTTGAATCCATTTTACTACTTCAATATTAATACCTAACGATTGAACCTTCCTAACTAACCTTCCATGTGGAACCTTGTCAAAGGCCTTACTGAAGTCAATATAGACAACATCCATTGCTTTACCCTCGTCAACTTTCCTAGTAATCTCTTCAAAAAATTCAATAAGATTTGTCAAACACGACCTTCCACGCACAAATCATGTTGACTGTTCCTAATCAGACCCTGTCTATCCAGATAATTATATATACCATCTCTAAGAATACTTTCCATTAATTTACCCACCACTGACATCAAACTTACAGGCCGATAATTGCTAGGTTACTCTTAGAACCCTTTTTAAACAATGGAACCACATGAGCAATTCACCAATCCTCTGGCACCATCCCCGTTTCTAATGACATTTGAAATATTTCTGTCAGAGCCCCTGCTATTTCTACACTAACTTCCCGCAAGGTCCTAGGGAATATCCTGTCAGGAACTGGAGACTTATCCACTTTTATATTCTTTAAAAGCACCAGTACTTCCTCTTCTTTAATCATCATAGTTTCCATAACTACCCTACTTGTTTCCCTTACCTTACACAATTCAATACCCTTCTCCTTAATGAATACTGAAGAAAAGAAATTATTCAAAATCTCCCCCATCTCTTTTGGCTCCACACATAGCTGTCTGATTCCGCTCTGATTCTCTAAGGGACCAATTTTATCCCTCACTATCCTTTTGCTATTAATAAAAGTGTAGAAACCCTTTGGATTTATTTTTACCTTACTTACCAAAGCAACCTCATATCTTCTTTTAGCTTTTCTAATTTCTTTCTTAAGATTCTTTTTACATTCTTTATATTCCTCGAGCACCTCACTTACTCCATGCTACCTATATTTATTGTAGATCTCTCTCTTTTTTTGAACCAAGTTTCCAATATCCCTTGAAAACCATGGCTCTCTCAAACTTTTAACCTTTCCTTTCAACCTAACAGGAACATAAAGATTCTGTACCCTCAAAATTTTACCTTTAATTGACCGCCATTTCTCTATTGCATCCTTCCCATAAAACAAATTGTCCCAATACATTCCTAAATCCTTTCACATCTCCTCAAAGTTAGCCTTTCTTCAATCAAAAATCTCAATCCTGGGTCCAGACCTATCCTTCTCCATAATTACATTGAAACTAATGGCATTGTGATCACCGGACCCGAAGTGCTCCCCAACACATACCTCCGTCACCTGACATATTTCATTCCCTAACAGAAGATCCAACACTGTCCCTTCTCTAGTCGGTACCTCTATGTATTGCTGCAAAAAACTATCCTGCACACATTTTACAAATTCCAAACCATCCAGCCCTTTTACAGAATGGGCTTCCCAGTCTATGTGTGGAAAATTAAAATCTCCCACAATCACAACCCTGTGCTTACTACAAGTATCTGCTATCTCCTTACAAATTTGCTCCTCCAATTTTCGCTCCCCATTAGGTGGTCTATAATACACCCCTATAAGTGTTACTACACCTTTCCCATTCCTCAATTCCACCCAAATAGCCTCCCTAGACAAGCCCTCTAATCTATCCTGCCAGAGCACCGCTGTAGTATTTTCTCTGACAAGCAATGCAACACCTCCCCCTCTTGCCCCTGCAATTCTATCACACCTGAAGCAACGAAATCCAGGAATGATTAGTTGCCAATCACACCCCTCCTGCAACCATGTTTCACTAATAGGTACAACATCATATTTCCAGGTATCAATCCATGCTCTAAGCTCATCCACCTTTCTTACAATGCTCCTAGCATTAAAATAAATGCATTTAAGAAATTCTCCACCTCTTATTCTCTGTTTATCCCTAACGGTGCAAACAACTTTACTATCTTTTCTTTCTTCCTTCTCCCCTACATCTTTGGTCTGAGCGCTCCCCTTCTCTATCACCTGCCTATCCTCCCTCACACACTGTCTACAAGCTTTTTCTATTTGTGAACTAACCTCCTCTCTCCTAGTCTCTTCAATTTGATTCCCACTCCCCAACCATTCTAGTTTAACTTCTCTCCAGTAGCCTTAGCAAATCTCCCCGTCAGAATATTGGTCCCCCTAGGATTCAAGTGCAACCTGTCCTTTTTGTACAGGTCACACATGCCCCAAAAGAGGTCCCAATGATCCAGAAACTTGAATCCTTGCCCCTTGCTCCAATCCCTCAGCTACGCATTTATTCTCCACCTCATTCCATTCCTACTCTCACTGTCGCGTGGCACCAGCAGTAATCCTGAGATTACTACCTTTGCGGTCCTTCTTCTCAACTCCCTTCCTAACTCCCTATATTCTTCTTTCAGGACCTCTTCCCTTTTCCTACCTGTGTCATTGGTGCCTATATGTACCACGACCTCTGGCTCTTCACCCTCCCACTTCAGTGTATCTTGGACGTGATCAGAAACATCCCAGACCCTGTCATCAGGGAGGCAAACTACCATCCGGGTCTCCTGACTGCATCCACAGAATCGCCTATCTGACCCCCTAACTATTGAGTCCCCTATTACTACTGCCATTCTCTTCCTTTCCCTACCCTTCTGAGCCACAGGGCCAGACTCTGTGTCAGAGACATGGCCACTGCCGCTTCCCTCAGGTAGGCCTCCCCCTCCCCCCCAACAGTACTCAAACAGGAGTACTTATTGTCAAGAGGTGACTCTTCCCTTTCACTCTCCTAACTGTGACCCACTTGTCTACCTCCCGTGGCACTGGTGTGACCACCTGCCTGTAACTCCTCTCTATCAACTCCTCACTCTCCCTGACCAGACGAAGTTCATCGAGCTGCAGCTCCAGTTCCCTAACACGGTCCCTTAGGAGCTGCTGCTCGGCGCACCTGGCGCAGATGTGGACGTCCGGGAGACTAGAAGACTCCAGGACCTCCCACACTGACACCGAGAACAACAAGCTACCGAGCAACAACATTCTGATATGTCTATCCATGGCCTCCTCTACTGTCAAGATGAAGCCACACTCAGGTTGGAGGAACACCACCTTATATACTGGATGGGTAGCCTCCAACCTGATGGCATGAACATTGACTTCTCTAACTTTCATTAATGCTCCTCCTCCCCTTCTTACCCCATCCCTGATATATTTAGTTTTCTTCCCCCCTCTTTTTTTTCTCTCTCTCGGCCCATCACTCTGCCTGTTTTCCATCTCCTTCTGGTGCTCCCTCCCCCTTTCTTTCTCCCTAGGCTTCCCGTCCCATGATCCTTTCCCTTCTCCAGCTCTGTATCACTTTCGCCAATCACCTTTCCGGCTCTCAGCTTCACCCCACCCCTCTGCTCTTCTCCTATCATTTTGCATTTCCCCCTCCCCCTCCTACTTTCAAATCTCTTACTATCTTTCCTTTCATTTAGTCTTGACGAAGGGTCTCGGCCCAAAAAGTTGACAGTGCTTCTCCCTATAGATGCTGCCTGGCCTGCTGTGTTCCACCAGCATTTTGTGTGTTGCTCACACTCATAATTCCCCCTTTCCTCAAATAACAGGAAAAATTGAAAACTAAACCTACCTTGCCTTGCCCGTTTCCTCCTAAGCCCGTTGAGCCAAAGCCCCTAAGCCTTCACTCTGCTCCCAGCTCACTCTGCTGCCCGCAAAGGATGATACCCGCTGTATAAGGCTGTTCCTTTTAAATCTTCCATTCTTCACTGCCCGACGTCACACGCCTGCACAGTCCCGCCTCTCTCAACCCTGATGAGAAGAAAAAATCAAAATGGCTCCTGCAGCACTCCAGTTCAGATTCTCAGACTTCCTTCTCCAAATTCTAGTATCTTTAATAGAATCAGAACTATACAATTTAGAATAAAATTCTCTAAGATTGTCATATATTTCAGAACGGTCAGTTGTCATGTCGCCATTTGTTTTGCAAATTTCTTTATTTTTCCGTTTAGCTATAAACGTCTTCAATTGATTAGCCAGTAATTTACTGGTTTTTTCTCCATGTATATAAAATTGGCTTCTATCTTTAAAAGAAGATCATATTTAGTTTTAATTTCAATATGTCTTTTGTATAATTCAGGGTCTGGTACCAGAGCATATTTCTGGTCTAACTGTTTTAATTGATTAACTAAATCAGTTCTCTCTTTATTAGCTTTTTCTTAATATATGCAGTATAGGAGATAATTTGTCCTCTGATATAGGCCTTAAAAGCGTCCCAAATGATATGACTAAAGGTCTCTTCCAACGCATTTTCTTCAGAGAAAAGAGTAATTTGATTCTTCAGGAATTTTAGAAAGTCCTTGTCAGATAATAAAGTTGAATTAAAATGGCATGATCTGTTCATATGAGTGAAACCTGGAAGATTTAAAGATAAAAATACAGGAGAGTGGTCGGATATAGCTATTTCTTTATATTCAATGGATCGAACTAATAGAATCAATTGACTATCAATAAAATAATCAATCCTACTATAGGAATGATGGACATGGGAGAAGAATGAATACTCCCTTTCTGCTGGATGAAGAAAACGCCAGACATCAACGATATCGCATTTTGTTAGAAAAGATTGAATAAATTAAGCTGATTTATTAGGCATAGCTAATTTAAAAGAAGAACAATCTAATACTGGATCTAGACAACAATTAAAATCTCCTCCCATCACTAAAGAATAAGAGCTCAAATCTGGCAAGAATGAAAAGAAACGCTCAAAAAATCCTGGGTACACATTGGCAAATACAATTAATTTATTATCTAGTTTCCTTGACACTAACAAATCGCCCATTAGGGTCAGAGACAACTTTATGCTGAACAAAAGAAATTGTATTATCTATAAAAATTGAGACTCCACGAGATTGTGCTTTGAATGAAGAATGAAATTATAAACCCTTCCACAGATTAAAAAGGCGTGAATTATCACAACTACGTACATGCGGTTCTTGTAGAAAAATAATGGGGGCCCTTAACTTTTTAATATACGCAAAGATCTTATTCCATTTTACAGGATGATTTAACCCTTTCACATTCAAACTGAATAAACTATGCATTTGAACTGAACTTTTCTTACATACCATCGTAAGACTGTATCACTTACCACCTAAGCTTGAAGAAGTTTGGGGATTTATATATTTACACCTATATATGCATAACACCATTAACTCTTGATTTAACTGGTTTAAGTTACTATATTACGTAGTCACTAATAAAATAGTGTTTTGTTAACAGCAAAACCAGACTCCAGGTGTGTTCTATTGTTGCTGATACTTTTACAGGGTTATGTGCACGTGACAAGATGTATTCCAAAAACAAAGAAATACTCAAGTGGCAAAATAGTTCAACCCAGCCTGACAGGGAAGGCAAAGCTAGTGTAAATGCAAAACAGAGGCCATGCAACAAAGCAAAGATTAATGGGAAGACAAAGGAATGGAAATCTTGTAAAACTCTACAGACAGCAACTAAAAGAATCATTAGGAAGGAAAAGATGAAATGTGAAACCAAGCTAGCAAACCACATCTAAGTGGATAGATTGTAAAAGCTTTTTCAAGTATGTAAAAAAATAAAAGAGAGATGGGAGTGGATATAGGACCGCTAGAAAATGAGACTGGAGAAATAATAATGGGATCAAGGAGATGGCAAATGAATTAAATGCGTATTTTGCATCAGTCTTCACTTTGGAAAGCACTAGCAGTGTGCCAGATGTTGAAGGGTGTGAGGGAAGAGAAATGAGTGCAGTTACTACTACAAGGGAGAAGGTGCTCAAAAAGCTGAAAGACCCAAGGGTACATAAGTCATCCGGACCAGATGAACTGCACCCTAGGGTTCTGAAAGATGTAGTGGTAGAGAATATGGAGGCATTAGAAATGATCTTTTAAAAATCATTGGACTCTGGCATAGTGCCAGAGGACTGGAAAATTGCAGATGTCACTCCACTCTTTAAGAAAGGAGGAAGGCAGCAGAAAAGAAATTATAGACCAGTTAGCCTGATCTCAGTGGTTGGGAAGAAGTTGGAGTCAATTGTTAAGGATGAGGTTATGGAGTACTTGGTGACAGAGGACAAGATAAGACTAATTCAGCATGGTTTCCTTAAGGGAAAATCTTGCCTGACAAACCCGTTGGAATTCTTTGAGGAGATTATACGCAGGGTAGGTAAAGGGCATGCAGTGGGTGATGTATATTTGGACTTTCAAAAATCCTTTGACAAGGTGCCACACATGAGGCTGACTACCAAGTTATGAGCCCATGGTATTACAGGATGGTTTTTTTAAAATATATTTTTTATTAAATTTTTAAGAGAATTACATACAATAATAGAATAATAGAGTAATGAAAATTAATATTAGCCCTCCCCCCCTTAACCCTTCCCCCTTTAACATCCCTGTCTTAAAAAAAAGAAAAAAGAAAAAAAAGAAAGAAAGAAGGATTGCCTGGATATCGGAGGATCCCCACATGCTCCATGGGGTTCAAAATAACTTTAGTATATATCTTTATTTTTTTCCCCAAATAACTAATAATCTTATCTTCAAATGACCTATATATTTAATCCTATCTTTTGTAGATGGGGTGCCAAATTTTCAAAAATATATCATATTCATTTCTTAAATTATAAGTAATTTTTTCAAGTGGAATGCAGCTATAATTTCATTATTCCAACGGTCCATAGTTAAGTATGAATCTGATTTCCAAGTAACTGCAATAGCTTTTTTGGCTACTGCCAATGCAATTTTTTTTTAAAAATTCTGATATTTATTCAGTTTAGGTTTTGGTATTATCCCTTCAATATCGCCTAATAAAAATAATGTTGGGCTATGTGGAAGTTGTATTCCAATAACTTGTTCCAGTAAAAGTCTTAGATTTAAATCTAAATTGCTGGGATGGTTAGAGCATTGGCTGATTGGTAGGAGGCTGGGAGTGGGAATAAAAGGATCCTTTTCTGGTTGACTACCAGTGACTAGTGGTGTTCCATAGGGTTTGGTGTTGGGACTGCTTTTTATGCTGTATATCAATGATTTAGATGATGGAGTAGATGGCTTTGTTGCCCAGTTTGCAAATGATAAGAAGATTGGTGGAGGGGCAGGTAGTGTTGAGGAAATAGGTAGGCTGCAGAAGGTCAGACAAATTAGGAGAATGGGCCAGAGAATGACAAATGAAATACAATGTTGGAAAATACCTGGACATGCACCTTGGTAATAGAAATAGATGAGTGGACTATTTTTCTAAATGGGGGGTAAAATCCAATATTCTGAGATGCGAAGGAACCTTGGAGTCCTTGTGTAGAACACCCAAAAGGTTAACTTGCAGCTAGAGTCGGTGGTGAGGAAGGCAAATGCAATGTTGGCATTAATTTCAAAAGGTCTAGAATACAAGAACAGGGATGTGATGCTGAGGGTTTATAAGGCTCTAGTGAGTCCTCACCTTGAGCATTGTGAACAGTGTTGGGCTCCTCATCTAAGAAAAGATGTGCTGGCAATGGAGAGTGTTGAGAGGAAGTTCACAAGGATAATCCAGGAATGAAAGGGTTATCATACGAGGAATGTTTGATAGCTCTTCGTCTGTACTCGCTGGAATTTAGAAGGATGAGGGGGAGATCTCATTGAAACCTTTCAAATGGTGAAAGGCCAAGTCAGAAGATGTGGAAAGGGTGTTTCCTAAGGTGGGGGAATCTAGGACAAGAGAGCACAGCCTCAGGATAGAGGGGTATCAATTTAAAATAGGTGCAGAGAAATTTCTTTAGCCAGTGGGTAGTGAATTTGTGGAATTTATTACCACAGGCAACTGTGGAGGCCAGGTCGTTGCGTGCATTTAAGGCAGAGCTTGATTGATTTTTGGTTGGACATGCCATGGAAGGTTACGGGGAAAAGAGCAGGGAGTGGGTCTGAGGAGAGGAGAAAAGTATTAGCCATGATTGAATGGAGAAGCAGACTTGATGGTCCAAATGGTTTAATTCTGCTCCTGTGTCTTATCGTCTCACAGGTGATCCCATTGGGAAAGATATACTGACCATGGAGATCTTGGCTTCTATGGATCAATGCAGGAAAATAATGGAAAAAAAGCTGAACTTGTTTTACACAAAGGATGGGTGTACAAGGAAGACTCTACGAAGTCTTGGTCAGATAATGCATTGGCAACAGTTATGGGCATCATAGCTCAGGAAGCACATGATGCTCTTGGAGGGAGTGAGATGTCGAATAATGCTACATTTGAAAGTTAAGGTCTGAGGAGAAGGTGCATAAAGTTCAGTGCTATGATTTGGAACTTTGAAAGCTCAGGATGATTTAATCTTTTAGAAAGTGTTAAGTGGAACCGATTGGATGGTTGGAGAGAAATATTTTCTACTCATTGGCGAGTCTAGGACTAGAGAGATTGGTCTAGCTAGTAGAGGATTTCTGAAGGGCTAGTATCCTTACTCTACAAATGCCAGTGGCTGAAAGATGTCATTTAACTGAAATTGATAAACTACTGTCAAAGGCATTGAAATACATATATATTATGAAATGGCCTCTACTTGTTCTACATAACTACATCTAAGGTTAAAGTGCCTGAGGAATTAAATGGTTTCTGTGTTTGAGAATGAGTGCTTTTGGAGCATTGTACCACTGTGTAGGATTGTACACATTAACCACCGAATTCCTATTTAAGTTGGAGCAACTGTAGAAACCGTTACTAGCGTTTAACACAAAACATCCAAATTCCTTTGTCCACAGATGCTACTTGACCTCTGAGTTTCTTTGGCAGATTGTTTGTTCCACTAGTCTTTAAGATTCTGTGTGTGACCAGCACTGTCATTTGATACTGTAGCCATTTGTGACAGGTATATTGCACCAGGACTGGATGGCATCCCATAATACTGGAAGAAGTAAGTGAGGCGATTGCTGGAACTTTGACAAGGATCTTTGGGTCCTCATTTGCAACAACTGAGGTCCTAGAAAACTGAAGAGTAGCAAGTGTTGTACCTCTGCTTAAGAAGGAAATTAAGAATAATCCATGTGATTATGGGCTTTGTATTAGTGGTAGGGAAGCTATTGGAGAGGATGCTAAGGATTAGGGATCCATGTGCATTTGGATAGACACGGCCTGCTTAGGAACAGTCAGCATAACAGTCATACCTTAACAACTTTTTTGAGGATGTGACAAAGGAGCTTGATGAGGGTAAGGCAGTGGATGTTGTCTTAGTGATTTTAGTAAGTCATTTGATAATGTCCCTCATGGTAAGTTGATTCAAAGCATAAAGGTGCATGGCATCCAGGGTGAATTGCAAGGTTGGTTTTGAAACTGCCTTACCTGTAGAAGATAGACAGTAGCAGTGAAAGGTTGTTATTCTGGCTGGACGTCCGTGACCAGTGGTGTTCTTCGATGATCAGTGTTGTGACCTTTGTTGTTTGTGATATACTGCACAGTCAGTGGCTAATGTCTGTCTGTCTTTCTCTTTGTCTGTGTGTGTGTGTCTCTCTCTGCTTTGTAGTCATACCACCTGTCTCTGTGTCTCTAAACTTCTACCTGACTAGAAGGGTTTGACACCCTCCTGGATCAAGCAGCCCAGTACATTGTTATGTCTGCATCTCAGATTCCAACTCAGCATCAGAACTGAACTTTCTTTAGGAACTGCACCCCTGATAATTGTAGAAAGCAAGAATTTAACAAACCCCCACCCTTCCTATTAAATTATATAGTTTGCTGGAGGAACTCTGGGATGAGCAGAATCTGATGGGGTAAAGGAATTGTCAGCATTTTTGGTCAAAACCCTGAATTCACAGTGGGTGAATAGTAAATATTATCTTCCTGCTACTGATGCAGATAATGCTAAACCCGGTGAATTTCTTCCCCAGATTCTAGCATTCGTAGCCTCTTAGTTGTATTTTGATGATAATCTTTATTGTATATTTAGTTCTGTCATTAGTAGATTTCTCTGAGTTATTGATCTAATAAAATATTAGCAGTTATAGAAACTGCCTCAGCAAAAAACTTAGCAAGATTTCAAAGATTAGCTTTACTTGTCCATGTACATTGAAGCATTCAGTGAAATGTGTTGTTTGCATCAATGTGTCTGTTATTGCAATAGGTAAATGACAACTATTATAAAAGTATAAATAATTCAGATTCTGTTGTATTTAATTAATTAGTATGGCAATGTGGCATTGGAGCTCAGTTATTTTTGTTATCCTTAAGGGGCTAAGAATGGCAAGCAATCCTGATTCTTAACAATCATTTATTTTAAAGTTTAAACAAACATACAAATACTAAGCAAACTAAGTGAAGAGCTGGCAAACAAAACAGAGATTCAATGAAAAGCAAAGAAGCCGAGGATAAAAAAGAAAAAGGCAAAGAGAAGAACAATGGCACCATTGAAAATTCCATCAACTTTACAGTGAGGATGAGAAAATTCCTTAGATAAAAATAAACCAATCAGTGGTTGCACAATTACATCACGTGGATAATGTTGCTAACACTTAACCAATGAAAAATTAAAAGGTGTGGGTAACTCCTATACCACTTTCTGCCAGTAAGTGGAGACGAACCACCATATATTCTGTGAAAAATACACGAGTTCGTTAAAAAAGTACAAATCATGATTAAACTACGACTTTAGTCTTACTTTTTATAAGATATTAGATGAATTAATGTATTAAAAACCAGTGGTTTCCAACAGCGGAAACCCCATATATTTGTCTAATCTAGCTATGTTCAGAATAATCAGTTTGCTTATCACTCAGTTCGGTCAATGGCATGTTTAGTCTGCCACTCATCAAGATCATGGCGGATAATCCACCTCACTTCCATTTTCCGTTCTAATTCTCACATATTCTTGGATTACAAACATCTGTAATTATTTGCATTTCTCTGAGGGAAATTGATTCCCAAGACTAGCAGTCTTTTAGTATGTGGGTCCGGCACGAGTGCAGTTATGAAAAAAACATGGCAGCACCTCTTACTTCCTTTGGAGTTTGTGAAGGTTCAGCATGACATCTAAAACTTTGACAAACTTCTAAAGATGTGTGGTGGAGAGCATATTGACTGGATGCATCACTGCCTGATATGGAAACACCAATCCCCTTGAATGGAAAACCTTACAAAAAGTTGTGGATATGGCCCAGTCCATTACAGGTAAAGCCCTTCCCACCATTGAGCACATCTACATGAAGCATTGTCACAAGGAAGCAACATCCATCATCAGGGACCCCCACCCCCCAGGTAAAGCTTTTTTCCTCTCTGCTGCTATCAGGAAGAAGGTACAGGAACCTCAAGACTCACACCAAAAGGTTCAGGAAGTTGCTACTCTTAAACCATCAGGCTCTTAAACCAAAGAGGATAACTTCTCTCAACTTAACTTACCCCATCACTGAAATGTTCCACAACCCATGGACTCACTTTCAAGGACTCATCTTATGTTCTTGATATTTATTGTTTATTTATTTATTATTATTATTTATTTCTTTTTGTATTTGCACAGTTGTACTTTGCACATTGGTTGAACACCCAGTTGGTGTGGTCTTTCATTGATTCATTGATGGCTATTGTTCTGTTATGGATTTACTGAGTATGCCCACAAGAAAATTAATCTCAGGATTGTATATGCTGACATCTGTGTACTTTAATAATAAATTTACTTTGAAAACTAGCCCATTTCCCAGTTCTGACAAAGGTTTTTGGCCCAGAAATATTAACTGGCCTGTCTTTTCACAATCACTGTCTGACTTGCTGAATGTTTCCGGCATTTTCTGTTTTTATTTCAAATTTTCAACAGCTTTCCATTGAGATTATCCAGAATTTTGTTGCCTCCATCCCTGCCTCCTGAGCCTCACTCACCTCTCACCTATGCTCATCAGCTGCACCAGCTTTCAGTTTTGCTAATGCTTCAGATTTAACATTTTTCATCTCTTTTAGTCCCTCAAATTATTTTGATGAGTTGTGTTTATAAATCATTTTTTTACTGTATCAGTTCATCTTGGTGTTAATGAGCTTGCCTGGCGTGTTTGGGCATAACCTCTGGAAATCCCTTCCTAAACCTTTTTGTTTCCTGTCATTAAGATGCTCTTTATTGTCTAACTTTGAGCAGTGTTTGGCTGTCTCTTCTCTACATAGCTAATTGTTAGATTTAATCTGATTATATTACTGTGATTACATTACAGTGAGTAATTGATACCTGGAACACACTAGTGGAGGAAGTGGTTACATTTGCTATATTCACTTAGAAAGGCAAAGCATAAAAGGATTATGTACTAATGCAGGCAAATGGGATCAGTGTAGATATGCAGAAAGGTCTGCAAGGACATGATGGGCCATTTCAGTGCTGTTCAGCTCAATGTTTAAGTGCATGTGTTGTTATTGCGGTGTGTAGGTGTCATAAGCACCAGAATGCTCTCTATGGCAAAAATGTGTTCTTTTGCTGTAGTGAACATTCCAGTGCTGAAGTGGATTGCATTAATGTCTTAGTGGTACATGTGCATAGGTGCTACTTAAAACACAGTGGAGGAAGTGGTCAGACTGACCCATAGATAGGCATGAGTAAAATTCTGGAAAATATCATGTGACCTAAGCATGTGAGTAGCCTAAGATTATATTGTAGTTCAATAGGTTGGAGGGTTTTATACCCCAGTCCTGCAATATCAAGAAAAGCAGAGATTAACTAAATGGTGTGCACTCAAGTCATGACTCAACCCTACATTCCTGTTTAATCCCCATATTCCTTAATTCTCTTCAAATCCAAAAGTCTAAAGCTTGGCTATGAAAACACACACACATTTCATACTTCATTGCACACTTGATTTAATGTAGATCAATGTGGCATGCTAGAAATTGTATTATAAAAAAACAATGTACTAGTGATGTTATTTCTTCACTCCTACTTCCTCAGGTTTGGAAAGCGTGGACCATTATCCAATATTGGTAGCTGTGACAGGAATTCTTGTCCGCATCCTAGTTGACTCTGATGCTCAGGGGTAAGAAACTGTTTGCTAAGTGTTGAATAGAAGGATTGTTAGGCTATAATATAATGATTTATGTACAAACGTTTGTATATTGGCTGTCACTTGGTTAGACAGTGTATTTGATGTGGGAAATTACAAAATGCTAGTTTTAACAGAGTAAAGTATCTTTTTGGAGGTACATTTTACACCGTGATATAATGTTAGATAAATATTAGTGTGCATGATTGAAAGAAAGTTTTGACCATTTTTCTTAGTTCTTTATTCAAGCATGATAACAAAACAGTCTGTGAAGTTTTGGTTAAAGAACCATTTGGATAACTTGAATTGTGTCAGTTCTCAGGTTTGGATTTATTGTTCACAGTATATGGTTAGAATTAATTCTAAAGATCGATCCAAACTTCAGAGCTGCACAGAACCCCAATAAAAGCAATGTTAAGTTCAGCTATATTCCTCCATTTTAACTGGCTACAAAACTTGTTAGAATCACAGAAACATTACAACACTGAAAGACACCAGTCAGCCCAGCAGGTTCATACCAGCTTTGCCAGGGCATCTCGTCAGTCTAATTTACCTGCTCTACTTTAATACTTTGTCCCTCATGATTTTATCTGTTCCTTTTTGTAAGCCTCAATTTAATAGATACCCTCCACATTTTCAGAATTCTAGATCATAACTACCTGCTGTGTCATGGAGATTTTATTCTTGTTAGCCTGGATCTTTAGCAGTTATTTTAAATCTGTATCCTTGGCCTTTTACAAATGGGAACAGTTCCTGTCTCTTTTTGCGTACTTAAACCCATCATGGTATTGTCTTCCTAACCTGCTCAGCTTTAAGAACAATATAAGCCTTGTTCTTGCAATTGACATTGATTATCTCTCTGTTCATATTCTCTGGGATTTTATATTCCTTTTTACATGGTGATGAGTAAAATGGGATGTTAAACTCTTGTTTTATAAAGTTTCTAAGTAACTTTTTTGCCTTTCACGAGGCTACAGTTATTGCTGAGATTTTTTTTAAATTCAAGGTCTTTTTTTTTATTTAGTTTAAGTTCCCTGGCTACCTTAAATTGCCAATGGAACAATAGTCCAGAACTCTGGCTGCTTGTCTGGTAAGAACCCACACCATTGTTTATCTCTTACCAGTTTGAGAAGTAGCCATTTGCAATGGTTCTCTGCTTACAATCCTTGAGCCAACCTCTTACCAATGCCATCAGTGATTCTTCACTTCCATCAGTTTCAGTTTTAGAACAACCTCTTTTGAGAGATGTTTTTGGATGCCACTTGAAAGTTAATTCTGTGATATTTACTGCATTATACTCATTAGCCTCCTTCATTACTTTGTCAATAAATTCAACTAAGTTAGTCAAACACGGTTCTCTGTTCTCCGTTAATAATTCACACCTCTCCAAATTACTGTTATTTTTCTTCTTGTTGGTTATTATTTGTAAAAGCTGATGTATTCGTGAAGTTAAGTGACCAGCCTGCACCTGTTGAGTTTATTTATGTCGTCGTGAACGAAATTGTAATGTTTCCCATTCAACCATGTTTGGTACCAACCCTGTCCCTAGTGAAGACTCCAAGATTCTACACAATATTTTTGAAATATCCATCTGCAGTTGATTGGCAAAGTGCGATGCATCCAAACTTGACCATGTGATTTTTCATATCTAAGTATAGTCAGTTTTCTGGTACTTCCTCCCAATCAATGTTGATCCCATCTATGCTAAGACTGTAGCAGCAATGCCTTTTTTGACCAAGGTAGATACAGATTAAGCATTTTATGTTTCAGCTATGCCTTCTGAAGGTGGTGAATCTGTTGAATTCATTGCCACAGACAGCTGTGGAGGCCAAGTCATTGGGTATATTTAAAGTAGAGGTTAATAGGTTTTTGATTAGTCAGAGCACCAAAAGTTGTAGGGGAAAAGCAGGAGAATGGAATTGACAGGGATAATAAATCAGCCATGATTGGATGGCAGAGCGGATTGATGGACGGAATGGCCTGATTGTGTTCTTTATTATGTGGTTTTATGGTCTTCTGCCTCATGTTAACTGTCAGTCAGTTCTTATACCTGCATCTAACAGCTGACTTCCTGACCTCTGTGGGGCGTGAAGCAAACTGCAAAGATGTAGGTGAATATTAATATATAAAAGTTCACAGATCCATTTCAACACTGCACTGAGACTAACAGTGGGTTTTGAGGGCTGCAAGAGCATTCATGCATGAGGTTCAAGATAGCTCTGCAGAAATATAGAGAAGCAAAAACACCACAATAAGAAACAACAGATGAAGGTGGAGGGGGGAAAATATAGCATTACCAGCCCAGCAGTCCCTGGGTGTTCTGCGCAGAAACAGAATTCTGCTAATTGAGGCTGAGAAACCAATTCATGAAATGGCTAATGGGCTGCACTCTCTCTGTGAATGGAAGGAGCGGCACAGCTGGTAGAACAATTCAAGTGATCTTGGTTTAAAACTGACCTTTGGCGTTGTCCTTCTGGACTCTGCCTGCTCCATCTTCCATCTTCCTGCAGCTGTTCTGACTGTGAGGAGCAATAGGTTACCAGGGGAAGAGTTAGCAGCGAATAGGAGGGTTCTGTCAGCTGGCATAGATTTAATGGGACAAATTGACCTCCTCTGTTGTATGGAAACAGTGCAAAACTGATGGCAGTGTAACGACACAGATACATCATTGCAGGAAGGGGAGAGACTCGTGAAGAGAATGATCTCTTGTGGTCTAGAAACACTTTGTAGCAAATCCTCCCAGGAAAGTATTAACAGCACATGCCTTTCTCAAAGGAGAAAATCAGCAAGCAAACACTGGGAGACCATAAAAACAGGCCCGGAGCCATCAGTTTCCATTACATGCTGGTTTATTTATTGGAGTAGAACAGTAGATTTAATGACTGAATGCTCTCTCATGAGAGCATTGTGAAACACTCTTCCCAGTTTTCCATTTTTATACTTGAATGTCATTTCATGCTGAAGTGATTTCCTTGTCCTGAGGTTAGTGGCGCTGCCATGAATTGTTCTGACAGCTAAATGCCTCACACATCCCAAGGCATTATCAGAGTAACTTTGGACTCTATCATGTCACATTGTGGGGTGTTGTAAAGTGGTAGTGCTGCTGCATCACAAATCTGGTGACCTAGGTTCAAATCTGATCTCTGGTGAAGTCTGTGTGAAGTTTGCACATTCTCCATTAGTTCCTCTGGGCCCTCTGCTTTCCTCCCAGGTTAATTGGTTACTGTAAATTGTCCCTAGTGTGTAGGTGAGTGGTAGATTTGGCAGAGTTGATGGGAATTTGGAAAATAAATGGGATAGATGTAAATGTGTAGTTGGTGGTCAGCGTAAGCTCAATGGGCCAAAGGGCCTGTTTCCTCACTGTATGATTCTATGACATACTCTCAATTTGCATTTATTTATTTTCCAAATCTTCTCCCTTATTCACTGTTTTGGATATATCTCTGGACATACTACTGCACACAGTGCTGAATGCACCATTGAATATATGTAAAAATTTTGTCCAGTCAGCTGAACAGGATCTCGCAGCAAAGGTGACATATATGGGGCTGTCTTCAGAATAATTAACATACCAAACTCTATTTGCTGCCTTTGGTTTACCAGCCTGTAGTATGGGTCTGATTGTGCTTGGCCTGCACGTGGCATTGCCCGCACTAACCTGCAGCCATGTAGTACCCAGTCTGCTGAGGTCTTGCTGCCGGACTTAAAGATAAAGATTAGCTTTATTTGTAACAAGCACATTGAAACATACAGTGAAATTTATCATTGCATGAAATCAAAACAAAGATTCTGCTGAGCAGCCCACAAGTGGTTCCACGCTTCCAGCATGTCCAAAACTCACTATCCTTAATCCTATGTCTTTGGAATGTGGGAGGAAACCGGAGTGAGAGCCTGAAGGAAACTCACACAGTTATGAGAAGAACATATAAACTCCTAACAAATAATGGCAGCAATTGAATCCTGATCTTACAGCTGGCTCTGAAATAGCATTACACTAACAATCTGGCTCAATCATCAGGGTTTTCCCTAGACTACCTGGCTGCCTGGAGAAGTGTGCTGTTAGAGTGCTGCTTCTGAACAACTTCAAAGATTGGAGGTGCTTAAAGAAAATTAAAATGCACTTAAATAATTAAAAATGTTCATAATTACTTTAAAATTAAAGTATAATAAATTTATATAAAATACTATTACCTTTTGCAAAGTAATTGAAAACTTTAAAATTAATTTAGGAATGAAAAAGATAACTAATCTGTCTAACATCACATCCCTCCTTAAAGAAGGGTGAAAAGTACATTCCTGTGGTCAGCATAATGATATGGAAACATCAATGCTGAGGAACAGAAAATTCTGCAGAAAGTGGTGGATAAAGTCCAATCCAACAAAGCCCTCCCAATCATTGATTACATTTACAAGGAGCGCTGCCACAAGAAAGCAGCATTTATTATCAAGAATCCCCCATCATCTAGGCCATGCTCTTTTCTTATTGCTACCATTAGGCAGGAGTTACAGGAGCCTTAGGTCCCACACCATTGTGGTTGGCAGCTCATCAAGGAAAAGGAGAACTCTGATCTCAAACCTCTGTTGCCTTGTGGCTATACTCACTCATGAGGAAAGCTTCAAGAGTAAGAGGAAAAATCTGGAGATGGAACCCTAAGATGAGTTCAACACTGACTGACATCTCCTGCTCACTACTGGTGCCAAACTGTATCAATCTCTGCCATTCCTTTGAACTCAACCTCTGCATAGTGGAGAGAGCCTGCTGTATGGGCAACAGCTTGCTCTCCATATTGTACTGCCCTGGCTTGCATATCAACTTTGTCAACTAGCTCACAACATCCATGGTCAACCCCAATCTGTGGAGGGCCACCATGATTATCTTACAGCCATCAAACTCCTGAACCAGTGTGATAACTTCACTCACCTCAACTCTGAGCTGATTCCACAACTTCTGAACTGACTCACTTTCAAAGGCTCTACAGCTCTGGTTCTCAGTGTTGTTTATTTACTATTTCTATGATTTGTCATCTTTTGCACATTGATTGTCAATCTTTGTAACGTATGCTTCTTCCTAAATTCTATTGTATTTCTTATTTTCCTGTAAATGCCTGCAAGAAAATGAATCTCAAGGTAGTATATGGTGACATACATATATATATATATATATACTTTAATAATAAATTTACTTCAAACTTTGAATGTTGAGGAATCAGCTGTAAAGTGTATTTGTTGGGTGTGGAGGGAGGGTAGCTTTTAAAGTGATCCAGAGAATGATGGTCAAACTAGCTGCTTTGCCCTGAGTCTCTCACAGCTTCTTGTGTGTACAGACAGTCCCCAGGTTACGTACAGTTCCATTCCTGAATCTGTCTTTGTCGGATTTGTGCGAAGCCGGAACAAGTACATCCAGTATTATTTAGCGTCAGTTAGTCAAATGTTTGTCTTAGTATATAGTATATATTTTACCTTTCTATGCATATAAAACACTTAAGAAACGTATGTATTCCAATAATTAAACCACAGCGTTGCTTAGTAATAATTGTAGCTTTCATCGGGGCAGGGCCTTTCACATGCTCCATTATTCTCACTTTATCCTTTATCCTTTAAAATTGTTCTGATCGTTGACCGACTGTAGCCTAATGCTTTTCCAATGACCAATGGCGTTTCACCTCTTTCCAAACACTTTGTTATTTCCACTTAATTTTCAATCGTGATCGCTTCCTGTCAATGGAACTGAAACACTGCGGGCGGCGGGTCCCGAGCTCTGCCGGCTCCCAAGGTCCGCTGGGTCCTAAGGACCACCGCACTGAGACAGGCTAAATAGGACAAGTGGGGGCTGTGCTGGGTTTGGGTATTTGATCCTCTTCAATATTCCGCGTGGGAGTTTAAACTGGAGGTGGCAGTGTTTCTTTTTATGAGGTCAAGTTGCGAGCTCAACATCAATCCAGCACGGATGGTACGAGAGTCACTGGATCGACATCAACCCGGCACAGGAGCGGTCTGTCACTGAATCGAAGTCGGGAACCTCCGTTCTCCAGCACGGCGCTGATCTCACTGCGCCACCAGCCGACCCGAACTGGGGTGGGGGGGGAGGGTGTCAAGGTGAATCTTACCAAGAATAATTTCAGCCAAATACAAAGTTAAACACTCAACACAGTGTCAATGGCAACAACTTAAAATGGTGGACGGCGTCGCAATCCAACTTAAAATGGCAAATGGCGTTCTCCTTCCTCGGTTCGTAAGTACGAGTTGTCCATAAGTCGGACATTCGTAACTCGGGGACTACCTGTAGTTGGAACTGTACTGCTCAAGCAAGTGTTTTGGGGATATTTCACTGCACTCCTGCTGTATGCCTTGGTGATAAATAGGCTTTGGGATTCCAAAGATGAGAATGCACATCTGCTCCACTCTTATCATTGTATCTGAGCAGCAGTACATGTTATTTTATGGTTGATGTTTTGGGAGTCAGCTGGACAGAGGAGAATCTAAGGAAATCACCATTCACTACCTTGATAGGACTTTTGAGTGCTAAATGAAGGCAGAAATAGTTGCAGCTATCTTTAGCTAGTAATGCAAAATGGTTAAATCATTTTGTCCATCTAGAGAAAATATCTATGAAGGTTCTCAATCATCCAGGTCATTGTATCTCAAGCAGTAGTAAATCAAGGCAACTGGACTTGCTGTGTTGTCTAGAAGACAATTCGCCACTCAACCGAGAGGCTTCTTCAACTCTGATCCATGATGGGTAGTTTTCCAGCTTACAAACCCTGTGAGTTGTTTAAAGGTATTGCAATCACATCAGGGTCGTTAAGAGTCATAGAGGAAGATGAGGGTCATGTAGTCTTACCTTTGCATGAATGGAGCTGTGAACTGTAGTGGAAATGCAGGGGTAGAGGTGTTAGAACCACATTGTAAGTAGCTGATCGGTGGTGTCTCTGTTCAGGGATGGGTTTTCCAGTTTGACAAAGATGGCTACTTTAACCCATCTTTCAAACTACCGGTTCTCCTGTCCAAAAAATGCACATAGTTATCATTAAAGGAGTGAGGTGCAAGATCAATCTCACCCTTTCCTTCTTACATATCCCTCCATTTTTCTGTCATCTGTGTGCCTATCTAAGAGTTTATTAAATGTCCCTAATGTATCTGCCTCTACCACCTCTCCATGCACTTACCACTCTGTAGAAAATAAAATTACCTCTGACATCCTCCATACTTCTCTCCAGTCACCTTAAAATTATGCCCTCTTGTATGAGCCATTTCCACTCTGGAAGAAAGTGTCTGGCTGTCTCCTCAATCTACACCTCTTATCATCTTGCACAAAAAGAGCAGAAGCTAGACATATTTGATACTAGGGACTGCATTGAAAAAAGCAGTAATTAAAGCTTATATAAAGAACCTCCTTCACATTATCAGGAGCCAGCTGCATAAACAGTGACAAGTGCTGCATAAGAATTCTAGCTGCAATGTCATTGGGAGAGGAGTAATACCACAAGGTTGTGAGTGAGAGTACATGTGACAGTGAATCTTGTTGTAATTCATCCACAGATGTTCAGCACAGATGAGGGTATGCTCCACAATTGAAATTACATCAGAGGCTCTCATCTTAATTTATACAGCAGTGTTGATACATTTCCCATCAATGATATCCTGATGAAGGGTCCCGGCCTGAAACATTGTGATTTTATTCCCCTCCAAAGATGCTGCCTGACCTGCTGAGTTCCTCCAATGTTTTGTGTGCGTTGCTCTCACTTTTGATTGTTATTTACAGATTTTTCACTGTTTAACAATTGTATACATGCTCCAGGGTGTTAAGTTAAACTCTCCTTTCAGATTTATCATTTTATTAAGTTTTGGGATATGCAGATAACCATAACCATGACCAACCAACTAGCACACTGAGCAAACAATAAATAAGAATCTTTTTCTCATGTTTTGTTTTTGTGGAGAGAGAGGCAGCATCCTGGAAAGGTTTGCTCTGTCACTTCAGTAGCACACAAACTTACTCCATTGACCTGGGGTGAAGAGGCAAATGACCATCGTACTGGAGCTGTCAGTCAGCTGGGAACTTTCAATGAGAGACTCATCTGCCCCTTTCGTCACTTACCTATTGCTGCAGGACTTTATTCGTCAACAGCTGAGACTTTACAATAAGTAGATTTAAGTCCCACACTCTGTTTCCTTACAAATTAGTGCACACAATCACTTGAGATTGTAAGTGTATGCTGATGAGCTCAGGTGCAGACTGTTGGCAGCTGGAACTGCACTTGAGAAATTGTCACGGTGACTTGCAAATGCTGCCTGTGTTTTACTGACAGTGAATCTCCTGTGTCTCTGGCTCGAGCACACTCCTTCCAGCAAGACAGTGAGACTGCCTGACCTACAGCAGGGACAATTCTTGAAGCATCCAGATGTGTTTGTGCACAATGGCTGTGTGTGCGATGATTTTCACAATCTTAATGCTCCCAAAACAGGCACTGTATTCCAAGGTTTGTCACAGAAATGGATTACTTGGTGAGCAGAGGAAAAGGTTCAAGAATGTGCTTAAAAAAATTAAACATATCTCATTGAAATTGCTGTTCTGACAGGAATACAAAGTCATTAGAGTGGTAGATGTGGCTTCCTTTTTAAACACAAATGCATTAAGTCTTGTAAGGCAATCAAAGACTCAGAGGTTTTTTTCTCCATTAATAGTGCATGTATAGATATAGAGCCTGGACTCAAAATTCATGAAAATAAGCAAATTATTAAATTCAAGCCCCAAAACATCTGATTGCATGGCACTGAAGAAATGCAGAATGGAGGTGAAAATTAGCTTAACCTAGAGTGGAGCACTGAAGTGACTCTTCCTGGGTCACATCACAGCACACTGCAAGCATGTTCTGGGACTTCCTGTCAGAATTTAGATTTTCAGCACCAAAAAGACAAACAGTACTTACCACAATCGTGCTGATATGTTTTAATTTTAAGCTACATTGGTCCAGAAATGTGTGGTTGGTGATCGCCCGTGGACCTGAATCGGAATCAGGTGTATATTATAGAACTTGTAATTTTGTGGCAGCAGTACAGTGAAATGCATCAAAACTACTAAAAGTTGCAATAACAAGCGTGTATAAAGGAATAGTGGAAAAAGAGAGTAAAATAATGAAGTAGCTTTCATGGACCGTTCAGAAATCTGATGGCAGAGTGGATGAAGCTGGTCCAAAATCATTGACTTTGGATCTTCAGGCTCCTGTACCTCACTCCCAATGACAGGAATGGGAAGAGAGCATAAGCTGGATGGTGCTTTTTAAGATTTAGGGTTGAACTGTGTGTTTTATCCTTTATCTGATAAACAACAAGGTTAGGATCAGTGAATATTGGTAATAGTTAATGAGAAACAACCAAATAGTTGTGCTCTGTACTAATCAAGAAATTAGATGTGCATGTTTCAGATGTAAGCTTGGTTGTAAAGGGCAATTTAAATAACTACATTTAGTTATAAAGAGTGTTCCTTATAAATATTATGCAGAACTTTAATGTACATATAGACTGGACAAATCAAATTAGTAGTATAATGAAATTCAAATTAATTGAATATATTTCTGGTTATTTTCTGATAAATTTGTTAAGGAGCCAAGTAGGGAAGATCTTGTGCAGTGAGAAAGGTTCAGTTGATGATCTGGAAACACAGGAGACTGCAGATGCTGGAGCCTGAAGCAATCCACAAAACGCTATGGAGCGAAATGGACAGTCGACATTTCAAGCAGACCAGATAAAGGTTCTTGGCTCAAAACATTGCCTGTCTATTCCCCTCCATAGATGCTGCATTTCCTACTGAGTTCTCTGCATTTTTGTGTGTCAATTGTTGCTTTTGAAAAGAATAATCAAAATATTATAGAATTTTGCATTAAGTTTGAGGTGATGTAGTTCAATCTGGAACTAAAAGAAAACTGAAGGCATGAGAGGAACATTGTTGGTTGATTGGACAAATATTTACAGATAAATTTGTGGACAGACAATGCCTAGATTTTAAAGCAATATTAATTTCCAGTTAAGATCTAATAAGTCAAAGCACTAAAAACCAACAGGACAGGTGGTCAATCCATGACTGAGTTCTAAATCAAAGGATGAGGATTATACAGTTACCAAAAATCACAGTGGATGAGGAAAATTTTAGAACTCTGTAAGTGAGACCAGGAAATTGACAAAAGGAAAGGTGGAATATAAGACTATGTTAAGAAACAAAACAAAACATGCTACGAGAGTCTCAATAGCTATATAAAGAGGAAACAACAATGCCATGTGAAATGTGAATGCCTTAATGACAGAGCCAGGAAGGATTCATTATGGAATGAGGAAATGGCAACTACCTTGTGTCTGTCTTCATAGAAGACACGAAAGTGTCAGATAATCAAAAGTTTAGAGGGAATAAGGAAGAAGCACTGGTAAACTAAATAGTACTCTGGAAGTAGATAAGACTAAAAGCCAACAATTCCGATAATGGCATGCATCCCAAAGTTTTGACTTTATAGTTAGAAATACACCCAATGGCCACCTTTTTAGGTATCACTTCAAGGTTTGACATGTTGTGCTTTAAGCAATGCTCTTCTGCACCCACTGTTGTAACACTTGGTTATTTGAGTTACTGACAGCATGAACTAAGCTAGCCATTCTCCTCTGACTTCTCATTAACAAGGTGAGTTTGCCCATAGAACTGCCCCCACTGGGTGTTTGTTTTTTGTTTTTTGCACAATTCTCTGTAAACTCTAGAGACTGTTGTGTGTGAAAATCCCAGGGGATCAGTTTCTAAGATAGTCAAACCACCCTGTCTTGGCAACAATGATCATTCCACAGTTAAAGTCACATAGATCACATTTCTTCCCCAATATGATTTTTGGTTGAAACAACAACAACTGAATCTCTTGACCATGTCTGCATGCTTTTATGAACTGTATTGGTGCCACATGATTGGCTGATTAGATATTTGTAATAAGGAGAAGGTGTACAGGTGTAGCTAATAAAGTGGCCACTGAATATATAGCAAACACTGTGGACATCAGCTTCTAAAATTCTAGACATTCTGAGATAGTTTCTACAAATCGAAGGGCAACAAATGTAACCTACCCTTGAAGAAAAAAAAGAGGAAACCTGTCAGCCTAATGTCAATGGTGAGGAAAATGCTGTAATCTGTAATGAAGGATTTATAACAGAACCCTTTGAAATGAGTTGAACAGAGTCAGCATGAACTTACGGAATAAAATCATATTTGACAGATCTTCTGGAACTCTTTGAGGATGTAATGAGTAGTCTTGACAAGGGGCTACATAGAAAGGATGTATTTTGATTTTCAGAAGGCTTTTGATAAGGTCCCACACAGGAGGTTTCTCTCTTTTGCACATAAACGACTAAATCACTTACATAGTTGTCGTTTTCTGACAACCAGCTGACAGAGGAGCTACACTACACTGCATTGATTTGTTGTCCTTATTCTGATCTCAGCTGACTGTGTCCAATTCCATAAAGGTTATTTGAAATTACAGCCATCCACTCACATCGAGGTTGTGCACATCACCTGCTGATTATATTATTAATCTCATCAGAGAGAAGAACGCTTACTTTTTAAAATTGACTTATAGATGTGGGCATTGCTGGCAAGGCCAGTATTTGCCCAAACCTAGTTCATCGTGATGAGCTGGTAGTGAGCTACTTCTTGAATCACTTCAGTTTCTTCTGTTAGGTAAGAGATTCTGGAATTTAGATTTTGACACGGTGGCAAAGATGAACCAGTAGAACATTTACAAGTCTGGACAATATATAATTTGGAGTGGAGTTTGCAGTTCTGAGTGATGTCATATGCCTGCTGCCCTTGTAATTGCCGCTGGTGGAGGTCATGGGTTAAAGTGCTAATGGTGGAGTAGCCTAAGTACTTAACTACATCTCATTTTATAGATTGTTGATGCTGTGCTCCTGTGCACTGATAATGGGTGGAATGAATATTTAGTGTGAGCCAATAAATCTGTGTGTTACTCATCTCAATATCTCCCGTCTCTGACCCATTCTAGCAACATCATGGTTGCTTCAGTTAAGCTTCTAGACAATGGTAAATCACCTCCCCCTCCCCCAACTCTGATCTTGATGTGGTGAGAACTCAGCATTGATAACGTCAAGAGTTGGTGGTTACACTATGTCTCATTGGAGATGGCCATTGACTGGTACTTTTATGACTTGTCAAAAATATTGCTCATCAGAAATATTGCTTGTGACAAATCAACATCAGCCAAATTATGTCTTGCTGCTTGCAGGCATGGACTGCTTTATTTGTTGAGAAGTTGTGAATGAAGTTGAATACTGCGCAATCATCAACAAATGTCTTAAGTCCTAACCTCATGTTGAATATACTCTGAAAAACTCCTGCAACAGTGTCCTGGGACCAGGATGATTGGCCTACAAAAAACACAATCAGATTTTACTTATATGAGCTTTTCACCAGCCATTGAAATGATCTCCCTTTTATAATTGCCTGGTGGCATCAGTTTTACCAGGCTTCCTGATGCTCTGACAGTGCTTATCTTGAAGTCAAGGGAGATCCCTCTCACCCACAGCACTTCGACTCATGCTTGGACCAAGGTTGTGATGAGGTCTGAAACTAAGTGGCCCTGGCAAAACCCAGATTGATAAGAAAGCTCACTTAAGAAAACTTGTAAGAAAATGCCTAATGGATCTTGTGGCTGACTGCAACACAAAACAACAGGGCTACTTAGTGAGGTCTGAAATAGTGGCATTTGGTAACTCATTGAGATGTCATGCCATAGTGAGGCACCATAACAAATGCTGATTGTTCCATATGTTCGAAGCTCATATTCATTAACCTTGTGACATTATTTATAGGTGGTGGAAGAATTTTCAGCCTATAATATTAATCTGTTTGTAGGTTCATAGAAGAAAGTTAACACATGATACTGAATACATAGGTAATAATGCCCCAACACCAATACTGGGGAAGAGTGGATATTGTAGCTCTGAACTTTGTACTTCAAGAATGTATGTGTCTTCTTTAGAGATACTTCACAGTAATAGGCCCCTCCGACCCATGAGCTCATGCCATCCAATCACACCTATGTGACCAATTAAACTACTGACCCATATGTCTGGAATGTAGGAGGAAACCGGAGAACTTGGAGGAAACCCATGAGGTCGTGGGGAGAACATGCAAACTCCTTACGGACAGCAGTGTAAATGGAACCTTCTGTGAGCCATTCTACCAACAATAGACATTTCAACCCTGAGAAGGCATTAGGAATGATGTATTGTTGGAGTGTTTGATATATTGTGGTGTGATGTGGCACGAATATGATTGTTGTATTTCCAAAGTGATTTTCAGAATAACAGTTTAGTCTTTGCTAAAGCCTCTCTTTTCATTAAATCCTCTCCTACTATTTTATGGCCTTACCCCTGTGGCTGTTGTCAGATTGCTGGAAGGCTGGTCTCCTCCAGACTGGGAATTTTTGATGTCTTCCGTGGGTGCTTATGCCCCATGATATAGTTCTGCCCTTGATGCAGCAGCTGCAGAATACAACATCCCAACTGAGAAGTGAGCTCTGGTGTATAGGCGAGAGAGTATTATCTCAGAGCCTGTGGCGTCAGGACAGATCCACACATCCTGTGAGAGGAGAAATGTTTACTCGCTGCAATGTCTGGGCTGGGCCATTATGACAGTTAACTGTGCATGCATCAGCTGTTGCCAAAGTGTGCTACCAACCAGGCTACCCTTGAAAATACATCATGGAAAATATAGGTCTTTTCCGAGTGAGCTACACTAAGCAGTTCACAAAGAATGATTCTTGCTGAAATGCAGCTTGTCCTTGAGAATCATAGAATTGTACACTATGTGGCTCAACATATCCACTCTGATCTTTAGGCACTTCCCAAATACCCCATTCCCAGTTCTTGGTACAAAGGTGATTCAAGTGCTTATCTCGACACTTCTTAAACACTGTCAATCCACAGTATCTGTGATGTAAAAATGAGGGAAACTGTACGGTGGGAATATAATAAAGCATGACAGCAATTTTTTAAACTGTCAGGACAGCATTACACAGTTAGTTTTCCCTGAAGTATTCTAGAAACACAGTAGGGTTAAGCACATGATGATCATGAATCAGAACTTTTATAATGTAGAAGTGCATTTAGCCCATTGATTATTCATTGGATTAATGCAAGAGCAATCAAGCTATCTATTCTCATGCCCAGTTCCCTTTTAAGCATGACTCTCCCTAGCAGTTCTAGGCACTGTATCACTGTTTAAAACAAAATACTTTCATTTGTGACCTTTGATTCTTCAGTCAATTACTCTCATTCTATATCCCTTTTGTTCTTGAGCCCTCTTCGAATTGGTTAAGTTTCTGTCTAATACACTGTCTATGCCCTTGATTTAAATAATGCTCTGTTCCGAAGAGGACAACCCTTGTTTTTCCAGTCTGTCCACATAACTAAAGTCCTTCTTCCTTGCAACTGTCTCTGTAAATATCTTATGCACTTTATCATCAAAAGGCAATGCCTCAAAAAGGTGGCAATAATCCTTGATGATCCCCACCATCCAGGACATGGCCTCTTTTCAGTACAATCATCAGGGAAGAAGTACAGGAGCCCAAAGAAACAGCTTCTGCCCCTCTATCATCAGATTTCTGAACAGTCAATGAACCCATGAATGCTACTGCACTGTTTTTGCTCTCTTTTTGTACCACTTGCTTAATTTTTTCCATCTATTTCTTATTGTAATTTATAGTATATTTTATGTATTGCACTGTACTGCTACTGCAAAACTAGTAGTTGCCAGAGTAACCTAGGCAAGTAAATACAGTGCAGCCATGGGTTACTTGTAGATAAAAGAGTCAAAGTTTAGAATGGTGAATAGAGTACCAATTAAGCAAGCTGTGTTGTATTAGATGGTGTTACACTGGTTGAGTGTTGTTGGAGCAGCTGAGGTAGTTGTACCCATGACACTGTCATGAAGAACTTCTGCAGTGATGCTCTGCGGCTGAGACAATCAATTAGTGATCAAAACCTTCTTCCTTTGTATGAGGTACTCTCCATGATTCCCATTGACCAGTTCGACAAGAAATCCTCATGCCAAGCATATGAAAGTAGGTAGAAGGAGTACAATGAAGATGTAAGAGATTAGTTATTTAATGGCAGCTTTACTTGCTGAAATTTTAGAAGGATGAGGGATATCTCATTAAAACTGTTCGAATGCTGAAAGGCCTAAACAGAGTAGATGTGGAAAGGATGTTTCCCATGGTTGGGGAATCTACGACAAGAGGGCACTGCTTCAGGATACAGTGGCGTCCATTTACAACAGAGATGCAGAGAAATTTCTTTAGCCAGGGGTGGTGAATTTGTGGATTTTGTTACCACAGGCAACTGTGGAGCCTAAGTTTTTGGCTGTATTTAAGGCAGAGTTCTTGATTGGACAGAGCATCAAAGGTTACAGGGAGAAGGCCAGGGAATGGGGTTGAGGAGGGGGAAAAAGGATTTGCTATGATTGAATGGCAGAGCAGACTCGATAGCCTAATTCTGCTCCTGTGTCTTATGGTCTTAAGGAGACAAATGTCTCCTTTTCTTATGGTGGGTGACATCCACTTGAAGTACTATCAGCTTTCTGCCAATACCCCTTTATCTAATTGTATTTCATTGGATATTCCAGTGGCCTACTTATTTCAAAGTGCTGATTTAATACCTCTACCATGCCTGCTGTTGCTTTTTTGTCTGTTATCAGCTCTGATAACTGTCTGACAGCCTTCTTGATATCCTGGAGAAGATCATCAGATTGCCTTACTTTTAGCTGCCTGTTTATTTTGCTCTGTATCTTTGCTTCTCTTACTTTCTTTTTAATGCAATTTCATTTATCCCATGCATTTTTACATTCAGCAGATTCTGCTGCTGAATCTGTTATTTGTTGTGTTGAATGGATCAGGACAGAGGAATTTTGCTGTGTACAGGAGCATTTTCTGATGAGATTTTTTTGTTTCATTCTACTGTTTAACTCTTTATTCAAAGCTTCAAAAAGTGGATTTATTATCAAAGTATGTATGCAGTATACAACCCTGAGATTTGCTCCCCTTGCAGACAGCCACGAAACAAAGAAACACCATAGAACATGTTCAAAGAAAACATCAAACACCCAATGTACAAAAAAAAATTGCGCAGAGTGAAAAATAGAATATAAAACATCAAGCTATTGAAACAGTCCAGGAATGTTTACCATCCAGGAGGCATTGATTGCCTGTGTTTCTCCCCCAGAAAGAATATCTAGATTATAAAGCAGCTCATGGTTCCAGCCTGTCTCAGTATATGGTAACAATTTTCCCAGGATATATCACTTTTTAATTCAGTAAATTAAGTTCACCGGCTGTTGAACATTGTAGGCTGTTCCTTGTCCTCGATAATTAGTCCAGATTTTTCATTACTGTTCTGAAGATGCTTTCTAATTGTGACAGTGCAATTACTTTATTGCACTGGACTAAATCCAGAAATGGGCCTTTTTTCATGGCCCCATCCAATATATCAGCTACTAATATTTAAGCAATTATTACGCTGTAGATTTCAAACACTTAGCTTTTTGCTGATCTACTTATCTGTCCAATTGCTGCTCACCTCAGTTCTCAAGTATAAGGAGTATAGATATTGTAAATGCAAGCAGGCTTTTTCCGTTGAAGTTGGGTGAGACTAGAGCCAGAGGTCATAGATTAAGGGTGAAAGGTTTAAGGGGAACATGTGGGAGAACTTCTTCACAGAGGTTGGTGAGAGTGTGGAACAAGCTGCCAGCGGAAGAGGTGGGTGCGGGTTCAATTTCAACATTTAAGAGAGGTTGGATAAGTACATGGATGGGAGTGTTATGGAAGGCCATGGTCTAGGTGCGAGTGACGCAAAGTAGTATAATAGATTGGCAGGTGGGTCAAAGGGCCTGTTCTGTGACTTGAACTTCAACGAAGCACAATTCCAATCAATTGCTTTGTTCAAGATAATGACTTATTTTTGAAGGATTTCATTCTTAACTATAAGAAGTATTCTGTAATGGGTTTACTGATTTCACTCCACTGCTGGGTTCAGAGTTAGTCCACTGACTTTCTTTAGTGGAATGTAACTTAGTTGGCAATCATTTAGTTCAACGTTCAGTTTCAGTTGGAGAATAGTTTAAATGTAGGTTTAAAGAGACTAGGTGGTGGTGGAAGCCTATTAGCCAGAAGCTGCTCTGGGTTTGCTCTTCAGTCCTGATTCAGTTGGAAGTATATTTAATCACATGCCCAGTGTACTGAGCTGTTGCTGCAGCATGATGGATGCATTTATCACACATGATGTGTCTCTGTGTATCTGTCTTGTCTGTCTGTATTTCCAAAACCCAAAGCAGTGGCTCTAAGGATGTCGTTAATTTTATTTAGACTGCTAATCCTGGAGCAGGCACGCATCAAGTATTAGTCACAGTACTAAGAGAATTGTCTAAAGCCCAAATTGACTTTGCCAAATATTTCACAATATTCTAGATGTCCTGCTATTAATAATGAAATCAGGAGTTTTTCCAGTGGGAGGTGTAATGAGGAGCATTGATCGTGTGGATAGCCAGAGGCTTTTTCTCAGGGCTGAAATAGTTTTAAGGTGCTTGGATGTAGGTACAGGGGGGATGTCAGAGGTAAGTATTTCACACAGAGTGGTGGGTGCATGAATCGCACTGCCAGCAATGGTGGTAGAGGTGGATACAATAGGGTATTTTAAGAGACCTTTAGATAGGTACATTGAGCTTAGAAAAATAGAGGGCTGTCCAATCGGGTAATTCTAAGCAGTTTCTAGTGTAGGTTACATGGTTGGCATTTCTATGTTCTATGATAGGTTAGCTGCCCAATGGTTATGAGCTTTTCGTCTCCATCCCTTCTTAGAAAGGGTAGGCAAGAGTCTGGCAGATAGAATATAATGCAGAAAATTATGAGGTTATTTATTTTGATGAATATAACAGAAAGGCAGTATTTTATAAAATACCCTATTTGGAGAGGTTGATTGTCAGAACTAACCTGGTGTACTTGTATACAAGTCAAAAAATGCTAACGTGAAGTTGTGACCAGTAATTTAGAAGACAAACAAACAAACAAGCAATCCTGAAATGGGGTTTCGACCTGAAATATCAGCAGTTCCTATACCCGCTCCGATGTTTTGAGTACACAATTTCATAGCTTACTGCATTTATATGGGGCTGTGATGAGATTGTACTTGGAGTAAAATATACAGTTTTGGTCACCTTGCATAAAAAAGTAAATGTTTATTGTAGAAGGAGTACAATGAAGGTATAGGAGATTAGTTCTTTGCTGGCAGCTTTGCTTGCTGGAAATTTAGAAGGGTGAGGGGGATTTCATTGAAACCTTTTGAATGTTGAAAGGCCTAGACAGAGTAGATGTGGAAAGGAAGTTTCCCATGTTGGGGGAGTCTAGGACAAGAGGTCACAGCCTCAGGATAGAGGGGCTACCATTTAAAACAGAGATGCAGAGAAATTTCTTTAGCCAGAGGGTGGTGAATTTGTGGATTTTGTACCACATGCAGCTGTGGATGCCAGGTTATTGGGTGTATTTAAGGCAGAGATTGATAGGTTCTTGATTGGACACAGCATCAAAGATTACAGGGAATAGGTCAGGGAATGAGGTTGAGGAGGGGAAGAAAGGATTTGCAGTAGCTCAAATGTGGAGCAGACTCAATTGGCCAAATAGCCTAATTTACTCCTATATTTTATGGTCTTATGGTGTATTCAGGGTATAGAAGAATGAGAGGTGGACATTTGCATAATTGGAGAGGTTTCGAAAGAGGTTCACGAAAAAAATTCCAGGATCAAATGGTTTGTCGTATACAGGGCCTATATTCACCAGAATTCAGAAGAATGAGGGGTGACCTAATTGAAACCAGTCAAATGGTGAAAGACCTTCATAGAGTGAATGTGGAGAGTATATTTCCAATGGTGGGAGTGTCTAAGACCAGAGGACACATCCTTAGAATAGAGGGGTGTCCTTTTAGAATGGAGATGAGGAGGAATTTCTTTAGCCAGAAGTGGTAAATCTGTGGAATTCGATGCCACAGGCAGCTGTGGAAGGCTGCTGGACCAGACAATATTCCTGGTAGAGTGCTCAGAGGATGTGCAGACCAGCTAGCAGATGTTCTCACTGACATCTTCAACATCTCCTTGAGCAGCGCCACCGTTTCAACATGCTTCAAGGCCGCCACCATCGTCCCCGTGCTGAAGAAGTCTTCAGTGTCCTGCCTAAATGACTACTGTCCCATTGCACTCTCATCCATCATCATGAAGTGTTTCGAGAGGTTGTCATGAGGCATATCAAGACCCTGCTGCCCCCCTCACTGGACCCTTGCAGTTTGTGTACCGTCCCAACCACTCAACAGACGATGCCATTGCCATCACCCTCCACCTGGCCCTAACCCACCTGGACAAAAAAGCCACATACATTCGAATGCTGTTCATAGACTTCAGTGCAGCATTCAACACAATCATCCCTCAGAAACTGACTGGAAAGCTGAGCCTACTGGGCCTGAACACCTTCCTCTGCAACTGGATCCTAGACTTTCTGACTGGGAGACCTCAGTCAGTCTAGGTTGGGAGCAGCATCTCCAACACCATCACACTGAGCACGGGGGCCCCCCAGGGCTGTGTGCTCAGTCCACTGCTGTTCACTCTGCTGACCCATGACTGTGCTGCAACACACAGCTCGAACCATATCATCAAGTTCGCCGATTACGCAACCATGGTGGGTCTCATCAGCAGGAACGACGAATCAGCTTACAGAGAGGAGGTGCAGCGGCTAACGGACTGGTGCAGGGCCAACAACCTGTCTCTGAATGTAAACTAAAGAGATGGTTGTTGACTTCAGGAGGGCATGGAGCAACCACTCTCTGCTGAACATCGACAGCTCCTCGGTAGAGATTGTTAAGAGCACCAAATTTCTTGGTGTTCACCTGACGGAGTATCTCACCTGGTCCCTCAACACCAGCTCCATAGCAAAGAAAGCCCAGCAGCGTCTCTACTTTCTGCGAAGGCTGAGGAAAGTCCATCTCCCACCCCCCATCCTCATCACATTCTACAGGGGTTGTATTGAGAGCATCCTGAGCAGCTGCGCCACTGCCTGGTTCAGAAATTGCATCATTTAGGAATTGCAAGATGCTGCAGCGGATAGTGAGGTCAGCTGAGAAGATCATCAGGGTCTCTCTTCCCGCCATTATGGACATTTAGACTACACGCTGTATCTGCAAAGCAAACAGCATTTTGAAGGACCCACGTGCCCCTCATACAAACTCTTCTTCCTGCTACCGTCTGGGAAAAGGCACTGAAGCATTCGGGCTCTCACAACCAGACTATGTAACAGTTTCTTCCCCCAAGCTATCAGACTCCTCAATACCCAGAGCCTGGACTGACACCTTACTGCCCTATTGTCCTGTTTATTATTTATTGTAATGCCAGCACTGTTTTGTGCACTTTATGCATTCCTGGATAGGTCTGTAGTCGTGTAGGTTTTTTTCTGTGTTTTTTACATAGTTCAATCTAGTTTTTGTACTGTATCACGTAACACCATGGTCCTGAAAAAAACGTTGTCTCATTTTTACTATGTACTGTACCAGCAGTTATGGTCGAAATGACAATAAAAATGACGACTTGACTGTGGTGGCCCTTTATATATATTTAAGGCAGAATTTTATATATTCTTGATTGATAAGAGTACGAAGGGATATAGAGGTGGGGGAAGGCAGGAGATTGGGGCTAAGAGGAAAAATGGATCAGCCATGATGAAATGGAATAGACTCAATGGGCCAAATGGCCTAATTCTGGTCCTATATCTTATAGGTCTTATAATTGTTACAGGATTTCACAGGGTGAATGTGTGGAGGATATTTCTCCTGACTGAAATGCCCAAGAAATGATTTCACAGTTTCAGACAAAAAAGGATCTCTACAGGTTTGAGATGAAGAGAAATTTCTTCACATAGTGGGTCGTTAAAGTTTGGAATTCTCTACTCCAGACCTGGTCATCGAGATCATTCAAAACAAGTTGTAGGATTTTGAAATATTGAGGACATTGAGGGATATGCGGATAATGTTGGGAAATGGAGCTGAGTTTGACTCATCATAGTTTTGATGAACGGTGGAGCAGGCTGAAAGGCATGGGTGACCTACTCCTGCGCTTGTTTGTTTTTAATAAAGCTAAATTAATTTACAAAATTGTTCAATAATTCTTTAGCTATCCAGCACCACTAGTGCATGGCTATAATCTGGCCTTTCTCTATGGTCCACATGCACAAAAATTTACTCTCCTGGTGTTTTAATAAGTGTCAGAAGTGACTGAAAACCCTGTGTTTTCCATTATCAGATTTAGAGACTTCTTGGAACTTCGGCTGATCACTCAATTGTAAAAATCACGAAAGAGGATGTTGAGAGAAATTAATGAATTATAACTGAATTTCCATTCCTGTACTGGTTCGCTTAGCTCATGCAGTGACTGCTGATCTAACTTTTCGTTTCAAGGCTGACTGCTGCTCTCTTCTGTGTCCTATATTATTGATGCCTCAACCAACTGTACAAAAATAGTTTAATTAGACATTTTATTCATCGTCTTTTGGGAGACCATGCTGTGTAAACATTGTCCACCATCTTTCTCTGCAAAACCAATGACAGCTCTTTAAGAAGCACTTCATTGGTTTTATAGTGTGGCCTTTGGCTGGCTCGCACTCTTCTGGGGATCCAGCAAGCTGGCATTTTCTGCGATAAGAAAGATTGTGTACTTTTATAGAATCTTTCCTGAATATCTAGTCTCTCAAAGCAATTCACAGCCGGTTAATTACTTTTGAAATGTATTCACTGGTGTAATGTAGGAATCAAGCCAGCTAATTTGCACACACCAGGGTTCAACAAATCACAATTTTCGTAGGAACTGTTCTCATCTTCAGTTTCAGCGGTGGTATAGTTTCTGCAGAGTTCTGGCTGAAGTTACAGCTGGAGATAAGGGAACTCTCACAGAAAATCTACCCCAATTTCAAAGGCACCCATCTATCCACTTGAAATGGATGGAAATTTATTAAGTAAAGCAGATAATCGCTTCACTGAGGGTACAGATCTTTCTTTGGATTGTCCATTAAATGAATATAGATGTTGGTATTTACGTACTTCTTCTGTGTGTGTGTCTCACTAGACTGTTTTTAAGGTTTTCCCTATATCGACAGGGCTACTATAATGGAGAGCTGCTAGGATATCCATCAGGGTGTACCCAATCATCTGTAGGATTTAAAATTATCTTCCAAGAAATTCCAGGAATGTGTGGTACCTGCAAGTATTAAATCAAAATCAGTAAATATTGAATATCAAACAGGGTTCTATTCTCTTCAGGAATTTTATTTTACTGAGCATTCCTTACAGCCCCAGGATGTTGGCAAGGCAAGGGAATGCATTGTACCTAGTGCAGAGGAGCAAGGACTTCTCAAGTTCATGTGCACACAACCTTGTAGTTGGAGGGACAGTTAGATCAGATGGTTGAGAAGCTATACATATGCCTATCTTTATTGGCCAAGATGTAAACTAATTGAGTAGGCAGGTCATTCTAGAACTGTATAAAACACCAGTTAGGTCACAGCTACAGCATCATGTACAATCATACAACAAGAATGTGATCTCACCACAGAGGGTGTGGGGAAGACTTACGAAATATGTGAAAAGGTACATCACAATAGTTGATGTTGGATAACATGTACATGATGGACTGAATAGTGTTATAATTTATTACAGTTCCTTTTTTTTAAAACAGTGTATTCATGAAAGTACGAAAAACAAATAACAACTGATGCTACATTTTGTGTTGCTTATAATAAAGTGACTTGCAACACTTTCCTCTGTTAAATATTATGTATAAATTAAAGTTATTTTGAGTTTCATGAACTTAAGAAATGTGTTGAGCTATGGAGGAAGAAGATGGTTATATAGTGGGTGCAATAGGAAATGATTTTGATGCTAATACAGATTGCAACTTTCTAGTACAGCACCCTTGGGACCTGACTGGTGCTGGACCACAGGAAATCCAAACCACAGACATTACCCCGTAATCATCTTCCTTGAGAAGTTATTTTTTAGTATGAACACTGCACTCAGGGTTTCAAGACCTGACCTCTCTGTGATCTGAAATTTCTGTACCTCAGAAATGCAGTCAGCTGAATTTGTAGAAGTGGCACTGGAAGTTTAGTTCGATTGATTGTACAGATGAACTCATTTTAGATTTTAGCTATTAGTTACTTACTTACAGATCTATACTTACAGATGGAGAGCATGCTGAAGCACAGGAAAACCAGAACACAGAAGTTTCAACCTGTAGTAAATAAATACAAGAGTTTAAATTTGATGAAAGCCAATTATCTCAATAGAGTTGCCTTGAGACAGCCGGACAGACATGAGGAGTCATTCAAAGTTAATTTCACTTTTCAAGAAAGATGCATGTAGATTGCAAACATTTAAAGGAATCTTTAGGAAGGGATGAAGAAATCGAGCTTGTGAGCAATGCCACCAGGGCTGTGTGGTAAGCAGTGCACTATGGTAGGTGACTTTTTGAAGGGGTGGTGGATGAATAATCTGCCACCAAGATGCGCAAGAAGGTCCAAAGTTTTTCTGTTATAATGTAACAGAAAACACCAATTGTAGAACAATAAACAGAAGGATAATAAGGTGTATCACCAGCCACCAGACCAAACAACCTGAGCAAGTCCTCCCTCATCATCCTTTAGTGCTCATAGCTACCAAAGGCAGGTGTACAGACCTAAACTAATAGAAAATAAAAAAACAGAGATCAGGCAGTATTTGTAGAAAGAGAAACAGAGTTAATGTTTCAGGTCAGAGGCAGAGTCTTTGACCTCAGGTGTTAACTCTTCACTTCGTTCAGCAAATACGGCCTGTCCTGTTGAATATTCCCATATTTACAGCTATTATTTCAGATTTCCAGCATCTGTAGTTTTGTTTTTTGTTTACATTTTTTATTTAATTTATTTTTATATTTGGAGATGCATGATGGTAAGCAGCCCTTCGTCCCAATGAGACTGTGGCACTGGATTACACCAATGTGCCATTTAACCTACTAACCTGTACGTCTTTGGAATGTGGGAGGAAATTGGAGCACCCGAAGGAGACTCACACCATCATGGGGTGAATGTACAAACTCCTTACAGACAGTTTGACAATTGAACCCATGTTGCTGGCACAGTAATAGCGTTATGCTAATTGCTACACTACTATGCTGGAGGGGTTCAGCCCGAAACGTTGGCTGTACTCTTTTCCTAGATGCTGCCTGGCCTGTTGAGTTCCTCCAGAATTTTGTGTGTGTTGTTCAGATTTTCAGCATCTGCAGATTTTCTCTTGTTTGTGATTGGAACACTACTATGCCAGCCCTTTTAAAGAGAATTAAGTTAACTGTGATCATACAGATCTCCGCAACTTATGAACCCAATTATGTACAGAACCTTGCATATAAGAAAACATTTGAAAGACTGGTGGGATGGATGTGCTGGCTGCTGTGGGACTGCCATTGTCTTCTGCCACGTGGAGACTCGGTTCGCAACCGTATTTACAACTTGCATACTATTTGGTTAGTTACAAACAGTTCAAAGTTAAAATAAAAAATTATTATCAGAGTACATTCATGTCACCACATACACCCCTGAGATTCTTTTTCTGTAGGCATACTTAGCAAATCTATAGAACAGTAACTCTCCCAGGTGTCAGGGTCCAGGATGTTTCTGATCGCGTCCACGATATCCTGAAGTGGGAGGGTGAACAGCCAGAGGTTGTGGTACATATTGGTACCAACGACATAGGTAGGAAAAGGGAGGAGGTCCTGAAAAAAGACTACAGGTAGTTAGGAAGGAAGTTCAGAAGCAGGACCTCAAAGGTAGTAATCTCAGGATTACTGCCTGTACCACGTGACAGTGAGTATAGGAATAGAGTAAGGTAGAGGATAAATGTGTGGCTAAGGGATTGGAGCAGAGGACAGGAATTCAGATTTCTGGATCATTGGTACCTCTTTTGGTGCAGGCGTGACCTGTACAAAAAGGATGGGTTGCACTTGAATCTGAGAGGGACCAATACCCTGGCAGGGAGGTTTACTAAGGTTATTGGGGAGAGTTTTAACTAGAATTGCTGGGGGGGGGTGGGAACTGAACTGAAGAGATGGAGAAAGAGGCGGTTGGCTCACAAATAGAGAAAGTTTGGAGACAATGCTAGAGGGAGGATAGGCAGGTGATAGAGAAGGGATACATTCAGACCGATGGTTTGAGATGTGTCTATTTTAATACAAGAAGCATCATGAACAAAGTGGATGAGCTTAGAGTGTGGATCAGTACTTGGAGATATGATGTTGTGACCATTACAGAGACTTGGATGGCTCAGGGGCAGGAATGGTTACTTAGAGTGCCAGGCTGTAGGTGTTTCAGAAAGGAAAGGAAGGGAGGCAAAAGAGGTGGGGGTGTGGCACTGCTGATCAGAGATGGTGTCATGGTTGTAGAAAAGGAAGAAGTCATGGAGGGATTGCTGAGTCTCTGTGGGTGGAAGTTAGAAACAGGAAGGGGTCAATAACTCTACTGCGTGTGTTTTATAGACCACCCAATAGTAACGGGGACATTGAGGAGCAAATAGGGAGACAGATTCTAGAAAGTTGTCATAATAACAGGGTTGTTGTTTCCCAAATATTTCCCAAATATTGATTGGCATCTCCCTGGAGCAAGACGTTTAAATGGGGTGGAGTTTGTTAGGTGTGTTCAGGAAGGTTTCCTGACACAATATGTAGACAAACCTACAAGAGGAGAGGCTGTACTTGATCTGGTGTTGGGAAATGAACCTGGTCAGGTGTCGGGTCTCTTAGTGGGAGAGCATTTTGGAGATAGTGATCACAATTCTATCTCCTTTACCATAGCATTGGAGAGGGATTGGAACAGACAAGTTAGGAAAGTGTTTAATTGGAGTAAGGGGAAATATGAGGCTATCAGGCAGGAACTTGGAAGCATAAATTGGGAACAGGTGTTCTCAGGGAAATGTACGGCAGAAATGTGGCAAATGTTCAGATGATATTTGCGTGGCGTTCTGCATATATACATTCCAATGAGACAGGGAAAGGATGGTAGGGTACAGGAACCATGGTGTACAAAGGCTGTTGTAAATCCAGTGAAGAAGAAAAGCAAAGCTTACGAAAGGTTCAAAAAACTAGTAATGATAGAGATCCAGAAGATTGTATAAGGCTGGCAGGATGGAGCTTAAGAATGAAATTAGGAGAGCCAGAAGGGGCCATGAGCAGCCCTTGGCAAGTAGGATTAAAGAAAACCCCAAGACATTCTACAAGTATGTGAAGAGCAAGAGGATAAGATGTGAGAGAATAGGACCTATCAAGTGTGACAGTGGAAAAGTGTGTGTGGAACTGGAGGAGATATCAGAGGTACTTAATGAGTACTTTGCTTCAGTATTCGCTACGGAAAAGGATCTTGGCAATTGTAGGGATGACTTGCAGCAGATTGAAAAACTTGAGCACATAGATATTAAGAAAGAGGATGTGCTGGAGCTTTTGGAAAGCATCAAGTTGGGTAAGTCACTGGAACCAGATGAGATGTATCCCGGGCTACTGTGGGAGGCGAGGGAGGAGATTGCTGAGCCTCTGGCAATGATCTTTGCATCATAAGTGGGGACATAGAAACATAGAAAATAGGTGCAGGAGTAGGCCATTCAGCCCTTCAAGCCTGCACCACCATTCAGTATGATCATGGCTGATCATCCAACTCAGAACCCTGTACCTGCTTTCTCTCCATACCCCCGATCCCTTTAGCCACAAGGGCTATATCTAACTCCCTCTTAAATATAGCCAATGAACTGGCCTCAACTGTTTGCTGTGGCAGAGAATTCCACAGATTCACTTCTGTGAATTCTGTGTGAAGAAGTTTTTCCTCATCTCGGTCCTAAAAGGCTTCCCTTTTATCCCTAAGTTGTGACCCCTCGTTCTGGACTTCCCCAACATCAGGAACAATCTTCCTGCATCTAGCCTGTTCAATCCCTTTAGAATTTTATACGTTTCAATAAGATCCCCCCTCAATCTTCTAAATTCCAGCAAGTATAAGCCTAGTCGATCCAGTCTTTCTTCATATGAAAGTCCTGCCATCCCAGGAATCAATCTGGTGAACCTTCTTTGTACTCCCTCTATGGCAAGAATGCCTTTCCTCAGATTAGGGGACCAAAACTGCACACAATACTCCGGGTGTGGTCTCACCAAGGTCTCGTACAACTGCAGTAGAACCTCCCTGCTCCTGTACTCGAATCCTCTTGCTATGAATGCCAACATACCATTCGCCTTTTTCACCGCCTGCTGTACCTGCATGCCCACTTTCAATGACTGGTGTACAATGACACTCCGGTCTCGTTGCACCTCCCCTTTTCCTAATTGGCCACCATTCAGATAATAATCTGTTTTCCTGTACCTACCATTCAGACGGGAATGGTTCTGGAGGATTGGAGGGTTTTGGATTTTGTTTCCTTATTCAAGAAAGGGCTATAGTGTGCTGTAGTTTTTCTGTGTTTCTATGTAACCATAAACAATAGACAGCAAACTGCAAGTACAGATACAAAGAAATAGTCATAAATAACAAGTATCAAATAACAGATAAAAGAGTCCTTAAGTGAGTACAGATATCCTCTTTTTTTCAAGAGCCTGACAGCTGAGGGTTAGTAACTGTTCTTGAGCTGGTGGTACAAGTCCTGAGCTTCCTGTACCTTCTTCCTGATGGCATCAGTGAGAAAAGAGCATGGCCTGGGTGGTGAGGATCTTTGATGATGGATGCTGCTTTTCTATGGCAATGTTTCATGTAGATGTGCTCAATAGTTTGGAGGGCTTTACCTGTGATGTACTGGGCAGAATCCACTACTGTTTGTAGGATTTTGTGCTCAAAGGCATTAGTGTTCCCATACCAGGCTGTAATGCAGCCAGTCAGCACACTTTCCATCACATATCTATAGAAGTTTGCCAAGGTTTCCCTCTCCTGGTCTAAAATCAGATCCTTGGTCTTACTAATTTTGATTGAGAGGTTGTTGTTATTATACCACTCAGTCAAATTTTCAATCTCCCTCCTGTATGCTGATTCATCACCACTTCTGATACAGCCCACAACAGTGGTGTCAGCAGCAAACTTGTAAATGGTTTTGGAGCTGTATTTAGCCACATAGTCATAGGTGCAAAGCAAGTAGAGCAGGGGGATAAGTACACATCCTTGCAGTGCTCCTTGTTGATGGAGATTGTGGAGGAGATGTTTTTGCTAATCCGGACTGACTGGGGTCTACAAATAAGGAAATCCAGGATTCAATTGCACAAGGGGGTATTAAGGCCCAGGTCTTGGAGTTTACTGATAGGTTTTGAAGGGGTGATGGTCTTAAACACTGCACTGTAATTGATAAAGAGCATCCTGATGTATGCATCACAGGAACACAACACAACAAGTTCACAGGACCATATCCTTACCGTAACGTGGGGAGGGCTTGACTTAGTAACGTGACATAATTTTTCACATTTTCTTACAGTATAGAAAAATCCCTTTACCCTATCAACTTCTATACATATAAAAATACAGCACAGAACAGGCCCTATGGCCCATCTAATCCACACTAAGCCATTCAAACTGCCTACTCCCATCAACCTACACCGAGACCATAGCCCTCCAAACCCCTACCATCCATGTACCTGTCCAAACTTCTTTTAAACTTTGAAATCTGTTCTGACTTCTGAAGCAATGCACCAGTGCTGCTGCTGCAAGAAGGTTTTGTTATATTTCTTTATATAACAATTGTCTCAGCTTGACTTGACTTAATGTGGTCCTTGGAGAATTCCCACAAGTCCCATTTCCCCATTTATTTCTTGTCATATGGCAAGGAAACTGGGTGTTTGACCCATTGCGTCCACACCTACCCTAAACATCCATGTAATCCTATATTATTGCCATTTTTCCTCTTGCATCCTCATCAACTCTCCCCCGCCCTGTTTCTTCTGCAACCAAATTATGTGTGATCAATTCATCATCCTGGACGATAGACAAGAAAATCTGGCGATGGGTATTCCCAGCTGCAGAATGTTACAAAACTCAAAAAGGAACTTCAAGGGAACCACAACAGGTCAACTTCTTATTTTCGTTTTTGTGCCTATGCTGAAACACAGCAAAGTTTTTCAGATGTGGAAAAAAATAATAGATTGAATCATCTTCCATTACTCATCTGCAATTTTTTTTTGGTCTTCAACTAATGGTAATGGATTTTAATTAATGAAAGACAATAGCTTTGCCACTGCTATTTTCAAATATAGGATTTAGTTGCATGTCAAGTTGGAAACTTGTTTTTATGCTACAATGCAACAGCACATTTTTGCACTTTTTGCCTTGTATTCTTAGTACTGAAAAACATCTGAACAATTTATGTGAAGAGAGAGCCTCATCAATCTCTTTAGCTATGCACCTCATTTTTCAACTAAAGTTCTTCGAGCAGCGACCAATCAGTGATCCAGAGTGTGAAAATATGTAGCTCTCACAAGTTTGTCGATTGAGTACATAAGGCATCGATTTGTGGCAGTTCAGCATATTAGAACAGCTGCAATCAGGAAAGTGAGGAAATGCAGATCACTCAGATTTGCTGATTCAGTACATAGGCATCATTTTGCAGCAATTTGGTGTCAGCAATTGGGATTGATTGGCAAAAACAAATAAAAATAAGGTGGGGCAAGTAGACTGGCCATTGTTGGAGTGGACACTGTTAGAGTTACTTGAGACCAGCTCTTTGAGGCTTCAGCGAGGAGAGGCTTGAGTGAGGGAAAGTAAAAAGCTGTAGGTAATATTTTTTCCAGTTTATTTATTGTTTCCTTTAATTTGCACAATTAGAACAGAAGGGATGCTAGGCAGGATAACTGAATGTTCCTCTTCTGGTTTGTGGGAAGGCTAAGAGACTTCCAGAGTCCCTGACAACTTCACCTGCAAAAACTGAATCCAGCTGCTGCTTCTAACAGGACTTGGAGTTGGAACTGGATGAACTCTGGATCATTCAGGAGGCTGATGGGGTGATAGATAGGACATATAGAGAGATAGTTACACCTAAGGCGTAGGACACAGGAAACTGGGTGACAGTCAGGATAAGGAAAGAGGTTAAACAGCCAGTACAGGGTACCCCTGTGGCTATTCCCTTCGACAACAGGTATACTTTGGATACTGTTGAGGGGAATGACCTTGCAGAGGAAAGTCACAATGGCCAGGTCTCTGGCACTGAGTCCAATTCTGGCTCAGAAGGAAAGCAGGGGAGAAGAGGCGAGCTGTAGTTACAGGAGATTTGTTAGTTAAGGGAACAGAAAGGAGGTTCTGTGGGTGTGAACGAGATTCCCAGATGGTATGTTGCCTCCTGGGTGCCAGGTTCGGGACATCAAATTGAGTCTTCAGCATTCTTAACTGGGAGGGTGAGCAGCCAGAGATCGTGGTCCATGTAGGTAACAGTGACATAGGTAGAAAGAGTTAAGAGGTTCTGCAAAGTGAGTTCAGGGAGTAAGGTACGAAGTTAAAGAACAGGACCTCCAGGGTTGTGATCTCAGGATTGCTACCCATGCCACATGCTAGTGAGGCTGGAAGTAGTAAGATCATACAGTTTAACACGTGGCTAAGGAATTGGTGAAACAGAGAGGGAGGGCATCAGATTTTTGGATCATTGGTCTCTCTTCCAGGGAAGGTGGGACCCGTACAGAAGAAACAGCTTGCATCTGAACTGGAGGGGGACTAATATCTTAATAGGAAGGTTTGCCTGTGCTGTATGGGGAGGAGTTTAAACTAGAATTGCAGGGGTGTGGGAACCAGAGTGCCAGAACTGATAGTGGAGAGGTTGTGGAGGCAGATGTTGGAACCTCAGGCAAAGTCTGAAATCAAAAGGTTGAGTACGATGTGAATGATGCTCTGAGCTGTGTATATTTCAATGCAAGAAGTCTTGTAGAAAAGGCAGATGAGGTCAGGGCATGGATCAACATATGGAATTATGATGTTGTAGCCACTAGTGAGACTTGGCTGCAGGAGGGGCAGGACAAGAAGCTCAATGTTCCAGAGTTCAGTTGTTTTAGATGCAACAGAGCAGCGGGGTGGTGTTACTAGTCAGGGAAAGTATCACGGCAGGGCTCAATCAGGACAGACTGGAAAACCTGTCTAGTGAGACCTTGTGGGCAGAACTGGGATGGGAGAAAAGGTACAACCATGTTAATGGCACCAACAGTATTGCGAGATTTAGTGGAACAAATTTATAGAGAGATTGCTGACTGTTGCAAGAAACACAAGGTTGTTGCAATTGGTGACTTTAACTTTCCGTGTATCGACTGAGATGCCCATACTGTAAAAGGACTAGATGGGAAAGAGTTTGTCAGATGTGTTCAAGAAAGTTTACTTAATCAGTACATAGAAGTTCCAATGAGAGAGTGTGAGATACTTGATCACCTATTGGGGAATGAGAGAGCGCAGGTGACAGAAGTCTGTGTAGGGGAACACCTCACATTTAGTGATGATAATGTCATTAATTTCAAGGTAATTATGGAAAAGATAGGTTTGGTATGTAGTTTGAGATTCTAAATTGGAGAAAGGCCAATTTTGCTGGTATCAGAAAGGATCTGAAATGTGTGAATTGGAGCAATCTGTTTTCTGGCAAAGGTGTACTTGGTAATTGGGAGGCCTTCAGAAATGAAATTTTGAGAGTACAAAGCTTGTACATGCCTACATAAAAGGTAAAGATATAATATATATAAAGATATAACTATGTGCCATAGTTTTCAAGAGATATTGAAGCCCTGGTTAAAAAGGAGGAAGTGCATAGCATGTCAGAGGTGCTTATGGTGTATAGGAGATGCAAGAGAACACTGAAGAAAGAAATCATGAAGGCTAAAAGATGGCATGAGGTTGCCCAAGAAATAATGTGAAGGAGAACCCTAAGGGATTCTACAGATACATTAACAGCAAAAGGATTGCAAGGGACAGAATTGTTCCTCTGGAAGATCAGAAAGGTGATCTATGCATGGAGCCAAAAGAGATGGGGGAAGATCTAAAATGGATTTTTTGCTTCTTTATTTACTTGGGAGGCAGACACAGAGTCTATAGAAGTGAGGCAAAGCAGCAGTGAGGTCATGGACACAACAAATCACAGAGGAGGAAGTGTTTGCTATCTTTAGGCAAATTAGGGTGGATGAATGTCCAAGGCCTGGCAAGGTGTTGCCTCAGATCCCCTGGGTAGCCAGTGGAGAAATTGCAGGGGCCTGAGCAGAGACATTTAAATCATCCTTAGTGGCAGGTGAGGTACTGGAGGTTTGGAGGATAACAGCATTACAGTAGGAAATTAATTGGAAGGTATTCCACGGGTCCAGATATGAGTATTTGGATAGATAGGGATGTCAAAGAACATTGAGGCTGTCTACAAGAAGGGTCAGAGCCGTCTCTATTTCCTGAGGAGACTGAGGTCCTTTAACATCTGCCGGATGATGCTGAGGATGTGCTACGAGGCTGTGGTGGCCAGTGCTATCATGTTTGCTGTTGTGTGCTGGGGCAGCACGCTGAGGGTAGCAGACACGAACAGAATCAACAAACTCATTCGTAAGGCCAGTGATGTTGTGGAGGTGGAACTGGACTCTCTGACGGTGGTGTCTGAAAAGAGGATGCTGTCCAAGTTGCATGCCATCTTGGACAATGTCTCCCATCCACTCCATAATGTACTGATTAGGCACAGGAGTACATTCAGCCAGAGACTCATTCCACCGAGATGCAACACTGAGCGTCATAGGAAGCCATTCCTGCCTGTGGCCATCAAACTTTACAACTCCTCCCTCAGAGTGTCAGACACCCTGAGCCAATAGGCTAGTCCTGGACTTATTTCCACTTGGCATAATTTACTTATTATTTAATTATTTATGTTTTAATATTGCTATATTTCTACACTATTCTTGATTGGTGCAACTGTAACGAAACCCAATTTCTCTCGGGATCAATAAAGTATGTCTGTCAAGACGTACAAAAAAGCTGGATGAACTCAGCAGGTCGGGCAGCATCCATTGAAAGAAACAGTCAACGTTTCAGGTCAAGGGTCCTGACGAAGGGTCTCAACCCGAAATGTTGACTGCTTCTTTCAACGGTTGCTGCCCGACCTGCTAAGTTCATCCAGCTTTTTTGTATGTCTTGATTTGACCACTGCATCTGCAGTGTACTTTGTGTCTGTCTGTCTGTCTGTCTATATTAGGGATAGCCAGCATGGCTTTGTGCGTGGTAAGTCGTGCCTAACCAATCTTATGGAGTTTTTAGGGGAAGTTACCAGACAGTGGGTGTTGTCTACATGGACTTTATGAAGGCATTTGACAAGGTCTCGCATGAGAGTTTGATCTGGAAGATTCAGTTGCTTGACATTCAAGATGAGATAGTAAATTGGATTAGACATTGGTTTGTGGGTGAAGCTCAGAGAGTGGTTGCCTCTCTGACTGGAGGCCTGGGACTCATGGAGTGCTGCAGGGATTGAACCATAGAACCATAGAACATTACAGCACAGAAACAGGCCTTTTGGCCCTTCGTGGCTGTGCCGAACCATTTTTCTGCCCAGTTCCACTGACCTGCACCTGGGCCATATCCCTCCAAACCCCTTTTATCCATATACCTGTCCAAGTTTTTCTTAAATGTCAAAAGTGAGCCCGCATTCACCACTTCATCTGGCAGCTCATTCCACACTCACACCACTCTCTGCGTGAATAAGCCCCCCCCCCATGTTCCCTTTAAACTTTTCCCCCTTCACCCTTAACCCATGACCTCTGGTTTTTTTCTTCCCTGGCCTCAGTGGAAAAAGCCTGCTTGCATTCACTCTATCTATACCCATCATAATTTTGTACACCTCTATCAAATCACCCCTCATTCTCCTACGCTCCAGGGAATAAAGTCCTAACCTATTCAACCTTTCTCTGTAACTCAGCTTCTCAAGTCCCGGCAACATCCTTGTAAAGCTTCTCTGCACTCTTTCAACCTTATTAATATCCTTCCTGTAATTAGGTGACCAAACCTGCACACAATACTCCAAATTCGGTCTCACCAATGTCTTATATAACCTCACCATTACATTCCAACTCTTATACTCAATACTTTGATTTATAAAGGCCAATGTACCAAAAGCTCTCTTTACAACCCTATCTACTTGTGATGCCACTTTTAGGGAATTATGTATCTGTACTCCCAGATCCCTCTGTTCAACTGCACTCCTCAGTGTCCTGCCATTTACCTTATATGTTCTACCTTGGTTTGACCTTCCGAAGTGCAATACCTCACACTTGTCCGCATTAAACTCCATCTGACATTTTTCTGCCCATTCCTCCAACTGGTCCAAATCCTTCTGCAAGCTTTGAAAACCTTCCTCACTGTCCACTACACCTCCAGTCTATGTATCATCAGCAAATTTGCTGATCCAGTTTGCCACATTATCATCCAGATCATTGATATAGATGACAAATAACAATGGACCCAGCACTGATCCCTGTGGCACACCACTAGTCACAGGCCTCCACTCAGAGTAGCAATCCTCCACTACCACTCTCTGGCTTCTTCCATTGAGCCAATGTCTAATCCAATTTACTACCTCTCCATGTATACCTAGCAACTGAATCTTCCTAACTAACCTCCCATGCAGGACCTTGTCAAAGGCCTTACTGAAGTCCATGTATACAACATCCACTGCCTTCCCTTCATCCACTTTCCTGGTAACTTTCTCGAAAAACTCTAATAGATTGGTTAAACATGATCTACCATGCACAAAGCCATGCTGACTGTTTCTAATAAGTCCCTGTCTATCCAAATACGGTACTTGTATATCCTATCTTTTAGTATTCCTTCCAATAATTTACCTACTACCGATGTCAAACTTACCGGCCTATAATTTCCTGGCTTACTTTTTGAGCCTTTTTTAAACAATTGGTGCTGGGTCCATTGTTGTTTGTCATCTATATCCATGATCTAGATGATAATGTGGTTAACTAGACAGCAAATTTGCAGATAACACCAAGGCTGAAGGTGTAGTGGACAGAGAAGAAAGACTAACAGAGCTTGCAACGAGATCTGGACCAACTGGAAAAGCGGCTGAAAAGTGCCAGATGGAATTTTGTGCAGACAAGTGTGAGGTGTTGTACTTTGGTAGAGCCAACCAGGGTAGGTTGAAAAATAGGGCATGGAGGAGTGTGGTAGAACAAAGTAATCTGGGAATACTGGTCCATAGTTCATGGCAGCACAGGTAGATAGGATTGTAAAGAAAGCTTCTCACACATTGGCCTTCATAATTCAAAGTATTGGGTACAGGAGATGGGATGTTGGTGAGTCCTGCTTTGTAATTTAGAGTATTTTGTGCAGTTTTGGTCATCTACCTACAGGAAAGATGTAAATAAGGTTGAAAAAATGCAGAGAAAATTTTCAAGGGTGTTGCCAGGGCTGGAGGACCTGAGTTATAAGGAAAGGTTGAATAGGTTAGGACTTTATTCTTTGAAACATAAAAGATTGAGAGGTGATTTGATAGGGATAAACAAAATTATGAGTGGTATGGATAAGTTAATGCAAGCAGGCTTTTTACAAGTAACACGCACAAAATGGTGGAGGAACTCAGCAGTCCAGGCAGCATCTATTAAAAAAAGTACAGTCGACTTTTCAGGCCAAAACCCTCGTCATGACTGGAGAAAAAAAGATGTGGAGTCAGAGTAAAAAAAGTAGGGGGAAGGGAGGAAAAACACAAGGTGATAGGTGAAACCAGGAGGGGAGGGAGGGGTGAAATAAAGAGCTGGGAAGTTGATTGGTGAAAGAAATATAGGGTTGGGGAAGGGGGAATCTGATAGGAGAGGGTGGAATGCCATGGAAGAATGAAAAGGGGGAGAAGCACCAAAGGGAGGTGATGGGCAGGTGAGAGAGGGAAATGGGAATGTGGGCAAGGCATTACCAGAAGTTTGAGAAATCAATGTTCATACCATCAGGTTGGAGGCTACCCAGACAGAGTATAAGGTGTTGCTCCTCCAACCTGAGTGTGGCTTCATTGCAACAGTAGAGGAGGCCATGGATAGACATATCAGAATGTGAATGGGAAGTGGAATTAAAATAGGTGGCCACTGGGAGATCCTGTCTTCTCTGGTGATCGATGAAGTGGACTCCCAATCTACATCAGATTTCACCTATATACAGGAGACCACACCAGGAACAGCAGATACAATAGATGACCACAACAGATAAAAGTGTCACCTCACCTGGAAGGACTGTTTGGGGCTTTGAATGGTAGTGAGGTAAGAGGTGTAGGGGCAGGTGTAGCACTTGTTCCATTTGCAAGGATAAGTGTCAGGAAGGAGATCAGTGGGGAAGGATGAATGGACAACGGAGTCGGGCAGGAAGTAATCCCTGCAGAAAGTGAGAAAGAGGGAAAAATGTGCTTAGTGGTGGGGTACTGTTGGAGATGGTGGATGTTATGGAGAGTTATGTGCTGGACCTGGAGGCTGATGGGGTGGTGGGTGAGGACAAGAGGAACCCTATCCCTGGTAAGGTGGTGAAAGGAAGATGGGGTGAGGGCAGGTGTGCGCGAAATGGAAGAGTTGCAGTTGAGGGCAGCATTGATGGTGGAGGAATGGAAGCCCCTTTCTTTGAAGGAGGAGGACACCTCCTTAGTTCTGAAATGAAAAGCCTCATCCTGAGAGCAGATGCAGCAGAGGTGGAGGAATTGGAAGTTGGATGGGACTACAACTAGGTGTCTTGGGTCAAGGGTGAAAGGTGAAATATTTAAGGGAAACATGAGGGGAAACTTCTTCATTCAGAGAGTCATGAGTGTGGAGTGAGCTGCCAGCACAAGTGGTGTTTCTGAGCTCATTTTTAATGTTTAAGAGAAGTTTGAATAGATGCATGGATGGGAGGGGTACAGAGAGCCGAGGTCCGGGTGCAGGTCAATGGGACTAGGCAGTTTAAATGGTTTGGCACGAACTAGATGGGCCAAAGGTCCTGTTCCTGTGCTGTACTTTTCTATGACTCTATGAGTAAGCATTTATTTGAGGAACCTGCAGTGTACATTTAAAAATTGTTGGCCCTCAGCAAGCTGAAGGCTACCATATTACTTACTCTATGATCTCTATGGTGACAACTAACTTTAAAGAGTGATGCCGCAAGCTCTAGCTGACTGCCAGCACAATGATTCTGTTATCCGTCTAGACTCTTCGTGTTTATAGTCAAGGATCCTTAGGCACTTGCATTCCTTGAACAAGCTTGCTTGGGCAGGCAGGCTGCTGCATTACAATGAAAACAGACAAAACAGCTCAACCCCCACTTGAGTGTGGCTTGTAGGTATTACGCAGGGTAAGAATGCCAAATACTGTATTCATCCATGTTTTCAAAGTGTTATCATCTTCATTCTGTGTGATCTATGAGCTTTTATTGCTTCTGATGTGACTATTTAAAATCTGAGGAAGATTGAACCCAGGGAATTTTCTATTTTTTTGTTGTTTGTGGCCCTCAAAGATGAGGGAAGGTTGCTGGCCTGGAGTCTTCTGATGATCTTAATGCAATATCACATGGGACAGAAAGTGTCAGTGTGAGCATCTGTAGCCTCCTATTTATAATGAGAACTGCCTTGGTGAGCTTCTCAGCATAGTTACAGCTTCTGCCAGAACTGGTAATGCCAGGGAGCTGCATAAATAAATATGGGATCAGAATATTTCAATTTTCTATTTATTAGGTACGTATGTGGAAAATTGCCCTGGAGATTTAGGACAGAATTCAGTCTTGGTGGTGTTAAACATACTCAAACTCTCTAGTCATTAAAAAGTAGCAATTAAGAGGGCATCAGAGAACAGGTAGATGGCTCATACTAAATTCTTTAGTTTGCAAGGATTGCAAACTGTTATTCAGCAACTTTTAAGTACATTTCCAGCTAAAGTTCTTGAAACAAGAGTTGAAGTTCAGCACGCAAATATGAGGAAATCTGCAGATGCTGGAAATTCAAGCAACACACACAAAATGCTGGTGGAACGCAGCAGGCCAAGCAGCATCTATAGGAAGAAGTGCAGTTGACATTTCGGGCCGAGACCCTTCGTCAGGACTAACTGAAAGAAAAGATAGTAAGAGATTTGAAAGTGGGAAGGGGAGGGGGAGATCCGAAATGATAGGAGAAGACAAGAGGGGGAGGGATGAAGCCATGAGCTCGAAAGTTGATTGGCAAAGGCCACACTCGGGTTAGAGGAACGACACCTTCTATTCTGTCTGGGTAGTCTCCAACCTGATGGCATGAACATTGATTTCTCTAACTTCCGTTAACACCCCACTTTCCCTTCTTACCCCATTCCTTATTTATTTATTCACCCCCTTTTTTTCCTCTCTCTCTTGCCCCTCTCACAATCACTCCTTGCCTGCTCTCCGTCTCCCTCTGGTGCTCCCCTCCCCCTTTCTTTCTCTTTAGGCCTCCTGTCCATGATACTTTCCCTTTTCCAGCTGTGTATCCCTTTTGCCAATCAAATTTCCAGCTCTTGGCTTCATCCCTCCCCCTCCTGTTTTCTCCTATCATTTTGGATCTCCCCCTCCCCCTCCCCCTCCCACTTTCAAATCTCTTACTATCTTTTCTTTCAGTTAGTCCTGACGAAGGGTCTCAGCACAAAACATCAACTGTTCTTCTTCCTATAAGTGCTACCTGGCCTGCTGCGTTCCACCAGCATTTTGTTGAAGTTCAGCAGATGGTTTTTAATGTACATGCTACTTCACTATAAATGGTCATTATAGCAATTAGAGAAGTACCTCTTTGTCAAGAAATTAGTGTAAATGCCTGCTCTCTGGTGGTGCCTGTGAACTAATGAAAGGCCCATGAAGCATGCTCCGCACCCCACCGCCCCAGACAGAATGCCTGTGAGGGCTGGAATTGAGTCAGTTGACTCAAAGTGTACAACTGCTCAATGCTGAGACAGAGGGCTGGGTGCTGCACTCTGATCATGATACGTGCAACTATTTCTAAATGCCTGTACTCTGTTGGTTGGGCAAATGGCCTAATTCTGCTCCTATATTTTATGGCTCAGTGGTAATATTTGCAAAGCCTATATTGTGTTGGTTAGGTGACTCACAAGTGATCGGTACAATGCCTATACTGTTTTAGTTGTGCAGAAACTAAGCATGTATATATCATACAGAAAACCCCACAGAAATAATGGAGAACTATGTTTAGAGTAACAAGCAGCTGAAAGAAATTGGCCTTAGTTAAAATGCAATGAATTAATTGATTGGACAGAAAGCTGATACATCTGCAGGATCTGAAGACCTGGGTGCTAGGGCCTTGAAGGAACAGGCTACAGAAAAAGTAAGTGCATTAATTTTTATTTGCTACAACATTCTCAAATGGTTCTTACAGATTTCAAGGTAGCAATGTAACCATATTATTTAAGAGAGCAGGGTAAGAAAAATTAGGGAATACTTAGCCTGACATCAGCTGCAATCTGTTAAATAAGGGCACTTAAAAATAAGAATAGGATTTATGTAGAGATACAGCGTGGAGTGGGCTCTTCTGGCCCTTTGAGTGAACCACCCCCAATTTAACCCTAACCTAATCACAGGACAATTTACAATCACCAATTAACCTACCTGGTACATTTTGGACTGTGGGAGGAAACTGGAGCACCTGAGCAAACCCCACATATTCCACTGGGAAGACATAAAGAAACTCCTTACAGACAATGCCGGAACTGATCTCTGAACGCCGAAATCCTGAGCTGTAATAGCGTCATGCTAACCGCTGCAGTACCATGGCATCCAGTTGGGCAGCATCTGCATGGAGCTCCTGTTTAGCAAATCCTATGGAATTCTGTGAGCTTGCAGCTGGCAAGTAGACTAACAATGAGTGATTTTATATAGTGTATTTGGATTTTCACATGATCTTCAAAAGTAAACAAAATTAAAGTTCTTAGTATCATGTCTAATATAATGGCATGAATAGATAATGAGTTAACAAACAGAACAGAATAAATTGGATGATAGATATAATGTGGGAGAGAAAAGTGGGCTCATCCACTTTAGTGAAAAGCTTTTAGAAAGTGGAATTATATTTTAAATAGTAAGTAAGTGAACTGCAGGGGGTCCAGTGAGGGGGGCAGCAGGGTCTTGATATGCCTCATGACGAGCCTCTCGAAACACTTCATGAGAATGGATGTAAGTGCAACGGGGCGGTAGTCATTTAGGCAGGACACTGAAGACTACTTCAGCACGGGGAGGATGGTGGCGGCCTTGAAGCACAGTGGAACGGTGGCACTGCTCAGGGAGATGTTGAAGATGTCAGTGAAAACATCTGCTAGCTGGTCTGCACATCCTCTGAGCACTCTACCGGGGATGTTGTCTGGTCCAACAGCCTTCCGTGGGTTGACCCTGCACAGGGTTCTTCTCACATCGGCCATGGTGAGACACTGCACTTGGTCATTTGTAGGAGGGGTGGACTTCCTCGCCGCCACGTCATTTTCCGCCTCAAACCGGGCGTAGAAGTTATTCAGCGCATCTGGGAGGGAGGCATCATTGGGAGGGATTACTCATTGGGATGTCAGTTACAAAGGGTCTGATTACTTAAGACAGGGGACTGCAGTAGTGATTGGAGGTTCTATTAAGGATAATATAAAGCAATAGGGACAAAATTCTGTGGGCACGATAGGGACACCTGGAATGTATGTTGCCTCTCAGGAGCCAAGGTCAGAGATGTCTCAAATAGAATCCATGGCATTCTAAAGGGAAAGGGTGAGCAGCCAGAAGTCTTGGTACGTAATGGCATCAGTGATATAGATAGGAAAGATGAGGAGGTCCTGAAGAGAGATTTTAGATAGCTTGGTAGAAAACTGAATAGCAGGACCTCCAGTGTAGTAATCTGTGCCATGTACCAGTGAGAGTAAGAATAGGATAATCTGGCAGATGAATCCTTAGCTGAGGAACTGGTGCAGAGGGCAGGGGTTCAGATTACTGAATCATTAGGATCTCTTCTGGGGAAGGTACGACCTATACAAAAAGGAGGGTTACACCTGAACCTCTAGCAGGTTTGCTAGAGCTGTTCAAGATGGTTAATTTGGCAGGGAGATGGAAACTCGTGTGATAGGGCTAAGTATGGGGTGGTTGGTTTACAAACAGAGGCAATGAGTAGTGAGACTTCTAGCTAGGAGAGGCTGATGATAGGGCAAAAGTGCAGTCAACAGGCTGAGTTGCAATGTAAAAGGGGAACAAAGTCAAAAAGGGTAAATACAGGACTGAAGGTCCTGTTACTCAGTTACAGATTGGCATATATGACCTCTTGGGCATCTCTGAATCATGGCTAAAAGAATATTTTAGCTGAAAGCTTCATGTCCAAGGATACACATTGTATCGAAGGGACAGGCTAGTAAGCAGAGGGATGGCGTGGCTCTGTTGGTAAAAACTAAAATCTAATCACTCGAAAGTGGACACATAGGATCAGAAGGTGTAAAATCATTGTGGGTAGAGCTAAGAAACTTCTAGGGTAGAGAGGCCTTGATGAGAGCTACAAGGACCTCCGAACAGTAGCAAAGATATGGCCTACAAATTACAATGGGAGATAGAAGATTTATGTCAAAAGGGCAATGTTACAATAGGTATGAAGGAATTTCAATATGCAGGTAGATTGGGAAAATCAGGTTGGTGCTGGATCCCAAGAGGGGGAGTCTGTAGAATGCCTATGAGATGGCTTTATAGAGCAGCTTGTGGTAGAACCTACTAGGGGATCAGCTGTTCTGGATTGGATGTTGCACAATGAATCAGAATTAATTATGGAGCATAAGGTAAAGGAACCATTAGGGGACACAGAGTATACTGCAGATGCTGTGGTCAAATCAAGAAGTACAAACAAGCTGGATGAACTCAGCAGGTCGGGCAGCATCCATTGAAATGAGCAGTCAATGTTTTGGGCTAAGACCCTTCGTCAGGACTGAAGAAGGAGGGGGCAGGGACCCTATAAAGAAGGTGGAAGGTGCCAGGTGAAAAACCAATCAGAGGAGAGATCAAGGGGTGGGGAAGGGGATAGGCCGGAGAGGTGAAGAAGGAATGAAAGGGGAAAGCACTATGGGTAGTAGAAGAAGGCAGAATCATGAGAGAGGTGATAGGCAACTAGAAGAGGAGACAGAGTGAAGGTGGGATGGGGGAAGGGAGAGGGAGGGAATTACCAGAAGTTGGAGAATTCAATGTTCATACCAAAGGACTGAAGGCTACCCTGACGGTATATGAGGTGTTGCTCCTCCAACCTGAGTCTGGCCTCATCATGGCAGTAGAGGAGGCCATGTATGGACATATCCGAATGGGAATGTGAAGTAGAGTTGAAGTGGATGGCAACTAGGAGATCCTGTCTGTTGTGGCAGACGGAGTGGAGGTACTTGACGAAACGGTCTCCCAATCTGCATCAGGTCTCACTGATGTAGAGGAGGCCGCACGGGGAGCACCGGTTGCAATAGATTACCCCAACTGACTCACAAGTGAAGTGTTGCCTCACTTGGAAGGACTGTTTGGGGTCCTGAATATTGGTAAGGGAGGAGGTGTAGGGACAGGTGAAGCACTTTCACCTTATCCATAGTGCTTTCCCCTTTCATTCCTTCTTCACCTATCCCCTCCCTGCTTCCTCTCCCCCACCCCTTGATCTTTCCTCTGATTGGTTTTTCACCTGGCACCTTCCACCCTCCCCCCACCTTCTTTATAGAGCCCCTGCCCCTACCTTCTTCAGTCCTGATGAAGGGTCTCGGCCCGAAACGTTGACTACTCATTTCAACAGATGCTGCCCAAAGCATTAGGGGACAATGTTCATAGAATTCACCCTATAATTTGGGAAGGAGAAGCTAAAGTCAGATGTATCAGTGGAGTAAAGGGAATTACAGAGGCATGAGAGAGGAGCTAGCCAGAATTGATTGGAAAGAAACACTAGCAAGGATGACAGCAAAGAGGCAATGGCTAGAGTTTCTGGGAGCAATTTAGAAGATGAAAGATAGATATATCCCAAGGAAGAAGTAGTATTCTAAAGGTAGAGTGTCACAATCATGGCTGACAAGAGAAATCAAAGCCAACATAAATGCCAAAGAGAGGGCATATAATAGAGCAAAAATTAAGTTAAAGGATTTGGAAGCTTTTAAAAACCAACAGAAGGCATAAAAAAGTCATAAAGAAGGAAAAGATGGTATATGAAGGTAAGTTAGCCAATAATATTTAAAGACAATAAAAAAATTTCTTCAGATATATTTAGTGTAGAAGAGAGGCGAGAAAAGATATCAGACTACTGGAAAATGATGCTGGATAAGTAGTAATGGCGAATATTATTTTAATCAATTTTTTAATTTTACTTTAATCTATCTTCACTGTTGAATATGTCAGCAGTATGCTGGAAGTTCAAGAGTGTCAGGGGGCAGAAATGAGTGAAGCTGCCATTACTAGGGAGAGACTGAAGAGATGGTGGGGGCATTAGTAATGATCTTTCAGGAATCAATGGATTCTGCATGGATCCGGAGGACTAGAAATTTGTAAATGTCACTCCACACTTAAAGAATTGAGAGAAGCAGAAGAAAGGAAATTATAGGCCAGTTAGTCTGATCTCAGTGGTTGGAAAAATGTTGGAGTCAATTGTCAAGGATGTTGTTTTGTGGTACTTAAAGGCACATGATAAAATAGGCCAAGTTCAGCATGTTTCCTGAAGAAAAAATCTTGCCTGACAAATCTGTTGGAATCTTTGAGGAAATAACAAGCAGTATAGACTAAGGAGAATCGATGACTGTTCTGTACTTAAAGTTTCAGGAGGCCTTTGATAAGGTGCCACACATTAAGAGCCCTTCATATTACAGGAAGGATACTAGCATGGGTTGGCAGGATGCAAAGATTTGGAATAAAGGGAGCCTTTTCGACTTAGCTGCCAGTGACCAGTGGTGTTCCACAATCGATGTTGGGACTGCTTGTTTTTATGTTATACGTCAATGATATGAAGATGGAATTGATGGCTTTGTGGCCAAGTGTATGGACAATACGAAGATTGGAGGGGCAGGTAATGTTGAGGAAGCAGAGAGACTACAGAAGGACTTAGACGGATTAGGAGAATGGCAAAGAAGTAGCAGATTGAATACAGTCGGGAAGTTTATGGTCATACACTTTAGTAGAAGAAATAAAAGTGTCAACTATTTTCTAAATGCTGAGAAAATTCAAAAATCTGCAGTGCAAAGGGACATGGGAGTCCTCATGCAGGGCTCCCTAAAGGTTAATTTGCCAGTTGAGTCTGTGGTGAGGAAGTCAAATGCAATGTTAGCATTCATTTTGAGGGGACGAGAATATAAAAGCAGGGATGTAATGTTGAGGCTTTATAAGGCAATGGTGAGGCCTCACATGGAGCATTGTGAGCAGTATTGAGCCCCGTATCTAAGAAAATTTGTGCTGACATTGTGAACTTTCTTTGAACCCTCTCAAAAAATTATTCTGGGATTGAAAGGCTTATCATATGAGGAGTTGTTTGATAACGCTGGACATGTACTCACTGGAATTCAGAAAAATGAGGGGAGATCTCATTGAAACCTATCAAATGTTGAAAGGCCTTGATACAGTGGATGTGGAGAAGATATTTGATCTGATGGGGGAGTCTTAAGACCAGTAGACACAGCCTCTGAATAGAGGGATGTCCATTTAGAACAGAGATGAGGAAGAATTTCTTTAGCCAGAGGGTGGTGAACTTATGGAATTTGTTGCCACAAGCAGCTGTTGAGGGTGATTCATTGAGTATAGTTAAGGCAGAGGTTGATAGATTTTTGATTAATCAGGGCATAAAGGGATATGGCGAGAAGCAGGGGATTGGGGCTGAAAAGGAATTGGAATGACTGAGCAGGCTCGATGGGCCAAATAGCTTAATTCTACTCTTATATCTTATGGTCATGTATAAGAAGAAATCTCTTCTCTCAGAGATGGTCAGTGCTAAGAATTCTTTACCCAAAAAAGCTGATATGAATCAGTTACTAAGCTTATTCAAGATACAGACCGATTGATTTTTAGGTATTCTGGGAATCACAGGGTCAGTGCTGGAAAATGGCACCACAGGAAAAGAACAGAGATTATGGACTAATGAAATAGGCAAAGGGGGCCGAGTGGTCTGTTCTTGCCTCTTTAAGTACAGGCAGTCCCCGGGTTCTGAACGAGTTCCGTCCCTGAGTCCGTCTTTAAGTTAGATTTGTATGTCAGTTGGAACAGGTACATCCGGTATTATTTAGCATCAGTTAGTCAAACGTTTGTCTTAGTATATAGTATATATTTTCCCTTTCTACACATATAAAACACTTAAGAAACTTAAGTATTTCAATAGTTAAACCACTGTGTTGCTTAGTAATAATTGTAGCTTTCACTGGGGCAGGGCCTTTCACATGCTCCATTATTCTCACTTTATCCTTTATCCTTTAAAATTGTTCCAATCGTTGACCGACTGTACCCTAACGCTTTTCCAATGACCTTTATTTTCAATCATAATCATTTTCCGTCAATGGAACAGAAACACTGTGGATTCAGCAGCAGCTGTGGGCGGCGGGTGCTGAGCTGCCCCGGGTCCTAAAGACCACCCGCACTGAGACAGGTTAAATGGGACAAGTGGGGGCCGTGCTGACTGGAAAAGGGGGGTCAGAGTGAATCTTGCTAAGAAAAATTTAAGCCAAATACAAATCCTAAATCAACTTCACCAAACCTGATCATGCTAGGTTTTCCTGAATACAATTTAGCTGCCATGCGTTACATCAGTGACAATGCTTCCACAATGACTCTGAAGTTCTTATTACAGCTTAGATTACAGAAACACAGAAATGACATTTCGAAATGATGCATCACAGCTTGTATCGTCCATCTCCAGTTACGTACATTAAACTCTTATCATTAAAATAATACGCAAATGCACTGAATCTATAGCCTAAGCTCAGCCCTTCCCTGAATTGGGTTACACTAAAGACCTTCCTTACCCTCTGTTAACATCAGGTGCAAGGAACTAAAGTGTTGCAACAGGGTGTTTTTGGAGTTCAAACTTAAATTGCCCCCAGATCACAAATTATTCAGTATAAGACATTGATGAAGCCGCACTTGAAGTATTGTGTATACTTATGGTCACCCTTCTGTAGAAAAGATGTCATTAAGCTGAAAAGACTGCAAAGAAGATTTACCAGTGTTGTCAAGACTAGTAGGCCTGAGGGAGAGGTTGGGCAGGCTAGGACTTTATATACTAGAGGATAGGAGACTGAGGGGTGATCTTACAGAGGTATATAAAATCATGAGGAGTATAGATAGGTGAATACACTGTCTTTTTCCCAAGTAAAGGAAATCAAAAACTAGGGCTTAGGTTTACGGTGAGGGAAAACGATTGAAAAGGGACCTGAGGGGTGACTTCTTCAAGCAGAGAGAAGTGCATATGTGGAACGAACTACCAGAGAAAGTGGTGAGAAAAATTTCAAGGACAGTTGGACAGGTACTTGGATAGAAAAGGTTTAGACAGGGGCCAGATGCAAGCAATTGGGACTAGCTTAGATGGACTACTTGATAGACGTGAATGAGTTGGGCCGAAGGGCTTGTTTCCATGTGGTATGACTGTATGTCGGCATGAGAGTAGTCAAGGCAGTACAGTTGTGCATTTATTACAGCTGCACTTTGCACTTGAACAACCATTTGCCAGGCAATAAATAAATAACCGTGGTGGCTCCACATAAATCCACAAGGTTCTTCATCAGTCGCCTCTCCAGAAATGGGATATTGCACTCTCCAGCAGTAACACCGCTGGTCTCTTAGCTTTTTGGACCTGACTATTGTCATGTCATTTCTGTGTGAGGGAAAGTGTTCCAATATGTGTAAAAGAGAAGCCAGGTCTGTGAATGATTACATCAAAACACTTTTACTGCTAAATGACAAACTTACCTCAATTGAACCTTGCCTGTTAACACCAAGAGTGAAGAGTATACTATCAAACAGGCCATAGGTATAAAAGCTAGGAGTATCATTGCACAAACTGGTGCCTCTCAGTTATTTGATCCTGTAAATAAAACTTACAAACTACAGATGGAATCAGACATTGTATGTGGAAGATCATTTCTGCTGAATTTGTTTAAAGGAGTTAATCAGTGTATACTGGTGCAAAGTTTCTAAGGAACATTATAGAAACTAAACAAAGCAAAAGTTTAATAACTTTTTATGTAGGTTTTTGTGTAATCAAAATGCTAAAGAGATTATTGAACACAAACTCTTTGTGTGTCTCACTATGTATGTACACTCACTTTATTAGGTATACCTGCTCATCAATGCAAATATCTAATCAGCTAATCATGTGGCAGCAACTCAAAGCATAAAAGAATGCAGACATGGCCAAGAAGCTCAGAATGAGGAAGAAATTTTATCTAAGTGACTGACTGTGGAATGGTCATTGGTGCCATATGGGTGGTTTGAGTATCTCAGGATCTGCTGATCTCCTGGGATTTTCATGCACAATAGTCTCCACAGTTTACAGAGAATGATGCAAAAAATAAAAGGCATCCAGTTAGTGGCAGTTCAGTGGGCAAAAATATCTTGTTAATGAGAGAAGACAGAAGAATGGCCAGACTGGTTCAAGCTGACTGGAAGATGACAGTAACTCAAATTACCATGCATTACAACAATGGTGTGCAGCAGAGCATCTCTGAATGCACAACACATCAAACCTTGATGTGAATAGGCTATAGCAGCAGAAGACCATGAACACGAGGTACCTTGTGAAGTGAACACTGAGTGTACATACACATCTACTTTGGAAAGTAGGTCTCAGCCTGATTATGCAGAAAAGATTCAATGCTATAGCTAGGGAACAGACACATTGATGTTAGAAAAACCAAAGCTGATTTAGTTAGAACAATGTTTTAAAGACAATGAAAATTTCTTTACTCTTATGGAGGGATTTGATCAAATGGATGCAGCAGAACTATCTCCTCTTGATGGTTCATCCAGAACAAGGGGATATAAATATAAATGGAACAAGTAAATCATTTAGTGGCAATTTGTTTATATGATGTGAGTGCCAAATTAGTTCAGTATGGGTTTGTTGAAGCAAAGGGTGCTAATTCGCCCAGTGAGAGGATTGGTACAGCCATAAAGAAGATAAAAGTTGGATACTGGAGATATTTTGGGATGAGGCATTTAAACTGAGAGAAATCTCATGGAGTATAAGCACTCACAGACCAGATACATTAGAGAGTCCTTTTCTGTGCTTTAGATTTGACATACAGGTTAAAGTAGCTGATAAATGGTTGCCAATAGAGAAATCATGTATACCATGACTCTATCTTTGACAGAGGACTTTGCATTTCCCAGGTCCTTCACAAAGCATTGATGTTTTCAGCCACTTTGGTTGAGAGAGAGTTATTCTTCCATGTAATTTCTGCAAGGATCTTAGTATAGTTTACATAAATTATTAGTGTCTTACAAAATGTAATTTGTAGCAAGACATTCACAAAGTTGCAACAGACAATGGTGTAATAGAGAGAGGAAAACTATAGAATAGTTAGCACCCCATGATCACAGTGAGTAGTGAGATGCCCAGTCATACCATGCGTCGTGAGATGGCTAGAAACATTGCGAGTAGTGAGGTACCCAGAGTCACACCAGGCATGTAACGTTAGACTGTGGAATACCTTGACTGTACCTCACCAGCTTTGTATCTGAGAATAGCATGCCTAGGTTCAGATTTCACTCCCTTTGGCAAATCCCAGGTTGCACTGATCTGAGCGGTATGCCTGGTAGGTTTCTTGACTGCTGCTCATGTGCTGGTGATGCCTTTATTAAAGACATCTTAACTCTTCCACAGAATCACTCTCCTCCCCAAAACTTATTTTCAAGTTAAGTGGTTCTATTAATTTTTCAAACTCACTATTATGACATAAATCGTCATCAACATTATTATGGAAACAGTTATGATGTGGGCGACCATGGTTGTTCTTGGCAATTTTTTCTACAGATGTGATTTGCCATTGCCTCCTTCTGGGCAGTGTCTTTACAAGATAAGTGATGCCAGCCATTAGATAGATAGATAGATAGATACTTTATTCATCCCCATGGGGAAATTCAACTTTTTTTCCAATGTCCCATACACTTGTTGTAGCAAAACTAATTACATACAATACTTAACTCAGTAAAAAAAAATATGATATGCATCTAAATCACTATCTCAAAAAGCATTAATAATAGCTTTTAAAAAGTTCTTAAGTCCTGGCGGTAGAATTGTAAAGCCTAATGGCATTGGGGAGTATTGACCTCTTCATCCTGTCTGAGGAGCATTGCATCGATAGTAACCTGTCGCTGAAACTGCTTCTCTGTCTCTGGATGGTGCTACGTAGAGGATGTTCAGAGTTATTCATAATTGACCATAGCCTACTCAGCGCCCTTCGCTCAGCTACCGATGTTAAACTCTCCAGTACTTTGCCCACGACAGAGCCCGCCTTCCTTACCAGCTTATTAAGACGTGAGGCGTCCCTCTTCTTAATGCTTCCTCCCCAACACGCCACCACAAAGAAGAGGGCGCTCTCCACAACTGACCTATAGAACATCTTCAGCATCTCACTACAGACATTGAATGACACCAACTTTCTAAGGAAGTACAGTCGACTCTGTGCCTTCCTGCACAAGGCATCTGTGTTGGCAGTCCAGTCTAGCTTCTCATCTAACTGTACACCCAGATATTTGTAGGTCTGATGGTTCAATGGTTCAGCATCTGGCTCCGCAGGTGATGTTTCCTGCACGTCCTTCCTGCTCACTGGAGCTCTGGTTCTCACACTCTCTTCTATAGATGTACAGTGGAGAATATCCTGACTGGTTGCATCAGAGCCTGGTATGGAAGCACCCACCCCCAAGAATGGAAAAGCCTAGAGAAAGTAGTGGATACAGCCCAGTCCATCACAGGAAAAACCCTCCCCACCATTGACAAGGAGGGCTGCCACAAGAAAGCATCATCTATTATAAAGGGCACACACCATTCAAGCCATGCTGTCTTCTCACTGCTGTCATTGGGAAGGAGATACAGGAGCCTTAGGTCCCAAATTACTAGGTTCAGGAACAATTATTACCCCTCAACCATCAGGCTCCTGAACCAGCGGGGATAACTTCACCCACCTCAACACTGAACTGATCACTGAACTCAATCTATGGATTCACTTTGAAGGACTCTACAACTAATGTTCTCAACATTGTCGGTATTTATTTATTTATTTGCATAGTTTGTCTTTTGCACTTTGGTTGCTTGTCAGTCTTTTTGTGTATAGTTTTTCACTGTGAATGCCTGCAAGAAAATGGATCTCAGGGCAGTATATGATGACATTTACTTTTACTTTTTAAACTTTGAACTGTTTAAGTTCAGGTGATTCTGTTGTCTGCACTCCCTTGACACTTACCTGGTTTTGTTTCCAAAGGCACATTTCAGTGTGATTCCATCAAACTCAATCCTCAGATGCATTCTTAACTTGGTGTAAAGGACATAATTATTTTACTTATATTTAGTGTGACTTTGTAAACACACACCTTTCTCCTATTTATAACCAATGTGACTGCACGGTTCATTTACTGGTGCCATTGCTGCCAAGTTGTCAATTTAGAATAACCTTGGTGCCGTAACACCTGTGGCCAGAGAGCTTTCTCCCTATGGTTGTATTCATGTGTACAATCACTCCTCAAGTTCATTCCCTTGTTATGCCTACACCTGGTGCTGCATGTTTTTTGATTCCATTAATAAGAGGCATGAGCCCATGTGGCTCACTCCTACTGGACCATAGCAAATCAGTTTCTGATTAAGTTATTGTCTGGTGTCGCTCAGTACATCACACTCTCAATAACTTTATTCAGTGCGAACTACAAATATACTACAGGGCAGTGTGATATTGTGCAGTTCACCCTTGGTTATAATAGAGACTCCGAAACTTCCTTTCCAATTCTGATTGCTAATTGAGACGGTGTATTTCACTCTGTGGTAATACTGCTGTGGAGATTTATTCTGTGCGGTTGACTCTAATCACACTACAGTAAAACTCCATTAAACAAACACACTCAAGGCTTAGGTGGTTAAAAACCAGTAGATTTTCCATACTATAACACACATTTAAATCACTTTTCCTTAAATTTCACATTGCAAAATAATAATTCTTCCAGAGAAACTAGTGTTTAGAGTTACACTGGCTGCAAATGCAAACAATACTTGGAACTGAGAGTGTTTTAAATTTTAGTGCATCAACAGATCAAGTCTGGTAGAAAAATTCCTGTCCACATTACATTGTGTAAGTACCTGTGAGGAAGAAACTGGGAGAAAATTGACTTGGATTCTTTTTATGAGTAACCAGTTGGGTGAGCAAAGGGTTAATCTAATTTGCAGATTTCTGTGTTGATGGATGTTTGTGTCAGAATTGCTTATTATCTCTGTTGACAGCTGCCTATGATTAAATGATGTTAATATTCAGAGGTTGGTGGAAATAGGCTTGTATAATTTAACTGTGCTGTGCCTTTGCCTTTAGAGCACAGAGTATTACTGCCTACTAAACATAACTGAGAATATTGTTGTATCTAGGATCAATTTGAAATGGGAGGAAAGATAAATGAATGGTTCATCATATGTATAAAAATGATTAGACCATTAAAAAGGGTAATTGGACACCAGAGTTTCTGTGGGGCTCTAATTTAGAGCTTTTGAAGCTGTAGGTCATGACCGCAAGTGGGATTACAACATCAAAACATAGAATATTACAGCACTGTACAGGCCCTTTTGCCCACATGTTGTGCCGACCTTCTAACCTACTCTAAGAACATTCTAACCCTTCTCTCCTATGTAGCCCTCCATTTTTCTATCATCCATGTGCCAAAATTTTTCTTAAATATCCCTAATATACCTGCCTCTAACACCACCCCTGGCAGGGCATTCCTTGCACCACCACTCTGTTAAAACTTATCTCTGACATCCCCCTTTACTTTCCTCCCAAATTCTTCAAATTACACAGCCTTATATTAGCTTTTTCTGCATTGGGATAAAGTAAATTGCTGACTTAGCTGGGTCATGATCTGGAGCATCATGTGAGCTGTCGTGTTGCCTCATACACTGGTTACAGGACTTTTGGACCTCCTGTTCCATCTGTCATATTGTTTAGCAGCCTCTCTTCACCCCTTTTTGCTGTGTTAATCTTGAGGTGTGGACATTAATGCCTACTTAAACACCTGAGCATTCTGACTCATGCTTGTGATCGGTTTGACAGCCGGAATTTCCACAATGGGACAGAGAAGGAGCACAGGCTTTCCTTTCTGGAGAAAGACCCGGGCAGGGTAAGGGGAAGAAGACAGAGAAATAATATCACTGCATTATCTCCATCTCCTGTGCATTGGCTGGAAGTCAGGTGCCCCATCAGGCAGGAGTGTTCATTGCCAGTAATGTCAGTGTCCAGGCCTGTGAGTGAACTCTGCATGTGAATCTTGAAGTTGGCTAAATCTACCACTCAGAATCAGAATCAGGTTTATTATCACCCCAATGTGTTGTGAAATTTGTTAACTTAGCAGCAGTCGTTCAATGCAATACATAATATAGAAGAAGAGGGGGAAAAGTAATAAGTAAATGAACAAAGCGGATGAGCTTAGACCGTGGATCAGTACTTGGAGCTATGATGTTACAGCCATTATAGAGACTTGGATGGTTCAGAGACAGGAATGATTACTTATAGTGCCAGGCTTTAGATGTTTCAGAAAGGACAGGGAGAAGGGCAAAAGAGGCAGGGGTGTGGCACTGCTGATCAGAGATAGTGTCACGGCTGTAGAAAAGGAGGAAGGGGTCAATAGCTCTACTGGGTTTTTTTATAGACCACCCAGTAGTAACAGGGACATCGAGGAGCAGATAGGGAGACAGATTCTGGAAAGGTGTAATAATAATAGTTGACATGGTGCGAGATTTTAATTTCCCAAATACTGAATGGCATGTCCCTAGAGCATGGGGTTTAGATGGGGTGGAGTTTATTAGGTGTGTTCAGGAAGGTTTCTTGACACAATATGTAGATAAGCCTACAAGAGGAGAGGCTGTACTTGATCTGGTATTGGGAAATGAACCTGGTCAGGTATCAGATCTCTCAGTCGGAGAGCATTTTGGAAATAGTGATCACAATTCTCTCTCCTTCACCATAGCATTAGAGAGGGATAGGAACAGACAAGTTAGGAAAGTGTTTAATTGGAGTAGGGTGAAATATGAGGCTATCAAGCAGGAACTTGGAAGCATAAATTGGGAACAGATGTTCTCAGGGAAATGTACGGCAGAAATGTGGCAAATGTTCAGGGGATATTTACATGGCATTCTGCATAAGTATGTTCCAGTGAGACAGGGAAGGGACGGTAGGGTACAGGAACTGTGGTGTACAAAGACTGTTGTAAATCTAGTCAAGAAGAAAAGAAAAGCTTATGAAAGGTCCAAAAAACTAGGTATCATAGGGTACAGGAACCGTGGTGTACAAAGATTGTTGTAACTCTAGTCAAGAAGATGAGGAAAGCTTACAAAAAACTAGGTAATGATAGAGATCAAGAAGATTATAAGGCTAGCAGGAAGGAGCTTAAGAATGAAATTAGGAGAGCCAGAAGGGGCCATGAGAAGGCCTTGGTGGGCAGGATTAAGGAAAATCCCAAGGCATTCTACAAATATGTGAAGAGCAAGAGGATAAGATGTGAGAGAATAGGACCAAATCATGTGTAACAGTGGAAAAGTGTGTATGGAACCAGAGTAGATAGCAGAGGTACTTAATGAATACTTTGCTTCAGTATTCACTATGGAAAAGGATCTTGGTGATTGTAGGAATGACATACAGAGAACTGAAAAACTTGAGCATATAGATATTAAGAAATTGGATGTGCTGGAGCTTTTGGAAAGCATCAGATTGGATAAGTTACTGCGACCGGATGAGATGTGCCCCAGGCTACTGTGAGAGACAAGGGAGGAGATTGCTGAGCCTCTGGCGATGATCTTTGCATCATCATTGGGGATGGGGGAGGTTCCGGAAGATTGGAGGATTGTGGATGTTGTTCCATTATTCAAAAAGGGACTAGCACTAGCCCAGGAAATTATAGACCTGTGAGTCTTACTTCAGTGGTTGGTAAGTTGATGGAAAAGATCCCGAGAGGCAGGATTTATGAACATTTGGAGGGGCATAATATGATTAGGAATAATCAGCGTGCCTTTGTCAAAGGCTGGTCGTGCCTTACGAGCCTGACTGAATTTTTTGAGAATGTGACTAAACACATTGATGAAGGTAGAACAGTAGATGTAGTGTATATGGATTTCAGCAAGGCATTTGGTAAGGTACCACATGCAAGGCTTATTGAGAAAGTAAGGATGCATGGGATCCAAGGGGACATTACTTTGTGGATTGAGAACTGGCTTGCCCACAGGAGGCAAAGAGTCGTTGTTGACAGGTCATATTCTGCATGGAGGTTGTTCACCAGTGGTGTGCCTCAGATATCTGTTCTGGGACCCTTACTCTTCATGATTTTTATAAATGATCTGGATGAGGAAGTGGAGGGATGGGTTAGTAAATTTGCTAATGACACCATGGTTGGAGATGTTGTGGATAGTGTGGAGGGCTGTCAGAGGTTACTGTGGGACATTGATAGGATGCAAAACTGGGTTGAGAAGTGGCAGATGGAGTTCAAACCAGATAAGTGTGAGGTGGTTCATTTTGGTAGGTCAAGTATGATGGCAGAATAGAGTATTAATGGTAAGACTCTTGGCAGTGTGGAGGATCAAAAGGATCTTGGGGTCTGAGTCCATAGGACACTCAAAGCTGCTGCACAGGTTGACTCTGTGGTTAAGAAAGTACATGGTACAATGGCCTTCATCAATTGTGGGATTGAGTTTAGGAGCCGAGAGGTAATGTTGCAGCTATATAGGACCTGGTCAGACCCCACTTGGAGTACTGTGCTCAGTTCTGGTCACCTCACTACAGGAAGGATGTGGAAGCCATAGAAAGGGTGCAGAGGAGATTTACAAGGATGTTGCCTGGATTGAGGAGCATGCTTTATGAGAATAGGTTGAATGAACTTGGCCTTTTCTCCTTGGAATGACGGAGGATGAGAGGTGACCTGATAGAGGTATATAAGATGATGAGAGGCATCGATTGTGTGGATAGTCAGAGGCTTTTCCCCAGGGCTGAAATAGCTAACACGAGAGGGCACAGTTTTAAGGTGCTTAGAAGTAGGTACAGAGGAGATGTCGGGAAAGTTTTTGAAGCAGAGAGTGGTGAATGCGTGGAATGGGCTGCCGGCAATGGTGGTGGAGGTGGATACAATAGGCTCTTTTAAGAGACTCCTGGATAGGTACATGGAGCTTAGAAAAATAAAGGGCTATGGGTAACCCTAGGTAATTTCTAGATTAAGTATATGTTCGGCACAGCTTTGTGGACCAAAGGGCCTATACTGTGCTGTAGATTTTCTGTGTTTCTAATTACAGTCTACATATACTGAATAGATTAAAAATCATGCAAAAACAGAAATAACATATATTTAAAAAGTGAGGTAGGGTTCATGGGTTCAATGTCCATTTAGGAATTGGATGGCAGAGGGGAAGAAGCTGTTCCTGAATCACTCAGTGTGTGCCTTCAGGCTTCTGTATCTCCTACCTGATGATAACAATGAGAAAAGGGCATACCCTGAATGCTGGGGGCTTTACTAATGGATGTTGCCTTTCTGAAGCACTGCTCCTTGAAGATGTCCTGTGTACTTTGTAGGCTAGTACCCAAGATGTACTAGCAGCCGGCTGGTGGCATAGTGGCGCTCTTCAGAGCGAAGGCTCCCGAGTTCAAATCCAGCTGGCTCCAAAAAATCCTGGGGAGGGATGGGCTCTGCCAGGTTTCAGGTGCCCAAAACACACTGTATGATGATCAATCACCAAAAAGATCAGTGCAAAAATTCTACTGGGAGTTGAGGGCACGTGCGTGTACACGTGTACACACACACACACACACACACACACACACACACACACACACACACACACACACACACACACACACCCCCCCACCCCCCCCCCCCCCCCAAATGGAGCTGTCTAAATTTATAATCCTCTGCAGCTTCTTTCGGTCCTGTGCAGCAGCCATCCCACCCCCACCCCCATACCAGACAGTGATGCAGCCTGTCAGAATGTTCTCCATGGTACATCTACAGAGGTTTTTGAGTGTATTTGTTGACATACCAGATCTCTTCAAACTCCCAATGCAGTATAGTTGCTATCTTGACACCCAGGAAACTGAAATTGCTCACTCGCTCCATTTCTGATATCTCTATGAGAATTGGTATGTGTTCCTTAGTCTTGCCCTTCCTGAAGTCCATATTCAGCTCTTTTGTCTTACTGATGTTGAGTGCAAGGTTGTTGCTGCGACACCACTCCAGTAGTTGGCATATCTCACTCCTGTACGCCCTCTTGTCTGCATCTGAGATTCTACCAACAATGGGTGTATCATCAGCAAATTTATAGATGGTATTTGAGCTCTGCTTAGCCACACAGTCATAGGTAGAGCAGTGGGCTAAGCACACACCCCTGAGGTGCACCAGTGGAAAAAGTAATAGTTTGTCACATTTCAAAGATTTGAATACAGAGATTCTAGTTAAGATTCCAGTACTGAAGGCATGGTGCACGGTCAGAGCTCCCATCTTCAAACCAGAACCATGTCTTCCCTCTCAGACACGGGTAACTGATCCTAAAACAATATCTGTAGAATTCTAACTAGTTGCATCACCATCTGGTATGGAGGGGCCATTGGACCATAAAACATAGGAGCAGAATTAGGCCATTCAGCCCATCGAGTCTGCTCCTCCGTTCCATCATGGCTGATCCTGAATCTCACTCAACCCCATACACCTGCCTTCTCACCATATCCTTTGTTGTCCTGACGGATCAGGAAACAATCAACTTTCGCCTTAAATATATGCACGGACTTGGCCTCCACCACAGTCTGTGACAGAGCATTCCACTGATTCATTACTGGAATCATCCTCGTGAACCTCTTCTCGACTCTCTCCAATGACAACACATCCTTTCTGAGATATGGGGCCCAAAACTGTTGACAATACTCCAAGTGCAGCCTGACTAGTGTCTTATAAAGTCTCAACATTATCTCCTTGCTTTTATGTTCTTTTTCCCTTGAAATAAATTCCAACATTGCTTTTGCCCTCTTTACCACAGACTCAACCTGTAAAATAACCTTCTGGGAGACTTGCATGAGGACTCCTAAGTCCCTCTGTGTCCCTGATGTTTGAACCTTCTCCCCATTTAGATAATAGTCCGCACTATTATTCTTTTTACCAAAATGCATTATCATACATTTCCCAAAACTATATTCCATCTGCTACTTTTTTGCCCATTCTTCCAAGTTGTTTGACCCACTGCAATTGTTTTGCTTCCTCAGCACTACCTAACCCTCCACCTATCTTCGTATCATCCGCAAGCTTTGTCACAAAGCCATCAATTCCATTATCTAAATCATTGACAAACAATATGAAAAACAGTGGTCCCTGAGGAACACCACTAGTCATCGGCTGCCAACCAGAAAGGCCCCTTTTATTCCCACTCACTGCCTCCTGCCTGTCAGCCATACTGCTATCCATGTCAATATCTTTCCTGTAACGCCACTGCACAGGATTGGAAAAAGCTGCAAAGGGTTGTAGACTCAGCCAGCTCCATCATGGACCCTAGCCTCCCCACCATCAAGGACATCTTCAAACGACAGTGGCTCCAAAAGGTAGCATCTATCAGTAAGGACCCACACCACTTAGGTCACAGGGGTGTCAAACTCGTTTTAGGTCACGGGCCGGATTGAGCAAAATGCAGCTTCATGCGGGTCGGATCAGTCGGACGCATTAGCCATATCATACGCCATAGGCGCTTCAATTACTGGGGCCAGCTTTAATAGTAATTAGATATTATCTCGCGGGCCAAAGAGAATTCCATCGCGGGCCGGATTTGGCCCGCGGGCCTTGAGTTTGACATATATGACTTAGGACATACCTCCTTCTCATTACTACAATTAGAGAGGAGGTACAGAAACCTAAAGAGACACACTATAGCATTTAGGAAGTTTCTACCATTTAGGACAATACTATATTGATTGGCGTTCTCTCAAACAATAACGAGGTGGCCTACAGCGAAGAAGTCATCTCTCCAACACAGTGGTGTCAAGAAAACAACCTCTCCCTCAATATCACAAAAACAAAGTTGCTGGTTGTGGATTACAGGAGGAATGGAGACAGGCTAACTCCTGTTGACATCAGTGGATCTGGGGTTGAGAGGATAAACAGCTTGAAGTTCCTCAGCATCCACATCACGTGGTCTGTACACAACAGCTGTGTGGTGAAAAAGGCACAACAGCGCCTCTTTCACCATAGACAGTTGAGGAAGTTTGGTATGGGCCCCCAAATCCTAAAAACTTTCTACAGGGTACAATTGAGAGCATCCTGACTGGCTGCATCACTGCCTGGTATGGGAACTGTACTTCCCTTAATCGCAGGACTCTGCAGAGTAGTGCAGACACTGTAGTTGTGAACTTCCCATGATTCAGGACATTTACAAAGACAGGTGTGTAAAAAGAGCGCACAGGATCATTGGGGACCCGAGTCACCCCAAAACAATCTATTCCAACTGCTACCATCTGGGAAATAGTACCACAGTATAAAAGCCAAGAACAGGCTCCTGGACAGCTTCTTCCACCAGGCCATCAGACTCATTAACACACTGATTTGAATATATTTCTATGTTAAGTTGATTGTCCTATTTCTTATAAATTAATATAAATTACTATGATTGCACATTTAGACGGAGATGTAACATAAAGATTTTTACTCCTCATGTATGTGAAGCATGTAAGAAATAAAGTCAATTCAATTCAATTCCCCTCCACCATCAAATTTCTGAATAGACAATGAATTCATGAGCACTGCCTCACTATTTTTGCTCCCTTTTTACACTAATATATAGCAAAACAACAAGTTTCCCAATATGTGTCAGTGATAATAAACCTGATTCTGTTTCTGATATCCAGAAGATTTTTAGTATCTGGACTAATATTAATCATTCTATATCATTATAATCTGATCATCACATCTGTGCAATGTAACATGTTGCTGTCTTAGAGTTACATGATATTTCGAGAGTTAAAATCAGATTATATTGGAAAATAGTTAGTGATGCAGCAGTCTGCTTGTAAACCAGTATCAAAGTTCTGATGTGTTTCCTTCAAGTACTATTAATAATATTGCTGTCTTTAAAAACAGAAAACCCTGTGTTTATTTCTTTCCCTATTTTCCATGTCCTCTTTTTTTTCTACCTTTCTGTGAGTAGTTTACAACATGTTCAGAGAACACCTGATGCCTGAGGTGACCTCTTCCCTTCCAATAAGTTCCATCAAGCTGTGATTTTACAAAATGGTTCAGCAAAAAAAAGAGATAGAAGAGTTGATAGAAAATTATAACAAATCAATTTTGCAGCTCTTTCTAAACTTTTCCCTTTCTAAAGATAGGCTAAAATGAAGCTGAGATCGCCTCCATATTTTGTAACAGCAGCACCAATAACATGCATCCTTTGTTAATCTCTTTCCACTCATCTGATCTATGAGATATACAGGGATAGAAACAAATCATATTATTTATTATAAATCAGGCCCTATTAAGGATTACATCATTGCAGAGGACATGGAATACATGATATAATACAATGCTTTGTTAAATACTCTTATGTATGCAATTAGGACAATATATTTGATATAGTTCCTTAATTTAGCATCAGTTGAAAAGTTCTGGTCAGTGTCTGACCTCCCTTATCCCACATCTTTCCTGTTGTTGTTCCCGTCACTGGCTGGAGGGAGACTTCTGCCGAACACAAGGCACCAGGATGAGCGGTGAGATCCACTCCAACCCTGTGAGGAGCGCAAAGAGCTGTAATTTGCACAATACTGTTACCTACATTTCCCGACACTGTTAAAAGCCCTGTGCAGAACTACTCGTAAACTTATTGAAGTGCATTTTGGTGTATGATATCGAGTACTGGTGCACAACATCACTTGGGTACTTGACTCACACCAGCAATGCTCAGTGAGTAGATTGGGTTACTCAGGAATTACTAGCAGTGCATGGAAAACCTTTCTATCCTCGCAAGAACCTAGGGCATAATGGGAGTGTCTGAAAAGACTGAGCTGATGGAGTCTGAGTCTGATTTCAGTTGGAGGATTTTTGGGTTTTTGATGTCTGGGAAATCCTCACTGATAGCAAGCCGTATCTTGCCGTTCTGGCAGTCCTTTATGGGCTCTAAGAACACCACATGCTTTCCGCCAGCTTTGCGGCCAGCTTCATCATTGCAGGGCGGGGTGGCACTTAGTATCGAGGAGTGGGCACTGCACTCGTTTGGCGGGGTGGGGTTCTGCGGTGGCCTGCAGCGGCAACGGCATGGAGTCAGAAATAAATATATGAGCACCAAGACAAGGCTCACTACACACCCTAGGAGAGTGGTGAGTCCTGTGTTGAAGCCTTCGCTATTGTGCTTTCCATGGTGCACGGTGACATTGACCTCATGGGTGTCATTGCGCATCAGCCACTTGTTGGTTGCTATGCATGTGTAGATACCAGAGTCCTCTTTACGGGCCTTGCGGATCTCCAGACTCCCGTTGGAGTGGAGTTTGATCATCTGGTTGAAGTTGTTTGTGATAAGTTCTTTGTTTGGTGAAATCCACAGGTAAGTTGTCTGCTTACCCCGCAGGCTGGTCTCGCAGGTGATCAACACTGGCTTCCCCACCTCCCCCACGAAGTTGGCATCTCCCATGCTGATCAGTCCTTTGCCAACAAGGGTACAGTTCTCAAACATTTTGCGGTGCTTCAGGAAGCGCAGTGAGGCTGCGGGCCGCCTAAGGACCAGGCAGGTGTGCTCCTCCCGGAAGTCCTGAACAGAGTTAAATCCACTTTTCTCCCAGTGCAGGAACATGCTGTATAGAGTACAGTCACATGTGAAAGGGTTGTTGTGAAGGTAGAGTCCATTCTTAATAGTCTGAGGCAATGCAATCACCTCATCAATGGGAATGGAAGAGAGCTTGTTGGAGGAGATGTCCATTATCTTCAGCTGAGGCAGGCTGTTGTCCAGCATTGCACTGAAAGGAAAATCGGTCAGCTGGTTCCAGCTAAGGTACACCTTCTGCACGTTGCTGAGGGCAGGCAAGGCGTCGCTGTCCACCCGCTGTATCTTGTTGTTGTAAAGCAGCAGCTCTTGCAGATTGGTCAGTTCCTGGAAGAAGTGTTTCTCCACTGAGTGCAACCTGTTGGAGGACAGGTCCAGGTGGGTAAGCCGGGAGGCATTACGGAAGGCCCCTACTGCAATGTGACTGATGTGGTTGTTCCCAACTCGGAGCGTGTGCAAACGAGGTAGCTGAGCCAGCCATCTGTCCTGCAGCTGATGGAAGCTGTTGTGACTTAGGTCCAAGCTAGTTGCAGTGTTGGGGAGTCCAGGAGGTAGCATGGACAGACTCCGACTAACACAGCTCAGTAGGTCCGAGGCACAAATGCATACCCCAGGACAAGCATGGAGGCTGGCTTCTACTCCCTTGGAGACTGAATCCGATAACAACTCTGCTATTAGCCACCACAGAGCCAGAATCACCAATCCGGGGCTACTCATGGTGTAACTTCAGTGGTCCACTCTTGAGAGCTGTGATGAAGTTTACCAGGAGTTAATCATACTCTTTTATTTCACATCAGGTTCGGCATTGAACAATGGACCGCGAACTACACAGGGATCCGCATATTGCGGGGCTGCTGGTTTTTAGAGTTCGGTTGCTGCATGTCTAACTACACAGACTGTGGATATATTAATGTGATGGCATAATATCAATTCACACAGGACATTTTCCTGCATTGCCTTTTAATGAAAGTACTTACAGCTGATAATTTTCTTCATACCAGTTAATATCCGTATTTCATCTTGGCAGAGTTGTGACTGCTGTTGACTCGGGAGCACATCTGCACATATACAGTGTCATCAAGTGTTAAATTCCCTTCTCTGTAGTCTCCAGGCAAATGAAGTTGCACAGAACATGCAGGTAGCAAGCGCAAAATAAAGGATGAAGTCTCTTATCCCTTGATGCTTTTGCTTCGGTCATTTGTTTCCCTCTGGACGGATCTTTAAACCTCGACACATCATCCCTCGGCAGCAATTCATAACTTTCTGCTTTGGCTCATAACGACTATGAAGCTCCGTGCGATCCCACAGCCTGTATATAATTGATCTCTCTCAATTTAAACTGGCGTGGATAGGAGGCTCGCTGAGAGTGAGGCTTGATGCTGATTGGTGGCCAGTAGTTGGGGCAATGTTTTAAATAGGTCTTAATGCAGTGGTGCACAACCACTGTGCACCACTAGTCGGTGGGAGTGAGCTGCAAACAGCACCCATTTTTCTCAGCAATGTAAAGTCAAAGGCAGCCTAAAGCTGCTATAATACCCTGGGATTTAAAAGGAATAGGAATGTATAAAGGTTCAAGGACAAAAAAGGATTGAGACTAACTCCTGAATGAAAGAGAGTCATTGTGAAGGCACCATAACAAGAGAAGTAGAAACGTGCTTCCTATTTCATGACGATTATTGTGGAGTTTGTTTGCACACTTTTCCACGATGTGTTGCCATTAAGACTTATAAACAACATTGGGTGTGAGATCCAGTGCTCGGTGCTTCTTACTGAATGGGTGACCATCTGATTGTGCTGTGCAGAACTCCCAGACAGAGCAGACAGTCCTCAGATATCTTTCGATGCTGTCCTTGATCCAGGTCCCAAATGAAACAGAGAGGGGTACCATTGTTGAGTTCTGGTTCACTCGCTCTGGAATACATTGCTTCAAATGTACTGTTGGGCTCATATTGTTGGCTCAAATCCCAGCCCCTTTCTTCCTGATTCATCACACTGGAGTATAAATGCATTAGCTCCTTCTGTCCTTCTACTGGTTGGTAATATGTTGCATTTTCTGCTTATTACATAGCATGTACATCTGCCCCGGTGATAGAATGATCACAGCGATATGAAAAGTTTAGACACTGCTGTCTCCAGGGCACCAGGAGACATATCTGGTTCCTCTGCATCAGAATTTATTGTCTTTCCCTGGAAAACTGTTGTTTCAGCAAGTCAGGATTCCACTGCAGCAAATTGGCATCTGCTGCAGCAATGACTTTGATCTGCTTGTTGCAGGCTGCTGGTGTGTTCTCTTACATAAAACTTCTGTCTTTGAAGTGAGTGGCAAGATAAGGCCCAGTCTGCTTGTTTGTATAAAATGTTCCTGTGGCAATATTTTGAAGGTCTTGCCAGTCAAAGCTGTATCCCTCAGGAAAATCATTATCAGGATTATCAAATCATTATCACATTGTTGTTCTTAGGATTTTGTTACAAACATGTTGGTTCCAAGATTTCTCCTTGCAGCAGAAACCGTACCTGAAAATAAAACTTAATTGACTGTGAAGCATTTGGAGAGCCCTCTTTGCATTGGGGAATTTAGCTTATTAAGTAACACATGGCACTCATGGGCAGGTCTGCCTGCATACAACACTCTTCCTCAACATAGCTTAGGCCTCTATTTATAGAAATGCCAAGAAAATGGAAAATTCTCGTCATAGTTGTTACAAGGTGGAGTTCAGAAACACTTAAGCTGCCCTCCAAGGGCTAACATGAAGCATTTGGAAAACTTGTATGGGCACAAATGTCCCTTGATCCAATTATGTGAAACCCAAATGGAATTGCACAGTGCAAACACTGCAGGTAATCGGCACCTAATGAGAGGGGGCTTTTGCATCTTTCACCACTTAACAATTAACAATTTGCTTGTTGACTTGCCTTGTTCATTTCCAATGCTACTTTATTTCAGTCTGACTACTGAAGTTATCTGTGGGATTGGATTAGGAAAGTTCCTAATGTGTGTAAAAGCTTATTCCCAAGTCATAGCTTTGCAATACGTTATTACATAATGAGGAGCCTGTCCCTACATATTGAATTGAATTGTTTAGTTGAGTAATTTAGATTGACTACCAATCAATACAAAATGGATCCTCTCCTGTGGAGAAAGAGAAAATATATTTACCTACCATCTTAATGGCTTATAAATATCATTGTAGTTGTGTTATTCTCTCTAGCAATTGCTGAGTTCTGTACTGTATCAGTGAAATGTATCCCGTAATATGAAACCAGCAGTAACCTCTGCTGCCTATGTTATGTCTGCTCACTACATAATACATTCCAAGTGACATTCAGAGGAATGTAATGGGGCATCAGCAAGGACAGGCAGGATAATAGTTTTTCTGCTCTTTTTTTTACCTTTGCATCATTTGTGGAGAAGCTATTATTGGTGCACAGTTCTACAGGTACCCTTCGACTTGTCATACTGCAGCCACATGTGAGCCCAGTACAAGCAGGATATTCATCTCCAGGCTTCTAGCTATAATGCCCATTATTTGCATGGTCCAGCACTGGTTCCTGCAAACTTGAACTAGGAGAGGCAATTCTAAAGAATGCAATTGGAGCTGAGCCCCAAATGAGAGTGCAGATTACACTAGGGATCTTGTGGTCCAAATAGCTCAATAATACATGGCTGAGTCCTGAAAAACTGGAAGGGTTATAACTAAGTTAACTTTTTTTTTAATAGTGATTCAGCTGGTATACCTGCTGCCTCATAGCTCCAAGCAACCTGGGTTTAATCTTAATGTCTGCGCTAAGTTTGCACATTCTGTCTGTGATTATTTTCTCCTGCAAAACAAAATCTGCTGATTGTAGGTTAATTGAATGAAGTCAGTTGCCCTTACACATACTGGTTGAATCTGTGTGGAGTTTCACAATTTGGGGAGAATAGGTTACAGGGAAATTAAGTGGGGGATTCAGATCCCTCTGTCAGCCACTTATTTGATGGGCCAAATAGCCTCCTATATGAATAATTCAAGCAAACAGAGCAACAAGATTCTGTCAGTGGTATTACATTGAGTATTTAGACACCTGTTTATTAATAATCTACAACAGAATTTAATTTTGAGAAGATTAAGAGATTTTGAGCATATGCTGCACATGAGAGCCACTCATCATCATTCTCCTCGAGGATGCAAATGAACTAGGATTTCTTACTATGAACTCCTTATTCACTCTTCACATATTTTCCTCTATTTTCTGAATGTTTTATATATCTTCCACGAAGTTGGATACAAAATATTTGTTTCATTTCCTTGCTACTTACTTGTTTCCCAATATAATATCGCTTGTCTCATTCTGCTAGCGACCCAGATTAACTTACTCGTTTTAAATATCTATAAAAAACTTTTACTCTTTGTTTCTGTTTCTGTTTATGGTTAGTTGCTCCCATATTCTGCCTGTTCTCCTTAATAATGCTTTTGACTTTCTTTATTGAATTCTGAAATAATCCCACTCCTCAGCTTCTTTTAGCAATATCTACAGCCCTTTTCTTTTATCTGATATTAACTTTGATGTTTCTTCTTGGCACCAGCATTGGATAAGCTAACAGGTTTGGGGCTCATGCAGCATCATGCTTATATCTGTACCCACACTAGAGTACCACCTTGTTAAACAGCGATAGATCAAAGATGAGAAAATATACAGATGCTGGAAATCCAAGCAACAAACACGAAATGCTGGAGGAACTCAACAGGCCGGGCAACATCTATGGAAAAGAGTAAACAGTTGATGTTTTGGGCTGAGACCCTTCATCAGAACTAGTGTAGCTCCTAGAGATGCTGCAAAACCTCCAGAGTGTTTCTAGAATTTTCTGTTTTTATTTCAGAGAGTCATGCATCTTGGAAACAGGCCCTTAGGCCCAACTGGTCCATGCTGATGAAGATTTCCAGCATCTGCAATTTATTGATGTTTAGTGATAGATCTAGGTGTATCATCATACACTGTGCAGTCAAATATTTTAGTGTGACTTCTTACAGTAACTGATTGTACTTTCCAATGTGGTATCCCAGATCTAGGACGGGATATGGTCTTGTATCAGCACTTTGGCAAAGGAGGTCAGCCTGAATAGGACACGGTCTCTTGGTTCTTAATTTATTATGTTCTTAAATTCTAACTTATAACATAGAAAATTAACCAAATAAATTACTGAACAATGTTTAAGTTCTGACACTGTTATGTCAGGTCTTCACACCTTTCCACTCAGCTTCTTGTTAGTTTGACGGGAAAGATGGCTTCCCTGTCAAGATCAAATACAGCATTCAGATTTGCTTTCACACATGCAACTGTTTCTCATGGCTTGCTAGCTAGTACGGAGAAGATCCAAAAGCAAAATTGTGTATCTGAAATTAAGGGCTGGATGACTGAAAAATTCATCTAACTTTACCATGAGAAGTTAGAAACAATTTTCTTCAGCTCCCAACCAAACCTCCTCAACATTGCCCTTGACACAACGTCCACCCCACTTGCTCTCTCTGGTCCAGTTCACCAGCAGCCTGGAAACACCAATGCCCAGGAATACAGAAGTCTACAGAAAGTGATGGATGTAGCCCAGTCTAACACCGGCAAAACCCTTGCACCATTGAACTCATTTACATAGAGTACTGTCGCACGAAAACAGCATCCATCATCCAGGCCCGCCACCATCTGGCCATGTTCTCTGCTTGCTGTTGCCATTCGGAATAAGGTTCTGGAGCCTTAGTTGGACTCCACCAGGTTCAGGAACAGTTATTTAGGCTCCTGAACCAAGAGTTTGTTATGGAGACCAAGGCTGTCCCTCCTCTGACCACACATTATTGTGGTGAGGAGAAAAATAACTGTTTGCCAACAGCTTGTTGCCCTCATAAAACCCACATAACATCCTTAGTGTCTGAATCTCAGAATTTCTGTTTTATAAACATGTTGATACTCTTAACAACCTTCTCACCTGTTCTTTCAAAGGTTTATGTGCTTGTGTTCCAGATCTTTATTTCTCCACCTCCTGTAAAATAGTATCACTTGGGTCACATTGCTGCTTCTCATTGATTCTGCCAAAACATACCACTTGTATTAAATGTCATCTGACACATGTCAGTGCTTTCCACCAGTCCTTCCTCTCATTTTTGGGGTTTTCTTAAACAAATATCCCCTCATTACTCCATCCAAGTGAACAACTGGAGATAATAGTAATTTTGTACTGGATACATATATAAATACAAGGTAAGAAACTTGCATTTCTTTGTGTAAAGTGCGTTGTTCACCACTACTATTTGCTTTCTATCCCTTGGCCCTTTTTATAATCCATGCAGCCTATTTCTCTTTAATCCCATAATTTCACTCATGCCAGACAGTTGATTGGGGTTGTTTGTCAAAGTCTTTTGAAAGTCTGCCTGCATGGTATCAGTCGTGTTAAACTCAACAAACCTTTCAAAGTGTAGATACTCACAATTTACCTTTAACTAAAAGCAGATTTCTTCCGTTTGTCAGACCATTATGCAGCCTTTATAAATACATTTATTTCGGACATTTCTCAACCATTAGCATTGGGGCTTTGGGTTTATAAGATGAAGAGCATAAGACATAGGAGCAGAATTAGGCCATTTGACCTGTCAAGTCTGCTCCACCAATCCATCATATTTGATTTATTATCTCCCTTAACCCCATGCTCCAGCCTTCTCCCAGTGATTTGGTTTCCACTGCTATCTGTGGTAATGAATTCCACAGATTTACCACCTTCCGGCTAAAGGATGGTGAGGTTTTGATAATCTTGCAGTGTTGTGGATAGGATGGAAGCTGGACCTCAGAAAGAAAGTGTAGTAGGGGAAAGCACAGCACACTTCAGAATTTTATAGGGAAGGAGAAAATTTAACAGAGAGGGGGAAAAGATGCATAACAGATGTTTGAAAAAAAAATGTGCCAATTGTTGTATAGAGGGAGTTGGGAATGATTTCAAAGAATAAAGATTGGAATTAAATGAGGAAATGAAACTGGATAATGATGGGAAACATTTGGAAAGAAGAAGCAGGGGATTAGAATCTGAGTAGGAGGTTAGCAACTAATTGTAATGGAGTAGAACTGAGGTGTTAGTGAGGATAGAAACTTGGAAGTTGGACTCTGCTCTCCAAGGCACAGAAAACGAAGCAAAGACTGTTTGATTTTAAGTTGTTAAGGAATGCCAGCCCCATTGCTATATTCAAGCTTGAAAAGGCTTTTATGCCTGTTACAACAGGCCTAAGAACCTTTCAGAAACTTTTACTTTTAAAGAGAGGTGCTGCCAACATGACAATTTTTATGGCTTAGTTTTATTAACAATAGGGTTGAGAGCATTCTCACCTCTGAATTAAAAGTTTCTAGATTTATGTCCCACATTAAAGCTTTGAGTATAATATTAACTGTGCACAAATCAACTGCCACATCTGCTGCACTGGGAATTTTCAAAAGTAACTTTTTGCTTGTTATATGCTATGGGATGCCCTGCAAAAGAGCTGAAATCCTGGGCATTATTTCATCCTTAATGGGGAAGTTCTAAGCCATGGAATAATATCTGTTGAAGATGGAGCAGGAGGCAATATTTGAGAAGCAAATGTTCTTTTACCCAGGACCTACTGAGACCATGTTCCACCAAGATAGACAGATGCTGTTGAATTTTCACTGGTTCATAGGGTGGCTTGTTTTTATGTTCTTATCAGGTTGAAGAAAGTGTTGATTGTATTTAAGGTGAGTTTGGAGACTTAGTAACAGAATACAAGAAGATGGCAGTTGAATTAAACAGAAATACCACATCAGTGTTACAAATAACATCCTAGAAATGGTGTGGAAAGGCCTTTGAAAGAAAGAAGAGCTCAGGAGGATTGCAATCACCAGGGCAGTAAGAATGAGCAAATGTTTGGAGCTGTGGGCTGGCAGGTCCCTGACTTGAGGTGGATTTTGTCCTGCCATCAAAAATATAGCTCATGAGATTCCCATGATTCAGGTAATGTTCCATTAGACTGGAAAAAAGAAAATCTAAGACAAAAAGCACAAAACTACAAGTTGTTAGTTATATATCAAATATTATAAGCATTAATGCACAATAAAATAGAGCAGGAGGACGTCACTAGGCCCTCAATCCTGTCTCACCAATCAGTATAATTTAGGCTCATCTGTACAGGCTTCAATTCCTCTTCTGTGCTAGTTCCCTGGTCATTAAAATATTAATCTACTTTTGCTTTAAACATTTCTACTAATTTAGCCTCCACCATTCTCTTGGTTAGAGAATTACAGAGGTTCAGTACCTCCAAAAGGAAATGACTTCTCTGCATTCTGGTTTTAAATGAATGACTTCTAATCCAGAATCTATCTCCCTTTGAGATTCTCCTAACTAAACATCTTAGCATTTACCCACTCAAGGTCCCACAGGATCATAAGATCACCCCTCCCCCATTCATTCAAGCTCAAAAGAATGCAGACCAAATTTGTTTAACCTTTCTTCTTTTCCCTGTAATTAATCTGGTGAGTATCCTTTGGACTGCTTCCAAAGCCGATATATCCTTTCTTAGGCAAGGGGACTGAAACTGTGCAATATTCCAGTGTGCCTTCACTAACACCTTGAACTCGTAGTTATTTCTAAACTTTACTTTGGAGTTCAGAGAAGATTTATTAAATTAATGTTGAGTGGATGGAGTAAATTATGAGGAAATGTTACAATGTTGAACCTATATTCAGTGAGGTTTAGAACATTGAAACATTTAAGATCCTGAGATGTTTTGACAATCTAGATATAGACAATGAATACTTTTTAAGTAGAATCTGGCATTCGGGGTCACACAGGCAGAAAGCAATACCGAGTTGAAATTATAGTCAGCTCTGGCAAGATTTTTCTTTGAATAGCAGAGCAGGCATAAAGGGCTGAGTAGCCTACTTCTGCTCTGAACTTGTTTGCTTGTATTGAATCAACTGGGAAACTATGGTTAAACCTCAGTAATATTTCTGCAGCAAACAATAATCCTTAGCTATTTTTATTTGTATGACTGTTTAGGGGAAGCAAGCATGCACACTCCACATTACACTGACAAACTGTCAGGTGTAATTTGTAGCGGTCCAGCTTCAAATCAGGCAGTTGTTGATTCAGGTCCTTATCTAGAGCTTTGAATGCAGCATCTAAGCTGACATTTCAGTACTGCATTGACTTCTGGTTGAGGTAAGGGACAAAGGTCCCATCTGTATTAATCATTTGAATGTAATGATCACAGAGGAACAGAGGAGTTTTCCCTGGTATCCCTCAGCTATTAACACTAAAGCAGCTATCATGTCATTATCACTTTTTTCTTGGGATGTGTGGTACCTGGCTGTGTGCAGGCTGGCGGCCTTGTTTCCAATGTAACCAACTGGTTGCATTTCAAAAGTGTTTCATGAAAGTCCATACTGACATGAAAAAAACATGTCATACTAATGCAGTGTTTTCTTTCCTACCTGGTATGTGCATTTTTTAGGAAACTGGTTAAGAGGTTTTTGAATAAGGCAGTTATTTTTCCTTGCAGTTACTCAGCTGACAAAAAAAAAGCTATGTTTAAAAAGGAATGTAACTGTCTGAAGATTTTGTGAAGTAATAGAGCACAGCAGCACTTCAGCCTATCTTGTCCATGCCAAACTGTTATTCTGCCTATTCTCATTGACCTGAACCTAGACTGTAGTCCTCCCATCCATGTACTTATCCACTTCCTCTTGTTGACTCATTGCACGCTCCCACCATCTTTTGAGTGAAAAAGCTCCCCATTAGGTTCTCCTTAAGTATTTTAGCTTTCACTGTGGCATCTAGTTCTAGTCTCACCCATCCATAGTGGAAAAAGCCTGCTTGCATTTGTCCTATATATACTCCTCTTATACCATATACAACCCTGAGATTCGTTTTCTTGCAGACACCTACAGGAAAATAAAGAAATGCAATAGGACCATGAAGAAACAGAAGTAACAAAGGCCAACAAACATTCAAATGTGTAAAACAAGGACAAATCATGCAAATAAGAAAAAAATAAACAATTAATTCTGTGAACATGAGCTCCAGAGTTTCTGAAAGTGTGTCCACAGGCTGCGGAGTCCGTTCAGCGCTGAAGCAAGTGAAGCCATGTCAGTTCAGGAGCCCAATGGTTGAAGAGCAACGACAGTTCCTGAACCTTGTGGCGTTGGACCAAAGACTATTGCACCTCCCACCCCATGGCAGTAGCAAGAATTCGGGAACCTTTCCCTATAACTCAGGTCCTTAAGCCCTAGAAAACACCCTTGTATGTAAATTTTCTTTGTATTCTTTCAATGCAAGATATGCAAGTAGGTGACCAGAATTGCATAGAATACTCTAAATTGGGCTTCACAAACTTTAGTAGAAACAGTTCAAGGCAGATGGATTAACAGCATTTCCAAATTGTTAAAAATTCAAGGGTTAGAGCATTACAATATAGTAACAGACCCATCTAGTCCATGCTGTTCTATTTTTCTGTCTATTTCCATTGCATAAAGCACCTGGGCTTTACCCTCCCATCTATGTACTTATCCAAACTTCTCTTAAATGTTGAAATCATTCTTAGTTATTTCAAGTATTGTGCTGTAGTCACAGAGATAGTCCTGAGACTGTGGTTCTCTCTTTAACATCAAACTGGTGATTGTTCAGCAGGGTAAGGATTGTGATTTTTTATCATTCACAGTTTTTCTTAGTTCTTCATATAGTATTAAATAAGCAGTTCAGAGACTGGGCAGTCGGCCAAATATTCCACACTATTCCATTTCATTTCTCTTAACTCCAGGGTGTATTGTCCCGGTCGGCTTATTCTCTCCTCAAAGGGCACCAACCTATCCCAAGAATCAATCTGCTTTATTGCACTCCTTCTATCACGAGGTCTGAATTTCCTAGGGTAGGGAGAGTGGATCTGTCCATGTGCTCTCAGCTGTGGCCTTACCCAGACCTGTAAAATTTCAGTCAGATCTTCCCCTTGCCATTCCCCTTCCTTAAACTCAATGTTCTGCTTTGAATGCTTTGTGCCACTACATTCCTAAAATTTTCTCTGCACTCACTTAATGCTAGCTCTTTCATCAGCTCCAAATCTTCATAATCCTAGTTTTGCACACTGGAAACTGTGAATTTCTCTTCTGAAACCTATCTTCCTCCATACCATTCTCATCCCCTTAAGTTCTATCACGTTGATCAAGCCTTTGATGCGTGCCCTAATGTTCCCTTTTGGTTTTGTTTCAAATTTCGATTATGCTTTTGCTATATTCCCTCGGACTTCGGATAATTGTAACTTGCTTTAGAGTTGCAAGTTGTTATTATTCATCCATAGAATCTCATCAATGTTTGTTTTCTCTTGCTTGTTTGAGCAGTATTGAGTCATGGAGTCCTAGAGGCTCTTCAGCCCATCTAATCCATGCCAAACTAGTCCCATTGACCTGCACCCGGACCATAGCCCTCCACACCCCTCTCACCCATGTAGTTATCAAAACTTATCTTAAATGTTGAAATAAAACTTGCATCCACCACTTCCACCAGCAACTTGTTCCACACTCTCACCACCCTCAGAGTAAAGAAATTCCCCCTTGTGTTCCCCTTAAGCATTTCACCTTAGAACCTTAAACTATGACCACTGGTTCTGGTCTCAAACAACTCAATGGAAAAAACCTGATGGCATTTACCCTATCTATACCCCTCATAATTTTGTATACCTCTATCAAATCTCACTTCATTATCCTGTGCTCCAGGGAAAGAAATCCTAACTTATTCAAACTTTCCCTGTAACTCGGGCCCTCAGGTCCTGGCAATATATTTGTAAATTTTCTTTTAAATAAAATAGGCCAAATACTATTGGCCTGAGATCACTGCCTGTCATCTTCCACACATGTACTTTGCTAACTCAAAGTATTGCAGAATGTAGGCTCAGTAAAAGTCGGGTCTCTGGTGGCACACTGACCAAGTCTGTCCCGCAATGCTTTGACCTCTGGCAGAGCTACACCTATACTTTGCAGCTATAAAACCTAGAATTATTATTGAATACTTAGAGAGATTTAAAAACTATTAAAATGCAGTAAATGCTTTTAAACATGAAAAATCAATATCTTAAAACCACTGTTCCCTCTAAGCTGCATAGCTGTGCAGTAACGGAAATGCTTCTGTGCTCAAAGCCTTTGCTGACACACAGCTGGAATTGGATGTAGCCAGAAAAAGTTCATGAAGCTTGAAAGGTTTTCTTTGTTGTGCTGTTTTTCATTACACCCTTCAATTAATAAATAAAATCAAAAGTATGTAATTTTTCAATTTTCATTCTAAGTTGTACACATATTTTTAAAAAATCATTTAAAATGCTGTACAAGTTTCAGGTTGTTTAAAAGCAATGGCTGATCCTCAAAACAACAGATGGGGTGTTGATTAAAACAATAGCTACAAAGTTGTACATAATTGCAGCCATTAAACCTGATCTAAATAATAAAAGAAATCTCCTTGTATTTGAAGGCAACACGAATGAATCTGCAGATGCTGGAAATAAATAAAAACACAAAATGCTGGCAGAACTCAGCAGGCCAGACAGCATCTATGGGAGGAGGTAGTGACCGCGTTTTGAGCCGGAACCCTTCATCAGAAACCTTCCTGATGAAGGGTTTCGGCCTGAAACGTCGTCACTACCTCCTCCCATAGATGCTGTCTGGCCTGCTGAGTTCTGCCAGCATTTTGTGTTTTTATTTCCTTGTATTTGACTTTGTTTTCTAGCTGCAGTACTCCAGCCGGAGTGGACTGCTGTTCTATCTTTGATAATCATCTCTGTTCCTGGCTTTCTGGAGTGGGGCTTAGGTTTTGGGCCATTGATTTAGTATCCATGCAACAGAGCCTGACAAACTGTATTTCATGAAATTTGTTGTTTTGTGCCAGCAGTACATTGCAGTACAAAATAATAAAAGGCTATAAATTACAATAAGAAATATATATTAAAAATTAAATTTAAGTAGTGCAAAAAGATTGCAAAATAAAATATTGAAGTAGTGTTCATGGGTTCATTGTTCATTCAAAAAATCTGATGGCAGAGGAGAAGAAGCTGTTCCTGAAGTGTTGAGTGTGTGGCTTCAGGCTCCAGTACCTCCTCCTTCATGGTAGCAATGGGCATGTCCTGAATGATGGGGGGTCCTCGATGATGAGGCACATTCTGTTGAAGGTGCTCTTGATGCTGAAGAGGCTGGTGCTCATGATGGAGCTGGCTAAATTTACAACTTTCTGCAGCTTTTTCTGATCCTGTGCAGAGGCTCCTCCATAGCAGACAGTAATGCAACCAGATAGAATGCTCTCCATGGTGCACCTGTAGAAATTTGCGAGTGTCCTTGACAACATACCAAGACTTCTCAAACTTCTAATGAAATATAGCTGCTCCGAGCTTTCTTTGTAATTGTATCATTATGTTGGACCCAGGATAGATCTTCAAAGTTGTTGACACTCAGGACTTTGAAACTGCCAACCTTTTCCACTGCTGATCACTCAATGAGGACTTGTCTGTGTTCCTTTGACTTCCCTTTCCTGATGTCTACGATCAATTCCTTGGTCTTACTGATGTTGAGTGCAAGGTTGTTGTTGCATACAGAAGGTGATCTGTCATGCTCCTGTATGCCTCCTGCCATCACTATTCACAAAGTAAACCTTTTAGGGTGTAAAGAGGAGAATCCAAACCAAATTAGCAAGAAAAAGTTCTATGAATGTTGGAAATTCAAAATAAAATATTTAGAATGCTAATTACTTGAAATGATTTAATTTATTGCTGCTTCCAAAAGGCAGTTTGCCTCTTTAGAAGATGAGCTGCTGTTCCTTGAGTTAACATTGAGCTTTCTTGGTACAGTGGAAGAGAATTGTTAAAGAATTGTTGATCTTCTGGTTAAAATGGCGCTGATAAGTGTTGACTCTCTGGGAATCATTAAGTATTCCCGTTTAGGATTACTACAGCTGAAGTCCATAGTTAGAACCATGGGTACTTCAGTAAGCAGCAATCTTTTAAGATATTTTTAAAGTCTATTGATACTTTAAATTGATGGATCCTGGCCTGCAGACTCAGGTTGCGAGTGCATTTCCCCTTTAATAAAGTGGAAGCTTGAACAGTGTGTTGGTTTACAGGTATGATTGAAACATCTTAGACACACCGCTCCCCCGCTGCCCACACCTGACTATCCTGTTGGCGAATGTATATCTTTGGAAAATAGAATTGAAGATCCTGGAGCAAGATTGCTGCTCCAGCGAGACCTCGGGCTGCTTTGTACTTTGCTTCATGGAAACATGGCTATCCCCTGCCATTTCAGACACAGCACTGCAGCCCAATGGCTTCACCATTCTCCACAAATATAGGACAGCTCAGTCTCTTCAAGGCAGAGGACATGGGTATGCCTTATGATTAATTCATCATGGTGCACAGATGTGGCAGTTCTGCCTCAGTCCAGCTAATCCGACCTGGAGCATTGAACAGTCAAATGTCATCCATTTTATCTGCTAAGGGAAATTTTCTCCATTATCCTGATAGTGGTACATTCCACCTCAGGCCAACGTCAGCCAGACTTCGAAGGTTCAAAAGTACAATTTAATGTCAGAGAAATGTATACAATATACATCCTGAAATGCTTTTTCTTTGCAACCATCCATGAAAACAGAGGAGTGCCCCAAACAATGAGCGACAGTTAAATGTTAGAACCCCAAGCTTCCCCCTGCCATGTGTAAACAGCAACGAGCAACAACCCCTCCCACCCCACCACTGGCAAAAAAAAGCATCGGCACAGTTACGGAGCACTTAAGTGTGAGCAAAGCTATAGCAAAGACACAGACTTGCATTTACCCCGGAGACTTCACCTTTCACACAGTATTCAACATACCACAGGTTCTCTCTCTCCCTAATAAGGGAGAAAGAGGCATCTCCATTTTCACAGTGAGCGAGGAGACATAACAAACAACTCCTAGTTTACAATGTTAAAAGTCTGCCACATTGCTTTTTTCGAGCTCTGTGCCCAAAATACTGGGCACAGAACTGCAGGTATTCTGACTCTCCCGGTGAAACACAGGTCTGTCGTGACACCGACCCTCGATCCGCCCGTCTCCATAGCCCCGAGATCCTAGGCTTCCGAATCCAAGTCGGCAGCTTAGGCCAGCTGAATAACAATGGCCGGTGGTGGAACCCCCTGTGCAGGTCCCATTACCGCAAAGAACCGTAGTCAGCATGTAACTCCAGGTCAGGGTCTTCAAAAGAACCCTGAAAGAGAAAAGTAGAGATATTAAAGATGGAAATAGAGCTGTTTCTGAAGATGCAAGTAAAAGAGTTGCCGTTAGGCACCATTAAATCTCCTAAGCTCCACCTTCATACCTTGAAGAAGTTCCTGAAACCAGAGGAGCCAATACACTTGACCACTGTTGTACCATCATCAAGAATGCTTTGTGCCATCCCTTGCCCATACTTTGATAAATGCGCACACCTGGCTGTACTTCTACTCCCAATGTATAGGCAGAGACTAAAGACCACAACACCACTGGTGAGAAGCAAGAAGGTATGGTCAAGGGAGGTGCAAAGGAGCACTTACAGGACTGGGCAATATTCAGGGATTCATCTTTGAATCTGATTGAGTACGCCACAGTTGTCACCGACTTCACGAAGACCTATGTTGATGAGTGTGTGCCTTTGAGAACATACCAGACATACCAAGCCAAAAGCCGTGGATAAACAAGGATATTCATAGTCTGCTGAGGGCTAGGTCTGTGGTATTCAAGACCAATGATCCAGGACTATACAAGAAATCTAGGTACGACCTATGAAATGCTATTTTAAAAGCAATAAAATAATTCCTATTGAGGTTAGAGAGTGACTCAGATACATGTCAACTTTGGCAGGCATTGCAGGCCATTACTTCCTACATAGTGAAACCTAACATTGTGAATGGCCATGATGCTTCATTTCCAGATGAGCTCAAAGGGAGAATAAAACTACACCTATGCGAATCCTTGCAGCATCTGGTGACCCTGTGATCTCTGTCTCGGAGGCTAACGTCAGAACATCTTTCAAGAGGGTGAACTGTCGCAAGGCATCAGGCCCTGATGGTGTACCTAGTAGTGCTCTGAAAACCTGTGCCAACCAACTGGCAGGAGTGTTCAAGGACATCTTCAGTTTCTCATTGCTGCACTCAGAGGTTTCCACCTGTTTCAAAAGGGCAACAATCATACCAGTGCCCAAGAAGAGCTGAGTGTGCTGCCTCAATGACTCTTGCCCAGTGGCACTTGTATTGACATTGATGAAGGGCTTTGAGAGGTTGGTCTTGGCTAGTATCAACTCCCGGCTAAGCAAGGAGCTGGACCCACTGCAGTTTTTCTATCACCACAATGTGTCTACAGCAGATGCAGTCTCACTGGTTCTCCACTCAGCGTTAGAGCATCTGGACAAAAGTAATTCCTTCATCAGACTGCTGTTTATTGATTACAGTTCTGTATTCAACACAATCATACCCTTTGTTCTAATCAGCAAGCTCCAAATCCTGGGCCTTTGCACCTCCATCTGCAACTGAACCCTAGACTTCCTCACTAGGAAGCTACAGTCTATGTGTATCAGAAATAACAACTCCTCCTCAATGACAGTGAACACTGGTTCACCTCAAGGATGTGTGCTTAGTCCACCGCTGTACTCTTTCTACACCCATAACTGTGTGACAAAACACAACTCAAATGCTTTCTATAAATTTGCCAATTACACAGCTATTGTTGGCAAAATTTCTGATGGTGATGAAGAGGCATTCAGGAACAAGGTAGATCAGCTGGTTGAGTGGTATTGCAACAACAGCTTTGCACTCAACATCAGTAAGATCAAGGAATTGATTGTGGACTTCAGGAAGGGGAAGCCAAGAGAATGCATACCAGTCCTCATTGCAGGATTTGCAGTGGAAAGTGTGAGCAGTTTCAATTTCCTGAACTAACCTGGGCCCAACATAATGATGCAATTACAAAGAAGGCATGACAGTGGCTACATTTCGTTAGAAGTTTGAGGAGAATTGGTATGTCACCAAAAACACTTAAAAATTTCTACAGATGTACTCTGGAGAGCATTCTAACTGGTTGTATCACCATCTGTCCAGGATTGGGAAAAGCTGTTGAAAGTAATAAACTCAGCCAGCTCCATCATTGGCACCAGCCTCCCCGGCATCAAGAACTGCTTCAAAAAGTGATGCCTTGAAAAGGTGAAATCCATCATTGAGGACCTCCATCACCCAGGGCATGCTCTCTTCACGTTGCTATCATCATGGAGGATGTACTGAACTTGAAGGCATACACTCAATGTTTCAGGAAGCGCTTCATTGCTTCTGCCATCAGATTTCTGAATGGGCAATGAACCCATGTACACTACCTCACTATTTTTTCCTGTCTTTTTGCACTCCTTATTTAATTTATTTTTTATATATGCTTTTGTACCTTATAGTTTTTTTTATTATGTTTTGCAATGTACTGCTGCTGCAAAGCAACAAATTTCACAGCATAGGCCACTGATGCTGAACCTGATTCAGAGATTTAAAGTGGCAGGGAATTGAAAGCTTGAAGTCACACTTGAGGAATGAACCAAAATATAGCATACAGCAGTCACCAAATCTGAGGTTAATCACCCAATATGAAATGGACCACATTGTGCACAGTAGATACTGTGTGCTAAATTGGATGAGGCATAGTTGCTTCATCTGGAAAAAAGTGTGTGGGTACCTGGCTGGTGGGAAGGGAGCAGTCCAAAGGACAGCTTTTGTAACTCCTGTGGTTGCACAGGCAGGTGTTATGGGAATGGAGTATATTATTATTGGAAACGGAAGAGTAAATCATTGTGTCTGGAGATAAAAGACACCAAAATATAAACATTTGTTGAAATCTAATGTAATAAAGAGAGATTAGCTTTCTTTGTTACATATACATGAAAACACACAGCAAAATGTGTTGTTTGCATCAAATCAACTCTGCAAGGATTGTGTTTCATGCTGCACTTCAAGCACCAACGTAGCATACCCACAACTCACTAACCCTAATCCGCAGATCTTTGAAATGTGAGAGGAGACGGAAGCTTCTGGAGGAAACTCACGCAGTCATGTGAGAACATACAAACTCCATACAGAACACAGTGGGAATTGAACCGTGACCTTTCATTAGCCACTACTCTATCATGCTATGATGCTATGTTGTCTTTCACATCCAGATAATTGCACATTTTATTTTCTTCAAACAGTAGATTTAAAACAGGCATCTGGTGGCTTTGTGAATGTTGCACTGCTGCATTTTTATCAGAGTGCCCTGGTCTAATTAAAGACTTTCTTTGAGCCAATAGTTTACCAGTTTGATGATATATCTAGAATATATTGTATTTGCTCACATATAAACTGAGATTCATTTCCAAGGTTGTGTTTCTTATTCATCTACAGATGATAGTAATGCTGGTCACGCCTGCTTGCTGCTCCTTATTTGATAGTGAATGAATAAACTGGACGTATACATTTAATTTATGGGCAATATATACAGTTGACCTTTAACTAGTATTTTTGTTCTAATATACAGAAACATGGCATCATACGCAAGCCCATCAATTTATGAATGATAAGCAGGAGGTGCTAATATGTTACGAAGTTAGCCAAATCAAATGAATGATGGGGAGGTTGTGGAGGAGGAAAGAATAATAGTATTAAAACCATAAGCCATAGGAGTAGAATTAGGCCATTTGGGCCATTGATTCTGCTCTGCCATTCCATCATAGCTGATTTATTATCTCTCTCAACCACCCTGACTGATGAAGAACTTATCAACCTCTGCTTTAAATATACGCAATGACTTGGCATCCACAGCCATCTGTGGCAATGAATTCTGTGACAGATTCATTACCCTCTGGCTAAAGAAATCCCTTATCCTATTAGCAAATAAAACCTATACGGCAGCATATTTTTGATACACTAGTTCCTATTCTATATAACCGTTGTCTACTTTGGCACGATGAATAAAAAGCAGAACACTATTTAATTGGTGAGCATCTATAGAATGCTGCTCTGGAAGAAGTGTCAAAAGTAGCACAAAGATATGGCAAGTAATTGCATGGGCAAATGGATCATTGCTTTCATTGCAAAGGACATGGCGAGTGAAGGTAGGAAGTTTTGCTGCAGCTGTATGGGATGTCAGTGGAATTATGGCCAGAGTACTGTGGACAGTTTTGGTATCCTTATTTAAGGAAGGGTCTATTAGGGATATATTTGCATTGGAAGGAATTCAGAGAAAGTTCACTGGAGCTTATTCCTGGGATTAAAAGGGTGTCTGATGAGGAGAAGAGGTTGAGCAGATTGGGAGTTTAGAATAATGTAATGGTGCCTTTTGATTTTAAGTGGATATTCTGAGAGGGTGTTTCTCATTTAAGGAAATTGTTTCAGAATAAGAGCTTGCCCATTTTAGATGGAGATATGGAGGAATTTCTTCTCTCAGAGAGTTACAACTCTTTGGAATTCTCTAACACAGACAGTTGCAGAGAAAGTGTCATTGATTCAAGACCAAGCTTGGCAGATTTTTAAGTTATATGTCCAAATGGATCATGCATATCTGTCAAAGAAGTGTTGAGGCCAGGATCAAATGAGTCAAGACGTAAGGGATCATTGAGAGCCATTTGGCCTCTTACTATCTCAATGTTCCACACTCCATTCAGTGTAGTCCTGCCACACTGTCTAATATGTGGGTTGTACCTGAAAGCTATACTCAAACATATAGGTAGCAAATGTGATATTGCCTGTGTGTAATATTAGGTTTTATCTGTGCCTCCTTGAACTTTGAGAAATGCAGTTATAAATTTACTTCTTGCTGATTTGGGTTACACCTGGGCAACTGGAATGCTGTGCTGCTGAGCACTGGTCTCATGCATTTGTCAGCAGTGCAAACTTCCCAAAATTCAGTTAGCAAAGGTTGTGTTTTATCGTCCTTCATCTTGGAAATTAAAAATATGATGATATAATTAACTGAAACTGTACAAAGATAATACATTTTGACTTTACTTCAAGATTCAAATGTTAGAAGAGTTGTTATTCAAATCTTTAATGAAAGCACTGGATGCTCATTATAGCCATCAGACCATAAGACATAGGAACAAATGAGGCCATTCAGCCCATTGAATTTGCTACACCATTTCATCATGGCTGATCCCAATCCCACTCAACACCATACACCTGCCTTCTCACCATATCCTTTGATGCCCTGACCAATCAGGAAGCAATCAGCTTCCACCTTAAATATACCCATGGACTTGGCCTGCACCTAGGCCAAGCACCTATGTGGCAGAGCACCTAGGCTGAATCATTCAGGAGTAGATTCAGGATTCAATTCCCCGTGCCTTTTCTGCCACTTAACAAGAGGATGGCTTATCCTATAACCCAATCTCTATTTTCCAGAACAGCCCCATTTTCTTAATACTTCGAAGTTTATCAGTTGAATGCACTAAATAACTAAAGCTCCATGACCATTTGCAGTAGAAAGTTCCAAAGCTTGATCACCCTCCTGTGAAGAAATTTCTTCTCACCGCCATCCTAAATGCTAAATCCTAAATCCTACTCTTAATCACAACACAGAACAAACACTTTATGAGATTCTGTCAGCAGCAAGAATGTATGTACGTACGTAACAGCCTAAACTGCAATATAATAAATGCAAGAGACTGCAGATGCTGGAAATCCAGAGAAATGAAACACACAAAATGCTAAAGATCAGGTCATGCAGCATATGAATAAATGAATAAACAGTCAATGTTTTGGATTGAGGCCATTCATCAGGACTGGAAGATGCCAGAATAAGAAGGTGAAGGGAGAGGAAGGAGGACAAGCTAGAAGATGATAGATGAAGCCAGGTGGGTGGGGAGGGGAATGAAGTAAGAAGCTGCACGTTGATAGGTAAAAAAGGCAAAGGATTGGAGAAGAAGGATTCAGATAGGAGAGGAGAGTGGACCATGAGAGAAAAGGAAGGAGGAGGGGCACCAGGGGAGGTGAAAGGCAGGTGAGGAGAAGAGTCAGGAGGCCAGAGGGGAGAATAGAAGAAGGGTGAGGATAAAATTAGTGGAAGGTGAAATCAATGTTCATGTTATCAGATTGGAGGCTATCTAGTCAGAACATGAGTTATTGCTCCCCCAACTTGAAAGTGGCCTCATCATGGCAGAAGAGGAGGTCATGGACTGGCATGTTGGTAAGGGAGTGGGGATAAGAATTAAAATGGTTCACCACCAGTAAATTACACTTTTTGTGGATGGAACAATATGTATAATCAAGAGATTCTGCAGATGTAGCACAAAATGCTGGAGGAACTCTGCAGGTCAGACAGCATCTGTGGAGGGAAATAAAGAGTTGAGGTTTCAGGCTGACACCCTTCATTCGGACTATTAATTTCCCTCCATAGATTAGGGTTGTCAGCCTGACCTGCTGACTTCCTCTAGTGTTTTGTGTGTATTACAAGTATATACATTTATGCTGTTGACCCATTATTCCACTGCTCTTCAGTTCAGTCAGCTGTTCAGTCACCAGACTACCATCTAGTAGCACTGACCAGTGCTTTGAGTGGCTGGTTATGGACTGCATTAGATCCCATTTTACTTCTACATTAGGCCTTTTCCAGTTCGCTTATCGGTCCACTGATAATGCCACAGCCTCTGCCCTCCACTCAGCCCTGTCCCAACTGGAAAATGGTGTCTCATATGCTAGGATGCTATTTTTTGATTTCATCTTAGCATTTACTACGATAAGCCCTCAGAACCCTCAGAGTCTCAGCACGTCTCTCTGTAACTGGACCATGGATATCTTGACAGAAAGTCCACAGTCAGTCTGTGTAGGCAGCAACATCTCTAGCTCTATCACGCTGACTACTCTTAGATTCAGCTCAAATCGAATCTTTTAAATTTATTGATGACCCAACTGTCATTGGCCTAATCAACAACAAGGACGAGACTGCGTACTGAGAGGAGGTAGAGTAGCTTGTAGAATGGTGCAAGCACAACAACTTGAGTCTCAATGTGGATAAGGTTAAAGAGCTGATTGTGGACTTTAGGAAGGTGCAAACTAGCTACTCACTGCACATAAACGACTTCTTTGTGGAGAGAGTTAGGAGCACCAAGTTTCTGGGAGTGCACATAACAGGCAATATTACCTGGCCCGTCAACACCTTCTCTTGAGTCAAGAAAGTACAGCAGTGTCTCTAATTCCTGAGAAGATTGAGGAGAGCAGGGCTCCTCTTTCCCTCCCCTCCCCTACCCACATTCTAACCAACTTTGGAGGAGCACCATTGAGAGTGCCCTGACTGTCTGATACGGGAATTACAAGACATCTGACCACAAGACAAAATAAAAGATTGTGAGAACTGGTGAGAGGATCATCACCCACCCAAGATATTTATCAGGAGCGCTCATATGCAGGATCTTTTGCATTGTCAAGGATCCCTCCCACCCATCCTACAATCTCTTTGAACTTCTACCATCAGACAGGAGGTACTGTAGCATTAGGTCAAGGAATGTTAGGATGGGAAATTACTCCTTCCCCCAGGCCATCAGCCTACTGATCACCACCCAGGTCTCATCACTTTTGAAGTGCCAGTAGTGTTATACTATTTACTTTTTAAACTTGTGTTGTAAATGCATCTTATGTTAAATGTCAAAATGCAGGTCACCTCTCATCCTCCATCGCTCCAAGGAGAAAAGACCGAGAACACTCACCCTATTCTCATAAGACATGCTCTCCAATCGAGGCAACATCCCTTAGATCTCCTCTGCACCCTTTCTATAGTTTCCACATCCTTTTTGTAGTGAGGCAACCAGAGTACTCCAAGTGGGGTCTGATCAGGCCAATCTATATAGCTGCAACATTACCTCTCGACTCTAAACTCAATCCCATGATGGATGAAGGCCAATGCACCATATGCCTTCTTAACCACAGAGTAAACCTGCGCAGCTGCTTTGAGCATCTTATGGACTCAGACCCCAAGATCCCTCTGATCCTCCACACTGCCAAGAGTCTTTACCATTAATACTAAATTCTGCCATCATATTTGACCTATCAAAATGAACCACCTCACACTTATCTGGGTTGAACTCCATCTGCCACTTCTCAGCCCAGTTTTGCATCCTATCATTGTCCCGCTGTAACCTCTGACCGCCCTCCACTCTATCCACAACACCCCCAACCTTTGTGTCATCAGCAAATTTACTAACCCATCCCTCCACTTCATCATCCAGGTCATTTATAAAGATCACATAGTGTAAGGGTCTCAGAACAGATCCCCAAGGCACACCACTGGTGACCAACCTGCATGCAGAATATGATCTCTCTACAACCACTCTTTGCCTTCTGTGGGCAAGCCAGTTCTCAATCCACAAAGTAATGACCCCTTGGATCCCATGCCTCCTTACTTTCTCAATAAGCCTTGCATGGGGTACCTTGTCAAATGCCTTGCTGAAATCCATATACAGTACATCTACTGCTCTACCTTCATCAATGTGTTTAGGCACATCCTCAAAAAATTCAATCAGGCTTGTAAGGCACGACCTGCCTTTCATAAAGCCATGCCAACTATTCCTAATCATATTATGCCTCTCCAAATGTTCATAAATCCTGCCTCTCAGGATCTTCATCAACTTACCAACCACTGAAGTAAGACTCACAGGTCTATAATTTCCTGGGATATCTCTGCTCCCTTTCTTGAATAATGGAACAACCTCCACAACCTTCCAATCCTCTGGAACCTCTCCCGTCCCCATTGATGATGCAAGGTTCATTGCCAGAGGCTCAGCAGCCTCTTACCTCGCCTCCCACAGTAGCCTGGGGTACATTTCATCCAGTCCCGGTGACTTATCCAACTTGATGTTTTCCAAAATCTCCAGCACATCCTCTTTCTTAATATCTACAAACTCAAACTTTTCAACCTGCTCTAAGTCATCCTTACAATCGCCACGATCCTTTCCCTTAGTGAATACTGAAGCAAAGTACTCATTAAGTACCTCTGCTATCTCCTCTGGTTCCAGACACTCTTTTCCACTGTCACCCTTGATTGGTCCTGTTCTCTCAGGTCTTATCCTCTTGCTCTTCACATACTAGTAGAAAGCCTTGGGATTTTCCTTAATCCTGTAGGTCAAGGCCTTCTCATGGCCCCTTCTGACTTTACTAATTTCTTTCTTAAGCTACTTCCTGTTAGCCTTATAATCTTCCAGATCTCCTTGACTAGATTTACAGCAGCCTTTGTACACCACTGTTCCTGTACCCTACCATCCTTTCCCTGTATCATTGGAACGTACCTATGCAAAACTCCACGCAAATATCCCCTTGAACATCCCCTCATTTCTTCCGTACATTTCCATCTTGGATACTAGCCTACAAAGTATCCAGGACATCTTCAAGGAGCGGTCTCTCAGAAAGGCAGTGTCCATTATTAAGGAGCCCCAGCCCTTTCCTCATTGTTGCCATCAAGTCAGAGGTAGTGAAGCCTGAAGGCTCTCACTCAGCGATTCAGGAACAGCTTCTTCCCCTCTGCCATCCGATTCCTAAATGGACATTGAACCCAAGAACAGTACCTCATTTTTTGAGCATATATTATTTCTGTCTACACAATTTTTAATCTATTCAATATACATATACTGTAATTAGAGACATAGAAAATCTACAGCACAATATAGGCCCTTCGGCCCAGAATGCTGTGCTGAACATGTACTTATTTTAGAAATTACCTAGGGTTACCCATAGCCCTCTATTTTCCTAAGCTCCATGTACCTATCCAGGAGTCTCTTAAGAGACCCTATCATATCTGCCTCCACCACTGTCACCGGCAGCCCCTTCCATGCACTCACCACTCTCTGCATAAAAATACTTACCCCTGACATCTCCTCTGTACCTACTTCCACACATTGTAAAAACTGTACCCTCTCATGTTAGCTATTTCAGCCCAGGGGAAAATCCTCTTGACTATCCACACAATCAATGCCTGTCATCATTTTATACACCTCTATCAGGTCACCTCTCATCCTCCACCGCTCCAAGGAGAAAAGGCTGAGTTCACTGAACCTATTCTCATAAGGCATGCTCCCCAATCTGGGCAACATCCTTGTAAATCTCCTCTGCACCCTTTCTATGGTTTTCACATCCTTCCTGTAGTGAGGTGACCAGAACTGAGCACAGTACTCCAAATGGGGTCTGACCAAGGTCCTATATAGCTGCAACATTGCCTCTCAATTCCACAGTTGAAGAAGGCCAATGTGACGTATGCCTTCTTAACCACATTGTCAGTTTTGAGTGTCCTCTGGACTCAGACCCCAAGATTCCTCTGATCCTCCACACTGTCAAGAGTCTTACCATTAATACTATATCCTGCGAACATATTTGATCTACCAAAATGAACCACCTCATACTTAGCTGGGTTGAACTCCATCTGCCACTTCTCAGCCCAGTTTTGCATCCTATCGATGTCCTGCTGTAACCTCTGACTGCACTCCATACTATCCACAACACCCCCAACCTTTGTGTCATCAGCAGGTTTACAAACCCATCCCTCCACTTCCTCATCCAGGTCATTTATAAAAATCATGAAGGGGGGGGGGGGGGGTCCCAGAACAGATCCCTGACGCACACCACTGGTCAGCGACCTCCATGCAGAATATGACCTGTCTACAATGACTTTTTGCCTTCTGTGGGCAAGCCAGTTCTGGGCCCTCAAAGCAATATCCCTTGAATCCCATGCCTCCTTACTTTCTCAATAAGCCTTGCAAGGGGTACCTTATCAAATGCCCTGATGAAATTCATATACACTGCATCTACTGCTCTACCTTCATCAATGTGTTTAGTCACATCCTCAAAAAATTCAATCAGGCTTGTAAGGCACGACCTGCCTTTCACAAAGCCATGCCAACTATTCCTAATCATATTATGCCCTCCAAATGTTCGTAAATCCTGCATCTTAGGATCATTTCCATCAACTTACCAACCACTGAAGTATGACTCACTGGTCTATAATTTCCTGGGCTATCTCTACTCTCTTTCTTGAATGACGGAACAGCATCCACAACCCTCCAATCTTCTGGAACCTCTCCCATCCCCATTGATGATGCAAAGATCATTACTAGAGTTGCATCAATTTCCTTCCTCACCTCCCAAAGTAGCCTGGGCTACATCTCATCCAGTCCTGGTGACTTATCCAACTTGATGCTTTCCAAAAGATCCAGCACATCCTCTTTCTTAATATCTACATACTCAATTTTTTCAGCCCACTGTAAGTCATCCCTACAATCGCCAAGATCCTTTTCCATACTGAATACTGAAACAATGTATTCATTAAGTACCTCTGCTCTCTCCTCCGGTTCCATACACACTTTTCCATTGTTACACTTGAGTTGGTCCTATTCTCTCATGTCTTATCCTCCTGCTCTTCACATATTTGTAGAATGCCTTGGAGGTTTTCCTTAATCCTGTCCACCACGGCCTTCTCATGGTCCCTTCCGGCTCTCCTAATTTCATTCTTAAGCTCCTTCCTGCTAGCTTTATAATCTTCTAGATGTCTATCATTACCTAGCTCTTACCTTTTGTAAGCTTTTCTTCTTGAACTCCATGCAAATATCTCGTGAACATTTACCACATTTCCGCCTTACATTTCTCTGAGAACATGTGTCCCAATTTATGCGTCCAAGTTCCTGCCTGATAGCCTCTTATTTCCACTTACTCCTATTAAACGCTTTCCTAACTTGTCTATTCCTATCCTCTCCAATGCTATGTCAAAGGAGAGAGAATTGTGATCACTATCTCCAAAGTGTTCTTTCACTGAGAGATCTGACATCTGACCAGATTCATTTCCCAATACCAGATGAAGTACAACCTCTCCTCTTGTAAGCTTATCTATATATTGTGTCAGGAAACCTTCCTGAACACACCTAACAAACTCCACCCCATCTAAACCCCTCGCTCTAGTGATATGCTAGTTGATATTTGGGAAATTAAAATCTCCCATAATGACAACCCTGTTATTATTACACTAACAGAATCTATCTCCCTATCTGTTCCTCAATGTCCCTGTTGCTATTGGGTGGTCTATAAAAAAAACACCCAGTAGAATTATTGACCCCTTCCTGTTCCTAACCTACACCCACAGAGATTCCGTAGACAATCCCTTCATGTCTCCCTCCTTTTCTGCAGCCGTGACACTATCTCTGATCAACAGTGCCACACCCTCATCTCTTTTGCCTCTCTCCCTATACTTTCTGAAACATTTGAAGCCTGGCACGCGAAGTAACCATTCCTGCTCCTGAGCCATTCAAGTCTCTGTAATGGCCACAACATCATAGCTCCAAGTACTGATCCACGCTCTAAGCTCATCCGCTTTGTTCATAATACTCCTTGCATTAAAATAGACACATCTCAAACCATTGGTTTGAGTGCATCCCTTCTCTATCACCTGCCTAACCTCCCTCCCGCACTGTTTCTACGTTTTCTCTATTTGTGAGCCAATCTCCGTCTCTTCAGTCCAGTTCTCACCCCCCCCCCCCCATGCAATCCTAGTTTAAACTCTCCCCAATAGCCTTAGCAAACCTCCCCGCCAGGATATTGGTCCCCCTGGGGTACTTGGGGGCACATGATAAAATAGGCTGAAGTCAGCATGATTTCCTTAATGAGAAATCTTGCCTAATAAATCTGTTGGAATTCTTTCAGGAGATAACAAGCAGGATTGACAAAGCAGAGTCAGTGGATGTTGTCTACTTGGATTTCAAGAAGGCCTTTGATAAGGTGCCATGTCTAAGGCTGCGTAACAAGATAAGAATCCATGTTATTACTGGAAAGATACGAGTATTGGCTGATTGGCAGGAGTCTAAGAGTGGGAATAAAGGGGGCCTTTTCTGGTTAATTCCTAGTGATTAATGGTGTTCCGCAGGAGTTGGTGTTGGGACCACATTATATATCAATGAACTGGATGATAGAATTGATGGCTTTGTGGTCAGGTTTGTGGACGATACAAAGATAGGTGGAGGGGTAGATAATTTTGAAGAAGTAGTGACTCTGCAGAAGGACAGGCAGATTAGGAGAATGTGCAAGGAAATAGCAGATGAAATATAGTATAGGGAAGTATATGGTCATGCACCTTTATAGAAGCAATAAAGGCATAGATTATTTTCTCAAATACAGAAATTGGAGGTGCAAATGGACTTGAGAGCCTTGTGCACATTTCCCTAAAGGCTAACTTGCAGGTTAAGTTGGTAGTAAGGAAGGCCAATGCAATGTTAGCATTCATTTTGAGAGGACTAGAATATAAAAGCAAGGATGTAATGTGGCATTGGTCAGGCCGCATTTGGAGTACTGTGAGCAGTTTATAGCCCCCTATCTAAAAAAGGATGTGCTGGCATTGGAGACGGTCCAGAGGAGGTTCATGAGAATGATCCTGGGAATGAAAGGGTCAGTACATGAGGTGTGTTTAATGGCTCTGGGCCTGGTCTTGCTGGAGTTTAAAAGAATGAGGGAGATCTCTTTGAAACCTATTAAAAGACCTATGTAGAGTGGACATGTAAAGGATGTTTTCTATTGTGGGAGGGTCTAGAATATGATGGCACAGACTTGGAATACAAGGACATCCCTTTAGAACAGAGAAGGGGAGAATTTTCTTTAACCAGAGAGCGTGGTGAATCTGTGGTACTCCTTGCCACAGACGGCTGTGGAGGCCAAGTCATTGGGCATATTTAAAGCACAAGGTTAACAGGTTCATGATTAGTACTGTGTCAAAGGTTAATGGGAGAAGGCAGCAGAAAGGGGTTGAGAGGAATAAAAAATCAGCCAATGGCAGAGCAAACTCAATGGGTTGAATGGCTTAATTCTGATCCTATGTGTTAATGGTCTTATGGCATTAGTTTGGAATGTTCAGGTGCTAATGCAGATGCTCTCTGTTCTGTGAACTAGTGCTTGAACTGCAAACCAATTTTCATATTGGTATAAATACAGTACTGACAAAATACACTGAGTGCTATGCAGCCACAGTTCATTAGAAGCTTTTTAGATATATTGGATAGAGAGAAAGAGTTGAACAAATGGAATTTTATTTATTCCCAGTTGACAGCTTGTTGAGTGCTCTCTTTGTGCATAGGACCATTTGCCTTTTGTCTTCAAATCTTTATCCATGTCATTCCACAAACTTATTATTTTGAGGAACAAATTTAATTAAATAAAATTGCTAATTTATTTATGTATTTGAGGATTATCAAGCAGTAAATGAGCCAGATTAATAAGTGTGTTGTTAGGAAACAACACAGGTTGTAAGAAATGCTATATTCTGTACTTCACTGGACATAATTCTATTGGCATATCTTTCTGTTGGTTGCAAATAAATGCAATAAACTTGTCCACTTGAGACACCATCGTGTGTTATAATCAAGGAAAAAGTACCAACTTTATCCCATTTCTCTCCTGGACCTGAATATACTTAATAATAATATATGGTAGAAACAGGGGGTGTAATTTTAAGGTGATTAGAGGAAAGTATAGGGGTGGGATATCAGAAGTATATTTTTTTACGCAGAGAAGTGGGTACTAGAGACAGATAAGGGTATTTAAGAAACTCTTAAGTACATGGATGATAGGAAAAAGTGAAGAGCTATGTAGGAGGGAATGGTTAGTTGGATCTTAGAGTAGGTTAAAAGGTCGGCAAAACATCTATGCTGTAATGTTCTATGTTCTACTTTTTGACCTAGAATTAATAACAAATCAACTTTCTAGCTTTAAACACAAGCATTCATCTTTAATATATTTTACCTGAGAATTCTGTTGTTACCATAGTATAATATCAGACTTATGAGTTGCTTCTTGTTCATAATCCTGATGGTGGGAAGTCACGTACAGGCTAATTGCATCTGTATTTTAATATAACAGAATGTACAGCATAGTCTGAATATTTGTGGAACAGATCTTTGAATAATTGATGTAGCGATTGTTGAGGAAGTACTGAAAACAACCCTGAGTAGCTTTACACTTGATGCAGAGTACTCACTTCAACTTTGATGTTCATTCAATATTACTTGCATAAATAATGATCTACTTTATAAAAGATCAAGACAGAGTTCTTTGTGCAACCAATTTCATAAGAGGAAATTATTTTATACCGATAATAAATGTGTACCATGTCTTATCAAAGCTTATAAAACTCTCTTCTTGAATTTGGAACTGAGGTTTAAGTTTGCTGAAACATGCTATTCCAACTCCATGAGCATTTGCCCCTGTGGAAGCTTACCTCTAATCTTAAAACAACCCCAGCTCCAGTTCCCTCTGTGCAACACTTGGCCATGTTTCTGGAGCTGCTGCCTGCACGGTAATGACTGAGCAAGGGTACGTTTTATTAAACTGGGAGAAGACAATATTGAATTGCTTTTCCCACCTTCCTCTTCACAGTGAACAGGGAAGTCACTCTAACTGGCATTAGTAGCTTGTTGGTTCCATGGAATTTATGAATCCTCAGTGTGGTTGTGCCATTCCTTCGTGGCTAATTTATTATTCCTCACAACCCCATTGTCCTGCCTTCTCCCTGTAACCTTTGACACCCTGACTAATTAAGAACCTATCAACCTCTGCTTAAATATACCCAATGACTTGTCATCCACAGCCATCTGTGACAACGAATTCCACAGGTTCACTACCCTCTGGCTAAAGAAATTTCTCCTCATCTTTGTTCTAATTGGACATCTCTCTGTCCTGAGTCTGTGCCCTCTGGTCCTAGGGTCCCCACTATAGGAAGCATTCTCTCCATGCCTGTGCAGTACTCATAGGTTTCAATGAGATCCCTCCTTATTCTTTGAAACTCCAGCAAGTTCAGACCCAGAGTTATCAAACTCTACTCATACATTCAAAATGCTGGAGGAACTCAGGAGGTCAGGCGGCATCTATGGAATAAAGCAAACAGTTAATGTTTTGGGCCAAGATCCTTCATCAAGATTGGGAGAAAAGATAAGACATCAGTAAGAAGGTGGGGATGGGAGGAAGAAGTAGGTGATAGGTGAAACTCGGGGAGGTGAGGTAAAGTAAAGAGCTAGGAAGTTGATTGGTGAAAGAGATAAAGGACTGGAAAAGGAGGAATCTGATAGGAGAGGGTAGAAGACAATGGAAGAAAGGGAAGGGGGATGGGCACCAGTGGGAGGCAATGGGCAGGTAAGGAGATAAGGTAAGAGAGAAACAGGAATGATGAAGGGGAGGGCGGCAATTATCAGAATTCATGCTATCAGATTGGAGGCTACCCAGACAGTTTATAAATTGTTGCTCCTCCAACCTGAGTGTGGCCACATTGCAGCAGCAGAGGAGGGCATGGAATGACATGTCAGAATGGGAAGTAGAATTGAAATGGGTGGCTACCGGGAGATCCTGCTTTTTCTGGCAAAAAATGATCTCCCATTTCTCGTTCAGGTGCTTGGGAAAGCAGTCTACCAATCTATGTCAGGTCTTACCAATATACAGGCTACACCGGGAACATCAAATACAATAAATGGCCCAAGGAGACTCACAGGTGATGTGTTGCTTCACCTGGAAGGACTGTTTGGGGCCCTAAATGGTAGTGAGGGAAGAGGTGTAAGGGCAGGTGTGGCACTTATTCTGCTTGCAAGGATAGGTACCAGGAGGGAGATCAGTGGGGAGGGATGAATGGAGAAGGGAGCGATTCCTGAGCAAAGTGGAAAGTAGGGGGGAGGAGGGAAAGATGTGCTTGGTGGTGGGATCCATTGGAGATGGCAGAAGTTGCAGAGCATTATGTGCTCTCCACTCTCAGTACTAACCCTAACCTCACCATCAAACCCATAGATAAAGAGGGGTGCTGCAGTAGTCTGGTCAACTGACCTCTACCTTGCTGAGGCCAGGCAACTACTCTCAGACACCTTCTCGTACCCCTTGAGCAGGACTCCACTAAGGAGCACCAAGCCATTATCACCCACACCATCACTGACTTAATAACTCTGGGGATCTCCCATTCACTGCCACCAACCTCATAGTTCCGTTACCCCGCACCTCCTGTTTCTACTTCCAACCCAAGATCCACAAACCTGCTGTTCAGTAGGACCCATTGTTTCTGCTTGTTTTTGCTCCACTGAACTTATATCTTGCTACCTCAACTTTGTTTTTTCATTCCTCCTGGTTCAGTCCCTTCCTACCTACATCTGTGACACTACACACACACACACACACACAACACACACACCACACACACTCTCTCTCTCTCTCTCTCTCGCTCTCTCTCTCGCTCTCTCTCGCTCTCTCTCGCTCTCTCTCGCTCTCTCTCGCTCTCTCTCTCTCTCGCTCTCTCTCTCCTCTCGCTCTCTCTCTCTCTCGCTCTCTCTCTCTCATCGCTCTCTCTCTCGCTCTCTCCTCTCGCTCTCTCTCTCTCTCTCTCTCTCTCTCTCTCTCTCTCTCTCTCTCATGCTTTCATGTTCCCTGGTCCTGCTCATCTCATTTTCACCGTGGATGTCCATCCCCTTTACACCTCCATCCCCCATCAGGTGGGCCATAAAGTTCTTGTTTCTTTCTGGACAACAGACCCCATCTGTTCCCCTCCATCACCACTCTCCTCCATCTGGCAGAACTGGACCTCACTCTGAATAATTTCTCCTTCGGCTCTTCCCACTTCCTTCAAACCAAAAGTGTAACCATGGGCACTCACATGGGTTCCAGCTTTGCCTGCCTTTTTATCAGCTATGTGGAGCAGTCTATGTTCCAAGCCTACACCAGTATCACTCCCTAACTTCTCCTATGCTACATCAGTGACTGCATTGGTGCTGATTCCTGCACCCATGCTGAGCTTGGCAATTTCATCCACTTTGTCTCCAACTTCCACCCTGCCCCTCAAATTTACCTGGTCTGTTTCTGACACCTTCCTCCCCCTGCATGATCTCTCTGTCTCTTTCTCTGGAGATTGTTTATCTACTGATATCTTTTATAAACCCACTGATTCTCACAACTTCCTGGACTATACCTCTTCCAACCCTGTCAATTGTAAAAATGCCATCCACTTCTCTCAGTTCTTCTGACTCCCCACATCTGCTCTCAAGATGAAACTTTTATTCCAGAGCTAATAAGATGTCCTCCTTCTTCAAAGAAAGGGGCTTTCCTTCCTCCACCATTAATGTTGTTGTCAACCGCATCTCTTCCATTTCATGCAATCTGCCTTCACCCCATCCTCCCGCCACCCCACCAGGGATAGAGTTTCTCTTGTCCTCACCTACCACCCCACTAGCTCCACATTCAGCACATAATTCTTTGCAACTTCTGCCATCTCCAACAGGATCCCACCAGCAAGCACATTTTTCTCTCCCCCCCCCCCCCCCAACTTTCCACTTTCCAAAGGATTGCTATCTATGCGACTCCCTTCTCCATTCATCCCTCCCCACTGATCTCCCTTCTGGTACTTAACCTTGAAAGTAGAACAAGTGCCACACCTGCCCCTACAACTTCTCCCTCACTACCATTCAGGGCCTCAAACAGTCCTTCCAGATGAGGTGACACTTCATCTGTGATTCTGTTGAGGTCATTTACTTCCTCTGGCGCTCTTGGTGTGGTCAGCTGTATATTGGAGAGACCTGACGTAAATTAGGAGCTTGCTTTGCCAAGCAGACTTTGCCAAGTCTGCCAGAAAAAGCGGGATATCTCAGAGGCTACCCATTTCAATTCTACTTCTCATTTCCATTCTAACAAGTCAGTCCATGGCCTCCTCTACTGTCGTGACGAGGCTACACTCAGGTTGGAGGAGCAACACCTTGTATTCCATCTGGGCAGCCTCCGACCTGATGGCATGAATATCGATTTCTCTAACTTATGGTAATTGCCACTCCCCCTCCCCCCCACCACCTTCATCACTTTTCATTCCTGTTTCCCTCTCTTGCCTTGTTTCCTTACCTGTCCATCACCTCCCTCTGGTGCTCCTCCCCCTTTTCTTTCTTCCATGGTCTTCTGACCTCTCCTATCGGATTCCCCCTTCTCCAGCCCTGTGTCTCTTTCACCAATCAACTTCCCAGTTTGTTATTTAACCCCTCCTCCCTCCCAATTTCACCATCACCTACTCACTTTCTTACTCTGATTTCTCATCTTTTTTCCAGTCCTAATGAAGGGTCTCAGCCCAAAATGTCGACTGTTTGCTCTTTATCATAGACGCTTCCTGTCCCGCTGAGTTCCTCCAGCATTTTGTGTGTGTTGCTTGGATTATCAGCATCTACAGATTTTCTCTTGTTTGTGATTGGTGTCACCCCACGCCTCCCCCACCCCCTTTAGAGGGTGGTATCATAGTGTAGCTACGGTGTTGGCAATTACCAATTTGAGTTCAAATCCCACCGCTGTCCTTAAAAAATGTGTTTATTCTCCCCATAATCATGTGAGTTTCCTCTGGGCGCTCTGATGGAAGAGTTTAATACTACCAAGCTGTAGAAATCATATTTTGTGTGACACTATAATCAACCCAAGCAAGAGACTGGATATCAGTAGTATAATTCACATGCACTCACCTTTTTCTAGTTTTGCTGCATTCTCCCCACATTCACCCAGTCCCCAATTTCTACCTCTAACCCACACACTGGGGGCAATTTACAGTGGCCAGTTAATCTACCAACCCATATGGCTTTGAGTCTTTGGGTTGTGGAGGGAAACGGGAGCACCCGAAGGAAAACAAATGCACACAGTCGCTGGAGAACATGCAACATGAGATTAGGATTGAAGATGTGCCTCTTGCACTGTGAGGCAACTGCTCTACTAGCTACATCATTGTGCCATTTCACCTCTGGATTTTTAGAGGGTTTTGATCAAGAGGTTGGTTATCAGTAACAGAGAATTGATTATTGGACAGAGAACAAAGAGTGGGAATAAGTGGATGGTTCTTCAGTTGGCAGGAGATGATTATGATACTACAGGGATCAGTGCTCAGCTCTGAGGCTTTTCATGATCAATGTCATCATTTTGGCCAAGGCAGCAAGTATCAAATTTCCAAGAATGCTGATGGTGCAAAGCCAAGTGGGACTGTCAGCAGAGAGTAGGGTGTGAGATAATTTCACTCACCTCAACTCTGAACTTATTCCACAACCTATAGACTCATTTTCAAGGACCCTACAACTCATGTTCTCAGTGTTATTTATTTATTTGCACATTAGGTTGTTTTGTACAGTTCTTCATAAATTTTGTTAAATTCAACTTCCTGCATGAAAATCAATCTTAAGGGAGTATATGGTAACATATATATTCAGTACACTGATTTGCTAATACAAATATCTAATCGGCCAATGGTGTGGCAGCAACTCAATGCATAAAAGCATGCAAATATGGTCAAGAGGTTCAGTTGTTGATCAGACCCAACATCAGAAAGGGCAAGAAATGTGATCTAAGTGACTTTGACTGTGGAATAATTGGTGGTGCTAAACATGGTGGTTTGAGTATCTCAGAAACTTCTGATTTCATGGGATTTTCATGTACACTAGTCTCTAGAGTTTAATCTTGAGTTTAAACAGTCTAATGGCAGGACTGGTTCAAGTTGACAGGAAGGCAACAGTAACTCAAATAACCATGCATTACAACAGTGGTGTGCAGACAGTCATCTCTAAACACACAACACATCAAAACAAGTACAGGGGGTACTTAATAAAATGGCCACAGTGTGTACATACTTGGATAATAAATGACTTTGACTTTCTAGGTGATATAGACAAAATGAGTGAGTGGATGCAACATACAGTGGAAAAGTATGAAGCTATCCATGGGTGCAATAATTTTTAAATGGTGAGGGGCTGGGTCAAAAGCAAGATATCATTGAACACACATCACTGAAAGCCAATAAGCAGAAACAATAAGTAGTTAGGAAGGTAAATACAGGAATAAAAATAATGATTTAATGTGGCTGAAGGACACAGTATAGAATTTAGGTTTAAAAACACAAAATGCTGGCAGAACTCGCAGGCCAGACAGCCTCTATGGGAGGAGGTAGAATTTAGGTTTGCTCAGTATCAGTTTCACTGTGCCCATTCCAAGGTTGGAGAAATTGCATTTTGAAATGAGATTTAGCAGAATAGGCCTATTTTCTCTGTCATTTAGAAACATGAGAGGAGATTTCTTTGAAGCATGAACAGTTCTCATGGGGCTTGGCAATATGGATGCAGGGAGTATAGATCTCCACACTGGAGAGTCTAAAGTTGGGGTTTGCAGTCTCTGAAATAAGGTAGGCATTTTAGGAATGAAATGAGAAGCTATTTCTTCCCATAGAAGATGATGAAACTATGGAACTCTTTAACCCTGAGGGCTGGCTAAGTCATTCAAACTAGTTGGCTAGATCTCTGGATGTCAATAGAATGACAGTGCATGATTTTAATGAATGATGGGGCATACTCCTTTCCAATATCTTATGTTGTTAGTCAATTGCACTTAACCTTTGTTCTAATTCTGGAAACTGCTGCATTGATTTTAACTCTTGTTTCTTGTGGCTCATTCTTTCCTTCAAAAATGCTTGTTAATTTTGCCAGAATAAGCTTTCATATTTTTATATATTTGTGAGAATTGTCATTACAGACTCTGAGGCATGACCTAGCTCTGTGTTCTATTGTTCCCACCTCATAACGATAGGTATTTTCAGTTATTTTGTATATTAATCTGACTTTACACAACTGCTTTATTAAAGATGCTGCATGTTTTTTCCACTGTAAAGTTTAAGTCCGTACTGACTAGAAGATAAATTCATGGACATTTGTGTCTATGTTTGACCATGGTGTATTAAGGTACTGTATTTAGTACCTTAAACAGTTGACTAAAGTTGGATGGCTTTGCTCATTTATGTCTTGTGGGAGCACCTAAGATCACAGAGGGACTAATGCAAAATTTTCACAGGGCATAGTCTTTAGAAAAGTTGTGGTAGATAAGAAGTTTTGGAAACAATCCATTTCATGGCCTGCCTTAGGCCTTCAGGATTTACGACACAGCACATAGTAGGAGCCCAGAGGTCATGGTCTCCCTCAATTCCATGCACAATCTTTGTATCATGTGCTTCATTGGCACAGACATCTGTTACCTGAAAAGTTAAATCTACCATTATGGGAGGTGTGTGTGTGGCGGGGGGGAGGAGGTGGTGTTATAGTAGCCATACATTACCTAGGCTTTCTTCTCAAAGTCAAAATGGAGTTTACTGTCAAATGCAAAAGTACATGTGCGCACAGGTGCAATGAAGTCTAACTTGCAGCATTATCACAGACTCAGCGCATCATATAGGCAACATCCAGAAGAAAAACAAAATATAATTTTTACAGTAAAGAGCACAAATAAAACAAAAAATGTCCATTTGTGCAAAGTAATCAAAGTGGTTATAGTCACAAAAGATTCTGCAGATGCTGGAAGTCCAGAGTAACACACACGAAGTGCTGCAGGTACTCAGCAGGTCAGCCATCATCAATGGAAAGAAATAATGTGTCGGTGTTTTGGGCCAAAGGTCTCAACTTTTTATTCTTTCCCATAGATGCTGTCTGACCTGCTCAGTTCCTCCAGCATTTTTCATGTGTTAAGGTAATTAACACACAAAACAGTGTTGCTAAACTCTAGTGATGATGGCTGTATCAGTTGGTTCAAGAACCGAGAGGTTGAAGGGAAGTAGCTGTTCTTGAACCTGTGGGACTTCAGGCTGCCTGACAGTAGCTGTGAGAAGATGACACCTCTGCTCTCAAGCACTTCGTCTGAATTACAAGACTGTTGAAGTTTCAGAGAGCCCTGATCTTAAAGCCTTCTGACACAAATATATGAGAAAATCTGCAAATGCTGGAAATCCAAGCAATGCACACAAAATGCTGGAGGAACTCAGCAGGCCAGGCAGCATCTATGGAAAAAAAATACAGCTGATGTTTCAGGCCGAGACGCTTTGGCAGGATTGCACAAAAATGTTGCAGGTTTAATTTATACGGTATAATATAGTAGTGGTACAATAATATGCTGATTATATTATTGGACAAAGAGCCAGATCCCAGGCCATGAGCCAGAGACAATTTATCAGTAAACTTGGAACATACAGTATATCCATTTGGTGTGTAACCATTCACTTCATTGGATGAGTGTTCTAATGATTTAAGTGTTATAAGGAGGTTGTCTGTCATGAACCTAAGTGAAGGAATAGACATTAAACTTCATATTCAGTATTCACCACATAAAAATCAGCAGTGATGTGTGTCCTATAGTATTTTGTGCAAATGAATGGCCAAAATTGCATTCTCATTCCCAAGGATTTGCTTCTTTGCTGGTGTGAAGTATAGTCAGTGACACTTGTAAATCACTGGAGGACTTTCAACAATTCCCAACATTAATATAAATATAAATTGAACCTATCACAATACCTTTGCTCCTAATACCAGGGTAGTTTTATGACACCAGTGCTGGATGGCTGCTCAATTTGGTCTTTACTGACTACTGCTGGATCCTGATGTTTTTGAGATCCAAAGATTCTTCAGAAGCCAAGAATGAAACATAAAACTTGTTACTTATGTTCATTTTATTAAATGTTACAAGAGCAAAGAAGAACAAGAAAAAGCATTGAGAGAACAAAGAAAAGACCAGACTAAAAATAGTCATGGTCTTCTCCTACCAGACTAGATACGTATAACAGAAATTCCAGTGATTACTCTTAATCTATAAAATAGCTAGATTCAAGTAGCTTTCTAAAAAAAACTACAGAAGCAAAGGTACCATAATTACTAAAAAATTGACCACACACACACACACACACACCCCCTCCCACCTGTTTTTTCCCAGAGAGTGGTAAATCTGTGGAATTCTCTGCCCAGGGAGGCAGTTGAGGCTTCCTCATTAAATATATTTAAGAAACAGTTAGCTAGGTTTTTACATAGTAGGAGAATTAAGGGTTATGGGGAAAAGGCAGGTAGATGGAGTTGAGTTTATGGACAGATCAGCCAAGATCTTATTGAATAGTAGGGCAGGCTCGATGGGCCGGATGGCCTACTCCTGCTCCTATTTCTTATGTTCTTATATAGGTGATTATAAGCATGCATAGCAAAGTTAAACTATAGGAAAAGTAACAATTCTACACTGCATCCGACAGTACCTTGTCAGCACAAGGCTCTCGTTCCCTTGAGCTGATGACAAATAGGTGATACTTGAGAAGCTATTAGCCCCACTAAACCCAAGTCATCAATCGCACTTTCATATCTCTTCTCCCTCCAGGAATACATTTAATTGATTTTGATCCTATTTTTACCTCACATTTTAGCTCACTATACTGACCATTACATACTCCCTGACAACTTAGGAGCTAAAATGCTCCTGTTGGCTGGCTTCCTTTACATACTTGACAGCTAATGTGTTTGAACTGAAATGCTTGAAAGGTGAGTGATGTGTCTAATATAGTTGATATCTGTTCCTTTTTTTTATCACTTCAAGGTCTTGTACAATGTTTCATCTCTTGCTTCTTTCCAGGGTCCAACGAGGAACAGCTGTGCTCCTGGCTGACCCTTGCTTTCAGTTGCGATCAATACAGTACCTCCTCGGAGAAAATGAGCTCTCTGCTCTGGGAGCAACACCGACTGTGAAGAAACACTTCTCACTCCAAGCATGTGAGTATGAGTTCTTGCGCATTAAGGACTAGAATTGTTACAACATAGAAAGTAGAAGTTCTACTCCATATATCCTTCTGGAGAATCTGTAGGTATTTCTAGTTTATCTGTTTGAGAGAGGATATGTGGAAATTCTTTGCATTTTCATTTGATGTTGATTTCCAAACTCCTTTCTATCACCATCAAGGCACCAATTGGCAGCAGAAGTGGTCCATCGATGGTTATCAGAGGATTATATTAGATCAAAGTTATATGAAGTTGCCAAAGTTGAACAGTGAACCTCTGATTGGAGAAAATGTCAGAACATGCAAAGAAACACGAAGGCTTACCAAATGCATATGTTAACACAAAAAAAAACTAATTATGTTATAGGTCCCTTATTGACTGCCGTAGGAGAAATTATATTGAGAAATAAAGTAATACCAGAGAAATTAAATGATTATTTTGTGTCACAGAAAATGTAATAGAATTGATGAAGCACTGCAGGTTTAGAGTGAATGGAAGATGAAAGAATTTAGCACTAGTAAAAAAAAATTAACACTGGAGAAGTTAATGAACTAAATGTTGCTGTATCCCCAAGACCTGATGATCTGAATCCTCAGGTTTTGAAGGATTTTTTTTATTGGATTCACTGATTGTCATCTTTCAAAATGTCATTGATTTTGGATTAGTTCCTACAGATTGGAGAAAAGCAGATGTTATCTTATGATTTTAAAAAACAAAAGGGAGAAAATGGAGACCAGCAGAAGCTAGCCCAACATCAAGACTAGGGAAAATGTTGAAATCAATTATTAAAGATTGTTTACAGAGCATTTATAAAGCAACAATAATACAGTAAGCAAGGTCAACATGAATTTATGAAAGGGTAGTCACATCTGACAAACCTATTAATTTAGTTGTAATGAGCAGAATAGACGAGAATAAACCAGTTGACACAATACCTTTGGACTTCCAAAAGACCTTTGCCACACAAGTGGGGTAATACAAGTGGGATTGGTATCCATTGAAAACAAATTAGCAATAATTTGTAATAATAAAATGAGTTAGTAATGGGTCTTTTTTTTGTGGATTAAGAGTCTGTGACCAATCACGTGCATTGGGGATCTGTGCTCGGGCTTGCACTGTTCACCAGCTATATCAGAGTAATAATGAGTAAGATGTAACATAGCTAAATGACCTTACAAAATGGATACTGAGAGGCTTCTGGGGAATATGGGCAGGAATGGTACTTGGGATATAATTTCGGGGGAAAAAATCACTTTGTCGGAAAACTATAAAGATTTTAAATAGTGGGAGATTGAAAGCTGCTGTTCAGAGGGACCTGCTTTTCTTACATATCAATCTCTGAAAGATAGCATCTTGTTAGGAGGGAAAACAATATGTCAGTCTGTACTGCAAGAGGATTCAAATATCTAAACCAGAGCATCTCAACACCAGATACATAAAGCTCAGGAGAGATCACATCTGGAATATTATTTATAGCCATGTTCTTGTTATCTAAGGATTTACTCTCATTAAAGATTCACCAGATTGATTCTAGTGATGGTGGCTTGGTCATATCAGTGGAGAGTAAGCAGACTGTGATGACGCTGTCTGGAGTTTCGAAGAATGGGAGACAATCTCATTGAAATGTAGAAAATTGTCGTGGTGATTAACAGAGTAGATATGAAGTTGAGGTATCTCTACGTGGTGATTCTAGAACCAGGGCTTCACTCTTAGAGTTAGGGATAAGCCATTGAGAACAGAGATAAAAGGAGATTACTTAACCTAAAGAATAGTGAATTAGCATTCACCACCCAACGCAGCTGTGGAGGCTCAATGGCTATGCATATTCAATACCAAGATGTTTATGTATTAAGGTATCAAGAGATGTAGGATTATATAGAACATAGAACATTACAGTATAGTACAGATACCTTGGCCCATGATGGGCCGACCTTTTAACCTATCTGAATTTCTTAAATGCCCCGAATTTATCTGCCAATGCCACCACTCCTGGCAGGGTGTTCCACACACACACCACTTGCTGTGTAAAGATCTTACCTCTGACATCCCCCCTATTCTTTCCTCCAATCTGCTTAACATTATGCCTCCTGGTATTAGCCATTTCCACCCTGGGAAAAAGGTCTGTGGCTATCTGTTCGATCTGTGTCTCTTATCATCTTGTACACCTCTATCAAGTCACTTCGCATCCTCCTAACTTGCTCAACCTATCATCATAAGACAAGGGGTTAGCAAGAGGAGTGCTGTTGAGGCAAAACATCATCCATGATCTTACAGAATGGTAGTGCATTCATGAGGGACTGAATGGCATAGTCCTGCTTCTATTCTTATGTTGTATTGTGATGAAATGGTCTCCACTTACAGTTCTGGCAGCACTCACAGAACAGCCCACTTGATTGACACCTGATCTACTACCTTCATTCCACCGAGTGTTCTCCATAGCTGAAGAGTATCTCAGGTACAAATTGGATCATGTTGCTCACTCCGACAGCATCTCCCCTCTGCATTTTGAGTCCGACAGCATCTGATTCAGCCTTTCCATAATCAAGCACTTTGCTTGATGAATGACTGCCAACACTCGAAGTTGGAATGATAGCCACTAGAAAAATCTTTTGTCACCCTTATGTCACTATCTTTTTCAAGGAAAAGTGGGGCATAAACAATTTAAAACAATGTAGAACATTGTCTAGTCAGTTTTACAAGCAGGGTTTGTTTGAACCTTGTGTATAGGATTTTTTTCTGGGAGGTTGAGAGATGATTTTACAGAGGTCCATAAGAATCATGAGGTGCCTGGAGAGGGTGAGTGCCCTCAGTCTTTTTCCCAAGGATAGGAATCAGCAGGAACTTGTGGAACAGCTTTTTTTATACTAATGGTGGTATGTATGTGGAATGAACCGCCGGAGAAAGCAGCTGAGGCAGGTACAATAACAATTTAGTTAGGTAGGTACATGAATAGGAAAAGGTTTAGAAGATTATGGGATAAACATGAGCAAATGGGGGGGGGGGGGTAGGTTGGATTGGATGGATATGGACCTATTGAGCTGAAGGACCTGTTTCTGTGCTGTATGACTGTGACTCTCGCACCAGACTTAAGGCGTGGTCCCAGGTTCGAATCCGGCCAGATCCTTGCACGCTTTCCATCCGTGCTGGGTTGAGTGTCAAAAATGCTACAGAAACAGCAAGGTGGCCACCCAATGCGCCACAAGGCACGGAAAGGAACCACAATGACTGTGACTCTATGTGATGGTTTTCTGACATAGAAGGTAGTGAGAACAGGAAGGTCCTTTGCCTTAGGATCAAGCCTGGTTTAGACTGCTTTCTCTAATAAGAAGTGATTTATTCTTGCAAGTAAAAGTTTAGCTCTTAATGAAAGCAGGCAGGAGACTTAAGCAGGAAATTACAGTTGATCTGAGCTGGCTGATGAAGGAACCTGTGATTTCTGTTCTTACTGCAGCAGTCTCCAGCCCCTTGCACATCCCCACCAGCACCACAATGTAAATGCAAGTCTTTTTTTTACAGCAGTTGAGAACAGCTCTATCTATTAACAAAAAGGCAACACAGGGATGTTTATTCATTGTGATTATGAAATACTGCATTAAACCTGACCTGATACTGGACTAGAATGTAGTGAACCTCTCTTAAATGCTCTCCCTCAGTAGACAGCATGAGTACCAAATTCAGTACACAATCCTGCCACTGCCATCTTCAGGATTCCATTACCTAATCTAGTGAAAATGCATCCAGGCTCTCCTACAAGCCACTACCACTGCCTGTACGACTCCATAGCCACCACAGCTTTTGGGACCTCTGCACCACCTCCTGCACCCCAGTCCTGCTTCGAGGAGTCAACTGCAGACACAGCGCTATTCTTCAGTGGGCTGGTAGAAGTGAACTGTCTGTCATTGCTCAGTTGTCTATGGGACAAACGGTGTCCTGTAGACATTCATCCTAGGCCTGACTGCTCGTATATGTCTGCACTGTCCTGACCAAGTAGGGGCAAATGATCACCTATGGCATTATTGCCATGTAAATGTAGCAACGATAAAACACATTTTGCCTAGTATCAATACTACTTTAATAATTGTGATTAGATTAAACAACGCAATGAGTCACTGGTGTTCAGTTCTTTAACTCTTTCATTTGAGAACCCTGAAACTCAACTTTATAGTTACACAATTCTTTACAAAACTCACTCCCTGTATTCAGATATAACTCACTCTTGATGAGCCAGGCAAGGGCTCAGTCTTTTCAAGTTCTTCTCCAAGTCTTTAACTCTGGGTCTTCCTGAGAGGTTGATCTCTGGAGTCACTGTTATCTCATAAAGCAGATTTTTAAACATTTCCTCACATACCTTCCAGAATTGCTTAAATCTTTATAGCCAGTCATACAATTATAATTTTATTCTTAAGCATATAAATTTGTCTTTTGCTAACTGCCTAAAAGTGAGATAAATTTATTATTATCAAAGTACATATATGTCACAACATACAACCCTGTGGTTCATTTTCTTCCAAGCATATGCAGTAAATCCAAGACTCTTAACAGAATTAATGAAAGGAAGCACCAAACAGGACGGACAAACAGCAAATATGCAAAAGACAACAAATTGTGCAAATATAAAAGAAAAAATAAGTAATAATAATAAATAAATAATAAATATTGACAACATTCAATGGAGAGTCCTTGAAAGTGAATTTGCAGGTTTTGGGAACATTTCAATGATGGGGCAAGTGAAGTTATCCCCACTGATTCAGGAGCCTGATGATTAAGGGGTAATAACTGTTCCTGAACCTGGTGGTGTGGATCCTGAGGCTCCTGTACCACCTTCCTGATGATGGCAGAGAGAAGAGAATGTGGCCTGGGTCCTTGATGTTGGATGCTGCTTTCCCATGACAGCACTTCATGTAGATGTGTTCAGTGGTGGGAAGGCCTTTAACCATGATGAACTGGGCCATATCCACTACTTTTCGTAGGATTCCTAATATTCTTGCTAGCATTGTTCCTTGGTTACTTCATTCATCAGTTCCTGCCTTTGCAGTCTCCTCCACAAAATGTCAGTTTCCAAAACATTATTATTTACTTATTCTGTACCCAGAACCTCTCTACCCCTCTCCTCCCTCTCCCCACTCCCCCTCTACCCCCTGTACCCTCTCTACCCTCTACCCCTTCTATCCTCTCTTACCCCTTACCTCCCTCTCCCCCTCCCCTCCTATTTCTCTCCTTCCCCTCCCAGTGCCTGTTGAGATACTCAAACTCACTCTGGCTGATACAGCACCCTGAAGTTTGTAGAGTTAGTCTTAAGACTTGAAGTCATTATCCAAATTCACGCTCCCTTTCAGGATCTACAGATGTGCTGTACTACCACTGTTGCTCGGCCAGTTTGGTAGCCATGAAGGATTCCATTGAAGAACAAGATGTATCCTGGTTAATACCCCTCATTGAATACCTAAAACGTGTAATGATAGTTTTCTCAGTTCTCTTTGAAGGTGCCTAGCTCTGTTCAAATTGGGTGCTTTATCATGTATCACAGTAACGATCATAAAATTTACTTGAATGGTTTGGAATGTCCTGTTGTTGTGACATACGTCTTGAAAAGATGAGAAATGATTTTAAAATGTTGCATGTATCATCTGAGCAAGAAGAAAGGTGTGCAGCTTCTTTGAAATGTCCATACTGGCTGTTGCTAGCTTGTGAAATTCCTTAGAAACCACTTGTTATTCAGTTTTCTCTGTGTGTTGTTCAATGGGCAGGAATAGGTTGAGCAAGCCAGGGTTTTTCTCTTTGGAGTGAAAAGGATGAGAGCTGACTTGATGGACATGTACAAGATGATAAGAGGCATATTATAGATCAAGTAAATATTCAGAGATCTTTTCCCAGGGTGGAAATGATTAACTGGAGTATAATTTTAAGGTGATTGGAGGAAAGTACAGGGGGGATGTCAGAGGTAAGTTTTTTTGCACAGAGTGGTGAATATGTGAACTGTCCTGCCAGGGGTGGGAGTAGAGACAGATACATTAGGGACATTCAATAAACTCTTAGACAGGTACACAGATGATAGAATAATGGAGGGTTATGTAGGAGAGAAGGGTTGGATTGATCCTAAAAGGTTGGTATAACATCATGGGCTGAAATGCCTGTGCTGTGCTATAATGTTCTGTGTTCTAAGTTTGTTGTGAGGAAAATGCAGGGGTATAGGATGTGCCAGTATCTGCTGACTATTTTCTAAATTTTGTTGGGAAATGCTCCTAGAACTGTGTCTCTAGAACAGTCCAGTCCCGCTGAAGGGTTTTGGCCTGAAATGTCGGCTGTACTCTTTTCCATAGATGCTGCCTAGCCTGCTAAGTTCCTCCAACATTTTGTGTGTGTTGCTCAGGTTTCCAGCACCTGCAGATTTTCTCTTGTTTGGGATTAGAACCATGCCCAGCATTTTTTGCTCCGGGAGGAATTGCTGTATGTTGCACATGACGCTCTGATTCACAGCCACCTTGGAGCCCAGCAAGATTGGGCAAGGAGGAGCCAGAACATTTATATAAAAAGAAACACTCAAGCTCAGTAAACTTCTTTCACCTGTTTAAAGATTTATCAGGGTAAGATAGGAGGCAAAAGCTGAACAAAATAAATTGGTCAAATTGTATAACTGCAACAAGACAGCTAGGAGGCAGCAGAAATGCAAGGCATTAATCAAGGGTATTACCAATCAAATATTGATGCCAAGTCACAGGGATCTGTTAGGAAAGCTGAACATAAGCGTGGTGAAAGAGTTAGGCTTTGCGTGGGATCTTAAAACGGGAAATCGTTAACGATTTGGATGAAGGCATAGAAAATAACATCAGCAAATTTGCTGATGATACTAAGCTGGGTGGCAATGTGACGTGATGAGGATGTTAGGAGAATTCAGGGTGACTTGGATAGGCTGGGTGAGTGGGCAGATACTTGGCAGATGGCGTTTAATGTGAATAAGTGTGAGGTTATCCACTTTGGGAGTAAGAACAGGAAGGCAGATTATTATCTGAACGGTGTAGAGTTGGGTAAGGGAGAAATACAAAGAGATCTCGGAGTCCTTGTTCATCAGTCACTGAAGGTGAATGAGCAAGTGCAGCAGGCAGTGAAGAAGGCTAATGGAATGTTGGCCTTTATTACAAAGGGAATTGAGTACAAGAGCAAGGAAATCCTCTTGCATTTGTACAGAGCCCTGGTGAGACCACACCTGGAGTATTGTGTACAGTTTTGGTCTTCAGGGTTAAGGAAGGACATCCTGGCTGTAGAGGAAGTGCAGCGTAGATTCACGAGGTTAATTCCTGGGATGTCTGGACTGTCTTACGCAGAGAGGTTAGAGAGACTGGGCTTGTACACGCTGGAATTGAGATTGAGAGGGGATCTGATTGAAACATATAAGATTATTAAGGGATTGGACAAGATAGAGGCAGGAAATATGTTCCAGATGCTGGGAGAGTCCAGTACCAGAGGGCATGGTTTGAGAATAAGGGGTAGGTCATTTAGGACAGAGTTAAGGAAAAACTTCTTCTCCCAGAGAGTTGTGGGGGTCTGGAATGCACTGCCTCGGAAGATAGTGGAGGCCAATTCTCTGGATGCTTTCAAGAAGGAGCTAGATAGGTATCTTATGGATAGGGGAATCAAGGGATATGGGGACAAGGCAGGAACCGGGTATTGATAGTAATTGATCAGCCATGATCTCAAAATGGCGGTGCAGGCTCGAAGGGCCGAATGGTCTACTTCTGCACCTATTGTCTATTGTCTATAAATGAGGCAGGAGGAGCATGTTGGGAATCCAGCACTTGGGAATAAAAGCCTAGAAGACTGTGCTAGAGGATTAATCAGGGCGCCACAGTTTGTCAGACATTGGCTGCTTAATGTAGTCATTGGGCCATAGAGGTATTTGAAAATAAGGATGACGATTTTAAAGTGGAGCCAGTGTGTGTCAGAAAGCAAAGATGAATAAGTAATTATGCCAGTTAAAGTTTGGAGAGCAGTTTGTCTAATTTGGAAGATGGGAGGCTAGCCAGGAGAGTACAGAAACAGAGGAGAGGAAATAAAGGCATGGATAACATTTCAGCAGTGATAAGCTGAGGCAAGGTCAGGGTAGAGAGATGCTACAGAGGAGGACAGAAAGCAGTCTGAGGAATGAAATGGATCTGTGGCTGGAGGCTTACCTCAGGTCCGCTATGGTACCAAGGTCACAGACAATCTAATTCCACATCAGGCTGTTGCCAGCGATGGAACCAGCGGTTAGGGAATGGAGAGTGTGTTTGGAGAAAATTCCTGTTCATTTGGAGTTAATGTCAGCAAAAAGAGTGTCCAATTTGGGATGCTAGCTAATGCTCCAGAGCAATCATATCTAGATAAGTGATAGGACAAGCCTGAGTATAGATTTCTGGGGACACCAGAGTCAGTTATGTGTGAAGATATGCCATTGCAGGTCATTCTGTGGTTAAACCAGACAGATAACACTATAAACCAGGGAAGAAGATCACTTTCATCCAGCTAAATGAGAAAAAAGCTACAGAATCTTAGAATCAATCTGCTCAGGAATGGACCTTTGTCTGTGTTGTGCCAACGGTTTTGCCAATCTACGCTAATCCCATTTTCCCGCATTATACTTGGATCCCTCTTTAACTTTCATATCCAAGTATAGTATATGTCCAAATTTGTTTTAAACACTTATTATATTTGCCTCTACCACCAGATAACCATTATTTTTGGTGTGAGAAACGTTGCCTACCCAAGTTAGCTCCAAAATCCTCAGTCAAGGATAACATCTTCCCTGCACTTAGCCTGTTCAAGCCTGTAAGAATTTAGTATCAAGTTTGTATGAATTTGTTTCAGTGTTCAAAAACATACAGATTGGGTGGTAATGTGTCAGATTTAGTTTTTCCTACTTTAATAGACAAAGCATACCCAAATTCTGATACATTGTTCAGCAGATCCTCATGATATAACTGTACTGGAACACCTTGGCTGAAGGCACACCTGGATGCAGGATGGTGAGAGTGTGGAACAAGTTGCCAGTGGAAGCAGTTTCAATTTCAGTGTTTACGGTGTTCTGTAATGCAGCTGGCATGTTGTCTGGTCTCATGGGCCTTGCTGCATCCAGCTCTTACTTTATTTCACATGGAGTGAACTGGACAGGTTGAAGACGGGCTTCTATGATGGTGGGGATTTCAGTGAATGGTGGTACGCTGAGGACTGCGTAGAACAGGGAATACAGATCCATAATTCCTTGAAAATGGTGTCACAGGTAGAGAGGCTCATAAAGAGAACTTTTGCCAGATTGGCCTTCATAAATCAAAATGCTGAATACAGGAGTTGATATGTTATTGTGAAGTTGTATAAGACGGTGAGGCCTAATTTGAAATATTTTGTGCCTTTCTGGTCACCTACCTACAGAAAAGATATCAATAAGATTGAAATAGTACAGGGAAAATTTACAAGCCACAAATTGAGGACCTGAGTTATATGAAAAGGCTGAATAAGTTAGGACTTAATGCCCTGGAGCATAGGAGAATGAGGGTAGACTTAAGAGAGGTATACAAAATTATCCTTAAGGATTTGGCCTGCTTAACCCATTGTTGTCCCACTAAGCACCACTCAGTAATGATCTTTGAAGTCTTCTCACTCAATGCATCTGTGCCCTCGCCTTGCTCAGAACAATTTCCAAGTGGTATCCAGCATGAAGGAGTACTGATTCATCAGATGTGGAAATTAAAAGAAGAGTTTCTACCCGTGCTAAACCTGTTACCATGAAATCTCTTCTGTGTTTCAATTCTGCACTGTTCATCATTGTTTAGACCATATATGTCAAACTCAAGGCCCGCAGTGGAATTATCTTTGGCCCGCGAGATAATATCTAATTACTATTAAAGCTGGCCCCAGTAATCGAAGCGCCTATGGCATATGATATGGCTAATGCTGAGTTTATTCAGGTACCAGGTTTTCAGGGTTTTTAGTGTTTATTCGGCAGTCTTCTTCATAAGAAACGGAATTTGTAAAGTGAAACACTTTGTAGTTATAGCAGAGACTGAGACACATGAGAGCAGGCTGAAAAAACAGAGGCAACGAAAACTGCATTTGCACGCGTCCGACTGATCCGGCCCGCATGAAGCTGCATTTTGCTCAATCCGGCCCGTGACCTAAAATGAGTTTAACACCCCTGGTTTAGACTGAAGACCACAGTCTGAGCGGATTGGTGATAATATCTCCTCTCTACTGACAATCAACACTGGCACACCTCAGGGACGTGTTTTTAGCTCACTGCTCTACTCCCTCTGTACTCATGACTGTGTGACTAGTATAGCTCAAATACCATCTATCAATTTGCAACCATTGCTGGTAATTGCTGGTCATCTCAGATGGAGATGAGCGGGTGTGCAGGGGCAAGATATACCAGCTTGTTGAGTGGTGTTGCAGTAGAAACCTTGCATTAAGTTTCGGTAAGACAAAAGAGCTGATTGTGGACTTCAGGGAGGGTAAGACAAGGGAACACAAACCAATCCTCATAGAGGGATCAGAAGTGGAGAGAGTGAGCAATTTTAAGTTCCTGGGTGTCAAGATCTCTAAGAAACTAACCCTGGTCCTAACATAATGATGCAGCTATAAAGAAGACAAGACAGCAGCTATAATTCATTAGGAGTTTGAAGAGGTTCTGTAGATGTACCATGGAGAGCCTTCTGACAGGATACATCTCTGTGTGGTGGGGGCTACTGGCAGGATCGAAAGAAGGTACTGCAAGTTGTAAAATTAGTCAGCTCCATCTTATGGCCACTATTGAGGACCCCCATCAGCCAGCCCTCCATTCCTTTGTCTGTGTTCTCGCCCTCTTCTCATTGCTACCAGATGAAACTGGGGTGAAGTAAAGAGCTGGGAAGTTGATTGGTGAAAGAGCTGGGGAGATAGGCTGGGGAAGGGGGAATCCAATGGAAGGCCATGGAAGAAAGAAAAGGGGGAGGAGCACCTGAGGGAGATGATGGTCAGGCAAAGAGGTAAGGTGAGAGAGGGAAAGGCAGATGAGTGTTCCCCTCGCCCCTTCCATCCCACTTTCACCTCTCACCTTGTGTTTCTCCCTCCCTTCCCCCCACATTCTAACGCTGACTCCTCAACTTTATTTTCTCCTGTCTCAGCCCAAAACATTGACTGTACTCTTTTCAATAGATGAGGTTGAGGTTGACATGTTCTAGTTTAGTAAGGGTGTCAAAGGTTATGGGAGAAGGCAGGAGAATGGAGTTAAGAGGGATAATAAATCTGCCATGATAGAATGGCGGAGCAGGCTCAATGAGTCAAATGACCCAATTCTGCTCCTGTATCTTATGGAATAGGGACAAAGGAGCAAGAAGGAGAAGGAGAATGAATAATGAAATGAATAGAGGAAAGAAACAATGATTATTCTGAAAGAAGCAATTGTGTTAGAAAAAGATTAAATGTTAAAATTTGAGAGCAAAGTGAAGTAGGCAGACAACCACACCAAGCAGCAGGGAAAATACTAGATCAGTTATTAATGAAGTGGGAAAGTGTGCTTAGAAAATACTAACAGCATTTTGCAAAGTCAATGTGGATTTACAAACCAAAACTTCTGACAAATCAGTGAGAAATATTTGAGATTGTAAGTAGAAAGAGTGGAATCAATAAATTGACACCATGTGGAGCATGGTGCATACTGTGGAGCATACTATTACTAGTATCTGTTACTAGTTGTAGTAACATACTAGTTACTTTTCTCTTTGCTAAGTTTAGATCAACATCAACTTTCTTATTTGCACCCCCACCCCCCACTTGACAGAGGTATTCAATAGGGTATTTAATTGTGTATTGGGTGATGGAGTGATAGGAAGTGGTGAAACTGGCTTTGAGGGTGGTTACTGCTATACCATCCTATTATACCAATGTATACTTGGCTATTTTCAGTCAAGGTGCACTGTATGTTTATGTCATCACTGAAGTTCTTTCTTGGGAACATCATTGCTGTTAAAGTTACTCTGATTATCTTCTTTGAAATATGATAGCAAAGTTACAACGGCAGTGAGTGTTTTTTTAATCTCTGTATGAGCTTAAGGTTCTATTAGTGCAAAGAGACCTGCATTTATATCTTGGGATGAACAGTTTCTCTTTGCTGAAGGTGAAATCATCTCCAGTGGTTAGCCTTTCAGCTCTGAGGATGCCAGAGTCTGATCATACCATTGCCTCCTGTGCTTGAATCAGAATTAGGTTTACTATTTCTGACATATGTCATGAAGTTTGTCATGTTGTGACAGCAGTACAGTACAATACATAAGATATTACCATTAATTACAATAAGAAATGTGTATATTAAAAATTAGTAGTGAAAAAAGAGCAGAAATAGTGAGGTAATGTTAATGGGTTCATAGACTATTCAGAGATCTGCATAAAAATTTACCTCTGACAACCCACCTATACTTTCCTCCAATGACATTAAAATGATGCTGATTTAAAATAAATTGATTTTGGTTATTTGTGTAACTGTATGTCCCTCTGATTCTTCCTGTAAAGACCCTGATTATATCAGCCTGGAAGAGCTAATGAAGGTTGAAAATTTACTCTCTCATCTTACGCGTGAGTCGAAGCAGGCTGCTGCCACTGCACTGGTGAGTACCACAGACAGCAGCACACCACAGCATTGCTCTTCTTTATTAACTTTACATTTGTAAGCAGTCTTTGTATTACACTTGTTCATCACTCATATGTATTTAGTAAAGATTACATACCATTAATGTAATGAAAGTTAATGTGTGTAGGGTAACAGAAGCAGCACAGCAACATCGGGAGAATACCCGAATCAGCTCTTGAACAACAAACAATGGCAGGCTTTCAGTCTCCACCTACAATCCTGTGTTCTGATTAAAGGTTACAGTACACTGTATTTGTATTTTACTCTTTTTTAGGTTTTATGTAAGGTATAAAAACAATCAGCATTGTAGGCTTGTTCTGGTGTTAGATTTTCATCAGCAAACTCATCAATGAATTTCTCTGTTGCTTCGTGATTTGCAGATACTTTATCTTTAAAATGTTTTTAATCTTTAAAAATGTAATGCCGTGCCCTTTCTGCAACTAGCCTGGTGAATATTCACAATTACCTTCAACTTTCAGTTTGTTGTGATAGATCCTTCGTTGTTTCATGATCAGCATACTATATATATTCACTCCAACGCTGACGAATCCACTCTTTCAATACACAATAAGTTTCACTTTATGTAGTGTTTTTCTATTTTCATTAACTGTTCACTTCATATGTGAGGTAACTTCTCAGAATTGACAGTTGTACGCAGAGATCTGCGCATTGCCTGAGAACCTTTGCCTTATGGAAATTTCCATTTGTGATGTTATTTCAGCAGTTTTCAGATAAGGGATACGCAACCTGTATCTGCTTTAGATGGCCGTGGAGGAATGCTGCCATTGCAGGCTGCAGGAGTACAAGCTGATGGGCGCACTCGAATTTGGTGCAGCCACTGCAAAGGCTTGGTGCAGGATAGGATATTTCTGCCACTGGACAGGGAAGGACTGGGTTGGATGAGGAAGTAGTAGTGTAGCACCCCAGGGGGCCACATGAGTGGCAACAGTCCTTTTGGTTTCAAGGAAAGTTACAGAACAGTATTCAAAGTATTAACTATGAATGTAAAAATGATTTATTATTATAAATCATTTATTATGATTGAAGTTTATTCTGTTTTTTAAAAATCTGCTTCATAGCAAAGGCAGAGATTATTGTTGCTGTGCCTTCTATATTCCTGACCACAGACTGGAGAAATTCAGAAACTCAAAATGTAACCAGCTTATTGAGGGCAAGAACATAGACAAAGGAATGGAGGAGTTGCAATATACAGAGCAGGAAGACAGGCTTGGCAGGTCAGGCTGGGTGTGTTCTCCACTCCTAGAGAGAGAAAACAGAATTTTTAAAAATGCTGAGCTAGTATCACAGATGCTTGACTTCTCCATTTCCTGCACCTCTGTTTCATTCCTGTCTTCTGAATAGAAAAGCTTAAATTTGAGTCTTTTTAGTTGTAATGTTTCAGGAGTATATCTGGTCAAATGCGCATCTGAAGGACTTTGAGAAGCAATATTGGTCAACAGGTTGTATTATGGCTAATCTTTTACCTTAGTGTCACTTTCCTGACCCAAATCCCTTTACCCCTTGAACTTATCTTCGGACCGTAATGATGATAGGTACTAAGAACCTCTGAAATTCTCTAGACCAGTTATCATAATTAGAGTCTGGTAAGCAGAAGGTCATGAAACTTGTTCCTTCATCAATCCTTCTACAATCAGAATGGCACTCTGAGTGGCCACTCTGCTTGAAGTTCCGATGGGAATCCTCAAATATTCCCTTTTAGGACTACCACAGCTGAAATCCTGATGGTGTACTTGGTAGAGCACTGGAAATCTGTGAAGATCAACTAGCAGGTGTGTTCAAGACATGGTCACTCTCTCATTGTTGCAGTCATTGGTTCCCACCTGCTTCAAAAGGGCTACGATCATGCTAGTGCCCAACAAGAGCAGGGTGAGCTGCCTCAACAAATACCTTCCCATTGCACTCGCATCTACTGTGGTGAAGTGCTTTGAGAGGACGGTCATGGCCAGAATCAATTCCTGTCTAAGCAAGGACTGGACTCACTGCAATTTGCCTCTCATCATAATAGGTCTACAGTGGATGCAATATCACTGGCTCTTCACTCGGCTTGGATCACCTAGACAAAGGAATACCTACTCAGGCTGCTGCTTATTGACTATAGCTGATCATTCAACACAATCATACCCTCAATTCTAATCAACACGCACCAAGATCAGTGCCTCTTGTACCTCCCTCTGCAAATGGATTCATGACTTCCTCATCGGGAGACCACAGTCTGTGTGGATCAGAAATAATATTTCCTCCTCCCAGTGCAGCTCAGGGATGCATGCTTTGCCCATTGCTGTATTCTCTCTATACCTACGATTGTATAGCTAGGCACACCTCAACACAACCTATAAATTTGCCAACAACTCAACTATTTTCGTAGAATTTCAGATGATTCAGGAATGAGACAGCAACAAACTTGCAATCGATGCTGGTAAGACCAAGAAATTGACTGTGGACTTCAGGAAGAGGAAGGCAAGGAAACACACACCAGTTCTCATGGAGGGATCGGCTGTGGACAGGGTGAACAGTTTCAAGTTACTGGGTATCAGCATCTCAGAAGATCTATCCTGGGCCCAACATATTGATGCAATTACAAAGAAGGCACAACAGGGGCTATATTTCATTAGGTGTTAGAGGAGACTTCATATGTCACCAAACTTTCAAATTTCTACTGATGTACCGTGAGGACATCTCCGTCTGGTATGGAGGGGCTACTGCATAGGTTTGGAAAAAAACTGTAGTAAGTTACAAACTCAGCCAGCTCCATCACAGGCCTAACCTAGCCAGCAAAAGGCACCTTCCATCATTAAGGACCCCCGTCACCAAGGGCATACCCTCTTCTCATTGCTACCATAAAGGAGGAGGTACAGGAACCTGGGGAGACACACTCAACGATTCAGGAACAGCTTCTACTCCACCATCAGTTTCCGGAAAGGACACTACCTCACAATTTGGTTCTCTTTTTGCACTACTTATATAATTTAATTTGTATATGTACTTCTTATTGTAATTTATAGTGTTTTATTCTTACATATTGCAATGTACTGCTGCAACAAATTTACAACATCCAGTATGTCAGTGATATTAAACTTGTTTCTGATTCTGATTTCCAAAATTCTTCAGAACTCAGAGGCCTGCAAAAAGATTTCCAAAAACTCATTATCCTCTGATCTCAAATTAGTCCAGTGACGAGCTCCTTCTGTGACCCCTGCTACCAGACATCCTAACCTGGGTCAAATAATATTTGCACCTACCCTATAAGAATTTCAATAAGATCACCTAAACTGAAGGAAGCCCTAGTGTGCTGAATCTCTCATCAAGTCCAGTGGACTTTCACCACACTCCCTTGACCACATATAAAACCATAAGGCTTCAGAGCAGGATTAGGCCAGTTGGCCTATTGAGTCTATTTTGCCATTCTATTACGGCTGATTTATTATTCCTTCCAAGCCCATTCACCTTATCTAATCAAGAACCTATCAGCCTCTGCTTTAAGTATACTCAATGTCTGTGGTAATGAATTCCATAAGTTCACCACCCTCTGGCCAAAGAAATTCCTCATCTTTGTTCTAAATGGGTGTCCCTTATTCTGAGGATATGCCCTCTAGTCCCAGACTCCCTTACTATAGGAAACAACCTCTCCATGTCACCTCTACCTAGACCTTCAACCCCAATGCCAACATAAAAGCCAAAGAGATGGTATACAATAGAGCAAAAATTAGAGGGAGGTTAGGGGATTGAGAAACTTAAAAACCAAGAGAAAGCAATTAAAAAAGTCGTAAAGAAGGAAAAGATGGAATACAAAAGTAAGTGAGCTAATAGTATTAAAGAGGATACCAAAAGTTTCTTCAGAGATACAAAGTGTAAAAGAGAGGTGAGAGTCAATATCGGACCTTTAGAAAATTTGGTACTAGTGGGGTGCAAGATTATGGCAGCTGAACTGAATAAGTATTTTGCAGCAGTCTTTACTGTGGAAGACTAGTAGTGTTCTGGAAGTTTGAGAGTGTCAAGGGGCAGAGGTGAGTGAAGTTGCCATTACTAGATGTTTGGGAAACTGAAAGGTCTGAAGGTAGATAAGACACCTGGTCATGGTCTACGCCCCAGGATTATGAAAGAGGTAGCTGAAAAGATTGTGGAGGCATTAATAATGATCTTTCAAGAATCAATGGATTCTGGCATAGTTCCGGAGAACTGGAAAATTGCAAATGTCACTCCACTCTTCAAGAAGGGGCAGAGGTGAAGAAAGGGAATTGTAGACCAGTTAGTCTAACCTCAGTGGTTGGGAAAATGTTGGAGCTGATTGTTAAATATGTGGTGTCAGAGTACTTGGAGGTACAGGATAAATACTCTGTAGTCCTGACGAAGGGTCTCGGCCCGAAACGTCAACAGCGCTTCTCCCTATTGATGCTGCCTGGCCTGCTGTGTTCTACCAGCATTTTGTGTGTGTTGTTTGAATTTCCAGCATCTGCAGATTTCCTCATGTTTACTCTGTAGTCAGTATGGTTTCCTTGCCTGACAAATCTGTTGGAATTCTTTGAAGAAATAAACAAGCAAGATAGACAAAGGAGAATCAGTGGATGTTGTGTACTTGGATTTTCAGAAGGCCTTTGACAAGGTGCCACACATGAAGCTGCTTAACCAGTTAAGAGCCCATGGTATTACAGGAAAGATACTAGCATGGATAGAGCATTGGTTATTGGCAGGAAGCAAAGAATAGGAATAAAGGGGGCCTTTTCAGGTTGACTGCTGGTGACTAGTGGTGTTCTACAGGGTTCTTTGTTGGGTCCACTTCTTTTTACTTTATATGTCAGTGATTGTGATGATGGAATTGATGGCTTTGTGGCCAAGTTTGCAGGTGACGTGAAGGTGGAGGATCAAGTAGTACTGAGGAAGCAAAGAGGCTACAGAAGGACTTGGAAAAATTGGGAGACTAGGCAAAGAAGTGGAAGATGGAATACTGTGTTTGGAAATGTATAATCATGCACTTTGGTAGAAGAAGAAAAAGCATAGACTATTTTCTAAATGGAGAGAAAATTCAAAAATCTGAGGTGCAAAGACACTTGGGAGTCCTCATCCAGCAATTTCAAGTTCCTGGGTGTCGATAAATTTACTGCCCTCCACTCTGTTAGAACCATTTGGAAGATGACAAACTCTCTTCATTACCATCCCTTTCAAAGCCCTTGGGATGTCAACTGGTTCTAGCTGGGTATTTCCTAGTTACTTGTTTAACAATTTCTAACATCTGTTTATCACTGCAAATGAAAACTGCAAGGTTAAGGAAAACAAATTAAATTAAACAAGTGAATTATCCTCTTATTCAATGAAGTTCACAGTCTCTGGACACTGCAGTGGGCATCAGACACATAGTGTGTGGCACAGGTTACCTCACACAGGCAGTGTGTCTCACTGTGTCCTAGTACCTGATAGAGTGTATTTTGGATTTTGTCTTGGTATCTGACAATATCTGATTCAGTAGTTGAAGCAGTTTTTCCTGTGAATTTTGTTTTAAGCTGGTGCCTTGATTTGCGTGATCCTCACTTGAATCATGGCAGTGTTTTGCACGCTGAATTTTTTTGATGAATGTCGCAGTCTTTGTATAGCACAGAGGTGAGTCACCTTCCCATGATTTGCCTGAAAGTGATAGTGCAGTTTGAAGTGATGTGCACACAAACTGCGCAGTGCCTGACCTAGAAGGACGCTGGCTTGATGAATAATTGACAGCACAACAGGCATTCAGTGGTTTCCACATTTCTGAATGGAACTGAGTCAGCATGTCTTAGTCCCACTGCAGCCTGTGTCCTGGCTGCCTTACTGTGAAGATACAGTTTGGGCTCGCACTGATGCCTCAAGTGCAAGCAAGTGATTTCATTAACATGTCCTGCTATCAATGATCGGTACAATGTCAGTTGACCATGCTTGATCAACTTCCAACAAAGATTAGAATCAGGCTTTTTATCACTGACATACTGTGTGTTATGAATTTTTTTGTGTTCTGCCAGCAGGACAGTGTAATACATAAAGTAATTACTATAGATTACAATAGGAAATATAACAATAAGTAAAGAGCGCAAGAAGAGAGTGAAACAGTGAGGTAGTGCTCGTGCTCTCATCTCATTGCTATCATCAGGGAGGAGGTACAGGTGCCTGAAGACACACGCTCAATGCTTTAGGAAAAGCTTCTTCCCTTTGCCATCAGATTTCTGAGCAGTCCATGACCACTACCTCACTGTTTTGCTCCCTTTCTTAACTTCTTATTTATTTTTTATATATTTCTTATTGTAACTTATATTATGTTTTATGTATTGCACTATATTTCAGCTGCAAAACAACAAATTGCATGATACGTATCAGTGATAATAAACCTAACTCTGATTCAAGACCATTCAGAAATTTGGCGTCACTGTTACCATCAGGAAGGAGGTACAGAAGCCTGAAGTCAGAGGGGATGAAGCTGTTCCTAAAATGTTGAAAGTGCGCCTTCAGGCTCCTGTACCTCCTCCCTGATGTTAATAATGAGAAGAGGGCATGACTGTGTGGCTAGGCTTAGCTCAAATACCATCTATAAATTTGCTGATGATTGTTGGTAGAATCTCAGATGGTGACAAGAGGGTGCAAGATATGCCAGCCAGTTCAGAGGTGTTGCAGCAACAATCTTGCACTCGATGTCATTAAGACCAAAGAGCTGATTGTGGTCTTTAGAAAGGGGAAGATGAGGGAAGACACACCAATCATGATAGAGGAATCAGAATTGGAAAGGGTGAGCAATTTCAAGTTCCTGGGTGTTAATATCACTGAGGACCTAACATGGTCCTAACATATCGATACAGCTATAAAGAAGGCATGACAGCGGCTATATTTCATTAGGAGTTTGAGGAGATTTGGTTTGTCACCTGAAACACTCATCAACATATTCAAATGCAGCAGGGAGGGCATTCTGACTGGCTCTGTCATGGTCTGGTATGTGGGGGGGGGGGTGGGGGGTGGAATGCTACTGTAGAACCATAGAACATTACAGCACAGTACAGGCCCTTCAGCCCTCCATGTTGTGCCGACCCATATAATCCTTTAAAAAAAGTACTAAACCCACACTACCCCATAACCTTCCATTTTTCTTTCATCCATGTGCCTGTCCAAGAGGCTCTTAAATACCCCTAATGTTTTAGCTTCCACCACCATCTCTGACAAGTCATTCCAGGCACTCACAACCCTTTGTGTAAAAAAAACTTACCCCTGATGTCTCCCCTAAACCTACCTCCCTTAATTTTGTACATATGCCCTCTGGTGTTTGCTATTGGTGCCCTGGGAAACAGGTACTGACTATCCACCCTATCTATGCCTCTCATAATCTTGTAGACCTCTATCAAGTCCCCTCTCATTCTTCTACGCTCCAACGAGAAAAGTCCCAGCTCTGCTAACTTTGCTTCATATGACTTGTTCTCCAATCCAGGCAACATCCTGGTAAATCTCCTCTGCACCCTCTCCATAGCTTCCACATCCTTCCTATAATGAGGTGACCAGAATTGAACACAATACTCTAAGTGTGGGCTCACTAGAGATTTGTAGAGTTGCAACATGACCTCTCTACTCGTGAACTCAATCCCCCTGTTAATGAAGCCTAGCATCCCACAGGCCTTCTTAACTACCCTATCAACCTGTGCAGCGACCTTGAGGGATGTATGGATTTGAACCCCAAGGTCCCTTTGTTCATCCACACTCTTAAGTAATTGACCATTAATCCTGTACTCAGTCTTCTGGTTTGTCCTTCCAAAATGCATCACCTCACACTTATCCGGATTGAACTCCATCTGCCATTTTTCTGCCCAACTCTGCAGCCTGTAGATATCCTCTTGTAACCTTCGACCACTTACAGCTCCATCCACAACTCCTCCAATCTTCGTGTCATCCGCAAACTTACTCACCCATCCTTCCACCTCTACATCCAGGTCATTTATAAAAATCACAAATAGCAGGGGTCCCAGGACAGATCCCTGCAGCACTCCACTAGTCACTGACCTCCAGGCAGAATACTTTCCTTCCACAACTACCCTCTGCTTTCTTCCTTTAAGACAATTTTTTATCCAAACAGCCAAGGTTCCACTTATCCCATGCCTCATGACTTTCTGGATGAGTCTCTCATGAGGGACCTTGTCAAATGTTTTGCTAAAGTCCATGTAGACCACATCCACTGCCCTACCCTCATCAATTTCTTTTGTTACCTCTTCAAAAAACTCAATCAGTCTCGTGAGGCACGATCTTCTCTTCACAAAGCCATGTTGACTATCCATGAGTAGACTGTACTTCTCCAAATGCTCATAGATCCTATCCTTGAGAATCCTTTCCAGTAGTTTGCATACCACTGACGTAAGACTCACCGGTCTATAGTTCCCAGGTTTCTCCCTATTACTTTTTTTAAACAAGGGAACTACATTTGCCATTCTCCAGTCCTCTGGCACTTCCCCTGCAGCCAAAGAGGATTCAAAGATCATGGCTAATGCTCCAGCGATCTCTTCCCTCAATTCCCACAACAACCTGGGGTGTATCATATCCGGCCCTGGGGATTTATCAATCTTAATGTTTTTAAGAAGATCCAGCACTTCTTCTTCCTTAATCTTCACATTGTCCAGCACATAGGCCTGCTCTACTTCAACCTCATCCTAATCAAGATCCTTTTCACTAGTGAATACTGAAGCAAAGTATTCATTTAGGACCTCCCCAACCTCCTCTGCCTCCAGGCACATGTTGCCCTCTTTATCCTTTAGTGGTCCCACCTTTGTTCTCGTCATCCTCCTATTCTTCACATAGGCATAGAACGCCTTGGGGTTCTCCTTAATCCTACATGCCAAGGCCTTCTCATGCCCCCTTCGAGCTCTCCTAAGTCCTTTCTTTAGCTCCTTCCTGGCTACCCTATATTTCTCATAAGCCCCTCCTACTTCCTGCTTCATATATCTAACATGTGCTTCCTTTTTCCTCTTGACGAGTTACCTCACATGTTTCGTCAACCATGGTTCCCTTTTCCTACCATTTTTTCTTTGCCGCAGTGGGACAAACCTATCCTGAACCCAGCTCAAGTGGTCCCTAAACTTCTCCCACATTACTTCTGTTCTTTCCCCTTTGAACATCTGTTTCCAATTTACTCTCGCTAGTTCCTGCCACATCCCTTCGAAGTTAGCCCTTCCCCAGTTAAGCACTTCACCATTTCATCTGATTTTATCCCTTTCCATAGCTATGCTGAAGCTAAGGGAGTTGTGGTCACTCTCACCAAAATGCTCCCCCACCAAGAGGTCTGTCACCTGGCCAGGTTCATTACCCAGAACTAGATCCAGTATAGCCTCTCCTCTCGTCGGCCAGTCCACATACTGTGTCAGGAATCCTTCTTGGACACACCTGACAAATTCAGCTCCATCTATCCCCCTTGCACTCAGGAGGTGCCAGTCAATATGAGGGAAATTGAAATCACCCATAAATACTACCCTGTATTTCCTGCTCCATTCTAAAATCTGCTTGCTTATCTGCTCCTCGGTGTCCCGAGGGCTATTTGGGGGCCTATAGACTACTCCCAGCACAGTGATTGATCCCTTCCTATTTCTGACTTCCACCCAGACTGACTCCGTGGACACTCCCTCTGGAGCGTCCTCCCTTTCTATAACGTGATACTATCCCTGACCAGCAATGTCACTTCCCCCCCCCCCCCCCACTTTTCTACCTCCCATCCTATTCCTTTTAAAACACCTGAACCCTGGGACCTGCATCATCCAATCCTGCCCTTCCTCCAACCAAGTTTCAGTAACAGCCACAACATCGTAGTTCCACATACTAATCCATGCTCTTGTTCATCCTCCTTGTTCCTAATACTCCTAGCATTGAAATAGACACATTTCAACCCCTTTAACTGGCTACAGTTATGTTCTGTTCCCTGCCTGTCCTTCCTCATCAACTCAGAACTCTTAGCATTGTGCCCTTGTCCTTCTACCTTAATCCCTATACAGGATTGAAGTAAGCTGCAGAGAGTTGCAAAATTAGTCAGCTCCATCATAGGTACTAGCATCTTCAAGATATCTTCAAGAAATGGTGCCTCAAAAAGGTGGCATCCATCATTAAGGACCCCCACCACTCAGGACCTGCTCTCTTCTCACTGTTACCATCAGGAAGGAGGTACACAAGTCTGAAGGCACATGACGTATGCTGGTGATGTTAAAACTGACTGATTCTGGATGGTGATGGTCCTTAATGATTCAAAGGATTCATTTCTTATCAAAGCATTCAACTCTGAGAGTCTTCACCAGATGGCCATGAAACCAGGAAATAAAAGATCAGCCCCCAAACCCCCTCCTCCACACAAAATGCAAAAAGAACATCAGCCTCCAAACCCTCCTTATTCTGCACAAAGAAACTAACAAAAAAAACAAAATCGAGACCCAGTCATCCCCTCTCCCCACACCACAAGAATATCGACCCCCAAATCTAAGTCCCCCTCTCCACACTGGAAAGCACAGCTGAAAAACACAGAATACAAAAAAAAACTGAAAGGCTGGAAAAAAAAGTCCATAGACTATAGTCCAAATCCACATCGATATCACAAATGCAGAAAACCTCGGTAATGTCCTCCGGGCACAGCGGCAGGCCACACAGGCTCCCCTGTTCGGCAACAGAGTGATCCCACCAGCGATCAGAATGCAGGCACTTTGCCTTCCACGTTCACCTCGATGTTTCAATCTCCCTTGTCGCTTTAATCAGCGAACAGGGGAAGTTTAGCGGAGGTGAACATCACTCCCACCCACTGCAGTCTCCTCGCCTCGAGGCCCATGCTCACTGCCTCCCAGAATCCTATCTGAGACGGCAATGCACTGGATCACCAGACGATCTCCAAACTGCAAATCACAGGCTCCAGCAGCTCCAGAAACACATTCAAGATGAAAAACAAATTAAATTAAAAGACATAAAAGAAATGAAATAAATAGTTCTTTGGTCTATCCAGATGAGTGTGTTGTATGCAGGCACCATCTTATGGAATTCATAGATGGAATAATGATGGACAATAATAATATTTACACACAATGTTAAATTATTTAACGACTGGTTAGAGAACATTCTTCCTCTTCCCTAAACCCCTAGACCTGGCCATTACCCTCATATACAGCCTGATTTCTGCTCCTATTTTAGTCTTACCTAATCATCTGATTAAAAAGAAAATGCAACAGGATTTACTAGACTGTCATCTGCAAAACCTAATTACCTCTCTGATCCGAGTCACCAGCTCATCTCACACTTATGACAATGCACAAGTCCCATGTGTCCACACCAGTGAAGCAACCCCATCGTTCCCATTCCTCCTCTCCTTATCACTGTCATCCTGAAGCTTACTTATTCCTTTTCATCACCGGCCTACACTAGTCGTCATTTACAGTAACCTCTTAACCCACTGGCCTTCTCTGAGATGTGGAGCACCCAAAGAAAACTGATGCAGTCACAGGGAGAATGTGACAACTCCTCACAGACGGCACCCAACGGTATGGTTGAATCCAGGTCAGCAGAGTTCTAAGGCATCACAAATCCACTATGTTTTGGCAGACTTATGTTTATAGGCCCTTTGCAAATTAACTCATTGTGAATGTATAAGGTAGGAGTCACTCACTGTGCCAAACGTTCTGATAAGTTGGTGTGGTAAGGATTACACACTGTGTGTGAGTGCTCATAATTCCTGGTTATTCAATGGGGTCATTCTCTGTAACGTTAGATTTCCTGTTTGTCCAGCAGGCCAGGTTATTTTTAAATCTCTCTCCATTAAGATGTCCTTTAATAATTGTTTCATATTATTCAATCTTTACTGATGTCATCAGTAAAACAATAGCGATGCAAGTTATTGATTTTGATATGTCTGATTGAAGTAGTTGTCATTCATGTTCTTCCGGTATCAGTACGGAATGATATCACTGATCACACATTCTCTTCTGGCCCTACCAGCACACTTCGGAGCCCTGGGATCCAAGGCTGTAGCATAACGGGAACACATCACCCCACTTTGTTGTGTTGTCTTTGTTTAGAGGGACACTCTGCTGCAGTGGAAACTTCCCATTCAGCTTCAGATGTGACTGCAGGCTACTTAAACACTTTCCAATGCCCTCAGTGTTACAACTTTCTTTAGCCAGAGGGTGGTGAGTCTGTGGAATTCATTGCCACAAATGGCTGTAGAGACTGTCATTGGGTACATTTAAAGTGGAGGTTGATATGTTCTTGATTAGTAAGGGCATCAAAGGTTACAGGGAGAAGGCAGGAAAGTGGGGTTGAGAGGGATAATAAATCAGCCATGATGCAACGGCAGAGCAGGCTCAATGGGCCGAATGGCCCAGTTCAGCTCCTATGTTTTGTAGTCTTACTGAAACTGGAGCATTCAAGGAAAGCCCTTGGGGTTGTAGGGAGAACGTGCAAATTCTACAGACAGCACCAAAAGTCACAGTTCAACTGGCTCTCTGACATTGTGAGGCAGCAGCTTTCCTTTGTATCTGTTGGTGGTGTTAGTCTGACTGGAGTGTTGAGGGTGTCATGTAAGCTGTGTCTAAGGAACAGGGTTTGGCCCAATGCATTTTTTTAGTTAAAGTGTATCTCTCTGTATGTACAGGGAATGTGCTGGCAGATTTAGAGCAAAATGGTGTCCCATGTTCAAAGTTCAAAGTAAGTTTATTATCAAACTATGTATGTGTTATAATGTACGTACTACCTTGATAGTAAGTCTTTAGGCTGTAGAATCAAGTCAGAAATGAGTTAACTTATCCATGCCAGTTCAGAAATCTGATGGTTGTAGGGTAGTAATTGTTTCTGAACCTAATGGTTTGGCTTCTGTATCTCCTGCCAGATTGTGGTAGTAAGAAGAGAGCACAGCCTGCATGGTGATTGTGTTTGATGTCAGATGCTGCTTTCTTGTGGCAGGACTCAGCACATGTTGTAGATGTGCTCAATGGTAGTGAGGGCTTCACTTGCTGATAGAATGGGTTGTATTACACCACTTTTTCTAGCCTTTTCCATTCCTGGGTATTGGTGTTTCCATAACAGACAATGATGCAAGCAGTTTGGATACTCTCCACTGTGCATCCATAGAAGTTTGTCAAAGTTTTACATGTCATGCTGAATCTACGCAAACTTCTAAGAAAGTCTATCTTCTTTGTGATGATATTTATGTGCTGGTCCCGGGATAGATGCTCTGATATGTTGACGCCAAGGAATCTAAAGTTACTGATCTGCTCCACCTCCGTTCCCTTGATGAGGACTGGCTCATGGATCTCTGGCTGCTTCTTTCTGAAGTTTTTCTTTCCTTGGTTTTTCTGATCAGAATCTGAATCAGAGTACTGCTGCTACTCGAGCTGCCCCTAGGCACCCCAGGTGATGGTATTATTTATTTAGATATTATTATTTAGAGATACAGCACAGAACAGGCCCTTCTGGCCCATGAGTTTCCATATGCTCATATATCCTTTCACTAAGAATTTTCTCCAGCAATTTCCCTACAACTGACATGAGACTCACTGGTCTAAAATTTTCCCTTGTACCTTTCTTAAATAGAGGGCCAACATTAGCCACTAGCCAGTCCTCTGGGCCCTCACCTGTGGCTAGAGAGGAGATGAAGATACTGGTGAAGGGCCCAGCAACTTGTTCTCTTGCCTCCTTCAGTAACCTGAGGTAAATCCCATCAGGCCCTGGGGACTTACCCACCTTGATACTGATTAGGGGGCCCAACAATTCCTCCTCCTTGATCTCTAAATGCCCTAATGTATTTATGCACTCGACACTCATCTCCAGGTCCTTTTCCTTGAACCAAAGTACTCATAAAGTACCTCACTCATTATCTCTGCAACCAAGCAAATGTTCCCCCTTTATCTTTGAGTGGTCCCATACTCACCGGTTATCCTCTTGCACTTGATGTATGTACTGAGTGCCTTGGGATTCACCTTAAGCCTACTTGCCAGGCACTTTTCATGGCCCCTCCTGACTTACTTGATTGCCTTCCTTTTCTGGCTTCTTTATACTCCTCGTGTTTCATTTGATCCTAACTTCCAAAGCTTTACATACTTTTTCTTCTTGACTAAATCCATTACAACTCTGGGCATCCACATTAAGGTGGATATATCCCCAGGGCCTGACAAGGTGTTCCCCTTGTTTAGAAATCGCAGGGGTCTAGTAGAGATATTTAAAACATCCTTAAAAATAGGTGAGGGGCTAGAGGAATGGAAGATGGCTAATGTTCTGTTGTTTAAGAAAGGCTGTAAGAATATGTTGGAAAGTTATAGACCAGTGAGCCTGACTTCATTAATGTGTAAATTATTGGAAAATTACATAATTATTGCCATTTTACATAATAAAAATCATCAGCAGAAAACTCATTGTGGCCATGTTCAGTTGCTCTGATTAAGCTATCCCTGAGCAGCAAAGAGTTCACCAAATAGTTTGCAAAATGACGGCTGCAGACTGTCTCACAAAATGGCTGCCTCCATTCCTGCAACCATGTGACAAGAACAGAGACTTTTGTTTTGTCTGTTTCCATTGTCCTTTCCTCATTCCTGTTCACTGATTTGTAGATCTTATACCAATCTTAATAAGATTAACTAATCATATAGAGTTTTTTTGAGGAAGTTACCAGGAAAGTTGATGAAGGCAAGACAGTGGATATTGTCTACATGGACTTTAGCAAGGTCCCACATGGGAGGTTGGGCAAGAAGGTTCAGTCACTTGGCTTTCAGGATCCGGTAGTAAAGTGGATTAGACATTGGCTTTGTGGGAGAAGCCAGAGAGTGGTAGTAGATGGTTGCCTTCTGACTGGAAGCCACAGGGATCGGGGCTGGATCTGTTGTTGTTTGTCATCTATATCAACGATCAAGATAAGTAAACTGATAGTAAACTGGATCAGCAAATTTGCGGTTGACATCAAGATTGGGGGCTTAATGGACAGCAAGGTTGGTTGTCAAAGCTTGCAGCAGAATCTAAAGGGTGAGGTATTGCATGTTGGGAGGGCCAACCAGGGTAAATCTTGCATGGTGAGCAGTAGGGTACTGGGGAGTGCGGTAGAACAGAAGGATCTGCGAATACAGATCCATAATTCCTTGAAAGTGGCGTCACAAGGAGAATAGAAACCTAGGAGGCCATTTACCCTATCAGCTTGCCTGGACCAATCAAAGAAAATAACTGCTGACTCAAGCCCAAACTTGGGCAGTCAGTCTGTCACCTTGTAGCAAGTGATAGGCGAGTACTTATCAGGATTCTGCTCCATTCTGTTGAAGGTTTTATTAGCTCATTCACCTTTCCAGAAAGGGCATTCTAAGCCCTCACTACTTTGGGTGTTGAATTCAATGTTTCCAAAACTCAGGAGCATCCTTTCATCACAAGGTCAGATTACTAACCCTACTTGGAATGCCTCAGGAGATGGAGGTGAAAAACATTCAGGCCTGGATTGATCAGGCTGAATAATGCCTGTACTCACAAGAGTGAGAGACCGTCTCACTTTTCTAAAATGTGAGACATTTGGAGACTGTTGATAACAAGATGGGAATCACCTTCCCGTGACATTATTGCCATCACTAAGTGCCCTTGTGTCAACACCTGGGGCAGGGTGAAGATGGTGCCTCTGATATAAATATGACAGCAGGTCAGGGATATTCTGCAGTAAATTACTTACTTTCTGATTTCCCAAAATCTTTGAACTGACTACAGGCTATTCCAGGAACAAGATCAATGAATCCAGCTCTAACCACTTTCAAGAAACTTAACATCATCCAGCACACATCAGCCCACTTAATTGGCTCCTGTACAACCATCCTAAACTTTCATTCCTTCCACCCTAGCCCAGCAGAGCCTGCAGTGTATACCATCTACACAATGTACTGGGGTTACTCACACAGACTACTCTGACAGCACCTCCCAAAAACACCAACCTATGCAACCAACAAGGGCCACGCCCATGGAAACACCAACTCGTGCAGATTCCTGTCTTGGAAACAAATTGCGACTGGATCTAAATTTTGGAACTTCCTATCCAGCAGCATCTTCACCGGATAGAAGGCAGCGGTTAAAGCACTTACTGTAGAAGATTAAGGAGGTGGTTAGACTCTTTTGTTGACAGTAACTGTTGTTTGCCTCAAAGACTAGAAAACTTGGCACATTGCCCTTTATCTTGGGTCCTGATCAGAAACGGCAGCTTCCAACCTTTCATGTGATGAAAATGGTTTGGTAGCAATTCAAAAATCAACCTAAAGGAAGAACTGAGGTGTTTACCTCACACCTTAGCATCTCCTCTCTGGTCGGTATGTTTAAATTATAGTTTCTTTTGTTAGTACCAAGTTTTAACAGTGAGGTTCCTCAGAACTGGCAGATCTTTCCCAGGGAAATCCTTCACTACATCCCGAATGTTGCAAAAGCTTTGCCAGGAGGGTTGGGGTGGGGACTGTATGCACCGCTGCAAGCTGATTGTTATAATATCTTTCTGTTTTCTTGCAGCCCACCAGTGAGGAAGATCTGTGCCCCATCTGTTACGCACATCCAATCTCTGCCATCTTCATGCCGTGTTCTCACAAATCTTGCAAGTAAGTCCAACTTGACTTATGCTTGACCACATTATGCCACAGTGGCCTTGGTCTTGTCTGTAATCCTTACCAAGAATATTCGGCTCATTAACAAGTCAAATGTCTCAGAATCATGCTGCCCTTATGCATTTCCTGTTAACTTAGTCACCCCTCTTTCTCTATATAACATTTCTCTATTTCTCCTAAATGCATGAAACCCGCAGCTCACATAATGTACTAATATCTCCTGCAGTGGATCCACAATATACCCATTCAGTACAGTACGGTATGGTAATCCCATTTTGCTCATTTCACTTGTTTATTGACTGTTGTGTAATTTCCTCCAACTCCATTTATAAACGAGTTCAAATTGTGCTCGTTTGTGCATTCCCAGTTTCTTTCGATTCCCTATGGATGGCTGTACCCTCAGTTATACTGGAACTTGCACATTATAAACATTCACTTTGACTAAAATGTTCACTAAAATGCCCGGTGTTAAGTTTCTCTTTGATATCATCCCTGTGAAACACTTCTGGGATATTTTGTTTGTTTAAAGCGGTTATGACTGTTTTAACTTTAATGCCTGCTTTCATCAAGTCTGGTATTCATTAGCCTAACTAAAACTATCAGTCTTTCTGCATTGGTCTGTGCCTCATTCATTAGAATCCTTTCCATTTCAAGACTTTCTGCAAACTTGAAGCTCCTCTCTAAAGTATCGTTAGCTTATGAACTGCATCCTTAAGACATAGGAGCAGAATTAGGCCATTCAGCCCATCAAGGAGCATTCATCTCATGTTCTCCATGTTTGTTTATTTATTATTTAATTTTTTTTTGTACTTGTATGTTGCTTCACCATTCACACTAAACCCCATTCTGCTGTTTTCTTCCCATAACTATTGACACTCTTAGTAATCAAGAACATAATAGCTTTATACCCAATGACTGTCTCCATTCCGCAGATTCAACGCCCTCTCGCTAAAGAAATTACTTTTCACCTCTGTTACTAAAGGGATGTCCTTGTATTCTGAGGCTGTACCCTCTGGTCCTAGACTCCCTCACTCGGAAACATCCTCTGCACACATCTACTCAATCTAGACCTTTCAATATTAGATAGGTTTCAATAAGATCCCCCCCCCCCCCCACCATTCTTCTAAACCTCAGTGAGTACAGTCCCAGAGCCATCGAACACTCCTCATACAGTAACCCTGTCATTCCGGGGATCACTCTCATGAACTTCCTCTGGACCCTCTTCAATGCCAGCACATCCGTTCTTAGTTAAGGGTCCAAAATTGCTCACAATACTCCAAGTGCAGTCTGACCAATGTCTTATAAAGCCACAGAATTATATCCTTGGTTTTATATTCAATTTGATTCAAAATGAATGCTAACTTTGCACTTGCCTTCCTTACCAAAGTTCAAAATAAATTTTATTATTGAAGTACATAAGTATCACCATACACAACCCTGAGGTTCAGTTTCTTGTGGGCATACTCCATAAATCTATAGAAAAATTACCATAACAGAATTAATCAATGGAAGTTTGCCCAACTAGAGCATTCAAGCAGAGTGAAGACAAAATGCAAATATTAAAAAAATGAATGAATGAATAAATAGATATAGATAAATAAGCATGCAAGCAATAAATATTGAGAGCATGAGATGAAGAATCCTTGAAAGTGAGCCCATTGGCTGTGATTGTGGATGGAGCAAGTGAAATTGAGTGCAGATATCCCTTTGGTTCAAGAGTCTGATGGTTGAGGGGCAGTCACTGTTCCTGAGCTTGGTGGTGTGAGTCCTGAGGCTCCTGTACCTTCTTCCTGATGACAGGAGCGAGAAGAGAGTATGACCTAGATGGCGGGTGTCCCTGCTGTTTCCTGCAACAGCATTTCATGTGGATGTGCTCAATGGTTGGAAGGGCTTTACCCATGATAGCCTGAGCCATATCCATATCCACTACTTTTTGAAGGATTTTCTGTTCCAGGGCATTGATGTTTCCATACCAGGCTGTGCTGCGGCCAGTCAATATACTCTCCACTACACTCCACTATTGAAGTCTGACAAAGTTTTGGATGTCATGCTTTATCTCCACAACACGGACTCAACATACAAGTTAACTTTTAGGGAATCCTGCACAAGGACTCACAAGTCCCTTGGCAGCTCTAATTTTTGGATTTTCTCTCCATTCAGAAAATAGCCTGTACCTTTATTCCTTCTACCAAAGAGCAACATCATACACTTCCATACATTGCCCATTTTGCTGATCTGTTTGCCTTTCTGCAGTCTCCCTGCTTTCTCGACACTACATGCTCCTCCATCCACAAACATGGCCACAAAGTCATCAATTCTGCCATCATCCAGAAAATGTAAAAAGAAACGGTCCCAACACGGACAGACCCCTGCACATTGTATTGATACGTCTAACACCTCCGTTAATGTATCTCACACTTTTCCAGGTTCACTTTGTTTTAAAATGTTATATCATCTATGTGCCTATTTAAGAGTTTCTTAAATGCCCCTAATGTATCTGTCACTACCACCACCCCTAGCAGGGCATTCCACACACTCACCACTCTCAGTGTAAAAAAAACTTGCAATCCCTCTTGTACTTTCCTCCAATCACCTTAAAATTCTGTCCCCTCATATTTGCCATTTCTGCCCTGGGGATTTCTGCCCCAGGGCTGTCTACTCTATCCATGTCTCTTATCGTCTTGTACGCCTCTATCCTTCTCACTTCTCATCCTCCTTCACTCCAAAGAGAAAAGACCTAGCTCACCCATCCTACCCTGATAAGACATGCTTCCCACATTTCCATCAACTCGCTCATGCCTTCCCAGATTATACCAGTATTCTACATGGCAAAAATTAGTGACCAGTTAACTGATGTGGATGGGATGTGGGGGGAAACTGAAGCACCCAGTGGAAACCCACATGGTCATAGAGAGAATGTGCAAGCTCCCAACTGACAGCACTTAAGGATATTCAATCTGTTTTACTCCCCTCACCTTTTGAATGCCAAGTACTGATTGATGTATCTAGTCCTTCAGTTGGAACAACATAAACTGATCAGAAAGATGCTCACTTTAATACACTATATAGATAGCTGTGTGGTAAATAATGTTGGAAACACTCAGCCAGTCAGGCAACATCTGTGGAGAAAGAAACCGTTAATATTTCATGTCAGAATTCTTTCCACAGACAGTTCCTGAACTGCTGTAGCATTTTCATTTTTTTTTATTATTAGTGAATTAGGATACTGTTTGTGGAATTAACTGGCTATTCTCACAAGCAGAAAAAGATATTTCTTGAGTCAGTGCTTGAGGACTTAACTGTTACTCTTGTCATTTCAGGGCCTGCATCAACCAGCACCTGATGAACAACAAGGACTGCTTCTTCTGCAAGGCCACCATCACTGCTGTGGATGACTACACAAAACCATCTTCCTCCTAGTTGTCACTGATCCACCAACTTTGCAATTTCCCTGCTTCCAAAGATAGGGTAAAGGAAAAGATACTCTTCAGGACATTAGCAACTGTGTACATGCAGAGATTGGAATGTTCAATATCCAATGTTTACAAAAGGGAATGATCCTTGGTGCTTCATCAAGCAATGATGCACTTGTTACATTGCTATTTAATTTCATATATTGATTGCTAGACTGAGGCAAACATGTTCTGAAGGGCAATTTACAGATTGAATTTCACCCTGTCCCTGACACACTAATCTAGTGTCTTGGCTTTGATTCCCTTCTTGGGTCCTAATCCCTACCTTTATTTACTGCAAATTGACATTGTGAGATTTAAAATCTTTTTGCAGAAATGGGAAAGGAAGCGTATTTTTCTGTGTAACTCCAGCTGTTTGAACTAGAGTCTGGCAGGAGCTTGGAGCGACCCATGAGAAGATACTTACTTGTCTTCGGCAGGTGGTATTAAGGCCCTGTGGAAATTGTTCAAAGCTACCCGGATCCCTTTTTGCCATACATTGAGACTTTTAGTGGGAACGTTTTAATCAACAGCAGAACTCAACAGTGCCAGATTGTCTGATACCCTACACCTTGACATGACTTTTACAAACCAACCTATGTCAAAATGATGGGAGCATTTTCTACTAATCCACAGGCCCTGCCAATGTCCTAAAGCTTTTCTAAAGACTCCTACTTGGAAACAGTGTTTTTGTGCACTTACTGTCTGATTGCCTGGTTTCATTTCCCCCTTGAATTGATGTCCCTTGATGTCTAGCAACTAGTGCAGCCGCTGACAATGGAAGGCTGGAATGAAGAATAGAGTGACTCCACTTTATCGTGGTGAGAACAATAACTCGTTGTACTTCAACCATACCCGAATTCCCCCCGTGCCAGGTTCATGTCCTCTGACCCAATAGCTCCAGGCATCAGGAGTGTTTCTTACCAATTATCTAATCCTCAATTTTAAGTAAGAAATTTTCCCAACTCTTAATTCATTAATTGGTATTAGCATTGTATAACAATCAAATCAAGATCATATTTGTCCATACCTGGTTTAATACTGGAAGACATACCACATGCCACATGCCTGATGCTGGAGAAGGCAGAATTAGGGTTCATTGTCCATAGTTAAACACCGGCCCTTTGTGAATCTGAGTTTCACATTCACATCCTGACCAATATTGTGAGACAGTCCTTCTGTGACTTTGGATAACATCAGTCTATACATGCAGAGCAAGTCCATGTGACCTCCAATGCTATGACACCTGCTTGGTGTGAATCTGTTGTCATATCAGGATGCCAGGTGTGAACTTGCTGATGGCTGTACTGGCACTGGCTAACATGGTACTAATGTTGCGTGCTGAATATTGCCCAAAACCATACTGTCCATCTGGTAATATGAGCCAGTATCCCATGAGTCTGTACCTCAAATGAAACATGAATCAGCCAACATGTCCATGCCAGGCAGAATCGCATGTGTCTCTATCTGTAATGACACTGCATAATGCATGAGTTAGTGCCTTTGTGTCTTCAATTTCCTATCCTACTTTCAAAACCTGATGTTACTGTGTTGGTCATTGACACTATAAACCACACTACAGAACAATGTCATCGGTAGTGAGAAGATACACTTTCTCACAATTTAATGCCACTTGTGAGTTGTCATGGCACTACCGATTCAAAGCTTTACTATATGACTTGCACTAAAATGGTGCTTGATGCAGGAGTCCAGAGTTTGTGAGGTGGCCATCAGACTTAACCAGTGAGAAGTAACAAATTACCAAAGTTTAAAAAGGGCATGGGAAAAGTAGACAGAGAATTAGCATCCAGTTCTCAAGGAACTGGCTAACTTGTCCCTTTCTCTGCTTACAGCTCTGTGTGAGATGTATTTTCATTTGAGAGCTGATTTTCCTGCATTTCGATTATATTTTTTTCTTTTCCAGTAATAAAACTCAGTACCTGAGTACTGTTCATTCTTGGTGATCAGTCCACAACATGCATTTTGCCAAAAAACAGTCACCTGCCAGTGCACCAGCATATGTGCATTGCAACTAGTGCTGCTGGGCTTGTGTAAAGCTGGAACATAGTGACCTGGTTAGTGCCGTCATCATCTTCTTACAACCACACCAGTTCTGGTTGTTGAGTACTCACCTCTGCTGCCTGAGTTACTGTTGAACCCTTGGCTGCTATAGAGTGTGTGAAGATGCTGGTTTTTCACTATCTGATCTTGTATCTTAACACATGTTAAAAACTGAAGATTTAGCATTTATAAATTAATATTGTAACTTGCTCTCTGGCCCTGATAGATCATTATAGTCCCTGCCAAGGAGGTTCGGAATTGCAGGTTTATATTTACAAAATGTATTTCACAATTATTATAAGTGACTGGTCTAATCAGTTGGTAGAGTACTAGGACCCTGTTCCCTATGTTAAAGGTGAGGGGGTTAGCAGCAGTGGAGAACCTTTGTCTATCCACCAGGACGCTGCATGCAGTGAGAGCTGCCAATTTCTGCTTTTAGTTCTTTGGGATTCCCTTTTGTTGGGGACAATGGAGTGCGTGTGAGAAACTGCTGCTTGTGTTATTGAATTTGATAAACTGTTCTTACATGCGAGTTTACTTGCAGACGTGAACAATAAAAATGAGTTACCCATTACATCTGAGGGCTGTTTCATGAAACTCTTCTACAACATCTGATCTAGTACCCCGACTAGCAACACCACCTCCAACTCAGCACTTAATAAATACCATCAAAGGTCCCAAATTAAAATGTAAACTGACATTCAGAGCACTCAAACACAAGAGGCAGCTGCTGCCTCTATCTACATAGTTACCAGATGTCAGTCTAACATGCTAAAATTCAGGACAGGACTTCATCTCCAACCAACCCTTAGACCCCACCATTAAATCTTGCTCTGGTCACAGCTTTGAGGTCTCCGAAGTTAGAAACATAGAAAACCTACAGCACAAGCTGTGCCGAACATGCCCTTACCTTGGAACTACCTAGGCTTACCCATAGCCATCTATTTTTCTAAGCTCCATTTACCTGTCCAGGAGTCTCTTAAAAGACCCTATCGTTTCCGCCTCCACCACCGCCACCAGCAGCCCATTCCACGCACTCAACACTCTCTGCGTAAAAAAACTTAACCCTGGCATCTACTCTGTACCTACTGCCAAGCACCTTAAAACTAGGCCCTCTCATGCTAGCCATTTCAGCCCTTGGAAAAAGCCTCTATCCATCCATATGATCAATGCCTCTCATTATCTTGTACACCTCTATCAGGTCACCTCTCATCCTCCGTCACTCCAAGGAGAAAAGACTGAGTTTACTCAATCTATTCTCATAAGGCATGCTCCCCAATCTGGGCAACATCCTTGTAAATATCCTTTGCACCCTTTTTATAGTTTCCACGTCCTTCCGGTATTGCGGGCGACCAGAATTGAGCACAGTACTCCAAGTGGGGTCTGACCAGGCTCCTATATACCTGCAACATTACCTCTTGGCTCATAAACTGAATCCCACGATTGATGAAGGCCAATCCACGGTGCGCCTTCTTAACCACAGAGTCCACCTGCGTAGCAGTTTGGAGTGTCCTATGGACTCAAATCCCAAGATCCCTCTGATCCTTCACACTGCCAAGAGTCTTACCATTAACACTATATTCTGCCATCATATTTGACCTACCAAAATGAACCACCTCACACTTATCTGGATACAACTCCATCTGCCACTTCTCACCCCAGTTTTGCATCCTATCAATACCCGCTGTAACCTGTGACAGCCCTCCACACTATCCACAACACTCCCAGCCTTTGTGTCATCAGCAAATTTACTAACTCATCCCTTCACTTCCTCATCCAGGTCAAATATCAAAAGTAGGGGTCCCAGAACAGATCCCTGAGGCACACCACTGGTCACCAGCCTCCATGCAGAATATGACCCATCTACAACCACCCTTTGCCTCCTGTGGCAAGTCAGTTCTGGATCCACAAAGAAATGTCCCCTTGGATCCCCTGCCTCCTTACTGTCTCAATAAGCCTTGCATGGGGTACCTTATCAAATGCCTTGCTAAAATCCATATACACTACATCTACTGCTCTACCTTCATCAATGTGTTTAGTCACATCCTCAAAAAATTCAATCAGGCTCGTACGGCACAACCTGCCCTTGACAAAGCCATGCTGACTATTCCTAATCATATTATGCCTCTCTAAATGTTCATAAATCCTGCCTCTCAGGATCTTCTCCATCAGCTTACCAACCACTGAAGTAAGACTCATTGGTCTATAATTTCCTGAGCTATCCCTAATCCCTTTCTTGAATAAGGGAACAACATCTGCAACCTTCCAATCCTCCGGAACCTCTCCCATTCTCATCGATGATGCAAAGATCATTGCCAGAGGCTCAGCAATCTCCTCCTCCGCCTCCCACAGTACCCTGGGGTACATCCCATCCCGACCCGGTAACTTATCCAACTTGATGCTTTCCAAAAACTCCAGCACAACCTCTTAATACCTACATGTTCAAATTTTTCCTGCAAGTCATCCCTACAATCGCCACGATCCTTTTCCGTACTGAATACTGAAGCAAAGTATTAAGTACCTCTGCCATCTCCTTCAGTTCCATACACACTTTTCCACTGTCACACTGTGACTTATTTATTGCCCTCTTGTTGGCTTATCTGCATATTGTGTCAGGAAACCTTCCTGAACACACTAACAAACTCCACCCCATCTGAACCCCTCGCTCTAAGGAGATGCCAATCACTATTTGGGAAATTAAAATCTCCCACCACAACAACCCTGTTATTATTATTCCTTTCCAGAATTAAATGAATATTATTACTTTAACTGCAATTTAATTGTTTAAATGTTTTGGAATATTAACACTATAGGCACTATAGTCTTTTTTTTTGAATAGCCATTAAATGTGACAAAAGCAAATAAGTGGATATAACTTCCACTTTTCATTTAAAATATTCAAAAAGTATTTGATTAAAAAATGATTTGGTGCAACCAGGAATCGATGACAATGTCATCATGTTACCTCTTGAATATACAAGAAGGACATGTTGCATTCATTCATTGTGATTATCCATTAACTACTTTCAATTAATTTTCAAATATTGTAATAATCTGTTTTGTACAACATTTGTGGCCATAGGCCATGATTAATGATGAGACTAACACATTAAGAGCCTTTGGATTGGATTACATTTAACAGAGACTACATAGAGTACTGCTAGAGCCGGTATGATTCTTTTAAAGTATATTTGCACAAAAATTCAGGATTTATCATGTTAAAATAGAACAAGAGGCCCCAATCATTTACAGGCACTTCAATGGCCAATTTCACAACTACTCCAACTAAAGAAATTAAATGTTGCCTTCTGATAGCAAGAAATCTTCCATTTCCAAATAAATGACATAGTATAGAAACTGTGTACAAATTAATAAAAATAATTCACATTAAGAAACCCATCAGGAATTAAATTTGAACTCCCACAATTAGTATTGGTCTTTGTTTTACCACATTGCGTAAATGCTTACATTTCTAAACATTCTAGCCTGTACAGGCACATGCATGTAGGGAAACTGCAGGGTACCAAGTAAACTGCATTAATCTCATATTAATCAGCACAGTGCAATAATGTCAGAGCCCACATCATGTGGATCTACAGTTAAGGTGCTGGCTGTCACCTGCAGCCACAGCAGCTTGAAAACTGGGTGTGACTCTTGATTTTAATTCTGTAACATGTGAAGGCTGTAGACTTCAAGGCTGTTTTATAGGACTCACTATTTCTTCAAGTGGACAAGAGTGGAACCCCATCGATAAGTTACCCACGTAGTGACCAAAGACCCTGGTTTATTTTGATACTGTTAGTAAGATGTTGTAGAATTAACATAGTGCTTTGCCTTTAAGGATCCATCTTTCCCATGTAATATTTCAAAAGCTACCCTCCCTAGGAAATGATTTACTGGATCTAATCTTGCATAAGAGCTACTCCCTTCACAGAGCCATCTGAAATAATTACAAGCTGCAAGTACTTCAAGGCAAATCATATTTTAAGCTGAACTCCTCTGACACAGTTGGTAGGATGAAGCAGCCTAAATAAAAGCATCTTTAGTGATTTGTCAGTCTGAATCCAGGTGCTGCAAGGGGAGTTGTCCAAGTACCCAACCCTTATTCGTTACTCTGATCCATCCATTGGCAAGTTAAGAGTGCTCTGCCCTTCAGCTTGGGTGCGGGTAACAGCCACAACCTACATGATGATCTTGGGCTCTGGCACAGAGTCAGCGATAGACTTGTGAGGTAGGACGTTAGCTCCATTCAAGTACAGTTCATCTTTTACAATCACATCCTCTCCCAGGACTGCAACGTTCTCCATCCGCACCTGGAGACAAATAAAGACACCGGTCAAACCCAACAATGCCGGTGGCAAACCTGTACCTCACCACCTGTGACAGCCTTACCAGGTACAACACAATCATGATGGAAGAAATGAAGGCATCCCAGAGCACAGGCAAAGAGCTCACTAAACAGCTGTAACACCTTCTCATTCAACGTTTAAGTGTGTTATGCACTAATAACTAGCCCTTCTATTACCCCTGCTCTAACTTCCTGAGCCAGCAAACTCTCCAAATCACTGAAAGCTTTTGTTGGACTGTGCCTAATTAGAATGTTATTGATTGTCGGCAGTGGCTCATCCAGCTGATGACTGCCCAGTGCTGCCATTTCCTGGCAGGAGTCCTTAAAAAATATATCAATTGGACTCTTTATTGATGTAAAATGTAATGTATGCATTTGAGGCATCCTTGTGAGAAATAGAGACAATACAGTACAGGCCCTTCAGCCCACGATTTTATGCTGACCCTAACCTACTCTACTCTAAGGTCACTCTAACCCTTTTCTTCCACATTGCCCTTTATTGTTCTATCAGCCATGTGCCTAAGAGTTTCTTAAATGTCTCTAATGTATCTGCCTCTATCACACCCCTCTCACAAGATGTTCCACACACACCCCCAACATTATGTAAAAAACCTCAACACTAACAAGCACCTATACTTTCCTCCAAACACCTTAAGATTCTGCCCCCTCGCAATAGCTATTTCTGCTATGGGAAATAGTCTCTGACTATCCACTCGATCTATTCCTCAATCAAGTCACCACTCAACCTTTGCTCCAAAGAGAAAAGCCCTAGCTCGCTCAACCTATAAGACATGTCCTCTAATTCAGGCAGCATTTTGGCATATCTCCTCTGCACCCTCTCTAAAGGTTCCACATGCTTCCTATAATGAGGTGACCAGAACGGATTACAATATTTCAATTGTGGTCTAACCAGAGCTGCAACATTGCAGCCCTTGAACTCAATCCCCCAACTAATGAAGACCAACACACCATACACCTTTTTAAACAAACCTGTCAACTTACACAGCAACTTTGAGGGATCTGTGTATATGGACTCTTAAGATCTCACTGTGCCTCCACCCGGCTAAGAATCTTGCTGTTAACCCTGTATTCTGTCTTCAAATTCAACCTTCTAAAATGAATCACTTCGCACTTTTCCAGATTGAACTCCATCTGCCACTTCTCAGCCCAGCTCTGCATCCTGTCACAACTTTGAAAACCATCCACACCACCATCAATATTCATGTCACCTGCAAATTTAACAACCCACGGTTCCACTTCCTCATCAAAGTCATTTATAAGAATTACAAAGAACAGGGATTCCAGAGCAAGTTCCTGTGCAATATCACTGGTCACCAAACTCCAGTTAGAAAATGCTCCAACTACAACCAGCCTCTACCAATTCTGAATCCATGCAGCTAGGTTTCCCTGGATCCCATGCCTCCTGACTTTCTGAATGAGCTTACCATGAGGAAGGTTATCAACTTACAAAAATCCATATACATCACATCCATTGCTCTACTTACATCAATGTGCTTAATCAGACGATGCTCTCCAAATACTCAAGTCCAGTCTAATAATCTTCAATAATTCACGCATCATTGAAGTAAGATTCACTGCTCTATAATTCCTAGGGTTATCCCCACTCCCTTTTTTGAATAAAGGAATAACATTTACTACCCTCCAATCATCTAGTACTACTCTTATGGCCAGAGGACATAAGGATCATCACCAAAGGCCCAGCAATCTCTTCCCTTGCTTCCCACAGTAACGTGGGATGCATCTAATCTGGCCCTGGGGTCTTATCTATCCTATTGTTTTTCAAAACTTCCAGCACTACTTCTTTCTTAACATCAACATGTTCCAACATATTAGCCTTACATTCAACAAGATCCCTTTCACTGGTGAACATTAAGGAAATAACGAATAGGAAATTTGCGGATTACACCAAGATTGGGGTGTAGTAGACAGCGAGGAAGGCTATCTGGGTTTGCAGTGGGATCTGGAACAGCTGGAAAAATGAGCTGAAAAATGGCAGATGGAATTTACTGAGAACAAGTGCAAGGTGTTGCACTTCGGTAGGACCAACTAGGGCAAGTCTAACTCAGTAAGGCACTGAGGATTGAAGTAGAACAAAGGGATCTGGGAATACAGGTACGTAATTCATTAAAAGTGGTGGCACAGGTAGATAGGGCCAAACCATTTTCCATCTACTCTTATTGGCCTGTACTGGGACCATAGCCCTCCACATCCCTGCCATCCATGCACTTATCCAAACTTCTCTTAAACGTTGAAATGAAGCTTGCGTGCACCACTTGCACTGTCAGCCCTCTCCACACACTCACAACCGTCATGTTCCCCTTAAACTTCTCAACTTTTACCCTTAACCTATGATATCCAACTGCAGTCCCACCCAACCTCAGTGGAAAAAGCTTGCTCCCATTTACCCTATCTATGCACCTCAATTTTGTATACCTCTATTAGATTTCCCCTCAATCTTCTATGTTCCAAGGAATAAAGTCCTAACCTATTCAACCTTCTCTTATAACTCAGTTCCTCCAGAACTGGCAACATCCTTGGAAATTTCTCTATACTCTTTCAACCTTATTTTCATCTTTCCTGCAGGTAGCTGACCAAAACTGCACACAATACTCCAAATTAGGCCTTACCAGTGTCTTATACAACTTCAACGTAACAATCCATCTCCTGAACTCAATACTTTGATTTCTGAAGGCTAATGTGTCAAAAGCTTTCTTTACAGCGTTATCTAACTGTGACACCACTTTCAATGAATTATAGACCTTTGTTCTACCACAATCCTCACTGCCCTGTTGTTCATTGTGTAAGACCTGCCCTATTTGGTCCTACCAAAGTGCAACATCTCACACTTGTCTGAATTAAATTCCATCTGCCATTTTCCAGCTGGTCTAGATCCTGCTGCAAGCTCTGACAGTTTGCTTTGCTGTCCACTACACCGTCAGTCTTGGTGTCACCTGCAAATTTGCTGATCCATATAACATATAAACAATTACAGCATGGAAACAGGCCATCTCGGCCCTTCTAATCCATGCCATCCAGTTAACCACATTATCATCCAGATCTTTGATATGAATGACAATCAGCAACAGGCCCAGCACTGTTCCCTGCTGCACACCACTAGTCACAGGCCTCCAGTCAGAGAGGCAGCCATCTACTACCACTCTCTGGTTTCTCCCACAAAATCATTGTCTAATCCAATTTACTACCTCATCTTGAATGTGAAGTGACTGAAACTTCTTGACCTACCTCCCATGTGGGATCTTGTCAAATTCATTGCTAAAGACCACGTGGACAACATCCACTGCCTTGCCTTCATCCACTTTCCTGGTAACTTCCTTGATCAACTCAATAAGGTTGGTTAGATACCATCTACCATGCACAAAGTCATGCTGACTATACCTAGTCAGTCCACGCCTATCCAAATAATTATAACTTTCCCTCTACTGATGACCGGCCCACCGGCCAATGATTTCCTGGTTTATTTTTAGAGCTTTTCTTAAAAGTAGTTCATCATCTCCAGGTACTCCAGCTGTCCATGACTGAACAGCACTTCTCCCAAGGACAATAGTGAACATTGCCCTGAAACACCGGGCAGTGAGCACAGGCAGAGAAGGGGAAGAACACTTCAATCCCATGTTTTTCCTCGATTGCTCCTCACAATCCTCTTTCTTCCCCACCCTTTCCCCTCCCCTAACTTACCCACTGACCCACATCAGAGTTCCAGCCAATGATACAGGACTCCAGCCAGGAATGGGAGCGAATCCGTGAGCCCTTCAGCACTGTACAGCGCTTTATCCGTACTCCATCCTCAATTACCACTCCAGGGCCGATGGTCACATTGGGACCAATGGAGCATTTCTCTCCAATTTGTGCACTTGGGTCCTGAGAGAGAGAATAACACATTGATGATGAGTCTCAGAGTCTGGGACAGACAAAATCAAAAACTGCAAAGGCTGAAGTATGTAGATTGGGCTGGATCACACAGAAAATCTAGCATATATCAGACCTCAATGCAACTGTCATGTCTAAAGGCTTCAAAGATCTATGTGAAATAACTAGTCTGTCCCAACTCTATTCCTACTCTGCTTCACCCTGAAGTCAGTATATCAATGTCACTCAGAGAGGCCTGAATGGGACTCAAGGAGGATGTGGGAGAATATGGCAGAGGATAGCTGAGGCACAAGATAGATAGTTTAGGCAGGAGGATGGTGCTTAATACTGCATCTAGTTTAACTATACGAGCTTAGGAAGGGTTTGGCATTTGAAGTAGTTCTCCAAAAGCAAGAATGTATCTACAGTGGCATGCAAAAGTTTGGGCACCCCTGGTCAAAATTTCTGTTACTGTGAATAGCTAAGCAAGTAAAAGATGACCTGATTTCCAAAAGGCATAAAGTTAAAGATGACACATTTCTTTAATATCTTAAGCAAGATTACTTTTTTTTTTATTTCCATCCTTTAGTTTCAAAATAGCAAAAAAAGAAAAGGGCCTAAAGCAAAAGTTTGGGCACCTTACATGGTCAGTACTTAGTAACACTCCCTTTGGCAAGTATCTGTAGCCAGCTAAGTCTTTCAGTTCTTTTTTGAGGGATTTTCGCCCATTCTTCCTTGCAAAAGGCTTCTAGTTCTGTGAGATTCTTGGGCCGTCTTGCATGCACTGCTCTTTTGAGGTCTATCCACAGATTTTCCAATGATGTTTAGGTCAGGGGACTGTGAGGGCCATAGCAAAACCTTCAGCTTGCACCTCTTGAGGTAGTCCATTCTGGATTTTGAGGTGTGTTTAGGATCATTATCCTGTTGCAGAAGCCATCCTCTTTTCATCTTCAGCTTTTTTTCTTTTTTACAGACTGTGTGATGTTTGCTTCCAGAATTTGTGGTATTTAATTGAATTCATTCTTCCCTCTACCAGTGAAATGTTCCCCATGCCACTGGCTGCAACACAAGCCCAAAGCATGATCGATCCACCCCCGTGCTTAACAGTTGGAGAGGTGTTCTTTGCAGCCAGAAAGTTCTATTTTAACTTCATCAGTCCACAGGACATGTTTTCAAAATGCATCAGGCTTGTTTAGATGTTCTTTTGCAAACTTCTGACGCTGAACTTTATGGTGAGGACGCAGAAAAGGTTTTCTTCTGATGACTCTTCCATGAAGGTCATATTTGTGCAGCTGTCATTGCACAGTAGAACAGTGCACCACCACTCCAGAGTCTGCTAAATTTTCCTGAAGGTCTTTTGCAGTCAAACAGGGGTTTTCATTTGCCTTTCTAGCAATCCTACGAGCAGTTCTCTCAAAAAGTTTTCTCGGTCTTCCAGACCTCAACTTGATCTCCACCGTTCCTGTTAACTGCTATTTCTTAATTACATTACAAACTGAGGAAACAGCGACCTGAAAACACTTTGTTATCTTCTTATAGCCTTCTCCTGCTTTGTGGGCATCATTTATTTTAATTTTAGAGTGCTAGGCAGCTGCTTAGAGGAGCCCATGGCTGCTGATTGTTGGGACAAGGTTTGAGGAGTCAGGGTATTTATAAAGCTTTGAAATTTGCATCACCTGGCCTTTCCTAATGATGACTGTGAACAAGCCATAGCCCTAACAAGCTAATTAAGGTCTGAGACCTTGGTAAAAGTTATCTGATAGCTCAATTTTTTTCCAAACTTTTGCATGGTGCTCCTTTCCTTTTTTTCACTCTAAAATTGTATAAAACAAAAATAATACACTAATCTTGCTTAAAATGTTGAAAAGAAAGTTTCATCTTTAACTTTATGACTTTTGGAGATCAGTTCATCTTCTACTCACTGAACTATTCACAGTAACTGAAAATTTTGACCAGGGGTGCCCAATGTCACTGTATATAACTTCCAGAGGCCCTCGCTTCTGGTCTTTGGAAGATGCAGCAGTCCTGCCTCAACCAACCTCACATTCCCCACCCTACCCCAATGCAGATGAACTGAAAGTAACGGCACAGGAAAGATGTTGCTTGAGTGGGTCTGTTTTCACTGGACTAGTGGGGGGGGGGGGGGGGGGGTGAACCAGAGGTGAACAAAGTAATGAGAGGGACAGATGGGGTAAATAGCTCGAAACTTTTCCCTGTAGCAGAGGTGTCTAAAAGCAGATGTCCTAGGTAAGGAATAAAAGGCTTAAGAGGGATCCGAGGAAGAACTTCAACTCACAGAGGCAGACCGGATTGAATCGTCACAGTGAACTGTGAACAAAGAGCTGGTAACAGGATCAGTATAAGTGGGTTCTTCATGGTCAACATAAACACGGTGGGCTGAAAGGCCTGTGTCTATGACCATCATGAAACACAACCACTCAATAGAACCACAAAACTCAGACTGTGATTATAAACCCAACCAATTGATTGCTATCACTACAGGAAGAAATCACTGACCTTGTCTGCTCAAGTCCCACAAACATACGTACAATTCGAGGACCCTGAGAAATGCCCTAGGCCAGGCTGCAGCTTTAGTTCATTACATTATTAAAATTGGTCAGATACTGCCATCTGCTGGGGAAGGGAACAATTAACCAATACCTGTAACCCCATCCTGTTACTCTCAATGTTTACAATACCAGCATCTCAAACACACACAAATCACACAGAACAGGGCAAAACCAGTAAGACCCAGGCTGAAACATTATTGTATGTATTTAGTTATAATTGTACAGGGAAGGTTAATTAACCAAACTTAATCAAATTGCAGTGAAATTACAGAGAATACAAATAGCTTTAGGCTTTCTGGCCAATCACAATTGATCACTATGATCACATGCTCACAAAGGAAACCCTTAATTGGAGTAGGTATGTGACCGAACTTGGGGCAGCCTGGAACTTGTATTCTGCAGCAAAGGCTCCTCCTCCCAAGAGTGCAGTTAGTTTAGCAAGGCCTTTGACGAGATCCTACATGGCAGGATGGTCAAGAAGGTTCAGTCGCTTGGCATTCAGATGTGGTAGTAAACCGGATTCAACATTGGCTTTGTGGGAGAAGCCAGAGAGTGGTAGTAGATGGTTGCCTCTCTGACTGGAGACCTGCGGCTAGTGGGGTGCTATAGGGATCGGTGCTGAGTTCATTGTTGTTTGTCATCTATATCGACAAACTGAATGATAATGTGGTAAACAGGATAAGTAAATTTGCAGATGGGGACGTACTGGACAAAGAGGAAGGCTATCAAAACGTGCAGCAGGATCTGGACCAACTGGAAGAATGAGCTAAAAAATGGCAGATGGAGTTTAATACAGGTAAGTGTGAGATGTTGCACCTTGGGAGGGTAATTTCAAAACTTAAGAGAAACTTCAGTAGGTACACGGATGGGAGGGGTATGGAAGTCCAGGTGCACATCAATAGGACTAGGCAGCATGAACTAGATGGACTGAAGGGCCTGTTTCTGTGCTGTGATGATCTATGACTGTGAGTGCAGTTACAAGCTCAAAGCAGTGGCTTCTGTGGTCTGTTTCAGTGTGACTTCTCAAATCAGCCCACTACCAAACCGGCAGTTCTCCCTTCACTCTCCTTCATGAAGACTAGGCTAGAGGGATCTAGGCCCTGGGGTTAGAGCAAGCAGTGGTGCATTTACTGAAATCATTGGTAATTGGTTTATTATTGTCACATGTATCAAGAGACAGTGAATCATGCCAAACGTAAATACTTTAAGGCATTGGTCAGAACAGACTTGGGAGTTTTGAGTAGTTTTGAGCTCCTCATCCAAGAAAGGATGTGCTGGCATTGGAGAGGGTCCGGGAGAGGTTTACGAGAAATAATAGGGTTAATGTCCAAGAAGTGTTCAATGGCTCTGGGTCTGTACTCACTGGAGTTTAGAAGAATGAGAGGGGATCTCATTGAAACCTACCAAAAATTGAAAGGCAACACAAGTGAATCTGCAGATGCTGGAAATAAATAAAAACACAAAATGCTGGCAAAACTCAGCAGGCCAAACAGCATCTATGGGAGGAGGTAGTGACGTTTCGGGCTGAAACCCTTCATCAGGAGTGAAGTAACATGGGATGGTCGAGGGGGGATAAGAAGTTGGAGGAGGGATGAACTAGAGAGCTGGGAAGTTATAGGCTGAAAGAAAATGGGGTAGGGGGAAGGTGGAGAGACACGCACCAAGGAAGGATATGTGACTATAATACCGGGTCTGGGTTAGCGTGTGGTCCAAAAGTTTCAGGGCCGAAGAAATAGTAGGTTGGGAGCAGAGAGAGAGGCTCTCACTGAACTCTCGTCGGAGAGAAGATCTGAACTTCTTCAGTGTAGGCATCACTGGAAGAGGCTTCGCAGTAGTGAATTCAAAGGCAACACGAGTGAATCTGTAGATGAAGGCCAAGGTAGAGTGGAAGTGGAGAGAATATTTCTAATAGTGTGGGAATCTAGTACCAGAGTAGAAGGATGTCCCTTTAAAACAGATGGGGTGGGATTTCTTTAGCCAGAGGGTGGCTTATCGCTGTGGAGGCCAAGTCATTGGCTATTATTTAAAACTGAGGTTGATAGGTTTTTGACTAGTAAAGGTGTCAAAGGTTACAATAGAAGGCAAGAAAATGGGGTTGAGGGGGAAAATAAATCAGCCATGATGGAATGATGGAGCAGACTTGATGGGTTGAATGGCCTGATTCTGCTCCTATGTCTAAGTAATAACAGAATACAGGTAGACAAATAAGGTGAAGGACCATGAGCATGTAGACAGAGAGATCAACAGGTCATCTTTATGGTGCAAGAGGTCTGTTCAAGATTCTAATAACGGAGACAAAAGCTGTATGGACTTAGTGGGCCTTGCACAAGGTCCAGTATTCTGTCTGGGGGCCACATCTGACCCAACCCAAAATGTAACAAACATGCTGCTGCAAAAAGCCAAGACCACTGACTGCTGCTGTAAAGACTGGACAGGGAGCAAAGTACAAGTCAAAAGCTTGTACGAGACCAGTCCCCCAGGACAGGAACCAGGAAACAAAGCTCACAAATGTGAGTGAAAGGTGTGAAACCCACCAGGACTGCAACTTACCACTAGCACATTTCCAACAATACCAGGCCCTTGGTGCAATCTGTCCGGTGCTTTATGTCGGAGGGACTGCAAATACATGCACATCCCAGTCAGGAAGTCTTTGGGCTGCCCGATATCCATCCAGAATCCTAGACACAAAAGATGTTTGCGTGAGCTGCCAAGGCCAGAGATTCAGGACCAGTTTCAAGTGGGGTCAGCAGGAATTACTTATCAATCATGGGAATTACATTTGAGTCAGAACAGCCTATGTGACTGTGACTGTGCTAACACTCAGTCAACATTCTCCACTCACCTTCTTCCTGAGAGCCTGTGACAAGCCATAAAGGCTGGCAGATGAGCAGGTACAGAAGATAAAACATAGCACACAGTACAACACAGGAACAGCCCTTCAACACACAATGTTGTGCCGAACCAGCTAAAAAGTAAATCGAAAATCTCCAAAAACTAATAACCCTCCATCTTCCTCCTATTCATGCACCAATCTAAATGTCTCTTAAAAGCCTAATATATTTGCCTCCACCATTCTCTGCGTAAAAAAAACTTAACCCTCACATCTCCCTTTCACTTTCAATGTATGCATTCTGGTACAGATATTTCTACCCTGGGAAAAAGATACTCCCCTGTCTACTCCATCTATGCCTTCATAATCTTTTAAACCTCCATCAGATCTCCCCTCAGCCTCCACCGCTCCAGAGAAAACAACCCAAGTTTATCCAGCCTCTCATTAGAAGGCACATGCCTTCTAAAACAGGCAACATCCTAGTAAACCACGTCTGCACCCTCTCAAAAGCCTCAATATCCTTCCTATGGTGAGGTGACCTGAACTGTATCTAACTAGAGGTTTGTAAAGTTGCTATATAACCTCTTGACTTTTGAACTCTATGCTTCGACTAACAAAAGCAAGCATTCCATAAGCCTTCTTAACCACTCTATTGACCCATGTAGCCACTTTCATGGAGCTGTGAACTTGATCTCTCTGCTCAGCAACACTGTTCTTGCCCTTAACAGTGTACTGTCTCCTTGTGCCCTACCAAGGTGCAACACCTCACATTTATCTGGGTTAATCTCCATCTGCCATTTCTCTGCCCATATCTGCAACTGATCTATATCGCGTTGTGTTCTTTGCCAGTTTTCTACACTATCCACAACTCCACCAATCTTGGTATCATCCACAAATTTACTAACCCACCCACCTACATTTTCATCCAGATCATTTATATACATCACAAGCAGCAGAGACCCTGTGGAACACCACTAATCACAGACCTCCAGCTTAAGTAGCTTCGACCACTACCCTGTGTCTTCCATGTGCAAGCCAGTTCTGGATCCAAACAGCCAATTCACTGCAAATCCCATGCATCTTAATCTTCTGGATTAACCTCCCATGAGGGACTTCGTCAAACATCTTACTAAAATCCATTAGACAACATCCACTGTCCTACCTCATTAATCTCTCGTCACCTTGTCAAAGCACTTAAATAAAGTTGGTAAGACACGACTCGTCCCTAATCAGGCCATGGATTTCCAAATGCTCATACATCCAATCCCTAAGAAACTTCTCCAGCAATTTCCCTACAACTGATGGAGACTCACCAGTGTATAGTTCCCAGGATTTGCCTTTGTTCCCTTAGTAAATAGAGGTACAGAATTAGCTACTCGCCAGTACACCAGGATCTCACCTGTGGTTGGAATGGTAAATGAAATCTAATGGAGATATGAGGTAGATGGTAGGTAGAATAAGAAAGAACATTGATCAAGTGACACAGATCCAAGCTGTGTTCAAGAACAGAGACACTTGAGCGTCACTATGTTTAAATTATGCAAAAAGGCAGGACAGGTGGAAAGAGGACAATGAGAATGATAAGTGCAGACAAAGAGTTCTGCTATAACACATGTTGGTTATAATGGGATTGATGGATTATGGAAACCTATTTGCACTAATGTGCCACATTGGTTATAGTGCAACAGCAATAAGAATAAACTGTTTAAATTTGTGCTTTGAAGGCAACTACTGCCTGTTCTGCTGTATCACAATTTTTCTATAACATGAGGGTTCTCAGAAATGTAACTTACATGATAGCAGAACTACCTGTACAAACGCAGAGAACTGAGGATAAGCCTGTTTAATATCTGGTTAGTCCTCTTTATCCGGTTCCAGTAACCCTAAGGTTACAAAGATCCTTGAGAGGATGCAGAAAAACTTTACCAGGATTGTTCCATGGATGAGGAATCTTAGATCAGAGAACCTGGCACAAAAGCAGATGAGAGGTGTACGAGAAGGGATACTGCTACCACTTATTCAACCAGAGTGCTTAGATTAAAAATCATGGACAAAACATACAGTCATGAGGGGAAACATATTCTCTGTTATGCACAGGCATGACCTTCTCAAATTTACTGGCTGTAGCTGATGGGAACAGAATTGTTATCTTTAAGACTAAATATTCACAAGTTTGAATAACCTGTGTGCCTATGGGTGGAGATTGAAAATGGACAGATTTAAATGCTTCTGTCAATCTTCTCAGTTCAGCAAACCCCTGCATCCTCACCACCACCTTGACAACTTCCCTATGGTGCTTAGATCTGCACCAAGAATCTTATACATGCTCATACATGTTTGAATCCAATAATTCACATCTTTCATTGTCCTTTTCCAAAATTCAATCTCCAAAAGAAAGCTCCAATTAATGAACATGCTCAGCTTTTTTTTTTTTGAGAAGAGACTTCCAGATTCGGCTCTGTTAAAGCTTTCTTCTGGATTTCTATCTCAGCCTGTTTCCCATGCTGCTTTCCACAGCCGGACCAAAGCATCACTGATGTGTGTGCTGCTGAAAATGACAGAAGATAGTGTAACAGTGAAAGTGACTCCTTTGCAGGTTATGAATGAATCAATGGAGGGAAAGTGCAAGAGGGAGACAGAGATAATTAGGATTCCATGAAACCAATGTATGAATATCCTTCAGGAACATCAACCCTACAGGTAGAAGCAGAAACAACGCTTGCTTAAAAAAATGACTGAAGTTACCAGTTCAAACCCTGGCCAATCCTGAGATGCAGCTACTAAAATGGTAGATTTGGTAAAAGGCCTGCCCCAAATGTCCTCTCCTCTAGGGTCCTCCAATTAGTAAGAGAGTGCCCAAGAGTGGAGGAGGACAACCTCTGCCAAGCCAAACAGTTCACAGACATTCACCACTCAACTTCAGAGAGAAAATGAGCTTGACTAGTGGTAATAAAGAAGGATTATCATTACAACAGAACAAAGTGACCCAACTTGAAGCCCAGTGATGTTGCATTGTGATAAAGAATCTGAATGCCATACTTCAAACCTGTTCTGGGCAAATTCCTCACCTTGCAACTCCATGGCATACAGCTGCCCGTCCTGTGCCATGACAGGAAAAATCTCCTTCTCTATTGATGTTGGCCTGAGCTGCAGAAAAATAAACAACATGCAGAGTCAATGCCACTGACTTCACCTCACATGAATGCAGCTTAAAGCTAACAAATTCCCTGAATTTCTATGTCTAAGCAGCAGATTGTGCAGACAGTAACTGCAAGTAGGAGATCTAAAAAGATTCTCCAATGACCCCAGCAATTTAAGGAAACAACAAATATAGCACCCTATTCAAGAAATAAGGGAATGAAGGAAGAAAAGAGAACTGGGGCCAACAGCATTTGCTGGCACTTACTGTAGCAAAGAGAGGTGCTTTCTAAAAGCCCCAGTGACTTAGATTCCATTCTGACCTCTGGTGCTGTTTGTGTGAAGTTTGCATGTTCTGTCTGAGATGGTGGGTGCCCTGGATTCCTCAAAGATATGGAAGTTGGTAAGTTAATGTTCCACTATTAATTGGCCTAAATATGCAAAGCAAGTGGTAGAATCACGGGATGGGGGATTTGATGGAAATGTGGGGAAAATAGGGAATATCATCAGGAAAATAAGATTGTTCTGTTATTTGACATGGACACAACAAGATGAAGTGACCCCCTCTACATTCCAAAGAAATATGAAGAATTTGAATATGAAATAAATAGAATTATGAAGTAAGTGATAAACACACTTAGAAAAACATAACTTGATTAGACAGAGTCAATATGGTCTAATTAAAGGGAATTTGGAGTTGCCAAAGATTTTGCATCAAAAAAGTACCTCAAAAGCAAATGAATAAGCAGTAGAAGTGGCATATTTAGACTATCAAAGAATTTCTGATAAAGACCAACAAAAGCTCACACAATTGGAGTTAGGTGGAATAGTGATACTGGGAACATACAGAAATACCAATACTTGGGTCAGTACAGATTGGCAGCTGGTAACCAGTTCAGAGTTCCAGTCTCAATATACTTGCATTTATGAGACAAACCTTTGGACCTGATGAAATCAATTGGAACCATAACTTTCAACAACTGACTTTAAAATTTGTCTCACACTTCTTCACGGACAGTGGCATATACTGTCTTTCAATATTCTGGGACCTGCCCAGAATCCTGCATACTTTGGTAATTATCACAAACACCGTTAATATAACTTCCGCCATTTCTTTCAATACCCAGATGTACATTCCAACAGGACCAGGAGACTTAACTACCTTGAAGCACATTTGTTTGCTTAGCACTATCTCTTCTGTGATTGTATTGAGTTCCTCACCTCCCATTGCATTCATTACATCTCTCTGGCAATTTGGGCACGTCCTCTACCACGAAGACTGACCCAAAACGACACAGGATGAACATTCAACTGGACTCAACACTGACTTAGCAGAAGGTGGCAAGAGTGGTAGTAGATGGTTGTCTCTCAGACTGGAGGCAGGGATCAGTGCTGCTATTTAACACTTATATTAATGATTTATTGATAATGTGGTAAACATGATCACCAAGTTTGCCAGATGACACCAAGATTGGGTACATAGTGGACAGCAAGGAAGACTGTCAAAGCTTACAGAGTGATCTGGACCAACTTCAGAAAAAGGCTGCAAAATGGAAGACAGAATTCAATACCGACAAGTCTGACATGTTGCATTTCAGGAGGACAAACCAGGGTAAAACCAACAGAGTTAAATTTACACACTGAGGTGAGTGGTAAAACAAAGTTACTTCATAAGTCAGAGTACTGAGTACAGGACCTGGGATGTTATGTTGAAGTTGTACAAGATGTTGGTGAGGCCAAATATGAAGTATTATGTGCAGTTCCAGTCATCTACCTATGGAAAAAATACCAATAATTGAAAGGGAGCAGAGACTTGAGGACCTGAGTTATAGGGAAAAGGTTGAAAAGGTTAGGATTTTATTCTTAGCAGCACAGGATAATGAAGGGAGATCTTTTAGAGGCATACTAAATTATGAGGGGTATAAATAGGACACTTTACTTTCAGGTCGGGTGAGACTGGAACCTGCAGTCATAGGTTAAAGGTATTAGTTTACTGTATACATGGGAAATCTGAAGGGGAACTTCTTCACTCAGAGAGTGGTGCAAGTGTGGAACCAGCTGCCAGCAGAAGTGATGGATGTGGGTTCGACTTCAACATCTAAAAGAAACTTGGATAATATAGGGGTGGGAGGGGTATGGAGGGCTCTAGTTTAGGTGCAGGCATATGGGATTAAGCCGAAGACCAGGTTGACATGGACTAGATAGGCCAAAGTGCCTCTTTTTGTGCTGTAGTGCTCTATGACTGTGCTAAAATGGTTCACTTCAGAGGCACAAAATACAATAGTTGACCGTGCTCCTCCAATTCTTACTCTGTGATGGGACCAAACTCGCTTGATTCAATTCTTACCAATCTAGAGAACCAGGTTGCAACAGCTTCTACCCAGACTGGGTATCCCCCACGGATCTATGAATGTCTTGTTCTTATATCCATGTCTGCACTTTATCAAAGGCATGAGAGACTGCAGATGCCAAACTATATGGACAGGTGAGTATGCGTGGGAGGAGAATATTGGGTGTGGGTTATTTGAAAATGGAAAATTCAATCACTGGGATGCAATCACCCAAGCAGAATACAAGATAAGGCGCATCCAGTTTACATTTGTCCAAGGATAGGTAGGTTGCTATGGTGATAGGAAAATAGAATTAAAAATGACAAGCAAAGGCCTACCTATTACCGACCAGCCTCTGTCCCAACACATCCTCCATTTGGTTCCATCTGCCCATCAGGTTCCACCTGTCATCTAACAACCTGAATCCCAGCAGCTCTCGTACTGTTTTTACTGACAATCCTTCCCCCACTCTCTCAGTTCTGATGCACTTTCTTGACCTGATATGTCGACTTACACCTTTTGTCTCCATAGATGTACTTAGCCTGCTGAGTTCTACTAGTGTGCTCTTTTTCTGTACCATCAGATATATTGTGGTATCATCTGATATTTTGTACCACCATACGCAAACATACGCTGAAGATACCAAATCTAGCTCACCAGTAATTCATGATTCATCCACCATCTCAGAGTTATCACATTAGTTTTCCAACTCTCAATTCTGAATATGCAGAAATTTTCTTTAGTTATTACTGGGAAAACCAAAGCCAGAGGCTTCAACCCTTACTTGAATCCATTCCTTGCCCATCAAGTGGATATTCAGCTTCTTGGCGGAGACCGACAAGACAACAGCCTACACTGGTGTGACATCCCACCTCAAATTAAGACCAGAATCATACTGATACCATTACTTTCCACTTCCCTAATATTGTCTTTTGTTTCCTCTAGACTTAATGATTCCAATACATTCATGACAAATTTATCATCCAAAACTCTGCTATCTGTGCACACACGAGTCCTGTTCATTTATCATCTTAATGCTCATTCACAATATGGCTACTGCTTAAGCATTTTTAAAATGTTTATTGATGTTTTCAAACCTGTCCATCACCTCCCCAATCTTATTCACTCTAATGATACTTCATATCAACTCAATAATGTCCACAAATGTCGGTCCTATTGCAACCCCCCCCCCCCCCCCCCCAACTTTAAGAGCTCCATCATGGAATATATCATCAGCTGTTGGGACCACAGCTCTGAAACTCACATTCATAGAATCACAGAGCAATACAGCACAGAATAGGCCCTTCAGTCCAATTAATCCATGCCAACTCGATCCAAGACATCCCTGACCTTGGCATCTGGGAGGTAAAATACCATTCTGGTATCTCTTTCACATCCACAGAATCTGCAGCCTGTTCTCTGATTATGGAATCCCCTGTCACTATTGCACTCCTCTTCTCCCCCCTTCCCTTCTCAGCCTCAGAGCCAGAGCCAGACCCAGTACCGGAGATCAGGTTGCTGCTTCTTCTCTCCCACCCCAACCCCAACAGCATCCAAAGCAGTATACTTACTATTGAGGGGGACAGCCACGGTGCTACTCTGCAATGGCTGTGTATTCCCTTTTCCTCCCCTGACAGTCACACAGGTATCTGCTTTTTGCAACCTCGGAGTGACTATCTCTCTGTAGCTCCTACCTATCCCCTCATTTTCCTGAATGAGCCAAAGGAGCTGCAGCTCGTTGCACTTCGTGCAGATGGAGTTATCAGGGAGACTAGGAATCTTCTAAACTTCCCACATCTCACATAAGGAACATACCACTAACTCTGGACCCACATTCTCAGCACATTAGCTATATACTTACAGAAAGAAAAACTAGAAACTTACTGAGACCCTCCAGCTGTGCTTGCCCAAATTTGACCACTCACTCACACCTCACTTCATTCTATTGGCTCCTGCTGTTTGATAGATCATTACGATTGCAGCCTGATGAAAAGTCGCAAAAGCACCAGAGCTCTTTTTAAACCGCGCTATATCACCAACGAACCACTCGTGCCAATTGCAGGTTGCCAAAAAAAAATCCAAATCCTTTAAATAACTTATATATAAAAAAAAGGTCCCAGCTCTGACCCCTGTGGCACACCACTGGACACAGGCCTCCAGTCTGAGAAACAATTCTTGACCATCACCTCTGCTGCTTCTGAGCCAATTATAAATCCAATCCATGATCTTCTCAGAATCCCATGTGATCTTACCTCCCAGACCAGCATGCCATGAGGCACCTCGCCAAAGGCTTTTCTAAAGTCCATACAGTCAACATCCACCACCCTACCCTCATTTTCTCTCATTCTCCTCAAAGAACAAGAGATCTTTTAGATATGACTGCTCATGAACAAAGCCATACTGATTGTCATAGAGAGAGAACAGGGGCCCTCAAAGACCAAAGAGAACACCTTTGTGTGGAGCTGCACAAGATAATTAAAGAATATTTCTTCTTTTATTTACTGTAGAAGACAATGAACATTTCAGAAAAAGTTAAATGTAAAGGTCTTGGGATAGTAAGCATTACAGTAGAGGAGGTGCAGAGCCAGTTGTCTTAAAAGATATAAAGGTGGACAAATTCTAGGGCTTTACCAAGTTTGTCCGAGGACACTGTGGGAGGCTGGAGAAGGAAATTAGGAAGTACTGGCTGAGATACTTGCATCATCTTTAGTCACAGGTGAAGTGCTGGTGAACGTTGTGCTTTTATTTAAGAAGGGCTGCAGAGAAACCTAGGAGCTATAGATCAATAAGTATAATATCTGTCGTAGGTAAGTTACTAGAGCATTCCAAGGAATCTGTATCTGGAAAGACAGGTTGATTAGAGATAGTTAGCACAGCTTTGTGCATAGGAGATCAGGTCTTAAACACCTGATTCGAGCTTTTGGTAATGTGACCAAGGAAGTCAATGAGGACACGGCAATGTATGTGGTTTATGTGGATTCAGTAAGGCCTTTCTAATAAGGTTCCACATGGTAGGCTACTCTAGAAGGTTAGATGGCATGGAATCCAAAAAGAGATGGCTAATTGAATACACAGTTGGCTTGGTGACAGGAAGCAGAGGGCGATGATGGTTGCTGCTTGGATTAGAGGCCTGTGTTCATCAGGTGTCAGTGCTGAGCCCACTGTTGGAAGAACGTACAAAATCAGAATCAGAATCAGACTTTAATCGCCAAGTACCTATGCACATACAAGGAATTTACTTCCGGCAGATGTTGTCTCTCTGCTCATAACAATAATGGTTAGTAAGACTTCGGATGGCACAAAAATTGGTGGTACAGTGGACAATGAAGAAGGTTATAAAAAATTACAGGGGGATCTTGATCAGCTGAGCAAGTGAGCAGAGAAATGGCAAATAGAGTTTAATTCAGTTAAGTGCAAGACGCCCTAACTTTGAAAGTTGAGCTGGAACTTTCATAATGAACAGTAAGGATCAGAGGGTGTTGTAAAGAGGAAGCGCCTAGAATACAAGTACATGATTCAATAAAAGTGGAGTTATTGGGTGATGAAGAAGGGTATTGGCACGCTGGCACTCCCAGTCAAGGGCATTGAGTATAAAAGTTGGGAGGCAGGTGCAGTTGTAGGTGACTATCCCAGGTGTGGTGGTGAGGCTGCACTTGGGAGTATTATGTTCAGTTTTGGTCACCCTGCTACAGCAAGGTTACTAAACTGGAAAGAGTGCAGAAAGGACTTGCAAGCATGATGCCAGGTGTTGAGAGATTGAGCTACAGGGAGAGTTGGACAGGCTAGGACTTTATTCCTTGGAGTGTAGGAGATGGAAAGGCGATCTCATCGTGGTGTTAAAATCATGAAGTACATAGATAAGGTGAATGTAACCAGTTCTTTATCCCTGGGTTGGGGTATCAAGAACATGAGGGCATAGGTTTAAGGTGAGAGGGGAAGATTTAACAAGAATTTGAGGGGTAACTTTTTTATTACTCAAAGAGTGGCATGTATTTTCTTCATTCCCCTCCCCCCCGGGTTTCACCTATCACCTTGTGTTTCTCTCTCCCCTCCCCGCACCTTTTAAATCTACTCCTCAGCTTCTTTCCCCCAGTCCTGCTGAAGGGTCTCGGCCCGAAACATTAACTGTACTCTTTTCCAGAGATGCTGCCTTGCCTGCTGAGTTCCTCCAGCATTTTGTGTGTTTTGCTTTGGATTTCCAGAATCTGCAGATTTTCTCTTGTTTATATGTGGAATGAACTGCCAAAGGAAATGGTTAAGAAAGGTACAATAACTATTTTAAAAAGACAAGATGGATAGGAAAGGTTTAGAAAGTTATGGGGCAAACACTGGCAAATGGGTGGAGCATCTTGGTTGGGATGGACCTGTTGAGCTGAAGAATCTGTTTCAGCGTTGGATAACTTATTTCTAACCTCCAAATTTCTCATATCCATAACACTCTATTGTAGTGAATACTAGAGATTCACCACCCTCTGCAAGGAAGGAATTCCTCCAAACCTCATCTTTAAATGACGACCCCCAAATCTTGAAACTATGTCCCCATATTAAAGGCTCTCCCACTTGTGAAAACCTTTTATACCTCTAACGATCTTTATGCTTCAGTACTCCTCTGAACCAAGTATTCCTTCATCCTTATTCCTCCGAACTCCAAAGAATCCAAATGATTTACTGTTTGTGACAAGACAATCCTCTCAACTCAGGAACTAGCCTAGTCAATCTCTTTTAGACAGCCTTTATAATGGACTTAAGACTATACACTGTACCCAAGGTGTGATTCCAGCAATATTCTGCATTGGTGTAATGAATTTCCTTATTTCCAAATTCCCGCATCCAACGTCTAACATCAAACTTATCTTCCTAACCTGCTAACTGATTTGTGACTCCATACATTAAAGCACCTTGATCTCTCTGTACTCCACTCATTTGTAGTCTCACTCTTTAGTCTGCTTTAGATTCCTCACACTTAACCCACACTAAACTACATTTCCAAATAATTAACCACTCTCTTAATCTATCTACGAGTCCAAATATCCTCATTGCACGTCTTGTGAACACATTTTCATTTGACAGCTATTCATCCATGAGAACAAATGCCAGTTTTAAGATTGCAGCTTACAATCACAACCAATATATCACACCAGCTCCCAGTTACTTTCATTCTCCTGCATTATTTTGCAAGAGCACAGAAAAATTCCCTTTTGAAGTGCCATATTGACTCTGTAGCCATCATTCTTACAGGCAGTGAGTTCCACATTATCATCATACTCCAAAAAAACATTTATCCTTGCATCTGCCTTTAGCCTTTAATCACTTTAAACCTGATCCCTGAACTACCTGCAATGGGGAGCAGATCCCATATGGCTACACTGTCTAAATCCATCACGGTCTTGTATAACTCCATCAAAGTTCCTCTTAACCATCTTTATACCAGCAATTCCAATCTAACTTTGGATCTCAGGTACTAGTACGTCAACCAATACCTAGAACCAGTCAGTAGGCAAACTGTTACATGCTAAATGCAACATCAAACCATATCCATCTTCCCATTGCTGGGTCATTTGGTGGAACACCAAACAGACACTTAACAGAAGTGATATCCAGCAGCAACTACACCAAAGCATTATAGGCCCCAGTGCACTCCAGACCACGCTGAAAGTTCACTAGGACAGCTTTCAGACTGAGGATATAATACGCAGCTTTCTGTAACAGTGTCGAGTCATTCAGCACACATTAACCATGCAGAAACAGGCTGGTGGAGGTAATGTTCACAGTTGGGGAAGTATGGTGAACTGCTGTATCTAATTCTTGCTGTACCTCCCCTGGGATCTTCACAGGACAAAATAGTGGAAGCCTTACTCCACCTTCCGTCATGACAACATCAGTCCTGATATGATTTGATGTTCATTCATCAGCATTAAGTTTCTCACAATGAATCACGGGTTCCCCAGATGTCCTGGTCATCTGGTACAGTAATAGGACCCAAATTCACATCACCTTCAGCATACAAATGACTTTGAACACAAAGCATTGTAGTCTCCACTGCACTTTGAACCAGAGATTTCCCTTCTGGTGAAGATGACCATACCTGTATCCTGTTCAAAACTGAGGGACTGAAGATGTACATTCCCGCATTGATTTTATTTGACACAAACACCTGAGGTTTCTCCACAAATCGGTGTATCCGCCCAATCTCTGCTTCATATATGACCACCCCATATTTGGAAGGTTCCTCCACTTTAGTAACCTGTCAAATAAAGGGGCAGATGACATGTTCATTAAAATACTCCAAGGGCAGCAAGAACCTTTAAAAGACAAATTTTCCTCTCAGTCTTCACAGTTCATTTGTCACAATTGCAATTGCTCACACTACTCTATGCGTGGTAGAAGATCCCTGTTTCCCTCAGTTCTGGAATTGGTGGTAGGGAGATTGGAGTCTCACTCAGTCATGGGACTGGTGGCAGTGATGGCTGAGAAAGAAGTCTTGTAATCTTGTATTACACACACACACATACTTAGCCTTAAAGCAGTAACTTTGGCGACATTGAGGAGGTACATTCCTCAATGGATATTATAGCAATCATTACACCATGAGACAAAGCCTATTGGTTTTATTCATCTTTTGTGAACTGGGCGTCTTTGTCAAAGGCAACATTTATTGGCATTCTTAACTGCCCTTTAGAAGCAACTTCTCTAACTGGTGAAGGTGCTTCCGAGGTACTGTTTGGGGAGGGAGTTCTAGATCCATCGGTAATAAAAGACCAGGGCTGTAGTTGGAAGTCAGGATGATGCATGAGTTTGCAGGGAAACAGCAGGTATTGGTGCTCCCAGACACTCACTGCCTTTCTTTTTCTTACTGGTAGAAGTCACTGGTTCTGGAGGTCTGCCCAAGTGACCTGTGTCAGGAGTTCAAGTCACTTACTGTAGCAGACCTAGCCTCTATCCATTTCTTGCAATATTTATGTGGTTCATCAAGTCAAGTTTCTAGTCACCCCAGCTGGGTGACTCTAAAATGATCGACTCTCCCTTCTTGGAGATGGTTATTCCCCTGCTGTGATGCAAAATTGATGTACTACTTACCAACCCAGTGTTACTGGGTGTTATACTTACCACAATGGTACCTTCCTTCCCATGATGCTTGTGAAAGCGGACCATCTCCTGGAAGGGAAAGTCGCAGATGACATCACTATTTAGGACAAAGAAAGGCTCCGAACTGTCAGCAAACAACTCACGGGCCAGAGCCAGAGGTCCAGCTACAAACAAGAGTGAGGAAAGAATGGCAGTGTGTTACTACCCACGAGAGAACAGTCAATGACTCAGCCTGTAAAACAACCCTCTTTCAAAATTTATCTGAACCCTACATTCTCTCCCCTTGCTACAGACAGGCTAACATCAAACATAGCAAACAGCTAATCTGTGATCCAGGTTTCCAACTGGAATTTATAAACAAGAGACTAACACTTTTTTCCATGAAGAAAGAATATGCCAGAGGAAAGGAGTTAAGTTAATCATGTGCACAAGAGTCTAAGTTGCCCATACCTGTTGCTATAACTAATCAAGCACAATATAAACAGCCTTTGAAGGGGTACATTTTATCTCTTACTGAACTGTATCTCTGAATAGAAGGGAATATTATTGAAATTTCAGAAAATTCTTGTTTCCTGAAACATTTAGTGGACAAAATGAAACACTAAGAACTACAAAAGAAACAAAATACTTCAGTCCAGAAGAGAACGTTAATTGTTTGATTGGATCTAACTATAATAAATTCAATCCAGATTATAGTGCTCATAAACAAATGAGTTGCTGCCACTGACATGTAGAGAGATATTTTACCTGTTCCCAAGGGCTCCTTTTCGTGAGACAGTGAGATACGAATATTCAGCTAAAGGAAATAATGAAGTATACAGTTACTTCACCTTTTCTCTTGTAAGACTCTGATCCTTCATTGCTACCTTGTTAGAGCCATTTAGTCTATACAGAGCTAATTGGAAGGGGTGGGTTGGACACATGATCAGTGATCTGACCTGATCAGGTGCTCATCCAACCTGTGGTGGAAGGCACATGGGAACATTATGCATACAAACACTTCCTGGGTAACACTTGGAGCATGCTACACCATTAAAATTCCTTCCTTCATTTCAGGTATTAAGCAGAGTTCTCATTTGTAGACTCAGCTGGACTTGAGATATTTCTTACAGAGAAGTCCGTCCAACATTTGATCCCTTTAACAACATTACAAAAAGATTTCCCGGAAAATATCACAATTCCGTTTTGTGGATACGGCACATGGCCAATGCTTTTCCTATGTTACAGCATGACTGTCCTTCATAGGTATGCACACTGAGGTTGTGACAGGCAATTTATGATTGCAAGCTCATGAATTCTCTTTTACACACAAAAGTAAACAGAGAACCTTTTCTGTTTTGTGACTCATTGGAACACAGCTCCCTTATTGATTGTAGCTGCGGAATATTATACTTTTCACTGGAGCAATTTTCGACATGATTCTTGGTCATTCTCTTGAACTCAAATATTTTCTACCCACTTTGTTTGAAAGTATGCACTAGATTTAGGCTGAAGAACAAATCAAATACATTTGAAAGCAAAATAGACACATTTATCCTGCATAGAATTAGGCTGTGTCACATAGTTTTTGAAGAAACAGGGGATTTCAGTTCTGCCCATCATAACCACAGGAATAACTGTTAATGTACCGAAGCATCCCTGTTCATCTTCATGGTCTTACCCTCTGTTCCTGTTCTTTCATTTCCTTCTCCAGCATCTCGGACATATAGCTGACGGCAAGAATCACATGTGATACTCCAGCCTATTCAAAGCAGAACACACAGTTAAACACAAGAAAGAACTGTAAAAACATTCTTCTTACTGGTTGCATTTTTGGCTGAATAATATAGGTCATCCCCAGGTTACAAGAAGGCTCCATTCCTGTGAACTATTTGAACTTGGACCATTCTCAGGCTGGAAATGTGGTTGTGAACCAGATGCCTGCAATTCTGCAGCAGCTGGAAAACCCATTTCAAACACTTGCTCATGCGTACAGGCTGTCTGTAAGACAGGTGCTTGTAATGTGGGGAGGACCTGTACCAAACTCCTGAAATACACATGCAACACACACACACAAAATACGGGCGGGAGGAACTCAGCAGGTCAGGCAGCATCTACGGAAAGAAATAAAGAGTCGACATTTCAGGCTAAGACCATTCATCATTTCCAGCATCTGCAGAATTTCTTGTGTTTATGATAAACACATGCACCAATTATGGCAACAAATATCAGTTATTACCTACATTTCTTCTGGCACGGCATTAAATAAGTGAATGGGGCATGAATATTACACCGTTTTTAAAAATTGCACAATTACTCCAGATTTTGCTGGATACAGCATATATAATGCAAAGACATAGTCATACCAACCACATGTGTTACTCCTCAAAAGGGACAGCCTGAGCTGCTCTATTTCCAATTCAAAGTTACCAGTCACTCTAAGCAGTCCCTGTAGTGTTGATGTTAATACATTTGAAATGGGAATATCTGACACTGTATTATATTGATATATCTGTAATAATCCCTGATACGTGTTAGCACCCACAGAGGGGAATTAGCTTGTACAATGCTGAAAGCTTGCAAGGTTGTGCAAGAAAGAGGTAAATGATGAAAGGATAATTGGGGAACAATTCCCCTATAGACAACCAATCACTTTACACTCTCACATTTCCGCAGGATGCTTGAATTCATGCCTTGGTAATAATGTGCACTGTTCTCTCACATTCGGGTCTCCATCCTGCCATTGAGATGGTGAGTGTACCTTTACTAAAGCCTCCACTTGATGCAGGAGAATTGGCTTGTTGCAAAAGTCCACCAGTGGCTTTGGAACACTAAGCGTCAAAGGTCGTAACCGTGTACCATAGCCTCCAACCAAAATTAATGCTTTCATCTTCACCTGTAAAACAAAATTGGAAATCTGACCTCGCACTCATTATTTCAGAGGTAACAGTGACGCAATACAGCTGCAACAACAGGTATGACAACCCATATATGAAGCGTTGCCCCACAAAGATGCCTAGGAATACATATCCTCAACCCCTTCCCATTAGACTGTTGGACACCCAACTTCCAATTGTGACCTTCATGTTAATGGCTCTCCACCAAATCTTTCATTATCATTATTAACAAAAACAAACACTCATCAACATTCACCCCACCTTTATCTATTTACTGAGACAGTGAAGAATAATCCCTCCAGCTGCACCATCCAGCGATCGAACCCTAGCCTAATCACAGGACAACTTACAATAACCAATTAAACTACTAACAGGTAGTTTTGAACCGTGGGACAAAACCGAAACACCCAGAGAAAACCCACGCAGTCCACAAGCAGGACACAGACTCCTTACTGGTGATGTTGAAATTAAACTCCAAGCTCTGACGGCCTGAGCTGTACTGGTGTCATACTATCCACTACGCTACTGTGGCGCCAAGTCATTGTACACGTTGCTTCCCATTCTTCATATGTGCAAACACTTTGCTGAGGTTTCCACAACTGTCACAGTTACTATCATTGAACGTCTATCCACACTGAACAGAACCTAATCCTGACCTCTGGCGTGGAGTCTGAATGTTCTCTCTGTAATCATGTGGACTTCTTCCAGGTGCTGTTCCCTGCTACATCCCAGAGGTTAATTAGCCTCTGCACAATGCCCCTGATTTGTAGGTGAGTGGTTGGATCGGAAGGGAGTTGACAGAATGCATGGAGAATGAGAAGAATGTAGGGTTAGTATAACTGGGTGGCTGATGGACTTAATAAGGCAGAGTTTCTATACTGTGTCAGACTCACAAATTACATTCTAGAGAATTCCATTCTTAGCACCTCATATTTACTGTTCTCCTTGATGAAAGCATCAGAACCTACACTACAAAAAAAAATGAGAGAACCAACTCAAGTCAGAGACTAACCTGATTTTAACTGGTGCATTAACTGGCAATAAAAGATCACGGCAGTTTTCTGGATAACTTGCAAGCTGTGACTTGGAATGTATTCCCTGAAAAGGTATTAGGAGATGATTTAATAATTTCACCACAAAATTAGAAAAAGCATTGAAAGGCAACAACCTGCAGGACTCTCGGCTAAGAGCGTAAGGGAACCATAACCAAATCTCAAATGACCGATACGATACACACACAAAATGCTGGTGGAACACAACAGGCCAGGCAGCATCTATAGGAAGAAGCACAGTCCACGTTTCGGGCTGAGACCCTTCGTCAGGACTAACTGAAAGAAAAGATAGTGAGAGATTTCATCTGTCACACTGCTTGTCCAGCTTTGAACGATGGATGGGCAATAATTTCCACCAAATAAACACTAGGGAGACCAAATGTATTGTCATCAACAACTCTCACTTCCTAGTCAATGTCTCTATACTCTCCCCAACCCACAAAGAATGTTCACAACACTGTGTTATATTATTCAAAGAGGAAGACAGAACCACATTTTCCCAATCAAGCTCATCTATTAGTCAAACCATCTCCAAACCTACCTTCACTCCAAACTCAACTTTTCCAACACCTCCATAATCTTGACTTCATCTCCAAAACTCAGCTGGCTGAACTCTAACCTGCAACAACTTCCAACTGCCAAAGCTCTCAGAGATCTGTGCTGTCCAGCAGCAACTCAATGTCAGAATATAAATTCTGCCATGGTTAGACACAACCTACTCAACTGCAGCAGTATCTGCCACCCCTCTCCACTGTTAGGATGTCAGTGCAATAATCTGCCTGGGGAGTCTGCAACTAAAAGGCATGAATGTGTAATTTTCCAGCTTCAGGTAACCCATATTTCCTGTGCTCTTTTCTCCCTCCTTCTGTTGCCCCAGCCCTTTATTTCTCCCCACCATTGCTTTCATCTGCCCATCATCCTTCACGAATCTCATTCCTCATAGGACATTTGGCCCATCAAGTCTTCACCACCTGGTTGTTATTTTTACCCCTACTTCCAGCTTTCTCCCCATAACCACCTTATCAATCAAGAGCAAAACATACAAAGTGCTGAAGGAACTCAACAGGCCAGGCAACATCTATGGAAACAAGTACAGTCGGCATTTCAGCCAAAACCCTTCATCAGGACTGATCAAGAATCTGTCAAGAACCTATCAATCTTTGCCTCAAATACACCCAATGATTTGGCCTCCACAATGCTCTAATATAACTATCCATATACCAAGTGATGCCTCACAAAGAACACATATCCTCAACTCCTTCCCATTAAACTGTTGAGCACCCAGCTTCCCATTGCAGCCCTCACTTTAATGGTTCTCCTAAAGAATTCCACAGATTCACCAGGCTTTGGTTGATGAAATTCCTCCTCTGATTCCAGCATCTAGATTCTAAAGTCTCCACTAGTCACCTTCCAGCCTATCTACCTCCATCCTACCCTCACCTGGTTCCACCTACCACCTCCTAACTCCTCCCTTTCACCCTATCTCAGTAGAGGCTATCTCCCCCCTACACTATCAGAATCTCAACCTGAGAGGTCACCCATTCATTCCTCAACCCGCCCCCAACCGAAACTATTAGAACTCATGGACTCCAGATCACAGCACCTCCAGTCTCTTATTATTCACCCGCGAGCCTCCTGATGGCCAGCGACACCTGGAGCAGGAATGAGGGTCAAGGCCTGGGAGCAAAGCACAGAGCAGCGGCCGTGCCCGGCAGCGGTCAGTTCGAGTCGGGGCCCAACCCTCGAACTGCTCCCAATGCCCCCACACTCACCTGCGGATGATCGAAGCCCCACGCGTGACCGCTGACTCACGCACACCGAGTACAGTCAATACCCGAGGGCAGCCGCCACCCGCGGCCTCCCAAACACACGAGACGTGGCACTGCCGCCGCGCCGTAGCGTGGCAACGGCCACGTCAGCCGGCCAATGAGAAGCGGAGCGTGAGCTTTTCCCCACCCCGCGCCCAATAAGATAACGGCTGCATCGACCAATCAGGGAGCGACAGCAGCTTTCGGACGTGACGCCACGGAAGACAAGATGGGGTCAGGAGTGGAGTTCGGAGGCCTTGGCCTCCCGAGGTAGCGGAAGAAGTCACTTGGGAGCCTGTGGCGATCATGTTGTGGTGCGGCCTACTCGACATTGTCACATCCGACGTAGACCCGCTTCATCCAGCAGCTTGGTCCCGTTTCTGGCTACTCTTACTCCCTCTGGGTCGCCTCCAACCTAATGGCTTAAATATTGATTTCTGTAACTTCCGGTAATTTTCTTTCTTTCTCTCTCTCTCTTCCCCCCTCACCTCCATCTGATGCCCCTTCTCCTTCCCTTTCTCCCATGTTAGATTCTCTCTCAGCCCTTTATATCTGCTACTTATCACTCCCAGATTCTCACTTTATGCTCGCTCACTTGGTTCCATCTATCACCTACCAGCTTGTTCTCCTTTCCCACCACCCACCTTATTATGATGTTTTCCCTCTGCCTTTTCAGTCCTGATGAAGGGTCTCGGTCCGAAATATCGACTCTTTATTCGCCTCCATCGATGCTGCCTGACCTGCTGAGTTCCTCCAGCATTTTACATCTGTTGCTCTGGATTTCCAGCATCTGCAGAATCTCTTTTAATGGTGCGTGAGAGGAGCTCATGACAGCTGCTGACCATAAATCTCCTAAGATTTCCCTACAGAGACGGTGACTTAAGATAGAAAATAACCGCTAATGCTGAAAACCTGAAATGAAACCAGGAGGTGTTATTGAAGACTTGATCCACGGCACCTGATTTTAGCATTCTTCTAGTTAATGATACTGGAAGAGAAACGGGGCCTCCCGTCAGCTGCCCTAGTCACTCCCACCCTTTCTAAAACTTTAAACCAGCTCTACAAAAATTCTTTATAAAATAAAGCAGGCATGAGGAATAGACTGAGGGTAAATGATTTTGGGATATAACTGGGTGAGACCAGAGTTCACTTCTGTATCTCCTTGTTACAGCAGTAAGTTTGGTTTACATGTGTTTACTTTGTGCCTATGTTTCTATATAGTTAATAATTAATTCAGAAGTAATTTTTGCACAACATTAACCCCAGATTCTTCTCTGAATGGTGTATGACACTTCCACTTAATTGCAGTTTATGCTGTCCTTTCAGGTTGAACTAAACTTGTTTCAACTATATTTCTTCCAGTTTCCTGTGATTAAAAATCTTGGCTTTAAGTCCTGGTCTATTTATCAAGGCCTCTGAAATGTTCTAAACCAGGGTTCACAAAATCCCTGGTTAATGGCATTGGTCTATAAAAAGTGTTGCTCTAAACTTTTCCTATTCAGGGAGCTGTCTAAATATCTTTCAACCTTATAATTGGACCCACCACCTGTGTATGGGAGAAATCTTCTGCTTGAGCCCCTCTCACCTTAAACCTATTCCTATTTTAGATGGTAAATCTTTTCTTCACCCCTCTCTAGTTTAGTTGCATCCTTCAGCAAGTCAGAACACACACTAGTGGGAGAGGAGAGGTGGAAGTGTTAAAGGACTGAAGAAGGAATCTAGTAGGAGAGGACAGTGGACCATTGGAAAAAGCAGGTGAAGGACCACCAGGAGGAGGTAATGGATAGAGAAGTTCCTGGGTATCAACATCTTTGAGGATCTAATTTGTATCCAACACATTGATGCAATCATACAAAACCACAGCAGCATCTTTCATTAGGAGTTTGAGGAAATTTGGTAGGTCACCATAACTCTGGCAAGTTTGTACAGGTGTACTGTAGAGAGCATTCTGACTGGTTGCATCAGTCTGGTATGGAGCCTCCAATGCTCACAGTTGTTAGAGGCTGCAGTGTTGTAAACTCAGACAGTGGGTTCCACCCTCCACACCATCAAGGTGATCTTCAGGAGGTAGTGCCTCAAGAAGCAGCATCCATTTCCAAGTGTCTTCACCATCTGGTACATGCATCACTAAAATCCGTAAGGAGGTTCCAGACCCAGAAGATCTTCACTCAACATTTTAAGAACAGCTCCTTTCCCTCTATCATCAGATTTCTGAACAGTCCATGAACACCACCTTATTATTTGTCTTTTGTACTATTTATTTTTATAACAGTAATTTGTGAAATATGTTCTTTTGTGAGACAATGTATATTAATGATAATAAACCTGATTCTCACTCCAAAGGTGTGCAACCAGAACTGTACACAATATTCTCATTGCAGTCTCACAAATCTTGTACAGGGTATGGATCAACTCCTAGAATTATGATGATGTAGGCATTAGTGAGACTTGGTTGCAGTATTGGCAGCTCAGTATTGGGGGGGGGTTTTAGACATAACAGAGCAGGAGGAAGGGTGACATTACTAGTCGGGGAAAAGGTCACTCTAGTGCTCTGTCAGGACAGACTGGAGAATTTGACTAGTGAGATGTTATGGGTGAAACTGAGAAGTAAGAAAGGTAATAGGGGCTATGTTACAGACCACCCAACAGTCTTTGGGATTTAGAGGAACAAAATTGTAAAGAGATTGCAGACTGTTGCAAGAAATACAAGGTTGTTATAATAGATGATTTTAACTTTCCACATATTGACTGGGAATCACGTACTATAAAAGGATAGTGTTTGTCAAATGTTCAGGAAAGTTTCCTTCATCAGTACGTGGAGGTCCCAATGAGAGAGTGTGTGTGATACTGGATCTGCAATTAGGGAATGAGACAGGACAGGTGACAGAAGTTTGTGTAGGGGAACACTTTGCATCTGGTGACCACAATGCCGTTAGTTTCAAAGTAAATATGCAAAAAGCTAGATCTGGTCTGCGGGTTGAGATTGTGAATTGGAGAAAGGCCAGTTTTGATGGTGTCAGAAATGTGTGGATTGGAACAAGTTGTTTTGTGGCAAAAGTGTACTTGAAAAGTGGGAGGCCTTCAAAAACAAAATTTTGAGAGTACAAAGCTTGTTCTTGTCAGAATAAATTGTCAAGATAACAAGTGTAGGGAACCTTGGTTTTCAAGAGATATTGAGGTGCTGGTTAAGAGAAAAAATGGAGGTGCCTAGCAAGTACAGGCAGGTAGGAACAAATGAGCTACCTATGGAATACAAGAAAGAAATCAGGAAGTCTCGAAGAAGGCATGAAGTTGCTCTAGCAGACAAGGTGAAGGAGAATCCAAAGGGATTCTACAGGTTTGTTAAGAGCAAAGTATTTCAAGGAACAAAATTGGACCAGAATAGTAATCCATGTGTGGAGGTCCAAAACAGATGGGGGAGATCTTAAATGCATTCTGTGCATGGATAAAGTCTATAGAAGAGATGCAAAGCAGCATTAACTTCATGAACCCTGTACAGATTACAGAGGAGGTGTTTGCAAATCAGGGAGATAAGGTGTCCTCTTGGACTCTACGGAGGCAAGCACAGAAACTGCTGAGGCCCTAGCAGAGATATTTAAAACATCCTTAGTGACAGGAGAGGTACCAGAGGATTGGAGGATAGCCAATGTTGTTCCTCTGTTTAAATGAGGCTCTTAACAGAAACCAGGAAATTATAGGCTGGTGAGTGATATCATTTGTAGGAAAGTCATTGGAAGGTATTCCAAGGGACCACATATTCAAGTATTTGGACAGACATGGACTGATTAAGGATAATCTGCATGGTAGATCACATCTAACTGATCTTTTGAGGAAGTTACCAGGAAAGTGGATGAAGGCAAGGCAGTGGATGTTGTCTACGTAGACTTTTAGTAAGACATTTAACAAGGTCCCACATGGGAGTCTGGGCAAGAAGATTCAGTCACTCGGCATTCAGGATGAGGTAGGAAATTGGATTAGACATTGGCTTTGTGGGAGAAGCCAGGGAGTTGTAGTAGATGGTTGCCTCTCTGACTGGAGGCCTGTGACTAGTGTGCAGCAGGGAATGATGCTAGGTCCATTGTTGTTTGTCATCTATATCAATGGTCTGGATGATAATGTGATTAATTGGATCAGCAAATTTGTGAATGACACCAAGATTTGGGTTATATTGGCTATCATGGTTTGCTGAGGGATCTGCATCAGACAGAAAAATGAAAGATGGAATGTAATGCAGACAAGTGCAAGGTTTTGCACTTTGGTAGGACCAACTAGGGTAGGTCTTACAGAGTGAATGGTAGGGCCCTGAGGAGTGTGGTAAAACAAAGAGATCTGGAAATACAGGTACATAGTTTGTTGAAAGTTCCCAACAATCTGATCTTGGATCCCTGTTAAGGATATTCTTAATCTGCTCAACTAGCTTTGGTCTTATTAACAACATTATTCATTCTCATCTCAGCCATTTCCCCTGATATTGTTGTTATTTCTGTTCTTTTGGCCAACGAATTTGGATTTGAACAAATGTAGTGAATAAATGGTTTATTCCTTCACCAGTGAATCAAGTTGGTCGATGTAACCCATGTTCTGATCCTAATCACTTCCAATAGTTGGGATGTTGTGTTACATCTATACATGACTGATAGATTGCATCTGGAATATTGTGTGCAGTTGTGCTTGCACACTGTTGGAATTGGATTCAGGTATATCATTGATATACATCACGGAATTTGTTGCAGCAGCAGTACACTGCAAGACAAAAATTACTGTAGTGTAAAAAACACTTCCAGCATCTTATAAAATTAACGAAAATCGTGATTTTTCTAAAAGCACAAAACAGATCTTCCATCATCTGCAAATCTGAAATAAAATGAGTAATGCTGGAAACACAGCAGACTATCTATAAAGAGGATACTGTATATTGTGTTTTGGGTGGATGATCATCATTCAGAACTACAATGAGTGAGGGAGGAGGTTAAATGTGTTTAATGTTGCAGGAAGGGTGTGGGTAGAACAAAGGGAACGTCAAAGATGAGTAGCAGGTGAATCCATGTGACATAAGTGAAACACCCTGGTTTCCTTGGCTGCTAAGTCTAGGGAAGACAACCTCCGGCCCCGCCAAACTCGTGAGATTGAGACATGCTCGATCCCACCCCAAACCCCGGTTTGTGTGGATGCTGTGTCATTTACTACCCTGTTACAAATTAATGCCGCAAAATAACAGACAGTACACTGTCTACAATTAAAGGAATTATATTTATGAATCTTAACTAAAGGGTTAGTAAAGAATAACAAAAAGAAAACAGCCCATTCTAATTAAACAGTCAAATGTGCACAAGTTGGAGCTCATCTTGAACGTCTCTGTCACTCATGTGCTGGGCCCTCGGTCAATGTGAAAGCACACTCCACCTTCCAAACGTCACTCACAATCCATCTTGAACAAACGGGTCTCCCACCAGATCGTATGCTATGACCGGTTCTCCCCAGCGTCTTCTCTCGAACAAAAGCACCAAGCCCAGCCTTAGTGTCCCTCACCAGAGAAACCTCCCATTAATCCAACCATCTTAAATGGATGGCACCCATTTCTCCTCTCCCTCATCTTCAACAGTAACCCAAACAAGCATGAAAACAGAACAGACTGCTCTAACAGAACTGCCAAAATGAAATACATACAGCATAACAGTAAAATATGAACCAGGGCATTACATAAGTGTTGTCAAAGAGCATGGGAGGACTGGTCAATCACGCTTCTGAAGGATGTGCTGAGTGGAGGGATAGAAGGAATGGGGGAAATGTTGTACTAAGAAGCAGTGTACAGCAGTTGTTTGGTTACCTAACATAAATGAGAATAATGGAAATACTCAGCAGCCCAATTAGCATCTCCCAAGAAAGAAAAATATGAGCTTATGGGTTTATTATCAGAACTGTGCAGATGAAACTGTTGAATTACCAGTTTGCCCAGATAGAATACAAGGCCCCATGCCTCAAGCCTATGGTAGTTTTGGAGCTGTGAATGAGGCCAAAGACAAGCAGAAATGACCAGACGGTTAAATCCTTTTTACAATCCATGTACATCCAACCACCTTCTAAAGGCTGTTGTTCCTGCCACAACCACTTCTTCTGGCAGCCCATTTCTCATAGATATCACTCTTCCTCTCTTTAAAAGAACAAGTTGTCCAAATTCATTTTTAATCTTTTCCCTCTCACCTTAAACTTATGCCCTCTAGATACTATCTCTATCAAATCTCTCCTCATTCTGCTAAACTCCAAGGAATAAAGTCCTTACCTATTCTACCTTTCACTATAACTTCAAGTCCCGGCAAGATACTTGTATATTTTATCTATACCCTTTCAATCTTAATGATATCTTTCTGTAGGAAGGTGACCAGAGCTGCATGTAATACTCTATTCTAGATGACGTATGCCAAAAAGCAATCAAGTGGGGTGATTTGAAAAGTGATTAAAGAACAGATGGATCAAATGTGCAAGTTATTAGAATGTTGATTCCCACTGTAAATAGACTTAGTGTTCCCCTGTAATGACCTACATACCCCTCTCATCCAGGCCAGTTCTGGACTGAAAAATAAACATTTCTTCCTGATTAATTTACATAATCTGACCAGAGCAGACAAATGAAAACAAAGTTCTGTGGAAGGTTCAAAGTCCTCTGTGTGAACATACACACGGGACAGCTGAATGTCCAAAGTGGTGAGAAGCTCAGGTAGTTCGGCATGAAGGTCTGAAGCTGTAACAAATCTATATTATTTTTAAGGGAAAGATATCAGGGATCAAACAAGCTGTATTCTGATTGTTGTAATAATAAATGGTTGACATTAACGATTAATTCAATAATAAAATGTTCTGTTGCTGTGATCCATGTCCAAGGGGGTTTAGGACAGATTCTGTAGAAACTCCAACACTGTCTGATGCCACTCCTTGGGATTGCTGAGGTAGCAGGCATGTGGTGCCCCATTCATTACATGCACCTTGTTGTTAGAAAGGTGTTTCAGATTGTTAAACGACTCCTCTCCCATTGGTTTATCATTGCTACCATACACTATCAACGTCGGGGTCTGTGAAAAACAAAACGGATCAGTAACTGGATCAGTGCAGTCATTCAGTTAAAGTGCCGGTGAAGTCCACCACAGCATCTGCTATCACTCATATGTTGCCCACTGTTTAGTTTTACAAAAATTTCCAAAAGCTGATAAAGAGGTCATGACTCACTGGGCCACAAGGACCAGTGTCAACATCTTGTGTCCATATTGGGTGTTGAATGTAGAAACACATCAAAGCATTTCACAAGATTAACTCAAAGCAAGAGATGGTGGGAACAAGTGAGCAAATTCTTAATTACAATAGTTCTAAGGTGGGGATATACAAGGAAGGGCAAGAGACTGGGTTTGGAGGACTATATAATGATGTGAGTGGGTGGGTAGAAGGGAGGAAAGGTGATCATTTTTGCTGCTGTTTTGTTGTGTTGTTCTGAGCATGGTGGGCATGCTATGTTGGCGCTGGAATGTATGTCAACACGAACAGGCTGCCCCAGCATACCCTAGGTTGTGTTGGTTGTTAACTTCAATGTACGTGTGATAAACAAATATATGAATCTGAATCTGAGATTTTCTAAAAGTGAATCTCAGAAGTTAGGGTTAGAGTGAAGGGAAGGTAAAGGAAAGATATGGGTCAGAAAGGGAGAGAGATTATTGACAAACTGTGGAACTGGAGATTTCAGCAATAATGGAATAATGAAAGTGGCTTGGAAGGGGGTTGTGAAATTATTTAAAACACAAGGATAAGAATATGACATATGAGAAGTTGGTCATCTTTAAACATGAAGACTACTCAGTTCCACCTCTGCAATGCAGTATGTTTCTATCTTGGTTATAGGCTCTTCGACCATCTAGTCCATGCTGAACTAGTAATCTGATTACTCCCATTGACCTGCACCTGGACCCCACAACTCCCATCCAAACTTCTCTTAAATGCTGAAATCAAACCCGCATATGCTGGCAGCTCGTTCCACACTCACACTACCCTCTGAGTGAAGAAGCTCCCCTTCAACATTTCACTCTTCATCCTTAACCCATGACCTATAGTTCTAGTCTCACCCAACCTCAGTGGAAAGAGCCTCCAGGTTGTTAATATCATTGCTTTATCTGACATCTCTGCTCTGAGAGGTTTAACTGCCCAAACTCTACCCAGCTGACTGCTTGCTGTCCAAGCTTGGTTCCCAACATCTCTCAACCCCTTAGATGTAAAATTCTTGTCCTTGAGATTCAGTAGAGTTGAAAGCTCAGCTTGGGTGAAATTAGATCTAAGTCAAAGTAAATCTATTATCAAAGTAGATATAATGTAACCATATACTATATTGTGATTCACTTTCTTGCAGACATTTACAGGAAGATAAAGAAACAGAATTTATGAAAAGCTAGAAATCAACAAAGACTGAAAAACAACCAATATGGAAAAGATGACAAATCGTGCAAATAAATAAATAATACTGAGAATATGATACGTAAACTCCTTGAAAGTGGGTGCAAAGGTTGTGAAATCAGTTGTGTTGAGGTGAGTGAACTTATCCATGTCGGCTGTTCCTGAACCTGGTGGTGTGGGGCCTCCTGGTAAGTTTTAGTTCAACCCCAGGCATTTGCCTTGGAGGCTACTGATGGCATGTGATAAGTCTGTGACAGGGAGCCAAAGTGGAGTTAGTTAGAGATACGTGATAACTGGGTGCCAGACAGACATAAAGCAGAAAGGTAGAGTGGAGTTTTAAAGTGAGTGGCGTCAGTCCCTTCAATGTAGATGTCTTTACCAAGAGTAATATGGGTGAGAAGAATTGGGCTCAGTACAGAGCTGTTAGCTCTGTTATAATAAAGATACAAGGGCAGGAGGAGCAGTCATCGCTGGTATCATTGGAGAGGATGCTACCATTGATCAGTGGTAGCAAGTGGCATAATATGGCCAACTTTCTCAGTGTTTCATTGGTTGTCTCACATGCTGGAGCGTCCCGAGAATGTTAAGAGCACTCTGCTGTAATCTGTGTGATAGAGCCAGGTTACCTGTATGTTCCTGTACTGCTCAGCGGAGAACTTCTCGGTGCAGATGGGGGCCACAGGGATGAACCCCTTTACCATATCACTGTGGCTAAACAGGAACGGCAGTGAATACATTCCACTCAGTGATGGGCTGATTATCACCACTGCATCCAACTGCAAACCCTTCAGCACATTCAAGAGGAAACTGTCGGGAGCAAGATCCCCCACTTTGGCTGGAGCAGTGAATTCTTTAGAGTTACCCAGGCCTAAGAGGGGAGGAAACAGCAGAAGGAAAATTGGCCAGAGCTCTGAAAATATTCATCAGTAAACCACATTGCACCAGAACACTAAGAGTGCTCCATTAGTAACAACTCAGCCAGTGCAATCAGACAAAGCAGAATAATGCAGCTCAATTACCAGCCTTTGTAGGTGTCACTGATGTCGATTAATTCCCAGCATCTCTGCAATCTAGAAATAGTCATAAAGCACTAAAACACAAAAACAGGCCCTTCAGCCCATCATCGGTGCTAAACTGTTATTCTGCCTTATCCCATTAACCTATACATGAACCATATCTCTTCATACCCCTCCCCTCCAGTACTTAACCAAACTCCTCTTAAATGTTGAAAAGCAAACCTGCATCCAGCATTTCTACTGGCACATAATTGACTGGAAGGGAACACTAGCAGGAATGATGGCAGAGCAGCAATGGCTGGAGTTTCTGGGAGCAATTCATAAAGTGCAGGATAGATACATCCCAAAGGAAAAGTATACTAAAGGCAGGATGTCACAACTGTGGTTGACAAGAGAAGTAAAAGCCAACATAAAATCCAAAGGGAGAGCATATAATAAATCAAAAAGTAGTGGGAAGTTAAAGGATTGGGAAGCTTTTAAAAACCAACAGAAGGCAACTAAAAATGTTAAGAAAGAAAGAAAGATGGAATACAAAGGTAAGCTGGCCAATAACACTAAAGAGGATACCAAAAGTTTCTTCAAATGTAAAAGAGAGGTGAGAGTAGATGGCGGACAGCTGGAAAATGATGTTGGAAAGATAATAATGGGGGACAAGGAAAGTATTTTGTGTCACTCTTCACTGTGGAAGACATTAGCAGTATGTCAGAAGCTTGAGAGTGTCAGGGGGCAGAAGTGAGTGAAGTTGCCATTACCAGGGAGAAGGTGCTTGAGAAACTGAAAGGTCTGAAGGTAGATAAGTCACCTGGACCAGATGATCTACAACCCAGGGTTCGGAAGGAGGTGGCTGAAGAGATTGTAGAGATATTAGTAATGACTTTTCAAGAATCAATGAATTCTGGCATGGTTCCAGAACACTGGAAAATTGCAAATATCACTCCTCACTTCAAGAAGGGAGAGAGGCAGAAGAAAAGAAATTACAGGCCAGTCAATCTGACCTCAGTATTTGGGAAGATGTCGGAGTCAACTCTTAAGGATGTGGTTTCGGGATACTTGGACACAAATGATAAAGTAGGCCAAAGTCAGCATGGTTTCTTTAAGGGAAAATCTTGTCTGACAAGATCTGTTGGAATTCTTTGAAGAAACAACAAGCAGGATAGACAAAAAAGAATCAGTTGTGTACTTGAATCTTCAGAAGGCCTTTGACAAGGTGCTAGACATGAGGCTGCCTAACAGAAGACTATGGTATTACAGGAAAGATATTAGCATGGACAGAGCATTGGCTGACTGGCAGGGGGTAAAGAGTGGGAATAAAAGGAGCCTTTTCTGGTTGAGTGCTAGTGACTAGTGGTGTTCCACAGAGATCTGTGGTGGAACAGCTTTTTACATTATATGTCAATGATTTGGATGAAGGCATTGATGGCTTTGTGGCCAAGTTTGCAGAACATTATAAAGATAGGTGGAGGGGCAGGAAGCAGAGATGCTACAGAAGGACTTAGACAGATTAGGAGAATGGACAAAGAAGTGACAGATAGAATACAGTATCAGGAAGTGTATGGTTATGCATTTTGGTCGATGAAATAAAAGCATAAACTATTTTCTAAATGGAGAGAAAATTGAAAAATTTGAGGTGCAAAGGGACTTGGGAGTCCTTGTACAGGATTCCCTAAAGGTAAATTTGCAGGTTGAGTCAGTGGTGAGGAAGGCAAATGCAATGTTAGCATTCATTTTGACAGGATTAGAATAGAAATAGGAGAGGAAGGGGAGGAGGCACCAGAGGGAGGCGTTGGGCAGGTGAGGAGAAGGAAAGGATTAAGAAGGAAGCAAAAAATGGGAACTTGAAAAAGGGAGAAGCAGAGGGGGAAGAAATTACCAATAATTACCAACAACCAGCAATGTTCATGCTGTCAGGTTGTTGGAGGCTACCCAGATGGAAAATGAAGTGTTGCTCTTCCAAACTGAGAGTGGCCTCGTCGTGGCAATCGAGGAGGCCGTGGACACAATATGTTGGAATGGGAATCAGAAGTAGAATTAAATAGGTGGTCATGGGGGCTAAATACTCTCTCTTTCAATATTTTTATTAATTTTATTTAAACTAAATGGATATAAATACAAAGTTCATAAGGATACAATATGAAATACATTACATTTAAATCACAATAATATGATCACAGTATCCCATATTCCAAATCAATCATGTAGAAAAAAGAATGAATTATGAAATGAAATAAAGTAGAATGATTATATTTTATTATAAAAAAATCTACCCCCACTACCAAAATGAGCTGGTTGGTGAAAAAGAAAAGAGAAAACAAAATACCTTACTGTATAATATTATAATAATGATGGCTCAGAACCATACTTCAATAGAAGTTCAAAGATTATGAACATAACCCAGAAAGGGTCCCCATAACATTAGAAAATCATGTTTAGAATCAGAAATCGAACAATGAATCTTCTCTAAATCAAGGCACAACATAACTTCAGATAGCCATTCAACATGAGTGAGCGGGGCAGCCTCCTTCCACTTGAGCAAGATTGCCCTCCTGGCCATAAGAGACATAAAGGCCAATACCCGCAAATTAGATGGCTTCAGTTTTGTAATACTATCCTCAACAATACCAAACATGGCAGTCAAGGGACTGGGCTTAAAACTAACATTGAAGAGTACAGAAAAAGTTTGAAATACACCTTTCCAAAATTTTTCAAGGCTCAGACATGTCCAAAACATATGAATTAGTGTGGCCACTCTATTAGTACATTTATCACAGTAGGGGGAAATATCTGTGTAGAAACAAGAGAGCTTGTCTTTAGACATATAAACTCTATGTACCACTTTGAATTGTAATAAAGAATGACGAGCACAAAATGATGAAGAATTAATCAATTTTAAAATAGTCTTCTAGTTCTCTTCAGATAGGAGAATCTGTAAATCCTTTTCCCAGTCTCCTTTAATTTTATCTAAAAGAGGCCTTTTTCAGTCCCAACAGCAGACCGTAAATGTAAGATATTGAACTGTTGTCAAAGGGTTTCAGATTAAAAATTGTATCTATTATATTCTTATCTGGGCTTGTAGGAAATGTATGTAGTTGGGATCTTAAAAAATCTCTAATCTGTAAATATCGAAAAACATGAGTATTGGAAAGGTGAAATTTCGTTGGAAGTTGCACAAAAGAAGAAAAATTCCCTCCATCAAACAAATCCTGAAATCACTTAATACCCAATCTATCCCATTCTTTAAAAGATAGGTCCATTAAAGATGGTTTAAAAAAGCAATTAGAAAAGATGGGACTCGAGAGGGAGAATCTCAATAAACCAAAATGTTTTCTAAACTGTAACCAAATCCTCACAGTATGTTTGACCACCACATTGTCAGTTAGTTTATTTAAAGATAGAGGAAGTGAGGATCCAAGTAAAGAAGTAATGGAAAATTTCATTACAGAGTTGACTTCCAAAGAAACCCACGTAGGGCAATTCTTATGGTCAATATAATCTATCCAGAACGGACTATAGGTACTCCAAAGTTAACAGTTGAACCCCACAAAACCATTCCTTGGGGAATGTTTTTCATGATTCAGATGGATGTTTTATAAAAGGAACAGTCACAAAAAACATGACTGAACAGTAATTATGAGCCAATCAGCATTTTACATTCACTCTTAATGTAATTCAATTTGCTGATAATATTGCCACATTGGGATTTAAACTTGTGCTCTGTCATGATGACATTAGGAGGAACAATGGAGCTACAATACACACATAATGATTATGTTACTGATTAATAATCCAAAAAGAATTAATTCTCAAAGCACCACAGCAATTTCAAAGTCTTTATTTGGTTTAATAATCTGGGGTCATGAGGAGTGATAGCAAACCCATTGGTTTACAGTAGTGGTCACCAACCTTTTTAAGCCCAAGATCCCCTACCTCAGCCTTAGTGAAAGGAAAGATCAACCCCAGATCGATTAGTTACACGCATGCGCACCGGGGCAGAAAAGACCAGAAGTAAAACCCCACAACCCAGAAGTAGAAATAATGTATAAACACCAGGGGTACCCGCCCTTTTTTGCACCACGGACCGGTTTAATATTGACAATATTCTTGCGGACTGGCCGGCGGGGGGGGGTGTGTTAAACACAATGGGAATACAGCGATACTTGAAGGAGGTTCCTTATGTCCAGTCTATTAAGCAAATTAGTTTTCACGACTCTCAGCACTTAGCTTCTGTCCTGCGCTGCTCACGTTTTTTCCACTGAAAAAACTCAGTGGGTTTGTCTTTAAGTGCGGGGTGCTTGGACTCAAGGTGCTGAAGCAGTTTTGAGTGCTTCATTGCCTCATTAGACAGCCTCCAGGCCCGAACTCCACCCTCCCGCCTGCCCACCACCAGACGCCTTGGCCAGGTGCGGCTAGTTGTAGGTGGGGGGAGAGGACAAGGTAGGGCCGGAGGTCCCTGTACCGGGGCCACGGCGGTTGCAGTCTGGAGAGAGCGACTGACCAAGTGAGGAGTCCAACAGACCGCCCCCCCCAGCAGGATCTATCGGCCGACAAAAGTTTGTTTCAGTAGATCGCAGTGAGGTAGCTGCTCTGCTACTTACGAAACCCTGAGCCCCAATTAGGTCTGCAAATATTTTAGCACCGGGTTCCCCACAGACATTCGGTGTGGTAAACAGGTTTAGAGGCAGTGCCCATCTGTCCACGCTCCAGGCCGGAAGCAACGGCACTTCCCGCCTGCCGCGCAAGGCCAACCAGTGATCCCTGGCACAAGGGTATCTCTGCGTTTAAGTGACTGATGACCTCGCATGCGTTCAAGTTCAACAGTGGGTGTGACCGGATGAGGAAAGGTGCAGCTGATTCATATCGTTTCCTCCACTGGGGACCACTGAAGTACACTGTGTAATGCAGAGGAGCTACATGCATGCGCACTGGGCAGAAAGAACGGAACTAAAACCCCACAACCCAGAAACAATCTCTCAACAGTATTTGTGTATTTATTTTTCATATTTTCGGGATCTACTGGGAAAGCCTCAAAGATCGACCAGTCACGATTGACGGGTGGGCGACCACTAGTTTACAGTAACACAAACAAAATGCTGGAGGAACTCAGCAGGCCAGGCAGCATCAATAGAAAAGAACAGTCAGTGTTTTGGGCTGAGTCCTGCCAAAGGGTTTCAGCCCGAAACGTTGACTGTACTCTTTTGCATAAATGCTGCCTGGCTTGCTGAGTTTCTCCGGCATTTTGTGTGTGTTGCTCGAACAGATTTTCTCGTTTGTGGCTTACAGTAACGACTCATCTGGGGAATAAATGCCCTTCAGGGAAGAACTACTATTCATGCAATTCAGACTCTCAACTGCTCCCTGAAGTGGCCACATGGTTACACAGGAGGACCGGTCAACATCCTGAGAATTGATCAGGAGATAAAAGCTGCCAGTGTCTGTGGAAGTGAAGGCAGTGGGCAGTGGGTGTTGCAATCCGTTTCAATAGGTTCATTTAATGTATACAATATACATCATGAAATTCCTTTTCTTCACAAACATCCACAAAAACAGAGGAGTGCCCCGGAACAAATGACAGTTAAACGTTAGAACCCCAAAGGCCCCCCCCCAATATGTAGCCAACCTCTGATGCTGTGCCTGTTTAACAGTGAACAGCCACCTTACCTGGTAGATCGATGGCTACTGCCTGGTACCCTGCCTCTGCCAGCTCCTGGAGTGTTCCAAGGTTCAGCCAGGTCTCAGAGGAGAACCGGATGCCATGGAGCAACAGGACAGACAACCTGGGGAGCTGTTCGGTGGGGCTCGCCCATCTGTAAAACAGCTCCTGTCCTTCAAGCTTCAGCTTGCCTTCCTTTATCTCAGCAGCAGCAGCAGCCATAATCACCAGCTACACACACAGATCCTACAGAAGGATGAAATGGCACAGAGTAAATTCCCCATCCAGTACACCCAAGGAGTCGCATTTATTTTTCACTTGTACATTGAAAGACAGTGAAATTAGTCATTTGCATTAACAACCAACACAACCTAGGGATGTGCAAGTGTTACCACACACTCTGATGCCAACATAGCATACCCACATTGATCACAGCAACCCACATTCAGCAACAAAACAAGCCGCTTTCCTCCCTCCCACCCACACCTATGGATAGTCCTCCAACTGCAGGACACAAACATCTCACCCTCCAGTCTTCAGTCATTGGGCCTCAACTTCCAGACAGACTGCAAGATCTGGTCTTCGTAATCTCCAACATCTCTCAACAAACGCTCCCAGCATAGATGACATGCACATTCAATAACCTCTATCCTGACCCACCACCCACTCCAGGGCCAGCTATAGCACTGGTTAAATATTAAAGATCCCCCTCTCACTGCAGAAATAGATAATGGCAGGCTAGGTATAACAGAGCTCAGATACTGAGTGAAACACTCTCCACGATAGAACAACGTGTGATTAGGTATTTCAGTGAAGGTTCCTCCTCTCTCTGATGGGAGTTCTGTGAGACTCCCTCACATTGTTCCCTCACTATAATTTATACAGCTCTTCAGCCTTGTTCTCTCAAACCCACGACCACCACCACATGGCTTTCCTCAGTACTTTCTCCTCCAGCTCTTTTATCTTACTAATCACCTCACAACCTCTACCTGCTCATCAACCCCTCCTCACTGTGGCTCCACCTATTGCTTGCAAGCTCCTGCTTCATCCCTACCCCTCAACTCTTGATACTAATTTTACCCCTTTACACACTCAGTCCTGATGCATGGCCTCAACCTGAAATGATGACTATCCCTTTGCCTCCACAGACGCTGCTAGATGTGCAAAGTTTCTCTGCAGTTTGGTGTTGTTTTGCCCTTGGTATGCCTCTATACTGTTCGGTCAAACACTCCCAGGACAAGTAGGGCGCAGGTTACATACAGAGTACTATCAACTGGATTTCCCCATCAACAATACTTGGATATATAAACCACACAGTTGCAAGGTTACGAGAGGGGTTACCTCACAGATCCAGTGACGGAGGTTTGGTCTGTGGGGACTTGCTGCATTCTCCATGTTTCCCTGGGTGCTCCCACATCCAGACTTGTGTCAGTTTTATGGCGAATTGGCCACTGTAAGTTGTCCTAGATGTGTAGTTGTATGGTAGGAACTTGGGGAAAATAAGATGGGATTTGTATAAACAGTGTAAACGGGTGCTTGGTAGGTACATAATGGGCTGAAGAATCTGTTCCATGCTGCATCTCCCCATCACTCAAAATATCCCATCAAACACATAGGACAGATGGAGCACAGTAGACGAATTATGAAAACCACAGTACATCCCATACAGGAGTATCTTCTATTAGGTACAGAGTAAAGTTCTGTTAAACTGGACTGCACTCATAAACAGCCCAAGGGCTAGAACACAAAATAGAGCACCGTACGGACCTGCTATAAGATGAATCTAAACCTTCCTTTACATAGCTCTCCATTTTTCAATCAGCCATGTGCCTAAGAATTTATTAAATGCCCCTGATGTATCTTCCTCTACCACCACTCCTGCCAGGGTGTTCCACACCCCACCATGCTCCTACGTCTGACATCTCCCTTATACTTTCCTCCAATCACTTTAAAATGATGCCTCGTCGTACTTGCCATTTCCACCCTGGCTCTGAGTATCCAGAGTCTATACCCATCATCATGTTGTACCCCTCCACTGAGTCACCTCTCATCCTCCTTCGCTCCAGCTCGCTCAACCTATCCTCATAAGACACGTTCTCCAATCCAGGCAGTGTGCTGGTAAATCTCCTCTGCATCCTCTCTACGGCTTCCGAATCCTTCCTACAATAAGGCTGAAAGTAAATGCAAAGAAAAGCTCCTCCACACTCTAAACAAAAGGCTCTAAGTGGGCTTAGCACGGTACAATGGAGACACTAGAAATGGCGGATTCTGGAATTTGGAGCAAGAAGTCAAACTGCTTGAGGAGCTCAGCGGGGCAGGCATCAGGACTGAGGTAACAAAGTGGAGATAGCTAGTACAAAGAGATGAAAGGGGGGGGACTGAAGCACAATCTGCTCTCTGCCAGGTTGGGTTTGACCACCTTGAACAACATTCATACACCCACAACCGGACCAAATTTTTCTCATTTAAGCATAAATGGATATGTAATCCAGAAAATTGGGCTACCAGCCAGCAATGCATTTGGCAGTAATTACGATTTTATATTATTCAAATTTTCATTGAAGGGGATCGAAAGATTGGGGTCCAATCTCCATTGGTGTCTGTGGTGAGTTTGCACTTTCTCCCTGTTTCCTCCGGATACTCCAGTCTCATCCCATGTTCCAAAGACATACGGGTTAGGGTTAGTAAGTTATAGGCGTGCTATGTTGGCATGGTGACACTTGTGGGCTGCCCCCCAGCACCTCTTTGGCACAAATGACACATTCCACTGTACGTTAAAAGTACATCTAACAAATAAAGCTAATCTTCCTTTAGATTCTCAGAGCTGATAGGTGGAACCAGGTGAGGAGAGGCCCACTGGCCCATCAATCCCTTCTCAGCTGGATCTGCCTATCACTTGCCAGCTCCTGTCTCACCTATCAACAATCCCTATCCCTCCACAGATGCTACCTGATGTGCAGAGATCCCCCTGCAGCTAACTTTTAGCACAGTAAAACTCCCTTCACTTTCTTTAAGCAAATAATTTCATGGTATGTTAAAGAGAGGGTAACATGGGTAAAATTTCCATATCTCAACCAACTATTCCAGGGCAGATATAGATATAGGGAAAGGTCTACACTGCTGCATCATGCCTCTTTGTGGAAGTTACGCATAGTGCATGGCTTCCCTTACATCGTCTCAGCCTTCAACCAGAACATCACAGATCCCTCTAGATCAGTTCAGACATCTTCAAGCAGGTACGCCATGGTTAGATGGTGAGTAAAGAACCCACTACATTAGTCTGTCATTCTCATGGGGCTGATACACAAGGTGTTGCACATCTACCCATCCATCCCAGCAACAATAGCACCAGCTACAAACAGAATGAAATAAAAATAAGCAACACACAAAATGCTGGAGGAACTCAGCAGGCCAGGCAGCATCCATGGAGAAGAGTAAGCAGTCAACGTTTCATGCAAAGATCCTTCATCGTGAAGAGTCCTCCAGCATTTTGTGTATGTTGCTTGGATTTCCAGCATCTGCAGATTTTCTCTTGTTTGAAATAAAAACATATAAATGTTACAGAACGTCAAGTGGCATCTGCAAAGAGAGGAACAGAGATGATCTTCCAGTTCCTCGGTGACCTTCTAGCTGAATGTGGCATCCTCTACCACGATGGACACAGCCCTTGACCCCATCTCATCTATTTCCTGTATCTCTGTTCTTGCTCTGTCCAGGAGGAGGAGGGTGAAAGCAGTGTTCCCTTGGTCCTCACCCTCCATAACACCAGCTGCTGGATTTAACAGATCATCCTCCTGCATTTTTGCAGTTCCATCAAGATCCTATCACCAGGAACATTTTCCTCCCCTCTCCTTTCAGCATTGTCCCCTAGAACACTCATGTCTCCACCATCTTAATCAGAATCAGAATTAATATCACCAACATTTCTTGTTTTGCGGCAGTACAACGCGATACATAAAATACTGTAAATTACAATACGGAATACATATTAAAAAATGAAATAAGTCATGCAAAAAGAAAGCAAAATTCTGAGGTAGTGTTCATGGATTAATTCATTATAGCATGGATTATAGATGGAAATAGAGAGAGAGACTCCCTCCACATTGATGTGAGATATTAACTGGTAGAAGATAAAGCAAGGTAAGATAATGTAGATGTTGGATTGTCAATATCATCAAAAACAAAGCGGACCACAAAAGATCCAGATTGGAAGTAATCAAAAATAAGAGAGGAGCAAATGAAGATTAGCTGAAATGCAGGAGGAGAGTCAAAGCTGTTTGATCAACATATAAATAATAAAAGCTTTCTATGTGAAGGAGTGAGCCCACTCAAGACCATGACAGGAACTTGCACATGGACACTGAGGGCAGAGTTCAGGTACTAAATGAGTACTTGGTGCATCTTCACCAGGGAGACGGTGCTTTCCAAATTAACAGCTGTGATACTGCATATGATAAATATAGATAGAATAGAGGATTAGAAAAGTTGGTTGAAGTAAGGAAGTCATCAAGGGCACATCCTAGGATTTTGTGGGAAGTATGCAAGTAAATCATGGGACCATCAGACAACCCTAGAGCAGATTGAGTACTGACATGATACAGACTCTCCAGCTCCTGCTAAACTGTTCATAGCAGATAGTGTTAATATGGAAACGTCCTTCCACACATCCTCTTCGAATGGTTTCAGGTCAGGCAATATCATGGGTTTGATGCAAAATTAAGCTCTCTCTATAATTATCATCAAAATTAATAAAGATAATTTTAAATAGTTGTGTGCTTAGTTGCTCTCTGGGTCCCACAAATGGTGCAAATGTTTGTCTTACACATTTTCTTATGAATACAAGACCCTGTTAGACATTATTATAATAGTGCAAGTAACACTAAAAAAGCACGTCATACTTTATGTCAACCTGTCCATCTTCAGGCCATTCCATTCAGAGATTTGCATGAGTATTATTTGGTGGCTGGATCGTGTTTTGCAACTTGACCCCAAAACAGTGTTTGGTCTAGCTGTGTATATGTGTATGTATATGGCTGTATATGTGTATGTATGTGTGTATGGCTGAATGACAATAAACTTGAACCTGAACAGGATACAAGGAAAATACATTTTTGGACATCATATAGAGAGATTTTAATGTGCAAGGTCATAGCTCCTGAAAATAGTGACACGGTTAGCGGGATAGTGACGATGGCAACAGGCATGCTTTCCTTCATGGATCGAGTCATTGAGTTGGGATGTCTTGTTGCAGCAGTACACAATATTGGTTAGGCCACAGTACTAGGCACAATCCTCGTCACTGCACTACACAGAACGTAAAAAGCAGCACTTCACAGGAACAGGCCCTTCAACCCACAATGCCTGTACTGAACACAATGCCAAACTAAACTAAATCTCTTGGTCAGACAGTCAAGAGTCTTTTTCCAAAAATAGGCAGGGGGCACAGGTTTAAAATGAGAGGGAAGAAATGTAAAATAGTTCTAGAACACAGGCAAGCCCTTCAGCCCTCAATGTTGTATTGACCTTTTAAAGCACTCTCAGAACAATCCAATCCTCCCCTTCTACGTAGCCCTCCATTTTTCTATTATCCATGTGCCTAAGGGTTTCTTAAATGTCCCAAATTTATCTGTCTCTACCACCACCCCTGCAGGGTGTTCCATACACTCACCCTCTCAATGTAAATAATTTACTTCTGACATCCCCCACTATACCTCCAATCACCTTAAAATTATTCACCCTTGTATTAGCCATTTCTACCCTGGGAAAAACTCTTTGCCTATCTGCTCAATCTATGCCTCTTATCATCTTATACCATTCTAAAAGCCCTCTTTTGCACCAAAGAGAAAAGCCTTAGCTCACTTAACCTAAGGTCAGAAGACATAAGATTTGAGAGAAGTTTTTCCAAAAGAGGGAGGTAGTTATTTGAAACAGGCATCACAGGAGCTGGTACAGGCAGATACAATTAAAATGTTTAAATACAGGCAGTCCCCGGGTTACGTACAGGTTCCGTTCCTGAGTCCATCTTTAAGTCGGATTTGTACGTAAGTCAGAACAAATATATCTGGTATTATTTAGCATCAGTTAGTCAAACGTTTGTCTTAGTATATAGTATATATTTTACCTTTCTATGCATATAAAACACTTAAGAAACGTATGTATTCCATTAATTAAACCACTGCATTGCTTAGTAATAATTGTAGCTTTCATTGGGGCAGGGCCTTTCACATGCTCCATTATCCTCACTTTATCCGTTATCCTTTAAAATTGTTCCAATCATTGACCGACTGTAGCCTAACGCTTTTCCACTCTTTCCAACACTCTTTCCAAACGCTTTATTATTTCCACTTTATTTTCAATCGCGATCACTTCCTGTCAATGGAACAGAAACACTGTGAGCAGCAGGTCCCAAGCTCCACTGGCTCCCGAGGTCCGCTGGGTCAATAGACAATAGACAGTAGGTGCAGGAGTAGGCCATTTGGCCCTTCTAGCCAGCACCGCCATTCACTGTGATCATGGCTGATCATACACAATCAGTACCTCGTTCCTGCCCTCTCCCCATATCCCTTGGCCCCGCTATCTATAAGAGCTCTATCTAACTCTCTCTTGAAAGCATCCAGAGACTTGGCCTCCACTGCCTTCTGAGGCAGAGCATTCCACATATCCACCACTCTCTGGGTGAAAAAGTTTTTCCGCATCACTATTCTAAATGGCTTGCCCCTTATTCTTAAACTGTGGCCTCTAGTTCTGGACTCACCCATCAGCAGGAACATGCTTCCTGCCTCCAGCGTATCCAATCCCTTAATAATCTTATATGTTTCAATCAGATCCCCTCTCATCCTTCTAAATTCCAGTGTATACAAGCCCAGTCGCTCCAATCTTTCAACATATGACAGTCCCGCCATTCCGGGAATTAACCTTGTGAACCTACGCTGCACTCCCTCAATAGCAAGAATGTCCTTCCTCAAATTTGGAGACCAAAACTGCACACAATACTCCTGGTGGGGTCTCACCAGGGCCCTGTACAGCTGCAAAAGGACCTCTTTACTCCTATACTCAATTCCTCTTGTTATAAAGGCCAGCATGCCATTAGCTTTCTTCACTGCCTGCTGTACCTGCATGCTTGCTTTCATTGACTGATGTACAAGAACACCTAGATCTCGTTGTACTTCCCCTTTTCCTAACTTGACTCCATTTAGATAGTAATCTGCCTTCTGTTCTTGCCACCAAAATGAATAACCTCACATTTATCCACATTAAACTGCATCTGCCATACATTCGCCCACTCACCTAGCCTGTCCAAGTCACCCTGCATTCTCATAACATCCTCCTGACATTTCACACTGCCACCCAGCTTTGTGTCATCGGCAAATTTGCTAATGTTATTTTTAATCCCTTCATCTAAATCCTTAATGTAAATTGTAAACAGCTGCGGTCCCAGCACCGAACCTTGCGGTACCCCACTGGTCAGAGCCTGCCATTCCGAAAGGGACCCATTAATCGCTACTCTTTGTTTCCTGTCAGCCAGCCAATTTTCAATCCATGTCAGTACTCTGCCCCCAATACCATGTGCCCTAATTTTGCCCACTAATCTCCTATGTGGGACTTTATCAAAGGCTTTCTGAAAATCCAGGTACACTACATCCACTAGCTCTCCCTTGTCCATTTTCATAGTTACATCCTCAAAAAAAACTCCAGAAGATTAGTCAAGCATGATTTTCCCTTCGTAAATCCATGCTGACTCGGACTGATCCTTCTACTGCTATCCAAATGTGTCGTAATTTCCTCTTTTATAATTGACTTCAGCATCTTTCCCACCACTGATGTCAGGCTAACTGGTCTATAATTCCCTGTTTTCTCTCTCCCTCCTTTCTTAAAAAGTGGGACAACATTAGCCACCCTCCAATCCGCAGGAACTGATCCTGAATCTATAGAACATTGGAAAATGATTACCAATGCATCCACGATTTCTAGAGCCACCTCCTTAAGTACCCTGGGATGCAGACGATCAGGTCCCGGGGACTTATCAGCCTTCAGACCCAACAGTCCATCCAACACCGTTTCTTGCCTAATATAAATTTCCTTCAGTTCATCCATTACCCTAGTTCCTTTGGCCACTATTACATCTGGAAGATTGTTTGTGTCTTCCCTAGTGAAGGCAGATCCAAAGTACCTGTTCAACTCATCTGTCATTTCCTTGTTCCCCATAACAAATTCACCCGTTTCTGTCTTCAATGGCCCAATTTTGGTCTTAACTATTTTTTTTTCTTTTCACATACCTAAAGAAGCTTTTACTATCCTCCTTTATATTCTTGGCTAGTTTACCATCGTACCTCATTTTTTTCTCCACGTATTGCCTTTTTTGTTATCTTCTGTTGCTCTTTAAAAGCTTCCCAGTCCTCCGGTTTCCTGCTTATCTTTGCTATGTTATACTTCTCTTATTTTTATACTGTCCTTTACTTCCCTCGTCAGCCATGGGCACCCTTTACTCCCCTTAGGATCTTACTTCCTCTTTGGAATGAACCGATCCTGCACCTTCTACATTATTCCCAGAAAAACCTGCCATTGTTGTTCCACTGTCTTCCCTGCTAGGGTATTGTTCCATTGAACTTTGGCCAGCTCCTCCCTCATAGCTCCATAGTTCCCTTTGTTCAACTGTAGTACTGACACATCCGATTTTCCCTTCTCCTTCTCAAACTGTAGGTTTAAACATATCATATTATGGTCACTACCTCCTAATGGCTCCTTTACTTCGAGGTCCCTGATCAAATCCGGTTCATTGCACAACACTAATTCTAGAATTGCATTCTCCCTGGTAGGCTCCAGTACAAGCTGTTCTAAGAATCCATCTCGGAGGCACTCCACAAACTCCCTTTCTTGGGGTCCAGTATCACCCTGTTTCTCCCAGTCTACCTGCATGTTGAAATCCCCCATGACAACTGTATCATTACCTTTGTGACATGCCAATTTTAACTCTTCATTCAACTTACACCCTACATCCAGACTACTGTTTGGGGGCCTGTAGATAACTCCCATTAGGGTCTTTCTACCCTTAGAATTTCTCAGTTCTATCCATACTGACTCTACATCCCCTGATTCTATGTCCCCCCTCACAAGGGACTGAATATCATTCCTCACCAACAGAGCGACCCCACCCCCTCTGCCCATCAGTCTGTCCTTTTGATAAGACGTATATCCTTGAATATTCATTTCTCAGGCCCTGTCCGCCTGAAGCCAGGTCTGTTATTCCCACAACATCGTACTTGCCAATTTCCAACTGAGCCTCAAGCTCATCTACTTTATTCCTTATACTTCGTGCATTCATATATAATACTTTTAATTCATTACTCCCCTCACCTTTCATATCAATTCCTATTTCACTTGGCCATACTGTATGATCTCTTCTTGAGCTTACTGCTCCATTGATTCTGTTGTCCTTCTTAACTTTTCTTATTTTCACTTTCCCTTTAAGTCCATCTTTATATTTCCAGTTCATCCCCTCCCCCCATTACTTAGAATAAACACATCTGTGTTGCAGTGGCAAACCTGCCTGCCAGAATGCTGGTCCCCCACCTGTTAAGGTGCAACCCATCCCTTTTGTACAATTTCCTAAGGACCACCGCACTGAGACAGGTTAAATGGGACAAGTGGGGGCTGTGCTGGGTTTTGGTATTTGATCCTCCACAATATTCCGCATGGGAATTTAAACTGGAGGTGGCAGTGGTTTTTTTTTTACGAGGTCAAGTTGCGAGCTTAACATCAACCCGGCACGGATGGTACAGGATTAACTGGATCGACATCAACCCTCCAGCTAAAAAAATTGCTTCTTACTTCTGTTCTAAAGGTTCACCCCTCAATTTTGAGGCTGTGCCCTCTAGTTCTGGATACCCCCACCATAGGAAACATCCTCTCCACATCCAACCTATCTAGTCCTTTCAATATTTGATAGGTTTCAATGAAAACCCCCACATTCTTCTAAATTCTAGTGAGTTCAGGACCAAAGCTGCCAAACATTCCTCATAGGTTAAACTATTCCCAGATTCATCCTTGTGAACCTCCTCTGGACTCTCTCCAATGACAACACATCCTTTCTGAGATATGGGGTCCAAAACTGTTGACAATGTTCTAAGTGCTCAGACTAGTAAAGGCTCAGCATTATCTCCTTGCTTTTATATTCTATTCCCTTTGAAATAAATGCCAACGTGCATTTGTCTTCTTCACCACAGACTCAACCTGTAAATTAATCTTCGGGGAGTTTTGCGCAAGGACTCGTAAATCCCTTTGCACCTCTGATGTTTGAACCTTCTCCCCATTTAGATAATAGTCCATACTATTGTTCCTTTTACCAAAATGCATTATCATACATTTCCCAACACTGTATTCCATTTGCCACTTTTTGCCCATTCTTCCAATTTGACTAAGTCCTGCTGCAACACCCTGCTTCCTCAGCACTACCTACCCCTCCATCTATCTTCAAATCATCCACAAACTCTGCCACAAAGCCATCGATTCAATTAACTAAATCAATGACAAACAATGTGACAAGTAGTGGTCCCAGTACTGACCCTTGAGGAACACCACTAGTCATTGGCAGTCAACTAGAAAGGGCCCTTTTATTTCCACTCACTATCTCCTCCTGTCAGCCATTCCTCTATCCATGCCAGTATCTTTCCTGTAACGCCCTAGGATTTTATCTTATTAAGCAGCCTCATGTGAGGCACCTTGTCAAACACCTTATGAAAATCCAAGTAAATGACATCCACTACCTCTCCTTTGTCCACCCTGCTGTTACTTCCTCGAAAAACTCTTTAATAGATTCATCAGACAAGATTTCACTTTACAGAAACCATATTGCCTTTGACTTAGTTTATCAGTAGTCTCCAAGTACCTCAAAACCTCATCATTAATAATAGACTCCAACACTTTCCCAACCACTGAGGTTGGGCTAAATGGCCTATAATTTCCTTTCTTTTGCCTTCCTCCCTTCTTTTTTTTTAAACTTTTTTTATTGTTTTCAAATAGTTACAGAATAAATGTGCATGAAAAAAAAAGTGTTGCCCAGCCCCCCTCCCCTTAACCCCTCCCCCCTAACATCCCTATTAAAAAAATAAGAAAGAAAAAAAAAGGAATGCCTGGATGTTGGAAGATCCCCACATGCTCCACGGAGTTCTCATTTTTTTTAATATATGTTAAAATTATTTTTCTTTTTACTGGCCTATTAAGCCCATTAACATTAAAACTTAAAAAATTTAGTAGATTAGTCATTTTTTTTTATTATATTACTCCAATCTATAATAATACCTAATCTTTCCACTTTCGTGGTATCCTGGGAAATCTTTATAAAAATCTCCATGTTGCTATGTGTGTCCCCACCAATCATCCAAACAAAAAGATAGAAAAAAAATTAAAATATAAAGGAAAAAAAAAATACCCCCCTACTAATGTTGTGGAAAAAAGACACAACATTACCCCCCTCTGCTGTACGGGTCATGGCAACCGCCATGATTACACACGTGAATCCCGCAGTAACCGATCCACAGCCTCCCAGCCCCCCCGCAACATAAAAAAGTATATGTATTACTATTCTCATTTAGTATTTCTAAAATTTTGCTTTTCTCTTCTATAATATCCATAAATGTCCATCACTTCTGTTCCTTGGGTCTATCTTCATCTTTAATCCATTACGTTTGGAAGCCTCTATGTGTAATTAACGAATAGATGGAAGTTCTTGTACAAACTCCTCCGCTTTTCGATAATCGGAAAAAAAAATTTTTCCCTCCTCCAAAAAAATTATCAGTGTTGCTGGATGACGCATTGTAAATTTATAACCCTTTTCCCATAAGGCTTTTTTCGCTGGGTTAAATTCCTTCTTTCTCTTCAACAGGTTGTAACTTATATCAGGATAAAAAAGAATTGGTTTCCCTGCTATCATCAGTGGCCCGTTTCTATTTTTGGCACTTTGGGCAGCGGCCTTCAGGATCTTTTCTTTGTCTTGGTATCGTAAGCATTTTATCAAAATTGATCGTGGGTTTTATCAGCTCGAAGTCTTGACCTTAAAGATCTATGCACCCTTTCAATCTCAATTGGAGTTACTCTTTCCATTTCCAATTTTTCAGGAATCCATTTTTGAAAAAAATTTATTGGATCTTCTCCTTCTATATCTTCTTTAAGTCCAACAATTTTAATATTATTTCGTCTACTGAGATTTTCAAGCTTATCAATTTTTTCCATAAATTGTTTTCTTTCTGATGTCCAAGCAGTATTTTCCTTTTCCATTTTGTCCATTCTTTCAACCATGTCTTCCGTTGTAGTTTCCAAGTCCGTAATTCTTTTTTCCATTTTTTCCTGTCTCTTTGTCATTTTATCAAGCATAATCTCCATATTGGTCTTTTTTTTTGAGTATTTTTTGATTATTTTTAATTACTTTTAATGTGTCTAATTTACGCATTATTTGCCTCAAAGTCTTTTCTATATTTCTAGAAGGACTTTTACCTCTTTCTTCATCTGATCCTTCCGAGAGATTTGACTCTCCCTCTGATTCATTATCACTTTCAGTTGCAGTGGTAGCTGGGCTTTGTAGTTCTTGTTGCTCCCGTTTGCGCATGCTCCATCCTTCGCGTTTGCGCAGTTCACGATGGTTTTTTCCTTTGGAAGTGGCCAGTGTCGCCACAGTCTCCTGTTCCGTATCGCCGGTGATATAATGTACCTGAGACCGCGGTTCCTCGGTAGACGTGGGCCTTGTTCTTGTTCCAACTTGCGTAGTCTTCCCGGTATTAGTTTTCTTCATCTTCCTTCCTTGAGGCATAGCTTGACACAGTCTGGAGTCGTTTATAAGTAACTTTTAGAAAGTATTGACTAACTTTTCTTCATTTAAACATTAATTTATCAACTTTTTACGGGAGAGCTGGGTCCCTGCGTCTCGATCCTACGTCATCACGTGATGTCCCCCCTTCCTCCCTTCTTGAAAAGTGGAGTGACATTTGCAATCTTCCAGTCCTCTGAGACCATACCAGAATCGAGCGATTCTTTAAAGATCTTGACCAATGCATCCATGATCTCTTCAGCAACCTCTCTCAGGACTCTGGGAAGTAGTCCATCTGGCCTAGGTGACTTACCCACCTGAAGAGCACTTTTTCCTTTTGTAATAGGAATGGCACTCACTCCTGCTGACACTCATGGGCCTCTGGCAAACTGCTAGTGTCTTCCACAATGAGACAAATGCAAAGTATCCATTAAGTTCATCTGCCATTTCTTTGTCCCCCATTACTACCTCATCATTATCTTTTTCCAGTGGACCAATATCAACTCTCACCTCCCTTTTATTCTTTATATAACTGAAAAAAAAATTTGGTATCCTGCTTTATATTATTGGCTAGTCTGCCCTCATATTTCTTTTCCCTCCTTATAGCTTTTTTAATTGCCTTTTGTTGGATTTTAAAAGTTTCCCAATCATCCAACTTCCCACTCACTTTTGCTATCTTATATGCCCTTTCCTTGGCTTTTATACAGTCCTTAACTTCCTTTATCAGCCATGGTTACCTACCCCTGCCATTTGAGAACTTCTTCCTCTGTGGGACATACCTATCCTGCATCTTGTGAACTATTCCCAGAAACTTCAGCCATCTCTGCTCTGCTGTCATTCCTGCCAGTATCCTGCTCCAATCCACCTGGGCAAGCTCTTCACCTATGCCCCTGTAATTCTTTTTGTTCCACTGCGATAATGATAAATGTGAGTTATGCTTCTCCCTCTCAAATTGCAATAAGAATTCAATCATATTATGATCACTTTCTCATAAGGGTTCCTTTACGTTAAGCTCCCTTATAAGATTTGGGTTATTACACAACACCCAATCTAGGATAGACTTTTCCCAAGTAGGCTCAAGCACGAGATGTTCCAAAAAGTCATTTCATAGGCATTCATCAAATTTCCTCTCTTGTGATCCAACAGCAACCTGATTTTCCCCTTGCATATTGAAGTCCCCCATTACAACTGTGTCATTACATTTTTGTTTGTCATCTACAGGTCTATCAATAATCTGGATGATAATGCGATTAACCAGATCAGCAAATTTGTTGATGACACCAAGATTGGGGATGTTGTGAACAGTGAGAAAGGCTATCATGACTTGCAGAGTCATGGGCATGCTATTTTGACACGACTCTGCAAGTCACGATAGCCAGCACAATCCTCACTGAGTTAATTTGACGCAAAAGATCTGAATGTTGCATGAAGGGCATCATGTAAGTGCAGGTCCATCTATTTTTGTTTTAACTACAGCCATCCATTGCCAGAAGTGCTTGATGTGGCAACGTAGAGGAAACTTTACTGGCATGGCACTCTGAGGAGTGCTTTAATCAGTATTTAACCTGGGTTGCACTCGTCTAATGGTGAAGTGTAAAGTGAACTTTGACTGCTAGCTATCTGGTACTCCTCCCATCTCCATAGCGGTTATAAGATTAGAAACTTAAGAGTGAAACAGTAAAAGATCACCTCAAAACACTTCACAACCAATGAAACACTTTTCAATTTTTTGAAAATATAACCCCCTCTCCTCTCCTATCAGATTTCTTCTTCATTGTTGGGGGAAAGCTCCATTAAATTCAGGTTGGCACTTCCATTGTATCCTGGGTAGGAGACTACCCGACTGGCAGACCACAGTATGTGCAGCTTCAGAGCTGTGTGACAGATATGGCTATAAGCAGCACCAGGGCCCCACGAGGGAACTACAGTGGCACCCCTCCTGTTTTACTCTGTGTACCTCGGACTTTAGATACAACACTGAGGTCATATCATCTGCAGAAATTCTCATGACTCAGCAATAGTTGGGTGTATAAAGGGAGGACAGGAATTCAGGGCCCTGGTGAAGGACTTTATCAAATGATACAAGCTGAGTCATCAGCAGCTCAACATCAGTAAGACAAAGGAGATGGTGATGGGCTTCAGGAAGACTAACCCTGCATTGCTCCGTTACTATTGATGGTGAGGACATGGATTTGGTGAAGACCTACAAGTACCTGAGGTGCACCTGGATGACAGACTGATTAGAAAGACTGGCTCTGTTATAGGAGACAAGCTGGACACACTGGAGGCTGTGGTAGAACAAAGGACCCTACAGAAAATCCTGGCAAATCTGAACAATGCTTCTCACCCTCTGCATGCCACCTTGGCTGAACAGAGCAGCATTTTCAGTAATAGGCTAAGACAACTGTGCTGCTCCAGAGAGACATTAGGCTCTATAATGTGTCAACCTATAGCCAGGGAAGTGATGACCCCCTCCTGTTAGACCATTTGTAGTAACTTATTTTTTATTCTTTCAACTAACTTGGCCTTTTCTCCTTGGAGTGACGAAGGATGAGAGGTGACCTAACAGAGGTGTATAAGATGGTGAGAGGCATTGATCGTGTAGATAACCAGAGGCTTTTTCTCAGGGCTGAAATGGCTAACATGAGGGGGCATAGTTTAAAGGTACTTGCAAGTACGTACAGAAGGCAGATCAGGGGTAAGTTTAACACAGAGTTGCGAGTGTGTGGAATGCACTGGTGGTGGATACAATAAGGTCTTCTAAGAGACTCTTAGATAGGTACATGGAGCTTAGAAAAATAGAGGGCCATGCAGTAGGGCAATTCTAGGCAGTTTGTAGAGTAGGTTACACAGTCAGCACAACATTGTGGGCCAAAGGGCCTGTAATGTGCTGTCGACTTCTATGTTCTATGTTCTCTTCTAATATTTATATCTGTGCACTTATAATGCTACTGTGATTTCTATGACACTGTAATTTCCTTTGGGATCAATAAAGTATCTATCTCTCTATTCTCCATCCATCACCTCCTGGCTTCTCACTTCATCCCCAGCCACCTACCCTCCCCCTCACCTGGTTTCACCTATCACATGCCAGTGAATACTCCTTTCCTCTCCCACCACATCCTATTCTGGCTTCTTTCCTTTCCAGTCCTGATGAAGACCTCAACTCTTGGTTCCCCTCCATGACACTGCTGACCTGCTGAGTTCCTGCAGCATTTTGTGTGCATTGTTCTGAATTTCCAGCATCTGCAGAGCTTCTTGTGTTTCAAATGTAGCCATTGCTTTAAGAAGGGCAATAGCTTGTTTGCAACTGTAATTCTTGCTTTGCCTAGCAGCTTAATATAGGGGGTGATAACCCCCTGCCCAGCCAAACTTAAGATGGATGGATGCTGCGCTATGTGTCCCCTGTTCCTCAGTCTATTTGTTCTGGCCGGGGCGTGTGGTGTCTCAGGTTATGCTGATTGCTTTCCTCCTGAGTCTGCTGGAATAGATGGTGTCCAGTCCTGGGAGCTCAATCCTGACAATTCGCCGGCCGCCTTTATCACGCGATACAGGTCTTGTTGCTCAGCGGCTGTGCAGCTGGCATACCACACTGTGGCGCTGTTGGTCAGGGTGGTTTCAATTGTGCTTCTGTAGAAGTTAAGCAACTTTATCTTCTCAATACTTGCTTGTATTTTTATATAATCACCTTTATACATGTAATTATTCAGTGCATTTTCTAGTAATTATTGTACAGTTGCTTTTCTAGAAACTTCTTAGTTTTCTGTGGCATGTATCACATCGCTTGAATCTGGGTATTTAACAGGTTAATGGTAATCACTGTAAATTTTGTTATCTCTAGTCTGATTATGACATAGCAACGGCTGTTTCTCCTATTTCATTTCTTTGTTTTCTCACTCCTCGTTCTTGTTCATTTTCCACTCTTGTAACACACTTAATAAAATTATCAACAAGATTTATGCCCCATTCGTGACTTCCCAAGAGCCTTTGAATAGCAAAAGCACCAGGATCAAAGAGAAGATCAAACATAGCCTGAAGCAGCAAAGCTGAGTAGAGATTTAATCCATATTTACATTCCCATTTAAAATCCGCCTGGGATTTATTTATTGAGATACAGTGCGGAGAAAGCCCTTCTGGCCCTTTGAGCCAGCAAACCCCTGATTTAGTCCTAGCCTAGTCACAGGACAGTTTACAATCACCAATTAGCATACTAACCAGTACACTTTAGACTATGGGAGAAAACCCATGTGGTCACTGGGAGAACGTACAAACAGGGAGCAGCGGGAATGAAACCCAGGTCACCTGTACCGTAAAGCATTGTGCTAACCACTACGCTACCATACTGCCCTGTTTGTAAGAGTTACTAAAGCTCCTTCAATATACCCAGTTAAATAATTCAAATATTTACATAGATTAGATGCAGAATAAGGCAGGGGATTGGAACCAGGATGATAGAGCTGAGGATGAGCCAGCAGGTTTACAAATAGATGATGGGTGTAACATGAATGTAAGGAAGAAGTCAATGATTGGGTACAAATGTAGACAGAGCACAGTGTTAAATTGTACCACAGAGGCAAAATTCAAAGGGTGAAGAATGTAGGCCTGAAGATGCTGTATTTAAATGCCCATAAGTAATCAGAACAAGGTGGATGAACTCGTGGTGCATTTAGAGACTGGTCAGTATGATGTTGATGTCATGGTTGAAAAAAGGCCATAGTTGGGAGCTTAATATCAAAGAATATACTTTGTATCGAAAGTGTGGACATGGTGGAGGATTACAAATACCTGGGGATACGAATTGAAAATAAACTGGACTGGTCAAAGAACACTGAGGCTGTCTACAAGAAGGGTCAGAGCTGTCTCTACTTCCTGAGGAGACTGAGGTCCTTTAACATCTGCCGGACAATGCTGAGGATGTTCTACGAGTCTGTGGTGGCCAGTGCTATCATGTTTGCTGTTGTGTGCTGGGGCAGCAGGCTGAGGGTAGCAGACACCAACAGAATCAACAAACTCATTCGTAAGGCCAGTGATGATGTGGGGGTGGAATTGGACTCTCTGACGGTGGTGTCTGAAAAGAGGATGCTGTCCAAGTTGCATGCCATCTTGGACAATGACTCCCATCCACTCCATAATGTATTGGTTAGGCACAGGAGTACATTCAGCCAGAGACTCATTCCACCGAGATGCAACACTGAGCGTCATAGGAAGTCATTCCTGCCTGTGGCCATCAAACTTTACAACTCCTCCCTCAGAGTGTCAGACACCCTGAGCCAGTAGGCTGGTCCTGGACTTATTTCCACTTGGCACGATTAACTTATTATTATTTAATTATTTATGATTTTATATTGCTATATTTCTACACTATTCTTGGTAACGAAACACAATTTCCCTCGGGATCAATAAAGTATGTCTGTCTGTCTGACAGGCAGGAAGGCATAGGCAGTGGTGTGGCTCTGTTGGTAAGAGATGGAATTATATGTTTAGAAAGAGGTGACATAGGGTCAGAGAATACTGATTAAAGCACTCCCCAGAGTGCCATGCCAATAAAGTTTCCTCTACGTTGCCACATCAAGCACTTCCATAAGGAACATAAAGGAACCCAGAGGAGACAGTGATCATAATGATTGAATTCATACTGCAGTTTGAGAGGGAGAAGCATAACTAACGTGTATCAGTATCACAATGGAATAAAGGGAAATACAGAGGCATGAGAGAGGAGTTTGCCCAAGTGGATTGGGGGAGGATACTGGCAGGAATGACGGCAGAACAGAGATGACTGAAGTTTCTGGGAATAGTTCACAAGATGCTTCCTTCTTCGGTTGTCCATCAGAATCCGATGACGACATCCACTCCTTTAACGGTGAGATCTTTGATGACTATACAGTCCTATCCTGTACCCACAAGCTCTGTTGTAGGTGGGACATGTATATGTGGTAGTGGTGGTAGTGATGGCAATCATGGCTGCATTTCTCCTGGCTCTCTTCTGGTTGTTCTTTCCATCTCCAGAATACGAACCCCGTCCCTACTCAGCTGTTGCCAAGTGTTACGGTCAGCCAGCAACGTCCTCCAGGTCCTCGGGTCTGATCTTGTACTTCCTTAAAGCATTCTTCATCTGATCCTTATATCACTTCTTCGGCCCTCCAGCTGAGCGTCAACCATGATGTAGCTGGCCGTATAACACTCTGTGGGTAGCCGACATGGGGGCATCCTTATCATGTGCCCCAGCCACTGTAACTGACGCTGGGTGATCATGGCCTCAATCCTTCTGCAGTTGGTCTTTACAAGTATCTCACTGTGAGGCACCCGCTCACGCCAGGTAATTCCCAGGATGCGCTGAAGGCAGCTTATGTGGAAGCGCTCCAAGGACTTGATGTGACGGCCGTAGGTTACCCGAGCTTCACAGCCATAAAGAAGGGTGGTGACACAGACCACTTGGTATACGGTGACCTTTGTGGAGGGACGAAGGCTCCTGTTCTGAAAGACTCTACGCCGAAGTCTCCCAAAGGCAGCTGATGCCTGTTTAATGCGGCTCTGGATGTTGTTGTCAATGCCGCTATCCTCAGAGAGAATGCTCCCCAGATATTTGACAGATGGCACTGCTGACAGCTTTTCATCACCAAGTGAAGGCTGGTAGGGTGGGTGGGACACTGGTACCCCATTGGCAAACCACTTCTGTCTTGGTGGTATTGACGGTCAGCCCCATCCTGCATCTTCAGACTGCCACAGCACTGCCACAGTCTGAAGATCCTCCGGAGTATGGGCCACAAGAGCACAGTCGTCTGCATACTGCAGCTCCAGGACCCGTTCTCTGTGGAGTTTGGTGGTTGCGTGGAGCTTCCTGATGTCAAAGAGGTTGCCATCTAATTTGACGTCCACTGCCACACCGCTGCTGTCCTCAATCTCGTTGTGGAGAAGCTTGGTAACACACAAGAGGAAGATGTTAAAGAGCACTGGGGCTAGCACACACCCCTGCCTCACCCCTGTGTATACAAGGAAGGGCTCGGACTCTTGTCCTCCCATGGTCACCTGAGCAGTCATCCCATCGTGGAACTGGCGGAGGATGTTAACAAATTTATTGGGACAGCCAAACTTGAGGAGGACATCCCATAAGAGCTCTCTTTGCCCGGTGTCGAATGCTTTGGAGAGGTCGACAAAGGCCATAAACGGGTCTTGTTGTTGTTCCCGGCATTCTTCCTGAAGCTGCTGGGCTGTGAAGATCATGTTGATCGAGCTCCTGTTCTTCCTAAATCCACACTGTGATTCAGGCAGCATTGACTCGGTGATGTTGCTGATGAGCCTCTGAAGCATCACCTTAGCCAGGACCTTTCCAGCAACAGAAAGGAGTGATATGCCCCTACTATTGCCGCAGATGGCCTTGTGTGTAGGTGGAGTATTTGCTCACAGGGTGTGTGTGAAGTGTTGAGTGCAGTAGTGTCGTAGTGCCTGTAGCTAGTGCATGTTGCATGACGTATGGCGCTCTCTGCTTGCTACTCTCTGCTTACAGCTATTGCCACTGACTAGCCTTCTCAACAGAGGGTATAAAGAGGAGCCGAGTGTGTAAGCCTCCTCCTGCCAGTCCAGAGCCTCTCCACCACCAAGACTCCTGCAGTGCCTCCTCGGGGCCACACGCAGAAACTGGGTATCTTACGGACACAGGCTAAACTACAGGGGATCTCGGAGCAGCAGTGGGCCCCAGAGACTGTGTGGATATGCCCTGGCAGCCATCAACCACTGTCCCAGCTGTGGGTAAATAGCCCCACTGCCTTGTGGTAAGTCTGTTGAGACAAGGCTGAGGGAACACACCCTGACAGAAAAGCAATGCGCTGGCGGCACGCAATAGACGGACCTTAACAGACCAAGGACCCAGCAGCCTCCTGCAGCCAAGATGTGGGACCAGTTGTCCTGGGTTCACCCTTGCCACCAGGATTTACCTCATCACAAGATGCAGGATAGATATGTCCCACAGAGGAAGAAGATCTCAAATGGCAGAGGTAGGCAACCATGGCTGACAAAGGAAATTAAGGAATGTATAAAAGCCAGGGGAAGGACCCTTGAAGTCCTGAAGACCCCTGAAGCAAGAGTGAGTGGGAAGCTGGATGATTGGGAAGCTTTTAAAATACGAGGGCAGATGAGCCAATAATATAAAGCAAGATACCAAAAGTTTTTCTAGTTATATAAAGAGTGAGAGTTGATATTGGACCACTGGAAAATGATGCCGGTGAGGTAGTAATGGGGAACAAAGAAATGGCAGATGAACTTTGCATCTGTCTTTACTATGGAAGACACTAGTAGTATGTCAGAGGTCTGTGAGTGTCAGGGATCAGGAGTAAATGCCATTGCTCTTACAAAGTGGATAAGTCACCTGGACCAGATGGACTACATCCCAGAGTCCTGAGAGAGGTTGCTGAAGAGATAACGGATGCATTGGTCATGATCTTTCTAGAATACCTTGATTCTGGCATGGTCCTGGAGGACTGGAAGATTACAAATATCATTCCACTCTTTCAGAAGGCAAAAAAAAAGAAAATTATTGGACAATTAGCCTAAGCTCAGTGGTTGGACTATTATTAAGGACGAGGTTTCAGGGTACTTGGAGACTAATGATAAAATCGGTCAAAGTCCGCATGGTTTCTGTCAAGGGAAATCTTGCCGGACAAATCTATTAGAGTTCTTTGAGGAAGTAACAAGCAGGGTGGATAAAGAAGAAGCAGTGGATGTCACTTACTTGGATTTTCATAAAGTGTTTGATAAGGTCCCACACATGAGGCTGCTTACAGGAAAGGTACTGGCATGGATAGCTGATTGGTTGACAGACAGGAGGCAGCGAGTGGGAATAAAAGGGGCCTTTTCTGGTTGGCCACTGGTGACTAGTGTTGTTTCTCAGAGGTCAGTATTGGGAACGTTGCTTTTCACATTGTTTGTCAATGATTTAGATAATGGAATTGATGACTTTGTAGCAAAGTTTGCAGGTGAAACGAAGATAGACAGAGAGGTAGTGCTAAGGAAACAATGTGACTACGATAGGACTTAGACAAATTGAAAGAATGGGCAAATCAGTGGCAGATGGAATACAGTGTTGGGAAATGTATGATAATGCATTTTGGTAATAAAAACAACAGTGCAGACTATTATCTAGATGGGGAGAAGGTTCAAACATCAGAGGTGCAGAGGAACTTAGGAGTCCTCGTGCAAGACTCCTAGAAGGTTAATTTACAGGTTGACTCTGTGGTAAAGAAGGCAAATACAATGTTGTTAATTATTTTAAGGGGAATAGAATATAAAAGCAAGGAGATAATTCTGAGCCTTTTTAAGACACTAGTTAGGCCACACTTGAAGTATTGTCAATAGTTTTGGGCCCCATATCTCAAAAAGGATGTGTTGTCATTGAAGAGAGTCCAGAGGAGATTCACAAGGATGAATCTGGGAATAAAGGGGTTAGGATATTAAGTGTGTTCGGCAGCTTTGAGCCTGTACTCACTGGAATTTAAAAGAATGCATGGGGATCTCATTGAAACCTACTGAATGTTGAAAGGACAAAATAGGGTGGATGTGGAGAGGATGTTTCCTCTGGTCAGGGTATCCACAACTAGAGAGCACAGACTCAAAATTGAGGAGTGACCCTTTAGTACAGAGGTAAGGAGTAACTTTTTTAGCCAGAAGTGGTGAATCTGTGGAATACAACACACAAAATGCTGGTGGAACACAGCAGGCCAGGCAGCATCTATAAGAAAAAGTACAGTCGATGTTTCGGGCTGAGACCCTTCATCAGGAGTCCTGACAAAGGGTCTCTGCCCGAAACATTGACTGTACTTCTTCTTATAGATGCTGCCTGGCCTGCTGTGTTCCACCAGCATTTTGTGTGTTTTGCTTGAATTTCCAGCATCTGCAGATTTCCTCGTGTTTGCAAATCTGTGGATTGCGCTGCCTTTGACTGCGGTGGAAGCCAAGTCTGTGAGTATATTTAAGGCGAAAGTTGATTGTTTCCAGATCAGTCAGGGCGTCAAAGGATACGGCGAGAAGACAGGTGTATGGGGTTGAGTGGGATCCAGGATCAGCCATGATGGAATGGTGGAGCAGACCTGATGGGCTGAATGTGCTCCTATGCAAATGTTAATACACACACACAGGTTAGCTATTGCATAAAGTTACACACACAAGTTAGAAAGTGCATAAAGTTACACATACACACAGGCTAGGTAGTGCATAAAGTTCACACACACAGACACACACAGGTTAGTGCATAAAGTTCACACACACACAGAGGTTAGATAGTGCATGAAGTTCACACACACACAGAGGTTAGATAGTGCATGAAGTTCACACACACACACAGGTTAGATAGTGCATAAAGTTCACACACACACACACAGGTTAGATAGTGCATAAAGTTCACACACACAGACACACACAGGTTAGTGCATAAAGTTCACACACACACAGAGGTTAGATAGTGCATGAAGTTCACACACACACACACACAGGTTAGATAGTGCATAAAGTTCACACACACACACACAGGTTAGATAGTGCATAAAGTTCACACACACAGACACACACAGGTTAGTGCATAAAGTTCACACACACACACACAGGTTAGATAGTGCATGAAGTTCTCACACACACACACAGGTTAGATAGTGCATGAAGTTCACACACACACACAGGTTAGATAGTGCATAAAGTTCACACACACACACACACACACACACAGGTTAGATAGTGCATAAAGTTCACACACACAGACACACACAGGTTAGTGCATAAAGTTCACACACACACACACAGAGGTTAGATAGTGCATAAAGTTCACACACACACAGGTTAGATAGTGCATAAAGTTCACACACACACACACACACAGGTTAGATAGTGCATGAAGTTCACACACACACACAGGTTAGATAGTGCATGAAGTTCACACACACACAGGTTAGATAGTGCATGAAGTTCACACACACACACACACACAGGTTAGATAGTGCATGAAGTTCACACACACACACACACACACAGGTTAGATAGTGCATGAAGTTCACACACACACACACACACACAGGTTAGATAGTGCATGAAGTTCACACATACACAGGTTAGATATGTAATTCCGAAAAGTACCTGAAGGAATTTGGAGAACTTTAGGGACAGCGCATAGGAGTGGGACTAGCTGGATTACGTTTACCTATCTATAACCAGTCTAGACCCGGGGCGGCGTGGTACAATTCTCAGAAACCGAGGCTTCAATGAGGCATAGGGCGAATCGGTTGCAGCAGCGTCCGTTCAAACTCCGAGGGCCGACACGCATGCGAAATCCCCACAAATTGCAAGTTTAAAGCGAAAAGACAAAGGAAAGGAACTATTTGGAATGCTGAAGTGACGAGAGATTAGAGTAACGAGGAAGAGGTTGCACCAACCTAAGTCCTTTTGGCGAAGCGTTGAAGTCGCCCACTCGGCATAGACTGCGTTCTTGAGGATCGCCAGCTCGTTCCGGGACCGGGAATGAAGAAAGTCATTGTCAGCGCCCTCTACTGCTCGCGAGCACCACTGCTAGGTTAACCCTGCAAATGAAACAATTTGCTCTTCCCACGCAATTTACTTACTGTTTAGAGATTTTAGCCACCGCTTCATCCTGTGTGATCCAGATCTCAGAAGCCTCAGGAAGAATAATAGCAAACACAAGGAAATCTGCAGATGCTGGAAATTCAAACAACAACACACACAAAATGCTGGTGGAACACAGCAGGCCAGGCAGCATCTATAGGGAGAAGTGCTGTCGACGTTTCAGGCTGAGACCCTTCGTCAGGACTAACCGAAAGGAAATCTCTTACTATCTTTCCTTTTGGTTAGTCCTGACGAAGGGTCTCGGCCCGAAACGTGGACATCACTTCTCCCTATAGATGCTGCCTGGCCTGCTGTGTTCCACCAGCATTTTGTGTGTGTTGTTGGAAGAATAATATATTTATTTGGCAATTGCCATATTTTCTGATTCACAAGTCACAGGAAACAAACTCTTCCTATTCCAAACTTTTCATGATTTTGGATAGTTCTCTCTACTCCAAACTTCCCGTGATTTTGAGAAGTTCCCATACAGTGGGAAGTACACTCAGACACAGCGGCCTCTATGGAGCCAACTAAAGATGATATTGTCTTTTTATGATCAGAAGATGCTGCTGGACATTAAGAACTGCAGGTCTACCGCATCAATAGTGGCAGAGCTAGACTGAGTGTGATGGTATTGCTGCCTGCTACAGAAAGGGTCAGAGGCGGTGCCCGAATGCAGTGTGCAGTCTAACAGTGAGTGATTGTCTTAGTCGTTTTTCTTGTGATCGCAAGACCCTGGTAACGTGGAATGCTGCAGCTCTGGTTCACTGGTGGGTGAACTACAACTACATTCCTGATGGGTCGGGTAACATCACTGACTGGTTGATCATAGATTAAGTGGGGAGGACCAGCTTTTTGGCTATTACATTCCAGGGTGCGACTCGTGGCCTTTTGGGACAAAGGGGGGGCTGGTGGACTACTGTAGTATATTGGGAGGTGACTATTGGGTTTACAGTACTCTTGTATGTTATGGGCAACTTAATTGGGAGTTTTTGAGAGTTATACAAGTCTGAGGGTTGGATCATCACATTTGCAACTTTCAAGGGGTGGAATATCTTGTGGGGGAATGTCTATTCTGATTGTCGAACATTGCTTCCATTGTGATTGGTTAGTTTAGAAACTGCAGTTCTTTTGTCATTGAGTAGTTGCCTAGTTCCAGTTTCAAGTATCTGGGTACATAAAATAGCACATGGAAGGAGCTTGCTCTCTCTTCCTTTATTTAAGGCAAGGATCCACATGACAATTGGGAAGGTATGCTCTTCTAAGTATGTTCATTGAATGTTCATGTATGTTTGTTGAATATTCAACTTTGTAGTGTCTCTAACTTGGGGAACATGAATGTTTGGTCCAATTTTAAATGTTTGTAAATAAATGATTAATATTGCTATTCAAAGTCAGTGCATTTACTGTCTCACTCGCCAGACCTGCGAACCTGATTCAATATTACATGCCGCTGGGATGGGTGTGCAGGTAGACCATCTCCTTGCCAGATTGAGTTCACCCAGGCCACACCCAGCCTTTTCTTAATCACTTCGAACAGCAGCAGAGTGAGGGTTGATTGAGGTGAAGGTGTGGCTGAGGCTGAGGGCTGATGGAGCAGTACACGCACTTAAGCACAGTGAATGCTAGAGGCTGCAGAATCCCAGCAGCAGCAGCAGGTAATCTTACAGCCACCACAATAGCTTGCACCACTGCCAAGGGAAAAGAACATGGAGGTGCTTAGGAATCTTCAAGAAGAAATTAGTGAGAAAATGTGTGAATTACTCAAAGATCTCAGTAGCTTCCTTCAACTCCCAGGAGAGGACATGGCTAAGAAAGCACGTTTGTCTCTCATATCCCTAACCAGTCACCATCTGGGAAGAGAGGAACTGGGTGATCTGGAGAAGAGTGGCATGTCTGAACTTCTGCAGGTTAGAGCTAAGTTAGTGGTTGCTACAACTGCTGTTGTTGATGCAACGAAGGAAGAAAACAGGGAAATTACAATAACCCACAATTCAATATAAAGGTCAGCTCCTAACAGGATGAACTCTAGTGATCTACAGCGGTTAGTTCAGAGGGAAATTGTCCCACCAGCATGGCACAAAGACTTTAAAATATCAGGTTGGTGAGCCCGGTCAGAAAGACAAGTTGTCATTTTCTAGCCTTGTTCGCCAGATAGGAAGGCTAAGTAAAGGCTATCTTGAGGAGATAAGCGATGCAGTGATCAGTGATTATGCCTGGGCTCCAGTTGCACAGTTATCAATCGGACTTGAACTTACCTACCCTTAGACAGATCGTTTCCTCACATCATCTGGAGAATGGGGCGACTGAACCGTACAGGCAGCTGAAAGCAGAAGTCCAATGCGGCACAGAGACGCCACATAAATTTCTTGGTACGTAGTCTTGGTCTGAAGCAAACAATACTGTTTGCCTCACAGGAAGTGGAGCCTGGTCTGAAATATGATCCAGTTTTAGCGCAGAGTATGTTTTTACGTACTGTACTCATTGGTTTAGGAAGTGATTGTATTCAAAAGGACCTCCAGTCATACTTTTTAGATCCCAAAACTTCAGCTGAGGTACTATTGGAGAAGCTAAACATTACTTCAGGAGAGGGAAACCAGAGGACCATGAGCCAGTAATCAGAGGATCAGAGGCGGAGAGGGTCAGAAACTTTAAATTCCTGGGTGTCCTGGACCCATCATACAAATAATTGCAAAGAAAACAGGACAGCGCCTCTACTTCTTCAGGAGTCTGCGGAGATTCAGCATGTCATTACTGTAAACAGCTCGTATAAATAGACAGGTAAACACGACCCCCATACCTTTTCACTGTACTCCTTTTGCTCTTCATCCCAAGAGGTCCAAGGTAGTCCACTCCTACATGTGTAAACAGAGGTTCTTCTGGAAAGACCCTGTCCAGAGGTAGATCTGACATGCACTGGTATCCTGAAATTGCATGCAATGTCAACAAAAAATTCACGTAGACAGGATTCTTCTTTTGGCTGTGCTAGTACTGGGAATCCAGTATTTTGGTGCTACCTCAATAACGTGGTTATGGCCACCAGGTCCCACCTCTTGATGTACATGCCTCAGGATGAGGTCTGAAATAAGAAATCATTTCCCAGTATAACAAAGTTTTGACTCTTCAGGAATGACTACCCTACCAAGCAGTCCACCAGCTCTCAAGACACCACCTTCAAGCACTGGATTGAGTTTGAAAATATGGCTGTTCCTTTTCACACTTTCTCCCCTTTGCAAATGAGAATTCATCTAGAAATCTTTATCTGGCAAAACCCAATGGTCTCCATTTCAGCATTTCTGAGCTCCTCCACTGAGAGTGATCTGACCTTTGGTCTTCTCATCTCTCTCCAAAGAACACCCTTGTTCTTCACCCAATTCAGACTGAGCAAGAGTGATGTTCACTTGCTTCCTCTCTTTTGACTAGAAACAAGAACAGGTTCTTAAATCTAATAATCCAGGCCATTGTCTTCCTCAAACAGGTCCACAACAAGAGGAGAGGGACTGTATGTGTTACCATATCCACTTCCTCTTCAATCAGCATGCATTCATTGCAACACTCCTCTTGCTTCAGAATCACCTGGCAGAAGTTCTCCAGAGCAATTGGTGTTCACAGGCTTTTTGCTTCCAGGCTGAAGATACTGAGGCCTGTCACCCATGTCTCATTCTTCAGGAATGCTTTGACCTTCAAACCTCTAGAGGCCATATCTGCCAGGTTGCTTGAAGTGTTTACATACCTCCATTAAGATGCTTGTCAGACCTTAAGAATTCCTGAAATACTGTTTGCAACAAAGGTTTGGAATCTGGAAGTTTCATTTTTGATATACTTCAGCACAGAAGTACTATCAGTACAAAACACTGAGTCCTGAAGCTGCATGTGCAACTCCTTCCTCCACATTGTGTCCATAAGGCTTGCCATACGAGGGATGGAAACTGACTTCAATGGAGCTACCCTAGATTATCCCATGATAAAAGCACTGTGCACCAGAGAATGTGTGTTGTGCCACTGCTCCATAGTCATCTCCACTGCATCTGTAAAGCAGCAGTAACTTCCACAAAATCCAGGGGTTTCAAACATCTAACAACCTTGAAGTCTTCCAGCTAGCTTGTCCACTTATGAGCAACTGATGTTGATATAGTGTCATCCTAACCAAGCTCTTTCTTACATAGATCTTGGAGGATCTTCTTAGCAGATAACACCATTGGACTCAAGATTCCTTTTTTAAATCTTTTTATTAATTTTAAGCAAACATAAATGAAACATGAATACAGAGAGCTTGAGAGTACATAATTAAAAGGTTAAGGTATAAATACAAATAGATGATAATCCATATATAATAACCTCCCAAACTCATAGTAATTATGAAAAATGGAGTAAATAAGAAAAACCCCTCCGAAACAAAGAAAAAAAAACCTAACCAACATGGGCCATTGCATTATGTCAAATATACACCGTAGCATCAATAACTCTGCACTTCCATCCAAATAATTAAGGATAATAAAAGTAAGGTTTAGGAAAAGTCAGTTTAGCTCATATGAAAATGTTGAATAAATGGTCTGCAAGTTTCTTCAAATTTAACTGAAGGATCAAAGACAAAACTTCTAATTTTTTCTAAACTCAAACAAGAAATAGTTTGAGAAAACCACTGAAATATAGTTGGAGGATTAATTTCTTTCCAGTTCAATAGGATAGATCTTCTAGCCATTAATGTAACAAATGCAATCATCCGCCGGGCTGAGGGGGATAAACAACTATTATCCACCATTGTTAAACCGAAAATTGCAGTAATAGAATGCGGTTGCAATTTGATATTCAGAACTGTTGAAATAGTACCGAAAATATCTTTCCAATAATTTTGCAAGCAAGGGCAAGACCAAAACATGTGGGTCAATGAAGCGACTTCAGAATGACATCTGTCACAGGTTGGATTAACATAAGAATAAAATCAAGCAAGTTTATCCTTGGACATGTGAGCTCTATGTACAACCTTAAATTGTATTAGGGCATGTTTAGCACAAATAGAAGAAGAATTGACTAATTGTAAAATTTTCTCCCACTGCTCAGACAATGAAGTTCTTTTTCCCATTCCTTCTTAATTTTTTCTGATACTCCTGGCTGTATTTTCATGATCATATTTTAAATGATGGCTACTAAACCCTTCTGGCAAGGATTCAGAGCTAAAAAAAAATTCTGTAATGTCCATTGGACATAATTTAAGAAAAGACTAACATATTATTCAAGAAATTTCTAACTTGCAAGTATCTAAAAAATGAGTTTTAGGCAAATTATATTTATTGGATAGCTGTTCAAAGGACATAAAACTGTTATCTAAAAATAGATCACGAAAACATGTTATACCTTTGTTTTCCATAATACAAAGGCTTGATCCATAAAAGAGGGCTGAAAAAAAAGTTAGATATGATAGCGCTTGATAAGATAAACTTATTCAAGCCAAAGAATTTATGAAATTGAAACCATATTCGCAATGTATGTTTAACTATAGGATTAGTTATTTGTTTATTCAATTTAGATAAAGCAAAAGGAAGTGAAGATCCTAAAACAGAAAACAATGAAAAATCTTGTACAGATTTACATTCCAAATTTACCCATTGTGGACAAAGTGTAATCAATTCTTGTGTCCAAAATATTAAATATCGAATATTAACTGCCCAATAGTAAAATCTCAGGTTTGGCAAAGCCAAACCACCTTCCTTCTTAGGCTTCTGTAAATATGTTTTACTTAATCTAGGATTTTTATTCTGCCACACATACGAGGATATTTTGGAATCAATATCAAAAAAAGATTTAGGAATAAAAATTGGTAATGCTTGGAATAAGTATAAATATTTGGGTAATACTATCATCCTAATAGCATTAATTTGACCAATCAATGACAAAGACTCAAGATTCCCGAAGGATCATACATGGAACTAATTGTGGAGAGGATCCCCCTTCTGGTGAGTGGTCTGTCTTGAATCATGGTCTTAAACGAAGTATCAGACTGAATGCACCATTGCACACCCAGTACTTTCTCCACTGAAGGTACATCTTGTTCTAAACCCTTCATTTATTTCTCTCTTTGCTCTTCTAGTATCACAGCTCACATACTATCTCTGTTGCTTATCCATTTTGTGAGTCAAAAGCCACCTTTAGCATAAATGGATACAAGGTCATGATAGAGAGACACCACTTCTTCCTCAGAGGACACTGTCACAAGGCAGTCATCAACACAGAAACAATGCAAAACCTTATCCACTGTCTTGTGGTTGAACTATTCTTCACTGCCTTCTGCATATTTCCTGAGTGAAGTTGGCACAGCTCAGTGGTGAAGTTGCTCCAGAGAGATGTATCACCATTCTAAAGTCCACCATATCTTGGCTGAGGTCACTATCAAGCCAGCAAAGAAACCTCAGCAGATCTACATTTTAGCCTGATGAAACATTGATTGGAGTCATAACCAGATTTAGAAAAGAACCAGTGGTAATCAATGGCAGATATTGAATCAGTGAGCTCGTAAGATCTGGTCCCTGTGAAAGCTGAGCATTAAGTGACATTTCCTGAAAAGTCACTCCATGGCCAAACACAACAGAAAGTTTCCCTTTTCCGGGGTGATAAACACAATGATGTGGAATATACTAGACTTGCCCATCACTGCATTCCAGATCCTCTGCTAGCATTCTATTAACATAACCTTTGGAAATGACATCCTTTATGAAGCTATATAGTCAGTGCAAAATGACCAATCCTTCTTAAGTCTCTTTCTTAGATTGAGAGCACACTGTTCTGAAATCCTCCTGTTATTTGCCATCTCTTTCTTTCTCAAAGGTAAACAAATCTGGCAGTGACCATCCACCAGTTCTGTGAAATAGGTAACCAGCTCCATGAACTTGTGATCTCTTGACAAACTAGGTCGATCATCCTGTTTGCATTCAGGGAACTCTGCTTTGAACTACCACCGCCAAAGCTCATCTAAGCTCAAAACAGATCCTATTAACTGTAGGCTCTGGCTGCGCACAGTATCTTCCATGACCATGGACTCCTTTCAGTGGTCCATTCACAGTCCAACCCAAAATTGTTCTAATTGCATAGGGTCCACTATTAACACTGAATTACTTGTAACAACTCCAAAGGGGAACTGGCCTACTGGGGGGAGCCACAGCAACCAAGTCTCTGGCACTGAGGCTCAGAACGGAAGGGGGGCAGAGGAATGTAGTAGTGATAGCAGCTTTCACAGTTAGAGGAGTAGATAGGAGTCTGTGGACACGAGAGAGACTCAGATGGTATGTTGCATCCCAGGTGCCAGGATCAGGGGCATCTCACATGTCTACGACATTCTAAAGGGGGAAGGTGAGCAGCTGGACATCTTGATACATATTGATACCAATGACTTAGGAAGGAAAAGAGGAGGTCCTAAAGAGAATTTCGAGGGCTAGGTAGAAAGCTGAAAAGCAGGACCTCCAGGGTAACAACCTCTGGATTGCTGTCTGTGCAATGTGCCAGTGAGAGCAAGAACAGGATGATTTGGAAGATGTATGGCTGAGGGACTGGTGCCAGGGCCAGGGTTTCAGATTTATGGATCATTAGGATCTCTTCTGGGGGAGGTACAACCTGTACAAAACGGACTGGCTACATCTGAACCCGAGGGTGACCAATATCCTTCTGGGCAGGTTTGCAGGAGCTCTTCAGGAGGGTTTAAACTAATTTGCCAGGGGGATGTGAACTGGAGTGATATGGCTGAGGATGGGTTGTTGGTTTACAGGCAGAGGCGAGACTGTCAGGAAAAACAGGCAGTTCGGGTAAAATTGATAGTGACAAATGCAAGACTGGAAGTGTTATATTTGAATGCACGCAGTATACTTACCTGGCAGGGGAGAGACCGTGATCATGAAGGTGGTTTTCCCAGGACGAGGCTATCCCATTGCACTTCGGGTGTGCTGACGCCTGCGATGTCCCCAAATGCGGGATACTCGACTGCAAAATTTGTGGTAGTGGGGGACTGCGTTCGCTATTTTCCCAGAGAGTTGTGGGGGTCTGGAATGCATTGCCTCAGAAGGTAGTGGAGGCCAATTCTCTGGATGCTTTCAAGAAGGAGCTAGATAGGTATCTTATGGATAGGGGAATCAAGGGATATGGGGACGAGGCAGGAACCGAGTATTGATAGTAATTGATCAGCCATGATCTCAAAATGGCGGTGCAGGCTCGAAGGGCCGAATGGTCTACTTCTGCACCTATTGTCTATTGTTTATAAAATGTACTGTGCCCTCGGTGGAGGGCGCTGATGTTTTTCTGCTGGTGGGGGGGTGTCATTGCCTTGCTGCTGCTTGTGCGTGGGGGGGGGGGAGCTGGGGGGGGGACTTTGGGGTTCTAACATTCAACTATCATTTTCATGGATGTTTGCAAAGAGAAAGACTTTCAGGATGTATATTGTATACATTTCTCTGACATTAAACATACCTATTGAAACCTATTGACGTTAGATTATCTTGTAGCGCAGTTGGAGATTGGCAGGTATGACGTTGTGGGTATCACAGTCATGGCTGAATGACTATTGTAGTTGGGAGCCTATTATCCAAGGATAGACAATCTATCAAAAGGACAGACAGCTCAGCAGAGGAGGAAGAGTGGCTTTGTTAGTAAAAAATGAAATTAAATCTTAAGAAAGAGGTGACATAGGATTGAAGACATAGAATCCTTGTGGGTAAGAAACTGCAAAGATGACCCTGATGGGAGTCATTACAGGCCTCCAAACAGTAGCCAGAATGTGGTCTACAAATTACAGCAGAAGATAGAAAAAGTTATAAAGAATGTTAAATTAGTCGTGGGGGATAGATTGGGAAAATCAAGTTGATGATGGATCCCAAGAGAAAATTTGTGGAATGCCTCTGAGATTACTCGGACCAACTTCTGTTTGAACCTTCTCAGGGAACAACTATTCTGGCATGGGTGTTGTGTAATGAACGAGACATGACTTGGGAACTCAAGGTAATGGAACCCTCAGGAAACAGTGATAATAATGTTAGAATTCATCATGCAATTTGAGAGGGAGAAGCTAAAGTTAGATGCATCAGTATTACAGTGGAGTAAAGGGAATTACAGAGGCATGAGGGAGAAACTGGCCAAAGTTGATTGGAAGGGGACACCAACAGATATGATGGCAGAGCAGCAGTGGCTGGAGTTTCTGGGGCAATTCAGAAGGCAAAGGATACATCCCAAAGAAGACGAAGTATTTTAAAGGCAGAATGATGTAGCTGTGGCAGACAAGGGAAGTCAGAGCTAACATAAAAGCTAAACAGGAGGGCATATAATAAAGCAAATATTAGCAGGAAGTTAGAGGATTGGGAATAAAGTTTTAAACCAACAGAAGACAACTAAAAAGCCATATAGGGTGAAAAGACAAAATATGAAGGCAAGTCAGCTAATATTAAACAGGATGCCAAAAGTTTCTGCAGAAAATGATGCTAGAAAAAGTAATGGGGAACAAGGAAATGGCAGACAAACTGAATACTATTTTGCATCACTTTTCACTATGGAAATGCTAGTAGTATACCAGAAGCACAAGAGTGTCAAGGAAGCAGAAGTCAGTACAATTGCTATTACTAGGGAGATGGTGTTTGGGAAACAAAGGTCTGAAGGTAGATAAGTCACCTGGACCTATACATAAAATAACATTGCTTACAACAGCTTAACTCATAGCATTTACCTGGAAACTGTAATCCCTTGCCTTTTGCTCTGTAAACACAAAACCTCTATTCTGTGCAAATGGTCATACTACTGAATGTAACTTCTATAATTTAGGGATGTTATGACCCCAGCCCCCTCCTTTGTGAGAATCGCAAGAGCCCTAGTGAAGGGGGGGTCAATGACCCAAGAGAAGAGAGAGATACGTGCAGTGTCCCTCGTTTCACGGCGAGGCAAAAGCTGGCGACTGTGGTCATTGTCTCATGGAGACACCTTTGTGAATTGGGAACTGTACTACGTGTATACCCTCAGGGCAACGTGGGTGGAGAGACGGAGAGAGATTGCATCATCCCAACCTGATTGACATCTGAGACCCCGTGAGTTCAGATAAAAGAGGGGTTGTAAAGACGGCCCCCCAGACGCACCAGAAGACACGCTAGAAATCCTGTGACAGCGTTTAATAGCGACAGCCGGTGGGGGGGGGGGGGGTTCGTGTGCGTCTTTTCCTTGCCTGGGATTGGCAACCTCACCATGGAAGAACGGCTTAGCTACAGGGGAGGCCACAAGTGAGCGGCCATTCCCCAACGAGACTCCGACTGATCGAACTCATAAAGGTTGGAAAAACCCGCCGGGTAACTGTTCCATGCAATCTCTATCTCTCTCTCTCCAACAAAGTGCACCACCACGACACCCCAAAAGACGGCAGCTGGTGGAACTGCAGTGACCGCAAGAGACTTTTAGATATACATTGGACGATATATATATTACCCCTAGACAACGACAGAGCTTATTTCTTATTGATCATTACTATACCTGCGCTTTAGATGAGTATTGACGACGTATGTTATCTGAATGTTTGTATTAACCTTACTTTTGTGCCCCTTTATAAATAAAAACGTTTAAAAATGGTACCATCAGACTTCAGCGGACCTCTCTATCTTTGCTGGTAAGTGATCTAGTTACGGGATACGTAACAGGGAGTACACACATAATACTGGTTCCATTGGACTTTACATCCCAGCGTTCTAAAACAGATAACTAAAAAGACTGTGCAGGCATTAGTAATGATCTTTCAAGAATCAATAGATTCCAGCATGGTTCTGGAGAACTGGAAAACATAGAACATAGAAAACATACAGAACAATACAGGCCCTTCGGCCCACAAAACTGTGCCGAGCATGTCCCTACCTTAGAACTACCTAGGCTATACCCATGGCGCTCTATTTTCCTAAGCTCCATGTACCTATTCAGGAGTCTTTTAATCGTTCCTGCTTCCACCAGTGCCACCGGCAGCCTATTCCATGCACTCCCCACTCTCTGTATAAAAATCTTACCCCTGACATCTCCTCCGTACCTACTTCCAAGCATCTTAAAACTATGACCTCTCACGCTAGCCATTTCAGCCCTGGGAAATAGCCTCTGACTATCCACACAATCAATGCCTATCATCATCTTGTACACCTCTATCAGGTCACCTCTCATCCTCTGTCGCTCCAAGGAGGAAAGGCCGAGTTCACTCAAACTATTTTCATAAGGCATGCTCCCCAATCCAGGCAACATCTTTGTAAATCTCCTCTGCACCCTCTCTATGGTTTCCACATCCTTCCCGTAGTGAGGCGACCAGAACTGAGCACAGTACTCCAAGTGGAGTCTGACCAGGGTCCTACATAGCTGCAACATTATCTCTCGGCGCCTAAACTCAATCCCATGATTGATGAAGGCCAATGCACCGTATGCCATCTTAACCACAGACTCAACCTGCACAGCAGCTTTGAGCGTCCTAAGAAATTGGACCCCAAGATCCCTCTGATTCTCCACACTGCCAAGAGTCTTTACCATTAATACTATATTCTGCCATCATATTTGACCTACCAAAATAAACCACTTTACACTTATCTGGGTTGAACTCCATCTGCCACTTCTCAGTCCAGTTTTGCATCCTATCAATGTCCCACTGTAACCTCTGACAACCCTCCACACTATCCACAACACCCCCAACCTTTGCGTCATCAGCAAATTTACTAACCCATCCCTTCACTTCCTCATCTGGGTCATTTATAAAAATCACAAAGAGTAGGGGTCCCAGAACAGATCCCTGAGGCACTCCACTGGTCACCAGCCTCCATGCAGAATATGACCCATCTACAACCACTCTTTAAGGAGAAGCACTGTCGATGTTTCAGGCCAAGACATCAACAGTGTTTCTCCTTATAGATGCTGCCTGGCCTGCTGTGTTCTACCAGCATTTTATGTGAGTTGCTTGAATTTCCAGCATCTGCATATTTCCTCGTGTTTACAACCACTCTTTGCCTTCTTTGGGCAAGCCAGTTCTGGATGTCCCCTTGGATCCCATACCTCCTTACTTTCTCAATAAGTCTTGCATAGGCTACCTTATCAAATGCCTTGCTAAAATCCATATACACTATATCTATGGCTCTACCTTCATCAATGTGCTTAGTCACATCCTCAAAAAATTCGAACAGGTTCAAATTTTTTGAAGAGGTTACTAGGAAAGTGGATGAGGGTAAAGCAGTGGATGTTGTCTATATGGACTTCAGTAAGGCCTTTGACAAGGTTCCACATGGAAGGTTAGTTAGGAAGGTTCAATCATTAGGTATTAATACTGAAATAGTAAAATGGATTCAACAGTGGCTGGATGGGAGATACCAAAGAGTAGTGGTGGATAACTGTTTGTCAGGTTGGAGACTGGTGACTAGTGGTGTGCCTCAGGAATCTGTACTGGGTTCAATGTTGTTTGTCATATACATTAATGATCTGGATGATGGGGTGGTAAATTGGATTAGTAAGATGCAGATGATACTAAGATAGGTGGCATTGTGGATAATGAAGTAGGTTTTCAAAGTTTTCAGAGAGATTTAGGCCAGTTAGAAGAGTGGGCTGAAAGATGGCAGATGGAGTTTAATGCTGATAAGAGTAAGGTGCTACATTTTGGTGGGACTAATCAAAATAGGACATACATGGTAAATGGTAGGGCATTGAGGAATGCAGTAGAACAGAGTGATCTAGGAATAATGGTGCATTGTTCCCCGAAGGTGGAATCTCATGTGGATAGGGCGGTGAAGAAAGCTTTTGGTATGCTGGCCTTTATAAATCAGAGCATTGAGTATAGGAGTTGGGATGTAATGTTAAAATTGTTACAAGGCATTGGTGAGGCCAAATTTGGAGTATTGTGTACAGTTCTGGTCACCAAATTATAGGAAAGATGTCAACAAAATAGAGTGAGTACAGAGGAGATTTACTAGAATGTTACCTGGGTTTCAGCACCTAAGTTACAGAGAAAGGTTGATTAAGTTAGGTCTTTATTCTTTGGAGCGTTGAGGGTATGAGGGGGATAGATAGAGTTGATGTGGATAGGCTTTTTCCATTGAGAGTGGGGGAGATTCAAACAAGAGGACATGAGTTGAGAGTTAAGGGGCAAAAGTTTGGGGGTAACACGAGGGGGAACTTCTTTACTCAGAGAGTGGTAGCTGTGTGGAACAAGCTTCCAGTAGAAGTGGTAGAAGCAGGTTCAATATTGTCATTTAAAAAAAATTTGGTTAGATATATGGACAGGAAAGGAATGGAGGGTTATGGGCTGAGTGCAGGTCGGTGGGACTAAGTGAGAATAAGCATTCAGCAAGGACTAGCAGGACCGAGATGGCCTACTTCTGTGCTGTAATTCTTATATGGTTATATAAGTCATGACCTGCCTTTGACAAAGCCATGCTGACTATTCTTAATCATATTATGCCTCTCCAAATATTCATAAATCCTGCCTCTCAGGATCTTCTCCATCAACTTACCAGCCACTGAAGTAAGACACACTGGCCTATAATTTCCTGGCTATCCCTACTCCCTTTCTTGAATAAGGGAACAACATCCGCAACCCTCCAATCCTCCGGAACCTCTCCCATCCTCATTGATGATGCAAAGATCATCACCAGAGGCTCAGCAATCTCCTCCCTCACTTCCCACAATAGCCTGGGGTACACCCCATCTGGTCCCGGTAACTTATCCAACTTGATGCTTTCCAAAAGCTCCAGCACATCCTCTTCCTTAATATCTACATTCTGAGGCTTTTCGGTCCACTGCAAGTCACCCTTACAATCACTAAGATCCCTTTCCGTAGTGAATACTGAAGCAAAGTATTCATTAAGTACCTCTGCTATTTCCTCCGGTTCCATACACACTTTTCTACTGTCGCACTTGATTGGTCCTATTCTCTCACGTCTTATCCTCTTGCTCTTCACATACTTGTAGAATGCCTTGGTGTTTTCCTTAATCCTCTCTGCCAGTGCCTTCTCATGGCGCCTTCTGGCTCTCCTAATTTCATTCTTAAGCTCCTTCCTGCTAGCCTTATAATTTTCTAGATTCCTATCATTACCTACTTTTTTGAACCTTTCATAAGCTCTCCTTTTCTTCTTGACTAGATTTACAACAGCCTTTGTACACCACGGATCTTGTACCCTACCATCCTTTCCATGTCTCATTGGAACTTACCTACACTGAACCTCTTGCAAATATCCCCTGAACGTTTGCCACATTTCTTCCGTACGTTTCCCTGAGAACGTCTGTTCCTGATTTATGCTTCCAAGTTCCTGCCTGATAGCCTCATATTTCTCCTTACTCGAATTAAACATTTGCCTAATTTGTCTGTTCCTATCCCTCTCCAGTGTTATGGTAAAAGAGATAGAATTGTGATCACTATCTCCAAAATGCTCTCCCTCTAAGAGACCTGATACCTGACCAGGTTCATTTCCCAATACCAGATCAAGTACAGCCTCTCCTCTTGTAGACTTATCTACATATTGTGTCAAGAAGCCTTTCTGAACACACCTAACAAACTCTACCCCATCTAAACCCCTCACTCTAGGGAGATGCCAATTAATATTTGGGAAATCAAATTCTCCCACCACAACAACCCTGTTATTATTACTCCTTTCCAGAATCTGTCTCCCTATCTGCTCCTCAATGTCCCTGTTACTATTGGGTGGTCCTTAAAAAACAGCAGAAGAGTTATTGACCCCTTTCCTATTCCTAACTTCCACCCACAGAGACTCTGTAAACAACCCCTCCATGACTTACTCATTTTCTGCAGCTGTGACTACCTCTGATCAACAGTGCCACGCTCCCACCTCTTTTGCCTCCCTTTTCTACCCTTCCTAAAACATCTAAAGCCTGGCACTTGAAGTAGCCATTCCTGCACCATCCAAGTCTCTGTAATGGCCACAACATCATAGTTCCAAGTGCTGATTCATATTCTAAGCTCATCTGCTTTATTCATGATACTCCTCGCAATAAAATAGACACATCTCAAACCATTGGACTGAGCACATCCCTTCTCCATCACCTGCCTATCCTCCCTTTCCACTGTCTCCAAGCTTTCTCTATTTGTGGGCCAACCTCCCTTTCATCCGTGTTAGGGTACTGGAGATGCAACTCAATGACCTTCGTCTGGTCAGGAAGAGTGAGGAGGTGATAGAGAGGAGTTACAGGCAGGTGGTCACTCCGGGGCCACGGGGGACAGAGAAATGGGTCACAGTCAGGAGAGGGAAGGGGAAGAGACAGGTACTAGAGAGTACCCCCGTGGCTGAACCCCTTGACAATAAGTTCTTGTCAACAGTACTGTTTGAGTACTGTTGGGGGGGACAGCCTACCCGGGGGAAGTGACAGTGGCTGTGCCTAAGATGATGAGAGGCATTGATCGTGTGGATAGTCAGAGGCTTTTTCCCTGGGCTGAAATGGCTAACATGAGAGGGCACAGTTTTACGGTCCTTGGAAGCAAGTACAGAGGAGATTTCAGGGGTAAGTTTTCTACACAGAGAGTGGTGAGTGCATGGAATGGACTGCCAGCTAGAGGGGTATGGGTAGCCCTAGGTAATTTCTAAAGTATGTACATGTTCAGCACAGCATTGTGGGCCGAAGGGCCTGTATTGTGCTGTAGGTTTTCTATGTTTTCAGTTCAGTTCCCACCCCCCAGTAATTCTAGTTTAAATTCTCCCCAATACCCTTAGCAATCCTTCATGTAATTCCACTCTTCAAGGAGGGAAGGAGGCAGAAAAAAGAAAATTAAAGGCCGATCAGCCTGATCTCAGTGCTTTGGAAGATGTTGAAGTAAGTTGTTAAGGATGTGGTTTTGGGATACTTGGAGATACAAATAGGCCAAAGTCAGCATGATTTCCTTAAAGAAAAATCTTACCTGACAATCTGTTGGAATTCTTCAAAGACAGAGGAGAATTGGTGGACGTTGAGTACTCTGATTTTCAGAAGGACTTTGACAAGGTGCCACACGTGAGGCTGCTAAACAACATAAGAGCCCAGGGTATCACAGGAAAGATACTAGCATGGATGGAGCATTGGCTGATCAGCAGGAGTGGGAATAAAGGGAACCTTTTCAGATTGGCCGCCAGTGATTAGTGGTGTTCTACAGGGGTCTGTGTTGGGACTGGTTCTTTTCACATTCCATATTAATGATTTGGATTTTGGAAGTGATGGCTTTGTGACCAAGTTTGTGGGCAATGCAAAAATAGACAGAGGGGCAGGTAGTGATGAAGAAGCAGAGAGGTTGCAGGACTTAGATGAATCAGGAGAATTGGCAAAGAGGTGGCAAATGAAACACAGTGTGAGGAAGGATAGGGTCATGTACTTTGGTAGAAGGAATAAAAGCACAGGCTGTTTTCTAAATGGGGAAAAAAGTTGAAAAAAATCCAAGGTGCAAAGGGATTTGGGAGTCGTTGTGCAGGATTCCCTAAAGGTTAATTTGCAGGTTGAATCTGATGAGGAAGCAAGGATGTAATGCTGTGACTGTATAAGTCACTGGTGAAACCTCTCTTGGGAGTATTGTAAGCAGTTTGGGGCTCCTTATTTAAGAAAGGGTTCAGATGAGGTTCAGGAGAATGATTCTGGGAATGAAAGGGCTATCATATGAGCAGTGATTGAAGGCTCTGGGCTACACTCCCTAGAATTTAGAAGAATGGGAGGGGGGAGAATCTCATTGAAAGGCCTAGATAGTGGATGTGGAGGTGATATTTCTTTTGGTGGGGGGAGTCTAGGAACAAAGGGCACAGCCTCAAAGTAGAGGGACGACTATTTAGAATGTAGATGAGGAGTAATTTCTTTAACCAGAGGGTGGTGAATCTGTGGATTTTGTTGCTACAGGCAGTAGGGGAGGCTAAGTCACTGGGTGCAGTTAAAGCAGAGGTTGATAGGTTCTTGAATAGTCAGGGCATGAAAGGATATGGGGAGAAGGCAATAAAGTGAGGAAATGTGGGAGGACATGATTGTTTTGTATACATATATGCACAGTCAAATACAATGTACAATCAGATCAATGTATATTGACAAATCTGATGGCCTGGTGAAAGAAGCTGTCCTGATGGTCCTGGCCTTAAATGTTGTGGTACCATTTGCTAGATGGCAGCAGCTGAAACAGTTTGTGGTTGGGGTGGCTGGAGTCCCTGATGATCCTCCAGGAACTTTTTATGCACCTGCTGCTGTAGATGTCCTGAATAGAGGAAAGTTCACATCCATAGATCTACTGGACTGTCTGCACCACTCTATGTAGTACCTTGCAATTGAGGGTAGTACAGTTCCCATACCAGGCGGTGACACGGCCAGTCAGGATGCTCTTGATGGTGCCCCTGCAGAAATTCCCAAGGATATGGGGACTCATGTTGAACTTCTTCAGCCATCTGAGGTGAAAGAGGTGCTGTTGTACTTTTATCACCACACAGCCGGTACGTACAGTCCAGGTGAGATCCTCGGTGATGTGTATACCAAGAAACTTGGAACTACTCACCCTCTCAACTACAGTCCCATTGGCATCAATAGGGGTTAGCCTGTCTCTGTTCATCCTGTAATCCATGATCAACTCCTTCATTTTTTCAAAATTGAGGGAGAGGTTGTTTTCTTGGTTGTTTTCTTGGTGTTGACTTCTCCTTTGTAGGCTGTCTCATCATTGTTGGAATGAGGACTATCAATGTCATGTCATCCACAAGTTTGATCAGCTGATTGGAGCCGTACGTGGCCACACAGTCATGGGTATATAGGGAGTAGAGGAGAGGGCTCAGGACACAGCCCTGGGGAGGCTCCTGTGTTGAGGATCAGAGGGGCATAAGTGAGAAAGCCCATCCTTCCCATCTGCTGGCAATCCGACAGGAAGTCCAGGATCCAGCTGCACAAGGGGGAGTGCAGGCCAAGGTCTCTGAGCTTCTTGTCAAGCCTGGGGGGGGGGGGGGGGGGAGGCGTGTAGTGCTGAATGCTGAGCTGTAGTCGAAGAACAGCATTCTAACACAAGCATCTTTCTTCAGGTGAGTGAGGATTGTGGCTATGGCACTCCGTTGATCAGTTGTGTTGGTAGTCGAATTGTAGGGGGGCCAGTGTGGGTGGTAACGTGCTGCAGAAGTAGCCCTTGACCAGTCTCTCAAAGCATTTGCTTATGATTGAGGTGAAAGCTACAGAACGCCAATCGTTCAGACATGTTACTTCAGTTTTCTTTGCTATAGGGACAATGGTGGATGTTTTGAAGCAAGAGGGCACTTCAAACTGGGAGAGGGAGAGATTAAAAATGTCTGCAAACATACCAGCCAGCTGTGCCATGCACACTTTAAGTACTCACCCTGGGATACCGCTCGAACCCGCTGCCTTGCGGCTATTGACGCGTTGGAATGACCTATGCACTTCGGCCACAGAGATGACCAAGGTGCTGTTGTGTTAGCAGCTCTCATCAGGGGTTCAGTGTTAACCACTTCGAAATGAGCATAAAAAATATTTAGCTCATCCAGGAGAGAGGCAATGATGTTGGCTGCACCACTGTGTTTCCCCTTGAAGTCTAAAATGGTGTGCAGACCTTGCCATATGCTGTGTGTGTCATTGACGCAGAGTTGTGTCTGAATTTTGTCCCTGTATTAATGTTTTGCTGTCTTGATGGCTCCTCATAAATCGTAGTGACATTTCTTGAGCTCGTTGGTTTTCAGTGGCGACAGCTTTGTCTTGCCCAGTGAGACATGCACGGAACTATCAATCCAAGGTTTCCGCTTTGGGTAGACCTGGACCAATTATTGGGAACAACGTTCTCAATGCACTTCTGGATGAAGCCTGTGACCACTTCCATGTACCTGGAGACATCCTCAGCTCAGAACACATCTCAGCTGATGTCATCAAAGCATTCCCGTAATCTGATTGGTCAGACCACTACGGCTTCGGCCTATACATGGGCAGAAGCAAGTTGGAGGAGTGATCAGACTTCCCAAATGTCAGAGGAGCACTTTGTAGATGTTGCGTTAGGGAGAGTAGCAGTGGTTGAGTACGCTTCCTCCCCGTGTGTTCACCTGGATGTGTTGGCAGAACTTCGGATAAGCTTTAGACAGCGATGCTTGATTAAATTCTCTGGTGATGATGAAAGCAGCCTCCGGGTGTGTAGTTTCCTGGAGGCAAATGGTCTTGTATAGTTCAAGAGCCAGGTCTGTATTGGCCTGTGGCAGAATATACACAGGCTGTGATAATGACAGCCATGAATTTTCTAGGTAGCCAGAATGGCCAACATAACAGCATAAGATACTCCAGATCCAGGAAGCAGAAGGATTTGAGGGTGTGCACGTTAAATGTGGGTCGCATCAAGCATTGTTGACCATGAAACATACCCCTTCCCTTTCCTTTTCCCAGATGGGTCTTTAGACCTGTCTGCTTTGAACACTGAGAGCCCAGTAGGATTGATGGTTTGGCCCAGCATCTCCTTCAATAACCAGGTCTCAGTGAAGGATAAGACGTTGCAGTCCTTTGTTTCCGCTGCTAGGAGATTCTGGCTGTCAGCCAACACAGCTTGTTGTCCAGGGACTGTACATTAGCCAGGAGAGCAGTGACCGATTAGCACATTGTCTCAACCCAAGAGTCCTGCTGGTTCTTCTTCCTTGCCTCCAACACTACCACGGAAGTGGCGACGTTGTAATGAATAAACCTCCCATGCTTTGTAAGAGCAGGGGGTCCCTGTGGAAGAAAGCCAGCTTGTTGTAAATGAATGCTGTCTTTCAGATGTTCAGTAGAGACAGGCAATTGTACCTGATGTGACTTTCAGCTTCTTGTAGGAGAAGTGCTGAAAAAATAGAGAAATAAGCAGAGAACAACAATGGCGATTTGGAACATATTACACAGCTGCTGTACCCAGTGCCATCTTCCGGGAATATGCACTTATAAGGCACTTCCTTTTAACTTTCATAAGATCATGAATTAATGGTATTAAACCTTTAATTTTGTTCACATTTGTTTCATACTTTTAAAATTAGATTAGCCTTAGCTCTAGCTTTAATTTGTGCTTTACAAGCCCCAACTGCGGGGTTGTAGGCACCAATTGCACACTTTGATACCATAAGACATAGGAGATGTAAGCCATTTGGCCCATCGAGTATGCACCACCTTTCAGTCATGGGCTGATTTGATTCTTCCAGTCATACCCACTCCCCTGTCTTCTCCCCATACCCTTTGATGTCTTGGCTAATCAGGAACCTATCCATTTCTGCCTTAAATGCACCCAATAACTTGGCCTCCACAGCCACTCGTGGCAACTAATTCCAGATTTACCACCCTCTGACTAAAGTAATTTCTCCACATCTCTGTTCCAAATGGATGTCCTTCAATCCTGAAGTTGTGTCCTCTTGTCCAAGAATCCCCATGGGAAATAACTTTGCCACATCTAATCTGTTCAGGTCTTTTAAAATTTGGAATATTTCTATGAGATCCCACCCCGCCCCCCCATTCTCCTGAACTCCAGAGAATACAGTCCAAGAGCTGCCAGATGGTCCTCATACGGTAACCCTTTCATTCCTGGAATCATTCTCTGAACCCTCTCCAATGTCTGTATATCCTTTCTAAAATAAGGAACCCAAAACTGCATACTGTTACGAACCCCGTAACTGGGTCACTTACCAGCAAAGATAGAGAGGTCCGTTGAAGTCTGATGGTACTATTTTTAACAGTATTTATTAGTAAAAATACACAAAAATACTATCAATGCAAACATACAGATAATATACGTCGTCAATACTAAATCTAAAAGTGCGGGTATAATAATAATAAGAAATAAGCTCTATCGTTGTCTAGGGGGATAATGTATTGTCGGATGGAAATATAAAAGTCACTCAGTTCATTCAGGCTGCAGCCTTTGGTTGAAGTCAAGAGAGAGATTTTTAGAAACTTGCCAGCTTTTCCTTTTAATGATTCCGAGTTCCGTTGGTGTGGCCTCTTCTTTAGCCAAAGCCGTTCTTCTGTGGCAAGCCGCCAATTCCCAGGCAAGGGAAAAGGACGCACGCAAGCCCCACTGGCTGTCGCTATTAAACGCTGTCACGGGATTTCTAGAGTTTCTCCTGGTGTGTCTAAAGGGGTTGTTCCCCAGACCCTCTTTTATCCTTACTCACGGGGTCTCAGATGTCAATCAGGTTGGGATGATGCAATCCCTCAACCAGCCCCCTCTGGTCATCCCGAGGGCTTCAATGAATAGTACAGTACTCAATACACAATTCCGTCTCCAAGAGACAATAGCCGTTATCAGTGGTTCCGTCTTGCTGAGGCCAGGACACATTCCAAACCCTGTGTATTCTGGAAGTCTCTCTCTCATTTCCTGGGTCCCAGACCCGAATTAATAGCGATCTTGAGATTCTCAAAAAGGAGGGGGCTACTTTGTACCCTTCGGCCCCTCAGAGTTGTGGCACATTTGTAACACCCCCTTCCTTCAAAGCCTTTTTACCACTGGTAAAAATGAATTAATACAGAGTCTTCCAGGATTTTAGAATCTAACACAATACAAAAGAGTTTTTTTTCCACTACAGAGTAATACAGTTATACATTCCATTCAGCATCTAAACAGATAGCAATTACATTGTCACTTCCTTTAATATCTTAACATCTTGTACCTTACTAAAGTCTTGTAGCATCAGACTTCAATTTAATAACCACCTATTTTCATTCCTTTCCTTCAGCAAACAAAAACTAAAGAGTTGTGATCTTAGCTTACGTGTATACTACAAAAGTTCATGCAAATACTAATCTTTATGTTACTTTCAAACTTAACAGTCAATCTTCCATGGGGGTTGTCTTTATTATTCACATGCTTTGTTGAAATCCCTTAAACCCGGATCCTGTTAGTTAAAATGGCATCCCATCAACCCTCGCCCCTTTTCCAGTTAACTCTCACGTGGTGAGCTTGTGTACCAGTGTGGAATAGGCGTTCGCCTGCACCTTTCATTGGAGTTATTTTATCAACAATGTGTTCCAAACTTAGACCATTTTCTGAATTTCCACACAATTCTTTAAGTTTAAGCAAGTTGCTAGTTTTCTCTTCAGGACCCTTCATGCTATTAATTCTCAATTTAAGATCTGCAAGCGATCCCTCTTTGTTCAAACAGCATTTCGAATTCTGCTTTTTCACACCACACTCTTGAATAACAATAGCGTGTGGGGCACCTTTACATTCCAACTCAACCTGTAATTGATTCGCAGGCAACGTGTTACCAAGCCATTGTCTCTGTAGCCTGGTTGCTGCTTCTGACATCAATCCAGACTTTAAAATTTCTTCATTCAATTTAGGAACTACACTTTTCCCTTTTCCTTCAATAATAAGATTCACATCACCACCTTTTATCTCCTCACTAACTTTTAACACACCTTCGAACACAAACAACTGGGAATTCTCACTTCCCACTATTACCAAGGTTAACCCTTCCTTCACTAAACCAAGTCCATCTGACCCACAAGGACTGCATTCCTTTTCAACTGAATCAAATACCTCAGACTTTTTCTGAGCTCCATTACTAGGTTCAGTACTACGTGCATCCACATCTTGAACACACTCAAACGGGACATTTGCCTCTTCCAGGCTTTCAATACCCGTACCTTTTTCAAATTCTAAATTCCCCTGATCCTCCCAGCTACTCTCTGGGCAACTCCCTTCCGGAGTAAACTCAACCCCGCGGCCTGAAACAACCTCATCTGCCAACCCAGCAGACTTCTTCAAGGTAATGGCATCCTTTTCATCTAGGACTGCCCTCATTTCATTATCGGGAACACCTTTAGAATTTTCAACTTTTTCGAACAGTTCTGCCAAACCAGACAGATCATCCATGTCCAACCCTGGACCTTTTAACAGCCTTATCTGTTTCTCATCTTTACTTTGTGCCTCTATAAATTTCCTCCTGGCTAAGGGCAGGACTACCTCCTCACCCTTACTCTCTTTCACTTTCCTATTCTCCATTTTACCACCCTCTAACCCCTCTTGGCACAGGGTCGGTAAAAACGTCTCGGCCAAATCGATACTGGCCGGATTTAAACTGGTCTCTTTCTCAGCTGCCTTTCTCGACATGCTGCAAGTGATCGCGCATGCGGGATAGATCTTGGAATCTAGGGGCGGGACCTCAACACTCACAGGCTGGCTCGTCAGCTTCATTGCTGACCAAACCTTACCACCGGCTAAATCGTTACCAAGAAGGACGTCCACGTCAGTTCTCGGGAATTCTGATTGCATCCCTATTTCAACTGGTCCAGATACCAGATCACAATTTATAATGATCCTACGCAAGGGCACCGCTTCTGTCCCTTTTCCTATTCCTCTCAAAGCTACCATTCCAGTCTGGCGACCAAAATCTAGTACCTTACTGCTAATCAATGTCAGTTCAGCTCCCGTGTCTCTCCAGATCCGCACTGGAACTGGTGTGTCTTCCTCTCTCACAGACACGGTTCCTTCTGAAATACATGTCTCAGACCCTTCTCGTACTCTGTCTACCTGGGGTTCTCTCGTCGATTTACTGATCACCACAGCACATCTTATAGGGACTGCTGCTTTCCATTTTCCTGTCTCCTTCCTCGGAGCAAGGCACTTAGATGCAATATGACCCACCTTTCCACAATTAAAACAAGTCAAGCCAGGACCTCTCCTGCCATCTTGCCTCTCCTCCTCAAATTTACCACTAGCTCCCAGCGGGATCTCTGCCTCAGCCGGCGGGCTTTCTCTACCATTCTCACGGTCTCTCTAGTAACTTTTATTCAAGGAAAACTTTGTCTTGTGGGTTAGGGCATATTCATCTGCGAACCTAGCAAATTCGGAGATGGACTTATTCGGCTTCTCTTTCAAATACATCCGGATATCATCCGAAACACAACCTTTAAATTCCTCAATCAGAATTAACTCCCTGAGACGCCAAAAATCTTCGTCCACTATTTCTGCTACACACCAGCGATCCAAGAGCACACCCTTCTCATAGGCAAACTCGGTATACGTCTGATTCCACCCTTTCTTTAAATTTCTGAACTTTTGTCTATACGCTTCAGGTACCAATTTGTAGGTCCGAAGAATGGCCTCCTTTACTTTCTCATAATTTTCCGACTCTTCCTCCTCCATGGACAACGCCGCATATGCCCGTTGTGCCTTCCCTTTTAACACACTTTGTAACAGCGCCACCCACTGCTCTTTGGGCCACTTCTGATTCACTGCCACCTTTTCAAAATGCAAGAAATAACTATCAACATCCGTTTCCTCGAACGGAGGTACTAACCTAAACTCCCGACTAACATTAAACCGCTCCTCTCGGTCTGACCCTTGAACTCTTCGCTCTTGCCTTAACTTCTCCATATCCAAGTCATGTTGCCTCTGTTTCTCCGCCTCCCTCTCCTTCTCGGCTCTTTCCTTTTCTTTCTCAGCTCTCTCCCCACTCTTTTTCAGCTGCTTACAGCTGTTTTAACTGAATTTCATGTTCCAACCTTAATTTCTCCAACTCTAGCTGAGCCGTCCCACTGGCTGGTACCTTTTCAGGGATATTTTCCAATACCTCAGCTGAAAACACATTCTTCACAATATAATACTGAGTTATGGTCCTCCGCACCTCCGGCTTTTTCATTGACAACCTCACCTCTACGAGCTTTAGTCCTTTCGCAATATTTATCAATTCCGACTTTGTGGCCGCCTCTAGCGCCTCCAGAGTCAGGTTTTCTATAAATTCCTCCATGTCCATCTTTGCTGGTTTCCTGTCTGGCTACCCACGCACCCAGACCCACGTTTGGACTTAAGCCCGATTCACTGGCCCTCCAATTTGGTATCAAATCTCGAGACGAGGCCCCACGTTGTTACGAACCCCGTAACTGGGTCACTTACCAGCAAAGATAGAGAGGTCCGTTGAAGTCTGATGGTACTATTTTTAACAGTATTTATTAGTAAAAATACACAAAAATACTATCAATGCAAACATACAGATAATATACGTCGTCAATACTAAATCTAAAAGTGCAGGTATAATAATAATCAATAAGAAATAAGCTCTATCGTTGTCTAGGGGATAATGTATTGTCTGATGGAAATATAAAAGTCACTCAGTTCATTCAGGCTGCAGCCTTTGGTTGGAGTCAACAGAGAGATTTTTAGAAACTTGCCAGCTTTTCCTTTTAATGATTCCGAGTTCCGTTGGTGTGGCCTCTTCTTTAGCCAAAGCCGTTCTTCTGTGGCAAGCCCGCCAATTCCCAGGCAAGGGAAAAGGATGCACGCGAGCCCCACCGGCTGTCGCTATTAAACGCTGTCACGGGATTTCTAGAGTTTCTCCTGGTGTGTCTAAAGGGGTTGTTCCCCAGACCCTCTTTTATCCTTACTCACAGGGTCTCAGATGTCAATCAGGTTGGGATGATGCAATCCCTCAACCAGCCCCCTCTGGTCATCCCGAGGGCTTCAATGAATAGTACAGTACTCAATACACAATTCCGTCTCCAAGAGACAATAGCCGTTATCAGTGGTTCCGTCTTGCTGAGGCCAGGACACATTCCAAACCCTGTGTATTCTGGACGTCTCTCTCTCATTTCCTGGGTCCCAGACCCGAATTAATAGCGATCTTGCGATTCTCAAAAAGGAGGGGGCTACTTTGTACCCTTCGGCCCCTCAGAGTTGTGGCACATTCGTAACAATACAATACTGCAAGTGTGGTCTCACCAGTGCCTTATAGAGCCTCAAGATCACATCCCTGCTCTTATATTCTATACCTCTAGAAATGAATGTCAACATTACATTTGCCTTCTTCACCTCAGACTCAACATGGACGTTAACCTTTAGGGTATCCTGCACAAGGACTCCCAAGTCCCTTTGCAACTCTGCGTTTTGAATTCTCTCCTCATCTGGCTGCCCGTTTATTTCTTCCACCAAAGTGCATGACCATACACTTTCCAACATTGTATTTCATTTGCCACTTCTTTGCCCATTCCCCTAAACTGTCTAAGTCTTTCTGCAGGCTCTCTGTTCCCTCAACACTACCTGCAACAAAACCTTAGGCAAACACTAAACAGTCCCCCATGGCTGAGCATTCAAAACTGTGCTCAAACCACAAACACACATGAATAAAAGAAAGGGTTGGAGATTATGCTACCACAAAGTGCTCGAGTTTCTGCGTGTTGTTGTCGTCAATGTTGCAATTCTAATTTTGCCAACAGGTCCGTGGCAATCCTTAACTGGTGTTGGTATAACTTTTTTTTTGTTGACAAAATGTGGCAGTTACTTGAAAACAAACCAAAACCACTGAGAGACTAAGCCAGGGTACTTGACACTGTATGATGTGCTTCCAAATTGAGAAAGGTATGTTCAACCCTTTATTATGAAACCAAAGCCAAACTATCTTGTAGCAATAAAAAAACTAATGAAACTAGATTAACAATACAGCGATTTTAGCACTCAAAGTAGTGTAACTAAGCCTTCTAATTAGCAACATAATTAAGTGTAATTAGTGGTGAATTAAATTATCATTCCAATTAGTGAAGTTAGCATCTTTAAATTATTCAATAACATTCCAATTAATGGTCAACAAGAAATATAATTCCTTCTGGCTTATTCACTAAACAATTAGCAAAGTGTGAATACATAATTCTGCTCATTTACTTCTACCATGCCCCAACCCACTTGACAGATTACCTTAATAAAACACCACAAAATACAATACAGATGGAAAATAAATACGACTCCCACAAACCCTAGAAAGCATCTATCCAGATGCATCATGCCTTGGTATGGCAATTGCTCTATCTGTAACCACAAGAAACAGCAGAATTCTGGATGCAGCTCAGCAAATCACAGAAATTGACCTCCCCCTCCTTGGATTCTCTCCAAAAAGCATGTGGTGAACTACATATACCTGTCTGGACTGCTCCTGTGGCTCCTCCCACAGACCCCTGCTGACTCCTCCCACAGACCCCTGCTGACTGCTCCTGTGACTCCTCCCACTGACCCCTGCTGACGGCTCCTGTGGCTCCTCCCACAGACCCCTCGCTGACTGCTCCTGTGGCTCCTCCCACAGACCCCTCGCTGACTGCTCCTGTGACTCCTCCCACAGACCCCTGCTGACTGCTCCTGTGGCTCCTCCCACAGACCCCTGCTGACTGCTCCTGTGGCTCCTCCCACAGACCCCTGCTGACTGCTCCTGTGGCTCCTCCCACAGACCCCTCGCTGACTGCTCCTGTGGCTCCTCCCACAGACCCCTGCTGACTGCTCCTGTGGCTCCTCCCACAGACCCCTGCTGACTGCTCCTGTGGCTCCTCCCACTGACCCCTGCTGACAGCTCCTGTGGCCCCTCCCACAGACCCCTGCTGACTGCTCCTGTGGCTCCTCCCACAGACCCCTGCTGACTCCTCCCACTGACCCCTGCTGACGGCTCCTGTGGCTCCTCCCACAGACCCCTGCTGACTGCTCCTGTGGCTCCTCCCACAGACCCCTGCTGACTGCTCCTGTGGCTCCTCCCACAGACCCCTGCTGACTGCTCCTGTGGCCCCTCCCACAGACCCCTGCTGACTGCTCCTGTGGCTCCTCCCACAGACCCCTGCTGACTGCTCCTGTGGCTCCTCCCACAGACCCCTGCTGACTGCTCCTGTGGCTCCTCCCACAGACCCCTGCTGACTGCTCCTGTGGCTCCTCCCACAGACCCCTGCTGACTGCTCCTGTGGCTCCTCCCACAGACCCCTGCTGACTGCTCCTGTGGCCCCTCCCACAGACCCCTGCTGACTGCTCCTGTGGCTCCTCCCACAGACCCCTGCTGACTGCTCCTGTGGCTCCTCCCACAGACCCCTGCTGACTCCTCCCACTGACCCCCTGCTGACAGCTCCTGTGGCTCCTCCCACAGACCCCTGCTGACTGCTCCTGTGGCTCCTCCCACAGACCCCTGCTGACTGCTCCTGTGGCTCCTCCCACAGACCCCTGCTGACTGCTCCTGTGGCTCCTCCCACAGACCCCTGCTGACTGCTCCTGTGGCTCCTCCCACAGACCCCTGCTGACTGCTCCTGTGGCTCCTCCCACAGACCCCTGCTGACTGCTCCTGTGGCTCCTCCCACAGACCCCTGCTGACTGCTCCTGTGGCTCCTCCCACAGACCCACTGCTGACTGCTCCTGTGGCTCCTCCCACAGACCCCCTGCTGACTGCTCCTGTGGCTCCTCCCACAGACCCCCTGCTGACGGCTCCTGTGGCTCCTCCCACAGACCCCTGCTGACTGCTCCTGTGGCTCCTCCCACAGACCCCCGCTGACTGCTCCTGTGGCTCCTCCCACAGACCCCTGCTGACTGCTCCTGTGGCTCCTCCCACAGACCCCTGCTGACTGCTCCTGTGGCTCCTCCCACAGACCCCTGCTGACTGCTCCTGTGGCCCCTCCCACAGACCCCTGCTGACTGCTCCTGTGGCTCCTCCCACAGACCCCTGCTGACTGCTCCTGTGACTCCTCCCACAGACCCCTGCTGACTGCTCCTGTGGCTCCTCCCACAGACCCCTGTATAAAGGCGATTGAGGCCTGAGCCCGGCCTCATTCTCCAGGATGTAGTGTTGTTCATTCTTCCAGTCAATAAAAGCCGATATCTCGCTTCTTACGTCTCAGAGTGAGTTATTGATGGTGCATCAAAGCAGCCAGCATAACCAACAATATTCCCCCCACTACCAAATATAAAGATACAAAAGCTTGAAAGCACGTAGCTACAGGCTCAAGGACAGCTTCAATCCCCATCATACTGAGCAGTCCCCAAGGCTGAGATTGACTGTTGACCTCAATCTACCTCATTATGTCCTTGCACCTTGCTCATAACTGCACTTTCTATGTAAATGTAACACTATTTTCTCTTGTACTACCTCAATGTACTGTTGTAATGAATTGATCTGTATGAACAGTACCTCAGTAAATGTGAGAGTAACAAACCAACTTACCTATGGACAAACAGTTCTGAGGGACTGAAGTTGTTTCCCTTGGCCAGAGAGCCTAGAACTAAGGATCAGATTCAAGAAATCGCATGCACCACTTGAGCTGGCAGCTCATTCCACACTCATAACCCTGAGTGAAGTTTCCCCTCATCTTCCCCTTAAATTTCTGTCCTTTCACTCTTAACCCATGACCGCTGGTTGTAGTCCCACCCAACCTCAGTGGAAAAAGCCTGCTTGCATTTACCCTTTCTATACCTCTCATAATTTTGTATACCTCTATCAAATGTCCTGTCAATCTTCTACATTCTAAAGAATACAGTCCTAATCTACTCAATTTTTCCTTATAACTCAGGTCCTCCAGACCCGGCAACATCCTTGTGAATTTTCTCTGTACTCTTTCAACCTTGGTCACCTACCTACTGGAAAGATGTAAGCAAATGTTCCAAATCAGGCCTCACCAGCATCTTATACAACTTCAACATAGCATCCCATCTCCTGTACTCAATACATTGATTTATGTAGGCCAATGTGCCAGAAGCTTTCTTTATGACCCTATCTACCTGTGACAGCACTTTTACCAAATTATGTACCTGTATTCCCAGATACCTTTGTTCTACCACACTCCTCAGTGCCCTACCATTCACTGTAAAACCTACCCTGGTTGGTGATGCACCATCAATAATTCACTCTGAGACGTAAGAAGCGAGATATCGGCTTTTATTGACTGGAAGAATGAACAACACTACATCCTGGAGAATGAGGCCGGGCTCAGGCCTCAATCACCTTTATATAGGGGTCTGTGGGAGGAGCCACAGGAGCAGTCCAGACAGGTATATGTAGTTCACCACAGTTGGTCCTACCAAAATGCAAAACCTCACTTGTCTGCATTAAATTCTATTTTGATAAAGGATGCACACTTTATCATTTGCCCAAGAAACAAATTTACATAATGGTTAAAAGACCGAGTTTACAAACAGATTGCTTTTTCTTTAAACAAAAGGCAATTTCACCAGCTTTAAGGTTGTTTTGTCTCACCATTGCAGAAGTAACAATGATTCGTACTTCTAAATTGTAACAGAAAAAAATACAGCCAGTGACATCACTGCTTCAAAATGTGGATTTAATAACAGATAAAACATTGAATGAACACCTATTCTGTCCTTGGACTTTGCCATCTAGATTTCCAGAAGTTTCAGTTAATCTTAAAAATAAGTGGGGTAATGTTTTTGTAATACATATTCATTCCAGTAAATAATACTCAATGTTTCATAAGATGGAACACATGTATTGTTGAAATAGTGAAATATGCTTGTGAAATAGTGATTAACCTTTAATCAAGGGTCATTCCCTCAGTTAGTTCTTCTGAGCCTGGGGGAGGGGGCTGGAGTTAGGGCAGTAACTGGAAATAACTTATTTACTTTCAGTAACTACCTAATTTGCTTCATTATATTACAAAATCAAGGACCAAGAGATGGGAAGTCTTTTTAGGGGAAGCTGAAAATTACAAAGGAACTGGGCAATACAGCAAGCCATTGAAGACCTGCTTAAATAAACAGAATTGCTTTTCACTTTTCACTCCATTTCTCACACAGTTATCAAAATGGATAACATGGACAGTATGCAGGAGACGCTTCAATAATAAAAGACTGAAATGGCAAATGCTTCTGGGATGATCGTCTCTGGCAGTCAAGTTAGTCAATCACAGTTGGATATATATGTGAGTCTCTTCTCGGCAGCTCATGGAGTAAGACGCGTGTTGGCTCTGCTCCTCCCTTTAGCAACTTACTTTCCACTGCTAGTTTTGTTTAAACTTTGAAGATTTATTACTTTTAGTGAAGGATTTATGATTTAATTACGATGGCTGGAACCCGAACTGGAATCAAATTAAGAGGTGACAAAATTGTTTCTGAAACTGAACAAACAAAGGAGGCAGAGGACGTCTCTACTTCAGAAAGAATGTTTTCTTTGATGCAAGATATTAACACCAAAATCGGAATGGTGGACACTAAAACTGACCAACGCTAATGAAAAGCTTGAATAAACTGTTTCTTTAGGACTTGTAAGAGTTTAACACCATTTGTAACATATTATTTGGTTGAATCTATCTTTTTTGAATATATGATCAATTTTTATTAAATGATTTTAAGATGGCCACTGTTAACTACGTTTCAACCTCTGTTAGACATAATATCAAAATATTTGGAATTTGTTTATTTCTTTATGTATCTGTTGTTATGTCTTTAGTCAGTGGTATTAGAGTATAACTTAAAAAAAAAGTCTGCCTATTAGAGACAAAGGGTTTAGGGTGTTTAGTTTAGCAAGCTGTCCGCCTATTGGATGGTATTTTTCGGGCTTTGGGGGGAGAGGGGTGGGGCTATTTGTTTAGGCTTTTTCGACTGGGCAGTCCTGAGAAGTTTACCTGTCATTCAGGTTGTTTTTTCTTTTTGATCGAATCCATAATTTGTTCTTCCCTGTGGGTTTGGTCTGTGTCGGTGCACCAACTTATTTTATAAAACTTTAAATTAAAGCCTTATTATGGATGTTAATAAAATTAATATAATTTCTTTCTTGGAACAGAATGGCTTGAACCAACCTATTAAGCGTAGAAAAATCTTTAAGGAATTAAAAACACTCCAAGCTTGTGGCGACCCACTTTCGGCGCAGGTGAACCGGCTCACAAATAGCCAGCACGTGGGGGGAGGCTTTGGTAATGCACCTCTGACATCATTTCCGCCCGGAGAGGGCGGGCGCTAGGGATTAAATGCCAGCACAGCGAAGTTTGAATAAACTAGTCTCGAAACGACTTACCGACTGCGTGTCGTTATTTCAGCACTGTGTGTAGCACATCGCTACATTGGTGACCCCGACGGTCCAAATGGGATTTGGACCAAAGATGACCGACTCTTCATCTGTTCACACAGTTTTGCTAGAACTGCCGACTTTCTGGACGCTGCGACCACGCGTGTGGTTTAGCCAAGCAGAAGCCCAGTTCCAGATTCGGCAGATATCTTCTGATTCCACACGTTACTACCACGTGGTGAGCGCCCTTGACCAGGAGACGGCCACCCAGGTTGCGGATTTCATACAGTCGCCCCCGGAAGAAGGCAAATATGAAGCATTCAAAGCGCTGCTCATTGGGACCTTTGGCCTCTCACGGCGTGAGCAGGGTGCCCACCTGCTTCACCTGGACGGTTTGGGAGACAGACTGCCGTCAGCATTGATGAATGAGATGCTGGCCCTGCCTCATGTTCGAGCAAGCATTCCTAGAGCAACTGCCCGAGGACATACATCTGCTGCTGGCCGACGCAGATTTCAGTGACCCCCGGAAGGTGGTGGCCCGGGCAGACGTGCTGTGGAAAGCCAAGAGGGAAAGCATGGCGTCCGTTGGTCAGATTACCAGGCCATGCGTTCAACAGCGGACCAAACCAGGCCCGGCAGGGGGGCGCACACAACACAGAGGCAGGAGTGAGGAGGACAGTGAACAGTGGTGTTTCTACCACCAGCGGTGGGGCACAGAAGCCCGCCATTGTCACTCACCCTGCAAGGGCCAGGGCCAGGGCCAGCTGCCGCTAATGACTATGGTGACTGGCCACCAAGACAGCCTCTTATACGTCTGGGACAAACAGTCAGGACGCCGCTTCTTGGTCGACACCGGAGCGGAAATCAGCGTCTCGCCCCCAACAGGGTACGACACCCGCAACAGGAAGCCAGGACCCACCCTGAGGGCCACAAACGGCAGCACGATATGGACCTACAGCACCCGCACAGTGCAGCTGCAGTTCGGCGCCAGCTGGTTCACGTGGGACTTCACACTGGCCGTGGTGGCCCAACCACTCCTGGGGATGGACTTCTTGCGAGCTCACAGCCTGCTGGTCGACTTGCAAGGGAAAAGACTGGTACATGTCGAGACTTTCCAGACGTTCTCCCTGGGTGAAGCCAAGTTGCCAGCCCCACACCTGAACTCCATCACGCTGTTGGACAATGAATTCACCAGAATCCTGACGGACTTTCCATCGATTCTGGCACCGTAGTTCATGGCAGCCATGCCCAGACACGGGGTACAGCACCACATCCCGACCCAGGGACCACCCCTCCACACCCGCGCACAAAGGCTCCCCTTGGAAAAGCTGCGCCTGACGGAGGAGTTCAAGAGGATGGAGGAATTGGGGATCGTACGGAGGTCTGACAGCCCATGGGCCTCCCCACTGCACATGGTGCCCAAAGCAGCCGGGGGTTGGAGATCATGCGGTGACTACCGCAGACTGAACGAGGCTACAACTCCAGACCGCTACCCTGTGCCGCACAAACAGGACTTTACAGCAAACCTGCATGGGACAAGAATCTTTTCCAAAGTAGACCTTGTCTGGGGATACCATCAAATCCTGGTGCACCCTGAAGACATCCCCAAAACAGCACTCATCACCCCGTTCGGCCTGTTCGAGTTCCTCCGAATGCCGTTTGGCCTGTTCGAGTTCCTCCGAATGCTGTTCGGCCTGAAGAATGCCGCACAGACGTTCCAGCGGCTAATGGATGTGGTGGGACGCGACTTGGACTTTGTGTTCATCTATTTGGACGACATCCTTATAGCCAGCAGTAATCTTCAGGAGCATCTGTCCCACCTCTGCCAGCTCTACTCCCGCCTGAGTGATTTCGGCCTCACAATCAACCCGGCCAAATGCCAGTTCGGTCTCGATACCATCGACTTCCTGGGCCACAGGATTACCAAAGACGGGGCAACACCTCTGCCCGCCAAGATAGACGCGATCTACCACTTTGCCCAGCCCAACACGGTCAAAGGCTTGCAGGAGTTCGTTAGTATGGTGAACTTCTAACACCATTTCCTCCCCTCAAAGGGTGTATCATGTGCCCTTTGTACACCCTGATGTCGGGTAAAGGCAAGGACATTACTTGGGATGAGGAGGTCGCGGCTGCTTTCGTTGAAGCCAAGGAAGCCTTGGCAGATGCTGTGATGCTGTTGCACCCCAGAACGGACGTTCCGACTGCCCTCACAGTGGACGCATCCGACACAGCAGTCAGTGGGGTGCTGGAGCAGCTCATCGAGGGGCGCTGGCAACCCTTGGCGTTCTCCAGCAAGCACCTACGACCACCTGAATTCAAGTACAGTTCTTTCGACCGGGAGCTGTTGGCACTGTATCTGGCAATCCGGCATTTCAGGTACTTCTTAGAAGGCAGGCCGTTCACCACGTTCACGGACCACAAACCGTTGACCTTCGCGTTCACAAAGGTGTCCGATCCCTGGTTGGCTCGCCAGCAGCGACATCTGTCCTACATCTCCGAGTACACGGCGGACATCCAGCATGTCTCGGGAAAGGACAACGTCGTGGCGGACGCACTCTCCAGACCAGCTGTCCAGGCCCTGTCCCTGGGGGTGGACTATGCAGCACTGGCGGAGGCGCAGCAGGCAGACGACGAGATGCCCAGCTACAGGACCGCAGTCTCGGGTTTGCAGCTGCAGGACTTTCTTGTAGGCCCAGGTGATAGGACCCTCCTGTGCGACGTGGCTACCAGCCAACCTCGCCCCATCGTCCCGGCAGCCTGGAGGCGGCGAGTTTTCAGCTCCATACACGGTTTGGCGCACCCATCTATCAGGACAACCGTCCGGTTGGTCTCCAGCAAGTTCGCGCGGCACGGACTTCGCAAGCAGGTCAGTGAATGGGCCAGAACGTGCGTGTAGTGCCAAACAGCCAAGGTGCAGCGGCACACTAAAGCCCTGCTGCAGCAGTTCGAACCCACCCACTGGAGGTTCAGCCACATTCATGTGGATATCGTGGGCCCCCTACCAGTGTCCCAAAGAGCGCGGTACCTCCTAACTATGGTAGACCGGTTCACGAGGTGGCCAGAGGCGGTCCCACTCACCAACACATCAGCCGATTCCTGCGCCCGAGCACTGATTGCAACCTGGGTAGCACGCTTCGGGGTACCAGCCCACATTACCTCCGACAGAGGCACCCAGTTCACCTCCAGCCTGTGGTCGGCTGTGGCCAGCCTGTTGGGAACGCAGCTGCACCACACAACTGCCTACCACCCACAGTCGAACGGACTAGTGGAACGCTTCCACCGTCACTTGAAGTCGGCTGTCATGGCCCGCCTGAGAGGGCCTAACTGGGTGGACGAGCTTCCCTGGGTCCTGCTTGGAATTCGCACAGCACCCAAAGAGGATCTGCATGCCTCGTCGGCCGAGTTGGTGTACGGCACACCCCTGGCCGTCCCAGGAGAGTTCATATCAGCCCCAAGAGGGCAAGAAGAACCCACAGCAGTCCTGGACAGACTACGCGAGAGGCTCGGCAACCTGGCCCCTGTACCGACTTCACAGCACGGACGGACCCCGACCCATGTTCCCAAAGACCTGAAGAACTGTAAGTTTGTGTTTGTACGAAGGGGCGGACACCGGGCACCGCTACAGCGGCCGTATGAGGGGCCGTTCAAAGTGATCAACAACAATGGGTCCACGTACATTCTGGACATTGGGGGGAAAGAGGAGATTTTCACGGTGGACCAACTCATGTGGACTTGGCGCAGCCGGTCAAGGTTCAGGCACCGCGGCACAGAGACAGACCTCCTAAACAGAGGCTGATCCAGACTGTGGACATTGGGGGGGTGTATCATCGATTCTGGGGGAGGGGGGTTATGTGGCGACCTACCTTCTGCGCAGGCGAACCGGCTCACAAATAGCCAGTGCACGGGGGGAGACTTTGGTAATGCACCTCTGATGTCATTTCCGCCCGGAGAGGGATTAAATGCCAGCGCCGCGAAATTTGAATAAACTAGTCTCGAAACGACTTACGTGTTGCAGAAGAATTTGCACAAGAACTCCCAAATATTCGCTAACCACAGCCAAAGATTTAAAAGTGAAATGGATTAAAGATGAAAACAGGGACAGTGAATGGAGTTGATGGATGTTTAAGGACAGAAGAATATTTAAATATATTCTTAATTATATGATACAGGGGGAGAAAGATAAAAATTGAGAAATATTAATCGAGAGTAGTGATTTTTTTCTTCTCATATATACATTTTTATGTTACGGGGAGCTGGGAGAACTTCAGATAAATTGCTACGGGATTCACGTGTGTAATCATGGCTATTGCCATGACCCACTCAATGGAGGGGGGTAATGTTGTGTTTTTTCTTTATTCACAACATTAGTAGGGGGGTATTTTGGTTTTTTTTTTCTTTATAATCTATTTTTCTTTAATCTTTCTTTCTTTGCCTGGACAATCGGGGGGAGACACATAGCAACACGGAGAATTTTAAAGAAGATTCCCCAAGGTACTACGAAAGTTGAAAAGTTAGACTAGAGTAATCCTGTTAAAAATAATGACTAATTTACTGAATTTTTAAAGTTTTAATGTTAATGGGCTTAATGGACCGGTGAAAAGAAAAAGAATTTTAACGTACATTAAGAAAATGAAAATAGATATAGCTTTTAGCTGCATTCCATTTGAAAAAAATTACTTAAATTTAAGAGATAAATACGAAATATTTCTGAAAATTTGGTGCTCTTATTTACAAAAGATAGGATTAAATATATAGGTGCTCCGAAGATAAAACTATTGTTTATTTGGGGAAAGAAATAAATATATATATTTTAAAGCTATTATGAACTCCGTGGAGCATGTGGGGATCTTCAGATATCCAGGCATTCTTTCTTCTTTCTTTCTTTTTTTTCCTCTCTCTACAGGGATATGTTAGGGGGAAGGGTTGATAATTTTTTTTTCCTTCTGTAACCATTTGAAAATTCGATTAAAAAAAAGAGACCCATATCCGTAGGGAGGATGAAAACCGTTTTTTAAAAATTTTGGAGGGGATTCATTCTTCATCAGTAACTAAAATTAGAGGAGTGTCTATTTTTATTAATTTTGAAGTCTCTTTTGTACATTTTAATACTGTCACTGATTCAATTGGAAGATACTTAATTGTTACTGGTTTATTATGTGGTCAAAAGGTGGCTTTGGTGTGTGTGTACGCACCAAATGTAGATAGCCCTGAATTTTTTAAGAGGTTATTCTCTGCACTGCCAGGTTTAAGTGAACATAAGTTGATTATGGGCAGTTGTTATGGGCAACTGTTGTCTCAATCCTTCGATTGATTGGCTCTCTATAAGGCTGCGTCCTGTATTAATTCCTTTTTACTAGAATACGGTTTGGTCGATATTTGGAAATTTCTACATCCTAAAGATAAGGATTTTTCTTTTTTTTCCACATGTACATCATAAATATTCAAGAATTGATTATTTTCTCTTGGATATGCGATTGGTGCCTTTTGTTGCTGATTGTGCGTATGACGCTATTGCGTTGTCGGATCATGCACCCACAAAACTAATAATGAAGTTTCCTGATAATATATGGAATGCATCTCAGTGGAGATTTAATGCTACACTACTGCATGATTCAACATTTGTAAGTTTTATTAAAGTGCAAATTTCTTTATTTTTTGAATTAAATACAACTGAGGGTATGTCAAATTTGGATATTTGGGATGTGATGAAATCTTTTCTTAGGGGACAGATAATCTCGTATTCAGTAGCTTTAAGAAGGAAAACTAAAGTGAAGCTTTTAGTAATTACTAACAGGATTAAATAAATAGATAAAAGTTTATTCAGTATCACCTGTTGAAGATTTATATAAGGGTGAAACTTCAAACAGCATGATCTGCTTTTGACTTTTCCCATTGAGCAGCAACTTTTGAAATCTAAAAGTCAATTTTATATACATGGAGATAAGTCAGGTAAATTGTTGGCCACTCAACTTAAAGCAACTATGGCTAGAAGACAAATTTTGAAAATACAAAGAACTGATAGATTGTTAGGAAAACCATTGTCACTTAACACAGCCGTTGCTGCATCCAGAAATGCAACTGGAAATTGTATTACGCAAGGAGGAAGCCATACATCAACTCTATGCAGAAACGCCGGCGAGTTCTCTGGGCCCGAGCTCATCTCAGATGGACTGAAAGACTGTGGAATCGTGTGCTGTGGTCAGATGAGTCCACATTTCAGCTAGTTTTTGGGAAAAAACAGGCGTCGAGTTCTCCGTGCCAAAGATTAAAACGACCATCCTGATTGTTATCAGCGAAAGGTGCAAAAGCCAGCATCTGTGATGGTATGGGGGTGCATCAGTGTCCACGGCATGGGTAAGTTGCATGTATGTGAAGGTACCATTGGCTCTGAGGCATATATTAGGACTTTAGAGAGACATATGTTGCCATCAAGGCGACGTCTCTTCCCGGGATGTCCATGCTTATTTCAGCAGGACAATGCCAGACCACATTCTGCACGGGCTACAACAGCGTGACTTTGTAGACACAGAGTGTGTGTGCTTGACTGGCCTGCTGCCAGTCCAGATCTATCTCCTATTGAAAATGTATGGCGCATCATGAAGAGGAGAATCAGACAATGGAGACCACGGACTGTTGAGCAGCTGAAGTCTTATATCAAGCAAGAATGGACAAAATTTCCAATTGCAAATCTACTACAATTAGTATCCTCAGTTCCAAAACGATTAAAAAGTGTTATTAAAAGGAAAGGTGATGTAACACAATGGTACACATGTCTCTGTCCCAACTTTTGTCGAGTGTGTTGCAGCCATCAAATTCTAAATTTGTGTATATTTACAAAATACAATTAAGTTGGTCAGTAAAACTATTGAAAATCTTTTCTTTGTACTTTTGTCAGTTAAAGGTTCATGTGAATTAACATATCACAGATTTTTGTTTTTATTGCATTTTGGAAAATATCCCAACTTTTCTGGAAATGGGGTTTGTAGAAATGCTGGGGGGGGGGGTGGTAGTAACTGAACTGAAGTGATGGAGGAAAGGGAGGTTGGCTCACAAATAAAGAAAGCTTGGAGACAGTGCAAAAGGGAGGATAGGCAGGTGATGGAGAAGGGATGTGCTCAGTCTGATGGTTGGAGGTATGTCTATTTCATTGCAAGGTGTATCATGAACAAAGTGGATGAGCTTAGAGTACAGATCAGCACTTGGAGCTATGATGTTGTGGCCATTACAGAGACTTGGATGATGCAGGGGCAGGAATGGCTACTTCAAGTGCCAGGCTTTAGATGTTTCAGAAAGGACAGGGAGGGAGGCAAAAGAGGTGGGGACGTGGCACTGCTGATCAGAGATAGTGTCAGGACTGCAGAAAAGGAAGAGGACATGGAGGGATTGTCTACAGAGTCTCTGTTGGTGGAAGTTAGGAACAGGAAGGGGTCAATAACTCAACTGAGTGTTTTTTTTAAATAGACCACCCAGTTGCAACAGGGACATCGAGGAGCAGATAGGGGGACAGATTCTGGAAAGGTGTAATAATAACAGCGTTGTTGTGGTGGAGATTTTAATTTCCCAAATATCGATTGGCATCTCCCTAGAACAAGGTGTTTGGATGGGGTGGAGTTTGTTAGGTGTGTTCAGGAAGGTTCCTTGACACAATATGTAGATAAGTCTACAAGAGGAGAGGCTGTACTTGATCTGGTATTGGGAAATGAACCTGGTCAGGCATCAGGTCTCTCAGAGGGAGAGCATTTTGCAGATCGTAATCACAATTCTATCTCCTTTACCATAGAATTGGAGTAGGATAGGAACAGACAAGTTAAGAAAGTGTTTAATTGGAGTAAGGGGAAATATGAGGCTATTAGGCAGGAACTTGGAAGCATAAGTTGGAAACAGATGTTCTCAGGGGAAAGTACGGACGAAATGTAGCAAATGTTCAGAGGATATTTGCGTGGGGTTCTGCATTGGTACGTTCCAATGCAACAGGGAAAAGGATGGTGAGTACAGGAACTGTGGTATATAAAGGCTGTTGTAAATCAGATCAAGAAGAAGAGCTTATGAAAGATTCAAAGAACTAGGTAATGAGAGTGATCTAATAGATTATAAGGCTAGCAGGAAGGAGTTTAAGAATGAAATTAGGACAGCCAGAAGGGGCCATGAGAAGGCATTGGCTGACAGGATTAAGGAAAACCCCAAGGCATTCTACACGTATGTGAAGAGCAAGAGGATAAAACGTGAAAGAATAGGACCAATCAAGTGTGACAGTGGAAGAGCGTGTATGGAACCGGAGGAGATAGCGGGGTACTTAATGAATACTTTGCTTCAGTATTCACTATGGAAAAGGATCTTAGCAATTGCAGGGATGACTTACAGCAGACTGAAAAGCTTGAGCATGTAGATATTAAGGAAGAGGATGTGCTGGAGCTTTTGGAAAGAATCAAGTTGGATGAGTCAGTGGGACTGGACAAGATGTACCTCAGGCTACTGTAGGAGGCAAGGGAGGAAATTGCTGAGCCTCTGATGGTGATCTTTTCATCATCAATAGGGACGGGAGAGGTTCCGGAGAATTGGAGGGCTGCGGATGTTGTTCGCTTATTCAAGAAAGGGAGTAGAGATAGCACAGGAAATTTTAGACCAATGAGTCTTACTTCAGAGGTTGGGAAGTTGATGGAGAAGATCCTTAGAGGCAGGATTTATGAACATTTGGAGAGGCATAATGATTAGGAGTAGTCAGCATGGCTTTGTCAAGGGCCTGTTGTACCTTATGAGCCTGATTGGATTTTTTGAGGATGTGACTAAACATATTGATGAAGGAAGAGCAGTAGATGTAGCGTACATGGATTTTAGCAAGGCATTTGATAAGGTACCCCATGTAAGGTTTATTGAGAAAGTAAGGAGGCATGAGATCCAGGGGGACCTTGCTTTGTAAACCCAGAACTGGCTTGCCCACAGAAGGCAAAGAGTGGTTGTAGATGGGTCATATTCTGCATGGAGGTCAGTGACCAGTGGTGTGCCTCAGGTATCTGTTCTGGTATCCCTACTCTTCGTGATTTTTATGAATGACCTGGATGAGGAAGTGAAGGGATGGGTTAGTAAATTTGCTGATGACACAAAGGTTGGGGGTGTTGTGGATAGTGTGGAGGGTTGTCAGTGATTACAACAGGACATTGATAGGATGCAAAACTGGGCTGAGAAGTGGCAGAGTTCAATGCAGATAAGTGTGATGTGGTTCATTTTGGTAGGTCAAACTTGATGGCAGAATATAGTATTAATGGCAAATCTCTTGGCAATGTGGAGGATCAGAGGGATCTTGGGGGTCCGAGTCCATAGGGCACTCAAATCTTCTGTGCAGGTTGACTCTATGGTTAAGAAGGCATATTGGCCTTCATCAATCATGGTATTGAATTTAAGAGGCAAGAGGTAATGATGCAACCATATAGGACCATGGTCAGATCCCATTTGGAGTACAGCGCTCAGTTCTGGTCACCTCACTATAGGAAGGACGTAGAAAACATAGAAAGGGTGCAGAGAAAATTTACAAGGATGTTGCCTGGATTGTGGAGCATGCTTTATGAAAACAGGTTGAATAAACTTGGCTTTTTCTCTTTGGAGCGATGGAGGATGAGAGGTAACCTGATAGAGGTGTACAAGATGATGAGAGGCATTGATCGTGCGGATAGTCAGAGGCTTTTTCCCAGGGCTGAAATGGCTAGCATGAGGGGGCAGTTTTAAGGTGCTTGGAAGTAGGTACAGAGATGCCAGGGGTAAGTTTGTTTGTTTTTACACAGAGTGGTGAGTGCGTGGAATAGGCTGCCAGTGACATTGGTGGAGGCGGATATGATAGGGTCTTTTAAGAGACGCTTGGATAGGTACATGGAGCTTAGAAAAATAGAGGGACATGGGTAACCTTAGAAATTTCTAAGGTAAGGACACGTTTGGCACAGCTTTGTGGTCTGAAGGGCCTGTATTGTGCTGTAGATTTTCTATGTTTCTATAAAGTTAAGATAGGTGGGACAAGGCATTAAAGATGAGATCAGGGCAATGGTGAGACACAATACAAGATCTAGGGAGCAGAATGTTGAATCCATTTAGGATGAGCTTAGGAATAGTAAAGGAAAAAAAATCACTGGTGGAGTTGTCTATTGGCCACCGAATAATAACATTACAGTGGCATAGGCAATAAACAGAAATATTTGAGACATACAAGAATGGAACAGCAGTTATCATGAGGGACTTCAAATGGCACATAGATTGGGTGAATCAAGTTGGTTGAGGCAGTCTTGAGGACTTCATCGAATGCATCCATAATGGCTTTCTTGAACAGCATGTTAGTGAATGCACAAGGGAATGCAATATCTTGGATCTGGTCCTGTGAAATGAGACAAGTAAAATTAGTGATCTTGTAGTTAGGGATTCTCTTAGAAAGAGTGACGTCAGAGTTTCTCATAGAAATGGAGGGTGCAATAATAGTGTAATATGCCGAAATAAGAGACTGCAATGGGAAGAGGGAGGATTTTGGTAACGTAGACTGGGAACACAGGCTATACGGTGAGAGACTTTCAAAGACATTTTTCATGGCGCTCAACAAAAGTATATTCCAGTTGAAAGCAAGGGCAGTAAGGGTGGGGTGAGCCAGCCTTACTGCGAGGTGGTACACTTTGGAAGGACAAACTCCAAGGCAGAGTACAAAGTAAATGGCAGGATACTTGGTAGTGTGGAGGAGCAGAGGGATCTGGGGGTACATGTCCACAGATCCCTGAAAGTTGCCTCACAGGTAGATAGGGTAATTAAGAAAGCTTATGGGGTGTTAGTTTTCATAAGTCGAGGGATAGAGTTTAGGAGACGCGATGTAATGATGCAGCTCTATAAAACTCTAGATAGGCCACACTTGGAGTACTGTGTCCAGTTCTGGTTGCCTCACTATAGGAAGGATGTGGAAGCATTGGAAAGAGTACAGAGATTTACCAGGATGCTGCCTGGTTTAGAAAGTATGGATTATGATCAGAGATTAAGGGAGCCAGGGCTTTACTCTTTGGAGAGAAGGAGGATGAGAGGAGACATGATAGAGGTGTACAAGATATTAAGAGGAATAGACAGAGTGGACAGTCAGCGCCTCTTCCCCAGGGAACCACTGCTCAGTACAAGAGGACATGGCTTTAAGGTAAGGGGAGGGAAGTTCAAGGGGGATATTAGAGGAAGGTTTTTCACTCAGAGAGTGGTTGGTGCGTGGAATGCACTGCCTGAGTCAGTGGTGGAGGCAGATACACTAGTGAAGTTTAAGAGACTACTAGACAGGTATATGGAGAAATTTAAGGTGAGGGGTTATATGGGAGGCAGGGTTTGAGGGTCGGCATAACATTGTGGGCCGAAGGGCCTGTAATGTGCTGTACTATTCTACGTTCTATGAAATAAAAGGTGGCATCAAACTAAAAGCATGCGCATACAGTCATCAAGAGTAGAGGGAAACTGGAAGATAGGGAAATCTTTAAAAAAGCAAAAAAAAAAAACACTAAGTGAGCAATAAAGAAAGGCAAGTTGGATTATGGAAATAAAGCAGCACAAAATACAAAAACAGATAGTAAAAATTTTTTATAATTATATAAAGCAGAAAAGGGTAGCTAAAGTGAATGTAGGTCCCTTGGAGGACAAGAAGGGGGAATTGATATTGGGTAATGAGGAAATGGCAGAGGCTTTGAATGACTATTTTGTGTCAGTCTTAATGGTGGAGGACATGTCTATGATGCCAAAGAGATGTTAAGGATGCGATGGGAGATGAGGACCTTGATACAATAGCTATCACTAAAGAGGTAGTGCTGAGCAAACTTGTGGGCCTGAAGATAGACAAGTCCCCTGGTCCTGATGGAATGCATCCCAGGGTACTGAAAGAAATGGCAGAGGTATAGAGGTATAGCTGAGGCTTTGGTGATAATTTACCAAAATTCTCTGGACTCTGGGCAGGTCCCAGTGGATTGGAAGATGGTAATTGTCACGCTACTGTTCAAAAAAGGATGTAGACAAAAGGCAGGTTAGTTTAAAAACCAGTTAGTAGTTGGGAAAATACTTGAGCTATCATTAAAGAAATAGCAAGGCATCTGGAAAGAAATAGATCCAGCAGGCAGATGCAGTATGGATTCAGCAAAGGCAGGTCCTGTTTGACAAACTTACTGGAGTTCTTTGAGGATTCAACCCATCATGGAAATCAATAAATATTTATATCAACATAAAGGTAATTGTATAAAATCCAGCTGTAAATGCACAAACAATCCATTTGAGGGTAGTGTATCTTCATTAGTTTTCTTCCTTCCATCTTCATGAGTTTCCCTGGATTTTGTAAAATACATATCATACATTATTCACAAAGTTGATTTACAGATTGCAGTAAACCATTGGCATACCATGTTTGATTTATACAATCTACCAAACCCTTCTTCAGCCTCCAGGGAAAGAGGGTAGTGTGCCCTGCAGGGCAGTGGAGCAGTTGGGTTGATGGTCACTTTTTGTGACTCAGCTATGAGCATCTTACCAGTTTCATTTGGCAGGAGGGCCCAAAGTTGCGGTGAGACTTTGAAGAATAAAGGTTCCACATCAGTACGGAACAACAATCCTCCACAACTTCCTATTCAAAGGTTGCCTCTGCTTCTAAGGTACTAGGGAGCAATAAAGGATGATACCCCATGCAAGGTTTATTGAGAAAGTAAGGAGGCATGGGATCCAAGGGGACATTGCTTTGTGGATCGAGAACTGGCTTGCCCACAGAAGGCAAAGAGTGGTTGTAGACTGGTCATATTTTGCATGGAGGCCGATGACCAGTAGTGTGCCTCAGGGATCTGTTCTGGGACCCCTACTCTTCGTGATTTTTATAAGTGACCTGGATGAGGAAGTGGAGGGATGGGTTAGTAAATTTGCTGATGGCACAAAGATTAGGGGTATTGTGGATAGTGTGGAGGGTTGTCAGAGATTACTGTGGGACATTGATAGGATGCAAAACTGGGCTGAGAAGTGGCAGATGGAGTTCAACCCAGGTAAGTGTGAGGTGGTTTATTTTGGTAGGTCAAATATGATGGCAGAATATAGTATTAATTGTAAGACTCTTGGCTGTGTGGAGGATCAGAGGGATTTTGGGGTCCGAATCCATAGGACACTCAAAGCTGCTACATAGGTTGACTCTGTGGTTAAGAAGGCCTTCATCAATTGTGGGATTGAGTTTAAGAGCCGAGAGTAATGTTGCAGCTACGTAGGACCCTGGTCAGACCCCAACTGGAGTACTGTGCTCAATTCTGGTTGCCTCACTATAGAAGACAGGGAAACCATAGAAAGTGTGCAGAGGAAATTTACAAGGCTATTGCCTGGATTGGGGAGCATGCCTTATGAGAATAGGTTGAGTGAACTTGGCCTTTTCTCCTTGGAGCAATGGAGGATGAGAGATGGCTTGATAGGTGTACAAGATAATGAGAGGCAATGACCATGTGGATAGTCAGAGGCTTTTCCCCAGGGCTTAAATGACTAGAATGAGAGGGCATAGTTTTAGGTGTTTTAAGTAGGTACAGAGGAGATGTCAGGGGGTAAGTTTTATTGTTACTCAGAGTGGTGAGTGCGTGGAATGGGCTGCCCGCAGCAGTGGTGGAGGCAGAAACGATAGAGTCTTTTAAAAGACTCCTGGATGGGTACATGGAGCTTAGAAAAATAGCGGGCTATGGGTAAAGCCTAGGGACATGCTTGGCACAGCTTTGCAGGCCGAAGGGCCTGTATTGTTATGTATGTTTTTATATAACGAGCCTAGTAGATAGAGGGGAACAGATGGACATTATTTACTTGGATTTTCAGAAGGCATTTGATAAGGTGCCGCAAGAGACTAATCCATAAGATAAGGATGCAAACAGTTGGGGTGTTGTAGTAGCATGGATAGAGGATTGGTTAACTAATAGAAAGTAGTGAGTTGGGTTACATAGATGTTACTTTTGTTGGCAATCAGTGGTGAGCAGTGAGCTCAGGGATCGGTGCTGGGCCCGCAACTGTTCATGATATATATTAACGATCTAGAAGATGGGATCGAGTGTAATGCATCTAAGTTTGCTGATGATACTAAATTGAGTGGAAAAGCAAATTGTGCAGAAGACACAGAGAGTGTGCAGAGAGATATAAATAGGCTAAGTGAGTGGGCAAGGGTTTGGCAGATGGAGTACAATGTTGGTAAATGTGAGGCCATCCACTTTGGAAGGAAACAGAGCAGATTATTATTTAAATGGTAAAAGACTGCAGCATGCTGCTGTGCAGAGGGACTTGGGAGTGCTTGTGCCTTAATCATAAAAGATTGGTTTGCAGGTGCAGCAGGCTATCAAGAAGGCAAATGGAACGTTAACATTCATTGCTAGAGGGACTGAGTTTAATAGCAGGGAAGTTGTGCTGCAACTGTACAGGGCACTGGTGAGGCCGCACCTGGAGAATGCATACAGTTCTTCTCTCCTTACTTGAGTAAGGATATACTACCTTTGGAGGTGTTGCAGAGGAGGTTCACTAGGTTGACTCCAGAGATGAGGGGGGTTAGACTACAAGGAGATTGAGTCACCGGGACTGTACTTGCTGGAATTCAGAAGAATGAGGGGAGATCTTACAGAAATATATAAAATTATGAAAGGGATAGATAAGATAGAGGCAGGAAAGTTGGTTCGACTAGAGCTCGGGGGCATAGCCTCAAGATTCGGGGGAGTAGATTTAGGACAGAGATGAGGAGGAACTGCTTTTTCCAGTGGTGAATCTGTGGAATTCTTTGCCCAGTGAAGCAGTGGAGGCTACCTTAGTAAGTATATTTAAGACAACGTTGGAAGATTTTGCATAGTAGGGGAATTAAGGACTATGGGGAAAAAGGCAGGTAGGGAGATCAGTCCATAGCCAGATCAGCCATGATCTTACTGAATGGCAGAGCAGGCTTGACAGGCCAGATGGCCTATTCCTGCTCCTATTTCTTATGTTTTTATGTTCCTTCACCTCTACCAGATTTCTGCATGGTCCATGAACTATTTTGCTCTCTTTTTGCATTTTTAAAAAAAATATTTCTTGTTGTATTGTGCTGTAGAGCTTAAGTATTGCACTGTAATTCAACTGCAAAACAACAGATTTTACTACATACATCAGTGATAATAGAACCCCAATCTCAAATCCCACTCTTTTCTTTGAATCCCCATTTCATCAATCTTTTCTGAATCTACAAGCTTTGCAGGTCAAGACAAAATGCCTTGCAGATAAGGAGCACAACAGTGCTGCAGAAATACCAGTCCACTTGCACTCAAACATGTGGCTAAGAGCGTGTGGCAAAGGAGGGAATCAGCGCTGCGTGCCAATCCAGTTGACGTGGTATCCAAATCTTAAGTGACTGTGACGGGCACAATTTGTTGCATCTTCCACGAGCCTTGTAGATCCCAAATTTAACGTTAGCCTTAGCAATGAAATAATGGCAGAAAATCATTTTGTCTTCGCCAACAAATTGGCTTAATATCAGAGAATAAAAAACATCCTGCAGCAATACGGGCAGTTTTCTAGGAATGCAAATCCTCTGTGACATTAAGATAAACAGGGGTAGTTTCACTGTATTACTTCATTTTTCCCAGTTTTAGGATTAGCCTCTCAGACACTTTTTATCAACATTCTCACCAATTAGCATAATTATAAAGACTGGAAGGAAATGGAGACAAATGCAATCTTATCCACATCAAAAGCCACACTTTTCATGAGGCATCACTAGAAAGCACTGAAACTTTTCTCCTATCAGTCCATTGTATCAAGACCACATTCCAATTACAAGCTAGGAAAATTATCAGTACTTCAAAACAGTGTTAAAACAGAACAAGTGTTATATCAGATAGCAACAGTAGGGGGTGAACAACATGCAGAGAACTCACTGAAAAAAGGCAAAAATAATATTATGCAAGTACATTTCAGCATCTCACTAAATTTACAAAAGAAAGATTTGGATATTGTTGTAGAGATCAGTGTCTGAGTTATACATATAAATGATTTGCAAATTTTAGCTTATTTCTGTAATTGATATTTTAATCAATGCCCCCCAAATGTTTCCCTTTCTTGTGTCATAAGCACTTATTCCACTCAAACCCACTGCTTTAAAAAAATTTGTTCAGGGATTATTTTCCAAAACTGCATTTTTGATTGGGCACAGTAAATTTAAATTTCAGCAAAACTTCATCTAAATAGCTAATATGGGGTAGCAGTGGTGCTACCTCATAGTTGCAATGATCTGTCCTCAGGCTCAACATCTGGTGTTGCTGCATGGAGTCTGCTTTTCTCCCTGCGACCTCAGGTGCTCCGGTTTCCTTCCACATCACAGATATACAGTTTGGTAGACAAGCTAGCCACTGCAAGTTGCCTCTGGTGTACAAGTGCAGAATCTGGAGGAAGTTGATGGGAATATGGGAAGCATTCTATGGCCTTTAACCCTCATTTCTATTTCTCATACAAGCATGACCTTCCGTCCATATTTGTGGCAAATTAGAATCAGTTTTGTATACCAATACAAGAAGAGACTCCAAATTAATTGATTTTTATAGCTTATGGATTTTTATTCAGCAAAGCAACTGTAAATTCAATTCTTAGGAAACAGAGGAGGCAGGACTCAATGATAGTCACTCCTCAAATCCTATCTCCCTTTATTGTTAACTTTTTCTAAAGGCAATGCGTTTTGCGAGGTTCTCAGAGCCAAACTTCTGGGTTAGCTTCTCCTGCACTTTTCTATCAACATTCTCAAGGTCAAGGTCATCTTGGTGTGTCCAGATAGGATAACCATCTGGGCGGTGGCCAGTTTCCATGAAATGTAATGCTGCTGCCAGTTCTCCATTGTTTTTCAATAGCAACTGTGTGGCTGTAGAGAGATCTAAATTATGAGTCTGCATCAGTGTACTGATAGCCATGGTTGCACATTCCACTTCATCCTGTGAAGCTGTGGGCAAGGACAACTCATCTATTAATGCCTGAGCGCCTGAGTCTGACTGCTTCTTGTTGTTCATGACAAATTCTGACAATGCTTTCTTTTTAGTACAGTGGTCCTCAATGCTCACCTGTGGAGGATTGGCAGCTTCCATCTGCTTATTGTCCACAATTAATTTTGCTGTAGGTCTTTTCATTTTAGTACAAGGCTGATCAAGGGTAACTTCTTGTGGTTTGTCTGTTTCCATTTGGACACTGTCTGCACTTAATTCTTCCACAGTTCCTTTCCTTTTAGGATAATTTTCATCACTGCTCACTTCTGGTGGTTTGTCCGTTTCCATCTGTTGTTCTTGTGAGATATTTTTTACCTCTGAAACATCACTAGTCTCCTTCAGCTGTTCAGAGGTCTCATCAACCTAGGATTAAGAAAATTAAGATGCTTTAAAAAAAAGGGTAAAAAGTATACAGGACAGTTCAAGAATCTCATTTTATACTTACAATGACAAAGAATAAGCTATTCAGTTCATACCAGCTGCAAGGGACAAAACCGGTTATTATCCTACACCCTGACACCATATTCTCTCGTGCCCATCAATTCCATTTTGATCCATGGGACTCAGACTCACTACCTCCAAGGACCAGTAACATCTCTCACATCTGAACAACAAAGCATGTTCAGCTGAGTCAGGTATGTATGAAACAACATGAGCAATTAAAATCTTACTAAATATAAATCACAATGTTCTTTGCTGATGGTAACAATCATAACAATTTGGATAACAATCTACATGGCTCAACTCACAGCACTCTAGCGCAGTAATTCCCAAAGGGGATGGTAACATCTCCTAAGGGAGCATTAGGGGAAATAGAAGTCATCGGGGGCATTCAAGATTCTTGGGGGGGGGGGGGGGGGAGAGAGAAGAGAGGCAGTAAATGGTACCCAACTTGAGACATGAGACAGGCACGTCCTTTTTTTTTGGATGAGGCACTGGAACACAGGATGAGCCATAGCCCTGCAGGCAATGAGCACTCATCACCACAATGTGTCTGAAACTTGGCAATCTTAACCAAGCAGACATTAGTGGGAATGCACAAATTAGCAACTAAGGTGCCCAACAGTTCCCCTTGACTCATGGCACAGAACCAGTTCATGCAATTTAACAGTTGGTAAGTACACCCTCTCAACTTTCTTTACAGATCTTTGGAAAACAAGTCATGCAACAATACAGCACTGGCCAGAACCAAATGGTGAAATAGAGCCAGCTAGCCTGCCAACCCAAGGTTTCCTCTTGAGGTGTTCAAAGTGACCCCGGCTTCAGATGTGCTGTCAAGAACCATCTTTGGGGATTATGAGACCTTACGTGATTGGTCAATCACATTAACTGGAATAAAGGTAGCTTGCCAAACATCAGCTCTGTTCCGACTAACATTCAGATTCCAATCTGAATCCTTGTCAACATGATTTTCACTGTTGTAATCATCATCTTCACCTTGCTGTTCCTTTGTGGGCTGCTACCATTGTTTCATCCATGTCAACTCGCTACCCTCGTCAACATCCAATAGGCATTCCCAATTTGTGTTAATTCTTTATTTTAATTTAGCCCCATTATTGATGGATAAATATGTACAGTGCAATTTCTGAGTCTGCAGGCAGTGAACCTTGAATTTTAATACTGCTAAGAAACAAACTACAGAAAGTGTATCAATACAATGTGTCATACCTGGAATGTATTTCATTCCTGTCAGAGCAGTGACACCCCATGTCTCTCATTTCTAATACTGCACTGTCCAATGAAGCCATCAAGATTGCAGGAATACTTAAAAGACACCCTGAACAAGCTACTTATGATCTTACTCAGTTCCAGAAGATGAAAGAAACATATGGAAAGCGTTGCACACTTGAGTCATTTGCCAAGAAAGCTAAAAGTGACCTTAATAGTGGTCTCATTGCTTCTTATAACATTTCCAAAGTGATAGCGAAGTGTGGAAAATCTGATACAATTGGCTAAAGAGTAATAATGCCTGCTGAATCATAAGTGCTTACCACTGTTTTCAAAATGGATACCAGTATTTTAAAATTAATTCCTCTGAGTAGTAACTCTATAGCTCATCGTATTAACAAAATGAGTGAAGACACCAAGTATCAACTACGCACAGAGCTACAAAACTCAGACTTCGGATGCACCAACTGTGCAAAACAAGGCACTGCTAATGGCATGTACCATTTATCAAAAATTAAAAAGTTTATGAAGAGATTCTCTTTTGTAAAAAGTTAGAAACAATTATCAACGGAGAATCAGTCTACGATGAGCTCAAAATGTATACTGAGGATTAAAGTATTCTGATTAGGAACATGATTTCTTTTGTAACAGATGGAGCATCATATATGACAGGTCGCCATGCTGGTTTAGTGGCATTTAGGAAAAAAAGAAATTCCAAGCCTGTTTGCAATTGCTTGTTTAATTAATCATCAACATCTTGCAGCCAAAAACCTCAGCCAGCAACTTATTTCAAGCATAATTCTTGTAATATATGCTATCAACAAAATTAAAGCTCATCCATTAAATGGATTATTTTGCCAGTTAAGATAACGATGGAAGGCTTGAAATGTTGCTTCTTCACACTGAAGAAGGCTGTCAAAAAGCTGCTGCTTAAAACATTTCGACCTTTTTGACAGTGTGATTGAATTTACTGAACTTCTATGCAGCATACCTAGCTGAACCATATGACAAAATGAACATTCTAAAAATGAAACTGCAGATTGCAAATTTCAATTTAACTCAGGCAAAAAGTGTAGTGTCCACTTTTATTGGAAAATTAAAAACATATAAAGCAAAACACTGGGAGAAGAATGTTCTCAGTTTCCCTGCATAGAAAATGTTAGAACAATTTTTGGGTTTAGCACTTTCATCAAATCACTTTGTCTACCAGTCTTCATATCTGAATACGTACTGTGGATTTAATTTGGAATGCAACTCTGAGCAATGGGTTCCTAAAAGTCATGAAATTCAAACCAGACAATGCTGATAAAATTCATTTGAATGTCTGTGGTGTATGTGAGAATATGAAGGTGTGAAGTTTCTGTGTAGATTCAAAGAAAGAAAGCAATGTGCATACTTTGTAAATATGGAATTGTACTTTGAATCTTAGCACATAAAATACTGAGCCCCACACTGGGCCAGCAAGACCTTTCGACCGAAAGTGTCTCCATATCATGCCTTGTTTTGTCGAATAACGCAGCTACTTTGTATCGACCAGTATTTTTCTCTGGTGGCTTCATTCACACCAATTACATTTGGGTCAGGAGTGGGATACCTTTGTGACCCATCATGTGGCCAGCCATCTTAGCAGTCTAGGTGGGTGAGTATTTTTTAAAAATTAGCACTCACACTTGGATCTGTTCAGGTCATTAGTACACAAGATACCACGAACACAGAGAGCTTAGCTGGTAGATACAAAAGTGGTGTGTGCATGTGAGTTTATGTGAGACAAAACTTTGCGTGTTAATTTGGTGAGTCGGAGCCACCACTTGTGAAGGGTGGTTTCTGATGGTTCAGGACACCACAGTGGGAGCATGTATACTCCTTCAGGGAACTGCATTCCAGCATTTGCGTTTTGCGAGTGTGATGCAAAGGCATACAACAGGCATCAGGAGTTCAGATGCTCAAAAGAGGAAGACTGCAGAGTACATACTCTGCAGCTTTAAGTATGGGCTGTTTAACTCATACCCATTATTTATATTTTGCGTAGTGTAGGAATTAGTGTGGAGATAATTCAGGGAGAGGTTTTACCCAGATACATCTGTTAGGATGGCACCTCTTGAAGTAAGGCAACATCAGGCTAAGAACCCTGGTGATCCAAGCCAGCCTATGACTGATTACAACAATTCATAAGCCCTTCACCCCCAGGGAGAAACAAAGCATTTTATCAGAGTTGCCCTCACTTACAGCTGCATGTGGGAATTCAGAATTCTGGCACTAGCTCAAGGAAATGGTTGAAATTCATCTGATGCACCCTAAAGATATACACGTGTTGGTAATAGCAAAGTGCCCAAGGAATATGCGGGACGGAATGGCCTGGGGATGCAGGATGGCACATGGGGAACTACCAGGAACACCAGGAATGAAGATAGATATCTCTCTTTTAAAGGGGAAGTAAAGCAGTGACTGGGGAGGGGTGAGACTAAGTGGGGAATGATAATGGCAGTGTTTCACAGAGCCGATGAAGCAGTCACAGATTATGTAGAACATAAATACCAAGCCCATGAGGAGTATTCCGAGTTGGATAATCCAGGGAGGGACAGTTCAGTCTTCCTGAAAATGATAAAGGAAAGCCTGAGCTCAGCCCACCAGGAAATTTTAGATTTAGGAATAACGGTGGGGTCGACCTACCCTGCAATATTTTCATGGGCCAGTGAGATAGACCAAAGAAAGTGCAAGAGAAATCATAGAAAGGCTACAGTGGATGTAGCTGCTGTGATGTCCCTGAGGGTTTGTTTTATCTGCAGCAGCCAGGGCACAATGCAAGGAACTGCTGGAATATACATGGGAGGGTAAAGGAGTTGATATGCTACAGGTGTGGCCTAACTGGACATGGGTGAAGGCAGTGTCCAAAAATAGAGGGAAGAAAAACAGGTGAACGTCACAGCAGACATGCAATCTCTCACCCCATTGACACCCAATCTGAACATTCTTACTGTCGGTCAGATCATAGAGCTAGTGATACAGCTTCTAGGTCAGAAGATGTGGAGTACTGAAGTTGCTGTACAGTACACAGGTACTGTGTAAACTATGTTTAACGACAAATAAAGCAGAATAATTTTTTTCATGTTAGCATATGGTAGACATGTTTTTACAGTATGGGGGTGCCAGAAAGTATATTGAGCCCAAGAGGTGTATTGGCAAGCACGAAGGTGCTTTGGAGGGGCATTGGGCAAAACAAAAAAGATTGGGAAACCCTGCTTCAGACAATTGTTGGTTAAAATCCCAATCTAGGCCAAGTGTGCTACGTACACATAGCAATTTCAAATTACATTAAATAAGGTGCCACCTACTTTTTAAAAAAAAAATAAAGTCAGCGGCTAGCATTAGTCAGTCGTTGAGTCAGAGCACTATAGCAAGATTTAGGTCTTTCAGCCCATCTAGTCCATGCCAAACTACTGATATACCCATTTCCATCGCCCTGAACCTGGAGCTCCATACCCCTCCCATCCACGTACCTATCCAGATTTCTATTAAATATTGAAATCGAACCAGCATTCACCACTTCTAGTGGCAGTTCATTCCATACCCTCAGTGAAGAAGTTCCCCTTAAACATTTCATCTTTCACCCTTAACCCATGACCTCCAGTTGCAGTCTCAACAAACTTCAGTGAAAAAGCCTACTTGCAATTAGCCTTATCTATACCTCTATCAAATCGCCCCTCATTCTCCCATACTCTAAAGAATAAAGTCCTAACCTATTCAACCTTTCCTTATAGCTCAGGTACTCAACATTATTAAATGTACAGTTTGTGTAAAATGTTTTATCTTTACACGAGTCAAAATACTGACAGTTCCTGTGCCCACAATGTTAAGCACTTTTCTTATGTAATATCCTCATTTAAACCGTGCTTTATTGTATCAATACAGTTATGCTGTTGGGCATTTTATTTCTGAAGGTTTTCTCAAAATGCAATGTGTTCCTCTAATTACATTGTAAAAACAAGTTTTTTTTCCTGTTTAAAATAATAATTCAGTTGATTAAGTTAGGCTTGTTATAATAGCCAGTAGGATTTATTTTGCTAACACTTTGTCCAACAAGATGCTGCAGAACATTCTAGAGGGATCAGAGTTAGCCATTTTTCTGGAGAGCTGAAGAAAGCAAGAGGGAGATGAAAGAATGGAAAGAAATGACAAACATGAGTGAAGAACATGGTGAAATGCGGACAGAACCCATTTGGAAGGACAGATATTGCTGTCGCAAAGTCCTCATGCAGACAATGGTCTCACGGAGAATGGACAAATAACTCTTAATTAGCTACTTATCACATGACTTTGGAGAATGTTTGAGACACCTTGTTGTTGGATATTTATGTTCCACTTGGACCATGTTTCAGGCAGTGAATGGAGTGACGCAAATCTGGATTGACTACACAACAATGAGCTCCAACAATTATGTGCACGCTTTAGGCTATCATGTGTGTAGTGGGCATTTTTCTTTACTTTGTTAGTTTAAAATATTTTGTCAATACAACTTTAATCTAAGCTTATACTGGTGTAAATTATTGCTTTCAGGCGAACAGCAAATTTGCATGGGCGTGTCAGTGTTCATACAAGTATCAATCCTACTTTCCCTTAAAGGAACATTCAAACTTTTATGTTTTGTATTTACCCTAGGCGTGTTTATTTATTGGAAAAGGCTTTCTCATTATTCCCATGCATTGTCAAATTATGTTGCATTTAGCATGTATGCACAGTAATAGTGAACTCTTTACGACCCAATAGTGAGAGGGTTACACCTGCATTCCCCAATCTCAGTATCACTTAAATTCATTTATTACATGGGTTCTTTCTAGCCACTTTTGAGGGTGAAGGAGGCCACAATGCAGGAGATATGTCATTTCTACTCTACAAATGTTTTACACATGTCAAAGTTAAAGCATCAGAGGTCCGTGTGAGCTTGTTAATATTTCACTTTGCTAAACTTGCACACTGTTCTTCAATGCTGAATACAGTCCTGGTTGTCACAATACAAGGCAAGAGGCAATAATTATGTACAGAAGACCAACAATGATGATACCAAAAATAAACAGCTATCCATAATCAAGAAAATAAAACATATTGGGTCTTCTCTCTAAAAGAGAAAGAGGGTGACTAGTAAGAGGCCTGTGTAAGTGTGAATGACTGAAAGGAGTGGATACAAAAAGCATGTTTGCAGAACAAAGGCCATCGTTATAGTGCAATCACAAAATAAAAACTAACAGGAAACTCAAGAAACTATAGTGTGGAGAGAATGAGGAACTCAATTCACAGGAAGTGCTTGAGGCTGAACAAGGGTACGGTGAGAAGGGATAAAGCATTGCATCAACAGGATTGGCTAATTGGGAGACAAAACAGTCAATAAATGGCAGAATCAGGCAGAGCAGTTATATTGACTGAGCAGGGAAGGTTTGGCAAGAAGAGGGTGGGTATACGAGTGCATGAGGTTCATTAACTTCCCTTTCCTGAACTTAGCAAACCTCTTACTGTAATTTAAATAATATCAATGAGATAAAAACAAAGTATTTTGATATTAAAAAAGATCATAACTAAATTAAGTGGAAATGCAGATAATGTGTTACAGCTGCATGATGTGGGAGCAGGTGGCCCCATTGTGGTCCCTGTTGTTGGTTTCTTGAGGAACTCTAGTTCCAAGTTGATGAGCAGGAATATGAGCTTCAAGTGCTGTGACCCATCAGGGAGGAGAATTACCTGTGCAATGTGTTTCAGAAAGCCTCTGAGATTAACCATGTCAAACTTGGTCAGTGCTCAGGGACAGAAGGGCATGAGTATTACTGAGCAGCTAGGGAGATCCAGAAGGTAGTGTTGAAGGAGCCTCCTTAGTTCTTGAGCTTTTCTAACAGGTTTGAGATTCTTGCTCTATATGTGGACTAGAACACTGTCTGTAAGAAATACAAGTAATCTAACAGGGTGCAGTGTGCTATTCAAGAGGTGGGGAAGAGAGTTTTAATATAGTCAGGAGAATAGACACTGTTATCAATAGCCAGAATACAGAGTCCCGACAGTTGTGTTGCCTGCTTGGTGCAGGATATCTCATATGGCTTGCAGACTTAAACAGCTTAGGAAGTGGCAGATGGAATACAGTATAGGATATATTGGGTTATGCTTTTTAATTGGAAGAATATATTGGGTTATGCTTTTTAATTGGAAGAATAAAGGTGTAAACTATTTTTTCTTAAGTGGGGAGAAAGTTCAGAAATCAGAGGTGCAAAGGGACATAGGAGTCTCAGTTCAGGATTCCCTTAAGATTACTTGCAGATTGTTAAGGAAGACAAATGCATTCATTTTGAGAGATCAAGAATATAAAAGCAAGGATATACTGCTGAGGTTTTACAAGGCATTGGTTAAGCCACATGTGGAATACTGTGAACAGTTCTGGAGTCCATATCCACAAAAAAAGGTGTTGTTCTTAGAAAAGCGATGGTTCTGGTCCTGTACCCGTTCAGAAAAAATGGGGAGGTCTCACTAAAACCTTCCAAACCTAAATAGAGTGGCCAAGAGAGGATGTCCCAATAAAGGGACATCTCTTTAGAACTGAGATGAAGAGGAATTTCTTCAGCAAGAGAATGATAAATCTGAAATTCATTGCCACAGAGCTGTGGAGGCCAAGTCATTTGATGTAGTTTAGGCAGAGATTGATAGGTTTTTGATTGGTAAAGGGGTTAACAGTTACAGGGAAAAGGTGGGAGAACGGGGTGGAAAAAAAATCAGCCAGACAAGGTAGTCTGAATGGCCTATTTCTGCTCCTTTATCTATGGTCTTATGATGAAAAATAGGAGACAAACGAAGCATAATCTTCAACCTGGAATACTTGGTTGCTTTGCATCCTAAGAAAAGCTTTCAAACCTCAAAAAGAACAAAGTATGCATTAACAGGATAACAAGCCTACCTCAAATTCCCGAATAGCAACTGGAAATATGTTGAAGAATTCCTCCTCTGAATTTACACCATCAGATTCCTGCTCATCTGGGAAAGATGCACCCTCAACCGACTTTGGGTCAGCATGTTGGAGACTGTCAGTATTCTTTTTACCTATCAGATGCATTTAACCACAGGAGAAACTATTAAAGACAAGTGGTATAATGCTAATTCAATAATCATTGAAATATCACCTCAATAGGTTACTTAGATCTTTAGAAGTCACTGCAATTTTTGACAAATATAAAGTTGCATCTAATGCTTATAAGCAAGCACACACATAGTGAAATGTGGAATGAGCTGCCAAAGGCAATAGGCAGGTAAATAGTAATGTTTAAAATACATAGGTACACCAATAGAAATGGCTTAGAGGGATATACTAAGTCAAACACAAACAACTAGGACTAGCTCAGGTAGGCATCATGGGCTCAGCAAAATCAAGTTACACTGAAGGGCCTGTTTCCAGTTGCTTAACAAGCAAGTCTAAGGCAATCTTTAATAAATCTTCCCACCATGGATGAACCAATGCGAGCAGGAAATGTGGCCTCTAACCATTGCATAGAGATGATAAGCATAAGCACAGTTTGTTAGTAAAGCACTCTTCAAGTCCCACTTCGGCCATCCAAAGGTAAAAAATTCAGGTTGAAACCGTATAGAGGTAGTGCTTTTAGAATGAGATGTTAAACTGTAGGTCCTGCAGCTCCACAAAGAATAATTAACTGGTTAATTAAGTCATAAATGAGAGCCTATCTTTAGCATTTAAAAGAGGCAACTTCAATGAAATACACAAGAGTATTTGATGAGACAATGCTAAGGTTCAGACTGACAAAACATCTTCTAATTGACTAGCAAATAGCAATAGAAAGTAAATAAGGAAACTTTCTTTTCTGCCTACATTCATGTGACTTAATCCAGTGTCAGCCATTAGTCGAGTCAAGTCACTCTTAATTGTCATTTCGACCATAAACTGCTGGTACAGTACACAGTTAAAATTAAACAATGTTCCTCAAGGACCATGGTGCTACATGACGCAACACAAAACTACACTAGACTACAGACCTACACAGGACTACATAAAGTGCACAAAACAGTGCAGTACAATAATAAACAAACAAATAAATAATAAACAAGACAATAGGCACGGTAGCAGACATTTCAATATAATAATAAGTGATGTAGATGTCAGTCTAGACTCTGGGTATTGAGGAATCTGATGGCTTGGGGGGAAGAAACTGTTGCACAGTCTGGTCATGACAGCCCGAATGTTTCAGTAGCTTTTGCCAGATGGCAGGAGGGAGAAGCGTTTGTATGAGGGGTGCGTGGGGTCCTTCACAATGCTGTTAGCTTTGTGGGTGCAGCGTGCGGTGTAAATATCTGTAATGGCGGGAAGAGGGACCCCGATGATCTTCTCAACTGACCTCACTATATGCTGCAGAGTCTTACAATCCGAGACGGTGCAATTCCCAAACCAGGCAGTGATGCAGCTGCTCAGGATGCTCTCAATACATTATCTGTCGAATGTGGTGAGGATGGGGGGGGGGGTGGGAGATGGACTTTTCTCAGCCTTCGCAGAAAGTAGAGACACTGCTGGGCTTTCTTGGTTATGGAGCTGGTGTTGAGGGGTCAGGTGAGATTCTCCACCAGCATTTGAACGTACGTGTCTTTTTTATGTATCATTATCAACTGCAGTATCACTGCAATTTTTCCGGTTTTACTTATTTGATTCAAAAATCTAAATAAGTCTTGTTTCAATTACAAGACTTTCAAAGAGATTGGGATTATTTTACAGAAAATAATGTCAATGTATTAAATTGAAATATTCTAGTTGATTCTTTAGTTGAAGTATGCTACCTGTGCAGTAACAAAGGAAAAGCTACCTTGTTTTAATAATGAGTTTTTTGAAATAAATTTCCCATTTCCCTGGCTGAACTTGCCTCTGAGCTAGAGTAACTAAAAATCTTCTAGTTTCAGAATTCCATAACCTGCAAGCTGTATGCCCAGAATCAGCTTGTGTAACAGAATGTCCGATAAACACTATTCCTAGGTGTCATCTGTATTTCAGAAATTGAAGGAATAGATGAGTTTGCTTGACATAGGTACTGCAAAAGTTGGAAAGCAGTAATCAATAGGTGCCACAGCATTTGGTTTTTGGATTGAGCTCTTTACAATATATTACTGATTTACAAAAACAAATTAATTGAAGTTATCTCCAGATGGCATTAAACTGTAAACGAGAGTTGGAAGGAGGTTGCAGAAAGGCTCCAGCACACATGCAATATAAAACCGATAAATGATGGAAGCTTTCTACCTCAGTGGCTTACAAAACTAGACAAATTCCCTGAGCAACGAGGGATTAAGAAAAGCCAATGAAAGCAAGCACTCAGGTGATGTTATCTATATCAATATATAATGTATTATCCATAGCATATATAGACTGCGATGACTTTGTATTCTCCAGCTTTTTGAAGAATGATAAGGGACCTCACTAAAACTTACAATTATAATAGAATTGGACAGCCTAGAGATGCAAGGAGTTCCCATGGTGGGGAAATCCAGAACTAAGGATACGAGGGTCTCAAGTCCTGGGAGGGGGATTCTCACTTTCAATTTTGCAAACACTCTATGTAGGAAACCAGTTGTATATACAGCTAAGAGGTGAGGAGAAATACAGAAGCTGGGATAGGCCATTTGTCCCTTCAAACCCATTCCATAATTCAATATGTTTTAGCTTATCATACAGATTCCCCTTTCTCACTATATTTTTTGATTCATTTAACCCTAGAACTACTTGTAACTATTTTAATATGTTTAAGCATTTGGCTTCAAATGCCTTCTGTCGTAAGAATTCCAAACATTCATCACATAGGAGTTAATATCAGGATATGACCCCAAAGTTGGAAACATGAACAAATGATCCAATACCCACAACATACAAGAGTGCAGATGCTGAAGTTCAGAATGAGAAAAAAAACAACTGGTGGTCAGGCTGAGACCCTGCATCAGACCGAGTGTGAAGGAGAGACACAAACAGGAAAGGGCAAGTCGGGAGCTGGCAGACAATAACTGGAACCAGATGAGAAGGGCTGGAATCAGGACACAGTTGCAGGTGTTTAATAAGTAGAGACAGGTGAGAGAGGAAAAGGCTCAGATGGAGCCAGATTGGAGTACGGGAGGGGGATGGAGGTAAACAGGTGGAAGCTGGAATCTGATGTTGAATAAGACAAAGGCTGACGGTAGAATTTGGTACGAGAATAGGAAAGGAAGTTGAAACAGCATGCCACTGCAGCTCACTAGACTATTATAGACAAAGCACAGGAGTTCAGCAAAACAGTTTCTACTCTATGTCACTGAGAACACCAAATGCAATAGACAAGATTGAGATCAGCACGATTCACTTATCACTCATCAGATTCCAGACTCTTGCCTCCAAATCACTTTCCAGGCTCTGTCTCTACCTTCCCTCTCCCATCTCCTTCACCTATAACCTTTCTCTACCCATCACTCACCAACCAGTCTCCCAGTTCCACCCCATCACTTCCTCCTTCCCACCTGTCAGCACATCTCACTCCTGTATCTTGATCCAAAGTATCAACTGTTCCTTTATCTACAAACTTTTTTATCTGCAAACTATCACCAACTCAGTTTGAAATAACTTACATAGATCATAATCAGTTCTGGTCATCTCACTACAGGAGGGATGTGGAAACCATATCCCTCCTGCAGGGGAGATTTACAAGGATGTTGCATGGTTTGGGGAGCATGCCTTATGAGAATAAGGTTGAGTAAGCTTGGCCCTTTCTCCTTGGAGCGAAGGAGAATGAGAAGCGACCTAATAGAGGTGTATAAGATGATGAGAGGCATTGATCGTGTTGATAGTCAGAGGCTTTTCCCCCAGGGTTGAAATGGCTAGCATGAGAGGGCACAGTTTTAAGGTGCTTGGAAGTAGGTACAGAGGAGATGTCAGGGGTACGTTTTTTTTATGCAGCGAGTGGTGAGAGCGTGGAATGGGCTGCCAGAAGCAGTGGTGGAGGAGAAAACGATTGGGTCTTTTAAGAGCCTCCTGGATAGGTACATGAAGCTTATAAAAATAGAGGGCTATGGATAACTCTAAGTAATTTCTAAGATAAGGACATGTTTGGCACAGCATTGTGGGCCAAAGGGCCTGTATTGTGCTGTAGGTTTTTTATGTTACTACTATAATGACAATATCACTGTGAGAATCTGCTGCAGGAATTCAGCAGGTTAAGCAGCACTTATGGGAGGAAAGGGAATGATTGTTGCTCCAGACTCCCAACAGATAGTCTCTTCTCTCCAACGTCATCATGAATATGCTTTTAGTAGACTATCTTTGCAACGTGCAATTTATACAAGGAACTTAGAAAATTTAACAGCTAATTGCTTCCATTACCATCAGACCTTACAAGACTTGAGCAAGGTCTTCTTTCCAGTGATATTTTCCTTTCAAACTTTGAGCCAGCTTACAATAAATGGTTGAGAGAACCAATGATCTACCGGTATTTTTTGGAAGAGGGTAGACAATCACATTAGCACAATTATGTTAGAGGTTAGAATATTTAGTGATTAGAAAATACAGTGATCCTCCACACTATTTTTCAGACTCTGCTCTCCTATGAATTGACACTTCAATCAATCGTCTGAAACTATGGAATTCACAGCAAATATGGAACAGAATGACATTAAGTGCTTTCTTTAAAAATAAAAAGGAATAATGGTGACTAAGAAAAGACCAAGGTAACAGAAAAAACTGGTGTTACTATGCGGGAGGGATCTGCACACGCGCAAGATCGTGTAGTTTGGAGGCTGCGCAGTGGCCGCTCTCCCCACCGGCAGGCTGTAACTACCACCCGCCCCGTCACACAGCAAGACTCGGGGCGGCCCTCTCCCTTACCCGCTTCTGGGTTGGGCGGCGGCCCGTCGAGCACTTGGTGGACGACGACGGTGGGGATGACGGAGCGGCTGTCGATCTGGTAGAGATGCTCGCGGCCGCGCAGCTGCTGCAGGTAGCGGGCCCGCATGGACTGCCAGCTATGACGTGTCAGCTGTACGTGCTCCATCTCGCGCCAGAGCGCGTTGCCGCACGTCGAGTTCGCGCCGCCGTGGTCGCGCACGTACATCAGGATAGCCACATCTTCCGACTTGGAGTAGGCAACCCTGCTCGGTTGCCGCTTTCGCTGCGGTGGTATCCCGACTGCCATGTAATCCTCTATGGCTAACTGCTGGTTCTTCTGCACGCAGTCTAACACGTACTGTGTCCGGACGTAGCCACTCGGCATCTCCTCCCCTTCCACCGACTCCATTAATAGAATGGCGCCCGGCTCCTGCACTCGACACATTACCCCGCCCCCGTGCAATATTAGCGGCAGTAGCAAACTCTTGGCAGCCCCTGGCCTGATATAAAAGCGCAGCGGTAAGCCGTCGCTTCTCAGGAAGAGTGTCCTGGAGTGAGACAAAAGGCCAGATGTTCCGGCCTTCTCACTAGTAGCCATCTAGCTCGAGCTTGACACCATCAACAGAAAACACGCGCGCTCACATGGTGACGCTGTCTTGTCATATGATAGGCCGAGATGAACAAGGATTCTACTTTTCATTGGATAGTCCAAAGCGGTGTAAAGGAACGGAGCTCCTGATAGGATAATGCCCCGAGGCTGGCTTTCGGTTGGTGGCGAACCATGCTGGAAACGAAACTGCGAAGCAGGGCACGTAAACAAGTTAGCCGCGGAGTGATGGTAGAAGGCGAGCTACCTCTCGGGCATAAGTGTCTCAAACTGATGATCTGCTTGAGATTGTTCTAGAAGCCTGCCACCACCTTCCCACAGCCTAAACCCTACCAATTCAAATTCTGGATACTTGATTGTTTTTGACCACTTTCTCGGGCAGTGCGTGCCAAATACTTAAGTAAAATAAAAGTCTTCCTTAATTCCCTGTATACCCATACACCTTTGCCATAAGCACAATTGCAAACACTTATGATAAAGTGGCCAAAGTCTGCTGAGAGAGATGGCTCCTGAAATGTACTAGAGTCAGGAAATGGACTACATTCTCAAAGTCTTGATTTGGACCATTGCTGTCAGCAGGCAGTGTTGCACAGTGGAGGCAGTTCAGTTGAAGATCTTGTTTTGCAGATGTTGAATGTTGTCCTCTTGCATGTTCTGGTGTACGCCCTGATGGTAACGACTGAAAATGGCCAGAGATAAGCGTTGCCTGCATATTTGTAGCTGGTCAGTAGTGGACGTGATGTAAGTTGGATACTTTCCTGTAAGTTCCACTCCACCTAGAAACTTTTCAGAGGTGAGATGTGAACTTAAGGTGAGAAAGATTAAAAAATTACAATGGTATTGACTTGCCTTACTATTCACCAGTCTTTTTTATTTTATTTATTTAGAGATAGAGTGCAGAACAGGCCCTTCAAGCTGTGCCACTCAGCAACCCACCAATTTAACCTGAGTCTAATTTACAATGATTAATTAACCTACTAACTGGCTTATCTTTGGACAGTGGAACACAATGTATAGAAGTTGCACTAGGTTCATTTTTGTGACGTTAGGGTTCATTAGAATTGGCCTAAATGTTGGTGTTTAGCAATATGACAGATAATATTTTTTAAATGATATGAGATTCTGAGGGAGATCGACAGGATGGTGATGAGAGGGTATTTCTTCTAGGTACCTGGAACTAGGGAACATACTGTCAGAATAAGAGGTTGACCATTTAAAATGGTGATGAGGAAAGTTCTCACTGGAGATCAGGGGAAATTGATATTGAGCAGAGGTGAGGAGCATCTTGGACTATTGTAATGAATTAAACTCCGGCACCTTTTCCTATTCCTTATGTTATTACTCCAATTGTTAGGTATTTGAGTTATCAACATTATATAAAACATGCAAAAAATCATGTTACAACAGAATACAAATCAATGTTCTATGCTTCAATGTCAAAATAAATTTCTAGGCTTAGTATGTATAGTTATGTTCTTGATACTCATTACCACATCGTAAATCTATCTAATTGAATCTTGAACAAAAAACAGTAGGGGAACCAGCATCAGAGGCATAAACCTACATTTTGACGTTGCATCAGAACAGAGGGAACAGTAAAGAATTTCAGTAATTAGCAGTATGAAATGTGTGGGAGTGATAGGTGGAACCAGATGGGGAAGAGTTGATGGACAGATGGAACCTGATGGCGGAGTGACGGTAGGACAGAGACTGATTAATGCTTCTTGGATCCAGATAGCAAGGAGATGATGGGCAAATGGAACCAGGGTGACGGAGGACAAACAAAGAGAAGAAAACAGGGTGAACAAGGAAGTGTGTAAAAGAAGAGCACCAAAGGTATAGGAAAATTCAATATATATTACATTATATTATATATATATTATATTCAATGATATATTTGAGTTGGGAAGCCACCCATGAATATGTGAGGTTGTTATTCAAATTTGTGGAAGGGAGATCCTGATGTAATGAGATCTGTAACGGCCTGTAGATAGTGGTTGATGTTTATTAGTAGTGTTACGTACCCCGTAACTGGGTGTCTAACCAGCAGAGAAAGAAGAATTCGTTGGAGTCTAGTGGTACTATATTTAAAAGTGTTTATTAGTAAAATAAGCAAATCAATATCAATAATGCAAATATATAGATAATACACATTAGCAATAATAAACCTAAAAGTGTGGGAATAATAATAAGCAATAATAAACAAGCTCTATCGATGTCTAGGGGATAATGAATTGTCATAGAAAAGTATAAAGTTCAGTTCATACGTGCTGAGGTAGATATTGGTTGTTGTGTTGTAATCGTTGGAGAGAGAGAGAGAGAGTAAGTGAGAAGTAACAGCTACAGTCAGGCAAACCTTCCTTTGCGTTCTTGATCCATCGTGTCATTGTTGTGGCCATTCAGTTAATGACCCCTCTGTCCTTCAGCTAGACCGTTCTTCTGTAGTGGACTCGTCACTCTGGCATGAGTGGACACACACACAAGTCCCCACCAGCCCTGCTATAACACTGTGAGTTTTACTGACCGATCTCCGTGTTCGGTCTCCGATGCCCCATACCTTCACGTGGGTTCCAACACTCAATCAGTGTCCACTAGTGTGTCTCCTGGTGTGTCTGAAGGGTGTCTCTCCAGACCTCACTTTTATCCCTACTCATGGGGTCTCAGTTGTCAATCAATTTTGAATGGCTGTGTCCATCAAACCAGCCCACTCCGGCTGTCCACTGAGGAATGTTAATGAACAGAATGGTACAAGATAAATAACTCTCTCAGAAGTCATAATTCGGTGAATCAACAAGTCTCTCTCCCCTCTCTTATCAGTAGCAGATGTTCTTGCATATTTTCTTTTCCATCTCTCTCTCTCTCATGAGCAGCATAGCAACAGTAATGATTTTTGATTCTCCCGGGGGGGGGGGGGGGAACATGGGCAACTCTGCACCCTTCTGCCCATCAGAACTGTTCATCCTTCATAACAGTAGGATTGTGGTCTAGAGGGAGTTATGCATGGTAAAGATTAATGCACTAGATTACAACAGAACCGGCCTTCTGTGGGATTGGGGTTGGATGAAGTGAGAGGAGTAGTATGTGTTCAGTGGAGGTGAGATTAGAGTGGGTGAGGGCATTGGAGAAATCAATGCCTCATCATCTATTGGAAATGAAATGATCAAAAGATGTATAGAGTCCAACTGGAGGGGATTACAGAAGATGCGTAATTACTGAAGCAGGGAGTGGTGGAGGAGATTCCTTGCTGAAGAAGTAAGCATGGAGACAGATGCTATAGAAGAAGAGCTCAGCATCTGGCCAAGACATCACTAAGGTGTAGGGATGATTAAAAACATAGCAGGGCTTAGAGCAGATGAGGGGAAGAGAATAGAGGGCATGGGGTGGGGTATTGGAATGCAAGAAATCTCTCCATTCCCCACCTCTTCCCAATTGGTTCTATTTCATTTCAGCCTCTATCCCACACATCTGTCCCCCCCATCTCATCCCCATGTGACTTTTGTCTCCACAGATGTGACCTGCTGAATTCTTATTTGTTCTGGAATCTAGCATCTGCAGTCTCTTGTCATCATAAACTGGATCTTGTCTAGATCATTTTTACCTTTCTACACTCTTGTAAAATCAGAATAATGACTCATTTCTTGGCACCAAGTCTATCATTTTGCATTAAATTCTGTTGTGATCCAGATAATATAATTACCATTTTGTATATTACAAGCTCCCACAAATAGCATTGAGAATATCAGTTGAGCTATGTTGCTGATATTGACTGAGAGACTAAATATGGTAGGTTATCAGAGAATAACTTTCACATTCTTCTTTGAAACAGTTCTTTAGAATCTTTCAAGTCCATCTGAGAGAAGACAAGACTTGCTTTGGTCTCAGCCAAAAAATGACCGAGAGTATAAGGCCAGAAGGGAATCCAAGTGGAGGGACTTTCTAGAGTTGGGTCATTAGTGCAATATTTCCTGACTTCTGTGCTGAAATGTTAAACACAAGAGATTCTGCAGTAACACAAACAGATGTTGGAGGAACTCAGCAGGTCAGGTAGAATCTATGGATTGGACGAGTGTCTCAGCATTTGAGTGTGCTGAAATGTTGGCCTTGTTTCTTTGATCAAGTCTCGAGTTCGGTTTGAAACCTTTACCTTCCAATGCTAAAAATGTTCATGGATGCACATTAGAAAAGTTTAGTTAAACCTCTAATGTAGATTAAGTTAAATTTTATTTACATATTTCATATTTACTCTTATTTCCTTTCTGGCACAGGTGGAGGTTTATTTGACCCACTTAGTCTATGCTGCTCACAAAACAATTCCATTTCACCACAAACTTTCCCTGCAACATTTCTCTTTCCATGACATTCCCATCAACTCCCCTAGATTCTACCACTCACCTACACACCAGAGGAAATCTACACCAGGCAATTTCTTACCAACTTGTATTCAGATTCAGCTTCAGATTCAGTTTATTGTCATTTAGAAACCACAAATGCAATGCAGTTAAAAAATGAGACAACGTTCCCCCAGAATGATATCACAAAAGCATATGACAAAACAGACTACACCAGAAAATCCACATAACGTTTGGCAATCCCCAATCCAGAGTCCAGAGAGGCTGCTGCATATTAATATCACACTACTGTCTAGCGCGTTCCCCAGAAAGGAGCTCCAAATCCACTAGACAAAAACAAGACCAAAAAACTAAAGCTACAAGACCTGCACAAAACCACATAATTACAACATATAGTTACAACAGTGCAAGCAATAGCATAATTGATAAAAAACAGACTATGGGCACAGTAAAAATAGTCCATGATGTTAAAGGACTATAAGTTCAAAAGAAATCACCACAGTTTCCACAAGTCCCCAGGGTCTCAATAGACTCGCCATCCCACGCCAGCGGCAGAAGGGAATACCCCCGCTATGGACTTGCACGGCGCCACCCGACTCAGCCTCGCAGACGCAGCAGACAATGAAAGCTCCGTCGAAACCAGCCTCACATCGCAGCACACACCGAAAGCGACCTGAGTCCGTATGTCTTTTCATGTGGGAGAAAACCACAGCACATGAAGGAAACTCACAGTCATAGGGAGAACATGCAAACTCCACATAGACAGCCCAAGAGGTCAAGAACAAATCTGGATTACTGAAACTGAGGCCACAGCTCTGATGCTAATTTGCAAGGTATGGCCCTCACTTAAATCATTTAATTTCCCAGTTCCCTGACTCAGAGCCAAGAGTATGCAAACTGAGCAGCCCACAGCATCAACTAAGAGAGGGATAAGAACACTGGTAGTAATCAGTGATTGGTGGCTACAGAAAAGGACATAAAACATATTGGCAACTATAGGTTTATCAACGTAACTTCATTTTCTAATTATGACTGCACTGATTGAATGGTTGTCCATTCAATGACTATGACAGTTAGATTTGCATGGTTTTTTGTTGTGTATTCAAAGGTGACTGTTGAGTTCAAGTTATGAGCAACATGACACTGACATCCACAATAAAGACATAGAAGCTGTCCTGGATCTGGTAGTGGAATCACTGCTATAGCTTTCCTTCTTTGCTGTTGCGGCGACCCGTTTTGCTTGGCACCTCTCCACAAGGTTATTGTGACCGATTTTACTTGAGGCTCACCATCCACTCTGGTCTTGCACATTCTGCTCTAGCCATTTGGGAACAAGTTTAAACTTTTATCATTAAAGGTTACAAGCTACAGAGAAGATTTGGTTGTCTCATTGATTAGTGAATAATTAAGGACAGCCATTAAGTCATTGATCAAGTAATGCTAGCTTTCCTGCAGATAAAGAGCCATGTAGTCAAACACCTGCAGGGGAAGACATGGAAGGAAGGCACTTATACATTTTTGTTGTCCAGACAGCAGCACATGCCTTGAAGTTATTCATAGCATCCACACACAAAAAAATAAGAAGGCCATCTGATTTAATTATCAATTGAAAAGAAATCTCACACTCTTCTTTAGTTGGTGGTATAGGATTTTATACCCCCCCCCCCAAAGGGCCAGTGTAACACTCCCTCATCACTACTTCAAATGACATCTTAGATTCTGTCCCTAAACTATGAAGTTGGATTTGAGTCAAGTGTTTCATAGTGGTAACAGGGAGTAAAGGCTACCTGCCTTAGAAAGATGGTTTGGTATGGTCAGATATCTTAAAAATGAGACCATTTATGTGAGCTCCAGGAAAGAGTGAAGTAAGATAACGTGAATTGAGATAGTCCTGAATTGATCTTTATATTCTCAGAGGAGAGCAACGAGTGAGACATACCAGCTGTATTTCCTTGCGTCAGGAAGTTGGTTAGTAACTTTTGTATATTTCAGCATTGGTTATTAGATGTGGTGCACTTCCTGTGATGCCTGGTGTTCTTCTGATTTCTGCTGTTCCTCTTCATCCAACAAATGAAGGTTCTAAGGAAGCCAGTTTGGAAAAACATTTAAATTTCTGGAACTACAAAGAACAGAAGTCTATAGCAGAATACAGAAATCAATTAATTGACTATGTTTCCAGCTAAAGCACATGAGAATATAAGAAAGTACAGCAGTATTAGGCCAGTAAGCCCCTCAACCCTGATCCACCATTCAATATGATTATGGCTTATCTCTGCTGCACTCAATACTTCTTCTGTGCCAGTTCCCTTTAATGCTTAATATCTCAAACCCTCAACTATATGTCCATGTCTATTTTAATATATCTAATAATTTGGCCTTTACTATTCTTGGAGTCAAAGAAATCAACACCTTCTGTGAGAAGAAATTTCTCTGCACCTCAGTTACAAATCATCAGCCCCTTATTTTGTAGCAATGCAATGACTGACCAGTAGAAATGTTCCCTTTGACTCTTACCAATTTTCATTGTTGCACCATTGAATGCATCCTATCTGGATGCATCACAGCTTGGTATGGCAGCTGCTCTGTGTGTGATTGCAAGAAACTGCAGAGTTGTGGCCACAGTGCATCATGGAAACCAGCTTCTTCCAACCCCCCCCCCCCCCCCCCCCGCCCATGGATTCTGACTACACATCGCCCTGCCTCAGTAAAGCAGCTAGAATTATCAAAGCTCCTGCTGGACATCTTCTCTCATCTCCCATTAGGCTGAAGATCCAAAAGCCTAAAAGCACATACAACCAGGTACTGTGCTGCTGTTATAAGACTTGAATGTTTCCCTTGTGTGACAAGATAGACTCTTGACTTCACAATCTAACTTGTTATAAACTTTCACCTTACAGTGCATTTTCTCTGAAATATAATACTTTATTCTGCACCCTTTTATTGCTTACCCTAATACACTATTGTAAAGAATTTATCTGAATGGATGATATTGCAAGACAGATTTTTCACTGTACCTAAGAACATGTGACAATAATAAACTGATTTGCCAATGTATTTAAACCTTTATTGAATTCATCATATAAAGGACAAGAATAGAGTTCTCATGGTCCTTACTTTCCATTCAACCATCTGCCACATTCAATAGAATGTCCTATGCAATTTCCACCAGCTCCAGGATTCCACCTTCAGACACATAGTCTCTTGTCCTCCTCTTTCAGTATTTCAGAAGGATTGGTCCTTTGGTGATTCCCTAATTCACACTCTGACCCCTGCCTGCCATTCCCCATTGTACATCATTATAACCACAGGAGGTGTGATACCTTTCCTTTCACCTCTTCTCATCAGTCAGGGACCCATACAGGTTTTCCAAGTGAAGCAATGATTCGCTAGCACTTCTTCCAATCTAGTGCGATGCATTTGGTGTTCACAATGTGGTCTTCGTCTGTATTGGAGGAACTTAATGTAGACTGCATGGTCGCTTTGTGCAGTATCAGTGCCTGTCCAGGCAGATGACCCTGAGCTTCTGATTTCCTGCCAATTTAATTCACTATTCCACTCTCACTCTGATCTGCCTGTCTGTGACCTCCAGTACTATTACAACAAGACTCATTGCATGCTTGAGAAATAGCATCATGTTATTGCAGCCTGCAGGACTTGATAACAAATTAACCAGCATTAGATTATTTATTATTTCCTTCTGGTTGTAAAAGAGCTGGCCATATTTATCTGCCGTATTTTTTTCTTTTACGTGTAACCTATCCTGCTGAACATGTCTAAAGAGGCCATATTGCTGGAAAATGGGACAGGTGCAAAAAATGATCAAGATTGTTTAGTATCTCAAAATATGATGGATCTTATGTAATAGTACCTGTACAATAACATAGAACACTGCAGCACAGTACAGGCCCTTTGGCCTACAATGTTGTTCTGGCCTTTAAATCTACTCTAAGATCAATCTAACCCTTCCCATCCATGTTTCTATTGTGTTACGTACCTGTGGGTATCTTGTACTTGTCACGTGACAGTGGTGTTGAAGCTATACTGGACTTAAGGTAGTGGTCTTGTGATGGTGGAGTGACATCATTTTCCCACCAGTAGAGGTTATGTGACAGGTTTTTTTTTACAGGGTATAAAAGGAGGACCCCTCCCTGTGAGGAGGGGCAGTTTGTGGCCGGATTTGCCATTTTGACTCCATGCCACTGCGTGGTCCAATATTATGACGCAGTTTGGTTGAAAGGTGGAGTTTTATTTAATGCCTAAAGTTTAAAAGGTCATTGCCGGCAGTTTCTTTATAATACTGCCAGTTAAAAATCAGTGGAGAGTGAAGATCGGAGATCGGGAGCTAAAAGATTGAGGAAAGTCGATTCCGACGGTGAAACAGGTTCGACCTTGTTTGATCCTCATTCGGAAGGAATTTGTTGGCTGTCCCTGTGGTAACCCCTACAAATAATAACAGAAAGGGTTGGGTACAGTTTTGTAAAGAAAAGGTCAGTGCCTTTAAGCCATTTCATTTTAATCTTCATAAATTCTCTGGGAAAAGTATAGTTCGACTGGGAACCGCAGCAACACGATGTGAAAGAGAATTTAAATCGTCTAAAAAGTCTCTCCTTTAATGGACTGTAAGCATTTTGAACTTTTGCAGTACTACTTTGAAGAACTGTTTTTGCAACATCGCTTTAAGAACTGTTTTCGCTTTATTTCTTTAAGAACTGTTTAAGCTGCCGCACAGCAGCTGATTTCCGGATACGTTAGTGGTTTGTTTACTTTTGGGGGTTTGTTTTTCAGTGTTTAATAAATGTTTTATTTGTTATAAAAAAACCCTGCCACACTTACATATTTATTGTTGCTGAATCCGTAACATAAATATGGGGGCTCATCCGGGATCAACCATTTTTGAGTTTAAATGCTTGTTCAATTTTGAATCAGTGTTTTGGAAAAGGGGAATACTCGATTCTTTTGTTTGATTGGCTTATGAGTGGTATTCAGCAACAATGAATATTGATGAGTTTCTGGCTTCACCAGACATGGAGTTGTTAGCGAAGGCGAAAAAAACTGAGGTGTCTGAGATAGTTGGGGAGGAAGCATTAAGAAGAGGGACGCCTCACGTCTTAATAAGCTGGTAAGGAAGGCGGGCTCTGTCGTGGGCAAAGTACTGTAGAGTTTAACATCGGTAGCTGAGCGAAGGGCGCTGAGTAGGCTACGGTCAATTATGGATAACTCTGAACATCCTCTACATAGCACCATCCAGAGACAGAGAAGCAGTTTCAGCGACAGGTTACTATCGATGCAATGCGCCTCAGACAGGATGAAGAGGTCAATACTCCCCAATGCCATTAGGCTTTACAATTCTACCGCCAGGACTTAAGAACTTTTTAAAAGCTATTATTAATGCTTTTTGAGATAGTGATTTAGATGTATATCATATTTTTTACTGAGTTAAGTATTGTATGTAATTAGTTTTGCTACAACAAGTGTATGGGACATTGGAAAAAAAAGTTGAATTTCCCCATGGGGATGAATAAAGTATCTATCTATCTATCTATCTATCTATCTATCTATCTATCTATCTATCTATCTATCTAGCTAGTAGATTGGAATTTAAAGGTATTTTGAGGTCTACATCAAAGGCTCTAATACAGAGAAAAATCGCGTCACACTATTTAGATTTGGGTGATTTTGATAAATCGATTTTAGAGTCGTTTCCAATAAGTAATCTGGAGATGCAGTTGCAAATCGAACAAATGAAGTTGGAGCATTGTAGGTTAGAAGCTGAAAGTAAACAGAGGGAATTTGAATATGCGATGGTGGAATTAAGGTCTGAGAATCAGTCTTCTGGTTCTAGAAAACCGTTTGTTGCTAGTCAAGAAATTAAATTGGTCCCTCCATTTAGTGAAACAGAAGTGGAAAGATATTTTCAACATTTTGAAACGATTGCTCAGATTTCAGAATGGCCGAAAGATAAATGGTCAGTGTTGTTACAGAGTGTAATTAAAGGCAAAGCACAACATGTTTAGACAGCTTTAACTGCTGTGCAAGCACTTGATTATGATATTGTGAAACAGCAGATTTTGAAAGCATACGAATTGGTCCTAGAAGTGTATAGAGAAAGATTCAGAAGTTTGAAGAAGTCTGTGGAAAAAACATGTGGAATTTGCCTATGATAAAGCTGTGTGTTTTGAGAGATGGGTTTCTTCTAAAAATGTAAATGGGGACTATAATACATTGAAAGAGCTGATTTTAATGGAGGAATTTAAAAGAAGCATCCCTGTTGAAGTAAGGACCTACTTAAATGAGAGGGATACTGATACATTGCAGGACTCTGCTAGATTAGCTGATGAGCATGTTTTAATCCATAAGAATAAATTTCCTCAGGACAGAATTTTTAAGAGGAAAAATAACACAGAGACTCAAGGTAAATCAGAAGTTAATGAGAAAGGTAAGGAGGAAGGAAAACCTGTGAAGGAAAGACAGTTTAGTCCTATTTGTAACTATTGTAAGAAACCTGGCCATGTAATAGCTAACTGTTTCCGATTGAAAAAGAAAGAGAAGGAAGCAGTCCCAGTTGCTTGTGTGCAACATAGTGAAGCACCTGTAAAATTACAGGGTTCGATAAACACAAATGAGGTTTTGTTAGAGTCTGACCAAGTTAAAAAGGGATATGATCATTTTATAACTGAAGGGTTTGTATCCTTGAAAGAAGGATCTACTCCGGTGCAAATAAAAATCCTTAGGGATACTGGAGCTTCTCAATCACTGATGTTAGACAGTGTATTGAAGTTTAATGAAGAGTCTGATACTGGTGAGGTAAATTATATACGAGGTGTTGGGAGTGCCTTTATGCCTGTACATTTGCATAAAGTAAATTTAAAGTCAGGGTTAGTTACAGGATTTGTTAAAGTAGGATTACAGCCTAGCTTACCCGTGAAGGATATTTCTTTATTGTTAGGTAATGACTTGGCAGGTGGACAAGTTTTTCCTGAAGTGCATTTGTCAATGGAGTCAGAGGAACCAGAGATGAATTCTAACACAGATTCTTCCTGTGTTGTGAGTAGAGCTATGGCTAAAAAGATTGATGCGCAGAATGAGGTTGTTACTCATGACTGTTCAACTCAGGATTCGAGTTTTGAGGATGTGTCAGAGACTTTCTTACCTTCATTGTTTGAACAAGATTCTTGGAGTAAGTCTGACTATGAAGATTTATCTCTGTCTCGGAAGGAGATGATAGCAGAGCAGAATAGAGACCCTGAGATTATAAAATTAAGAGAACAAGCTCTACCAGATAGTGAAATTGAGAAGGTGCCAGTAGGATATTACTTGGAAAAAAGAGTGTTGATGAGGAAGTGGAGATCACCTACAATTCCTGCAAGTGAGGAATGGAATATTGTTTACCAGGTAGTTGTCCCTAAAATTTATCAAAATGAGATTTTGACTTTAGCTCATAGTGTGCCCTTAGGTGGACATCAAGGGGTAAGGAAAATTGTGGACAAGATTTTAAAACATTTTTATTGGCCTGGTCTAAGAAAAGATGTGGCGATGTTTTGTAAAACGTACCATACTTGTCAAATTGTGGGTAAACCAAATCAAGTTACACCAGTGGCTCCATTACAACCTATTCCAGCATTTGGTGAACCGTTTTCTAAAGTTATTATAGATTATGTCTGTCCATTACCAAAGACAAAAACTGGTTATCAGTACTTATTGACTATCATGTGTACTTCGTCTAGGTTTCCAGAGGCAGTACCACTTAGGAATATAACAGCTAAAACTGTGACAAAGGCTCTTATAAAATTATTTACTTATTTTGGATTACCTAAGGAAATACAAACTGATCAAGGCAGTAATTTTATGTCTGGATTGATTCAACAGATAGTTTATAAATTGAGAGCTAAGCAAATCACTTAGTCTGCATACCATCCGGAATCGCAAGGTGCCTTGGAGAGGTTTCATTCTACCCTCAAGAATATGATTAGGACATATTGTGTGGAAAATGAAAGTGATTGAGATGAGGGTATAAACTTACTTTTATTTGCAGTAAGGGAATCGGTACAAGATTCTTTAGGTTTCAGTCCATTTGAACTTGTATTTGGGCATAGAGTTAGAGGACCTTTAGCTTTATTAAAAGAACAGTGGATTAGTAAGGAAGTACACACTAATTTGTTGGACTATGTTTTGAAATTTAAGGACAGGTTACATAAAGCTTGTAGCTTAGCCAAGGAAAATTTAAAATTGGCTCAGGAGAAAATGAAAACTTGGTACAATAAAGAAGTTAGAATGAGGATGTTTAAGCCTGGAGATAAGGTGCTGGTTCTTTTCCCAGTGCAAACGAATCCTTTACAAGCTAGATTTCATGGTCCTTATGAAATTGTGTCTAAAATCAATGATGTAGATTACATGATAAAAACTCCAGATCGTAGAAGGCCAATACAACTTTGCCATATAAATATGATAAAACCATATTATGAGAAACAATCTGATACTGTGACTGTTGTGGTTAATGATAATGAATTTGATTTAACTAGGAACATGATAAATGATTCATCTGAATTTCATTCTAAATCCAACATTGTTTCTGTCAGGTTACCAAATTCAACCATTCTGGAAAATATTGATGAGAAACCAGCACATTTACAGCCAGAGCAGAAACAGCAGATGAAAAAATTAATTTTTAAATATAAGGATTTGTTTCCAGACGTTCCGAGAAGGACTACTATAGCTTCACATGATGTAGATGTTGGAGATGCCAGACCCATTAAACAACACCCATATAGGATGAACATAGAAAAATGTGAACTTGCTGAGAAAGAAATTAAATATATGTTAGAGAATAATATTATTAGACCTTCTAACTTGAATTGGAGTTCACCCTGTGTTATGATGCCAAAACCAGATGGTAGTATTAAGTTTTGTACAGACTATAGGAAGGTGAATGCTGTAACGAAAACAGATGCATATCCAATTCCTAGAGTAGATGATTGTGTAGATAAAGTTGGAAAAGCAAAGTTCCTTACAAAGATTGATTTATTGAAAGGGTATTGATGTGTTCCATTAACGGACAGAAGTAGAGAGATTTCTGCATTTGTAACTCCATCTGGGCTATATGAATATAATGTTCTTCCATTTGGGATGAAGAATGCCCCAGGTACTTTCCAGAGGGTGATTAACTCTGTGATTCAGGGATTAAAAGATACAGATGCTTATATTGATGATTTGGTGACAGGAAATGATATTGGGAAGCACACATTATTGAGGTGGAGAAATTGTTTGAAAGGCTTTCAAAAGCTAACTTGACTATTAATTTAGCCAAGAGTGAATTTGGACATGCCACTGTGACTTACCTTGGTTATGTTGTGGGTCAAGGTAAGGTAGCTCCTGTTCAGGCAAAAGTTCGGGCAATTTTAGAGTTTCCCACCCCAACGGGGAAAAAAACTCTCAGGAGATTCTTGGGAATGGTAGGATATTATCGAAAATTTTGTAAGAATTTTGCTAATGTTGCCCTTCCATTAACTAACCTTTTGCAGAAGAATGTGAAGTTTGTGTGGACAGTGCCTTGTCAAGAAGCATTTGAAAAATTGAAAACTGTGCTCAAGGCACCTGACTTTGAAAAACCTTTTTCATTAGCTGTAGATGCTAGTGATGAGGCTGCAGGAGCAGTATTAATGCAAAGGAATGTGGGTGATGAGGTTGATCATCCAGTAGCTTACTTTTCTAAGAAATTTAATAAGCATCAAAGAAACTATTCAACAATAGAGAAGGAATTGTTATCTCTTGTTTTAGCTTTAGAACATTTTGAGGTATATGTTGGTACAACTCAAAAACCACTTATTGTTTACACTGATCATAATCCATTAGTGTTTCTGAGTAAGATGAAAAACAAAAACAGAAGGTTATTAAATTGGAATTTGATGTTACAAGAGTACAATATTGTGATAACTCATATTAAAGGTAAAGATAATGTGGTTGCTGATTGTCTATCTCGATGTTGAATGTACAATGTAATTTTTTTATGGAGTGTTTTTTTACAATTGTAACACTCCTACTGTATTGTAAGTTGTAAGATGTTATATGATGATACTATGTATACTGTGTATGTTATAAAATTTATACATTTGTTTTTTGTTCATGTAAATAATTGTTAAAATTTTGTTCGTGACAGACCAAATTTTTTTTTTGGAGGGAGGTGTTACGTACCCGTGGGTATCTTGTACTTGTCACGTGACAGTGGTGTTGCAGCTATACTGGACTTAAGGTAGTGGTCTTGTGATGGTGGAGTGATGTCATTTTCCCACCAGTAGAGGTCATGTGACAGGTTTTTTTTACAGGGTATAAAAGGAGGACCCCTCCCTGTGAGGAGGGGCAGTTCGTGGCTGGATTTGCCATTTTGACTCCATGTCACTGCGTGGTCCAATATTATGATGCAGTTTGGTTGAAAGGTGGAGTTTTATTTAATGCCTAAAGTTTAAAAGGTCATTGCTGGCAGTTTCTTTATAATACTGCCAGTTAAAAATCAGTGGAGGGTGAAGATCGGAGATCGGGAGCTAAAAGATCGAGGAAAGTCGATTTCGACTGTGAAACAGGTTCGACCTTGTTTGATCCTCATTTGGAAGGAATTCATTGGCTGTCCCTGTGGTAACCCCTACGAATAATAGCAGAAAGGGTTGGGTACAGTTTTGTAAAGAAAAGGTCAGTGCCTTTAAGCCATTTCATTTTCATCTTCATAAATTCTCTGGGAAAAGTATAGTTCGACTGGGAACCGCAGCAACACGACGTGAAAGAGAATTGAAATCGTCTAAGAAGTCTCTCCTTTAATGGACTGTAAGCATTTTGAACTTTTGCAGTACTACTTTGAAGAACTGTTTTTGCAACGTTGATTTAAGAACTGTTTTCGCTTTATTTCTTTAAGAACTGTTTAAGCTGCTGCACAGCAGCTGATTTCCGGTTACGTTAGTGGTTTGTTTACTTTTGGGGGTTTGTTTTTCAATGTTTAATAAATGTTTTATTTGTTATAAAAACCCTGCCTCACTTATATTTATTGTTGCTGAATCAATCCGTAACAATTGTCCTTGTTGTATCTAAGAGTTTTTAAATGACCCTAGTGCATCTACCTCTACCCAACCCTGGCAGCGTGTCTCAGTTAATAAATAAACCACAGATCAACATTAGAGAAATGTCGCAAGGGAATTGTGAAAAGAGGCATTCGTTGATATCTCATTTCTAAGTCCAGTGTAAACAGCAGAGTATCAGTGTCCAGTGGGGCAGCCGCATCAATGATTGTTAAGCTGAACAACATGAAGTCTCTGTATGTACTGATCTTCATTTTAAGCGACAAAGTTGTAGTTGGTAAGTAAGATATGGGTAACTGGCTTGCCCACAAAAGGCAGCAGGCAGTAGCAGATGGAGCATATTCTGCCTGCAGGTTGGAGATCAGCAGCGTTCCACAAAGGGAAAGCAGTTTTACTGGGATCCCTGCTCTTAGTGATTTTTTATAGATGACTTGGATATCAGAGGTAGTTTCTTTTTACGCAGTAAGGGGTAGGTGCATGGAATGTGTTGCCAGGGGTGGTGGTAGAGGGTAATACATCAGGGACATTGAAGAGATTTTCAGATAGGTACATGGATGAAAGAAAAATGGAGGCTTATGTGTGGAGGGTAGGCTTACATTATTCAACACTGTGGGCTAATGAGCCTGTACTGTGCTATACTGTTCTCTGTTCAACTGATCAATGGATGTTTGATTCTGGTAAAGAGCAGTTAGGCAACCATGCCGTGTTAACTTTTCTCTTTATATTGTGGATTTTAGCCCATATCTTATGGCAAAGTGATAATTTGCATTAGACGGTTTCACAATCATGTCACTATAACACATAATGTAAAGACTTGGGTATTCTTTTTGATGCTATCCTGCCTATGGAATTGAAAATCCAGTCGGAGGTTATTATCTGTGCAGGTTGGACGTGTTGATTCTATTTGATACCACAGAGAACCTGACAAAGCCACACTACTTACTGTCATAGGACAACAGCAGCCCATAAAAAGTTAGGATCTACGAACCTTAGCTAGGTATCTGAAAGCATCCAGGAGAGAGGGGATGTCTCCATTAAAGTCTTACAGAGGATATTAATAATTCTCATTGCCCCCCCCCCCCCCCCAATCTCTGGAAGCCACCAATCATTTTCTAGCAGGCTGTCCTAAAGAATGTGTATTGGAAGTTGAATGAAAAAAGGGATGGGAGGACAGATCCTCAGTTAGATTTTATACAGGATAAACTAGTGAGGGAGAAAAGGAGCATTATTGTTGACTTTGTCGGGTTTTTTTGCTACTATTCCACAAGACAGTGAATGAAGGAAAACAGTGTACAGTGCTACTGAGAGAAAGTTGCTTTGAATGACACCTGTTTGTTTAAGGCCAAAGTCCATGTTATTTGTTGTCTTATGCTTGGTCAATCACAGTTTACTGTTGATTCGCATTTTCTGTCATCAGATGGAATGACTAATGCGTGTTTCTTGGATGCGAACTCTGAGTGAGAGGCGAAGGCTGCCAAAGTTCATGTAGCTTTCAAGCTAAGCATGGAGTCAACACAAGTGCCATCTGTGAAGAACAACTTAATATTTATAAAACTTCTTTAACTTAGCAAAATCTGTCGAGGCACAGGAACGATATAGGAAGATAATAGTCAGGTTCTACAGATTCTAAGGTGTGTTTTAAGGAAAAGAATGATATTGGAACTGATTCTATGGGACATGGGACTTGATGAACTGTACTGGGAAAGACTGGGACCAATGTCCTTCCCAGTACTGTTGGGGAGGGTTGGATTTCAAGTTCCAGGCATTTTGCAATCTATGCAAAATGAAGAATGTGAAACAGGATAGATACAAAAGAAAGAAAGGGAGAAGCAGAAGTGGAAGACAGAGAAATTAAGGGCAAAAAAAGAAAAACGGCCACGGTGCAAAATAATGCCAAGGCAATGAAGAATGTTAAAAATGCAAGCCTAATGGCTTTAAGGGTTAGTACTGGAAGCATACACAATAGGAGGATAAACGGGTATGTTATAAGAACATAAGAAATTGGAGCAAGAGAAGACCATCGAGTCTGCTCTGCCATTCAATAAGATCATGGCTGATCTGTTCGTGGACTAAACTCTACCTACCTGCCTTTCCCCAGAACCCTTAATTTCCCTGTTATGCAAACATCTAACTATGTCTTAAATGCATTTAATGAGGTAGCCTCTGCTGCTTTGGTAGGATTTATACGCGAGCTTCTGAACAATAGTCAAGATGTGAGGTTCAGATTATAACTGGAGATAGAAAAGGCATGTAAAAAGGGCAATGTTATGATGGGTCTTGGTGGATTTCAATCTGCAGGTAGATTGGGAAAATCAGATTGGTGCTGGTTTAACAAGAGAAATCATTTGTCGAGTGTGTACAAGATGGCATTTTAGAACAGCCTGTGGTTGAGCTCACTGGGGAAAAGACAATTCTGGATTGAGTAGTGAACCAGATTTGATTAGGGAGCTTAAAGTAAAGGAAACCTTAGGAGGCAGTGATCATGATATAATCTAATTCACACTGCAGTTTGAGAAGGAGAAGCTAAAATCAGATGTATTGGTATTACAGTGGAGTAAAAGGAACTACAGAGGCATGAGAGAGGGCTGGCTGAAGTTGATTTGAAGGGAACACTTACAGGGATGACAGCAGAGCAGCAATGGTTGGGGTTTCAGGGAGTAATTTAGAGGCAAAGTATCTGTTCATCCCAAAGAAGAAGAAAAAGCATTCTAGAGGAAGTATTAGGCAACCATGGCTGACAAGGGAAGTCAAAGACAACATAAAAGCAAAAGAAATGCAAAAATTAGTAAGAAGCTAAAGGATTGGAAAGTCTTTAAAAAAACAACAATTTAGGGAGAGAAAGGATGAAATATGCAGGTAAGCTGGCCACTAATATAAAATAGAATACCAAAAGTATTTTCAGATATATTAAGAGTAAAAGAGAGGTGACAGTAGATAACAGACCACTGGAAAATGACACCAAAGAGGTAGTAATGGGTAACAAAAAAAATGGCAGATGAACTCAATAAGATTTCTTTTCTCAGTCCTCATCGTGGAAGATACCAGCAATATGCCAGAAATTCAAGAGTGTAAGGGGGCATAAGTGAGTGCAGTCACTGCTGCTATATAGAAGGTTCTAGGGAAGCTGAATGGTCTGAAGGTAAATAAATCACCTGGACTAGAGGAACTACACCCCATGGTTCTGAAAGATTTAACTGAAGAGATGTGGGGCATTAATAGTGATCTTTCAAGAATCACTAGATTTTAGAATGATTCCAATAGACTGAAAATCGCTTTTGTTACTCCACTCTTTAAAACGGGAGAGAGGTAGAGACAGTAAACTGTAGGTCAGTTAGCCTGACTTTAATGGTTGGCAAGATGTTAAGAGACCATTCTAAAGGATGGGGTTTCAGGGTACTTTGAGGCACATAATAAAATAGATTGAAGTCAGCATGGTTTCCTTGAGGGAAAATCTTGCCTGACAAATCTGTTCGAATTTGTTGAAGAACTAACAAGCAGGATAGACAAAGGAGAGTCAGTGGATGTTGTTTGCTTGGATTTCAGAAGGCCTTTGACAAGGTGCCGCACATGAGACTGCTGAAAAAAAAAAAGAACCATTGGTACTACAGGAAAGGTACTAGCATGGACAGTAGATTGGCTGACTGGCAGGAGGCAAAGAGTTGGAATAAAGGGGCCATTTCTCTTTGGCTACCTGTGTCTAGTGGTGTTCTGCAGGGTTTGGTGTTGGGACAAATACTTCTCATATTATATGCTAATGATCTGGACGACGGAATTGATGGCTTTGTGGTCAAGTTTGTGGGTGGGTAGTGTAGAGGAAGCATAGAGTCTGCAGAAGTTCTTGGACAGATATGAAGAACAGGCAAGGAAGTGGCAGGTGGAATAGTGTAGAGAAGTGAATGGTGGTGCACTTTGGTAGAAGGAATAAATGTGTGGACCATTTGCTAAACAGAGAATCAATTCAGAAATGGCAGATGCAGAGGGACTTTGGAGTCTTAGTGCAGAATTCCCTAAAGGATAACTTGCAGGTTGAGTTGGTAGTAAGTTAGGCAAGTACAACATTAGCATTTATTTTGAGAAGGCTAGAATATAAAAGCATGGACGTAACACTGAATCTTTATAAGGCACTGGTTAGACCCCATTTTGAGTATTGTGAGTAGGCTATGGCCCCTCATCTAAGGAAGGATGTGCTGGCATTGGAGAGGGTCAAGAGTCAGTTCACAAGAATGATCCTGAAATGAAAGGGTTGACATAGGAGGAGAGTTTGATGACTGTGGGATTGTACTCAATCGTGTTTAGAAGAATGAAGAGGGTTGCATTGAAACCTACCAAATATTGGAAGTCTAGATCAAGTGAATGTGGAGAAGATGTTTTCAGTGGTATGAGAGTCTAGGACCAGAGGGAACACCTTCAGAATCCAAGAACATCTCTTTAGAACTGAGATGAGGAGGTATTTCTTTAGTCAGAGGGTGGTGAATCTGTGGAATTCATTGCCACAGATGGCTGTGGAGGCCAAGTCATTGGGTATACTTAAAGTGGAGATTGATAGGTTCTTGATTAGTAATGATAACAAAGGTTATGGGGGGGGGAGCAAAGCAAGAGAATGGGGTTGAGTGGGATAATAAATCAACCATGATGGAATGGTGGAGCAGACTCGATGGGTGAATGGCCTAACTCTATTCCTGTGTTGTCTTTCTCTGATATTGGTTTTCTCATCATTCCACTGAACTTGAAGGATTTTACAGAGACAACAGTGTTTTTATCAAAATGTATTAGGCAGATTAGGGGCATGAAAAGGTGGAATATTAAAGGGAAGAAATAAAACAATTGGGCAGGAAGTTAGAACTTAATTATTAGAGATTCCAACTTTTGGACAGGATATTAACTGAGACCCCTTTAGATCTCTCAGGCCAGTGCTTTATTTTGAAGAAGACAACCTGAGGTGTCCCCAGCATCAATATTCATCCCTCCAACTAATTTGTTAAAAAAAATGCTCATTGCATCTTTGCTGTGTGCCTGCAACATTTCCTACAATAAGTCAGTGATTAAACTTCAATATCTATGTGAGGACACTGGGAAATAGGCTGAAGTCAGTATGGTTTCCTTAAGAGGAAATCTTGCCTGACAAATCTGTTGGAATTCTACCAGGTAGCATAAACAAAGGAGAATCAGTGAATGTTGTTAACTTGGATTTTCAGAAGATCTATGACAAGACGCTGCACGTGAGACTGCTAAAAAAGATAAGGGTGTAGCGGTGTGCTACACGCAGCGCTAAAATAACAACACGGAGTCGGTAAACTGCAATTAAAGAAGATTTTATTCGAACTTCACAGCCTTGCTTTAAAGCCTCCCTCATACCGCCCTCCCCGGGCGCGGATGCTGTAAGGGGCACGTACTCACAAACCCCCGCAGGCTTTCCCTTTGTTGGTGAAGCAGACCTGGCCTTTGTGCCGGCGCGCTGGCTATTTGTGAGCCGGTTCGAGTGCGCTAGGAAGTGGGTCGCCACATAACGCCCCCCCAGAACCGGCAATACACCCCCCAATGTCCACAGTCTGGGCCGGACCCTGTTTGGGAGGTCGGCCTCTGCGCCGCGGTGCCGGAAACTCGACCGGTTGCGCCAAGTCCACATGGGCCAATTTGAGTCGCTCCACCGTGAAAACCTCCTCTCTCCCCCCAACGTCCAGCACGAACGTGGACCCGTTGTTCCTGATCTCTGTAAACGGCACCTCGTAGGGCCGTTGCAGCGGTGGCCGATGCCCGCCCCTTCGTACAAACACAAACTTACAGTTCTGCAGGTCTTTGGGTACGCAGGTCGGGTTCTGCCCATGCTGCGAAGTGGGTATGGGGGCCAGGTTGCCGAGCCTCTCGCGTAGTCTGCCCAGGACTGCTGCGGGTTCTTCGTCGTGCCCCCTTGGGGCTGGTATGAACTCCCCGGGGACGACCAGGGGTGCGCCGTACACCAACTCGGCCGACGAGGTGTGCAGATCGTCTTTGGGCGCCGTGCGGATGCTGAGTAGGACCCAGGGAAGCTCGTCCGCCCAGTTGGCTCCTCGCAGGCGGGCCATGAGAGCCGACTTCAGGTGACGGTGGAAACGCTCCACCAGGCCGTTCGACTGTGGGTGGTAGGCAGTGGTGTGGTGCAGCTGTGTCCCCAAAAGGCTGGCCATAGCTGACCACAGGCTGGTGGTGAACTGGGCGCCTCTGTCGGAGGTAATGTGGGCTGGTACATCAAAGTGGGACACCCAGGTGGCGATCAGTGCCCGGGCGCAAGATTCGGAGGTGGTGTCGGTGAGTGGGACCGTAAAGGTAAGCGGCTTGTGGTCCGTGAACACGGTGAAGGGCCTACCTTCTAAGAAGTACCTGAAATGCCGGATTGCCAGGTATAGCGCCAACAGTTCCCAGTCGAAAGCACTGTATTTGAGCTCGGGTGGCCGCAGGTGTTTGCTGAAAAACACCAAGGGTTGCCAGCGACCCGTGATGAGTTGCTCCAGCACCCCACCGACTGCCGTGTTAGATGCGTCCACTGTGAGGGTGGTAGGGACGTCCATTCTGGGGTGCACTAGCATCGCGGCGTTCGCCAAGGCTTCCTTCGTTTGAATGAAAGCGGCGGCGGACTCCTCGTCCCAGGCAATGTCCTTGCCCGGACCCGACAGCAGGGCGAACAGCAGGGCATGATTCGGGCAGCTGAAGGGAGGAAGCGGTGGTAGAAATTGACCATATCTACGAATTCCTGAAGGCCTTTGATCGTGGTGGGTCAGGGGAAATGGCGGACCGCGTCTACCTTAGCGGGCAGAGGGGTTGCCCCGTCTTTAGTAATCCTGTGGCCCAGGAAGTCAATGGTGTCGAGCCTGAACTGGCATTTGGCTGGGTCGATTGTTAGACCGTATTCACTCAGTCGGGCGTAGAGTTGACGGAGGTGGGACAGATGCTCCTGACGACTGCTGCTGGCTATGAGGATGTCATCCAAATAGATGAATGCGAAGTCCAGGTCGCGTCCCACTGCATCCATTAACCGCTGGAACGTCTGTGCGGCATTCTTCAGGTCGAAGGGCATGCGGAGGAACTCGAAAAGGCCGAACGGGGTGATGAGAGCCATTCTGGGGACATCGTCCGGATGCATCGGGATTTGATGGTATCCTCAGACGAGGTCTACCTTGGAGAAGATCCGTGCGCCGTGCAGATTTGCTGCAAAGTCCTGAATGTGTGGCACAGGGTAGCGGTCCGGTGTGGTAGCCTTGTTCAGCCTGCGGTAGTCGCCGCACGGTCTCCAGCCCCCTGTCGCTTTGGGCACCACGTGCAGGGGGGAGGCCCATGGGCTGTCGGACCGCTGGATGATCCCCAGTTCCTCCATCCTCTTGAACTCCTCCTTCGCCAGTCGGAGCTTGTCCGGGGGAAGCCGCCGAGCACGGGCGTGGATGGGTGGTCCCTGGGTCGGGATGTGGTGCTGTACGCCGTGTCGGGGCATGGCTGCCGTGAACTGTGGTGCCAGAACCGATGGGAAATCCGCCAGGACCCTGGTGAAGTCGTTGCCGGACAGCATGATGGAGTCAAGGTGTGGGGCTGGCAACTGGGCTTCACCCAGGGAGAACGTCTGAAAGGTCTCGGCGTGGACCAGCCTCTGCCTTGGCAAGTCGACCAGCAGGCTGTGAGCCTGCAAAAAATCCACACCCAGAAGCGGTTGGGCTACGGCGGCCAGTGTGAAGTCCCACGTGAACTGGCTGGAGCCGAACTGTAGCCGCACCGTACGGGTGCCGTAGGTCCTCACTGTGCTGCCGTTCACGGCCCTCAGGGAGGGACCCGGTGCCCTGTTGCGGGTGTCGTAACTCGTCGGAGGTAAGACGCTGTTCTCGGCACTGGTGTCGACCAAAAAACGACGTCCCGACCTCTTGTCCCACACATACAGGAGGCTATCCCGATGGCCAGCCGCCGTAGCCATCAGCGGCGGCTGACCCTGGCGTTTCCCGGGAACTGGCAGGGCGGGCGACAATGGCGGGCTTCTGCGCCCCACCGCTGGTGGTAGAAACACCATTGTTCGTTGGGCTCCCCACCCCTGCCTCTGGGGTTAGTGGGCTCTGCGGCCGGGCCTGGACTGGTTTGCTGCTGGGAGTGTGGCCTGGTAATCTGTGCGATGGACGCCTCACTCACCTTCTTGGCATTCCACAACAAGTCCGCCCGGGCTGCCACCTTCCGGGGGTCGCTGAAATCTGCGTCGGACAGCAGCAGGTGTATGTCCTCGGGCAGCTGCTCTAGGAATGCCTGCTCAAACATGAGGCAGGGTGTGTGTCCGCCGGCCAGAGACAACATCTCATTCATTAAAGCCGATGGAGGTCTGTCTCTCAACCCATCCAGGTGCAGTAAGCGGGAAGCCCGCTCGCGCCGTGAGAGTCCGAAAGTCCTTATGAGCAGGGCTTTGAATTCCGTGTACTTGCCGTCCGCTGGGGGAGACTGTACGAACTCCGCAACCTGGGCCGCTGTGTCCTGGTCGAGGGAGCTCACCACGTAGTAGTAACGTGTGTCCTCTGAGGTTATCTGCCGAACGTGGAATTGGGCTTCTGCTTTCTGGAACCAGAGGTGAGGTCGCAGCGTCCAGAAGCTTGGCAGTTTCAATGAAACCGCATGAACAGATGCAGCGTCGGTCATCTCCGGTCCAAAAATCGTTTGGACCGTCGGGGTCACCAATTGTAGCGGTGTGCTGCACGCAGCGCTAAAATAACGACACGGAGTCGGTAAACTGCAATTAAAGAAGATTTTATTCGAACTTCACAGCCTTGCTTTAAAGCCTCCCTCATCCCGCCCTCCCCGGGCGCGGATGCTGTAAGGGGCACGTACTCACAATCCCCCGCAGGCTTTCCCTTTGTTGGTGAAGCAGACCTGGCCTTTGTGCCGGCGCGCTGGCTATTTGTGAGCCGGTTCGAGTGCGCTAGGAAGTGGGTCGCCACAAGGGCCTAATTCTTCTACTGTGTCTTATGGTCTTAGAGACCATACATAGGAGACATAGGAGCAGAATTAGGCCATTCAGCCCAATGAGTCTGCTCTGTCATTCCATCATGGCTGATCCCAGATCCCGCTCAACCCCATTCACCTGCTTTCTCACCATAGATAGATAGATAGATAGATACTTTATTCATCCCCATGGGGAAATTCAACTTTTTTCCAATGTCCCATACACTTGTTGTAGCAAATCCTTTGATCCCCTGATCGATCAGGAAACAATCAACTTCCAACTTAAATATACCCAAGAACTTGGCCTCCACTGTAGTCTGTGGCAGAGCATTGCACAGATTTACTATACTCCGGCTGAAAAATAATCCCTCCTTACTTCAGTTCTAAAGGATCACCCCTCAATTTTGAGGCTGTGTCCTCTAGTTCTGGATAGCCAAACCGTAGGAAACATCCTCTACACATCCACCCTATCTAGTCCTTTCAACATTCGGTAGGCTTCAATGAGCTCCCCTGCCCCCCACATTACTCTAAATTCCAGTGAGTACAGGCCCAAAGCTGCCAAATGCTCCTCATCTGTTAACCCCTTCATTCCCGGATTAATCCTTGTGAACCTCCTCTGGACTCTCTCCAATGACAGCACATCCTTTCTGAGATATTCTTTGTGTGGTTTGACTAGTATCTTGTAAAGGCTCAGCATTATCTCCTTGCTTTTTTATTCTGTTCCCCTTGACATAAATGCCAACATTGCATTTGCCTTCTTTACCACAGACTCAACCTGTAAATTAACCTTCTGGGAGTTTTGCATGAGGACTCCTAAGACCCTCTGCACCTCTGATGTTTGAACCTTCTCCCCATTTAGATAATAGTCTGCACTGTTGTTCCTTTTACCAAAATGCATTATCATACATTTCCCAACATTGTATTACATCTGCCACTGTTTTTGCCCATTCTTCCAATTAGTCAGAGTCCTGCTGCAATTGCATTGCTTCCTCAGCACTACCTACTCCTCCACCTATCTTTGTATCATATCATCCACAACAGTTACCTACCCTGCCATTTGAGAACTTTTTCCTCTGTGGGACTCATCTATCCTGCACCTTGTGAACTATTCCCAGAAACTTCCGCCATTTCTGCTCTGCTGTCATCCTTGCAGTATCCTCCTCCAATCCACCTGGGCAAGCTTCTCCCTCATGGCTTTGTAATTCACTTTAATCCATTGCAATATTGATACATGTGAACTATGCTTCTCTCTCACAAATGGCAGTATGAATTCAATCATGTTATGATCAATGTCTCCTAAGCATTCCTTTACATTAAACTCCCTAATAAGATTTGGGTTATTACACAGCACCCAATCTAAGAGAGCCTTTCCCTGAGTAGGCTCAAGCACAAGTTGCTCAAAAAAGCCATCTCGTAGGCATTCAACAAATTCTCTCCCATACGATCCGATACTGACCTGGTTTTTCCAATACTGAAATCCCCCATTACAATTGTGTTATTACCCTTATTATATGCCCTTTCCAGCTCCCTTTGTAATCTCAATCCCACATTTTGGCTACTATTTGGAGGCCTATATATGATTCCCATAATGGAAATTTTATTCTTAACAATTTCAAAGGTTTAACATTCTCTGACCCTATGTTATCGCTTTCTGAAGATGTAATTCCATCTCTTACCAACAGAGCTACACCACCACCTTGTCCTTTTGATTCAAAGTATATCCTCTGATGTTAAGTTCCCTTCTTATGGCTTCCTTCAGCCATAACTCAGTGATTCCCACATTATCATACCAACCAAACTCTAATTGCGCCACAAGTTCGTCCACCTTATTCCGAATGTTACACACATTTAAATACAGCACCTTCAGTCCTGCATTCTCTGCCTTTTTGAATTTTGCCTCTGTGGTATAATTTAACTCTTTGTCTGCATTTGTACCCAATCACATTGTCTTGTCCTTCTTTACATTCATGTTACACCCATCATCTACTTGTAAACCTGCAGGCTCATCCTCAGCTCTATCATCCTGGTTCCATCTCCCTGCCATATTAGTTTAAACCACTCCCAACAGCCCTAGTAAATCTGCCTGCAAGAATATTGCTTCCCTTCAGATTCAATTGCAACCCATCCCTTTTGTACAGGTCCCACCTTCTCCAGAAGAGGTCCAAATTATCCAGAGATCTGAATCCCTGACCCCAGCTCCAATTCTTCAGCCACACATTTATCTGCTACCTTATACTATTTCTATCCTCACTGTTGCATGGCAGAGACAGCAATCCCGAAATTACTACCTTTGAGGTCCTGCTTCTCAGCTTCCTTCCTAACTCCCTATATTCTTTTTTTTCATGATCTCCTCCCTTTTTCTTCCTACGTCATTGGTACCAACATGTACCATGACTTCTGGCTGCGCACCCTCCCACTTCAGGATATTGTGGACGCGTCCAGAAGCATCTCGAACCCTGGCACCTGGGAGGCATGTTTCCTTTTTACGTCCACAGAGTCACCTTATCTGTCCCCCTGTCTATAGAGTCCCCTATTACTCCTGCCATCCTCTTCAGTTCCCAACCCATTTGAGCCACAGGGCCAGACTCAGTGCCAGAGCCATGGCCACTGTTGCTTCCCTCAGGTAGATCATCTCTCCCTTCTCCTCCCCCCCCCACCCCATAGTAGTCTTTTGTAGCCTTGGGATGGCTACCTCTCTGTAGCTCCCGTCTATCACTGCTTCACTTTCCCTAACAAGCCGAAGGTCAGCGAGCCGCAGCTCCAGTTCCCTAACACGGTCTCTAAGGAGCTCAATGCACCTGGTGTAGATATGGCCATCAGGGAGGCTGGGAGTCTCCTGGAAAATTCCACATCTGACACCCAGAACAGAACGCTGGCTCCGTAGACATTGTCTCTAGACTTAAATAAGAAATAAAGAATGAACTTACCTACTTGCCTTGCTTCTGTCTGTTCTCGCAGATGCCTTGTTGAGCCAAAACCTTACTACTCTGACCACGACCGCCCCCATGATGACCGCTCTGCTAAGTGGTGCCTTTCCTTTATAGAAACTGGTTTCCCCATCAAAAATCTTTGTCAGACCTGTGCGGGAATGCTCCAGTTGCTTCTGCGCAGTACTCCAATAAACGGGAAAGGCCCAATATCTGCTAATCCACCAGGAGCCAAAGAAGACAGCCTGTCTTGGGGTTGGAGGACTGTGTATGTTCATTGGTGGGTGGGAAAGAGGAATGGTGCTTGTTTTGATGTTTAAAGAGGAGATTCTGCAGATGCTGGAAAGCCAGAGTGACACAGACAAATTGCTAGAGGAACTCAGCGGGTCACGCAGCAAATATGGGAAGGAGTAAACAATTAACGTTCTGTTAGAGAGCCTTCATCAGGACTGGAAAGGAAAGGCGAAATAAGCTAGAGTAAGAAGGTAGAAGGAGGGGAAACAGTACAAGTTAGAAGGTGATAAGTGAAGCAGGTGGATGGCAGAGAGGAGGTGAAGTGTGAAACTGGCAGATAATATGTGCAAAAGGTAAAGGGCAGAAGAAGGAATCTCATAGGAGAGGAGAGTGGACCCTGGGAGAAAGGGAAGGAATAGGGACACCAGGGGGAGGTGATACGCAGACGAGGAGAAGAAGAGAGGTAAATGTGGAGCCAGAGTAGGGATTGGAAGAAGAAGGGAGGAGAGGGGAAAAATTACCAGAAGTTAGAAAAATCGATATTCATACCATCAGGTTGGAGCTTACACAGATCGAATACTGTATCAGGTGTTGCTCCTCTAACCTGAAAATGGACTCAACGTGGCAATAGAAGAGGCCATGAACCGACGTGGCAGAATGGGAATGAGGATTGGAATTAAAATGGCTGGCCACCAGGAAATCCTGCTTGTTGTGGATGGAGCAAAGGTGCTTAACAAAGCGGTCTCCCAATATACGTCAGGTCTCACTGATGTAGAGGAAGCAGTGGATACAGTAGATGACTCCCAACAAACTTGCAGGGGAAGTGTTGCCCTGAATGGAGGTGTGGGAGGAGATAAATGGGCAGCTGCAGCACTTCTTCCACTTGCAAGTATAAGTGGCAGGAGGGTGATTAATGGGGAGGGATGAATGGACTAGGGAATCATGGTGATCCTTACAGAAAATAGAGAGTGGGAGGAAGGTTTGGTGGTAGAATACCATGGAAGATGACAGAAGTTGTGGAGAATGATGTGGATGCTCACAGGGTGGTATGAAGAACTCCAACCCTATTAAGGCGGCAGAAAGATGGAGTGAGTGCGGATGTCCAGGAAATAGAGAAAATGCAGGTATGGTGCCATCAATGGTGGAGGAAGGGAAACCCTGTACTTTGAAGAAGGAGACATCTCTAATGTCCTGAAAAGGAAAGCTTCATCCTGCAAACAGATGTGGTGGAGACAAAGAAACTAAGAGAAGGGATTTTTACAGTAGACAAGGTAGAAAGAGGTATAATCAAGAAGGAGGGGACCATGGGAATTGGTAGGTTTATAAAAGATGTTGGTAGACAGTTTCACTCCAGAGATGGAGACAGAGAGATTGAGAAAGGGCAGGGTGGTGTCAGAAATGTACCAAGTGTATTTATGGACAGGGTGGAAGCTGGAAGAAAAGTTGATGAAATTGACAAGCTCAGCATGGGTGCATGAAGCAGCACCAATGCAGTCATCGATGTAGTGGATGAAGAATTGGGGACCATTAGCAGTGAAAGCTTGGAACATGGGCTGTTCCATATAGCCAACAAAAAGGCAGGCACAGATGGGGGTCATGCAGGTGCCTATGACTACACGTTGGGTTTGGAGCTGAAAGAGAAATTGTTGAGTGTGACGATCAGCTCTACCAGACAGATGCAGGTGGTGATGGCGGGGGAGGGGGGGGGGAACTGGTTAGATTTATTGTCTAGAAAGAAGCAGAGAGCTTTAAGATTTTCTTGATGGGGGTAGAAATGTATACGGACTGGGCATCCATGGTGAAAAAGAGGCAATCAGGGCCAGTAAACTACAAGTTGTTGAAGACATCAAGAACATGTGAAGTGCCATGGATGTAGATGGGAAGGGATTGAACCAAGGGGGATAAAATGGAGTCAAGGTACGTGGACACGTTCAATGAGGCATTTGCTGGCAGAAGCAATGGGCCTACCCCAACAGTCAGGTTTATGGATCTTGGGTAGGAAGTAGAATAGAACAGATTGGGTAAGAGAACTATGTAGTTGGTGACAGTGGATGGGAGCTCTCCAGAGTTGATGATGGTCCTGAGTGCAGTTCTTTTCAAGGGGTAAGTAAGAGGAGGTGTCTGAGAGTTGCCACCTGGCCTCAGCATGATAAGGGTCAATTTGCCACACCACAACAGCACCCCCTTTGTCTGCGGTTTGATGATAAGGTTGGGATTGCAGCAGACAGAAAGGACGGCAGTGCACACGGACAGAGTGGACGGCAGTCTTATCCCACATTGTACCCTAATGCTATCAAATCTATGTGACTGTAGTGATCTTGTAGATAATACTTTAATTAATACTGTGGAGGCTTGGTCACAGTATATTTAAGATGGAACAATAGATTTTCTTGCTGCGAAGGGGATCACAGTGGGATTAGTGTCAGAGAACAGTCCTGAGGCAAAAGTTCAGCTGTGATGTTATGAAATGGCAGAGCTGGCACAAGGACGGAATACATACTCCTGCTTATATTCCTCATGCTCTTACAGTCACTGGACTGTAAATGGTCTTTTTTCACCTTTGATTTTCAGTGATGGATGAGTTTTTACGTTTTTTAGATATTGGCACTGGCAGCAGCCATACTCTTTCACTGGTCCGGATGTCTGCATTACCTGTAATCTGAGATTAAAGGTGATTCCAATTTAGAGTGTTGATGTTTCTTTTCCCTTTCAGCCCTTGATGGGCGGGCAATTTCTGATAAGGCTGAAGAATAATATGTCCTCTTTTCCAGGACAGCGGAGTCCTCTGAATGACTACCACCGTTCCAAGGGAGTGCAGCTTCAGTTTGGATTGATTCGCATAGAGGCGGTGCCTATGTCCGAGGAAGAATGTGCACGTCAATGTACCAGTGAGCTTCAGTGCAGGTACAACCCTCTCCAATTAATCAGTGTGTAGAGTCAGTCATAGAGCACTACTGCATAGACACAGGCCCTTCAGCCCATCTAGTCCATGCCGAACAATTATTCTACCTAGTCCCATCGACCCACTCCTGGACCATGGCCCTCCATACTTTGCATCTATATACATACCACTTAAAAGTTGAAATCTAACCCACATCCACCACTTCCGCTGGCAACTTGTTCCGCAATCTCTCCACCCTCTGAATGAAGAAGATTCCACCTCGTTCCTATTAAATATTTATTTCACCTTTCACACTTAATTTATGTCCTCTAGTACTAGTCCCACCCAACCTCAGTAGAAAAAAACCTGGTTGCATTTACCCTATTTATACCCTTCATAATTTTATATGCCTCTATCAAACCTATGCTCATTCTCCTATGCTGCAGGGAATAATGTCCTAACCTATTCAAACTTTCCCTATAACTCAAGCCCTTAGGTCCCAGTAACATCCTTGTAAACTTTCTCTGTACTCTATCAATCTTATTGGTGTATTTCCTGTAGGAAAATGATCAAACCAGCACACAATACTCCAAATTAAGCTTCACCAATGTCTTATACATCTTCATAGTAATTTCCCCACATTCTCTCTGTGACTCCCTTGTCCATTCGCCCTTCCCCACTGATCTCCCTCCTGAGACTTATCCAAGCAGCACAAGTGCTACAGCTGCCCACTCACCTCTCCCTCACCACCATTCAGGGACCCTTCATCTGCTGTATCCAGTGCTCCCAGTACGGCCTCCTCTATATTGGTGAGACCTGATGTAGATTGGGGGACTGCTTTATCAAGTGCCTTTTCTCCGCCTGCAAAGGGCAGGATTTCCTGGTGGACAACCATTTTAATTCCACTCCCTATTCCAATTTTGACATGTCAGTTCATGGCCTCCTCCACTGCCATGATGAGGCCATTCTTAGGTTGGAGGAGCAACACCTCATATTCTGTCTAGGTAGCCTCCAACCTGACAGCATGAACATCAATTTCTTTAACTTCTGGGAAATATCCCCCCTCCCCTTTTCTCCTTTTCCATTCCCCATTCTGGCTTCCCTCTTACCCCTTCTATTCTCCTCAACTGCCCATCACATCCCTCTGATGCCCTTCCTCCTTTCCTTCTCCCATAGTTTACTCTCCTTTCTTATCAGATTCTTTCTTCTTCAGCTCTTTTTCCACCTATCACCTGCCAACTTCTCACTTCAACCCCCCTCCCCATCCACCTACCATTCCCCTTTTTCACATATCACCTGCCAGCTTGTGCTCCTTTCCCTCCCCCACTTTCTTATTCTAGCATCTTCCCTTCCTTTCCAGTCCTTATGAAGGTTCCCAGCCTATTTAAATGCCGCATTTTCAGTCTCCTCCATAGATACTGCCTGACCTGCCTAGTTCCTCCACTATTTTGTATGTGTTACTCAATATAACATCCCAACTTTATTGCTTATTGCATAATAAAGTTTACTTTGTGATAAAAAAAGAATCTCTGGAGACAGAGCTGAGTTTCCCACTTTTGGAATAGGGATTTCAATTTCTAGAGTTTGAGGCTTGGAGCTGACCTCTGAAGTGACAGGACCTCAGTTTGCAGCAGGTATACATCCCCTGACCTGGACAACTGTTTCAGCCCATGAAGCTTGCATGTAGGTTTACCTAGAGGAAGGATGGGTGTGGGTTATGTTTGGCTACATAGGCTGCTGGGAATGGCACAGCTAATGCTGCCTGTGTTGCATGTTGAAAACTCAAACAGAATTAGAAACTTCTGAAAATGTAAAACCCTGAAGTCCTTTACACATCTTCCAACCTTGAGTTTTGCCCAAGTTCTACAGGCCAGTTTCTAACTGTCACGTTATTCACCCATTATTGCTTGCTGAATTACATGAGTTACTGGTGTGGCAACATTTTGAACTAGCTACTCTTGCCCTCTTTTCAAAACAAAAGAAAGATAGGTCTTATTTCCTCATTGGTCTAACTATTCTCTTTCCTGCGATATCATGAGTTCATTAACTCTTTGAGATCTCTGGCCCTATGGCAATTCTTCTTTCCTTTTCACCAATACTGGTGGTGGTTCCTTTAACACCCAAAAACATAAAGAATGGAATTCCTTCTTTAACCTTCCCTCCCCTTTCTCTAATATCTCCTGATGTGATTTGATGACAGCTTATCGGTCTGAATGTGGGACTAATAAAGGACACACTTTATCTGCTTGCACGGTAACTGCTTTGCGCGTGACTGCAAGAAACCGCAGAGAAATGAGGACATCACAAAAACCAACCTCCCCTTCATTTCTCACTGCCTCAGTAAAGCAGCCAGTATAATTAAAGACCCCCACCTCCCCGGACATTCTTTCTTCTCCCATCCTCCATTGGGTGAAAGATACAAAAGCCTGAAAGCACATACCACAAGGCTCAAGGATGGTTTCTATCATGCTGTAATACAGTAAGACTACTAAATCGTTCCCTGATACCTGTTGGACTCCTGAGTTCACAATCTACCTCATTATACATTAGATAGATAGATAGATAGATAGATAGATACTTTATTCATCCCCATGGGGAAATTCAACTTTTTTCCAATGTCCCATACACTTGTTGTAGCAAAACTCATTACATACAATACTTAACTCAGTAAAAATATGATATGCATCTAAATCACTATCCCAAAAAGCATTAATAATAGCTTTTAAAAGTTCTTAAGTCCTGGTTATTGTTTTTATTTACCTGCACTGTACTTTCTCTCCAGCTGTTACAGGCATTCTACTTTGTTGTTATTTTACCTTGTACTATCCAAGTGCATTGTCTAATGATCTGATCGGTATGAACAGTGTGCAAGACAAGCCTTTCACCATATATTGGTATTCGGGACAATAATAAACCACTACCAATTCCAATGGAAAAGGAGATTTTTCAAAGGCTTTGATATCAGGGCCGTGAAGTGAGATGGATTAGATATGTCTTTCAAAGAACCGCCCAAAGCACTGTTAGTAGATGACCTCTGTGTTATGAAACTACCTGAGATGTCTTACCATAAGGAGTGTCTCATCGGTATGTGGGTGCACTTTCAGTGGGATTGGTACATTGTGATAGTAAAGGCTCTGTTAATGTGAGGTTATCTCACCAATTCCATAAGAGCTCAGTGAGAGGTCATGCGATCATAAGGCAGCCCACAAAAAAAGCTCAGAAGAAAAAAAAATTAACATAACCTGTGGAAGAAAATTAAGCCTGAGAATTAAGGGTAAATAAAGTCATGAGAATAGCAGGGTGAGAGCAGATGGGGTCTATCTACTCATACTAATTAGCAATAAATCCTGATAAAATGAAGAAATGATAACACACAGAAGTACTACGTCTTGTTGGTGATGAAGGACTGATAACACATGGATGTAGTAAGGAGGATCCCTTAGCCCTCAAGTCTACACGACTAATGACTTGGTTTCTTCTAATTAATGGGGAACTCATTGTGTACATGGGGACATTATGTCTAATCTTGTGTAAGGTATGGAAGCAGCCTGAACCTTGTCGATAATGTCTAAGCAGGAACACTAGACCCCTGAAAACTGCTGAACTGCTTGTATTTTAATCTATAAAAGGCCATGATTGTGCTCTCTTTAGCAGAGTCTCTTAGTGGGCTCTCCGTAATCACTTAATAAAGTAATTAAACTGAATACTGGGGTCTGGATCTTTGTTTAAGTCTAGTTGGCAATAGTAAATTTCTCTGACTTGACCTTTCCATCCAGTGAGATCTTGTGGAATTCATTGCCACAGACAGCAGTGGAGGCCAAGTCACTGGGCATATTTAAAGCAGAGGTTGGTCGGTTCTTGATTAGTCATGGCATCAAAAGTTACAGGGAGAAGAAAGGAGAATGGAGTTGAGATGGATAGTGAATGAGTCATGACGGAATTTGTGAAGAATCCCTCTTATCCATCCCACAATCTCTTTAATCTCTATTATCAGGCAGGAGGTACCATAGCATTAGGACAAGGACTGTTGGGATAGGAAACAGTTTCTTTCAGATAAATACTTTGTGGAGATTTGTGATATATATGATTATATCATATATATGTACAATGTCTGAAATACATCTTATGGAAATGTTTGTTTGATGATGAACTTTAATAAAAAAAATTACAAAAAAAACAAAAAAAAAGGAAACAGTTTCTTCTCCCAGGCTGTGAGACTATTGAACTCCCTGCCACCATGCAAGTCTCATTGTATATGAAGTGCCACTAGCATAATACTGTTTACCTTTTAACTAGTGTTGTAAATGCATCTTATGCTAAATGTCAGTATTCTGGAATATAATTATTTGTTAATTTATTTATGGTAATATTACTTTATGTGTTGAATGTGAGTTATATGTACTGTGTTGTGCACCTTGGTTCAGAGGAACGTTGTCTTGGTTGGCGGTATACATGCATATGATTGAATGACAATAAACTTGAACTCACATTTTGCATTTGGCATTACATGGAAAGAAAAGATTCACTGAGGTTCTTTAAGGAGGGAAACTGCCACATCACCCAATCCAGTTTATTTATATCTACGGCCCTTTGAAATAGGCTAACATTCAGGGGCAGTTTGGAATGTCAACAAGTACAGGCCTAGTGAATGAATAGTTTAAAAAAATACTCTCTTTTTCACTTTAGGTCCTTTAATTATGACTTGCAGAACAAGGAGTGCCAACTTCTGCCCTGGACCAGTCATACTGCAGGCACAAAGCGAAGAAGACACAACCATGTTGATCTGTACGAGAAGAAAGGTGGGACTTTTTTCCCCTCTTACAAAATATACATTTGTTTCCAGAAGGTGTGAGAATTGCAGTGAATTCCAAACTTGCCCATCCACCACCACATTTTGAATGAGAAATTACTTTCTTATCCCTTGCCTCTTCTGTCATGTTAGTATAACAAAACGAGCCTAGCCAATCTCTCTTCACTTACATTCCCCTACAGTGTCCACCATCCCATCCCCATGTTTGTTGACATGAATCAAAGAGCTATGAAAAAATACTTTTGGAATAGCATTATCTAAATATAACTAAGCTGTTAGAAGCAAAAATAATACCAGTTACATGTGAGTCAAATGTGGGTAATGTTAAAACCAAGTTTACAGTGAAATTGTAAGAAGGAGGTTAAACTGTTCATGATTAGCGAAGATTTGGTCACTGTCATGTTAGTCAACCTAAAACAGAACTACACATTAAAATAACATTCAAAATAGGGCAGCTGTCACAATTTTTTTAAACTATGGACAGTATTACTCAGAGAGCAGCCCAGGGAGTCTAGTGCTCACACAAGTATTTTGTCCTTATTTCTCTTAATAATTTTAATCCTTTGATGTTGTAATTACCTCTGGCAATATTGTAAAATACTTACAATTTTACTGAACTCTTCTCATCTCACACAAGTAACATACACATTTCCTTTAACCTGTGCTGCAACTCATTTACAGTAACATGGGATGGGTGACCCTGCCTCTAGGGCTAATCTGGAATACTTTTGAAATATACTACGTCTGCATTCCACATGTTCATTAACATCCTCATCTGCTTTTTGTACAGTACTGTGTATCTTATACCAATACACAGTGTGAGGGAAACACTTCCTTAAAGCTTCTATTGGATTAGTTCAGGGTACATTTAAATCAACATATCACTCATCCCCTCTGCAGCCCTCCACCCACTGTCTCCTATAGTACTAAAGGGGGCCTCCGACTGTGGTAGGCACAGGCCTCACTGTGAATTCAGGAAGTGCCACTTGATGTAATTGTGCTTGTGATAGTCAGGGTTAGAGTAGGTCATAGTCATCTTGTCCATCCTCAGACTTTGGTGCCATTGCTTTCTCTTTAAACACCGAAGTAGACACTGTTATCCTTTGATGTTCTTCTTCTGCCTTTCCCTTCTCTAACTTTTGTTTACTTTCTCTACTCTTTCTGCAGGATTCATCTAACCATCCATTTTTGTATTTCACCCTTCCTGCAAACAAACCCAGAATCCCTCACAGTTTATTCTCATTTCTCTTTTTCTGTCAATACCTCCTTCTGCAAGTACTCCAGATGTTCTGCATAAAATGTCTACATTCAAATTAATGTATGTGCTCAAATTCAAAGAAGCTATGCTCATCAAAGGCTTTTGTAGCCTGAGGTGACTGAAAACTATCCTTGCCCGGACATTACCTTAACTCTTGCCGTGCTGCAACTTCTACACTCCAGAGCAGGGGGTCCCAACCTTTTTTATGCCATGGACCATAAAGCAAGGGGTCCATGGACTTCAGGTTGGGGCACCTGTTCTAGAGGAACTATTTGTTAGCACCTGAAAAGAAACTTTGTGTGGAAGATCAGACAATGCATACCATCCCTCCATTCCCCTCACAAGCAAAGATCTCTGAAAGATTAATTTAAAATTGCAAATGTGTCAACAAGCTGAACATAGGGATTCTGTCACCTAGTTTGTGACCTCTGGTCATAAATGTAGAATCACTGTATCAGACCCACCAAAATAAAAAAGGATGTGATAAAAGGTTTATTTGCCTCATAGTTGTTATTTTCTATGGGCTTCTCTTGATGGCTACTCTTGATAGCATGGATTCATAATAACGTGGGCCTCTCATGCCTGTTGTAAGTACTATACTGTATCCCTGCTGACAGGGGCAGTCTCATTATCCTGATACTTTTCCATCAGCTATGATACTTAAAGGGGTGAAGCAGAGTCAATTGATTCAATAGATACAATTATAAGAACAACTTCAACAGTATGATTGGAACTAGCAAGATGTTTCATAACCTTAAAGTCAGTCTGCAGCTATTGTCATCAATACCTCTATGGAATCAGTTAATTCCAGAGGAAACATCATAAGTTTTGTTTAAAGAATTACCTTCCTTTTCAAAATTGGAGTTTGCCTGTTTGTGGCTGAAGAGCAGCAACAGAATATTGCGCTCATCTCCAAGAGATGAAAGCAGTACAACAATATTTTAAGGCTGTGTTTAAAGGTGACCTGGTAATGGCTACAGAACTGGGGAAGCAGAGCAGTAATGAGTGCCTGGCTACCCTTTAAGGATAACCCAGCATTAGAGTGAAGCCAGTGTGGTGACTGATGGACCATTGATTTTGAGAGTTTATTCTCCATAAAAACCTTGTTGTAGTGATAAAGGGAACTAGTAAACTTAACCTGTGGCACCACAGCAATGATTCCCTCTCAGTGAGTAATATAGCAATGTCAGACTTAAAGTAATTTTTGCCTTTCTAATACTGAGGTTAGTGGAGTCACACCAATGGTACTACATTGATCTATCATACAGCACATAGGTATCCATGATGGAATCCTCATTGTCTATCAGACAAAAGGCAGTACCTGCTTCTGGGCTTTGCTGAAGGGATGCTGTATGATCATGATCAGCTTGTGACCTGGAAGGGTTGGTTCATTGGTTCATCTGTTCTAACATACGTCACTGGAATAATATCCATCTAGGCTGTGAGCTGAGGTCTATTTCCCTACATCTTCTGAGCAGGCCTGACAGCCTAGACAAATACTGTTCCTCTGTCTAGAACAGATTTTTGGACTATATGCAAGAAATTGCTTCTACATCAAAGAAATACACCGAGGACAGCCCATCCTCAACAGCCATGTTGCAGTGTGTAGATGATATGTTTGCCAAACCAAGCTCAGTAATCATCGAAACAGACTGCTTCAATATACCAGCACAGCCTTTGACTAACAGCAGACAAGAGTGTCATAAAGTCATGCAGCGTGGAAACAGCTTGGGCTCAGCTTGTTCATGCTGACTACGTCCAGAGTGCAAGTCCCATCTGTCTGCATTTGGCCTATAGTCCTCTAGGCTTCTCCTATGTATGCACTTGCTACATATGCGCAGGGCAAGTATGGCATGGAGTAGGAGGATTTAATGTATTTACCAAGTCAACTTGGGCCTGCTGAGATGAAGAAACATGTGTATTCAAAAGCCCACACCGAAAGAGAGAGCCATCCATGCGTATGAGGTCCAGTTGATTCACCACGTGATCTCTCGGCTACGTGTGTTCTTGCCACATCCAGTACGGTTCAGTACATAACTAGATGGCTTTTCAAACATTGCTAATGTGCCCTTCTCAACCACTATTTCTGGCAGCTCATTCTGAATATGTGCCACCCTATGCATGAAGATGCTACTCCTAATATCCCTTTTAAATCTCTCGTCCAGAACTGATCTTTAGGCTCTCTTATTTTATCATCCCCTCCTGGAAGAAAAGGCTACATGCTTTCACCCTATCAATGCCCTGATCTATTGGAGGTTAAAATCTCTAGTTTAGTTAGGTTACTAGGCAGCAGTAATTCCTTATCACACTGGAATATCTAAATATCCTCTGAGTGTTTGGATGGTTCTGGTTAAAATCTGCCCTCTTCTTAGGTCCTTGCCCTTTGATATGCAGAAGATTCAACCTTAATATAATCATGACTAGTAGTTATCTCAATGTAGCGTTACTAATCGTATCTAACTAATGTGTGTATTTTACCTCGTTCTCTCTCTTGTGTCATCCAATGTTGTCTTTTTAGATTATATGCGAGAATGCATTGTGAACAAGGGAGTCTCATACAGGGGCACCGTCTCCAGGACCAAAAGTGGGAAACCTTGCCAACACTGGAGCTCCAATGTCCCTCATGAGCACAGGTAACAATATTAATTGGCACTCCTTTGACCCTTACTTTTCTTCTGTTTTGTAATGTAGTTGTTATCAGCGGCATTGCTCCTCACAGCTGTGTTCAATCCTGACCGCTGGTGCTGTATGTGTGGAGTTTGCACGTTCTCTCTGTGTGACCATGTCAGTTTCCTCTGGGTGCTCTGCTGTATCCTAAAAGCATGCAGGTTGGCAAAAACAATATTGTTTGTGTGTTTCTAATTGCACTGGAGAAACACACAAAGGGGCTGGTGGAAGTCAGTGGGTCAGGCCCTGGGGAAAGACTGAGTGCATTCACTTTATCTATGTCCCTCGTCATTTTATATATCTCTGTAAAGTCACCTCTTAGCCTCTATATTCTTAGGAATAAAGTCCTGGCCTGTCCAACCTCTCTCTGTAACTCAGGCCCTCAAGTCCTGGCAACATCTGCATAAACATTACTGAGAGGGCACAACCTCAGAATACAAGGACATTCCTTTCAAACGGAGATGAAGAGGAATTTCTTTAGTCAGAGGATGATGAATCTGTGGAATTCATTGTTACAGACAGCTCCGGAAGCCAGGTCATTGGCTATATTTAAAGTGTTCTTGACTAGAAAGGGCATCAAAGGGTAAGTGGAAAGGCAGGAGAATGGGGTTAATAATAAATCAGCCAGGATGGAATGGTGGAGCAGGCTCGATGGGTTGAATGTCTGATTCTGTTCAAGTCAAGTCAAGTCACTTTTATTGTCATTTCAACCATATCTACTGGTACAGTACATAGTAAAAATGAGACAATGTTTTTCAGGCCCATGGTGTTACATGACACAGTACAAAAACTAGACTGAACTACGTGAAAAACAACACAGAGAAAGCTACACTAGACTACAGACCTACGCAGGATTGCGTAAAGTGCACAAAAACAGTGCAGGCATGTGGTGAACTAGATATACCTGTCTGACTGCTCCTGTGGCTCCTCCCACAGACCCTGCTGACTGCTCCTGTGGCTCCTCCCATAGACCCCTGCTGACTGCTCCTGTGGCTCCTCCCATAGACCCCTGTATAAAGGCGACTGTGGGCTGCTGCTCTCCCTCTTTTCCCCAGGATGTAGTGTTGTTTATTCTTCCAGTCAATAAAAGCCGATATCTCGCTTCCTACCTCTCAGCGTGAGTTATTGATGGTGCATCAATTTTATTGACTGGAAGAATAAAACATGGCAACCTTTTTACGCCCAGAACGTTTAGATTTGGACCCCCAAGACCCTGACGCAGCTCTTGCCTTTGAACACTGGCTTGTGTGCTTCCACTCATACTTGGAGGAGGTTCGTGCCACCGACTCAGCTGTTAGGCACAGACTTCTATTCTCGAGGGTCGCCCCAAAAGTTTATTCATTCATCAGGGACCTCTCGACTGCTGAATTTCTCCGAGCTCTACAGGCACTCGTGCGGACTTGTGACTGCAAAACGCTCACAGCGGAACAGCATATGGATCTCTTGGTCCGAGACGCCTTTGTGACCGGAGTCCGGTCAGTGTATTTGCGCCAGCGGCTGCTGGAAAAAGCTGATCTTACCTTACGCTCAGCGATAGAGACGGCTGATACGTTGGAGGCTGCACAGCTGTACGCCGAGGCGGTACAGCCGCGCGATTCCCCGCACCGGTTCCTGCTAGCTAGGGGCATTGCTACTAGTCGAACCACGAGTTATAATCCCCGGGGGAATGGCCAGGTGGAGAGGGAGAATGCCACAGTGTGGAAGGCCACACTTTTAGCCCTTAAGTCAAAAGGGTTGCCTGTCTCCCGATGGCAGGAGGTCCTCCCTGAGGCACTCCACTCTATCCGCTCCCTGTTGTGTACGTCCACTAATGCCACCCCTCACGAACGCCTATTCTCTTTTCCCAGGAAGTCTGTCACTGGGACCACCCTACCAGTTTGGCTGACGTCCCCGGGGCCAGTGTTGCTACGTAAACATGCGAGGAGTAATAAGTACTCCCCGCTGGTCGAGAGGGTTCACCTCCTGCATGCTAATCCCCAGTATGCCTACGTGGTCTTGCCTGATGGGCAGGAGGACACGGTCTCTGTCCGCGACCTGGCGCCCGCCGGAGCAGCAGACCACTACCCCGTACACTCCACGGTACCTATGAACCCTGTACCCGAGGTGACACCGCACACACCGTGCCACACCCAGACTCCTCACGACGCTCATGTACCGGGCATCTCGTACGCGTCTATTCCGGGGACCTCGCACACACGCGAGGGATCCCTGACACCTCCAATTGGGACAGAACCAACCCACTCTCCGCCTCCAGTGCAAACACCACCTCCGGCACCTGTGCCATCACCACCTCCAGCACCTGTGCAATTGCAGCCGGAGCTACGTAGATCGCAGCGGACGATTCGACCACCTGATAGACTTAACCTGTAAATATACTGGACTCTTTTAAAACAAAGGGGGGGGGGGTGAATGTGGTGAACTAGATATACCTGTCTGACTGCTCCTGTGGCTCCTCCCACAGACCCCTGTATAAAGGCGACTGTGGGCTGCTGCTCTCCCTCTTTTCCCCAGGATGTAGTGTTGTTTATTCTTCCAGTCAATAAAGCCGATATCTCGCTTCCTACCTCTCAGCGTGAGTTATTGATGGTGCATCAAGGCATTACAATAAATAATAAACAGGACAGTAGGGCAAGGTGTTAGGCCAGTCTCTGGGTATTGAGGAGTCTGATAGCTTGCGGGAAGAAATTGTTACATAGTCTGGTCGTGAGAGCCCGAATGCTTCGGAGCCTTTTCACAGACGGCAGGAGGGAGAAGAGATTGTATGAGGGGTGCATGGGGTCCTTCATAATGCTGTTTCCTTTGCGGATGCAGCGTGTAGTGTAAATGCCCATAATGGCGGGAAGAGAGACCCCGATGACCTTCTCAGCTGACCTCACTATCCGCTGCAGGGTCTTGCGATCCGAGATGGTGCAATTCCCGAACCAGGCAGTGATGCAGCTGCTCAGGATGCTCTCGATACAACCTCTGTAGAATGTGATGAGGATGGGGGGTGGGAGACGGACTTTCCTCAGCCTTCGCAGAAAGTAAAGACACTGCTGGGCTTTCTTTGCTATGGAGCTGGTGCTGAGGGACCAGGTGAGATTCGCCACCAGGTGAACGCCAAGAAATTTGGTGCTTTTAATGATCTCTACCGAGGAGCCGTCAATGTTCAGCGGGGAGTGGTCACTCCGTGCCCTCCTGAAGTCAACAACCATCTCTTTTGTTTTGTTCACATTAAGAGACCAGTTGTTGGCTCTGCATCAGTCCGTTAGCCGCTGCACCTCCTCTCTGTAAGCTGACTCGTCGTTCTTGCTGATGAGACCCACCATGGTCATGCATCGGTGAACTTGATGATGTGGTTCGAGCTGGGTGTTGCAGCACAGTTGTGGGTCAGCAGAGTGAACAGCAGTGGACTGAGCTCACAGCCCTTTATGTTTTTATGGTTTTATGTGTAAGACAGTGGTAGTATCTGAGTGACATAAGAGGGAGAATAGGAGATAAGAGAGAGAATGGGATTGATTGCTCTGTGGACTGGCATAGATTTGATAGGCCCAATTTCTTCTTTTAAGAATATATGGAAATCAGGTGCATAGTGATCTTGGTGGTTTTGATGTTGAAAACCATAACGTTTTATTCATTTGTGCAGGTTAAGGAGATGGTATTTTTAACCTCAGTTACAAAGGGTGAGCTAGAAAGAGGAGAGCTGAAATTTTTCAAATCTTCCTAGGACTGAGGCATGTGTTCACAGGGTCGACTTGTGTAAACAATGTATTAATGAGCGCAGATTTTTCTATAAGGCACCAAGTGGATGCCTTAGAGCTATTCCTGGAGAGGAGTGGAACATTTATGCCTTTGAAGTATTTTTCAGGCAAACTCCTGGGATTTACAACTATGTAATGGGGGAAAAGTTATATTTCCCCATGGTGTTGTCGTTTACTGACTATTCTCCTTCAATTCTCATGGCCTTTTAATTGTCTAGTTCTGTAGAGGACATAATAAAGATTGAAAATTTACTTGATACAACTCTGGCCTGATGCTGGTATTTACAAGGATCCACTTCTTCTCACTGTCCTTCTGTTGTGGAAAAAAATCTCATGAGCAGCAGACAGAATAGATCAGGCCGACTCAGAGAATTGTTTCAGACTAAAGGGTTTTATTACATGATATCATGGAGAGCCCAGACTCCTAAAGTGGAGCTCCGCAGCCGGCAGGCAGAGTAACTTTTAAGCTGATCGGTGCTTCGGGTTATCGCCTATTCTATTTGTGTGAGGAAGTGCTTTTTGTCACGTATACTTTGACTATAAATACAAGAGTAATCTTTTGTTGAGCAGAGCTGCGAAGCTCCGTTCTTAAAGTACAAGCAAGCATGGGAGTCAGTTACTTATAGCTAGGTACGGTTAGTTAGTTGGCAGTTTACCAAGAATAGACAGTACTGCTGTTATGGCAGAAATGGCTCCCTAATCGATAATAATGCTTTAACTTTTCTTCCACAGTTCCCTCCTTGTTGATCTTTTAGATCACCATTCCTCATACGGTATTTCCTCCCTTCCTCGTAAAGGGGGGTCCTATCCATAGGGGAAGGGTCTTTCTTTCTCGGGGTACACCTCTTCCCCCCACCAGTGTTCCTTGCTAGATTTATCTCTTACCATTTGGGGTACCATAGGGACTTCAGGGCCAGACAAAACTTACTTCATTATCGGACAACAGCATAACCTCAATGCTCCACATGTGCAACACCCTAAAACACATATCATTACCACTATTATTACTCCACGGGTGATCCAGCTTCCCCAGCCAGAATACCATCCCTCTATTATTTCCGACCATTTCGTTCCTGAACCAAAGTTCTTAAACTGTTTTCCTATCCTCCTGATCTCCTCAATCTTTCCCCTTATGTGTTGACTAAGGTCAGTTATGTTTTCTGTGGCATTGGGAATATAAGTACAACATTCCTCTTCATCATAACTGTCCTCTTTTCTCCCGTCTCCTGTGATGTGTACTGCCTCCCCTGACTTTGACTTTGTACGGGCGCAGACCTAGCGAATGCATAGTTGTATGACACAATGAACTCCCACTGCTAAGCAGACCAGGGCAATGAGGCTGTAAAAGAGGGGCTGTAGCCAGGAAAATATTCCCTCTGCTAACACTGATTTAACCCACCTGAAGAAATCCCAGCCTTCTGGAGGGGCTTGAGAGTTCAGTCTGTGCATTCCATCTTGCAACTGGGTCATATGTTCTAACACATGGGTCATATTTTCTGAAGCATCGGGTATGTAGGTGCAACATTCTTTCCTTACTAACGCACAGACCCCTCCTTCCCAGGCTAATACTTGTCCACTTTCCTGTTTCTTTGTATTTGCCCTTTGACACTGTTAGGTAATCAATCAATCCCACCCCCAATATGATTATTACCACTACTTCCTTCATGTTAGTCCTCTATTGAGTATATATTTTGTTAATAATCAGTCACTATGTATATAACATGAGGTGCAGGTTAAAATAGATTTATGTTCCAGTCTCTCAATAACACTTTGTTCTTGGTTCTCAGCACCGTTGCTCTCTCTCAGGGAAGATGTCACTTGTTCAGCGTTTTATTTCGTCCTCGTTGTGGTGCAACTTGCACCTGCTGGCATGTATCCAATCAGGTTTCTCCTTCACCTTAATGCTGTATGGGTCCTCAGCAGCAGTAGGCAGGGGCCCTTCCACCTGGGACAGAAAGAATCTTTATTCATTGATCTTACATATATTCTATCTCCCGGCTTAAACGGATGCACGTTACCTTCAGTTAAGGGTGCCTAGGTTTGCCAGACCCTCTCATACAATTTCCCTGCCTCCTGACACAATGCTTGTGCGTATTTCAGTGTCTTCTCATCACATCATATTAGCGCTACCTTTTCAGGGGTCACGGGAGGCTTAGTTCCTATTGTCATAGGCCGCCCCATCAAAATTTCATGAGGGGTAAGTCCTGTATGTCTATTCTTCTGATTTTGCAGAGTGTACATTACTAAGGGCATTGCCTCTGGCCGTCCGAGACCGTTTTGCTGACAAACTTTTGTCAAAGCTGCTTTTATTTCTCTGTTTGCTCTTTCCACCATACCTGAGGACTGAGGCTGGTAGGGGATATGCAATTTCTACTGGAACCCCCAATGCTTCCTTCAGTCCCTGCACTAATTTATTTGTAAAACAGGTTCCCCTGTCGCTATTTATCCCTAGAGGAATTCCAAACCCAGATACAATTTCTTTCATCAATATGTTCACCACAGTTTCTGCATCCTTCCTCATAGTTGGATCGGCCTCCGCCCATCTGGAAAACACGCTGTGCAGATGGTAACGGAACAGAAGTAGCTGGATTAATAGCCGGAGATCTTTTGGATGGAGAGAGAAGAATCACCTCATAACCTATCCTTCTAGCCGTGGTAAAATGCTGAGTAGCAGCTGAATTCAACAGTAGCATTACGGCATGGGGTACTATCACAGTACATGGGTTATCCAATACAACAGGAATAGATTTTTCTACCATTACATTTAGGTCATGGAAGGCTTTCTCCCTTTCGGGTGTCTATTCCACGATGAGGGGCTGCGTTTTCAGTGTAGCAGAACGCATTACTGCATCCCTCTCCCAGTGTTTGGGAATCCACTGTCGACAGAGTCCTACCATGCCCAGGAAAGAAAGAATGTCATTTTTTGTTTTGGGGACTGGGATCTTCTTTATTGCTTTTATTCGATCCCTTCCCAAACTTCGCCAACCTTTACTGAGCTGGAATCCAAGGTACTGGACAGTCTGTTGGCAAAACAGCATTTTCTCCAGAGACACCTGTACACTCTTCTCGCCAAAAGTTCAAGGAGTGTTAAAGAAACTATCAGACATTGTGGCCCTGTAGCAGAAGCTATCAGGATGTTGTCTGCATACTGAATCAGCGTGGAATATTCAGAAAGCTGGCATTCAGCCAAATTATTTTTAACTGCTGCAGCATAAACTGCGGGGATTTCGGTATATCCCTGGGGCAGACTTGTCCACGTATATTGCTCATTCTTATAAGTAAAGGCAAATAAATACTGGCTATCCTTGTGCAAAGGTGTGGAGAAAAATGCTGAGCACCAATCGACTACAGTAAAGGTACTAGCACCCGCAGGTATAGAAGTAAGCATAATGTTGGTGTCCGGCACCAGCGGAGCAATAGGGATGACTATTTTATTAATGGCTCCTGGGTCCTGCACAAACTGCCACTCATTTCTCCAGCCCGTTTTTGGGATAGGTAATATAGGTATACACAGGCTTTGTGTCCTCACCAGCACTCCTTGCCGCAATGAGTCAATTACTGGAACGATACCTACTTCTGCTTCAGTAGCCATAAGGTACTGTTTAATACAGCGCAGTGGCACTTTTTTTTTAGAGTAACTTTATGCTCCAGAGCTGTTTGGGCCTTTCCTACATGATTTTTATGTTGGGCCCATAGGTTCCCTGGTACCTGCGCTAAAGCTCTGGCAGAAGTAGAGGGTCTTCAGCTGGTGGTTGTTGCTGTGTTGCCTTTATGACATTTGTTTAGTTTATAATATTTTTGCTTTAGTAATTTGTTTGTTAGCATTTTTTAGTTAAAGTTAGGATTGTTTAAAGTAAATTCGTTGTCTGTGATATATCGCGGCATGTGATGACGTCACATCCGGTTTCGCCGCGTCTTGTGGGAAAATACCAGTTTGGAGAAATGGGAAGGAGGGGGCTCACATGTGCAAGATCAGCGCAAGAAAAGTTGTCTTCTACGCATTAGAAACATAGTGAAGCAACGCCGTAAGTTCATGAGATAATCGATATGTTGAATTAAAATGTTAACGCTGATTCTGTTAAAAGTAACGATGGTCGATAAGGTTTATGTTTTCGTTAGTTAAAGAGTTGCGGATAGTTTGTGTTGAAGTGTATTTAAAGCAGTCAATGGCGTAAGTAGATTCTGACTGTATGCTGCGTTTTAATGTAATGTAGTTGTTGTAGTTTACTTTTGCAAGTATTTACGATGTAAATGTGATATCAAGAAGGAAACAAATACTGTACAAATCTTGTATTGTTTTATCAACAGTTTTCACCATACGTTAATGTGGAAGAGTGAATAGTAAACGGTTAATCTTACTGTGACCCTGTTTTCATTGACGACGGTTTACCTCGGTGTTTAGTTCAGCGTTCTCTTACACCTGAGCGAGAACACTACAGTTGCTTTTCAAAGGATGTTTCCATTCTGTCGGACTTTAACATATTTCTGCCCTCCTTTTCATTAAAGAATTCTGTTCGGTCTTCTTGTCCCAGTACCAGCAGAGTTATAGTATAGACAGCCTTGGTTTCTTTCGCCAATCGTTTTATCATCGTCCCGATATCTTTAGGCTTTGCCGATGGTTTTATGGCTACTGTCAAATGAGGAGACCCTAGTCGGAATCCTGTTTTTTAATGATCTTCCATTAAGTCTACCAGGAGCCCTAATCCCTCGGGACTGAAATACACAGACGGTGTTGCCTTCAGCGTTACCGTTTAAATCAGGGTGTGCAGGCTGATTATAGTGCGGGTCAGCTTGTAAAGTGTAATAGACTGTGCAATGGAGCTGCTTCTTTTCTCGGCTGCTATTAATCAAGTATTGCAGATTTTGCATGTAGAGGTTGGTTCGTCCTATCAGTCTCTGAACCTGCCAAGCATAGAGATTACTATCCAACTGCCAGCAGTACAGTATGGGTCCTTTTCTCACCCATTCATTAATTTTAGCATCTGAGGGATCCTAATTTGAGGAAACTCCACGTATATACCTTCAGTTGTACAGTGCAGTGTTGCCCCTAATTTACAAAGGGTCTGCGGACCCAGCAGGGGAAGCGGGGCTGTTTTAGATAATAATGAAGGTGTCTGTTAAAAGCTTATCTTCCATTCTGTTTTTCTCTTTTCCTGCCTCTTTTTCTTCTGCCTTTTCCGTTTTTTAAAAATCATTTCTAGTACTGCTAACACTTCCTTCAGCTCCCTCAGCTTCAGTTCCTCTTTCCTGAGTCCCTTCACTCGTTACAGTGATGTCTGCTCCCCTGGGGGTATCAGCTCCCTCAGCTTCAGTTCCTCTTTCCTGAGTCCCTTCACTCATTACAGTGATGTCTGCTCCCCTGGGGGTATCAGCTCCCTCAGCTTCAGTTCCTCTTTCCTGAGTCCCTTCACTCGTTACAGTGATGTCTGCTCCCCTGGGGGTATCAGCTCCCTCAGCTTCAGTTCCTCTTTCCTGAGACCCTTCACTCGTTACAGTGATGTCTGCTCCCCTGGGGGTATCAGCTCCCTCAGCTTCAGTTCCTCTTTCCTGAGTCCCTTCACTTGTTACAGTGATGTCTGCTCCCCTGGGGGTATCAGCTCCCTCAGCTTCAGTTCCTCTTTCCTGAGTCCCTTCACTCGTTACAGTGATGTCTGCTCCCCTGGGGGTGTCAGGTGCCTGAACTTCTGGCATGGGCGTGGGTTGTCCCAAGGCAGTTGTTGTCATTACTAAATCGTCTACTTCATTATTGGATGCCAATGGGGCACTGGCTGGTACGGGGAGTTGTGGATAAAGTCCTGTGGCAGGTTTTGTTTCAACCCCAGCCTTCTCTGTTTCAGGCTGCTTAATCTCCTTTTTCTTTGGAGGTTGGTGTCTTTTAGCCACCTCCTACATCGTTTAAAATGTCTTTACATGTAATCAGCATCCCAATTTGGGTCACCGTCCCCATTTTGGGTGGCATCCTCCCAGTGCTGGATTAGTCTCAAATTAAAACTTTCCCCATGTAGCCAATCCCCATGCGACCACTCATGCAAATCACTGCTGAATGTTACCGCGTAACAATCATCTCCAGTCTCTCTGATTATCATATCCGCTGGGTATCCAGGCGGGACTAAGGGGTCTCCTATTTGCTGGTGGTGCCGTTTTATCTTTTCAATCTTTTTTGGTGGTCTTTTTCCTACCTGCAGTTGAGTGTTCAAAGCCTTCGCCTTACGTCTGGAACTCTTCGGTTTATTAGCAGGATCAGCGCCAGCCGATTGACTGCTTGCACTTCCCGTTTTTCCTGTTTAGGATTTCAATTTCAGTTAAGACAGCACAAAGTTTCTTTATTCACACTATGTACACAATGAGCGCTCACTGGTGTGTTTCCTCTGTCTTTCCACAAGTCTCTGAGTTAGGTCACGGAATAAATTGGTAGCTACCTTGGTACTCCCACGAGCACCCCCTTTCAGCTAGGAGACAGGCCACCTGTCTCCCCCTTTCAGCTAGGAGACTGATTCTCCTTCCCAACTTGGAAGGCGCAAACACCCCACTGCTGTCCCCCTTTCAGCTAGGACGCAGGACACCTGTCTCCCCCTTTCAGCTAGGAGACAGGCCACCTGTCTCCCCCTTTCAGCTAGGAGACTGATTCTCCTTCCCAACTTGGAAGGCGCAAACACCCCACTGCTGTCCCCCTTTCAGCTAGGACGCAGGACACCGGTCTCCCCCTTTCAGCTAGGATGCAGGACACTTGTCTCCCCCTTTCAGCTAGGAGACAGGCCACCTGTTTCCCCCTTTCAGCTAGGACGCAGGACACCTGTCTCCCCCTTTCAGCTAGGACGCAGGACACCTGTCTCCCCCTTTCAGCTGGGACGCAGGACACCTGTCTCCCCCTTTCAGCTAGGACGCAGGACACCTGTCTCCCCCTTTCAGCTAGGACCCAGGACACCTGTCTCCCCCTTTCAGCTAGGCGACTGATTCTCCTTCCCAACTTGGAAGGCACCTTTCTATCTTAACAAGCTTCTTTATGGGGCCCCTGCCCCCTCCTTCTTCAGTCCTGATGAAGGGTCTTGGCCCGAAACATTGACTGCTCATTTCAACAGATGCTGCCCAACCTGCTGAGTTCATCAAGCTTGTTTGTACGTGTTAATTTGACCACAGCATCTGCAGTTTACTTTGTGTTCACCTTTCTGTCTTGCTTCTCCTTTTCCGCCTAGGGTTCTTTTTTGGATCCTGCTGTTATTGAGGATCCCATCCTCGTTGCCAACCTGTTGTGACAAAAGCACTTTCAACTGTGGAAGAAAATTTAAAGCATTATTACTGATTCAGGAGCCATTTCTGCCATAACAGCAGTACTGTCTGTTCTTTGTAAATTGTCGACTAACTAACCGTACCTAGCTATTAGTAACTGACTCCCATGCTTGCTTGTACTTTAAGAAGGATGTGGGAACTTGTTTTTCTCTGAACTCATATTTCCGTAATCTGCCCTAACACGGCAGGCAGAATAACTTTTAAACTGATTAGTGCTTCGTGTTATCGCTTAGAACATGTTGTGAAATTTCTCTATTCTATTTGTGTGAGAAAGTGCTTTTGTCATGTATATTTTGACTATAAATATGAGTGTAATCTTTTGTTGAGCAGAGCTGCGGAGTTCTGCTTTAGGAGTCTGGGCTCTCCATGATATCATGTAATAAATCCCTTTAGTCTGAAGCAGTTCTCTGAGTCGGCCTGATCTATTCTGTCTGCTGCTCCTGAGATTTTTTCCCACAACATCTTCCAATCTCTCCTCCCCTCTGTTACACAAATCTGCAATACTCCATGTCCTGACACGCCATTGCAACTCTAGGTAGGGCACTGTATAGGTCTCCCTATCAAGATCCAAACTTTATGTATGTTCTAAAAGAGGACAGATTGGTCTAGGACTTAAACAAAGGAGAGATTTGGCATGATTCAGTCAGTTTTACCACACGTAAACTGTGTAAACACGTAAACTGTTTACCAACTAAGGTTGTCACAAAAAAATAGTTTGTTGAAAGAAATGCAGAACCAGGTGGTACGGGTGCAGTGACAACAGTAGAACCTTGCTGACCACACCCCTGACCCTCTCCTGAATTTTTATCCCAGTTTCCCCACTCCTACCATTCCGAATCAGCACAGGCACTTGGCCTGGGATTCACATCTGTACTTGATGAACTCCTTCAGTCTACAACTCAGTGGTGCCTCTCTGTAAAGTGAGAGGTCCACTACTGCACAGTTCTGGTATTTTCAGTTTTGCAGGGAATGGAAAACTGAAAACATAAGAAATTTGTCTTTTGCGCGTGGGGAAGGGCACAGTGTTGATGTTTTTCTTTGATCAGGTTCCATGGCTTTCTTTGTTTTGTGGCTGTCTGTGGGATCGTATACTGCATACATACTTTGCTAATAAATGTACTTCGAATTGTTTGAATGGAAAAGTGAGCCAGAAGGTGTAGGGTTTGAACCCTGGTCCACACTAACTGGTGACTCGAGGCAAGAGAACCGACTTACAATTCTACATTACTCCTCACCAGCGGGGTTATGAATGGCCTCACCTCATCCAGTTCATTATTGAAATCTCCTGCTGTAGAGCACTAGTCATATGGTGTAGGGACGGAAACAGCATTTACATCTGACTGTTGATCACCCATGAGCTGAGGTGTTGTCCTACTTCCTTCATATCATTGCCTGAAAGCAACAACACCTGCTCACCCCCCACCCCACCCTCTGACCCCCCCAGATCATTTTGTGCATCCTCAAGGACATAATATGAATGTTCAAAATGATGACAATGGTGAAAAGGCAGCAGTTATTGTTTACATTGTAAATACTGTATTTAAGCACTTTTTATTTATGATTCATTGTTAAACTAACATTATAAGCCTTTTTTAATATACTTCTTGATATTTTATAACCTTCTTTATTGATAACTGTTGAATGTTGTTTTTTGTTGCATGTTGCGCCCTGACCAACACACCACAATGAATTCCCAATACATGTAAATACAATATATACACGGAGGATTCTGCTTAATTGGGACACATCGGGACCAGTACATTTTGGCACAAATATGCGGCTGCCCCATCAGACGAATTTTCATAGAAATAGTTAAAAGGTATAAAAAAAGACAAACTGACAAAAATGACAAAAAGACAAAATTATATATTTAAAATGAAAAACAGAATAAATTAGAACACTACCAATAGTACTACAGGACTATAAACTGTGTGATAATTCCTAAAAGTTATTGACGGAGGAATCATCCAGTGTAATGAAGAAAATCAGCACAGATACCTAGTGCAGATAATGGACTACATTCATATAATATTATCAACAATTGCATACTCCAAATCTTCATTTTTATTGTAACATTCAAGATGATTGATACCTTCAAATTCTTTATAGTTTCTAACTTGTTGAAGTTGTGAAACTGTTTTATTTTCACTCCCAGCCATTTCTTGCATCTCCAAGTCTGAATGCTTGAAACTGCAGTAAACCAGACTGTTCTGAGTTGCCTGACTGCTTATTTCTTGCCAACTATCAGTGACAAAAATCACTGCTTTTTGAACACAAACACATGCAACTGACACTATTCAAAAACTGTTCATTAACAGCCACAGAAGTGCACTTGACTGACGCTAGTTAGAACCTGTTCAGCAACAGTCTCCTGCCTCAATTTACTGGCATAGTGTCTCAAATAAGCAAAGGAAATCTTGGCAATTTTCTCGATTAGTTTTTGTTCTTTAAGAGTTGTTTCAAATAAGTGGCTGCCCTGATTAACCATTGGCCCAAATAACCCGAATCCACTATACACGTAAATGAATATAGTGAATTAACTTGTCCTCCCATGATCCTTGAAAAAGTTTCAAGCGTTTCCTTAGCTAACTTGACCTAACTATTCCACTGAGTTTCTAATGGCACTTGTTGGATCAGGCTGATGTGTGACTGGAATTTTGCTCTTTACAGAAATTCACCCAGTCAATTCCCAGAGAAAGGCTTGGATCTTAATTACTGCCGCAACCCTGACAACGATTTGGCTGGCCCCTGGTGCTACACTATGGACTGGAACACTCGACTGGAGGACTGTGGCATCGCAAGATGTGACCAGGGTAAACTGCTCCTAACAGAATTGAAAGCGTTGATGCAGAGCACTCCTCGACTCTTTTAGCTATTTCAGTGGAGAAAGGGGCTGAGAGGGATAATAAATCAACCATGATGGAAGGGTGGAGCAGGCTCTATGGTCCGAATGGCCTAATTCTGCTCCTATGCCTTATGGTCTTACGGATTTATGCGTTCATGCAGAGCAATTTTCTGATCATTGCTGTTCTTGAATATGAATTCACTGTACACAGAGTTAAGAATGGTGCAAACTGACCTGAGGGATTTAATTGCAATTATAGTACAGAAGCATAACCATCTGGCTGACAGAATCTTTAAGAGTAGTTTATCTTTTCCTCAACATTAAGAATGTTTGTGTCAAGCTGGGCACAGTTTTTTTGAACCTCTAAATGAAACCTCTCTGCAGAGTCTGCCTTGTGCTTCCACTGTGATATTGAGAAGAATGCTGTGTTGTCAAAAGCATTATCTTTCAGATGCGATATTGTCTTGTTCAATACTTATTCCCCAATGCACATGGTCCTAGTGATTAATTCTGTTACTTTTTGTAGAACCGTATCAATTGGCGCCATAGTAGCATAGTGGTTTGTGCTACAGAGGATACTGGACTTCACAGTTCAGTTTTGATGGCATCTATAAGAAGTTTGCACATCTTCCCCGTGAACATGTGGGTTTCCTCCAGGCACTCAGGTTTCCTCCCAGATTCCAAAACATACTAGTTAATAGGTTAATTGGTGATTGTAAATTGTTTTGTGATTAGTCTAGGGTTATTTAGGTGGGTTGCTGGGCTACGTGCCTCATTGCACCTGAAGGGCCTGTTCCACACTGTCTCTCTAAATAAAACTAAATAAATAAGTGCAAATTCGCTGATGTAGTTTGATATCACAACAGTATTTTAGTGCTTAATGTAATGTTAGGCACAATGAACATCTGAGGCCATGAAAGCACTTTTAGTAATGTAAGTTAACTCTCTTTTATTGCCTGAACACTATAGCATAATGTTCCATATAAGTTTCAAAGGTACATTTAATGGCAGAGAAATGTATACAATATACATCCTGAAATTCTTTTTCTTTGCAACCATTCTTCACAAACAGAAGAGTGCCCCAAAGGATGAATGACAGTTAAATGTTAGAACCCCAAAGCCCCCCCAGCTCCCCCTCCCACTCATAAGCAGCAACAAAGCAATGATCCCCCCCACCAGCAAAAAAAAATCGGTGACCCCCATCGAGCACTCAAGCATGCAGAAAAGCATCAATAAAGATACAGACTTGCAGTACCCCAAAGACTACCCATTCACCTGGTATTCGGCATATCACAGGCTCTCTCTCTCCCAAATAAGGGAAAAAGAGGTGTCCCCATTTTCTATCATGTATCATTCATTCATGACCTTCTAAGCAGAACTGTTACTTTGAATGAGAATCAGGTTTATTATCCCTGACAACTGTGAAAGTTGTTATTTTGCAGCAAGAGTACAGTGCAATATATAAAATATATTGTAAGTTACAAAAGAAATATATAAAAAAATAAATCAGTAGTGCAAAAATGGAGCAAACTAGTGAGATAGTGTTTATGGGTTCATGGACAGTTTAGAAATCTGATGGTGGGAGGGAAGAAGCTATTCCTAAAACTTTCCCTTTATAAATAATAGTTAGACATTAATATTGTATCCAATTCTGACTATTGTGCTTTAGAAATGATATCAAGGCTTCAGAGATGTTTAACAGACTCACTCAACAGGTTCTGTTTCCAATCATTAGTTTTGATGAAGGGTCTTTTCATCTATACAGTTTACTCTGTTTCACTTTGCTGACCTGCTAAATGTTTCCAGCATTCTCCAGTTTTATTTCAGTTGAAAAGTACTATGATTGGGGGAGGTTTGGAGAGCACAGGTCATCCCCAGGTGACAGTTTGCAAGTCAGAAATGTGGTTGCTGAGTTCCCAGGTGGTGGAAGATGCCTGCAACCCACAGCAGCTGACAATTCCATTCTTTCAGTCTCCCATACACTTGTTATTGTACAGGCTGTACGTATGTTGGCTGTTTGTAATCTGGAGAGGACGTACGTAGAGAGGCAGCATTGTTCTTGTTAGAGCTAAGAGAGTAAAGGGAGACTTAGTGTTCAGAAATATGAAATTAAATAAAAAGTGTTTTCAAATTTGAGAAAATCAGTAGAACTGGAGGATAGACAAGGAGGTGTTACCGTTGTTAAGTATCCCGTAACTGGATCACTTACCAGCAAAGATAGAGAGGTCCGCTGAAGTCTGATGGTACCATTTTTAAACGTTTTTATTTATAAAGGGGCACAAAAGTAAGGTTAATACAAACATTCAGATAACATACGTCATCACTACTCAATCTAAAGCGCAGGTATAGTAATAATCAATAAGAAATAAGCTCTATCATTGTCTAGGGGTAATATATATATTGTCCGCTGTATACCTAAAAGTCTCTTGCATTCACTGCAGTTCCACCAGCTGCTGTCTTTTGGGGGGTCGCGGTGGTGCACTTTTGTTAGAGAGAGAGAGATAGAGATTGAATGAAACAGTTACCCGGCGGGTTTTTTTCCAACCTTTATGAGTTCGATCCGTCGGAGTCTCGTTGGGGAATGGCCGCTCACTTGTGGCCTCTCCTGTAGCTAAAGCCGTTATTTCGTGGTGAGGTCGCCAATCCCAGGCAAGGAAAAGACGCACACGAACCTCCTCACCGGCTGTCGCTATCAAACGCTGTCACAGGATTTCTAGCGTGTCTTCTGGTGCGTCTGGGGGGCAGTCTTTACAACCCCTCTTTTATCTGAACTCACGTGGTCTCAGATGTCAATCAGGTTGGGATGATGCAATCTCTCTCCGTCTCTCCACCCCCGTTGCCCCGAGGGTATACATGTAGTACAGTTCCCAATTCACAAAGGTGTCTCCACGAGACAATGACCACAGTCACAATGCCTCGCTGTGAAACGAGGGACACCGCACGTATCTCTCTCTTCTCTTGGGTCATTGACCCCCCCTTCAATAGGGCTCTTGCGATTCTCACAAAGGAGGGGCTGGGATCATAACACTGAGAACCAGAGTGTCACATCCGAACAGGTGGTGAGAGCCAATTCTGTGGAAACTTCCAGAAGGATTTTTCTTGAAAAGCAGACCAAATTGCCTAGCTGTAGGAAAGTGTCGGGATGTGGAATTAATCATGGGCCCTCTTAGGCAGCAGCATAGGCCCAAAGGGCCAAGTGACCGCCTGTGTTACACAATAATATGTGCTGTGAATAATCAACGAAATGTTCAGGTTAATCAGTCAACATTTGAGTTTATTGACATATGCATGAGGACTGGTTGGCAGAGGTTCAATGAAAACGTACTTGCTGAAGCTGCAGACATAGCATCAGATAAATAGCTTTCACAAGTGAAACATAAGCTACTCTAAGATCAATCCAGCTCTTGCCTCTTACACAGCTCTCCATATTTTTGGCTTCCATGTGCCTAAAATGAGCTTCTTAAATATCCTTACATCTGCCTCTACTACCATCTGTCTCAGAGTGTTCCTTGCACCAACTACTCTCAGTGTAAAAAACACTTATCGCTAACCCCCACCATAGTATCCTCCAATCACTTTAAAATTATTTCCCCTGGTATTAGTCATTTCCACCCAAGAAAAAATCTCTGGCTATCCACTCGATCTATGCCTCTTATCATTTTGTACACCTCTATCAAGTTGCCTTTCATTGCTCAACCTGTCCTCTTAATACATACTCTCTAATCCAGGCAGCATTCTGGTAAATCTCCTCCGCATCCTCTCTAAAGCTTCTACATCCCTCCTATAATGAGGCAACCAAAACTGAACACAATATTCCAAATGCGCCTAACCAGGGTTTTAATAGAACTGTAACATTACCTCGCAGCTCTTCACTCCTACCTTTTATACAATATGGAATGTATTAAGTATACACTCTTTCACAGCAACATCAAAGTCATTCAACCACTCTTTATTGTCCATCTATCATCATTCATTCTCAGCTCGGAAAGGTGATAGAATCTAATGACCAGGTCATTGGACCTCTGATAAATAAGAGGATCTTAGAGGTAGACATTTTCAACTCAGAGTTTTACTTCTTTTCTGAAGGTTGATCTCCTTGCAGCCAGTGACACTATGTTAAGTGACCATGAGTTATGGTAGTGCCACTTGGTGGCAGTGTCTCAGGGATGGACAAAGTAGTTGATCCAAGTGAAACTATAATTGGAAACACAAGAGATTCTGCAGAGTTAATCCAGAGCAACACACACAAAATGTTGGTGGAACTCGGCAGGTCGGCCATCATCAATGGAAGCAATAAACAGTTGAGGTTTCAAGCTGAAGCTCTTCATCGGGACCTGAGAAAACAACCCAAGTTTGTCTAAGCTCTCATTATAGCACATGCCTTCTAATCTAGGCAACATCCTGGCAAAACTCTTCTGTACCCTTATCAAAGCCTTGACATCCTTCCTATAATGGGACAGCCAGAACTCTGTGCAATATTCCAGATGTGGCCTAACTAGAGTTTTATAAAGCTGCGACATAACTTCCTAACTTTTGAACTCAATGCCTTCTCTAATAAAGGCAAGCATGTCATATGACTTAATCTCCTTAAAGAAAGTGAGAAATTTAGAAAAAATATTATTATTTGAGAAAAGGCAGTCATTTTGTATCCTAAGATTTTAAACTAAGGTGGATGCATTGTTAAGTACCTTCCAAAATTAACTCCATTCTGGAAAGCTCATAGTAGTTTTGAAACAGTAATTAAAATGCTACGATTCAAGAAATGAGGGAGAGAGGAATCTATGAATTACAGGCTATTTCACCTGAAATCAGTTGCTGAAATCCAAAATTAACTTAGTGAGCAGAGATGACTTTGAAAATCTCACGTGATTAGACTGAGTCTGCATAATTCTATGCAAAGGAAATCATGTTTAACAAATCTATTTGTTGCAAGGACGAGGCTGAGTGCAGGACACCAGCACAGAGGTAGAGTCCTGAGGTGCTAGCACCATCATAAATGGGGAACCGGTATCCAGGAGAGTCTTTATACAGAGATAAAGTTTAAGTAGAGTATCCAGGAAATGATGCAGAGCTTCGAACTGACAGTCCTATAGAATCAGGAAACAAGGTTTACTCACACAAGAGTCAACCAATGAACTGGCACAGCATGGCTGTGACGCCCGAGTTTTATCCTATGTTCGTTAATGGGAACCAGGTGTGCAGTAATTAATGGGACTAGCAATCATAGGGAATCAGCTGACAGGAATTAAGGCACAATCCATGAGATAATGGCAAGGTGGAGAATTGCCAATCAGGACCATGACAGTACCCTCCCCTCAATGGGAGACTCCTGGCAGTCCTCCAGGCCTGTCCGGATGGTCCCGATGGAAGTCCTGGATGAGGGAGGGGTCCAGGATGAAGGAGCGGGGAACCCAGGAACGCTCCTCTGGGCCGTACCCTTCCCAGTCGACCAGGTATTGGAAGCCCCCGCCCCGACTGTACACATCCGGTAGCCGCCGGACGGTGTATGCCGGATGGTCGTTAATGATTCGGGCGAGTGGAGGGGTTTCGGTCGGAGGACACAAGGGGCTGATGGAAACGGGTTTTATTTGGGAAACGTGAAATATAGGGTGGACGTGCATAGACTTTTGGTAGCTTAGGTGGGACTGCTGTGGGGTTGATGATAGTTTCGACCTCGAAAGGTCCCAGGAAGCGAGGGGTGAGTTTCTTAGGCTCGTTTTTGAGAGGAACGTCTTTGGATGATAGCCACACCTTCTGCCCAGGTCGATATTCAGGTGCCGGAGTCCGATGGCGATCGGCAATCCTCTGGTTGTGATCGGCTGATCGGAGCACAGCCATGCATGTGTCCTCCTAAACCTTGCGGCATCGACCGATATGGGCCTGAACCGACAGTACCTCAATCTCCTCTTCTTGTGCGGGAAACAGCGGGGGTTAGTACCCAAGGGAGCATTCAAAGGGAGATCATCTGGTGGCAGTACTAACCAGAGAGTTGTGGGCGTACTCAACCCACGCGAGTGGCACTCCAGGTAGACGGATTGTTGGTTGTAGCATCGCCTCCAAGTCCTGGTTGACTCGTTCTGTTTGCCCGTTCGTCTGTGGGTGGAAGCCGGATGACAGGCTAACCGAGGCACCCAGGGCTTGGCAGAAGGCCTTCCATACCTACGGGATGAATTGGGGACCCCGAATGGAGACGATATCCGCAGGAATTCCGTGGAGGCAGTGGACATGGCAGACGAGAAGGTCTGTGGTCTCTCGTGCCGAAGGGAGTTTAGGGAGGGCTACAAAATGCACTGTCTTGGAGAAGCGGTCTACACATGGCGAGTACGGTGGTGTTTCTGTGTGAAGGGGGTAGACCGGTGACGAAATCTAGGGCGATGTGCAATCAAGGATGAGCCTGGACAGGTAGGGGATGAAGTAATCCAGCAGGTGGCCGGTGGGAGGCTTTTCTGTGGGCACAGACGGAACATGCTGAGACATAGGAAGGGGTATCTGCATCCATGGAAGGCCACCAGAAGTGCCTTTTCAGGAGAGACAGTGTCCGATCACTGCCGGGGTGGCAGGCGAACCGAGACGTGTGCCCCCACTGGAGAATCTGAGACCTGACGAAATCAGGCACAAAAAGGCGATTGGCGGGTCCATTGCTGGGATCAGGGTCATCCCGTTGGGCCTCAGGATGGTGGGAGGATGGTCTCCAGGCTGGAAATGTCCTCCTTGGAATTGTACTGCCGGGAGAGTGTGTCAGGTTTCCCGTTCTTGGACCCCAGACGGTAGGTGAGGGTAAACTTGAATCATCCAAAAAACAATGCCCATTGGGCTTGGTGGGAGTTCAAGCGTTTGGTGGTCTAGATATATCCAAGTTTCTTATGATCAGTCCAAACAATAAATAGGTGTTCCACCCCCTCTAGCCAGTGCCGCCATTCCTCCAACGCTAGCTTGACCGCCAGTAATTCCTGATTCCCCACGTCATAATTTCATTCAGCGGGGGATAGACGGCGAGACAAGGTGACACAGGGATGAAGCTTCTGGTCTGGACTTGATCGTTGGGACAGAACTGCTCCCACCTCAGAGTCAGAGGCGTCAACCTCTACAATGAACTGGCGGGAGGGGTCCGGTTGGACCAGGGTGGGAGCGGTCGTGAAATGCCTCTTCAGGTCAGTGAATGCTGAATCAGCTTCGGAGTCCCAACAAAACAGTGTTGTAGGTGAGGTAAGTCGGGGAAGCGGTGCCACCACCCTACAGTAGTCCCCAATAAATCAGTGAAAGAAGTTAGCAAACCCCAGGAACCGCTGATGTTGCTTGCGGGTCACGGGCCTAGGCCATTCTTCCACCGCCTGGATTTCTCGGGGTCTGTCCTCACCTGCCCGCTCTCGATGATGTAGCCCAGGAAGCTGACCGAGGGGACGTGGAATTCACCTTCACAAATAACTTGTTCTCTCACAGTCTCTGCAGGACTTGATGGACATGCTGAATGCGTTTCTGGAGGCTGGTGGAGAATATCAAGATGTCATCTAGGTTAATAAACACAAAGTGGTTAATAAAGTCCCTCATTGATTAGGGCTTGAAAAATGACAGGGGCATTGGTGAGGCCAAACGGCATGACCAAGTATTTGAAGTGGCCTAATAGTGTATTAAGTGCCGTCTTCCACTTGTCTCCCTCTCTTATCCTGACTAGATGGTAGATGCTATGAAGATCCAACCTTGAGAAGATGGTGGCTCCATGAAGTGGTTCAAATGCCCAGTTAATGAGGGGCAGGAGGTACTTGTTTTTGACAGTTATGTTGTTTAGGCCTTGGTAATCGATACAGGGATGAAGTGACCCATCCTTTTTCTCTACAAAGAAGAAAGCGGCGCCCACTGGGGAAGATGAGGGTTGAATAATGCCCACTGCGAGAGATTCACGAATGTATTTCTCCATGGCCTCTCTCCCACGTCAGGACAAGTTATATAGGCGACTGGTGGGTAGCGAAGCCCCGGGGTGAAGGTCGATAGCGCAGTCATACGGGTAGTGCAGAGGCAGGGAGGGAGCCCGTTGTTTGCTGAATACCTGTTCCAGGTTGTGGTATTCTGCGGGAACTCTGGATAAGTCGAGGGGTTCCAAGGCAGGCGAGGTCGCGGTAGCCTCCCTAGGGGATGGAGCTGACTGCAGACAGATGGCGTGGCAAAATGGGCTCCAGCTGGCTATCCTGCCGGTAGACCAGTCGATGTGGGGATTGTGGTGGTTCAACCAGGGGTATCCTAGAACTATAGGGTCTTGAGGTGAATGGATGAGATTAAATCGTACCTTCTCTCAATGATTTCTGGACAGAATCAAGGTCAGGGTGGCGTACAGTGGGTAACCCGAGCCAGAAGTTTTCCGTCCAACGCCCAGGCCTCCAGAGAGGTACTTAACGGCTCCCAAGGTATTCTGGCCTGGGTGGCTATGTCCTCGTCCAGCAGATTTCCCTCAGCACTGGAACCCACCAAGGCAGAGAGAAGCAGGGACTGTTTTTGGTAATTCACGGTAGCCTGGATCTGCATCCAGGTTTGGGGACTGAAGGGAGTGTCGTCTGACTCACCAGAATGGTCGGAGCGGGAGCTATGCTAGGAGCGGAAGGGAGAGAGAGGTTAGGGCTGGTTGCAGATTGTAAAACAGGCTGTGGGATGACCCAAGGAACGGGGTGACCTGTCTTTTCTCTCAGACACTCTTAAAGTTGATTATCTAGCCTGGTGGTTAGCGAGATCAGAGTCCAGGCTCTCCATGTCATCCCTCACTGCCAATTCATCTTTTATTTTATCTGAGAGGCCCTGTCAAAACACTTCCCATAGTGCCTCGTCATTCCACCCAGTGTTGGCCACTAATGTACAGAACTTGATGGAGTATTTGGCTATGCTTCACGAACCCTGACAGAGAGTTAGCAAGTGCTTAGCGGCATCCTTACCGTGAATGGGCCATTCAAAGACCTTCAGAGACGAAGCAGGACAAGGAGGAACAGAGTTCTGGTCAGTTGTTCCAGATCACGGTGGCCCATGCCAAGGCATCCCCTCGTAACAGCCCCATGATGTATGCAATTTTTGATCTGTCCAAGGTGTCCGTACGTGGCTATTGCTCAAAAACCAAGGAGCGTTGTAGCAGGAAGGCTCGGCACTTCCCTAGGTCCCCAGCGTAGGGTGCTGGTTCTGGTACGTACAGCTCTCGAGGTGATGGTATTGCCAACCCAGGTTGTGCGGTTTGGTCAGACTGAGTTCTTGGAAGGGAAGGAGTAAGGGGAGTGGCTACCCAGACAACCTGCTCACTGACCTTCTTTACATCCTCCGACAGGGCACGAAGATCTCTCATGACATTTTACAGACAGGATTGGTGGACTGCACTTGATTGGAAATGATATGGTCGGACTCCTTGGGAGGTGTCAGTGGTGGGATTTCCGGGTGTGTGGATGGATGGTGGGCTGATATGGAGGCACTGGATCGGAGAATGGTTGATAGATGTGGGGAAGCATTGGATATTCTCGGTTATCTCTGTGGGCGTTCTGGGGTGTTGCATGGGGATATTTGTTGACCGGTTTTGTTTGTTTGATTGGATCTGTTCTTGATTGTGGTTGTGGTTTATAGATCAGCTTCGCAAACACTTAGAGGGTGTATGTACAAAATTAAGGGAGGCAAGTTTAGGGGAGACATAAGCAGTAAGTTTTTTTACACAGTGGGTTGTGAATGCCTGGAATGACTTTCCAGGGATGGTGGTGGAGGCTAAAACATTAGGGGTATTTAAGAGCCTCTTGGACAGGCACATGGATGAAAGAAAAATGGAGGGTTATGGGGTAGTGTGGGTTTAGTACTTTCTTTAAAGGATTATATGGGTTGGCACAACATGGAGGGCTGAAGGGCCTGTACTGTGCTGTAATGTTCTATGGTTCTATGGTTTTCCAAGCAGTTGATCATGTACGCCCAGTAGGGAGCCCTGGCTGATGAGGGCCTATTGCACAGGGTCTGTGTCCACTGCGTTCATTCTTGGCCAGTTCATTCTGTTGCAAGGACGGGGCTGAGGATGAACCCAAGTGCAGGACACAGGCGCGGAGGCAGAGACGTGAGGCGTTAGCACCATCGCAAATGGGGAACCGGTATCCAGGAGAGTCTTTACACAGAGATAAGGTTTATGTAGAGTATCCAGGAATTGATGTCGAGCTTAGAACTGACAGTCCTAAGGAATCAGGAAACAATGTTTACTCCCACTAGAGTCAACCAACGAACTGGCAAAGCATGGCTGTGACGCCTGGGTTTTATCCTATGTTTGCTAATGGGAACCAGGTGTGCGGTAATTAATGGGACTAGCAATCATAGGGAATCAGCTGACAGGAATTAAGGCACAATCCATGAGATAATGGCAAGGTGGGGAATTGTCAGTTGGGACCATGACACTATTAGCACTCTAAGGATGTCAGTAGATAATGGGGACCTAGCAGATATCCAAAAATGCCACATGAAAATTACAGCACAAGTTCAGGGCACATGAAATTGAGGAAAATATTGAACTATAAAGGGAAGATTTGCTAATAGACAAAAAAAAGAAAGACCACTTCAAGTGATAAATTGTAACAAGTAGTGGGCAAGAGGGATCAGCAATTTATAATCTAATGATTTGAACCAAGAGCAATGTTGTATATCCAAGTTTTGCCAATTAATCTTTTTAAGATGTGAGAAGAGCGCAAAGTTTCTGCAAAGAAATACAACCATGTTAGTAAATGGACAAAAATATGGGAGATGACATTTAATAAGGGAGTGTTAGGTTGTCTATATTGGAGCAAGGGATGGAAAAACTCAGTATTATGGTATGGGACTATTGAATGCTGACATTCAAAAAGATATATGTTTGAGAAACAGAGAAAGTTAGCAAGCATGAACAGCAAGTAATTAAGAATTAAGTGGATGTTAGGCTTTACAGTTAGTACAATGATATGGAAAGCTAAGAAAATACTGCGCATTGGTGAGATTACACCTGGAGTACTCTTCACAGGTTTAGCCTCCTATTTAAATGGAATATATAATTATCCGCATCAGAATCAAAATCTGGTTTAACATCACTGCTATATGTTGTGAAATTTGTTGTTTTGCAGTAGCAGTACATTACAATACATAGTAATAAATCCATAAATTACAATAAGAAGTATATATTAAAATTAATTAAATAAATACTTAAATACTGAGGAAGTGTTCATGGGTTCACTTTCCATTCAGAAATTTAATGGCAGAGGGGAAGAAGCTGTTCCTGAAATGTTGAACGTGTATCTTCAGGTTCCTGTACCACCTCCTTAATGGTAGCAATGAGCAAAAGAGCATGTTCTGGGTGATGAGTTCCCGTTCCCTAATGATGGATGCTGCCTTTTGGAGGCATCACCTTTTGAAGAGGTCCTGGATGATGGAAATGGTTGAGTTTACAACTTTTTGCAACTTTTTCCAGCCCTGTGCAGTGGTCCCACCATACCAGACAATGAAGCAACCAGTTAGAATGCTTTCCATGGTACATCTGCAGAAATTTGTGAGTGTCTTTGGTGACATACCAATTTTCTTCAAACTCTTAATGAAACATAGCCTTCCTTCCTTCTTTGTAATTGGATCAATATGCTGGATCCAGGATAGATCCTCAGAGATGTTGACACTCAGGAATTTGAAACTGCTCACCCTTTCCATTTCTGATCCCCCAATGAGGACTGATGTATGTTCCCTCAACTTCCCCTTCCTGAAGTCCATGATCAATTTATTGGTCGTACTGATGTTGAGTGCAAGGTTGTTGCAATGACACACCTGAACCAGCTGATCTATCTTGCTCCTGTATGTCTCCTCGTCACCATCTGAATTCTGCCAAAAATGGTGTCATCAGCAAACTTATATTTTTAAAAGAATAGCAGAATAGATTCACTAGATAGATCCATTGGATGGAAGTATTGTCTAATGAGGAAACAAGTGGGCAGATCAGGCCTGTACTCCTGAGAGATTTAGAAGAATTAGAAGAGATCTCATTCAGAGGAGGCTTGATGCTCTAAACATTTTTACTTTGTTGCAGGAGCCTACAACTAGATGGGATAGGCTTAATGGTATGCTACTTAAGTTGGGGAGGAATTAGAGATTTTTTTTCAGAATCTGAAATTATCTACTTCAGGCATCTGAAAAATTCAGATCCATGTAATCAAGCCTGAAACGGATGTTTGGATGACAGGGTTATGGAATCAGTTAGACTACAGGTAAGGCCACAGGTCAGATAATCTATGATTTTATAGAGTGGTGGATGAAGAACAGGGGTCTTAAGCCCTGATCAAAATAAAAAGAAATTGCTGGAAGCATCCAGCAGATTAGGCAGCATCTTTGGACAAAGAGACAGAATCAACATTTCTCCTCAGTGACCCTATTGGAGAGGAAAAGTGAAAAAAATCATGTTTAAATAGCAGAATATGAAGGGTGGAGTGAGTAGAGGAACCATCCTATTACTTTTTCATTGCTCCATATTCCTGCTTCAATTATTCAATGATTCACATGGTGAGTCCCCTATCTTGTTGTGTGATAGGAAATGCAGGTCAAAGCAGAACCTTGATTGGAGACATCTGCTGTCTCTTTGCCAAGTCAGTGCAATGGGAATGATGAGAGGAAGGTCACAAGGAGGTTGCGTGAAGCTCCTAAATGAATGCTCATCAGCGTGTTTCTTGTTTTTCTGCTCAGATGTTTGTGTGATGTGCAACGGTGAGGATTACGCTGGCTTCATGGATCACACAGCAAGTGGACGAGAGTGTCAGCGCTGGGATCTCAATTATCCTCATGAACACAAGTACCAGCCAGAGAAGTGCGTGACACCAAGTTCAGATTCAAAACACGAACATGATTATCACAGAGAAGTGTGGATATTATTGGATTCACCATCTCCAATCTATTGATCTACCACATACACAATGTATTGTGGAGGAACAGAGGGACTGGGGTCCACATTGATAAATTTCTCAAAGTTGCCTCACAAGTTGATAGGGTTTCTAAGATGCGTATGGTGTGTTGGCCTTCGTTAGTTGGGGGATTGAGTTCAAAATCAGTGAGGTAATGTTGCAGCTCTATAAAATCCTAGGTTAGACCACATTTAGAATACTGTGTTCAGTTCTGGTCACCTCATTACAGAAAGGATATAGAAATTTAGGAGATGATGCAGAGGAGATTTACCAGGAAGCTCTCTGGACTAGAGAGCATGTCTTATGAGGAGAGGTTGAATGAACTAGGGTTTTTCACTTTGTAGCAAAGGAGGATGAGAGGTGATTTTATAGAGCTGTACAAGATGATAAGAGGCACAGGTTGAGTGGATAGTCAGAGACAATTTCCTTGAGTGGAAATGGCTAATAAGAGGGGACATAATTGTAAAGTGATTGGAGGAAAGTATGGGGGTTGTCAGAGGTAACTTTTTAGACAGAGAGTGGTGGGTGTGTGGAATGCCCTGCCAGGGTGGTGTAGAGGCAAATACATTTGAGGCACTTAAGAAACACTTAGGCACATGGATATTAGAAAAATGGAGGGTTTTACAGGAGGGAAGAGTTGGATTGATCTTAGAATAGGTTAAAAGGTCGGTTCAGCATCATGGGCCATAGGGCCTGTACTGTGCTGTAACGTTTTGTGTTCTAATCAATGTCAGGTTGTAATCAATGTCCCTTACATCCACTGATGCCACGGCCTATTTCCAAAGCTGTCTTGAAAAAGTGGCAGAAAGTGCCAGGAACCTGCAGTTAGGTCACTGGAAAATGCAGTGGAGGGAGGGAGCCTAGTAACACCTTCTTTCCCTTCCATATCAGACCCATGTTACCTTTGTTTGGACTTCAGTTTTAGCTGATGTGTGCAAGGCAGCACACCATGGGATCTTGTCTTCTTCTAATGTTCTCACCTGGTACTGGAGTTTCCCAGCTGAGAATTGGTGCTTCCTCTACATGTTGTGAATCTCAACAGGATCTCTCTTGTATATTATGTGATTGTTGATTCCAAGAAATGGTGATGGTTTTGTTGGTGTTGAAAGCTCAAGTAGAAGCTCTGTTTTCTATTGGAGCAGGGCCAACTTCACCATCAAGCACCTTCAGCTCACTGGATACAAAGCAGAATCCTTCTTCTCCCAATGTGTCTGGCTACAGCCTCAATATTCTACACCAACCTGTGCTACATCTTCCATTCCCAACACTAATCATGAACGTAAGGTGATTGGTAGAAGGTGCAGTGAGCAGCAAGGAACTGGTAGGGTGTAGAATATTGCTGGAAAGGATTGTGGAGGATAATAAAGATATTAGCTACAGCATATTGTAAAGGTTGATAAAAAGAGATGAAGTACTTGATCCTGGTAAACAGCTGAACAGGCTTGTGAGGCTGAAAGACCTGTGATTGAGAGATGAGTTGTCATAGGAAACTTTAAGGAGTAGCCTTTAGAGTGACAATCCTTCCCTGACAAACTCATATTGGCAAACTACTGCACTGTTTAGATTTTAGAAACAGACAGTTGTGGGTAGTATTCTTACAGATCTGGTCTCCCTATTTGAGAAAGGATGCACCTGTAACAGAGTGCAGCAAACATTCACCTGATCCCAGGTTGAGGATTTCTTGTAATGAGAAGAGATTAGAGTTGTACTGTCTAGAGTTTAGAAGATTATTTAATGTATCATTTGGAGTTGATCTCACTGAAATATTTTATGATCTTACTGAGTTGGACAGGCCATATGCAGCAATGATGGAGTATCTAGAATCAAGGGTCCCAATATCAAAATACCTCTTCCCTCACCACCATTCAGGGTCCTAAACCGTCCTTCCAGGTAAGGCGACACTTCACCTGTGAGTCAATTGGTGTCATCTACTATATCTGGTGCTCCCAGTGTGGCCTCCTGAATATCGGTGAGACCTGACATAGATTGAGAGACCACTTCACCGAGCACTTACGCTCCATCTGCCAGAAAGAGTGGAATCTCCCAGTGGCCACCCATTTTAATTCCACCTCCCATTCCTATTCCGATATGTCCATCCATGGCCCTCACTGTCACGATGAGACCACACTTGGGTTGGAGGAACAACACCTTATATTCCGTATGGGTAGCCTCCAACCTGATGGCATGAACATTGATTTCTCAAACTGCCGGTAATGCCCCCACCCTCCCTCCTTCACTATTTCCCATCCGCTTTTTCCTCTCTCACCTTATCTCCTTGCCCACCCATCACCTCCCTCTGGTGCTCCTACCCCCTTTTCTTTCTTCCATGGCCTTTTGTCTCTTTCACCAATCAACTTCCCAGCTCTTTACTTCAACCTCCCCCTTCAGGTTTCACCATCACCTGGTGTTTCTCTCTCCTCTCCCCCACCTTTTAGATGTATTCCCTAGCTTTTTTCTCCAGTCCTGCTGAAAGGTTTTGGCCGGAAATGTCGACTGTACTCTTTTCCTAGATGCTGCCTGGCCTGCTGAGTTCCTCCAGCATTTTGTGTGTGTTGATCAAAATAAGTAGCTGCCATTCAGGGTGGAGATGAGAGATGATTCCTTCTCCCAGATGATGGTAGATCTTTGGATAGTCTCTGCATTCCAAAGACTATGGAGAGGGGTCGCAGAGTATATTCAGGACAGAAACAGATAGTTATTTGGATAATATAGGATTCAAAGGGGTATCTGATCTCAAAGGAGGTGTGAGGTAAAAAATGATATTGGATGCTGGAGCAGTGTAAGGAGCTGACTAGTTCAACTACTTGTATTCCTTATGTTTTTAATGTTGAAGTATGTTCTCCATATTAGCCGCTTTATACTAGAGGACTGGTGCTACACAATTTATTATTAAGAGTTTTCTCTAACCCTGGAATTAACACATCATCCTACATGAGCAGGTAGCTCTAGAACAGATTGGCATATTGGCTAGTCTAGAGTCTAGATTCATTGAGTTCTTTTGTAACAAAGGCATTATTATCCAAGATGGCGGCGCGATGCAGCTTGCAGCGGCCACTCCGGAGCTGATTATCTGTTATTTGTGAAGTGGGGTGCCGTGCGCAATCATAATCGATTGAAAATGGACGTGGGAGGAACATTGGGAAATCTCCAGGAAGACCTTCTTCGTTGCTGCTGCTGCTGTGAGGCCCGGGACTCTGCTGGGAAGAACAGGCCCCCAGTCCTCGGGGTCGCGTTGCCAATGGCCATTGGCGGGGCTGTCTTAATAAGCTCGGCAGAGGTTGGTGCTCGGAGAAGCTGTGTCAGAGGGGATAGTCGTTGTCTTAGAGGTTCGACGGACTTGGAGTCCACTGTGGTCAGGTCGCTTTCGGTGTGTGCTGCGTCTATGAGGCTGGGTTCGACGGAGCTTTCGTTGTGTGCTGCGTCTGCGAGGCTGGGTCAGGCAGCGCCGTGGAAGTCCATAGCGGGGGTATTCCCTTCTGACGCCTGCATGGGATGGCGAGTCTGTTGGGACCCTGGGGACTTGTGGAAACTGTGTGGTGATTTCTTTTGAACTTATAGTCCTTTAACATCTTTGGACTATTTTTACTGTGCCCATAGTCTGTTTATTTATCAATTATGCTATTGTTTGAACTGTTGTAACTATATGTTGTAACTATGTGGTTTTGTGCAGATCTTGTAGCTTTAGTTTTTGGTCTTGTTTGTCTGGTGGATTTGGAGCTCCTTTCCGGGGAACGCGCTAAGACGGTAGCGTGATATTAATACACAGCAGCCTTTCCAGACTCTGGATTGGGGATTGCCAAACGTTATGTGGATTTTCTAGTGTAGTCTGTTTTGTCATATGCTTTTGTGATATCATTCTGGAGGAACGTTGTCTCATTTTTTAACTGCATTGCATTTGTGGTTTCTAAATGACAATAAACTGAATCTGAATTATCTGTACAAGTCTATGGCCTGAATCTATAGTTCCACTCCATATCAGCCGATGAAGGAGGCTAAGGGTTTACCTCATAGATACATAAAATGATTAAAGGTATAAATATGGTAGATACTGTAAATGAAGTCTTTTTCCTGTAGTAGGGTTGTCAAGAGCAAGTTGGTTTGAGTTATGAGGAAGGATTTTCAAAGGGGTTCTGGGGAGAAAGTTTTCCATACAGAGAGGAGTTGATTTCTGGAGAAAGCTGCCAGAGGAGGTGGTAGAGGCAGATACAGTGACAATGTTTAAGGGGCATTTAGACAGGCACTTGGATAGACAAAGCATAGAAGGACACAATGAATGCAACAGGGACTAGTGTACAAAGGCAAAGTGGCTGGAATTCTGGGTTGTCCTCCTTGGTATCAGGATAGCTCCGACATTCATTAGAGTAACTTGCTTGTCCACCACATCAAGGAACAGTGCCAGGGAAAGGGCCACACAACAGGCTTTCAATGTGGACTGATTTCAAATCCGGGTAAAAGTCAAGCAGGTTAATCCTTCCATCCCAGCTCAAGTTTGCAGTAGCAGGGTTATGGTAAATCATCTCCTCGCAGCACAGATAGGATACAATTGGTAATATCTGTTATATCTCCTTTCTTGTTGATTTAAGGTATCCTGAAAAGAACTTGGATGACAATTACTGTCGGAATCCCGATGGCTCACCCTTACCCTGGTGTTATACAACTGATCCTGACGTGGAGCGTGAATACTGCAACATACAGAAGTGTAGTAAGTAACCTATAAGGAATTAGACTGATCAATCTATTTTTCTGATGGTGCTTATTCTTAATGGGTTAAAGATGGGGGTGTGGATGGGAGGTTTGGTGGGATGGAATGCAGAACCAGAAACCATTGGCCTTCAAGAAATTATTCTTAATATCTACTGAGTTCTAAACCCTTGTTAACTATAGAGGGCCTCCTTGCATGCCTGATCCATTCTGGCCCTGTGGCTCAGAAGTGTAGGGAACTGAAGATGATGGCAGCAGTTATAGGGGTCTCTATAGTCAGGGGGACAGATAGGCGATTCTGTAGATGCAAAAGGAAACATGGATGGTAGTTTGCCTCCCAGGTGCCAGGGTCTGAGATGTTTCTGAACATGTCTACAATATCCTGAAAAGGGAGGGTGAGCAGCCAGAAGCTGTAGTACATATTGGTACCAATGACATAGTACGAAAAAGGGAGGAAGTCCTGAAAACAGAATACAGGGAGGTAGGAAGGAAGCTGAGAAGCAGGACCTCAAGGGTAGTAATACCAGAATGGCTTCCTGTGCTACATGACAGTGAGGACAGGAATAGAATGGTATGTCAGATAAATGTGTGGCTGAAGAATTGGAGCAGAGAGCAGGGATTCAAATTTTTGAATAATTGGGAACTCTTCTGGGGCAGGTGTGACATATACAAAAGGGATTAATTGCACTTAATCTGAGAGGGACCAATATTCTTGCAGGCAGATTTACTAGAGCTGTTGGGAGTGGTTTAACCTAATACAGCAGGGGCATGGGAACCAGCAGGTTTACAAGTAGATGATGGATGTAACATGAATATAAGGAAGGACAAGCCAATGATTGGGTACAAATGCAGATAGCAAAGAGTTAAGTTGTATCATAGAGGCAAAATTCAAAAGGGTGAAGAATGTAGGAATGAAGGTGCTGTATTTAAATGTGTGTAGCATTTGCAATAAGGTGGAGGAACTTGTGGCACAATTAGAGATTGGTCGGTATGACGTTGTGGACAACCCTGAGCCATGGCAGAAAGATGGCCAAAATTGGGAGCTTAACATCAAAGGATATACTTTGTATTGAAAGGACAGGCAGGAAGGCATAGGTGGTGGTGTGGCTCTGTTGGTAAGAGATGGAATTACTTCTTTAGAAAGAGGTGACACAGGGTCAGTGAATATTGAATATTTGTGGGTGGAGTTAAGAAATTGCAAGGGTAAAAAATCCATTATTGGAATCATACATAGGCCTCCAAATAGTAGCCAAAATGTGGGGTTGTAGTGGTGTGCTACACACAGCACTAAAATAACGACACGGAGTCGGTAAACTGCAGTTAAAGAAGATTTTATTCGAACTTCACAGCCTTGCTTTAAAGCCTCCCTCATCCCGCCCTCCCCGGACGCGGATGCTGTAAGGGGCACGTACTCACAATCCCCCGCGGGCTTTTCCCTTTGTTGGTGAAGCAGACCTGGTGCCCTTTTGGGACTGGCCTTTGTGCCAGCGCGCTGGCTATTTGTGAGCCGGTTCGAGTGCGCTAGGAAGTGGGTCGCCACAGGGTTGAGATTGCAAAGGGAACTAGAAAGGGCATGTAATAAGGATATTGACACAATTGTAATGGGGGATTTCAAGATTGGGAAAATCAGGTTGGTGTTGGATTGCAAGGGAGGGGATTTGTTGAGTGCCTATGAGATGGCTTTTCAGAGCAGCTTGTGCTTGAGCCTTCTCAGGGAAAGGCTCTCTTAGATTGGGTGTTGCGTAATAACCCAGATCTTATTAGAGAGCTTAATGTAAAGGAACCCTGAGGAGGCAGTGATCATAATATGATTGAATTCACACTGCAATTTGAGAGGAGAAGCATAACTCGCATGTATCTGTATTGCAATGGGATAAAGGGAATTACAGAGGCATGAGAGAAGAGCTTGCCTAGGTGGATTGAATTGAATTGAATTGACTTTATTACTTACATCCTTCACGTACATGAAGAGTAAAAATCTTTACGTTATGTCTCCGCCTAAATGTGCAATGTGCAATTTATAGTCATTTGTACAACTTTGTAATACATAAATAGTATGTACAACAGGACAGTCAATATAACATAGAAATACAATCAGTGTGAATTAATCAGTCTGATGGCCTGGTGGAAGAAGCTGTCCCGGAGCCTGTTGGTCCTGGCTTTTATGCTGCGGTACCATTTCCCAGATGGTAGCAGCTGGAACAGTTTGTAGTTGGGGTGACTCGGGTCCCCAATGATCCTTCTTTTCTCACACCTGTCCTTGTAAATGTCCTGAATCACGGGAAGTTCACATCTACAGATGCACTGGGCTGTCCACACCACCCTCTGCAGAGTCCTGCGATTAAGGCAGGTACAATTCCCATACCAGGCAGTGATGCAGCCAGTCAGGATGCTCTCAACTGTGCCCCAATAGAAAGTTCTTAGGATTTGGGGGCCTGCACAAAACTTCTTCAACCATCTGAGGTGAAAGAGGCGCTGTTGTGCCTTTTTCACCACACAGCCGGTATGTACAGACCACGTGAGATCCTCGGTGATGTGGATGCCAAGGAACTTAAAGCTGTTCACCCTCTCAACCCCAGATCCATTGATGTCATAGGGGTTCGCCTGTCTTCATTCCTCCTGTAGTCCACAACCAGCTCCTTTGTTTTTGCGACATTGAGGGAGAAGTTGTCTTCTGTGTCAGGGTGATGACTTCTTCTCTGTCGGCTCCCTCTTTATTATTTGAGATTAGGCCGATCAGTGTAATTTAATTAGCAGGTTGGAGCTATGAGTGGCGACACAGTCATGGGTAGGTAGGTAGGTAGGTAGGCCTCTGTTAATCTCGATAACTAGTCATGGATTAGTCGTTAGTCATGGATTTGCACCTTAGTTTCCAGGGTGCAAGCCTGGGCAAGGTGCAAGTCCCCTCTCCACGCCACCGATGTTGTCCAAGGGAAGGGCACTAGGACCCAAGCAGCTTGGCACTGAGGAATGTCGCAGAGCAATGTGTGGTTAAGTGCCTTGCTCAAGGACACACACACGCAGCCTTAGCCAAAGCTCGAACTAGCGACCTTCAGATCACTAGACGAACACCTTAACCACTTGGCCACGCGCCAACATGGGTATACAGGGAGTAAAGAGTAGGGGAGTCCAAAGCCAAGGGGGCTTAGATTTAGGGTGAGAAGGGAAAGATTTAAAGGAGACATAAGGGGCAACTTTTTCCTGCAGAGCATGAGAGTGTATGGAATAAGCTGCAGGAGGAAGTAGTTGAAGCAGGTACAATAGTATCATTTGAGAAGCACTTTGATAAGTACATGGAGGAAGAGGCCTGGAGGGATATGGGCCAAACACAGGAAATTGGGACTAGCTAGGTGGATAACATAGTCTGCAGGAACTTGTTGGGCTGAAAGGTCTGTATCTGTACTGTAATCCCATCTGCTGGTATTAGGCTTGTATCTCACTATGGATATCAGCCAAAAATAAGCAATGGTTTTGGCAAGCCTAGTTTGTTGAGGTGCAGATGCAGAACAAGGCTTTACTGAGGAAGAATTGTTTGGAGGTCAGAGAAGGCAAGGTGAAAGTACAGATAGGGTGAAATTGGAAGAAAAGGTTGGTACTAAGATTTGCAGGGGAGCAGGAAAAAGCTAGTACCCAAGATTTCTTGAAGAAAGATAATCCTTAAAATTGTCCAGGACTGTTCTGAAAGTCAAAATCAAAGTAAATTTTTTTTATCAAAGTACATACATGTCACCATATACTACTTGAGATTCATTTTCTTGTAGGCATCTATAAGAAAATAAAGAAATACAATAGAATATATGAAAATTATACATAAAAATGACAAAATGAGAAAATAAAAAAAACATTGAGAACATGAGTTGTAGAATCCTTGAAACTGAGTCTGACGGTTGTGGAATCAGTTCAGAGTGAGCTGAGTGACATTATCCATACCGGTTCAGGAGCTTGATGATTGCAGGGTAATAACTGTTTCTGAATCTCGTAGTGTGGGTTCTAAGGCTTCTGTACCTCCTACAAGGAGTAACAAGAAAAGAGCATGATGGATGATGTTTTCTTGTAGCAGCCTCCTTGTAAATGTGCTCAGTGATAGGGAGAGCCTGGGAAATAAATGAGATAACAATATTGGAGAATTGTGGGGGATAATCTGAAATAGAGTGACATCTGAGAACAGATTGAAATGATGATGAGTACAAAGAAGTGCATAATCAGGTACAAAAGAGGAAAGAGAAAACAAAGAACAAAAGAAATATAGAAACAGGAAGAGGAGTAGGTTAAATGACTTCTTCAGGGTGCTCCTAGGTTGAACAAAATAATGGACAATCTGATCTTGGCCTCAAATGAGACAATCAGAAATCATGCGGTTGGGACAAACAGAACTTTATCAAATGAAGTGGCCTGAAGAAATAACTTGTATTTATTTAGTGTTTTACACATTCTAGGGGTACAAAAGCCAAATGATATGACACTTGAAGTTATAACATAGGACGTGAAAGGACAGTGAATTAAAATATTAGATAAAAATATATTTCTAATTTTTGTCCTTTTGTTTTGAATTCAAAGGTGAGACACACAAGCTGAAAGATGTGGAGATCACAAAAAGCTGTTTCAAACATCATGGAATAGGATACAGAGGGAGGGTGAACCAAACCACTTCAGGAACCCCCTGCCAGCGTTGGGATGCACAATTCCCACATGCACATGAATTCACACCAGAAAATTATCGGTGCAAGTATGTAACAATGCAGGCTTCAAGTGTTTAAAACTTGTTAATTAGAGTAAAAGCAGCAAACGATTTAAAGTGTTTGTGATCCTTAATTACAAAAGTAATATATCGTGTAGATTTTGGAAGTTTGCATTAATAGCAGGAAATGTAAACCAGTCAGGCAGAATCAGCAGATGAATTTAACAATCTGAATTTAAATATTTTTGATTACCTGGGTTTGACTACAGAAATTGTAGAGGTTCTTGCTACAAAGGTTCGATTCTCCATGCCTGAGGACTGGAGGACTGTTAATGTTTTACTGTGATTTAAAAGGAAGAAAAATTAATCCAAGTAATCACAGCTTGTTAGGTTAACCCAGTTATGGGCATATTACTGAATCAGTTCTGAGATTGTATGAACCAATTTAGAAAGCCACAGAATGACAATCGGCTTGGATTTGTTAATGGAAATTTCTTGATAACACACAAGGAAGGTCAATAAAGCTAATGCATTTTTTAAGTCTATGTGGGTTTGCAGTAGGCTGTTGACAAGGTCCCACATGAGTGGATGATTAAAAACGGGAGAGTGGTAAATTGAATCTGAACTTGGCTTGGTAGGCAGAAGCAGAGGGTATCATTGAATGCTTCTGTAGACACAAGGCTGAGTGTTTGCTCCCTTATTTCTGGTTTAGTTATATATGTTGTGAGCACTGTAAAGAATTTTGCAGATTGACAAATGGAATTCCATCCAATGAAGGTTGAGGCAATGCTTTTCATGTGGAGAAATGAAACAATAAATTGGAGCATATGGAATGGTGATGAAGAGTAAAGGGGCTTTGAAGGACAAGGGTAGTGGGGCAACTCATTATTCTAGTTAAAGAAGCATGTGGGATGCTTTTCTTGATTAGTCAAGGTATAGAATATAGCAGTAGGGTGGTTATGCTTGAATTAGTTTAGAAAAATGGGGGGGGGGGCTCTCATTGAAACATATCAAATAATGCAAGGCCTAGATAGAGTGGACATGGAAAGAATGTTTCCTAGAGTGGGGAGTCTAGGACTAAAGGGCACAGCATCAGAATAGAAGGACATCCCTTTAGAACAGAGATCAGGAAGAATTTCTTTAGCTAAAAGTTGGTGAATCTGTGGAATTCATTGCCACAGGTGGCTGTGGGGCCAAGTCATTGGGTATATTTAAAGTGAAGGTTGATAAGTTCTTAATTAGTAAGGGCATCAAAGGTTACAGGGAGAAGGCAGGAAAATGGGGTTGAGAGGGATAATAAATCAGCCATTGTGAAGAGTGGATAAGATGGGTTGTTTTCTTTGTAAAAGTGGACCTGAGGTGTATGAAGTTACAAGGAGCCTAGAAAGAAAAAATAGGAAGGACTATTGATAGAGGGGTCTAGAAACAGTGGGCATAAACTGAACACTGAAACAAAATTGCTGGGGAAAACTGGACATACGCGACTTCTGATTTAAACTTTTTGATAGAAGCATTATTGGGTAACTGAACAAAACATTTATTACCTAGATGGGAAGAGGAGTCTGGAACTCACTGTTGGAAAGGAAGACTGGAGAAAAGCTCTCAATACATTAAAACTTGGATGTGAACTTATAAAGTTGTGATCTGCGGGGTGCAGACAACATAATGGGAGGTGTGCTTGGGCTTGGTTGCTCTTTTTCAACTGGCATGGATACAATGGTTTGAATACCTCTTTCTGCACAGTAAATTTCCTCTGATTTTGTTGTGGGAAAGTTCTGTCCTAGTATATCCCACCTGTTGTTACAGAGGGCTGCAGGAGAATTACTGTCGGAATCCTGACGGCTCAGAAGCCCCTTGGTGTTTCACAACTGATCCCAGAGTCAGGACGGCATTTTGTCTGCAGATCAAACGCTGTGAGGATGATATTGAACCTGAAGGTAAGATGAACAACATGCACAACATTGCCAACAGCAGTGAAACATTTATGGTCACTTATTGTGACAAAATCCTTGCGTTATTAGTGGGCCTTTGTAGGCAATTCGCTCCTTACTTAATGTCCCCATTTCATTTTTTAGAGGATTTTGCAAATGATTTTGTGCTGAGTTCCTGATTCTCCTCTGTACTTTCATGAAGGAGCAAGTGCTGCCTCACTGCTGCTGCATTAGCAGAGGCATCTGAAAAAGCTGGGAATATTACAAAGTAGAGAATGAAGACCTAACAGAGAGAAATGTGCCTTCAAGGGGAAATCCTTGCACGTTTACTGAGAACATACTGAAACTTTCTATACTGACTTAGTGTTCTTTTTCTTTTAAAGTTAGTGCAGATTCTTTATCAGGAACTGCATTCACGCAATCAATCTCTGTACGTTCCTATGTACAAGCAAGATAAAGTGGTTAATACTGAGCCTTGTCACTTCTCAGACTGCTATAATGGAAATGGGACAACCTATCGAGGATTAGTCAATAAAACAAGAAAGGGGATTTCATGTCAAAGGTGGACCTCAAATAGACCTCACACCCCACGGTATGTTGCCTTCATTTTGCTTTGTGAGACTGAGAGCCAGTAGCAGGAAATAGAGAATAGGTATCATTGAGAAGTATAGAACCGTTCAGCCAGATAACTGTATTTCTGAGGCTGATATTAGTATTTATAAATTGCAGTAATTAAAGTTAATTTCTGTATCTGTCATTGCTGATTAACTGTACTCTGACAATTTGCACTTGGTTCAATTACACCTTGTTTGAACAAAGTAATGTTATTTTTATACAGAATTGACTAGTTGGATATAGAATTGACTAATTGGTAACCTTGTGGATGTTCAGATTCCTTATTTGTACGATCAGTAATCAATCACACATCAATCGCGCTACAGGGGAGAAGGCCGGGGAGTAGGGATGACTGGAAGAATTGGATCAGCCCATGATTGAATGGCAGAGCAGACTCGATGGGCCGAATAGCCTACTTCTGCTCCTATATCTTATAGTCTAATAATACAGGTGTTAATATCCTTTATGTTAAAGGCCAATAACACTTTAGTTAGTAAAAGTAACTGACTAATAGAAAATTTCAGCCTGGAATCCTTTGCATTCTTGTCTTGGTATGTGAAATGCTTCGGACCCATGCTGTGCAAAGGGAAACAAAGACTCTCTTTGCCTGCTTTGACTGCATACTGTCTGTAAATTGTTCTTCCCTGACAATACCTTAACCCTTGCCTTGCTGCAGCTTCCATAGATCCACATGTATTACTGAGATTGTAGGGTTTCTATATACCGGTGATTTTTTTTATCAGGATGTCTGCATGTGCTATGATTATTGTTAATTTTAGAGAATCTAATACTTTTCAAATGTATTTTAATATCTAAAAAGATGTACATTATTCAATCTGTTGTTATTCTTAGGGTATCTGGATATGACGTTAGTATACCAAGCACTAGATATTATATTAGGTAATTAGGGTTAGTATTATCATTATTATAAGGTATCAGAGCTGTAATGGACTGGTTGTTCTTGACCCAGGTCCTCCTACAGCACCCCCAATAACATACTCACCTTTAGTAGTTGTGCTCCTCCCAGCAAAGGGCCCTTGATTCCAGATCCGTACTGTGAGCTAGAGTGAGCCACAGTGGTGGGTGGGCCTAAGCAGTGAATCCTGAGGAAGGGTTTTGGCATGAAATCTTTGTCACTTTCAAAATAAATTTATATTTTACATTTTGTATGTGTTACTCTGAAAACTGAGCCCATAGCCATGGACTGCATCCTTACAGTGTGCTGTTTAAAGACCTTCACGGACATTTAGAATCAGAGGAAATCATATTATTTTTGAAGAAAATGTAAAATATACATTTATTTTGAAATGCATTCAATTTACATAAATTAGTTGAAATCCTTAATGCTAATTATTTGAAAAAGAAGTGCAGAATGTTTTCCTTAACTTTTTAATGAAGGTTGCCTTAATCATTCAAATGAAAGAGGTTGCTGATGTAAAACTGAGGGTCAGATGTAAAGTGCAGCCATTCCTCCAACTCACTGTAAATAGCAACCACTTCTGCAATTCAGTGTTAACTTAAAGGCAGCTGTATCTTTCTATATTGATGTTTAATAGGATCTGCATATATTCCTGGTGTGTCCGTTAATTTCAGTGCTGAATAGGACTGACATTATCGTTATTCACAGAGCTATATTGCTGCGATTAGTATTAACATCACATGAATTAGTGTAAACTTTGAGATGACTTATTGCCTGCACTAATGGTAATCTCAACATGACTGCATTTTAATATGAGTTGTGTTAATTTTAGCTGTGCTTTATTGGATGATTTCTGGCATTTTCAGACTGAGATATAAGGGAATTAGTCTTAATCTTGGGTTTATTTATGTCATTGGAATTATAGGATATGACTTAACAATAAGAAATCAAGTTTATTATCACTGACATGTTATACAATTTGTTGCATTATGGCAGCAGTACAGTGCAAGAATTAAAAATTGCAACAAGTTGCAAAATAAATACAGTGCAAAGGACGAATAACAAAGTAATGTTCGTGGTTTCATAGACCATTCAGAAATTTGATGGTGAAGGGGAAGAAGCTGTTCTTAAAAAGCTGAGTGTGGGTCTTCAGACTGCTGTACTTCCTTCCTGTTAGTACATTCAGTGGTGACACCAGAGGACATGCCCAGATAGTAACTCTTTAATGACGGATACTGCCTTCTTGAGAATATTCTCAAAGGTTGTGCCTGTGATTGAATTGGCTGAGCCTACAACCCTCTGCAACCTCTTGCCATCATGTGCATTGGAGCCTCCACACCAGGTTGTGATGCAGCCAGTCAGAATTCTCTTTGCTGTACATCTGTAGAAATTTGCAGGAGATTTTAATGACAAACAAAATCTCCTCAAACTGCTGATGAAGTACAGTCACTTGTGTGCCTTCTTCGTTTTTGCATCAATGTGTTGGATCAAGGACAGATCCTCAGAGATGTTGACGCTCAGGAATTTGAAGCTGTTCTTCCTTTCCACTGCTGCCCCTCTGGTGTGTTCTCACGACTTTCCCTTCCTGAAGTCTGCCATCAATTACTTGAGCTTGCTGATGTTGAGTGCAAGGTTGTTGTAGCAGGTGGGAACTTAGAACTGTGCTGTGACAGGTTGAAAATGACCTTGAACTCTCCAGCCGATTAGTTGATACACATTTTCAATATCTTGTCAGGTACACCACCAGGGCCTGACACCTTTTGAGGGTTCACCCTCTCAAAAGATGTTCTGATATTGTCCTCTGAGACAGTGATCATAGATGCTGTGGACATTTGCAAAGTCATAGTCTTATTTTTCCCATTCAAAACATGTATAAAAGGCATTGAGCTTATTGGGGAATGAAACGCCACTGCCACTTATGCTGCTAGGTTTTGACTTATAGGAAATAATAATATGCAAACCTTGCCACAGCTGTCATACACTGAAATTACATTTTTGGTCTCACATTGGCCTTCTGTTCATTGTACCTGGACTTCTGTAGGAATCTGGATCACTGCTCTTGAACATCACAGATCTTGATATATATCTATGATATATGGGGATATGACAATAACATCAATCCCTAGAGCAAAATATTCTCAGTGTCAGCGTGACTTGTCTATCATGTGGATTAGTGTTAATCTCAAGGAATCTGTTTATTACTATGATCAATGTTAAATACCCTTCTCCGTACATCAATGGATTTACTATCATTGTCAAGAACTACAGGTTGTGCACCCCTTATCTGAAAATCCAAAATCCAAAAACCTCTGAAATCCAAACTTTTTTTGAGTGCTGACCTGATGCCACAAATTCAAAATTCCACAAGGGTTCCCAGGTGATGTGCAGGTCTCTGTGCACCACAGACCCTGACAAGTGACCTCACATACCCTGAGTGGAGCCTGCTGGTACCAGTTTGTTTTCAGCAGTCATCATAGCCAGACCTTTGTGCATTACTTGCAGTGTTTTACACTCCTTCTCTGGCCTGTGCTACGAAGATATTGTTGAAAATGTCAATAAGACCTATGGGTAACAGTGAAAAAAGAGCAAATGATTATATATTTATCACAGGAAGTCAACTTGTTGGAAAAACTTGACAGCAGTGTAAGTGTAAAATATCTGACAGAGGACTATGGTGTTGGAACAACCACAATCTATGACATGAAGAAACAGAAGGATAAACTACTAAAGTTATATGCTGAAAGTAATGAACAGAAGTTAATGAAAAATAGAAAAACACTGCATAAAGTGAAACATGAAGATCTTGATCTTGTGTTGAAAGAGTGGATTTGCCAATGTCAGAGGGAACATATACTGCTTAATGGAATGCTGATCATGAAACAAGCAAAGATCTACCACAATGAACTGAAAATTGAAGGTAATTGTGAATATTCACCAGGCTGGTTGTAGGAATTTAAGAAAGGACACAGCATTCATTTTTTAAAAATTTTAAAGTTAAAATGTCTGCTAATCATGTATCAGCTGATAAATTCAGTGATGAGTTTGCCAAAATCATCTTTGATGATAATCTAACACTAGAACAAGTCTACAGTGCTGACAAGACGTCATTCTTCTTGCGTTACACTGGACAACAAAGATTTTGCTTCCTGAATACCTTTAGGTGTACCTTATGAATTTCGGGCAACTGATCATGAAAATCACCATGAAATTTCCCTATCACGCACCGTTTTTTGAAATCACTTATGTTTATTATTTCAATTCATAATTCAAGTCAATTACAATGTTACCTACAATGTAAGCTGGAAAGTTTCGTATCTTGTCCAGGCATGCGTGGGCATGCTTAGGCAGTGTGGCTGCTGCATGGCAGGACAGGTTTTAGTAATAATTACTGGGTTCAGGACTGTAAGGATGGAATTTGCTATCACCAGACACAAAAATTTCTCTGAAGGATTTTGATATTTGAGACAGATGCTTCCCAGAATAATTGATGCCAAGATTAAGGAAAACATTTTTGTTGGTCTACAAATCAAACAGGTCATCAATGACAGGCAATTTGAAGAATTTCTAGTGGGACTGGAGAAAATCACATGGAAGGCATTCAAGGAAGTTGTTGAAATTTTTCTCGGCATCTACAGAGCACCAAGCTACATGCAGCTGGTTGAAAGCATGCTTCAAGCATATAAAACCATGAAATGCAACATGTCACTAAAGATTCAGTTTCTGCATTCCCATTTAGACTTCTTCCCTGCAAATCTTGGTGCTGTCAGTGACAAGCATGGTGAAAGGTTTCACCAGGACATTGCAGTCATGGAGAAAAGATACCTGGGCAACTGGAATCCATCAATGCTGGCGAATTATTGTTGGACACTTAAGTGAGAAACCTCAGACCCCGAGTACAAATGAAAATCATTAACAAAGTATTTTTAACTTAGTTGAACTATTGCAAAACATCAGCACCATTATGCAATTAAACACATTATATTCAATAAAAGTTAATTTATTTAATTCACCATATTTTTTAATACCCCGACCAATCAGGAATCTATCAACTTCTGCTTTAAATATACACATTGACTTGGCCTCCACCACAGTCTGTGGCAAAGCATTCCACAGATTCACCACGCTTTGGCTAAAATAATTTTTCCTTACTTCTGTTCTAAAAGGTCACCTCTCAATTTTGAGGCTGTGCCCTCGAGTTCTGGATACCCCCACCATAGGAAACATCCTCTCCACATCTACCCTATCTAGTTCTTTCAACATTCGGTAGGTTTCAATGAGATCCCCATGCATTCTTCTAAATTCCTATGAGTACAGGCCCAAAGCTGCCAAACTCTGCCCATATGTTAAACCCTTCATTCCTGGAATCATCCTCGGGAACCTCCTCTGGACTCTTTCCTATGACGATGCATCCCTTCTGAGATAAGGAGCCCAAAACTGTTGACAATACTCCAAGTGCGGCTTGATTAGTGTCTTATAAAGCTTCAGCATTATCTCCTTGTTTTTATATTCCATTCCTCTTGAAATAAATGCCATCATTGCATTTGTCTTCTTTACCACAGACTCAACCTGTGAATTAATCTTCTGGGAGTCTTGTACAAGGACTCCCAAATCCCTCTGCACCACTGATGTTTGAACCTTCTCCCTTTTTAGATAATAGTCTGCCCTATTATTCCTTTTACCAACACACATTCTCATGTATTTCCCAACACTGTTCCATCTGCCTCTTTTTTGCCCATTCTTCCAATTTGTCTAACTCCTGCTGCAATTGCATTGCTTCCTCAGCACTACCTACCCGTCCATCTATCTTCGTATTGTTACGCCTGTGCCCCAACTCTGAGGGGCCGAAGGGTACAAAGTCGCCCCCTCCTTTTTGAGAATCGCCAGATCGCTATTAATTCAGGTCTGGAGACCCAGGAAATGAGAGAGAATCCTCATGGGCTTGGAATGTGTGTCCTGCCCTCAGCGAGACAAAGCCACGGATAACGGCCATTGTCTCTTGGAGACGGACTTGTGTATTGAGTACGGTGCTATTCAGTGAAGCCCTCAGGGAACAACTCTGAGGGGGCTGGTTGAGGGATGGCCTCATCCCAACCTGATTGACATCTGAGACCCCGTGAGTAAGGATAAAAGAGGGTCTGGGGAACAACCCCTTCAGACGCACCAGGAGAAATGCTAGAAATCCCGTGACAGCGTAATAGCAACAGCCGGTGGAGGGCCCACGTGCGTCCTTTTCCATTTGCCTCGGAATTGGTGGGCCTCACCACGGAAGAACGGCTTTAGCTAAAAGGAGAAACCAGCCCCAACGACATTTCGAAGGATCAACATCATAAAATGGAAAAACTGGCAAGTTCTAAAAATCCGTCTCTCTCTCTCCAACCAAAAGCTGCAGCCTGAATGAACTTGAGTGACTTTTATATTTCCATCGGACGATACATTATCCCCTAGACAATGATAGAGCTATTTCTTGTTGATTATTATTATATCCGCGCTTTTAGATTTAGTATTGATGACGTATATTATCTGTATGTTTGCATTGATATTATTTTTGTGTATTTTTATCAATAAATACTGTTAAAAATAGTACCATCAGACTTCAACGGACCTCTCTATCTTTGCTGGTAAGTGACCCAGTTACGGGGTACGTAACAGTATCATCCACAAACTTTGCCACAAAGCCATCAATTCCACTATCTAAATCATTGACAAACAATGTGAAAAGTAGCGGTCCCAATATTGACGCCCTGAGGAACACCATTCTTCACTGGCAGCCAATCAGAAAAGGCCCCTTTTATTCCGACTTGCTGCCTCCTGCCTGTCAGCCATTCCTTTATCCATGCCTGTGTCTTTTCTGTAACGTCAAAAGATTTTATCTTGTTAAGCAGTCTCATGTGAGGCACTTTAAGAAATGCTTCTGAAAATCTAAGTAAATGACATCCACTACCTCCTCTTTGTCCAGCCTGCTTGTTACTTCCTGGAAGAACTCTAATAGATTTGCTAGGCAACATTTCCCTTTACAGAACCCATGCTGACTTTGACTTAGTCTCCAAGTACCACAAAACCTTGTCTTTAATAATAGACTCCAACACTCTCCCAATCACTGAGGTTAGGCTAACTGGCCTATAATTTCCTCTCTTTTGTCTTCATCCATTCTTAAAGAGTGTAGTGACATTTGTAATTTTCCAGACCTCCGGAACTATGCCAGAATCAGGTGATTCTTGAAAGATCATGACCAGTGCATCCATTTATTTGTGATATCTTTAGAAAAAAACATAGAAAACATAGAAGATCTACTGCACAATACAGGCCCTTTGGCCCACAAAGTTGTGCCGAACATGTCCCTACCTTAGAAATTACTAGGCTTACCTATAGCCCTCTATTTTTCTAAGCTCCATGTACCTATCCAAAAGTCTCTTAAAAGACCCCATTGTATCCGCCTCCACCACCATTGCCGGCAGCCCATTCCACGCAGTCGGCACTCTCTGAGTAAAAAAACTTACCCCTGACATCTCCTCTGTACCTACTCCCCAGCACCTTAAACCTGTGTCCTCTTGTGGCAGCCATTTCAGCCCTGGGAAAAAGCCTCTGACTATCCACACGATCAATGCCTCTCATCATCTTATACACCTATATCAGGTCACCTCTCATCCTTCGTTGCTCCAAGGAGAAAAGGCCGAGTTCACTCAACCTATTCTCATAAGGTATGCTCCCCAATCCAGGCAACATCCTTGTAAATCTCCTCCGCACCCTTTCTAAGGCCTCCACATCCTTCCTGTAGTGAGGCAACTAGAACTGAGCACAGTACTCCAAGTGGGGTCTGACCAGGGTCCTATATAGCTGCAACATTACCTCTCAGCTCCTAAATTCAATTCCACGATTGATGAAGACCAATACACCGTACGCCTTTATATCACAAATACAGGTTTTTGATAAGTTTATGGAAGTAACATCTGTTAACATCTGAGTGGTTGTGTGATGGAGAATAATTTTAATCTTGGAGTGTTGTGTAATATAGGCAGATTATTATAATATTGGGAAATTAATGTTATTTGTTGTTGTATAGTACTGGGATAAATGAAAGATATTCAGAAGTAAGATTTGCTGCAGCATACTTGGTGAAGTGATGAACAAATAAGTTTTTACTGTATATTATTGGGATTTTAGTCACTGGGTATTTGGAATGTGCATTCACATTTGTGCCTGTGTATGTGACTGAAACGTGTGCATTTACAGTATGTTGTTAAGTTTATACAGATATTTCTGGAACTGGTATACAGTATGTTTGGAATTAACAATGATTTCAGTACCTATAGATTTTGTGTGCTTTGCATTGCTCTATATTGTTGGGTGATTTTTGTTAATCTCAGGTTTGTACATTGCTGTTGTTTGTGTAGTATCAAGGGTACTGTATACTACTGGAAATGGTAGTCCTATGGTAGATATGCATGACTCAAATTGAAGCAGATGTAAAGGGTAATGAGACCTCTAACTTTTCCCCCCACAGAGTCACTCCTCAGACACATCCTAATGCTGGTCTCGAGAAAAACTACTGTCGAAATCCTGATGGGGACAGTCATGGACCTTGGTGTTACACTTTGGATCCCAAAGTGCAGTGGGATTACTGTGCCATCAGTACTTGCAGTATGAGACTAACTATTGCTACTTAAAAGCTGAATGTGGATCAGTCATTCACATACTTTTATGATACAGATGAGGAAGTTGTAACCATGTGTTGTCCATCATTATGTATTTACATTTTAGAAAAAATGCCATTCACAATAGTTTAATCTACCAGGCAGCAATTTTCTTCCTGTAGTGAACTACATACACAATGAACAGAAATCTAAACTCCAATCTAAAAACCACATTTCTGATTGTAGAAGGAACAAAGTTGAGGAACAGATAGATAATATAAGAGAGAACCAGGGGATGTGGGCGTGGCTGGGAAGGGGTGATGGGTTATCTAGCAAGCCAAAGAAATTTAGATAGTGTGTGTGAGTCATTTACAGAGATATATATGAACACACACACACACACACACACACACACATACAAACGGATCTGGTGAGAAAGAGAAAAGTGGAGAGATGGAGAGAGAGTGACAAAGGAATAACGATAGAGAAAGGAACAGGACAGGATAAATTCCATTAGATCATGTCAATTTGTTTTACGTAACCTGGCTTTGTAACTGGTATAGCTATTTTACAACAGTAAGAGCTTCAAAATTCTCAGTTGCCTCTTTATGCAAAAATAAGTTGGTGGGGGAATGCTCCAGAATTTCAAAACTCTGTGTGCCTGCTATCACCAAATGAACAGCTTTGATGTCTCACCTAAGAAAATGGCTTCTTTCAATCTATTCTATCAGTTCTGTCATCTCAAGCAGATCTAAACAAGACAATTATTTGTCTGTATTCAGACCAACAGAATTGTAATATTTGCAAGTTGTCCTCCAGCTTTAACCCCATTATAATTCTGCAAATTAATGTCAATATTAAGGGTGTTTTTCAGGGGAAATTGCAGTGCTCTTGCTGTAATAGAACTTCCACCACTTCCCATTCTAACTCTAACAGATAATGGTGACAAGGAAGATTGTTTCCCAGGGTTGATATGCCTAATAGCAGAGGGCATGCATTGAAGGTGGGGGGGCCAACGTGAGGGGTAAGTTTTTTACTTGGATGTCTGGAATCTGCTGCCTTGTATGGTGGTAGAGGCAAATACGTTAGAGACTTTTAAGAGATGTTTGGATAGACACATGGATATAAGGAAGATGGAGAAGATAGAGGCATATGAGCATTGTGTATGTAGCAGGGATTAGTGCTTGGGTGTTTTTGATTTGCTTTTTAGCTAGTTCGGCACAACATTGTGGGCTGAATGGCCTGTTCCTGTGCTGTATGCTTTTTATGTTCTAAATTCTATACACACAGAAATCAATGGCCAATGGTAGTCAAACCAGAGACCAGGGAAGGCTTTATTTACTTCTGTTCAAGCAATAGGGAACATAGAAAGTAAAAAGGGAAATATTTCCAGCTGCACAATGTTAAGCACTTGGATGTGAGAAAATGCTGTTAACTTTCTTTTGTTTCATAGAATGGCATGATTTATCAGTTCACACCACATGTCTGTAGTGCCTTCCTTGGCTTTATGTTGCTTCATATTACAAACATTGAGAGTGTCCTACATTAAAGACACGATTATTTTCACAGATTACATATATAAAGACAACTCTGTGTGTGTGTGTGCTGAATGACTATATACAATCATTTAGCACATAGATAGGTATTTCAGCCCACCATCCCATTTAATTTACCTATCTACACTAATCTATTTTCTCACGTTAGCACGTTACAGTTAATTAATGGATTATTACAGCCACAACCTATAATTGCTCCGTATTATAGGCACAGATACATTCTCACTAAGATATAACAAACTTTTAAAACAGATCAAAATTCAAAGTTCTATGTAAATGTATGTATTATCAAAGTACATATATGTCACAGTAGAACAATAACAAACTACTGTACACACAAAGACTGACAAATGAGCAATGTGCAAAAGAAGACATACAGTGCAAATACAAAAAAACACAAATAGTAAATAAATAAATATTACTGAGAACAAGAGTAGTAGAGTCATTGGAAGTGAGTCCATTGATTGTGGAATAAGTTCAGTGTTGTCGTGAGTAAAGTTATCCATGAGCCATGGAATGAGTTGACATCTCATTCCACAGAAACAGAGACAATGACCAGTTTTATGTGCAAAGATTAACTATTCTGTATTTCCATACAAAATATATTTTATCTTTAAGAGCCTGTCTCTGGTTTTTACATGTTCATGTTTCAAATCTCACACTTCCTTCATGTACCAGCAACCCACCCTTCATGAATGATTCAGTGAAGTGGAAAGTGAGTGAAGATATCAAGTTGCAGCTTCTTGAATCACTATACCTGGGAACCAGTGATGGTGGTCAGAGGAGAACAGAGTCATCCAATCACCTCACAACATAGACATACATGTTTAGGAATATTCAGCATGTATTTGTGGAGAATTTCAATCACATTGTGACTTGGTTCCCAATTACTCTCCTTTAATTTTGTTCTTGTTCTCTGTTTCAATTGCAGAAGGGAATGATATCTCAGGACAGAGGGAAGATCCAGGTATATACTTAGAACACCTTTTCTGCAGTTCAATTTCCTTTTACAAAAGGGAAAGGAAGCATATGTAAGATTAAGGAAGCTGAAAACGGACATGAACTTTGAATAATGTAAAGCAAGCAGGAAAGGAATTAAACAGGGGTTTATGAAATGTCCTTGGTGAATTGGATTAAGGAGAATCACACTGCATTTTATGCATACCTTAAAATGAGAGTAGATTTGAAGAGGGTAGCAGTACTCAATAACAAAAGTGGGAGTTTATGTCTGGAACTAGAGGAGATGAGTGCGGTATTAAATGAGTAATTTAATTTAGCAAGGGGAAGGACATTGAACAGTCCTTTATTAAGAAGGGCAATAAGGACAAACCAGGGAATAGGGATATGCTAATGAACCTTACCTCAGTGGTTGGAGAAGATTCTCAGGGACAGGAATTACTCACATGTCAAAAAGCATAGACTTGTTAAGTACAGCATGGCTTTGTACAGGGGATGTCATGTCTTACCAACCTGACTGAATTTTTTTCGGGAGGTAACAGAGATGGTTGGTGAAGGTGGGGTATTAGATGTTGTCCATATTTACTTTACTAATGACTAGGGTCCCTGAAGGTAGGTTCATCCAGAAGATTAAATCACATGGAACCCTCAGTGATTTGGTACTGGAATCAAGATTGTCTTGGCCATAGAAAATAGAGCATAGTGGTGGAGGTGTGTGTCCTCACACACACACACAATGCTGGAAGTGAGTTAGTATTCATGGAGAGGAAGAATTGACATTTCAGGCTGAAACCCTTCATCAGGACTGGAAAGGGAGGAGAAGCCAAAAAAAGGAGGCATGGGGGAGGGGGGAAGGTAAGGGGTACAAGCTGGAAGGTGATAGGTGAACCCAGGTGGCTGGGTGGGGGAGGCTGAATGAACTGAGAAGCATGGAGGTGAGAGGAGGCGGAGGTAAAGGGCCATGGGAGAAAGGGAAGGAGGAGGGGCACCAGAGGGAAGTGATGGATAGGTGAGGAGAGAAGGGGTATGAGGGGAGCCAGAGTGGGGAATAGAAAAAGAAAAGGGGGGGGGGTGAAATTACTGGAAGTTAGAGAAATCAAAGTTCATTCCATCAGATTGGAGGCTACCTAAGTAGAGTTTGAGGCATGGCTTCTCCAACCTCAGAATTGCCTTAAGGCAGTAGAGAGCATAACCAATGTGTCAGAATGGAAATGGGGAGTGGACTTAAAATGATTGGCCACCAAGAAATCCTGCCAATTGAGGATGGAGCATGGTCAACAGAGTTTAATTGGGGCAAGTGTGAGGTGTTGCTCTTTGGCAGGTCAATACAAGAGGAAAGAATATGGTAAATGGCAGGATTCTTAGGGGCATTGACGTACAGTGATCATAGGGTGCAAGTCCATAGCTCCCTGAAAATGGGCACACAAAGAGATTGGGTGGTAAATAAGGCATATAGTATGCTTGCCTTTATCAGCTGTGTCATAGGGTATAAAAGTTGGGAAACCATATTTCAGTTGCATAAAAACTTTGGTTTAGTCACATTTGGATCAGTTCTGGTCACCACAATACAGGAAACGTGGAGGCTTGGGAACAATGCAAGATAGGTCCACCTGTGGTCTGGATTAGAAGAGAGTATTAAGTATAAGGAGTGGTTGAACAAATTTGGATTGTTTTTTCTGGAGTATTGAAAGCTGAGGGGAGACCTGAAAAAACCCCCCATAAAATTATGAAACATAGACAGGGTAAATGTTGCCTTTCTCCAAGGGTGAAAATATGAGAGGGCCTGAAGAGTGAGTATAGGGAGCTTGGTAGGAAGTTAAAAAGCAGGACCTCGAGGGTGGTAATCTCAGGATTGCTACCTGTGCCACGTGCCAGTGAGGGTAAGAGTAGGATGCTCTGGAGGATGAACACGTGGCTGAGGAGCTGGTGCAGGGGGCAGGGCAGATTTCAGGATCATTGGGACCTCTTCTGGGGCGGGTGGGACCTGTTCAAGAGAGACGGGTTACACCTGAACTACAGGGGGACCAATATCCTTGCAGTGAGGTTTGTTAGTGCTATTGGGGGGTAAGGTTTAAACTAGATTTGCAGGGGGATGGGAACCAGAGTGACAGAGTAGATAGTGGAGCGGGGTGAAAGTAAATGATGTTAAAGGTTCATGCAAAGTCACAAATAGAAGGGTTGTGTGTGGTGGTAATAATCTGAGGTGTGTCTATTTCAATGCGAGGAGTATTGTGCTGACAAACTGAGGGCGTGGATTGACATGTGGAATTATGACATTGTAGCCATTAGTGAAACTTGGCTACAGGAGGGGCAGGACTGGCAGCTTAATGTTCCAGGGTTCTGATGTTCCAGATGTGATAGAGGCAGAGGAATGAAGTGTGAGGGGAGGTGGGGGGTGGCATTGCTAGTCAGGGAAAATGTTACAGCAGTGCTTCAGCAGGACAGATTAGAGGGCTTGTCTACCAAGGCCATATGGGTGGGGCTGAGAAACAGGAAAGGTGTGACCACATTAATGGGGTTGTATTATAGACCACCCAATAGTCAGCGAGAATTGGAGGAGCAAATCTGCAGAGAGATAGCAGACAACTGCAGGAAACAAAAAGTTGTGATAGTAGGGGATTTTAATTTTCCACATATTGATTGGGACTCCCATACTGTTAAAGGGTTAGAGTTTGTAACATGTGTTCAGAAAAGTTTTCTAAATCAATATATAGAGGTACCAACTAGAGAGGATGCAATATTAGATCTATTCGGAAACGAGTTAGGACAGGTGACGGAAGTGTGTGTAGAGGAACACTTTGGTTCCAGTGATCACAACACCATTAGTTTCAACTTGATCATGGATAAAGATAGATCTGGTCCTCGGGTTGAGGTTCTAAACTGGAAAAAGGCCAAATTTGAAGAAATGAGAAAGGATCTAAAAAGCGTGGATTGGGACAGGTTGTTCTCTGGCAAGGATGTCATTGGTAAGTGGGAGGCATTCAAAGGAGAAATTTTGAGAGTGCAGAGTTTGTATGTTCCTGTCAGAATTAAAGGCAAAGTGAATAAGGATAAGGAACCTTTGTAAAGAAGAAAATGAATAAAGAAGAAGAGAGAGATGTTTGACATGTATAGGAAACAGGGAGCAAATAAGGTACTTGAGGAGTATAAAAAGTGCAAAAAAATACTTAAGAAAGAAATCAGGAGGGCTAAAAGAAGACCTGAGGTAGCTTTGGCAGTCAGGGTGAAGGATAATCCAAAGAGCTTCTACAGGTATATTAAGAGCAAAAGGATAGTAGGGGATAAAACTGGTCCTCTTGAAGATCAGAGTGGTCGGCTATGTATGGAACCAAAAGAAATGGGGGAGATCTTAAATCTTTTTTTGCATCTGTATTTACTAAGGAAACTGGCATGGAGTCAATGGAAATAAGGCAAACAAGTAGTGAGGTCATGGAACCTATACAGATTGAAGAGGAGGAGGTGCTTGCTATCTTGAGGCAAATCAGAGCAGATAAATCCCCAGGACCTGACAGGGTATTCCCTCGGACCTTGAAGGAGACTAGTGTTGAAATTGCAGGGGCCCTGGCAGATATATTTTAAATGTCGGTATCTAAGGGGGAGGTGCTGGAGGATTGGAGGATAGCTCATGTTGTTCCATTGTTTAAAAAAGGCTCTAAAAGTAATCCAGGAAATTATAGGCCAGTAAGTTTGACGTTGGTAGTAGGTTAATTATTGGAAGGAGTACTAAGAGATAGGATCTACAAGTATTTAGATGGACAGGGACTTATTAGGGAGAGTCAACACAGCTTTGTGCGTGATAGGTCATATTTAACAAATCTATTAGAGTTTTTCAAGGAGGTTACAAGGAAAATGGATGAAGGGAAGGCAGTGGATGTTGTATACATGAACTTCAGTAAGGCCTTTGACAAAGTCCTGCATGGGAGGTTAGTTAGGAATATTCAGTCGCTAGGTATACATGGTGAGGTAGTAAACTGGATTAGACATTGGCTCAATGGGAGAAGTCAGAGAGTGGTAGTGGAGGATTGCTTCTCTGAGTGGAGGCCTGTGACTAGTGGTGTGCCACAGGGATCAGTGCTGGGTCCATTGTTATTTGTAATCTATATCAATGATCTGGATGATAATGTAGTAAATTGGATCAGCAAATTTGCTGATGATACAAAGATTGGAGGTGTAGTGGACAGTGAGGAAGGTTTTCAAAGCTTGCAGAGGGATCTGGACCAGCGGGAAAAATGGCTGAAAAATGGTAGATGGAGTTTAATCCAGACAAGTGTGAGGTATTGCACTTTGGAAGGAAAAACCAAGGTAGAACATACAAGGTAAATGGCAGGGCACTGACAAGTGCAGTCGAACAGAGGAATCTGGGAATACAGATACAAAATTCCCTAAAAGTGGCGTCACAGGTAGATAGGGTAGTATAGAGAGCATTTGGTACATTGGCCTTTATAAATCAAAGTATTGAGTATAAGAGTTGGAATGTTATGCTGAGGTTGCATTGGTGAGGTCAGATTTGGAGTATTGTGTGCAGTTTTGGTCACCGAATTACAGGAAGGATATTAATAAGGTTGAAAGAGTGCAGAGAAGGTTTACAAGGATGTTGCCGGGACTTGAGAAACTGAGTTACAGTGAAAGGTTGAATAGGTTAAGACTTTATTCCCTGGAGCGTAGAAAGATGAGGGAAGATTTGATAGAGGTAAATAAAATTATGATGGGTATAGATTGAGTGAATGTAAGCAGGCTTTTTCCACTGAGGCTAGGAGAGAAAAAAAAACTGGAGGACATGGGTTAAGGGTGAAGGGGGAAAAGTTTAAAGGGAACATTGGGGGGGGGGGGCTTCTTCACACAGAGAGTGGTGGGAGTGTAGAATGAGCTGCCAGATGAAGTGGTAAATGCGGACTCACTTATAAGTAAAACTTGGACAGGTACATGGATGAGAGGTGTATGGAGGGATATGGTCCAGGTGCAGGTCAGTGGGACTAGGCAGAAAAATGGTTCGGCACGGCCACGAAGGGCCAAAAGGCCTGTTTCAGTGCTGTAATGTTCTATGGTTCTATGGTTCTAGATTTAAGGTGAGAAGGGGAAAATATTTGATGGAAATATACAAGGCCAGTTATTTTTTACAGAGTGTGGTAGGTGCTTGGAGCACATTCTCAGAAGAAGTGGTAGAAGCAGATATGATATTAACATTTCAGAAGCATTTAGATACACATATGAACAGGCATGTAATAGAGGATTGTAACCTATATGCAGTCAGGTGAGATTAGTTTAACTTGGTGTTATAGTTGGCACAGTATTGTGGGCCAAAGGGTATGTTCCTGTTCTGTTCTCATCTATGTTATAAAAGGAAAGATCAGAGGACAGTAACAGAGAAGCAGAGAGAAAACTGAATATATTGCCAGTGTCATTACAATAGTTTGATTTTCACCTAGTCAGATTTAATAAATGTTTTGGAAGAGATTAAGAGATTATTCTCATTAAAATGTGAGAAATTTGAGGGGAAATTGAGATTGTTCTTTTTTTAATGTGAATATTTAATAATCAAAAATTCAGGTGATTTGACAGAGAGAAATTGTTTCATAAGTGGAAGGATTAATAAACACTAAGTTAGGATAATTTATGACAGAATTAGGGGGAAGGTGGAGTCTTTTTTCCCAGTGTGCAGTTCAATCTGATGTGCATTATCTGAATAAATTTCAAATGGCAATTCCCTATAGATATTTGGTGAATGAAACAAATCTAGTGGATGTGGTGTAAATGGGATTTTATGGCTCAATTTCTGTTCCTCCAAATTCCCCTTTTATTCATTGTGTGTATCCTCACATACCAGAATTCTAATTGCCATTACTCTTCCCATTATGCCAATTGATCAATATCATCTTGTAGCCTATGATTACCCTCTTTGTTGTCAGAAACATCAGCAAATTTTGGGTAATCTGTGAACTGTCTCCCATATTCATCATCCCTCTTTGCCTCCTATTACCAAACCAGTTATGAATCCATTTGACAACTTGCCTTGGATTGCATGGTCTCTAATCTTTTAAACTAGTAATTAAATGGGACCTTGCTAAAGACCTTACTAAAGTCCACTTAGAACATATAAACTGTATTGTCCTCGACCGTAAAATCATAAGACATAGGGGCAGAATTAGGCCCATTGAGTCTGCTCTGCCATTCAATCGTGGCTAATTTAAGACAATAAGTATTGGGACCTTCAGCCCATCAAGTCCATTTGGCCATAGCTGATGGAACATTTAAACCCATTCTTCCGTCTTCTCCTTGTAATCTTTGATGCCCTGACCAATAAAGAACCTATAAATCTCCATATTAAATATAATCAATTGCTTTGCCTTCCTTCCACAGTCATCTGTGGCAAAGAACTCCATAGGTTCACTACCCTCTGGCTAAAGAAATTACTCCCCATCCCTGTTCTAAATGGACAACCCTCTACTCTGAAGCTGTGCCCTTTGGTCCTGGTCTCACCCACTATAGGAAACATCCTTTCCACATCCACTCTATTTAGATCTTTCAATATTCAATAGGTTTCATTGAGATCCCCCCTCATTCTTCTAAACTCCAGTGAGTACATACCCCCAGTGCCATCAAACTCTCGTCATACATCATTCCAGGAATCATTCTAGTGAACTTCCTTTGGATCTTCTCCAATGCTAGCACATCTTTTCTTTGATAAAGGGCCCAAAACTGCTCACAATTCTCCTGTTACAGACTGACCAATGCCTTATAAAGTCTTGGCATTAGTATCAGAGGGCATAGCCTCAGAATACAAGGATAACCCTTTCAAACAGAGATGAGGAGGAATGTAGCTAGAGGGTGGTGAATCTGTGGAATTCATTGCCAGAGTTGCCTGCAGAGGCTAAGTCATTGGATATATTTAAAGCGGAGGTGATAGGTTCTTGATTAGTAAGGGTGTCAAAGGTTTCAGCATAGGCAAGAGAATAGGGTTGAGGGGGATAATAAATATTAACTAACCTCTCTAATTTATTATCCAGACTGCTGTTTTGATCTCTAGTGGGCCATACTCTTTCTCTGTTTAAGTTCTTGTTTTTAACATACTTTTAAAAAACGTTTTGGGATTTTCTTTAATGTCTGACACATTAATGTTCTGTTCCTGGACATATCATCTTCCATCAAAAGCTCTCCATTGGTGCAGTGAGCAAAGGAAATGGTTCACCCTCTGGTGGGCACATCTGATGGTTTAGGAATTCCTGCATCTATGGCCCAATTTGACAGCTGAGGGGTTGATGATGTTATAGATTCATAGAGTTATACAGTATGGAAACAAGCTCTTTGACCTAACTCATTTACATTGACCAAGGTGCCATTTATACTAATTCCATTTGCCCGGGTTTGACTCGTATCCCCCTAAACCTTTCATGTCCATGTATTTGCCCAAATGTCTTTTAAGCATTATTATCATGCCTGCCTTAACCATTTTCTTTGGCATCTTGTTCCATATACCCACCACCCTCTGAGTGGAAAAACTTATAAATATTTCCTCTCTCATCTTAAAGTGATGCATTCTAATTTTAGATGCCTATCCTGAAAAAAAGATTGTGATTATCCGCCCTATCTATAACTGTCATGATTTTATAAACCTCTATAAGGTTACCTTTCAGCCTCTTAAACTTTGGGGAAAACAACTCCAGCCTAGCCAGTCTCTCCTTATAATTCAAGACTTCTAGTTCTGGCAACACCCAGGTGAATTTTTTCTGCACCCTTTCTGACTTAATCACATCTTTCCTGTAGCATGGTAACCAGAACTGCACACAATATTCCAGGTCATACCAATTTCTTGTACAGCTGTAACATGGTGTCCCAACTTTTCTACTCAATGCCTTGGCTGATGAAGGCAGTCATACCATGTCTTCTTCACCATTGTGTCTAATTGTGGCAATGCTTTCCAGGAACTATGTATTTGTGCCCCTAGGTCTCTCTGTTCTGCAATACTTCTTAGGTCCTTGTTGTTCACTGTATATGCCCTGGCTTGGGTTAACTTGTATTCCAATACCGTTTGCCCAGTTGATCTAGGTTCCTGTTGTAACCATAGAACCTTCTTCATTGTCCAAAAGACTATCACCTTAGTAATTATGATGAACAGTAAAGGACCTCATCAGTCCCCATAGCAAACCACTGGTTACGGTTGATGGTTGCTGAAAGCAACCCTCTACTGCCACCTTTTGCCTCCTACCACCAAGTCAATTTTATATCCAATTTGTTAACTCACCTTGGATCCCATGTGTTCTAACCTCATTGATCAGGTGACCATTTAGAACTTGTCAAAAGTCCTTTCTAAAGTCCATATAGACAATGTCCATCACCATCATAGATATTCTTGGTCACCTCCTCAAAAATTTAAATTTGTAAGATATTATCTCCCAAGATCCCCAAAAGAGATGGGGGAGATTTTGAACATTTTCTTTTCTTCAGTATTCACTAAGGAGAAAGATATTGAATTGTGTAAGGTAAGGGAAACAAGTAGGGTAGTTATGGAAACTATGATGATTAAAGAAGAGGAAGTACTGGCGCTTTTAAAGAATATAAAAGTGGATAAGTCTTCAGATCCTGACAGGATATTCCCTAGGACCTTGAGGGCAGTTAGTGTAGAAATAGCAAGGGCTCTGACAGAAATACTTCAAATGTCATTAGAAATGGGGATGGTGCCGGAGGATTGGCATATTGCTCATGTGGTTCCATTGTTTAAAAAGGGTTCTAAGAGTGAACCTAGCAATTATCAGCCTGTAAGTTTGACGTCAGTGATGGGTAAATGAATGGAAAGTATTATTAGAGATGGTATATATAATTATCTGGATAGACAGGGTCTGATTAGGAACAGTCAACATGGATTTGTGCATGGAAGGTCATGTTTGACAAATCTTACTGAATTTTTTGAAGAGGTTACTAGGAAAGTTGATGAGGGTAAAGCAGTGGATGTTGTCTATATGGACTTCAGTAAGGCCTTTGACAAGGTTCCACATGGAAGCTTAGTAGGAAGGTTCAATCATTAGGTATTAATATTGAAGTAGTAAAATGGATTCAACAGTGGCTGGATGGGAGATGCCAGAGAGTAGTGGTGGATAACTGTTTGTCGGGTTGGAGGCCGGTGACTAGCGGTGTGCCTCAGGGATACATACTGGGTCCAATGTTGTTTGTCATATACATTAATGATCTGGATGATGGGGTGGTGAATTGGATTAGTAAGTATGCAGATAAGATAGGTGGCGTTGTGGATAATGAAGTAGGTTTTCAAATCTTGCAGAGAGATTTAGGCCAGTTAGAAGAGTGGGCTGAAAGATGGCCCATGGAGTTTAATGCTGATAAGTATGAGGTGCTACATTTTGGTAACTAGTCAAAATAGGACATACATGGTAAATGGTAGGGCATTGAGGAATGCAGTAGAACAGAGTGATCTAGGAATAATGGTGCATAGTTCCCTGAAGGTGGAATCTCATGTGGATAGGGTGGTGAAGAAATCTTTGGGTATGCTAGCTTTTATAAATCAGAGCATTGAGTGTAGGAGTTGGGATGTAATGTTAAAATTGTACATGGCATTGGTGAGGCTAATTTGGAGTATTGTGTACAGTTCTGGTCACCGAATTGTAGAAAAGATGTCAACAAAATAGAGTGAGTACAGAGGAGATTTACAAGAATGTTACCTGGGTTTCAGCACCTAAGTGACAGAGAAAGTTAGAACAAGTTAGGTCTTTATTCTTTGGAGCGTAGAAGGTTGAAGGGGGACTTGATAGAGGTATTTAAAATTATAAGGGGGATAGATAGAGTTGATGTGGATAGGCTTTTTCCATTGAGAGTAGGGGAGATTTAAACAAGAGGACACGAGTTGAGAGTTAGGGGGCAAAAATTTAGGGGTAACACGAGGGGGAACTTCTCTACTCAGAGAGTGATAGGATGAGCTTCCAGTAGAAGTGGTAGAGGCAGGTTCGGTATTGTCATTTAAAGTAAAATTGGATAGGTATATGGACAGGGAAGGAATGGAGGGATATGGGCTGAGTGCAGGTCAGTGGGACTAGGTGAGAGTAAGCGTTTGGCACAGACTAGAAGGGCCGAGATAGCCTGTTTCTGTGCTGTAATTGTTATATGTTATATATTTGTTCATTGCTGAACTGACCACGTTCCAAGCTGTGGGAATTAGCACAGAATACATGTGTGTATTTATTTAACTGCATTCAATGAGCAGAATCAGTTAAGTTAAAGGATAGAAAAGGTGGATGTGACTTGATTCAATTTGTCTATTTCTGTCAGAGAGTACACCTTGCCTGAATTCACTCTTTGCATCTGGATTCTTTGTCCACATTCTGTGTTGAATGGTGCCTTTTATTCCCTTTGCAGATTCAGTTGAATTTGACTCATGTGGTAAACGAGTTGACCGGATATTTCAGACAAAAAGTCGGATTCTAAGAGGTCAACCTGGAAACTCTCCTTGGACTGTCAGTCTTCACACCAGGTAATCATCAGGTTCTGTCCGTATCAGCAGGATTCCTGGAGTTCCTGAGCTGTTGTTTACACCCACAAGTTCTGTGTACTTTCTCACAAAGTGCTCAGCCTATGTGGTGAGATTCCAGTCCTGACGAAGGGTCTCGGCCCGAAACGTCGACAGTGCTTCTCCCTATAGATGCTGCCTGGCCTGCTGTGTTCCACCAGCGTTTTGTGTGTGTTGTCTGGATACTTCGCCCATTTGCAACCTTCATATCTGCGGAGTTATGCAAACCAGTGCTTCTACTTTCAAGGTATAGCTTTCGCCATGACAACAGAAAGATAAGAATTAGAGTGAGCTCCTTGTCCATGGCAGTTTCTCATGACACACATTTGCAGAAGCTATGAGAGTTTGGCACGTGCAGAATGAGTTCCGTTGTATTTAACCGAGCAATCTTCAAATGTAGATCTTGCAGAAACTGAAAATTAATCTCCACAAGAGAGGTAGGAGGAAAAGTCATGGATATTAGTAATAGAAATTAAAAATGTTTTAAGCACTTATTTATTAGTTTTAAAATGACAGAAGGTGGGGAGAAGGCGAAAGACATCCAAGATGCATAGTAGTAATGTACACAGAAAATGTTGGAGAAACTCAGCAGGTCATGCAGCATCTATGGAAAGGAATAAATAGTCGAGTTTTCAAGCTGAGACCCTTCATCAAGACTACCATCTATACTCCTTCCCCTCCCTATGGCTTCATTTTCTGGCTTTCCCTGCTTCCTTTCCAGTCCTGATGAAGGGTCTTGGCATGAAATGTCAACTGTTTATTCCACTCCTTAGATGCTGCCTGATCTGCTGAGTTCCTCCAGCATTTTGTATGTGTACTCAGGATTTCCAGGATCTGAAGAATCTCTTGTGTTTACGTTAGTCATAACACAATGGCCAGAAGCAAAATACTGAATATGTTAGAAATCTGAAATAAAAAATAGAATACTGAAAGTATACAGCAGTCCAAGTAACATTTGTGGAGAGAGGAAAGCACTGTAAATATTGACCTTCATGGAAGGTCATCACTCTCAAACTGGTCCTCTCTCCACAGATGTCTGGCCTGCTAAGAATTTCCAGCATTTTCTGCAATCAGGTAGAACAGCATGAGAACTGGCATGTGAGCAGCCAATGATAAGAAAATCAAACAGAGTTCACCATCTCTGGACATGTCAAGAAGAAGAGTAGGAGTGGATAGCTGGTTAATATTACAGCATCCTCTTGAATACTAAGGCTACCTCTAGAGCAACAACCTGTCTATGAATCTTTTCATCATTTACTTTCCCAGTACCCTCACTGCTATCCCACTCATAGATTTCATCCTACTAATGGGGAAAACTCAACCTTCATGAAGTCTTGTTGATTTTCTTCAATGTGTAATTTTGAATTTGTTTAATTTCTTTTTCAGGGAAGGAAGACATTTTTGTGGTGGGACTCTTGTAAGCAGGAATTGGATCATCAGCTCAAAGCAATGTTTTCCCTCCTGGTATGATGTAACTTCATCTTGCCTTGAACTCTTGTAATGGTTATATGAATGTATACCTGGTTTGCTCCATGCACAGAAACAGGGTATGGAATGTGCAAAACTGATCTGTAAAATAATGCCGAAGCATCAAAAAATACTTGCATTGGATGTGAGGTACTGTTGACCAAAATATCAAAGCTGGAGAATGGAAGGAGAAATAAGCAACGGCCAGCTGGTTAACAACGCCAACAAGCCATCCAAATCTCTTTCCAGAGAGGCAAAATCCAGCAGGATGATCCTCACTGAAGCATGGTGGCTTGTGGATTCCTGTGAGAGAATGGTGGAGGGAATATTGGAATGGGGTGCAGTTTAAGACCCACAGTTCTATCCAGAACTGTTACATTGCCAGGTAGAAAGTTAGCCTGCAGACTGATGTCGTTTACCGATTTTCCACTTTTACTCCAACAGTGGTATTTTGATCATCTAGAGTTCCCAAACCTGACCTAGACCAAGGCTCAAACTATGAACCTTTTGGTTTCCTTGGCTCAATACCACACAACTTAGTAAAATTTGCAACTTCAATGTTGCTTACAAATGGTCAGCTAAATGGGTCATTTTAGGAGATTATTCAATGATACAGTCCTCAATGTTAGCATCACTGATCTTGATTTATTTTGTAGGCTAGCATCTGAAGCACAAGGGGGTGATAAGTAATATGAAAGGGCTTGTTCATGAGCCAGCCATATTCCCTTCAGACCTGTATGTTTCAGTGGCCTAAAAATCTTTCTCCTCACTATTGACGTAGTTCACCTGCAAAGGGCATGTCCTTGTAAAGGATGAATCATAAATTTGTGAACCTAGGAAAGAGTCATCCCTGCACCTGTCCAATGAGAATTGAAGAATTTCACCAAGAAAATCCTTAACATTTTTGCCCCAGAATAAAATTAAGATTCTGGTAGAAAGGGTACAAGCAAATATGAGGTCTGCCTGTTTGCTGCATTGCTAAACCGATTTCTGTTTCAATCATGGAGAAATATATGAAGTTCAGAAGACCAGTCAGCCCATTCTAACTCTGAAAGAAATACTGAAATTAGCCCTGCTCTACTGCTCCTTCTTCATGGGCCAGACAATTTATCCTTTTTATGTTCTTGTGAATTTTCTTTACAAAGTTGTCACTGAGGCTGCTGTCTCAATCTGTTCAACTTGTGCATCCTAGATCACCATATTTCTCAAATGTTCATTTACATTTTGGCAATTACCTTTTGATCTATGCCCTTCTGTCTCTGAACCACTTGTTAGTAGAAATTGATTCTTACTCATTTATTAAAATCACTTCATTTTAGTCCTATCTATTTAATTTGTTAGGTTAGACAAGATCTCTGATTTGTTTATTCCCTTCAATGCCTAGTATCAATTATTGATTGTAAAGCTCTGCCGCATATCTAATGTATAACCTGTGGTTTGCTTGTTAACTATACAGGCAGAAATGGCTGAGTTTCCAACTTCTCATCATTTCCTAGGTGCAATAGATTTGGGTAACTTTAGTCTCAGGTACTTATGTTCAAATACTCAGTTTCAAATGATCAGAAGGATATGAATATTGTCCTTTAATGAACATCTTAAACCATTCCATAGATAATACATAAAATGTAAAAATAATTTTTTGTATCTTATATTCTAGTTACACTGAGTTCAGGGGCTATACAGCCTGGATGGGAACTCTCCTGAAAAATTCTGGGCCTAATGATCCAGACAAACAAGTAATTTCCATACAGAGAGCTGTCTGTGGACCAAAAGGATCTAATCTGATCATGTTGGAGTTAGAAAGGTAACCTGTGCAATAATTTCTTATTTCTTTGTTTAATTAATTCATTCTATATATATTAGCTCCTGAGAATGTGGATCAAGCCTTTTCCTTACACAACTAATCTGTCTGGTGAACTAGTATGACTGACTGGCTTGGTAGGCTACAAAGGGAGTTTAGAATCACCTATACGCCAGTCCAAATAAGCTTAGCAGAATTCCTTTCCTGATTAATGAACAAGTTGAGTTTTAAATAAGTTGGTTATTCGGAGGACTGATTAGAAAATGCCCGGATGATTTGCTGAAAACAAATTGGGTTTATCAGGTAGATATTTTTGTTATATAATAGAGGAGGTTGAGAAGGGAAATACAGTTTGTATCAGTCCTGTCCCACATACTGTACATCAAATTATTCCATACAAAGGGTGGTAGATATATGAAAATTGCTGCCAAAGGAATTGGTAGAAACTGGTACAATTTAAGAGGCATTTAGATAGGTACAGGTGTTTCCCCCTCCCCCCCGTTACAAAGGTAGAGCGTTCCTATGACACCTTTCTTGAGCCGAAGTGGCGTAAAGCAAACATTTGTAAAGCGGGGGACACCTGTACACAGATATGGGTCAAATAGTCAAAGTGAACAAGTTGAGCTGTTTCCATGCTGTATAACTTTATAATATGGTATATATCGAATTTCAAATGTTGTTTGTTTATGAGCTTTAAAAATTGAAGACTGTGAATTAAAAGTGACTGAAGCAGTAACAGTAGCTACACTGTGAACATTTGATAAAAAATATTGCAGATGCTGTAAATTTGAAATAAAGACAAAACATCGGGAAAGTTTAGCAAATCAGGCAGTATCTCTGGAGCAAACATGAATTGTTTCTCTTTCATTGACACTGAACACTTTTTGTTTTGACTGAACACGGTGCTGTTTATATATACATATAATGATTTGAAACGGAGTGTTACGTATCAAGTATTTATTAATACAAGAACACAACAGGAGCAGGAATAGGCTCCACATAGCCATGGAGCCTACATTGCAATCAACAAGATTTTGGCTGATCTACCGCAAACACTATTTACCAGCCCCATCTTCATATCTTTAATATCGATAAATTGATTAACCTCTGTTTTGATTGCAGTCCTCTGTAATGGAGAATTCCAAAAATTTAGCACTTTTTCAGTTCCATTCTAAATGATTACCTGTTATTTGAGACAGTTGCCCATTGTTGTTGACTTGACAGCACAGGGAAAATCCTCCCCAGTTCTAACACGAGCCTTCTAAAACTTGCGCTAATTTGATGGGGCTATGCCTCATTCTTCTAAATTGTAGGAGAGTTGAGACTTTATCTACTCAATGTTTCTTACATGACAGACCTGCTGTTTATGGAACTTTTTTCCAGAATCTTAGTGATTTTTGAAGTAGGTGATAATCAAGCATCCAAAATCTCCATTTTCAAAAACTAATAAAAGAAGTAAATAAATCTACTTTCACCAACAAGTCCCTCTCATCGTCTTTCAGCAGTGTGTTTTTGTTTGGTTACTGAGTTAATCAAGGAATTTGGAGTTTGTGCAAGAAAAAGATGATCTGATTGACAGATCGGGGATGGTGGGGTGGGTGGGTTGTGAGGGATTTGCTCCTATTTCTCTCTTTCTTATGCTCATGTTCAAATGAATTCAACCAGGAGAAGTTAATTTAAGATACAGTATTTGGGTATACCGTATTTACTTGTATCAATGTGTTTAGAACATAGAACATAGAATAGTACAGCACGTTACAGGCCCTTTGGCCCACAATGTTGTGCTGACCCTCAAACCCTGCCTCCCTTATAACCCCCCACCTTAAATTCCTCCATATACCTGTCTAGTAGTCTCTTAAACTTCACTAGTGTATCTGCCTCCACCACTGACTCGGGCAGTGCATTCCACGCACCAACCACTCTCTGAGTGAAAAACCTTCCTCTAATATCCCCCTTGAACTTCCCTCCCCTTACCTTAAAGCCATGTCCTCTTGTACTGAGCAGTGGTGCCCTGGGTAAGAGGTGCTGGCTATCCACTCTATCTATTCCTCTTAATATCTTGTACACCTCTATGATGTCTCCTCTCATCCTCCTTCTCTCCAAAGAGTAAAGCCCTGGCTCCCTTAATCTCTGATCATAATCCATACTCTCTAAACCAGGCAGCATCCTGGTAAATCTCCTCTGTACCCTTTCCAATGCTTCCACATCCTTCCATAGTGAGGCCATGTTAGATCATAATTCTCAATTATGATAGCTCAAATAATGCATGCAAAATATTGGATTCATTCCTAAAATAGTTAAAATTCAAGCAATGAACAAGTGAATGTAAAGAATTACCCAAATATTATAACAATGCAAAAACTAAAATTATATTTAACATAAGTTTATTTAAAATTTCTTGGAACAAATTTACTAAAACAAAGTAACTGTCTTCTTGTAGTTGGAATCAGAATCAGGTTTATTATCACCAGCATGTGACATGAAATCTGTTAACTTGGCAGCAGCAGTTCATTGCAATATATAATCTAGCAGAGAAAAAATAAATAAATAAAATAAAAGATAATAATAAATAAACAAGTAAATCAGTTATGTATATTGAATAGTTCTTTTTAAAAATGTGCAAAAACAGAAATACTGTATTTTAAAATAAAGTGAGGTAGTGTCCAAAGATTCAATGTCCATTTAGGAATCAGATGGCGGAGGGGAAGAAGCTGTTCCTTAATTACAGAGTGTGTGCTTTCATGCTTCTGTACCTGATGATTACAGTGAGAAAAGGGCATGCTCTGGGTGCTGGAGGTCCTTAATAATGGATGCTGCCTTTCTGAGACACCGCTCCCTGAAGATGTCCTGAGTACTTTGTAGGCTAGTGCCCAAGATAGAGCTGACTAGATTTACAAACTTCTGCAGCTACTTTTAGTCCTGTACAGTAGCCCCTCCATACCAGTGATGCAGCCTGTCAGAATGCTCTCCACGGTACAAATATATTAGTTTTTGAGTGTATTTGTTGACATGCCAAATCTCTTCAAATTCCTAATAAAGTATAGATGCTGTCTTGCCTTCTTTATAACTACATCAATATGTTGGGACCAGGTTGGATCCTTAGAGATCTTGACATCCCAGGAATTTAAAGCTGCCCACAGTCTCCACCTCTGATCCCTCTAGGAGGATTGGTATGTGTTCCTTTGTCTTACCCTTCTTGAAGTCCACAATCTGCTCTTTTGTCTTACTGACATTGAGTGCAAGGTTGTTGCTGTGGGACTACTCACTAGTTGGCATAACTCACTCCTGTACACCCTCTCGTCACCACCTGAGATTTTACCGATGTTGTATCATCAGCAAATTTATAGATGGTACTTGTGCTATGCCTAGCCACACAGTCATGAGTATAGCGAGAGTAGAGCAGTGGGCTAAGCACACACCTGAGGTGTACCAGGTGCAGAGGGAGGTACAGAGGCCCAGGTTCTGCAACTTCTCAATCAGGATTGTGGGAATGATGGTATTAAATGCTGAGCTATAGTCGATAAACAGCATCCTGACGTAGGTGTTTGTGTTGTCCAGGTGGTTTAAAGCCGTGTGGAGAGGCATTGAGATTGTATCTGCCGTTGACCTATTGGGGCAACAGGCAAATTGCAGTGGATCCAGATTCTTGCTGAGGCAGGATTTCAGTCTAGTCATGACCAACCTCTCAAAGCATTTCATCACTGTTGATGTGAGTGGTACAGTAGTTGCAGAGTTTTACAGGTGCAATATAGTACATGAGATCATTTCATCACTGTGGATGTGAGTGGTTGAGTAGTTGCAGAGTTCTACAGATGCAATATACAGGCAGTCCTTGAGTTACGAATGTCTGACTTATGGACAACTCGTACTTACAAACGGAAGGAAGAGAACGCCGTCTGTCATTTTAAGTCGGGTCACGATGCCGTCCGCCATTTTAAATTGTTGCCGTTAACAGTGTTGAGTGTGTAACTTTGTATTTGGCTTAAATATTTCTTAGCAAGATTCACCCTAACCCCCCCCCCCCCGCCTTTCCAGTCAGCACCACCCCCACTTGTCCCATTTAACCTTTCTCAGTGCGGGTGGACTTGAGGACCCGGAGCAGCACAAGATCCACCACCTGCAGCTGTTGCTGTATTTTTTTATTAAGTGCGATCGTGAACAATAGCCAGATCAGAAATGCTGATCATGTCAACTAGATCCTAAAGAGAACTCTGATAGGCCAATCAGACGGTTCACTGCTGCTCAGCGATAGAACATAAAATCCGCAGTTTTCTGTTCCAACGATCGTGATTGAAAATAAAGTGGAAATAACAAAGTGATTGGAAAGAGGTGAAATGCCACCAGTCATTGGAAAAGCTTTAGGCTACAGTCGATCATTGATCGGAACAACTTTAAAAGATACAGGTAAAGGATAAAATGAGAATAATGGAGCATGTGAAAGGCCTTGCCCCGATGAAAGCTACAATTCTTACTAAGTAAGCAGTGGTTTAATTATGGAAATACATATGTTTCTTAAGTGTTTTATATGCATAGAAAGGTAAAATACATACTATATACTAAGACAAACGTTTGACTAACTGACGCTAAATAATACCGGATGTACCTGTTCCGATTTACGTACAAATCTGACTTAAAGATGGACTCAGGAACAGAACTTGTTTGTAACCCGGGGACTGCCTGTAGTACATGAGGTCATTTCATCACTGTTGATGTGAGTGGTAGAGTAGTTGCAGAGTTTTACAGATGCAATATAGTACATGAGATCATTTCATCACTGTTGATGTGAGTGGTAGAGTATGCAGAGTTTTATAGATGCAGTGCAGTACAAGGGGGATGGGACCCGGAGCGATAGAGCAGTGGAAGAAGTGCATGGAGTAAAGCGAGATCTAACATATAGAGAGGCTTTGAGGAAAGAGAAGCAGAATAAAGGGTGTAAAAGTAGTAAGGTAGAAGGGCTAAAGTGTGTGTACTTCAATGCAAGAAGCATCAGGAACAAAGCTGATGAACTGAGAGCTTGGATACATACATGGAATTATGATGTAGTGGCCATTACAGAGACTTGGCTGGCACCAGGACAGGAATGGATTCTCAATATTCCTGGATTTCAGTGTTTTAAAAGGGATAGAGGGGGGGATGGGGAGAAGGGGTGGTGTTACTGGTCAGAGATACTATTACAGCTACAGAAAGGGTGGGCAATGTAGCAGGATCCTCTTTTGAGTCAGTATGGGTGGAAGTCAGGAACAGGAAGGGAGCAGTTACTCTATTGGGAGTATTCTATAGGCCCCCTGGTAGCAGCAAGGATACCGATGAGCAGATTGGGAGGCAGATTTTGGAAAGGTGCAAAAATTACAGGGTTGTTATCATGGGTGACTTTAACTTCCCTAATACTGATTGGCACCTGATTGGTTCCAATGGTTTAGATGGGGCAGAGTTCGTTAAGTGTGTCCAGAACGGATTCCTGTCATAGTATGTTGACAGGCTGACAAGGGGGAATGCCATACTAGATCTAGTACTAGGTAACAAACCAGGCCAGGTCACAGATCTCTCAGTGGGTGAGCATCTGGGGGACAGTGATCACCTCTCCCTGGCCTTTAGTATTATCATGGAAAAGGATAGAATCAGAGAGGACAGGAAAATTTTTAATTGGGGAAGGGCAAATTATGAAGCTATAAGGCTAGCACTTGCGGGTGTGATGTTTTTGTAGGGAAGTGTACTATGGACATGTGGTTGATGTTTAGGGATCTCTTGCAGGATGTTAGGGATAAATTTGTCCCGGTGAGGAAGATAAAGAATGGTAGGGTGAAGGAACCATGGGTGACAAGTGAGGTAGAAAATCTAGTCAGGTGGAAGAAGGCAGCATACATGAGATTTAGGAAGCAAGGATCAGATGGGTCTATTGAGGAATATAGGGTAGCAAGAAAGCTTAAGAAGGGGTTGAGGAGAGCAAGAAGGGGGCATGAGAAGGCCTTGGCAAGTAGGGTAAAGGAAAACCCCAGGGCATTCTTCAATTATGTGAAGAACAAAAGGATGACAGGAGTGAAGGTAGGACCGATTAGAGATAAAGGTGTGAAGATGTGCCTGGAAGGTGTGGAAGTGAGCGAGGTCCTCAATGGATACTTCTCTTCGGTATTCACCAATGAGAGGGAACTTGATGACGATGAGGACAATATCAGTGAGGTTGATGTTCTGGAGCATGTTGATATTAAGGGAGAGGAGGTGTTGGAGTTGTTAAAATACATTAGGATGGATAAGTCCCCGGAGCCTGACGGAATATTCCCCAGGCTGCTCCATGAGGCGATGGAAGAGATTGCTGAACCTCTGGCTAGGATCTTTATGTCCTCATTGTCCACCGGAATGGTACTGGAAGATTGGAGGGAGGCGAATGTTGTCCCCTTGTTCAAAAAAGGTAGTAGGGATAGTCCGGGTAATTATAGACCAGTGAGCCTTACATTTATCGTGGGAAAGCTGTTGGAAAAGATTCTTAGAGATAGGATCTATGGGTATTTAGAGAATCATGGTCTGATCAGGGACAGTCAGCATGGCTTTGTGAAGGGCAGATCATGTCTAACAAGCCTGATCGAGTTCTTTGAGGAGGTGACCAGGCATATAGATGAGGGTAGTGCAGTGGATGTGATCTACATGGATTTTAGTAAGACATTTGATAAGGTTCCACATTGTAGGCTTATTCAGAAAGTCAGAAGGCATGGGATCCAGGGAAGTTTGGCCAGGTGGATTCAGAATTGGGTTGCCTGCAGAAAGCAGAGGGTCATGGTGGAGGGAGTACATTCAGTCTGGAGGGTTGTGGCTAGTGGTGTCCCACAAGGATCCGTTCTGGGACCTCTACTTTTCATGATTTTTATTAATGACCTGGATGTGCGGGTAGAAGGGTGGCTTGGCAAGTTTGCAGACGACACAAAGTTTGGTGGTGTTGTGGATAGTGTTGAGGATTGTCGAAGATTGCAGAGAGACATTGATAGGATACAGAAGTGGGCTGAGAAGTGGCAGATGGAGTTCAACTCGGAGAAGTGTGAGATGGTACACTTTGGAAGGACAAACTCCAAGGCAGAGTACAAAGTAAATGGCAGGATACTTGGTAGTGTGGAGAAGCAGAGAGATCTGTGGGGGGGGGGGGGGGGGTACATGTCCACAGATCCCTGTAAGTTGCCACACAGGTAGATAGGGTAGTTAAGAAAGCTTATGGGGTGTTAGCTTTCATAAATTGAGGAATAGAGTTTAAGAGTCACGAGGTAATGATGCAGCTTTATAAAACTCTGATTAGGCCACACTTGGAGTACTGTGTCCAGTTCTGGTCAGCTCACTATAGGAAGGATGTGGAAGCATTGGAAAGGGTACAGAGGAGATTTACCAGGATGTTGCCTGGTTTAGAGAGTATGCATTATGATCAGAGATTAAGGGAGCTAGGGCTTTACTCTTTGGAGAGAAGGAGGATGAGAGGAGACATGATAGAGGTATACAAGATATTAAGAGGAAAAGATAGAGTGGACAGCTAGCACCTCTTCCCCAGGGTGCCCCTGCTCAATATAAGAGGACCTGGCTTTAAGGTAAGGGGTGGGAAGTTCAAGGGTGATATTAGAGGAAGGTTTTTTACTCAGAGAGTGGTTGGTGTGTGGAATGCACTGCCTGAGTCAGTGGTGGAGGCAGATATACTAGTGAAATTTAAGAGACTACTAGACAGGTATATGGAGGAATTTAAGTTGGGGTTTATATAGGAGGCAGGGTTTAAGGGTCAGCACAACATTGTGGGCCGAAAGGCCTGTACTGTGCTGTACTATTCTATGGTCTATGTAGATCATTTCATCACTGTCGATGTGAGTGGTAGAGCAGTTGCAGAGTTTTACAGATGCAATATAGTACATGAGATCATTTTCTAACAGTGAGAGGCATTCCCTTGGGATAAATTACATGTCAGACAGGCAGAGGTTCTAACCCAAACCAAACACAACACAATATTTATCATATGCAGTGTGAATGTTTAGCCTTATATTGCAGTCTACATTTATCATTTTAAGTATTTTCTGTTTCAATTTTTATGAAGTGATGGATTAGTACATTTCTTTGTACAACAATCTATTGAATTGAATGATCTTTATTCTCATTATACAGAGGTACAATGAAACTCTATTTGGCTTCCTCTCAGGCAATTAAATAAAGCGGTAGATAAAAACAAGACAGTAATAGAAAAACAGTATTAAATAGATAAGTAGCAGAAAATAAGTTGCAGCAGCACCAGAATATCACAGTAATGCACAAAGTGCCATTCGTGCAAGTATTTGAGTCCTTGTGTGCGCTCCTCACAGTTTCAGTCATTGTTCTGTGGGAGTGGTGTGATGGAGGCCACAGCTCTAGGATAGAAGCTGTTCCTCAGCTTTGGATATGAATTCTTCTCCAGACAACCTTCAGCTACGATGCCAGTATTTTACATATAAAGATAAATATAAAATATGTGCGCACATAAACACTCGTACACATATCATGGAAATAAACAAGGACATAGTCCAGATTACAAGTCTTTGATCCGAACAGTAAGGAACCAGAAAATATAGATTTCTGTTGGGGTTGGGGAGAGGATTGGATCATTAGTGAGAGTGAAGGAAGATAAGTCATATCTCAGCCTGCCAAGATCAGTTATTGAACAACTGCTTGGTTAATCAAAATAAATCAAGTTTATTGTCCAATGCACAAGTACATGTGTGCACAGGTGCAATTGAAGACTTACTTGTAGCAGCATCACCGTAGCACAAGTAAACAAAATTACATACAAATTATACAAGAAAGAACTCAATTAGAACAAATAGAACATCCATTGTAATGCAAAGTGGTTATAGTATTGCTGTGATTAGTAGGGGTGTCAAAGATTACAGAGAGAAGATGGGAAAATGGGGTTGAGAGGGATAATAAATCAGCTATGATGGAATGGTGGTAACTCGATGGGCCAAGTGGCCTATTTCTGCTCCTATGTCTTATGCTCTTATACAGAGGTAGTGACCAGGGTTGTGCAGGTTGATTCAAGAACTGAATAGTTGAAGGAAAGAAGCTGTTCTTGAGCCTAGTGGTGAGAGACTTCAGGCCTCTTGCCAATGGTAGCTACGAGAAGATACCCCAGATAGTAGGGATTTTGGATAATGTCTTCTTGTGGGGAGGAATGTGCCATGATATTTTAGCTACTCTCTGCAGCTAATAATATTATGTGCATTGGATTTGCCACATAGAACATGATGGAACCAGTCAAGACTCAACAGCGCATCTGTAAAAGGTAATTAGGAGGAAATCTTGACCGACAAATCTGTTGGAATTCTTTGAGAAAATAACAGGCAGGATAGACAGAGGAGTCATGGATGTTGTTTACTTGTATTTTCAGAAGGCCTTTGACAAGGCTGCTAACCAAGATAAGAACACATGGTATTACATTAAAGATACTAGCATGGATAGAAGTTGATAGGCAGGAGACAAAGAGTGGGAATAAAGGGGGCCTTTTCTGGTTGCCTGCTGATAACTAGTTGTGTTCCGCAGGGTTTAGTGTGAGATACCCTACTTTTCATGTTAAATGTTAATGATCTGGATGGCTGAATTAATAGCTTTCTGGTCAACTTTGCAGATGAAACAAAGATAAGTGGAGGGAGAGGCAGTATTGAGGAAACTGTGTCTGCAGGACTTGGACAGATGAGAAGGGGTAAAGAAGTGGCAGATGGAATACAGTGTATGTAAGTGTATTTTCATGCACTTTGGTAGAATGAATAAAAGTGTAGTCTATTTTCTAAATGGGCAAGTTCAGAAATCTGAGATGTAAAGGGATTTGGGAGTCCTAGTATAAGATTCACTGAAGGTTAATTTGCACTCCATGCCAGTAGAAAGGAAGGTCAATACAATGCTAGCATTCATGTCAAGAGGACCAGTATATAAAAGCAAGGATGTAATACCGAATCTTTATATCACTTTGGTCAGACTGCATTTGGAGTATTGTGAGCAGTTTTGGGTCCCATATTTAAGAAAGGATGTGCTGGCATTGGAAGGTCCAGAGGGAGTTTATGAGAAATATCCTGGGAATGAAAGTATTTCATGGCTCTGATCCTATACTTGCTGGAGTTTCTTAGAATGGGGGATGGGATCTCATTGAAACTTATTCAATGTTGAAAGATCTAGATAGATTGGACGTGGAGAGGATGTTTCCAGTAGCATGAGAGTCTAGGACCAAAGGGCACAGCCTCAAAATACAAAGCTTATACAAAGAAATTTCTTTAACCAGTGAGTGGTGAATCTGTGGAATTCATTGCCTGAGATGGCTGTGGAGGCCAAATCATTGAGTATATTTAAAACAAGGGGTTGATAGGTTCTTGATCAGTAAGGGCATTAAAGATTATGGGGAGAAGGCAGAATGGGTTTGAAAGGGATAATAAATCAGTCTTGCTGAAATGACAGAGCAGACTCAGTAGGTCAAATGTCCTAAGCTGTCCATATGTTTTATAGTGTTTGGTGCCATGCCAAACATAAGCTGTCCAAGAGAGATGCTGGTGCTCCTTTCTTGTGTGCATCTAGGCAGGTAATCCAGTATGTTAATGGCCAGGAATTTAAAGTTGTTGACCCTCTGTACTGCCAGTCTATGAATGCAGACCAGCACATGTTCATTCTCCTTCCCCTTACTGAAGTCAATGATGAGTTCTTCAGTTTTACTGATGTTGAGCAAGGGGCTGTTGCTGCAGCACCAACCAAATGTCCTGTCTCGCTACTATATGCTGACTCATCATCACCTATGATTGATCCAAAAACCATGGTGTCTTATGCAAATTTGTATATGGCACTGTATCTGTGCTCAGCCACATAGCCATGTGTGTACAGGAAGCAGAGTAGGGGTTAAGCATTCACTTTTGAGGTGCCCCTTTGATGGTCAGCAGGTGGTCACTAAGGACATCTTTCCCTCTCTACCCCTCTCTGCTTTTCACATGGATCGTTCCCTCCGCGACTGTCTGGTCCACACGTCCCTCCCCACAGATCTCCCACCTGGCAATTATCCCTGCAAGCGTAAGTGCTACACCTGTCTCTACACCTCCTCTCTTACCACCATTCAGGGCCCCAAACAGTCCTTCCAGGTGAGGCAACACTTCACTTGTGAGTCTGTTGGGGTAATCTGTAATTTATTTTTTTATTGAAGTTCATCATCAAACAAACATTTCCATAAGCTGTATTTCAGACATTGTACATATATATCATATATATCACAAATCTCCACAAAGTATTTATCTGAGGTATACACTTATAGAAAAGAGTGGAAAGAAAAAACAAGCAAAAGGAAAACTATGTACAAGTAGGGAGTGATTTTTTTTTACAACAGATTCATTGATTTGTGAGAATAAAATCAGGCCTATGAGGCATTATGTAGTTAAACCATATTTCCCAGTATGAATCAAATTGTTCCAGCTCATGATTAACAGATGCTGTTATCTTCTCCATGTTGTAAATGTCCATTGTAATTTCCATACATGTATTTAAAGTTGGGCTCTCCTGTGATAACCATTTCCTAGTAAGAGTCTTTTTACCAGCCACCAACAGTATATTCATTAAATATTTATCTCTTTTCAACCATTCTTGAGGTATGTATCCAAAATATATGGTCTTACTCTCTAAGGGTATTTCACATTTAAAGATGTCTTGTAGGGCATTGTGTATCCCCCTCCAATAGTTTTTGATAACAAGGCAGTCCCAAAAAATATGATTTGTATTTTGATTTCCACAATTTCTCCAGCAAACAGGGAGGTTACTATCATAATGGGATTTCTGAGAGGGTGTAATAAAATATCTTATCAAGTTTTTCCATCCAAACTCCCTCCATTTCTGTGAACTGGTACACTTCCACTGATACCTCCAATATTGTTGTCCATTCTTCTGTTGGGGTAATCTATTGCATCCTCCTCTACATCGGCGAGACCCAACGCAGATTGGGGGACTGCTTCGTTGAGCACCTATGCTCCGTCTGCCACAACAGACAGGATCTCCCGGTTGCCACTCACTTCAACTCTCCTTCACATTCCCATTCAGATATGTCCATACATGGCCTCCTCTACTGCCATGATGAGGCCAAACTTTGGCTGGAGGAACAACATTTCATATACTGTCTGGGTAGTCTCCAGCCTTTTGGTATGAACATCGAATTCTCCAACTTCCGGTAATTCCCTCCCTCTTCCTTCCCCCATCCCACCTGCAGTCTGTGTCCTCTTCCAGCTGCCTATCATCTCACTCATGACTCTGCCTTCTTCTACTACCCATAGTGCTTTCCCCTTAGATTCCTTCTTCACCTCTCCTGCCTATCCCCTCCCCCACCCCTTGATCTTTCCTCTGATTGGTTTTTCACCTGGCACATTCCACCCTCCCCCCACCTTCTTTATAGGGCCCCTGCCCCCTCCTTCTTTAGTCCTGACGAAGTGTCTCGGCCTGAAACGTTGACTGCTCCTTTCAACGGATGCTGCCCGACCTGCTGAGTTCATCCAGCTTGTTTGTACATCTAGAATGGATGTAGTCACCAATCCTTACTGATTGAGGATCCAGGTACATAAGGAGGTATGAACCCTGTCAATTCATACCAAGATTGGAGGTAGTGTGGTAATTAGCACATTGCTTTATAGTGCCAGTCATCTTTAGATCAGGATTCAATTCCTGTCACTCTCTGGAAGGAGTTTATATATTCTCCCTGTGACTTGGTGCTCCAGATTTTTCCCACATTTCAAAGATGTATGGGTTAGGGTTAGTGAGTGTGGGCATGCTACATTGGCGCTGGAAGCATAGCAACACTTATGGGCTGCCCAGCACAGTCCTCATGAATTCAATGCAAATGACACATTTCACTATATATTTTGATGTCTACATGACAAGTACAGTAAAGCTAATTTTTAAAGGCTATCTTTAAAAGGTATATAGGCCCAGTTCTTGAAGCCTGATGATAGGTTTGTAGGAGTTGATTGTATCGTACGCTGAGTTGTAGCCTGAAGTATATATTCCTGTTGTTCAAATCTGCCTAAAATGCTGACTTTAATTATCTTCTTAACTCCCCATTTATGGAATCTATTCTAACATTAGAGTCATAAAAAACTACAGCACAGAAATAGGCCCCTTGGCCCATCTAGTCAATCCGAACAATTTAAACTGCCTATTTCCATCAATCTGCGCCAGGAGCATAGCCCTCCATATCCCTCCCATCCATGTATCTATCCAAAATTCTCTTAAACATTTAAGTTGAAATCTCATCCACTACTTGCACTGGCAGCTCATTCCACGTTTCCCTCATGTTCCCCTTAAACATTTCACCCATAACCTCTAGTTGTAGTCTCACCCAACCTCAGTGGAAAAAGCCTGTTTGCATATATCCTATCTATACCCCTCATAATTTTGTATATCTCTATCATATATCCCCTCAATATTTTACATTCTAGGGAATGAAGTCCTAACCTATTCAATCTTTCCTTACAAGTCCTCCAGTCCTGGCAAAGTCCTAGTAAATTTTCTCTGTACTCTTTCAACCTTACTTACATCTTTTCTGTAGGCAGGTGACAAGATAATACACCAAATTAGACCTCACCAATGTCTCATACAACTTCAACACAACATTCCAACTCCTTTACTCAATACTTTGATCCATGAAGGCCAATGTGCCAAAAGCTTTCTTTATGACCTGATCTACCTGTGACACCACTTTCAATGAATTATGGACTGATATTCCCAAACGTTCTACCGCACTCCTCAGTGCCCTCCCTTGGTTGGTCCTCTCAAGGTGTAACACCTCACACTAGTCTACATTAAATTTCATCTGCCATTTTTCAAAATGGTCCAGATCCCACTGCAAGCTTTGATGGCCTTCTTCATTGTCCACTATGCCCCTGTCTTGGCGTCATCCACAGATTTGCTGATCCAGTCTACTAGATTGTTATTCAGTTTGTTGATATAGATGATAAACAACAAAGGACCCAACATCAATCCCTGTGGCTTTCCACTAGTCACAGGCCTCTAGTCAGAGAGGCAACCATCTACTACCGTTCTCTGGCTTCTCCTACCAACCCAATCTCTAATCTAATTTGCTATCTCATTTTCAATGGCAAGCGACTAAACCTTCTTGACCAACTTCCCATGTAGGACTTTGCCAAATGCTTTACTGAAGTCTATGTAGACAGCACCCACTGCCTTGCCTTCATCAAAATTCCTGATAGCTTCCTCGAAAAACTCTATAAGGTTGGTTAAACATGACCTACCATGGACAAAGCCATACTGACTATCCCTAGTCTCTCTCTATCCAAATACTTTTATATCTGGTCCCTTAGAATACCCTCCAATAACTTTCCCACTGCTGATGTCAGGCTCACAGGCCTATAATTTCCTGGTTTATTCTTACAGATCTTTCTCAAACTAGGCTAATCAGCTATCCTCCAATCCTCCAGTACCCCACCTGACAACTAGGATGACTTAAATATTGCTGCTAGGGCCCCTACAATTTCTGCACTTGCCTCCCACAGGGTCCAAGGGAACACTTTGTCAGGCCCTGGGGCTTTGTCTGCCCTAATTTGCCCAAAGACAGCAAACACCTCCTCCCCTGTAATCTGTAAAGAGTCCATGACCTCACTGCTGCTTTGCCTCACTTCTATGGATTTTGCATCCGCTCCCGAGTAAATACAGATGTAAAAAATCCATTTAAGATTGCTCCTATCTCTTTTAGCTCCATGCATAGGTTACCATTCTCATCTTCCAGAGGACCAATTTTGTCCCTTCCAATCTTTTGCTCTTTACATCTAAGGATTCTCCTTCATGTTGTCTGCTAGAGCAATCTCAAGCCTTCTTTTAGCCCTCCTGATTTCTTTAGTATTTTTTTACATTTCTTATACTCAAGAACCTAATTTGTTCCTGTTATACCTGCTACGCACCTTTTTTTTTCTTAACCAGGGCCTCAATATCTCTCGAAAACCAAAACCTAATCCTGTGCCTTTTATTCTGACAAGCACATACAAGCATTTTACCCTCAAAATTTCAGTTTTGAAGGCCTCCCATTTACCAAGTACACCTTTGCCAGAAAACAGCCTGTCCCAATTCACACTTGCCAGATCCTTTCTGATACCAATAAAGTTGGCCTTTCTCCAATTTTGAATCTCAACTTGAGAACCAGACCTATCCTTTCCCATAATCACCTTGAAACTAAAGGTATTATGATCACTAGATGCAAAGTGCTGCTCTACACAAAAGTCTGTCACCTGTTCTGTCTCATTTCCCCGTAGGAGATTAAGTGTTGCACACTCTCTCATAAGGACTTCTATGTGCTGATTAACGAAACTTTCCTGAATACATTTGACAAACTCTTTCCCATCCAGTACTTTTACAGTATGGGAGCCCCAGTCAATATGTAGAAAGTTAAAATCAGCTACTATCACAATCCTACATTTCTTACAACCATCTGCAATCTTTCTACAAATTTGTTCCTCTAAATACCGCAGACTGTTTGGGAGTCTATAATACAGCTCTATTAAGGTAGTCATACCTTTCTTATTCCACATTTCCACCAATAAAGATCACTAGACTGAGTACTGCCATGATATTTTCTATAATAATGCTACCCCTCTCCCTTTCATCCCTCCCGCTCTATCACATCTAAAACAACAGAACCCCAGAATATTGAGCTGCCAGTCCTGCCCTTCCTAAAACCAAGTCTCATCAGAAATTGGAGCAGGAGTAGGCCATCTGGCCCGTCGAGCCTGCTCCGTCATTCAATAAGATCATTGCTGATCTGGCCACGGACTCATCTCCACCTGTTTTTTCCCCATAACCCTTAATTCCCCATCTATGCAAAAATCTATCCAACCTTGTCTTAGATATATTTACCAAGGTAGCCTCCACTGCTTCATTGGGCAGACAATTTCACAGACTCACCACCCTCTAAGAAAAACAGTTCCTCCTGATCTCTTTTGTAAATCTACTCCCCCAAACCTTGAAGCTATGTCCCCTAGTTCTAATCTCACCTACCGGTGGATACAACTTTCCTGCCTCTATCTGCTCTATCCCTTTCATAATTTTATATGTTTCTATAAGATCTCCTCCCATTCTTCTGAATTCCAGTGAGTACGGTCCCAGGTGACTCAATCTCTCCTCACAGTCTACCCCCTCATCTCTGGAAACAACTTGGTGAACCTCGTCTACAACACCCCCAAAGCCAGTATATCCATCCTCAAGTGAGGAGACCAAAACTGCATGCAGTACTCCAGTGCGGCCTCACCAGTAGCCTGTACAGTTGCAGCATAACCTCCCTGCCCTTAAATTCAATCCCTCTAGCAAAGCAGGCCAACATTCCATTTGCTTTCTTGCTAGCCTGCTGCACCTGTAAACCAACCTTTTGTGATTCATGCACAAGCACTCCCAAGTCCCTCTGCACAGCAGCATGCTGCAATGTTTACCATTTAAATAATAATCCGCTCTTTCATTTTTCCTTCCAAAGTAGATGACCTCGCATTTACCAACATTGTACTTCATCTGTCAGACCCTTGCCCACTCACTTAACCTGTCTATATCTCTCTGCAGACTCTCTGTATCTTCTGCACAATTTGCTTTCCCACTCAATTTTGTATCAGCAAACTTAGATGCACTACACTCGATCCACTCTTCCACACTGTTAATGTATACCGTGAACAGTTGCAGGCCCAGCACCGACCCCTGTGGCACAGCACTCACCACTGATTGTCAACCAGAGAAGCACCCATGTATCTCAACTCCCTGCTTTCTATTAGTTAACCAATCCTCCATCTATGCTAATACATCACCCCAACTCTATGCATCCTTATCTTATGGATAAGACTTTTAAGCGGCACCCCATTAAACACATTCTGGAAATCCAAGTAAATAATGTCCATCTGTTCCCCTCTATCCACTATGGTTGTTATATCTTCAAAGAACTCCAGTAAATTTGTCAAACAGGACCTGCCTTGGCTGAATCCACGCTGTGTCTGCCTGATGGATCCATTGCTTTTCCAGATGCCTTGCTATTTCTTCTTTAATGATAGCTTTGAGCATTTTCCCAACTACAGATATTAAACTAACTAGCCTATATTTACCTGCCTTTTGCCTACATTCTTTTTTGATCAGTGGCATGACACTCGCCATCTTCCAATCTCATTAATGGCTACAATGTCATAATTCCATGTGTTAATCCATGGCCTGACATTCTTGAGATCATGGGTTATTGTGACCCATCCCTTGAATATCCACTTTTGAACAAAAAAAAAGCACCAACCTCCAATTTCAAATTAACAATTGACCTGGCATCGATTGCCTTTTGCAGGAGTGTTCAAAATTTCTACTGTTTTGAGAAAGCCCTCCTAACTTCACTCATGGAATAACTGGCTGCAACCTTACATTAGCCTCCTAGTCTTAGTCCCACTCCCATCAGGGTGGAGGCTATGTAGTATCCAAGCCAGGACCAAAAACAGTTACATTGCTCAAGCAATAAGGCAGATCACCCACTAACCCGCCCTCCACCACCATTACTTTTATTGTTTTCTGTCAGTCACCTCATGTAGAGACTCTCCTGCACATAGCATCACTTTATGGATGTACAATCATTGTTTATAAGCTAACTTATGTATTTACAGTATATCGTGTTGTTTTATTATTGGGTTCTTTATCTTATTGTGTTTTGTGCTGCATCAGATCCAGAGTAACAAATATTTTGTTCTCCTTTACACTTGTATTCTGGAAATAACATTAAACAATCTTGAATTTGAATTTTAGGTTTGCTAATCCTAAAAATCCTTTAGCCGTCTAAATTGCAGGGATGGTATTTCTCTTTGTAATTCAACCTTCAGTCTAGGTATCATTCTGGAAAATCTACCTTATGCTCCTTACTCACAGAACTGTAGTTATGGTTTAATTATGGCTTTGTGCAGTTATTCCCTTCCATTATAATCAACTAAATCTTTCTGTGAGCCATGCATGACTTTCAGAGAACATTGTTCACCCACTCCTTTATGTTTGGGAGTGAAAAGTTGCAGCACAATTCACTGATGATGAAGTGTTTTGAAGTAGAGGTGTCTACTGAAGGCAGTCTTGCATTCCAGGGACTGAGGTACAGTCATACAACATCCCATATCATATCTTGATCTACTGAAAAATAAAATACAAGCTGCCACAAATACTTAACAGGTTAGTAGCATCGTGGATTGAAAGTGTTAAAATTTCAGTCTGAGATAAGGTTATCCATCTGAAACATTAACTGTTTCTCTCAGATATAACGATACAGTAATTTGTGCTCCTGCTTCAGAGCCCTAGCAATCCATATTCAATCGTGACCTCTGGTGGGATTTGTGTTAAGAGTTAACATGTTCTCCCTGTGATTTCCCCACATGGTGCTCCGGTTTGCTCCCAGATACCAAAGGCAGGTAGATTGGTGGTTCAATGGCCTCTGTAAATTGTCCCTAGTATGTAGGTGAGTAGAAGTATTGATGGGAATGTGGGGAGAATAAAAATGGGAATTGTGTATGGCTAAGTATAAAAGGTGTGGACTTGATAGACCAAATAGCCCATTTCACTGTTATATAATTGACTCCATAAATGGTGTCAACTAACTTCATGGTTTTCATTTTATCAGTCTATTATTATCTACTTTTTAGTCTCTAAATCTTTATAAGCTGACTAGCTAATTACTAAATACTGGATATTTTGCTTAATGCTCTAAAAGTTACATGAGCAATCAATATTGCACAGAAAAGAAAGCAAAACAACTTCATCTCACTGCTCTGAATCTCCACTTTCCTCAAATTTTGAATTTCACTGTTTACAAACCACTCTATGTTTAAAAACCAGGTCAGCGTTCTCTCCAATAACTTACAGTGATTTCTGTCTACACAGAGCAGCTGTCTTAAACAGCCGAGTTGCTGTGATCTGTCTGCCCCCTCAACGGTACATTGTTCCTGAAGGGACCCAATGTGAGATAGCAGGATGGGGTGAGACACAAGGTAAGGGCAATTTCCAACTTTTGAGCAAGTGTTCAAATTTAACTCACATTTAGCATGCTTTAGATAAATACTTAGTAGTTGTTTGAAACCGTTCACAGTTTAAGAGGATTTACATCGGTCCAGTTTCTTCATTCAGACCGAGATGGTTAGTGATAATGGTACCTATTTAAATCCTAACAATGATTTCACTCCTTGATCTATAAACAACAGAAGCACAAGGCACCTTCACCAAACCGGCCACTTACTATATGTTTGCAAGTTTTAAATTGTATCTGTACATTATCGCACTTGTGCACATGACAATAAACTCCATGCCTTGAATATGTTGCCTTTAAAGCAACACATGCAAAATGCTGGAGGAACTCAGCAGGCTAGGCAGCATTTATGGAAAATAGTGAACAGTCAATATTTCAGGCCAAGACCTTTCATAAGGACTGGAAAGAAAGAAGTCAAAGTGAGAAGGTGTGGAGAGGGGAGGAAGAAGTACAAGATGGTAGGTGATAGGTGAAACTGGGAGGTGGAGGGGTGAAGTAAAGAGCTGGGAAGTTGATTGTGAAGGGGGAATCTGATAGGAGAGGATGGAAGATCATGGAAGAAAGGGAAGGAGGAGGAGCACCAGAGGATGGTGATGGGTAGGTAGGAGATGAGGTGAGAGAGGGAAATGGGGATAGTGAAGGAGAGGGGATGGGCAATTACCGGCAGTTTGAGAAATCAATGTTCACGTCATCAGGTTGGAGGCTACCCAGACAGAATATAAGATGTTGCTCCTCCAACCTGAGTGTGGCCCAATTGTGGCAGCAGAGGAGGTCACAGACTGACATGCCGGAATGGGAAGTAGAATTGAAATGGGTGGCTACCGGGACATCCTGCTTGTTATGGTGGGAGGAGTGTAGGTGCTTGGCAAGGTGGTCTCCCAATTGGATCTCACCAACCATTATCATTTAGGGCCTCATCAGTGCTTCCAGGTGAGGCGACACTTCACCTGTTGTGCTCCTGATGTGGCCTCTAATATATTAGTGAGACTTGATGTAGATCTATCCTCTTCTATAAGATTCCCTGTTCTCTAGCCCTTTATCTCTTTACTTTATCCCCTCTCCTGGTTTCATCTATCACCTACCACCTTGTACTTCCTCTCCTCCCCCCACCTTCTTACTCTGACCTCTCTTTCTTTCCAGTCCTGATGAAGGGTCGAATGTTTACTCTTTTCTGAAGTAAACATGAAATGTTTAATGTTTGAGCCTGAAATGTCAAATTTTTACCTTTTCTATAGATGCTGCCTGTCTTGCTGAGCTCCTCAAAAATTATGTGTCTGCTGCTGCTTTGGATTTCCAACTTCTGCAGATTTTTCATGTTTGTGCTCTCTTTAATGTTGGAACAGGCAGTAATTGCAGCACTTTTCACGTCAGGAAATTGAGATTAAAAACTGTAAAAAAAAACAAACAATAGAGCAATCTGGTGCTTTGAGGCAAAATGAAATGAGTCTGCATATTCCTGCAAAGCTGGAAATACATGGACCTTTAATGAAACCTTCCTGGATATTGTTAGTGTATCCATGCAGAGCCTATGGGCTATAACTTTCATTTACCCAACGTTCCATCTCCTTGGTTCTCTACACACACAAAATGCTGGTGGAACACAGCAGGTCAGGCAGCATCTATAAGAAGCACTGTCGACGTTTAGGACCGAGACCCTTCGTCAGGTCATAGTCCTGATGAAGGGTCTCGGCCCTAAACATCAACAGTGCTTCTCCTTATAGATGCTGCCTGGCCTGCTGTGTTCCACCAGCACTTTGTGTGTGTTGTTTGAATTTCCAGCATCTGCAGATTTCCTCGTGTTTGCTCCTTGGCTCTCTTACGTTTTAAAAATTATTTTTGATTTGAAGGCACAGGCAATGACGATGTCCTAAATATCTTGAAAATGCCAGTAATCAGTAACAAGGAATGCAATAAGTACTACAGAGGGCGCGTGGCTGAGACAGAGATCTGTGCTAGAACTGTTATACGGGGAGCTGGAGCTTGTGAGGTAAGCAAACTGCAGATAAAGACTTCTTAGTATTGAGCCAAACCGCAGCTCATGAAGGTGGCATTAGAGATTTAATTAAGTGTTTCAAAATCTCAGAATTCAGAGATATGAAGAAATAGCACTGAGCAGATTTCAGATATTTTATCAGTAGAATAAAGACCACATAGGAGCAGAATTAGGCTATTCAGTCCAGTGAGTCTGCTCTGCAATTTGATCATGGTTGATTTATTTTTCTTCTGAACCTCATTCTCCTGCCTCCTCCCTGTAACCTTTGACTCTTAAAAAAATCAAGAACTTATCAACCTCTACATTAAATGTACTCAATGAATTACACAGATTAACCATCCTGTGGCTAAAGAAATTCCATCTCTTATCAGTTCTACTATCAGTTTCTGATTCTCTGGTCTCAAACTCTTCCCTTCCTGGACAGAATTCAAAGGAAGCTCACAAAAATGATTCCAGGATTGAATGGTTTGTCATATGAACAGTGTCTGATGGCTCTGGGCCTCTATTCACTAGAATTCAAAAGAATGAGGGGTGACCTCATCGAAACCTATCGAATGGCAAAAGGCCTTGATAGAGTGGATGGGGAAAGGATGTTTCCTATGGTGGGAGAGTCTAAGACCAGAGGATACAGCCTCAGAATAGAGGGAGGGGTGTCCTTTTAGAACGAAGATGAGGATAAATTTCTTCAGCCAGAGGGTGGTGAAGCTGTGGAATTCTTTGCCACAGGCAGCTATGGAGGCCAAGTCTTTATGTAAATTTAAGAAAGAGGTTGATAGATTCTTGGTTGGTCAGGGCATGAAAGGATATGGGGAATAGGCAGGAGAACGGGGCTGAGAGGGAAATTGGATCAGCCATGATGAAATGGCGGAGCAGAGTCAATGGGCCAAATGGCTTAATTCTGCTCCTACACCTTATGGTCTCACACTATTGAAAACATCCTCTCCATGTGCACTTTATCCATACCTTTCAATATTCAGTAGGTTCAATGAGATATTTCCCTCCCACTGTTTTTCTAAACTTCAGTGAATATAAACTCAGAGCCATCAAATGTGCCTCATATGTTAAAACTTTAATTCCCTGGATCGTTCTTGTAAAGTTCCCCTGGACCCTCTCCAATGCCAGCAAATCCTTTCTTAGATAAGAGGCTCAAAACTACTCACAATACTCCAAAAGTGGTCTGACCAATGCCTTATAAAATTTATGCATTATATGCTTGTTTTTATATTTTAATCCTCTTGAAATAAATCTAAAAATTGCATTTGCCTTCCTTACTAAGGACTCAACCAGCAAGTTAACCTTTAGGAATTCTGCAGTGGGTCTCCTGATTTCTGAATTTGTTCCCTGTTTAGAAAAGAGCCTATGCCTTTATTCCTTCTACCAAGTGCATGACCATACACTTCCCTACACTCACTTCATTGCCCCTTCTCCCAATCTAAATCCTTCTGCAAACTCCCTGCTTCCTCAACATTACCTGCCCCTCCACCTAGCTTTGTATCAACTGCATTCTTGGCCACAAAGTCAATGATTTCATCATCCAGATTATTAACATATAGTGTGAAAAGTAGCGGAACCAGCACTGACCTCTGCAGAACAGCACTAGTCACTGGCAGACAACCAATAAAGGCTCATCTTATTCCCACTCTTCGCCTTCTGCTAGTCAGCCTATGTTCTATCCATACTACTACCTTTCCTGTAATATGGTCTCCTATCTTGTTTAGAAACCTCATGTGCAGCACCTTGTCAAAAGCCTTCTGAAAATCCAAGTAAACAACATTCATTGCCTTTGCTTTGCTTATGCTTCCCATTATTTCCCCAAAGAATTCATTTTGTCAGGCAAGATTTCCCTTTACAGAAGCCTGCTGACTTCAGCCTATTTTACCATGTACCACCAAGTACACCGAAACTTCATCCTTGATAAAGGACTCTTAACATCTAACAAATGACTTAAGTTAGGCTAACTGGCCTATAATTTCTTGTCTTTTGCATCCCTCCCTTTTTAAAGATTGGAGTGACATTTACGATGTTCGGGTCCTCTGGAACCATTCCAGAATATAATGTTTTTTAAGTTCACTATTAATGACTTCACAATCTTTTCAGCTACCTCTTTCAGTGTTCAGTGTACATTTGGTCCAGGTGACTTATCCACCTTCAGACCTTTCACTTCCCAAGCACCTTCTCTTAGTATAGCGATTATACTCACTTTTGCCCAACTCTCTTGAAATTTTGGCATGTTGTATTCCACAGTGAAGAACTTATTTAGTTTGTTTGTTATATCTTTGTTCCCTAATACTACCCTTCCAGCAGTTCAATGTCCATTCTTGCCTCTTTCACTCTTTGTATATTTGAAAAACTTCTGGTATTCTCTTTTATATTATTGGCTAGCTTACCTTCATATTTCACCTTTGATCTTATTGCTTTTTTAGTTGTCTTTTAAATGTTTCCCACTATTTTTTGCTATATTGTACATTCATCCTCCCATTAAAATGCTTCTTCTTTGGGATGAACTGATCCTTTATCGTCAGAATTCCTAGAAATTCTCACCATTGCTGCTCCACTGTCATCCCTGCTCCTTTCACTTTGGTCAGCTCCTCTTTCATGCCTCGATAGTTAACTTTACTCAACTGTTAGAACGATACTTCTGATTTTAGCTTCTTCTTCTTAAACTCCAGGGTGAATTCTATCATATTATGATCATTGCCTCTTAAGGGTTCCTTCAGCTTAAGCTAATTAAATCTGATTCATTGCACAACATCAAATCCAGAATTGCCTTTTCTCAAGTGGGTTCAACCACAAGCTACTCTAAAAAGCCACCTTGTGGGCATTCTATTAATTCTTTCTCTTGAGATCCAGTACCAGGCTGATTTTTCCAATCTACCTATACATTGAAATCCCCCTTGACTATTGTAACAGTGCTCATTTTATATGCCCTTTCTATCTTGCGTTGTAACTTGTACCCCATAACCTGGCTACTATTAAGCCTTAGCAGGCTTCTTCCATTCATGAATAGGATGAGATATCACCAGCAAAGCCCATTTTTATTCTCGATCTCCAATTGTGCTAAATAGTGGTTCCTCTGAAGTATTTATCTAATTTTTGAAACAAGCAGAAATGATATTAGTAATTTATTCAAGATGTATTTAACTACTTTGAGCTTCCCAGCTTGTATGATGGGATTTAAACTCTTGCCTGAGCCGGAAATTCTGACTCACTTATATAGAGATCTAAAAGAACAGTGCAATGATGCTTCTTTATGTCCAAGTTAACTTTGACATGCTTGATGGGGCTTAAGCCATACATGTCAACATTTAATATTCCACCTGAATAGTGTATCGAGGGCAGTAAGTGATCTGCAGAGTAGTTGAGTTATTGATTGTGAGAGACATAGGTATGCAGAATTAGTGGATTCTAGGTGTCATAATAGACACAGGGAATTGAATTTTGATTTGTCATAATTTTAACTTGAGAGCATGCTTCTCTAGGTAAACTGTGGGGGATCATAACCCATATAAAAAGAACATTTTATCAGGTGTGAGTATTAACAAGTAGTAAACATTACAGGATGCTCTCTGAAACCTGAAACTATTTCTTGTGTTTTTCAGCGTGATTATGGTGGGCCCCTTTCCTGCTTCACCAATGACTGCTGGGTACTTGAAGGAGTCATTATTCCAGGCCGTGGGTGTGGTCGGCCAAATCATCCTGGGATCTTTATCAGAGTTTCAATGTATGTAAACTGGATAAAAAAAGTCATGGAGCTATAAGGCTTTAGGTCATGCTTACAATGGAAGATGCCAAAACCAGCATCTACACTGATACTACCACATTGTCTCCACTACCCAGCATTCCATCAATGCATTGTTAATAACAATAATCAGCTTTAACTATTTTGCAGTTAAAAACTAAAATGCAGTTTGATAGTTGAACCTCATCATGTTCAGAAGAACTTGCTGTTCAATAGATCTATTATTTTGGAGGAGGTATAATTAAGTAATCAATCAATTAATTTATGTGGGATACTTGTTCAATGAGAGATTTTCAATATTTACTGCTTTGCAAGAACAAATATAAAGATACAAAAAAGCTAGGTAATAGAATCATTACTGCATAACAGGAGGTTATTCAGCCCATCATACTGACATCAGGGTTTTTGTCAGAGTAGTTGCACTTTGTCTCTTTCCACGATTCTTTTCTTGCTCTTCATATTTTTAAACTTTCAAGTACATATCCAGTTTTATTTTGAAAGCCATGATTGAATCTGCTTCCATATCCATTCAAGCAGTGACTTGCTTCACCAAAAAGGAGGCACGAAGAAAAAGTTTTTTTTTTACTAAGCAATTGAAATCTGTGCTGTTAGGTTATCAACCCTTCGGCAATAGGAATACCACCCCTTCACTCTATCTGAAACATGCATGATATTGAATACATCTGCCAAATTATATCTTGATCTTCTTTAGTCTATGCAGACATCACAAGCTTCTCCAGTCTATCATACCCAAATAATTCTAGTAAACCATTTGTGCACCATTTCAATGGATACTGCCCAGAAATGAACACCAGTTTGTGGCTGAACTGGTTTTATAGTTTCTCCAACACAACTTCCTTGCTTTTGTTCTCTATCTATAACCCTATGATCCTGCATGCTTTTCTGACTTTCTCAAAGTATCCTGAAGACTTCATTTATTTTATGCATGCATAATTTCAGATGTTTAATAATGTGAGTCACACAATGTTCTAGTTATCCCTGGGATTGCTCATGACAGTTTTTATGGTACATTGTAAAAACTGCTATTTTGGTACACATCATTATTTGAAATTGTTGACATTTAATCTTTCATGTTGTTACAGTTTAACCAAAATGTCTCATGATATGTACCCACATAACAAATACAGTGTTTCCTGGATTAATGTACCTTATTTTGTTTGTTGCATTTAAAATTTAATTATTTAATTTCCAAGCATCTTTAAAACACTGAAGTATTGTTATTAAACCTATTGCAGATGATGTAATTGTAATGATGAATTATTTAAGTATACCTTTTATTTGCACACATGATAACCGTTAACATACACTCAAAAATAAATATTCAGTCAGTCCATTTTGCAGCTACTTGGATGTCCTGGATCAACATAATCTGCTTTGTATATTGATTGGCACAGTGAATAAATATTGGACTACACCATGCTTGTTCAACATGAAATTCATTATTGCACATCACTTTAATTGTTATCTTCTTGTTCTGTTTTGAGAAATAAAATTCAACACCAAAAATACCAACTTCTGAAATGATTTCAACAGAATTCATGCCAAACTTGGTTGGCAAGATGTAACGATTGGTGCTGGGACCTCAACATTTTACAGTTTATATAAATATTGTGGATGAAGGGATCGTTGCTAAATTTGCTATTGAGAAAATGATTAGCAGGAGATATGTTGTGAAAAGAACGCAAGACAAGGAACAAAGAGATACAAATTAACTTGTTAGGTAAAGATCTGAGAAATAGATCATAATTCAGGAAACTGAAATTTTCTATTTTGGCAACAATAAAAAGCACATTCTTTAAATAAGAGATAACAGAGCTTTGAGATGCAGAAAAAAGTGGGTGTCTTACTACATAATTTAGAAAAAGAAAACCTACAGCATAATACAAGCCCTTCGGCCAACAAAGTTGTGCCGAACATGTCCCTACCTTAGAAATCATGAGGATTACTAATAGCCCTCTAGTTTTCTAAGCTCCATGTATCTATCCAAAAGTCTCTTAAAAGACCCTATTGTATCTGCCTCCACCACCGTTGCCAGCAGCCCATTCCATGCACTCACCACTCTCTGCGTAAAAAACTTAACCCTGACATCTCCTCTGTACCTACTCCCCAGCATCTTAATCCTGTGTTTTCTAGAGGCAACCATTTCAGCCCTGGCAAAAAGCCTCTGACTATCCACACGATCAATGTGACACCTCTATCAGGTCACCTCTCATCCTCTGTCACTCCAAGGAGAAAAGGCCAAGTTCACTCAACCTGTTTTCATAAGGCATGCTCCCCAATCCTTGTAAATCTCCTCTGCACCCTTTCTATGGCTTCCACATCCTTCCTGTAGTGAGGCAATCAGAATTGAGCACAGTACTTCAAGTGGGGTCTGACCAGGGTCCTACATAGCTGCAATATTACCTCTCGGCTCCTAAATTCAATTCCATGATTAATGTAGGCCAATACACCGTATGCCTTCTTAACAACAGCATCAACCTGCGCAGCTGCTTTGAGCGTCCTATGGACTCGGACCCCAAGATCCCTCTGATCCTCCACATTGCTATTAATACTATATTCTGCCATCATATTTGACCTACCAAAATGAACCACTTTACACTTACCTGGGTTGAACATCTGCCACTTCTCAGCCCAGTTTTGCATCCCATCAATGTCCCGCTGTAATCTCTGTCAGCCTTCCACACTATCCACAACACCTCCAACCTTTGTGTCATCAGCAAACTTACTAACCCATCCCTCCACTTCCACATCCATGTCATTTATAAAAATCACGAAGAGTAAGGTTCCCAGAACAGATCCCTGCAGCACACCACTGGTCACCGACCTCCATGCAGAATATGACCCGTCCACAACCACTCTGTGGGCAAGCCAGTTCTGGATCCACAAAGCAATGTCCCCTTGGGTCCCATGCATCCTTACTTTCTCAATAAGCCTGGCATGGGGTACCTTGTCTAATGCCTTGCTGAAATCCATATACACTATATCTACTGCTCTTCCTTCATCAATGTGTTTAGTCGCACCCTCAAAAAATTCAATCAGGCTCGTAAGGCATGACCTGCCCTTGACAAAGCCATGCTGCTTATTCCTAATCGTATTATACCTCTCCAAATGTTCATAAATCCTGCCTCTCAGGATCTTTTCCATCAACTTACCAACCACTGAAGTAAGACTCACTGGTCAATAATTTTCTGGGCTATCTCTATTGCTTTTCTTGAATAAAGGAACAACATCTGCAATCCTCCAGTCCCCCAGAACCTCTCCCGTCCCCATTGATGATTTAAAGATCATCGCCAGATGCTCAGCAATCTCTTCCCTCGCCTTCCACAGTAGCCTGGGGTACATCTCATCCAGTCCCGGCGACTTATCCAACTTGATGCTTTCCAAAAGCTCCAGCACATCCTCTTTCTTAATATCTACATGCTCAAGCTTTTCAGTCTGCACTACAATCACCAAGATCCTTTTCTATAGCGAATACTTAAGTATTCATTAAGTACCTCCACTATTTCCTCTGGTTCCATACACACTTTCCCACTATCACACTCGATAGGTCCTATTCTTTCATGTCTTATCCTCTTGCTCTTCACATACTTGTAGAATGCCTTGGGGTTTTCCTTAATCCTGCCTGCCAAGGCCTTCTCATGGCCCCTTCTGGTTCTCCTAATTTCCTTTTTAAGCTCCTTCCTATTTGCCCTATAATCTTCTAGATCTCTTAACATTACCTAGCTCTCTGAACCTTCTGTAAGCTTTTCTTTTCTCCTTGACTAGATTTATTACAGTCTTTGTACACCATGGTTCCTGCACCCTACCATAAGTTCCGTCTCATTGGAACGTACCTATACAGAACTCCACACAAATATCCCCTGAAGATTTGCCACATTTCTTCCGTACTTTTCCCTGAGAACATCTGTTCCCAATTTAAGCTTCCAATTTCCTGCCTGGTAGCCTCATAATTCCCCTTACTCCAATTAAACGCTTTTCTAACTTGTCTGTTCCTATCTCTCTCCAATGCTATTGTAAAGGAGATAGAATTATGATCGCTATCTCCAAAATGCTCTCCCACTGAGAGATCTGACACCTGACCAGGTTCATTTCCTAATACCAAACCAAGTACAGCCTCTCCTCTTGTAGGCTTATTTACATATTGTGTCAAGAAACCTTCTTGAACACACCTAACAAACTCCACCCCATCTGAACCCCTTGCTCTAGGGAGATGCCAATCGATTTTTGGGAAATTAAAGTCTCCCATCATGACAATTCTGTTATTATTACACCTTTCCAGGATCTGTTTCCCTATCTATTCCTCGATGTTCCTGTTACTATTGGGCGGCCTATAAAAAACACCCAGTAAACTTATTGACCTCTTCCTGTTCCTAACCTCCACCCACAGAGACTCTGTAGACAATCTCTCCATGGCGTCCACCTTTTCTGCAGCCGTGACACTATCTCTGATCAACAGTGCCACGTCCCCACCTCTTTTGCCTCCCTCCCTGTCCTTTCTGTAACATCCAAGACCCACTTGAAGTAACCATTCCTGTCCCTGAGCCATCCAAGGCTACCAGATCATATCTCCAAGTACTGATCCACACTCTAAGCTCATCCGCTTTGTTCACAATACTTCTTGTGTTAAAATAGACACATCTCAAACTGTCCATCTGAATCTCGTCCCTTCTCTATCACCTGCCTATCCTCCCTCACACACCGTCTCCAAGCTTTCTCTATTTGTGAGCCAACTGCCTTTTCCCCAGTCTCTTCAGTTCGGTTCCCACCCCCCAACAATTCTAGTTTAAACTCTCCCCAATAGCCTTAGCAAACCTCCCCGCCAGGATATTGGTTTCCCTGGGATTCAAGTGCAACCCGTCCTTTATGTACAGGTCACACCTGCCCCAAAAGAGGTCCCAGTGATCCAGAAATCTGAATCCCTGCCCCCTGCTCCAATCCCTCAGCCATGCATTTATCCTGTACCTCATTCTATTCCTAAACGCACTGTCGCGTGGCACAAGTAGTAATTTCAAGATTACTACCTTTGCGGTCCTGCTTCTCAACTTCCTTCCTAACACCTTGTAGTCTTTTGTCAGGACCTCCTCCCTTTTCCTACCTATGTCATTGGTACCAATAGGTACCACGACCTCTGGCTGTTCTCCCTCCCACTGTAAGATATCTTGGATAATTTACAAAAGGCTAGCATGCAGATACAGTAAATAATTAGGAATTAAACATAGAAGTAGGTAGATTTAACCAGTTTTATAGGGGATTTGGTGACAGCAGATCTTGACTATGCAGTGCTGCATTGTATTAGCCTACTTAAGGAAGGATCTTAACTCTTTGAAAGCAATGCAGAGAATATTTATTAAACTAGTGACTGGAAAGGGCAATTTGTTTTAAGTGGAACGGTTGGACAACCCAGGTTTGTATTTACTAAAGTTTAGAAGAGTTATTTATTCAGATACAGCGTAGTATCTGGCCCACTGAGCTGTAACACCTAGCAGCCCACCTATTTAACCCTAGCCTAATCCCAGGAGTATTTACAATGACCAACAACCTACTAATCAGTTCTTCTTTGGAACATGGGAATAAACTGGAGCATCCAGAGGAGTCCACAAGCATATGGGAAGAATATACAAACTTTCTTACAGAGGATGCCAGAATTGAACTCCAAACTCTACACAAGATCCTGAGAGATTTGGGGAGTATGTTTCCTCTAGAATCAGGAGTCGACTAATCAAGAATGCTGTTTGCTTTTCTTACCATCCTATCGACCTCTGTAACCACTTTCAGGGAGCTGAGGTCTTGGACACCTAGATCCCTCCACAAATCAACGTTCGATATGATCTCCCAAAATGCATGACTTCACGTTTGGCCAGATTAAACTTCATCTGTCATTTCTCCACCCATATTTGCAACTGATCTATACCTTGCTGGGTCCTTTGGCAGTCTTCTGCACTACTCACAATACTATCAATCGTCAGGTTGTCTGCAAACTTACTCATCCAGGTCATTCATATGCATCACAAACAGTCAACCAGCATGGATCTCTCTGCAGAACACCACTAGGCACAGACCTCCAGCGAGAATGTCCCATAAAGCAATATCCTCTGTGGAGAAAATGTCTCCAGGAGTGGGGTACAGTGGGTTAGGACCACAGGGCACAACCTCAGAAGAGGGACGTCCATTTAGGACAGAGTTGTTCAGTAAGGCCGTGGGGAGAATGGGGTTGAGAGGGATAGCCATTCCCCCCCCCCTCCCCCAGGGTGGCATGGAGTCACGGGCCAGCTCGCGCCACTGTCACCTGGTAGCTCGCGCCTTTCCGCCCGCCCGTCACGTCACCTCCTCCAACCGCCGCCCCCAGCACGCGCCGCGTCGCTCAGCCCGGGATTTCCCTCTACTGTTCCACCAGCTCCCTCGTCACAATGTCGGATCTGAGCCTCCTGGCCCTGATCACCCTGCTCCTGACCTCCTTCCTGCTCGCTACCCTGTTGGCTTTGGCCTTGTACTCCGGCCTGTTAGCCAAGGTATCGGTACGTTCCGGTCCATCACCCTTCGGCGCCCTTACCCTGGCCTACAAATACAAGCAAGGCCCGTACCGGGAGGCAGGCCATCTCTTTACAGAGAGCACCAGCATCGCGCCTAAGCTGAACTGTATCGGGATTTACTACGACGACCCTCAGCAGGTAAGGACAGCATCCCGGTCGCTGGGCCTGATGCGGTTGCCTTCCTGGATGCACGCCTGTGCGCGATGACATCATCACTTCACCGTACGTCAACCTGGGCTGCACATTCTAGTACTGTCAAATCTGAGCAGCGTTCTCGCTCGGTTTAGGGCGATGGTAGTGTTAAGTTTATTTTAATTTTTATAGTTCAGCTGAAGTAGAGTTATTAGAATATGCCTTCGAGGACCAATCAAAAGCTTGGAGACTTAAGAAATTATGTAGATGCTGGAAATCTTACACAGACAAAATGTTGGAAGAATTCAGCAGTGCTGTCAGCATCACGCATCAAGGATCAACTTTATTTGCCATATACATTTACATTTACATGTATTAGGAATTTGCTGTGGTCTGCTGGCGGGCTAATGCAACAAAATACAACATTATAAGAATAAAGAATCATTAAAAAATAAGCTTAGAGGTTAAAGTATGGATGTGAAATAGAATGCATAAATATCATCTGTATTTACAGTGTAAACAACATTGTAAAAAGTAGGTTAAAGTGTTTACAGTGAAGTGCAGTGATTGAGGTAAGAGATAGAGGGGATGGGGAGGCTAACTAGAATGGTTGATCAGATTAACTGTATAGGGAAAGAAACTTTTGAGATGGCATGAAGTTTTTGTTTAAATGAACAGTCAATGTTTCATTACTTCTGTAGATGCTGCCTGACTTCCTGAGTCCCTCCAACATTTTCCCTGTGTCCTTTCATCCAGTGAGATCATAGATAACCTATGTGTGACCTGATGCCATATACCTATCATTGCACCCAACTCCTAAATCCATTTAGTTAACAAAAGTCTATAATTAGTTAATTTTGGGATGATTGAATTTAGCAAATATCTGCCACCCTCCCTGTAGAATTTCTGTAATTAAATTTTGACGTACAAATGTTAGTACTTCTCAGTTTCTGCATTATCAGGTTTCTTTTGGAGATAATGAAGATTGATGTAGTGAGTATGGGTTCCTACAGTATCAGAAGGAAAGTGAGCTAGTAAATTGGTAGCCCCTTTAGTTTGGCTAGTGCTGTATGTAATCGTAGGGGCTATAGCTGGGCAAATGTTTGGAGTGGTTGTGACAGAGCATTTTGAAGATAGTGACCAAGTTTCTAGGAAGTTGTAAAGAACGTAACAGATGGTCCAAAAATTAAAGTCCTGATTCAGGAGAAGGCCAACGAAAATATGTGTAGGAAGGGCATGGTACAACTTCATATAACACAGACTCATCTTAACTGGATTACTTGGTACAATTCTGTTACCACACTATAGTAATAATGTGGTTTAACCATGATACACATTACGGCCAAAGAATGTCACAAAGTTGCTTGGGAGTAGGTACAGAGGAGATGTCATGGGTAAATTTTTTACACACAGAGTGGTGAGTGAGTGGAATGGGCTGCCAGCAACGGTGGTGGAGGCGGATACGATAGGGTCTTTTAAGAGACTTTTGGATAGGTACATGTAACTTAGAAAACTAGAGGGCTATGGGTAAGCCTAGTAATTTCTAAGGTAAGGACATGTTCAGCACAACTTTGTGGGCCGAAGGGCCTGTATTGTGCTGTAGGTTTTTTATGTTTCTATGTACTGTCAGTGTCATTATGGTTAAGAATGACAGTTTGTTGTTGTTCAGTCATGAAGTCAAGTCCGACTCTTCGTGACCTTCTGGCAAGGTTTTTCATAGGGTTTTCGTGGCAAGATATGTAAGTATCTGGCAACCCAGGCCTGTACCAGCAAACCAGGTATGCTTTGCGGAGGGCTATTTTTAGGGTAAAGAGACAATTTCGAATGAGGTTGGAGGCGGCATTGGATGTACGACAACTCTGGCAGGGCTTGCAAGACAAAGCGAAACCCAGTAGCATGAATGGCAGCGATGCTTCACTACCAGATGAACTCAACTTCTTCGATGCCCACTTTGAAAGCGAGAACACAACTACAGCTGTGAAGATCCCTGCTGCACCTGATGACCCTGTGATCTCTGTCTCAGAGGCCGATGTTAGGCTGTCTTTAAAGAGAGTGAACCCTCGCAGGGTGGAAGGTCCCAATGGATTACCTGGTAAGGCTTTGAAAACCTGTGCCAACCAACTAGCGGCAATATTCAAGGACATTTTCAACCTCTTACTGCTATGGGTGGAAGTTCCCACTTGCTTCAAAAAGGCAACAAATATACCAATGCCTAAGAAGAATAACGTTAGCTGCCTTAATGGCTATTGGCCAGTAGCACTCACATTTACAGAGGTGAAATGCTTTGAGAGGCTGATCATGACTAGACTGACCTTAGCATGGACTTGGACCCATTGCAATTTGCCTATCACCACAATAGGTCAATGGCAGACACAATCTCAATGCCTCTCCACATGGCTTTAGACCACCTGGACAACACAAACACCTACATCAGGATGCTGTTTATCGACTGTAGCTCAGCATTTAATACCATCATTCCCACAATCCTGATTGAGAAGTTGCAGAACCTGGGCCTCTGTACCTCCCTCTGCACCTGGTAAACCTCAGGTGTGTACTTAGCCCACTGCTCTACTCTCTCTATACTCATGACTGTGAGGCTAGGCATAGCTCAAATACCATCTATAAATTTGCTGACGATACAAGCATTGTTGGTAGAATCTCAGGTAGTGACAAGAAGGCATACAGGAGTGAGATATGCCAACTGGTGGAGTGGTGTCGCAGCAACAACCTGGCACTAACGTCAATAAGACGAAAGAGTTGATTGTGAACTTCAGGAACACATACCAATCCTCACAGAGGAATCAGAAGTGGAGAGAGTGAGCAATTTCAAGTTCCTGAGTGTCAAGATCTCTGAGGATCTAACCTGGTCCCAACAGATTGATGCAGTTATAAAGATGGCAAGACAGTGGCTATACTTTATTAGGAGTTTGAAGGGATTTGTTATGTCAACAAATACGCTCAAAAACTTCTATAGATGTCTCATGGAGAGCATTCGACAGGCTGCATCACTGTCTGGTATGGGGGTGGGGGGGGGGGGGGGGGGGAGGCTACTGCACAGGACCGAAAGAAGCTGCAGAGGTTGTAAATTTAGTCAGCTCCATCTTGGGTATTAGCCTACAAAGTACACAAGGACATCTTCAGGGAGTGGTGTCTCAGAAAGGCAGTGTCCATTATTAAGGACCTCCAGCACCCAGGGCATGCCCTTTTCTCACTGTTATCATCAGGTAGGAGGTACAGAAACCTGAAGGCACACACTCAGAGATTCAGGAACAGCTTCTTCCCCCTCTGCCATCTGATTCCTAAATGGATATTTTGGACACTACCTCACTTTTTTTTAATATATAGTATTTCTGTTGGTTTGCACAATTTTTAATATATACTGTATAAAGTATACTGAAATAAGATTTACTTATTTATTATTATTATTATTTTATTTTTTCTTCTATATTATGTATTGCATTGAACTGCTGCTACTAAGTTAACAAATTTCATGTCACATGCGGGTGATAATAAACCTGATTCTGGTTCTGATTCTGAAGTACCTAGATGGCTAGGCCTCTCTTCCACGCAGTTACTGCTACTGCCCAGGTTGGGACCTGGCTGGGTTTGAACTCAGGACCATCAGCCTTGAAGTCCAGTGCTGATGCCACTACACTATCAGCCGGCCCACAGATCGGCATATAGGGGTATAATCAAGTGAGTTGATTTGATCAGGATGGTGTTGGCTTCCGCAGTATTCTTGGAATTGGACATATTCAGAGTGTAGAGAATGTTCTTTGTGAATGCTAAGATTTGGACAGTGAAGAAGTGATTCACAATGCAGAGTACCCAGCCTCTGACATGATCTTGTATTGTGTGGCTGGCCTACTTATGACTTATGTGGCTGACTTGACATTATGTTTCTGACCATTGGTACTTCCGTGGTCTTTACTATGGAGATTCTACAGCTTAATGTCAAGTGGAGATGCTGAATGGTCCTTGACTTATACTTGTGTACTTATATTGACATACTTGACTTATACCTTGATGAATGTGAGATCAGAGTAGAACAGGTAGAACGTGTCAAGGTTAAGAAAGAGAATGTTCTGGAACTTCAGAAAAACATTAGTCTAGGTAAGTCCCTGGGAGATGGATGGGATATTCCCCAGGTTACTACGGGAAGTGAGGGATGAGTTTGCTGTTGATTGCTATTGAGATTGGTGTTGATCTTTGCATTCTCATTGGTCACAGGAGTAGTACCAGAAGATTGGAGGACAGTAAATGTTAGTCCTTTGTTCAAGAAAGACAATGGAAATAAACCTGGGAATTATAGACCAGTGAGTTTTATAGTTTGGTGGGCAAACTGTTGGAGAGGATTCTTGGAGACAGAGTAATAAGTATCTGAAGAAGCATAGTCTGCTTGGGGATAGTCAACATGGCTTTCTGAAGGGCAGTTTGTACCTCATGAGCCTGATTGATTTCTTTGAGGAGGTGACAAATCAAATTGATAAGGATAGAGCGATGGATGTGATGTATATGGACAGGAAATATAGGATCCAGGGAAGTGTAACTGTGTGGATTCAGAATTGGTATGCCCACAGAAAGCAGAGAGTGGTAGTAGATGTAGTGGGTCAAGCCTGGATGTCTGTGACTTGTGGTGTTCCACAGAGATATGTTTTGGCACCCCTGATCTTTGTGATTTTTATAAGTGATCTGAATGAGGAAGTGGAAAGATGAGTTAGTAAATTTGAAGATGACACAAAGTTTGGTGGTATTGTGGGTAATGTGTAGAGGTTTCTCGTAAGATGCAACAGGACATTGGTAGGATGCAGAGCTGCGCTGAGAAGCTGTGGATGGAGTTCAATCTGGATAAGTGTAAATGATACACTTTTGAAGGTAGAAACTGAAGGCAGAGTCAAGGTTGATTTCAGGATTCTTCATATTATGGAGATTTTGTGATCTTGGTCAGCAAGTTATTGGCGTGTTCCATTTCGAGGTTCCGTGTGTGCAGGAGGCATGACGTCTGTACTCTTTTCCATAGATGCTGACTGGCCTGCTGAGTTCCTTCAGCATTTTGTGTATGTTGCTCAGATTTCCAGCATCTGCAGATTTTCTCTTGTTTGTGATCTGTAAGTGGACTCAGTTCTGCTGGAGATGCAATGTTCCTTTCTATGGGCCTGTTTGTCTTCTACTGTTTTCAGGAATTTTTCCTTGCCTGACTTAAGATGTTGTTTCAGGATGCTTCTCTACCTGGTGCAGTTGGCTGCAAGTTCCTCCAGGCTTCAATGTTGATGTCAAGCGCCTTCATGCCCCATTTCATCCTTGTAGCACGATTGCTGGTGACCAGTGTTCTCTCGCCTGAAGCCAGCTCAGTGTAGAGGATGTCATTTGGGATGCGGCCATCCTGCATGTGACAGACATGGCCCAGCCAGCGGCCTGAGCAGGGTGTATATGCTAGAGAGAACTCAGTAGTGGGTACTCTGTCTCTCCAGGAAATGCTCAAGATGCAACAAAGGCAAGATAACTGGAAGGTGTTGAACCTTCTCTCCTGTTTAGCGTATGTTGTCCAGGTCTTGCTTCCCTACAGCAGTATGCCGGTGACACAAAGTGTTGTACACTGCTATCTTTGTTTTGACTGAGAGTTTGAAGTTCTCCTGTAGTGATGCTGACAAGAAGTGATGCAGTCTTCCCAATGCGCTTATCAATTTCTGCATCCAAGGAGAGATTGTCACAGATGATAGACCCCAGACACTGTATATGAACTGATGAACAAGATTCAGTTTGTGGTGATGACTGGTGGTACCTGCAAGTCTTGTCCCAAGACGTTTGTTGTTTTCATGCTGATAGTCTGACCAAATTCCTTGAAGGCCTGGGAGGAGCAATCCATCAAGCTCAGCAGGTCTGCGGAGTGTGGGTTGCAACTGCTGCATCACCAGCAAACAGCATGTCTCTGATCATAGCCTCATGCACTTTGGTTTTGGCTCTTAGGCGTGCAAAGTTAAAAAACCTGCCATCTGATCTAGTGTGGAGGTAGATTCCTTCTTTTGCAGTGCCAAATGCCTGCCTGAGGAGAATGGCAAAGAAGATCTCAAAGAGCATTGGGGGCGAGAACACACCCTTGCTTAAATCAAAGGGCTTCAAAGAGCTGCCATAATACTGCACAGTCCCCTTCATGTCACTGTGGAAGGATATGATTATGCTGTGTAGTCTTGGCGGGCAGCCTACTGTAGAGAGGATCTCAAAGAACTCACCTCCACTGACCAAACCAATTGCCTTGATGAGAGCAATAAACACCATATGGAGGGGCTTCTTTTTCTTCTCCTGGAGTAGGCAGAGAGAGAAAATCACGTCCACAGTTGATCTTCCAGCACAGAAGCCACACTATAACTCCAGGTAGACATGTTCAGCCAACTTCTGAGGGCAGACCAAAAAGACTTGGGCAAAGATTTTGCTAACAGTACTCAACAGGGTGATGCCCCTGTAGTTGTTACAGTCATTTCTTTTGGCTTTCTTTTTGTAGAATGTAATGATCTTGGAGTCCCTCATTATCCTGTGGCATAGCTCCTTCCAGCCAGCACTGACAGGGGACTTCATGCAGCTGCTGCATAGGGTAGTCATGCGGTGGTCTGGGGGAATCACATCATCACCTGGTGCCCTCCATGAGGTCAAGCTGCCAATGGCCTTGCTGAAACACTCTAGGGTTGGCTCTGCATTCAGTTCTTCCATTGTCGGCAGGCAATCAATGGCTTCCAGGGCTGAGGTGGTGACAATGTTCACTCTGAAGAGGAGTTCAGAGTAATGTTCTGTCCATCTCTCCATCTGTTTGCCCCTGTATGTGATTACCTCCCCACTGAAGAAAGGTTTCCTGGAGACACCCTTGCTCCAGACACTGGCACCAGCTAGACTTGATTCTGGTCAGGCACTCCTTCCTTGGCAGCATGCTTTTCAAATGTTCCTACCGTAGCGCAGGCTATGACATAGATCACTTGCTAGTGTGTTGAAAGAACAATCTACAGTCAAAGAAATTCCATTGTGCTAAATAAGCAGGGAACCATCGCATTGATGTCAGCAAGATGTCTTACCCAGCCTTGATAGAGCAGTTTGCTTAGTCCTTCGAGAAAAAACTGAACGCTCAGCAGCCTGAAAACTGTGTCACAGAAAAATGGGGACTTATGTGGAATACCAACTACAGGACAGCCTTAGCTCCCCTTGGGAAGAAGACCTCAAAAACAACTACTGTTTCAAAGCCAAATCTAGCGAAGTGACCCTTGTCATCGAAGTCAAACGTGCTAGCCAAGTATAAGTGTTCACTAACTGAGAAGAACCTACAGATCCCTGGGCTGTTAGATCAGCTGACTGCCAGGCACTGCACCAAGAAGTACTGGATGCAGCTCAGTGAAGACATCCAGAATGCAGCACTGACAGGCAATATGATGGCATCAAGAAAGCTCGGCCCCTCTCAGAGGAAGATGGTTCTCCTGAAATCCATCAATGGGGAGGTAATCACAGATAGAGTAAAGAGATTGTAATGGGGGACAAGAAAATGGCGGACAAACTGAATAAGTATTTTGTGTTAGTCTTCACCGTGGAAGACATCAGCAATAGGCCAGAAATTCAAGGATGTGAGGGGGCAGAAGTGAGTGCAGTTGCTATTACTAAGCAGAAAATGCTTGGGATGCTTAAAGGTCACCTGGAATGGACTACACAGGAGTGTTCTGAAACAGGCAGCTGAAGAGATTGTGGAGGCATTAGTAATGACCTTTCAAGAGTCAATAAATTCTAGAATGGTTCTGGAGGTCTGTAAAATTACAAATGAGACTTTAATTTTTAAGAAGTGATGGAGTAAAAGACAGGAAATTAAAGGCCAGTTAGCTTGACTTCAGTGGTTGGGAAGGTGTTGGAGTCGATTATTAAGAATGAAGTTTCAGGATACTTGGAGATGCATAATAAATGAGGCCAAAGTCAGCATGGTTTCCTTAAGGGGAAATCTTACCTGACAAATATGTTGGAATTCTTTAAGGAAATAACAGGCAGGATAGGCAAAGGGAACTCAGTGGAAGTTGTTTATTTCAATTTTCAGAAGGCCTTTGACAAGGTGCTACACATGAGGCTGCTAAACAAGATAAGTGCCCATGGTATTACAGGAAAGAAAGTCGGATGACTGACAGGAGGCAAAGAGTGGGATTAAAGGGAGCCTTTTCTGTTTAGCTGTCAGTGACTAGTGTTGGTCCGCTACTTTTCACATTATAAGTTAATGATCTGGATGACAGAATTAATGGCTTTGTGGCCAAGTTTGCAGATGGTATGAAAATAGGTGGGGGGCAGGCAGTGTTGAGGAAACGGAGTCTGGAGAAGGAATTATATTGATGGAGAATGGGCAAAGAAGCGGCGGATGGAATATAGTGTAGAGAAGTGGATACTTAAGCATTTAGGTAGAAGGAATAAACTATTTTCTAAACAGGAAGAAAATTCAGAAATCAGTGGTGCAAAGGGACTTGGGGTTCCTAAAAGTTAACTTGCAGGTTGAGTCGGTAGTAAGGAAGGCAAATATAATGTTAGCATTCATTTCAAGAGGATTAGAATATAAAAGTAAAGATGTACTGTAATGCTGAGGCTTTATAAGACATTGGTGAGACCACATTGTATTGTGAGCAGTTTTGGTGTATTGTGTGCAGTGCCACCTCTTGATGCTTTAAATCCCACCCATAATAAAATGTTGCACAATTATTATCTTTACTATTAAATGAAGCAGCGAATGATTTTTTGCAACCTAAAAAGAGTGAAATGTCACAGGAAATGTCTTAGGCTGGCTTAGCACTAGTTAGATGGTTGCAAGAACATGTGATGTTTAATGAATTGTTTTTAAATTTTCTCAGATCTGGTGTCACATCAGTCTTTGGATAGTAAACTGTTACAATAACAACAGTATTTAGAAATAAGTTGTCTTTTTGAAAGATAAAAATGGTTAATTTATATGAATTTGTCTCTGTTATACATTTATAGGAAAACAGTGAATATGTATAAATAAGCAACAGAAATCCTTTTTCCTCAAAAATAATCTGTAATTATTGTTGCTAATTCATTAATCAATGATAATCTCTGCTCAAAATTCCATGATATGTGAGCGATTTTTTTGGCACATGCTCTCAAAAAGATTTGTCACTCCTCCCTTGACCATTATCATCAAGGCTGCAATTTGTACCATCCAAATGAGTTGTAATTTTTTACCTATTCCTTTCCTATTGCAGCTCCCTAATCCACATCTTCACAGAAGGACAAAGGCTCTTTTACCACCCTGAATGGAAATATATTTCAGCTTCTTCGTCGTTGCTGGGTTTAAATCCTAGAACTTCCTGGCCAGTGCCATCTTCACCTTGAATGTAGCATCTCAATGATGAAGATCACCTACATTTGGCATAATAAGCATTTAATTTAAATATGTTCATAAAGTGGAATCTATGGGTAATGTTTATTCAGTTGGAAAAACAGGAACTTTATATCCAGAATAGTTTGGGAATATGGGCTTTGTAGTGAAATTCTTGTTAAGAACACTGGATGGCAGTGTTAGTACATTACAGTCTTTGCCTGAACCTGATTAGATAAATCTTTAGGATTTAATGAAGTTCCCAATGTACCAGCAAATCTATGATGGAATTCGATATGTCGAGCTAGCATGAGCAACTGAACTTTTTGAATTTGATTGCTTGCTGCTTCAAGATCCAGAGCATCATATTTCAGCTCAATTTCATCTGGTTGTTGGGATGAAAGCACAGGTTCCTGCAGTATCTCTCCAGTCACAACCTGCCAATCAGAGAAGGATCTGTTACTCTTGTTCTTTGTTTTCCAGCTATTAACTTACCGTCAGTATATTACTAACCCCTTGTTGTTTGTTGTTGCTGAGTGCCGTTGAGTCACCATTGACTCATGCTGACCCTATGGATAGTGTAGATGCCCATAGGATTTTCATGGCAAGATACGGAAGTAGATTGCCAGGCCTTTTCTTCGTGCAGATACTGCTGCTGCCCAAGTTGGGACCTGGCTGGGTTCGAAAATCCTACTCTCCCCAATTTCCATTTACTGGTTGATCAACCACCTGGGTGGACCTCCTGGAAAACATTGACAGCCTAGCTGCCTGACTTGAGTCTGAAAGGATGTGACTATATGTATTGGGAATCAGTCAGTGTGAACAATGCTGTGGTGATCTAGATAATTGGTTGAAAATTACCAGCAGGTGAAGAGTATGTTTAAAAATGGTCATGTTTACTATGAAGGCACAACAGGTCTTGGTAAAATTTATAAATTCTCAGGCTACATTGCCCCTGCTAAGCTTGCATTTAATTTTATGCTTGAGTAGACTCCTACCTAAATATGGGTGCATTAGAGGGTGTAAAACAAGGGAGAATGAAAATAACTCATGTAAATTAAGACTAGCCAATGGAAGAGGAAAGTGGGCAGAAAGGATCACAGGGACTGCAGCAGGATGACTAATGCTGTCATGGTTTCAGGAAACATGTCCAACTAAATGACAACAAAGTCTGTGCATGAGACCTGAGCAATTTATTAAAAAATCCCCTCTGCAACTTGCAACCTGTTCCAGTTCCAGCAACAATCTCCAGAGCAGAACAAGGACTGTTTTTCCATTGGCTATTAAAGTCATCCATGGCTATGTGCATAAGTTAAGATCAGTTTAATTGTAAGCCTTTTAGCTTATGTCAGAACTGGTCAGAAATGCCAAATACCTGTGATGTTAACTCAGTCTTTCATTCTCTACAGATGCTCTCTGGCATGCTACTTCCAACATTTATTTTTTCTTTCACCCTTCTCTATCTCCTTCTATTCATATCTTCCCAGAAAATTATCTGTGATTATTTGTTGTCCTCTCTGAAAGATGAACATCAAATAAATCATTCAGACTTTCAGAATCAGGTTTAATATCACTGATTTACAGTATTTTGTGATTTTATTTAGTTTTGTGGCAGCAGTACAGTGCAATACATAAAACAAACTTTCATTTTCACTAAGCAATATATGGTGGGGAGAGCTTTACCTGTGATGGACTGGGTCGTATCCACTGGTGTTTTGATACCAGTCTGTGAAGCAACCAGTCAGTATACTCTTCACCATACATCTGTAGAAGTTTGTTAAGGTTTTTAAGTGTCATGCCAAATGTTCACAAACTTCTAAGGAAGTAGAGGCGCTGCTGTGAGTTCTTCATAATGGCACTTATGTGCTGGGTCCAGGACAGATCCTCTGAAATGATAACATTGAGGAATTTAAGGCTGCTGTCCGTCTCCGCCTCTGATATCCCGATGAGGACTTACTCATTAATTTCTGGTTTCCTCCTGCTGAAGTCAATAATCAGCTCTTCAGTCTTGTTAACATTGAGTGAGAGAGAGGTGGTTATTGTGGCACCACTCTTGTCAGATTTTCAGTCTCCCTCCTATGTGCTAATTCATCACCGCCTTTGGTTCAACCAACGACAGTAGTGTCATCAGCAAAGTTAAATATGGCATTGGAGCTGTGCTTAGCTTCACAGTCATAAGTATAAAGTAAGAAGAGCAGTGGGCTAATCACACAGCCTTGTGGTGTACCTGTGCTGATGGAGATCGTGGAGTCCTGCCAAAGGGTTTCGGCCCAAAAGGTCGACTGTACTTTTTCCCATAAATGCTGCCTGGCTTGCTGAGTTCCTCCAGCAGGTTGTGTGTGTTGTTGAGATTGTGGAAGAGATGTTTGTGTGAATCTGAACCGACTAGAGTCTGCAAGTGAGGAAATTGAGGATCTAATTGCACAATGTTGAGAAATCATGCTGATAATGATTATTCCATCCTTGGCTTTGGATTTCTCCATGGTGTGGGCATCTCATTCAGGCTTTCCAATGGATCCAGTTGTATTAAGCCTGATCTAAGTACTTCAACAGCTTCTGTGCCAGTTTATTTATTCATTTATTTAAAGATGGAACAGGTCCTTCTGGCCCACCAAGCCACACTGCCCAGCAACCCACTTATTTAACCTTAGCCTAATCACAGGACAATTTACAATGACAAATTAACCTACTAACTGGACTGTCTTTGGACTGTGGGAGGAAACTGGAGCACCCAGAGGAAATTCACATGTTCACGGGAAGGGCATACAAACTTCTTACAGAGGACGCCGGAACTGAATTCCAAACTCCGATGCCCGGAGCATTAATAGTGTTGTGCTAACTGGTACGCTACCTTGTCGTCTTGTCAAGTCCTGGAGTCTCCATACTTGACCCAGTCCACTTTCCCACAATTTTTCAATTGTTACTTTAAAAATTGTTGTCACATTTGTGGAAGAAATGTTCACATATTGTACTTACATTTCATGACACTTTATAAATCTTTTAACCAAAGCAACTTCACATGTAAATCCACAAGTCACAGATCATAAATATTTCCCTTGACTGGTACAGTGCAAATCTTGTGAGATATCTTGGCAAATCCTAAGCTATAATTGTGCACTGAGTGGAGCAAAAGGAGTAAGTCAGCCTGGTCACCGGTCACAAGTAGCTTAACCCCATTTCACCATGTCAGCTCTTAACAGGACAAATAGTTACAAAAGCAGTTTAGTGGTTTTCATGTCCTCCGTCCCTACAGGAAGATTTTTAGTCATGTCAGAACACCTGTTGTTGCTTGAAGTGGTAAGTGGTAGTTAACTGTGTTGCCATGAGGAAGTTTCTGCATCACATACATTTTTTTCTGCTGTGCTGGAGACATGTAGAAAGTGTCAGTCATCCTTTGCAGGTTTCTTTCTTCACTGGCTGCAGTCTTTGGATATCTGGTGGAGTGTTTCCAATATGTACAAGCCATTGATATTCATTGGCTTAAGGCAGCCAGTAAAGATGCTGACAGTGTCAATAACCACTCTCTTGCATTTTGTTTTGTGGGCAGAGAATTCTCCCACCAGGTGAGCTTTCTAGGCACTAGTGTATGGAAATGGGGTTATTTGCAGTATTCCATTTGAAACTCCTCAGAAAATGTGTAAACTGCATCTAGATTGTTACAACTTGTTATGGTTTAGCATTGATGAAATCTTTTCTGAAATGCTTTTAGATGTTTTACTCTTAAAAATTGGTGTTCTCTATGTTTATCTGTGTAAAAAAATTAAAGTCTGATTGTTAGGTTTTTCTAGTGAGAAAAAAATTAGCAAAACCGGTTGAGAAAAAGCTCACACGTTTTTAATTAGTTGGTTCCAAAAAATGTGCTGAACATTAATTACATTGTAAGAAACCTACAGAAACACCTGCAAAGCTTTTTCTCTCCTTTAAATATTTCTCATGGTTGGCAATTTGTAAATATTTCATCTATTGTCAGGGACTGTGATGAGCTACCAACTCCTGAGAAAAAACTACAAATATAATATCCTGATAACTACAGTGTTCTTTCATGTGGTGTCAGTTACAGCTACAAAGATCAATAGATTAAATTAGATCTTTTGAGATTTTCAGATATTATGGGTATTCAAGGGATGTGGGGTTGGTTCAGAAAAGTAGTGCTTAGTTAAAAGAACAATCATACAGTCAAAATGCTTTTGGAACTCAGCGGGTCAGGCAGCATCTATGGAAATGAATAAACTGTTAACATTTCGGGCTGAGGCCCTTCATCAGGACAGGAAAGGAAGGGAGAAAGTGTCAGAATAAGGTGGTGGGGTGGGGGGAGGGGAATGAAGACAAGCTAGAAGGTGATAGGTGAAGCCAGGTGGGTGGGAGAGGTGATGAAGTAAGAAACTGGCAGGTGAGAAGTGGAAAAGGCAAAGGGCAGAAGAAGGAATCTGATAAGGGGAGAGTGGATCATGGGAGAAAGGGAAGGAAGGTTCCAGAGCAGTTTCAGAGCTCCAAAATGGTGGAGCAGGTACAAAAATTCCAGCAGAGTTCTCCTGGTTCTACTTAAGACTCTATAGGGTATAAATTAGAGAATTCTTGTGGAAGGTATCTCTTTTCCCCTGTGTATTTCATGTCTGACTTCACTATGGTTCTTTGACTTCTTAAAAGTACAGAAAATAGCTTTTGATGAAAAGTCATCAGCCTGAAATGCCAGTGCTGTTTTTCTCTCTCCAAAGAGGTTGCCTGACCCTGCTGAGTATTTTCTGCTCTTATGTCAGACTTCTGGTGTTTTTCATTTGGATTTTCTCTTTTGATGTTTGCCAAGCTTACTTAAACAGTTGTTCTGTGGTGTTTTATTTAAGCCCTCTTCCACTGTTACAAAGAACATTTAAGAAAAGGTACAGAGAGCAGCCAGAAATGTAGAAAATGTTGCACTGTTCATCTCCTAATTGGACTAATGTCATTCTGTGCAATTTGCAGGGATAAAGTGAAAAGAGAATACCCAGTTTATTGTGTTAGATGGAATGTTTGCTACATATCTAGTTGCAGAGATGTAGTTTAGCCAGTTCCTATCTACACTTTGATAAATAATAGAAAATTGTAAGAGTTGGCTCATTCGCTGTGGTTGAATGCTCTCATTAGTGGTTAAGGAAATGAAATATGCATTAGGAGTTGAAGCAACTAATGAATAACATGCTGCAGAAGTATTTAAATATAAACATAGAGCAATCACATTTGCATACTCTTCGAGGAGGAAATGCTGAGATTCTCTTCCCTTGAGGGTATAGAAAAGGCTGAAGGGAAACCCTACCTTCCAAATTCAATGTGGACTGTTTTGAAAGATAATGGAATCTTACCATACGTATGGTGAGGTTAGAAAATGGATGATACACAGTACTGAATAATAAAAAAAGAAAATTGCTTGAAATACTCAGTAGGTTAGGCAGTGGCATCTCTGGAAAGAGAAACATGGCTCACATTTCTGTCAAAAATGATTCCTCAGAATAGGGAAAGAGAGAGAAATGAATTAGTTTTAAGTTGCAGAAAAGGTATGGGTAGGAAAGTTGGAACATTTTTAATGAGAACAGCATTGCAAATGGGAAAAAGTTGTAAAGGTCAAGAAAAGATGTCTAAGATTTTGTGATGTGCAAGGCTGTGGGACATCTTCATCAGGTAAAACAACTTATCTCTGACATCCCACCCCCCTTCCCTTTCTTGAATCACCTTCAATTGTGATGCAAACAAAGAAAGCAGGTTATCTCAGGTTGTGGAACTGAGTATGATGGCTGAAATGTATATATATGGAAGTTGAGGCATTGTTTTTCAAGCTTGCTTTGGGTCTCATTATAACAGTGTAGGAGGCTTCAAAAAGAAAAAAAAATAGAGAGAGAGCAAGGCAGAGAATTGGCGTGACAGGTAACAAGAGGCTCAGGGTTCCTCTTGTTCATCACTTTTGTCTGAAAAGCAGTGCTCTGCAAAATGGGGTGACCCAGTCTAGTTATTTTAGTATTCACGATGGGTTATATGAACACTGGATAAAACTGGCTTTGCAGAGCACCTGCATTTACTTCACATGTGCAATGCTGAGATACAGTTTGTCCGTTATTTTAATTCTTTGTTCCACTCCCACTCTGATGCATGTGACTGTGGCCTTGTGCACTGTTATAATGAGGGCTAGAGCAGACTGGGGAAACAGTAGCTCATATGCAGATTGAATATCATAACTTCAGATACCTTTTCTGACTGTATCAGGACAAGTCATTTCTATTATAGGTCTTACTCAGTAATCCTCTCCATTAGCACAATCTGACTGGCTGGACATGTTTTACTCCGCTGCGTTTTGCGTTTAATTGTTAGTACAGTGTTATCTCTCCCTGACTGTCCCACTCATCCATTGATGGAAGAAACCCTACAACTTACCTTTTGACATATCCACCTTCTCTGTAATTACAGTTTCTTAGGCCTGAAACATTAACTCTGTTTCGCTTTTCATAGATGCTACATAGTCTGCTGAATGTTTACAGTGTTTGTTGTTTTTTTATTTTAGATTTCCAGCGTCTGGGTAATAAAAAGTTCAGGTGAAATCTTCAGAATAAAGTTCAAAGTAGAATTTATTATCAAAGTACATACATGTCACCACATATAACCCTGAGTTTCTTTTTCTGCGGGCATACTTCGCAAATCTATAGACCAGTAACTGTAAACATCATGAACTGTATGTGGTAAACAAACTCCAGATGCAGATAATAAATAAACAGCAGTAAATAACGAGCATGAAACAACAAGATAAAAGAGTCCTTAAATGATTGTAGTTGTCTCCTTTTGTTCAAGAGCCTGATGGTTGAGGGGTAGTAACTGTTCTTGAACCTGATGGTGCGGGTCCTGAGGCACCTGTACCTTCTACCTGTTGGCAGCAGCGAGAAAAGAGCATGGCCTGGGTGGTGAGGATCTTTGATGATGGATGCTGCTTTTCTACGACAATGTTTCATGTAGATGTGCTCAATGGTGGGGAGGGTTTTACCTGTGATGTACTGGGCCGAATTCACTACCTTTTGTAGGGTTTTCCACTCAGAGGTATTGCTGTTCCCATATCAGGCCATAATGCAGCCAGTCAATACACTTTTCACCACACATCTATAAAAGTTCGTGAAGGTTTTTGATGACATGCCAAATCTCCCCAGACTCGTGAGGAAGTAGGCACGGTTGTCCTTTCTTACAAATAATATTTATATGATGGGTCCAGGACAGGTCCTCTGAGATAGTGACACCTAGGAATTTAAAGTTACTGACTCTCTCCACCTCTAATCCTCTGATGATTACTGGCTCGTGGACCTCTGGTTTCCCTCTCATGAAGTCTACAATCAGATCCTTGGTCTTACTGACATTGAGTAAGAGGTTGTTGTTATAACATCACTCAGCCAAGTCTTCATTCTCCCTCCTATATGCTGATTCATCATCCCCTTTGATGCAGCCAATGACAGTGGTGTCATCAGCAAACTTGTGTATCATGTTGGAGCTGTATTTAGCTACACAGTCATAAGTGTAAAGCGAGTAGAGCAGGGGGTAAGTACACATCCCTGTGGTACTCCTGTGCTGATCGAGATTGTGAAGGAGATGGTTTTGCTAATCTGAACTGACTAAGGATGATAAGTGTTGAAATCCAGGATCCAATTGCACAAGGGAGTATTAAGGCCCAGGTTTTGGAGTTTACTGGTTAGTTTTGAGGGGATGGTGGTGTTAAATGCTGAACTGTAATTGATAAACAGCATCCTGATATATGTATCTTTGCTGTTCAGATGTTCCAGGGTTGTGTGAAGAGCCAGTGAGATGGCATCTGCTGTAGACCTGTTGCTTCAGTAGGCAAACTGGAGAGGATCCAAGTCGCCACTCAGATAAGAGCTGATGTGCTTCAACACCAGCCTCTCAACATGCTTCAACACTGAGCGTGTAAGTGCCGCTAGCTGATAGTCATTTAGACAGATTACCACACTCTTCTTGGGCACTGGTACAACTGAAGCCTGCTTGAAGCAGGTGGGTACCACACACTGCTGGAGCGAGAGGTTAAAGATATCTGTGAATACACCAGCCAGTTGGTTGGCACAGGTCTTCAGTACTCAGCCAGATATCCACCTGGACTGGATGCTTTTCTTGGATTCACTCTCTTGAAGGCACATGTCTTCAGATACTGAGACAAAAGGGTCATTGGAAGACATGGGGAAGCACGATGGTTCCTTCCTGTTCTGGTGATCAAAGCGAGGATTGAAAAGCATTGATCTCATCTGGAAGTGAAGCTGTACTGTCCCCTATGTCATAAGGTGTAACTTTGTAGGAGGTTTTGGGATTCAAACCCTGCTATAGCTGTTGAGCATCCCTCACTGATTCTTGTCTAATTGGGAATTTCTACCTCACCCAAAAGGTGGCTTTTCAGAGATCACGCCTGCACCTCTTGTAGCATTCTTAATCTCTAGACTTGAATGCCTCTGATCTGGATCTTAGCCGATTCTGGATTTCATTGTTCATCCAGGGCTTCTGAATGGACAAAATGCTGAATGATTTCATGGGGACACACTCATTCAGAGTTGTTTTAATAAAGTATGTAGTGGCCCAGTTCACTGATTCAAGGCAATCCTGTAACCGTTCCTCAGCCTCCTGTGACCACTTCTTAGATGTCTTGATCTCTGAAGCCTTGCTTTTTAGACTCTGTCTGTATACAGGAATACAGCCAAATGATCCAACTTGCCAAAATGTGGTCTCGGAAAGGAGTGAAAGGCATTCTTTATTGTATTGTAGCAATGGTCTAGTGTGTTGGGACTTCTGGTGCAACAGGTTATGTGCTGGTGATAACTGGGCAGGGTTTTCTTCAAGCAAGCCTGGTTAAAGTTGCTGACTATAATTTGAATTGCATTGAGATGAGCTGCTTCTTCCTTATAGACAACATCGAGCAGTTTTGCGAGTGCTTGCTTGTAATTGACCGCTGCTGGTATATAAACTACAGTCAGGATCATGTATGAGAACTCCGAGGCAAATAGAATGCTCTACATTTAATTGTTAGTTGCTCTAAGGAAGGGAAACAAGAAATTGACATAATCCCAATGTCCGTGTACCAACGGGAATTGACTAAAAAGCATACACCGCCACCTCTTTCCTTACTAGAGTTCACAGTTTGATCCATTCCGAAAATTGTAAAACTTTCTGGTCGTATCACTGCATCCAGTGTATCCACATTTAAGCAAGTTTCAGTGCAACAAACAGTTGAGATTTGCCTCATTGCCTCCGATACAGCAGCTTTTGCCTGAGGTCATCAATCTTATTTTACAGTGACCGTACATTCGCTAACAAGATGACTGCCATTGAATGACTTGGAATTCATTTCAATATTGAAGTTAGCTTACTTTAAATTTGTATGAGGTGAAAATGGAATGTTGATTTAGAATGATAAATTAAAAATGAGAATTCACAGGGATGAAATGTATTAGCTATGTGACTCATTGTATTTTTAACAGTTTTGTCTTTCGTGAGATAATCTAGAGTGCTGTGTCCTGAAGTCATAGAACCATTCAGCACAAAAACAGGTACTTTGGCCCAATATACCTCTGCTGACCATCATATACATCAGGAGTATCCCAACTTTTTTTATGCCATGGAGCAATACCATTAAGCAAGGGGTCCATGGACTACAGGTTGGAAACCTGTGGAAAATGGTGGGGAGAGAAAGACTTGCTTGGTGGTGGGATCCTGTTGGAGATGGCAGAGTTATGGTGAATTATGGTGAGTTATGGCAGAGGTCAATGGGGTGGTAGGGGAGGACAAGAGGAACCCTATTCCTGGTGGGTTGGCAGGAGGATGGGGTGAGGGCAGACATATGCAAAATTGAAGAGGTACAGGTGAGGGCAGTGCTGTTGGTGGAGGAAGGGAAGTCCCTTTCTTTGAAGAAGGAGGACACTCATTAGTTCTCCTCGGATCCCGACTAAACCTCTTACACCCTTATGTTAACCTAATGCCTTGTAGTTTTAGATACCTCTGAAAAGAAGAGATGTTTTCTATTATTGAAACTATCTATACCCTCATACATTTGTATATACATCAGGTTCTGCCCCCACCCTCCTTGGCCTCCTCTGATTCAACAGAAACAAGCCCAGCCAAGTCCAGCCTCATTGCATAATTGAAACATCCCATCCCAGGCAACCAGAACTGCACACAGTTCTGCAGCTATATCATAAAGATGTACCAAGAATTCTCTGCTCTTGTATTCTGTGTTTGGCTGATGAAGGCCTTTTATATATGCCTTTTTTACCACCTACAGGGATCCTTGGTCTTATACACCATGGTCCCTCGGTCCCTCTGTCCCTCAATGTTGCCTGGGGTCCTACCACTCATTACATATGCCCTACCTTTATGTCCATCTAATATGCATCAACTGACACAAATCAAGATTAAACTCCATTTGTCATTGTTCTATTTTACTAACTGATCAGAATCAACCTGTAGCCTATTGTTATCAACACCACCACAGATTTTTGTGTCTACAAACTTATTAATCATACCTCCTATATTCATATCCAAATTGTTCATGTACATAACAAATAGTAAAAATCTGAGCACTGATTCCTATATTATACAACTTGTTACAGGCTTCCAAACACAAAAACAATCCTCCTCTGTGACCCTGTCTCTTATTACCAAGCCAGTCTTGGATCCACCTTGACCTGAATTCTATAGACTCTAACCTTTGACCAGTTTTTCATGCAAGATTTTGTTAAAGGCTTTAATGAAGCACATTTAGTCTGCATCAATCACACTGCCTTCATTGACACATTTTATTACCTTAGAATTTTCTAACATTACAAGTGTAGATTAATTCCACCTTTAAGAATATTTCCTGCTTACTTCCACACCGGTGACATTAGATTCACAAGCCCATAATAGACTGGCTTATCCTCAATGTCCTTTTTGAATAGGGGATACCACACTTGCTGTTCTTCAGTCATCTGGTATCTTGCCTAAAGCCAGCCAAGATTTAAAACTCTCTGTCAGACACCCAGCAATATCCTCCCTTACCTTCATGAAATACATCTCAATAGGCCCTGAGGATTGAGCCACATTTACCTCTTCTTTGTATTGCTAACGTGTTCTAGAATTTCAGCCCCACTTTCCTGAATTGTGCAGTTAGTGTCCACAATGAATGAAGTTGAGCATATTTACTGTATTTAAAACTTCACCTATTTCCTCTAACTCCATGCAGATTGGTCCCTAGATGGCCCTACTTTCCCCCCTTTATTTTACCTTAAAATGACTCCCACTTGTCAAATGTAGGCTTACCTAAACTAACTGCTCCCAGTCTATTTTTTGTCAAATTCAATCTCAGGGTATTGAAAGACTACAAAGCTCATAAGAAAGGAGAACATTGATTTTGTGAGAAAATGTGTATGTAATATCGAAACAGACAATAAAAATGCCTGTGGATATAGAAGGGAGTGGCTAAAGTTGGTGTGGATCTCATTGTGAGGCTGGGTAATAGTAACACAGATGTGCTTCTCCATATATAACTTTTTACCAGCATGCAGGTGCAACATACAATTGTTCTATTAGCCTTTTCAAGCAAGGGAGTTGGATTATTGCAAGAAGGACGTCTTACATCAATTGTGTTAGGATGAAACTACATAAAGAGAATTGTATTTAGCTTTGGTTTTCTCATGCAAGAAAAGATGTACAAGCTATAAAGAGAGTGGAGTGAAGATTCTGGATATGGCAGGATTGCTGTGTGAAGGGAGATTATACAGGCTGTTTTCTCAAAAATTTGGAAAAATTGGAAGAGATCTCATTAAAACTTAGAAAAGTCTTAAAGGACTTGGCAGGTTAGATGCAGGGAGGGTGCTTCTCCTGCCGGAATTTAGAACTCAAGGCACAGTTTAAGAATAAGGACTAAGTATTCAGGACTGAGATGAGGAAAATTTCTTTAGAGGATGATAAACTTTTGGAATTCAGAGGCCAGATTTTGTTAGTAAATCTTTATTCCATTTTGACATGCCAATCTGCTCCTTCCTGTTAAGAAATGGAACTTTATCTGCGTTTCAAAACTGATGTGCTCTATTGAGCACATCCACACAGAGCATTGTAGCAGGAAAGTAGCTCCATCATCAGGAACCCTAACAGGACATGCTCTTGAAACCCAGGTACCCAGGTTAATTAAACCCAAAGATCTAATGTTAGAAAGCTCCGCTTGTGGAGGGGTGAAAATGCGGTTTACCAAATTTAAAAAAAGAACCTGGAAAAAAAGCTATGTGAGAAAGAGGCATGGCTGATGCAATGTGGAAAGTGATAGAAACGCACCAAACTATTAGAAACTAAAGATATAAGCTATTAAAAGTGGAATTAGTAGTGAGTATCTCTACCCTACTTGAAAACCTCAGGGTGAAACCCCTGGTGGAGAGACAATAACAGTAAAAGATCTATTGACGCTACAGCTGTAACAAGCGGCAATAATGAGACAAATTGGCAGAGACGAATGTCCAAGATCTCTACCATGTAACCGGGAATTAATTCTGTTAAATCACCCTAAGGGATTAATTTTGTAAAATGTTTTGAAAAACTAATAAAAAAACTTTAAAAAAAAAATCACCCTAAGGGATTTGGTCAGGATTTTTTTGTGTTAATATTGTGAATCGACTTTCTGTGGATGATCAACTAATATTTCATCCAACGAAACAAGAAACAAATGGTGAGCCACCCAAGATGAAGAACCAGTGTGGGAACAAAATGTTTCATGACATAGAGGATTTAATATGGTTGGACATATATGTTTATTTTCGTTCAAAGGATCTGAATTTGATTTTCTGCCAGAACTGATTATGTTTGCAAAGACTTTGATAAGTTACTGGACGAGAATTACTTTGTTAAAAAGTTGTGACTTTGGAGAATTGTGAAAAGAGTTAAGCTGTACAGATGTATAATTTTTGAATTTGAATTTGTAGACATACTGACCTGAACTGAAACTGAAGTTAACCACAATACTTAAGAATAGGAATTCAATTAGTTTTCTAACTAATAGGAAAAAAAAGGAAAGGTCGGTCTGTAAATCTTTAAATTGTGGATAACACTAGATCTAATTAGTTAGAGATGTTGGAGTAACAAGGATTATTCTAATGAATATCACTGATTTGAACTAATAAGGAATTCTGTTTTTGTTGATATCTGAGATTTGGAACCTAAACAGAATGGTGGAATTTTAAATTGTTCTTACTCATGTAAATACTTTGTATATCTTGTCTTTTTTTAATAAACAAAACTTATCTCTAAAGTGTGTGTTTTCTATTCACTGCTTCCTTCCGGATACCTAGAACTTCTGATATCGGCTAACACCTATGTAATTTGATTTTTCTCAAAGAGTGCGGTGACCAGTCATATGAGATAAGACAAGTGCTACACAGGTGTTACACTTTCTTCTCACTACTTCCATCAGTAAGTAGGTATAAGAGCCTTAATGTGAATAAGTGTGAGGTTATCCATTTTGGGAGTAAGAACAGGAAGGCAGATTATTATCTGAATGGTGTAGAGTTAGGTAAGGGAGAAATACAAAGAGATCTAGGAGTCCTTGTTCATCAGTTACTGAAGGTGAATGAGCAAGTGCAGCAGGCAGTGAAGAAGGCTAATGGAATGTTGGCCTTTATTACAAAGGGAATTGAGTACAAGAGCAAGGAAATCCTCTTGCATTTGTACAGGGCCCTGGTGAGACCACACCTGGAGTATTGTGTACAGTTTTGGTCTCCAGGGTTAAGGAAGAACATCCTGACTGTAGAGGAAGTGCAGCGTAGATTCACGAGGTTAATTCCTGGGATGTCTGGACTGTCTTACGCAGAGAGGTTAGAGAGACTGGGCTTGTACACGCTGGAATTAAGGAGATTGAGAGGGGATCTGATTGAAACATATAAGATTATTAAGGGATTGGACAAGATAGAGGCAGGAAATATGTTCCAGATGCTGGGAGAGTCCAGTACCAGAGGGCATGGTTTGAGAATAAGGGGTAGGTCATTTAGGACAGAGTTAAGGAAAAACTTCTTCTCCCAGAGAGTTGTGGGGGTCTGGAATGCACTGCCTCAGAAGGTAGTGGAGGCCAATTCTCTGGATGCTTTCAAGAAGGAGCTAGGTAGGTATCTTATGGATAGGGGAATCAAGGGATATGGGGACAAGGCAGGAACCGGGTATTGATAGTAGATGATCAGCCATGATCTCAAAATGGCGGTGCAGGCTCGAAGGGCCGAATGGTCTACTTCTGCACCTATTGTCTATTGTCTATTGACCTGTACCACCACGTTTGAGAACAGTTATTATCCCTCACCCATCAGGCTCTTGAGCCAAAGGGGATAACTTCACTTGCTCCATCACTGAATCGTTCTTATGGACTCATAGATTATGGATTCAACCTATGGACTCACTTTCAAGGACTCGTCATATCATGTTCTAGATATTTATTGCTTTTGTATTATGATTATTATTTATTTCTTGTATTTGCACAGTTTGTTGTCTTTTTCACACTGGTTGGTGTGGCCTTTCACTGATTCTATTATGGTTATTACTCTATTACAGATTTATTGAGTATGCCCGCAAGAAAATGAACTCAGGGTTGCATATGGTGATACATGTAAATTTACTTTGAACTTTGAATATTTTATTGTCTCAGAATCAGAATCAGGTTTAATATCACTGGCAGATGTCGTGAATTTTGTTGTTTTGCGGAAGCAGTGCAATGAAATACATAATAAAAGAAACCTATAAATTACAATGAAAACATATATAATTAAATTAAACAAGTAGTACAAAAAGAGAGGGAAAAATAAATAGTGAGATAGTGTACATGGGTTCATTGTCTATTCAGAAATCTGACGGCAGAGGTGAAGAAGCTGTTCCTAAAACCCTGAATGTGTCTTCGTGCTCCTGTACCATCTCCTTGATGGTAGCAATGAAGAGAGGGCATGTCCTGGGTGTCTCATACATTAACAATTCTAAAATGTACAGTTAAAATAGGAACTTGAGTTTCTTTATCCTCTGATTATTAAACATAAAAGAACTGTTTAAATCTTCAATAATAGGTAATGATTCTTTCCTGTAATTGGTGCAAAAATAATCAGCAATAGAGCCAAAGAGTGATCATTTTTAAATATTAAGATATTACATGTAAATTTACAACTGAATATTTCTATTCAGGCTATGGTAGAAGTCCAGCCACCAATGAAGACTTTTCAGCAATATCAACATTAGTCTTGATGTAATTTGTTATGAAAAGACAGGAAATCTAAAACCTGATTTATAGTCTTCAACCATTTAAAAATGAAGGTTGATCCGAATCTCATTTAGATTATCACTGGGGGGAAACAGACGGCTGAGGAGGCCAGGTCATTTGGTACAGTATATTTAAAGCAGAAGTTGATAAGTTCTTGATTAGTAAGGATGTCAAAGGTTACATGGAGAAAGCAGATAAATAGGGTTGAGAGGGATAATAATTCAGCCATAATGGAGAGGCAGAACAGATTCAATAGGCTGAATGGCCTAGTTCTGCTCCTATATCTTATGGTGTTAAACAAAATAGAACATACAGTATAATCTAAAATTTGGTAAATTGGTAAAAAGGTACAGTGAAAAACTTGTTTTGCTTACTGTTCATACAAATTAATTCATTACAACAGTGCTTTGAGGTAAATCAGTAACGGAGTGCAGAATAAAATCATAAAGTACAGAGAAAGAGTGTTGCAGGTAACAGTAAGGTGTAAGGTCTTAATGAAATAAATTGTGAGGCCCAAGAGTCATTGTACCAGGCAATAATTCAATAGCTTTATAATAGCAGGGATAGAAGCTGACCTTGGTTCTGGCAGTATGTGCTTTTGTTTCTTCTGCTTGTTGGAAAGGGGGAGAAGAGAGAATGATGGGGGTAGGTGGGATCTTTGATTACGCAGGCTGCTTTACAGAGACAGTGAGAAGTATAAACCATCTCCATGTAAGGGAGACAGGATTCTGTGATGTGTCGAGCTGTGTTCACAACTTTCTGCAGTTTCTTGTGGTTATGGACAGAGTAGTTACCATAACAAGCTGTGATGCATTCGATAGGATGCTTTCTATGGTGCATCAGTTAATATTGGTGAATGTCAAAGGGGACATGCCAAATTTCTTCAGCCTCTTGAGGAAGTAGAGGCACTGGTGAGCTTTATTGTTCATGATGTCAACAGGACAGGTTATTGATGATGATGTCCACTCCTATGAATTTGAAACTCTCAATCCTCTTGACACCAGCACTGTTGATTTAAATAAGAGCTTGTGCATTGCCCCCTTCCTGAAATCCTTCCTAATGTTTATTGACCTCAGCTCAGCATTTAATATAATCATACCCTCAGTTCTAATCGAAAAACTCCAAAATGTGGGCCTCTGTACTTCCCTCTGCAACTGGATCCTTGACTTCCTCACCTGGAGACCACAGTTAGTGTGGATTGGAAGTAACATCTCCTTAATTATTTATTGTTTTATATTGCTATATTTCTACACTATTCTTGGTTGGTGCAGCTGTAACAAAACCCAATTTCCCTCGGGATCAATAAAGTATGTCTGTCTGTCTGTCACAGACAATCAACGCTAGTGCACCTCAAGGATGCGTGCTTAGTCCACTGCTCTACTCTCTCTACACTCATGACTGTGTGGGTAGGCACAGCTCAAATACCATCTATAAATTTGCCAATGAAACAACTGTTGTTGGCAGAATTTCAGATGGTGATGAGGAGGCGTACAGGAACGAGATAGATCAGCTGGTTGAGTGGTGTTGTAGCAGCAAACTTGCACTCAACATCAGTAAGACCAACTAATTGACTGAAGACTTAACCAGTTCTCTTTGAGGGATCAGAAGGGAAAAGGGTAAGTAGCTTCAAGTTCCTGGGTGTCAGTGTCTCTGAGAATCTATCCTGGGCGGAACATATTGATGCAATTACAAAGAATGCATAGCATCTGGCTGTATTTCATGAGGAGTTTGAGGAGAATTGGTGTGTCACCAAAGACACCCCATCGGGACACTTCTCGCAAGGCAAAAGGTCCCGATGGAGTACCTGGTATGGCTCTGAAAACCTGTGCCAGCTAACTAGCAGGAGTATTCAAGGACATTTTCAACCTTTCACTGCTACGGGCAGAAGTTCCCACTTGCTTTAAAAAGGCAACAATTATACCAGTGCCAAAGAAGAATAATGTGGGCTGCCTTAATGATTATCGCCCGGTAGCACTCACATCGACAGTGATGAAATGTTTTGAGAGTTTGGTTATAACTAGACTGAACTCCTGCCTCAGCAAGGACCTGGACTCATTGCAGATTGCCTATCGTCACAACAGGTCAATGGCATACACAATCTCCATGTCTCTTCACACGGCTTTAGATCATCTAGACAACACAAACACCAACGTCAGGATGCTGTTCATCGACTATAGCTCAGCATTCAATACCATCATTCCTACAATCCTAATTCAGAAGTTGCAGAATCTGGTCCTCTGTACCTCCCTCTGTAATTGGATCCTTGACTTCCTAACCGGAAGACACCAGTCTGTGTGGATTGGTGATAACATATCCTCTTTGCTGATGATCAACACTGGCGCACCTCAAGGGTGTGTGCTTAGCCCACTGCTCTACTCTTTGTACATATACACATGACTGTATGGCTAGGCATAGCTCAAACACCATCTACAAATTTGCTGACGATACAACCATTGTTGGTAGAATCTCAGGTGGTGATGAGGGGGCGTACAGGAGTAAGATATGCCAACTAGTAGAATGGTGCCGCAGCAACAACCTGGCACTCAACATCAGTAAGATGAAAGAGCTGATTGTGAACTTCAGGAAGGGTAAGACAAAGGAACACATACCAATCCTCATAAAGAGATCAGAAGTAGAGAGAGTGAGCAGCTTCAAGTTCCTGGGTGTCAATATCTCTGAGGATCTAATCTGGTCCCAGCACATTGATGTAGTCATAAAGAAGGCAAGACAGTGGCTATACTTTGTTAGGAGTTTGAAGCGATTTGGCATGTCAACAAGTACGCTCAAAATCCCTATAGTTTTACCGTGGAGAGCATTCTGACAGGCTGCATCACTGTCTGGAATGGAGGGGCTACTGCACAGGACCGAAAGAAGCTGGAAAAGGTTGTAAATCTAGTCAGCTCCATCTTGGGTACTAGCCTACAAAGTATCCAGGACATCTTTAGGGAGCGGTATCTCAGAAAGGCAGCGTCCATTATTAAAGACCTCCAGCACCCAGGGCATGGATTTTTCTCACTATTACCATCAGGTAGGAGATACAGAAGCCTGAAGGCACACACTCAGCATTCAGGAACAGCTTCTTCCCCTCTGCCATCCGATTCCTAAATGGACTTTGAAGCTTTGGACACTACCTCAATTAAAAAAAAAATATACAGTATTCCTGTTTTTGCACACTTTTTAAAATAATCTATTCAATATACGTAATTGATTTACTTGTATATTTATTATGTTTTATCTTATTTATTATTTTTTTCTTTCTCTCCCTGTGCTAGATTATGTATGGCATTGAACTGCTGCTGCTAAGTTAACAAATTTCATGGCCATTTCATGGCCGGTGGTAATAAACCTGATTCTGATTCTGAAATTTCTACAGATGTACTGTGGAGAGCATTCTAACTGGTTGCATCACTGTCTGATATGGAGAGGCCACTGCACAGGACTGGAAAAAGCTGCAGAAAGTTGTAAATGCAGTCAGCTCCATCATGGTAACTAGCCTCCCCAGCATTTAGGACACCTTCAAATAGTGATGCCTCAAAAAGGTAGCATCCATCTATAGGGACCCCCATTACCCAGGACATGCCCTCTTCTCATTGCTACCATCAAGGAGGAAGTACAGGAGCCTGAAGATGCACACTCAAAGTTTCAGGAAAAGTTTCTTCTCCTCTGCCATTAGATTTCTGAACGGACAGTGAACCCATGAAGACTTCCTCAGTATTTTTCCCTCTTTTTGCACTACTTATTTAAGTTATTTTAAAATATATACCTGTACTTCTTATTGTAATTTAGTTTTTAATTGTCATATGTTGCAATGTACTGCTGCTGCAAAACAAATTTCATGACATTCACCGATGACATTAACTTGATTCTCAATCAATGACCATCTAAATCAGGGGTGTCAAACTCATTTTAGGTCACTGGCTGGATTGAGCAAAATGCAGCTTCATGCGGGCCGGATCAGTCGGACGCGTGCGAACGCAGCTTTCGTTGCCTCCGTTTTTTCAGCCTGCTCTCATGTGTCTCAGTCTCTGCTATAACTACAAAGTGTTTCACTTTACAAATTCCGTTTCTTATGAAGAAGACTGCCGAGCAAGACTGCCGAATAAACACTAAAAACCCTGAAAACCTGGTACCTGAATAAACTCAGCATTAGCCATATCATACGCCATAGGCGCTTCGATTACTGGGGCCAGCTTTAATAGTAATTAGATATTATCTCGCGGGCCAAAGATAATTCCACCGCGGGCCGGATTTGGCCCGCGGGCCTTGAGTTTGACATATATGCTCTAAATGATCAATTACAAAGATTAGCAGTAAAAATTGTGCATTGTATTAACTCTTCAAATTTTAGTGATTTTACTTTCCAGTTTGCTTGTAGAAATGGCAGTAAGGATCTTGGTTTCTCTCTAGTGAAGTCATACTAGTGGCCTAGGTGAATGTTAAACATACCATACACTCTTTAGAGGAACGTGCTAAAATAGGTCGGGCAGAAAGATCTGGTATACTGGTACATGGATCTCAAAAGTGATACCATAAGACACAGTTGAAGAATTAGGCCATTCAGCCCATTAAGTCTGTTCTATCATTCAATCTTGGCAGATTTATTTTCCTACTCAACCCCATTCTCTTGTCTTTTCTCTGTAACCTTTGACACTCTTACTGATCCAGAAACTATCAACCTCTGTTTTAAATATACCCAGTGATTTGGCCTCCACAGCCATCTGTGGCAATGAATTCCACAAATTTACCACCCTCTGGCTGAAGAAATCCCTCTTCATCTCTATTCTAAAGGGACATCCTTCTATTCTGGGGCTGTGCCCTCAGGTACTAGACTCCTCCATTATTGGAAACATCCTCTCCATGTCCACTCTATCTAGGCTCTTCAATATTTGATTGATTTCAATGAAATCCCCCCTCATTTTTCTAAATGAGTACAATAAGTACAAGCCCAGAGCTATCAAATGCTACTCGTACATTAACCCTTTCATTCCTGGGATCATTCTCATTAACATCCCCTGGATTCTTTCCAATGCTAGAACATCCTTCCTTACATTAGGGGCCCAAAATTGCACTCCAAATGCAGTCTGACCAATGCTTTATAAATCCTCAGCATTACCCTCTTGCTTTTATATTATAGCCTTCTTGAAATTAATTGAATTGACCTTATTATTTACATCCTTCATATATACGAGGAGTAAAAATCTTACGTCTCCATCTAAATGTGCAATTGTAGTCACGTGTGAAGTGCTACGAAAGGAACACACGGAGGCAGAGAGAGCTGAACTCAGAATGACTTTACTGATTCAAACTTGCGCACTTAAATCTCCCCTCCTGTGGGCCCTTGCGACCAGTGGGGTGGACGTGACGTCAGACCGTCCCCGGAAGGTACGCCCCGAGCGGGCCGCGCATCTGCCTGTGGCTCCTGATGGCGGTTCGAGTCCCATGTGTGCAGACCGCCACCCCCCCAAGAAACGTCCATCAGGGGAGTGGAGCCCCCAGTCTGCGTGGCTTGTTTGGGTGGCCAGCCTTGCCAGCGTGGTGCGGGTACCCTCACTAGTTGCTCAATGTCCAAGAGCGCCGGTTTGAGACAGTCCACTGTAAAAGTCTCTTCCTGGCCACCCACCTCCACGACACACGTGGTTCCGTTGTGCTGGATCACCTTGAAGGGTCCCTCGTACGGCCGCTGTAGAGGTGACCTGTGCATGCCCCTGCAAATAAAAACATACTAACAGTCTCGGAGGTCTTTAGGGGTGAAGGATGGCGTGGGACCCTGCCTGGACCGGTGCCAGGGTCCCTACCTTGTCCCACAGCCTTGTTAGCACCGCTGCTGGAGTTTCGTCCGAACTTCAGGCCTCTGGTACGAACTCGCCCGGGACTGTCAGGGGAGCGCCGTAGACCAATTCCGCTGAGGAGGTGCCCAGGTCCTCCTTGGGGGCTGTGTGGATGCCCAGTAGGACCCAGGGTAGCTCGTCTGTCCAGTTGGGGCCCCTGAGGCGCGTCATCAGGGCCAACTTGAGATGCCGGTGGAATCGCTCTACCAAACCGTTGGACTGGGGATGGTACGCTGTGGTGTGATGCAGCTGGGTGCCCTGAAGCTGCGCCAGTACTGTTCACAAACCAGACGTGAACTGCGCCCTTCTGTCGGAGGTGATGTCCGTTGGGAGGACGAACCTGGTGATCCAGTTTGCAATGAGCGCCCTGGCACAGGACTCAGTGGTTGTGTCTGCGGGCGGTTCAGCTTCCTGCCATCTGGTGAACCTTTCTACCATGGTAAAGATATACCTGGCGCCCTGGGAGACTGGCAGGGGGCCGACAATGTGCACGTGGATGTGTTGGAACCTCCTGTGTGTCGGCTGGAACTGCTGGAGGGGAGCCTTCACGTGCCACTGGACTTTGGCGGTCTGGCAGTGTACGCAGGTCCTGGCCCAGTGTCTGACCTGTTTGTGCAAACCGTGCCAGACGAATCTGTCCACTACCAGATTGATGGACACCCGGATGGACCGGTGGGCCAGGTCATGAGTGTGTCGAACACCCGGCACCTCCACGCTGCTGGTACCACGGGTCGGGGTTTGCCGGTAGACACATCACACAGGAGTCGATCCGCTGCCGGGCCGATGGAGACGTCCCCCAACTGGAGCCCCGAAATGGAGGTGTGGTAAGCCGGGATCTCAGTGTCCGACCGTTGTGCTTCCGCCAGTACTCTGCTGCTGAGCCGACCATGGGTCCGATACCTTGGCTAGTGCGAAGGTGAGGGGCTTGTGGTTGGTATACATGGTGAACTCCCTTCCCTCGAGGAAATACCGGACAGCCAGGTAAAGCGCTAGCAACTCTCTGTCGAAGGCGCTGTACTTCACCTCTGGTGGCCGTAGGTGCCGGCTGAAGAAAGCGAGTAGTCGCCACTGGTCCTCAACAAGCTGCTCCAGGACTCTGCCAACTGCCGCGTCGGAAGCGTCGACTGTGAGTGCCATGGGTACATCGACTCTCCGGTGCACTAGGAGGGCTGCCTTCGCCAGCTGGAACACCTCCGTGGACTCTGCCAACTGCCGCGTCGGAAGCGTCGACTGTGAGTGCCGTGGGTACATCGACTCTCCGGTGCACTAGGAGGGCTGCCTTCGCCAGCTGGAACACTGGAACTCTGCGTCCTGTGCCACTTCTTTGGCCTTGCCGGCCATTAGGCGGAACAAGGGTCTCATGATGCGTGCCGCCGCCAGCACGAACCGATGATAAAAGTTGTCCATCCCTACGAACTCCTGCAGGCTCTTGACCGTGCTGGGCTTGGGGAACTGGCGGATGGCCTGGACCTTGTCCGGTAGGGGAACTGCGCCATGTCGGTTGACTCTGTGGCCCAAGAAGTCGATCTCTGTCAGCCTGAACTGGCACTTCGCCGGATTGATTGCCAGTCTGTAGTTGCTCAGGCGTTGGCACAGCTGGCGCAAATGTGCCACGTGCTCTTGGTGTGAACTGCTGGCCACCAGGATATCGTCCAAGTAAATGAAAATGAAATCCAGGCTGCGTCCCACTGAGTCCATGAGCCTTTGGAAAGTTTGGGCTGCATTCTTGACACCGAAAGGCATCCTCAGGAATTCGAACAAGCCGAACGGGGTGATGAGGGCACATTGTCGGGGTGCACTGGGATCTGATGGTATCTCCTGACCAGGTCGATTTTGGAGAAGATGGTCATTCTGTGCAGGTTCGCCGTGAAGTCCTGGATGTGGGGTACCGGGTACCTGTCGGCGTTTGTGGCGTCGTTGAGCCTCCTGTAGTCTCTGCAGGGCCTCCATCCTCCTACGGACTTGGGCACCATGTGCAGCGGGGATGCCCACGGGCTGTCTGAGCGGCGTACAATTCCCATCTCTTCCATCTTACGGAACTCCTCCTTGGCAAGGTGGAGCTTGTCGGGTGGGAGCCTGCGAGCTCGGGCGTGCAGCAGCGGTTCTTGCATGGGGATGTGGTGCTGCACGTCGTGCTTGGGGTCGGCCATGGAGAACTGTGGGGTGACTATGGAGGGGAATCCATTACCCGAGAGGGTCACGGAATCCAGGTGGTGGGCCAGTAGCTTGGCTTCTCCAAGCTGGAAAGTCTGGAACGTCTCGGCGTGGACCAAATGCCAGCCTTTCAAGTCAACCAGGAGGCAGTTGGCCCGTAGGAAGTCTGCCCCTAGTAGTGGCTGTGACACTGCTGCCAACTTGAAAATCCAAGTGAAATGGCTGGACCCAAAATGCAGTGCGATAGTTCGCAGGCCGTACATCCGAATACTGGTGCCATTTGCGCTGGTAAGTTCGGGGCCTGGGACCGCGTTACGAGTGTCCATGTTCGAGGGGGGGAGTACGCTGACTTCAGCCCCGGTGTCTACCAGGAAGCGCTGCCTGGAGTGTCGGTCCCAGAGGTACAGGAGGCTGTCTCGGTGGCCAGCCATCATAGCCATTAGCGACGGCTGGTCCCGGTGTTTTCCGGAAAAGCACATGGTGGACGGCAGCAGCACGTGCCTGAGCCCCATCTTTGGTGATAGAAACACCATTGTTCTGAACTTTCGTCCTTTCCCCCCGTGGGTCTCAGCGGCTTTGGTTGTGGGGCCTGGGCTTTGGGGCGCGTGATTATGGCTAGGTCCATGGAGGCTGCTCCACGTTGCTTGCTCTGCCAAACGACATCTGCTTTAGCCGAGACCCTGCGTGGGTCACTAAAATCCTCACTTGCGAGAAGGAGGCGAATGTCCTCTAGCATTTGCTTGAGGAACAACTGTTCAAATAAAAGGTACGGCTTATGGCCGTCCATGAGTGCCAGCATATCATTCATGAGCTTGGATGGCGTGCGGTCACCCAGGCCGTCCATGTGTAGGAGCCGTGTGGCCCGTTCGCGGCGGGAGAGTCCGAAGGTATGGATCAGTAGCACCTTAAGCTTAGTGTACCTGTCCTCCATTGGTGGCTGGTGTCGATGATCCGGCCTGCCGTCTCCTGGTCGAGCGCGCTGACCATGTAGTAATACCGCGTAGTGTCGGCTGTAATGTCTCTGATATTGAACTGGGCCTCAGCCTGCTCGAACCAAACGTTGGGCTGAGTGGCCCAGAAAGTCAGAAGCTGCAGAGAGATCGCGCTGTGCGAATTGCTTGGATTCATGGCTGGCTGCAGAGTTGCTGGTTCCAGATGCCATCTGGAACGTTGGGGTCTCCAATGTAGTCGCGCACAAAGCGCTACAAAAGGAACACATGGAGGCAGAGAGAGCTGAACTCGGAGTGACTTTACTGATTCAAACTCAGGCGCTTAAATCTTCCCTCCCAAGGGTGCCTGCGACCAGTGGGGTGGACGTGACGTCAGACCGTCCCCGGAAGGTCCACCCCGAGTGGGCCGTGTGTCTGCCTGCAGCTCCCGAAGGCAGTTCGAGTCCCATGTGTGTGGACCGCCACACAATTATAGTAATTTATAATAAATATTATGTATTACGTACAACGGGACAGTCAGTATAATATAGAATTACAGTTACATCAGCATGAATTAATCAGTCTGATGGCCTGGTGGAAGAAGCTGTCCTGGAGCCTGTTGGTCCTGGCTTTTATGTTGCAGTACCATTTACTGGATGGTAGCAGCTGGAACAGTTTGTGGTTGGAGTGACTCATGTCTCCAAATATCCTTTGGGCAATTTTTACACACCTGTCTTTGTAAATGTCCAGAATAGTGGGAAGTTCACATCTACAGATGTGCTGGGCTGTCTGCACCTCTCTCTGCAGAGTCCTGTAATTGAGGGAAGTACAGTTCCCATACCAGGCAGTGATGCAGCCAGTCAGGATGCTCTCAATTGTGCCCCTATAGAAAGTTCTTGGAACTTGGGGGCCCATACCAAACTTCTTCAACCGTCTTGAGTTGAAAGAGGTGCTGTTGTGCCTTTTTCACCACACAGCCTGTATGTACAGACCACGTGAGAAATTTGGTGATATTTATGCCGAGGAACTTAAAAGCTGTTCACCCTCTCAACCCCAGATCCATTGATGTCAATAGGGGTTAGCCTGTCTCCACAACCAGCTCCTTTGTTTTTTCAACGTTGAGGGTTGTTTTCTCAACACCACTTTTTCAGGGTGATGACTCCTTCACTGTAGGGTGCCTCATTATTATTTGAGATTAGGCCAATCAGTGTAGTGTCGTCTGCAAATTTAATTAGCAGATTGGATCTGTGGGTGGCGATATAGTCATGGGTATACAGAGAGTAAAGGAGGGGGCTTGATACACAGCCTTGAGGGGCTCCTGTGTTGAGGGGCAGAGGTGAGGGAGTGCACTCTTACCACCTGCCAGCGATCTAACAGGAAGTCCAGGATCCAGCTATACAAGTTAGAGTGAAGGCCGAGGTCTCTGAGCTTCTTTTCGAGCCTGGATGGAATTATGGTGTTGAATGCTGAACTATAGTCCAACAACAGCATTCTCACATAAGCATCCTTCTTCTCCAGATGTGTAAGGACGGTATGTAGAGCTGTGGCTGTTGGGTCATCTGTCGATTGGTAGTGTTGGTAGGCAAATTGTAGGAGGTCCAGTGTGGGTGGCAGTACATTGCAGATGTAGGTCTTGACCAGTCTCTCAAAGCATTTGCTTATTATTGAGGTGTGTGCTAACATTGTCAGGCCTGCACAGCTAATAGAAGTCACCTACCACTCGTTTCTAATTCATCATTTTAACCCAGCTCTTATCCACAGTCCTTGTTCACTCATTGAATGGGGGCTAGCCTCAATCTGTTGCTCGTAGCCTTCAGTTACCTTGTTGCCTGTGGTGTTTTGTATCTGTTCTCTTGTTTTGTGGCCCCTCGTGGCTTGTTGTATTTGAAGTCTATTATTACAGTTATTGTTCATCACTGAATCGTCTCTGCAGCTCTCCTTTTGGGTCAAGCCTCTTCTACATTTCCTGACAAACATTGCTTTTGTCTACCTTACTACCAATGCAACCTGCAAGTTAATCTTTAGGGAATACGGCACTAGAAATCCCTAGTCCCTTTAAACATGTGATTTCTGAATTTGCACCCCATTTAGAAACTAGTCTTTAACACCTTCTGCCAATGTGCATGGCCATACTCTTCCCTACCTCAGTATTCCACCTGTCTTTTCTCTTAACCTGTCCTTCTGCAGACTCCCTGTTTCCTCAGCACTGCCTGCCTCTCCACCTATCTTTGTACCATCTGCAAACTTGTCATCCAACTTATTGACATATAACTTGAAAAGAAGCAGTCCTAACACCGACCCCTGTGGAATACCACTGGCATTCCAGAAAAGGCTCCCAAAACTTTGAGAGAATAAGGTGTAAGCAGGCTTTCATAAAACCATCTATTTTGTTCTGTGCATGAACTTTGAGGATGTCACTACAGAATAGATGATATAGCGCACTTTGACAGGCGCTTTGGCCCACCAAGTCTTGCAGCAGCCATTGAGTATCTATTTGCAGTGTTCCTACACAAAGCTAATTTTTATTTTCCCCACATTCACATCAACTTACCCAGAGTCTACCAGTCACTTTCACACACACAGCAATTTACAGTGCCCAATTAATCTACCAGTTCATACGTCTTTAGGATGTGAGAGGAAACTGGAGCTCCCAGAGGAAGACCATACAGAACTTTGAAACTTCATGCAGACTGCACTGGACAGAGATCAGAATCAAAGCCAGATCACTGGCACTAGGTGGCAACATTTCGAGTAGTCTTACACTGTGCCACCCAAATCAAGCTCTTGACAGACTATTACATTTCCTCTTAACATCAAATTTGAGTTTTGGGTTGAGAGAAAATAAAAATGTAAGAGAAATAAATGAAATTGGAATGAAATAAAATAGATTTTATTTAATTGCTGCATGTCATGGACAAATCTAAACCCATATCCAACAAAACATACTGTTTTTACTTCTCGACAATCCCATTAATGTTTGTGTTGGTGATTATTCCTACTGCGTAGTAATGCTTAGATGATTTATTTCATTAAGAACAGATTAATTTGTAGTCATTTTCAACATCACTATAATTATATAGATTATTTACGTATTTTGTTGACACTACATTTCTTAAAGTGAAGTGTATGTATCTATTGATTTCAAAATAATCTACCAGATGGGTGTTCGATCTCATTTGTCCTAAAGATCAGCAGGACAAGTGTGTGTCAGTACTACAATGCAGAATTGATTCATGAGTCTGTGGAGTTTGCCGACTTAATTATAGTGTAAAGAACAAAACAAAATCCAAACTGATTTGTGGATATAGATTTATTGATCGTGTTGCGATCAGTTTACAGGCCAGAAATCATGTAGTGTTGAATCTTTATTATTGCATGGTGACTTCCTTGGCAATATTTCCTTCTCAGAATTGTTTTCCACGTGATGTACTGCTTTGCAGGTCTCTTTATTGCATTTCTCTATGAGCTTCCCTGGGTTTTTCAATGTAATGTGCACCACTGGACCCCATATTGCTGTCTATTGAATGCATTCAAACTCCTGAATAAAGGGCTTTTCATCTTACCCTACTTTCTTTGTAATGATTTGTTACAGAATGAGTGGACTTCTGTGGCATTCTCCTATATCTGAAACCATTTCACAGAGGTATTTGTGCATTTGAATGCAGTTGTTCTAGGTTTCCTTGTAATGGTGTCATAGTTCAATTACTGGATGAGTGATCTAGAGGATTGGATAGATCTGGTATCAAGATTCAAATCCCACTACTGCAGTAGGGACATTCAAATTCAGAGAATTAAATTTTAAATTAGCATAAATAGTGATTGTAAAACCTCCAAACTATTATTGAAACCTCATCTTATTTATTGACTTTTGCTAGCACACTACTTCAGCCCTAACTTTACCCCCACTTCCCTTATCTGTATTTGATTGTCAATGAGAACTGTACTGGCCTCGCAGTGATACTAATGTACCATGAATTAAGAAAACATAATCTTATAATTCTCAACCACCCAAATCAGCCAGGATAGACTGTTTCTGACACTGCATTTTAGTCTTGCATGTTTACCAACAACTGGATTTGTCATACTAGAAAGTTTACAGCATTACAGAACTTTTTAAGATACTAAGTGAAGGTCACACTTTCGGATAAATTTTTATTGAGTTACATTCACTGCTTGTCAGAAGGGAGATCATCGCTCACTATTTAAAGAAGAGTTACTGAGCCAACAGTGTAAAGGAAGTGAATTAATGCCAGAGCCACAATCCTTAATCCAGGAGTACCTCAGGCAGTCATGTTGTGTTGTTTTATGTTTAATTCAGCCTTATTGCAGATGCTACTTTTAGAAGCTTCATTTCTATGTTTACATCATTGAAATTTACATTTTAAATCAAAAATGTTTTATCCAAAATATTAACCCATATCTTCGTGATGATTTGTTTTTATCTCAATGGTTCGGGGAAGGGAAGATTCCTGTTTTTCCACAAAAAGTAATTCTGATTTGTTGTGTTCTGAGTTGTTCTGCCAAGCATAGTGGGCATACTATGTCAATGCCAGAATGTATGGTGACACTGCAGGCTGCTCCTAGCACATCCTTGGGTTGTGTTGGTTGTTAACGCAAATGGTGCATTTTTCTTATGTTCTGCTGAATGGAAATTTATGAATAAGGATTTTGGATATATCTTCTAAAACAAGTACCCAGAGACTTAAAAGAAGTTGAAAACTTCATGGACATAAATCAAAATGCCCCAATCCACTACCATCTTACGTGATATGCGAAGTATATAATTGAGAAATTATATGATTTGAGCAATGCATAAGGTTCTAGGTACCTTTTATTCTGCAGAATCGTTATCCACATTTGTGTCCAAAGCTGTAGGACCACCTAACTTAGGATATAACAAAAAAAGAAGTGTGACAGATATTGATTAAAAATGAAGATAGCCTAGAGAAACCCGTAAACTGCTGGATTAAAGTTAAGAAGGCCATTATAAAAATTAAGAGAAAGAGTAAGACATATGGCTCTTCAAACCTACTCTATCATTCATTAGGATCATGACTGCTCTACCTCAGGCCTGTTTTCCTAAATTATCTCTATATAGATTGATTTTAATATTCAGAAACTTAGTGATTTTTGTTTAGAATGAGCTCAATGACTAAGGTTCCACATATATCTGGGGTAGAGAAATCCAAAGATTCACCACACACTGAGGGTAGGAAAGTCTCCATATTTCAGATCTATATTGTTAACTGCTTTTTCCTGATGTTCTCCAAACAGGATAGTCTGTAATTGGATATAACTGCTCAACACAGAAATTAATAGTGCTGTTCAAATTAAGCTTATTGATCAAACCTGTAGTCAAGCAAAGTCTCTGTCTCTGTCTCTGTCTGTCTGTCTCTCTGCCTCTCTCTCTCTCTTTTGCTCCCTCCCTCCCTCTCCCTCTCACTCTTCCTCTTCCTCTCTCCCTCTCTCCCTGACTCTATTCATTCACTCTATCCTTATATCTCTCTATCCTCTATCTCTCTCTCTACCCTCTCTCTCTATCTCTCTCTATCCTCTACTTCTCTCTCTACCCTCTATTCTCTCTCTCTATCCTCTATCTCTCTACCCTCTCTCTCTCTCTCTATCTCTCTCTATCCTCTACCTCTCTCTCTATCTCTCTCTATCCTCTATCTCGTTCACACCCCTCTGTTGAGAAGCCTGAGACCAGACAAGTCAGTGAGGGAGTGGAAAACAGAATTAAAATGACATGCAACCCTTCCTTCCTTCTTTCTAGCTCCAGGAGCTCAGTGTGGATCGTATTACAGCTGTACTACCACCTACTTTCTAGACTCATGGAACGTGGCCCAACTAGCCTCTACTCCAGAACCTAGCTCTGGCCACACAGTTACCTATTCTCTTGATCAAACTCCCTCTCACCCCCCCGCCCCCCAGTGCTTCTAATCTCAACCCTCATTTTGATCCTGACACCAACTATTGATTGCTTGTCAGCACACATGTCAGATACAACTCATCTCTTGGCAAGTAGAATTCACGAGACATCTGGAGAGGATTCTGGGGGAACATGCCATATTTGTCAGTGATGCACAACCAAGCTCAAGAGTATGCAGAATTACAGATAATGAGAACGACATATGTTGCAATACATCCTTATTTTTAGCATTGCTTGCATCAGTGGTTACATTTGATGGAAATGCCATTTTTGAATTTTGATTATATAAGTACTTCAGTAAGCAGGAGTTAACCTGAAGTTCTTCCATTTTTCCAGGTTCCAGAAGAAAGTTTGAGATATATAGCAGGGACCATCCTGAGTGAAGGTGATGAGAAGCCATCTGAAGAACTGGTCAAACTTTTTGAGAAGTTTGGCTTTAGAATATTCTCTTTCCCAGAAGTCACACATGTTGTTATGACCACATTCCCTTTCAAGACCTTCCTCTCACTGCATCTGGCAATGTACCGAGTGTACCCAGTTCTGAATAACTATATTAAGGTAGGAAGCTCTTAAGCAATTGACTTTGTAGAATTTGAGTAATTCCTGATTGTTATACCACAACCCATAATTGAAAACCTACATTTGACAAGTGTCAACATGGCAATGCACTTTTGCTGTTGTGGAAATGAAGCCTTAAAAATAGCTACTGATGCATGGCAAGTCATAGTACAACTACCTCAGTTCTGTTAATGGACAGACTAGAAGAGCAGAAGTCTTAGAATAGAACATTACTGATAATTGTGGCTATGTGTGTGAAACTCAGAGGAGAGAGTGGTTAGGTTGTTGTACACAGGCATATTATATTACTAGTAGTTGTGAGCCACTGCTCTCTATAATTGTCCACTGATTTACGTTGGTGCATCTCTTTTACATTCTATTAAATACTGACCATAATTGAAAAGTCTGTGAATTGTAATTTTTATTGTTTCTTTGTAGGAATGGAAACTTTTGTAAAGTGTGACTTTGTTAGTGAATTGAGTAGTTATTGAATTATTTTTCAACTCAAACCCTTAGTCCAGCTAGTTCAGAGAAATTTATGTGGTCATGTTCTATAGTCCATTTGACAGCACAATGGAAAATCCAGCAGAAACTTGTCATACATCCATTGTATCTTTCTTAATTATCATTATGCAAACTTTCCAAAGAAACAGTCTGTTTAAATTTTATTTGTTTTTGCTCTTAAGCAAGAACAAGGGACCAAAATTAAATGATGAAATTAATGGAATTTTTGAATGTGCATTTTCAGTAAAACCACTTTTTTTACTTTATGGTTGTGAATGTCATGTTTCTACCCTATTTTGTGGATGATTTTCTTTGTTTAGTCATTTAATTAGATGGGAGGGTGGGGCAGAAAAGGGCATAAATTTAAAGTGAGAGGGGGATAGATTTATAAGGACTTGAGGGGCAACTTTTTCTGTCAGAGAATAGTGAGTATATGGATTGAGCTTCCAGAGGAAGAGTTGGTACAGTTACAACATCTAAAAGACACATGGACAGGTACAGTAGATGGATATAGGCCCAGTGTAGGTAGATGGGACTAGTTCAAATTGGCAACTTGCTCCATGTGGATGATTTAAGCTAAAGGGCTTGGTTCTGATCTGTATAGTTCTATGAATATATATGACTTTTATAAAGAGACTAATAGTGTAGACTATTGACTTGGGGGAATGTTGATGGATGTGTGTGTGTGTGTGTCGGGTGTGGGGGTGTTCATGGGTCTAATAGAGGAACATAAAAGCAGGACAGAAAAGGCTTAAGTGAGAACAAGAGAACTCTTCTTTGAAATTATTGAACCCAGTGTTGAAATTGGAAGGCAGTAAGATGTCTAGTCAAAAGATGTGTTTTTGTTTCTTGATTTTACATGAGTTTGATTGGAGCTGTGTAGGATACTGGAGACATCGAATAACCTCTTTGACCTGATTCAATGTTTTTGAGAATACCGTGTCTAAGGGCTTAAAACGTTCTCACTCAGTGGAAGCTATAACATAGGGAAGATGGAAGGTAAAGTGTCTGTTTCATCCTTAGAAGAAGATGGAACATTACAGGTTAGTACAGGCCCTTTGGCCCATGATGTGCTAAGTTTTTTAACCTACTCTAAGAGCAATCTGATGCTTCCTTCCATGTGGCTATCTAAGAGTTTCTTAAATGCCCCTCATGTATCTCTCTCTACTGTCACCCCCAGCAGGGCGTTCCACACACCCACTACTCTTCGAGTAAAGAATTTACCTCTGATGTACGCCTTATCCTTTCCTCCAATTAGCTTAAAATTATGCCCCCTTGGCTTAACCATTTCCACCCTGGGAATTCATGTATTTTTAATTCAAGATTGAAATTGTGGTAACTTCTACTTTATAAAAAGCACCACTCACCAAAAGAACATCTTTATCTGGGACAGCAAATGATATTTATGAGGCTTTCAGGTACCTCGTACGGCCTAGGTGGTGGAATTGTATACGATGCATACCTGGAGTAAAACCCTGCCGACCCCAGAACCAGCCTCGTTACCAACAGCTTCCGATTAGTATTAACTTACTGTTAATAACACTCACATTACAACAGCATCCGCCTTTAAAATCCAACATTTCCCAAATATAGAAGAACTGGGAAATAAAACCAGTGGTATCATTAGCAAAAGGTTACCAATACAAAACACCTAAAAAAGTGGCAAATTCAACATTCAATCTAACAACAACAAAAAAATCCAATGAAAGATTCAGTCTGTCAGGTGGTTTGCAAGGCTGCTGCGATCTAGCAGTCATTGCTGGTGAGGATGTTTTGGGTGGATCTGGTGTTGGGGACATGAGAGTGGTCTGTGTGTCCATGTGAGAATGTCCACCCTCTTCAGGGGACTCTGCCCCCTCTGCCAGTGTCTCTGGCAAAGTCACTAGTGGACATGCTTCCCCAGTAGTCTGTCTCACCATTGGAAACTCCATGGAACTGTGTACCTCTGAGCCTGTATCATGACGCAGGTGCACATGGTCCTGATGTCTGTGGAAAACACGCCCATCAGTCAGCTTAACAAACATAGGAGACTGGACCACTCTGCTCAAGAATAACCCCAGGTAGCCATTGCTGATTGTTGCTACTGCTGAAGCTTCTCACATAGACATTGTCATCCGGTTCTAACTGTCTCTCTCGCGCATGTTGATCATGTCCGTCCTTCTGCTTTTCCTGCTTTCTCTCCACTTTTGCCTTCATGTCCGGGCGCAGCAGGTCCAGTCTTGACTTGGGCCTACACCCCATCAGCATCTCTGCTGGAGTGTGTGCAGTCGTAGTCTATGGCATGAGGAGGTATTTAAACAGGAAACGTGAAAGCTGGGTACTAAGAGAGACCCCTGTCATCCGCTTCAGGCCTTCCTTCACTGTCTGAACAGCCCGCTCAGCCAAACCATTTGAAGCTGGGTGGAAAGGGGCCGTCCGAATGTGATGAATGCCATTCTGCTGCATGAACTCATCGAACAGCTCACTGGTGAACGTTGGGCCATTATCGGTGACCAAAGTGTCAGACAACCCGTGGACTGCGAACACTTGCCTGAGTTTGTCTATGGTTGAGGGGGCTGTGATGTTGCTCATGATGTGAGCTTCCATCCATTTAGAGTGTGTATCTACCATTACAAGAAACATCTGCCCCATAAAGGGGCCAGCAAAGTCCAAATGTAGCCTAGACCAGGGGTAGACTGGCCACTCCCATGAGTGCAAAGGAGCTGGTGGTGGCATGTTCTGAATGGTCTGACATTGCGTGCATGATTTCACATTGTTCTCCAAATCTTGATCCATTCTTGGCCACCAGATGTAGGATCTTGCAAGGCTTTTCTTTCAAGACACCCCGGGTGAGTCTCATGAATTTCCACCATGATCTGTGACCGGCCGGTGGGGGGGCACAATGACCCTCCCCCACCCCCCAGAAAATGCAGCCATCCTGCAGACTCAGTTCGGTCTTGCGTTTGGCGTAAGGCCTCAGTTCCTCTCCGACTCTCACGACTCTGGGCTGACCTTGTAAAAGGAAAGTCTTGACTTGAGACAGGACTGGGTCCCTCTCTGTCCATTGCTTGATCTGGGTCGCCTTTACAGGTGTCTCTGACAGCCTCTCCAATGAAAACACAGTCTCTGGAGGTACATATGTAGTAACAGGCGTCTCAGGTAAAGGTAGTTGACTCAGTGCATCGGTATTTGCATTATCCCCACCTGCTCTGTACACGATAGTATACTGGTAGGCTGACAATGTGAGTGCCCAACGCTGTATCCTGGCTGAGGCTAGCGGTGGGATGCATCTGGTCTCACTAAAAAGGCTCACAGTGGTTTATGGTCCGTATAAGTTGTGAATGCACGTCCATAGAGGTACTGATGAAAGTGCTTGACTGCAAAAACAATGGCCAGACCTTCTTTGTCCCTTCTCAGCAGCCGTCAGGATATGTGAAGCAAAACCAGCAGGCTTCTCTGAACGGTCCTCCATTACATGTGAGAGAACTGCCCCGACTCCATAGGGCGAAGCATTGAATGAAAGGATGATCTCCTTGTCTGGGTCATAGTGAACAAACAGCTTCGCTGAGTGGAGGAGTTCTGTCACTTCCTTGAAAGCTTCCTCCTGCTCTTCACCCCACTGCCACTTAGTGTCATTGTGAAGCAGCTTATACAGTGGGGCCAAAACCTTTGAGAGATCAGGAAGAAACTTGCCATAATAATTCACTATGCCCAAAAATGATCTGAGTTCAGTGATGCTCTTGGGGCTTGGAGCCCCCTTGATAGCTCTCACTTTGTCCTCCACTGGGTAAAACCCCTCAGCTGTAATCTTGTGTCCCAGGTAGGTCACACTTGGAGCCAGGAACACACATTTTCCGCGTTTCAATTGCAGCCCTGCGTCTGAGAGCCTCTTCAGCACCTGTTCTAAGTTAGCCAGATGCTCCCCCTCCGTGGCTCCCGTGATCAAAATATCATCAAGATATACTGCTACATGCAGAATCCCCTGCAGCAAAGAGCCCATTGTCCTTTGGAAAATGGCGGGGCTAGACGCCACTCCAAACACCAGGCGATTGTATTTGAATAATCCCATGTGCGTATTGATGGTGACATACTCCTTTGAATCCTTGTCGAGCAGCAGCTGTTGGTAGGCGTGGCTCATGTCCAGCTTTGTGAACAGTTTACCCCCTGACAAGGTCACAAACAGGTCATCCACCCGTGGCAATGGGTACTCCTCCAGCTTAGAGACCCAATTCACCGTAAGCTTGTAGTCCCCACATATCCTCACCGTTTTATCTGCCTTCAAAGCTGGAACAATGGGAGCCGCCCACCTTGAAAACTGGACGGGCTCAATGATGCTCAGCCCCTGTAAACGTTCCAGCTCTTCCTTGACTTCGACTTTCATGGCATAGGGCACCAACCTGGGCTTAAAAAACGTGGTGTGGCCTCAGGGTCAACACAGAGTTTCACGGTCACGCCCTTCAGTGTGCCCAGATCGTCCCTGAAAGCGTAACTATACCATTGCAGTATGTCCTCTGTCGTGTGTGCATACTTAATTTCATGCCAGTTGAGCTGGGTTTTGCGAAGCCAGTCGCGGCCCAAAAGACTGGGCCCACTGCCCTTAGCTATCACCAGCCTGGCTTCAGCCTTCTGACCCCCGGCTGAAATATCCACATATAACACCCCTAAATGAGGTATGGGCTGCCCCGTATAAGTCCTGAGTTTGAGCTTAGACGGTCTGTTGGGAGGCAGGTTGGACCCCCCATGTCCTCCTGTAGGTCTCTTCGCTAATGACCGATGTAGTAGCCCCTGAATCAATCTCAAACTTAATGTCCTTTCCCCTGACAGTAACTGTGGCATAATATGGTTCCTCATTCGTTTCCTCCCCAAACATGTTGTAGGCACATGCTGCCTCCTTGTCTGCTTCTTCTAGGTGGTGTGTGGCTGCCTGAGCCTGTTGAGCTTTCCCCTGACCAGGCTTAACCTTACCCTTTAAGCTCCTGCACTTTTTAGCTAAATGTCCCTTTTTGCTACAAGCATGACAGACAGCATCTTTGAATTTGTAAACATTTGCATAGTGCGTCCCTCCACACCGAAAACATTCCACCCACTTTGCCTGTTTACCAGACTCCCTTCTGACTTGGTGCACAGTTGCCGACTGCGATCCCCCATGTCCTTTCTGGATATCTTTATGATTATTAGCAGCCATTTCCATGCCTTGGGCAATCTCTAAGGCTTTTGTGAAAGTCAATGGTGGGGTTTCCCCCAACAAGCGGCGTTGTATGGCGTCATTATTAATGCCGCATACTAATCTATCACGGAGCATGTCATCCAACACGGCTCTGAAATCACAGTGCTCCGACAGCTGCTGAAGCTCGGCCACAAAACCGCCCACAGACTGACCTGGCTTCCTAAAATGGCTGTGAAACTTGAACCATTGGACTATCACCGAAGGTTTCGGATTGTGGTGGTTCCCCACAAGCTTGACCAGGTTGTCATATGGAATTTCTCCTGGTTTCTGTGGTGTGGCTAAGTTTCTTATCAACTTGTAAGTCTGCCCCACACACACTCAAGAGAATAGAGTGCTTCTTAGTCTCCTCAGTAATTCTATTAGCACAGAAAAAGTGTCCCAACCTTCCTCATACTCCAGCCAGTCCTCGGTTCCCTCCAGAAATTCACTGATAGCCTCGAACGTAAGGCTGCTGGTCCACTCACAGCTCCTGTTCGAAACGCATCAACACGTCCACAAAACCAGTTCACCTCGTCGCCAAAAATATGTGGTAACTTCTACTTTTAAAAAAGGACCATTCGACAATTTCATGGCCAAAAGAACATCTTTATCTGGGATGGCAAATGATATTTACAATACAGAGGTTTTGGTATCTCGGGGTGGTGGAACTATATACGATGCATACTGGAAGTAAGACCCTGGAACCAGCCTCTTGTTACCAACAGCTTCTAATTAGTATTAACTTACTGTTAATAACACTCACATTACAACAGAAATATTCTTGTTCTTCTACCCTATCTATTGAAGTATAAATTAACTGCCCCTATTCTTGCTACCAGAGTGCTCATCCTTCATTTGCCTTGGACTTCATTGACAAATAATTGTGCAAGTTTATTATTGAGCATTTCCCACAGTTTGCAGACGTAGGGACTGTATTTTTGTTTCCAGGGACTAAATTGTTTGTGAAGAGCAGTGTGGTCTCTTTGAAACACCACCCACACACCCTCACACACCACCCTTTCCTCCTGTTTTCTCTCCTGAAGTCAGAAAGTAACCTAATGGGTGACATTTCCCAGTGCTACTTTCTCCAACCTCACTTGCTGATCTATGGGACTCCTAATCAAAGGCCCTTTGGAGATCTAAATGAATTATATGTGTTGCACTTTGATTGTCTGCCCTATCACCTACTAAAAAAATCAATAAGGTTGAGTAAGCCAGATCTTTATTTTTGGTATTCATTACTGTATTTGTTTCTAAATGTTCTTCTATCCTCTTCATTAGGAATGATTCCACCCTTGTGTGCATCAGTCTTTTTCTTTTTCCTTTTTTGCCTATTTCTTCCCCCATCTTTTTATTTTATTATTTTCTGTTGTTCTTTTAATTCTTACCTGTGATATTTTCACAGAACTGAAGCTTTCAAGCATTTCAGTTAAGGAGGGCCAAATATTGACATGTCAATATTTGTCACAGATGTTCGTTTATTAACATTTGAGAAAATAATGACAGTTTTTTGGTGAAAATTCATTTGACCTGTTTGTACAATTTTATATGAATCTGAGTGTCTTGATAACAAATACAAAAATCTTGTTTTTATAAATCTAAGTAATAAGGACATGGGCAGTATTTATCTTTCACCTCTTTTTTACATAATTAAATTTGTAATGATCAGTCACTCATATGCATACACAATGATTCATTGCTTCATATAGAGTTGCAACTGTAGATGTTGATCTTGAGTCACTGGTAGTTCTCTGCTGAGCCAAAGGTTAAACAATTCAAGCCCCACTCTGGAGATTTGACTATTTATACTAGGCTCACACTCTGTTGTATTATTAAGGAAATGCCACACCTTTGTATGTGTCACCTTTCAGCTGTAATATAATATAAAGACTGTCTGGTGAACTTTAAAGTTCTCACTCTACTTGGAGAAGAACAACAGAGCTCAGTTGATGTCCTGGCCAATATTTACATTGGAATTGACATTTGAAAAACATTATCTGGTTACCTATTTCCTTGCTATTTAAGGAACCTTGCTGTGTGAAATTGTCAGCCACTTTTCCTACATTGCAATAGGGACTTTAATTCAAAATATTTGGTGCTTTGAGACATTTTGAAGTCATAAGACATTGTATATTTAAGATGTATTACTTTTTTAATGTGTGGTAAACTATGTGTATACCTGTCTGGACACGCCCCTCTGCTGACTGCTCCTGTGGCTCCTCCCACAGACCCCTGTATAAAGGAGATTGGAGGCACTGCTCCTCCCTCAGTCTCCAAGATGTCGTGGTCACGTTTGCAGCTAATAAAAGCCTGTCTTTTGCCTCCCGTCTCCGAGAGTTATTGATAGCGCATCATTATGTGCTCTTACTTTCAATCTCTCTTTAAAATGCTGGGTGTGGAAATACATTATTTATTTGTAATTATTTAAAGTTCTGATTTCCAGCTCCTCATTTCAATTAATCCAAGAAACTATAGTACTCCATTGGGAATTTTTGTGCATCGTGATAAAGCTTTCCTTGTACTTGGTCCAAGAAATGCTGGTGGGAGGCCTCGGATGTGATTAGTCAGCAGACATCTCTTGAAGCGGTTTCCAAGCTTAGGAGATAATATAGCCAGTTTACCTTACCATGATTATGGTAAATTAGCATAAAATAGGTAAGAAGTTATCATCATATCTTTGGGGTAACTAACTGATTAAGAGGGAATACTGACATTCTTTAGTACTTACTTAAGCTCATCACCCCTACTGGAGCATAGGTCGCCACAGCAGCTCACCAGATTATGCCTTATTAGCTACAGAAAATAAAATTTGGAAGCAAACCTCATACCTAATTTAAATCTAGTGGCTTCAGAAGTAATTGAAATATTCATTGACAGATGGTTGGGAAAGCCAGTTTCTGATCTCTGGAGTAGGTGCTGTGCTATAGTTTGTCTAATTAACAGCTTTAGCTGGGGAGCCTGCAGATGGATTGTCTGATGAATTTTACACAGCGTTTGAAGTCTGCCCAACAGGCTTTCATTACTGTGACACACTAGCAAAAATGTGTTTAATTATCAGGATTTGCGGTAGCTATATGATCAAGTTTCAAAAATCACAAACTGTTACCTATGCTCTTACAAGAGGCTTGCATGGTTTTATTTGTCTGTTGAGTACTACATTTATAAATAAGGTCTTTAGCTTCCATGAATATTGCATGGACTTAGGTCAAGACAATAAACAGTGCCACCATTAGAACATTTGAAACTTGTCTGCCGAACACCAAGTGCAGTAAAGTAATTCATATCAAAACCTGTCGTTGTATGTTGTGTTTCTAAAATGCAGAAGTGCTGCTTTTATGCACAACTCTTCTCCTACCCTGCATACTATAGTCCATAAGACTTAGGGGCAGAATTATAACATTCAGGCCATAGAGTCTGCTCCACCTTGGCTGATTTATTATCCCTCTCAACCCATTCTCTTGTTTCTCACTGTAACCTTTGACACCCTTTCTAATCAAGGATCTATTAAACTCTGCTTTTAATATACTCAATGACTTGGCCTCCACAGCCATCTCTGCCAATATCTTCCAGAGATTCACCATCTAGCTAAATAATTCCTCCTCATCCCTGTTCTGAAAAGAAGTCCTTGTACTCTGGTCCTAGACTCTTCCAATACTGGAAACATCCTCTCTACATCTATTCTATCTAGGCCTTATGAACATTTAATAGGTTTCAGTGAAATTTCCCCTCTTTCTTCTAAACTCAGGTGAGTACCTTACCATTGATTAGATGTTATTTGCCTACAAGCTAGTTGCAGCTTAGCTCAAGATTTTGTAAAATGAAGGGTCATCAACACATAAGTAATTCCTTGTTTATTTTTGTATTGTCATAATACATAAGGAGTTGCTTGGATGGCCAATAATGATGGTCCATAATTCCCTTGTGCTGTCCTATGTGTTGAATATGCTTCCATGGTACATTTAGATAGGGAATTTGATTTGGCAACAGTCAGAATAATATGTGGAATAATATGAAGGAAGTTTACAGGTGGTGGTGTTGTGTACACCTGCTATTGTCCTCCTAATTCTGCTATTTTTGGGAGGTATCTTCGTCTTAGATAGCATCAAGTTGCCTGTGTTGCTGGATCAGCACTTCTCTAGACATGCATATTAAATCTGTGTCTTGTAGATGATCAAAACAAAAGCTTCAGAGTTTCAGGAGAGGAGAAATATCTGGGTTTTAAGGTTCACAAAGGGACTTGGTGATCAATAGCAAAGAAGCACAACTATGCATGTTAAGGATCTGCAAATCCTTCTGTGCTTTGAAGGATATGGACACCATTGCCTCTCAGAACTTCTTGTCCTCTATTAAGGCAATTTTAGATGACGTCAAGTGGAAAAGTTTGGACCACTATATGAGCTGACTAGATCCAGCTGTTCCTTCAAAATGAATAAAGTTTTCAGAAACTTTGGGTTTTACTTGGTTCTGTGGGACTAGATTGCTGATGATCTGGTGAAGGTGTATCGTACTATGAGCTGGCAGTAGATCAGATTCCACGAGGAAGGGCATCATTGACAATAGACAATAAACAGTAGATGCAGGAGTAGGCCATTCGGCCCTTCTAGCCAGCACCGCCATTCACTGTGATCATGGCTGATCATACACAATCAGTACCCCGTTCCTGCCCTCTCCCCATATCCCTTGACCCCGCTATCTATAAGAGCTCTATCTAACTCTCTCTTGAATGCATCCAGAGACTTGGCCTCCAATGCCTTCTGGGGCAGAGCATTCCACATATCCACCACTCTCTGCGTGAAAAAGTTTTTCCGCATCTCTGTTCTAAATGGCCTACCCCTTATTCTTAAACTGTGGCCTTTAGTTCTGGACTCACCCATCAGCAGGAACATGCTTCCTGCCTCCAGTGTGTCCAATCCCTTAATAATCATATGTTTCAATCAGATCCCCTCTCATCCTTCTAAATTCCAGTGTATACAAGCCCAGTCGCTCCAATCTTTCAACATATGACAGTCCCGCCATTCCGGGAATTAACCTTGTGAACCTACGCTGCACTCCCTCAATAGCAAGAATGTCCATCCTCAAATTTGGAGATCAAAACTGCACACAATACTCCAGGTGGGGTCTCACCAGGGCCCTGTACAGCTGCAGAAGGACCTCTTTACTCCTATACTCAATTCCTCTTGTTATAAAGGCCAGCATGCCATTAGCTTTCTTCACTGCCTGCTGTACCTGCATGCTTGCTTTCATTGACTGATGTACAAGAACACCTAGATCTTGTTGTACTTCCCCTTTTCCTAACTTGACTCCATTTAGACAGTAATCTGCCTTCCTATTCTTGCCACCAAAGTGAATAACCTCACATTTATCCACATTAAACTGCATCTGCCATACATTTGCCCACTCACCCAACCTGTCCAAGTCACTCTGCATTCTCATAACATCCTCCTGACATTTCACACTGCCACCCAGCTTTGTGTCATCAGCAAATTTGCTAATGTTACTTTTAATCCCTTCATCTAAATCATTAATGTATATTGTAAACAGCTGCGGTCCCAGCACCGAACCTTGCAGTACCCCACTGGACAGAGCCTGCCATTCCAAAAGGGACCCGTTAATCGCTACTCTTTGTTTCCTGTCAGCCAGTCAATTTTCAATCCATGTCAGTACTCTGCCCCCAATACCATGTGCCCTAATTTTGCCCACTAATCTCCTATGTGGGACTTTATCAAAAGCTTTCTGGAAGTCCAGGTACACTACATCCACTGGCTCTCCCTTGTCCATTTTCATAGTTACATCCTCAAAAAACTCCAGAAGATTAGTCAAGCATGATTTTCCCTTCATAAATCCATGCTGACTCGGACTGATACAAGTTTCTATCCAAGGATGAGTCAAGTCTGCATGAGTCAAATCTGTTCTGGATCTGGTGATCTTCCCAAATCTGCACCACTCCCAGTAGAAAGATCTTTGACAGCCTTATTAATATATGCATGGACAGAATAGCTATATGAGGGACATGGACAAGCAAAGATCTTTGAAAGAATATTGATATGCTTTCCATAATGTGACTTAGTGAGGGAATCTTCAGTTGGATGTAATTGCTTTGCACAGGCATCAGTGTTTGGAGAGGAGTTGGAGATGTTTTTGAATGAAGCTGATATTATACTTGAAGGATGGGATGTTTGATTATTTGCCTCTCAGTCATTGTGGTCTCTTTGGAGTTAATTTTGATTACTGTCTAGATTATAGAGAATTTCATTTTCCTGGCAAAGAATTTTATTTTAAGATCTGTTTTATTTCATCTCTCATATAAGGTTCTGTTTCTGTTGCTGTTGCTGACTGAGTATATTGGTCATGACATTCTTTATAGCTTATCTGTGGAGCGACTTAATGAACCAATCAGTACTTTGTTCTCCATCATGTTCACATGATCTCAGTACAGTTCAATTTAAGACAATTTGCTGGAACAGGAATAATATGAAAAAAATTGATTCTTTTTTTAAACTTACTGCGAGAAATAATAGGCAATAATGTTGACTCAGTATTGTGCTCTGTCATTTTCATTTGCCTCATTACAAGCTGTGATGCAGTCTGCAAGTTTTCTTCCTTGCCTGTCAGTGTTCATAACGCAGAACACTGCGCTCTCTTTAAACTTTCTGAGGTCTTGATTCCCATGCTTCCTTTAAATTCACCAGGGCCCTGCTTCTCACACTGCCTTTAAATTCACTGAGGTCCTGTTTCCCATGAACTCCTTATTCCAGTACTCCTTTTAAACTTACAGCACCCAGGTTTGCACATTCCCTTTAAATAGAAACATGGAGAAACATAAAAAACCTGCAGCACAATACAGGCCCTTCGGCCCACAATGCTATGCCAAACATATACTTACTTTAGAAATTACCTAGGGTTACCCATAGCTCTCTATTTTCCTAAGCTCCATGTACCTATCCAAGAGTCTCTTAAAAGACCCTATTGTATCTGCCTCCACCACCATTGCCGGCAGCTCATTCCACGCACTCACCACTCACTGAGTAAAAAACTTACTCCTTACATCTCCTCTGTACCTACTTCCAAGCACCTTAAAACTGTGTCCTCTTGTGTCAGCCATTTCAGCCCTGGGAAAAAGCCTCTGACTATCCACATGATCAATCCACATCATCTTATACATCTCTATCAGGTCACCTCTCATCCTCCGTCGCTCCAAGGAGTAAAGGACAAGTTCACTCAACCCATTCTCATAAGGCATGCTCCCCAATCCAGGTAACATCCTTGTAAATCTCCTCTACACCCTTTATATAGTTTCCACATCCTTCCTGTAGTGAGGTGACCAGAACTGAGCACAGTACTCCAAGTGGGTCTAATAGCTGTAACATTACCTCTCAGCTCTTGAACTCAATTCCACAGTTAATGAAGGCCAATACACTGTACGCCTTCTTAACCACACAGTCAACCTGCGCAACAGCTTTGAGTGTCCTATAGACTCAGACCTTAAAATACCTCTGATCCTCCACACTGCCAAGAGTCTTACCGTTAATACTATATTCTGACATCATATTTGACATACAAAAATGAACCACTTAATTTTTGGTTGAACTCTATCTACCATTTCTCAGCCCAGTTTTGTATCCTATCGATGACCCACTGTAACCTCTGACAGCCCTCCACACTGTCCACAACACCCCCAACCTTTATTAGATATATGGGGTGACCATTTCTCATGTTCCCTTCAAGCTTATCGATTCACTGGAGAATTTATTATATAACTGTGTAGCAGTTCTGGTATTACTGGAACAACATAGAATAATCCAGAGGATCTTCCAGTTCGGCACCATGAAAATTTCAAGGGTACCAGATTAACAGAATTTTATGGTAAGCACAAGAGATTCTGTAGATGCTGGAAATCCAGTGTAACACAAAACATCGAAGGAGCTCGGCAGGTCAGATGGCATCTATGGAAAGGAATAAAGAGATGATGTTTTGGGCCGATTCAATAAAACACAAGACCATAAGACATAGGAGCAGAATTAGGCCATTCAGCCCATCGAGTCTGCTCCACCAGTCCATCATGCTGATCCTGGATTCCACACAACCCCATATACCTGCCTTCTCACCATATCAGGAAACAATCAACTTTCACCTTAAATATATGCAGACTTAGCCTCCACTGCAGTCTGTGGCACAGCATTCCACAGAGTTACTACTCTCTGGCTAAAAAAAAAATCACACCTTACCTCTGTTCGAAAGGGTTGCCCCTCAATTATGAGGCTGTGCTCTTTAGTTCTGGATTCCCAAACCATAGGAAACATCCTCTTCACATCCACCCTATGTAGTCCTTTTAACATTCGGTAGGGTTCAATGAGATCCCCCATTCTTCTGAATTCCAGTGAGTACAGGCCCAAAGCTGTCAAATGCTCCTCATATGTTAACCTCTTCATTCCCAGAATCATCCTCGTGAACCTCCTCTGGACTCTTTCCAATGACAACATATCCTTTCTGAGATATGGGGCCCAAAACTGTTGACAATATTCTGTGCAGCCTGACTTAGTGTCTTATAAGGGCTCAGCATTATCTGCTTGCTTTTACATTCTATTCCCCTTGAAATAAATGCCAACATTGCATTGCCTTCTGTACCATAGACTCAACTATTAAATTAACCTTCAGGAATTCTTGCAAGAGGACTCTTGTCCCTGTGCACCTCTGATGTTTGAACCTTCTCCCCATTTAGATATTAGTCCACACTATTGTTCCTTTTACCAAAATGCATTATCATACATTTCCCAACACTGTATTCCATTTGCCATTTTTGCCCATTCTTCCAATTTGTCTAAGTCCTGCTGGAATCGCATTTCTTCCTCAGCACTACCTATCCCTCCACCTATCTTCGTATCATTTGCAAACTTTACCACCAAGCCATCAATTCCATTATCTAAATCATTGACAAACTGTGTGAAAAGCAGCGGTCCCAATACTGACCCCTGAGGAACACCACTAGTCACTGGCAGCCAACCAGAAAAGGTCCCTTTTACTCTGACTCACTGCCTCCTGCCTGTCAGCCATTCTATTATCCATGCCAGTATTTTTCCTGTAATGGTATAGGATTTTATCTTGTTAGGCAGCCTCATGTGTGGCACCTTATCAGCCACCTTTTGAAAATCCAAGTAAATGACATCCACTGCCTCTCCTTTATCCATCTTGCTTGTTACTTCCTCAAAGAACTTTAACAGATTTGCCAGGCAAGATTTCCCTTGACGGAAACTATGCTGACTTTAACTTATTTTATCATTAGTCTCCAAGTACCTTGAAACCTCATCCTTAATAATAGACGCCAACCATTGAGTTTAGGCTAACTGGCCTATAATTTCCTTTCTTTTGCCTTCCTCTCTTCTTAAAGAGTGGAGTGACATTTACAATCTTCCAGTCCTCCGGCACCATGCCAGAATCAAGTGATTCTTGAAAGATCTTGACCAATGCATCCATGATCTCTTCAGCAGCCTCTCTCAGGACTCTGGGTTGTAGTCCATCTGGTCAAGGTGACTTATCTACTTTAAGACCTTTGAGTTTGCCTAGCACTTTTTCCTTTGTAATATTAATGGCACTCACTCCTGATCCCTGACACTCATGGACCTCTGATATACTGCTAGTGTCTTTCACAGTGAAAACAGCTACAAAGTACCCATCATCTGCCATTTCTTTGTCCCTCATTACTACCTCACCGGTATCAATTTCCAGTGGTCCAATATCAACTTTCACCTCCCTTTTACTCTTTATATAAGTGAAACAAACCTTTGGTATCCTGCTTTATATTATTGGCTAGTCTGCCCACATATTTCATCTTTACCCTTCTTATAGTTTTTTAGTTGCCTTTTGTTGAATTTTATAAGCTTCCCAATCATCCAACTTCCCACTCACTTTTGCAACCTTATATACCCTTTCCTTGGCTTTTATGCAGTCCTTAACTTCCTTTGTCAGCCACGGTTGCCTATCCCTGCCATTTTAGAACTTCTTCCTCTGTGGGACATAACTATCCTGTGCCATGTGAACTATTCCCAGAAACTTCAGTCTTCTCTGCTCTGCCAGTAATTATTGTTGCATGGATGGGTGTGGGGGTGGTGGCCTGAGATGTTGCAGTCCTAATCATACTCGTAGGTGAAGTCCTAAATGGAAATCTTCCCTCTTTTGGGTCTTTTTCCTCTGTTGTGAACTGGAGAATGAATGTGTACATATTCTCCATTTCATAGAAATTGCAAGAGATAAATGACTGTATGTCCCATCTGCTTGATGAAGTGATCCCCCAATCTGCATCAGGTCCCACTGATGTAAAGGAGACCTTAATGTGAGCACTAGACTGGGTTCTGAGTTGCCTTTGGTGTATCTGACCACCCAGCAACCTAATTACAAAAACAGCAGTAAAGGTCTCAAAGCAAAAAGAAGGTATAATAATGTTTTAAGAAATTATATTTAGAAGTGCTAGAGCAGGGTAATAGAAAATTAAGCAGATAAAGGAATTCATCCATACTTTTGGGCATTATGTTTTGAAATATGGTGTTATGAAATGTAATAAATCTTTGTACAGTTGCTGAAGACCAAGTTATCTTGTGCAGCTGTCGAGAGCGTAACGTCTTATTCAGTGTGTGTGGGTGGAATTCCAGCTGCTGTACTCCTTTGTTTATTTTATTGGTGAAATCTTGACTGTCTTCAGATGATAACTTGCCATCAAGATTGAATGGTAAGGACCAAATAGTGAGTGAGAGGGTATAGTTAATAGGAATGATAATAAGTAAGCTCTTTTGTTCAACCTATTTCTATAGTATCCATACTGATGTCTCAGAACCCCTGGTAATCAGCAATTGAAATTATCAGGACATATGTTTGTAAATACAGTCCATTATCCTGTACAATGGTAACTCCATGGTGTTTACACAGACATGATGGGTTCTTGAAACTAACAGGCAACAATGCTGGAAGAATTCAGTTAACTAGGGAACATCTGTAGAAAGAGAGAAACAAACAACCAATGTTTTGTGATTAGTGACCCTTTCTCTGAACTGGAGGAAGAGTGTGGGATTTACATTTTCAATGCAAGGCTAGGGGTTGGGTGGGAGTGTATCACAAAGTTAGGGGTCAGAGGTATAAGACAAAATATCATAGGTAGATAAGCTAAAATAGATGATCATCTGATAAGGTGCACGAGTACCGACTATTAACAAGACATTTAAATGTTATGGGGCAAGAAAGAGAGCATGATCATGAGAAAGGATGAGAGATCTGTTTTCCTGAGTTTGAAGAATTCAAGGTTTGTTCCAGAGATTGTAAGTGCAAAGATAAAAAATAGGATGTTGTGTTTCTAGTTTATGTTAGGTCTCACTATGGCAGTGAAAGAGACCACAGACAGACGGGTAGGTGGGGAGTGGCATTGAGAATTAATGTGGCCTGTAATAGGAAGCTCTACTTGACCCCTATGGACTGAACATGTGCTCTGTAAAGTATTGCCCAGGGTAGCTTAGTGGTTAGCATAACTCTAATACAGCACCTGTGACCCAGATTCAATCAGCTGCTGTCTGAGGAGTTTGTATGTTCTCCCTGTGAGCACATTGGCTTTCTCCGAGTGCTCATCCCAAATTCCAAAGATGTATAGGTTAGTAGTTAATTTCATCACATGGGTGTAATTGGGTGGCATTGGCTTTCTGGGCCAGAAGGACCTGTTACCATTCTGTAACTGTAAATGAAATAAAATCTGTGTTTAGTTGGGAGACTAAAGCCCTCCGAACCATTGAGCACATCTACATGAAATGCTGTTGCAGGGAAAGGGCATCCATCATCAGGGACCCCACCAGCCAGGACATGCTCTCTTCTTGCTGCTGCCATCAGGGAGAAAGTACAGGAGACTCGGAACTCACAGCACCAGGTTCATGAACAGTTATTACCCTTCAGCCATCAGGCTCTTAAACCAAAGTCAACTTCACTTGCTCCATCATTGAAATGTTCCCATAACTCACTTTCAAGGATACTTCATTTCGTGTCCATGATATTTATTGCTTATTTATTATTATTATTTCTTCTTTTTGTACTTACACGGTTTGATGTCTTCTGCACTCCAGTTGAATGCCTTAGTTGGGCAGTCTTTCATTATGTTATGGTTATCTTTCTATGGATTTATTGAATATGCTTGCAAGTAAACAAATCTCAGGGTTTTATAGGTGTCATATATGTACTTTGACAATAAAATTTACTTTGAACTTTTATAGAGGTTACATTGTGAATACTGAATTGCTTGGTTTACCTGGAATGATTGTTTGGGCCTTAGATGGTGGGAAGGGAAGAGGTGAAAGGACAAGTGTTGTATTTCACAAAAATCTTGAGGAACTCAGCAGATCACTTGTCCATTTCTCTTGCAGATGCTGATTGACCTGCTGAATACCTCAAGTTGCTCCATATTGCAGAATCTGTAGTCTCTTGTGTCTCCACATGTTGAATCTCCTCTGGCTACATGGGAAGCTGCTGTATCAGGGAGTGGTGGGTGAGAGTGGAAGAGCAGCCAGGAAGTCATGAAATGAGTAGTTCCAATGAAATACAGAAAGGAGAGGAGAAGGATTATGTTGGAACTGATGGGAATAGTGAAGGCTAATGTGTTGAATGTGAAAGTTGGTGGCAAGCTGTAGAGGGAGTGCTCTTCAAAGCCTTGTCCATTATGGCTGGGGGGGATGGATATTTCAAGAAGGAGGAGGACACTTTAGAGGCACCAAAAGATCTTATCATTAGAACAAATGCAATATAAGCAAAGTTACGGAAAAAGGAATGGAGTCCTTACAGGCGGCAGGGTGAGAGATGTATCATGACCTTCATGATAGTCATGAGAGTCTGTGGGTTTAAAAAATTATATAAGTAGCTAATATATTTGCTGAGGTAGAGACAAAGAGATCCAGAAAGCTGAAGGAAGAGTCAGGTATGGACGATGCAAATGTGAGACACAGATTGAAATTGGCAGAAAAGTGACACAATTTTCAAGTTCTGTAAGGATACAGATGCAGCACTAAAGCAGTTGTCAATTTATCAGAGAACAGTTTGGGGTTTGGTTCCGAATAAGCCTGGGCCAATGACTCGTCCATGTGTCCAATGAAAAGACAGGTATAGCTAGGTCCCATGAAAGTTCCCATTATCTGTAGTAAGTGAATATAATCACATTAGAAGTTGATGAGTGGAAAGAGAAATTACACATTTCAAATTAAATGTATTTGAGGAAGGGAGTTTGGTGTGCTTCTGTTTGAGAAAGAAATGGAGGGCCCTGAAACCTTCCCATTGTAGGATGGAGAAGTAAAAGGTATTGAAAATGCATGATGAACTTGAGCTACTTGGAATCAAGAAGTTGGAAACTGAAATTTTGTTGGCAACAAAAGTGACATGGATGTAACTGGAACAAGACAGAACCAGGGAGACAGAATGGAGTCATGGTAGGAAGAATTAGTTTGATAGAGCAAGAGCAGGCTGAAAGAATGCCTCTTTCAGGATTGTACTGTTTCTGGGTTTTGGATATAAATTGGAAGTGGTCAGTGGATGGGTTCTTGTATTACTTACTGTAACCCTCATAACTCCTGATTAAAAATTACTTGACAATCCCTTATACCATCCATCACAGACTCAAAATCAGAGGTTGAATATTCAGATAGAAAAGAAATGAAGTTGCTTCACCCAGATGATGGAGAATCTTTGGCAATTCTTTACCCTCCTGCTTCAAATTATCCACAGTTTTCCTGTGCCAAAAAAGACCAAGGTATCATGCTGGAACAACTGGCATCCTGTTGCACTCACCTCAACAATAAGCTAATGCTTTGAGAGGCTGGTCAAAGACTGCATCTGCAGAATGCTACCACCCAAACTGGTCTCCCTACAATTTGCCTACTGACACAACCGATTGACAGACGACATAATAGCCACTGCTCTACATTCCATCCTTACACATCTGGAGAAGAAGGATGCTTATGTGAGAATGCTGTTCTTGGACTACAGTTCAGCATTCAACACCAGAATTCCCTTCAGGCTTGACAGGAAGCTTAGAGACCTTGGCCTTCACCCTGCCTTGTGTAGCTGGATCCTGGACTTCCTGTCAGATCGCCAGAAGGTGGTAAGATTGGACTCCCTCATCTCCACCCCTTTGACACTCAACACAGGAGCCCCTCAGGGCTGTGGACTAAGTCCTCTCTCTACTCCTTGTATACCCACAACTGTGTCGCCACCCACAGCTCCAATCTGCTAATTAAATTTGCCGACAACACTACATTGATTGGCGTAATCTCAAACAATAGTGAGGTGGCCTACAGGGACGAAGTCATCTTTCTGACACAGCGTTGTCAAGAAAACAACCTCTTCCTCAATGTCCCATAAACAAAGGAGCTGGTTGTGGATTACAGGAGGAGTGGAGACGGGCTAACTCCTATCGACATCAATGAATCTGGGGTTGAGAGGGTGAACAGCTTTAAGTTCCTCGGCATCCACATCACCGAGGAGCTCACGTGATCTGTACATACCACCTCCGACAATTGAAGAACTTTCTGCTGGGTACAATTGAGAGCATCCTGACTGGCTGCATCACTGCCTGGTATGGGAACTGTACCTCTCTTAATCGCAGGATTCTGTAGAGAGTGGTGCAGACAGCCCAGCACATCTGTAGTTATGAACCTCCCATGATTCAGGGCATTTACAAAGACAGGTGTGAAAAAAGGGTCAGAAAGATCATTGGGAACCCGAGTCACCTTAACCACAAACTATTCTAGATGCTACCATCCAGGAACCAGTACCGCAGCATAAAAGCTAGGACCAACAGGTTCTTCCACCAGGCCATCAGACTGATTAGCTCATGCTGATTTGAGTGTATTTCTATGTTACATTGACTGTTCTATTTATTATAAATAAGTATGATTGCACATTGTACATTTAGATGGAGTTGGAATGTAAAGATTTTTACTCCTCATGTATGTGAAGGATGTAAGAAATAAAGTCAATTCAAATTCAAGAAGGCCATGAAGCTGCTGAATGTATTCAAGATGAAAACAATAAATTTTTGGATGTTAGGTATCAATGGAATGAGTTTAGTGCCACATCTTAGCACTTGGATGAAAGATGAAACTGGTTGCACATTGTGTGGACTGAGCTAAATTGAAGACACCAGGATGGAGAAGAGCAAGAGTCAGTGTCAGTGCTCTGCTTTCTGCTGAGTAGCTGATGAAAATTCATTGAAATCCTCAGTGACTGATTTGTGAAGGAAGTGTGAAAATATTGACTTATGTGTTGAAAGTGGCACCTGGATGCATTTTAGAAATTCTCTAACAATCCAATGAAACCCTAAATTGTAGATACAGGCAGCTGTGTAACCGAGGAAAACAGGATTTTTTTCCAGGTATTTATTTTAGTATGATCTGATTGAAGGTGAAGTATAATAAGTGACAGTAGTGCCTGACCTGATTTAAAAATTTAACTCTTAATCTCCAGAACTATGCTTTGATTAATCATGAGGAAATGAAAAAAGAATTTTCATTATAAAGAGTCATTAAAATGAATTGTTTTCAAAGAAACATGTTTATTGCTTTCATAAGAATGGAAGGATGAAAAAGACTGGCTGATTGATTGGAGGTGGTGGATTTTGGGATAAAACCAGCAAGAAAATGCCCAGTTTGACTTGGAATCCTACCAGGCATAATTATACTTTCTAAAGTTTAAAATTGTTTTGTTTCTTTTACCCCTCCGAGGACAGAAAACTTCTGTGGCTTCAGTTCAAAAACTGAATTAAACATGAATTTCCAAAATGGGGAATGTGGGTAGAATTAGTCGTCAAAAAGACCTTATTAAAAAAAGGTTGCAGCCAATCAGAATCTTACATTAGCATTTTTTCAGATCTTGATGCATATGGAACAAAGGCATCCGGTGACATTTTGAAAGTGGAGAGCAGCTGGTGCAGTGCTTTGCTTCCTGTAATCTGCAGGTGCTGTGTTTTTGTCACCTCATCCTGCTTGTTCCCAACTGCATATGTTGAGCAGTAACACCCAGCAGTCTTCATCCAGGAGCGGGGGAGGATGCCATGTTACTTACAGACACCTCATTCTGGAGATCCAAATGCCCGCATTGAGCTGCCAGCAGGAAATAAATTATATACAGAGCTTGTCTTTTGAACAGGTTTGTTAATTAATGTTAGAGGTCAGTGCTCCTGTCTGTTTGTTGCATATCTTTTGGAATTCACTGTGTTCAGGAAATTCTGATCACAGAAACTGGAATGAACTGACTTTAAAATGTAGAAGTATAGATTATTTACTTCAAGAAATATCTTCACAGGTATTTTGATTTATTTTTATTTTGGATATTGATACTTGAGAATACTTTTATTAAGTTTTCTATCAGAAACTTTGCTAGCTCCATAAGTACTTTTAGAATAGAGTATACTTTCTGAACACGTCCCTTTGGTGCTCCTCTCTGCTTTTCTTTCTTCCATGACCTCTGTCCTCTTCTGTCAGACTCCCCCTTCTCCAACCCTGTATCTTTTTCACCAATCAACTTCTCAGTTCTTTACTTTACCCCTCCCCTTCAGGTTTCACCTATCACCTGGTGGTTCTCTCTCCCCTCCCCCCACCTTTTAAATCAACTCAGCTTTTTTTCTCCAGTCCTGCCAAAGGGTCTCTACATGAAATGTCACCTGTACTCTTTTCCTTAAATGTTGCCAGGCCTGCTGAATTCCTCCAGAATTTTGTATGTGTTGCTTGGATTTCCAGCATCTGCAGATCTTCACTTGTTTTTGATGCAATTATTCTTTCTAATCATGGTGGAATCTGAGGGAAAATAGGCTGATAGAGGCTGTTGGCTCTATCAGATTCTACTGGTAAAGCTCAAAAGTTTGAAACGCCTGCTGATATGAAACACAATGTAAAATAATCAGCTTGAGGATCTAATGCAGTGCTTCCAAGAATGCTGAGAATATCAGAGTAACAAAAATTGCTGGGAAAACTCAGAAGGTCTGGTAGCATCTGTGGAAAGAGAAGCATACCTAACACTTCAGGTTGAAGATCCTTCATCAGAACTGTTTTAAGTGGGACAGAAGGTGAGACAGGGTGGTGGATAGGGAATACTTCTAACAGGGTGAGGCAAAGGTTGCCCAGTTACAGAGTGGCTTGCTTAATAAATTAATGAGGGCGTTAAGAGACAAAGAAAACAGAAGGAAATATGTGAAGCTTTGAAATGTAGGTGATATTTGAAAGGAGAATGCTGGGAATATCTAACTCTTATTGATATCAGGCAGTATCTGCAGAGAGAGGAAACTGAATTAATATGGATAACCTTGCAATAACAAAAGCTGGTTCTGATGTAAGCAGGAAGATCAAATTATCTAAATTGTTGAATTTGATATGAAGTGCCAAATTGGAATATGAGGTGCTCATATTTACATAGGGTTTACATGTTTACATAGGGCATCACTGGAACAATGAAGTGACAACCTAACAACACTGTGGAAGTTATTCCAGTTTATTATGGTGGTGGCTCAAGAAGATAACTCAACACCATCCTCTTAAAGGGAATTAAGAATGACAACACTGCCCTTGCCAGTGACACTTGCACTTAATATATTAATACAAAAGCATGTAATACACTTAGATTCCATCACTCAACTAAGTTACCATGTCACTACTCTTACCTTAGGAGAACCGTCACTTAAGATCAAATGAAAACTAAAAAGTTCAATTTCTTGGAAATGTGAAATAAGAATAGAAAATTCTGGAAACACTGGAAAGAGAAATAGCTAAAATCTAAGGTCTATGTTCTTTCATGGGCTGGGGAAGGAAGGTTGCGAGGATGTGGGTAGAACAAAGGGAATATCTCTTGTAGGATGAAACCAGATGATGTAATGTGGCCATTATGAAGCAGGTAAAATCTATGTTGATGATGACAGGTGGGAGACTAAAACATCGATTTCTCTAACTTACAGTAACCACTTCCTTCTGTTCCACTAACCCCCATTCCTGCATTCCTTTTGTTTCCCCTTATCCTGTGGCCTCTTCACATTTTACCTGCTCTCACCTGGATTCACCTATTGCCTGCCAGCGTGTACCCTCCTCCTCCTCCGTCACCCTTTTATTCTGGTTCCTGCCTTTTTGTTAGCAGTCCTGGTGAAGGGTTTCAGCCCAAAGCAAAGACCTATCACTTCCCTCATAGATGTTTCCTAAACTGCTGGGCTCCTCTCACATCCTTCATGTTGCTCTAAATAAAAACTAACAGAAAAATTGAGCCAAGCTGTAGATAGATAGAAATGGCACTTCAGATATTGACAAAAATAAAGAGTCAGCTAAAGCTGGAGAATTTGATATTCTGGAAGGCTGCAACTTATCCAGCCAGAATTTGAGGATATGTTCCTGCAGCTTGCATTAGGCCCCATTGTAATAGAGCAGACAGCTCTGACAGAATGTTCAGAGTTGGATGATTGTGTTGAAGTGGCAGACAACCTATAGCTAGCTCAGTGTAAGTCCAAAGTACACAACTTCAGCAAAACTGTACCCAATCTGCATTGATTTCTTCAATGTGGCTTTCTCTATTTTAGGAATCTTGTGGGTTTAATACCTATTAGCGCATTAATTAATTTGGTTTTATGTACAAGCAAATATAGGCTTATTCTGTTCAATTTCTCAGCATTAATTAAAATATGCCTGTAATAATGTTACTGTATTGCCCATTATCACTCATTATGCATGGTGTGAGGGAATTGTGTAAAGTCAATTTGATTGGAAGATATGTAAAAATGTGAAGACTTTGCTTAGAGAGACAGATTCTGGGTGTAATCAGAAAGCTCTTGGAGATTTCTGATATTGACAGATGAATTCTGTAACGATTCTGTTCTAGTTGGGGCACCTCTTGGAAAAAATGCCACTCACTGGAATTCCTGACTGTCCCAAAGCATACAGAGGGTGTGTATGAAAGACATACCAGTTGGATGTGATCTCACTGGATTATTAAATGTTGAGATCCTTAGTATATATTATTATCATTTAGAGTATATCATTAACATTTTACAAGTGTCAGAACTATCTATTGAAAGCGTTTGCAGACATTAACCTTGTTTGAATACTTTCTATGTCAATTGTATTATTAATTTAGATTAATTGAGTAATCTGTAGGAAATGCAATAAAAGAAATAACAAAATATGTAGTAAATAATATAAAGATAAAACCACACATATTTAATTATCATTGTAAGCAGGTTGTACTTCACAAATTCAGTAATCCAGATCTGACGATTATAGCCCCCCAGCCCATCTGTTTCTATTGCTGGATTACATCCAACCACACTGCCCCCTCAGTTTCTATTGTTGGGTTGCATCGGGACCCCCACTGCCCCCTCTGTTTCTACTACTGGATTATATCCGGTCCCCTGACCCACTGTTTCTATTGCTGGGTTATATGAAGCCCCCCTGTTTGCTCTGTTTCTATTGCTGGATGACATCCAGCCCCACTGCCCGTTCTATTTCTATTGCTGGGTTACATCTGGCCCCCGATCCTCTGTTTCTATTGCTGGGTTATATCCAGCTTTCCTCCCATCGCCCCCCTGCCCGCTCTGTTTCTATTGCTGGGTTGCGCCCAGCCCCAACACCCCCACCCGCTAAGTTTTTATTGCTCGATTACATTGGCCCCCGACCCCCTGTCTTTATTGTTGGGTTACATTGGCACATTGGCCCCCCTGCCTGCTCTGTTTCTATTGCTGGATTACATCCAGCCCCACTGCCCATTCTCTTTCTATTGCTGGGTTACATCAGGCACCCCTGAGCACTCCAATCTTTATTGCTGGGTTATATCGTGCCCTCCTGCCCCTCTGTTTTGTATTGCTGGGTTACATTGGCCCCTGACCCGTCTGTTTCTATTGCTGGTGTAACACCCTGGGAAAGTAATGGTCTTTCTGTAGAAGCAGTTTTTAAAATAGAGTTGGAGGTTATGGGTGCTTTGGAATGTGAGCCGTTCAACGCGTTTTTGCATTGTGTGTCTGACGCTGGGATGAGCTGGGTCCTTTTGTTCAGCGAGAGATGAGGAAAGTCGACGCTGGGGAGAACTGGTTGTAGGATATGATCTGGTGGGAGACCCGTTTGTTCGAGATGAGTTGCGAGTGACGTTCGGAAGGTGGTGTATGCTTCCATGCAGACCGAGGGCCCAGCACGTGAGTGACAGACAAGTTCAAGATGAGCTCCAACTTGTGCACATTTGGCTGTTTAATTATAATAGGCCCTTTTTGGTTTTTTTTCTTTTTTTTCTTAACTAACCCTTTAGTTAAGTAAATTCATAAATATACAGTAATTCCTTTAATCACATGCAGTGTGCTGTCTGTTATTTCTTGGCACAGGGTTGTAACAGGGTAGCAAATTACACAGCACCCACACAAACTGGGGTTTGGGGTGGGAGAGCCACTTCAATCTCGTGTGTTTGGTGGGACCAGAGAGTGTATTCCTTAGACTTACGTAACCAAGGAAACCAGGTGCTTTCACTGGGTTACATCCGATCCCCTGACCCTCTGTTTCTATTGCTGGGTTACATCGCCCCACTCTCTCTGTTTCTATTGCTTGGTTTTAATCAGCCCTGTGACCCTCTGTTTCTATTGCTGGGTTACATCCAGCACCCTCCCCCCCACCGACCTTCTGTTTCTATTGCTGGGTTACATCCGGCAGCCCCTCCCCCCCACCGACCTTCTGTTTCTATTACTGGGTTACATCCAGCACCCTCCCCCCCACCGACCCTCTGTTTCTATTGCTGGGTTACATCCGGCAGCCCCTCCCCGACCCTCTGTTTCTATTGCTGGGTTACATCCGGCAGCCCCTCCCCGACCCTCTGTTTCTATTGCTGGGTTACATCCGGCAGCCCCTCCCCCCCACCGACCCTCTGTTTCTATTGCTGGGTTACATCGCCCCGCTCTCTCTGTTTCTATTGCTTGGTTTTAATCAGCCCTGTGACCCTCTGTTCCTAATGCTGGGTTACATCCGGCAGCCCCTCCCCGACCCTCTGTTTCTATTGCTGGGTTACATCCGGCAGCCCCTCCCCCCCACCGACCCTCTGTTTCTATTGCTGGGTTACATCCAGCACCCTCCCCCCCACCGACCCTCTGTTTCTATTGCTGGGTTACATCCGGCAGCCTCTCCCCGATCCTCTGTTTCTATTGCTGGGTTACATCCGGCAGCCCCTCCCCGATCCTCTGTTTCTATTGCTGGGTTACATCCGGCAGCCCCTCCCCGATCCTCTGTTTCTATTGCTGGGTTACATCCAGCACCCTCCCCCCCACCGACCCTCTGTTTCTATTGCTGGGTTACATCCGGCAGCCCCTCCCCGATCCTCTGTTTCTATTGCTGGGTTACATCCGGCAGCCCCTCCCCCCCACCGACCCTCTGTTTCTATTGCTGGGTTACATCCGGCAGCCTCTCCCCGACCCTCTGTTCCTAATGCTGGGTTACATCCGGCAGCCCCTCCCCGATCCTCTGTTTCTATTGCTGGGTTACATCCGGCAGCCTCTCCCCGACCCTCTGTTCCTAATGCTGGGTTACATCCGGCAGCCCCTCCCCGACCCTCTGTTCCTAATGCTGGGTTACATCCGGCAGCCCCTCCCCGACCCTCTGTTTCTATTGCTGGGTTACATCCGGCAGCCTCTCCCCGACCCTCTGTTCCTAATGCTGGGTTACATCCGGCAGCCCCTCCCCGACCCTCTGTTCCTATTGCTGGGTTACATCCGGCAGCCCCTCCCCGACCCTCTGTTTCTATTGCTGGGTTACATCCGGCAGCCCCTCCCCGACCCTCTGTTCCTAATGCTGGGTTACATCCGGCAGCCCCTCCCCGACCCTCTGTTTCTATTGCTGGGTTACATCCAGACCTTTCCCCCCCCGACCCTCTGTTCCTAATGCTGGGTTACATCCAGCACCTCCCCCCGCCCCAGCCCACTCAGTTTCTATTGCTCGATTACATTCATCCCCTGACCCTTTGTTTCTATTGCTGGGTTACATCGCCCCGCTCTCTCTGTTTCTATTGCTTGGTTTTAATCAGCCGTGTGACCCTCTGTTTCTATTGCTGGGTTACATCCGGCAGCCCCTCCCCGACCCTCTGTTTCTATTGCTGGGTTACATCCGGCAGCCCCTCCCCCCCACCGACCCTCTGTTTCTATTGCTGGGTTACATCCGGCAGCCCCTCCCCGACCCTCTGTTTCTATTGCTGGGTTACATCAGGCTCCCTTCCTCCTCCCTTTCTATTGCTGGATTATTGCCTGCCTTCAGTACTAAAGCTTTGTTTGCTCCTACATCCCAATCCCTCTGTTTCACTGCAAGCACTAATATTTTGGATATTGTGTCTCTGCTTTACATGAGTCTTTTCAAAACCAATACTGTGCTATTTATTTCTTACTCCTCAAAAGGTTCTAGAAAACCTGTTGGACACTGGTATTATTCCACTGATCCTTGAGCTAGTATGCAATTTTCTCAAATTTACTCTCTACTGAGTAAGCTGACTTTATAATCAGTGACTTCTACTTTAGTTTTGTATATTCTAATGGCTGATGAGGCTATTGTGTGACCTACAGGCTCTTCCGTAGAGGTGTGGATATGTGGCTACTCTGTACAGGAGTGCACTCTTTCCTCTGGTTACAAAGGACTTCTGTGAGTTTCAAAGTATGGCCTTGACGTTCTCAATACCACCCCAAAAGATCCTTCTCCACTTTGAGCAGGCAAGGTTTAGAGGTTCAATCAATGGGTAGGATGTAGAACTTCTGAAGGAGGCTTTAGACACATCCTTACATGGTTTTCTCTGCCTGTTTGATAATCTCCTTCTATAACAGAGCTTGAGATAGCATTTCTGTTCTAGGGATCTGGTATCATGAATCCAACAATGATGAGTTCTTGGAAGACATGGACCACTTCCCAAATCTGAAGATGCATGTCCCAGAAAAGGTAGATATAGATGATGAAATTCACTCCAACTTCAATATGAGACTTTGTTTGATTAAAGAAATTGGAGCTTGAAGATCAATACCTTCAAACTGGCACATAGCTCTTGGTCGCCTGGACAGCGGCAAACTCTGTCTTCAAATATGCTTTTGAGATTGGACTACCTACAGAAGCATCTTGAGGCACTGAAAGATATTACCCATATGTAAGATCCTCCAAATTCACTGGAAGGATAAGTTAATTGACCTTGGCATTCTTTACCAGCACTGATGCCCTAGATATCGTGCTGTACTAGGTTTCTCTCATCATCTTGTAAACATTAGCCAGTCTTAGAAGTGGAAGTGCGTTATAGTTGTTGGAAATCAGTGGATTCCCAGAGTAAGGGGCTTCAGGTAGCTGTTTGAAGACAAACATAAAACTGTTTTGGATTGTCAAGGCCAATCAGGTATTTAGCATCACTCCGTGGGTATCACACAGCTTTTAAAGGCAGTGGCCATATCCACCCTTCCAGACACCCTGTGTAGAATGTTTTATTTCAATGTAAAATCGAATTGTTATTTGTCTGATCAATTAATGCTATTTAACCTTTTCAGTTCTGTTGTTTTTGGTTTTGAAACTGTTCCCATTGTTCATTCTAGACCTTTCAGTGGCTATCATCCTGTACTGTTTGTGCTGAGGCAGATGTGTAAGTTATGAATTCAGTGTGTAGAGTAATTTATTTGTCTTGTCCTTTGGCCCACTGAGTTCATGCTGACAATCAAACATCCACTTACACTAATCCCATATCAATGTCGTTTTATTCTCCTCACATTTCCATCAACTCTCCCACCTTCCCTTTATCCTTGAGTGCATCATCCCACCACCCCTAGCAGTATCCAGAGGGGTATACTTGTTGCTGAGGAGGATGGCCACAATGGAACCCTGGACTGACTGTTTACACCCCTAATTCCTGGTGGTCATCTATATACTCTCTGAAGTCTGCACTCTGGATGTAAAAGTTTCATCTATGAGGTTTTCAGCCTCTCAGCTCATTCTGCGTACATCCAGCTTCAGCTCCAGTTCCTTAACCTTGTCAGTCAGGAGCTGAAGTTGGGTGCACTTCCTGCAGATGTAGTCATCTGGGAGATTGTTAGGTATGCTGAAATCCCAAATCCCACATCTCACAGGAAGACCATTCCACTGCATTAATCATTCTGCCTACATTGAACTAAAGACTAAGGATTTACAGACAAAAATACCTGTTCTTACCTGTACCTTCTCTCTGAAACCTTTAAGTTTCATATTCACCTAGGTCACTTTCTTAGCATCTTCTCACTAAGCTTGTTATACTTTTGGCTCCAACTTCTCAAACCCAAGTTCCACAATCAAAAACAAATTGTAACAAATATTGTTACTGGGTTCTTTGCAAAAGGTTGTATTGAGCAGAATTAATAACAGCTTTAGATTCCAGATCCAATTGCCAGAATTCGGAGCACATGAGGACAATTGTTCACTAAAGAATTTTCTTCTTTTGGTAGGTTGAGCGAGCTTGGGCTTTTCTCCTTAGAGTGAAGAGGGGTAAGAGGTGACTTCATAGACATGTACAAGATAACAAGAGGCATAGATCGAATGGATAGCCGGAGACTTTTTCCCAGGGCAGAAATGGCTATTATGAGGGGGCATAATTTTAAGGTGTTTGTTGGGGAGGATGTCAAGAGGTAAGTTTTTTTTACACAGAGAATGGTGGATATGTGGAATGCCCTGCTAGAGGTATGGTAGAGACAGATGCATTAGTAACATTTAAGAAACTCTTAGATAGACATGTGGATGATTGAAAACTGGAGGGTTACATTGGTCTAAAAGATTAGATTTATCTCAGAGTAGGTTAATGGGTTGGCACAACATCGTGGGCTGAAGGGCCTGTACTGTGATGTTATGTTCTAGGTAATGAGAATACAGCTTGTGATCTTTAATGCAGAGGAAAATATTCAGGCAGTAGTTTCCAAAGTAAATCTAGACATATGTTACCCGATGGACAAAACAGGCAGCAAACATCCTAATGAAAGGTCTTGACCCGAAATATTGACTACCAACACAATCGATCGACAGATGACGCAATAGCCACTGCTCTACATACCATTCTTACATATCTGGAAAAGAAGGATGCTTATGTGAGAATGCTATTGTTGGACTACAGTTCAACATTCAACACCATAGTTCCATCCAGGCTCGACAAGAAGCTCAGAGACCTCGGCCTTGACTCTGCCTTGTACAGCTGGATCCTGGACTTCCTGTTAGGTCACCAGTAGGTTGTAAGAGTGGGCTCCCTCACCTCCAACCCTCTGACTCTCAATACAGGAGCCCCCCAGGGCTGTGTACTGAGTCTCCTCCTTTACTCCCTGTATAGCCACGATTGTATCACCACCCATAGCTCCAATCTACTAATTAAATTTGCCGACACTACATTGATTGGCCTTATCTCAAAGGTGGTCTACAGGGAAGAAGTCATCTATTTGACACAGTGGTTCAAGAAAACAACCTCTCCCTCAATGTCACAAAAGCAAAGGATCTGGTTGTAGATTACAAGAGAAATGGAGGCAGGCTAACCCATATTGACATCAATGGATCTGGGGTTGAGAGGGTAAACAGCTTCAAGTTCCTCGGCATCCACATCACCGAGGACCTCACGTGGTCTGTACACATCAGTGCCTCTTTCATCTCAGACGGTTGAGGGAGTTTGGTATGGGCCCCCAAATCCCAAGAACTTTCTATAGGGACACAACTGAGAGCATCCTAACTGGCTGCATCACTGCCTGGTATGGGAACTGTACCTCCCTTAATTGCAGGACTCTGCGGAGAGTGGTGCGGACAGCCCAGCACATCTGTAGTTGTGAACTTCCCACTATTCAGGACATTTACAAGGACAGGTATGTAAAAAGGACCCATAGGATCATTGGGAACCCAAGTTACCTCAACCACAATCTATTCCAGCTGCTACCATCCGGGAAGTGATACCGCAGCATAAAAGCCAGGACCAACAGGCTCCGGGACAGCTTCTTCCACCAGGCCATCAGACTGATGAACTCACACTGATTTGAGTATACTCTATATTACATTGACTGTTCTATTTATTATAAGTTATTATAAATTACTGTGATTGCATATTTACATTTAGATGGAGACATAATGTAAAGGTTCTTACTCCTCATGTATGTGAAGGATGTAAGAAATAAAGTCAATTCAATTCGATTATTTATTCATTTCTATAGATGCTGCCTGTCCTGCTGAGTTCCTCCAGCATTTAGTGTGTGTTGCAGCAAATATGTGGGGTGTTTACATCTATACATCTAAAACTGAATTTAGAAAGTCATTTGTTGTAAGTTTTTGAAATGAATGGAATATTTGCTGCAGTCAGGTTCAAAACAACACGAAAGAAGTTCTTGTTCTCAAAATGATATTTATTGCTTAAATATAATAGATTTACAGTAATACACCTTTTATTTTCAGCCAGATTCTTTGAATGAATTTTAGTTGGTTAAATTTTCCATCTGTAGAGGATAAACACACACATTACTCTTTCATATAATTTGTCTACAGCAGTAACTAAAACTATGTCACACAGGTTGAGATGAAATTTCTAATTCAACTTTGAGTACATACTTAGGTTGATATACATGTGGAGATTTAGTTATGACGTTTGATCACAAGGCATACTCATTTCTGGTCTTTGCCTATTATTTGCAAGTGCTGTTGCTGTCATCTCAGTTGAATATTTCAGCATCACCAGGTCCCATATGAAACATGGCATGGCTTTGTTTTCATAGCTAACTAACACTGTGAATCACAGGAATCACAATGATTTAATAAAAGCATAGGTATAAAGTTTTTGTGCAATTTTGTCATGTTTTACAATATACCAGACTTATGCAAATAATAAATAATTTAGTTCTCTAAAATAACATTTGAAAATACTGGAGGTACTAGTGCTTTTTTGTTTCTACTGTTCTTGCCATGTTCTCTGAAAAGTTTTATATTTGCCAAGCCTGGATCTGTATTCAGTCATTCCAGTGAAACAATTACCTTGTCTACTTTACCACTCAAGAACAATTAAAAATATTCGTAATTTGGCAATTAGCTTTGTGATAGTGGTTACATGGCTGCTTTGCATTTTTCTGGTTTCATGTACTACTCATGCAGTGTTTATTTTTCTCCACTGTTTTTCTCTCAATTCTCCTATTGTATTTTTTAAACTTTCTGTCTATTTATAATGAGCGGTTATGCATTAGAGCTAAGTTGAAAGACTGCTTTTTTGAAATAGAAGACTTGGTTGATCACAGGAATATGATTTGCTTTATCTTTTTCCACAAGAAATTTCAGAACATACATGTCAAAAGCAATGTGGTTCTTTTCTACTTTGCTACTGATGCAGGTCATGTTATATGTGTTTCTGGTTACTCATTTTTTTACTCAATTTTGTGCGATTTTGCTCTGTGGCCTGCAGTCATTGAACAACACAGCGCTAAATTGAAATGAACATCCCTAGACTGTTTCATTGACTCTGTAGCTTGATGTTTAATATTTTGTTTTTATCACTTGTTTTTGCCATTTGCATGTTTGTTCTTTTTTCCGTATTAGTATTGGGTTTCTTTGAATGAGTTCCCTTGTCTTTCTTTGTTTCATGGCTGTCTGTGGGATATAATCTCAGGGTTATATACTGCATATGCATTTTGACAATAAATGTACTTTGAACGTTGATGTAGGATACAGAATTTAATGGACATAGGTTTGGAGAGGCATGGCTGAATTTTTGTTTTTAATTACTCAAAGGACATTCAGTGTTCTGATGGTCCCTTTCATATGTTCTGAACATTGTAGTCAGAGTAAATTATCCAAGTGGCACTTTACTTTCTAGGAATGAATTCAGTGCATGTTTTAGATTTTAAAAACTAGCTCATTCTTTATTGGAGCATGAAACATGATTATACATTTGTAAAGTTTCTGAGATTCTGTGTGGTTTTAGTCCAATTTTACATAAGGCTTTCAATGTCTAGAAAGTGAAAATGTCTAACAGTGGCACTAAGGAGGAACCAGTGGCAATTTGGCACCTGATATTCACAAATAATTTTCATGCACACATCTTGAGCAAATATATATCTAAGCAGCATCAATAACAGTCATTTCTTGTGCTAAAGCAGAGTAACTGTGCATAATTTCAGGAGACCTCACTCTGTCTGAAACTAATGTACTAATGACATGCCTGCTGTCATTAAAGGAGAGCTGTCTCATTGAAGCTACTGCCAGAAGATATTGTGCAACCCAGTGTGTACTATTATTCACTGGGAAACTGGGCAGATTTATGTGAAACTCTGTGCTTGTCCATTCGTATCCTTGAAGTCTTGGTGGAAACTGGGAAATAAAGCAACTGACAAAGCAGGAGACCCTCTAGAGCAGGGGTTCCCAATCTGGGGTCCACAGACCCCTTGATTAATGGCATTGGTCCGTGGCATAAAAATGTTGTGAATCCCTGCTGTAGAGATTATTGCGGGGCTTATCCAGACAATATCACTTCATCTTGCGAACTCCAAGAGCAGTCTCCACAAGTCTCATTTTGGCTGCAGTTATTGGTCACCCAACATTTCCAGGAACTTACACAAAAGTGAAGAAAACAGCTCTTGTTTCCAATTGGACAGCATAGAGTGTTAGAAGAACTCAACAGGTCAACCAACTTCTGTGGAGGCAAAAGGTGTAAAAGTCAAAAGGTTTTGGGTAAAGGTCCTGCATCAGGACTAAGAAAGATCAGGAAAGGTAACAGGTAGAAAGCAGCATGTAGGGAGTGGGATTCACAGGCTTTTGGTGTTTTCCAGCAGTCTAATCAAATAGCAATTCATCAGCAAGGGCAAATAAAAATAAGGCAGGGACAAGCAGAGCAGCCATCGTTGGATTGTTAGAATGGGGAGGCTTTGGCTCATCAGGCTTGGGTGAAGTATGTATCTGGTAAATTTCTTTCTCTTCATTCTTCATTTGTTAGTACTTAGTCAGAGCAGTGAGAATGGCTCCAGAGGCTGTGTTGTGTTCTTTGTCTGAGATGTGGGAATTTTGGGAGACCTCTATCCTCCCAGATAACCACATCTGCAAAGGTAGACAGAGCTGCAGCTCCTCAGAGAACATGTTAAGGAACTGGAGCTGCAGCTCGATGACCTTTGACTCATTCGGGAATCTGAGGAGGTGATAGATAGGAGCTATAGGGAGCCCCTAAGTTGGTTGTCCCCCTCAATAATAAGTATACCATTTTGGATACTGTTGGAGGGGTTGGAAGGAACAGGAGGAAAACTCTGGTGCTATGGCTCAGAAGGGAAGGGGGATAAGAACAATAGAGACACCTGGATGGTATTTGCCTCCCAGGTACCAGGGTCAAGGATGTCTCAGATTGGGTCTATGCCATTCGAAAGAGGGAGGGTGCGCAGCCAGAAGTCTTGATACATATTGACACCAAGGTTATAGGTAGGAAGGAGGAGGTCCTGAGGAGAGAAATTAGGGAGCTGGAAAGCTTTGTTACTCTTGTGTAGTAATCTCTGGATTGTTGCCTGTGCCACGCATCAGTGAGGATAAGAATAGGATGATTTGGCAGATGAATGTATGGCTGAGGAACTGGTGTAGGAGGCAGGTTTACACATTTCTGGATTTTTGCAATCTTCTGAGGAAGGTATGACCTGCACAGAAGGAATGGGTTACACCCGAACCCGAGGGGGACCAATATCCTTGTGGGCAGGATTGCTAGAAATGTTGGGGAGGGTTTAAACTATGTTGGCAGGGGATGGGAACCAGAATGACAGAGCTGAGGATGGAGCAGTTGGTTTAAAAGTAGAGGCAGTGTGTAGTGAGGCTTTCAGGAAGGATGGGCGAAATTGTAGTCAACGGGATAAATTGCAATGTAACAGGGGGACACAGTCAAAAAGGGTGACAAAAAACAGGACTGAAGGTGTAATTTTTTTGAATGCTTGCATGAACCAGAATAAAGTGGATGATTTTGTCGCGCAGTTAGAGATGGGCAGGTATGACGTGGGCATCACTGAGTCATGGCTGAAAGGAGATTATAGTTGGATCTTAATATCCAAGGATACACATTGTATCAAAAGGGAAGCCAGTCATGCAGAGAGGGTGGTGTGGCTCAGTTGGTAAAAATTAAAATCAAATCCTTAGAAAGTGGTGACATAGGATCAGAAGATGTAGAATCATTGTGGATGATGCTAAAATTTCCCAATTCCCTTGGGATCAATAAAGTATGTCCGTCTGTCTGTCTGTAAAAGACCCTGATGGGAGTTAGATACAGGCCTAACAGTTGCCAGATAGTCAGCTACAAATTATAGTGGGTGATAGAAAATGCTTGTCAAAAGTGCAATGTTACGATAGTCATGGGAGATTTCAACATGCAGGTAGATTGGGAAAATCAGTTTGATGTTGGATCCCAAGAGAGAGAATTTGGAGAATGCTTACTAATGGCTTTCTAGAGGGCATCAGTTATAATGGGTTGGGTGTTGTGTCATGAACTGGATTTGATTAAGGAGCTTAAGGTAAATGAGCCCTTTGGAGACAGTGATCATGATATGTTAGAATTCACCCTGCAATTTGAAAGGGGTAAGTTAAAGTCAAATGTATCAGTATTACAGGGGAGTGAAGGGAATAGCAGAGGCATGAGAGAGGAGCTGGCCAAAACTGATTGGAAAGGGACATTAGCAGGCATGATGGCAGAGTAGCAATGGCTAGAAATTCTGGGAGCAATTTGGAAGGCACAGGATAGATACAACCCAAAGAAGAAGTATTCTAAAGTAAGGATGACACAACTGTGGCTGACAAGGGAAGTCAAAGTCAACATTAAAGCAAAAGAGAGGGTATATAGTATAGCAATGAATAGTGGGAAGTTAGAGGATTGGGAAGCTTCTAAAAACTAACCAAAGGTAACTAAAAAAGTCATAAGGAGGGAAAAGATGAAATATGAAGGAAAGCTGGCCAATAATATCAAAGAGGATACCAAAGGTTTTTTTTTCAGATATATAAAGAGTAAAAAAGAGGCAAGAGTAGATACTGAACCACTGGAAAATGATGCTAGAGAGGTAGTAATGGGAACAAGGAAATGGTAGACAGACTGGATAAGTATCTTGCATCAGTGTTCAATATAGATGACACTAGCAGTATACCGGAAGTTCGGGAGTGTTAGAGGGCAGTTACTATTACTAGGGAGAAGGTGCTTGAGAAACTGAAAGGTCAGTAGTTAGATAAATCACCTGGATCAGATGGACTACACTCCAGGGTTCTGAAAGAGGTAGCTGAAGAGATTATGGAGGCTTTGATAATGATCTTTCAAGAACCAATGGATTCTAGCATAGTTCTGGAGGACAGGAAAATTGCAAACATCACTTCACTCTTCAAGAAGGGAGGGAGGCAGAAAAGAAATTTTTAGGCCTGTTAGCCTGAACTCAGTGATTGGGAAGATAATGGAGTTGATTGTTAAGGATGAGGTTTCAGGATATTTGGAGGCACATGGTAAAATGGGCCATAGTCAGCATGGTTTCCTTAAGGGGATATCTTGCCTGACAAATCTGTTGGAATTTTTTGAGGAAATAACAAGCAAAGGAGAATCAATGGATGTTGAGGCTGCTTATTAAGAGCTCATGGTATTACAGGAAAGATACTAGCATGGACAGAGCATTGGCTGATGGACAGGAGACAAAGAGTGGGAGTAAAGGGGGCCTTTTCTGATTGGCTGCTGGTGACTAGTGTTCTGCAGGGGTCAGTTTTGGGACTGCTTCTTTTTCTGTTGTATGTCAATGGTTTGGATGACTGAACCGATGGCTTTGTGGCCAAATTTATGGACGATAAGAAGATAAGTGGAGGGGCAGGTAGTGTTGAGGAAATAGAGTTGCTACAGAAGGTCCTCGACAGATTAGGAGATTAGGCATAGAAGTGGCAGATGGCATTCAACATCTGTCAACGCATGTTCATGTGTTTTGGTAGAAGGAATAAAAGCATAGCATATTTTCTAAATGGGGAGAAAATTCAAAAACCCGAGGTGCAAAGGGACTTGTGCAAAGTTAACTTGCAGGTTGAGTGAGTGGTGAGAAAGGCAAATGCAATGTAAACATTCATTTTGAGAGGACTAGAATATAAAAATAAGGATGTAATGCTGAGGCTTTATTAGGCACTGGTGAGACCTCCCTTGGAGAATTTTGATCAGTTTTGGCCCCTTTATCTAAGAAAGAATGTGCTGAAATTGGAGAGAGTTCAAAGGAGTGAAAGGTTACAGGGAGAAGGCAGGTGAATGGGGTTAGGGGAAAAGTTTTATGGTCTTGTGTGATGGGGGTTGGGAGATAGTGGGGGTGATGGGCAGATAGAATCAGATGGGATGGACCAGAGGCTTGTAGATGAAAGGTGGAGTGATGAAGTGGATGACAGCCAGATAGACCCAGTTTATAGGAAGTGATGGGAGTGAAGAACAAAAGGAGAAGATACCTAGTTGGACAGGTGAGTGTGTGGAGAACATTGGGGTTGTCCCTCTGATTCCAGATCAGGGTCTTGACCCATAATGTTGATTTACATCTTTTTTCCTCCACAGATGCTGCTTGACTATCTGATCTTTTTCTCGCATTTTGTTTTTATCTTTTATTCTAGATTCTAGCATCTACCTTCATACAGCTACAGTATAATGAGCATAGCAGATTGCCTGAAAATAAAATACTTAGATGTAGTACATTGACCATGAAAATCTTCTGAAGTTGTTCATGTATTATTTATCCATTCAGATAGTGATGAACTTTTTGGTGGGCAGTCTTTTCCACAGGATCAGTGCTAAGCTCATCCCAATGTTTAATTTTTTTCCCCAACACATAATCTGTGAAGAATTGGATTGGATTTTCTGAATCAGCAGCTCAAGAGAACTGCTGCTGTGTCCTCAAGGAGAGGAGATGAATTCTTATCTCTTTCAGTAGTGAGCCTCCATGACATTGCTAATACATTAGTGTGCTACAAACTGGGAGACGACTCATATAACAGCTGCTGCTGTCTGCAATGATTTGGAGGTTTATACATGACAACAACCGACTCTACAGGCAGAGCATCCCAGCATGGGTGCATAGTAGAGCTCAGCCTGAAAAGAGAGGGGCAGAATTCTGTAACCATTGCCCTTGAAAGGCGTCATTAGTCCAGAAATGTTGCTGTTCAGCCAGGTGCAAGTACAAGCCTACTTCCTGCTGTTCAAACCAGATTTCTTCTGGCCCATTGTGTATTAGTTGCATCAATTGTGCTAGTTTGACAGGGTAGCTTTGAAGTTTTACATGTGTGATTGATATGCATGGAAATGCATAATCGAAATGTTCAGTAGGTGCAAAGTGCCCTGTAGTTATGATGGACTGCATGCAGGGTGATAGGATAGGTATGTCACATTAAAGAAAATTACATGTACATAGGATGGTATTCAAAACCTCCACAGAAATGCTGGCGGGTTCTTCCTGTGTCCATTGCTGAGGTTAGTGGTGAAGTGAGTAATCAGAATCAGGTTTAATATCACCAATCTGTTGTTATGCAGCAGCAGCATTGCAGAACATAATAATAAAAATTGTGAACTTCTGTTTGTAGCCCAGTACAGTAAGAAATACTTCCGGTCAAGTTGGCGCCTGTGTACAACGTTCCTTTGGTCAACATCTTGCGAATAGATCTTTTTCACTTATTTTATGTCTTTTATGTTTGTTTCTCATCTCTAATGTGATTCTGGAACTGTTGGAGCCAGAGTTTTGCTGTTTACAGGTTGTTTTGGTGTTTCAGCGCTCTGCAGCCTCTGAGAGGATTCCGGGAGGGAGAGGCTGCATGAGTGAACTTTGTGGTGAGGAGGCTGCAGGATGGCTCACGAGCTGATGTTTGACCTCATTTTGCCGATTCTAGCTTCCATTGTTCGCCTATTAGAGTGACTGAGGTGATTGAAACATCAAGGCATGTGTAGAATTTTGGAGATTGTTTGGGTGTTCCAGCACTCTGCAGTCTCTGAGAGGATTCCAGGAGGCAGAGGTAGTGTGAGCAAACCTTGTAGCGGTCAAGCTGTAGGATGGGACGCAAACTGATGTTTGACTCCATTTCATCAATTAAAACTTCCATTGTTCGCCTATTAAAGTGACGAGGGAGATTGAAACATCAAGGTGTGTATAGAATTTTGGAGATTGTTTGGGTGTTCCAGCGCTCTGCAGTCTCTGAGAGGATTCCAGGCAGCATGAGCAAACCTTGTAGTGGTCAAGCTGTAGGATGGGGCGCAAACCGATGTTTGGCTCCATTTCACCAATTAAAGCTTCCAATGTTGGCCTATTAAAGTGCTAAGGGAGATTGAAGCGAGTGCAGAGGGTGAGTGCCAGCTGTTTGTCTTTTTGATCGGTTGCTCTGTACCAGACAGGGGGGAGTATGCTACTGCACCTAAAGAGTGTTGCCCAGGTTTTTGTGCATTTTGGATGTGGACTTGGACTACAAACCCTTTTTTTCAGTCTTATAGTTTTTATAGTCTGTTTTCTTTTGCTAGATCTTCATGGTTTCCTTTGTGTGGGGAGGGAGATTTGGGGGTTGATGTGCCTGATGCATTTTGTTCATTTTTTTTGTGCTAGAGGATGGATTTGGGGGGTGGGGGGAATTCCATTTTGTTCTTTTTTGTGTGGGAGGAGGGGTTTGGGGGATTGAAGTGCCTGATCCACTTTGTTCATTTATTTATGTGGGAGAAGTGATTTGGGGGGCAGGTTGATACGCCTGATCCGTTTCACTTGTTTCTTGTGTGAGAGAGGGGAATTGGGGATTGATGAGCCTCTTCTGTTTTTGTTAGGTTTTTTCTTTTGCAGGGAGGTGGGATTTGGGGGTTGATGATGGTGCTGCCTTTATTTTCTTCCTTGGTTTCATGGCTACCTGGAAAATTGAAGAATTTCAGGGATGCATAATAAAATGGATGTTTGAACCTTTGAAATATATGTAAAGTTAAATAATGCAAAAAAAGTAGTGAAATTGTGTTCATGGGTTCATTCAGAAATCTGATTTCAGAGGGGAAGAAGCTGTTCCTGAATCATTGAGTATGTGTTTTCAGGTTTCTGTACCTCCACCTGATGGTAGCAATGAGAAGAGGGCATGTCCTGGGTGATAGAGGTCCTTATGATGGATGCCACATTTTTGAGGCATTGCTCCTTGAAGATGTCCTGGATGCTGGGGAGTCTAGTGCCCATGATGGAGCTGACTGAGTTTCCAACTTTCTAAAGTTATTTTCACTCCTGTGTAGTGCCTCCCCATACAAGACGCTGATGCAGCAAGTTAAAATGCTGTCCATGGTACGAGTGGAAATTTGTGAGTGTCTTTGGTGACATACCAAATCTCCTCAAACTCCTATTGAAATACAGCTACTGTCATGCCTTCTTTGTATTTGTATTGATATACTGGGTCCTGGATTGATCCTCAGAAATGTTGATACCCAGGAACTTGAAATTGCTCACTCTTTCCAGTTCTGATCCCTCTGTGAGGTCTGGTGTGTGTTCCCTCATCTTATCCTTTCTGAAGTCCACAATCAATTTTTACTAACAACGAGTGCAAGATTGATGCTGTGACACCACTCAACTAGCTGTTATATGTCGCTCCTGTATGCCTTAACATCACCATCTGAAATTCTGCCAACAATAGTTGTGTCGTCTCCAAATTTATAGATGGTGTTTGTGTCTAGTCGAACAGCCATGGGTGTAGAGTGGAGCAGTGGGCTAAGCATACATCCTTGAGACGCACCATTGTTGGGTCAGTGCCCATGTATTCTGTTGCTGTGGTGTTAAATGTTAGGATAATTTTGTCTATAAGCTCAGCTTTGTCATCAGCATTCTGCAGAGGCTCCACATTTGTGTTGCCGTTATTACTGTCAGGTTATGGAGCAGTTGTTGAAATAATTCTGTTTTCTTCAGCACTTTGGGGTAGGGGGAGGGCATCTTCATTATTTTTGTGTATAGCATTGTTGTGGTCTTTAGGCTGATTTCTTTTTAGTTCTTGTGCTGCTTCATGTTTTATTTGATTAATGTATCAACAGGGATTATGTTATTTTTGATTGTCACTCTACATTTATCTGCTATTCACTGTGCATCTACTTACACGAAGGGGTATTGTGCTATAAACTGTTGATGAAGTTTGTCCCTGTAAGCTGTCATGTCAGTCTCGAGTTCCGTTACTCGATAATATACACTCACATTATGAATATGTTTACTTCAAATGACAATTTCATGCGTGATTTTCTTTTTTTTTTAAACTGCTTGAGTGGTCTGAGTGTTATTATTATTAATTTTTTAGAATTTTTTATGGTTGCACGGTTTGTTGTCTTTTGCACATTGTTTTTGTGTCCTGTTGGGGCTACTAAAAATAGAAACGAGAAAGAAAATAGAAACTATTTTAAAATTATGTCAATAGTAGGGAAACTGCTGGAATCCATTTTAAAAAATTTATTCATTTACGAGATGTGAGCGTCGCCAGCTAAGCCAGCATTTATCTCCCATCCCTAGCTGCCCTTGAGAAGGTGATGATGCGCTGCTGCAGTCTCTGAAGAAATAATGATAGAAAACCTTAAAATCAGTAATGAAGTTACCATACACGTCACCATACACAACCCTGAGATTCGTTTTCTTGTGAGCATTCACAGTAAATACCAGAAACACAATAGAATTAATGAAATAATAAACATGAGGAAGTCTGGAGATGCTGGAGTGATACAGGACTGGGTAGCCCTGAGATTTATAATGTGAAAACTTATGATAGACAAGCAATATGACTTAACACATGAAGTGAAGAGCAAGTTGATTAAAATGGAATTGGACACCAGCTCGGCTGTTTTAGTCATCCCACAAAACGAGAAATATATACTGGAGAAAAGATAACTCCTTTGGGAATGATATTCAGTGAACATCAGATAACAGTGAAATACAACAACCAACAAGCCACATTGGACTTGTATGAGATAAAAACAGGAAGGCCAGCATTATGGGGTTGTGATTGGCTGAGGCAATTACAATTTGATGAGATATCCATCCATTGGGTGCACGCCACATCCCCTGCAGTAGAGTCAACCAAAAGTGAATTAAGAAAGTTACTGGATAATGCCAGCGAAGCAGTCAAGGATGGCATTGGATAACTCAAACATATCAAGGGTAAAATACTGAAATGGCAATGGACAAAGCAGAGTACTCACACGTTGTGATCCACATCACGTAGTGAAGTTTGCCCGTGATGCCTCACCTCATGGTGTAGATGCAGCCTGTCACACGTTATGAGTAATGGAAGTGAACACCCCATAGCCTTTGGATCATGTTCTCTCTCTGCTGCAAAGAAAGTTATGCACAAGTTGATAGAGAGGCCTTGAGTCTGGTTTAGGGTGTAAAACATTTCTACTAGTACTTGTGTGGAAGAGAGTTTACCCTCATTACTGATCATCAACCATTGGTGCCCATTTTCAATTTACAGAAGGGTGTTCCACTAACAGCAGCAGCACAAATGCAGAGATGGGCTCAGTTTCTTGGAGGACACCATTACAATATCAAATTAAAGAGTACGGCTAATCATGGAAATGCTGTCCTGCTTACCCTCGGAAAAGGAAACACATGAAAAATTCACAAAAGACACTCCTCTTAACATATTCTCCCTAATGCGAATCGGCAGAGATGATGCAAGGGGAAACCAAAAAGACCCTGCACTATCTCAGGTGTACATGGCAACCCAAAATGGCTGGAATGTGCAGCAGAAATTCCACTTCCACTATTTTTACCAGTGACAGAATAAACTTGCCCTTGATGGGGGTTGCCTTGTACATGGATTCAGAGCTGAATTCAAGCTGAGAGCTAAAGTGTTGGAGGAGATACAGGCCGACCATCTAGCTGTGGTGAAAATGAAAGCATTAGCTCAAAGCCTTGTCTAGTGGCCTGGGATAGATTAGCAGATCGAGCAGCTTGTCATGCACTGTGCGGGATGCCGACGCATAAAGAAAGTGCCAAGAGAAACACCTCCCCATCCCTGGGAATGGCCAGTTTTGACACGGCAGAGGGTTCGTGTGGATTTTGCCAGACCATTCATGGGCACAAATTTCTTGGTAACAGTGGATGCAGCTGCAAGGTGGCTAGAAGTGTTCCCAGTAGCCTCTACTACAGCCTCACACACTGTTGACGTGTTGAGAAGCCTCTTCTCTAGGACTGGTGTTCCAGAACACTCAGTCAGTGACAATAGTCCATGGTTTGTTATGAGCAGTGGAGAGTGGAGCCAGCGAGTAGCATGGGCTGTTGCGAAGACCCTAGGTGCAAGAATCAGCAGGACACCACTGGCACTCAGGCCAAGCTTGAGGCTGCTGGGAGCAGAGGCCAACACCAGGAACTGTCCAGGCTTCACTACGCTGCCCTCTGTGGCACAGGGGTCTGGGGTTCACCTCCTGGTGGTGGCTGTCCAGTAGGTGTCTTGGTCTAGACCCCTCGGGCTTACTCTACATCTGTCCACAAAAACCTTTGGATGGGAGTGACAAGAACAAGAAGAGTCAGGCCAGCTCAGACATCGCCTGGATTAACAAGGTCCACAATAATGGTTGGGGAACTGGGACCATTTGGCGATAAATTGGCTACCAGAACAAACCATTAATGGACAAGACTAGACAGCTGTTACGTACCCCGTAACTGGGTCACTTACCAGCAAAGATAGAGAGGTCCGTTGAAGTCTGATGGTACTATTTTTAACAGTATTTATTGATAGAAATACACAAAAATAATATCAATGCAAACACACAGATAATATACGTCGTCAATACTAAATCTAAAAGCGCGGGTATAATAATAATCAATAAGAAATAGCTCTATCGTTGTCTAGGGGATAATGTATTGTCTGATGGAAATATAAAAGTCACTTTAGTTCAGTCAAGCTGTAGGCTGCAGCCTTTGGTTGGAGAGAAAGACGGGTTAAAACTTGCCCATTCCTTTTATGATGTCAATCCTTCGAGAGTCGTTGAGAGTTGAGTTCCCCCGTTGTTAGCTAAAAACCGTTTTTCCGTGGCAAAGGCCACCGATTCCGGGCAAATGGAAGCGGACGCACGTGGCCTTCCACCGGCTTTCACTATTACGGGATCGCTAGCGTTTCTTCTGGTGCGTCTGAGGGGCTGTTCCCCCAGACCCTCTTTTTATCCTGACTCACAGGGTCGCAGATGTTGATCAGGTTGGGATGATGCAATCCCTCCACCACCCTCCCCCTCGGTTCATTGCCTGGGGGGGGGGGGGGCTTCGATGCATCATGCAGGATGCAATACACAAGTCCGTCTCCAAGAGACAATAGCCGGTATCAATGGGTCCGCCTTTCGGAGGCCAGGACACATTCCAACCCTTTTGTGGATTCTGCATGTCTTTCTCTCATTTCCTGTGTCCCCTGAATGGACTTAATAGTGATCTTGCGATTCTCACAAAGGAGGGGGCTACCCCACACCCTTCGGCCCCTCAGAGCTGTGGCACATTTGTAACACAGCATGGAATTATTTCAATAGCAACCCACTTGAAGGATACATCAAGTGCATGTGGGACTCTGGCAACAACAAAGACCATTGTTCACATTCACGGAAAATCAACTGGTTATCCAGTGATCAAGCACTGTTAGAGGATTGCTATCAGATCTTGAACTGGAACAGATACAATCACGATGCACCACAGCAACATCACCACAGAACTGAGCTGATCAGGAAACATAAGTTCAAACCCCATCTCCACAACTCACAGATAGGTAATAGCATCTCCTTGTATATGGGAAGTGCAAGTTCGAATCTCACTTTGGGGCTTATTGACAATGGCTGCTGGAATCAGTGAGAAGATCATGGCTAAACTGCTGACTATCAATCAATGAACTAGGCTTCCCAGACTTAGTGATAAAATTCCATCAGACAGCATGCTAGAAGGACCCAATGAAGCACCACTCACAATTGCAACCTCCAACATAACTGAGACCAATACTTGATATATGCATCAGCAGCAGCAATTCTAGAAATGCTGGGCTACAAAATGAAATATAGTGGAGAGAATTGTCATATCCCCTTGCAAATGATGCTTGGAAGCCAAGATGAAAACCACAAGGGCGGCGGTCAGCAGACTAATTCAGCTGCAGAAAGGTGTGAAGATCAAAGACTCATCTCGGGTACTAAGGAAGTGCAGAGGAATGTCCATAGCCGAAGCCCTGAAAACTGCCAAGTAATGGTTACCAGACTACGGAGGTACATTAAGACGCAGAGGCCAAGTGAATAAATGCACTCTTCTCCAAAGAACCAGGAAATGTATTCACATAGTTCTAGAGTAACAACATGCCAGTACCTGAACCAACCAAAACAGCAACTGAGAAGCACTGGAAGAACATATGGGAGAAGGAAGCATCACAAAAAAAAACAGTGCCCAGTGGCTAAAAGACCTACAGACAAGCCTCTGCAGCTTCTCAGAGGAAGAACCAGCTACCGTCACAGCAGTAGATGTCCAGCAATGGGTAGCAAGTATAAAGAACTGGACATCACCAGGGCCTGACATGATTCACATCTAATGGCTGAAGAAACTAACAGCATTACATACTCAGTTGGCAGCTCAAATGAACCAGCAGCTTGAAGCAGGCTCCCATCCTGACTGGCTAGCTCAAGGAAGAACAGTACTCATAATGAAGGATCCTCACAGAGGCAAACTCATCAGGATTAAAGGAGTTCAGTCTACCATCAAGCTACCAGCTTATAACCTACTTGTCAACAACATGGAAGATTCTATCAGGCATCATAGCCACCAAGCTGAAGGAACATGTGTAAATTCTTGAGCACATCTCAGAGTGGGATTGGTAATGGAACCAGAGGCTCCAAGCACCAGCTACTGGTAGACAAAGCAGTCATGTGGCTACAAGACCAGGCAAACCAACCTAAGCATAGCCAGACTCGACTACCAGGAAACATATGATTCAATGCCCCACACATGGATCCTGCCTGTTTCTGTACAAGACACTAAGGACCTTCATCAAGGACTCAATGAGCTGTTGGAGAACAATGCTAAAAGTTAACTCAAAACCAATAGTACGAGTCCATCAGATGTGGAATATAATGGAGTGATGCACTATCCTCTGTGCTGTTCTGCATAGACTTGAACCCCCTCAGCCAGTTCACCTCAAAGAGTACAGGTTCAAAAGTGGAGCGACCACCAGCCACTTCCTGTACATGGATGATATCAAGATGTGTGCCAGAAATGAAAGAGACATTGACTAACTATTCCTCCCGACAAAGGTGTACAGTAGTGACATCGGGATGACACTGGAAAAGTGCAGCCGGATGGTAGTGAAAAGAGGCAAACTCATCAGGACTAAAGGAGTTGAGTTACCTTAAGGCCACGTACCAGGTGTACAGGACAGCTATAAATACCTGGGGATCCTGCAGGTGTGTGGAAGCCATGATGAGGACACAAGGAAGACTGCAACATCCAAATACCTCCAAGAAGTGAGAGAGGTCCTAAAAAGCCAGCTGAATGGGAAAAACAAGATCAAAGCCATCAAAAAATTTGCCCTACCAGTCATCAGAAGACCAGCTGCAATTGTGTGCAGACCAAGTAACAGACTGGAAACTGCTGACATCAAGACCTGGAAACTATTAACAATGCATAGAGGATTCCAGCCAAAGTCCAACGTTGAGCGACTGTACACTCACTGGCATAAAGGAGGATGGGGACTTGGAAGTGTCACATTAATGTAAAACATAATACCATAAGACCAATAGATATAGGAGCAGAATTAGGCTATATGACCCATCTAGTCTGCTCCATTGTTTCATCATGGCTGATCCAATGTTCCTCTCAGCTCCAATCTCCAGCCTTCTCTCCATATCTCTTTATGTCCTGACCAATTGACAATCTATTAACCTCTGCCTTAAACATACATAAAGAGTTGGCCTCCACAGCTGCCTGTGGTCAAGAATTCCACAGATTCACTACTCTCTGGCTAAAGAAATTCTTCCTCATCTCTGTTCCAAAAGGATGCCTAACTATTCTGAGGCTGTCTTCTGGTCTCAGACTCTCCTGCCATAGGAAACATCCTCTCCACATTCCCTGTATCCAGGCCTATCACCATTCAATAGGTTTCAATGAGGTCATCCATCATTCTTCAGAATTCTAGTGAATGTAGGCCCAGAGTCATCAAATGGTCTTCATATGACAAGCCATTCAATCCTGGAATCATTTTGTGAACCTCCTTTGAACCCTCTCTAGTTTCAGTGCATCGTTTCTATGATAAGAGGCCCAAAATTGCTCACAATACTCCAAGTAAGGTCTCATGAGTGCTTTATGAAGTCTCAAAATTACAATAGACAATAGACAGTAGGTGCAGGAGTAGGCTATTCGGCCCTTCTAGCCAGCACTGCCATTCACTGTGATCATGGCTGATCATACACAATCAGTACCCCGTTCCTGCCCTCTCCCCATATCCCTTGGCCCCGCTATCTATAAGAGCTCTATCTAACTCTCTCTTGAATGCATCCAGAGACTTGGCCTTCACTGCCTTCTGGGACAGAGCATTTCACATATCCACCACTCTCTGGGTGAAAAAGTTTTTCAGCATCTCTGTTCTAAATGGCCTACCCCTTATTCTTAAACTGTGGCCTCTAGTTCTGGACTCACCCATCAGCGGGAACATGCTTCCTGCCTCCAGCGTGTCCAATCCCTTAATAATCTTATATGTTTCAATCAGATCCCCTCTCATCCTTCTAAATTCCAGTGTATACTGTTATGCCCTTAGCCCCCTCCTTTGTGAGAATCGCAAGATCACTATTGGGTTGGGTCAGGGGGCCCAGGAAATGAGAAGGAGACGTGCGGACTGTCTCGTTCCCCGGCGATGTAAGCAAAGGGGAAATGGCCATTGTCTCTTGGAGACAAATTTGTGGATTGAGATCCTATGCTACGTGAGAGCCCTCAGGCAAATTGGGCTGGGTGAAGGGGAGAGATTGCATCATCCCCCCAACCTGATTGACATCTACGACCCTGCGAGTCAGGATAAAAGAGGGACTGCAGGAGCAGCCCCTCAGATGCACCAGAAGAAACGCTAGCGATCCCGTAATAGCGGGAAGCCATTTGAAGGAAGCCACGTGCGTTCAGTTCCATTGCCTGAGAATGGTGGCTGGTACCTGGTACCACGGAAAACAGCTTTGAACTAACAACGGGGATTCAACTCCCCCGACTCAACGTATTGATATCATAAAAGACCCGGGCAAGTTTAAAGCCGTCTTTCTTAAACCCAAAGAGCTGCAGCTTGAATGACAGTGACTTTTATTTTTCCATCGGACAATACAGTATCCCCTAGACAACGATAGAGCTATTTCTTATTGATTATTATTATTATACCCGCGCTTTTTGATTGAGTATTGACGACGTATATTATCTGGATGTTTGTATTAATCTTATTTTTGTGCCCCTTTATCAATAAAGACTTTTAAAAATAGTACCATCAAACTTCAACGGACCGCTCTATCCTTGCTGGTAAGTGACCCAGTTACGGGGTACGTAACAATACAAGCCCAGTCGCTCCAATCTTTCAACATATGACAGTCCCGCCATTCCGGGAATTAACCTTGTGAACCTACGCTGCACTCCCTCAATAGCAAGAATGTCCTTCCTCAAATTTGGAGACCAAAACTGCACACAATACTCCAGGTGGGGTCTCACCAGGGCCCTGTACAACTGCAGAAGGACCTCTTTACTCCTATACTCAATTCCTCTTGTTATAAAGGCCAGCATGCCGTTAGCTTTCTTCACTGCCTGCTGTACCTGCATGCTTGCTTTCATTGACTGATGTACAAGAACACCTAGATCTCGTTGTACTTCCTCTTTTCCTAACTTGACTCCATTTAGATAGATAGATAGATAGATACTTTATTCATCCCCATGGGGAAATTCAACATTTTTTCCAATGTCCCATACACTTGTTGTAGCAAAACTACAGACAAGACTGAACTCAGTAAAAATATGATATGCATCTAAATCACTCTCTCAAAAAGCATTAATAATAGCTTTTAAAAATTTCTTAAGTAGTTTACTTAAATACATTAAATACAATCAACCCCGGCACTTTAACATATCTTACTCCTGGTGGTTGAATTGTAAAGCCTAATGGCATTGGGGAGTGTTGACCTCTTCATCCTGTCTGAGGAGCATTGCATCGATAGCAACCTGTTGCTGAAATTGCTTCTCTGTCTCTGGATGGTGCTATGTAGAGGATGTTCAGGGTTTTCCATAATTGACCGTAGCCTACTCAGCGCCCTTCGCTCAGCTACCGATGTTAAACTCTCCAGTACTTTGCCCACGACAGAGCCCGCCTTCCTTACCAGCTTATTAAGACGTGAGGCTGCCTCCCCAACACGCCACCACAAAGAAGAGGGCGCTCTCCACAACTGACCTATAGAACATCTTCAGCATCTCACTACAAACATTGAATGACGCCAACCTTCTAAGGAAGTACAGTCGACTCTGTGCCTTCCTGCACAAGGCATCTGTGTTGGCAGTCCAGTCTAGCTTCTCGTCTAACTGTACTCCCAGATACTTGTAGGTCTTAACCTGCTCCACACACTCTCCATTAATGATCACTGGCTCCATATGAGGCCTAGATCTCCTAAAGTCCACCACCATCTCCTTGGTCTTGGTGATATTGAGACGTAGGTAGTTTGAGTTGCACCATATCACAAAGTCCTGTATCAGTTTCCTATACTCCTCCTCCTGTCCATTCCTGACACACCCCACTATGGCCGTGTCATCAGCGAACTTCTGCACATGGCAGGACTCCGAGTTATATTGGAAATCTGATGTGTACAGGGTGAACAGGACCAGAGAGAGCACGGTCCCCTGCGGCGCTCCTGACCACCGTGTCAGACCTACAGTCTCCCAACCGCAATCTGCCTTCCTGTTCTTGCCACCAAAGTGGATAACCTCATATTTATCCACATTAAACTGCATCTGCCATACATTTGCCCACTCACCCAACCTGTCCAAGTCACCCTGCATTCTCATAACATCCTCCTGACATTTCACACTACCACCCAGCTTTGTGTCGTCGGCAAATTTGCTAATGTTATTTTTAATCCCTTCATCTAAATCATTAACGTATATTGTAAACAGCTGCGGTCCCAGCACCGAACCTTGCGGTACCCCACTGGTCAGAGTCTGCCATTCCGAAAGGGACCTGTTAATCGCTACTCTTTGTTTCCTGTCAGCCAGCCAATTTTCGATCCATGTCAGAACTCTACCCCCAGTACCATGTGCCCTAATTTTGCCCACTAATCTCCTATGTGGGACTTTATCAAAAGCTTTCTGGAAGTCCAGGTACACTACATCCACTGGCTCTCCCTTGTCCATTTTCATAGTTACATCCTCAAAAAACTCCAGAGGATTAGTCAAGCATGATTTTCCCTTCATAAATCCATGCTGACTCGGACTGATCCTTCTACTGCTATCCAAATGTGTCGTAATTTCCTCTTTTATAATTGACTCCAGCATCTTTCCCACCACTGACTTCAGGCTAACCGGTCTATAATTCCCTGTTTTCTATCTCTCTCCTTTCTTGAAAAGTGGGACAACATTAGCCACCCTCCAATCAGCAGGAACTGTTCCTGAATCTATAGAACATTGGAAAATGATTACCAATGTGTCCACAATTTCTAGAGCCACCTCTTTAAGTACCCTGGGATGCAGACCATCAGGTCCCGGGGACTTATCAGCCTTCAGACTCAACAGTCTATCCAACACCATTTCTTGCCTAATATAAATTTCCTTCAGTTCATCCTTTACCCTAGTTGCTTTGGCCACTATTACATCTGGGAGATTGTTTGTGTTTTCCCTAGTGAAGGCAAATCCAAAGTACCTGTTCAACTCTTCTGCCATTTCCTTGTTCCCCATAATAAATTCCCCCGTTTCTGTCTTCAATGGCCCAATTTTGGTCTTAACTATTTTTTTTGCTATTCACATACCTAAGGAAGCTTTTACTATCCTCCTTTATATTCTTGGCTAGTTTATCTTCGTACCTCATTCTTCTTCTCAAATTGTAGGTTAAAACATATCATATTATGGTCACTATCTCCTAATGGCTCCTTTACCTCGAGGTCCCTGATCAAATCCGGTTCATTGCACAACACTAAATCTAGAATTGCCTTCTCCCTGGTAGGCTCCAGTACAAGCTGTTCTAAGAATCCATCTCGGAGGCACTCCACAAACTCCCTTTCTTGGGGTCCAGTACCATTCTAATTCTCCCAGTCTACCTGCATGTTGAAATCCCCCATGACAACTCTATCTTTACATTTGCGACATGCCAATTTTAACTCTTCATTCAACTTACACCCTACATCCAGACTGCTGTTTGAGGGCCTGTAGGTAACTCCCATTTAGGGTCTTTCTACCCTTAGAATTTACATCCTCAGTTTTATATTTTAGTCCTCTTAAAATGACCGCTAACATTGCATTTGCCTTTCTCACCACAGACTCCTGCAGGAGGACTCCTATGTCCCTTTGCACCTCAGTATTTTTGTATTTTCTCTCCATTTAGAAAATAGTCAACCCTTTAATTTCTTCTACCAAAGTCTTCTACCATACATTTCTAGACTGTCTTTTCCATCCAGTGTTTCTATTTTCCTAATCTGTCCAAGTCCTTCTGTAGCCTACTTCCTCAAAACTACCTGCTCTGCTACTTCATATTATCTGCAAACTTTGGAACAAATCCATCATTTAATCATGTGAATCATTGACATATAACATAAAAAGAATCGGTCCCAACACGGACCCCTATGGAACACCACTAATCACCGGTTGCTAATCAGCAAATGCTCCCTTTATTCCCACTCTTTGCCTCCTGCCAATCAGCCACTGCTTTATTCATGCTAGAATCTTTCCTGTAATACTATGGGCTCTTAGCTCGTAAGCAGCCTCATGTGTGGCATTTTGACAAAGGCCTTCTGAAAATCCAAGCACACAACATCGACTGATTCTCCTTTTGTCTATCCTGCTTGTTGTTTCTTCAAAGAACTGTAACAGATTTGTCAGGCAAGGTTTCCCCCTGAGGAAGCTATGCTGACTATGGCCTATTTTATCATGTGTCTCTAAGTACTCTGAGACCTCATCCTTAATAATCCTATTTTTACTGTGCCCATGGTCTGTTTTTTTTATCAATTATGATATTGTTGCATTGTTGTAACTATATGTTAACTATAACTATATGTAACTATGTGGTTTTGTGTAGGTCTTGTAGCTTTAGTTTTTGGTTTGTTGGGTGGTAGAGTTGGTCTCCTGACTTGGTGTGTCTGGGTAGTCTTGTTTTGTCTGGTGGATTTGGAGCTCCTTTCTGGGGATGTGCTAAGATGGTAGCGCGATATTAATACGCAGCAGCCACTCCGGACTCTGGATTTGGGGATTGCCAAATGTTATGTGGATTTTCTGGTGTAGTCTGTTTGTCGTGTGCTTTTGTGATATCATTCTGGAGGAACGTTGTTTCATTTTTTAACTGCATTGCAGTTGTGGTTTCTAAATGACAATAAACCGAAATTCAATTCAATTCAATTCATTATTGGCTAGCTTAGCATATTCCATTTTTACTTTCTTTATGACTTTTTTGTTGCCTTCTTTTGGTTTATAAAAGCTTCCAAATCCTCTAACTTCCCAGTAATTTTCGCTCTATTATATGCCCTCTGTTTGGCTTTTATGTCGGCTTTGACTTCTCTTGTTTGCCACGGTTGTATCATCTTTTCTTTAGAATACTTCTTCCTCTTTGGGAAATATATATCCTGTGCCTTCCAGAAATTCCAGCTATTGCTGCTCTGCCGGCATCCTTGCCAATGTTCTTTTCCAATCAATTCTGGCCAACTCCTCTCTCATGCCTCCGTAATTCCCTTTACTCTTCTGTAATACTGATATCGCTGACTTTAGTTACTCCTTCTCAAATTTAAGGGTGAATTTGATCATATTATGATCACTTCCCCCTAAGGGTTATCTTATCTTTAGCTCTTTAATCAATTTTGGTTCATTGCACAACACCCAATCCAAAATACCGTAGATTCCGGACTACAAAGCGCACCTGATTAAAAGCCGCTGGCTCTAATTTTAGAAATAAAATCTATTTTTTAAATGTACAGGCCGCACCGGATTTTAGGCCGCACCGAATTTCCGGCGGAACGGATTTTCGGCGCACTGGATTTCCGGCGGACCGGATTTTCGGCGCACTGGATTTCCGGCGGACCGGATTTTCGGCCGCTTGTAATATGAGATATTTACACAGAAAGATATTACACGTGTTGGGCTTCAAATTCTGCCCTGTGTTCGTTTTGGAAGAGAGACAACCAACACCGGATTACAGTGCAGCGTGGCTTTATTGCAGAACGCGTTTTGCCTTCCCCTTACATTCTGCTCTTATTTATACTCCTTTTTCCCCCAAACCAAACCCTCGCTACACATATTTGGTAAGGCTAAACTTTGTTATACCTACCGGTATTTGGTAACATCGGACACTTGTGTCCTTATTGGCCCGATACCATTCACACACGAGTTTTACTGTTTTTTTGTTTACTGAATCGCTAGCAGTTTCGGTGCAGCGGAATCCTCAGTTTCGCTCCCTCCCTCCCTTGTACTGCTGTCTAATATCACGTGAGCCATTCCTGACCTGAAGCGGCAGTCCCAAATTAAATCCTAACACACGTGAGGATTTTTTAAACTTTTAATTAAATCCGTATGGTAACATAAACAAATACATATTGCAAATGCTTTTTTTCGAACCGTGCCTGTAACACGGGCTACTTTTAAAATACATACCTATCGGTAACACACAAATTACGTTGGGTATACTTTTTTACTGAACAGTGCATGAACAACATTCCAACATCTCCTAACGACTGGTTAAAAAATATATATATTCTGCAGCCTACCAGGAAAAGTTATTGATCGCCTTCTTCATCTTCCTCCTGCGCACTAAAACCATCAAAGTCCTCTTCTTCAGTGTCTGAATTGAACAACCTCAGGATCTCGTCACTCACTTCAGTCTCTTTGTTGTCGCTCTCACTTGAGCGCACGCGATCCTCTTCATCACGCAGCAGTCCAGCCTTTCGAAACCCGTTGGTGATGGTGGATGTTGTGACATGGCTCCAAGCATTTAGGATCCACTGGCAGACTTGAGTTAAAGATGCTCTTCGCATGTGGCCTGTTTTGGTAAAGGATTTCTCGCCGCTCGTCATCCAAGTCTCCCACTCAATGCGCAGTGCCACTTTAAATGCCCGGTTCACGCTGATGTCCAGTGGCTGCAAATACTTCGTGGTGCCCCCAGGAATCACAGCTGGAATTGAGTTTGTACTCTTGATGGCAGCTTTCACTGAATCTGTTATATGAGCCCTCATGCTGTCCATAACGAGCAACGCTTTTTTTATGTGAAAAAATCCCCCCGGTCGCTTGGCGTAGCACTCTCTGAGCCAATCCTTCATTAGACTCTCCATCATCCAACCTTTCTTATTGACTTTCACCATGATTTCTTTTGGGAATTTTTCCTTTGGCATTGTCAGCCGCTTAAAAATCACCATCGGTGGAAGCTTTAGTCCGGATGCTGTGCAGCTCAGAACACAAGTAAAATGCGTTCTCTCATGGCCACTTGTTTTCAGTATGATGGACGAGTCACCTTTTTTATTAACAGTCCGAGTGAGAGGCAGGTCAAACGTCAAAGGTACTTCATCCATATTTATGATTTCATCTGGCCCGATGGAATTCTCCGCTATCTTTGTTTGAGTGAATGTGCGGAAGTTAGCAAGTTTTTCCTCATGGTCGGGAGGGAGCTGCTGACAGAGAGTCGTGCGTACCCTGATGGACAGGCCTTTTCGTCTCATAAATCTAAAACACCACGATGGCCCACCTCTAAAATCTTCGATTTTCATTTTGGTGGCGATTGCTTTAGCCTTCAGTCTGATCTGCACGGTGGAAACACCGCGGCCGCCTGCTCTCTGTGTGTTAACCCAGTCTTCAAGAAAGTTTTCAAGTTCGGGCCATCTGCTGTGATTACCTCTGAAAGCTTTTGTCGTCTTTTTGCATTGATTCAGTTCTTCGCGCTGGTGTCTCCACCGTCTCACCATCGATTCATGTATGCCAAGATTACGCGCAGCAGCTCGATTTCCTTGTTCAACCGCCAGATTGATTGCCTTTAACTTAAAAGCTGCATCATATGCTTTTCTTCGAGTGTTTTCCATGTTGATGAGGGTGAGTACAAATGGCTGATTTACAATAATTTGTGAAGTGCGCTTGATTTATCGTACAATTTCATTGGACCTCTGTGAACTACTCATCAATTTTATTGGTCTACTGTTACGAGGCAAAATGTTTTGGCGGCATGGGAAAAAACCTTATATTAGCCGCACCTTATTATAAACCGCTATGTTCAATGCTGTTCAAAGCATGGAAAAAAAGTAGCGGCTTATAATCCGACATCTACGGTAGTTGATCCCCTACTGGGCTCAAACACAAGCTGCTCTAAAAAGTCATCTCGTAGGTACTCTAGAGATTCCCCCCTGGAATCCAGCACCAACTTGATTTTCCCAATCTACCTGTATATTGAAGTCCCCCATAACTATTGTAACATTGCCCTTTTGGTATGCATTTTCTATCTCCCATTGTAATTTGTAGGCCACATCCTTATTACTGTTGGTGGGGGGGGGGGGGTCTATACACAACTCCTATCAGGGTCTTTTCATCCTTTCAGTTCCTTAGCTCTATCCACACTGATTCAATACCTTCTGACCCTATGTCATCTCTTTCTAATGATTTGATTTAATTTTTTAGCCGAAAGAGTAATGCCACGCCCTGTGTCTTCCTGACTATCCTTTGAATACAATATGTATCCTTGGATATTAAGCTCCCAGCTATAATCTTCTTTCAGCCATGATTCAGTGATGCCTACAACATCATATATGCCAATCTGCAACTGTGCTACAAGTTCATCTACCTTATTCCGCATACTGCTCGTATTCAAATATAGCACCTTCAGTCCTGTATTCACCCTTTTTAATTTTGTCCACCTTTTACATTACAACTCATTCTATTGACTGTAATTTTGTCATATCAACAGTCTCTCTTCACTACACATTGCCTCTGTTTGTAAACCAGCTACCTTATCTTCAGCACTATCATCTGCCTTTCCTATGATATTTCTTGCATTGAAATAAATGCAGCTCAAGGCACTAGTCACACCACGCTCAACCTTTTGATTCCTAACCTTGAGGTCTTACCAACATCTGCCTCCACAACCTCTCCACCAACTGTTCTGGCACTCTGGTTCCCATCCCGCTGCAATTCTAGTTTAAACTCCACTGTGCCCAGCATTAACAAACCTTCCCACTAGGATATTGATCCCACTCCAGTTCAGGTGCAAACCGTCCCTTCTGTAGGTCCCACCTTCCCTGGAAGAAAGCCCAATGATGCAAAAACCTTATGCCTTCCCTCTTACACCAACTTCTTAGCCATGTATAAAACTGTATAACCTTCCTAGTTCTGACCCTGGAGGTCATGCCCTTTAACTAAACACCTACCTCCCTAAGTTCCCTATGCAGAACCTCATCACTCATCCTACCAATGCCATTGGTACCTACATGGACTATGACTTCTGGCTGTTCACCCTCCCACTTAAGAATGCTGAGGACTCAATCTGAGATATTCCAGACTCTGGTACCCCGGAGGCAACATTATATGTAGTACTCAACATCCATGAGTATGTTAGAAGATGGCCCCTAATGGACAACCTGCTAAGAGAACACTTCAGACTGCAGGCAGGGGTCATGGAAATAAAAGTGGGTGAAGCAGAGTCAGAAGACCAGAGGCCATGGCAGGATAAGCCACTGCATGGAATGTACTTCAGAGGCACTGCTCAAGAACTGATGCTGAGCACAAGAGCAATAGAAGCAGAGATCTATCACATCAGACAAGACCTATGATGCAGACTGTGCAGGGAATCTGCTGAAGCCATCCAGCACATAGTGTCAGAGTGTAAGATGCACGCAGGTGCAGCATACACTGAACGGCACAAATAAGTTGTAGGAATTATGTACAGGAACATCTATGCTGAGTATGGATTGGACACTCTGAGTCCAAATGGGAAACACCTGAAGAGAGAATGTAGAACGATAGTGCTAAGATTGTGTGGGACTTCCAAATGCAGATTGATAATCAGGTACTGGCCAAACAACCAGACATAGGACAAGGAACAAAAGAAAGCAATAGTAATAGATATGGCAGTCCCAAATGACAGTAACATCAGGAAGAAAGAATATGAGAAGCTGGAGAAATACCAGGGCTCGAAAGAGCAGATAGAAAGGATGTGGAAGATTAAAGCCAGAGTAATCCTGGTGGTGATATGAGCACTTGGAGCTGTGACACCAGAACTGGGGGAGTGGCTCCAACAAATCCAGGGAACAACGTCTGAGATCTCAGTGCACTGCTAGGAACAGTAAGGATACTGCGCCAAACCTTTAAGCTCCCTGCCCTCTGGTAAAGGACCTGAGACTGAGGGAAAAATACACATACATATTATATTTATATAAATAAAAAACTAGAAAGCTATATATTACATATTTTGAGTCTTTGTTTTGTATATACAGTCATTATGGTTATATGTAAGAAGTATGTAAATGGTGTACATCATTACACTACCCCGTTATATGTGAGTACCTCACTAAAACAAAGGAAAGGAAAAGCTAAGTAGGCAAATATGCCAGCTTTTTGACTAAATGTTCCTCTTGTCAACCATAGTTTCTTCACCCTTCCTGCCTCAATGGAACAAATCTCTGCAGAACCCCGTGCAAGTACACTCACATTTCTGTTGTTTTGAGAACATTTGTTCCCAATTTACACTTTCAAGTTCCTGCCTAATAGCATCATAATTAGTCTTCCCTCAATAAAACACTTGCCCTTACTGCCTGCTCTTATTTTCTCTCTGAGGCTATACAAAAAGTCAGGGAGTTGTCTCTGAAATGCTCACTCGTCTGATCAGAAATCTTACTCCTGATTAGGTTCATGTCTAGTATTAGATCCATTTTGACTTCTCCACTTGGCCTGTCCGCATACTGTGCCAGGAATCTTTCTGGGACTCACCCAATAAATTCTGCCCCATCTAAACTTATTGCACTAAGGAGGTGCCAATCAATATTACTAAGTTGAAGTCACTAACAACACCCCTACTATTTTTGCATCCTTCCAAAATCTTCATACTGATCTGCTCTTCACTGTTCCTGTTGCTACTGGGGTGGTGGTGGTGGTGGTGGGGGGGGGGGGGCGGAGAAAGCAAGAGAATACTTCCTTTAGTCAGATTGTTCCTTTCCCTTCTACACACACTGATTCAGTAGACAATCCCTCCACTAAGTTCTCCCTTTCTGCAGCTGTGATACTACCCCTAAATAGCAATCCAACCCCACATTTTTTTAACTCCCTACTTGTTGCTTTTGAAACATTTAAACCCCAGAACATACAGCAGCCAGTCCTGCCCTTGTGACAGCCAAATTTCTGTAATGGCCACAACATCGTAGTTCCATGTACTTTGCTGATAAGTTAACAGTTGTGATACCTGTTTTTATCAATAACCAAACCCATACCATATTTAATTAGCTAGGTTAGGAGGTAGAAACTAAATGCTCCATGTGCACACTTACAGAAGGTAATGTTTTCCACAGCTATATATGCACATCCTCAAAGCACACACACCGAGATATTTAATGATCCTCCTGTGCCACATTTCAGTGGTATTTTAGTCTCATGCATTATGCTGTGTATCAGTTTGCAGGATGAATCTAATTCTCCTTGCTTGATTTGTTCCTTTTGAACTACAGTTCCATAATGAACCAACTTTATCTGTGAATTACTTAATATTTAAAATCCTATCATATGAGCATTTAAGTGTAATGCTATGTAATTTTAAATGTAGTATCCAACATTCCAATTCCTAAACAATTGAAATTCAATTTAACCTTGTTCCTTAAAATAAATGTTGAGAACTAGTTTAGTTTGAAGTATTTATGGGATTTTATTCAAAGGATTTAAAACTCATTAAACTGGTGGGATATAGCATTTTTCAGAGCAGGTGACAAGAAAAAGAGCCACAATAAACATGCATGAACAGAATGATAAAGTGCTCAAATAAAGTTAATCTTTTGGATGTTGAATATTTATTATGCAATTATTAAGAAACCATAAATATTAATGTCACTCTGTGCATGTTGGCTGAGTTTAGCACCAGTTTGATGGCAGTCCATACTGTAAACAAGTTGTTCTTATTCCAGGCATAGTAGACAGTGAAGTGTACTCTGTGGGACACCCTAATCTGATCAGGTATCTGCCCTACTTTGTGGACTAATGAGGTGCCTTATGTACCATGAATAGATAATGTTAAAAACATCAAGGAGGGGTGGTGGACCCTTCATGTTGTTGTTGGCCTTTTCCCAGCACTTTTCTATAGATATGTCCATGATGGTGGGTGCTGATGATGCATTGGGAAGTTTTGCCTACCCATGGCAGAACCTTCCTCAGAATCAGAATCAGATATATCATCACTGGCAAGTGATGTGAAATTTGTTTACTTAGCAGCAGCAGTTCAATGCAATACATAATCTAGCAGAGAAAAAAATAATAAATAAAATAAAAATAATAATAATTAGATAAGTAAATCAATTACATATATTGAATAGATTTTTTTAAAAAGTGCAAAAACTGAAATACTGTATATTTTTTTAAAAAAAGGTAGTGTCCAAAGATTCAATGTTCATTTAGGAATCGGATAGCAGAGGGGAAGAAGCTGTTCCTGAATCGCTGAGAGTGTGCCTTCCGGCTTCTGTATGTCCTACCTGATGGTAACAGTGAGAAAAGGTCATGCCTGGGTGCTGGGGGTCCTTAATAATGGATGTTGCCTTTCTGAGACACCGCTCCCTAAAGATGTCCTGGGTACTTTGAGGGCTAGTACACAAGATGGAGCTTACTATATTTAGAACCTTCTGCAGCTTCTTTCAGTCCTGTGCAGTAGTCCCTCCATACCAGACAGTGATGCAGCCTGTCAGAATGCTCACCACGGTACAACTATACATTGTCTGCTACATTGCAATGTCTGTACCATACAGTAATGCAGCATGTTAGGATGCTCTCTTCTGTGCTTCTGTGGAACGATGTGAGTATAGGTATGCATAGTGCAGCTGTCTTCAGCCTCCTCAGAAAGTATAGACATTGGTGAGCTTTCTTGATTGTGTTCTGGGACCATGAGTAGTTGTGTGAGATGTGCACTTTTAGGTGTTTGAAACTGCTTGCAGTTTCCACTGCTGTGTCAGCAATTGAAAGAAGTGGTACAAGTTCTCCTGAAGTCGATAGTCACCTCCTTTGTCTTGTTGACATTGAGGAAGAGGTTATTTCCCTGGCACCAGACCTTGAGCTCTTCCACCTCCTCTCTAAGTCTTCTCATTGTTGTTGGTGATGAGCCTCCCACTGTGGCGTCATCAGTGAACTTGGCTGTGCAGTCATGTGTGAGCAGATTGTACAGCAATGGACTTAGCATACAGCCCTAGGGGTCACCCATGTTGAGGATGATGGGGAGGAAGGAGCGGTTATGCATCCTGACTATCTGAGGTCTGTTAGTTAGGAAGTCAAACACTCAATTGCACAGTGGTGTATTTAGACCGAGGAGTAGGCGTTTGTTCACTAAAGTCTCTGGGACGATAGTGTTGAATGCTACAATGAAATCTAGAAACAGCATTTTGACACAAGTGTCCTTGTTTACTAGGTGTATCATGGCCAGGTTCTTGAACGATGCTATGGCATCTGTTGTAGGTTCTACTGGTAAGCAAATTCTTGAGTGTCCAATGTGTCAGGAATGGAGTTTTTAAATGTGCCATTACCAGCTGTTCAATTCATTTCATGATGATTGGTGTCAATGCCACTAGGCTGTAGTCATTTTTTTCTGATGGTGTAGAGTTCTTTGTTACAGGGATGATGGTGGCATGTAGGGATAGCAGTCTGGATGAGTGAAGTGTTGAAGTCTATGAAGACATCAGTGAGCTGGTGTACACAGTCCTCAACTACTCAGCCTGGGATATTATCTGGCTTGGCAGCCTTAAGGGGTTGACTCTCTGCAGAGTTCTTCTCATTTCTGCTGCTGTTACAGACAGTGGCTGCTCACCTGGGAGGGGTATAGTTTTCATGGCTGGCATTATGTTGCATGCCTTGAGGCATGCATTCAAGTTGTTTAGAGTGGGAGGCTTCACTGGTACAATCGATGCTGTTCATGCTTGGGTAGTCATTAATGCTGTTGATGCCCAGCCAATACACCAGGGATCATTATTGGACATTTCATTTTTGGACTTTCCATTTAAGTCAATTTCTTTCACATATCTTAAACATTATTCAAAGGTTTCAAAGGTACATTTATTGTCAGAGAATTGTATACAATATACATCCAGCACATCCATCCATGAAAACAGAGGAGTGCCCCAAAGAATGAACGACAGTTAGAAGCCCAAAGTCACCCCCCCCCAGCTCTCCTCCCTCCCGCACATAAGCAGCAGCAAGCAACAATCTCCTCTCTCCCCACTGGCAAAAAAAATCGGCACTCGCCACCCAGCACTCAAGCATGAGCAAAGCAACGGTGAAGGCACAGACTTGCAGTTGCCCCGAAGACCACATTGTTCAGAGACTTGGATGGTGCAGGGGCAGCAATGGCTACTTCAAGTGCCAGGCTTTAGATGTTTCAGCAAGGAGAGGGAGGGAGGCAAAAGAGTTGGGGGTGTGGCACTGTTGATCAGAGATAGTGTCACGGCTACAGAAAAGGTGAAAGTCATGGAGTGGTTGTCTACAGAGTCTCTGTGGGTGGAAGTTAGGAATAGGAAGGGGTCAATAATTCTACTGGGTGCTTTTTTAAATAAACCACCCAATAGTAACAGGGACATCGAGGAGCAGATAGGTAGACAGATTCTGTAAAGGAGTAATAATAACAGGGTTGTTGTGGTGGGAGATTTTAATTTCCCAAATATTGATTGGCATCTCGCTAGAGTGAGGGGTTCAGATGGGGTGGTGTTTGTTAGGTGTGTTCAGGAAGATTTCTTGACACATTATGTAGATAAGCTTACAAGAGGAGGGTCTGTATTTGATCTGGTATTGGGAAGTGAACCTGGTCAAGTATCAGGTCTCTCAGTGGGAGAGCATTTTGGAGATAGTGATCACCATTCTATCTCCGTTACCATAACATTGGAGAGGGATAAGAACAGACAAGTTAGGGAAATGTTTAATTGGAGTAAGGGGAAATATGAGGCTATCAGGCAGGAACTTGGAAGCGTAAATTGGAAACAGATGTTCTCAGGGAAATGTACGGAAGAAACATGGCAAATGTTCAGGGGATGTTTGCGTGGGGTTCTGCGTAGGTATGCTCCAATGAGACAGGGAAAGGATGGTAGGGTACAGCACAATGCTTTACAGTTCTAGCTCTAAGATTGGGGTTCAATTCCTGCCGCTGTCTTTAAGGAACGTGGTGTACAAAGGCTGTTGTAAATTCAGTCAAGAAGAGAAAAAGAGTTACGAAAGGTTCAAAGAAACTAGGAAATGATAGGAATCTGGAAGATTATAAGGCTAGCAGGAAGGAACTTAAGAAGTCCTTAAGACATAGGAGCAGAATTAGACTAGACAGCCCATCAAGTCTGCTCTGCCATTTGATCATAGCTGATTTATTACCCCTCAAAACTGCATTCTCTGCTTTTTCCCTATAACCTTTGATGCCCTTATTAATCAAGAACCCACCAATCTGTACTTTAAATATAACCAATTGCTTGGTCTTCACAGCCGTCTGTGGCAATGAATTCCACAGATTGACCAGCCTAGTGAGGAAATGGGTTATTTATTGCAGAATTGACTTTATTCATAAAATATATAGGATTCAGGACATGCCATCATTAAGATTTCCTTCATTTGTGACATGTACATTGAAATGTACAGTAAAATGGGTTGCTTGTGTCAGGGATGTACTGGGGCAGCTTGCAAGTGTCACTACACTTCCAGCGCCAACATAGCATGCTACAACATAACACAACTTACTAATCCTAAATTGTAAGTCTTCGGAATGTGGGTAGAAACTGGAGCCCTCGGAAACCCACATGATCATGGGGAGAACATACAAGTTCCTTAAAGACAGCGGCAGGGATTGAACCCCGATCTTATAGCTAGAACTGTAAAGCATTGTGCTGACTGCTATGGCACCCTGCTGCCCTGTTGTCATTCTGAATTAGTGTGTCTAGTGAATTAGTAATTCACAGTTGGATATGTTCAACATGTCAAAGTCACTACAAGTTTCATGCCAAACATTGCACCAGAGAATTATCTATTACACAGGGGCCTGCCCTTTTACAACCCTAGGTGGCAGGGCCCCATTGGGGACCAATGTCCTTCCCCACAGAACCTTTGTATTGGCTGCTCTGAACTTGAGGGAATCTTTCAGCACATACCCCTGCACTCTTGTTACTTGGCCAAGGTTTCTTTACAGGTCTGTCAAAGCTGAAACCCATGAATATGCCTGTCAATAACATTTGCTTGATGACATCTCCCTGTACTGGAAGAGCAACAGATTTTGTTGGTTCAGCAGTCATTTGATTCACTGTGTGTTCCTGGGCACGATGTCTATCATCTATTCCTAATTCCTCCCGAGATGTTGGAGCTGAGGTGAGCTGCCTTCGTGAACTGCTGCTGTGTACAAGTAGTGAAGGTACAATCTGTATAGCATGGTGTATCGTGTTTTGCAGCCGCACAATATGAACTTGCTTGGAAAACATTCTGTCCACAAAATATCCCCCCCCACCACCGAAGTTTTCATGTTTTATCGCTTTACAACATTGAATCGCAGTGGATTTAATTTGGCTGTTTGACATTTATCAACAGAGAAGTCTCTTGCATGTTAAATTTATTACAATTATTAAACCCAAAATAATTGATTGTATAATTACTCACCTCCTTCAAATTTAGTAGCTGGACCTTTGGCAACTATTACAGCCTTGAGTCTGTGTGGATAGGTCTCTATCAGCTTTGCATATCTGGGCACTGCAATTTTCCCCCATTCTTCTTTATAAAGCTGCTCAAGCTCTGTCAGATTGCATGGGGGATTGTGAGTGAACAGTCCTCTTCAAGTCCAGCCACAAATTCTCAATTGGATTGAGGTCTGGTCTCTGACATGGTCACTCCATAACATAAACTTCGTTGTTTTTAAGCCTTTCCTGTGTTGCTTTGATTTTAAGCTTGGGGTCATCGTCTTGCTGGCAAACAAATCTTCTCCCAAGTCGCAGTTCTCTTGCAGATTGCATCAGGTTTTCCTCCAGGATTTCCCTGCCTTTTGCTGCATTCATTTTGCCCTCTACCTTCACAAGCCTTCCAGAGCTCGCTGCAGTGAAGCATCCCCACAGTATGATGATGCAGCCACCACCAGGATTCATGGTAGAGATGGTGTGTTTTTGATGATGTATGGTGTTTGGCTTATGTCAAACACAGTGTTTAGTCTGATGGCCAAAAAGCTCAATTTTGTTTTTATTAGACCATCAAGCCTTCTTATAGCTGACTTCAGAGTCTCCCACTTTCCTTCTTGCAAACTCTAGCTGAGATTTCACGTGAGTTTCTTTTCCAACTTTGGATTTCTCTTTGCCACTCTCCCATAAAGCTGCAACTGGTGAAGCACCCGGACAGCAGTTGTTTACGCAGTCTTTCCCATATCAGCCATTGAAGCTTGTAACTTCTCCAGTTGTTAGATGTCTCTTGGTGGCCTCCCTCACAAGTCCCCTTCTTCCATGGTCATTCTGCTTTTGAGAATGGCCTGTTCTAGGCAGGTTTTCATTTCTTGATAATTGACTTAACTATATACTCCAAAGGATATTCAGTGACTTGGAAATTTTCTTGTATCTATATCCAGATTTGTGCTTTTCAATAAAATTTTGTGGAGTTGCTTGGAGTGTTCTTTTGTCTTCATGGTATAGTTTTTGTCAAGATACTGACTCACCAGTAGTTGGATCTTACTGATCCAGATGTATTTTTACTCCACTCAGTTGAAACACCATGACTGCACACAGGTGATCTCTGTTTAACTAATTATGCAACTTCCAAAACCAATTGGCTGTACCAGTGATGATTTGGTGTGTCATATTAAAGGGGTGAGAATGCTTATACAATTATTTTGTGTTTTATGTTTGTAATTAATTTAGATCACTTTGTAGAGATCTGTTTTACACTGACACAGTCTTTTTCTGTTAATCAGTGTCAAAAGAAAAGCCAAATTAAATCTGGTGATTTGATGTTATAAAACAATAAAACATGAAAACTTCTAGGGGGAGTGAATACTTTTTATAAGCTACCTCAAGAGCAATGTGCTTTGGGATTAAGCATTCTTCTCTGTAGTTAAGATCTGACAGGATCTACTCACCATCACCATCAGCCAGAAGATCCCTTTAAATAGTGCAGGTTGAATCTTGATCCTTTATGCACATTCAATGTATGGTGTTAGCTGCATCAGTGAGCTCTAAGATATAGTACAGGCATTAAATCAACCTAATTTGTTGATTAACACCGCCTTCGTGCAGGCAGAATATGGCATGCATTTTGCACCATTTCTAATTTTGTGTGACTGATACAGTGGATTCTGGTTAATTGGGCCCCCGGTGAATCAGGGCAGCCACTTATTTGAGACAACTCTTTGATGCACCATCAATAACTCTCTGAGGTGAGATATCGGCTTTTATTGACTGGAAGAAAGAACAAGCAGCAATTGACCACCATGCTACATCCTGGAGACTGAGAGGCAGGGCTCAGGCCCCAATCGCCTTTATACCGGGGTCTGTGGGAGGAGCCACAGGAGCAGTCAGCGGGGGTGGGGGGTGGGGGGCGTGTTCAGACAGGTATATGTAGTTCACCACACTCTTAAAGAACAAAATCAAATCGAGAAAATAGCTGGGATTCCTTTTGTTTATTTTGGACACTATGCCACTTAATTGGGAACAGCAAATGGACAGTCACGTGCGCTTAGACCAAACAGTTGTGTCAGTTGCGTGTACTGTGTTAAACATGTAAGTGTAAAAGGACATAAGTTCTTATACATGTATAAAATGCTGGAGAAACTCAGTAAGTCAGTCAGCATCTATGTAGGGGAATAAACAGTTGACATTTCCGGACAAGACCCTTCATTCAGGACAGATGAAGACCTGATGAAGGATCTTGGCCCAAAACATCGACTGTTTATTCCCCTCCTTCGATGCTGCTTGATTTGCTAGTTTTCTCCAGTATTTCATAATGTGTTGCTCAAGAGTTCCTGCATCTGCAAAACTCTTGTGTTCGTAAGTTTCACAAACCTGGATTATTTTCACTGGAACTTCAGGGACTGTTGGGGGTATGTGGGGAAGGATGAGGGTGATTGCAACCTGATTACAGTGTATAAAATAATGAGAGGTTTGGATTGGCGAGATAGTCTGTGTCTTTTCCTCAGGATGGAAACATCAAATACTAGAGGCCATAGGTTTAAGGTCAGAGAGGGAAAGTTTAAAGGAGATGTGTGAAACAATTTTTTTTACACAGAATGGTAGGTGGCTGTAACATAGTGCCAGGGAAAACAGTAGAAACAGATATGATAGCCACATGCAAGTGGCATTTAGACGGGTAGATGGTCAGGTAGAGAATGGAGGGATATAGACCACGTGAAGGAAAGTGAGGTTAGATTGGCATCAAGTTTGGTGCAGTTATGGTGGTCTAAAATGCTTGTTCCTATGTACACTGTTCTTTGTAATGATAATTTGAGAGATTGGTTAAATTGTTGCTGTGTAGCATGCCAAAAGTAATTTTGGTTGTAGGCTAACAACTTAGTGCCCAATACCCAAGAACCTACATGACATGAGCCATTCCTTTGTGCTGTGCCAATGGAGTGCCTAGAGGGAAAATAGGCACACTGGTGCTGTGGCTTAGTCCACAGATTATTGTGAATCAGGTGTAGGGCTTGGTGTGGGTCTTTTAGGAAAATCTGGGGTCCTTTTTGTATTACATATTCTGCAACAGGAATATGGTAAATGGAATTAAGAAGACAAATAGAGAAGAAAAATTCTGATGATTTGAAAGTACAGCAACAAAAAAGGTGAGTTTACTTAAGTATCTTGAATGCAATGGCGTTGTGGTGTCAGCTAAAGCAAGATGGATTTATAGACATCATAGAAGAAGCAGCACAATATGAATATTTATCAGAAATTAACCATTGAAGAACAATTCAAAAAGAGCTGGTTCTCAATGTAATGGCATTAAAAAGTCTATGAATGCCACATCGAAATGCAGCAGGGCATATGGAAATCATGTAGGGGTAATTCTAGAAGTATAATAAAATTGACTTTGATATGATCATTCTGTTCTGTTTTGTTTGAGGATCTGCAGCAGGAACTACCGAGGTAACAGGTGGTGACAATGTACTTGTAAGGCTGTGATCCAGAGAAAACTGGTGCATGATCACACTTTAAGATTGAAAGTTCTATACAAACAAAATTACAAAACACTGTTTGATTGTATTAGCTACAAAAGAACATACTGTAAACATTGATCTATGAATGGAAAAGTGTGACAAGAGAATCACAGATTACTTAAGATAAACTACTGAATCGCACACCTAAGTAGTAATGAACTGCATATTAGAGACCATCATCTTTTCACAGAGATGGAATTTTGGCAACGTGGGCCCTATGGTAGCATTTGGTGACAGAAGTGATTTTATGGTCTGATATCCCTTTCCTTCCAACTGCAAGAAGAAACTTAAGTAAATTATGGAATTGTCACTGACTTATTAGGGGGAAATAGGCAACAAAAGAAAAAGAGCAGTGGGTCAAACAGCATCTGTGGAGGCAAATGGTTGATTTTTGGGTCAGGACCTTGCATCAGGACTGAGAAGGAACAGGAAAGATTGCCAGTAGATAGGACAGTGGAGAAAACAGGTTGGGATGGAGGCAAATGATATCAGATTAGGATAGGGTGAGGAATAAATGGAACCAAGTTGTGGGGGGGGGGGGGGTCTTGGAAACACTTCACATGCTCTTTTCAATGATTTCAGGTTCCCTGGCCCGAGCATTTTATTTTCACCATGGAAGTCCAGTTCCTATACACCTCCATCCCCTACCAGAAAGGTCTCGAAAGCTCTCTGTTTGTTTCTGGACCCCAGACCCAACCAGTTCTCCTCCACTACCGCTCTCCTACACCTGGCAGAACTTGTCCTTACTCTCAATAAATTCTCCTTGGCTTCTCCCACTTCCTTCAAACAAAAGCTGTAGCCATGAGTACTCACATGGGTTGCAGCAATGCCTGTTTTTTGTCGACTGCGTGGAACAGTCTATATTCAAAGCCTACACTGGTGTCTCTCCCCAATGTTTCCTATGCTACATCAACAACTGCCTCAGTGCTGTGTCCTGCACCCATATGGCGTACAACTTCATCAAACTTTGCCTCCAACTTCCACCCTGTCCTCAAATTTATCTGGTCCATTTACGACACCTCCCTCCCCTTTCTCGATCTCTCTGTCTCTATCTCTGGAGATGGCTTATCTACTGATGTGTATTATAAACCCACTGTCTCTCACCGCTACCTGGACTGTACCTCTTACTACCCTGTCACTTGTGAAAATGCCATCCCCTTCTCTCAAATCCTCCATCTCTGCCACATCTGCTGTCAGGATGAGGCTTTTCATTCCAGAACGAAGGAGATGTCCTCCTTTTTCAAAGAAAGGGGCTTCCCTTCCTTCACCATCAACACTGCTCTCAACCACATCTCTTCCATTTCGTGCACGTCTGTCCTCACCACATCCTCCTGCCACCCCCACCCCCCGGAATAGGGTTCCTCTTGGCCTCACCTACAATCCCACCATCTCCGTGTCCAGCATGTACTTCTCTGTAATTTCCATCATGAAGCCACACTCAGTTTCAATGGCAACACCTTATATTCCATTTGGGTAGCCTCCAACCTGATGGCAGGAACATCGACCTATTAACTTCCAGTAATGACCCCCACCCCCCCCCGCACCATTCCCCATTCCCTTTTCTCTCCTTCACCCAATCTACTTACCTGCCCATTGCCTTCCTCTGGTGCTCCTCTCCCTTTTCTTTCTTCCATGGCCTTCTGTCCTCTCCTATCAGATACCCCCCTCTCCAGCCCTGTATCCCTTTCACCAATCAACTTCCCAGTTCTTTACTTCACCCCTCACCCCTTGCAATCACCTTGTATTTCTTGCTTCCCTCCCCCACCATCTAACTCTAACTCCTCATTTTTTTAAAATCCAGTCCGGATGAAGGGTCTTGGCCCAAAATGTCGACTGTACTCTTTTCCATAGACGCTGCCTGGCCTGTTGAGTTCCTCCAGCATTTTGTGGGTGTTGCTGGGATAAATATGTAATCTGAAGCTTCTAAGTGCCTTTAAGAATTTACATGAAGTGCTGTGCAGAAGCTGATGGATTTCAAGGTAGCCACCTTTTCTGGATAAAGAAGTTTTATTCAATAATTGTTCCTCTTGGACTGTGATATGAATATATGGAAAGAGTAGAGAACATGACGAGCACCATGATTCAGATCTCCCACTTGCCATACAATCTGTAAATCAATTGAATTTACCACTTCAATCTGCCCTCAGTGAAAATGCTGAACCAAGACACACTTGCTCCATAGGGACATTAGGGAAAAGCCAGGTCCCCTACAGAGACTCTGGAGATGAAATGCCTTATTGGAAGTGGATGGCAAATATGTGTGAGATGAGAGTACTGAGGGTACGAGTTACTGCAAACTGAAAATTTCATAATGTAGAGCCAAAAAGAATGATAAAATTCTGATTGACATGATAGTTCTGTTTAGTTTTGCTTGATGATTTGCATCGGGGCTTCAGAGATACTGGGTGCTGATAATGGACCTGCAGGACAGTGATCCGGAGAGAACTGATGTAACAGATCACTCCTTAAGACTGTAAAGGCAAAATTAATAAAGTAGTGCTTGATTGTATTAATGACAAAAGAACATACTGTGAACATTAATTTGTGAATGGAAAAGTGTAATAAGAAATGAACAAAGTAGAAAATTTAATGTTTATACCATTGAGAGTAGGTTATGCAAGGGATGAGATGTTTTTTTAATTTGTCTTTTTTGAAATATTTTCTAATGATATCATAGTCTGATTAGAAGTTGAAAATGTAAGTAACAGATTTTTCATTAAATTAGCAATCCTAACAGTTGTGAACCTTGGGAAGAGAACAGTTAAAGAAATCCCAATTAACTGTAAGATTGTCAAATAGGCATGAATAATTGCTACTTTAATTGTATTGTTGAACAACAATATTTTCAATAGTTTTATCAGAGCAGTAGGCCCTGTTGAACACAGGGCCCTGCTGTCAGAATTCAAAGAAGCTCATGATTATTTAAATTGCAGCAAGTACTAATTTATATTCACAAAAAATGTGATTTTTGCCATTTAAGCTGATGATGTGAAAGATGGAGGCTTTAACGTTTGGTGTAAAGCCTTGACAAAACCCAAAAGTTTCTCAAGAGTTGCCGTTGTTCTAATGCTGTCATGTAGAATGGGGTTTGCCTAGTTCTTTCAGAGGCATGCGATTTATAACAAATAGTAATTTGCATGTTCTTACTTGCACACGTTTACTGTTGCTAATTAGAGGCCCGATTAGAATGTATAATTTCAAATTTCCAATCTTTCTGTAAATGTATTATCATCTGAATTATCTTCTATCTGAATGATTTTGGTTACTTTACATTTTCAGGCATAATTTTCTTGTTTTTCTCTAAACGAGGGAATGAATTGAAAAGCAAAAAAAACCTAGAAATTTAAAAATAAAAACAGGAAAAACCTGGAAATGCTCAGCAGGTGAGATCACATCACAAGGAAGAGAATTAGTCCATGTTTCAAGTCAATAAGCTTTCTTAAATATTTGCCATTTTTATTATAAATAAATGCATAGTTACTATAGGCATTTTTGATACTTCATTTACAATACCCAAATCCAAAATCAGGGCTTATTTTCAGAAGTTTTGATTTATAATTTGGAGCATTCTTGTCAGTTTTATTGTTAGTGCCAGTCAATTTTTTGTGACGCTTTGTTTGAGATTTATAACTACCGGTAGTAATTAACAGAATCTAGCCAATGTATGACTTCAGACCCACCCAAAATATCCCTGTACCACAATCAGGTCAATTGTGAGAATGTGGCAAGTGTGTGTGTGCGGCCGATCAATGATGTAGTGATTTGACTGGGCCTCCTACGTGCAGGAGGCACTCTCTCCTCTGGGAGCTGGTTTTAAAGTGCAAATCTTTTGTCTCAGTGGGCCTTGTTCATTGCTCCCACACTGAAAGTTGCCCAGCATGTACAGTTACTGCCATAACTCAAAAAAAATCATACTACTCTGTTGCTGTTCTTGCCCCATGCAGTACTGATGCACCATCAATAACTCTCCGAGACGTGAGGCGAGATATAGGCTTTTATTGACTGGAAGAAAGAACAAGCAGCAATTGACCACCACACTACATCCTGGAGACTGAGGCCGGGGCTCAGGCTCCAATCGCCTTTATACCGGGGTCTGTGGGAGGAGCCACAGGAGCAGTCAGCGGGGGGCGTGTCCAGGCAGGTATATGTAGTTCACCACATTCACCCCCCCTTTGTTTTAAAAGGCCCCATGGGGCGAAGTTTCTTACAAGTATATTTACAGGTTAAGTCTATCAGGTGGTTGAATCTGTCGCTGCGATCTACGTAGCACCGGCTGTGATTGCACAGGTGCTGGTGGTGATTGCACCGGAGACGGTGGTTGTGCCTAACTGGAGGTGTCAGTCCACTAGGCGTCAGTGATCCCTCATGCGTGTGCGAGGTGCCTGGTATAGGAGTGTCGTGAGGAGTCTGTGTAGGGCTTGGTGTGCGCGGTGTCACCTCGGGTACAGGGTTCATAGTTACCGTGGAGTGTTCGGGGTAGTGGTCTGTTGCTCCTGCGGGCGCCAGGTCGCGGACGGAGACCGTGTCCTCCCGCCCATCAGGTAAGACCACGTAGGCATACTGGGGGTTCGCATGTAGAAGGTGAACCCTCTCGACCAGCGGGGAGTATTTATTGCTCCTCACATGTTTCTGGAGCAGCACTGGCCCTGGGGATGTCAGCCAAGCAGGTAGGGTGGTCCCAGTGGCAGACTTCCTGGGAGAAAAGAGTAGGCACTCGTGAGGGGTGGCATTGGTGGGCGTACATAACAGGGAGCGGATAGAGTGGAGTGCCTCGGGGAGGACCTCCTGCCATCGAGAGACCGGCAAATCTTTCATAATCAAATGTCCTGTATACATACACCCTTGGAGGTCAACCGTGTGGGATGGTATATGGGGTTGTGGGAGGCGGGGGTGGTGGTGCTACCTCCCTGAAATGAGTTTTTGCAGGGTGGGATGTCTGTGTATCTCGTAGGAGGGTTGCTGCATTCGAGAGATTACGCTCTTCAGAAGGTGGTTGAGTTCGAGCGGTCACTTTCCTCGGAAGGTCGCTGTGTTCGAGCGGTCGCGTTCCTCGGAAGGTCGCTGTGTTCGAACGGTCGCTTTCCTCGGAAGGTCGCTGTGTTCGAGCGGTCACGTTCCTCAGAAGGTCGCTGTGTTCGAGCGGTCGCTTTCCTCGGAAGGTCGCTGTGTTCGAGCGGTCGCGTTCCTCGGAAGGTCGCTGAGTTCGAGCGATCACGTTCCTCGGAAGGTCGCTGTGTTCGAGCGGTCGCTTTCCTCGGAAGGTCGCTGTGTTCGAGCGGTCGCTTTCCTCGGAAGGTCGCTGTGTTCGAGCGGTCCCTTTCCTCGGAAGGTCGCTGTGTTCGAGCGGTCGCGTTTCTCGGAAGGTCGCTGAGTTCGAGCGGTCGCTTTCCTCGGAAGGTCGCTGAGTTCGAGCGATCACGTTCCTCGGAAGGTCGCTGTGTTTGAGCGGTCGCTTTCCTCGGAAGGTCGCTGTGTTTGAGCGGTCGCGTTCCTCGGAAGGTCGCTGTGTTCGAGCGGTCTCTTTCCTCGGAAGGTCGCTGTGTTCGAGCGGTCGCGTTCCTCGGAAGGTCGCTGTGTTCGAGCGGTCGCTTTCCTCGGAAGGTCGCTGTGTTCGAGTGGTCGCGTACCTCGGAAGGTCGCTGTGCTCGAGCGGTCACGTTCCTCGGAAGGTCTCTGTGCTTGAGCTGTCGCGTTCCTCGGAAGGTCGCTGAGTTCGAGCGGTCGCTTTCCTCGGAAGTTCGCTGAGTTTGAGCGGTCGCTTTCCTCGGAAGTTCGCTGAGTTTGAGCGGTCGCTTTCCTTGGAAGGTCGCTGTGTTGGAGCGGTCGCTTTCCTCGGAAGGTCGCTGTGTTCGAGCGGTCGCGTTCCTCGGAAGGTCGCTGAGTTCGAGCGGTCGCGTTCCTCGGAAGGTCGCTGTGTTCGAGCGGTCACGTTCCTCGGAAGGTCGCTGAGTTCGAGCGGTCGCGTTCCTCGGAAGGTCGCTGAGTTCGAGCGGTCGCTTTCCTCGGAAGTTCGCTGAGTTTGAGCGGTCGCTTTCCTTGGAAGGTCGCTGTGTTGGAGCGGTCGCTTTCCTCGGAAGGTCGCTGTGTTCGAGCGGTCGCGTTCCTCGGAAGGTCGCTGTGTTCGAGCGGTCGCTTTCCTCGGAAGGTCGCTGAGTTCGAGCGGTCGCTTTCCTCGGAAGGTCGCTGTGTTCGAGTGGTCGCGTTCCTCGGAAGGTCGCTGAGTTCGAGCGGTCGCTTTCCTCGGAAGGTCGCTGAGTTCGAGCGGTCGCTTTCCTCGGAAGGTCGCTGAGTTCAAGCGGTCACTTTCCTCGATGCTGTTGAAGGATGTTAGCGAAATTGTGAGATTTATGGATTGCACTGTAATTCATATCGGTCTCCTTCACTTTCCTTTGTTTTTGCCCATTATTTCTTGTTGCCAAATAGCGGGTTGGAGGTTTGGGGTTTGTGAACTTTTGTTTCTTTGTTTGTGCCAGAGGGGTTGTTGATATCTTTCTTTCAACAACTTCCATGGTTTCCTTTGATTCATGGCTATCTGGAGAAGATGAATCTCAGAACAGTATACTGTATACATACTTTGATAATAAATTAACCTTTGAACCTTTGGCTAGGATGCTCTCTGTAGTGCATCAATAAAAATCAGTGGGTCATCGGGAACATGCCCTTAGTCTTACGAGGAAGTAGAGATACTGGATTGCTTTTTTGGCTTCATTGTCTGTGGTTGGAACAGGATATCCCTTTAATATTTATACTGGAACTTGAAGCTCTCAACCATCTCCACCTGTTTACAAAGAACAGGACAAATTCAGCCTGATTAATTGTAGAACAAACAACACTCTAGTACAGGTTCAGGCACCTTAGCACACAAGGTCTGATCTCATCTGCCTCCACATGGTCTATATCCCTTCATTCTCTACCTGTTCATGTGACTGTCTAACTTCTTCTTAAACATTGCTATTCTAATTACCACCTGATCAGTTTATTTTAAATCATGAAGAAAATGGTGGAAGGTGCTATCCTGAAAATATATCACTATTCCTACATTGTAATCCTGGAATCCCCTACATTACAGCATTTTGGGAGTACCTTCATTGAGACAACTGCAACAACATTGAGATTCAGTATAGATGCAGATTCTTAATTACTGCTTGTTTTAGGGTGATTGAAGAAGAAGCCGATTGAATTAATAAAATTTTCAACTTATGTCATGGTCAGCAGAAACTTGAAATAAACTGATGACAAGATATGGAGCATTTCTGTTGTTCATAGTTATTGAACTGTATGAAAAAGGACTATAATGTCAAAGTCTAGAGGGGGTCCTTTTACTTATCAGTTCATAAATATACAAGTAAGATGGGAAATCAAAGATATGCTTATGGCCTACAAATGAAAGAGTTTAAATTGAAGGGAAGCCCAAAACATTCCTGTAATGATACAGTGACAAGGCTAGCAGTCATGTGCTGCTTTACAGCACCAGAGGAGATCTGGGTTCAGACAGCTCCGCATTGCTCACTGTATGGGCATTCTCCGTGCCCCACATTCATTTCCTCCAGGTTCTCCAGTTTTTTCGTGTATTCCAAAGATATGCAGGTTAGTAAATTAGTACAAAGTAAAGCTATTGTTCTTTGCCTCTCATATGTAGGTGAGTGGCAGAATCTGGGGGTGCTGCTGAGAATGTGGGCATATTAAAAATGAAACTAATGCAACTACGTAATTGACAGTCATAAGCAGTCAGTGGGCCAAAGGACCAATTGTTCTCTCTACCTTCCTTTCACTCAGCACAAGAGCTGAAATGGCTCTTTTCTGATTTCCAGTCCTGCAAGTGATAATGGGCAAGCCAGAAATTAGGATTATCATAACTACGATTGAATTGCATGTGGATTAAGATCTAGTTTGTTAATGCTTGTTGGTTCGGCTGCTTGTAAGTTTCAATTTACATGTCTTAAGTCTCCAGTAACTTCCTCATTTCATAACCTTAACCTTTATAATCTTTTTCATGTTTATGAAACTCTCTTGTTCCTTGTAATCTTCTTGAGTTCTACGTCCTCAATTGCACCCTAAGTGTGAATGAGAAGGGTTGGAGGTAAACTTATCACAGTAAACGATTAGATGAACTTGGGTGGTTTGCCTTTTAATGATGGTAAGGGTTTGGGTTACCTAACACGTGGTTATTTCTTGTCAGGCCAGCAGCTTAGATAGTATTTTTCTAAGTTATGTTCAGCTGGTTTACAAAAATCTGATATCCTTTTCAAGTCAGAAATATTATGTGACAGTATTTAAAAGGCACAAGATGGTATTTTGCATTTGAAAATTTTAATATTCCAATCTTCCATACTGACCTAGAAATACCCCAGTGACTTTACAGCTGCTCATATTCTTTGCTGCATTACAGTCGATTCTTACTGCTAGAGTACACAGCTTGCTTAACTGTTAGTTTCATATTCTTATTCTTCAGTTATTTGTTTCTAAGTTGTTTGTTAACTTATGTAAACAAGGTTGAAAGACTGCAGAGAAAATTTGCAAGGATGTTGCCAGGTCTGGAGGGCCTGAGACGTAAGGAAAGATTGAATAGGTTAGGACTGTATTCTTTAGAATGTTGAAGATTGAGAGGAGATTTGATAGATACAAATTATCTATCAAATAGCAAGCAGGCTTTTTCCACTGAGATTGTGGCATTACAACCAGAGGTCATGGGTTAAGGATGAAAGGTGAAAAGTTTAATGGGAACATGAGGGGAAATTACTTCGTTCAGAGAGTCATGAGAGTGTGGAATGAGCTGGCAGCGCAAGTGGTGCATGAGAGCTCGATTTCAACGCTTAAGAGAAGTTTGGATGGATACTTGAATGAAGGGGGTATGGAGGTCTTTGGTCCTCCTGCAGGTTAATAGGAGTAGGCAGTTTCAATGGTTTCAGGATTAGACTAGATGGGACGAAGGGTCTGGTTCTATTTGGTACTTCTCTATGACTCTATGTGTTAGTTTTTGTGATTGCCATTGATAATGATTGATCAACTGCTTACAAAGTATATGAAAGGAAAAGGCCAAAATGGAAAGTTAATTTCTCTCTGATTATACCTTTTTTAATGGATATGAAGGAGATTTTGACAAGAGTAGAAATGACATATTACTTGAAGTTTCTATTTTCGTCGCATTCCACTAGTCTAACAGAACTGAGGATAATTGGTCTCTCAAGCTAGCCAGTGGTCAGAGCAGAATTCTGTACTGCAGGACTATCAATGTAGCTGTGCTAATTAGATCTCTTGGGAATTAGTACATGAAACTAAACAGCAGGGTCCAATGGTTGCCCAGAATCTTTATTATTGTCCTTCTTGACAACAGGAATATGGCTGATCACCCCTGAGAACCTGTTAGTACTTTTCTTCAGTTTTCTTAACGAATTTTAAGTGTGTCTGTTTCCAAGTAGCATATACCAGCTATTATTCTTTTTTATACTTATTCAGGTATTCTATGTAATGTTTACCTGCAAATTTATGAAAATTGCTGTTTCATTGCTTGCTTTTAGAAGTCAAAAGCAATTTATAAGATGTGCAATAGTGTGAGTTCCTTAATCCTTCCTCAGCTCTGATTTTAATATTAGACTGTGCATTAACCAGCATACAATATCAGAAATGGCAAAATCTACTTTGATCAAAAAAGATTTCCAGTTTGCCACTGAACAAAATGTAAACTTTGGGAGTGGTTAGCTACTAATGTTAGCATAATTGATAACAAAACATAGGCTGAGTGAGCTAAGGATTTTTCCCTTTGGAGTGAGTGGAGGTAATTAGAGGAGATGTCAGACATAAGTGTCTTACACAGAGGTGGGTAAATGGAATGCCCTGCCAAGGGTGATTGTAGAGACATGTACATCAGGGACATTTAATAAACTTTTAGAAACTCTTAGGGAGGCACATGGAAGATTAAAAAAATGGAAGGCTATGTAGGAGGGAAGGGTTAGATTGATATTAGAGTAGGTTATAAGGTCGGCACAACATTGTGGGACAAAGGGCTTGCATTATGCTGAGGTATTCTAAGTTCTATGTTCATAATTATTTTAAAATACTTGTTAGGAATATGTGTAACCTTGTTTCTCAAAAGATAATTTATCTTAGTTTATTTGGTCTGTTACAGTGCATATGGGATTAATAACTATCTAATTTATAGAAATTAGGTTACATTTTAAGTTAATAAACCTTTATTGGTTCATTAGGAAAAGCTGCACTCCTTATTTACATCCAATTTAGAATTTTTACCTAGCTTATTTGAAGGGACAGGAGAATGAAACCTTTTGCAATGCCTGGGAAGTTATGTGTCAAGTAGGTGGAATTACCCAATGCTTCGTTTTTTTTAAATGGGGTGCATGTAATATCTTTGAACCAGCTGAAAAGTAGTGTGCTCAAAGCTTTATTTTTATCAGTAGATGGTAAAATCACAGACACTGTTGTGGAAAGCAGTGAAATCATCGGACAAAGTCAGCATGGATTTGTGAAAGGAAAATCATGTCTGACGAATCTTATAGAATTTTTTGAAGATGTATCTAGTAGAGTGGATAGGGGTGAGCCAGTGGATGTGGTATATTTAGATTTTCAAAAGGCTTTTGACAAGGTCCCACACAGGAGATTAGTGTGCAAACTTAAAGCACACGGTATTGGGGGTATGGTACTGATGTGGATAGAGAATTGGTTGGCAGACAGGAAGCAAAGAGTGGGAGTAAACGGGACCTTTTCAGAATGGCAGGCAGTGACTAGTGGGGTACCACAAGGCTCAGTGCTGGGACCCCAGTTGTTTACAATATATATTAATGATTTAGACGAGGGAATTAAATGCAGCATCTCCAAGTTTGCGGATTACACGAAGCTGGGCGGCGGTGTTAGCTGTGAGGAGGATGCTAAGAGGATGCAGGGTGACTTGGATAGGTTAGGTGAGTGGGCAAATTCATGGCAGATGCAATTTAATGTGGATAAATGTGAGGTTATCCACTTTGGTTGCAAGAACAGGAAAACAGATTATTATCTGAACGGTGGCCGATTAGGAAAAGGGGAGATGCAACGAGACCTGGGTGTCATTGTACACCAGTCATTGAAGGAGGGCATGCAGGTACAGCAGGCGGTGAAAAAGGCAAATGGTATGTTGGCATTCATAGCAAAAGGATTTGAGTACAGGAGCAGGGAGGTTCTACTGCAGTTGTACAAGGCCTTGGTGAGACTGCACCTAGAATATTGTGTGCAGTTTTGGTCCCCTAATCTGAGGAAAGACATTCTTGCCATAGAGGGAGTACAGAGAAGGTTCACCAGATTGATTCCTGGGATGGTAGGACTTTCATATGAAGAAAGACTGGATCGACTAGGCTTATACTCACTGGAATTTAGAAGATTGAGGGGGGATCTTATTGAAACATATAAAATTCTAAAGGGATTGGACAGGCTAGATGCAGGAAGATTGTTTCCGATGTTGGGGAAGTCCAGAACGAGGGGTCACAGTTTAAGGATAAAGGGGAAGCCTTTTAGGACCGAGATGAGGAAAAACTTCTTCACACAGAGAGTGGTGAATCTGTGGAATTCTCTGCCACAGGAAACAGTTGAGGCCGGTTCATTGGTTATATTTAAGAGGAAGTTAGATATGGCCCTTGTGGCTAAAGGGATCAGGGGGTATGGAGAGAAAGCAGGTACAGGGTTTTGAGTTGGATGATCAGCCATGATCATACTGAATGGCGGTGCAGGCTCGAAGGGCCGAATGGCCTACTCCTGCACCTATTTTCTATGTTTCTACAATTTTAAGGAATTTTCTTGAGAAATACTTCAAATGTGTACAAGATTGATGCTCAGTTGGTGCATAAGATAATTATGACACAGTAATGAGAATTCAGGACAGAGGAGTGGTAGACAAGAAGGACTCGAGGAGATTAGTGATGGGAGAGATGGCATCAAATAAATTAAAAATGAAGATAATTTAAAATGCAAGCCATTGAGATACCAGTTGCTGACCTTTTATGTGAAGTGACAACATTCTCTCCAGTTGTAGGAAGAAACACTGCATTAGAACGAAGTGAGGATGCTTCATAAGAAATAGAAAATATTCTCATGCATAGGTAGTGGAGGTTGAGAACCATACCTAAGAGAGTTGGAGACAGAAACTCTTACATTTAAAATATATCCCTGTATGTATAGGCTGTGTTCTAATCTGCAAGGCTACAGACTAAAAGGGGGTTATGGGAGTGAAGGTTTTTTTTCGTCAACATGGACCAAAGAGTTTCTGTGCTGTAAATATTTATGGATGTTGAATAGATGGACATCACAATAGAGCCTCTGCCTTCATAAATTCAGGTTCAGTCCTGACCTTGGGTGCTGTCTGTGTGGAGTCTGTAGGTTGTACCTGTTGATCATGTGGGTTTTGTCAAGGTGTTCCAGTTTCCTCCCACGTCCTAAATACATGGGTGTATTAGGCTTATCGGCCTCTGTAAATTCAACCTATTGTGCAGGTGAGGGGTAGAATTAATGAGAATATGGAGAAAATAAAATAGGATTAATGTAGTATAAATGGGTAGTTGGTGGTCAGTGAGAAATAATGATGGTGCACTCTTCCTGAGGAACAGTCAGATTCAGCAATTTATAAGCTAGTTGCTATGTTTCCTAATTTGTAAGATTAAAGCAAAAATGTACTTTATTTCTGTGAAACATTTTGGTGCCTCTTGAGCTTTTTGTAAGAGCCACAGAAATTCATGTTTTTTCTTTCAGTCCTTGCATTTTCATCACTTCTGATGCACATGCTGCTTTCCACGTTAGGTTTCTCTTGGCCAATGCCATCAGCAAAATTGCTGCTTTACTGAATTAATAACAACATCCCACGGTTGCATATTGTGAGCAGCAGGCCACCCAGTTTGATAACTATTAGGTTGTTATACTATAACTTTAAATAACTGAATTTAGTAGATAATGCTGGGACATCTTTAATCTATATTTTCAGAGCTGATATGTGTCATCATTACTGTCTTTATCTTTGTATTTTTTGAAAGGAATACAAATTTATGATTGTTATGGGAAAGCTCAGTGTTAGAACTCTTCATAGTTCAGGCCCTGGTGCACTGTAACTGTTAAGAACCAGTGTGACATTTATTCCAGTGTACCATGTAAGCCTACTTTGTTTCTAGTAAAACACTTATGACCAAATATTGGAGTTCTTTATGCCATTACTTTGAATTTGAACACAGGTGAAATACCAGAAACTAATTGATTTTCAATATTTTCTCCTTCATTTAATTTTACTACTTCAGAAGTCAAAAATTCTTAATTTTGGTGGATGCAGTTTAGCCTACTCTAGTACCTTTTTGATTCCATTATTCCAGCAAGTCTGATCACACTGTATGGTTTCTAAATTTAAAAGAGAGAATAGATTTTCTAATATATACTGTATATATGCAGCTTGCCTTTCATCTCTCTATCCCATCACTTAGATATAAGTTATTCTAAATGTCTCCGTTTTTAACAAAACTCTTCAACCATTTAGTTATGCATTTTTTTGAGTCCCCATAATCTTTATGTTGCAAGGACGGGGCTGAGGATGAACCCAAATGCAGGACACAGGCGCAGAGGCAGAGACGTGAGGCGTTAGAACTGTCGTGACTGGGGAACCGGTATCCAGGAGAGTCTTTACACGGAGGCAAAATTTACATAGAGTATCCAGAAAATGATGTGGAGCTTAGAACTAACAGGCCTAAGGAATCAGGAAACAAGGTTTACTCACACTAGAGTCAACCAACAGACTGGCAAAGCATGGCTGTGATGCCCGAGTTTTATCCTATGTTTGCTAATGGGAGTCAGGTGTGCGGTAATTAGAAGAACTGGGAATGATTGGAAATCAGACGAGGGGATTAAGGCCCAATTAAGGAGGTAATGGCAAGATGGGGAATTGCCAGATGGGACCATGACACTTTACTGTAACAATCTTTTGCGTGGAACTTTGTCAAATACCTCCATGGAAGTTCAAGTACACCATAAATCCCATCTCAACTTTTTGCTACTTTCTTAAGAATATGATAGAGGATTTCAGACTTTTATGAGATGGTGAATCTTTCATTTATGGCTTCCATACAATAGTTCCAAAATATAACATAAATGAATAAAATCACATGATTAGAATTATTAGGAGTTAACCATCTGGCCCTTCAAATATGCTAAGTCATCAAGATCATGACTGATCTTCTACCTCAGGTCCATTTTCCTGCACATTCCCTGAATGAGGTCCACTTTGTTAAGACCTTCTCACAAACATTTGAGGTCTGGTGTTTAAGTTGGGAGAGCAGTCTCACAGACTGCTTGAACTTTATGTCCTGACATAGTCATAACCATATTGTCATTCTTCACAGTTATTGCCACAGACCTTGGGTATGAGCTGACCCACCAACAGGCCTGACCAGTTTGGGTATGGGGATACAGTGGAGAATAATGGTATACAGGTGGGAAGAATTCGTGCCAGGAGTCCTCAGCATTGACTCCATACCCCAAAAGGTCCCATGGCATTGTTAAGGAAACCTCTTCATTACCATATACTGCCCTCCCCATCAGCTGAAGAATCAGTGTTCCTTCATTTTGAACAACACTTTACAGAAGAACAGAACTTAGCAAGGTGCAAAGTGTACTCTGAATTGGTGTCTTCAGTTTCCATCACCAAGAGTGGTTTGTCAGTAATATCACTAACTGAATCAGCCAATCGTGAAGGGCATGGATCTGGTGCAGGTAGTTAGTGAAGTAACACAAACGGATGACCCTGACCTCATCGGTCTACCTGTGACAGATGGATCTGTCTGTCATAGCATTGATAGAGGTGGCATGCACAATCACTGTGGACATCAAGTACTTTTGTACACCAAGGATACCCACCATTGTGTTATATGGATCTACAACTGGCTAAATGGGACTCAGAATAGATATAACAGATCAAAATTGAGTATAGCTGAGGCCCTATTGGACATCTGCAATAGCATAAATGTATGCTACCATAATCTCTAACCTCATAGCCTGATATATTTCCCACTCTACTCTTACTGTAAAACCAGGCGATCAACCCAGACTGAACAGGGAATGCAAAATGGATACCAGGAGAAATATTACACTGAGCAGAGATCTAGCCACTTTAACCAGGATGAAGCTCCATGTGAAACATTGGCCACTGAAGTAGAGCGTCACCTGGCATGTCCCGTAAGTCTGGATCCTGCTGCCATTGGCTCCCCCCAGAGAGGTTTTGTCGCTTTTTGCCTTCTCATCAATAGCTGATGCTGGCAGCACACTCAGTTGAGCACTCGTGTAACATAGGAAGTGGTGCCCTAAAAGGGTGTCCATAATGAACAGTAGACGACCCAGGGAGCTGAAACCCATGGTGTGCGTAGGACTCTGATGTCCTGATGCGTTGGCACAGTTGAAGCTGCAAGGCGATCAGCACTTCCTAGCATTCATGGTAAAGACACAGGCCCAGCATCGATTCTTTCACAGCTGTGGGCATCCTTATGTTGGGGGCCTTGCTTACCGGGCTTATTGAGGCAGGGAAAGGAGGAGGAATGATACACCGCTGCCTGGCTGATTGTAGATATTCAACCATTTTAGCATAGTACTTCATAGGTGCATTAGTGAGGGCTATGCAAAATTGATTAGGCATTTGAAGATAAGCTCAATGCCTTCTATGCTCACTTTGACCACCAGAACAGGGAGGAACCATTGTGCACCCTCAAGTCTCCCAATGATCCTTTGGTCTCAGTATTTGAAGATGATGTGTGGGCTGCCTTCATGAGAGTGGATCCAGGAAAAGCATCCGATCTGGATGGAGTACCTGGCTGAGTACTGAAGACCTGTGCCAACCAACTGGCTGGTGAAGTCACGGATATCTTCAACCTCTCGCTCCGGCACTGTGTGGTACTGACCTGAGTCAAGCAGGCTACAATCGTACTGGTGCCCAAGAAGAGTGTGGTAACCTGCCCAAGTGACTGTTGCCCAGTGGCACTTACGTCCTCTGTGATGAAGTGTTTTGAGAGGTTGGTGTTGAAGTACGTCAGGATGGTGCTCCAATTTGCCACCGAAGCAACAGGTCTACAGCAGATGCTATCTTGTTGGCTGTTCAGACAATCCTGGAACATCTGGACAACAAAGATGCATACATCAGGATGCTCTTTATTGATTATAGCTTGGCATTTAACACCATCTTCCCCTCAAAACTAATCAGTAAACTCCAAGACCTGGGCTTCAATATGCTCTAGTGCAATTGGATCCTGGATTTTCTCACTTGTAGACTCCAGTCAGTTCGGACTGGCAAAAACCTCTCCTCCACAATCTCCGTCAGCAATGTGTACTTATCCCCCTGCTCTACTTGCTTTACACCTATGACTGTGTGATTAAGACCATAAGACAAAGGAGCAGAAGTTGGCCATTTGGTCCATTTTATATTGAGCTGATCCATTCTCCCATTTAGTTCCACTCCCCCGCCTTCTCACCATAACCTTTGATGCCCTGGCTACTCAGATACCTATCAATCTCTGCCTTAAATACACCCAATGACTTGACCTCTACTGCCGCCTGTGGCAACAAATTCCACAGATTCACCACCCTCTGGCTAAAAAAATTTCTTCTCATCTCTGTTCTGAATGGGCGCCCTTCAATCCTTAAGTCATGCCCTCTCATACTAGACTCCCCCACCATGGGAAACAACTTTGCCACATCCACTCTGTCTATGCCTTTCAACATTCGAAATGTTTCTATGAAGTCCCCCCTCATTCTTCTAAACTCCAAGGAGTACAGTCCAAGAGCGGTCAAACGTTCCTCATATGATAATCCTCTCATTCCCGGAATCATTCTAGTGAATCTTCTCTAAACCCTCTCTAACGTCAGCACATCCTTTCTTAAATAAGGAGCCCAAAACTACACACAGTAAAGTACAGTTCTAACACCATATACAAGTTTGCTGACGACACTACTGTTGTGGGCTGTATCAAAGGGGCTGATGAATCAGCATTCAGGAGGGTGATTGAGGATCAGAGGTGGAGAGGATGAGTAACTTTAAATTCTTGCATGTCACTATCTCAGAGGACCTGTTCTGGACACATTATTTAAATATTATTGCGAAGAAAACACGATGGTGCCTCTACTTCTTCAGGAGTCTGCGGGGGTTCAGCAAATCATCGAAAACCTTGGCAAACTTCTATAGATATGTGATGGAAAGTGTGCTAACTGGCTGCAGCATGGCCTGGTATGGGAACACCAATACCTTTGAGCTGAAAATCCTACAAACGGTAGTGGATTTGGCCCAGTACATCATGGGTAAAATCTTCGCAACCATTGAGTACATCTACATGAAACGTAGCTGTAGAGCTGTAGAACACACCACCAGGTTCAAGAGCAGTTACTACCCCTCAGCCATCAGGTTCTTGAATGAAAGAGGATAGCTACACTCACTTAAGGATTCATTTAAGAAATCTGATATTGTTATTTCATGCTCATTATTTATTGCTATTTATTTATATTTGCATTTTCAGTTTGTTTACAGTTCACAGTTACTGTTCTATAGATTTGCTAAGTGTGCCTTCAGAAAAGGAATCTCAGGGTTGTATATGGTGACATGTCTGTACTCTGATAATAAATTTCACTTTGAACTTTGATGAAGAGTTCTTTAAAAATAGAACAAGGATGGTGATTTCCCAGGAGAGACAGCATGTGGTCCATTAGCTCTGATGGGTTAGCATTGCTGAGGCTGAGCAAGGAGAGCAACTGTTTAGCGCAGGGGTCCCAACCTTTTTAGCATCATGGACCGGTTTAATATTGACGATATTTTTGCGGACCGGCCGACGGGGGGGGGGGGGTTAATCACGACCAGAATATAGGTGATAAGCCAACTATAAGTCACTTATAAGTGGCTAATACACTCAATTTTGCTTCTAAAAGGGTTTATCTAATGAATTTAATATTAAACACACAGCGCATATTTTCCTCGCATGAATATAATAAGTCACTTATAAATCAATAGCATCATGACATTTTAAGTAATGTTTGGCTATTAAACACACAGCGCAGATTTTCCTTGTATGAACATAAAACATCATTGCAACACACCAATATTGGTGAATCAGTGTGAGCCCTGGACTTGTTTCCCTGCAACAAACAGCCCCTTTGATGTTTCCATCATCGAGGGGTGATGGGAGACAGCGATACTCGAAGGGGTTCCTCATGTCCAGTCTATTCTGCAATTCTGCTATCAGACTCCTCAATACCCAGAGCCTGGACTGACACCTTACTGCCCCATTGTCTTGTTTATTATTTATTGTAATACCTGCACTGTTTTGTGCACTTTATGCAGCCCTGGGTAGGTCTGTAGTCGTGTAGTTTTTTTTGTGTAGTTCAATGTAGTTTTTGTACTGTGTCATGTAACACCATGGTCCTGAAAAACGTTGTCTCATTTTTACTGTGTACTGTACCAGCAGTTATAGTCGAAATAATAAAAGTGACGACTTGAATTTAGTTTTCGTTGCATTCATTGCAGAAAACCCTGCTTTGGAGAGATATGATGTTGGAAATGGAAGCAACGTTTTCAGTGCTTTCGTGGCTATCTCAGGATATTCAGCCTTGACTTTGGTCCAGAATGCCGGCAGAGATGTTATGTCAAATATACTTTTCAGCCCACCGTCATTTGCAAGCTTGAGGAGTTGACCTTCTTCCCGCGCTGACATGGATGACGCGTGGGTCATGACCTCGCGTGCGTAATGACCGAGCGTGCGTTCAAGTTCCAACAGTGGGCGTGACAGGGAGTGAGGAAAGGTGGCGCTGACTCATATCGTTTCATATCGCCAAATCATATCGTTTCTTCGCGGCCCGGTACCGGTCCTCATATGTTAACCCTCTCGTTCCCGGAATCATTCTAGTGAATCTTCTCTGAACCCTCTCCAACGTCAGCACATCCTTTCTTAGATAAGGAGCCCCAAACCGCTCACAGTAAAGTACAGTTCTAACACCATAGACAAGTTTGCTGACGACACTACTGTCACTCCCGGTGGTTGGGGACCACAGGTTTAGCGCGCTCAGACTCCGATAGTTCAAAAGGTGAGTTTTCAGCAATTGTTTTCAGGCGGGTGTTCAAGTAGGCTCACTGCTCTCGCAGCCGTGGAGTTGCTGAGTGACGCTACCACGTAGTCAAATGTCATCGGCAGTGATTTCTCGCAGTGTGAATCGGGCCTCGGTTTGTACAAACCAAGCAATAGTATTTTGTTACTAAAACTCCGGCAGTTTTCAAAGTGACTGCGTTGGCCAACATGTTCAGTAACTCTGGAATCATCGGGGTCACCAATGTAGGTTTTTGCAAATAAAATGGCGTGAGGTGTTTTATTTTTTAGAAAAACCATAACTTATTTATTGTACTCCAAACACTGAACACTAATAGTGAAAGTACTTTACGTAATTACATCATTACGTCAGATTAGCCTCTTAGGGTGAACCGCAACTCAATGTCGGTAACTGAACTATTTCTGTTTCCATCAATTACATTACTGTACAGTAGTGCTGTTGGAGTTTTCTGAATTCAATATATAGATATACTTGTGAATCTCCACCTAATTAATCCTCATCAAATGCAGTTTAATACCGAAGTGCTAAAAATGATACTTCTAGTTTGAAGCAAACCAAATCAGTCAAGATATTCAGTACTAATGGCAAGGATTAGTGGCAAAGATACAGTAAACTGCTTTTGTAATTTTTCAAGTAAATATGCAAATTAATAAATCTCTTGGTATTTGAGCAGGAGAGATTGCAAAATGATATGCCAGTGCTTGCTAACTGGTTGCTAGGGTCTTTCCAGGCAGTCCATAGCAACGGAGTTGCTACCATGGTGACATCATGCTGTAGGCTGGTAGTGTTAAGGCTGCAAATATGTGATGTCTGACACAGCCTCTGTTTCCTTTCAGATTTCTGCAGCCTGGGAGGGAGGTAAGGGGCCTGATCCATACACATGCTCTGACACTGAATTTTTTTTAATGTGTGCACATTAGCATTTATATTTGCTGTGGTATTACAACAAGTAATTGAGGTTTGCATTGTAATTTAAAGGCATGTTTATGAACTGGTGACATGGACTGTGCATGAAGAAAAGGGTACTGTCACTTAAATTGTACAGTGACATCATATCGTATTTTTGTAGCTTCTGCAACCTGGAATTGAGTGAGTGTGCAATCGGACTGATTGCAGACTGTTCTCTCCACAGACTTTTTTGTGCAGCTCCTTCAGCACAGGCTGCTCTTGTTTGAGGTTGAAATGATTTGCCAAATAAATGGTTAATAATCGGTATACTTTTAACTTTATTTTACCTAGTAATAAAATTGATGATAAATAGAAGACACTCTGCATCCTTCTTTGCAGTCTGAGGCCTACTCAGGAAGGCTTCTTCGAGAGAACTAATAATGTAAAAACATTTGAAATCTTTTCTACAGATGATCTAGCCTGTATTTAATTGACAATCTGATTAACATGAAGAAAAGAAAATTAAGATACAAGAAGGATGTGGAAGCTTTAGACAGGGCGTAGAGAAGATTTGCCAGGATGCTGCCTGGATTAGACTGCATTTCTCATGAGGATAGATTGAGCAAGTTAGGGCTATTATTTTTTGGAGCCAAGAGTAAAAACCAAGAGAATTATTTGGCATTTCTGCCCTGAGAACTATGAGGCGACATAAGTTTATTATGATAAAGGCCTGGATAGAGTGGACTTGGAGAGGATATTTTCTATAGTGGGGGAGTCTAAGACCAGAGGACATAGCCAGAGAATACAATTACATCCCTTTAGGACAGAGATGAGCAGGAATTTCTTTAGCCAGAGAGTGGTGAGTCTGTGGAATTCATTGCCACACACGGCTGTTGGATAGATTTAAAGTGGAGATTGATAGGTTCTTGATTTGAAAGGGCATCAAAGTTTGCGGGCTGAATGGCCTAAAAATGACCTAATAAGAATGGCAGGAGAGGGGTGGAGGCCCTGCGCAGTAAGTGTAGGGAGTTAGGAAGGGAGCTGAAGAGCGGGACCTCCAAGGTGGTAATCTCCCTATTATTCCCGGTGCAATGACCTAGGGAAGGTCAGAACAGGAAGATAGTGCAGATGAATGAGTGGCTGAGGAGATGGTGCAGGGGGCAGGGTTTCTAGTTCTTGAATCATTGGAACCTTTTCTGGGGAAGGCATGATCTGTACAAGTGGGACGGGTTGCACCTGAACTAGAGGGGAACCAATATCCTGGGGGGTGGTTGCTGATACTATTGGGGAGGGTTTAGATTTGTAGGGTGGGTAGGAACCAAAGTGAAGAGGCAGAGGATGGGGTGGTTGGCGTGCAAGTAGAGACAGTTTGTATAGAATTTGTGAGGAAGGATCTGCAGATGATACAGCAAAGATGCACTTAGCCAGGTGGTTTGAGATGTGTCTATTTTAATGCAAGGAGTATCATAAACAAGGTGGATCTTTGTAATCAAAATTATCCATCTTAGCCTCATGGACTTAGTGTATCAGTTTTCATGCCTGATACAGAGAATTACAAAAATTCACAGCCTTCCACATCTTAGTAGTGTACCGGAGGAGTTGGTATTGGGACCGCTTCTTTTAATTTTACACATCAGTGATTTGGATGACTGCTTTGTGTCTAAGTTTGAGGACAATACAAAGATAGGTGGACAGGCACACACGGAATGCTGGAGGAGCTCAGCAGGCCAGGCAGCATCTATGGAAAAGAGTACAGTCAATGTTTCGGGCAGAGACCAGTCCAGCTGAAGGGCCTCGGCCCGAAATGTCGACTGTACTGTTTTCCATAAATGTTGCCTGCCCTGCTGAGTTTCTCTAGCATTTTGTGTACATTACTTGGATTTCCACCATCTGCAGATTTTCTGTTGTTTGTATGTGGCGGGACAAGTAGTGCTGAGGAAGCAGGGAGTCTACAGAAGGACTTACACAGATTAGGAAAATGGGTAAAGAAGAGGCAGATGGAATACAGTGTAGGGAGGTATATAGTCATGCCTGTTGACGGAAGAAATAATGGCGTAGACTATTTTGTAAACGGAGCAAATTCAGAAATCAGAGGTGTAAAAAGTCTTGGACGTACATGTGCAGGATTCCTTTAAGGTTAACTTGCAGGTTGAGTCAGTGGTAAGGAAGGCAAGTGCAATGTTAGAATTAATTTCAAGAGGACTAGAATATAAAAGCAAGGGTGTAATGTTTTATAAGGCATTGGTAGGACTGTATTTGAGTATTGTGAGCAGTTTTAGGTGCATTAGCCATGGAAGAATGTGCTGGCATTGAAGTGGGTCCAGAGGAGGTTCACAAGAATGATTCCAAATATGAAAGGGTTAAGATATGAGGAGCTTTTGATGGTTCTAGTCCTAAAAGAATGGAGTGGGGATCTCATTGAAACTTATCAAACATAGAATGGTCTAGATAGAATGAACATAGAGAGGATGTTTCCTATATTGGGGGACTTTGTCCCTTTAGAACAGTGATGAGGAGGAATTTCTTCAGCTAGAGGGCGGTGACTCTATGCATTTCATTGCCACAGGTGGCTGTGGAGGCCAAGTCATTGGGTATTGGTATTGGGTATTTAAAGTAGAGGTTGATAAGTTCTTTGTTAGTCAGGGCATCAAAGCTTACGGGGAGTAGCGTGAAAATGGTGTTGAGTGGGATAATAAATCAACCATGATGGAATGGTGGAGCAGATTCGATGGGTCAAATGGGTCTTATGTCTTATGGTCTTTGTATAATTTTATATGAGTCCATATCCATTGGTTCTAGAGCCTACCTACCTTTCTCATGCTCAGTGAGGTTTCTGGCTGTAAGTTCTGGGTTTGTGTAGGTTGTCACAGCTCCTCTTCTAGTTTTTAAAGTCAAAAAACCCCAAGTTGCTCTGAAGGTACCCAGAGGACAGAAGCTGACTAATGGGGAGTTGTTGTCAGATTAAATGTCTGAACCTAGTGTCATATACATAGAGTCATAGAGTACAGAAACTGGCCCTTAGGCCCATCTAGTTGATGTCGAACTATAAATCTGCCTTGACTCATCAATCTGCACCTGGACCACAGTCCTCCATACTCTTCCCACCCATGTACCTATCTAAGTTTCTCTTAAATGTCAAAATAGGACCTGCATCCACCACTTCCTTTTGGTAGCTCATTCTACACTCTCGCCACCCTCTGAGTGAAGAAGTTCCCCCTCAGTTTCCTCTTAAACATTTCACCTTTCACCCTTAATCCATGAACTCTAATTCTAGTCTCACCAAACCTCAGTGGAAAAAGCTTATCTTTACCCCTCATAGCTTTATATACCTCTATCAAATCTCCCCTTGTTCTCCTGTGCTGTAGGGAATAGAGTCCTAGTATTCAACTCTTCTGTATAACCCAATCCCTGCTGCATACCACTGGTCACAGGACTGCAGTGAGAGACGCAATCATCTACTACAAATCTTTGCCTTCTCCTGTGAAGCCAATGTCTAATGCAATTTATTACCTCATCATGAATGCCAAGCGACTGAAAGTTCTTGCCCAACCTTCTATGTGGGACCTTGTCAACAGCCTTGCTAAAATCAATGTCAACAGCATCCACTGCATTGCCTTCACCAACTGTCCTGATAACTTCCTTGAAAAACTCTTAAGATTGGTTAGACATGACCTACCATGCACATAACCATGTTGACCATCCCCTGTCAGTCCCTGTCTATCCAAATACTTAAATATCCAGTGCCTTAGAATGCCTCCCATTTACTTATCTGCTACTGATGTCAGGCTCACCGGCCTATAATTTAAACAACAGAATGACATTAGCTATCCTCCAATCCACTGGCACCTTACTCGTGGCTAAGGATGTTTTAAATATTTCTGCTAGGGCCCCTGCAATTTCTGCACTAGCCTCCCACAAGGTCCGAAAGAAGACCTTGTCAGGCTCTGGGGATTTATCCACCTTAATTTTCCTCAAGACAGCAAACACCTTCTTGATGTAATCTGCATATGGTTCATGACCTCACTATTGCTTTGCCTCACTTCTATAGAAATGTCCATCTCCCAAGTAACTACAGATGCAACATCTTCCCCCATCCTTCTTTTTCTTAAACAGGGTCTCAATATCTCTTGAAAACTGAGGTTCCCTAAACCTATTATTTTTGACTTTTATTCTGACGGGAACATACAAACTCTGTACTCACAAAATTTCACATCGAAAAGCTTCCCACTTACCAAGTACACCTTTGCCAGAAAGCAATCTGTCTCAATCCACAGTTGCCTTCAAAATTGACCTTTCTTGAATTTAGAATCTCAACCTAAGGACCAGACCTATCTACATAATTATCTTGAAACTAATGGCATCATGATCACCAGATGAAAAGTGTTCCCCTACACAATCTTCTTTCACCTGTCCTGTCTCATTCCCTAATAGGAGGTCTAGTCTCTCACTTTCTAGTTGGGACTGTCTAGTCTGTGTACTGATTAAGAAAACTTTCTTGAACACATTTGACGAACTGTATCCCATACATCCTATTTAGAGTGTTAGAGTCCCAGTCAATTTGTGGAAAGTTAAAATCAGCTACTATCACAAGCTTATGTTTCTTGCAGCACTCTGTGATCTCTCTATGCGCTTCTAAATCCTGCTGACTATTGGTGGCCTGTAATATGATTCCATTAACATAGCCATATTATTTTCTTATTCCTCAGTTCTATCCACATAGCCTCAGGTGATGAGCTCTCAAGCCTGTCCATTCTGAGTACAGCAGTGACATTTTCCCTAACTAGTAATGCCACCCTTTAATCCCTCATTTTCTATCATGTTAAAACAATGGAACCCTAGAACATTGAGCTGACAGTCCTGCAACCAAGTCTCACTAACGGCTACAATGTTATAATTCCACGTGCTGATCTATAAAGTTCATCTGTCTTTCCTACTATAATCTTTGCAGTGAAATATGCACAACTCAGAACATTAGCCCCATCGTATTCAACTTTTTGATTCCTGCTGTGTATGTAGGTTTAACAACATCTTTCCCCATAACCACCTACTCTCTGCTCTAATGTTCTGGTCCCCATCCCCCTACAAATCTCGTTTAGCCCCCTTCCCACCCCACCCCATGAAGCACAATCAAACCTTCCTGAATGGATGTTAGCCCCCTCCACGCTAAGTGTAAACCATCTGTACAGGTCCCACCTTCCTCGGAAGAGAACCCAATGATCGAAAAATCTGATACCTTCCCTCCTGCTCCATCTCTTCAACCATGTGTTAAATTGTATGATCTTCCTATTTTTGGTCTCAGTAACACATGGCTGTGATACCAATCTTGAATCAGAGCCTTGGAGGTCCTGTCCTTTAACTGTTTAAAAACTTCTTTCGATCTACCCAATGCAAAGATACCACGTACTACGGTGAAAATAACTTTAATTCTTTATTAGCAAGTTACTCGAGAGAACCCTCCTTAAGCACACTCTCTTGGAGGCTGCTTCAAGGGTCTCTCCCTCCTGAAGCAAATACAATTCTTTTTATATCATGCAGTCACATACATAGATACATGTGGGTTCACCCCCCCCCCCCCTTAGTTTCTCTACAGATGAGTTTGTTAACTTTATCAGTCATAAATTGTTCGTATAACAGTTTTAATTGCTCCTATGTCTGGATGCAGACAGGCACAGGCTTACCATCACAGGCTGCCCTTGGAAATAGTCACTCCTTCTTTATGCTTATCTTGCAGGTGCCATAAGGAATACAAGGCACAATATGTTTCTCACACCAAGGATGCTGTCACCCGCTCAGCTTATCTTATGGGAAAGCATTTGTGCATTTATACTCTTTTTCTCAAACTCATAGCTGCTATGACCTTTTAAAAAAAATAGCCAGGGTCACAAGCGGCCTACCAGATGCTAACTTCTTAATATTACATTACTTAAGACCTAGCTCCCTTAACTCACTTTGCAGAACCTTGTCATCCTTCCTACCCATGTCATTGGTACCGACGTGGATCACAATCTGTGGCTGCTCACCCTCCTACATAAGAATGTTGTGATGTTTGGTCCATTTCCCTGACCCAGGCACCTGGGAGGCAGCTTACCATCAGGGCATCAAATTCTCATCTAGAGAATATCCTGTCTGTTCCCTGAACTATTGAATTCCCAGTCTTAGCAACACACACAAAATGCTGGAGGAACTCAGCAGGCCAGGCAGCATCTATGGAAAAGAGTACAGTCAATGTTTTGGACTGAAGCCCTTCGGCAGGACTAGAGAAAAAAAAAGCTGAGGAGTAGATTTAAGAAGTGGGGGAGGAGAAAGAGAAACACAAGGTGATAGGTGAAACCTGAAGGGGTAGGATGCAGTAAAGGGCTGGGAAACTGATTGTTGAAGGCCATGGAAGAAAGAAAAGGGTGGAGGTGATGGGTGGGCAAGAAGATAGGTGAGAGAGGGAAAAGGGGATAGGAAGTGGTGAAGGAGGGAGAGGGGGGCATTACCAGAAATTTGAAAATTCGGTGTTTATGCCATCAGGTTGGGGGCTACCTAAATGGAATATAAGGTGTTGTTTCTTTAAGTGTGGTCTCATCATCCTCACCATGGATGGACCTATCGGAATAGGAATGGGAAGTGGAATTAAAATGGATGGCTGCTGGGAGATCCTGCTTTTTTGGGTGAGTGGAGCATAGGTGCTCAGCGAAGCAATCTCCAATCTACGTCGGGTTTCACTGATATACAAGAGGCCACCCTGGGAGCACTGGAAACACCATATGACCTCAACAGACTCACAGGTAAAGTGTCACCTCACCTGGAAGGATGTTTAGGGACCTGACTGGGAGTGAGGGAAGAGATGTAGCACACATTTCACTTGCAAGGATAAGTGCCAAGAGGAATATCAGAGGGGAGAGACAAATGGATAAGGGAGTCACGTAGGGATTGAATCCTGTGGAAAGCAGAAAGTGGTGGGGAGAGAAAGATGTGCTTGGTGGTGGGATCCCGTTGGAACTGGCAGAGGTTTCATAGAATTATGTGCTGGACACAGAGGCGGTGGAGTGGTAGGTGAGGACAAGAGGAACCCTATCCCTGGTAGGGTGGCAGGAGGATGGGGTAAGAGCAGACATGCGTGAAATGGAAGAGATGTGGTTGAGGGTCATGTTGATGGTGGACAAAGGGAAGCCCCTTTCTTTGAAAAAGGAGGATATCTCCTTCATTCTAGAATGAAAAGCCTCATCCTGAGAGCAGATGTGGCAGAGATGGAGAAATTGAGAGAAGGGGATGGCGTTTTTACAAGTTACAGGGTGGGAAGAGGTATAATCCAGGTAGCTGTGAGAATCAATAGACATCAGTGGATAAGCTGACTTCATAGCTAGAGACAGTGACATTGAGAAAGAGGAGGGAGGTGTTGGAAATGGATCAGGTAAATCTGAGGGAAGTTGGAGGCAAAGTGGATGAAATTGACGAGTTCAGCATGGGTACAGGAAGCATCACCAATGCAGTCATTGATGTAGCGTAGGAAGAGTGTGGGATGGTCACCAGTGTAGGCTTGGAACATAGACTGTTCCTTGTAGCCAACAAATGGGCAGGCGTAGCTGGGACCCATGCGACTACCCATGGCTACACTTTTTGTTTGAAGGAAGTGAGAGGAGCCAAAGGAGGAATTATTTAGAGTGAGGACAAATTCCACTAGGCGGAGGAGGGTGGTGGTAGTGGTGGAGGGAAGCTGGTTAGGTCTGGTGTCTAGAAACAAATGGAGAGCTTTGAGGCTTTTCCTGGTGCGGAATTTGTACTCCCACCACCTCTTAGACCTACTCCTCAGCTTTTTTTCTCCAGTCCTACTGAAGGGTTTTGAGGCAAAACGTCAACTGTATTCTGAATGCCTGCTGAATTCCTCCAGCATTTTGTATGTGTTGCTTGGATTTCCAGCATCTGCAGATTTTCTCTTGTTTGTAATTGAATTCCCTATCTTTATAGCTTGCCTCTTCTCACCCATTCCCTTCTGAGCCACAGAGCCAGACTCAGTGCCAGAGACCTGACTGCTGTGGCTTTCCTCTGTTAGGTCCCTAGTTAACTAGTGTAAATAGTATGGAAACTGCAGGCTGAGAATGGGATACTAAATTATGAAGTAAAAAATAGACCATACATGGTGCAAACAGGTATAATTGGCTAGTTTTATAAAAGGAATTCTTAGTGAATTTTCATATCTGGTTCTAAAAGATGAAATATTGCAAATTAATGTGCAGCTTGATGAAATGATTCGGGTAATTTCTTGGAAATTTTGGAATGATGTTTCAGCTCTGTACACCGGCAGAGTGTCAACATTGAACAATGATTGTCAGAGCTAATATATCTGAAACAAAGTTAACTATTCTACAGGGTTCAGATTTCCAGCATGTATTTCAATTACTGTTCAGTGTGTGGTCTGATTTAGAATGGGATGACATGTAAACTGTTAGAGGCTGCCATATTCCATTTCAAAATATGGTCCTGGTGTCGAGTCTGGCAATCCAACTGGAGGAATAGTGGCTAGCTTATACCTAATAAAATGGCCACTGTGTGTATGTTCATGGTCTTCTGCCCATCCAACTCATTGTTCGACATGTTACACATTCAGGTATACTCTTCTGCACTCAACTGTTGCAACGTGGTTATTTGGGTTACTGTTGCCTTCCTTTCAGCTTGAACCAGTCTGGCCATTTTCCTCTAACCTCTTTCATTAACAAAGCATTTTTACCCACAGAACTGCCACTCACTGGATTTTTATTTTGCTTTTCGCACCATTCTCTGTAAACTAGAGACTATTGTGCATGATAAACTCAAACCATTCTGGCTGGTATGACAATCATTCAACGGTCAAAGTCACTTAGATCACATTTCTTCTGCATTCTGATTTGGTCTGAACAACAACTGAACTTCTTGACCATGTCTGCATGCTTTTACATATTGATTCTGCTATGTGATTGGCAGATTAGATATCTGTGTTAATGAACAGATATACAGGTGTAGCTTAAGTGGCTACTGTTTGTATGTTGACTTGAATCAGGTATCAAAAAAACCTGGCAGCCTTTGAGCCTGAGTTGGGCCGTGGCAGGTTCATGCTTGAATTGACATTTAATCTTACACAAGGCAAAAACAGAAATACCCTCTTAATGTCTATCCTGGAGTGTGGTTTAATATGGTTTAATAAGATCACATCTCAGTCTTTTAAATTCTTAGTGTATTGTCCTAATCTACTCTGATGTTCCGCACAGGAAAAGGCCCTTTTTCCTGATTCATCCAACTGAACCTTCAGAATTTTAAAAGCAAACTATTCTAGATGTTGGAATCACACCAGAAAATGCTGAAGATACTCAGCAGGAGAAAGAGAGAGGGAGGTAGAAAGATATATGACTTTTATCAGAAATGCCAAAGGAGTTAGAAAACAAATATATTTAAGTTACAAATAATGAAAACAGATAAAATGACAGAGAACAAAGTTCAGAATTAATGTGCCCAGTGACGACCTTATTATAAGAACTGATTGAAAGGACATTGATGAGAAATAGACCTGGTCTATTTCCAACACCTCCCTCCCCTATCTAGATCTTTCTGTTTCTATCTCTGGAGACAGCCTATCCACCGACGTCTACAACAAACCTACTAACTCCCACAGCTACCTAGACTATTCCTCCTCCCACCCTGTCTCCTGCAAAAATGCTATCCCTTTCTCTCAATTCCTCCGCCTCCGCCGCATCTGCCCTCAGGATGAGGCCTTTCATTCTAGGACAAAGGAGATATCTTCCTTTTTTAAAGAAAGGGGCTTCCCTTCGTCCACTATCAACTCTGCCCTCCATCGTGTCTTCCATATTTCACGCACCTCTGCCCTCACCCCATCCCCCTGCCAGCCCACCAGGGATAGAGTCCCCCTGGTCCTCACCTATCACTCTACCAGCCTACAGATCCAATGCATAATCCTCCGTAACTTCCGCCACCTCCTACGTGATCCCACCACCAACCACATCTTCACCTCCCCCCCACTCTCGGCTTTCTGCAGGGATCGCTCCCTACGTGACTCCCTTGTCCATTCATTCCCCCCCATCCCTCCCCACGGACCTCCCTCCGGGCACTCATCCCTGCAAACGGAAGAAGTGCTACACCTGCCCCCACACTTCTTCCCTCACCACCATCCCAGGCCCCAGACAGTCCTTTCAGGTGAGGCACCACTTCACCTGCGAGTCAACTGGGGTGATATACTGTATCTGGTGCTCTCGATGTGGCCATTTATACATTGGGGAGACCCGCCGCAGACTGGGAGACCGTTTTGCCGAACACTGGCGCTCGGTCCTCCGGCAGTGGCGGGATCTCTGACCACTCAATTCCACAGACCACTCCCACTCCGACATGTCTGTCCATGGCCTCCTCTACCGTCAAAATGAGGCCACACGCAGGTCGATGGAGCAATACCTTATCCCCAGCCTAGGTAGCCTCCTTCCTGCCGGCATGAACATCCAACTCACTGACCTCCATTGATACCCCTACCCCCCACCCTTACCCCCATCCCTATCTATTATTTTAGTCTGGTTCTCTTTCTCTCTTTCCCCCCTCACTATAATCTCTCCCCCCAGTCCTACCTTTCTTTCTCTTTTATTTCCCATAATTCTCCACCTTCCCCCTAGCCCATTTCCCTCCAGCCTATCACTTCCCAGCTGTCTACTTTATCCCTCCCCCCACTTCTTATCCCCCCTTGACCATCCCATGTTACTTCACTCCTGATGAAGGGTTTCGGCCGGAAACGTCGTTATTACCTTCTCCCATAGATGCTGTCTGGCCTGCTGAGTTCTGCCAGCATTTTGTGTTTTTTATTGATGAGAAATATTACTGTTCCTCTCTACACAGATGCTGTCTGCTTTGCTGAGTGTATCCAGACTATTATATTTTATTTCAGATATCCAGCAATTGTGATATTTTGCTTTTCAATACCTCCCATTCTGATTGGTAATTAGAAAGCATCTTTCCTAGAATTGTTAAATTAAAGCTCAGCTCTCAGTGGGACCTGTTGGATACTGATGCAGAGGTAAATTCTTCACACAAATAACTGCAAGCCTTTAAAAAATAGAATACAGCTAATGTTTTTTTATTAAAAAACTGTTACTTAAATTATTTCATCCCTGCCTACTCACAAAATTGTACTTCATTGTCTCAGCTTTATATGGGAATTTCTAATTCATGTCAATATACCTCTGTTCAAAGATTCAAAGTACATGTATTATCAAAGTATGTATGATGTATATACGACCTTGAGATTCGTCTTTGCACAGACAGCTACGAAACAAAGAAAACCATGGAACCTGTTCAAAGAAAAAACATTAAACTCTCCCCTCTATGTGCAAAAAAAACCAAATGGCGCTACCAGCAAAAAAAGAGTGGAAAACACAGAATATAAAACACCAACCCACAGAGTCATCAAAAGAGTCCAGGTAAATTGGAACTGCCCAGCTCCGCCCAATCCAGCACCATACAGCTCACTCTCTGCAGGCTGCACTGATAAAAATTGCATAAAATAGCGACAAAAAAGGGGAGACCAGACACCAGAAACACATCACAACATGAATCATAGAGTCCAAACCACAAACCGCGTCGATTAAACCTTGCACAGGACCCGGGACTCCAGCACTATCCTCCGGCAGCATTGAGCTAGGTGGGGGGGGGAAGAGAGAGAGAGTGAGAGACACCATTCAAATGTAGGACCTTCCTCCAGAGGTAGTGAGCAAGAGGGAGAGAGAGAGTGAGACCATCACACACAGACACTTTTCTCTGGCAGTAGTGAGTAAGAGGCTGGGGAACGGTGCTGAATATCTACTCTCACCTCAATGTTCAATCTTTCTCAACGGTTTATTTGGCAAGATTGGTGAGAAATTGAGTCAATCATGGACTCGACACCATCTCCAAGTCTCTTGGGCTCAAGGCCGTATGCTGTGCTTGAAGTGTCCCCAAACAGCCTCGGAGACACCAAAGTGCCAGATCACGTAATCGTTCCAAAAACACACCACCAAAATGTAGACCACAGGCTCCAGCAGTAGCAGAACCACACTTGAAAGAGAAAGAAAATGTGAAAGAAATGGAAGGAGTAGCTTTATGAACTGTTTGGAGAATGTCACCCTTGGTCACATTGTTCACTGACACTATCTCCTTGTTGAACAAGACTGTATCTGGGAAGGGGACCAGGGCAGGAATAGTAATTCTAGGAATCTTATAATCCACCTTGTTTATACCAACATTTTAAAAGAGCTCTTTGAAAGTATGTTAGAGCCTGCAAGAGACTATGCTCCCATGCTATATGGTGACATACTCTGTAGAGTATACCTATGTCTACGGCTGGATAATGTATCTGGAAAATGCTGGATATACTCAGCAGATCTGTATAATATTACCCAGATCTGAACCCATGTTCAGAAAACCTGAGCAGTCCCATAATGGTCCCTGGATCTGTGATCACTGGATATTCCATCCCTGGGTACATTTGGGTTTTTGTCCCACCTCAGCCAGATTCAGAATCCTGATTCAGCTGAATACCCTGGCCCAAGACTTATCAAAGTACATACCGGTATATTTAACCATATACAACCCTGAGATCCATGTTCTTGTGGGCATACTCAGTAAATTCATAATAGAGTACAGTAATAACCATAATAGAATCAATGAAAGAAAGCACAAACTTGTACATTCAACCCATGAGAAAAAGACAACCAACTACAAATACAAAATGAAATAATAATAATAAATAAATAAGCAATAAATATCAAGAGTACAAGATAGATGTCTCTGAATTGATTTCTTAGTATTCGACTGGGATATGCTGGCTGTTCCCCTATAAACAATGAGGAAGCAGGCCTCCTGGATGCTGTGAAGACCTGCTTATGTCCATTGCACAGGTCACACATAAAAATTTGGAAGCATTGTCTGGATTTGCAAGTGTGCACTTTGATGCCACTGCACTTTCGAGTTTCTGGGGGACTTAACAAACCATATAATGAGTCCTGATTTTCTATCATATATGTTTTTCAGAAAATATGAGTTGTGAGTGGTTTATATGCATTATTATTGAAAGAAGATATTTGATGTCTATGTCATAGTTCTGCTGTCATAGATCAGCAGTTTCAGGTCGGGCAGGTGCATGTTTAATTGCAGAAATCTGGAATGTTTCACCATGCTGTAGTTAGCTTTGCGAAAGTAAAACCATGTTCTCTGACTCACTATTGAAATATGTGAAATGGTGCAAATTTGCTGAGTTCTAAATTTACATCAGAATTGCATCTTATCCATTGCCATCTGTAGGCTCATTTAACCGTGACGTTCAAGGAATTCACATCCTAAGGAATCAAGCAATGTGATTTTAAGAATATTACATTTTAATCTTTTTTAATCCTTTTACTCTTTTAATCCAATCTTTCATTTGTGTTATTTCTCTTTACGTAAATAATTTCTTCTATTTTACTCAGTTCCTGCATTAATATAACTAACCTCCTGTCTGATTGGTTGAGGAGAGCAGGATTGGTATCCTAGTTCATGCCTGCCAAAATGCATGTTTTTCCTGCATGACCTTATATTTTCAGCCAATGGACACAAACTATATAACACTTAAATGGACATTGGGAAGTCTAACCAACTGCAGATACCATTAGATTTCCTTCATAGTCTCTTATTTCAAATTACTCTGGGATGCAAAAGCAGGTAAATTTATGATTGATGTCAGGAAATCCTACTTTCAGAGCAGTAATCAAATTTGTGGTCAAAGAATATAAAAATATTTGAACTATCAAGTGAATGATTCGATTGCCTGAATCAGTCTTACAATGGACTGAAATATCAAATGTTATGTATTATAGACTTGATAGAGAAATGATATTATGGTTCCAGCCCTAACCAATTTATATTTTCTAGTTAGCAGCAAATGACAGTAGTTACTGCCTACCTTTGAAACCAATTCACAAAAAATGAAACCATGCCCAAGCATGGATTCCAAAATGTAGTATTTGTTCTTACCAAACTTCTGCCAAGAATTGTATCTGTGGAGGGTTTCAAAGCATTATTGTACAAAAGAAAAGCTTCCTGTAGGCATTGTTCCAGGTCCTTCTGATTCCCTGGGCACTCTCTCTCAACCTTACATTGTTGAAGGACTCATTCATTCAGTAACAACACTGATGCAGGAAGGGGTTACATGTCTGGTGGGATAGCTCTTTATTAACCTGATCTTGTATGCAAGCTGGAATGCTGAAAGCTGCTAGAACTGACATAGTACAGCATTACACAGTGAAACCTGCCAGTGTTGTTTTCTGAACCTTGTAATTGAAGATTGTGATGACTATGGAACTTTGACAAATTGCGTGGGTTCCCTTCCACATCCCCAAGGTGTGTGAATTGGCGGCTTAATTGGCTATTATAAATGCTTGTAGTCTGTGGGTGAGTAATAGAATCTGTAGGCAGTTGATGTGAATGTGGAGAGAGTAAAATAGATCAGTATGACATTAGTGTAGCTGAGTACACAAACTTGATGGGCAGAAGGGCTTGCTTCTGTGTGGCATGATTGTTTCAGAATAAGAATACTATTTCACGATACTTCATCAATTTTACAAATCAGAAATTCAATTTTTAAGGCTTAATTCTGCTGTATCGAAGATAACCATCACAGGGATGTTGTTACTCCTTTCATTTTTTTAAAAACACTGGGGGCTGCAGAGTCTGTTTTTCAACATACTTAAGAAGGGGGCATGCAGTGAGGATGAATGTATCAGGTAAGTGCTAGCCAAAGAGTGGAAATGGACATATGATGAAATCTTCAGGAATTTATCTAATCAGATTGGCAATGATCTTGGCCATTGAGGGAAAGTGGGTAGTAGAGCATGCAGGGAGAGTTTTGGTTCCTTGAAATAGAAGTCCAGCTCTTAATCAAGCTGAATAATTTCCTTTTTGCTGAATTTGCTTTCCTGCATAAATCTGATCACGTCAATGAGTCAAAAATATTTGAATTATAGACAGTGAATGTAAATTAATTTTTTGTTAACTGGCTGATACATCATAGTATACTAAAACTTAGTGTGAATGGCCCCTGGAATAAACCTATATACAGTGAATGAGGGAAGCCCATTAAAACAGTATTTCAAAGTTATTCTAATTTTGGTTGATTTTCTCTTTTAAAATTACTTTATTTCACAGTGCCATTCTTTCTATACATTTTTTTTAACTGATATAGTTGGAACTGAAACTCTCTTCACAGTAAATACAGTTGAATGCTTTCACATTAAGTTACAGGCTGCTGGTGCACAGACAGAAATACTTCATTTTTATTTTGATAGCTTCCATATTGGCCCATGTTTTAATTTAAATAAAATACAGTCCATAAAACCTACTAAGCAGCATGCAGCTGTATTGTTTCAATATTTTTGATTCAAGGTGATCTTGTCATGATTGGGAGATGTGGGGAGCTCAGCGACTCACTACAATTGCATGAATAGTATATAGTTTATACCAGGGTACTGGACCATCAGCAGAAGTATATGAATGAATAGGAGTCTATTTTTGGTTCATGATACAAACTGTCCAATGTGTTGGAGAGAAGGTTCAGACATCAGAGGTGCAAAGTCCTTGTGCAAGACTCACAGAAGGTTAATTTACAGGTTGAGTCTGTGGTAAAGAAGGCAAATGCAATGTTGGCATTTATTTTAAGGGGAATAAAATATAAAAGCAAGGAGATAATGCTGAGCCTTTATAAGACATTAGTCAGGCTGCACTTGGAATATTGTCAACAGTTTTGGGCCCCATATCTCAGAAAGGATGTGTTGTCATTGGAGAGAGTCCAAAGGAGGATTATTCCAGGAATGAAGGGGTTAACATATGAGGAGCATTTGGCAGTTTTGGGCCTGTACTCACTGGAATTTAGAAGAATGTGTGGGGATCTCATTGAAACTTACTGAATGCTGAAAGGACAAGATAGGATGGGTGTGGAGAGGATGTTTCCTCTGGTGGGGGTGGTCAGCCTCAAAATTGAAGGGTGACCTTTTAGAACAGAGGTAAGGAGGAATTTGTTTTATCCAGAGAGTAGTGAATCTGTGGATTGCTCTGCCACAGACTGTAGTGGAGGCCAAGTCTGTGGGTATATTTAAGGCGGAAGTTGATAGTTTCCAGATAAATCAGGGCATCAAAGGATATGGTGAGAAGACAGGTATATGGGCTTGAGTATGATCCAGGATCAGCCATGATGGAATAGCACAGCAGACTTGATGAGCTGAATGGCCTAATTCTGCTCCTATGTTTTATGGTCTTATGAAAAGAATGACTTCATGCTGCCTACAATTGATTGCAGGTGGAAAGAACCAAATCATATACAGAAATACTAAGGTATTGATATCATGGCAGTATTTGCCTAGATATCTTATTTTAAAGAATTTGACATCTATGTATACATAAAATATGAAGGCTCAATTTGAATTTTGAAGACCTGGCTTTTTTAAAATTCTGTTTAATTTGAATATGAAAAGGTTTAGTCTAAAAATATTTTGAAGTACAGACATTTTGAAATATTGCAAATTGGCTTTATTTTCATTGCAGTGTTTGGTTTTGAATTTAGTCATGGCTTCGATTTTCTTAAGACCATAAGATATAGGAGCAGATTTAGGCTATTTGGCCCATTGTGTCTTCAACACCATTTCAACATGGCTGATCCTTTTAACTCTCAGCCCTAATCTTCTGCCATCCCAAGGACACCCTTCTATTCTGAGGTGGTGTCCTCTGGTCTTAGACTTTCCTAGATAGCTTTCAATGGGGTTAACCCTCATTCTTCTGATTTCCAGTGAATACAGGCCCTGAGCCATCAAATGCTTTTCATATGACAAGCCGTTCAATCCTGGAATCATTTTCATGAACCTCATTTGAGCCCTCTCTAGTTTCAGCACATCCTTTCTAAGATAAGGGGCCCAAAGCTACTCACAATTGAGGCCTCACTTGTGCTTTATAAAGTCTCAACATTACATCTTTGTTTTTATATTCTGGTAGGTAATTTTCTTTTTTTTCCAATCTTTTTATTATTATTATTAATATCAACATAATAAGATTAATACATAGATAGTGGGATTACAAACTTACAAATTTAAACTGAACATGAAAGGATACACAAACAATAGTTACAATATAATTAAGTCATCCCAAATCATGAATGATACAAATAACATATAAACAGGTAATTTTAAAATAAACAAATTTATCAGATTGCTAATGAAGAAAAAAGCTGGATTCTTGCAAAAAGCTGGATTTCCTATTTTAATCTGGCTGTTCAAATATTTGTCAAAGCCAGAAAGTCACATAAAGTTTATGTTAACTTAAATGAAATACTATGCTACTAGGCAGATAAATAGAAATATAATTTTTATTTATAGAACTAGCCAGACAGAATTGGCTATCTCCCCCTACAATCTTAAGTCCTGATGCAGGAAATATTGAGTTCTTTTACCTCCACAGATATTCTTCACCAATGAGTTCTAGTAGTTTCTCTTTTTTGCCAGTTAAATATAAATATAATTTAAAATGGATGGCCAGTCATAAGATCTCCTTAATTTAGAACTTGATTTTTAATGTATGTAGTTTTGATTAGAACGAACTTTAACCCTGGTTCCAAAAAATTTACGATAGCCATTAGGGGATTTCAGTACCTTTATGGCAGATGCAGATTTTTTAAAAACTTGGTTTTGTTGGCCTGTTCTGTTATTATCCCTAGGGTGTCTAATGTACCGGTAAATGGGTATTTTTGTTAATAGCTTTTCTAACCTGATGGTGCTTTCATTGTTTATGTTCCTTGCTTGCACTTGTAGATCCATGATCTGCCCCTCTATATCTTCCTGCATTCCTTATTTGCTTCCATTTGCCTCTTTGTGTGGACCCCTTTGGTTGTCCTCTTGAAAAGTAGAAACACTTCTTACTCCTATTTATCTTCTACCTTCTCTACTCAATGGAAACAAATGAAAGATCTTTGTGGGTAAAAATGGAAGGTGTTCTTTGTATTTTACATTTCAGAGAGATACTAGAAAACATTTGCCAAGTTTATCTTATTTACCCTTACATTTATGTAAATTCTAGCTAAAATGTGGCATCATTTTGAGAAAGGGTTCTCTAGTAGAACTATTGTTATTCAGATATAGTGTTAGTCAGAGAATCACTCGAATATGCATCGATCTTTTTAATTGATAATCTGTCAATTTAAATTTCCTTTCTAGGCTTTGCCTTTTTGCGTGTGTAGCAGGAATCCCTGTCTGTGATGGCGTCCTTCTGATCTGTCTTCTTTCTACAAGACACAGCCTAGAAAGAAGATTATTTTGCCACTTTAGTTGTCCTGTTTATCAGCACACTGAGAGCAATGGAAGGTGATGGGGACTTTGTACACTGTGGATCCGCGCTTGTGAAAACTGAAAGACCTCAACTTGTGGAAAAGAGCAATACCACATCAGAAGTGTGGAGATACTTTGGTTTCCAACCTGGTAGTGATGGGAGGCCAGAAAATATTGAAACCCCAGTCTGCAAAATCTGTTTCCGAGTCATTCCAGCTAAGGCCTCAAACACAAGCAATCTTTATGCACATCTGAAATCCCAGCACCCTCACATTTACATTGAGGTCAAAAGCAAACCCAACCAGGCTCCAACTACTCCAGCTTCATCTGGGGAACCAAACAAAGATCAGACAACTACGATGCGGGAAATCTTTCAGCGGAAAGATAAATTTGATCCGAAACCCCGAGAGCACAAGGAGCTGACTAAAGCTGTGACATATTTTGTCACCAAGGATAGGATGCCTCTGAGTACCCTTTCCAAGCCTGGCTTTCAACACCTCTTGAATAAGTTTAACCCTAAGTATGAGCTGCCGAGCAAGAACTACTTCTCTAGAGTAGCTATTCCATCACTCTATGCAGATGTTCGCAAAGTTGTGGAGAGAGAATTAAAGAATGGGGATTGTTTTGCTGCAACTGTTGAAACGTGGACATGCAGAAGCAATGAAATGTACCTAACATGTGGGGTTCAGTATGTGGATAGTGATTGGATCCTCAAAACACACTGTTTGCAGACCCAGTACTTACCAGATGAACACACTGGTCAGAGTTTAAAATGTGCTCTTGAAGATGTGTTGGAGGAATGGGGGTTAGATCCTACTAGCCTTGTTGCTGTCACTACAGATAATGGATCCACTGTTAAACATGCCTGTGAGTTGTTAGGCTGGAAAAGAATTAGCTGCTTCAGCCAGAACCTGCAAAGTTCAATCCAAGAGGGTCTTGAAGATTCGCGCATTGAACGAATTATCCAGCTATCTCGTCAAATATTCTCTCAAATTTCACGCAGTTGCAAAAGGAAGAGGGAATTTTCTATAGCTCAGGGTCAGAAGGGACTTCCAAGAAATTCACTAAAAACAGATGTTAACAACCAGTGGGGAACAACTTTAGACATGCTTGAAAGGTTTCTTGAGCAACAGGATGCTATCAGAGCTGTATTAGCCCATGACCGTAAGATATGTCGTCTTGTTCCAACATGGCAAGACATTGATGTTCTTGAGTCCATTGTAAGTGTTTTACGCCCATTCCGTGAAATGACAGAAGCTCTGTCTTCTGAGAAATTCATTGCCATTTCAGCAATAAATCCTCTTATAAAACATATATGTAATGATCTTGTCAGAGATGAACAAGAGGAGCTAACTCTTGGGTTTCTAACGAGAATGAGAATAAAGCGAGACCTTGAAATACGATATGGAGACCCAGAATTGGTTCATTTTCTGGATAAAGTTACATTCATTGACCCCCGATTCGGTCCCACATGTGTAGACAATCTTGAAAATGTTCTGCAGCAGATTAAAGGAGAAGTACTTGCTGGCAAAGTGGCTGAAGAACCCTCAATATTTCAAATAGGCTATGATGGCTCAACACTTTCTCCATCAAGTTGGTATGATCGAGATAGCCCAGGGCCAAGTCATTCAAAGAAAGCCAAATATGGAGGAGGTCTTGCAAAGGTATTTGGAAAGCAGAGTGGAGATGGAGACACAGACAGAACAGTGACTGCTTCAGTTTCTCTGCAGGAGCAGCTTGATCGAGAGCTGGACTTTTATTTCAAGGAACCAAAACTCTCTCTGGAAAACTGTCCTCTTCAGTGGTGGAAAGCCACCCAGAATTGTCTGCCCTTGTTAGCAAAACTAGCCAAAAAGTATCTCTGCATCTCTGCAACGAATGTGGTATCAGAAAAAGCGTTCAATAGAAGTACTTCTGCGTTTGCCGAGTATCGAAGCAGTGTGAAGCCGAAACATATGGACCAGCTGGTGTTCTTAGCTGAAAACCTCCCATGAGCTTGAGGACTTTGAGAATAACTGTTTCTGTTACTGTGAATAGTTAAGTGAGTAGAAGATGAACTGATCTCCAAAAGTCATAAAGTTAAAGATGAAACATTCTTTTCAACATTTTAAGCAAGATTAGTGTTATTATTTTTGTTTTGTACAATGTTGGAGTTTAAAAAAAGGAAAGGAGCACCATGCAAAAGTTTGGAAAAAAAATTGATCTATCAGATAACTTTTACCAAGGTCTCAGACCTTAATTAGCTTGTTAGGGCTATGGCTTGTTCACAATCATTGTTAAGAAAGGCCAGGTGATGCAAATTTCAAAGCTTTATAAATACCTTGACTCCTCAAACCTTGTCCCAACAATCGGCAGCCATGGGCTCCTCTAAGCAGCTGCCTAGCGCTCTGAAAATTAAAATAAATGATGCCCACAAAGCAGGAGAAGGCTATAAGAAGATAGCAGAGCATTTTCAGGTAGTCATTTCCTCAGTTCATAATGTAATTAAGAAAGGGCAGTTAACAGGAACGGTGGAGATCAAGTTGAGGTCTGGAAGACCAAGAAAACTTTCCGAGAGAACTGCTCGTAGGATTGCTAGAAAGGCAAATCAAAACCCCTGTTTGACTGCAAAAGACCTTCAGGAAGATTTAGCAGACTCTGGAGTGGTGATGCACTGTTCTGCTGTACAGCGACGCATGCACAAATGTGACCTTCATGGAAGAGTCATCAGAAGAAAACCTTTCCTGTGTCCTCACCACAAAATTCAGCATCAGAAGTTTGCAAAGGAACATCTAAACAAGCCTGATGCATTTTGGAAACAAGTCCTGTGGACTGATGAAGTTAAAATAGAACTTTTTGGCCGCAGTGAGCAAAGGTACATTTGGAGAAAAAAGGGTGCAGAATTTCATGAAAAGATCACCTCTCTAACTGTTAAGTACGGGGGTGGACCGATCCTGCTTCGGGCGTGTGTTGCAGCCATTGGCACGGGGAACATTTCACTGGTAGAGGGAAGAATGAATTCAATTAAATATCAGCAAATTCTGGAAGCAAACATCACACCGTCTATAAAAAAGCTGAAGATGAAAAGCTTCTACAACAGGATAATGATCCTAAACACACCTCAAAATCCACAATGGACTACCTCAAGAGGTGCAGGCTGAAGGTTTTGCCATGGCCCTCACAGTCCCCTGACCTAGACATCATTGAAAATCTGTGGATAGACCTCAAAAGAGCAGTGCATGCAAGATGGCCCAAGAATCTCACAGAACTAGAAGCCATTTGCAAGGAAGAATGGGCAAAAATCTCCCAAACAAGAATTGAAAGACTTAGCTGGCTACAGAAAGTGTTTATAAGCTCTGATACTTGCCAAAGGAGGTGTTACTAAGTACTGACCATGCAGGGTGCCCAAACTTTTGCTTCGGGCCCTTTTCCTATGTTATTTTGAAACTGTAAAAGATGGAAATAAAAAAGTAATCTTGCTTAAAATATTAAAGAAACGTGTTATCTTTAACTTTATGCCTTTTGGAAATCAGGTCATTTTTTACTCACTTAGCTATTCACAGTAACAGAAATTTTGACCAGGGATGCCCAAACTTGCATGCCACTGTATGTTCTCCTTGAGCCAAGTAACTGCCATGTTTTTGTTGCTTAGCTTACAGATTTTGTTTGTCCCTCTTGGCTGTTTACTCCTCTTTACAATCAGATATGAAGAACTTCCTTCTACTTTATGATTCTTCAAGAATGGTGGTGAGAGGTGGTCACGATGCTCTCTGCTGAACCCATCATTTATCAGTAGAAAACACCTCTGTGCAAACTCATAACTTGGTGGTTAGGTGTTGCACATTGATTTGTTGGTTCCCTCCAAGCCAAATTATCCATGGTTTTATTCAGTTGACTAATTAATACATAATCTTCTTGGAAGTGATTTAAATAAAAATTGGGTTCTTCTTATTCGGCTTTATGTATCTTTCTGTCAGTAACTTGCATGCTTGCATATCTGATACACGGTTACATGGAAGTTTCCATGTGTATTTATAGTAACATGCTTCTTTTCTGTCAACTAATTGGAAAATGTACACTGACTGTACAGATGTCACATCAGAAAAGAAAATAAGGTAAACAGGGAGGTAGTTAATGATTCAGCATTCAACTATCCAAGTGGTCAAGTCATCTGAATGTTTTGGAACATCTGTTTAAAACTGTATTCATATGTTGAGAGACTTTCTAAATCTAAATAGAGGAACTCCTGCTGTAGGTGGAAGATAGATACTGAACTATTTAAATTTATGTGACTGCAATATTTAAATGCTGGTTATTTATATATTACTATGTTTTGTGTATACCATTTTAACCACAAATATTATGGCCTATAATGCTTTTTAATGTTAGCATTTAACATTTATAATTGGTTTCTTTCTGTAAAAATATGTAATTAAAAATAATGGAAAAATGTGTAAAATGCCAGCATTATGATTTGTTGATAAATCATTTAAATAAAACCAAAAATAACTGCATTTTAATGTTCTTGGAATTTCTTAAATTCATCTGGCTTTCAAATAGTGTTAAATAACATTTTTTTCACTTAACTATTTGAACTGTTTGTATAGTATTTACAAAAAGACAAGTTTAAGACCTAAGCACATGTAAAACCATGATGTTTCACAAAATAGTGAATAATTGTTGAAAAAAACATGTTGCAGTTTGAGCACAGTCAACATGTAATTTTCCAGGATACATTTAACATTTAATGCTAAGACACCAAAGTAAAATAACATATGCTTCACTCTTGTCTTAGCTCATCATATCAGTTTCTTTGTTCCCACTATATCTCAGTGGGAACTACGGTATATCACTATAACACCTATCTCTGTTTCTGGCCAATTAACTTTACAAAGTTGTACATTTTTGGGATATCTGAGGAAACTGGGGCATCCAAAAGAAAACCCACACAACCACAGAGAGGACATACAAACTCCACACATTCAGTACACGAGGTCAGGATTGAACCTTGATCTCTGGAGCTGCTAAGCAATCGCTCTGTTGGCTGTATCTTTGTGCTGTTCTTTGGAACAACCTGAGGACCCCAGAGCTGATGAGTTGCTCTTAATCAGCTTTAGGTGACAGGTTCACATAAAGACGGGACATATTATCAGTTGATCTGTCTTTTGAGGTTCTGAAAGAACAATTTGCAATTATTTGAATTACTCTGTTAGATCTCTTAATTTCAGTTGATTGCTGTGAACATCTTATCCAAAACATCTCTCAGCTCTGCAGTAAATTTCACCCTTAATTATGCACCTTTATAAATGGGACTTGAACCCAACCCTTAGGTCTTACAGCTAGAGTAGTAATAACCAAGTTGGGCTATATGTTGAGTTCCTACAATTGTATATTTTTGATTCAATCCCTAATTTAAGCACACTTATTTTGTGCTATAACATTTTTCTCCCATGTAAGACTCAGATAAAAGAAACTTTTAGTCAAAGCACAATTGTTGAAAATTTTCAATGGCTGTTACAATACTGTACTTTCAAAAGGTGCATTGAATACATATTCCAGTAGGCAGAGACAATAGGGGTATAATTCATCCTCCGGCACAAAGTGTGAAAATAGTAAACTATAAATATTGAAATCCACATCTGACATTTAATTTAATTGAAGTTGATTTACTCACCCAGGAACTTTATTTTGAAATTGAAGCATACATTTGATCTGGAGTCTCCTTTCTTTTTGATTTGGAAACCACTTGGTTCTCCAGAATCAGAATTAGGCTTAATATCACTGGCATATTTGTCAAATTAGTTGTTTTGTGGCAGCTATATAGTGCAATACATAATAAAAAACTATAGATTACAGTAACTAATATATATGATTAAATTAAGTATGTAAAGAGAAAAAAAAGTAGTGTGGTACAGTACATGGGTTCATTATCCATTTAGAAATCTGATGGTTGAAGCTGTTTCTAAAATGTTGAGCATGTTTCTTCAGGCCCCTGTGTCTTCTTGATGGTAGCAATGGGAAGAAGGCCTGTCCTGGGTGGTGGGGGTCCTTAATGAGAAAGGGATCCCCTTTTGAAGATGTCCTCACTGTTGGGGAGGCTAGTGCTCTTGGTGGAGCAGTCTGAGTTTGCACCTTTCTGCAGCTGTTTCATACCCTATGCAGTGGCCCCTCCATACCAGACAGTGATGCAACTGGTAAGAATGCTCTGTAAGGTTCATCTGTAGAAATTTAATAGAGGCTTTGGTCTTATACTAAATCTCTTCAAATTCCTAATGAAATATAGATACTGCCATGCTTTCTTTGGATTGGATCAATATGTTGGGCCCAGGACAGATCTTCAGAGATGTAAACATGCAGGAACTTGAAACTGCTGATCTCCCGATAAAGGCTGACCATAAAACCATAAGACGCAGGAGCAGAATTAGGCCATTTGACCCATCAAGTCTGATTTGCCACTCCATCATGGCTGATTTATTATCCCTCTCAACCCCATTCTCCTGCCTTCTCCCCATAACCTTTGATGCTCTTACTAATCAAGAACTTATCAATCTCTGCTTTTACATATACTCAATGACTTGGCTTCCACAGCCGTGTGTGGCAATGAATTCCACAGGTTCACTACCACCCTCTGGCAAAAGAAAGCCCTCCTCATCTCTGTTCTAAATGGACATCCCTTTAATCTGAGGCTGTGCCCTCTGGTCCCACATTTTAAATATTTAATATTTTTCAACGAGATCCAACCACCCCCACCCACCCTGTCTTGTAAACCCTGGTGAGTACAGGCCTAGAGACATCAAAACACTCTTCATACTAACTCTCCAGTGTCATTTTCCAGCAATCCAATACCCACTCTCGCCTTTCTTTTACACTTTATATATCTGAACAAACTTTTGATATTGTCTTTTATATTATTGGCTAGCTTACCTTGAAGGGTTGTCCTTGAACACTCCAACCACATGGTTAACACAGGTTTTCAGTGCCCTACCAGGTACGCTGTCAGAGCCTGGGAGATAAGGGAGATAGGTGAGTTGGTGATGATTACAGTAACGTGGAATTATCACCGTTGGAGTTGACAGTGAAGGGAGGTCACTGATTCATAGAGTTCACAGTAGAAAGACTGGCTGTCCAGCCTACCATATTTATGCTGATCTTTTCGCCCTCTTCTGCACTATATCTGTAGCTTTCAAGACCTTTCCTGTTCAAGCACCTGTCTCTTTCTTAAACACCATCTGACTCCATCCCTCCTCGTACAGTGAGTTCTGCAGCATCTCCTTTGTAATGCTGATGAAAGCTATTGACCTGAAAAGGTGACTGTATATTTCTCTCTACAGGTACTGCCCAACTCATTGAGTTTTTGCGCAGCTCAGGTTTTGCTTCAGATTTGAATATTTGTAGTCTGTTATATGGTTGCATCAGAGTCAGCTTACCGTTGTCTACATGGTGTGGTACTGTGGACAGTTGTAGCTTAGGGTTCAACAGGTCGGGCAGCGTTATGGAAATGAGCAGTCAACATTTCGGGCTGAGATCCTTTGTACGTCCTGATGAAGGGTCTTGGCCCGAAACGTTGACTGTTCGTTTCCATGGATGCTGCCTGACCTGCTGAGTTCCTCCAGCGTGTTGTATGTGTTGCTTTGACCAGAGCATCTGCAGTGTACTTTGTGTGTAGCTTAGGGTTGGTTGACTTCTTGTACTGAAGGATATTAATGCACAAGTGCTTTTTAATAGCATTTCAGCAGACTTGATAAATATTTTCCAGAAATTATTAGATGTATTCACTAAAAGATGATGTGCTTAAAAACAGCTATTGACCGAAGAGGGTCATGGTCATGTACTTGTGCTTACAGACTTCTGTTCACCAATTCCCAATGCATCACCTTCAACCCTTAGTGCCTTTCTGCAATTTTTCCCAAGAGTAAAGAATCATTAGTGATAACATACATCCTATTCATCTACTCTTGCAAGTCCATATTAGGAGGTATTTTGAACTAGGAATATTTCAATCAAGTGAGTAATGTATTATATTAGGAAGCCAGGGTGTACATGGGGCAGATCTACAGTATCTGAGCAACACATGAAATCCTGGAGAAACTCAGCAGGTCAGTCAGCATCTCTGGAGGGGAATAAAGAGTCAATGTTTCAAGCCAAGATCCTATTTATTCTGCTCCATAAGTGCTACCTGACCTGCTGATTTCCTCCAGTATTTTGTGTGCGTTACTCTGGATTTCCAGCATCTGCAGAATCTGTTGTGTTGAGTATCTGAAATTTGCACAACCAGACATTGGTCTTAATAGTGGACTTTAAGAAAACTGCATGCTGGGTTTCCTGATAAGAACAGCCAGTACAAACTAAGCATCTACTGTACCTGTAATTTTCGCACTGTTTCTTTTGAGTAGCAGCCAACAAGAAAACTAAAGGATTTCTGCCATACTTACAGGTGATTGATAACTTTGTTGTTTAAAACGACTGAATATACTTTTCTTAAATAAAGGTAGCCAACTTTGCCTACCCGCGGGAATAGAAAGGACACGTGACAATGCTGCTGGAGGAATGTGTGGAAAAATAACAAAGTGAAGTGTAAATTATATTATTGGGTAGGTGTAAATGAAGCAGTTCCAGCTGTGATGGCTGTTTAGAATTGTTGGAAATGGCCCTGCATTTTCTCAGATGGTTACAAAGGCATCTTATTGACAATGAAGTCAATTCTTACAGAGTTTAATCATTAGTTCACAGAAGTAGACTAGATAAATGTAAACATAAATATATTACTACCCTTCAACCATCAAGCTCCTGAACCTGCCTGGTTGATTTCAATCACCTCAACTCTGAAGTGATTTCACAACCTATAGACTCACTTTCAAGGACTCTGCAACTTATGTTTTGAAGATTATGTATGTATTTATTTAATTATTATTTGGGTTGCTTTTTTTGCAAGTTTGTCTTTTGCATGTTGGTTGTCAATCTTTGTGTGTAGTTTTTCTCTGATTCTACTGTATTTCTTTGTTGTATTGTGAATGTTCACAAGAAAACGATCCACAGTATATGGTAAAAACACAAAATGCTGGCAGAACTCAGCAGGCCAGACAGCATATATGGGAGGAGGTAGTGACAACGTTTCGGGACTCCTGATAAAGGGTTTCGGCCCGAAACGTTGTCACTATCTCCTCCCATAGATGCTGTTTGGCCTGCTGAGTTCTGCCAGCATTTTGTGTTTTTATTTATTTCCAGCATCTGCAGATTCACTCGTGTTGCCATAGTATATGGTGATGTATTTGTACTTTGATTATAAATTTACTTTGAACTTCTAGCATTGGACTGCAGTAAGTGTGTTTGCTACCTTATTAGAATACTTATTTTTCTCTTGCTATTCACATTTCTTGGTCATAAAGTTGCTTTTAAGGGGCTTGCACCCCTGCATTAAGCTCTGATAGGAATTCTTGGTCTTTTTTTTAACTGAATGTAAACTCATGCAATGTTTTTATCCTAGTATTGTTTAGCCACTAAGTCCTGTATGCATTCTCTTGCTCACCTCTCCTTTTGGTGTTAGCCTGATCAGCAGCTGCAGCATCACATCTCCAGATGCAATAATAACATAAGATGGCTTGTGCATATTTCTGTTGACAACTGACACTTAGCCCAATTACTTAAATGAGCAGAAACATATTTTGAATAATTTGTTGATTTAAGCAAGAAATCTGCCCTGCAATGGATTTTGTGATCAATTCAGATGTAGTCTCCTGGTCAACATCTTCAGTGGATAGGAACCATATTCACTGAAGTATAGATTCCATTCAAGTGAATACTTCACACTGTAACATAACATTAACATCTAGGAACTGTTGTTAACCAAGAGCATAGTCATAACAAATTATTTCCATTACCTTCTTCTTCCAATTGTTCTATTTATATGTTCTTCACAGTGAGATCCAAATTGACACAGAGCACTACTGCTAGTATTAGAAAATGTATTACTTGATCTATTTGTTGACCCATCCTTCTAACTTTAAAGGACTTGTGGTGGTCTAAAATCCATTTGTTCTCCATATCATTCAGTATCTACTATTTATTGCAAACCTCCTGTTGCATCTCTTCATATGCATCACCTTACATTTCTCAGGGTTAAACATCATTTTCCACTTTTCAGCCCAACCAACCAGACCATCCTTCTCTTCCTGCTGTCAGCAAAACATCTGGTTTCTATATTGTAAACATATTCCAAAAGCATTTATATATATATTTTTTAAAAAAACAAGAGACTGGGTAGTGTTCTGTATGGAATCACATTGGTATTTCAAACAGAAAAGTATCTGTCAACCATAACGATTTACTTCCAAAGTTAATTTTGGTTTCAGATTATCACTCTCACTTGGATCCCTGTGCTCTTTTACTCTTTTTGAACAGCCAGCCAAAAGGGACTTCACAAAAGACTTGCACAAAACCAAGTAGGCAGTATTAAATGCACTGCCTTCATTCATTCTCTTTGTTACCTTTTCAAAAAAAGTTGTGCATTACTCAAACACAACAACATTGTTTTTTTTGTAGGGACATGTCTATCTTGAACTATTTGAATCTTCTTTGTAAATGCCTCCCACTGCTGTGAGACTGACTTGCAATCAAATAGCTGGCTGCAGCTTATTTTTTGTTAATTATTTCCCTGCCCTTACCTTCATTTAGAATTTTCACTTTTATTTCATCTTTGTCCTCTTTTTTAACTATACCAAATCTAATAGAATTATGATCATGCCACAAAATTTTACTCTGCTTGACTTTCTTTCCATCTGCCCAAAAACCTTTTCTAAAACTAATACAGAATTGTTTCTGCCATACCCCCACTTGTTGAGCTTAAAAACCTAATGGTTAAAGTAGAAGTTCCATGCAGTTTAGGAAATCAGTGTCCACTAACAATAAGTATATGGTTTATATCAGGGTAGTTGAAATACCACACTACTACTGAATTGGTACTTTTAATTTATACCTTTACTTCCAGCTTTTTTCCCTAATATGCTCTTTTATGTCTTTTTTACCTCCTTTTACTCAACCTTTAACTATTTTAATTGCTTGATTCTTTCAATTTATCACCCCTTTTCACAGCTGTAGTTGTTTCTTTAATCAATATTGTGACTCCCTCCCCCATATTTTACCCCAGTCTATCACTTCTGAAAATCCTGTAACCAGCAACATTCAGTTGTCAGTCCTGCTTCTCTTTAGCCATTGTTGTATAACTTTGTTTAAGATGTAATGCTGAATGCGTTGTTACCAACTCACTTGCTAGAGAACATGTTTCCCTTCTATTTTCTCTGATTTTACATAGCTTATGCTTTTCTTCATGGTGAGATATCTTTATACAGACAGACAGACAGACGTACTTTATTGATCCTGAGGGAAATTGTGTTTTGTTACAGCCGCACCAACCAAGAATAGTGAAGAAATATAGCAATATAAAACCATAAATAATTAAATAATAAGTTAATCATGCCAAGTGGAAATAAGTCCAGGACCAGCCTATTAGCTCAGGGTGTCTGACATTCCGAGGGAGGAGTTGTAAAGTTTGATGGCCACAGGTGGGAATGACTTCCTATGATGCTCAGTGTTACATCTCGGTGGAATGTAGGGAATTTACACTTTGATGGCACCATTGCTCATTTACTGGTTTCCTGGCCATTCATTATTCCAACCACCTTTCTCAAATCTCTGAAATTAACTCTTTCCTTTTGGGTTGCATTTCTTTATTGATCCTCATCTCTGCCCCTTTTCGTTGGGCTGAGGTAGTGGATTTGCCATGTGGGAATTATTAGTGGAAATCTAATGGCACATTTTAAATTGCCGTTCAATAGTCTGCATCACCTTACTTCCTTCCAATGTCCTGTACTGCCATTCAATAAGTTCAACACTGATCAATGACCTGCACCATTTTCCTGCTTGGAATTCATTCAATTCCATTAAGTGTGTGTTGTATGGGTGAGATTTGCTTCCTGAACACTGCTTTTCTGGTTTGTTTTGAGGACTTGTATCAGGAGGTTAAAGGATAAAAAATATGTTTAGTTGCCACTTTGCACATCGAAACATCAAAACATGCAGTGAAATGCATTGTTAATGACCAATACAGTCCAAATATGTACTGGGGGCAGTCTTCAAGTATTGCCATGCTTCCAGTGCCTACATAGCTTGAATTATTCCAAGCTTCAGCTGGCACAACTTCAAAGAGTTTCAAGCTCGCAAATTAAAGCCTCCATTTATGCAGTTTGAGCAATGTAAATATTTTACCTTGATATCCATATCTGAACTTTTAAACCATTGAGTATTAATAACCTAGGCAAAAAGAAAATCTCTATTAATCACTACTATATGGATTTCTAGAAAAGTCTTTTCTGGGATTGGTATGCTTGAGAATTCGATACTACAAATGATTTGTCAGTACTGCTCCATACTCCATGATCTCTGGTTAGAACTACAGACCTTTCCTCTCATTCCAAATGAAAGATTTTGCCATAAAAATAATTACAATTAGCTTGTTTGTTTGCTTATGTAGGGATCTTTATTGCAGGATGCCTCACAGTGAGCTTATGTTACTGAGGCTGTTTTGCGGTAGAGGTGCCCTTGAGTTTACTGATAACATACAGTACTGTTGTTGGCCATGTCAGCATATAGGAGGGAGATTGAAAATCTAGTTTAATAGTGCCACAACAGCAATGTCAGCAAAACCAAAGAGCTGATTATTGTCTACAGGAGAAAGAAACCAGGGGTTCATGAGCAAATCCTCATTAGGAGAACGGAGGTGAAGAGGGTCAGTAGCAATAAATTTCTTGGTGTTAACATATCAAAGGATCTACCCTGGGACCAATATGTAAGTGCCATCACAAAAAAGATATGACTGTGCCTCTACTTTCTTAGAAGGTTACATATATTTGGCATGTCACCAGAAACTTCGATAAATTTCTATAGATGCATAGTGGAGAGTATCCTGACTGGTTGCATCACACCTTAGTATAGAAACACTGAAGCCCAGGAATAGAAAGTCTATAGAAATTGGTGGCTGCAGGGCTGTACATCAAAGGAAAAGTCCTCCTCACCATTGAGCAGATCTATAGGAGTGCTGCCACAAGAAAGTAGCATCCATCATCAAGGACCCCCACCATTCAGGCATGCCCTCCTTTCTTTCACTACTACCATCGGGCAGGAGGTACAGGGGCAAGAAGAAGGCAGTGAGAATGAAGAAACACTGTCACCTGATTTGGCACCCCAAGCCACGTCTCAGACTGACCTCACTATGTGCATTTTGGAGGCAAACGTAGAAGATAGATAGATAGATACTTTATTCATCCCCATGGGGAAATTCAACATTTTTTCCAATGTCCCATACACTTATTGTAGCAAAACTAATGACATACAATACTTAACTCAGTAAAAATATGATATGCATCTAAAATCACCCTCTCAAAAAGCATTAATAATAGCTTTTAAAAAGTTCTTAAGTAGTTTACTTAAATACATTGAGTCCTAACCCCGGCACTTTAACATATCTTACTCCTGGCGGTTGATTTGTAAAGCCGAATGGCATTGGGGAGTATTGATCTCTTCATCCTGTCTGAGGAGCATTGCATCGATAGCAACCTGTTGCTGAAACTGCTTCTCTGTCTCTGGATGGTGCTATGTAGAGGATGTTCAGGGTTTTCCATAATTGACCGTAGCCTACTCAGCGCCCTTCACTCTGCTACCGATGTTATACTCTCCAGTACTTTGTCCACGACAGAGCCCGCCTTCCTTACCAGCTTATTAAGACGTGAGGCGTCCCTCTTCTTAATGCTGCCTCCCCAACACGCCACCACAAAGAAGAGGGCGCTCTCCACAACTGACCTATAGAACATCTTCAGCATCTCACTACAAACATTGAATGACGCCAACCTTCTAAGGAAGTACAGTCGACTCTGTGCCTTCCTGCACAAGGCATCTGTGTTGGCAGTCCAGTCTAGCTTCTCGTCTAACTGTACTCCCAGATACTTGTAGGTCTTAACCTGCTCCACACATTCTCTATTAATGATCACTGGCTCCATATGAGGCCTAGATCTCCTAAAGTCCACCACCATCTCTTTTGTCTTGGTGATATTGAGACGCAGGTAGTTTGAGTTGCACCATATCACAAAGTCCTGTATCAGTTTCCTATACTCTTCCTCCTGTCCATTCCTGACACACCCCACTATGGCCGTGTCATCAGTGAACTTCTGCACATGGCAGGACTCCGAGTTATATTGGAAGTCTGATGTGTACAGGGTGAACAGGACCGGAGAGAGCACGGTCCCCTGCGGTGCTCCTGTGCTGCTGACCACCGTGTCAGACCTACAGTCTCCCAACCGCACATACTGAGGTCTATCTGTCAAGTAGTCCACTATCCAATCCACCATGTGAGAGTCTACTCCCATCTCCGTTAGTTTGTGCCTTAAGATCTTGGGCTGGATGGTGTTAAAGGCACTAGAGAAGTCCAGGAATGTAATCCTCACAACACCACTGACCCCATTCAGATGAGAGAGGGATTTGTGCAGCAAATACGTGATAGCATCCTCCACTCCCACCTTCTCCTTATACGCAAACTGAAGAGGATCCCGGGCGTGCCTGGTTTGTGGCCTCAGATTCTGTATTATCAGCCGCTCCATGGTCTTCATCACGTGCGACGTCAAGGCAACAGGTCTGAAGTCATTCAACTCCTTTGGTTGTGGTTTCTTCGGTACCGGGACAATACAGGATGTTTTCCACTGTCTGGGTACTCTTCTCTGCTCCAGGCTCATGTTGAAGATGCGCTGTAGTGGTTCTCCCAGCTCAGTCGCACAGGCCCTCAGTAATCGTGGGGAAACTCCATCCGGTCCAGCCGCCTTGCTGGTACAGATCTTCCTCAGTTGACCTTCCACCTGTGCAGCTGTAATCCTGGGCGTGGGCAAGGTCTCCTGTGAGTGGCTATTTTCCTGTGAGGGAAGTAAGAGGGAGGACGAGTAGAAGTTGCATATTTTCTAAATTCTTTAAGATATGCTTAGACTCCTTTGTGCATAAAAGCATCATATTCAGGGATGGTTGTGTTTGACTTTCAGGAAGAACACTGTCCACATGTAAGATATGCTGTCATAGATTTGTACTATACAGAAATAGATCCTTTGACTCACTATATTGAGTTTTCTTCCCATCCATACTAATTCCGTTTGTCCATGTTAAGTTTATCCTATCCTTTGACTATTCAAGTACCTATTTAAATGCCTTTTAAATGTAGTGGTTATTTCACTAGTAGTACATTGCAGATGTCAACAACATATATAAAAAACTTTCTCTTCAAGTGCCCTTCAAAACTCCTTCCTTTCAGCTATTTCCTCCTGCTTTTGATACTCCTACCACAGGAAAAGATTCTGACTACGCTGTCTATGCCTTTTATAATTTTATGTTTTATCTATCAGGTCACCCATCAGCTTCCTTTGCTCCAGGGAAAACAAGCTTGCCTATCAAATATTTCCCGATAACTAAAGTCCTCCAATCAAAGCAATATGTTCAGGGCCATGAATGGTAGTGAGGGAGGAAGTTTAGGGACAGGTCACCTCCTCCCTCATTATCATTCAAGTGCTACACCTGCCCCTACACCTCCTCCCTCACTACCATTAGGGCTCTAACCAGTCCTTCCAAGTGAGGTGACACTTCACCTTTAAGTCTATTGGGGTATCTGGTGCTCCTGGTGTGGCCTCCTGAATAATGGTGAGACCCGGCATAGATAAAGAGACTGCTTCACTGAGCACCTACACCCTGTCCGCCAGTAGAAGTGGGAACTCCCATTGGCCAACCATTTCAATTCCATTTCCCATTCTGATATATACATCCATGGCCTCCTCCACAGACATGATGAGGCCACACTCAGGTTGGAGGTTGGAGGAACAACACCTTGTATTTCATTTGGGTAGCCTCCAACCTGATGGCATGAACATTGATTTCTCAAACTTCCGGTAATGCCCCCACCTCCACCGCTTTACCATCTCCCATCCCCTTTTCCCTCACTCACCTTATCTCCTTGCCCATCCATCACTTCCCTCTAGTGCTCCACCCCCCTGTTTTTTTTTCTTCCATGGCCTTCTGTTTCTTTCACCAATCAATTACCCAGCTCTTTACTTCATCCCTCCCCTCCAGGTTTCACCTATCACCTGGTGTTTCTCTCTCCCCTTCCCCCACCTTTTAAATCTATTCCTCAGTTTTTTTTCACCAGTCCTGTCGAAGGGTCTCGGCCTGGAACATTGACTCTATTTTTTCCACAGATGCTGCCTGGCCTGCTGAGTTCCTCCAGCATTTTGTGTGCGTTGCTCTGATTTCCAGTTCCTGCAGATTTTCTCCTGTTTCTATTTACAATCCAATTAGCCAGTTTGCCTTGGATCCCCATGTGCCTTCATCTTCTGGAGCAGCCCACCATTTGGGACCTTGTCAACTGCCTTACTAACATCTATGTATACATTCTACCAGCCTGCTTCATCAATCCTCTTAGTTACCTCCTCATTATCTTCTACGTTCTTCTCCTTGCAGCAAGCAAATAGAAAGTACTCATTTTGGACCACACCCAAACTACAGGCTCCACACATATTCCATTGTTCCCGAGGGGACCTCTGTTTAACAAGCTATTACTTTGCTCCTAAAATGCTTGAGAGCCCATCTAGTTAATCCTTTCATGTGCTTCCTCTTTATTTCCTGATCAAACCTTCAATACCCTTTCTCACTCTAGATTCTCCATTCTTGCCTTTCACTCTTCAACAACATGCCAGCCCTGAACTCTTGCAAATTTCTTTTAAAAGATTCTCACTTGTCAAATACTGTTTTATCTGCAGTCTGCTCCCAATCTGCTTTCACCAGGTCCTCTTGAATGCTGTTGAAATCAACCTTCCTCCAATTTAGGACCTTAATTTGAGTACCGGTCTTATTCCTTTCTAAATCTACCTTGAAATTTATAGAACTGTGGTCACTTTTCCCAAACGTCTTCCCACCAACACTTTTACCACCTTCCTGGTTTCATTTCTCATGGTAAGTTTGAGTACTGACCCTCTTTCTGGGATATACCAGATAGTTCTGGTAGAACTATCTGTCCCAAAAATGCTCTTGGATGAACTTATGAAATTACACCCCATGAAGTTCCAGAACTGGCAATTCTAGTCAATGTAGAGAGAGTTAAAGTCCCCCACCATACACACTATTGCTGTGACACCTTCTGTGATTTGGTTGAGTATCTGTCCCTCTTATTTCCTGCTGACTATTTGGAGGGCTATACCATAATCCCAAAAAGTGATGGTATTCATCTTATCCCTATGCTCTTTCCAAATGGCCTGCTTGAACAATCCCTCTGGAATATGATCCCTAGGTACTGCCACAATGCTGTCCCTAATCTGTACAACCACCCCCTACCCCCATAACGTTCAAAACTTCAATGCCCTGGGATATTAGGGACCACATTTCCATAATTACAGTAACATCATAATTCCATATGCTGATCCACACTTGAATTTCATTTAATTTACCTGTGATGACATGTTTAGTAATCAGGTTCTAAATAAAGTACAAACATTTTTTATATTGCAATAGAATTAATAGTCCATACATTTATCTGACCTTCACACACTATAACTTCATAGACAGGAATTGTAACAAGCCTTGCATCTACAATGTTTACACATTTGCATTTTATCAACCATCACTCAACCTTGCTGTTGGGCATTCACTGACATATTTCCCTTTTTCTTACAAAGAAGATTCAAGTAGTTCAAGATAGACATGTCCCTACAAAAAAATGTTGTGTTTGAATAACTCACAATATTAATAACAGACAACTTGAAGGCATTAGAGGGCAATAAGTTTTGCCTTGTATTAAGAAGTTAATTCTGACCCACATGACAAGGTATTGCTGAGATTGCAGCCATGATTTGAGCCAGAGGCTGGAGGGAGGATTATCAACATGTGCATTCCTCTTCCTCCCATCCTAATTCATCCTGAACCCACACTGTCTGCTGAGTCAGAAGCTGCCTGCAATGATCAGCACACTTGGAACATTCTATCCGTTACTACCCAAACCTTATCCTACAATTTCAAAAACTTGAAGCCCTTGTAGTCGTAGGGGCAGGAAGAAGACTGTGAAAATGAAGACATCTCAAACCACAGCTTAGACTGACCTCACTTTGTATAATTTAGAGGCAAACATAGAAATAACAGTTCCAAAATCACTGTAACTTCACCTGAAAAGTCTGTGGAACCAGACAACATCCAGGCTGTAGTTAGTACTGAAGATGTGCTCCAGAACAGATATAGTAGACAGCCAGAAAATCTTTCCCAAGACAGAAATGGCTAATACAAAGGGCATAATTTTAAGGTGATTGGAGGAAAGTATGGGGGGGGGGGGAACACTAGAGGTAAGTTTTTTTTTACATAGTGGTGAGTGTGTGGTACATGCTACCAGGGGTGGTGGTAGAGGTAGTTACATTAGTGCCATTTAAAAGCCTCTTAGATAGACACCTGGATGAAAGGAAAATAGAGGGCTACATAGGAGGGATGGCTTACGTTGATCTTAGCAAAGCTTAAAGGGTTGGCACAATATTGTGTGCAGAAGGGCCTGTACAATGCCCTAATGTTTTATGTTCTATAGCCTCTAGCCTAAGAGAAGCATTACCATTATAATACTTCCACTCTTTAAGAAAGGAGGAAGGCAGCAGAAAAGAAATTATATACCAGTTAGCCTGACCTCAGTGATTGGGAAGATGTTGGAGTCGATTGTTAAGGATGAGGTTATGGAATACTTAGTGACACAGGACAAGATAGGACAAAGTCAGCATGGTTTCCTTAAGGGAAAATCTTGCCTGACGAACCTGTTGGAATTCTTTGAGGAGATTACATGTAGGATAGATAAAGGGGATGCAGTGGATGTTGTATATTTGGACTTTCAGAAGTTCTTTGACAAGGTGCCACACATGAGGCTGCTTACCAAGTTAAGAGCCCATGGTATTACAGGAAGGTTACTGGCATGGTTAGAGCATTGGCTGATTGGTAGGAGGCAGCGAGTGGGAATAAAAAGATCCTTTTCTGGTTGGCTGCCAGTGACTAGTGGTGTTTCGCAGGGGTCGGTGTTGGGACCATTTCTTTTTATACTGGATGATGGAATAGATGGCCCTGTTGCCAAGTTTGCAAGTGATACAAAGATAGATACAAGGGCAGCTAGTGTTGAGGAAACAGGCTGCAGAAGGACTTCGACAGATTAGGAGAATGGACAAGAAAGTGGGAAATGAAATACAATGTTGGAAAATGCATGGTCATGCATTTTGGTAGTAGAAATAAATGTGTAGACTATTTTTTTAAACTTGGAGAAAATCCAAAAATCTGAGATGCAAAGGGACTTGGGTGTCCTTGTGCAGAACACCCTAAAGGTTAGTTTGCAGGTAGAGTCGGTTATGAGGAAGGCAAATACCATGTTAGCATTCATTTCAAGAGGTCTAGAACACAAGAGTAGGGATGTGATACTGAGGCTTTATAAGGCACTGAGTACTGTGAGCAGTTCTGCTCTCTTCAACTAAGAAAAGCTGTGCTGGCATTGGAGAGGATTCAGTGGAGGTTCACAAGGATGATTTTGGGAATGAAAGGGTTATCATACGAGGAATGTTTGATAGCTCTGAGTCTGTACTCGCTGGAATTTAGGAGGATGAAGGGGAACTCATTGAAACCTTTCAAATGTTGAAAGGCATAGACAGAGTATGTGTGGAAAGGTTGTTTCCCATGGTGTGGGAATCTAGGACAAGAGGGTACAGCTTCAGGATAGAGGGGCATCCATTTAAAACAAAGATGTTGAGAAATTTCTTTAGCCAGAGGGTCATGAATTTGTGGAATTCATTGCCACAAGCATCTGTGGAAGCCAGGTCATTGGGTGTATTTAAGGTGGAGATTTATAGATTCTTGATTGAACACAGCAGCCAAAGATTACAGGGAGAAGGCTGGGGAGTGGGGCTGAGGAGGGGAAAAAAGGATCAGCCATGATTAAATGGTAGAACAGACTCAATGGGCTAAATGGCCTAATTTTGCTCCTATGTCTTATGGTCTAATGGCATCTACCCAGCAATCTGGAAAATGTCTCAATTATGTCCCATCCACAAAAAGCAGAACAATATGAAGCCACTAGTTATGTGTCCCTTAGTTAGTCTTTTACAGAATTATGAATGGACACTGTCATTGTGCTCTCAGTGAAACTTGCTTATCAATAACCTGCTGCAGTCTAAGACTAATCACAACTACTCATTGCTAGACCTCCTGTAAAAACATGACTCAAAGGGCTTCAAGAAGAAAACACTACAGTTGTTGGAGTCATGCCTTTCCACAAGGGAAGTTCTTTCTGTGGTGTCAAACTTTTCTGGCCCAGGACATTACTGAAGGAGTTCTTCAGAGCAGTATCCTGGGCTCATTCACTTTCAGTGTTTCATCAATGACATTTCATCCATTGTAAGTTCAGAAGGGAGATGTTTACTAATGATTGCAAATCCTCAAAATGAAATAATCCACGTCTGCACACAGTAAGACCTTGAGAACATTGAGGTATGATCTAATAAGTGGCAAGTAACATTTCTACCACATAGGTGTCAAGCAGTGAAAATCATCAACAGGAGGGATCCTAGCTATTTGATTTCTCCAGTGCTTTTAACACCACATGACTTGCTAGGGAGTAAGCTCACGGAGATGCAGGTGGATGCTCCACTAGTGTCCACTAATTGTACAAGGCATTGGTGAGGCCAAATTTGGAGTATTGTGTACAGTTCTGGTCATCGAATTATAGGAAAGATGTCAACAAAATAGAGAGAGTACAGAGGAGATTTACTAGAATGTTACCTGGGTTTCAGCACCTAAGTTACAGAGAAAGGTTGAACAAGTTAGGTCTTTATTCTTTGGAGCATAGAAGGTTGAGGGGGAATTTGATAGAGGTATTTAAAATTATGAGGGGGATAGAAAGAGTTGACATGACATGGCTTTTTCCATTGAGAGTAGGGGAGATTCAAACAAGAGGACATGAGTTGAGATTTAAGGGGCAAAAGTTTAGGGGTAACCAAATCATTTTATCAGCGACTTTTCCCTGGACAACCCTATCCTGCCCCTATTAGAGATGTACCTTTTGTATTATATATCTCCCGCTCCTTTCTGGAAACTAAAACTAAACTCATTTTCTCTTTCAGATCTTCAATCTGTTTTTCTTTCTACAATTGCTCTCTGACCTTCTGAGTCTTGCCATCTCTTTTTGCTTATATTTCAGACTTACTGCCTCTGCAGCTTTTGACTTTCAACGCTGTGGGAAGGAATACTTTGCTGGAAGAATGTATCGGTCACAGTAGGTGGCTGAACACCAGGCATCTGGATGGCAGCTAGCCAGCAAATGCTGGTTTTGTCATTGATGGCCAGATCTAGTAAAACTAAGTATAAGAGTTGTCTATTCCCTCACTGAAGGAAAATATTTTTTGTGGTATATATGCAGACCTACATGATGGACATTAGTGAGACCTGATGTAGATTGGGGGACTGCTTTGTCAAGCACCTCAGCTCCATCCATAAAGAGCAGAATTTCCTAGTGGCCCACCATTTCAATTCCTATCCCCATTCCCATTCCAACATGTTGGTCCATGGCCTCCTCTTTTGCCATGATGAAGCCACTCTCAGATGGGAGAAGCAATATCTCATATTCCGCCTAGGTAGCCTCTAAACCTGAAGGCATGAACATTGATTTCTCCAACTTCCAGTAATGTTTCCTCTCCCCTTCCCTCTTTTTTATTTCCCCTTCGCTGGCCTCTTACCTCGTATCCTCACCTATCAGGTGGTGTTTCTCTTCTTTCCATTTCCTCCATGATCCAGTCTCCTCCCATCAGATTCCTTTTTCTCCAGTTCTTTCCACATCACCTTCTTGCTTGTCCTCCTTCCCCTCACCTTTTTAATCTGGCATCTTGCCCTACCTTTTTTACAGTCCCGAGAAAGGGTATCGGCCTGAAATGAAATTCATTTCCATGGATGCTGCCTGGTCTGCTGAATTCCTCCAGCATTTTGTGCATGTTACTCTGGATTTCCAGCATCTGCAGAAACTTTTGTGTTTATAACATTGGCTTCTTGTCGATTAGTAGCTCCTTTTAATGAGCTTCTGAACACAGATTGACGCCTGGACAAAAATATCATTAGTTTATTTAGTCAGCTGTCACTTAGAGCTTAATTTTCACTGTTGTAAAGTGTTAATTACATGAAATGCCATGATGGCTGCCAATGAAGATTGTGTATATGTACTGGAACAAGAATGAATTTGTTCTAAGTCAGGCAGCCAACATTGACATTTGCAAGAGAGTTAGCAATTGCTGAATATATCTTTGCACTGGGCAGCTGGTCAGACGGTATGTACTGGTATAATTCTGTGCAGACCCCAAGGGCAGTGGGATGTACTTCAGAATGCCTCTTTTTTTCTGCCAAACTTCTGATTGTAGTTGCTTCACTCTCATTCAGCATGAAACACAACTCTGCTGAGCAACGGAGAGGGTATGCCAGGGAAAGACCACATTCATTTCAATATTATCATAGGCCAAGAAAGGGAGGGAGGTTTGTCCACACTGTACTGCTGCCACAAAACAACAAATTCCATGTCGTATAAGACAATGATAATAAACATGGTTTTGATTTAAATGACAATAACTAGATTATCAGTCTTACTCTCAGAAGATAGACTCAATCTACCTCATCATGGCCCTTGCACTTCATTTAGTGTGCTTACTTTTCCTGTATTCTGCCATCTATAATTCAATGCACCCCTTCCAGATAGAGGTGACCTGAGGCCTTCAGAATCATATTAGCTCACATGGCAGTTAATATTTTTCAGTCTCAGGGATGGCTCCCAGGCTGGTGGTCAAATTAAAATAAGGCTTATACAGTAAACTCTCAAACTTAGTACTTCTAAGAATATCTTGTAATCCTCAAGAGGATAAGAACTTTGACCTGTGGTAACTAGACAGCCAAGCCTCCCCTACCCCTCATTCCTTTTTCACTTCTCTGAATGTTCGTCTTCTTCCCACCCCACTTTCTCTGACCCTTTCAACCCTCTATCCTCTATTGATCCCAGTTCCAACCCCTGCCATGTTTTCACTATCCCCTCATTGACCTTTCCTTCTCAAAAAAAATTCCTGAGATGCTGCCTGACCTTTTGAGTTCCTCCAGCATTCTGTGTGTTGGAACAGATCTTGAACATCTGCGATTTTTTCTTTTGTGTTAACTAGGCTTCCAAATGCAGTTGTTTGCTCTGAACTTAGAAACTGGTGGCAATCTAAGTGCTGCAAGCTCTGAAGCCATGAGAAATTTTCATAGTTGGGAAATTCTTGAACCAATCATATATTTTGTTTGAGATCAATATTTGATATTTATTTTTCAAGTTTCAGACAACATTCAAAATCAGATGCATCATTTGTTCTCCTATCCCAAAAGGCATTCAATATTCATGCATTCAGGCATGCATTGAAATAATTAAGTCCATAAAGCTACCAGGAATAAATTGATTCTTAACTTTTCTATCCAAAGTAATCTTTTGTATAACTGCTTAGTGAACATTGTTTTTAAGCAAATACATTTTTGTTTCCTACTCTTTAATATGATATGCTCTTTCAGTTAACAATTTTATTACTGCAGCCAATCAACTTCCAGGTTAATGTTCTGTAAGAGACTGGTTGAAGTCTTTAAACAAACATACTTTAAACAAATTTAAGCCAGGGGCAGTGAGAAGGCTGCCTAACATTATTTCGAGTGGTTTTCTATAGCCTCAAGCTTAGGGTTCTGTGAAGTGTTCAACAGCATTAGTTTTAAACCCCAGCTACTGAATCTTGCCTAAAGGAGAAATCAGACCTAGAGTGCATTAAAGGCATAAATAGTTCTCCAATGCAGAAGTAATATAGGCAATGCAATTAGCATTGATAGTCTGTTTTAAAAGTGTTTATTAAAAAGTAGAATTTGCAAATTTATTAAGTTTGATGCTTCCCATCAATAGTATCTAATGAATATTTTCTGTCCAGCATGTATTTTCCTAAGGTGTCGTCCTGGCAAAATAATTAGCATCGACATCCGACTATATTAAAGTCGACTATACTAAAGAGGAAATAGCAATGTTGTGAAACCTGGTAGACTAATCCACGGGGAATGTGTGTTACTGGCTATAGATTAGGTTAAAGAACAATGTTGATTGACTAATGTAATTATTTTAATGCGAATCAGTGATGGGTTACTTTACTTCAGCAACAACACAGCTGATGGTACTCATTGATTTCACTGAAGCTTGACATTTAAAACTAATAAGCCACATGGATTAATACTTTATTGAATACTTCTTTTTCTTCTTGGATTGTCCTTTGTTAGAGGAATGGCTTGCCTACATTCCAGTTCTGTAAGCTATAAGGTGACTAATGTGGAACGTGGAATCTGCAGACTTTCACATATAGGGTGGGATGTGTTTGATGGGATGAACGGCTGGTCATTTGGCCAGCTGAGTATTCCTGCAACCATTTATGTTGGGCTTTCTGGTTCTCCCAACAAATTAACTCATACATTTCTCACCCCTTTCCTCTCTCTTTGTTCATTCCTCATTCCAGTTCCCCCTTACTCATTCTCTTTTCCTCACTCATCACCTTCCCTTGATGCCCGTGCTCCTGCCCTTTCTCCCGTGGTTCACTCTCCTTTCCTATTCCATCCCTTCTTCTTTAGCCCTTCACCTTTTGCACCTTTCACCTTCCAGCTTCTCACTTCATTCCCCCCATCACCTGGCTTCACCTATCACCTCCTAGCTTGTACTCCTCCTCCCCCACCTTCTTATTCTGGCTTCTTCTCCCTTCCTTCCCAGTCCTGCTGAAGAATCTCTGCTCAAAATCTCAACTGTTTATTCCTCTCCTTAGGTACTGCCAGACCTGCTGAGTTCTTCCAGCATTTTGTAGGTGTTACTCTGGATTTCCAGCATCTGCAGAATCTCTTGTGTTAGTAGAGATGTTATGTTTTTTTAAAGGAAGCTTTGTGAAACTGTTGTTTTCTTTAGTCCATCTGGTAATCTTTTGCATGACATTGAGAGATTGTGTGGGCCAAGTGAGCATGAGGATCTCAGTGCTGGGTATGTTGGCCTGGGAGAGAATACCGACCGGTTTGCTTATCCATTCATGTATGCACTCACTCTGGCCTGAGCTACAGGTTATCATTAACTTCGATCCTAAATCATATGTGAGAATGGGCTTAACACTCAACATCTGCAGAACAAAGCTTCTCCAAGCCACTACATTTTTTCTCCAAAAATTATTATCTTTATTTACTCACCCTAGCAATTCAGTATGTTCAGTTACAACGTGTCAACAACACTTATGTTTCACCCCCAAATGTTCCATCTGTGAAGCGTCGGAGAGATTATTAAATAGTGGTGGTAGGATCCTAGACTGTGGTCCTTCCCCGCAGACCCCTTGCCATGGCTGCTTTGAGCTTCAGTGTATCCTGCTACATGAATCCTACATCTAGAATGATATAGTTGGCAACATTTGGTTCTGGACACTTCACACTGGAAGACCAATAATTTGCAGTCAGAACCACATCAGGGAGTTGATGACCTTCCAGCAGGTCAGTAGTTTATTATCTCACTGTGTATCCATGTGAACATCCATAGAGCCTCGACAAAGGTGACTGTATGTGGGACCTGTACAAGAGGGACGGGTTACACATGAACTACAGGGGGACCAATATTCTTGCAGGGAGGTTTGTTAGTGCTATTGGGGGCGGTTTATACTAGATTTGCAGGGGGATGGGAACCAGAGTGCCAGAGTAGATAGTGGAGCAGGGTGAAAATAAATGATGTTATCTAAGGTGTGTCTATTTCAATGCGAGGAGTATTGTGGGGAAGGCTGATGAGCTGAGGGCGTGGATTAACACGTTGAATTATGACATAGTAGCCATTAGTGAAACTTGGCTACAGGAGGGGCAGGACTGGCAGCTTAATGTTCCAGGGTTCCGATGTTTCAGACATGATAGAGGCAGAGGGATGAGGGGGGGGGGGGGGTTGGCATTGCTAGTCAGGGAAAATGTTCCAGCAGTGCTCAGGCAGGACAGATTAGAGGGCTTGTCTACGGGGGCCATATGGGTGGAGTGCAGAAACAGGAAAGGTGTGACCACATTAATGGGATTGTATTATAGACCACCCAATAGTCAGCGAGAATTGGAGGAGCAAATCTGCAGAGAGATAGCAGACAACTGCAGGAAACATAAAGTTGTGATAGTAGGGGATTTTAATTTTCCACACATTGATTGGGACTCCCATACTGTTAAAGGTCTAGATGGGCTGGAGTTTGTGAAATGTGTTCAGGAAAGTTTTCTAAATCAATGTATAGAGGTACCAACTAGAGAGGATGCAATATTAGATCTCCTATTAGGAAACGAGTTAGGACAGGTGACGGAAGTGTGTGTAGGGGAACACTTTGGTTCCAGTGATCATAACACCATTGGTTTCAACTTGATCATGGATAAAGATAGATCTGGTCCTCGGGTTGAGGTTCTAAACTGGAAAAAGGCCAAATTTGAAGAAATGAGAAAGGATCTAAAAAGCGTGGATTGGGACATGTTGTTCTCTGGCGAGGATGTCGTTGTTAAGTAGGAGGCCTTCAAAGGAGAAATTTTGAGAGTGCAGAGTTTGTATGTTCCTGTCAGAATTAAAGGCAAAGTGAATAAAGATAAGGAACCTTTGTAAAGAAGAAGAGAGAGATGTATGACATGTATAGGAAACAGGGAGCAAATAGGGTACTTGAGGAGTATAAAAAGTGCAAAAAAATACTTAAGAAAGAAATCAGGAGGGCTAAAAGAAGACATGAGGTAGCTTTGGCAGTCAAGGTGAAGGATAATCCAAAGAGCTTCTACAGGTATATTAAGAGCAATTGGTCCTCTTGAAGATAGAGTGATTGGCTATGTATGGAACCAAAAGAAATGGGGGAGATCATAAATGTTTTTTTGCATCTGTATTTAGTAAGGAAACTGGCATGGAATCAATGAAAATAAGGCAAACAAGTAGTGAGGTCATGGAACCTATACAGATTGAAGAGGAGGAGGTGCTTGCTATTTGAGGCAAATCAGAGTAGATAAATCCCCAGGACCGGATGGGGAATTCCCTCGGACCTTGGAAGAGACTAGTGTTGAAATTGCAGGGGCCCTGGCAGATATATTTAAAATGTCGGTATCTACGGGTGAGGTGCTGGAGGATTGGAGGATTGGAGGATTGCTCATGTTGTTCCATTGTTTAAAAAAGGCTCTAAAAGTAATCCAGGAAATTATAGGCCGGTAAGTTTGACGTTGGTAATAGGTAAATTATTGGAAAGAGTACTAAGAGATAGGATCTACAAGTATTTATATAGATGGGGACTTATTAGGGAGAGTCAACACGGCTTTGTGCATGTTAGGTCATGTTTAACAAATCTATTAGAGTTTTTCAAGGAGATTACCAGGAAAGTGGATGAAGGGAAGGCAGTGAAGGTTGTCTACATGGACTTCAGTAAGGCCTTTGACAAGGTCCCGCATGGGAGGTTAGTTAGGAAGATTCAGTCTCTAGGTATATGTGGTGAGGTAGTAAATTGGATTAGACATTGGCTCAATGGGAGAAGTAGAGAGTGGTAGTGGAGGATTGCTTCTCTGAGTGGAGGCCTGTGACTAGTGGTGTGCCACAGGGATCAGTGCTGGGTCCATTGTTATTTGTCGTCTATATCAATGATCTGGATGATAATGTGGTAAATTGGATCAGCAAATTTGCCTATGATAGAAAGATTGGAGGTGTAGTGGACAGTGAGGAAGGTTTTCAAAGCTAGCAGAGGGATTTGGACCAGCTGGAAAAATGGGCTGAAAAAATGGCAGATGGGGCTTAATACAGACAAATGTGAGGTATTGCACTTTGGAAGGAAAAACCAAGGTCGAACATACAAGGTAAATGGTAGGGCACTGGGGAGTGCAGTAGAACAGAGGGATCTGGGAATACAGATACAAAATTCCCAGAAGTGGTGTCACAGGTAGATAGGGTAGTAAAGAGAGCTTTTGGTACATTGGCCTTTATAAATCAAAGTATTGAGTATAAGAGTTGGAATGTTATGCTGAGGTTGCATTGGTGAGGTCAGATTTGGAGTATTGTGTGCAGTTTTGGTCACTGAATTACAGGAAGGATATTAATAAGGTTAAAAGAGTGCAAAGAAGATTTACAAGAATGTTGCTGGGACTTGAGAAACTGAGTTACAGAGAAAGGTTGAATAGGTTAGGACTTTATTCCCTGGAGTGTAGAAGGATGAGGGGAGATTTGATAGAGGTATATAAAACTATGATGGGTATAGATAGAGTGAATGCAAGCAGGCTTTTTCCACTGAGGCTCGGGGAGAAAAAAACCAGAGAACATGGGTTAAGGGTGGAGGGGGAAAAGTTTAAAGGGAACATTGGGGGGGGGGGCTTCTTCACGCAGAGAGTGGTGGGAGTGTGGAATGAGCTGCCAGATGAAGTAGTGAATGAGCTTTTAACATTTAAGAAAAACTTGGACAGGTACATGGATGAGAGGTGTATGGAGGGATATGGCCCAGGTGCAGGTCAGTGGGACTAGGCAGAAAAATGGTTCGGCACAGTCAAGAAGGGCCAAAAGGCCTGTTTCTGTGCTGTAATGTTCTATGGTTCTATGTCTGCCTAGAGTAGACCTTCTTAGGAAACACAAGGCCCACAAGCAGGTGGATTCATTCTGCTGCCTCAGAATGTTGTCATTCTGCTGTCTCAGCATGAAGAATCTGAGAAAAGGGGCCTTTCTCACATCTGTATGCTTGTTTGAGTGTTCTGATGATAAGACGTTCTAATAAATGACTTCCACAGTCTGCTTGGAGAACTATCATACAGGATTCACCATCTACATCTCCTCCTCCTACAGGGTCTTCAGAACATTTTGTAGAGAGTTAATTAATTTTGTAATTACCGTAGATTCCGGATTATAAGCCGCTACTTTTTTCCCACATTTTGAACAGCTTTGAACTCTGCGGCCTTTAATCCAGAGCGGCTAATACATGGTTTTTTTTCATGCCGCCTCGTAAACATTTTGCCTCGTAACAGTAGACCAATAAAATTGATGAGTAGTTCACAGAGGTCAATGAAATTGTACGATAAATCAAGCGCACTTTCACAATTAAATTATTGTAAATCAGTCATTTGTACTCACCCTCATCAACATGGAAAACACTCGAAGAAAAGCACATCAGACCCGAGCACATCAGACCCGAGCACATCAGACCCGAGCACATTAGACCCGAGCACATCAGACCCGAGCACATTAGACCCGAGCACATCAGACCCGAGCACATCAGACCCGAGCACATCAGACCCGAGCACATCAGACCCGAGCACATTAGACCCGAGCACATCAGACCCGAGCACATTAGACCCGAGCACATCAGACCCGAGCACATCAGACCCGAGCACATCAGACCCGAGCGAAAACGCTGCTTTTAAGTTAAAGGCGATCAATAACTTTTCCTGGTAGGCTGCAGTATATATATTTTTACCAGTCGCTAGGAGATATTGGAATGTTGTTCGTGCTGTTCAGTAAAAAAGTATATGCAACGTAATTTGTGTTACCGATACGTATGTATATTTAAAAGTAGCCGTATTACAGGCACGGTTCGAAAAAAAGCATTTGCAATATATATTTGTTTGTTACCATATGGATTTAATTAAAAGTTAAAAAATCCTCACGTGTAATATCTTTCTGTGTAAATATCTCATATTACAACGTGGGACACCTGCGGCCGAAAATCCGGTGCGGCCTAAAATCTGGTGCGGCCTAAAATCCGGTGCGGCCTGTACAAGTAAAAAATTGATTTTATTTCTAAAATTAGAGCCAGCGGCTTTTAATCAGGTGCGCTCTGTAGTCCGGAATCTACGGTAACTTCTGGTCCAAAGGGACAGGTGGCGTAGCATGGTCATCAAAAGGAATGTTCGAAGGCAAAGAGGCCAGGCCCGCCTGGCAAACTGTGGCCTCTCTGTTCTACAACACTCTCTAGGGCCTTGATGATTAGTTTATACTTGTCCAAGTAAAATCCCAGCTGCCATTCCTTGTCCCTCTTTCACAACTTAGACAACTTTCTTCATTGTCCTCCACACCACCAATTTGGAAACTGCAAACTTACTAACCAAATAAACTACATTCTAATTCTAGCTGTTGATATAGGTGGCAAACAACAGCAGACCCAGCACTAAACCCTGCAGCATACCACTAGTCCCAATCTGAAATATAGCCTCCACTACTACCCTCTGACTCCTACCTCTAACCTAATTTTGTATCCAGTTGGCTAGCTTAACCTGGATCCCATGTGATCAAACTTTATGGACCAAACCTACTCTGTGGGTCCTTGTCAAAGGCCTTACTGAAGTCTACATTGACATCATCTACCACCCTTTCCTCATCAGTCCTTTTGGTCATCTCTTCCTGGATTTAGAAAAAGGCTCAATTCAACACACAAGCAAGACTGTGTAAAGAAAGTAGACTTATCTGACTCCAAGTTTGATTGGGAAGCTTTCTGTTTTTCACTTACTGGCCATGTTGGTGCTGGAAACATTGCAATACCTGCAGGCTGCCCCCAGCACATCTTTGGACTGTGTTGGTCATTGACACAAACATTTTATTGTGTGTTTTGAAGTTTTGATGTGCATGTGAGAAATAAATCATTGGTTTGGACTGTGCTACAGATGTCTGTATCTATGTACAGGAGTTGGATCCAGTTACGATTTCACCACCTTAGAGTGCAATGTACATGTGTGATATTCTATCAAAGGCACTTCTCTGGTCTAAGCTGACAAAGCAAATGTCCACCAGTGTCTCTCTCTCTCTCTCTCTCTCTCTCTCTCTCTCTCTCTCTCTCTCTCTCTCTCTCTCTCTCTCTCTCTCTCTCTCTCTCACACACACACACACACACACACACACACACACACACACACACACACACACACACACACACACACACACACACACACACACACACACACACACACACACACACACACACACACACACCTCTGAACAGCATAAGGTTGTTAGGATTTTTCCTGTTGGGAATGTTGCCGATTTTGTCTGGTGAATACCATCTCCAGAGCAGACTGCACTCAATTGATAATGATTTTTTACAGAACTTGTAATGCACATTAACAGTGAAGTGAAGTGTGTCTCCAGCTTCTTTCTCATTTCTGCTTATGGATGAGGGTAATGATGCTCTCTCTCATTGATCTTCCATATCTTGGCAGCTGTACAATTCAAGCTTGTCTGGATACACTCCATTCCACTGAACCAAGTGCAACTCACCTGGTAAGTTATCACTCCTGGGATCTATGTTTGCCTTGAAGGAATGGATGGAGCTTGTCAGTGAGTGGTCCAGGATCTCCTATTTGCTGTTACCAAAAAACCCGCAGACAGGGGATAAGAAGTCCTGAGAAACTGTACTGTCTATGGTATTCGAGTCAAACAGGCTAGTGTGGAAGGATTTTCAAGTCTCAAATATGTCCCAGTTTGAGATAATGGCTGAGCCTTCCTTCTCTTCCTTCTCACAGAGAGAATTCTCTCTGTGAACCTTTTGGATAAGGAAGAGTGTTTGTGTCTCATCCTATTCCATGGGGCAGATTCTGAAACAGCAGATGATTTTGGAGGATTCTAGGGCAAAGTGTGAAGCTTTTTGGAATGTCACCTCTTGGAGCTACTCCTCCACATTCAGCCCTATTGCCTTCTGCAGGCTTGAATGTTGATTCTGCAGGCTTTCCTGGAATAACACAATTCCCTCTGACATTCTCTTGCTTTCTGAAGGTGAAGGGAAGAACATTTTGATGTTCATTTTGATCATTACTCACTGGTGCATCAGGAAGTCAAAGAGCGATTTCATAATTGTCCAACTCTGCAATCCATTTTATGTTCTGCAAGGTTTAAGATACTGTTTTCATATTCTTCTATGATGGTCAGAAAAGACCAGCATAGTGTGGGCTTCTCCAGGTGCTCGGGTTTCCTCTCACATTTTAAAAACGTGTGGGTTAGTAGGTCACGTGAATGTAATTGGATGGTGCGGGCTCGTTGAGCTGGAAGGGCCTGTTACTGTGTTGGTCTCTAAATAAAATACTGTACAAAAAATAGTGCAATTAGTGAATGTAACTGTTAGTGTTTGGGAAAGTGGAAATCTGTGTCTGAGATTTAACTAAGCCATCTGTTCTCAGGACAGATGGCTTAGTGATGGTGAATAGCAGGGTGGCTGAAGATATCACACACTTTGGCACCTTTGCTACTTCCACCAGGACTCTGGAGATGATGTCTCTTCTGTATCCTCAAGCTGCATTGATGATGCATTTGAAGGCATAGGTCAATAGCTCCCTAGATGTTGCCACAAGTTGTGGGAACTCTTCTTCAGAGTCAAGACATCAATTTGATTAGCTGCAGTGGATTGTTAGATATGCTGCAAGTGCTACAAAGATACAGCAGTGCTGAAGTCATTTTCTTGCAGCGGAATACTCAGCAAAGGAATGTCAGTCATTACCTCTTGACCTTGTTGAGTGTCAATGGGACCACGGTCACAAACACTGCAGTAAGCTGCTTTCTTGAAAACTTAGGTATCCCAAGAACATCGTGCAATGCTTTTCACACAGTGCATGTTAATTGATGTGACCTTTAAACCCATTTTTTAAGCACATTCAAATGACCACAGTCAGTTGCTGTGTCCCAGCATACTCACAGATTTTACACATGTACCATGGGGTGCTATGGTAGCTTAGCAGTTAGCGTGATGCTAATACAACTTGGGGCGTTCGGAGTTGGCAATTCAATTCCAGTGTTGCACTGTAAGAAGTCTCTGTACGTCCTCCCCGTGGGCTTTCTCCAGGTGCTCTGGTTTCCTCCCATAGTCCAAAGGCATACCGAGTAGTTTAAGTGGTCAATGTATATTTTCCTGTGATTAGGTTAGAGCCAGAAGGGCTTTGCTGTATCGCTAAAGAAATAAATAAGCTGAGCAGAGGGACAGAACCTGATCTCCCCAGGGCCCCAAGTTTCTAAGGGATAATCAGCTAAGTTCCCAATCAGTGTTGTTTCTGCTATTGGTATGCAGTTTTCCATGTTGGTGCTCCCAGTCTTCTGGAGCCAGGATTTGTCAGAATCTAGGCTGATCCTGCTTTTTCAGAGATTGGGTGTGGCAGAAGGTGTTTTGCTCCCACTGTGATTCCCTTGTCCATTCATCCCTCCCAATTCACATCTTTCCTGGGACTTACCCTGCAAGCAGCCAAAGTGGCTATTCACCTGCTCCCTCACTCCCACTCAAACCTACATCTGCAAATCTGCTGGGGTCAGTTCTCCTGATGTGGCCTCCTGAGCATCGGTGAGACCATCTTAAACTTTGTCTAACACCTCTGTTTCACCCCGCCAAAATTGGAATTTCCCGGTGGCCAGCCATTTTAATTCCATTTCCCATTCATATTCCGGCATGTTAGTCCATGGCCTCCTCTTGTACCAGGAAGAGGCCACCCTCAAGGTGGAGGAGTAACACCTTATATTCCATATGGGAGGCCTCCAACCTGATGGCATGAATATTGATTTCTCCTAATGGTAAAAAAAATGTCCTCCCCCTCCCCTCTTTTACTATTCATCACTCTGGCCTCTTACCTCTTCTCATCTACCTATCACTTCCCCTGGATCCCCTCCTCCTTCCCTTTCTCCTATGGTCCATTCTCCTCTCCTATCAGATTCCTTCATCTCCAGCCCTTTACCTTTCCCACCCATTTGGCTTCACCTATCACCTTCTAGCTAGCCTCTTTCCCCTCCCCCCCTCTATTTTATTCTGGTGTCTTTCTCCTTCCTTTTCAATCCTGAAGAAGGGTCTTAGCCCCAAACATTGGCTGTTCATTCATTTCCATAGCTGTTACCTGACTTGTTGTTGAGTTCCTTCAGCATTTTGTGTGTGTTGCTTTGGAATTCCATCATCTACAGACTTTCTTATGTTAGTGATTTTACCTATCAGCATCACGTCCTCCAGGAGTATGTTCCAGATATCAATCACTCTGTGTGAAACACTTTCTCCTCAGATCCACCTTAAACCTATGCCCTCTTGTTTCTGGCATCCCTCCCATGGGAAAAAGATTCTGAATATCAACCCTATGTCTGCTTCTCATAATTGTATATATCTCATTCTGGTCATCCCTCAGCTTTCTTTACTCCAGAGAAAGCAAGCCTAGTCTACCCAATCTCAAAGATCAAAGTTAAAAGTAAATTTATTTCTAAGTGTAGATATGTCACCATATACAATCCTGAGTAACTTGCTTATGGGCATTCAAAGTAAATGCAAAGGAACACAATAGAATCAATGAAAAGGGATGCACAACCAAAGGTGGACCAAACAACCAATGTGCAAAAGAGAACAAATTGTGCAAATACAAAGAAAAGAAAAAAAACTAAATAATAAAAATAATAAATAAATAAACAACAAATATCGAGAACATGAGTTGTCCTTAAAAGTGAGTCCATAGGTTGTGGAATCAATTCATTGTTGGGGTGAGTGGAATTATCTACTCTGGTTCAGGAGTAGGATGGTTGAAGAATAGTGACTGTTCCTGAACCTGGTGATATGGGACCTAAGGTTCCTGTACTGACTTCCCAATGGCAGCAGTGAGAAGAGAGCATGGCCTGGATGGTGGGGTCCTTGATGATAGATGCTGCTTTCCCGTGACAACACTTCTTGTAGATGTGATCAATGGTGGGGAGGAATTTACCTATGATGGACTGAGCTGTATCCACTACTTATTGTAGGCTTTTCCATTTAAAGTGTTGGTATTCCCATACCAGGCTATAATGCCAGAACTAAAATCTCCCAATCTGGACAACATCCTGGAGAAGCTCCTCTGCACTTTCACCAATCACACCCTTCTTAGAGTGTGACAACAGAACTATCTCATCTGGCATGGATCACCTTCACCCTCTTTATAATATATTTCATCTTCCTTCACAGTTTTCTAAGGATATCCAAATCCTCTGGGCTACCACTAAAATTTGTAACACTGTATGCCTTTTCTTTCAATATGACACCATACTAAATGGCCAAGAATGTTGCATCCTTCTCTTAATCTTTCTTCCTCACTTGGGTATACCATTGTTGAGATTTATGAAATATCTCCTTAAATGTCTGCCACTGTTGGTCTATTGTCTTAGCGCTTAAGCTATTTTCTCACTCCACTCTGACCTCATACCATTATTATTGTCCTTGTATATTTTAATTTTAAACCCTCAATTGAATTTGAAATTCCACCATGCTGTGACCACTCTTTCCGAGGGTTTCATTTACTCTGAGATCATTAATTAAACCTGTCTCATTACAGGACTAAAATAGTTTAAAATGGCTGAAAAATGCATTCCTGAATGCAGGTTAAGAATTCTGTGGCCTCTTTACCTTTCACACTGACAACGAGCGTCTCAGTTAATATTGGGGTAGTTGAAGAGTCCTACTATGTGCTCTGCAAGCAATAAATTAGTCTACTCATTTGTTCTTCTGTCCCCTTGGATTTTTTTTGGTGATCTATGTTGTGCTCCTAACAATATGATCCTTTTAGCATCATCTCTTCTCACAACTGCAATTGTCTTTTTAACCAATTTTGTCATGTCCCTTTTTAATCAGGTGGATTAAATACCCCACCTGAAAACCTGCAAGCAGGAGCTTAGTTGTTAGCCTCTTTTCCATCACAATTCCATGATAGATATATTATTTTTGTGTATTAGTCCACTTTATTCATTGTGCATTTCAGTATAAACCACTCTGCAGAGTTGAGCATTCTCAATTTATAATGATCAGCCATTATAAATTATGCAAAATAAACTGGGGTGACACAGCAACAAAGCACTTATTACAACGCTCTACAGCACCAGCGATTGGAAGATCGTGGTTCCATTCCTGTCGCTGTCTGTAAAGGGTTTGTAGATTCTCCCCGTGACCACGTGGGTTTCCTCCAGGTGCTCCAGTTTCCTCCCACATTCTAAAAAGACGTCAGCTGTAGTAACTATGTTGCTAGCAGAAGCATAGCAACATTTGCTGGCTGCCCCCAGCACATTGCAATCGGCGCAATTCACTGTATGTTTTGTTGTACATGTGACAAATGAAACTAGTCTTTAAATTATAAAGCCTTTAAAGCAGTATTGGTGTGTGTGACTCCCAAAATTGTGTAGTCATCTATTTACTGATCTGAACCTGAATGTTCAAAGGATCAAAGGTCCAATTTAATGTCAGAGAAATGTATACAATATACATCTTGAAATGCTTTTACTTCGCAAATGTCCATGAAAACAGAGAAGTGCCCCAAAGAATGAATGACAGATAAATGTAAGAACCCCAAAGTCCTCCCCCAAGCTCCCCTCCCTCCTGCGCATAAGCGGCAGCGAGTAACAATCCCCCCTCCCTCCACCAGCAAAAAAAAGCACTCAGTGTGAGCAAAGCAATAACAGAGACACAGACTTGCAGTTACCCTAAAGACTTTGTGTTTAATCCGGCATGTGACATACCGCAGATTCCTTCTTTCTCTAATGAGGGAGAAAAAGGTGTCTCCATTTTTGACTAGCAAGCGGGGAGACATAACAAACAACTCGCTGGTTTACAATGTTAAAAGTCCATTACTGCAAAACCATCAATTATTGCATATTCCAAAATACCCTTGAGAAGGTGGAACCTCAACTGAATCACTGTAGTATTTGTGGCTAAATTACTCTCCCAGTGTTGATAGGGAGGAATTTCTATGATCTAGACCAGTTAATGAAGTAACAGGGATATAACTGGTGTGTGATTTGGAGAGAAACCTGCAGGGGGTGGTGTTCACATGCACCTGAAGTTCTTGTCCTATAGGTAGTCAAGAGTGCTGGTTTGTGAGGCTTTATCAGAGTAGTGTTAGTAAGTAACTGCAACATTGAAGCCACTACACACTAATGGTGGATGAGGCATTGAATGTTCACGATAATTGACGGGGAAGTGATCAAGTGAACCAGTGGGGTATTTTGATTACCTCATCTATAAGTGAGAAGTATAGTTTCTGCTTCAGATTATGATTAAGTATATCTGACCATGTTTCCACTGAAAAATGTGGAAATTATTTGGTTTTAGCTGCTGGATGCCTGTATGTTCCTCATGTATGTGCCTGTGAAACTTCCTAAAGTAGTTTTTCATTGCATATAAGCACACATATACTTGTGCATATCAGAAGATTCAACATTCAAAATACAGTTGTTATTAGAGAATGTATAAATTGTACAACCTTGAGATTTATCTGCTATCAGGAAGCCACAAAGCAAGAAATCTGAGAGAACCCAATTAAAAAAATAAAGACAAACACCTGATGCACAGAGAAAGAGAAAAAAACACAGATCATGCAATCAATAGAAGTGACCAACAACATTCTAAACCAAATTGAGTCCTTAGATCCAAATCCCCAGAGTAGGCCCAAAGCCTTGGTCTCATTTTGACATATTAGCGGACAAATTACCTCAAAACTCGCAGACACAAAGCACCGCAGCTAGGGCAGCCTCTCAGTCTCAGTGTTGTGGAAAGAAAAGTAAACATTACAGGAGAGTGCGCGAATTCTGCCTGACTCTTGTCTCCAGTCTGAGCACCCTGCCTTTCCAGTCTATTTGGGCCAGAGTTTAAATTGTCCAAACAGTGGATCATGCCTCGCATTATGACCTGGGCCCCACCACAGCGAAATGCTCCAAGCCTAGACCATGCCATCTAGCAATTTGCTCTGGGCAAAGACCCTGCCGCCCATAACGAAGCCATTCTCAGCTTCTCCAAATCAGCCTGGCGCTTAAACTTGACTTTGACTTTCCATTGGCTTTATTAATTTGATAAAATTACATGCTACGATAGCAGGCAATATGTCTTTAGCCAAAGTATATCAGGGCAGGAATAATATGGTGTAGGGACAAGTTTCTGGCTTTCTACCTTGTGAAATTGACTATGAAGCCTGGAATGGACCAATGCATTGAAGGGTGGATGCAGATGAAAGAAACTGGGTAGCTGGACGTTTGACACACAAAATGCTGGAGGTACTCAGCAGGTCAGGCAGCATCTATGGAGGAGAATAAATGTTTCAGGCTATGACCCTCCATGAGACTGGTAAAGAAGAGGGAAAATGCCAGATTAAGAAGATGATAGGAGGGGGAGGAGTACATGTGATGCATGTGATAGGTGAGACCAGTTGAAGGGGAAGGTAGGTGGATGAGGAAAGAGATGATGGAACCATAGGTAGAAGAGTTTTGAGCTAGAATTTTAGCTTAGAACATCCTTTCTTGACTGCTGAGATGAGTTGTTCTATGTACTTAAATGAAGTTAGATCTGAGGTTGTAACCAGACTGGAATAACACGTCTTGAAACAGCTGATTGCTTTGACAACTTTGTTGCATAACATTTCCATAGTGCCACTCACACCTTTGGTCTGTAAATCAGTACCCAGATCTAGCTTATACATGGCAGAAAGCATAGATTGATTATGCCATCGCTATGAGACCTTACATCATTAGAGTCCAGGCATTCAACGTCTGTTTGCCTTGAGGCAGCCAGTGCCAGAGGCATTCAGGAAAAGCCAATCTTCATTCTATGTGACAGATACTGAAGGAAATGCTGCAGGGCAACTTTGGTTAAGATGAGTTACCGTAGATTCCGGATTTTAAGCCGCTACTTTTTTCCCACATTTTGAACAGCTTTGAACTTTGCGGCCTTTAATACGGAGCGGCTAATGCATTATTTTTTTTCATGCCGCCTCGTAAACGTAACAGTAGACCAATAAAATTGATGAGTAGTTCACAGAGGTCCAATGAAATTGTACGATAAATCAAGCGCACTTTCACAATTAAATTATTGTAAATCAGGCATTTGTACTCACCCTCATCAACATGGAAAACACTCGAAGAAAAGCATTGTGCTGCCTTTATGGCAGTTATTTAGTTTATAATATTTTTTCGCTTAGTAATTCATTTTCTAGTTAAAGTTAGAAGTGTTTTAACTATATTTGTTTTCTGTACTACATCGCGGGATGCTATGACGTCACACCCGGTTTCGCCGCGTCTTGTGGGAAATATACCGGTTTGCGATAAACGGAAAGGAGGGGGGGAGCGGCGGAGCCAAAACGCTGCTTTTAAGTTAAAGGCGATCAATAACTTTTCCTGGTAGGCTGCAGTATATATATTTTTTACCAGTCGTTAGGAGATATTGGAATGTTGTTCAGTAAAGAAGTATACGCAACGTATATTTAAAAGTAGCCGCGTTACGGGCACGGTTCGAAAAAAAGCATTTGCAATATGTATTTGTTTTTGTTACCATATGGATTTAATTAAAAGTTAAAAAATCCTCACGTGTAATATCTTTCTGTGTAAATATCTCATATTACAACGTGGGACACCTGCAGCCGAAAATCCGGTGCGGCCTTTACAAGTAAAAAATTGATTTTATTTCTAAAATTAGAGCCAGCGGCTTTTAATCAGGTGCGCTCTGTAGTCCGGAATCTACGGTAGTTAGAAGTATCTGGCTGGGTGTGGAATTGGTGGTGCAGTTCAGGAGAATGTTCAAAGTTCAAAGTAAATTTATTATCAAAGTTTGTATTTGTCACCATATGGCACCCTGAGATTCATTTTCTTGTAGGCATTCACAGTAGAACAAAGAAAACCTACACACAAAGACTGACAAACAATGTGCAAAAGATGACAACTGTGCAGGTAGAGAAAAGAAACAAATAACAATAAATAAATTACTAATACTGAGATCATGAGTTGTGGAGTCTTTGAGAGTGACTCTATAACTTGTGGAGTCAGTTCAATGTTGTGAGTGAAGTTATCTGCACTGGTCCAGGAGCCAAGTGGTTAAAGGGTAATAACTGTTCCTGAACCTGGTGGTGTGAAACCCAGTATTCCTGTATCTCCTTCCCAATGGCAGCAGCAAGAAGTGAACAGGGCCTGGGTGGTGGGGAGCCTTGATGATGAATGCTGCTTTCTTGTGACAGCACTCCCTGTAGACATGCTCAATGGTGGTGTGGGCTTTTCCTGTAATGGAATGGACTGCTTTTTGTAGGCTTTTCCTTTCTTGGGCATTTGTGTTTGGATACCAGGCTGTGATGTAACCAGTCAGGGTACTCTGTACTATCTCGATTTATCAAAGTTTGTCAAGATTTTAAAAGACCTTAAAAGGTTTTTAAAAATCTGTGCAAACTTCCAAGAAAGAAGATGTACTGCTGGGCCTTCTTTGTGATGGCACTTTCAGGCTGGACCCAGGACAGTTCCTCTGAAATGATAACACCAAGGAATTCAAAGTTACTGACCCTCTCCACCTCCAATCCTCTAGTAAGGACTGGCACATGGGCTCCAGTTTCCTCCTCCTGTAGACAATAATCAGCTTTTGTTTTTGCTAACATTGAGTGCAAGGTGGTTGTGGCACTATTTGACCAGGTTTTCAATCTCCCTCCTATATATTGATTTATCATTACCTTTGATTCAGCTAACAACTGGTGTCATCAGCAAATTTAAATATGGCACTGGAGCTCTGCTTAGCCTCACAGTCATAAGTATAGAGCAAGTAGAACAGGGGCCTAAGCACACAGCCTTGTGGAGTCCTATGCTGATGGTGATTATGGAGGAGATTTGTTGCCAATCTGAAATGACTGGGGTCTATAAGTGAGGAAATTGAAGGTCCAGTTACACAAAAAGGTATTGAAGCCTAGGTCTTGGAGCGTATTGATTAGTTTTGAGTGGATGATAGTGTTGAATGTAGAACTGTGGTCGATGAAGAGCATTTTGATGTATCCGGGTGTTCCAGGGCTGAGTGAAGAGCTGATGAAATGGCATCTGCTGTTGACCTGTTTTGACAGTAGACAAATTGTAGACAAGTCACTCCTCAGTTAAGAGTTGATATGTTTCATGACAAGCCTCTCAAAGCATTTCATCACAGTGAACGTAACTGCAACAGTCATTGAGACAGATTACCATATTTTTCTTGGGTACAGCATGATGAAAGCATGCTTGAAGCAGGTGGCTACCTCAGACTGCTGTAGCGAGGTTAAAGATGTCGGTAAAAACTCCAGATAGTTGATTAGCACAGGTCTTCAGTACTTGGACAGATACACCATCTGGGCCAGATGCTTAGCATGGGTTCACCCTCCTGAAGGATGCTCTTGTGTTGGCCTCACAGACTAGAATCGGGGCTGTGGGAGTTTTCTGAAGGTACCTTCATGTTCTGTCAGAAAAAGAGAGCATAAAGAGCATTGAGCTAATGTGGGGGAAAAACCTTGTTGCATATGTTGTTTAGTTTTGCTTTGTAGGAGGTGATAGTATTCAAGCCCTGCCACAGATGTCGAGTACTCTTCTGTGACTCAGGTTTGGTCTGGAATTACTACTTCGCATATGAGATGGTTTTCTGGAGGTCATACCTGGACCTCTTGTATTTTCCTAGGTCACCAGACCCAAATGCCACTGATCTAGCCCTTAGCAGATTGCAGATCTCTTGGTTCATCCAAAGCATCTGATTGGGAAAGACTCTGAATCATTTTTGTGCGCTCACACACTTCCATGAGTGTCGTTATAAAATCCAAGAAAATTGTGAAGTATTCATTCAGGTCCTCTGATGTCCTTGGATATGGCCCTCTCCACCAACTTGCCATAGCCGCTCCTCTGCCTCACGTGACTACCTCTTTATTGTTCTCACCTCTAGTGCCTTGCTCTTTAGTTTCTGTTTGTATACAGGTGCAGGTGATAAGCTGATGGTATTTGGGTGGAGATTTCTTCAAGCTAGCCTGATTGAAGTTCCTGTCATGGAACTCAATCCAAGTGCTTGCTTAACATCTGCCTTTGGTAGTATGTAAACTGATAGGATCGTGGTAAGATCTCTCTTGGTAAGTAGAATGGTTGGCATTTAATTATTAGATGTTACAGATTGAGAGAACAAGAGTGCGACTTGACCGCTACATCCGGGCACCACGATGAGTTTATCATGAAACACAGCTCCTCACCTCTTGCCTTCTTAGAATCTACAGTTCAGTCCATCCAGTGGATTGAGAACCCTTCGAGCTGTAGCAGCATGTCTGGAGTGACCCTTTTCAGGTCAGGATGAAGGGTCTCGGCCCGAAATGTCGACAGTGCTTCTCCTTATAGATGCTGCCTGGCCTGCTGTGTTCCACCAGCATTTTGTGTGTGTTGTTTGAATTTCCAGCATCTGCAGATTTCCTCGTGTTGACTCTACTTATTATTCCATTTTTTCACTATTAATATATTTTGTAACTTATAGTAATTTTGTGTCTGCACAGAACAACAAATTTCATGTCATATAAGACAAGTGGTAATAAAGCTAATTATGATTCATTCTTGTGTGAAGGTAGGTTTCAAGGGCACTTGTGGGTCACAGTATGCAAACTGACTAAAGGAGGGCACGCGGATCCTGGCGGACAGCGTTGGCCATGCCACTCTGTGGGAACTACCCCGCTTCTACCCGGAACTGTGAAGGATTTGGGATCTGGCCTCATCCAGGCAGGGTGCTCTGGCTGCTGGACGGACTGGTCCCAATCCTATTACAGTGGGTGTCGGGAGGGCGCGGGGAAGTGGAGGGGTTCTGGCTGCACCACCACCGAAGATGCTCCTCGGACCCAGGCCTCGGGAGACTACGCGAGAGAGGGTCCCACATAACGTGAGCCGTCTCGCAGGGTTTGCCCAACGTGATGCTCTGAAACATTTCTTGTGTGGCTGCTCCTGCACACCTTTCACTTCCTCACCTTCGTCTGCCGACCTGACTCACCTAGGCAGCTCGTGTTACCGTCTGGCAGCGGAGGAGGTCCCCAGTGGAAGTCACTTTACGCAGGGATTCTCCCCCCCCCCCCCCCCCCCCCGTACATTGGGGACCTGGAGTGGGAGGTGTTGCACCAGGCAGTCCCGTATAGCAGATTCCTGAGCAGGTTCATTGTCCACCTGTCCATTCTGCGGGTGGGAGGAGTCAGTATACCACACGTACACAGAGTGCAAGAGGTTGCAGCCGCTCTTTGAGTTTCTCAAGGGGCTGCTGCTGAGGTTCTGGCTGCACTTTAGCCCCACGCTCCTCATCTACAGGCATCCAGCTCGGAACATGAGGAGAACCCTAGTGGGCTTGGTCCTGGGCCTGGCCAAGATGGTCATTCACGGGTCTAGGCAGCAGAAGGTGGAGGGCACTGCCGGGGCCGACTGCTTGCCCCTTTTCCCAGGATACGTCCATGCCTGGTTGTCCTGGGAAAGGGAGCGCGCGGTCGCAATGGGTACAGTGGGGTCTTCCGGGAGCGGTGCATCCCCCAGGGGTATTGACTATTTTATAGAAGGTAGTAACCGTATTTTAATGAGTATACTTACTGTCTTGTAACTGTTGATAGTCTGTACCTTTGTATATATGTGTTGTAAATAAAGTTTTAAAGTTTTGTAAAAAAAGCCAACTAAAGGATGTGGACCTGAAGCATGGGTAGTTCAAACTCCTGAATGGCTACTTCTAAAGTAAAACAGGAACTTTACTGATGGCACCAGTAGTATTTTTACCTCATCACAATATTTTAGATGTTACTGCTCTGTATATAACAAGACAAATGACAAATTAGCCTCTTCTGCAAAGTGTGTGACATAAAATCACTGCCTCAGTCACAAAGTGAAGGCCAGTAAATTCTAAAATTATGTTGTTTGCCTGAGTGGACTTGTTCAGTAGAAATCAATTTATTTGAGATTAAATGTTTGTGAATGATGTAGTATTACATTCAGACTTGTAATATAAGCCTTCGATTTCAGATAAGGTAGTCATGTTGCACTTGAAAACCTCTTCATTTTAATCTAGAAATGACTCATAGGTTCAAATTGAAATTCTCCATTCCCAGACAGTGATCTCTTAGTTATGGGCCTGATGGATGAATGTCATCCATAAGCTGTATATAGGGATAGTGGTCATAGCAGATAGTGAGTTGAAAAGCAGCTTTTCTATTCTACATGGGATAGGCTTCTTGTGCTTGATAGCGGCAGCCTGTATGTTTTCATTTCATGCCTTCTCAAGATTTGGGGTTTTTGGGATCTTGATATTTCATTCCATTACCAGCCATTGCCAAACTGCATCAATGATTTGGCTGAGGGGACTAAATGTCATATTTCCAAATTTGCATATGATACAGATCGATCTGGTATTGTGAATAGGGAGGAGGAGGCAAAGTGTAACGTGGATTCAAGAGTGTTGTAGACAAATTGAGGGAGTGAACAAGGATGTTAGCAGATGGAATCTAATGTGGAAGAATGTGAGGTTATTTACATTGATACACAATACATAGAAGCAAAATATCTTTTCAACAATGAGTTTGGGAAATGTTGATGTTCTAAGGGATTTGAGTGCCTATGTACACAAGTTGCAAAGAGTTAACATGCATGGTGAAGCAAGCAGGAAAGCAAATAGTAAGTTGGCCTTCTGTATGAGCAATTTGAATAAGGGTGTACAGCTGTCTGAATGCCCTGCCACCTCCCACACGCTCACTCCCCAACTCACAGACACACTCTTCTGCCACTCTGGACACTTTTCATCTTTTATTAATGCTGTTTCAAATATTTATACCACTGTTTGTTTTATTATAATAGTGTCAGTAACATAATACTATCTTACATAAATATGCACCTTGCACTTCATGTCACCCTGTCAACCTTCAGCTGATGCCACTCAAGGAGGGACTTGTGCTAGTATTATTTTGTGACTGTACTGTATATGCTGGATTGTGACATATGTGCTGTGTTTTGCACCTTGGCCCCAAAGGAATGATGCTTCATTTAGCTATATAAGTGTGCATGGTTGAATGACAATAAACTTCAACTGAACTTAGGTATCTTGCTAGACATATGAGAGGACAGAAGGAGAGCACCAAAGGTTTACTAGACTGGTCCCTGGGATGATTGGTTTTATCATGTGAGGAGCAACTGAGTGGACTGAGCTTGCATTCTCTTCAGTTTAGAACAATGCAATGAGATCTCATTGAATTTACAAAATACATATGAGGTATCACAGGCTGGGGTGTGGATTTCTGGACAGTGCAGAACGATGGAGCTAAGGTAGAAAATTAATTAACCATGATCTTCGTGAATGTTGGAGCAGGTAGGTGACCCAATCCTGCTCCAATGTCACAAGCATGAATGCACAGCTGATATAGCAATTGTGCTCCTGAATATGCATCTGTCAGCTAATTATTATTTCATTGCGATGGTACTAAACTCCATTCTTTCCATCGTAGTGCTTGTCGAGACTGAGCCAAGCACAGCAATGTTTTGCTGCCTGCTTGCATTCAGCCTTGGCTGAGAAATTGGACTGTCGAGTCAACTGATTCTGAAGGATAGCAATATCCATTTTATATTTAGCTATTCCTTTCAGCTGCAGTGTTGGCTTCGTTTTCCATTTGAGAGTTTTAATTAATGGCTCAGATTGGCCTAGCATTTATTGTTTTTTTTTCCCCTCAAACTCTGTTCGCATTAAAGTCTGTGAACTACTGATCCTCTTCAGTGTCTCTCGCTCCTCACTTAGGCCATATCCGAATGTAGTGTCATCCTAATTCGGAAAATGTGAGAAGGTTGGCAAGATTCCCGGTTGTTCCCCATATCGGATCTGTTTCATTGTTTGTCCTAATTGATTGGCTTATACTCAAATACTGCACAACCAAAAGGCCAAGAAGCACAGGCTGCACCAGCTCATCACAACCTGAACTATGCAGGAGGCCTGTGCTTCACTCTCTGGTGTATCTCACTATACTGTACAATTACCCCAAGAAGCTGACTGCACCATCCTACGCCCGCACTTTGGAAAGTCCGATCACCTGGTTCTACTTCCACTCTCAACGTACAGGCAGAGACTAAAGACCACAACACCGGTGGTGAGGACTTTAAGGATATGGTCAAGGGAGGTGGAGAAGCACTTACAGGATTGGACAACGTTCAAGGATTCATCTTTGAATCTGAATGAATATGCCACAGTTGTCACTGACTTCATCAAGACCTGTATGGATGAGTGTGTACCTTCAAGAATTTACCAGATATTCCCAATCAAAAGCCGTGGATGAACCAGGAGATTTGTACTTTGTTGAGGGCGTTCAAGACCAGTGATCTAGAACCATACAAGAAGTCCAGGTATGACCTACAGAAGGCTATTTTAAGAGTGAAAAGAACAATTTTGATTGAAGTTAAAGACAGAATTGGATGCACGTCAGGGTTTGCAGGTCATTACTTCCTACAAGGCGACAGCTAACGTCATGATGCTTCGCTCCCAGGTGAACCCAATGCACTTTATGCACACTTTGAAAGGAAGTATAAACTACTATTTTCTAAATCCCTGCAGAATCCTGTGACCCTGTGACCTCTGTCTCAGAGGCCGACATCAGAACATCTTTCAAGAGAGTGATCCCTCACAAGGTGTCAGGCCCTGATGGTGTACCTGGTAGGGCTCTGAAAACCTGCGCCAACCTACTGGCGGGAGTGTTCAAGGACATCTTCAATCTTTCACTGCTGCTGTCGGAGGTTCCCATCTGTTTGAAAAGGGCAACAGTCATGCCAGTGCTCAAGAAGAGTAGGGTAAGCTGCCTCATCAACTATCACTCATTGCACTCACATTTACTGTGATGAAGAAATTTAAGAGGCTGGTCATGGTCAGAGTCAAGGACCTAGACCTGCTGCGATTAGCCTATCACCACAATAGGTTTACAACGGATGCAATCCCACTGGCTCTCCACTTGGCCTTGGACCACCTAGACAACAGCAAACTCTAGATCAGGCTGTTGCTTATTGATTACAGCTCAGCACTCAACACCATCTTACCCTCAGTACTAATCACAAGTTACAAAATGTGGACCTCTGTACCTCCTTCTGCAACTGAATCTCTGACATCCACACTGGGATGCACAGTCGGTGCAGATAAGAAATAACATCTCACCCTCACTGACAATCAACATTGGTGCATCTCAAGTATGTGTGCCTAGCCCACTGCTCTCTCTATACCCATGGCTATGTGGCTAGTCACAGCTCATACACCATTTATACATTTGCCGATGACGCAACTATTGTTAGCAGCATTTCACATGGTAACGAGGCATGCAGGGGCGAGATATATCAGCTGGTTGAGCGGTGACACAACAACAACCTTGCACAACATCAGTAAGACCAAGAAATTGATTGTGGACTTCAGGAAGCGGAAGTCAGAGAACACACACCAGTCATCGTTGAGGGATCAACAGTGGAAAGAGTGAGCAGTTTCAAGTTTCTGGGTGTCAACATCTCTGAAGATCTATCATGGGTCCAACATATTGATGCAATTACGAAGAGGCACAACAGAGGCTCTGTTTCATTAGGAGTTTGAGAAATTTGGTATGTCATCAATGACTCTAGCAAATGTCTACATGGAGAGGATTCTAACTGGTTTCTTCAGCCTCTGGTATGGAGGGGCCACTGCACAATATTGGAAAAAGCTGCAGAAAGTTGCAAACTGAGCCAAACTAGCCTCCCCAGCAGTGAGGACAGCTTCAAAAAGTGATGCCTCAAAAAGGCAGCATCCACCATGAAAGACCTCCATCACTCAGGACATCCTTTTTCTCATTTCTACCACCAAGGAGGAGGTACAGGAACCTGAAGATACACACTCAATGCTTTAGGAACAGTTTCTTCCTCTCTGCCATCAGATTTCTGAATGGACAGTGAACCCGTGCACACTACCTCACTATTTTTTGCTCTCTTTTGGCATTACTTATATAATTTAATTTAAATATATTTAATTATATACAATATTTCTTATTGTAATTTAGAGGGTTTTATTATGTATGGCATTGTACTGTTCCTGCAAAACAACAGATTTCATACATACAATACGCCAGTGATATTAAACCTGAATCTGATTCTGATACTGTAAAATGAAAGGGTACCAGGTTCCGTTGCATGGATACTGTGTCAATGGCCCAAAATCCAAGCCCCACTCCAGAGAGCCAGGAACAAAGATGATTATCAAAGATAGAAAAACAGTCAGCTCCACTGGATTGGCTGAATAACAACTCTATTCTTGATGTAGTTTCCTCATCTTCACTCAATGCAAACTGTATGCTCCAGCCCTGTTATCACCATTGAATGCGATCAACTCTAAAATGCCACATACCAACTAAAATACCACTCAGGAGTGGTAAATAGGTCTCAGGAGAGATAGTCAACCTAATGAAATACTAAAAGTGAGAAATTTCAATTCACAACCTGTCAAATACATCTGGGATGAAGTAACAGGGTCAGATTTATTATCATTGAATTAAATGATGTTTAAATCTGATGGCCAAGGGGAGAAGCTGTCCCTAAGTATTTGAGTATAGGTCTTTTCAGGTTCCAGTATAGGATGGTGAGGGTCCTTAGTAATTGATGCTGCTTTCTTGAGGCACTGTCTCTTGAAGGTGGGCAGGCTTGTGCCCACGCTGGAGCTGGCTGAGCCTACAACCTTCTGCAGCCTCTTGTGATCGTATGTGTTGCAGCCTCCATTCCAGGCAGTGATGCAATCAGTTAGGATGCTCTCCGCTGTTCATCTATAGAAATTTGCAGAAGTTTTTGGTGTCATACTGAATTTCTTCAAGCTCCTAAGGAAGTATACCTGCTAACATGGCTTCTTTATGATTGCATAAAGTGTTGGTCCCATAGCAGATCCTCTGAGATATTTTGTTTTATTTGATTTTATTTAGAGATACAGCACAGAACAGACCCTTATGGTCCATCGAGCCACAGCACCCAGCAACTCACTGATCTTACTCTACCTAATCACAGGACAATTTACAATGACCAATTAACCTACTAAGTGGTATGTCTTTTCACTGAAGTAGGAAACCAATGTGCTCACAGGAAGGACATATAAACTTCTTACAAGAGGACACCAGAATTGAACTTCGAACTCCTGACGCCCCAATCAATAATAGCATCCCGCCAACTGCTACTCTACCATGTTAACGCCCAGCAACTTTAGCTGCTTACCCAGCTGATCTGTCTTACTCCTCATTGCCATCTGAGATTCTATCAAGATCAATGAATTTCTAGATGGTGTTTGAGCTATGCCTAGCCATACTCTGGTGACTGTAGGGAGAATAGAGCAATGGGCTAAGCATGTATCTTTGAGGTGAGTCTGTGTTGATTGTCAGCTAAGAGGAGATGTAATTTCCCATCTGTATTGACTGTAATCTCCCGTTAAGGATCTTTATCATGAGATTACTCCAAAGGTATGCAGGGAGTAGTACCAACTACTAGAGGTGGCCTTTCTCAATCTTACAAATGCAGCTGACTCTGTCAATTGGGAGAGACTGTGGACATTTTCTTTAAAGCTGACAATCAACTGAAATTCATTTCCAGGGTACACATTGGCATTGCACAATCCTAACTAAAGGGTCCACAGCACATTCAATCTCAGGGCAGATTGGCATCAAGCAAAGCAGAATCATCAACCCAGCATCTCTCTGCAATGCTATATCTCAAAACCAAACTTCCTGCTCTAATGAAACTCATCTTCAGTACAAGATAAATTGCTGATGCCTGTGTTTATGAACTTTGAGAGTCATAGATAGATAGGGTCGTAAAGAGAGCTTTTGGCACATTGGCCTTCATAAATCAAAGAATTAAGTAGAGGAGTTATGTAGAGGTTGTGCAAGATATTGGTGAGACATAATTTGGAGTATTTTGTCCATTTCTGATCAACTATCTATAAGAAACTTATCAATAAGATTGAGAGAGTACAGAGATGTTGCTGGGATTTGAGGATCTGAGTTATAGGAATAAGTTGAATAGGTTAAGACTTTATTCCCTGGGGTATAGGAGAATGAAAGGAGATTTGATAGAAGCATACAAAATTATGAGAGCTATAGCTAGGGTAAATGCAAGCAGGCTTTTCCACCGAGGTTGGTGAAACCAGAGCTAGAGGTCACGGGCTAAGGGTGAATGGTGAGATATTTAAGGGGAATATGGGGGATGGGGAACATCTTAACCCAGAGGGTGGTGAGAATCTGGAATGAGCTGCCAGTGGACATGCAGGATTGATTTCAACATTTAAGAGAAGTTTGGATAGGTGCATGATGGAAGGGGCATAGAGGACAACGGTGCAGGTGCAGGTCAATGGGGCTAGGCAGAATACCAACTCAGCATGGAGTAGATGGGCCAAAGGGCCTGTTTCTGTTTTGTATTGAAGGTGATCATTGAAGATGAAATTCAGCATCAGCTTCTTCATGCAAGTACAGCCTCTGGCTGTCTGAGGAAGAGGATGTGTGAAGGCCATGATCTCAAACTTGACACAAAGCTCATGGTTTAATTATCTCTGCCTTCTATATCTTTCTGAGACTTGGTTGACTTACAGCAGGCATCTTAAAGCACTGGAGAGACACTACCAACAGCTTCTCTACAAAAAATTCTTCAACTTCACTGGCAGGACAATCAAACAACGTTAGTATTCTTTTCCAGAGCAACACCTCTAAAAATGTAACTGCAATTAGATGGTTGTTGGGTAGGCCATGTCATTGATGGGACTCCCAGAGCAGACATTCTATTCTGATCTTTGTGACTAGATGAGACTATCAGGACAACAAAGGAAAAGATCAAAGATCTGCCCACAACCTTGAAAAAACTAAAGCATTTCACAAACTCATGAAAATCAATGGCTCAGAACTGTTTAAAGGAACAGTCAGGATGATAAATATTTTGAATTGGTGAGTCAACGAGGATTGGTCAAAGGTTATTCATGCCTGGATAAAATTTAATATTTTTATAAGGCTGAGTAATATTGTGTTTCCACAGTTCTTATTAGGTAGCTCACAGAAATCAGCTTTCACTCCATGGACTCCGTCTTCACTTCTCACTAACTCAGTAAAGCAGCCAGCATTATCAAAGACCACCCCAGATATTTTATCTTCTCCCACCACCCATCAAATCTAAAAGCACAAATCACCAGACTCAAGGACATCTTATGGATAGGGGAACCAAGGGATATGGGGACAAGGCAGGAACTGGGTATTGCTTGTAGATGATCAGCCATGATCTCAAAATGGCGGTGCAGGCTCGAAGGGCCGAATGGTCTACTTCTGCACCTATTGTCTATTGTCTATTGTCTATCCTGCTGTATTAAGCCTATTGAATGGTCCTCTGGTATGATAAGATGAACTCTTGACCTCACAATCTACAATCTACCTCAGTTGTAGCCTTTCTCCTTATTATCTGCCTGCACCACACTTCCTCTGTAGCTTTACCAATATAGTCTGTATTCTGTTAACGTTATGCCTTTTCCTGCCTTGATATACAGATGGATGGCATGCAAAACTAAGTTTTTTGCTGTGTATGCAACAATAATAGACCAATTTACCAACTTAACAATTTATTTGATAATGTCTCTGTTTAGAGATTGTTACCTAAATTAAAATTCATGGCAAAGCACTGAGGTGTTACACCTCTAGAAATTGGCTGAGACTGAGAGGAGGTGTATTATTGCAGGTGCTTACATTGGCAGAATGTCCTGTAACTATCTGTTTTGCTGCTGCAATCCTTTGCTGTATTTATTATCAACACAGACAATGTGATAGAAAGCTACGTATCCAGCTTTGGTGATGTTCAGATAGCTGACATTTTCGGCATTTAATTGTTTTGTGTTTTATATTTGTAATTGATTTAGATCACTTTGTAGAGATTTGTTTTCACTTTGACATGAAAGAGTCTTTTTCTGTTGATCAGTGTCAAGAACGCTAAATTAAATCCACTGCGATTCAATGTTGTAAAACAATAAAACATTAAAACTTCTGGTGGGGGGGGGTGGGAAATACTTTTTACAGGCACTGAATAGGCATGGTGGTCAGCATAGGTGCAGTGGGCTGAAAAGCCTTTTTCTACACTGTATAACTCTGTATTTCTAATGTATGAATTGGCATCTGTTTAATATTTGTTCTGTCACTGTAGTGTTTCATATCTCTGACAACAGCCACTCCTCAGAGCATTAAAACACATCACAATAAATTTAAACAAGTGCAAGTTCAATGACCTGCATTGTAGGCAATTAAAACTGTTGAGATATCCGTGTTTCAGTCTGCAGTTGCCCAGTCCTGACATGCTCTGTCAACTTATTTCATTTCCATCCAATTAGGAGTGTAATAAAGTCACACACAATGCACTCTCTTGATATGGATGACATAACAGTTTCTGAAAATGACACCATTACGCACAACTTGTTCTGTCCATTCTATCATAACTTTTATCAACTTTGAAATCACTCGAGTGAAGATGCTTGCGTTTCAAAATCTCAAACAGAAGACCACCATCATCCAACATAGACTGGAACACAGACTATTCCTTCTCATGTGGCAGGTTCATGAATCCTTGTGAATCCATTGGCTGCATCTCTCCCTCCCCCTATTTGCTGAAGTAGATGTTGGCTGATTATTCGTTCAGCTACCTGAATTATTTTTTTGTTTAGATTTGAAATGCATTTTGAGCACTCATGCTAAATAGGTGATGGAGATTCCACAACCATTCCATGGAGAATGTAATGCACATACCTAATCATCAATCACTATCATCCATTAATTGGAACATCAGTAATAGAACTGAATGATTGTGATATACCAGAAGGTCCAGACCAAGTGAAGAAAAATATTTTGAAGAAGAGATGACAGGGATTACAATATATAATACAGTTTTATTTTAATAAGTGATTTCAACTAATTTTTCATTTAGAATTGATGCAGGAAAGCTACAAAATTTGACTCTTGATTAAACCTGATCATCTAAACACTGGAACGTAGTAAGCCAATTATACTGCTCAACCTGCCCATTCATACAGCCATCAAGTCATACAAAACGAACAGTTTCTTTGGTCTACTATGTCCACACTAGACATCAAATCCCAATGTAACACTCAGCCCTAAGCCATAGTTTTAAGTCTTTATCAATATACTTTTTTAAATGTTGTGAGAGTTCCAGACTCCAGCACCCACTCAGATAGTATGTTCTAGTTCCCAGTCATTCTGTGAATGGAAATGAAATCATCCTCACATCCTCACAAAATATTCTCCTCTTTAACTTAAACCTATGCCCTTTGCTCATGGACACACTGCTCTGCTAAGAAGAAATGTTTCTCAGTCTCCACCATACCTGGGCCCTTTGTCAGATCCCTGCCAGCCTCCTCTGCCCTGAGGAAATCAAGTCTAGTCTCCCTTCATTACTCCATATCTTTGTGAGTCTCTGCTGCACCCTCTCCAGTGACCAGAACTGTACAAGTACCCATCTGCGGCATAAGTAATGTTTTATAAAGTTGTATTACAACCTCCATGCTCTTATGTTCTGTGTCCTGCTAATGGAGGCAAGTGCCTCTGTATTTTCTTAATCACTTTCTCTATTTATGCTGCTGCCTTTTAGAATCTTTGGACACATCCTCCAAAGTTTCCCTATTCCTCAGTACTTCCTAACTTCCTAACAATGCTCCTAACAAGCATTGTTTTTGTCCTAAATATTTTATCCTTGAGTAAGCTCATAGTTTATCTGTGACCAAACTTAATTATAGATCCCTTAATACACAAATTATATGTCACAAATTATGGATTTGCCCTTTTTCGGTCCGTGCATTCTCCTTTGGTCCCCACTGGACCCTCAGCTGTTACCTGTGGCTCCAAATAGCTGTTTGCACCTGACAGTGGTCACCACTGGTACATCACTTCAAAAGGTGGGCTAAACCAGGAGAGGGTAGCTGGCGGGCTTCTTACCCTGGTGAGAAATGGATGTGCCTGTTCTAGCATGTGAAGTCCACTCCGGCGGACTGGATGTATGAGATTCCATGGCTAAGGAGGCAGTTCTGCAAAGCTTCGTGGAGAACGAAGGGCATGGCAAGGCACTAAAGAAGTGTTGTTCATCTGTTATAGCTAAGGAAAACCCCATTTGTGATGACTACTTATATCTCTAGAACCGGACCTCCAGACTTGAGAAAGCCGAACTGCCCCAGTGTAACGGCCTTATCTCTTTGAAAGCTCACCTACACAGGTTTCTTACTGTCGTGGTAGGATGCAATAGATAACCAATCAACCAAATCAATCACTGAATATCAAGGCTATTTGCAAAGGCAATTTAAAATTTTTGCTATCAAAACTGGAACCTTATCAATTCACAAATGTTATCGGAGAACATATACACAGCTACCACCAGGGCTTTAAATTGTTCTTATTAATTTTTCCCACAATGCCTCTATTGTCTGCCTAATTCCTGTTATGCCCTTTCTCATTATCAACGTGAACTAATCCTTAAGAGAGGATAATTCTTAATAATTATACTCAGATAGAAACTACATTAATCCCTTGGATCATTTCTACAGAAGTCTATCTTGTCTGGGCTCTGCTTGCTCTGAGCATTTCTATTCACAGCAGTCAAATTCCACTTTATTATCAGAATATCACTGAAAATCAGCAGGCAGAATATTTATCCTGAAGTTCAGCATGCTACAGTGCCACGAGTGTCTGTGATACCATGAGCAACAAAGCCTTTCATACAGTACTGTACACTCAGTACATGAGTCTTTGTTCATGGTCTTCTGCTGCTGTAGCCCTCCCACTTCAAGGTATAACGTTGCGCGACAGAGATGCTCTTCTGCACACCACTGTTGTAATGCATGGTTATTTAAGTTACTGTTGTTTTCCTGTCAGCTTAAACCAGTCTGGCCATTCTCCTCTGGCCTCTCTCATTAATAAGGCCCACAGAACAGCTGCTCACTAGATTTATTTTTGTTTTTCCCACCATTCTCTGTAAACTCTAGAGACTATTGTGCGTGAAAATCCCAGGAGATCTGTAGTTTCTGAGGTAATCAAAACAGCCCATCTGGCACCAACAATCATTCCATGGTCAAAGTCACTTAAATCACATTTCTTCTCCATTCTGATGTTTGGTCTGAATAACTGAACCTCTTGACCATGTCTGCATGCTTTTATGTATTGAGTTGCTGCCACATGATTGGCTAATTAGATATTTGCATAATGAACAAGTGTACAGGTGTACCTAATAAAGTGACCACTGAATGTGTTTCAGTTAGTATTTGTGCTGGAACAGTGAGCACTTTGTTGAACTTCATCTGTCTTCAGTGTTGGTCATCGAGACCTGAGGAAATCACTCAAACCATGAAGTGCGTGCAATGAAGTAGTTCTAGGTTTAACCAGAATGTGAGAGAACTAAAATACAGGAAACAAAAATAGAAATACTGGAAGAACTCATCAAGTCGATCTGCATTTGTGTAAGGAAGCAAAATCAGAGTTGGAATCAGATTTACTATCACTGACATATCTCATGACATCTGTTGATTTGTAGCATCAGTACAGCACATTATATAAAATTAATATAAATTACAATAAGAAATATATAAAAAATAAATAAGTATTGTAAAAAGAGAGCGAAAAGCAAGGTAATACTCATGGTTCGTTCAGAAATCTGATGGCAGTGGGGAAGAAGCTGTTCCTAAAAAACTGAGTGTGGGTCTTCAGGCTCATGTACCTCCTTCCTGATGTTATTAATGACAGAGGGCATATCCAGGGTGGTGGGGATCCTTAATGATGGAGACTGCCTTTTTGGGGCATTTCCTTTTGAAGATGTCCTCAATGCTGGGTAGATATGTGCCCATGATGGAGCATGTTGAGTTTGCAATCCCCAGCAGCTTTTTCTGATCCTGTGTATAGGCTCCTCCTTACCAGACAGTGATACAGCCAGTCAGAATGCTCTCCACGGTGCATCTGTAGGAACTTGCTGACATACCAAATCTCCTTAAATTCCTAATGAAATATAATCACTTGCATGCTATAATGCAGTCCATACTTTAAGTCAGGGACCAATGGGATTTTGATGAAGGGTCTCTGACCCAAGATGTTCCACAGATGCTGCTTAACCAGTTGAGATTCCCTTGTTTTACAATTTTATTTTCAGATTCTAGCTTCTGCAGTTTTATTTAAAGGGGCTGGGTTGACTGAGAGAGGGTTATCAATGTAAACGTTCATACAAATCCAGAACAACAGATACAGGGTGATTGTCAGTGGCAAATTCATTGGTTTGGTGTATTTTTATTGTCACATTTACCGAGGTTTGGATTAAAAAATTGAGGTGGTGCAAAGGAAAACAATAACAGAATGCAGAATAAAATGTTACAGCAAACGTGTAGTGCAGGCAGGCATTATGATGCAAGTCGTAATGAGGTAGATTGTGAGGTCAAGAGTCCATTATTTCATACAAGTGGACTGTTTAATAGTCTTATAACAGCAGGATAGAAGCTGCCTGGAGCCTGGTAATACATTCTTTCAGGATTTTGCACCTTCTGCTTGATGGGAGGGGAGAGGAGAGAGAATGATAAGGTGGGTGGGGATGTCGATTATGCTGGCTGCTTTACTGAAGCAGTCCCATCATGGGCACTAGCCTTCCCAGCACCAAGGATACCTTCAAAAGGCGATGCCTCAGATAGCAGCATCCATTATCAAAAACCCCCATCACCCAGACCATGCCCTCTTCTCATTGGAGGTGGTGCAGGAGCCTAAGGCACACACTCAGCATTTCAGGAGCAGTTTCTTCTCCAACACCATCAGATTTCTGAATGGACAATAAACCCACGTACACTACCTCATTATTTTTTCTCTTTATTTTTGCTCTCTTCTTGCACTACCTGTTAATTTAATTTTTATATATTTATTTATGGATCACACTTCTTCCATAAACAAGGTGCAACTAGCTAGTCATTGAGAGCACAGAAACCAAGTTATTAGTCACTCATTTACACCAATCATATATTAATCCCATTTTATTTACTCCCCATTCTCATCGGCTCCCCTCAGACACTAGATTGGCCAATTAACCTGCTGACCTGCATGTCTTTGTGATGTGGGAGGAAGTTATAGCAATCTCCAGACGGATTGTGCCCAAGGTCAGGATTGGAGCTGCAATATTGGCACAGTGAGGCAGTGGCTGTACCAGCCGTGCCTCTGTGCCACCCTCATGACTCTGTGCCTCAAACTTTTTCCGTCTACTCAATGCACTGCATGTAACAGAAAATGGAACGATTTGTGAGATTTTTGCTTCAAAGGACAGGATTAGACATTAACTGGATGGCAGCTGTGGCAAATATTGAGAAATGGAGTGTGTTCTTGTCACATGATGTTTACAGACAATTTTATGTCAGTGTTTCAGATAAAATCTCTTGATTCATTACTATAGGTCTTCCTCTTCTCTTCTTTCACACGTACATAGTTTATTTTTTGCTCAGATCAGCAGATATTCCTTGACTAACAGATAATGGCTGGACTAATTGCAATGCTATTCAAACTATAACGCCAATGCTCTAACACCTCAAAGTTCCCAAACACTTAATGAACAAAGCTTTGAAATTAGTTACTGGAGAATATTGTCACTCATAATGATAGCTCAAACAATTTATATGCATAGACAATCTCAGGCTTGTATTTATTACAATTATAGCATTATCTGGTCTGCTCTTTTAACCTTGTCCATCATCTGCTTCAGAGTCCAAGTACTAGATAAGCTGTTTTAAAACTGATGCACAATGTCACATTGCTATGTATAACATCACGTTTGTTGAACTTCACAACAAAATCTAGTCTCCATTCACCTTGAACCTCTTGGCCATTGGACCAAGATGTCACTCTGCCAAGACCACTTGGTAGCTGTTGTCCAATGGCCATTCCTTGTTAAAAGAATTCACGCACAAGGGTTCATTTGTGCACTGCTACCAGTGGTTATTTTTTAGCTAAAGTAACGGGATTTCACCACTTTATTGTGCTATCCTCAGAAATCCATTTGTCTGACCTGGTAAATCTGTGCATAATATACGCTAGTTTACACAAAGAAAGGAAACAACAGGTTACACAGAAGATTGATGTCTTCTAGTGCTTTATTCAGTTTTGTAGCTGAAATTGGATCATGATTTTCTATTTTGCAAGCACAGCAGTTATTCAGAAGGAGTCAAGTTTCTCCTGTTCTCACAGAAGTGCCATTCAGCCATCTGATACTCAGTGCACCGAACCTTAAAGGCTGTGTGGAGGCAAAGAGAGTAACTACCTGTGACCTTGTAAGGTATACCACCATTTGATGAATTATTACCTCTTTAGCACAGATGCTTCTCTGCTGGATCTATCAATGCTTGGACGTTGACATGTGTGCAGTATTGCAACTGCAACAAAGAAAACTAGTCATGGAGTTATACAGCATAGAGACAGGCCCTTTAGCCCAACTTGTCCATGCTGACCAAGATGCCTATCCAACATAGAACATGAGAAAATCTGCAGATGCTAGAAATCCAAGCAACAGACGCTAAATGCTGGAGGAACTCAGCAGGCCAGGTAGTATCTATGGAAAAGAGTAAACAGTCGATGTTTCGGGCTGAGATCCTTCATTGGGTCTGGAATAAGAGATGAGAATTCAGAGTTAGAAGATGAGGAGAGGGGAGGAAGATGTACAAGGTGGTAAATAATAGGTGAAACTGGGAGAGGGAGGGAGGTGATGTGAAGAGCTGGGAAGTTGATTGGTGAAAGAGATAAAGGGCTGGAGAAGGGGAAAACTGATAGGAGAGGATAGAAGACCATGGAAGAAAGGGAAGGGGGATGAGCACCAGAGGGAGGTGATGTGCAGGTAAGGAGATAAGCTGGGAGAAGGAAATGGGAATGGGGTATAGTGAAGGGGAGATAGGGGGCAATTACTGGAAGTTAGAGAAATCGATGTTCATTCCGTCAGATTGGAGGCTATCCAGATGGAATATAAGGTGTTGCTCCTCCAACTTGAGTGTGGCCTCATTATGGCAGTAGAAGATTAGATCCAATTTAGTCCTATTTGCCTGTATTCGTGCCATATCCTTGTAGAAGAGTATTTGGAAAAGCATTGTCTGATTACGGACTATCAGTATGGCATTGTGAAGCCTGATTGAATTCTCTGAGGATGCGACAAAGCACATTGTTGAAAGTAGAGCAGTGGATGTAGTGTATATAGATGTAAGTAAGGCATTTGATAAGGTTCCCCATGGTAAGCTCATTCAGAAGGTCAGGAGGTATGGGATCCAGGGAATTTGGCTGTGTGGATTCAGAATTGGCTTGCCCATGAAAAAAAAGGGAGGAGGGAGGAGGGGGGAAAAAACTAAATATATCAGGGATGGGGTAAGAAGGGGAGGAGGGGCATTAATGGAAGTTAGAAAAGTCAATGTTCATGCCATTTTTCTCTCTCTTTCTGCCCATCACTCTGCCTGTTCTCCATCTCCCTCTGGTGCTCCGCTCCCTCTTTCTTTCTCCCTAGGCCTCCCGTCCCATGATCCTTTCCCTTCTCCAGCTCTGTATCCCTTTTGCCAATCACCTTTCCGGCTCTCAGCTTCACCCCACCCCCTCCGGTCTTCTCCTATCATTTTGCATTTTCCCCTCCCCTTTCTACTTTCAAATCTCTTACTATCTTTCCTTTCAGTTAGTCCTGATGAAGGGTCTCGGCCCAAAACGTCGACAGTGCTTCTCCCTATAGATGCTGCCTGGCCTGCTGGGTTCCACCAGCATTTTGTGTGTGTTGCTTGAATTTCCAGCATCTGCAGATTTCCTTGTGTTTGGGAAGTACAATAACTTATTGTCATATCTGAAGCAAAATATAATGGCATCAATGAGATTATTCTGCAGTGATTCCATTATAGCAGTCTCCCAAGGTTTTGCAGTAATCACAACACTGATTGAGATCTGACTGAAGACCTGAAGCAAATACTGGAAATGCTAAAAAGGCATTCTCCATCAAGTTATGCGTTGCCAGGATTGTTCATGTTCCCATTCCATTGGATTTTGACACAAAACAACAAGGAATACAACACAACTTCTCCAGTTCCCACAACTGTCTCCTCATTCTGGACAGAAATCACCTTGCCTTTCTGTACTGTCAATGAAGTGTTAGCCTAGAGCACCTTCCCCAGTAAGCTAACAGTCCTGTGGCTAAGAATGAAGATAGGAAGTTTTCATGACCTTACAAATGCAGAGTGAATGTGTATTATAATTTGATTATAACACCAGATGGCAATTGCTTTAACTGCCCCTGGAAAGCATAATTTTAATCACTTGCATTTAGTATTAGGTTTAATATCTTCCACAGTAAATGCTGTGTGATTTATTGAAGACCATCTCTCATATGATATAAGATGAAAATATTATGTCAAAATTGACTATCCTCCTTGAGGCTTCTTTTGTTTCTGTTGTACATTTTCTTTTAGCATGGAGACTTGTTCTTCTTATAAAATGCTGCTAAGAAGTTACGGATTTACTGTATTTGTTATTTTGCCTTATCTGTAGATTAGCTCTTGGTCATTTTGCAGTTTTTCTTTGACCTTATGGCTGGATGTTACATATAATTGACATGTGTTTCTCATTTGTGCACAAGACCAGCTGGTTTATCTTGCATCTGAAATTTCAGTCTCAGGGAGTAGTTTCTGTGGAAATTTTCAATCAACATTGATGAATTTATTTGGCCATTTACTTAAGATGAGAAAAATGACAACTCTGATTAATTCTCATTGTGCAGCAGCAGAAGTAGATATACTATTTGTTTATAGTGACAAATAACAAAACAGAGTATAGAAAGTACTACCTTTATAATGCTGGTATTATTCTGCATCACTGTCCAGCCTACTCACAAATAACGTGCAACTGAAGTACCTATCAGTTAGAAACTTATCACAGCAGAGTCATCACCTCTGAGAGTGGAATGCAGGGGCAACATTTGAAGGTGAGAGACTAGGCTGCAGTTGAAAGCAATGGAACAGCAATGTAGATTTACCAGTCCTGATGTTCATTGGTGTGTAGCTGCCAAAATGGCAGGTAGTATGTCTGTGCAAACATTTTTTATGAGAGATATTTACAAAAAATAGGCATTCAGAGCTGAGCGTTCAAAAGCTTGAACCTGCATAGAGCAAACTTAATGCCGTCTTAGGACTTATTTAATATTGTACTTAATGATCACTGAGCTACTGCATATATACATGGTGCCCAACCAACAACCCTTAAAAGGACCACTAGGTGCCAGAAAAATGTATGTAGAATCATAGAAAACTACAGCACAGAAACAGGCCCTTTGGCCTACTTAGTCCATGCTGATCATTTAAAGTGCCTAGCCCCAACCATCTGCTCCAGGACTATAACCCTCCATACCCCTCCCATCCATGTACCTATCCAAACTTCTCTTAAATGTTGAAATCAAAATTGTATCCGCCACCTGCACTGGCAGTTCATTCCACACTTTCACCACCCTCTGAGTGAAGAAGTTTCCTCTTACACTCTGCTAAAATATTTCACTTTTCATCATTAATCCATGACCTTTAAGTTGTAGTCTCACTCAACCTCAGTGGAGAAATCACTGATGAAGGGTCTCGGCCCGAAACGTCGACAGCGCTTCTCCTTATAGATGCTGCCTGGCCTGCTGTGTTCCACCAGCATTTTGTGTGTGTTGTTGTTTGAATTTCCAGCATCTGCAGATTTCCTCGTGTTTGCTCAGTGGAGAAAGCCTGCTTACATTTACTCTATCTATACCCCTCATAATTTTGTATACCCCCATCATATCTCTCAATTTTCTATATTCTATGCAATAAAGTTCTAACCTATTCAATCTTTCCATATGACTCAGGTTCTCCAGACCTAGCAACATCCTTGTAAATTTTCTCTGTACTCTTTCCTGTAGGTAGGTGACCAAATTGGCACACAGCGCTCCAAATTAGTCCTTTCTTTACAGCCCTATCTACCTGTGACACCATTTTCAATGAAATGTGGGCCTGTGTTCTAACATACTCCTCAGTGCCCTACCATTCATTGTGTAAGTTGGTTGCCCCAAAGTGCGACACCTCTCACTTGTCTACATTACATTTCATCTGCCATTTTTCAGCCCATTTTTCCAGCTGGTTCAGATCCCACTGCAAGCTTTGATAGTCTTCCTCACTGTCCACTACACCTCCAATCTTGGTGTCAACCGCAAATTTGCTGATCCAGTTAACCACATTATCATCCAGATCATTGATATAGATGATAAAAAACAATGGATCCATACCAATCCCTGCAGCACACCACCAGTCAGAGACCTCCTCCTCTGTAATCTGTATAGGGTCTATGACCTCACTGCTGCATTACCTCACTTCTCTAGACTCTGTGTCTGTCTCCCGAGTATAGACAGATGCAAACAATCAATTTAAGATCTCCCCTATCTCTTTTAGCTCAAAGTTCAAAGTAAATTTATTGTCACCATATACAACCCTGAGATTTATTTTCTTGAGGGCATACTCAATAAATCTATAATAGAATAATAACCATAATAGAATCAGTGAGAAACTATACCAACGTGGGCATCCAACCAGTGTGCAGAAGACAACAAGCAGTTCACGTACTAAAAGAAGGAAATAATAGTAATAAAAAAACAAGCAACAAATATTGAGAACATGAGATGGAGAGTCCTTGAAAGTGAGTCCAAAGGTTGTGGGAATGTTTCAATGATGACGCAAGAGAAGTTGAGTCAAGTTATCCCCTTTGGTTCAAAGGCCTGATGTTGAGGGGTAACAACGGTTCCTGAACCTGGTAGTGTGAGTCCAGAGACTCCTGTATCTTCTTCCCAATAGCAGCAGTGAGAAGACAGCATAACCTGGATGGTGGGGGTTCCTGATGCTGATATTTGGATGCTAGTTGCTGCTTTCCAGCATAGATTATGCATAGATTTCTACACTGATCTTTTCAGAGGACCAATTTTGTCCCTTGCAACCCTTTTGCTCTTAACATATCTGTAGAAGTACTTAAGATTATCCTTCACCTTGTCTGCTAGAGAAATCTCATGCCTTCTTTTAACCGTCTGATTTCATTCTTCAGTGTTTTCTTGTGTTTATTATATTCACGTACATCATGCCTGTATCTGCTAAGCACCTCCTTTTGTTTCCTTTTGTTTTGTGGAAAGGAAAAATTTCCTCAGATATGTAACAAGGAACACATCACTATAAGATCATATGAGTACACAAATTTGGAGCAGTAGCAGACCACATTAGCTCCTTGAGAGACACAAGAGACTGCAGATGCTAGAATATGGGGCAAATATCTGCCGGAGGGACTCAATTAGACAATTCAAGATTCAAGTGTATTTACTTTGAAATATACAGTGAAATGCATCATTTGTGTTAACAACCAACATACCTGAAAGTGTGCTGGGGGCAGCCCACAAGTGTTGCAACACACTCCAGCATCAGCATAGTGCCTACACGATGCTCAGCAGAACAATTCAGAACACAATAAAATAGAAGACAAGTAACAAAACAACAACAGCAAAACAAGCCCTGTTCCTGCCACCCACGCACATACACAGTCCTCTTCACCTCTGGCATCCAGCTGACTTGGACTCGCAGAAACTGGCCGTCAGACTTGCAGAGATTCACAGTCAGGCAACATCTGTGGCAGTAAAGGAATTATCAATGTTTTGTCAGCCCCGTGACCCTGCTCTGCTACTTATACGATCATGAATAATCTACCTGTAACCTGAACCCCACATTCCAATCCTACTGTGGGATCTTTCACTCCTTCCAGCCAATACAGCAGAGCTAATTCCTCATCGAGCCAGGTACCTATATTTAGTCCTGACCTCGGGGCTGTCTGTGTGTGGAGTAGCAAACTCTCACTGGGACCTCATGGTTTTTCCCAAGGCCCTCCGTTTCCTCTCACATCCCACAAAATGAATGGTATTTTCAGTTGGTAGATTAGTTGGTTACTGTGAATTTTCTCTTGTGTGTTGATAAAAGTGGAATTTGGAGATATTGATGAAATCAATAAGAGAATAAGTTGCAGGTGAAATTAGTGGGGAACGGGGTTGCTTTGTGAGCCGGTATGGATTTGACGCACCAAAATTGCTTCCTTCCTAACCATTTTGATAATACGATAAGATAGTAGAAAATAGACCTCTGCTTTAACAGTGCTCAGAGACTTTCTCTGCACAGCTCTTTAAGAAAGAGTGAAAAAGGACATATAGCATAGTAGATTAATTGGTCACGTGAATGTAAACGATGCTGGAGAGGTAGTAATGGGGACAAGAAAATGGCAGACAAACTGAATAAATATTTTGCATCAGTCTCACTGTGGAAGACACTATCAACATGGTGGAAGTTCCAGAGTGTCAAGGGTCAGAAATGTGTGAAGTTACCATTACTAGGAAGAAAGTTATTGGGGAAACTGAATGATCTGAAGGTATTAAATCACCAGGACCAGATGGTGTACAACCCAGGGTTCTGAAAGAGGTGCCTGAAGAGATAGTGGAGACATTAATAATGATTTTTCAATAATCACTAGATTCTGAAATGTTTCTGGAAGACCGGAAAATTGTAAATGTCACTCCATTCTTTATGAAGAGAGCGAGGCAGAAGAAAGGAAATTATAAGCCAGTTAGTATGACCTCAGTGGTTGTGAAGATGTTGAAATTGATTTTTAAGGATACCTTTACGGGTACCTGGAGGCACATGATAAAATAGGCCACTGTCAGGGTGGTTTCCTCAAGGGAAGGTCTGGCCTGACAAATTTGATGGAATGTTTTAGAAGAAATAACAAGCAGGGTAGACAAAGGAGAATCAGTGGATGTTGTGTGCTTGGATTTTCAAGAAGGCTTTTGACAAAGTGCCATACCTGAGGCTCCTTTTCAAGTTAAGAGCTCTTGGTATTGCAGGAAAGCTACTAGCATGGGTAAAGCTGTGGCTGATTGACAGGCAGCAATAACTGGGAATAAAGGGAGCCTTTTTGGTTGGCTGCTGGTGAATAGTGGTGTTGCACAGGGGTCTGTGTTGGGATGGCTTCTTTTTACTTTATATATCAATGACTTGGATGATGGAATTGATGGCTTTGTTGCAAAGTTTACGGATGATATGAAGATAGGTAGAGGGCCAGGTAGTTTTAAGGAAGTAGAGGCTACAGAAGGACTTGGACAGATTAGGAGAATGGGCAAAGAAGTGGCAGATGGAATACAGATGTGAAGTGTATGGTCATGCATTTTGGTAGAAGAAATAAAAGGTCAGACTATTTTCTAAATGGACAGAAAATTTAAAAATCTGAACCGCAAAGGGACTTGGGAGTCCTTGAGCAGGATTTCCTTAAGGTTAATTTGCAGGTTCAGTCTGTGGTGAGAAAGGCAAATGCAATGTTAGCATTAATTGAGGACTAGAATATAAAAGCAAGGATGTAGTGTTGAGGCTGTATGAAGCACTGGAGAAGCCTCACTTGGAAGGTTTGGGCCCCTTATCTTAGAAGGGATGTGTTGACACTGGAGAAAATTCAAAGGAGATTCACGAAAATGATTCCGGGATTGAATGGCTTGTCATGTGAAGAGTGTTTGATGGGTCTGGGCCTGTATTTACCAGAATTCAGAAGAATGAGGGGTGATCTAGTTGAAATCTATTGAATGATGAAAGAACTTGATAGAGTGGATGTGGAGAGATGTTTCCTATGGTGGGAGAGTCTAAGACCAGAGGACACAGCCTCAGAATAGGGGGGCATCCTTTTAGAATGGAAATGAAGAGGAACTTCTTTAGCCAGAGAATGGTGAATCTGTGGAATTCGTTGCTACAGGCAGCTGTGGAGGCCAGGTCTTTACGAGTATTTAAGGCAGAGGTCGATAGATTCTTGATTGGTCAGGGCATGAAGGGATATGGGGAAAAGTCAGGAGATTGGGGTAAGGGGAATAATGGATCAGCCATGATGAGATGGTGGAGCAGACTCGATGGGCCTAACTCTGCTCCTGTATCTTATGGTCTTAATTGGGTGGCATGTTCTCAAGCCAGAAGGATTTGTCACTGTGCTGTATCTCTAAATAAATAAACTCTATTTTGTTCTTAAGCTGTGACCTCCGCATCCTGGTAAATCTTTTCTACTTTCTCCCTATTGCTTTATTGCTATGCTGAAAGTAACCTTGTTTGGTGAATGACTGGAATCTATAGTCGCTGAGAAGTAGTCAAAGCAGTGTCCCCAATCTTGGCTGATATTTTGTAGATGAAAGGGAATGGATAACCTTGTTTTCTTACATATTTTACATATTTTACATTTCTTACATGAGAACTAACTTTGGTTCAATGGCAACTGTAGCAGATAAACCATTAAACACTGAACTCAATTGACGACTACTAGCTACTTAAATGCTCCAAAAGTGGACCTGGATTTTAAGAAGTTGCAAAGTTGACAATCGCATTTTAATTAATTTGGATTGTCCCGTTGAGTGCGTAATTTTAGAAGCAGCTTGAAGTCAGTAATGTACTGTTGCACTTTGTTATTGTGAGGAGATCATGCAGAGACTAATTCAAATGGCTTAATTATTTGCACTGGAGATGGATTGCAAAAGGACGCAGCTTTTAAAGTGATGGAGCCCTAAGGACACGTTGCTGTTTAACAGTAAGGGCTAATGCACTCATGTTTAGATCTTGATTGTTAAGTCAGACGACCATTGAACTCCAAAGTTCTGTATAAGAGCGCAGATTGAAAGCGCAGCATTATACTAAAAGTAATTGTATTTGTAAGATATTTTCTTTCAGCTGTATGATGTGGTAGCACAAACCGCACAGATTTCTGTCTTTCCCTTTCCACAAGGTGTTTTTGCAGGATGGCAATGCTCTTTCTGGGAAAAAAAGTTTAACATATTTCATAGCTCTTTTAAAGACATCCCAAAGAACATTGCACTAGTGCTGAAATGTTGTCACTGGTATTCTGCAGGGAATGTGCTGGGTAGAGGCCATGGTGCTTGTGGCAGCAAAGGTCACAATGACCTCCAACTCATGTCAGGGAGTTGACAGACATCTGCCACATGCCACAGCTGGCAGTCCACTACTGCATTTGTGATATGTCACAGGCTGAGGCCCACTGTGCAGCAAATCTCAATTTAGTTCATACTGTGCAGAATAATGTTTGCAGTCAGTGCTTATGTTTGGCTATAAATTAGATCACCTGATAGAAACTCTGGGAGGTTGAGCTCAAAATCAGTGATGCATCATGCAAGATTTTGGAGGAACTCAGTGAATCAGGCAGCATCTGTGAATGGAAATAGACAACTGAGGCTTTCAGTTGAGATGCCTGAGTTCCTGCAGCATTTTGTGTGTTGCTGCAGATTCCAGCATCTGCAATCTCTTGTGCAATACATGCTTGGCCACTGGACACACTCCATTTTTAAGTTGATGAGGAAGAGTGAGACAGAAGGACATTCTCAACTGAACTATGTGTGACTGCTTACTTAGATGAGATTGCCTCTACATTGAAAGGCTAAAAGTGGCGTGAGGGCAGAGTATAATCTAAGAGAGTGATTTATTGGACTTTACAGGTGGGATGGGATTATCAAAACTCTTTCTCACTTCTAAAAATCCACATTGTCCTCTATAATCTGAGGATCAAATAGTTGAGACGTGAACTTAGTTTGGAATGGTGCTTCTGTTCTTCAATCTTTTTTCTCATCTAACTGGTTGAAGTACTCTGCCACATCTTGCTGTCAACCAGTCTGGTTGACACATTGTCATTCTCATCCAAAATCAGCTGTACATTTAAATGGCAATAGAAAGAAAATAAGGATTCTGAATTATGAATATCATGTCTAAGTAGGGTATTTAAATCTCTAGCCTACTTCATTTAGTTCATGGATGGTCTCCATCTTAGTTCCCTTTATCCTCCTTCATCCTTACATATTCCAAGATCTCGATTTCTCCAGTTCTGCCTCTTTGTCCTCCCCTGGCACCCCAACCTTCTTTGTCCACCACAGGCATGGTTGCTAGGGCACTCACCTGTGGAATTCTTCTCATTGACCTCCTTTCTCTTATGCTTCTTCAAGGTCATTTTTAACAACTACCTCTATCAAAACCTTTGATGATTTGACTCTTGCTTTGCTTGATTGTAGGCCTTTAGCACACTGCAGGCCATTTCAATACATTTTCAGCACCATATAAAGTGTAACCTGTTGTTGTTAATAACGTACAGCAAGTCAATGCTTGAGAGTTCTTGCCTCCATTGGCATAGAGCCTGGTGACTCATCATCCTGGGGTCAGACAGGAAGACGGTCAGAGTTATTGACTGGTCAATACAGTATTGAGTGGCAAGGATGGGCATGGGGAGAGGTTCTTGCTCATTTCTTCTTTGATGTGTACAACTGGAAGCTTCACGGTGCCCAGATGAATGGTGCAGAGTGTAGCCAGCATGTACAAATAGTTGCACTCACCACTGGCCCGGTAACACTGCCATCCTTTGGGAAATTCACCAGATAAAATGGAATTCAGTCTAGGGGACTGTGAGGTAATTCATTTGGGGAAGAAGACACACAAGCAACAGGTGCATGATGTATTGTTGGATATTAAGGACTGTAGAGGTGCAAGAACTTAGAGTGCATTTCCATAAGCTGCTGAATGTGGCAGGACGGGTACTTAAGGTGGTTAACATTGTGCATGGGTTACTAACTTTTATGACTTATGAGTAATCTCCACCCAAACTCTCTGATCCCCTACCCAGAGTTTAGCTAGCCATCAACCCCCCACCCCCTCACACATTTAATCTTACCCCATGTCCACACCAGCATAAAGTTTTAGCGTCCTCAATTTTTATCTAGTCCTTCCATTCCCACCCGAATCATCCATGATTGTATTCCTCTTTCTACCATCCACACCACTATTACTAATCTTCACTGCAATCCACTCCCCATGACAGCTCTCCCCCACTGATCATATTCTCCTCCCATCTCCAGTCTCCAGTGTTGGGAGAAAGTAGGCAGTAGACTTGGTGTGTAATTAGGCGTGAAAGCCCTACATTAGTGGGGGTAGCATACAGTGACCTAGCACCAAGCTGATGTGTTCTCCCTCTACATTGAGTGATAACACAAATTGAATTTCTAGCCAAGCCTTGCCACAGAAATGCAGCTTCACGGTTTTGCTTAGTCGATACAGATCAGAAGCACATCTCTGGTGGCTCTTCAAAGCCGCAGTGTTTCATGTGACTGAGACTACTTTGATCTCAGCCACATGAAATGGCATTTAGACGTATAGAAGTGGGACAAAAAGTGAGTGTTTTATGCTACTAAATGCTGTTAAGAACACTTAAGATTAAAGGACAGTTCAGATAACTTAGAAGATATTATGAAGTTCCTAGATAAGAGTCACATTTAGATTGTCTCAAAACCTCCAAATCTAAAGTCACCTGGACTAGATGGACTACACCTCGGGGTTCTGAAAAAGGTGGCTGAAGAGATTATGGAGGCATTAGTAATGACCTTTCAAGAATCACTAGATTCTGGAATTATGCCAGAGAACTGGAAAATTGCAAATGTCATTCTACAGTTTAATAAGGGAGAGAGGCAAAAGAAAGGAAATTATAGGGCAGTTAGCTTGACTTCAGTGGTTGGGACGATGGTGGAGTCCATTATTAAGGATGAGGTTCGGGGTACTTGGAGATGCATGATAAATTAGGCTAAAATCAGCATGTTGGAATTCTTTAAGGAAGTAACAGGCAGGATAGACAAAGGAGAGTCAGTGGATGTTGTTTACTTGGATTTTCAGAAGGCCTTTGAGAAGGTGCTACACATGGAGCTGCTTAACGATATAAAAGCACATGGTATTACAGGAAAGAAACTGTTAAGGATAAAAGATTGGCTGATTAGTTAGAGGCAAAGGGTCGGAATAAAGGGGGTCTATTCTGGTTTGCTGCTTGTGAAAAGTGGTGTTCCGCATGGGTTGGTATTAGGATCACTTTTATTCACATTATATGTGAACGATTTGGATGACAGATTTGATGGCTTTATAGCTGTGTTTGCAAAGATAGGTGGAGGAGCAGACAGTGTTGAATAAGCAGGGAGCCTACAAAAAGACTTAGTTAGATTGGGAGAATAGGCAAAGTGGCAGATGGTATATAGTGTAAGGAAGTGCATGGTTTTACACTTTGGTAGAAGGATAAAAGCTTAGAGTATTTTCTAAATAGGGAGAAAAGAAATCAGAGGTGCAAAGGGACCTGGGAGTCCTTGTGTAGGATTCCCCCAGGTTTAGCTTGCAGGTTGAGTTGGTGGTGAGGAAGGCAATTGCAATGTTAGCATTCATTTCGAGAGGACTAGAATATTAAAGCAAAGGTGTGATGCTGAGGCTTTATAAGGCATTGTCAGACTGCACTTGGAGTATTATGAGCAGATTTGAGCCCCATATCTAAGAAATGATGTGCTGGCATTGGAGAGGGTCCAGAGGAGGTTCATGAGAATATTTCCAGGAATTAAAGGGTATGAGGAGCACTTAATAGTTCTCGGCCTTTACTCACTGGCGTTTAGAAGAATGAGGGGGTGGGGGGGGGGGGGGTCTCATTGAAACCTATTGAATCTAGATTGGATGTGGAGAGGATGTTTCCAGTAGTGGGGGAGTCTAGGACCAGAGGGCACAGCCTCAGGGGCATCCGTTTAGAACAGAGATGAGAAGGAATTTCTTAAACTAGAGGGTGGTGAATTTGTGGAATTCATTGCCACAGACAACTATGGAGACCAAGTCATTGAGTATATTTAAAGCAAAGGTTGACAGGTTCTTGATTAGTCAGGGCATCAAAGGTTATGGGGAGAATGGGTTTGAGGGAAATAATCAATCAGCCATGATGAAATGGCAGAGCAGACTCGATGGGCTGAATGGACTAATTCTACTCCTATATCTTATGGTCTAAATCTGAGAATTTGATGAATCTGCCACACACTATACACAGCAAGCCCTCCAGTGCACAGCATTGTAACTGAATACATTCAGTAAAATTCCATAACTGCTGTTATACAAGAGCAACAGGAATTGACAATATTGTTGTATAGCTCTGCTTGCTAGCCAGTTCTCTTGTGTGCACAAGTAACACAGCTTAACATTTCATTGCCGTGCTTCTGTGATGAAGATGAATGCTGAAAAGGACATTTAGCATGTACAGAGTAAAATGCCATCCAAAATTGAGAGCATCCAATAAATACATTAAATCGATCAAGGTCTTTTCACCATTGATGTACCTTTCAAACTCTTAATTACTTTTCTTCACATCACTGGTGACCTTAAAATATTTCAGTGGACAATTTACTGTCTGATGTTGTTTGCTCAGCAGTTATGTTACATCCAAAGCAGAAAGCATGTGAATTCAAATCGAATGGAAGGGGTGAAAAGAGAAGCTCCTAATTCTTACAGTAAAATACAGAGACAAGTACATAACAAAACTTAACCCATTGTTTCATAGAACATAGAACAACACAGCACAGTAGAGGCCCTTTGGCTCAGATATGGTTCCAACCTTTTAACTTAAGACCAGTTTATGCTGTTCTCAGGTAAGTCTAATCCTGCCCTCCTACATAGCCTTCCATTTTTTTTATCATCCAGGTGCATATCTAAGAGTTTCTTAAATGTCCCTTATATATCTGCCTCTACCACCACCCTTAGCATGGCATTGCATGCTCTCACCTCTCTCTCTGTATAAAACTTACCTCTGACACCCCCACCCCATACTTTCCTGCAAACACTTTAATATTATCCCCCCCCCGTATCAGTCTTTATACTCTCCCCCCGGGAAAAAGTATTTGGCTATCCACTGAATCTATGCCACTTATCACCTTGTACACCTCTATCAAGTCACCTCTCATTGTCCTTTGCTCCCGAAAGAAAAAACCCTTACTCACTCTTCATAAAATGTTTCCTCTCGTACTGAATCGGAATCAAAATCAGGTTAAGTATCACTGACATATGTTGTAAAATATGTTGTTTTATGACAACAGTACACTGCAATGCATAATAAAAAACTATAATTTACAGTAAGAATTAATATATAATTAAATTAAATAAGTAGTGCAAAAAGAGAGGAAAATAAAAGAAAATGAGTTGTGAGGTAGTTTACATGGGTTCAATGTTCATTCAGGAATCAGGGAAGAAGCTGTTCCTAAAACATTGAGTATGTGAGTCTGCCTGACAGGAGGTAATTGTTCCTTACTGAAGTAAACTAAATGAAATTATTCCCTTCTGAGTGAGCACCTGGTTAAACACTCTGAAATTGTGGCACATTGTAGAGATCTGCTGCAAACTCTCAGAAAGATCCCATGGCCAGGAATCTGACAGTGAATGTGATGTTGACCTTCACAGAAAGAGTTGAGCATGGATGACAGGTCATTTTGCTGAAAGGTTTTTACTGAGCTTGGAAAAGTATTTGTAAGCTAGAGACATCCAGATACAGGTGGTGGCTTTGAAGAGTCTGAAAGAAGGCTTTCACTGATGGGTCTTCTTTGCCTCTTGCTCCAAGATCCCCTGCCCATTCTGAGTGGCCATAACAATGAGTCCTGTGATTTGATGCTTCCAGTGGTCTCTTGCCTTCCCTTGGCTAAATTGTTCTAGTACAGGTAGAACACTGACATGTACTTGACAAGGTGGAAAATTTCCTCGGCATGTCCTGTCCACTGTTGCAAGAAAAATCCAGCCTGGCCAATTACCAGCCAATTAGTCTGCTCTCAATCATCAGCAGGAAGGGATAGTCAAAAATGAGAATCTCAATTAGGGTTCCACTAAAGTTATTCAGCTGCTGACCTCATAACAGCTTCTGTTCAAACATGGATGAAAGAGCAGAACTGTAGAGGTAAAGTGAGAGTAACTGACCTTAATATTTGACCGAGTGTGGTATCAATGAACCCTGACTAAACTGGAGCCAATGGGTAAGCCTCCACAGGTTGGAATCGTACCTAGTGCAAAGGAAGATGGTTGTGGAGATTGGAGTAGAACATAGAACATAGAATAGTACAGCACAGTACAGACCCTTCGGTCCACAATGTTGTGCCGATCCTTAAACCCTGCCTCCCATATATACCCCACCTTAAATTCCTCCATATACCTGTCCAGTAGGCACTTAGATTTCACTAGTGTATCTGCCTCCACCACAGACTCAGGCAGTGCATTCCACACACCAACCACTCTCTGAGTAAAAAACCTTCCTCTAATATCCCCCTTGAACTTCCCACCCCTTATCTTAAAGCCACGTCCTCTTGTGGGGCCCTGGGGAAGAGGCGTTGGCTGTCCACTCTATCTATTCCTCTTAATATCTTGTATACCTCTATCATGTCTCCTCTCATTCTCCTTCTCTCCAAAGAGTAAAGCCTTAGCTCCCTTAATCTCTGATCATACTGCATACTCTCTAAACCAGGCAGCATCCTGGTAAATCTCTTCTGTACCCTTTCCAGTGCTTCCACATCCTTCCTATAGTGAGGCGACCAGAACTGGACACAGTACTCCAAGTGTGGCCTAACCAGAGTTTTATAGAGCTGCATCATTACCTCGTGACTCTTAAACTCTATCCCTCGACTTATGAAAGTTAACACCCCATAAACTTTCTTAACTACCCTATCTACCTGTGTGGCAACTTACAGGGATCTGTGGACATGTACCCCCCCCCCCCCCCCACAGATCTCTCTGCTTCTCCACACTACCAAGTATCCTGCCATTTACTTTGTACTCTGCCTTGGAGTTTGTCCTTCCAAAGTGTACCATCTCACACTTCTCCGAGTTGAACTCCATCTGCCACTTCTCAGCCCACTTCTGCATCCTATCACTATCTCTCTGCAATCTTTGACAATCCTCGACACTATCCACAGCACCACCAACCTTTGTGTTGTCTGCTAACTTGCCAACCCACCCTTCTACCTCCACATCCAGGTCATTAATAAAAATCACGAGAAGTAGAGGTCCCAGAACAGATCCTTGTGGGACACCACTAGTCACAACCCTCCAATCCGAATGTACTCCCTCCACCACGACCCTCTGCCTTCTGCAGGCAAGCCAATTTTGAATCCACCTGGCCAAACTTCCCTGGATCCCATGCCTTCTGACTTTCTGAATAAGCCTACTGTGTGGAACCTTATCAAACACTTTACTAAAATCCATGTAGATCACATCCATTGCACTACCTTCATCTATATGCCTGGTCACCTCCTCGAAGAACTCTATCAGGCTTGTTAGACACAATCTGCCCTTCACAAAGCCATGCTGACTGTCCCTGATCAGACCATGATTCTCTAAATGCCCATAGATCCTATCTCTAAGAATCTTTTCCAACAGCTTTCCCACCACAGACGTAAGGTTCACTGGTCTATAAATACCTGGACTATCCTTACTACCATTTTTGAACAAGGGGACAGCATTTGCCTCCCTCCAATCCTCCGGTACCATTCCTGTGGAAAACGAGGACATAAAGATCCTAGCCAGAGGCTCAGCAATCTCTTCCCTCTCCTCGTGTTGCAACCTGGGGAATATTCCGTCAGGCCCTGGGGACTTATCCGTCCTAATGTATTTTAATAACTCCAACACCTTCTGTCCCTTAATATCAACATGCTCCAGAACATCAACCTCACTCATATTGTCCTCACTGTCATCAAGTTCCCTCTGATTGGTGAATACTGAAGAGAAGTATTCATTGAGGACCTTGCTCACTTCCACAACCTCCAGGCAGATCTACCCACCTTTATCTCTAATCAGTCCTACTTTCACTCCTGTCATCCTTTTGTTCTTCACATAATTGAAGAATGCCTTGGGGTTTTCCTTTACCCTACTCAACAAGGCCTTCGCATGCCCCCTTCTTGCTCTCCTCAGCCTCTTCTTAAGCTCCTTTCTTGCTACCCTATATTCTTCAATAATCTCATCTGATCTTTGCTTCCTAAACCTCGTGTATGCTGCCTTCTTCCACCTGACTAGATTTTCCACCTTACTTGTCACCCATGGTTCCTTCACCCTACCATTCTTTATCTTCTTCACTGGGACAAATTTATCCCTAACATCCTGCAAGAGATCCCTAAACATCGGCCACATGTCCGTAGTACATTTCCCTGCAAAAACATCATCCCAATTCACACCCCCAAGTTCTAGCCTTATAGCCTCATAATTTGATCTTCCCCAATTAAAATTTTTCCTGTCCTCTCTGATTCTATCCTTTTCCATGATAATGTTAAAGGCGAGGGAGCAGTGGTCACTGTCCCCCAGATGCTCACCCACTGAGAGATCTGTGACCTGACCTGGTTCGTTAACCTAATACTAGATCTAGTATGGCATTACCCCTAGTCGGCCTGTCAATATACTGTGACAGGAATCCATCCTGGACACACTTAACAAACTCTGCCCCATCTAAACTATTGGAACTAATCAGGTGTCAATCAATATTAGGGTAGTTAAAGTCACCCATGATAACAACCCTGTTATTTTTGCACCTTTTCAAAATCTGCTCCTCGGTATCTCTGCTGCTACCAGGGGGCCTACAGAATACTCCCAATAGAGTAACTGCTCCCCTCCTGTTCCTGACTTCCACACATGCTGACTCAAAAGAGGATCTTGCTACATTACCCGCCCTTTCTGCAGGTGTAATAGTATCCCTGACCAGTAATGCCAGCCCTCCTCCCCTTTCCCCCCCTCTCTATCCCTTTTAAAGCACTGAAATCCAGGAATATTGAGAATCCATTCCTGCCCTGGTGCCAGCCAAGTCTCTATAATAGCCACTACATCATATTATCCAAGTCTCAGTTCATCACCTTTGTTCCTGATGCTTCTTGCATTGAAGTACACGCACTTTAGCCTTTCTACCTTACTACCTTTACACCATTTATTCTGCTTCTCTTTCCTCAAAGCCTCTTTATATGTTAGATTAGGCTTTACTCCATGCACTATACTTGCAGTTCTCACATGACCTTTATCCTCCTCCACCTCACTATCTGCTCTAACACCCTGGTTCCCCTCCCCGTGCAAATCTAGTTTAAACCCCCCGGAGCAGCACTAGCAAACCTTCCCACAAGGATATCAGTCCCCCTCCAGTTCAGGTGCAACCCCTCCTGTCAGAACAGGCCCCACCTTCCCTGGAAGAAGGCCCAATTGTCAGAAACATGAAGCCCTCCCTCTTGCACCAACTCATTAGCCATGTATTTAGCTGTATTATGTTCTTATTTCTAGCCTCACTAGCATGTGGAACTGGTAGCAATCCTGAGATTGCAACCCAGGAGGTCCTGTCCTTCAACTTTGCACCTAACTCCCTAAACTCTCTTTGCAGGACCTCCTCCTTCTTCCTATCCACATCATTGGTCCCTACATGGACCACGACATCTGGTTCCTCACCCTCCCTCTTGAGAATGCTGAGAACTCGATCCGAGATATCGCAGGCCCTGGCACCAGGGAGGCAACAGACCATCCAGGATTCTTGATTTCTCCCACAGAACCTCTTATCTGTCCCCCAACTATCAAATCCCCTATCACTACTGTTCTCCTCTTTTCCCTCCTTCCCTTCTGAGCTGAGGGTTCAGTCTCGGTGCCAGAGATGCAACCACTGCAACTTGTCCCTGGCAGGTCGTCCCCACCAACGGTATCCAAAACAGTATACTTATTGTTGATGGGAACAGCCACTGGGGTGTTCTGCTCTTCCTGTCTATTCCCCTTCCCTGTCCTGACAGTCACCCAGCTACCTGCCTCCTGACCTGCTTCCTGAAACTCCTGTCTATTTCTGCCTCTGCCTCATGAATGATCCGAAGTTCATCCAGCTCCAGCTCCAGTTCTCTAACTCAGTTTGTCAGGAGCTGCAGCTGGATGCACTTTTTGCAGGTGTAGTCATCAGGGACAATTGTGCTGTCCCTGACTTCCCACATACTGCAAATGGAGCACTCGACTGCCCTAACTGCTGCCTCCATTACCTACTTCTAAGCTAATTAGATTATTTAAAGGAGCTTACCCGGCCTTACCTCACTGGGAGCAAGCTTGTCCTCAGCCTCTGCTTGCCGAAGCATTTTGAGCCAAAGCCTTCCTACTCTGTTCCCACTACTCCGTCGCCTGCTCCCCCGACGCCCGGTCCGTTAATCTGCTCGCTTTTTAAACTCTCCCGCTGTCTCACAGCCTGACCTTCATGCGCTTGTGCAGTCGTGCCCCGTTCAATCTGCCGAAGAAATGACCTTCCCCCTCTCAGTCTGCTCGCTTTTTAAAATGTTACTCATCTCAACACAGAACATTTCTTGAGGTGGTGACCTAGACACAGCCATCTTCAGCGGCTTCATCACTGATCTTCTTTCTACTGCGAGGTCAGAAGTTGGGATGTTCAGTGATGACTGCACAATGTTTAGCACCATTCATGATTCCTCAAATAACAAAGCAGTCCACATCCCAATACAGCAATATCCTGGGCTGATGTGTGGTGAGTAACATCCCTACCACACAAATGCCAGCCAATTTCAATGTCCTACAAGAGAAAATCCAACTATCTCCTCCTGACTTTAATGAATCCCTCACTGTCAATAGCTTGGTGGTCGCTATTGACCAGACACTGGACTGAACTAGCCACAGACACAATGTGGTGACATGAGCAAGTCAGAGGTCAGGAATCCTGTAGTCTGTAACATCTCCTTATTCCCCAAATCCTGTACACCATCTACTATGCTTGAGTCTGCAGTGTGATGGAATATTCTCCACTGCTTGGTCAAATACAGCTTCAACTACACTCAAGAAGCTCGATACTATAATAGACACAACAGCTTGCTTGACAGGCACTCAATTCCATTCTCAAACAGCACTTGATGCACAATAGATACACAACCTTCTAGAGTTTGCAGTAACTCACCAAGACTCCTTAGGCAGTACCTCCCCATCTCATGACCTCTATAAAAGACAGCAAAAGCATAGGAACACTGGAACATGAAAGTTGCCCTTAAGCTCCTGACTTGGAAATATATTGTTTTCTTTATATTCCTTTACCATCACTTTGTCAATATCCTGGATGTCTGTCACTAACAGCATTGCAGATACACCCATATCTCAAGGACGGCAGCAGTTCATGGAGGTAGCTCGCCTCCACCTTCTCTAGGACAACTAGGGGTGGACAATTAAATGCTAGCTAAGCTTACGAAGCCCACTTTCCCTGGAATGAATACAGTTACTGGGGCATCCACAGGATAAGCTTAATCCCACTCTGGACAGTGGCTCAGGCAGCCTGCAGTCAGTTCCAAAAAAGGCATCTTATATGTTCCTATGTCAACAAACCATCCCTTGGTATAGTGTGAAAGCAGCCAGTCAGAGTGATGTGCTGCTAACTCTCCTGAAACTGTTCATAGTGGTTGTAGCCTGGAGATTCACCTTATGTTGGGACACAGTACACACAACAAGGATATTATTAGTGTGTGTACTTCCTCTGGGATGAGTTTCACAACTGGCACAATTTCATCCAGAAATAATCACAAGTACATATACAATATGGTCAATGTAAACTTGAGCTTGGATCACATAGTGCTTAAAACACATGCTGTGCAATCCATTTTCTAGTTTAGTGGTAAGGGGGGGGGGGTTGGAGCTAGAGAATGTACAGTACATTGTCTTTTCACAGGGGGAATTCGATTGTGTGGGTAGATGGATAAGCTATTAGTAGCTACCAAGTGGCATTCGGAACCCGTTTGGAAAGTTGAAGAATAGAAATGTTCGCAAAGCTCTGGCTTAGGTCTCAGTGAACATTCCAATGACATTAGCAGATGCCAAACTCGTAAGAGTCCTGTTCATTTGGAAGGATGAGTAGAAATCACAGATGCTCTATCTTCTTTCTTCCCTGCTTTCCTAGTACAGTGAAAGTTATTTCTATTCTTTTAGACAAGGAATTCCTCTAACCTCTTACGTCTCAAGTGTCTTAAGCATTTGGATGCAAGATGGGAAAGTGGGAAGAACAGGTGACAGAGGAGATTTTCTGGGGAATGGGGATCACTTTGAGAGATGATATACTGATGGACTGAAACGACCTCCTATAATGTACAAAAATACAGACACAGAAGAGTACAACACAGGAACAGGCCCTTTGGCCTACGATGTATGTGCCAAGCTAATTAAGCTAATGTCACTTAATCCTATCTGCCTGCATATGGCCCCTATCCCTCTATTCTCTGCATTTTTCTTGTGATTATCGAAGAGCCTCTTAAATGTCTGTTTAGTATCTGCATCCACCAGCTCTTTCCAGGTGCTTGCCACTCTCTGCGTAAAATTCTTACCTCACACATCTCCTTGAAACTTTCCCCTCTCACCTTAAAAGTGCATTCTCTAATATGAGACATTTCTCCCCTGGAACGAAGATATTGGCTGTTTACTCTCTCTGCGTCTCATAATTTCATAATTAGGTTTCCTTCACCTTCCACCACATCAGAGGAAACCACCCTAGTTTGTCCAGCCTCTCCTTATAGCAACATCCTGGTGAACCCTTGCTGCACCCTCCCCAAAGCCTGGACATCCTTTCTATAATAGGGCAAACAGAATTGAATACAGGGCTCCAGGTGGGGCACATCCAGAGTTTTGTAAAGCTGCAAGATAAATTCCTTACTCTTGAAATCAATGCCTAGACTAATAATGGCAACCATGCCATTCACCTTCTTTACCAATATGATACATATAACAAAATAGATGAAGTAAATGGTGCTCAATAATTGCATTTGCAATAAAATTCTGAAATATGCTACACACTCAACAGGTCATGTTCAATCAAAATCTCAGACTTTTACAAGAAGGAAAATGGGAAGCTTTCTAGAAGTAAAAATTGAAAAAGATATTATTTTGTTCCTGATGCTTGTGATGTTTTTCACTTTCCTTCTTTCCATGAACCATTTTTATCCTGCTCCCTTTCATTAAGAGAGGAGTTCGGAGTCTTCATTTGGTGGCATGTCATGGTCTCCACACATCATTAAGAATTGGAAATTTCACCTCTCTGATCCTCTGTTCCTGGCTTTCATCATCTTGCCTGCTTCTCTGATCGAAGCTGTCGTATTCTTTACAGGTGAGCTCTGAGATTAATGAGATTTTCCTGGCTGTAACTTCGTTCTGTCATGGCCTAGTTCAGAGGTTACGCATAACACACCCTCGGCTTTTGTCTTCGTCAGACAAGATTGATGGGAGGACTGCTCGGGTAACACAGCTTATTAAACCACCAGATGCATCAAAAGGGATTCTTTTTTCAGAAATATATATTTTTAAAAAATATAAATCATTAAATTTCCAGGTGAGAGATTGGACTGTGTTGCTGTGGGAAAGGAAAACAACCCAAACTTGGGTTATCCACAAAAGTTTATTTTGTTTAACTTTTCCATTTAAAATGGTCTGAAACTATTTCTCTCTCCTCGGATCCAGCCTGTATTTGCTGTTAATTCGGATCCATGGCATCTGCAGTATTTTGCTTTTACAGGCCATGTTAATATTTTAACATTTCAATTAGGTATTAAGTTCTGTAATTTTGAAAAATCAACTACATTTAATCCAAATTAATAGCTAATTTATTGCCTAACAATGTTGTAAAACCTTCTACAGCTCATTAAGTATTTCTTGAAATTGAACCATTGTTGTAAAGCTAGATTACACAGTAGCCAACTAATGTTCAGCAATCACATGAAAAAGAATCAATGGAAGGTATATCTGAGGAGCTAAGCCACAGTTAAAGCAAATACCATTGGTACTTGTGGCGACCTTACACAGCATGATGTGAGTCCTGAACCTGGGCAGACTGCTGATATTAGTGACGGAGGGCCACAGTTTTGTGAGCTGTTGTGTGTTCATGGTGGGGACTGGGCTGGTGCTATCTTAACCTACTCTAAAATTAATCTAATCCTTCCCTCCATGTTTCTGTCAACCATGTGCCTATCTAAGAGTTTCTTAAGTGCCCCTAATGTATCTGTCTCTATCACCACCCCTGACAGGGCATTCCACGCACCCACCACTCTGTAAGAAACTTACTTCTGACATTTTCCCCGTATTTTCCTCCAATAACTTTCAAATTATGCCCCTTGAATTAGCCATTTCCAACTTGGGGAAAGGTCTCAGGCTATCCACTCAATCTATGCCTCTTCTCATCTTGTACACCTCGATTAAGTCAATGTTCTGATGTTCTGGTGGTTACGTATGATGCTCTGTTGTCAGCTCACAGTATTACAGGCACATATTTGTGGCTGTTCATTGAATTGTTATGCCACTAAAGAGCCATAAAGTCATAGAGTACTACAGCATAGAAACAAGCCCATTCAGTACATGCCAAACTATTATTCTGCTTAGTTCCACCGGCCCTCACCTGGACCATAGCCCTCCATACCCCTCCCATCCATGTACTTATCCAAACCTCTTCAATGTTGAAATGGAACCTACACCCACCACTTTCTTCAGCTGCTTGTTCCACACTCTCACCACCTTCAGAGTGAAGTTCCCCCTCATGTTCCTCTTAAACATTTCACCTTTTGCCCCTAACCCATAACCTCTATTTCTAGCCTCATTCAACTTCAATAGAAAAAGGCTGCTTATAATTACCCTATCAATACCCCTCATAATTTTGTATATTTGTTTCAAATCTCCCCTCACTCTCCTATGTTCCAGGCGATAAAGTCCTAACCTTTTCAACTTTCTTTATAACTCAGGTCCTCGAGTCTTGGTAACATCCTTGTAAAATTTCTTTGCACTCTTTCAATCTCATTGATGCCCTATTACTGTCGGCAACCTGACAGATGATGATTTGAAATGGGTCTTTATTGGATGCATAGGTAAGCACCATCCATCTGTGTACTGTGGCTGGATGCCTGAAGTCGGGTTGATGCTGGTGTTGGGGTGGAAGTGACAGGTGTTGCAGAAGGTGAGGTGCACTATTGCAGTGAGGCACAGAGGGAAAGATCCAGAGGTGATGTTGCCAGTTTACACTGAGGTTACAAGCATTGTGAACCAGTTGGTTAAGATCAGTGCTTGCCCTCACTTCACGAATGTGAGGTGAGAATATAAGGCAAGGTGCAAATGTCAGCTCCAAGTCTTTGTCAGTTTGTTCCTTGAAGTGCAGGAGAGACTAGTATTTATATTTTCCATTCACAAAACAAGGTCAAAGATCACCCTCAGCACACCACAACCCAACCCTTATCTTCCCTCACTCTCTCAAGATGCAAGATGAGAATCTGGAGAACACAGACTACTTCCATATTTTGGCATTGACCTTACCACAAGGCAGATATCAGTGATGAAATTTGACATTACCTTCAATTCATTGGCACTATCTTTGCTTTTCCTCAGGAAAAAGGCATTTGAAAATCAAGACCTCAATGTAGAATAGTACAGCCCAGAGACAGATCCTGTGGCCCACAGACAATAATCCAAATTAAACTAACTCCAGCTGCCTGAACACACTGCATGTTCATATGCTCATCTAAAAGCCTGTTACAACTCCACTATAGCACCTGCTGCCACCACTTCTCCTTGCATACATACCTTGGAACATTATAAGCAATCCGAGAGATTTAGGGTAATCCTGTTTTATGATTTTTCAAAAGATAGAAGTATCACTCAGGGTATGATAAGTATCATTGAGAACCTTGGTCCCTTTGTCGTTAGCATGCGGAAGCCCAACAGCACCACCCCCATTTCAACATAATTGTATAAGGGCTAAGAGTGTTGTAAAAACAAGCCTGAAGGCTTTGTGTGTCAATGCGAGGAGCATTTGTAACAAAGTGGATGTTGAATGTGCAGATAGTTATTAATGAATATGATATAGTTGGGATCACAGAGACATGGCTCCAGGGTGACCAAGGATGGGAGCTCAACATCCAGGGATATTCAATATTCAGGAGGGATAGACAGGAAAGAAAAGGAGGTGGGGTAGCATTGCTGGTTAGAGAGGAGATTAACGCAATAGAAAGGAAGGACATTAGCCTGGAGGATGTAGAATCGATATGGGTAGAGCTGCATAACACTAAGGGGCAGAAAACACTGGTGGGAGTTGTGTACAGGCCACCTAACAGTAGTAGTGAGGTTGGGGATGGCATTAAACAGGAAATTAGAAATGCGTACAATAAAGGAACAGTAGTTATAATGGGTGACTTCAATCTACATATGGATTGGGTGAACCAAATTGGTAAGGGTGCTGAGGAAGAGGATTCCTTGGAATGTATGCGGGATGGTTTTCTGAACCAACATGTCGAGGAACCAATTAGAGAGCAGGCCATTCTAGATTGGGTATTGAGCAATGAGGAAGGGTTAGTTAGCAATCTTGTCGTGCGAGGCCCCTTGGGTAAGAGTGACCGTAATATGGTGGAATTCTTCATTAAGATGGAGAGTGACATAGTTAATTCAGAAACAAAGGTTCTGAACTTAAAGAAAGGTAACTTTGAAGGTATGAGACGTGAATTAGCTGAGATAGACTGGCAAATGATACTTAAAGGGTTGACGGTGGATATGCAATGGCAAGCATTTAAAGATCACATGGATGAACTACAACAATTGTTCATCCCAGTTTGGCAAAAGAATAAACCAGGGAAGGTAGTGCACCCGTGGCTGACAAGGGAAATTAGGGATAGTATCAAGTCCAAAGAAGAAACATATAAATTAGCAAAAAAAAAAGCGGCACACCTGAGGACTGAGAGAAATTCAGAGACCAGCAGAGGAAGACAAAGGGCTTAATTAGGAAAGGGAAAAAAGATTATGAGAGAAAGCTGGCAGGGAACATAAAAACTGACTTTTATAGATTCATGAAAAGAAAAAGATTGGTCAAGGCAAATGTAGGTCCTTTACAGTCAGAAACAGGTGAATTGATCATAGGGAACAAAGACATGGCAGACCAATTGAATAACTACTTTGGTTCTGTCTTCACTAAGGAGGACATAAATAATCTTCCGGAAATAGTAAGGGACCGAGGGTCTAGTGAGATGGAGGCACTGAGGGAAATACATGTTAGTAGGGAAGTGGTGTTAGGTAAATTGAAGGGATTAAAGGCAGATAAATCCCTAGGGCCAGATGGTCTGCATCCCAGAGTGCTTAAGGAAGTAGCCCAAGAAATAGTGGATGCATTAGTGATATTTTTTCAAAACTCCTTAGATTCTGGATTAGTTCCTGAGGATTGGAGGGTGGCTAATGTAACCCCACTTTTTAAGAAAGGAGGGAGAGAGAAACCGGGGAATTATAGACTGGTTAGTCTGACATCGGTGGTGGGGAAAATGCTAGAGTCGGTTATCAAAGATGTGATAACAGCACGTTTGGAAAGAGGTGAAATCATCGGACAAAGTCAGCACGGATTTGTGAAAGGGAAATCACGTCTGACGAATATTATAGAATTTTTTGAAGATGTAACTAGTAGAGTGGATAGGGGTGAGCCAATGGATGTGGTATATTTAGATTTTCAAAAGGCTTTTGACAAGGTCCCACACAGGAGATTAGTGTGCAAACTTAAAGCACACGGTATTGGGGGTATGGTATTGATGTGGATAGAGAATTGCTTGGCAGACAGGAAGCAAAAAGTGGGAGTAAACGGGACCTTTTCAGAATGGCAGGCAGTGACTAGTGGGGTACCGCAAGGCTCAGTGCTGGGACCCCAGTTGTTTACAATATATATTAATGATTTAGATGAGGGAATTAAATGCAGCATCTCCAAGTTTGCAGATGACACGAAGCTGAGTGTCGGTGTTAGCTGTGAGGAGGATGCTAAGAGGATGCAGGGTGACTTGGATAGGTTAGGTGAGTGGGCAAATTCATGGCAGATGCAATTTAATGTGGATAAATGTGAGGTTATCCACTTTGGTTGCAAGAACAGGAAAACAGATTATTATCTGAATGGTGGCCGATTAGGAAAAGGGGAGATGCAACGAGACCTGGGTGTCATTGTACACCAGTCATTGAAGGTGAGCATGCAGGTACAGCAGGCGGTGAAAAAGACAAATGGTATGTTGGCATTCATAGCAAAAGGATTTGAGTACAGGAGCAGGGAGGTTCTACTGCAGTCGTACAAGGCCTTGGTGAGACTGCACCTAGAATATTGTGTGCAATTTTTGTCCCCTAATCTGAGGAAAGACATTCTTGCCATAGAGGGAGTGCAAAGAAGGTTCACCAGATTGATTCCTGGGATGGCAGGACTTTCATATGAAGAAAGACTGGATCGACTAGCCTTATACTCACTGGAATTTAGAAGATTGAGGAGGGATCTTATTGAAACGTATGAAATTCTAAAGGGATTGGACAGGCTAGATGCAGGAAGATTGCTTCCAATGTTGGGGAAGTCCAGAACGAGGGGTCACAGTTTAAGGATAAAGGGGAAGCCTTTTAGGACCGAGATGAGAAAAATCTTCTTGACACAGAGAGTGGTGAATCTGTGGAATTCTCTGCCACAGGAAACAGTTGAGGCCAGTTCATTGGCTATATTTAAGAGGAAGTTAGATATGGCCCTTGTGGCTAAAGGGATCAGGGGGTATGGAGAGAAAGCAGGTACAGGGTTCTGAGTTGGATGATCAGCCATGATCATACTGAATGGCGGTGCAGGCTCGAAGGGCCAAATGGCCTACTCCTGCACCTATTTTCTATGTTTCTATGTTTCTATAACTCATCTGCCTGTCAGCCTTGTAAAACAGACCCTACCCCACTCTTACACAGACCGTGATTCTCACATTGACCATCTCAAATTCCACAGAGCTGGAATGGAAATAACTCATATTTGACTCCAAAGCTCTGTCAAAGAGGAAGAACTTAAGAGTTAATATGCCTATTTGCAACACTTTTGATTACTCCCTCCCTGTAATCACTAGCCATCTCCCACCTGCAGCTGGAATTAATACGTCACCCAGTGGTTAGAACACTCAATGATTCTATCAGCCCTTTAATACAGAACATGTGCAAGACTATAATCTTATACTATTATTTAGATAATTACACAGTACAATCAGAATTCCACAATTAGATTTCAGCCTATAGCTCAATCAGTGTTTTGGAGTGTTGTGTAAATTATTTGAGCCCCTATTTTTTAATTCTACCCTGTTACTCACATTTGGATATTCCTATACTAAATGAACAAATCTAAATTATTTGTCTGCATTATGATCCCTATATTCTAAAGACATATAAGTTGGATATGCAGGGATAATAGTGCATACTATTGGGTTATTTAATTTCATTGTTCCATTCTCACTAAGATGTCGGTGCACTGGTGTAATGAACTGTCCATAACATCACAGTGCAATCAAAAGGCAGTGACTGGCATCGGGTGACAGGTTCATCCAGATTGGCCACACAACTGCGAAAGCAAGTTTGTCAGACTATATATTCTCATCTGGAAATCATGCAAACTCCTGGGATACATGAGAAAAAGATTCTCAAGATTCCGGATTGTTTAATGCCAAGTGCAAAGGAAAATGTAATAATTGATACTCCGCATCTAATGCAGCACAAGAAAATAACGCAATAGCATAAGGAACACAATAATAATAAAAACACAGTAAATATAAATCTGTAAGATAGCGTATTTGCACAGATTAATTGTAATGTCCATAAAGTGACGCTAGGCACAGAAGTACCTATACATAAGGTGACTGACAGGAAATACCATAAGACCATAAGGCAAAGGAGCAGAAGTCGGCCATTCAGCTCATTGAGTCTGCTCCGCCATTTCATCATGAGCTGATCCAATCTCCCCTTTAGTCCCATTCCCCTGCCTTCTCACCATAACCTTTGATGCCCTGACTACTCAGATACCTATCAATCTCTGCCTTAAGTACACCCAATGACTTGGCCTCCACTGCCGCCTATGGCAACAAATTCCATAGATTCACCACCCTCTGGCTAAAAATTTTTTTTCGCATCTCTGTTCTGAATGGGCGCCCTGCAATCCTCAAGTCATGTCCTCTTGTACTAGACTCCCCCACCATGGGAAACAACTTTGCCACATCCACTCTGTCCATGCCTTTCAACATTCGAAATGTTTCTATGAGGTCCCCCCTCATTCTTCTAAACTCCAAGGAGTACAATCTAAGAGCGGTCAAACGTTCCTCATATATTAACCCTCTCATTCCCGGAATCATTCTAGTGAATCTTCTCTGAACCCTCTCCAATGTCAGCACATCCTTTCTTAAATAAGGAGCACAAAACTGCACACAGTATTCCAAGTGAGGTCTTACCAGTGCCTTATAGAGCCTCAACATCACATCCCTGCTCCTATACTCTATTCCTCTAGAAATGAATGCCAACATTGCAGTCGCCTTCTTCACCACTGACTCAACCTGGAGGCTAACCTTAAGGGTATCCTGCACGAGGACTCCCAAGTCCCATTGCATCTCAGAACTTTGAATTCTCTCCCCATTTAAATAATAGTCTGCCCGTTTATTTCTTCTACCAAAGTGCATGACCGTACACTTTCCGACATTGTAATTCATTTGCCACTTCTTTGCCCATTCCCCCAATCTATCCAAGTCTCTCTGCAGACTCTCTGTCTCCTCAGCACTACCGGCCCCTCCACCTATCTTTGTATCAGCAGCAAACTTAGCCACAAAGCCATCTATTCCATAATCCAAATCATTGATATACAACGTAAAAAGAAGTGGCCCCAACACGGACCCCTGTGGAACACCACTGGTAACCAGCAGCCAACCAGAATGGGATCCCTTTATTCCCACACTCTGTTTCCTGCCAATCAAATAACGCTCTATCTATGTATGTAACTTTCTCGTAATTCCATGGGCTCTTATCTTGTTCAGCAGCCTCATGTGCGGCACCTTGTCAAAGGGCTTCTGAAAATCCAAATACACAACATCTACTGCATCTCCCTTGTCTAGCCTACTTTTAATTTCCTCAAAAAATTGTACTGGGTTTGTCAGGCAGGATTTTCCTTTAAGGAAACCACGCTGAGTTCTGCCTATCTAGTCATATGCCTCCAGGTACTCCGTAACCTCATCCTTGACAATCGACTCCAACAACTTCCCAACCATTGATGTCAAGCTAACAGGTCTTAAATAGCGGAGTGACATTTGCAATCTTCCAGTCCTCCGGAACCAGGCCAGAATCTATCATCTTTTGAAAGATAATAAAGTAGTGGTGGTTGGGGTTTTGGAGAGGTTTGTTAGTCGGTGGAAATTCTGTTCAGCCTTACTGCTTGGGGAAAGTAACTGTTTTTGATCTAGTGGTCTGGTGTGGATGCTACATAGCCTTCTCCTGGATGGGAGTGGGACAAACAGATCAGGAACATGGTGGGTGGGACCCTTCATAATGTCACCTGCCCATTTCTGGCTCCCTTCTGTATATACTATATGTTCTTGATAGCAGTTAGACTATTACTGGTGATGCATTGGGCAGCTTTGACTACCTGTTGTCCACTGCAGTCTTCCTGTCCACCGCAGTGCAGTTTTCATACCATAAAATGATGCAGCTTGTTAGGATGCTCTTGACTATGCATGCATAGAATGACATGAGTATAGATGTTACATAGTCCAGCTCTCTTCAGCCTCCTCAGAAAGTAGAGGCATTGGTGAGCTTTCCTGATTTTAGATAATGTGCTCTGGGACTATGAGAGGTTGTGCGAGATGTGCACTTTTAGGAGTCTGAAGCTGCTCACAGTTTCCACTGCTGTGCCACCGATGTAAAAAGTGGTGCAAATTCTTCTCAAGTCGAGAACCGTCTCCTTTCACAAACAAGAGAAAATCTGCAGATGCTGGAAATCCAAAGTAACACACACAAAATGCTGGGGGATCTCGGCAGGCCAGGCAGCATCTATGAAAAAGAGTACAGTCGACGCTTCAGGCTGAAACCCTTCAGCAGGACTTAATTGGGTGTTTGACCATGCAGTTATGTGTAAGCAGAGTGTCGAGCAATGAGCTCAGCTCACAGCCCTGTGGGACATCATTGCCACCAGACAGTGGTCATTGTTTTTTCCTGATGGTGCAGAGGTCTTTGGTACAAGGATGATGGTGACTGATTTGAAGCATGTGGGGACACACCCCCTGAGTACTCAGCCTGGGAATGTTGGCAGGCCTGGTTGCCTTATGGGGGTTGACTCTCTGGGGAGGTCTTCTCAGCTCTGTTGCTGTTACAGACAGTAACTGTTCACCTGGGATGTGGTTGATTTTGTGGCCAATGTTGTGTTGCCTGCCTCAAAGCATGAATAAATGCTGTTTCAAGCATCAAGGAGGGAGGTGTCACTGGTGCCATCAGTATTGTTTCTCCTTGCATAATTAGCAATGCCCATGATGCCCAGCCACACACTGGATCATTATCAGAGAGGTATCCCGATTTTTTTGAGTGTAGGAGGTCTTGGGGCTCTTGATGCCCAAGATGAGGTTTCTCTTGGCTGCTCTGAGGGCTGTTTTGTCATCAGACTTGAAGGCTGTGTCCCGGGCTTTTAGTAGGGAGCGCACTTCAGCGTTCGGCCAGGGCTTCTGGTTGTACAGTGAGAAGACTATTCATGTAAATTGAATTTAGGAGCCGAGGGGTAATGTTGCAGCTATATAGGACCCTGGTCAGACCCCACTTGGAGTACTGTGCTCAGTTCTGGTCGCCTCACTACAGGAAGGATGTGGAAGCCATAGAAAGGGTGCAGAGGAGATCTACAAGGATGTTGCCTGGATTGGAGAGTGTGCCTTATGAAGACAGGTTTAGTGAACTCGGCCTTTTCTCCTTGGAGCAACAGAGAATGAGAGGTGACCTGATAGAGGTGTATAAGATGATGAGAGGCATTGATCGTGTGGATACCCAGGACTGAAATGCTTGCCACAAGAGGACACAGGTATGAGGTGCTGGGGAGTAGGTACAGAGGAGATATCAGGGGTAAGTTTTTTACTCAGAGAGTGGTGAGTGTATGGAATGGGCTGCCGGCAACGGTGGTGGAGGCGGATACGATAGGGTCTTTTAAGAGACTTTTGGATAAGTACATGGAGCTTAGAAAAATAGAGGGCTATGGGTAAGTCTAGTAATTTCTAAGGTAGGGACATGTTCGGTACAACTTTGTGGGCCGAAGGGCCTGTATTGTGCTGTAGGTTTTTTATGTTTCTATGTTAGCCGATGACAGATGAGGCATATTCCTTGAGGTCTGTGTCTTCTCTGTTTAGGCAGCCTCCTTGAACATCTGCCAGTTAGTCTGTTCAAAATGGCCCTGAAGCATAAAGATTACCTCATTAAGCTATACTGTGATAGTCCTCTTGACTGATTTCTGCAACCACCTCACCAGTTTCAGGAACAGTTATTACACTACAAGCATCAGTCTCCTGAATCAACATGAATAACTTCACTCACCTCAACTCTGTACTGATTCCACAAACTACAGCTTTACTTTCAAGGACTCTACAGTTCATGTTGTCAGTATTATTTATATACTGTGTATACAAATAATGCTGAGAATATGAATTGTAGAGTCCTCGAGTTTGTATATATTATTTGCACAATTTGTCTTCCTTTGCACACTGGTTGCTTCTCAATCTTTATTTATTCTATTGCATGTCATTATTTTCCTGTAAATACCAGCAAGAAAATGAATCTCAGGTTGTGTATGGTGACATAGTCATACTTCATAATATATTTATTTTGACTTTGAGAAATTGGATAGGATTGGAAATACAAATGTGAATGAACACAGTAGGGTATGGTTCAATCCAGCAGACATTGAAGAATCCCAGAATTTTACAGGATAGAAACTGACCATTTGGCCTATTGTGTGCATGCTACCTTTCTGAAAGAGCTATCCATTGAAACCACTATCATACTCTTTTCATAAAATACGTTTTTTTTAAACATTTTTTTCATTGAATATTTTCTCACTTCTTAAGATGATACAGTTGATTTTTATTCAGCCACAGTCAGGGATTCTATATCCTAAAATGATGCATGATTAAAAGAAGTATTCATATATGCTGTGCTGTTCCATCACCTGGGTTTATCTTGCTCAAGTCCTTAGGCCATTTTCTAACCAATGTAGCCATGTTTATTATGGGCTTAAATGCATGGCCTTAGCAATTAAATCAAATCCATTCACTTCTCGCTATATTTGCTCCCCAGTTTCTGGCCTTGTCCATCACTCTCTCTAATCTCCCCTAATCCTTTAAACCCCGTCTCCCACAACTGTCCCCATTTCTGCCATCATCTACCTCTCAGATTTTGTGGAGCCCTACCTTTGGCAGCTATATCTTCAGTCCTACACTCCCTAAATCCTTTCTTAATCAAGATTTTCCTTTAACAGACTCCAGAAAATCTTCCTTCATGATGCCAAAGTCTGTTTTGTTTGTCTTGACATGCACCTGTGTTCAATGTTTTGTGAAGTCAGTTTGGATACTCCCCTGAAGATGTTGAGATCAAAATTTGTTGATTCACGTACAGCATTTTTCTCTCACTTTTTCTCTGTCTCTCATGAGATTGAGAACAGCAGTGGTCACAATCCCTGGCCTTGTTAATCCAGGCTAAAGACCCACATATTATCCTCAAATGTTCTGTCAATCCTTTGTACATGCTGCATATCTCAAAGTCTTCAACCAAGAAAGTTATGTACACAACATTCCCTGCATTATACCCACTGTTCCTTTTCTCAGGGATCTCCATCCCGTTTGCATGTCAATTACTTTTATAGGTGTGTTCTCGCTGTATGTAATTTGTCTGTACGTAATTAGCCTGTGTCTTTACATGCAGATTATAGTTTTAACAACACACACAAAATTCTGGAAAAACTCAGCAATAGGCAGCGCCTATGAAGAGGGATAAACAGTTAACGTTTCAGGCTGGGACCTTTCAACAGGACTGGGAAGGAAGGGGGAAGAAGCCAGAATAGGAAGGCAGGGAAAGGGGAAGTAGTGGCAGTTGGTAGGTGAAAGATGAGACCAGGTGAGAATGAAGGTGGGTGGCTGAGGGAGGGGGCGATGAAGTGAGAAGCTGAGCGATGATAGGTAGAAGGGCTGAAGAAGAAGGAATCTGACAGGAGAAGAGAGTGGACCATGGAGAAAGGGAAAGACAAGGTGGCTGGTAATGGGTAAGGGAGGAGAGGGGTAAGAGGGGAACCAGAAAGGTGAATGGTAAAAGAAAGAAGGGGAAGGGGAGAAATTACCAGAAGTTAGAGAATTATTAGGACCCCAAGGTGTTCCCTGTCCCCAATATCATGGATACTTGAAATCGGAAACAAAAATTCTGGAAATAAACAATAAACTGGCAGCATTATTGGAGAAAATGATTTAAAAATGGATGTTGCTTCAGATGAGTAATTGGTTCCGTTATGTATATTGTTGCAAATCCGACTCTCACAGCTGAGCATTCACTCAAAAGCAGGAAGGGTCCCCACGAGCACTACACTCAAATTGTTGCTGATTGATTTCTGCAGTGCTGCTATGATTATGCACCAATCTTGTGCTTTTTCAAGATTATCTTAAAGTTGGTCAAGTATAGAGAGAGTGACACAGCAGGTGCTGAAGAACATTATCCTGACTTCAAGATTTCAGCACAATCAGTTGCTGTCAGAGACATGTATGGTGGTAAGAATTGCCAATGAGAGCAGGACTTGCGGGATGAACAGAGCATCCCGAGATGAGACAAGTTGTTGGGGGAGGGGTAAGATCTCAATAGAAGACTAGATCTTGTGGAGGTGTTCAGGGAGCTGTTCTCCTACCTGAAACTTAGTGAGGTAGCAAGGACATCTTCACTGCAATATCAGAGTGAGATGAGGCCACATTAGCAGGTGTCAAGGTGATAATCTCAACCATCATGATGGGAAAGCCCTTGGCCTCAGTCAGATAGAGATTGATTAAAAGACATGAGAAGAAAGTGGAAGAGGAAGGCAGAATGGACTGCCAGAATCAGAATTGGAATCAGTGTCAGGCATGCTTCTGTTGACACCTCGCCATCCCCTCCCAGCTAACAGGATTCAACAGCTGGTCATTACAGATGCATCACCCGCAGCCTATTTAACCCCAGTATATATATACACACACACGGTCGGTGGCCACCTAACTGCTTATTACTGCAAATATCTAATCAGCCAATCACGTGACAGCAACTCAATGCATAAAAACCTCTTTACTGTGTTTCAGGGCCTCTTAATTTTTCTGCTCTTTCATCTTGCTCAATGCTGAAACATTGCAGTCTCCCACCATTTTCCAGGCCAGATTCGCTGTTTCCACCGTCTGCTGCAGCCATCACGCACCATTTGCTTGAGTAGTGCAAGTTGACTTTAAGGTGTGCTAGCTAGTTTTGATTGAAGCTAGATACCCGCAATATTGTCTTGCTGTGAGGCAGGTAACACAGTTAGATAGATAGATACTTTATTCATCCCCATGGGGAAATTCAACATTTTTTCCAATGTCCCATACACTTGTTGTAGCAAAAACTCATTACATACAATACTTAACTCAGTAATAATATGATATGCATCTAAATCACTAACTCAAAAAGCATTAATAATAGCTTTAAAAAAAGTTCTTAAGTCCTGGCAGTTGAATTGTAAAGCCTAATGGCATTGGGGAGTATTGACCTCTTCATCCTGTCTGAGGAGCATTGCATCGACAGTAACAGTTAGTGCTCTGTGTACAATCATGTTTATTAGCAAGCTGAACAGAGACAATGTACAGCTTCAGTTGGAAACAATAGGGTTGAGTTCATTGTTATTGCAATCTCCTGACCTAGTTTCAGGGTCCAACCAGTTTAGTTACAACAGTTATTAAGGTTTAAATTAAATCATATTTAATCTTGTTTATTCTTTCTCATTTTTGCCTCTCTCCTTCAAAGGCTGGTGAGCAAACAGATAGATAGGTTACATCCAAGTCTCTGACAGTGCTTCTATGGAAACGATTCAGTGAGCTATATGAGAGAACTAATTAGTTAAGGATTATGTAATCCCTGACTAATTAGTCAGGCAAATGGAGTTCAGGTTGAATTAGCTGGGATCTAGTAGGTTAGTGTAAATGACCCAAAGAGCTGATTAGCTTACTCCAGTTCTTAAGACTGCACTCACCAACTAACATTTCCTTCCAGACTTAAAGCAGATATAAGCAGATGAAGGAAAATACTGAGGATGAATGTAAATATCTAGCAATATAGTCAAGATAACATCTAGAGAACCACATTAAAAGGTTAAAGTCTGTATGGCTGGGAGTACATTAATAGTTCAAGGTCACCTCCTGAAGGGAATTAACGCAGTGGATTAGCTGCTAACTCAGTCCAATCCAAAACGTAAACCAGCCTCCTGCTGCCTCAGTGAAGCAGCCAATGTAATCGAGAGCCCCCCACCCAACCCCAGGCATTCTCTCTTCTCCTCTCTCCTGTCAGACAGAAGCTTCAGAGCATGTACCATCAGACTCAACCACAGCTTCTGTGCCGCTGTGGTGGACAGCACGGTAGCGTAGTGATTACTGTAACGCTATTACAGCACCAGTGGTTACCCATCAGGGTTCCATTTCCACTGCTGTCTGTAAGAGTTTGTACGTTCTGTCTGTGACCGTGTGGGTTTCCTCCAGGAGCTCGGTTTCCTCCCACATATGGCTTAGGGTCAGTTAGTTCTGGACATGTTATGTTGTCACCAGAAGTGTGGTGACACTGTGAGCTGCCCAGCACAACCCTTGTTGGTTTGATTTGACGCAAACGATTCTGCTGTATATGTGACATATAAAGGTAATCCAATCTAAACAATCTTTTCACAGTATTGTGACAATAATCAACTAATACCAATCAAGGTTATCCTCGTGACAATTCCCACATTTTATAAATATTTACCAAACATATTCAGTATCCTTAAAAGGCAACAGATAAATTGAACTCCAGTGATAGTGTAGGTTTTCACAAATAAAATGACATGAAGCATTTTATATTTAAGGAAAAACTAGCAAGTCATTTATTAAACTTCAAAACACTGAACACAAAGGGTTTTGTAATTAAGTAATTACACAATCACGTCAGACATGCCTCTACTAGTGAACCCCAACTCAGAGTTGGTGGTAGTGAATTCTGCATGTTCCACCAATTATATTACCCTACAATATGATTGAGAAACAGTGAATAAGCTGAAACCGAAGAGTGACTGTGTGCTGATTCCGTTATGCAGTGAGTAGCAAATACGGGGGCTCAGAGAGGCCGTTTATAGGTGAAAAAATCATGGGTAAAATAAGTGAATACTTGACAGAGTAGAAATTGGGGGGAGCTTTTAACGTCATTCTAAGTAACAGAACTGAGTATTGAACAAGGTCTCTGGAGTCACCTCTCCACACGTCTACTCCACTAACTTCTCCACCTATGTATTCATTTATTGGTTGCTTTTCAGTAACTGATGCTGCAATAACATATTTCACAGAAGCACTTTGTTGGATAGAATGAAAAGTGACACAAAATCTCATCAACGGTGTCCAATTACAAGCTGCAGAGTTTACAGATCACAGCATCACAACAGCTGCAACTGAAGACTGACATTTGATTCTATGCCCAAGCCTCACAAAACAGTCACCAAGCTGATAACTCGGCATTTTAAATGAAAACAACCAAAAATGCTGATTTCATCACAAGAGCCATACAAACCCCAGACTGCAGGAAACTGAGTTTGGAATGCTAATTCTAAAGAGTGTTTGAAGTTTTTTGTCAAAAGGTAAGATAGCACTAGTGAACCACAGTGATGTGTTGCGGACAGCTTACAAAACTTCTAAATATACTTCTGAACTGCTCTCACTGCAATCTGCAGCTTGTAATTTCTCTTTAAGTAACGTACTTTTGAACCATGTTAATGAACCGGTGTTTTCACGATTTTCTGAAGGACTCAGCGGACTTAACTCTCGAGCACGCAGGTACTGCACCTTAAAGCAGACGAAAATACATCACCACCATTGAAAGAGTAGGAGAAGGGAAGGACATCAACCAAGCTAAAATGCTGGGGTATGAAACCTCCTCTAACTAACATCTTATTAGCAAATGTCACTGGAGAACAAGATTGAAGACCTAAGGGCAAGATTGCGAAATCAGAGGGAAATAAGGAATTGCTACATTCTCTGTTTCATGGAAACATAGCTCACACTGAACACACCTGATTCAGTGATCAAACCTGAGGTCATCTCAATACATAGGATAGATTGGACTGCTGATGCAGAGCAGATAAAAGGTGGAGGTCTGCGTTTCATGATAAATTCTTTGTGGTGCATGGATGCAGCAGTCCTGTTCCCCAATCTGGAACATCTAATGATTAAGTACTAACTGTTTAAGAGAGTTCTCCTCTTGTTATTCTGACCACAATCTACATACCATCAAGGCCAATGTTAAGCAGGCACTCGATGTACTGAGTGCCACCATTAGCAAACAAGAAACAGCCTACCTCAACACCTTTCAAATCATTGTCAGGGACTTCATTCAGCTCGTTTGAAGAAATCTCTCTACCCAATTATCATCAAGATATCACCAGCAGCACACTCAATCACTGCTATACTACAATTGATAGTATTTGCTTGGACCACATTTCAGGAAATCTGATCACTTGGCTGTCCTTCTCCTACCTGCATACTGGCAGTGGCTCAAGAGCAAAGCTCCAGAGATAATGACAACGAAGATGTGGTCATGGGAGGCTATGAGATGGCTGGAGTCAGGGGAATGGGCTGTGTCAAAGGACTCATCAGAGGATCTGAACAAATATACTATGGTTGTCACAAACTTTATAAAAAACAGTCCTAGATGAGTGTGTCCCCACAAAATCATTCAGAGTTCCTCAACCAGAAGTACTGGATGAACCATGTGTCCACAGTGTGTTGACGGCCAGATCAGCAACATCTGGTCTGGTAATCAAATAAAATGCAAGAGGTCCAGGTAAGATCTCTGGAAAGTCACCTAATATGCCAGATCAAAATTGAATCACTGAAGGATGTTCAACAGCTGTGGCGGGGCTTGAATGCTATCACCTCCTACAGAGTGAAACCAAGTAACATAGGTGACAACAAGACTTTGCTGTCCAATGAGCTCAATGCCTTTTATGCTTACTTTGACCATCAGAACATGGAGGAAACTTCAGAAACTCGCGCAGTCCCTGATGATTCTGAGACTTCAGTATCTCAGGCTGCCATGACAACATCCTTCAGAAGAGTATACCCACAGAAAGCATCCAGTCCAGACAGTGTACCTGACTGACTACTAAAGCCCTGTGCTGATCAACCAGCTGGAAATTCCAACAATATCTATAACCTCTCGCTTCAGCAGTCTGAGACACCCACCTGCTTCAAGCAGGCTTCAGTCCTACTGGTGCTGAAGAAGAAAGTGGTAACCTTCCTCAATGACTATTGTCCAGTAGCACAATGATGTGCTTTGAGAGGTTGGTGACAAAGTATATCAACTCTTGTCTGAGAAGTGACTTGAATCCGCTCCAGTTTGTCTACCGTTACAGCCGATCAACAGCAGATGCCACTTCTTGGCTCTTCGCTCAATCCTGGAACATTTGAACAGCAATATGAGGATGCTCTTCATTGACTGCAGCTCAGTATTCAATACTATCATTCCCCTCAAAACTAATCAATAAGCTTTACGACTTTGGCCTCAGAATCTTTTTGTGCAACGGGATCCTCAATTTTCTCACTTGCAGACCCCAGTCAGTTCGGATTGACCACATCATCTTCTCCAGAGTCTCCATCAGTACAGGTACATCACAAGGTTGTGTGCAAAAGCCCTTGCTTTATACACTGCTTTAAAGCTGACGGCAGCACTGTATTAGGCTGAGTCAAATGTGGTGACAAATCAATATAAAGGAGGGAGATTGAAAATGTGGTTGAGTGATGCCACAACAACAACCTCTCACAAAACCGGGGAGCTGATTATTGACTTCAGGAAGAGGAAACGAGGTCCAGGAGCCACTCTTAATTGAATATCAGAGGTGGAGAAGGTCAGCAAATTTAAATTCCCTGGTGTTATCATTTCAGAGGATCTGTCCTGGGTCCAGCATGTATTGCCATTATGAAGAAAGCACAGTAATGCCTCGACTTTCTTAGAAGTTTGTGAAGATTCGGCATGTCATCTAAAACATTGACAAACTTCTATAGCTGTAAGATGTGTGGTGGAGAGTATATTAACTAGTTGCATCGCAGCCTGGTATGAAAACACCAATGCCCTTGAACGGAAAAGCCTTCAAGAAGTCTATCATGGGTAAAGGCCTCCCCAACAACGAACACATCTAAACGGAGCACTGTCGCAGGAAAGCAGTATCTATCATCAAGGACACCCTACCATCCACGCTGCTGCCATCAGGAAGGTGGTACAGGGTCCTCAGGACACACACCACCAGGTTTAAAAAACAGTTGTTAACTTTCAACCATCAGGCTCTTGAACCAGAGGGGATAACTTCACTCGTACTCGCCCTATCACTGAACCCACAACCTTTGAGCTCACTTTCAAGGACTCTTCATCTTATGTTTGTGATATTTATTGCTTATTTATGTATTGTTGTTATTTCTTCCTATCTTTCTCTATTTGCACAGTTTGTCTTTTGCACATTGCCTGTTTGTCTGTCCTCTTGGATGGATCTTTCATTGATTCTATTGTGCTTCTTGTATTTATTGTGAATGCCTGCAAGAAAATGAATCTCAGAGTTACATATGCTGACATGTATGTACTTTGATAATAAATTTACTTTGAACTTTGAACTTTGAACAAAAATCTTTGTAACCAAGGAAACTTGAATGAAACCTTGTTTACTTAGATATGTTTAATGATCTGCTGTTCACACATGGCAGGGTTTATGATGCCTATAATTAACTTGGCAAAAGTACACGAGGAACAAAATCAATTTGTGGCTCAAAGGCGCAATTAGCTTATTTTTGTGCATTCCCAGGAGTTGTCTACGGACTGCCTAATTTCATCTCCAACTTATTTTCACAACTCCAGGATCCTGAAGGATCTTGGTTTCTATTTATCAATAACTTTGCTGAAGAGAAATTAACAAGAAAGTTTGTGTGCATAATGCAGAGAAGAACACAGGAAGTGACAACGTACGAGTGGTTAGCAGACTTCCTCCCTGAAGGGTTTTAAGGATCAAGGATCAGCTTTATTCACCGTCTACATTTACATGTATTAGGAATGTGCTGTGGTGTGTTGGCACGACATGCAACAAAAACTAATGTTCAACGATTATACAGAATAATCATATAAAAATAAAATTAGAAATACAGATATGAACAAAGTATGCATAAATACATAACTACCAGCATGTATTTACAATGTAAACAGCATTGTAAAAAGTGATTTGAAGTGTTTACAGTGCAGTGACTGAGGTAATAGATAGTGAGGGAATATGGATGAATTTTGAAAAATGGATTTGAGAAATTACATGACCAGCCTTTCAAATGTCTTCATTATGACTGATGTGAGTGCATCTGGCCTGTGGTTCTTGAGTCCTGTGGTCTCCAGCTGTTCTGCCATGTATTTTTTCCAACATTTTAGATACATGAATTAATTCAAAATTACAAAGGCAAAATTGATTTGTTAAAAGCAAATATCCTCTAACTAAGAAGTTTTTGATGAAGCAACAGAGCATGTCAATGATGCAACTGTGTTTGATATGGTAGACAGGACTGGCAAAAGGGTTGTGACAGAGTAGACTTATCATTAAAACTGAAGGCCGTGAAGTAAGAGGGGCAGGAGCAGGATGGATGGGAAATTGGCATAAGCGGCAGGAAGCCGAGAGAACATGGAAAGCTGTGTTTTGGATTGCAGAGAAGTGTGCGATGGAGTTCATCAGAGGTTAGTATAAGGACCACTGCTTTTCTTAGAACATTTTAGTAATTTGGACTGGAGTATTTGGTGATGAAACAAAACTTGGAAGTCATGAGGAGGGTAGGAATAACTTCAAGGAGATATAGAAAGGCTGGTGAAATAGGTACATAAATTTGCCATTGACACAACTGCTGTTTGCAGAATTTCAGATCAGAGGAATCATACCCGAGTGAGATAAGTCCGCTGGTTGAGTGGTGTTGCACTCAATGTCACCAAGATCAAGGAATGTATACTGAGCCCAGCATACTGATGTAATTACAAAGAGGACATGCCAGTAGCTTTATTTCATTAGGAATTTGAGGAAATCTGATACGTCACCAAATTTCTACATTTGTGCATTCGGACTAGTTGCATCATCATCTGGAATGGAAGTTTCTATACATAGGATCGGAAAAAACTGCAAAGTGTTGTAAACTCACCAACTCCATCATGGACACTTCCCTGTGATTCAGGGCGTCTTGAAAAGGTGATGCCTGAAAAGGGCATCATAAAGTACCCCCACCACCCATTTCACGCCAATTAAATTGTCAAAGAAGATGGAAAATCAATGAGGATGAGAACAGAAGGCAAGCAGGTATTCAGTGCTGTCTGCCTGCATGTGTCTGGTCTCTCTCTCGTTCTCACTCGCTGTTCCCGGAGGAAGGTGCTTGTGTTCAATTGGTCTCTCTCTCTCTCTCTCTCTGTCTCTCTCTCTCTCTCTCTCTCTCTGTCTCTCTCTCTCTCTCTCTCTCTCTGTCTCTCTCTCTCTCCTGTCTCTGTCTCTCTCTCTCTCCCTCTCTCTCTCTCTCTCTCTCTGTCTCTCTCTCTCTGTCTCTGTCTCTCTCTCTCTCCCTCTCTCTCTCTCTCTCTCTCTCTCTCTCTCTCTCTCTCTCTCTCTCTCTCTCTCTCTCTCTCTCTCTCTCTCTCTCTCTCTCTCCCTCTCTCCCTCACTTTCCCTCCCATTCAATGCTACCCAAGAATGGTGCCGGAGTCTTGGGTCTTGAGCACGGTTTAATCGGTTTGTGGACTGGACTCTGTAGTTCATGTTATGATGTTTCTAGTTTTTGGTTGCTTCTTTTTTGTTGCTATTGTGTGAGATTTTGATTGGGATGGACCGGCTCTGCGGCTGCGGTTAGTGAATGACCCAGTGCTAGAATGAGCATTCCTGGTCTGTTCCAATGACTTGGTAGTTTGATGTTTTACATTCCGTGCTTGTTTCATGACTGTCTGTAGGGAAGATGTGTTTGCATACATACTCTGATAATAAATGTACTTGAATCTACAAAGCATGTGGCAGGACTTGAGGACCTGAGTTACAGGGAAAGGTTGAATAGGTTCAGACTCTATTCCCTTGAGCATGGGGGAGATTTGATAGATCTGTACAAAACTGAGGGGTATAGATAAGGTAAATGCAAGCAGGTGTTTCCTGCTGAGGTTCGGTGAAACTAGAACTAGAACTCATGGGTCAAGTGTTAAAGGTGGGGAATATCTGAAGCACTCAGGGAAACCCACTGTCACAACCACAGATTCGGCAGTGTAGCAGGTTCAGCAATTGCACTCGTAAAATATGCTAGTTATTATTTCATTGTGATAGTATTTAACTCCATTCATTCCGTTGTAGTATTTGTTGAGACTTGGACACAGCTGACACTTAGCTGCCTGCTTGCATTCCGCCATACCTGAGAAATTGGACAGTCGAGTCAATGGACTCTGAAGATGAGCGGTATTCATTTTATTCTTAGTTGTTCTTTTCAGCCCCAGTGTAGGCTTCGTTTTCCATTTGAGAGTTTTAGTTAACAGCCCTGTTTGGCCTAGTGCTTACTGTTTTCCTTTCCCTTTAACACTGTTCGCATTAAATTCTGTGATCTATCGACCTGCTTCAGAGTCTCTCACTCTGCACTTGGGCCATGTCTGCATCGGGTGACAGCAAGTCTCGACCACACATAGATGGACCCTGCGGAGAGAGCGCAGCTGACCTTGGCCATGAGGTTCATTGGTCAGAGTGATTCGTCGAAGCAACAATGTTCTGTTGGAATTCTTATGTATAAACTCTTGTTTCTGTCTCCATTGTGACAGAAGTATCTTGCCAAATAATGGACCCAGCAAAGTTTGAACAGTGACATTGGTGGCTTCAGGACAGGGTGCCTTCTATTCTCAGTGCATATCCTGACTCTACATTCCGAGAGTCCCGAGTCTACATACCGAGCTTCTCTAGTCTGCATTGAGTTTCTCTGGTATCCATTCCAAGCTTTTCAAGTCACAAGTACTTATGTTCCCAGCTTTGTGGTCCCATGACTCAGGTCTGCATAACAAATGAGCGCTTCAAGAAGTTTATCAATTGATTCAACAAGTCATCATTCAAGTCAGTAGTGTAAATTCTGGAAGAGCCCTACTCCAAAAGCTGATCCCTGGCTGGAGTGTGCAAATACACAAGTAAAGTAACCCTATCAAGAGTATTTTTAATCCCTTGATGAGGTCATGGTAGAGACTGGGAAAATTAAATTTTCATATAGCAAATTAAACAGATCTACAGAGAACCACCTAGCTTAGCGATGAAAGAAACCTGTCTCTGCTGTCTTGATCTGTAAAATTGAGAGTACGTCTTAATTGTCTCTGGAGAAAATTGTGAAAGATAAAACACTGTGAACAAGATTTGAAAAGGTTCCTTCTCTAGGTTTCAAGTTTCATGCTTTCAAGGTTTCCCAAGGACTTTTCTCAGTTCCCAAGGTTTTTATTTTTCTGATTGTTTCCAAGGCTTATTCAATGTGTTTAGGGTTTTTCAGTATCCTCCTCATCTCGAGGACTCCCAAGCCAAGGTTTCTTGCTTTCACTTGGGGTCCCCAGGTCTCTCAGTCTCTCTGGTTCCCCATGTCTCCCTCTCAACTTCCTCAGGTCTCTTGAGTCAGCATCCCTGGATCTCGAGTTTAGAAGTCTTTCTAGGCCATGGGAGGGGTGGGGTCCTGTAGTGATTTCAGGCCTGTGCAGGGCATCAGAGCATTGGGCTCTGAAGTTTTTAGAACACCTGGTTAATTGTTGCTTAACAAGTTACTAATGATGTAAGAGTTTCTTGTGTTTTTCTAGAGCGACTGGCTCTTTGTAATGCCGTTTCCCGGTGCTTTCTGTTTAAGTTTGTTAAGTTTATTTTGATAGGCTCAGAGATTCTGTGTTACTTTTATTCTTAAAGCACATTCCCATTTAGCTCCAATCAGAGGGTCCTCATTTTGAGAGTGATCCATCTCACGGTGTCACTTGGTCGAGCTACCTTTGTCTCAGCTCTTGTTTCTGTCTCATTCGGGACTTCAGCAGACACAGACCTGTGGTGCCTCAGGGGCTGCGCTGGGGGGTGGCCCTGTCACAACCACGGATTTGGCAGCACAGCAGATATGGCAATTGCACTCGTGCATATGCGCATGTCAGCTAATTATTGTGTAATTATTTAATTCCATTCATTCGGTCATAGTATTTGTCGAGACTTGGACACAGCCGACGCTTCACTCCCTGTTTGCATTCTGCTTTGCCTGAGAAATTGGACTGTCGAGTCAAATGACTCTGAAGACTAGCAGTATTCATTTTATTCTTAGTTCTTCTTTTCAGCCACAGTGTAGACCGTTTTCCATATGAGAGTTTTAGTTAACTGCCCTGTTTGGCCTAGTGGTTATTGTTTTCATTTCCCTTTAACACTGTTCACACTACAGTTTGTGAACTATCGACCCAATTCAGTGTCTCTCACTCCGCACTTGGGCCAAGTCCGCATCAGGTGACACCCACACAGTAGAGGACAGTTATGATGCTGAGCTTTCTGGGGCTGTGTAGCAGCATCAATGGAGCAATCTCTTGTAAAAGCACCATAAACAGTGCAAGAAATGCTGTCCTTTTATCCCAAATTTCTCTGTATGTTTTGGCATTATGCATTGCACAAGATAATAGGCAATAGATGTGTATTTGGATTTTCAGAAGGCCTTTGACAAGGTGACACTCATGAAGTTGCTTTACAAGATCAGAGCCCATGGTATTACAAAAAGATACTATCATGGGCAGAGTATTAGCTGACTCTCAGGAGGTGGAGGGGTAGGCATTTATTTCAAGGGAAATAGAATATAAAGGAATCTGTTACAGGAGGGTGTGAGATCAATATTGAAGAGGCAAAAGTTTGCTTGGGAAAGGTGAAGGAAATAGTCAGCTACATCTTGGGTACTAGCCTACAAAGTACCCAGGACATCTTCAGGCAGTGGTGTCTCAGAAAGGCAGCGTCCATTATTAAGGACCTCCAGTACCCAGAGTATGCCCTTTTCTCACTGTTACCATCAGGTAGGAGGTACAGAAGCCTGAAGGCACACGCTCAGAGATTTAGGAACAGCTTCCCCTCTGCCATCTGATTTCTAAATGGACATTGAATCTTTGAACACTACCTCACTTCTTTTTAAATATACAGTATTTCTGTTTTTGCACTTTTTTAAAAAATCTATTCAATATATGTAATTGGTTTACTTGTTTGTTTATTATTATTTTTTTCTTTCTGCTAGATTATGTATTGCATTGAATTGCTGCTGCTAAGTTAACAAATTTCACATCACTTGCCGGTGATGATAAACCTGATCCTGATTCTGATTCTGAGTCATTTGATCTCCAACATGGGGAATGTTGGAGATCCAAGAATTTTCAAAATGGTGAATTTTGCAGGTCAATGAATTTGAAGTCTAGTGTTCAATGATCGGCGAGTCCGGGGTTGATACTAAGCCCATGTCTGCGAATCTCTGTGAGCCCACTGGGGAAGTCGAAGACCAGCTGTCTGTGAGTCTGAGTTTGCTGGAAGACAAAGATGGCCTGTCTTAAGGGAGGTGTCAAATGATTTTGATTGTGTGTGGGTGGGAGAGAGAAATGAGTCTTGTTTTGGTGTTTTATTGTGGTCTGTGTTGTTGTGCAGAGTATACTGGGCAAATGGGCATGTTATGTTGGCACTGGAATTTGTGGCAACATCTGCGGGCAGCCCCAGCATGTTTTTGTGTGTGTAGGTTGCTTACTCAAATGATGCATTTCACTGTACATTCTGATGTACATGTGATAAATAAATCTGAAACCTGTATCTTGAAAATACTGTTGGCATTCTAGATACTGGCTGAAATACACACTCTCCGTCAGAGTTAATATTTCTTCACAATGGTTCAACTCATGAATTGTGATGTAAGTCAGTCTGAAAGATGCATTGGAACAGTTCAATGATTTACTGCTGCCAGCAGCAACTCCTAACATATTAAGACTTTTCCTCCCTTTCCTTGCTCAGTTGTGTTGTAGTTTTGGGTGGTGTGAAATCATACCTTAAAACAGCGTACAACAGGGTGTCGTAGCATGGTCCTGTACGCTAATGACACAAGGGCTTGTACAATTACGCATTGCCAATTATTGAGCTTTAATTGAACATCTCAGGGTGGACGAGTGTGCACACGTGCACTCAGGTGTGGGGATGGATCATCTTCCCACTTTACAGCGTGTCATTCTCCAATACTCTCAGATCAAATAAACCATTCTTTCATAACATCCTTCCAACATATTAAATTTCTCAAAATAAAGCTAATCCATCAACTTCCCTGTGCTGATTGTCCTGCCTCCGAAGAATAGGACTCTGAAAACTCACCCTCATTCCTCAATCATTCTTCACTTTCTTGTGCACAAGGGGAGCAGCACGGCCCCTGTCATGACATTGTTCTGAAGTCTGAACAGAGAAATACCATTTTTATACAGAATTGACAAGCAGTTATGGATATTACAAGATCAATCGCCATTCACAATAGAGGTGTTAAATGTCGATAGAAACTACAAGCTAACCACTGAAGATACTTTGAAGTAGTAAAGTAATTGTCCCTTAGTTGGTGTGTGTTCATTGTATCCTTCTATTATATTGTTATCTTGTCTCTGTATGCTCAAATGACTCCGCTTCCCTGCTGTGCAAAGGGAAGTGATGCTTTTCAAAGACATTTCTTGCCTGGGCTCTCCATGCTCCATTTGCAATCTATCCTTGCCAGGACATTATGTTAACCTTTGTCTTGCCACAATTTCCACAAATGCAATGCACACTTGGAGATGTAAGTTGCCAAATGCGCCTCAAATGTTACCCCTTCATTCCCAGAATCATCCTTGTGAACCTCCTCTGGACTCTGCCCAATGACAACACATCCTTTCTGAGATATGGGGTCCAAAAGTGTTACAATACTCCAGGTGCAGCCTGACTATTGTCTCATAAAGGCAATAATAATATCTCCTCACTTTTATATTCTATTCATATCAGGCTGAAGTCAGAGGAACAGTTGTGCTTCTCACCTGAACCAGCATCAGGACATTTGGACCACTCTTGGGTTTGGGCTCAGATACATTCACCAGCACAGTGTCATTTCCAAGCACCTACTGCAGCATGTCCATAGCTTGTGTGAGAAATGACCAGGATAATAGCATCCAGGTACTCCTTGCTGCTTAGCTGTTCCTCTGTTTAATTTAGCTCACTACAGGGACTAGAGTTTGATGATCAGTAGGAAAGAGTTACACGTAAGAGGATTAACAGAAGTCAGCTGAGAAATCAAGTCATAATATTTTTTCATTAATGCCAAGTTAAATGCTACTGAAACCACAGAGGCGTGGTTCTTAGAATCATTTAGTTTGGCTGGTCAAAGAAATATAGGAATTCTGTTAGTGTTTTCAAACTACTTCCAAAGTTGCTGCAAATGGTAGAAACAAGTCATGAAATAGAACTGTAAAGAATTTACAGCATAGAGCAGATCAGCTAATTGCATTTGTATTTTCTATTTACATTCCTCCTTTCAAGATCTTGTGTAGATGAAGTTAATCCCAATGAAATATTAAATGGTATTCCTTAAGTACTCAGTACTATTCTGATTGATCAAAGCAAAGCGCTGTATCTGAGCTTTATCAGCATGAAGGAAGGTACATTGATCAGTGAGTGTGTTTAAGCTGTGTATGTGTGCGTGCTGGGTGTGTTTAAGCTGTGTATGTGCGTGCTGGGTGTGTTTAAGATGTGTATGTACGTGCTGGGTGTGTTTAAGCTGTGTATGTGTGCGTGCTGGGTGTGTTTAAGCTGTGTATGTGTGCGTGCTGGGTGTGTTTAAGCTGGGTATGTATGTGCTGGGTGTGTTTAAGCTGTGTATGTACGTGCTGGGTGTGTTTAAGCTGTGTATGTGTGCGTGCTGGGTGTGTTTAAGCTGTGTATGTGTGCGTGCTGGGTGTGTTTAAGCTGTGTATGTGCGTGCTGGGTGTGTTTAAGCTGTGTATGTGTGCGTGCTGGGTGTGTTTAAGCTGTGTATGTGTGCGTGCTGGGTGTGTTTAAGCTGTGTATGTGTGTGCTGGGTGTGTTTAAGCTGTGTATGTACGTGCTGGGTGTGTTTAAGCTGTGTATGTACGTGCTGGGTGTGTTTAAGTTGTGTATGTGTGCGTGCTGGGTGTGTTTAAGCTGTGTATGTGCGTGCTGGGTGTGTTTAAGCTGTGTATGTGTGTGCTGGGTGTGTTTAAGCTGTGTATGTACGTGCTGGGTGTGTTTAAGTTGTGTATGTGTGTGCGCTGGGTGTGTTTAAGCTGTGTATGTGCGTGCTGGGTGTGTTTAAGCTGTGTATGTGTGCGTGCTGGGTGTGTTTAAGAGAGAAAACTATGCTGTAGACCTTGCACTTGCAATGTAGTTTCACCAGTGCAGAACTGAGAAATCAGGACAGCCTATATTAAGGGGACTGGGAAAAGAATCTGACAAAGTATCAAGGCAAGATACTTGTACACTGAATCACTATCGAACTGATCTTGATCCTAAGTTAAGAGATAAGCTGTGTGAACTGAGAGCCACTGTTGGTTCGACCAATTGGTCTTCATGATACAGGACTGATTTGATGATGTCAACTGGAATGTCTTTCATGACAAGGATGTCTCTGAGTTCACGGAAGGGGTCACGAGTTTTATCTGGAAGTGCATCGAGGACTTTGTCCCCCAGAAATCGGTCAGTGTATGTGCAAACCAGAACCCTGGATCAACAGTTCTGTGCGAGCAGCAGTTACTGCGTGACACAGAGCTAACGCTGCTGGTGACCAACAGGAACTCAAGAAATGCAGCTACAATCTGTGCAAAGTCATTAAGGCAGTGAAACAACAATACAGGGACAGGATCCAGACACAGCTCTCCACCAACAACTGCTACCATCTGGGAAACGGTACCACAGACCTTGCAACTTATGGCAAGGTCTACACACCATCACAGACTTCAAAGCTAAACACAGTGGTGCTGCCAACATTGCTGCCTCTCTCCCGGATGAGCTAAATCTTTAATACACTTGGTTGAATATCACCAACACTGAGCCGCTGAGGAGAGCCACCAAAGAGACCTGCTCCTTGTCTGAGGCTGAGGTAAATAGATGTTTCCAACGAGTGGACAATCGCAAGGCTGTGGGACCGGACGGCATCCCAGGGCAGCTACTCAGGATGTGCGCAGCACAACTGGCAGGTGTGTTTACTGACATTTTTAATCTCTCCTTCACCCAGTGTAGAGTTCCCTCCTGCTTCAAAACATCCACCATTGTCTCTGTACCAAAAAAAACCAGGGTAACAATGAACGACTAGTGTCCTGTCGCACTCACCTCAATAATAAGCAAATGCTTTGAGAGGCTGGTCAAGGACTACATCTGCAACATGTACACTGGACCCCCTGCAATTTGCCCACTGACACAACCGATTGACAGGTGACACAATAGCCACAGCTCTACACATCTGGAGAAGAAGGATGCTTATGTGAGAATGCTGTCCTTGGACTATAGTTCAGCATTGAACACCATCCAGGCTCGACAAGAAGTTCAGACCTTCTTGTCGAGGATTGTTAGGATTCCAAGGCCTTCACCCTGCCTTGTGTAGCTGGATCCTGGACTTTCTGTCAGATTGCTGGCAGGTGGTAAGAATGGGCTCCCTCACCTCTTCACCTTTGACCCTCAACACAGGTGTCCCTCAGGGATGTGTCCTAAGCCCTTTCTTTTACTCCCTGTATTCTCATGACAGTGCCACAGCTCCAATCTACTAATTAAATTTGCTGACAACACTACATTGATCGGCCTAATCTCAAGCAATAACGAGGTGGCCTAAAGGGAAGAAGTCATCACCCTGACACAGTGGTGTCAAGAAAACAACCTCTCCCTCAGTGTTGCAGAGACAAAGGAGCTGGTTCTGGACTGCAGGAGGAATAGAGATAGGCTAACCCCTATTGACATCAATGGACCTGGGGTTGAGAGAGTGAACAAGCAGCTTTACATTCCTCAGTATACACATCACCGTAGATCTCATGTGGTCTGTACATACCGGCTGTGTGGTGAAAAAAGCACATCAGTGTCTCTCTCACCTCAGACGGTTGAAGAAGTTTGGTATGGGCCTCCAAATTCTAAGAACTTTCTGCAGTGGCACAATTGAGAGCATCCTGACTGGCTGCATCACTGTCTGGTATGGGAACTGTGCTTCCCTTAATCACAGGACTCTGCAGAGAGTGGTGTGGACAGCCCAGCGCATCTGTAGATGTGAACTTCCTACTATTCAAGACATTTACAAAGACAGGTGTGTAAAAAGGGCCTGAAAGATCATTGGGAACCTGAGTCACCCCAACCACAAACTGTTCCAGCTGCTACCATCTGGGAAACGGTACCACAGCATAAAAGTCAGGACCAACAGGCTCGAGGTCAGTCTCTTCCACTAGGCCATCAGACTGACTAATTCATGCTGATACAACTGAATTTCTATGTTATATTGACTGTCTTGTGCTACATACTATTTATTATAAATTACTATAAGTCGCACATTGCCCATTTAGACGGAGACATAATGTAAAGATTTTTACTCCTCATATATATGAAGGATGTAAGAAATAAAATCAATTCAATTCAGCTCAGCCAGAGATAGTTGCATTCTGCATCCAGCAGGGGACAATTAACCAGAACTCCTGATCATTGTCAGGATTCCAGTCACCATCTTGTGACCCTTTAATGTGGCCTCTCTGTGGCCCTTGGATAAAGCTATCACCCTATTGTTTTGGTCTAGTTGTCTGTAATCACTCACTGCTGTAGTACACAAAGTACAGGTTGAGTACTAGAGGACGATTGATAGCTGTGCTCTTGCTCATCTCAGTTAGTGAAAGTCTGGACAGACAGACCACAGTGTGGCAGTGGGAAGTGGAATTAAATGGACTGGTCAGTGGGAGATCCTGGCTGTTATGACAGCCTTTACTGCTAAATTGATGCCAGATGCAGATTAGAGGAACAGAACCTCATATTCTGTTTTGGTAATCTCCAACTCGATGGCATTATGATCATTTTCTCTAACTTCGGTGACCTCACCCCTCTATTCTCTGCTCCCCACCTTTTTTTCCCCTTATTCCACAGCCCCCCCCCCCACCCTCTTGATTTGCCATCACCCTATCATTGTTCCATCTGGTTCCCCAACTCACCTTCTTCCCTTTATTACCCGATCCACTGTCCTCTCCTATCAGATTCCATCTCTTCTGCTCTTTGTCACATCCACTTATCACCCCTACCTTCTCACATTATTCCCACTTATCCTCCCCCACCTACCTATCTACCCTCTTCACCTGCATCCACCTATCCCCAGCTTGCAGTCCCTCTATCCCCTCCCTTTTATTCTGGCATCCTTTCTAGTCCTGACAAAGGGACTTGACCTGAAATGTTGACTGTCCATAGGTGTTGCTTGACCCACTGAGTTCCCTCAGCATTTTGTGGGTTATTAAGATTTGAACACTTACTTCTGGATGACTGATCCAGGCTTTGGGATTATTAGTCCAGCATCATACCCACTAGAGAGTGGTCACAGGAAAGGAACTTTAAAAAAGAGAACAAAGATGAACAAGAGTTAGTTGTTTTTTAGTTTAGTTTTGAGATACCACATGGTAACAGGCCCTTCTGGACCAACGAGTCTACACCGCCAATTACGCCCTTGTGAAAATTAACCTACCAACCCATACATCTTTGGAATGTGGGAGCAAACCACAGTATCGAGAGGAAACCCACACGGTCACAGGGAGAAGGTACAATCTCTTTACAGACAGTGGCAGGAATTGAACCCCAATCGCGGGCACTGTAATAGTACTATTGCTACTCTCTATGCTATCGTGTACGGGTAGCTGGAAAGATATTAGTGAATGCCTGGCATGCCACCCCCCCCCCACCCCAGAGGCCAGTCACAGGTGCTCAAACATACTTGCATGTCCTTCCTTCACTTCCTCCAAACGCTATTGCATCCTTACATGTCCAGTTCCAACTGAAGTATTATGTCTCATTGCCAAGTGAATTGGAAGAACATTTGAAGATGGAACATTGCTATAGCTTTGCGGGTAAAGCCCTTGCGGGCACAGAAGTGACAGTGTGTATTTTATGCCAGTTGAAGTGTGGCATTGAAATTCCACATGAGCTGAGAGGTAATACAATTGAAGGAGCCATTCATTCCCAAGTTATTTTCACCTCACTGAACACTTATGTGTTTTGCAAACTGCACCGACAGATTTGGAGCTGCGAGTGTTTTTGACATTTCTGAGAATTAGAAAAATAATGCAGGTTTTAGTGAAAGGCATGGAGTACCAGCCCTGTGGGGCCAAGACTCATCCCCTCTTTTTAGCAACAAGCACTAAATTCTCATTAACACAAAGCAGCCCTGCCAATCACTTTTATACTTGAATTGTAGTTGGGATAAACTGAGGATAAAAATAACCACTTGCCAGATCTGTAGACTGCAGCTCATTCATTCTACATTTAGCTTAAAGCACACAGTTCGATGCACTATCAGAAATCAAGCGACTTGAAAGTACGAAGTCCAAGAAACCATCTAAAAATTCTAGCCTTTGCAGCCTTAATGGACATTTATTATTTTGTATAATACATAATATTGGCCACTGTAACTGCAGAGTCAATTTACTTTTAGAAATGCATCACAGTAACAGGCCCTCCCAGCCCAACAAGCCACAGCATCCAGTTACACCATGTAGCCAATTAACCTACCAACCTCTACATCTTTGGGATGTAGGAGGAAACTAGAGCACCCAGAGGAAACCCATGTGGTCACGGGGAGAGCAACATGGTAGTGTAACACTATTATAGCTAAGAAGGCAAGACAGCAGCTATATTTCATTAGGAGTTTGAAAAGATTTGGTTTGTCACCTACAGCACTCGAAAACTTCTATAGATGTTCCATAGAGAGTATTCTCACAGGCTGCGTCACTCTCTGGTATGGGGAAGGGGGGGGCTACTGCACAGGACCGAAAAAAGCTACGGAATGTTGTAAAGTTAGTCAACTCCATCATGGGTACTAGCCTCCGTAGCATCCAAGACATCTTCAGGGAGCAGTGCCTCAGAAAGGCAGCGTCCATTATCAAGGACCCCCATCACCCAGGACATGCCCTCTTCTCATTGTTACCACCAGGATGGAGGTACAGAAGCCTGAAGGCACACACTCAACGATTCAGGAACAGCTTCTTCCCCTCTGCCATGTGATTTCTGAATGGACATTGAACCCTTAAACACAACCTCACTTTTTAAAAATATTATTTCTGTTCTTTGCACCATTTTTAATTTAACCATTTAATACACACACACACACACTCACACACACACACACACACACACACACACACACACACACACACACGCACACACACACACACACACACACACACACACACACACACACACACACACACACACACATACTTACTGTAATTGATTTACTTTTTTTCTGTATTATCGTGTATTGCATTGTACTGCAGCCGCTAAGTTAACACATTTCACGACCCATGCTGGAGATATTAAACCTGATTCTGATTCCGATTCTGAGCTGTAAGATCAGGGTTTGATTCCTGTCTCTGTCTGTAAAGTGCTTATATGTTCTCCCTATGTCCGTGTGGGTTTCTCCCACATTCCAAAGACATAGGGGTTAGGATTAATGAGTTGTGAGCATGCTTGGTTGGCAGTGGAAGATTGGTAACACTTGTGAGCTGCCCAGCATAATCCCCACTGATTTGATTTAAAGCAAATGACACATTTTGCTGTATGTTTTGATGTACATGTGAGAAATAAGGCTCATCTTATGTCATCTTAACAAAATCATTACAGACCATGGTGGGGATTGAACTCATGTCTCTGGCACTGTAATAGTGATACACTAACTACTATTCTGCTGAGGCACCCAAACCTGAAAATAGAATTTCAGTTAGTAGCACCCATTATCTTCAGAGCTAATTTAAAATAAAACATAATTTCAAGGATATAGATTTTAAAGAATTGGCTACATAGATAAAACTTGTATTTATAAAAATATTTTGGAATTTCATTGCTTGATCAGAATCACTTAAAACCCATAGATTTTCTTGGAATTCTGCACAGTGAAAGTCAATGGGTAATCTGGCACTCAAACCTTGTATTATGCAGTGGATGTATCTACCCCAGCAGGATTCTGGCCTCAAGAACTTAAAGATCACGGGAGAATCAGCACCGGCTGATGCGGAGGCAGCATCAGCGTTCCCAGAAGAACTACGATGGTTGCATCTGTACTGAACATGTACAAATTTTTTTTCTTGTCATTATTTCCTAAACAATACAGTATAACAACTATTTACATATCATTTACATTGTATTAGGTACTATAAGTAATCTAGAGATGATTTAAAGTATATGGGAGGATGTGCGTAGGTTATATGCAAATACTACACCATTTTATATACGGAGCTTGAACATCCGCGGAATTTGGTATCTACATGAGGTCCCGGAACCAAACCCCCATGGATATGGAGGGCTGACTGTAATGCAGGAACATTTAGAACGGAATCCATTAATTGCAGAACACCTTAGGTTTCATAAGTGGAGTTCATTTAATGTACGTGGCTGAATTGAAGTTGTTGTCTTAGCATTGTCAGTTTGGTATTGGTCTTAATGATACACTGAGAGATTGTTTAGTTTGTGGAATTTTCAAGAAAGCATTCAAAAAGGCTCCTAAATGAAGCACAACTTGCATTTAAAAGAGCAGTTGAAATCGCTGTTGCAATGGTAACCACAGATAGACATGAAATTGAGTTGCAGTCAGGAATGAAAGTGAGCTTGAACAAAATTGCAGCATGTAGACGATGGTCTGTCTGGCCAAACAACTTGCGTTACTGTTGTGGCAGAGGCTCACATTCGGCAGACCAATGCAGTTTCAGGGTGAAACCTTCAGAAAATGCAACGAAGTAGGTCATACAAAGAGCACGTTGCTCAGACAAAAATAACTGGAGTGCACAGAGAAGAGAAAATAGAAAGTCATGTTGCATGAACTTCAAGTGAGAGACAGAAAACTGCATGTAAAAGTAGAGGCAAAGACCAAAGCCCCGCCGGATGAATGGAAGGCCAGAAAGAAAGGAGTCAATGGAGATACAAAAACAGAGGATTTATTAGATGATGTTGTGGATGAGGAAACTGAGAGGAGAGATCAGATTGTAAAGGGAGCAATAAAAGGATTAATAAGAGAATACTCCAGTGAACTAAATGGACTTCTGTCAAGATCAAGATGCACACCTTACAAGAAGAAAAAGAAGGGAAGAGATCGAGAGGAAGAATGTGAACAAGAAGGAGAATAGTGTGAAAGAGAGAGGAACGTGAGAAAAAAAGGAAGGGTTTGAAGTAGATCTGGAGAGAGAAATGGAGAGAGTGTCCAGAGCTGTCAGAAGCACATTGTCCAGTCTGAGATCCAACTCCTCCAGCTATCACGGAGAAGACCCCAGAACCTTTAGTCACCTGCCAAGCAGAGGGATACCCCTTGTCAGGAAAAACATTATCTCTCAAGAGTAAGAAAGTTCCCACAGCAATTAAATCTTTTGGCCTTAATGGGATAATTAAAATTTACTATGCTGTGGATGTCTGTATTTATTAGTTGTATTATATAGTATGCTGTGTGTATAGTTGAGATGCATTCTCTATTGAGTTGGAGTTTATAGCTAAACAGGGAGGAGTGTTGTGTATTTAATATTTCAATAATAATTAAGTAATCTTGTGCGTATATCATTTGAGTAAGCATTCTTGTTCATTTAAATAATTCATTGCAGGTTATATGTATAAATACGTGAATTGCACATGTTACATGATACGTGCGTGCCTTGCTTAAAGTGAACTCAAAGTTAGTCCTGCATTCACGGACTCCTGTGTCTTCCTTTGAATTAGTTTAATGTTTTGAAGATACAAAACATTACACAGACCCTTTAAGAAGTCTAGGTATAACCTAAAGAGGCCATCATGAGAGTGAAAAAGCAGTTCTGTGTGAAGTTAGAAACACAATCAATTCAGGACAATTGTGGCAGAGTTTGCATGCTATTACTTCCTATAAGGTGAAAACTAACAGCATAAATGGCAGTGATGTTTAACTCCCTGATGAAGTCAGTACCTTTTATACGCACTTCTTCTGTGACCCCATGATCTCTGTCTCAGAAACCGATATCAGAATATCCATCAAGAGGGTGAACTCAAGGCATCAGGCTTTGATGTTGTTCATTCCCAGGTACTGCAGACTTGTGCCAAACAACTGGCTGGAATGTCCAAGGACATCTTTAATCTCTAACTGTTGCAGTCTGAGGTTCCCACCTGCTTCAAAAGGGCATCTATCAAGCCCAAGAAGAGCAGGGTAAGCTGCTTCAATGACTATCACCTGGTAATACTCATTTCTACTGTGATGAAGTGCTTTCTGAGGTTGGTTATGGATACAATTAACTCCTGCCTGAGCAGGGACCTCCTGCAATTTGCCCATCGCCACAGTAGGTCCACAGCAGATGCCATCTTACTGCCTCTCCAATCTTATTTGGAGCACTTAGCCAACCTGCTATTGTTTACTGATTACACCATCACATCTCAGTATTAATCACTGAGCTTTAAATCCTGGACCTTGTCTCACTCTGCAAATGGATCCTCGACTTCCTTACTGGGAGACCACAGTCAGTGCAGGTTGGATATAATACCTCCTTCTAGCTGGCAATCAACACAAGTGCACTGAAAGGATCTGTGCTTAGCCCACTGCTCTACTCTGTCTACTCATGATTGTGGGGCTAAGCATAACTCAAACACTATCTATAGATATCCCGATGACACCACTGTTGTTGGTAGAATCTCAGATGATGATGAGGGGGTGTAAAGGAGTGAGATTGTCTGCTGGATGAGTGTTTTCACAAAACAACCTCACACTCAACATCAGCAAGACCAAGAAATCAACTGTGGATTCAGGAAGGGGAAGTTGGGAGAACACACAGCAGTCATCAAGGAGTCAGTGATGGAAAGGGTGAGCAACTTCAAGTTCTTGGATGTCAATATCTTGCAGTATCTGTCTTGGGCCTAACATATTGATGTATTCATGAAGAAGCCACAACTGTAGCTCTACTTCCTTAAGAGTTTGAGGAGATGTTATGTCACTAAAGACTCTGGCAAATTTTTACAGATGTATAGTGGAGATCATCCTGACTGGTTCCTTCACAGTCTGGTATAGAGACTCCAATGTAGCACACTCAGCTCTGTCATGGGCACAACCCTCCCCACCACCTTCAAGAAGAGATACCTCAAGAAAATGGTATCCATCTCTAAGGACCCTCACTAACCCAAACATGTCCAGTTTTTATTATTGCTGTCGGGGAGAAGGCACAGGAGCCTGAAGACCCACACTCAATGATTCAGAAACAGCTTCTTTATCTCTGCCATCAGTTTCAAATTGGCAGATTTGAGATTTAGGCTCCAGACCAGATTAGAAAGGTCGGGCACAGGCCGAATTGAGGTGGTGGGGCCTGGACCCAAAGGTGTATTGAAGCGGCAGGACCCAGGTCTGAGAGTGAGGAATGAGCCAAGGTTTGGCCAATTGATGTGCCGGGCCAGGTTGAAAAGATCAGGGTGTTGATGTCCTGAAGAAGGGTCTCGGCCCGAAACATCGACAGTACTACTCCTTATAGATGCTGCCTGGCCTGCTGTGTTCCACCAGCATTTCATTACGGGGTTCGTAACAATATTACAATTGCTATTAATAATAATAATAATAATAATAATAATAATAATTAGTAGTAGTAGTAGTAGTGGTAGTAGTAATAATTTAGGCCTGGGATTCTCAAAGCCTGTGTTGCAGGTCACACAAGAAAAAAATGCACTTTTGAAACAAAATAAGTCCAAAACCACCCATTTAATTATGACTCTAGTTATCACAACTGTCAGCTGTCTCATTGAGAACTCATCTGGGACTTAAAATACACACACACACACACACACACACACACACACACACACACACACACACACACACACACACACACACACACACACACACACACACACACACACACACACACACACACACACACACACACACACACACACACACACACCCTTCACCACTTCTCTTCCACACAGAATTTTAATAGTACTGCCTTTTCCACTGTTTCTGTTCTCTCATTTAACCTATTTGTTTTTTTTAAATTAAGCTATGTAGCATTTGAAGTTTGAAGTGTAGCTATTAATAAAATTATCAGTATTATTGTTGTTGTAGTACTATTATACCACAATAAGATTGACAAAAGAACAAAAATAAATTGATTCACTCACTAATCAGTGAGAGAAGTGATAGCGATGGGATGAGGCAATCTTTCTGATGTCGGGCCTGTATTCTGTTGTGGCAATCCTGAGGCACTGGCCAAGATGTGCATTGGAGAGTCTGTTTCTGTCCTGGTGCTTGATAGAGTTCATTGAAGAAAATGATGACTCACGTATGTACGTGGAGGGGAACAGTGTGAGTAGGAGCATTGCAATAGTTCTCGTGTTTTTGAATTGAGCTTGGGGAACCATGTTGATCCAAAAGTCACTCACCCTAACGTCCTTGTGTTGTGCTTTGAGCAAATTAGATGTTCCCATTTCCAAGAGCTCCATCTGAAGAGTTGCTTCATCTATGGAAGGCACCAGCCTTTTGGCCTCTGCAGTCCACTGGCCGTCAGCCGAAACGGAGAACGGCCGTCTCAGGAAGAGGAGGATGTCACCTGAGAGTTTAGGGGAGCTTTCAAATCGTTCCCTGAAGTTTTCTGCCAGGCTCATCATGCAATACTTCATCACTGGATCCTCTTGCATTTCGTTCTTCTCGCAATGCTCCTGCAGATGTGGAAAATGCAACTTTCTCCCATGAATGTCGCGCACTCCATGGGGGGGGGGGGGTGTAAGTCAAGTGTACGGTGTGGGATGAGGTTAAAATAAATGCTTTATTTACATGTTATGACAGGTGCATTCGCGTAAGTGCCAATGGGTTGGCGCGGTCCAGACAATTGGTTCTCATGGTCCGTACCTGGCCCGTGGTTGGCCTATTGGGGTTGTCAGTCCTAAAGATTCCTTCATCTTAAGCTCCCTATATATTTCACTGTATGTTTCGGTGTACACATGATAAATAAACTTATAAATAAACTAACTTGCAATGTTTCTGCTCTAGGCTTCATGACTCAAGATTCAAGTTAGTCGATAGCTACTTAGCACAAGAACAATATTCCAAATCCCAGTCTTCTGCTTAGGAGTGAAATTCAACTGCTTTTGGAATAGGTCTCTTAGCAAGTACACAGATTATTCTGTTAGGAATCTAGTATTCAGAATATCAGGTTGCAGTGCCTCCAATGCATTGTCTTCCCAAAGAAACACAACTGTTCTTTAATGTGACCTTTAGTAATTACAGCCTGTGTCTGGGAAGAGCACTGTGCAATCATATTGAAATGAACCTGCTCTGATTTGTGTAATGGACTGACGTGCTGGCTGGAGGCCTGAACGCCGTCACAGCTTCACGCTTCTGAATCATGTGAAAGGTCAGAGATTTTGCATTCCCATGTCAAACAGCTGCATAAATTACAGTGTAATTCTTCGCTGTAATTATAAATTATTGCACTCAAAGTAGAAGGCGCTCAAGGGAAAAATTTCATAAGCAGTAGTTTATTTAACTACACATAAAATGCTGGAAGAGCTCAGCTAGTCAGGCAGTGTTTATGAAGGGGAATGAACTGTCAACGTTTTGGGCTGAGGCCCTTCATCAGGACTGGGAAGCAAGGAGGCAGAGGCCAGAATAAGAAAATGGGGGGGGGGGGAGGGAGGGTAATGAGTACAAGCTGATTGGGTAATAGGTGAGGGGAACAGTGGGTGGGTGGGGGAGATGGGGAACACTTCACGTGAGTTTCTCAGGTAACCTGTTGTGTCTGGTACTCCTGGTGTGGACTCTTCTACACTGTTTTGACCTGATGCAGAATGGAAGGGGGGCAATTTGTCAAGCGCCTTTGTATCTCCCTGTGATCTCCCTCTAACCATTTTAATTCAACATGAAAGTAGGTTCCCATTCTGACACATCTGGCCATGGCCTCATCAACTGCTAAACTCAGGTTGGAGGAGCAGGACCTCATATTCCATCTGGGTAGCCTCCAACTTGACCGCATAAATATTGATTTCTTTAACTTCCAGTAATTTCTTCTCCATCCCTCCTTCTCTCTTTTTCCATTCCCCATTCTGGTGACTCTCTCACTCCTTCTCTTCTCCTCACCTGCCCATCACCTCCCCCTTGTTTCTCTCTTCCTTCCCTTTCTTCTTTGGTCCACTCTCCTGTCCTATCAGCTTCCTCCTTCTTCAGCCTTTACCTCTTCCACCTATCACCTCCCAGCTTCATACTTTATTCCCCTTTCCCCACCCACCTGCCTTTCCCCTCACCTGGTTTCACCTATCACCTGCCAGCTTGGACTCCGCCCCCTCCCCCACCTTCTTACTCTAGCTTCTTCCCCTTCCTTTCCAGCCCTGATGAAAGATCTCAGTCTGAACCATCAACTGTTTATTCCCCTCCAAAGATGCTGACTGTCGTGCTGAGTTCCTCCAGGATTTAATGTGTGTTACTCAAGATTTCCATCGTCTGCAGAATCTCTTGTGTCTATCTAACTAGGTTATTGAGGATTTTTTTGTTCAGTCTTTTTGAAAAAAACATGAAAGTAGGTGTTCACTCCAGGCTTCTGTGTATCTGTTCACCTGTAATCAGTTCAGATGAAGAGTATGGACCAACAATATTAACTAGCCTACTGAGTTTCGCCAGTAGTTTGTTTTTGCTCCAGACACCAGCATCTGACGCTTGTGTTTCCACCTATAATCACTTCCATTTTTCGTGTGAAGCAGACATTGCTCAGTGCTTGTCGACAAGGAGTGTTGGGTGGCCTTGCACCATAAACTAGTCAATTCTGTTGTGTAATTCATTGAATTGCATTATGTCTGACCGCATTAACTCAGTTAACAATCTCGAACTTTTGTCACTCAGCACCTGGGCCGATGAAATAACATTTCATAAACGCAAAAGATTCTGGAGGTGCTGGAAATCCAGAGCCACACACATAAAGTGCTGGAAGAACTCAGCAGGTCAGGCAGTATCATACAGAGGAATAAATAGTCAATGTTTTGGACCAATACCCTTCATTAGGACCAGAAAGGAAGGGGGCAAGAAGAACAAGTAGGTGGGGGTAGGGGAAAAATACAAGCTGGCAGATGATAGGTGAAGCCAGGTGAGGGGGGAAGCTGCATAGGTGGGGAAGTGAGAAGCTGTGAGTTAACAGGTGGAAGAAGGAAGAAGGAGTCTGAAAGGAGAGGAGAGAGGGCCATGGGAGTAAGGGAAGGAGGAGAGGCAACATAGGGAGGGGATGGGCAGGTGAGGAGAAGGGAAAACATTTTTTCCTCCTGCCTTATAATGCATCCACAGGCAACTCATTTATAAATTAAATACATCTGCAGATGCTGGAAAACAAGTAAAAACGGAAAATGCTAAAAATAAATGGAAAGGGACTGTACAGTGGGCAATTAGGTCCGAAAGGAAAGTCACATGGTCAGCAGTTTGGTGAAAAGGTTGAGGTGGGTCCTGCATTTAGGATGTTTGGAAAGTCCTTGGATGGAGGTAGGGGACAGCTTAGTTTCTTTCATAAGTGAGGATGATTGCAAACATGTTGAACACAAAGTATGACAGTGCAAAGAAATCTGGCTCCTGTTCCCTGTAGACAATTGGTGAATAGGTAGAACACCCTGACAGGGATGGTGGTAGAAGCAGATACATTAGGGACATTTAAGAAACTCTTAGATAGGCACATGGATGATAGAAAAATGGAGGGCTATGTGGGAGGGAAGGGTTAGATTGATCTTAGAGAAGGTTAAAAGATCAGCACAACATTATGGGCCAAGAAGATTGTACTGTGCTGTACTGTTCCATCTACTACATTCTAAACTACCCATCTACAGCACAGGAAACAGCAATTGTTTGTCAGCATAACAACAAGCTTCTAACGGAGTTATTTCACAGAGATGGAGATTTAACTGTAAAATTATATCAGCTCTGTTAGGTCTTTAGAAGAGCCTTTGTATTATGTTTTTACAATAGATTCCCTGAGTGATCAGAGCTTGTTTAAAATAGAAGTCATGTCTTTGTTGTTGCTGAATTATTGATGAGGAGGGGGTGGGGTGGGGTAGAGAAATCTCTGTGATTTGTGGTACATCCCTGGTTTTGCTATTATCAGCTGTGGTGTGGGCGGTGAACCAGAGAACAGTCATTAGAGCAGAGACCAACACAGAGGAAATTGTTTATGAAGTGAAGTGTAAACTGTGAAAATGTAATTCCCTTCCCCTTTCAGTGAGGGATGAGTAGAATGATAGCCCTGATAATGCCAGTGATTTATTCCTCACAGTGCTCTAACTCCAGCCACCCCCATTTGGAATCTTGTTTTGCTTTTGATTCAGTCACATTGCAATGCTCAAAGTTATTGGATCAATACTTAAACATAGAAACATAGAAAATAGGTGCAGGAGTAGGCCATTCGGCCCTTTGAGCCTGCACCACCATTCAGTATGATCATGGCTGATCATCCAACTCAAAACCCTGTACCTGCTTTCTCTCCATACCCCCGATCCCTTTAGCCACAAGGGCCATATCTAACTTCCTCTTAAATATAGCCAATGAACTGGCCTCAACTGTTTCCTGTGGCAGAGAATTCCACAGATTCACCACTCTCTGTGTGAAGAAGTTTTTCCTCATCTCGGTCCTAAAAGGCTTCCCCTTTATCCTTAAACTGTGACCCCACGTTCTGGACTTCCCCAACCTCGGAAACAATCTTCCTGCATCTAGCCTGTCCAATCCCTTTAGAATTTTATACGTTTCAATAAGATCCCCCCTCAATCTTCTAAATTCCAGTGAGTATAAGCCTAGTCGATCCAGTCTTTCTTCATATGAAAGTCCTGCCATCCCAGGAATCAATCTGGTGAACCTTCTTTGTACTCCCTCTATGGCAAGAATGTCTTTCCTCAGATTAGGGAACCAAAACTGCACACAATATTCTAGGTGCGGTCTCACCAAGGCCTTGTACAACTGCAGTAGAACCTCCCTGCTCCTGTACTCAAATCCTTTTGCTATGAATGCCAACATACCATTTGCTTTTTTCACCGCCTGCTGTACCTGCATGCCCACCTTCATTGACTGGTGTACAATGACACCCAGGTCTCGTTGCACCTCCCCTTTTCCTAATCGGCCACCGTTCAGATAATAATCTGTTTTCCTGTTCTTGCAACCAAAGTGGATAACCTCACATTTATCCACATTAAATTGCATCTGCCATGCATTTGCCCACTCACCTAACCTATCCAAGTCACCCTGCATCCTCTTAGCATCCTCCTCACAGCTAACACCACCGCCCAACTTCGTGTCATCCGCAAACTTGGAGATGCTGCATTTAATTCCCTCGTCTAAATCATTAATATATATTGTAAACGACTGGGGTCCCAGCACTGAGCCTTGCGGTACCCCACTAGTCACTGCCTGCCATTCTGAAAAGGTTCCGTTTACTCCCACTCTTTGCTTCCTGTCTGCCAACCAACTCTCTATCCACATCAATACCATACCCCCAATACCGTGTGCTTTAAGTTTGCGCACTAATCTCCTGTGTGGGACCTTGACAAAAGCCTTTTGAAAATCTAAATATACCACATCCACTGGCTCTCCCCTATCCACTCTACTAGTTACATCTTCAAAAAATTCTATAAGATTCGTCAGACATGATTTTCCTTTCACAAATCCATGCTGACTTTGTCCGATGATTTCACTAATCTGACTTTTATATACACAGTACTGGAGGTTTTCTAAACCCCTAAATTTCTCTGCCACTTTGAAATCTAATCAGCATTTTTGCCTGGACAATAGGGTGGAAATGGCTTACATATTGACAACTGTTGTTGCTCAGCCACTAGCTGGACAACTCTTTATTTCTACTCTGAACCTTCCATTGATGCTATGATTGATATTGGGAATTGCCTGGCATGACAGCATAGTGGTTAGTGTAATGCTATTACAGTGCCAGCGACTGGGTTCAGCCCTGCCACTGTCTGGTATGAGTGTGTACACTCTCTCTGTGACCCAGTGGGTTTCCTCCAGGTGCTCCGGTTTCCTCCCACATTCCAAAGATGTAGGTTACTTGGTCACATGGGTAATCAAGTGACGCTGGTTCGTTGGGTGGAAGGGCCTGTTACCACGGTGTATCTCTGAATTAAACTAAAAACAAATCACAAGTTTCCTCTTAGTAACAGTAAATACATACAAAGCTGCAAGTGGAGATCATAAAATCACAGAATTGGAGAAATGATAAGGCACAGCGGTTAGTCAGCCCATCTAGTCTGTACAATTGCTTTGCTCCCATTTCTCCACGTATTCCCCACAGTTCTTGAAGCAGTACCTCGATACACTGTCGCCTATAGGCAGTGAGTTCCAGACCTTGGCCAAGTCTTGCAGAAAATACTTCTTCCCTCCTATACATTTGATCCCACACTAGGTCTGCACCCCTCTTCTTTTAACTTACTCTAAGATCATTTTAACCTACTCTCAGATCAATCTAACCCTTTCCTCCTGCATACCCTGTATTTTCTATCATTCATGTGCCTATATAAGAGTTTCTTAAATGCCCTAATGTATCTGCCTCTACCACCACCTCTGGCAGACATTCCACATACTCACCAATCTCTGTGTAAAAAGCATAATGATGAGACCAGAACTGGATGTGATGCTCCAGTTTTAGACCAATTCAACAGCTTATCAGGTATACTGAACTAGAATCAAACATCTTAACCCATCAGAGGAACAATAAACACAGAACAAAAGGGCAGAGAAGGGTGTGTATTTGGAAACCAGTGTGGCTCCTTCCATAGAAACAGATGGGCAATTTTACCTTGGCTCCACCTCTGATGGACTTACCGAAGTTGCTTCCACTGACACTACAGCCGCCAAATTGGAAAATTCTTCCCCTACTTACTGTCCCCTTCCCTTGGGAAATTCCCAGCACCAGCAGAAGGAAATACAGTAGTCAGCATGGCTCTGTAGGAGGCAGGTTGTGCCTTTTGAACCTGATTGAATTCTTTCAAGATATGAGAAAGCACATTGATGAAGGTAGAGCAGTGGATGTACTGTATATAGATTTTAGTTTTCCTCTTTCAAAAAGTCAGGAGTCAAAGGATCCAGGAAACCTGGCAGTGCGGATACAGAATTGGTTTGTCCATGGAAGGCAGAAGGTGGTTGTAAATGGAGAGGTCAGTGACTAGTGATGTTCTGCAGGGATTTGTTCTTGGACCGCTGCTCCTTGTGGATTTTTTTAAATGGCTTGGATGAGGAATGGAAGGGTGAGTTTATAAACTGCTGATGACACAAAGGTTAGTGCAGTTGAGGATAGGGTAGAAGGTTGTCATAGGTTACAAAGGACCACTAACAGGATGCACAGCAGGACTGAGATATGGCAGATAGATTTCAACCTGGAAAAGTGTGAAGTAATTCACCTTGGAAGGTCAAATTTGAAGGAAGAATACAGGGTTAATGGCAGGATTCTTAGCAGTGTGGAGGAACGGAGATAACTTTGGGTTCACATCCATAGATCCTTCAAAGTTGCTCCCAAGTTGATAGGGTCGTTAAGAAAGCATATGGTGTGTTGGCCTTCATTGGTCAGGAAGTTGAGTTCAAGAGCCATGAGGTACTGTTACATTTCTATAAAACCCTGGTTAGACCACACTTGAAATATTGTGTTCAGTTCTGCCTGCCTCGTTACAGGAAAGATGTGGAGTCTTTAGAGAGGGTGCAGAGGAGACTTACCAGGATGATGTCTGGAATAGAGAGCATTTCTTATGAAGATAGGTTGAGTGAGCTAGGGCTTTTCTCTTTGGAGTGAAGGAAGATGAGAGATGATTGATAGAGGTGTCCAAGATGATAAGAAGCAGAGATCGAGTGGACAGCCAGAGACATTTTCCCAGGGCAGAAATGGCTAATACAAGTGGACATAATTTTAAAGGGATTGGAGGAGAGTATAGGGAAGATGCCAGAGGTAAGTTTTATACTCAGAGAATGATGACAGGAAGTTTGGTAGAGGCAAGTTTATTAGGGACATATAAGAAACTCTTAGATAGGCACACAGATGATAGAAAAATGAAAGGTTATGTAGGAGGAAAGGGTTAGAGTAGGTTAAGAATTCGGCACAATATGGTGGACTGAGGGGCCTGTACTATGTTCTGTGCTGTATGTTGAACAGGCCCAAAGCAGCACCACGGACAGCAGCTTCTTCAGCTCACCAGGGATGCAGTGTTTAATTTACTAATTTTAATCTATCAAATTTTACAAGAGAACCCTGATCAGCTGAGAAATGGCAAATGGGATTCATTTCATATATGTGTGAAGTGATGCATTTTGGGAAGTCAGACCAGGGTAAGATTTTCACAGTGAATGGTGGGGCCTAGGGGTGTTGTGGAATAGAGGGAACTGGGAATAGAGATGCATATTTTGCTGACTGGTATCACAGGGAGATGGGATGGTAAAGAAGCTATCTAGTATCACAAACACGAGAAAATCTAGTATGCTGTCTTTCATCAATCAGGGCATTGAATATTGGAGTTGAGACATTATGTTGCATACATTGGTGAAACTGCAGTTGGCACGTGTACAGTTTTAGTCACACTGATATAGGAATATCATCTTTACCCGAAAAGAGTGCAGAAATTTATGAGGATGCTGCCAGGGCTCAAGGGTAGAAGTTGGGCAGGCTAGGACTTTATTCCTTGGAGTATAGGAGAATGAGGGGTGAGCTTATATTATGTATAAAATCATGAGGGGCATAGATAGGTTGAACATACATAGTCTTTTACCCAGGGAAGGGGAACTAAAATCTAGGGAGTATAGATTTAAGGTGAAAAGGAAAGATTTAAAAGGGATCTGAGGAGTAATTTCATGCAGAGAGTGGAATGAAGAACTGGTTGAAGAAGGCACAATAATAACATTTAAAAGACATTTAAGTACACAGAGAGAGGGGTTTAGAGGGATATGTGAAAATGTGGGCAAATTCAACTATCATGGTTAGCATGGATGAATTGGGCTGAATGGCCTGTTTCTGTGTGTATATTACTCTACGATGTGACTCTGAATCTACCTGTGCCACTCTTGAAACAGCTCTGACAAGATGTGGGCTGAGTACCCACAATGGTTCCTCCTCTTCTGGGATGGTGAACATATGGATTTCTTTACCCATGAAAACCGTGCAACCCTAGTTGTGGAATATATTCAAGTCAGATTAATGGATATTTAGAACTTAGGGAATGGCAGTATCTGAGGTGAATTCAGCAAAGTTGAGTTGAGGCCTTCCGCTGGTCAGGGTCAACCATGGATATTGCATCTTAGTTGTTCACAAACCAGTACGCCAGCCAGGGTAGTACGATATGGAGAGCAAGCTGTTGCCATGTAATACGCTCACCCTCTCCATGCAGCTAATGAATCCAAAGGAAGTGACTGATACAATTTGACACCGGTGTTGCAGGAGTTGCCAGTCAGTGTTGAACTCAGCGTATGACTGCCTTAGAGACTCCAGCTCTGGACTTTTCTTTGGGATTTATTCCCAAAGCATTCCCCATGAGTGAGTATAGCTACAAGGCAGCAGAGATCTGAGATCAGAGATTTTCTTCTCTGAGAAGAGCTGCCAACCACAGCTGATGAGCCCCATTGGCACAAAGCAACTGGTTTTGAGGAACCAGTAACCCACGTTTGCTCTTTCTGTCTGTAGAAACGGTTCTGCCGGGCATAGTAGCTAAGCCACACATGAAGGCCAGGATATGGACATGTTTGTCAGTGCTATTTGAGATGCACACCATTGGCAGCATTTGACAGATAGTGGGAGCTTTTCCACACTACTTCCCCTGGCTATGACGCCCTTAAGGAACTGCAGCAAGTGGTCCTGAGACAAAACAACCATTTTTATTGTACGACAGAGCAGGCATAAAGAGATGAAAGATCTATTTCTGTTTCTATATCCTTTATTATAATGTGGGTGTTCCCAATGTTTTTATGCCATGGACCCCTACCATTAACCGAAGAGTCCGTGGATCCCAGGTTGGGAACAGATGTTCTAATGCATCATGCAGGTGCCTTGTCTGAGGCAAAAGAGAGCTTACTGTTCTTAACCCATGGCTGCCAATTCCAAGTGATATTCTGGGATTAAGAAGCAAGATAGGATAGGATTTACACAGTGAATGGTAGGGCACTGAGGAATGTTGTACCTTATTGATATGGTTGTCAGTACCTCCAGTTGAACGCTGTCTTTTTGTGTGTTTTTCCCCTAGCTGTCAGTCTGTGGTTTTGTATTGCCATGTGCTCCTGTCCCCACTCCTGCTCTACTCCGGCCCCTGTATTACTGAGTACTCCGTCTCTCACCTGTTTCTCATTATTACCTGTATTGCTGCCCACTGTGTCTCATTGTGCTCCACCTATCATCTGCCTCTCTGTTTATTGCTCAGTGTATTTCAGTCCTGTGTTTTCACCTATTTATTGCCAAATTGTGCCAGTGAATTTTCCTGAACCTTTTCAGCATTCGTATCTGTACTCTGTCCGGCTGAATATCGACTCTGCCTGTTTCCCGATTCTGGTTTTTGATGTTTTGATCTCTGCCTGAACTTTGCACCTTGGGGTTTGTTACTCAATTTATATCACGGTGTGCACAGTTTGGGGTCTGTGATTGGATCACCGCTCCAGTGTCTTGACAATGGTTCCTGTAAACAGGTGACCAGAACTGCACACAGTACTCCACTTACCAGGAGTTAGGAATCAGTATTCCTAGAATACAGATCCATAATTCTGTATTCTGGGAATACAAATCCATAATCCTGAGAATGTGGCTTCACTGGAAGATAGGGTTGTAAAGAAAGCTTTTGGCACATTGACTTTCATAAATCAAAGTATTGAGTACAGGACTTGAGATGTTATGTAGAAGTTGTATAAAACATTTGTCAGGCCCAATTTGCAGCATTGTGTGCAGTTCTGGTCTCCTACCTTCCAGAAAGATATCAATAAGATTGAAAGAGTACAAAGAAAATTTACAAGGATATTGCTAGCACTTGAAGACCTGAGTCATAGGAAAAGTCAAATAGATTAGGATCTTTTCCCTGGAGCACAGGAGAATGAGAAGATATTTGATAGATAGAGGTAATACAAAATTAAGAGAGGTAGAGATATGATAAATATAAGCAGGCTTTTTCCATTGAGGTTGGTGAGACATGAACCAGAGTTTTAGTTTAAAGGTGAAATTTTTAAGAGGAAGCTGAAAGGGAAATTCTTCACTTTGAGGGTGGTGTGAATGGGGAACGAGCTGCCAGTAGAAGTGATAGATACAGATTTGATTTCAACTTTTAAGAGAAGTTTGGATAAGTATATAGATGGGAGGGGTGTGGAGGACTATGGGACTAGGCAGAATAGCCATTCAGCATGGATTAGATAGACCAAAGAGCCTGTTTCTGTATTCTATGGCTGTATGAAAATGAGTGGTTCATAGGTTGGTGGGAAGTACAGTGGCCAGAATGCTGTTGGTACTTGTATACAGTACTGATAGTGCAGCCATTATGAACTGAAAGCTCTGGTTAATTTTAAGCTTTGGCTGATCCATTTTTTCTCACAGCCCAAATCTCCTGCCTTCTCCCTGTATCCCTTCGTGCCCTGACTGATCAAGAAACTATCAACCTCTGCCTTAATATCCATAAAGACTTGGCCTCCACAGCTGCCTGTGGCAAAGACTCACCACTCTCTGGATAAAGAAATTCCTCCTCATTTCCATTCTATTTTGAGGCTGTGTCCTCTGGTGTTAGACACTCCCATCATAGGAAACATCCTCTCCATGTCCACTCTATCAAGGCCTCTCACAGTTTAATAGGTTGCAATGAGATCACCACTCAGCCTTCTGAATTCTAGTGAATACACGCCCAGAACCATCTACCGCTCTTCGTATGACAAACTGTTTACTCCTGGAATCATTTTTGTGAACCTCCTTTGAACCCTCTACAGTTTCAGCACATCCTTTCTAAAATAAGGGGCTTAAAACTGCACAGAATACTCCAAGTGAGCCCTCACCAGAGCTTTATAAAGTATCAATATTACATCCTTGGCTTTTATATTCTAGTCCACTTGAAATGAATGCTAACATCACATGTGCCTTCCTCATCACAGACTCAATCTGCAAATTAATCTTTAGGGAATCCGGCACAGGACTCCCTAAACCTTTTGTGCCTCAGATTTTTGTATTTTCTCTTCATTTGGAAAATAGTCAATCCTTTCATTTCTTCTACAAAGTGCATGACCATACACTTCCCAACACTGTATTCCATCTGCCATTTTTTTGCCCATTCTCCTAATCTGTCTAAGTCATTCTGTAGCCTCTCTACTTCCTCAAAACAACCTGCCCCTCCATCTATCTTCATTCGTCTGCAAAGTTAGCCACAAAGCCATCAATTCCATCATCCAAATCATTGACATGTAATGTAAAAAGAATCAGTCCCACATAGAAACCTGTGGAACACCACTGGTCACTGGCAGCCAATCAGAAAAGGCTCCCTTTATTCCCACTGTTTGCATCCTGCCAATCAGCCACTGCTTTATCCACGTTAGAAACTTTTCTTTAATACCATAAGCAGCCTCGTGTGTGGCACCTTGTCAAAGGCCTTCTGAAAATTCAAGTACAGAACATCAACCAATTCTCCTTTGTCTATTCTGCTTGTTATTTCTTCAAAGAATTCCAACAGATTTGCCAGGCAAGATTTTCCCTTGAGGAAACTGTGCTGACTATGGTCTATTTTATCGTGTGTCTCCAAGTACCCTGATAATCAACTCCAACATCTTCCCAACCACTGAGGTCAGACTAACCGGCCTATAGTTTTCTTTCTTCTGCCTCTCTCCCTTCTTAAACATGTTTGCTTCTATGTTTTTGTGTGGTATTTCCCAAATGAAAGCCCATCTGGTAACCTCCAGCAACAAGCACCTGATGATCTCATTCAACACACTCGGCCACTAATTTCAGTAGTCAAAAACAAGAAACAATGTAGAAATTAATATCAGTGAGAAAGGTCAAAGAAACAAGTGGAGAGAAGCTCTGTTGAAAAATCCTAGCACTTTTCATGCATGGATTTCTGTTTCCTTCCCTGCTCTGTATCTATCTATTCCTAATACCTTCTCTGTCCTTTCCTCCTGTTTTATTATGAGCCAGAGCTGCAGAACGTGTTACAGGAATTGTGTGTCCTTGATCATGATCAGTGTCATGGGGTGAAGTCCGAAGTTAGAGGCCCGATGTCTGAGAATCTGGGCCTAAGGACTGGAGTGCAGAGGGGGCCTGTCCTGGTGTTGGGAGCCCGTCTGGTTTTGTGAGTTGCAGGAAGTGTGGGAATGATGGGAAAGGGGCCATTTTTGCTCTTGTTGTCTTGTTTTATGGTTGTTGTCGCTGCTGCAGCTTGTGTTGTTCTGTGAAACACTGTGGGCATGCTACACTGGTGCCAGGATGGGTGGTGACACTTGCAAGCTGCCCCCAGCACAATGCAAAAGATGCATTTTACTGTAAATCTCAGTGTGCGTGAGATAAATAAATCTGAATCTGAGAGAACTTGGGAAGATGGATGGCTCCCAGGCAAGGGAGTTCCTTTGCAGGGGAGCATTAGGTTGGAAGGCTGGTGGGGCGAATGAGAGGCAAAATTAGAGCCTAGTGGATCCACAGCATCCTGAATAGAGCTCACCTCCATCTGCCCTTGGTCAGGGAACAGTGTGGGGGGAGGATAACAGGGGAATCTGTCAATAGGAGAGAGATGAGGACAGCATAGAGTTAAATCTATCTACTCTTCAAGCATGATGCTATTGAAAAAAAATGTAAAAAGGAGATTTATGTTTGTAATAAATAAAACCATTTCCAAACCTGTTAAATTACATGGAAGTGTTTTTTTAAGCAGGTCATGTGTATCAAAATGGGTTCTATAATTGAGCCAAACTGAGTGAGTGTCACCTATAACAAATGAGAATTGACATTTCTGTCTCTATTACCCCAGTGGGCTTTACAAATCGTCCGATTTTAATCAGTTGTGAAAATAAGGCAGAGGTGACAGTGTATCAGCTATTTATTTGGAGCTGAAACGTCATTGCTGCTGGCTGCTAGTGCCTGTGACAACTGAACACATCTCTCATTCTCCAGCGCATATTAATAACCTCTTCTGTATGCTTCACTCTCTCTACTCATTAGTCTTTCAGGCAACCACGTGGCTAGGTCTGACAGGGAATATTTGGAAACAAATTAAGTCATCAAAATATCTTAACAGCATAAAGTGCAGTGGCTATGCAATACATATGTGGAAAAAAAATATTACAGTCTGAACTAAGTTCAGTAAATATTTCAAAGGAGGTTTCATCGACTGATGCACAGAAGGGCAGTTTTAACATAGCTGAGAGGGTCAGGCTCAATGTGGTTTTCATCCCGTTGAATTGACATCAGTGGAAAATCACTAAAGTGGAATTCTGCCCAATCTCCTCTGTTTCTGTCCAGTATTTTAAAGTTAATATCATCCATTTGACTGGGTTACAGAAGAAGGTAACCTTTATGGGTCTGCCTTTAAAGGGACAAACTTGCCAGAAAAGTAATCACATCAGTATTGCATTTTCCTGAGAAATCAGCAAATTAAATGGGACGTATTAATGTACCTATGGACACAGAAGGGCATTTTAGCCCGAGGCTAATGAATCTGTGGAGTTCATTGCCTCAGACGGCTGTGGAGGCCGAATCATTGGGTATATTTAAAATGGTTGATAGGTTCTTGATTAGTCAATATCAAAAGTTACAGGGAGAAGGCAGCAGAATAGAGAATGAGATTTAGTCAGTCGTGGTGGGCTGAATGGCCTGATTCTGCTCCCATGTCTTATGGTCTTATTCAGTGGCCTTCAGAAAGAGAAGCTATTGCTGTTTAAAGATGTTCCACACTGTAAGGGAGGGTGATCCTCTGTGTTAAACATTACTCAACATCTCTTTCCAATACTTTAGTCCAATCCAGTAGCTCTTGTGGATGTGGAAGTGTTGTTGAGAAATTGGATGGGACCAATTTTAGTGTGCCGAAATATGGGTTACATTTAGCACCAACTCCAAAGTGGTTCCACGAAGAAGACTTTGAATCATCATCAGTGTGCTGTACACCCCGAAACAAACACTAAAAGTCCAATGCAATTCCTGATGGGACTGTTCCCAACACTATTGCATGGTGTTCCGAGAAGCCTGAAGTATTAGATTAGATGCACAAAATGCTGGAAGAACACAGCAGGTCATAGCATTAAATTACACCAGTGATATTTTTCACTTCTATCGGATGCTCGAGTGGTTCACAATGCATCTGTTCTCAGCTCCTGTTGAATGCACTGGAGTGAGTACCTGGGGAAGGAGTGGGCAACGTTGGTCCCCAGCATCTGCCCCTCTAGCCAGTGCTGTCCTCTCTTCACTAGTGTGATCACCCCTAGGGTAAAGGAGTTATGTGTGCTTCTCCAAAATACGGTCTTTGCCAAGAGGAAATTCTCCAACGAGTGGCACATCATTGGAGTTGAAACCTTTCATGTTAATAACTCTACTGGGTGTTTTTTTCAGACCACCCAATAGTAACAGGGACATCGAGGAGCAGATAGGGAGACAGATTCTGGAAAGGTGTAATAACTGGGTTGTGGTGGAAGATTTTAATTTCCCAAATATTGATTGGCATATCCCTAGAGCGAGAGGTTTAGATGGGGTGGAGTTTGTTAGGTGTGTTCAGGAAGGTTTCTTGACACAATATGTAGATAAGCCTACAAAATAAGAGGCTGTACTTCATCTGGTATTGGGAAATGAACCAGGTCAGGTGTCAGATCTCTCAGTGGGAGAGCATTTTGGAGATAGTGATCACAATTCTATCTCCTTTACCATAGCATTGGAGAGGGATAGGAACAGTCAAGTTAGGAAAGTGTTTAATTGGAGTAAGGGGAAATATGAGGCTATCAGGCAGGAACTTGGAAGCATAAATCAGGAACAGATGTTCTCAGGGAAATGTATGGAAGAAATGTGGCAAATGTTCAGGAGATATTCTGCATAGGTACATTCCAATGAGACAGGGAAAGGATGGTAGGGTACAGGAACCGTGGTGTACAAAGGCTGTTGTAAATCTAGTCAAGAAGAAAAGAAGAGCTTACGAAAGGTACAAAAAACTAGGTAATGATAGAGATCTAGAAGATTATAAGGCTAGTAGGAAGGACCTTAAGAAAGAAATTAGGAGAGCCAGAAGGGGCCATGAGAAGGCCTTGGTGGACAGGATTAAGGAAAACCCCAAGGCATTCTACACGTATGTGAAGAGCAAGAGGATAAGTGAGAGAATAGGAACAATCAAGTGTGACCGTGGAAAAGAGTGTATGGAACTGGAGGAGATAGCAGAGGTACTTAATGAGTACTTTGCTTCAATATTCACTATGGAAAAGGATCTTGGCAATTGTAAGGATGACTTACTGCAGACTGAAAAGCTTGAACATGTAGATATTAACAAAGTGGATGTTCTGGAGATTTTGGAAAGCATCAAGTTGGATAGTCACTGGGACTGGACGAGATGTGCCCCAGGCTACTGTGGGAGGCAAGGGAGGAGATTGCTGAGCCTCTGGTGATGATATATGCATTATCAATAGGGACAGGAGAGGTTCCAGAGGATTGGAGGGTTGCGGATATTGTTCGCTTATTCAAGAAAGGGAGTAGGGATAGCCCAGGGAATTATAGGCCAGTGAGTCTTACTTTAGTGGTTGGTAAGTTGATGGAGAAGATCCCGAGAGGCAGGATTTATGAACATTTGGAGAGGCATAATATGATTAGGAATAGTCAGCACGGCTTTGTCAAGGGCAGGTTTCCAAGGCTTCCACATCCTTCCTGTAGTGAGGCGACCAGAACTGAGCACAGTGCTCCAAGTGGGGTCTGACCAGGGTCCTACATAGCTGCAACATTATCTCTCGGCTCCTAAACTCAATCCCATGATTGATGCAGGCCAATACACCGTACGCTTTCTTAACCACAGAGTCAACCTGCGCGGCTGCTCTGAGCGTCCTATGGACTGGGACCCCAAGATCCCTCTGATCCTCCACACTACCAAGTGTCTTACCATTAATACTATATTCTGCCATCATATTTGACCTACCAAAATGAACCACCATAATTATCTGGGTTGAACTCCATCTGCCACTTCTCAGCCCAGTTTTGCATCCTATCAATGTCCTGCTGTAACCTCTGACAGCCCTCCACACTATCCACAACACCTCCAACCTTTGTGTCATCAGCAAACTTACTAACCCATCCCTCCATTCTTCATCCAGGTCATTCATAAAAATTACGAAGAGTAGGGGTCCCAGAACAGATCCCTGAGGCACACCACTGGTCACCAACCTCCATGCAGAATATGACCCGTCTACAACCGCTTTTTGCCTTCTGTGGGCAAGCCAGTTCTGGATCCACAAAGCAATGGCCCCTTGGATCCCAGGCCTCCTTACTTTCTCAATAAGCCTTGCATGGGGTACCTTATCAAATGCCTTGCTAAAATCCATATACACTACATCTATGGCTCTACCTTCATCAATGTGTTTAGTCACATCCTCAAAAAATTAAATCAGGCCTTATGCCAAACGCAAGACTGAACTGAGTCTGCAGGATGGCTGCATTTTCTGGGGCATGGAGGAAATTCATGAGACCCATCCAGGGGTGTCTCAAAAGAAAAGCCTTGCAAGATCCTACGTCTGGTGGCCAAGAATGGATCAAGATTTGGAGAAGCAATGTGAAATCATGCACGCAATGTCAGACCATTCAGAACATGCCACCACCAGCTCCTTTGCACTCATGGGAGTGGCCAGTCTACCCCCAGTCTAGGCTACATTTGGACTTTGCTGGCCCCTTTATGGGGCAGATGTTTCTTGTAATGGTAGATGCGCACTCCAAACGGATAGGAGGTCACTTCATGAGCAACATCACAGCCCCCTCAAACACAGACAAACTCAGGCAAGTGTTCGCAGTCCATGGGTTGTCTGACACTCTGGTCACCGATAATGGCCCAACGTTCACCAGTGAGCTGTTCAGTGAGTTCATGCAGCAGAATGGCATTCATCACATTCGAATGGCACATTTCCACCCAGCCTCAAATGGTTTGGCTGAGCGGGCTGTTCAGTCAGTGAAGGAAGGTCTGAAGCATATGACAGGGGTCTCTCTTAGTACCCAGCTTTCACGTTTCCTGTTTAAATACCTCCTCATGCCATAGACTACGACTGCACACACTCCAGCAGAGATGCTGATGGGGCGTAGGCCTAAGTCAAGATTGGACCTGCTGCGCCTGGACATGAAGGCAAAAGTGGAGAGAAAGCAGGAAAAGCAGAAGGACGGACATGATCAACATGCGCGAGAGAGACAGTTAGAACCGGATGACAATGTCTATGTGAGAAACTTCAGCAGTAGCAACAATCAGTAATGGCTACCTGGGGTTATTCTTGAGCAGAGTGGTCCAGTCTCCTATGTTTGTTAAGCTGACTGATGGGTGTGTTTTCCGCAGACATCAGGACCATGTGCACCTGCGTCATGATACAGGCTCAGAGGTAGACAGTTCCATGGAGTTTCCGATGGTGAGACAGACTACTGGGGAAGCATGTCCACTAGTGACTTTGCTAGAGGGTGGGATGCTGGCAGAGGGGGAAGAGGATGGACATTCTCACACGGACACACAGACCCCCCCTCATGCTCCCAACACCAGATCCACCCAAAACATCCTCACCAGGGGTGCTTGCTGGATCACCAGGGGTCGTGCGTAGATCGCAGCACCCTCGTAAACCTCCCGACAGACTGAATCTTTGATTGGATAGTTTATTTTTGTTATATTGAATGCTTAATTTGCTACTTTTTTTAGGTGTTTTGTATTGGTAACCTGTTGCTAATGACACCACTGTTCTAATTTCCCAGTTCTTCTATATTTGTGGAATGTTGGATTTTAAAGGGGGAGAAGTGTTGTAATGTGACTGTGATTAACAGTAAGTTAACACTAATTGGAAACTGTTGGTAACGAGGCTGGTTCTGGGGTTGGTAGGGTTATGGTTCCTCCACCCATGCCGCACGAGTTATCCAAAAGCCTCTGTATCGTAAATATCATTTGCCATCCCAGATAAAGATGTTCTTTTGGCCGTGCAATTGTCGAGTGGCCCTTTTTTAAAGTAGAAGTTACCACAGAGGCATTGATCATGTGGATAGTCAGGGGTTTTTTCCTAGGGCTGAAATGACTAGCATGAGAGGGCACAGTTTTATGGTACTTGGAAGCAGGTACAGAGGAGATGTCAGGGGTAAGTTTTTTACGCAGAGAGTGGTGAGTGCATGGAATGGGCTGCTGGCGATGGTGGTGGAGACAGATACGATAGTGTCTTTTAAGAGACTCCTGGACAGGTACATGAAGCTTAGAAAAATAGAAGGCTATGGGTAACCTTAGGTAATTTCTAAGGTAAGGACATGTTCGGCACAGATTTGTGGGCTGAAGGGCCTATATTGTGCTGTAAGGTTTCTATGTTCTATGTTTCTATAACTATCCTGCACCTTTGACACACACAAAATACTAGGTTGTACAGGCGGTACTGGAGGCGCGTGATGGCCAGTTTTCACCTCGCTGCTTGGCGAGGTTTGCTCGACTCTGCATTGAACTGAGGCTATGGCCTGAAACTAACGGGTTCCTGGATTGGCTGCAGTGATGACTGGCTTTGCGGCTGTGAACTCACTTTTGTGAACTTCAGTTCTGAATGTTATTTGCTTACATTTTATTGTTCACTGTGTTTCACGAGTACCATCTTAAACCAGATTTTAATCACCCTGAAATTATGCCCCCTTGTATTAACCATTTCTGCCTGGAAAAAATCTCTGGCTATCCACTTGACCTACGCTTCTTATCATCTTGTGCAGCTCTATCAAATCACCGCTCATCCTCCTTCACTCTAAAAACATTAGACCAATGAAGTGGAAAATAGGTGATCATGAAATGCACATTGTACAATAGTGTCGGGCAGCAAGCAGTGCACAGGGCACAGCCCTCTAAATATGGTGGAGACTCAGCCTGTCAAGACTGTGATGAGGTTTCTCTTCACATAGGCCATCCAACCTACTGTAATTCTGTCACTATCACTCCCTTTCATTACTGTTCTTTCTCAAGTATTCTATTTTCAATAAATTTGAAAACTTTAAATTGGTTTATATTAGTATCCCAAGTAATAAACACTCCCCTTCAAACCACCATTAAATTCTTAGTCATCATAAAATGATCCTACAGAGAAAGAAGTTATTTGTCTTATTATCCTTATGTCAGCTTTATGAAAGAGTTCCACAACTGATCTCACTGACCTGCCCTTTTCCTTTGCTCCACACTTTGTACTTATCTATGTAATTATAAGGAATTGGTCAGACTGTACTTGGAGTATTGTGAGAAGTTTTTGACCCCATAGCTAAGAAACAATGTGCTAGTATTGAAGAGAGTCCAGATGATGTTTGTGTAGGAACACTGCAAATAGATACTCAATGGCTGCTGCAAGACTTGGTGGGCCAAAGCGCCTGTCAAAGTGCGCTATATCATCTATTCTGTAGTGACATCCTCAAAGTTCATGCACAGAACAAAATAGATGGTTTTATGAAAGCCTGCTTACACCTTATTCTCTCAAAGTTTTGGGAGCCTTTTCTGGAAAATGCCAGAAGATCCCGGGGATCAAAGGGTTAAGGTATTAGGAGCATTTGATGGTTTTGGTCTGGAGTTTAGAAGAATTAGTAAAAGGAACAATAGTGCAGACTGTTATCTAAATGGGGAGAAGTTTCAAACATCAGAAGTGCCGGGGGACTTAGGAGTCCTCCTGCAAAACTCACAGAGGTTTAATTTACAGGTTCATTCTGTGCTGAAGAAGGCAAATGCAATGTTGGCATTTATTCAAAGGAGGATAGAATATAAAAGCAAAGAAATAATGCTGAGTCTTTATAAGACCCTAGTTAGGCTGCTCTTGGAGTATTGTCAATAGTTTTTTTTCGTCATTGTTGTCAGGATGTGTTGTCATTGGAGAGAGTCCAAAAGAGGTTTACGATGATGATTCTGGGAATGAAGGGGTTAACATATGAGGAGCATTTGGCAGCTTTAGGCATGTACTCACTGGAATTTAGAAGAATGCGGGGGGATCTCACTGAAACCTACCAAATGTTGAAAGGACTACATAGGGTGGATGAGGAGAGGATGTTTCCTGTGGTGGGGGTATCCAGAACTAGAGGACACAGCCCTTTTAGAAGAGAAGTAAGGAGGAATTTTTTTAGCCAGAGGGCAGTGAATCTGTGGAATGCTCTGCCACAGACTACAGTGGAGGCCAAGTCCGTGGGTATATTTAAGATAGAAGTTGGTAGTTTCCTGATTGGTCAGGGCATCAAAGGATATGGCGAGAAGGCGGGTGTATGGAGCTGAGTAGGATCTGGGACCAGACATGATGGAATAATGGACCAGACTCGATGGGCTGAATGGCCTAATTCTTCTGCTATGTCTTATGGTCTATTAGATTAAGTTTATTTGCCACATGTACATCGAAATATCGAAATATGCAATGAAATATGTAGCTTGTGTTAGCAACCAACACAATCTGAGGATGTGCTGGGGACAACCTAATGTCACCATGCTTCCAGCACTGACACACCATGCCAATAACTTTTAATCTGTACATCTTTGGAACGTGGGTGGAATCTTGAGCACCCGGAGGAAACCCACATGGTCGTGGGCAGAATATACAAACTCTTTACAAACAGCAGCGTGTACTGAACTTATATCGCTGATTGGGAGTGCTGTAGAACATTACCCTAACCACTACATTAACAATACTTCCCAAGAAAGTGGAAGTATCAAGTGTCAAAATAAGAGGGCAGAGACTTGAAGCGAGAAGAAATAGCTGAAAAGGAAATCAGAGAAAATGTTGATGTCTGGACTATATGTAAATATAATGTCTCATGCTACCAATCGGTTTCCCCTTTCCCTTACCTGATTGTCACACACTAAGGGATCAATTTGTCAGTAGTTGCATTGCTGTTACACTTTGTAATTTCAGTTCTTTACCCATCTCCCACCCACAACTTTAATAAAAGTGCAGAAGTACTTAATGTATGGTGTGTAGAGGATTATTTGAACATTTTAGTATTGAAATTGTTGAACGGAGACAAAGTTATGAAAAGTTGCATACAAGGTAGTGTAATGCAGATGTGGTGTAATGTAGTGTAGGTAGAGAAGGTGAAGGAGAATCCCAAGGGCTTCTACAACATTAAGAGCTAAGTGATAGCAAAGGACAAAATTAGACCTCTGAAAGATCAGAGTGGTCATCTATGCATGGAGCTGAAAGAGATGGGGAGATATTAAATAGATTCTTTGCATCTGTATTTACTCGTGAGTTGGACACAGTATATAGAAGTGAGGCAAAACAGCAGTGAGGTCATGGAGCATAAACAGATTACAGAGGAGGAGGTGATTGTTGTCTTCAGGCAAATTAGGGTAGGTCAATCCCCAGGGTTTGACAAGGTGATCTCTTGGACCCTGTGGGAAGCTCATGCAGAATTTTCAGGGGCTCTAGAGAGGTATTTAAAATGTCTTTAGCCACAGGTGGGTCATATTCTACATGGAGATCGGTGACCAGTGGTGTGCCTCAGGGATCTGTTCTGGGACCCCTACTCTTTGTGATTTTTATAAATGACCTGGATGGCGAAGTGGAGGGATGGGTTAGTAAGTTTGCTGATGATATAAAGGTTGGAGGTGTTGTGGATAGTGTGGAGGTCTGTCAGAGGTTACAGTGGGACATTGATAAGATGCAAAACTGGGCTGAGAAGTGGCAGATGGAGTTCAACCTAGATAAGTGTGAGGTGGTTCATTTTGGTAGGTCAAATATGCTGACAGAATATAGTATTAATGGTAAGACTCTTGGCAGTATGGAGGATCAGAGGGATCTTGGGGTCCTAGTCCATAGGACACTCAAAGCTGCTGTGCAGGTTGACTCTATGTTTAAGAAGGCTAATGGTACATTGGCCTTCATCAATCATGGGATTGAGTTTAGGAGCTGAGAGGTAATGTTGTAGCTATATAGGACCCTGGTCAGACCCCACTTGGAGTACTGTGCTCAGTTCTGGTCGCCTCACTACAGGAAGGATGTGAAAACCATAGAAAGAGTGCAGAGGAGATTTATGAGGATGTTGCCTGGATTGGGGAGCATGCCTTATAAGAATAGGTTGAGTGAACTCGGCCGTTTTTCCATGGAGCGATGGAGGATGAGAGGTGACCTGATAGAGGTGTACAAGATGATGTGAGGCTCACCTGGCTTGAGACCAGCAGAGTGTAACCCCCACCCCCACTGAGTGAGAGAGAAAGTGGTCGTTTGAGTGCAGAGGCCCCCGGCAGTGCATCCACTGCCTCAACGTTCCGATCTAGTTGGCAACATTGGTGAAGAATGGAGTCGTCCACAGAGGCTGCCAAGACTTCACCCCTGAAGGTGTACATCTCCCAGGTGCTCCTGGAGATATGAAACTCTAGGCAGCTCGGCAAGCTCTGGAAGCAGGAACCATGTAGATATCCAGGTTGAGTGCAGCTGGAGATCACAGACTCCAACAGGATTCCCTCCACCTTGAAAAGGAAAAAAGGACATTAAAGAGAGAAATTTAAGCTGTTTCGCAGACGAGCTTTAAGAAGTTGTCCTCTGGCACCATCTTAGCTCCTGCCCCTGATAGTCATCTGGAAGTGTGGGTTGGCAAGCCTCCATTACCTGATGGACATCATCCCGGAGCCTTAAAAGGAGAGAGATTGATGTGTTGATTTTAACTTTTCAAAATTTTCTAGACAGGGAAAGTTTCATGAAATTGGAAAATAGTAAATATAACTCATTTGTGAAAAGGAATAAAACTCAAAACAGAAAACTTCAGGGATGTTAGCTTAGCATCTGTCTCAAGGAAAATGATGGAATCTATTAAAATATTTTGGCAAGTTACAACAGAATTCCAGGTAGTGGGTAAAATCAATATAGTTTTTTCTGGAAAAAAAAATCACGTTTGGTCAATTTATTGAACTTTTTAGAAATAACATCTGCTGTGGATAAAGGGAAATGGGTGGCTGTAACACACACAAAATGCAGGAGGAATTCAGCAAGTCAGGCAGCATCTATGAAGGGGAATAAACAGTCGATGTTTCAGGCCGAGATCCTTTTCAGTCTGGAAAAGAAATGGGGAAGATGCTAGAATAAGAAGATAGGGTAAGCAAAGGAAAACAAGTTGCCAGTTGATTGATGGAACCAAGTGATGGGGAAGGTGTGTGGTGGGAGAGAGGGGAATGAAGTGAGAAACTGGGAGGTGAAAGATGGAAAAGGTTAAGGGCTGAAGAATGAATCCAATAGGAGAGGAGAGTGAACCATGGGAGAAAGGGATGCCTGATTTGCTGACTGTTTCCTGCATCTTCTGTTTGTATTGCCCCTGTTGGTCCTGCTGTCGTTACCCTCTCTGGACTGCAAGTGGTCAGTCTGTAGGGAAGCCCAGCTGCTTAGTGTCTGAGCTGAGTTAAGTGCCGTTACCTCTGAGCTGTGCAGACACTGCTGGGGAAATTCTTTGCAGAGCTTGTCCAGAATTGGTTTCATAATCATCTCTGGAGAAATATTTACTGTATTAGAATTCTTATTCAAAGAAAGGCCTTTACATTTCCCTCTGATGTTTTCTTCCTGCATGTCACTTTCCTCCAAGGCTCACACTGCTGTGTTCTAGCACTACAGCATTCAGCATTCATAGTCTGGGACTCTAACCACATAATCTGTGCCTGACCATAAGGAGACATGCCACAGCCGCTGTAGTACTGGTGTCAGTGCAGTCTGAGACAAGCTCAGACGAATTGAAATGTAACATATCTAGAAGGTTCCTGACAGGGTGGATGTGGAAGGGTGCCTCTTTTTGGCAAAATCTAGAATTGGTTGTCACATGGCAATTTAAGATAGAGAGGAGGTAGAAATACTTACTCTCTGTTTCACGAGCCTTTGGAACTTAAAGGATTGTCAAAGTAAGTATTTTAAGGCAGAGTAGATAGAGACTTGATATGGCAGAGGGGGTAGTGGGGATAGGATGAAGTGCAAAAGGTAATGACAGGAATGCCGAGTTGTGGATGCAGTTAGTTCTACCAGGATCTAATTAAATGACCAAGTGACATTAAATTGCATTTTCAACCTCTCACTGCTACAGGTGGAACTTCCCACTTGTTTAAAAAAGGCAACAATTACACCAGTGCCTAAGAAGAATAATGTGATCTACCTTAATGACTACCGCCTGGTAGCACTCACATCTACAGTGATGAAATGCTTTGAGAAGTTGGTCATGACTAGACTGAACTCCTGCCGCAGCAAGGACCTGGACCCATTGCAGTTTGCCTGTCACCCCAACAGATGCAATCTCAATGGCTCTTCACATGGCTTTAGACCACCTGGACAACACAAACACCTATGTTAGGATGCTGCTCAACTATAGTTCAGCATTTAATACCATCATTCCCACAATTCTGATTGAGAAGTTACAGAACCTGGGCCTCTCTACCTCCCTCTGCAGTTGGATCCTTGACTTCCTAACTAGAAGACCACAATCTGTGCGGATTGGTGATAGCATCTCTTCCTTGCTGATGATCAACATTGGTGTACTTCAGGGGTGTGTGTTTATCCCACTGCTCTACTCTCTATATACCCACGACTGTGTGGCTAGGCATAGCTCAAATACCATCTATAAATTTGTTGATGATACAGCCATTGTTGATAGAATCTCAGATGGTGATGAGAGGGCACATGGGAGTGAGATATGCCAACTAGTGGAGTGGTGTTGCAATAATAACTTGGCACTCAATGTCTGTAAGACGGAAGAGGTGATTGTGGACTTCAGGAAGGGTAAGACGAGGGAACACATACCAATCGTCATAGAGGGATCAGAAGTGGAGAGAGTGAGCAGCTTCAAGTTCCTGGGTGTCAAGATCTCTGAGTATCTAACCTGATCCCAACATATCGATTCAGTTATAAAGAAGGCTGACAGCGACTATACTTCATTAGGAGTTTGAAGAAATTTGGTATGTCAACAAATACACTCAAAAACTTCTATAGATGAACCGTGGAGAGCATTCTGACAGGCTGCATCACTGTCTGGTATGGAGGTCTACTGCATAGGACCAGAAGCTGCTGCAGAGGGTTGTAAATTTAGTCAGCTCCATCTTGGGCACGAGCCTACAAAGTACCCAGGACATCTTCAGGGAGTGGTGTCTCAGAAAGGCAGCGTCCATTATTAAGGACCTCCAGCACCCAGTGCATGCCCTTTTCTCATTGTTACCATCAGGTAGGAGATACAGAAGCCTAAAGGCACACACTCAGAGATTCAGGAACAGCCTCTTCCCCTCTGCCATCCGATTCCTAAATGGACATTGAACCCTTGAACACTACCTCACTTTTTTAATATATATTATTTCTGTCTTTTGCACAATTTTTAATCTATTCAATATACGTGCACTGTAATTGATTTACTTATTCATTTATTTTTTTTCTTTCTTCTACATTATGTATTGCCGCTGCTGCTAAGTTAACAAATTTCACGACACATGCTGGTGATAATAAACCTGATTCTGAGCAGGCTTAAGGGGCTGAGTGGCCTACTCTTGCTCCTGATTTGTATGTCTGCATGCAAATCTACCAGATTTGTTAACGTTAGCATCCAGGAACCTACTGTGTAATAAAGAGGAGGTCTTCCTATCTTCTACTGACAGTGGCTGTGCAATGTTTACAATGGAGTTACTTCAAGCCTTCCTAAATTTGCGGTCTGAAAAGCAGTGAACTCGATCCATTAACAGTCCATTCAGAGGCCAGTTAGGAATATACTGAGAGTATATTACATGTGTGTGGGAACTGTTTATGCAGTACTTCATATATTTTAGCAAATTAGTTCAATTTCATGTTTCTGTTCCTTTAATATATTTTTAATTCTATTGTCCTTTGCCTTTAATATATTTTTAATTCTGTTGTTCCCTCACCTTTAATATATTTTAAGCTCTGCATGGATTTTCCAGGTGATATTTCTGTTTCTTTAATATATTATTTGTTGCCTTGTCTCAATACTCATTTATGATTCCTAAACTCTATTATTAAAATTATGCCTGCTCTGTATAAGAATTTAAATGGAGGGCATTTAATGAATTCTCTTCAGTGCTGCCATCTGTGTTGCGGGGTTACATAATGTTTCTCAGCGGAATGCAACCTGCTTGCTGGGTAGACTATCAATCAGCAGATGGTTCACTTCGATATGCTAATTTTTGTTGGGTTGAGAGCCCTTAGTCATACCTCCATTTGATGTATTTTTTAAATTAGTGTGTCAAGCGTAGTTTTCCATTCCTTTTACTTTCTTTAGTGCTTTCAAGCTACTTCCTGAGACATCTGAAAGGGAATTGGGGCTGCTCCCGTACTAATTGCCAGAGCTTGGGCTAAGTTAAAGCTTCCTTCATCCCCTGCACAAAATAAAGGCTTAAGTTGACAAGAAAGTCTGAAGTCTATCTCATCTCCTTCCACAGCACACAAACTTTTCTTAAAAATATTATTTATTTATTGAATTTTAGAAATTACAAGAATAAATGTAATAATGAAATGGTAAGAAAAGTGATATTAACCCTCCCCCCTTAACCCTTATCTAAAGAAAAAGAAAAAAAAAGAAAGAAAATAGAAGAAAGATTGCCTGGATATTGGAGGATCCCCACATGTTCCATGGAGTTCAAAATAATTTTGATATTTATTTTCACTTTCCCCAATTACTATAATTTTATCTTCAAAGGACCTATGTATCTAATCCTATCTTTCGTAAGTATGGTGACCAAATTTTCAAAAATATCTCATATTCATTTCTTAAATTATACGTAATTTTTTCAAATGGAATACAACTATGTATTTCATTATTCCAACGATCCATAGTTAAATTTAAATCAGATTTCCAAGTAACTGCAATAACTTTTGTAATAGCACACAAACTTTTTAAAAAAGATTTCAAGAAGGGAAAATCTACAGGTGCTGGATATCTGAAGTAAGAACAGAAGATGCTCGAAATATTGATTAGGTTGAGTAGCATCTGTGGAGAAGCAAATAGGTTAATGCTTCAGGTTAGTGACCACTGGGTTCAGGAATGCCGAGGTCCAGCAAAGGCAAATGGGACTATCTTGGATGGGCAGCTTGGTTGACATGGATGGATAGGGCTGAAGGACCTGCTTCCAAGCTGTACTCAATTAAACACAAGGGGAGCCCACAGATGACTTAGTAGCTTAATATTCCTTTGACTTTGTATGGAGTTGGATCAATTACACAGAATGGACACTGTACCACATTGATTTATCCAAGAGACTACTGGGGATTCGAGCCAGGTCTTTTGAAATATAGACGACACAACAATATACAGGATTATAGAGGATTCGTACTCCTGACTGGTACCCATTGTACAAAGGGGATGGATAGGCAATCGACTGATGCACTAGTATTCACTCTCTCATGCTTGAAGAACAGGCATGGCACCAGACAACTGTGATCATCTGTGAACCTGCATTTTAAACCATCAGTAGGTAAGGGGACAAAGTTGGTGGAAGAGGAGATAAATAAATGGGTGCTGTAGAGCAAAGCTTATACAGCAAGCAACATCAAGGATGATCCCATGTGGTAGGGAAGCTATTGGGGAGAATACAGAGGGTTTTTGTGTATTTAGAAAGACATGGCCCACTTAGCAACAGTCAAGATGGCTTTCTGCAAGACAAGTTATGGCTTACAAACTTGATGGAGTTTTTGAGGAGGAGACAAAGGAAGCGATGAGGGTACAGCAGTGGGGATTGTCTTCGTGGACTTGATAAAGCCCCTGATAGGCATCTGATAAAGTGCATGGGTTCCAGGGTGAATTGCAAGTTTGCATTTGGAACTGTTATGCCTGTAGCAGACAGAGAGTAGGGGTGGAAGGCTCTTATTCTGTTGGAGCTCCATGACCAGTGGTGTTCCACAAGGATTGGTGCTGGCACCTCTGTTTGTGATACATATCAATGATTTGGATTAACATGCAGGTGGGTGGATTAGCAATTTTGCTGATAATGTTGACTGGTAGAGATAGTGTAAAGGACTGACAAAGGATACAGCAGGATATAAATCACTTACAGATATGGGTAGAGCAGTGGCAGATGGAGCTTAATCCAGGCAAATATGAGCTGGTCATAGCATGTGATTAATGGTAGGCCATTTGATAGCATTGAGGCACAGACAGGGAATGTGCTCCTGTCCCATAGTTCACTGAAAGCCAAATGAATAAGGCTGTAAAAATACACATGGGATACTTGCCTTCAGTCATAGGGCTCTGGAATATAAGAATAAGGAAGTCCTTATGTAGTTAATTTAAACTATAGTCATTGTGTGCAGTTCTGGTCATCCATTCTGCAAGGATGTATTGACTGTTTGACTAGGATGCCATCTGAGTTAGAGGGTGTGAGCTAGAAGAAAAGGTTAGACAAGCTTGTATTGTCTGAGGCTGAGGGGATACGACAGAGGTTTTTAAAATTATGAGAAGCAGAGATAGGGTAGACAGTCAGAATCTTTTCCACTAGGTGGAAACATCAAACACCAGAGGACGTGCTCTGAAGGTTAGATACAGGAAGTATAAAGATGACAGGAGGGGCAAAGTTTTTATGCAAGGAGATACCAATGATAGCAATGGAAACAGGCCACTTGCTAGAGTTTCAGAAGCTTTTAGATAAACATGAGAATATGAAAGGGATAGAGGGATATGGTGATGCACAGGAGAAGGGCATTTCTTATAAATTGGCATCAAGATCCAGACAATATCATGTGCCAAATGGGCTGAGAAATGGTGTACTGTTCCATGTTTTCTAACTGAGCACCGTGATCTGTAAGAGGGTAGGCTCTTGTTGTCAGACAATTCAAACTGAGGGTCAGGTGTTTGCTTATTCCGGCTCTGTCTTCAGCATTTTGTTTTACTCCTCTAACTGGTCTGTGACCATATTGGTTTTCAATCTCAGTGTTTATCTAAGCAGCAATGAAGTACATTGAAACCTATCCAATAGTGAAAGACCTAGATAGAGTGGACATTGAGGGGATGCTTCCTAAGGAGGGGAGTTTAAGACCAGAGGGTACAGCCTCAGAATAGAAGAATGTCCTTTTAGAATGAAGATGAGAAATAATTTCTTTAACCAAAGGGTGGTGAACCTGTGGAATTCATTGCTATAGATTGCTGTGGAGCGCAGTTCTTTAAACAGAAGGTTAGGGTTAAAGGTTACTGGGAAAAGGCATGAAAATAGAGTTGAGATAGATAGTAAATCAGCCATGATGGAATGATGGAGCAGACTTGATGGGCTGAATGGTCTGATACTGCTTCTATGTCTTATGATCTTATGGTCTTATATTCACTGCTGAGGCTTAAAGTGGCTGTTTTCATCACCAGAGTGGAACCAAGGAAGTGGCTGGATCATATTGATAACCTGCATAGAGGATCTGTTATTCCTGGTGAGGCTGGCAGTAATTGGCCAGGCTTGATTGCCTTTGAGAATGAATCAACATCAGGACACCAGCATGGTCCAACAACGGGAACCGTTGTCTATTTGGAGGGTGCACTGTGTCCCCAAGACTCCTGGTTTTCTACCCAATGTTCTGGGCTCCTCACACATACTAATGCATTCTGGTAGGTTAATCTGTAAATCGCTCCTCATTGTAAGTAAATGGTAAAAGGTCTAAAAGGGTTTTAATGGGAGAATAAGGTGATTTGAGAAAAGTTTAGGGGGAATCTCAGAAGTTGTTTTTCACACAGAGGATGGTGAGTACATGCAACACCCTCCCAGAGGGTGTGGTAAAGGCAGATACATTAGGGACATTTAAGAGACTCTTAGGCACACGGATGATGGAGGGCTATGAGGGAGGGAAGGGTTAGATTGATCCTGCAGTAGGTTAAAAGTTGGACATAACGTCAAGGGCTGAAGGGGCCCTTGCTGTAATGTCCTATTTTCTAATAAGCTGCTGGACGAAATATAATGGGAATGAATTGATAACATTGTTCTGCTGGGAGCCAGCATTGACCTGATGGGCTGAATGGCTGTCTCTTAGGAAGTAAGTTTTGCGGTGCCGTGCTCTGTATGGTAACAGAGCTCAGTTTGGCTGGAGAGGAGAATCAGGCAATAGTACAGAAGAATACAGGTCAGAGTTCAGGAGGAGAGCTGCAGGGCATCAATGCTTCTAAGATCATGAGGAAAGTTTTCAATATGTCTGCGTGCCATTTCAGTTCTGCCTGCAGCTGCTGTTAGTCTCCCTTTTATACTCCCCAAGTTCACTTTTTTATTAATGGGGCTTTTGTATTTTAAATTGATATTTTGTTGCTGGTCAGTATGTGAATTTCAACATCCCATTTGAATGAATAATCCACTGAGGCCCCTGGAAGTTTGCAAGATCATCTTAAAGTATAGATTAGGATTTCCAATCATTTAAACTTCCAATCAAGGTTTCAAAAGTGTGATAATTAATCCTAGAATCTTGTGAATATTTACTTTCATAAACAATTTTAAGACAACGCATGACTATACATTCCAATGAAATATTTCAATCCACTCTGCGAGGAAGGCTTAAGGTTAAAGTTCGCACTGAAATCACAAAAGAGGCAGTTCCAAGTGCTGAGCTGATCTGTATTTTATTACTGAAGACAAGCACACACCACAGCTTAAGATTGGTACTAAAATCATGAAAAAGGCAGTGAGAAACACTTTACATGCAGATCAAATGTAAGCCCTCGAAAAGAGTTACCAGCAGAAGGAATCCAAATCAGTCAGGGTATTAAAACATGGATCAGGATAGTGTTAAATCATATTGAAAAATAGATAGATAGATAGATAGATAGATAGATACTTTATTCATCCCCATGGGGAAATTCAACTTTTTTTCCAATGTCCCATACACTTGTTGTAGCAAAACTAATTACATACAATACTTAACTCAGTAAAAAATATGATATGCATCTAAATCACTATCTCAAAAAGCATTAATAATAGCTTTTAAAAAGTTGGCATTGGGGAGTATTGACCTCTTCATCCTGTCTGAGGAGCATTGCATCGATAGTAACCTGTCGCTGAAACTGCTTCTCTGTCTCTGGATGGTGCTATGTAGAGGATGTTTAGAGTTTTCCATAATTGACCGTAGCCTACTCAGCGCCCTTCGCTCAGCTACCGATGTTAAACTCTCCAGTACTTTGCCCACGACAGAGCCCGCCTTCCTTACCAGCTTATTAAGACGTGAGGCGTCCCTCTTCTTAATGCTTCCTCCCCAACACGCCACCACAAAGAAGAGGGCGCTCTCCACAACTGACCTATAGAACATCTTCAGCATCTCACTACAGACATTGAATGATGCCAACCTTCTAAGGAAGTACAGTCGACTCTGTGCCTTCCTGCACAAGGCATCTGTGTTGGCAGTCCAGTCTAGCTTCTCGTCTAACTGTACTCCCAGATACTTGTAGGTCTTAACCTGCTCCACACATTCTCCATTAATGATCACTGGATCATTAATCATTAATCATTAATCATTAATCATTAAAACAGGTAGAATAAATGCTTACTCAGCTGGTCAGGCAGCATCCTGATCCTGATGCTGCCTGACCTGCCGAGTTCCTCCAGCGTGTTTGTACGTGTTGATTTGACCACAGCATCTGCCGTGTACTTTGTGTTTAGAATAAATGGTTCCTATGTCAGCTCAGGTCTGATAGATATGCAGTTTTTAACAAACCTTATCAGAATCAGAAACAGGTTTAATATTACTGGCATATGTCATGAAATTTGTTAACTTTGTGGCAGCAGTACAATGCATTACATGATAAGTTTAGAAAAAAATTGAATTACAGTAATTATATACAGTATATGCATATTAACAATTTAAGTTAAAATAAGTAGTGCAGAAATAGAAATTTTTTAAAAAGTATTGAGGTAGTGGTCATGGGTTCAATGGCCATTTAGAAATTAGACAGCAGAGGGGAAGACTTAATAATTTGCTTAATATCGGGCAGACATCAAAAAGTATTGGAGGGACTCTGTAGGTCAGGCAGCATCAATAGAGAGAAATAAACAGTCACCATTCCAGGCTGAGACAGTTCAGCAGGACATACGGATCTCAGCCCAATATAGCAACTGCTTATTTCCCTCCATTAATGTTGCCTGATCTGCTAAGTTCCTCCAGCATTTTGTGTGTGTTGCTCTGGTTTTCGAGCATCTGCAGAACCTCTTGTGTTTATCGGACAGTATTTACTTTTTGCAGAAGATGGTTGGCTTCAGGAAATAAGGTCACCATAATGGGGCAGCAAAGTAGTACAGCTAGCAGACACTACCTGAGAGCGCCAGAGACCCAGGATCAAGCCTAACCACCCTGTCCTTGAGTGTTGTTTGTGTGGAGTTCTCATGTTCTTCCTATGACTGTCTGGGTTTCCCCTGGTGCTTCTCTTTCCTTCCACATCTCAATGACATGCAATTTGGGCACAGTTAAGTGCCTCTAGTGTGCTGGTAAGTGATTGAATATGTGGGGGGGGGGGGCTGATAGGAATGTGGAGTGAATTAGTCAAAGGGATTTATGTAATTGGGTAGATGATGGTTGGCACAGGGTCATGGGCCAAAGGGTCTCTCTTAATGCTGCATCACTCCATAAATAATAGAATTGACTGAAGAAAGGCCATTCGACCTAGTTAACAACTGGAAGTTGATGTCCTGAAAGGATAGGATCAAATGGGTTAAAAAGGCTTCATCACAGATCATAATATTCTGACTGGACTACAGGGGCACCATAAGGCAAACCAAACGTAAGCCCCAACAAATGACTGCAGGCTGGATTGTGAGAGCTATCTAATGCTTCAAGACAGCTGTAATATTAAACTTACAGACCCGAGAGCTAAAGGTGCTGACTAGGGATCAGTGCATTGATGAGATCATCTGGCATTCAAACAAATCAGAACATCAACAAAGAAAACTGCTGCAAGACGTGAGGGCAGATTTGGCAGACTTGATACACATCTGATGAACAGAAACCGAACAAAGTGTTTAGACTCCAAAGAGACACAAGGGGATTCAGCCGTAAAATGTGGCACCATAAGGGTTGCTACTAACAGCAGAATATCAAAATATCTCTTCAAAGGTCTTGATCTTTATTCAGTTTCTTCCAATGTTTGGTCATCTGGAATATGACCAATAAAGCAATCCTGCCTGAACAGAGAAACGACCTGATGCAATGCCATCTGAAACTCAAGAGAGCAGTAAGTGTATGCATAAGTCATAAGAGCATAAGACAGAGGTGCCATGTGGCCCATGGAGTTTGCTAGGCCATTCAATCATGGTCTATTTATTATCTGTCTAAGCCCCATTCTCCTGCCCTCTCCTCATAACCTTTGGCTCCTTTACTCATCAAGAACTTAGCAACCTCCGCTTTACATATACACAATGACTTGGCCTCCACTGCTGTCGTTTATACATTTGCATTCATTCTAGGGTTACAGCAAAAAAGGATCAATGAGGAAGAAGCTGATGTTCGAATGATTTAGAACATAGAACATAAAACAGTACAACACAGTACAGACCCCTGGCCCATGATGTTGTACCAACCTTTTAACCTACACTAAGATCAATCTAATCCTTCCCTCCTACATATCCCTCAATTTTTCTGTCATCTGCATGCCTATCTAAGAGTTTCTTAACTGCCCCTAAGCTTCTGCTTTTACCACCACTTGCATTCCATGCCCCCATTTCTCTCTGTGTAAAGAACTTACCTCTGACATCATCCCCATTCTTTCCTCCAAACATCTTAAACTTATGCCCCCTTGTATTAGCCATTTCTACCTGGGAAAAAGTTTCTTGATCACTACCTCTTGTCATCTTGTACACCTCTACCAAGTTGTTTCTCATCGTCCTTTGTGTCACCAAATAGAGTCGTACAGTAAGCCCACCATGTCCAATCTATCAAGTCTCCTCTCAGGTCAGTTTATCAACTAACAAGTGATCTGCTTCAGCACCAGAGAGGTGTCACATTATCAGTGCCAAATTAGTGTTTACAAAGAACCAAACAGGTTATATTGGGTGCTTAAAGGAAGACTCTGCATCTACATAGCATCTCGAAAGATTTTACAAACAATAAATTATTTTGAATTGAACTCACAGCTGTGCTTCTGGGAGCTCATTTTCATGAATAAGACTGATTTAGATAGTTCCTATACTGATCGGTATCCCATATGCCCTTTACTAATCAATTGCATTGTCATGTGCGTCATGCAGAACTATAAGAAAGAAAATAGTTCTTTGAGCATCTCAGTTGGTGATACCATATTTAGGATAGCAATGTTTTGTTAAGACTATTTATACTCTCAGGATCACAGCAGAGAGATGATGAGTAATTTTAAACCAACATGTGGCATGGGAATCAGTCTGAATTTTATGGTCCATACAGAAATGGGACAGGTTGGAGCAAAATACCAAAGAATAAATAGGACAAATCTTGGAAAGGTCAGAGCTGAACGAACTCATGTGAAGCAGAAAGAGAAACTGTCCAACTGTACAGCAGCAAGGAATTTTAAAGAGGATTGCCAAGTTACAGATTTAGCATTTGGATTTGAAGGAATGTATTTGAATAACATCAACTTGTATTTATTTGGCACCTGTAATTTATACCAAGGCGATTCACAGAATGGTTACCGAATGGAAGTTAGAAGTTGTTACCAAGCAAATAAGAAAGTGTTACAAGATGAAAGGTTAAGGGTTACGCCACATTAAAGAAGGAAGGAGAGGCAGCGGTTTAGGAAAAGAATACCACTCCTTAGGGCAAACACGAGGAAATCTGCAGATGCTGGAAATTCAAACAACACATACAAAATGCGGTGGAACACAACAGGCCAAGCAGCATCTATAAGGAGAAGCACTGTTGACATTTTGGGCCGAGACCCTTTGTCAGGACTAACTGAAAGGAAAGATTTGAAAGTAGTGGGGGGAGGGGGAAATGCGAAATGATAGGAGAAGACCAGAGGGGGTGGGGTGAAGCTGAGAGGTGGAAAGGTGATTGGCAAAAGTGATACAGAGCTGGAGAAGGGAAAGGATCATGGGACAGGAGGCCTCGGGAGAAAGAAAGGGGGAGGGGGGAGCACCAGAGGGGGATGGAGAACAGGCAGAGTGGTGGGCCTTGGCAATTGATGGCATGGGAGTTAATGGTGGAAGAATTAAACTTGGAGATGATTGGCGGATGGCTCAGTGGTTTAGAGAGCTGCAGGGGTTAGGGAGAGAGGGTTAGGTGAATATTGGGAAATATAGGTTTTAAAACTAACACCTCATTTAAACTGGAGGGCAACATGTATCGACATGCTAAGAAGCCATGAGTGAAGGAGTCTTGGTATGATTTACAATTCAGGAAGCTGAATTATGGATAACAGTTTGCAGAGGTTACAACAAGGGGGCTCAAGCAGGAGCATTTTGGAAGTTCTGAGTCTAGTAAAATCAAAGATGGTTGAAGGTAAACACAAGAGATTCTGTTGATGCTGGGAATCCAAAGCAACACACAGAAAATGCTGGAGGAACTCAGCAGGTCAGGAAGCGTCTGTGCAGAGAAATAAACAGTCGGCAGTGATGAAGAGTCTCAGCTTGGAACGTCCATAGATGCTGCCTTGCCTGCTGAGTTCCTCCAGCATTATGTGAGTATGGTTAAAAGTTTCTACAACAGTGAGATGAAGCAGTTTCACAAGGGTAGTGCCTTGATTTTGGGGTGGGGTAGGGTTTGCAGTGTGCGCATAAGTCTAGTCAAGTCAAGTCACTTTTATTGTCATTTCGACCATAGCTGCTGGTACAGTGCATAGTAAAAATGAGACAACGTTTTTCAGGACCATGGTGTTACATGACACAGTACAAAAACTAGACTGAACTACGTAAAAAAACAACACAGAGAAAGCTATACTAGACTACAGACCTACACAGGACTGCGTAAAGTGCACAAAACAGTGCAGGCATTACAATAAATAATAAACAGGACAAGGTGATGTTGAGGTCAATGGACAGATGATAGTGGGAATGACGGTCACATAGAGTCAATGGAGAGATCACACTGGAGTCAGCAGATTGTGGCGATGGGGGTGGAGGAATCAGAGGTTTCAGGAAGTCAAAAGGTCATGGGGGTGGTGTTCAGAGGAAAGCAGGTTACAAGGGGTGAGGTGGCGCCAACCACTGCTGCTGCCAGCTCCCAATATGGAGCTGGGGGTTAGGAAATAGTACAGAGATTGTGGGGGGTGGGGGTGGAGAGGAGACTGGGATCCTGATAGAGGCAGTGGAGAGGTTGTGAAGAAAGGGGATTGGCAAAGTGTGAAAAGGATGGTCTGGAGCACAGGTTCTGAGTGGTCAGTGTTCAGAGGGCCTCGGGAATCCAGGTCACAAACATCCAGGTCAGTGGACAGAGAGTTGCTGTGTTCTAGGAGACAGATTTCAGGAGGTCAGTCAGGGTTCTATAGGATTCACAGAATATAGGACATAGAACAGTATAACACGGAACGGGCTCTTCAGCCCAAGATTTTGTACCAATCTATATAAACCTGCTCCATGATCAATCTAACCTTTCCCTCCCACACGGCCTGAGCCTATAACCCTTTATTTTTCTTATATTTGTCTCTTTTAAACATTCTTATTGTATCAGCTTCTATCTCGATCCCCAGAAGTGTGTTCCAGGCACTTCTCATTCTCTGTGTGAAAACTGATGTCTGACATCTCCCTAAAGTTTCTTAAACAGATCCCCTCTGGTATTGGCGGAAAGGGGCCCGTGACACAGAGTAGTGTGGAGTTGATGGAATCTGTGGACAGATTGTGAGTTCCTATATCCTACCCTTCCCATTCCTTGGCCCCTGCCTCCACCATGATTGCCGACCTCAGAGTGTAATCCCTCAACTGTCTCCCTGCAGTCTGTCATCTGACTTTACTGCTCCACCGGCATCTGTTTTTTATGGCCCTCCTCTCTTGGACAGTTCGAGATTCAGTTGGTAGGGCAAATAGATTTCACTTGGAAGAAAAGGAGAAAGATGGAAGCTGACTATGATTATGCTTTCTTTATACCTTCTTAGCAGGTCTATTTTTTAAAAAACTAAAGTTATCAGATCACTGTATTTATGTTTTTCCTATTTAGTGTGAAATCAATGGAAAGTGGCTAATCTGATGGACTAGATTCCCCACTCCAGATGAATTAAAGTTATTTCCTCTGTTTTGTTCGGAGGTGTAAGCATCACCCTCTTCACCCTCTCCTCTGGAGAATAGGCTTATAAATGGCCTTTGCATCATACTAGGACCACTTAAGCCAATCAGGGTGGTTGTTCCGAGTTGCTATGGGAACATGTGTGTCCTCAGTACGGAGCCAGCAGGGTGTGAATGAATTTTCATGAGAAATTTCATTTTGTGATATGTAAATCTAACGGGGCAGACTAGGTCAGGACTAAACAGAGTACAATTTTATGATTGAGTGCAGTGGTCTTATGCCTGAGGACCTGTTTGTGCCATCCTAGGGAAGCAAAAAAGGTGCTTTTTAAAAACTTCATACATTTGATTTTGCAGAAAGTGTTGACAGCTTGACAGCTAATATTCCAGTCAGTGCTCTTGGGTCTAGCATAATATCTGTTAGATGTCTGACACCAATCCAGAATCCACAGTTTGTCAGTCGGCACAGCCGGCTCTGGATACGCACCACAGCTTTCAGTGGACATTCAGTAACCTTTCATGCATTTTGAATATTGTGTGCATTTCATCCAGTGCCCAGTCCTTGACCACTGGACAAGGAATGACAGAGCTATAGCTGCAGAATCCTCACTGAACCATGTCATTATGAAGATGGATGCAGTACCAGTAGCAATCTGCTGGAGGAACTCAACGGTTGAGCAGCAACTGTGGGAGGAAAGAAATTGCTGACATTTTGGGTCAAATCCCTGCATCGGGACTGAGAGTGCAGAGACAATATGGCCTGAGAGGAGAAGGGGAGTGGAGGTGACGAGGATTCCACAGCAGATTGTTTGTTGCTCCTGATTCCGGCATTTGCAATCTCATGTGTCTCCTCTGAATACAACTAACCTGGTCTGAAAGGACCAGGAATGGAGTCCTCCAGGCTCCCAGTTGGACCTGAAGGCTCCCACTCTATCCTATAGGTTTGAGGTTAAATCACTCTCTTTATTTTCATTAACTCATTAAGTAGTTTTGCATGAACGTACAGAAACTCAGAAAACTACAGGGAGTATTCATCTCAGACGCATCCTCCCCAGAACTGATGATGTCTACAGGAGGTGCTACCTTGAGGAGACAGCATCTAACATCAAGCATTCCCACCATCCAGTCCCACACCACCAGGTTCAGGAACAACAACATTCTTACAACTATGAGGTTCTTGAACTGACCTGCACATCCCAAATCCTACCTCAGCAATGGACATCTTTGTATTACCATGGATTTGTTTCTAATTGTGTCTTATTTTGCACTAAAGTCTTGTTTTTACAGTCTTTTTTCCACTCTCTGCACTATCTTGCACAATTTATGTGTAATCGATGTTCTAGGTGTTGTCTGTACCTTTGTGCCTGTGATTGTTTCTGTAAGCAAGCTTTTCAATATACCTGTACCTCAGTGCACTTGTGCACATAACAACAAGTGTTATGTCAGCTTTGTCAGCTAGCAATTAATTACCACTGTATGGGTGGAGACAATGAGCATGGAAAGAGGGGAACGTATGTAGAACTGAGTGAGAATAGTGTGCAAGACTGGGACAATGGGAGAAGTCTTGGGAGTTTAAACACCAGCCTAGTATACAAATACAAAAATGATTCGAGAAATCTGGAAAAAATTGCCAACGAGTATTAAGCTTCCCTGGCTCTATCCCCCTCCTCACGTATCGCCCAGCCCAGCAGCTCTTGTCTCACCACTGTCCACGCCCCCTTGCCAATTTATGCCAGCATAAATGCATAAATCTACATTTATGCCAGATGTAGAAAAAATGCCTACATCTTTTCTACAATCTGATGTAGGACCTGGACCTGAAACATTGACCATCCCTCAGCCTCACTGAATTCCTCCAGCAGATTGTTTTGTTCTTGGTCCAAATGAGCATCAAGGTCAATGGCTGACCCTGGTCCTCTCTCTGCATCTCCACAGATGCCTCACTTGCTGAGTATTCTAAAATTTCAACATTTGAGAGAAATTTGGATATGTACGTGGATGGAAAGAGTGTGGAGAGCTATGGTCTGGGTGCAGAACTAGGCAGGTTAATAGTTTGGCATGGACTAGATGGGCCAAAGGGCCTGTTTCTGTGCTGTACTACTCTATGACTCTACAACTCTATGACTCTCAATTCCCAATTTCTATACTTGTTATACAACATGGCCAGATCCCTTGCACAGGTCCTCAAGGCTTTGGTATCCTTTTAAATTCTGCAGTACATAAACATAAGAGATACTGCAGATGCTGGAATTGTAGAATAACACATACAAAATGCTGGAGGAACTCAGTAAGTCAAACAGCGTCTATGGAAATGAACAAACAGTCAACATTTCAGGGTGACTTACGGTAGTTACTCTGAAGCTTGGACCACTTTATAGCGTTGGATTTTTCTGTGCTGGTTTGGTGCAAACTGCAAGGGAGTGGGGTTGTTATTGGAAGATAGTGAGACATATAGGTGCTGAATAACTTGCTGACCTTCAGTGACCAAGATGTTCTATATTTAAAATTTATAAAATTCAATCAATTATTAACAATAAAATCCAATGAACTCCAATGTAATTAACCTTTCACATATTACCCAGAAGCACAAGATCATATAGTTATCAGGGGTATTGTTGAAAAAACTGGAAAATTCATTTAATTAAAAGTCAAGAAACAAGCTGAGAAGGTTTAAATAATAAATAAGGTCTTGAACGCAAAATATTTCTTTCTTGAGAAAATAGTTAATCACTTCTTCATCAAAGAAACATTATCTATGGCAGAGGCAGATGGACTCTTTACCAGGAGGGAAACATGCTAAAGGTATTGGATCATGTTGAATCACTTGGCTTTACCAGACTCTTCACTCAGCATTTGCAGCTATTCTCTGTAAGCGACCTTACGTTTTACATTTGCCAAATAGACTCACAGTGTCTGTACTGAACATGATGCTGAATTAAACTAATTCTTTTCTGCCTGTACATGATCCAGATCTCTCCATTCCCTGCCTATTTGTGTGTCTAACATTCTCTTAAACATCGCTCTGCATCTAGTTCTATCACTGCCCCAGCAATCCATTCAGGGCACCTACTACGCTCTGGATGTAAAAGCTTGCCTGGTGCATCTCCTTTAAACTTTCCCCCTCTCACCTTACTTGCATGCAACCTACTTAACATTTCTCTCATGGGATGAAGATTCTGACTGTCTACCATATCTATGCCTCTGATGCTCTTATAAACTTCTATCACGTCTCCTCTCGGAGCCTCTGATGCTCCGAAGAAATCAACCCAAGTTTATCCAACCTTTCTTTATAGCTCTGTGATGCCATTGGGTTCCCTGTCAGCAAACCTCTAAACTTAAAAGAGCATTTTAAGCCCGATCTTATATAGATATCCGTGGGTGCCTTCACTATAAGGAAGTTATACTGTATCAACCGCTTTACAATTCAACCGCCAGGAGTAAGATATGTTAAAGTGCCGGGGTTAGGACTCAATGTATTTAAGTAAACTACTTAAGAACTTTTTAAAAGCTATTATTAATGCTTTTTGAGAGGGTGATTTTAGATGCATATCATATTTTTACTGAGTTAAGTATTGTATGTAATTAGTTTTGCTACAATAAGTGTATGGGACATTGGAAAAAATGTTGAATTTCCTGAATAAAGTATCTATCTATCTATCTATCTATCTATCTATCTATCTATCTATCTATCTATCAACCTACTCTTCAAGGGCTAACTTACACCCCTGTCTAGTCATTCCACCCCTTCTGTGGCGAGGCTTAGCTGTCAATGCCCATTGCCCATTCCCCCTCCCTACCAAGGGGAGGTGTCCAGCTGACAAAGTAGTTTACCTAAACACAAACAACACACACAAAATGCTGGTGGAACACAGCGGGCCAGGCAGCATCTATAGGGAGAAGCACTGTCGACGTTTCGGGCCGAGACCCTTCGTCAGGACTAGTCTTCTAGAAGTGCTTCTCCTTATAGATGCTGCCTGGCCCGCTGTGTTCCATCAGCATTTTGTGTGTGTTGTTTGAATTTCCAGCATCTGCAGGTTTCCTCATGTTTACCTAAACACAGTTATTTTATTTTTAATAATGTAGCTTTAAATTTAGACAAATGGTTCTTAACACTCATTTAACCCTCACAGGAGATTTCAAATTTATAAAAGATTTCCAAATTACAAAGGATTTCCAAACACAGGTGCAATTGTTATGAACTAGAAGAACCTACCAATGAGTTGCAGATGAATGAATTGTCTGTGACAGAAACTAAAGGTTGAGGAATGAACCTATATTATTAATTTTATATTATTTTGTACCAGATGACATCATCTGCAAGTGTTATTTTCTAGACACCTCTGCTGGGACAAAGTAACTCAAACAAATGGTCTTAGAAGCTTGTGGCAACAGAGATCCTTAACATCCACAATTAATGCAGTGAGGGTTGACCCCCAAGCACACAAACATCCCTACTTACAATCACGTTTGATGTCCTAAGTGACATAACCTCATTGTCTTGTATTTGGCTACTGGAAACAACTTACCCAATCACTTTACTTTGCAAAGCTGTGCCTCCAACTTCAAACTGATGCTGCTTGAGAACTAGGGATTGGTTCTTGTTTACAACAAAAAGCTGAGCAAAGAATATTTATTAAAAGTTTAAGCTTATCAGCCTGGTCATGCAGCTGTGCTAGAAATCTGAGTTTAGCAATAAGCCTCTTGGGCCCTGGAAAGTGATTATCCATCACAACTCATACTCTCTAATCTAGGCAGCATCCTAGTGAACCTCTTCTGTACCTTTTTCAAAGCTTCCACAACCTTCACGTAAAAGGGAAACTAGAATCACACACAGTACTCCATGTGTCACCTAACCGAAGTTTTATATAGCAGCGACATGACTTTCTTACTGGTATTCTCGGTGCCCTGCCCAATGCCATGTACATTCTGCTCTGCCCTGGCCACACTCAGTGAACAATGTACTTGGACAACTGACCTGTATACCTTCACCTTGCCTGGACTAAACTTCATCTGCAATTTCTCCACTAATATTGTAATTGATCTATACTCTATCTTTTGGCAAACCTCTGCACTGTCCACAGCTCCACCAATCTATGTGTCATCTGCAAACTTACTAACATAGCCATCTACATTTTCAGCCAAGTCATTTATATGTTGCAAACAACAGAGGCTTCAGTATTGTTCTTTGTGGAACACCACTGGTCGTGGTCCTCCGGCCAGATTAACACCCCTCTACCATTACCCTCTTTTCTGTGGGCAAGCAATTCTAATCCCAACTACAAAGGCACTGTAGATCCCAAGCACACTAGTCTTCTGGGTCAATCCAAATCCTTACAATCTCTTCCCTCTGCTAAGGTTCCTCATCTCCAAACCTTCAGTAGGTCTGTTCCATATTTTGTTTTCTCATCACCATTTTCCCATTCTCTTATGTTGTTAGTCCCTTTATCCCATGTGCTGTGACACTCCGATTGCAAGTTTTCTGATTGACGATTTTTTTAGCCTGTCTTTCCATTAATGTATTTCCTTATCTCCAAGCACTTACCATCAAACTTCATGAGTGGATTTTCAGGATGAGTTCAAGAATTGCTTTGTGTGCTAGGCATTTGTATTGCACAGTAACTAGTTTCTCACCATATGAAAACAATCAATTCTGTATCTTTTATTTGTTCAATAAACAACCTCATTTTTCCAGAGTGAACTTTATTTGCCTCAGTTTTTCCCCACATATGTAATTTGTGTGTGAATTTCACACTTTTGTTTATATTCTAATTACTCTAACTCTTAAGTTAATATTATTCACAGTTTGCATTTAACCAGTTATAATTTAACCAGATGTTGCCTGGATTGGGGATCATGCCTTATGAAAAACAGGCTGAGTGAACTCAGCATTTTCTCCTTGGAGCAACGGAGGATGAGAGGTGACCCGATAAAGGTGTATAAGATGATGAGAGGCATTGATCGTGTGGATAGTCAGAGCCTTCTTCCCAAGGCTGAAATTGTTGCCACAAGAGGACACAGGTTTAAGGTGCTAGAGAGTAGGTACAGAGGAGATGTCAGGGGTAAGTTTTTTACTCAAGAGAGTGGTGAGTGCGTAGAATGGGCTGCCGGCAATGGTGGTGGAGGCAGATACCATAGAACCATAGAACATTACAGCACAGTACAGGCCCTTCAGCTGACCCATAGAATCCTTAAAAAAAAGTACTAAACCCACACAACCCATAACCTTCCATTTTTCTTTCATCCATGTGCCTGTCCAAGAGGCTCTTAAATACCCCTAATGTTTTAGCCTCCACCACCATCCCTGGCAAGTCATTCCAGGCACTCACAACCCTCTGATTAAAAAACTTACCCCTGATGTCTCCCCTAAACTTCCCTCCCTTAATTTTGTACATATGCCCTCTGGTGTTTGCTATTGGTGCCCTGGGAAACAGGTACTGACTATCCACCCTATCTATGCCTCTCATAATCTTGTAGACCTCTATCAAGTCCCCTCTCATTCTTCTACGCTCCAACGAGAAAAGTCCCAGCTCTGCTAACCTTGCTTCATATGACTTGTTCTCCAATCTGGGCAACATCCTGGAAAATCTCCTCTGCACCCTCTCCATAGCTTCCACATCCTTCCTATAATGAGGTGACCAGAATTGAACACGATACTCTAAGTGCGGGCTCACTAGAGATTTGTAGAGTTGCAACATGACCTCTCTACTCTTGAACTCAATCCCCCTGTTAATGAAGCCTAGCATCCCATAGGCCTTCTTAACTACCCTATCAACCTGCACAGCGACCTTGAGGGATGTATGGATTTGAACCCCAAGGTCCCTTTGTTCATCCACACTCTTAAGTAACTGACCATTAATCCTGTACTCAGTCTTCTGGTTGGACCTTCCAAAATGCATCACCTCACACTTGTCCAGATTGAATTCCATCTGCCATTTTTCTGCCCAACTCCGCAGCCTGTTGAAATCCTCTTGTAACCTTCGACCACCTACAGCTCCATCCAAAATTCCTCCAATCTTCGTGTCATCCGCAAACTTACTCACCCATCCTACATCCAGGTCATTTATAAAAATCACAAATAGCAGGGGTCCCAGGACAGATCCCTGCGGCACTCCACTAGTCACCGACCTCCAGGCAGAATACTTTCCTTCCACAACTACCTTCTGCTTTCTTCCTTTAAGCCAATTTTTTATCCAAACAGCCAAGGTTCCACTTATCCCATGCCTCATGACTTTCTGGATGAGTCTCTCATGAGGGACCTTGTCAAATGCTTTGCTAAAGTTCATGTAGACCACATCCACTGACCTACCTTCATCAATTTCTTTTGTTACCTCTTCAAAAACCTCAATCAGGCTCGTGAGGCACAATCTTGCCTTCACAAAGCCATGTTGACTATCCACGAGTAGACTGTACCTCTCCAAATGCTCATAGATCCTATCCTTAAGAATCCTTTTCAGTAGTTTTCATACCACTGATGTAAGACTCACCGGTCTATAGTTCCCAGCTTTCTCCCTATTAACTTTTTTGAACAAGGGAACTACATTTGCCATTCTCCAGTCCTCCAGCACTTCCCCTGCAGCCAAAGAGGATTCAAAGATCATGGCTAATGCTCCTGCGATTTCTTCTCTCAATTCCCACAACAACCTGGGGTGTATCATATCCGGCCCTGGGGATTTATCAATCTTAATGTTTTTAAGAAGATCCAGCACTTCTCCCTTAATCTCCACACTGTCCAGCACACAGGCCTGCTCTACTTCGACCTCATCCTGATCAAGATCCTTTTCACTTGTGAATACTGAAGCAAAGTATTCATTTAGGACCTCCTCCGCCTCCAGGCACATATTGCCCTCTTTATCCTTTAGTGGTCCCACCTTCATTCTCGTCATCCTCCTATTCTTTGCATACGCATAGAACACCTTGGGGTTCTCCTTAATGCCGAGGCCTTCTCATGCCCCCTTCAAGCTCTCCTAAGTCCTTTCTTTAGCTCCTTCCTGACTCCCCTATTTTTCTCATAAGCCTCTCCTACTTTCTGCTTCATATATCTAACATATGCTTCCTTTTTCCTCCTGACGAGTTACCTTACATGTTTTGTCAGCCACAGTTCCCTTTTCCTACCATTTTTTCTTTGCCGCAGTGGGACAAACCTATCCTGAACCCAGCTCAAGTGATCCCTAAACTTCTCCCACATTACTTCTGTGCTTTCCCCTTTGAACATCTGTTTCCAATTTACTCTTGCTAGTTCCTGCCTCATCCCTTCAAAGTTAGCCCTTCGCCAGTTAAGCACTTCACTATTTCGTCTGATTTTATCCCTTTCCCTAGCTATGCTGAAGCTAAGGGAGTTGTGGTCACTCTCACCAAAATGCTCCCCCACCAAGAGGTCTGTCACCTGGCCAGGTTCATTACCCAGAACTAGATCCAGTATAGCCTCTCCTCTTGTCGGCCGGTCCACATATACTGTGTCAGGAATCCTTCTTGAACACACCTGACAAATTCAGCCCTATCTATCCCTCTTGCACTCAGGAGGTGCCAGTCAATATGAGGGAAGTTGAAATCACCCATAACTACTACCCTGTATTTCCTGCTCCGTTCTAAAATCTGCCTGCTTATCTGCTCCTCGGTGTCCCGAGGGCTATTTGGGGGTCTATAGACTACTCCCAGCACAGTGATTGATCCCTTCCTATTTCTGATTTCCACCCAGACTGACTCCGCGGACAATCCTTCTGCAGCATCCTCCCTTTCTATAGCCGTGATACTATCCCTGACCAGCAATGCCACTCCCTTCCCCCTCCCCTTTTCTACCTCCCATCCTATTCCTTTTAAAACACCTGAACCCCGGGACCTGCATCATCCAATCGTTCCCTTCCTCCAACCAAGTTTCAGTAATGGCCACAACATCATAGTTCCACGTACTAATCCATGCTCTAAGTTCATCCTCCTTGTTCCTAATACTCCTAGCATTGAAATAGACACATTTCAACCCCTTTAACTGGCTACAATTATGTTCTGTCCCCTGCCTGTCCTTCCTCATCAACTCAGAACTCTTAGCATCATGCCCTTGTCCTTCTACCTTAATCCCTGCACTCACATTCTGATTCCCACCCCCCTGCCAAACTAGTTTAAACCCTCTCCAACAGCTCTATCAAACCTGCCTGCCAGGATATTGGTCCCCCTGGGATTCAAGTGCAACCTGTCCTTTTTGTACAGGTCACACCTGCCCCAGAAGAGGTCCCAATGATCCAGAAATCTGAATCCCTGCCCCCTGCTCCAATCCCTCAGCCACGCATTTATCCTCCAGAAAATTCTATTCCTTTTCTCACTGTCGCGTGGCACAGGCAGTAATCCCAAGATTACTACCCTTGAGGTCCTGCTTTTCAACTTCCTTCCTAACTCCCTGTAGTCTTCTTTCAGGACCTCTTCCCTTTTTCTACCTATGTCATTGGTACCAATATGTACCACGACCTCTGGCTCCTCACCCTCCCACCACAGGATATCTTGGACGCGATCAGAAACATCCCGGACCCTGGCACCTGGGAGGCAAACTACCATCCGAGTTTCTTTCCTGCGTCCACAGAATCGCCTGTCTGAACCCCTGACTATAGAGTCCCCTATCACTACTGCCTTCCTCTTCCTTTCCCTACCCTTCTGAGCCACAGGGCCAGACTCTGTGCCAGAGGCACGGCCACTGTTTCTTCCCCCAGGTAGGCTGTCCCCCCAACAGTACTCAAACAGGAGTATTTATTGTCAAGGGGTACAGCCACAGGTGTGTTCTCTAGTACCTGACTCTTCCCCTTCCCTCTCCTGACTGTGACCCATTTCTCTGTCCCCCGTGGCCCCGGAGTGACAGCCTGTCTGTAACTCCTCTCTATCACCACCTCACTGTCCCTGACCAGATGAAGGTCATCGAGCTGCAGCTCCAGTTCCCTAACACGGTCCCTTAGGAGTTGCATCTCAATGCACCGGGTGCAGATATGGCCAACACAAAGTACAGTGCAGATGTTGTGGTCAAATCAAGACGTACCAAAAAGCTGGATGAACTCAGCAGGTCGGGCAGCATCCGTTGAAAGAAGCAGTCAACGTTTCAGGTCAAGACCCTTCAGATATGGCCGTCCGGGATGCCGGGAGACTCCAGGACCTCCCACATCTGACACCGACCACAGAAAACTGGCTTCACACACATAGTAACTTCTTTTCCAATCAACAACTGCCTCACCTCTTCCCGTTATCACCGAAGCCTGTGGAGCAAAAGCCCTTTCACTCTGCTGCCCGCTCCCAATGCGATCCATACGATAGGATCTTTTAAGGGACTTTTGAATAGGTATATGGAGGTTGGAAAAATAGAGGGCTATGGGTAAGTCTAGTAATTTCTAGAAACATGTTTGGCACAACTTTGTGGGCTGAAGGGCCTGTATTGTACTGTAGGTTTTCTATGTTTCTATGTAATAATCCTGTTTGTGCAAGCTTATCAAATATCTTCCATCTCAACTATTCAATCAAACTAGTCAAATAGTCCACTTTGACCCTTAAAACAACTTAAACATCCAACTAGAGGAAGCAGGTTGAGTCCCATGAGGCTGTGTCCTCATCTAACAGATAAACACATACACCTCACTGCTGTATGCTGGGTGATGTACAAGAAACTTTCTCCTTCCTGTATTCTAGGCCCAGCAGTAAACTTCTACCCCCTTTGTTGCTGAGACTACTTGTGTTTTTTTGTTACATTTCACATAAAGATCGAACTTCACCTTTGAGCTTTGGTTTTATAATGAACGGACCAGTTACAGACATCATGGAATTAACATAGAACATAGAACACTAGAGCATAGTACAGGCCCTTTGGTCCACAATGTTGTGCCAACCTTTTAACCTACACTAAAATCAATCTAACTGTTTCATCCTTCATAGCCCTTCATCCATATGCCTATCTAAGATTTGTTTAAATGTCCATAATGTATCTGCCTCTACCACTTACCACTCTCTGTGTAAATAACTTACCTCTGACATCCCCCCATACTTTCCTCCAATCACCTTAAAATTATGCCCTCTTGTATTCATTGTCACCCTGGGAAAAAATCTCGAGCTATCCACTTGATCTATGCCTTTTGACATTGTGTACACCTCTATATAGTCACCTCTCATCCTCCTTCGCTCCAGAGAGCTAAGCCCTAGCTTGCTCAACTTAACCTCATAAGAATTGCTCTCTAATCCAGGCAGCACCCTGGTAAAACTCCTCTGCACCCTCTCTAAAACTTCCATATCCTTTCTATAAAGAGGCAACCAAAAATGAACACAATATTCCAAATGTAGTCTAACTAGGGTTTTATAGAGCTGCAACATTACTTCGCGATTCTTGAACTCAATCTCCCAAATAATGAAAGCCTTCAACTGATATGCCACAGCAGATTCCATCTCATTGGCCCTTCACTCAACCCTGGAACATCTGGACAGCAAAGATGCATACATTAGGATGTTCTTTATTGACTACAGCTCAGCATTCAATACTATCATCCCCACAAAGCTAATCAAGAAACTTTAAGACCTTGGCTTCAATACCTGCTTCTGCAATTGGATTCTCAATTTCCTCACTTGCAGACCCAGTCAGTTCGGATTAGCAACAACATGTACATGAAGTGTTGTCGCAGGAAAGCAGCATCCACCAGCCAGGTCGTGCTCCCTTCTTGCTGCTTCCCTCAGGAAGAAGGTCCAGGAGCCTCAGAATTTACATTACCATGTTCGGGAACAATTATTACCCCTCAACTATCGAACTCTAACAAAGGGGATAACTTCACTCAACTTCACTTGCTCCATCATTGAAATGTTCCCACAGCCTATTGACTCACTTTCAGGGACTCTTCATCTAAAGTTCTTGATATTTATTTATTTATTTGTTTGTTTGTTTGTTTGTTTTTGTATTTGCACAGTTTGTTGTCTTTTGCACACTAAGTTGATGCTGTCTTCCATTGATTCTTTTATGCTTATTATTCAATAATGGATTTATTGAGTATGCCCATAAGAAAATGAATCTCAAGGTTGCATATGGTGATATATATGTAGTTTGATAATAAATTAACTTTGAATTTTTAACTTTACCAACCTTGTGAACTTGTATGGCAACTAAGTGATCTATTATTCATATTTTCTCCTTGATCCTTGAATACCTACATATAACAGTGTTAACCTAGAAATTCAAAGTCAGCACATAACTGAGACTTAATATCAATCTTTCAGAATATTTAGCTGCCTGTGTGAAGAATCCTTCTCTAGCTAATATCTGGGTTGGACTTAGACTTGAGCATTGAGAGGAAGACAAAAATCAGTTCCAAGATTCTGCTTGTGGCATTCCTTACTAGGATGCAGACACTTAGTGTATGAGGGCTTTGATGGCCCTGGGCCTGTACTCACTGGAGTTTAGAAGAATGAAGGAGGAGCACAATGGAACGTATCAAATATTGAAAGGCTTAGATAGAATGGATGTGGAAAGGAAGTTTCCTGTAATGGGAAAGTGTAGGACTGGAGGGCACAGTTTCAGAGTACAAAGACATCCTTTTTGAACAGAGAGAGGAGGAATTTCTTCAGCCAGAAGGTGGTGAATCTGTAGAGGTCAAGTCATGGTATCTGGGCGCCTGATAGCACAGGTTGATACGTTGTTGATTAGTAAGGGCACCGGTGGTTATGGGAAGAAAGGAGCAGAACGGGGTTGAGAGGGATTATACTGTAAATCAGACACAATGGAATGGCAGAGCAGACTAAATGGGCTGAATGGCCTAATTCTTCCTCTATATCTTATGGGCAAGAGTTTGTTATGAAAGAACAGCGTTGAAAGGTAATGGTAGCAGCTTGATCAGTAGTATTCCTGGTGCAAGCTTGTGGGTAGTGAAACAGCCAGCTGTAAACTGTCAAGATAAACAAAGGACAGTTTGTGTTGTGCAATGTGTGAAGCTTTCTCGTATTATTCTTAAAGTATGGAAAGACTCTTAGCATATTCCATTCGGATGTCCCTTGAGAATTAGAGACAAGGAATGTCAGTATCAATCTTGGCAATGAGTGAATTCACTAAGGATTGACAAAACTATAAACTTAATGAAGATACTTTAATCAGCTTTGAAAACTGAGAGCTTGTCAAACAGGAAGCAGAATGGAGACCTTTGACATGAGACATCATTGGAAAGCCACCTACAGAGTTTTTTTAGACAAGGACTCTCATCTCTACCTTTAAATTTGCAAAGCAGGATTCAACACAAAATGCAGAGAGAGTAAAACAAAATTATGGGAAATGCAGTTCTTTACCTTACTGATTAACCCAGCAGGAGACAAACCAGATGTGTTGGAAGAAACAAAGTAAATGTACTAATTAAAAGTGGATGAAAAACTGCTATAGTACTTGTAATAATCTCCTACTGTGCTGTCAGGTGCCCAGTGTAGCAGGGAGCTGGTAATGCATTAGCCATAGATGGGTATACAGTACAACAGCATGGCCTGTCAGGGGTTTTACTATGGATGAATGTACAACATTAGGAAGTCACCAAGGCATAGTTATGCCTAAGTGTAACAGGACCAATAGTCAAATTAAAGAATTGACAGTTATCAAAATAACATTTACTTATTTTCATATTATCTGCCTCTATTTAGAGTAATTGACAAACTGGGTTATTATAATACAGTACATGTTGAATAGTAACATGGCAGAGAATGTATTCAGGGCACAGGGTAAGGAAATGAGAGAGAAACAGATTAATAGGCAATGTTAAACAGAAACAAAAATATTTTATTACTCTATAGTCAGTACAAAGATAGTTATCAAAAAGACTCAGTCAGTAAGGGGTCTTATTGAGCACTAGCCTCCCCAGCATTGAGAACATCTTCAAAAGATGATATCTCAGAAAGGTGGTGTCCATTAATATGGACCCCCACCAGCCAGGACATACCCTTTTCTCATTGCTATCATTAGGGAGGAGGTACAGGAACCTGAGGATACACACACTCAATGTTTTAGGAACAGCTTCTTCATCTCCACACCACAATCAGATATCTGAACAGTCTATGAACCCATGAATGCTACCTCTCTTTGACCCTTAAACCTTGCACTACTTACATTTCCATATTTCTTATTATAATTTTAAGTATATTTTATGTATTGCACTGTACTGCTGATACAAAACAACAAACTTAACGACAAATGTCAGTGATTCTGTTAAGGGATCTAAAAGGAAGATGATCTTGGATTGTTAAAGATACCAAATCAATACTTATGTCCAACTTCACTGAGGAAGTTGTTGCTACCAATTGCACAGTGAAAGAGAGGTAGTGGAAAAATTAGATACAATAAGAATCAAAAATTCTAAGTTTGGTATCAGTCAAAAGTGAAAAAAACCTTTGGACATGTCTTAGTTTTTTTGAAGGATGTAGGGTGTAGAGTCCCGGGGCTCTAGCTACAACTCTTCTTGGATGGAGAGTGTCACAGATCTGTAGCAGCTGTAGCACTCTGCTCTCTAGTCTAGTGAGATTTGACCTAAGCATGTCCCTGCTGGCCTGTATGTTGCAAATATAATGTCACTGCCATAATTCAGTAACTGGTGGCGTGTGGAAGCAGTGAGAAGCAGATGTGTCCAGTGTTTAATGATGTGAGTATATGGTGAGTGATTGACAGAAGATGTCACTTGGCGACTGAAGGCAGTGTTTGACGTAGAGCAGTATGGGCAGCTGGTAGTGAGTTATTGGAAGGTAGGATTTGTTGCTGTCTGCATTGACATAACTTTGAGATCATTAAACTTCTTGCGACACTGCATTTATGGCACTTCTGTCAGTGCATATTCTCTCTCATGCTCTCTACCTTGTTAACTGATGCTCTTAGAGTTGCATCTGAGGATGCTCCACTATAGTTTTTGAAACATTCCCAAAACCCAGTGAATGAGTTCAACCAGTGGCTGCAGGAAATAAATTGCTTCACAGTTTCAAATGAAACTAACCCTGATGTCTGCTAATGACCCGAACTATTCATCCATTCAGACCCACAGTCCCAGTTGCACAGCAGCTTTATTTTAACATTCATACCTTTGCCCTCATATTTCATGGTCTTGTCTTTCTTCCTGTCCGCAGTTCCCCTGTAACTTTATAATCTTCCCTGTCGCCCAGTTTGGTCTCCGGAATGATATCATTGTTCGAGTTCCCCACACCATAATCTCCAGATATGGTGAACTTTGACTTCTCCTTATAAACTACCTCTTTGACCCAGATTTTCACAATAGTGTACTGTCATATTTTGTTTGATAATATTTCATGACAAACTCACAAAATGTTATCAAACAAATATGACGGCAAGCTATTTGCATAATGGTGCTACGTAAACACAAGTAGTAGTTGAACAAAATTTACAGCTTAGTGGAAAACAACCTGAGTGTAGGACAGCTTGGAGTGCAGGTAATTGGACAGCCGTTTCAAAGAGCTGGCAGGAGCTCAGTGTGCCAGATGGCCTTCTTCTTTGTTTTACTCAGATTCTTACAAGATTTTTCTTAACTAGTTTAGGCGTCTGGTTCATTTTGCATTTCCACCAGCTACTCAACTGCAAGAAACTTATCTATGTCACCGTGACATAGAAGCATGACATCTACTTGACAGGAAGTTCTCCCAGCACTACAGTTTTATACAATAAGAATATATATAGAAATATATCAAATATAGTAGGATATTAATTTATTCAATAATTGATGTCACGTCTATGAAATGTTTTCACTGCATGAGTAATATCACCTCTTACAGTTACAATGGCTGCAAACAGTTCCCTGCCTGCACTCACTGGGCTTTAAATTATTTTTATATGTGAATAATTTTGAATTGTCTGGAACTAATGAAGGCAATTTTTAAAAGTAAGTTGTTTTTACAAAAATGTAATTTAAAGAGAATGTTTTACAACTTGTGTTTCTGAACTCACAATTCACATTAGTGCAACTCTGCATTCAGCTACATTCTAATATTGCAATGAACACCATATATAATTAAACCTCATTGTCTGATTAGTTTTTAATATATTGCATCTGGAATAAATAAAATGTGTTTGGAAACCATGTAGATGGATGTTTTGGGTGCTGAAAACTCCATTTTAATTTTGCCCACTGCCTTTCAAATCACGGTGCACTTGGCTTTGCAGTCATGAACCTTAATGCTGTGCTGAAATAGGCTGGGTTACATGTTCAATATGATCCATGAAGAGAAAGAAAAGGATATTGTGCAGTCAGAATGAGAATTGAATGGCTTGCTATTCAAGGAGGGATATAAAACGATCATGTTTGTGTCTCATTTTGATTATTGAAACTTGATAATAAAGACGAGGGATAAATATCATGCTGTGAGAGAAGTAACCGTGGATACCGTTAGATAGTTACACTGAATATAATTATATTGATAGAACATTACAGAACCATTGAGTGTCATCTGACGGTGAAATACACTGAGTGGCCACTTTATTAGGTATACCTGTACACCTGCTCGTTAGAGCAAATATCTAATCAGCCAATCACACAGCAGCAACTCAGTGTATGAAGGCATGCAGATGTGGTCAAGAGGCTCTGGTGTTGTTCAGACCAAACATCAGAATGAGAAGAAATGTGATCTAAGTGACTTTGACACTGGAATGATTGTTGGTGCCAGATAGGGTGGTTTGAGTGGTTTTAGAAACCACTAATCCCCTGGGATTTTCATGCAAAATAGTGTCTAGTGTTGTGTTAGAAATGGTTAAAACTAGTGTCTGATGGGATATTTGACCATTCTGGGACAGCTGGGCTGAAGACTGCTCATGCGTGTCGAGAAAAACCTTGGATGATAAGCGCAGTACCAGGAACTCCAATTGATAAGATACTAGGCCCTTGGAACCAGGAGGGAGGATGCATCTGGGGGTAAATTATGAGCCCTGATACAGGGAACAAAGAGGACTGTTAGATTCATGCTGAGAGAATAATTGACATGTCTTTTAAGCAATTGATCATGTACTGACTGTGGGATGCCAAAAAAAGTTATGTGATGAGCTTTGTATAACCTAGAATTCAGAGTTCTGGTGGCGGTGGAGACTGCTGCAGACTCTCCATGATATCATGTTAATAAACTCTTAAAACAAAACTTGGTCACTCTGGTGTTCTTAGTTAGTGTTTCCATGACAAGAATTTACAGAGAATGGTGCTCAAAACAAAAAAACATCCAGTGAGTAGCAGTTCTGAGGATAAAAATACCTTGTTAATAAGAGAGGTCAGAGGAATATGGCCAGACTGGTTCAAGCTGACGGGAAGATGACAGAATGCAAGGGTAGAAATAGTGATGGGGTCTGAAATATCATTGTTAGAGATCACACCCTTCTTCACAGAGGAGAATTTCCGTAATGCAGCTGTTATGTAACTGGGTTGAGAAAATAATGAAAGAGATGATGTGGTAATTCTCATCTAATTGTTTTTACAAACTGGTGCTGGTTGTTGTTTACTAGATTGTCGATGAGTACGTGTCCACAAATTCATTCCTGTTGATCAGTTCTTTTGTGTTATATGGGATTGAAATTAAAATTTACTCAGTATTGAATCACTTGGATTATATTCCCAATTTATCATAGAAGATGAAAATTAAGCTGAAATCTCTGATATACAACCTTAATATTTGATCATTTCTGATCACAATTGAAAGCCAATATGCAAATTAGTGCAATAAAGGAGGGTGTGGATAAACTTGAGTTGTTTTCTCTAGGCCGATGGAGGCTGAGAGAAGACCTCATAGAAATTTATAAGATTATGAGCGGCATTGATAGACAAGACAGCTGGTATCTTTTTCTAGGGTTGAAACATCTAATACTAGAAAGCAAGCATTTAAGGTGAGAAATGTAAAGTTCAAAGGATATGTGCAAAATAAGCTTTTTACACAGAGAATGGTGGGTGTACAGCCAGGGGTGGTACTGGGGACAAATATGTTAGAGGCATTTATGAGGCTCTTACAGGCACATGAATGTACAGAGAATGGAGGGATACAGACATTATGTAGGCAGAGGGATTAATTTAGTGAGGCTAAATTAATTACTTGAAGGGCTTGTTTCTATGTTCTATGACCTTATAAATTAATTAATAAATTAATTACTAGTTTAATTAGTTTGGTGCAACATTGTGGGCTGAAGGGTCCATTTCTGTGCTGTGATTTTCTATGCTCTGTGTTTTAAATAGAATTAATAGATGTTTAAATATAGTAATTGTGCTGAAATTCTTTAAGCCTATAAATTTTAATATGGAACAAGAAATGAAAATGAATGAAGAGGAAGCCAGCTTCTGCTTTGATCAATTTCTGGCAATACATATATAAAGCACTTTGCTGGGTTGGAATCAATGTGTCTACACATTATTGTCGGCTGGGCTGGGCTGTAGAAGATTCCTTGAGTGACAGCAGTTATCAGGACACTGCTTGGGGCAGCTATGTTCAATTCTGAGTGTGAGATACTCAATCAGACAGGACTGGAATCCTGTCTTACTGTCAAAATGGTACAGAATTCATCTTGAATAAGCTACCCAGCCAATAAGCTGCCAGTTGACAGATTGGTTGGCATTTTAAAAAAGTTTTCAAATATCAACATGCGCGCTATATAAAATCATCAGAATTTTTTCCCCCAGAATTGTGGAATCAAGAACTAAAGGGTATGGGTTGGACAGTATAAGAGAGACTTAACAGGAACCTGATGGGCAACTTTTTCACCAGTGTGTGGCTTGTATATGGAATGAGTTGCCAAAGAAGTGTTTGAAGCAGCTGCATTAACAACATTTAAATGCCATTTGGACAGGTACATGGGTAGCAATGTGGGCAAAATGCAGGCAGATGGGACTAGTTTAGATGAGTATCGTGATTAACTTGGACAAGTTGGGCTGAAGGGCTTGTTTCTATGTTCTATGACCTTATAAACAAAACTTAAAGAAAATCTCTTGACAATCGAAGGAGCTGCAGGTGCTCTATATCTGACATATCTACAGAAACATGGTCAGAAACGGATACAAAAACACATATTCAAGATGAATAATAAAAAAAAGGTATTTTTGTAAAACCTTTTACAGATTCAGATCACCACCAAGGAGTTTTCCAGCTAACGAAATGCCACTGAAAACTATTCATGATTGTAGTGAGGAGAATGTGGTTGTGAACCTCTGCACCCATTGCAGTTCCACAGACAGCAATGAGGCTTCCACACTCCAAAAACATTCCAGTTAGTAGGTTAATTGGTCACCTGAGTGTAATTGGGCAGTGCAGGCCTGTGGTCTAGAAGGGCCTGTTACCTAGGCTGTATCTCTAAACAGAAAAAAGCTTAACGACTTCTGATGGTGAACCATTTCTTTCCTTAAAATCTTCTTCTAAGTTCATTTTTCAGCTAACATCTGGCTTTCTGGCTCAGTTTTCTTACATCTAACTCTGAATTGCCTTCAGGTTCTCTTTATGTTAATACAACACAGAACCATTATGTGTGTGTATGGGGGAGGGGGGTTTGGATTCCCCTTCAAAGGAACTGAACTTCAGAAGTATAGTGCTAGTTTGTGGGAAATTCTGTTGCAGTTCCACCGGGCTGAATTTGCTGTCTATGCCATTTCATCCATGTATCTGTTATATATGCACAAACAACAACGGAATAGTCGGATCAAATATTTTTACTGAGTTACGTTAGCCACAGCACACACTGTTCAACTGACAGTGTGGGAGCGTTGAACTGGGCCTTCTAAGACAAAGTCACATGCTCTTGAAAGCCTGCACAAAAATAGAGAGCCTCCCATCTGTAGGAGACCTGTTCAATTCACCACATAATCAATAGTCACGTGCACTTATCACATTCTTGTAATTGATCCAGTACAGTTTAATCTTAATATAACCTTCCCTGGATATCTAATTCCTAATTTATTTTAACCTGATGTTTCCTGCGCTATGTATTATGATGAGTACTTTGCATTGGTGAGTTCTTTGACCAAGCTCTCACCAACATCTAACCTCCTGTCAACTCTAAATCTACAGCCATCTCACAGATATTGACCCTGAAGTTAGTTCAGTATGTTTCCACTTCTCTCAATGCTTTGTTTCTTATTCTTTAGGAACGGAAGCTATGTGCTCACCCCTGTCTGGAGATCTACTGTGGGGAAATTATCTACTATGTCTGCCCTTTGGCACGTCAGAGTGACTTTTATGTTCCTGAAGTAAAGAATGCTGACAAGAAACAGAAAGAAGAGGACACAGATGATGCTCGTACAGATCTTGCAGGTAAATTACAGACGTGGTCTTGGTAAAGAGAAGAACAGCTGCTGAATGGTAAAAGGCATGTTAGTTCAGCACACAAGTTTCGGGAGGGTGCTCAGTTCCAAAGATTGAACTTTTGTGACATTTTTGTGAGCTCTTCAAAGCTACTGCCTGGTGCCATAAATGACTGGGGACACAATGTGTTGGATCTCAGGATGATTAAATGAGTGAACACATTGGATCCTACACCCATCCACTAGCTCCGAGTGGAGTAAGTCCTGATGGAGCTGGAACAGGATATCATCCCACAGAGAAAGGTCCTTCTCTCTCTTGTTCTGTTTGTCACGTTTTTTCTTCAATTCCTCTTCCAGACCTAGCAAGATATCTGTGTGTGTTCTCTACCCAAAATTACAACTGTCCATTTCCCTCTGTTGAGTTCCTCCAGCATCTTGTGTGTTGTCCATGATCCAATGTTTGCGTTTGTGCCCATATTGTGCCCATCAAAATGTGTTCTTTGTCGGAGAATTTACAACTTAAATATTATAGTTTGTGAATGTTGTCTTGGAAAGTTATCATATGTGCTTCAAACCTCCTGTTAAACTGCTGGTGGCAAATGGATGGTAATTGGTTGGTGTATTTTTATAGAGTCATAGAGTACTATACACAGAAATAGGCCCTTTGGCCCATCTAGTCAGTGCAAAACTATTATTATGCCTAGTCCCATCAGCCCACATCTAGACATAGTCCTACATACCCTTCCCATCCACATACTTACCTAAATTTCTCTTAAATGGTAAGATCAAACCTACATCTACCACTTTCATTGGCAGCTCATTCCACATTCTCACCATACTGAGTGAAGAGGTTCCCCCTCAAGATACTTTTAAACATTTCACCTTTCACCCTTAACCTCTAGTTTTACTCTTACCCAACCTCAGTGGAAAAAGCCTGTTTTCATTTACCCTATATGTACCCCTCATAAATTTGTATACCTATGTCATATAGGCATCCGTTAGTCTCATGAGACCATGGATTTACGCCTTGGAAGGTTTCCAGGGCGCAGGCCTGGGCAGGGTTGTATGGGACACCGGCAGTTGCCCAAGCTGCAAGCTTTCCCCTCTCCACGCTACCGATGTTGTCCAAGGGAAGGGCACTAGGACCCAAGCAGCTTGGCACTGGTATCATCGCAGAGCAATGTGTTGTTAAGTGCCTTGCTCAAGGACACAACACCTTCAGATCACTAGACCGATGCCTTATCCACTAGGCCATGTGCCAACACACCTTTGTCATATCTCTCCTCATTCTCCTACGCTGCAGGGAATAAAGTCCTAACGTATTCAACCTTTCCCTATAACCCAGTTCTTCAAGTCCCAGCAACATCCTGTAAATTTACTCTTTCAATCATATTGACATCTCTTCTGTAGGTAGGTGACCAGAACTGTATACAATACCCCAAGGTAGGCCTCACTAACGTCTTATACAACTTCAACATAACATCCCAACATTTGTACTCAATACATTGATTTATGAAGGCCTATCTACCTGTGACTCCACTTTCAAGGAAATATGCATCTATATTCCTGATTCCTCTGTTCAACTGCTCTCCTCAGTGCCCTACTTTTCACAATGTAAATCCTATCCTGGTTGGCCCCCCCAAAGTACAACACCTCACACGTCTCTGTATTAAATTCCATCTGCCATTTTTCAGCTCATTTTCCCAGCTGGTCCAAATCCCACTACAAGCTTTGATGGTCTTCCTCACTGTTTACTAAACCTCTAATCTTGGTGTCATCCACAAATTTGTTGATCCAGTTTAGCAAATTATGAAGGATAATGAAGCAAGCATGAAGGAAGAAGGAATTCTCCAATTGAACGAAGATTTCCTTCACCACACATTAACATCACATGACATCCAAGATAGTGTCATGTATGACCAAGCTGTGTCCAGAGGCAGGTTGGGGTGAATACATGTGTGGTCATGCTTAGAGTGGATGGATATGGACTGAGGCATTCAGTATGTAAGGGTTGTGGAATGGGGGAGGAGCAGTCATTGGGAAGTGGGGAGTTGTAGGTAAAAGGAGTAAAGAGGCAGAGAGTAGAGAGGGATGGATGGTGAGAGTGAAGGATGAGTGAGAGAGTAAAAGGAGAGATGGATGGTGGGAGTGAGCAGAGGGCTGGGAATGGACAGTGGGAGTGAGGGGTGAGTGAGTGAGTGAAAGGGGAGATGGATGGTGGGAGTGAGCAGAGGGCTGGGAATGGACAGTGGGAGTGAGGGGAGAGTGAGTGAGTGAAAGGGGAGATGGATGGTGGGAGTGAGCAGAGGGCTGGGAATGGACAGTGGGAGTGAGGGGTGAGTGAGTGAGTGAAAGTGGAGATGGATGGTGCGAGTGAGCAGAGGACTGGGAATGGACAGTGGGAGTGAGGGGTGAGTGAGTGAGTGAGTGAAAGGGGAGATGGATGGTGGGAGTGAGCAGAGGACTGGGAATGGACAGTGGGAGTGAGGGGTGAGTGAGTGAGTGAAAGGGGAGATGGATGGTGGGAGTGAGCAGAGGACTGGGAATGGACTGGGAGTGAGGGGTGGGTGAGTGAGTGAGTGAAAGGGGAGATGGATGGTGGGAGTGAGCAGAGGACTGGGAATGGACAGTGGGAGTGAGGGGTGGGTGAGTGAGTGAGTGAAAGGGGAGATGGATTGTGGGAGTGAGCAGAGGACTGGGAATGGACAGTGGGAGTGAGGGATGAGTGAGTGAGTAAAAGGGGAGATGGATGGTGGGAGTGAGCAGAGGACGGAATGGACAGTGGGAGTGAGGGGTGAATGAGTGAAAGGGGAGATGGATTGTGGGAGTGAGCAGAGGACTGGGAATGGACAGTGGGAGTGAGGGGTGAGTGAGTGAGTGAAAGGGGAGATGGATTGTGGGAGTGAGCAGTGGACTGGGAATGGACAGTGGGAGTGAGGGGTGAGTGAGTGAGTGAGTGAAAGGGGAGATGGATTGTGGGAGTGAGCAGAGGACTGGGAATGGACAGTGGGAGTGAGGGGTGAGTGAGTGAGTGAGTGAAAGGGGAGATGGATGGTGGGAGTGAGCGGTGGACTGGGAATGGACAGTGGGAGTGAGGGGTGAGTGAGTGAGTGAAAGGGGAGATGGATGGTGGGAGTGAGCAGAGGACTGGGAATGGACAGTGGGAGTGAGGGGTGAGTGAGTGAGTGAAAGGGGAGATGGATGGTGGGAGTGATCAGAGGACTGGGAATGGACAGTGGGAGTGAGGGGTGAGTGAGAGAGTGAAAGGGGAGATGGATGGTGGGAGTGAGCAGAGGACTGGGAATGGACAGTGGGAGTGAGGGGTGGGTGAGTGAGTGAAAGGGGAGATGGATGGTGGGAGTGAGCAGTGGACTGGGAATGGACAGTGGGAGTGAGGGGGGAGTGAGTGAGTGAAAGGGGAGATGGATGGTGGGAGTGAGCAGAGGACTGGGAATGGACAGTGGGAGTGAGGGGTGGGTGAGTGAGTGAGTGAGTGAAAGGGGAGATGGATTGTGGGAGTGAGCAGAGGACTGGGAATGGACAGTGGGAGTGAGGGGTGGGTGAGTGAGTGAGTGAAAGGGGAGATGGATGGTGGGAGTGAGCAGAGGACTGGGAATGGACAGTGGGAGTGAGGGGTGAGTGAGTGAGTGAAAGGGGAGATGGATGGTGGGAGTGAGCAGAGGACTGGGAATGGACAGTGGGAGTGAGGGGTGGGTGAGTGAGTGAGTGAAAGGGGAGATGGATGGTGGGAGTGAGCAGAGGACTGGGAATGGACAGTGGGAGTGAGGGGTGGATGAGTGAGTGAAAGGGGAGATGGATGGTGGGAGTGAGCAGAGGACGGAATGGACAGTGGGAGTGAGGGGTGGGTGAGTGAGTGAGTGAAAGGGGAGATGGATGGTGGGAGTGAGCAGAGGACTGGGAATGGACAGTGGGAGTGAGGGGTGAGTGAGTGAGTGAGTGAGTGAAAGGGGAGATGGATGGTGGGAGTGAGCAGAGGACTGGGAATGGACAGTGGGAGTGAGGGGTGAGTGAGTAAAAGGGGAGATGGATGGTGGGAGTGAGCAGAGGACTGGGAATGGAAGTGGGAGTGAGGGGTGAGTGAGTGAGTGAAAGGGGAGATGGATTGTGGGAGTGAGCAGTGGACTGGGAATGGACAGTGGGAGTGAGGGGTGAGTGAGTGAGTGAAAGGGGAGATGGATTGTGGGAGTGAGCAGTGGACTGGGAATGGACAGTGGGAGTGAGGGGTGAGTGAGTGAGTGAAAGGGGAGATGGATGGTGGGAGTGAGCAGAGGACTGGGAATGGACAGTGGGAGTGAGGGGTGAGTGAGTGAAAGGGGAGATGGATGGTGGGAGTGAGCAGAGGACTGGGAATGGAAGTGGGAGTGAGGGGTGAGTGAGTGAGTGAAAGGGGAGATGGATTGTGGGAGTGAGCAGTGGACTGGGAATGGACAGTGGGAGTGAGGGGTGAGTGAGTGAGTGAAAGGGGAGATGGATTGTGGGAGTGAGCAGTGGACTGGGAATGGACAGTGGGAGTGAGGGGTGAGTGAGTGAGTGAAAGGGGAGATGGATGGTGGGAGTGAGCAGAGGACTGGGAATGGACAGTGGGAGTGAGGGGTGAGTGAGTGAAAGGGGAGATGGATGGTGGGAGTGAGCAGAGGACTGGGAATGGACAGTGGGAGTGAGGGGTGAGTGAGTGAGTGAAAGGGGAGATGGATTGTGGGAGTGAGCAGTGGACTGGGAATGGACAGTGGGAGTGAGGGGTGAGTGAGTGAGTGAAAGGGGAGATGGATGGTGGGAGTGAGCAGAGGACTGGGAATGGACAGTGGGAGTGAGGGGTGAGTGAGTGAGTGAAAGGGGAGATGGATTGTGGGAGTGAGCAGTGGACTGGGAATGGACAGTGGGAGTGAGGGGTGAGTGAGTGAGTGAGTGAAAGGGGAGATGGATGGTGTGAGTGAGCAGAGGACAGGGAATGGACAGTGGGAGTGAGGGGTGAGTGAGTGAGTGAGTGAGTGAAAGGGGAGATGGATGGTGGGAGTGAGCAGAGGACTGGGAATGGACAGTGGGAGTGAGGGGTGAGTGAGTGAGTGAAAGGGGAGATGGATTGTGGGAGTGAGCAGTGGACTGGGAATGGACAGTGGGAGTGAGGGGTGAGTGAGTGAGTGAGTGAAAGGGGAGATGGATTGTGGGAGTGAGCAGTGGACTGGGAATGGACAGTGGGAGTGAGGGGTGAGTGAGTGAGTGAGTGAAAGGGGAGATGGATGGTGTGAGTGAGCAGAGGACAGGGAATGGACAGTGGGAGTGAGGGGTGAGTGAGTGAGTGAGTGAGTGAAAGGGGAGATGGATGGTGGGAGTGAGCAGAGGACTGGGAATGGACAGTGGGAGTGAGGGGTGAGTGAGTGAGTGAGTGAAAGGGGAGATGGATGGTCGGGGTGAGCAGAGGACTGGGAATGGACAGTGGGAGTGAGGGGTGAGTGAGTGAAAGGGGAGATGGATGGTGGGAGTGAGCAGAGGACTGGGAATGGCCAGTGGGAGTGAGGGGTGAGTGAGTGAGTGAGTGAGTGAAAGGGGAGATGGATGGTGGGAGTGAGCAGAGGACTGGGAATGGACAGTGGGAGTGAGGGGTGAGTGAGTGAGTGAAAGGGGAGATGGATGGTCGGGGTGAGCAGAGGACTGGGAATGGACAGTGGGAGTGAGGGGTGAGTGAGTGAAAGGGGAGATGGATGGTGGGAGTGAGCAGAGGACTGGGAATGGCCAGTGGGAGTGAGGGGTGAGTGAGTGAGTGAAAGGGGAGATGGATTGTGGGAGTGAGCAGAGGACTGGGAATGGACAGTGGGAGTGAGGGGTGAGTGAGTGAGTGAAAGGGGAGATGGATGGTGGGAGTGAGCAGAGGACTGGGAATGGACAGTGGGAGTGAGGGGTGAGTGAGTGAGTGAGTGAAAGGGGAGATGGATGGTGGGAGTGAGCAGTGGACTGGGAATGGACAGTGGGAGTGAGGGGTGAGTGAGTGAGTGAAAGGGGAGATGGATGGTCGGGGTGAGCAGAGGACTGGGAATGGACAGTGGGAGTGAGGGGTGAGTGAGTGAAAGGGGAGATGGATGGTGGGAGTGAGCAGAGGACTGGGAATGAACAGTGGGAGTGAGGGGTGAGTGAGTGAGTGAAAGGGGAGATGGATGGTCGGGGTGAGCAGAGGACTGGGAATGGACAGTGGGAGTGAGGGGTGAGTGAGTGAGTGAAAGGGGAGATGGATGGTGGGAGTGAGCAGTGGACTGGGAATGGACAGTGGGAGTGAGGGGTGAGTGAGTGAGTGAAAGGGGAGATGGATGGTGGGAGTGAGCAGAGGACTGGGAATGAACAGTGGGAGTGAGGGGTGAGTGAGTGAGTGAAAGGGGAGATGGATGGTCGGGGTGAGCAGAGGACTGGGAATGGACAGTGGGAGTGAGGGGTGAGTGAGTGAGTGAAAGGGGAGATGGATGGTGGGAGTGAGCAGTGGACTGGGAATGGACAGTGGGAGTGAGGGGTGAGTGAGTGAGTGAGTGAAAGGGGAGATGGATTGTGGGAGTGAGCAGAGGACTGGGAATGGACAGTGGGAGTGAGCGGTGAGTGAGTGAGTGAAAGGGGAGATGGATGGTGGGAGTGAGCAGAGGACTGGGAATGGACAGTGGGAGTGAGGGGTGAGTGAGTGAGTGAGTGAAAGGGGAGATGGATGGTGGGAGTGAGGGGTGAGTGAGTGAGTGAGTGAAAGGGGAGATGGATGCTGGGAGTGAGCAGAGGACTGGGAATGGACAGTGGGAGTGAGGGGTGAGTGAGTGAAAGGGGAGATGGATGGTGGGAGTGAGCATAGGACTGGGAATAGACAGTGGGAGTGAGGGGTGAGTGAGTGAAAGGGGAGATGGATGGTGGGAGTGAGCATAGGACTGGGAATGGACAGTGGGAGTGAGGGGTGAGTGAGTGAGTGAAAGGGGAGATGGATTGTGGGAGTGAGCAGAGGACTGGGAATGGACAGTGGGAGTGAGGGCTGAGTGAGTGAGTGAAAGGGGAGATGGATGGTGGGAGTGAGCAGTGGACTGGGAATGGACAGTGGGAGTGAGGGGTGAGTGAGAGTGTGAAAGGGGAGATGGATGGTGGGAGTGAGGGGTGGGTGAGTGAGTGAAAGGGGAGATGGATGGTGGGAGTGAGCAGAGGACTGGGAATGGACAGTGGGAGTGAGGGGTGAGTGAGTGAGTGAAAGGGGAGATGGATGGTGGGAGTGAGCAGTGGACTGGGAATGAACAGTGGGAGTGAGGGGTGAGTGAGAGAGTGAAAGGGGAGATGGATGGTGGGAGTGAGCAGAGGACTGGGAATGGACAGTGGGAGTGAGGGGTGAGTGAGTGAGTGAAAGGGGAGATGGATGGTGGGAGTGAGCAGTGGACTGGGAATGGACAGTGGGAGTGAGGGGTGAGTGAGTGAAAGGGGAGATGGATGGTGGGAGTGAGCAGAGGACTGGGAATGGACAGTGGGAGTGAGGGGTGAGTGAGTGAGTGAGTGAAAGGGGAGATGGATGGTGGGAGTGAGCAGAGGACTGGGAATGGACAGTGGGAGTGAGGGGTCGGTGAGTGAGTGAGTGAAAGGGGAGATGGATTGTGGGAGTGAGCAGAGGACTGGGAATGGACAGTGGGAGTGAGGGGTCAGTGAGTGAGTGAGTGAGTAAAAGGGGAGATGGATGGTGGGAGTGAGCAGAGGACTGGGAATGGAAGTGGGAGTGAGGGGTGAGTGAGTGAGTGGAAGGCGAGATGGATTGTGGGAGTGAGCAGTGGACAGGGAATGGACAGTGGGAGTGAGGGGTTAGTGAGTGAGTGAAAGGGGAGATGGATGGTGGGAGTGAGCAGTGGACTGGGAATGGACAGTGGGAGTGAGGGGTGAGTGAGTGAGTGAAAGGGGAGATGGATTGTGGGAGTGAGCAGTGGACTGGGAATGGACAGTGGGAGTGAGGGGTGAGTGAGTGAGTGAAAGGGGAGATGGATGGTGGGAGTGAGCAGAGGACTGGGAATGGACAGTGGGAGTGAGGGGTGAGTGAGTGAAAGGGGAGATGGATGGTGGGAGTGAGCAGAGGACTGGGAAAGGACAGTGGGAGTGAGGGGTGAGTGAGTGAGTGAAAGGGGAGATGGATTGTGGCAGTGAGCAGAGGACTGGGAATGGACAGTGGGAGTGAGGGGTGAGTGAGTGAGTGAAAGGGGAGATGGATGGTGGGAGTGAGCAGTGGACTGGGAATGGACAGTGGGAGTGAGGGGTGAGTGAGTGAGTGAAAGGGGAGATGGATTGTGGGAGTGAGCAGTGGACTGGGAATGGACAGTGGGAGTGAGGGGTGAGTGAGTGAGTGAAAGGGGAGATGGATGGTGGGAGTGAGCAGAGGACTGGGAATGGACAGTGGGAGTGAGGGGTGAGTGAGTGAAAGGGGAGATGGATGGTGGGAGTGAGCAGAGGACTGGGAATGGACAGTGGGAGTGAGGGGTGAGTGAGTGAAAGGGGAGATGGATGGTGGGAGTGAGCAGAGGACTGGGAATAGACAGTGGGAGTGAGGGGTGAGTGAGTGAGTGAGTGAAAGGGGAGATGGATGGTGGGAGTGAGCAGAGGGCTGGGAATGGACAGTGGGATTGAGGGGTGAGTGAGTAAAAGGGGAGATGGATGGTGGGAGTGAGCAGAGGACTGGGAATGGAAGTGGGAGTGAGGGGTGAGTGAGTGAGTGAAAGGGGAGTTGGATTGTGGGAGTGAGCAGTGGACTGGGAATGGACAGTGGGAGTGAGGGGTGAGTGAGTGAGTGAAAGGGGAGATGGATTGTGGGAGTGAGCAGAGGACTGGGAATGGACAGTGGGAGTGAGGGGTGAGTGAGTGAGTGAAAGGGGAGATGGATTGTGGGAGTGAGCAGTGGACTGGGAATGGACAGTGGGAGTGAGGGGTGAGTGAGTGAGTGAGTGAAAGGGGAGATGGATGGTGTGAGTGAGCAGAGGACAGGGAATGGACAGTGGGAGTGAGGGGTGAGTGAGTGAGTGAGTGAAAGGGGAGATGGATGGTGGGAGTGAGCAGAGGACTGGGAATGGACAGTGGGAGTGAGGGGTGAGTGAGTGAGTGAAAGGGGAGATGGATTGTGGGAGTGAGCAGTGGACTGGGAATGGACAGTGGGAGTGAGGGGTGAGTGAGTGAGTGAAAGGGGAGATGGATGGTGGGAGTGAGCAGTGGACTGGGAATGGACAGTGGGAGTGAGGGGTGAGTGAGTGAGTGAGTGAGTGAAAGGGGAGATGGATGGTGTGAGTGAGCAGAGGACAGGGAATGGACAGTGGGAGTGAGGGGTGAGTGAGTGAGTGAGTGAGTGAAAGGGGAGATGGATGGTGGGAGTGAGCAGAGGACTGGGATTGGACAGTGGGAGTGAGGGGTGAGTGAGTGAGTGAAAGGGGAGATGGATGGTCGGGGTGAGCAGAGGACTGGGAATGGACAGTGGGAGTGAGGGGTGAGTGAGTGAAAGGGGAGATGGATGGTGGGAGTGAGCAGAGGACTGGGAATGGACAGTGGGAGTGAGGGGTGAGTGAGTGAGTGAGTGAAAGGGGAGATGGATGGTGGGAGTGAGCAGTGGACTGGGAATGGACAGTGGGAGTGAGGGGTGAGTGAGTGAGTGAAAGGGGAGATGGATGGTCGGGGTGAGCAGAGGACTGGGAATGGACAGTGGGAGTGAGGGGTGAGTGAGTGAAAGGGGAGATGGATGGTGGGAGTGAGCAGAGGACTGGGAATGGACAGTGGGAGTGAGGGGTGAGTGAGTGAGTGAAAGGGGAGATGGATTGTGGGAGTGAGCAGAGGACTGGGAATGGACAGTGGGAGTGAGGGGTGAGTGAGTGAGTGAAAGGGGAGATGGATTGTGGGAGTGAGCAGTGGACTGGGAATGGACAGTGGGAGTGAGGGGTGAGTGAGTGAGTGAGTGAAAGGGGAGATGGATGGTGTGAGTGAGCAGAGGACAGGGAATGGACAGTGGGAGTGAGGGGTGAGTGAGTGAGTGAGTGAAAGGGGAGATGGATGGTGGGAGTGAGCAGAGGACTGGGAATGGACAGTGGGAGTGAGGGGTGAGTGAGTGAGTGAAAGGGGAGATGGATGGTCGGAGTGAGCAGAGGACTGGGAATGGACAGTGGGCGTGAAGGGTGTGTGAGTGAGTGAAAGGGGAGATGGATGGTGGGAGTCAGCAGTGGACTGGGAATGGACAGTGGGAGTGAGGGGTGAGTGAGTGAGTGAGTGAGTGAAAGGGGAGATGGATGGTGTGAGTGAGCAGAGGACAGGGAATGGACAGTGGGAGTGAGGGGTGAGTGAGTGAGTGAGTGAGTGAGTGAGTGAAAGGGGAGATGGATGGTGGGAGTGAGCAGAGGACTGGGAATGGACAGTGGGAGTGAGGGGTGAGTGAGTGAGTGAAAGGGGAGATGGATGGTCGGGGTGAGCAGAGGACTGGGAATGGACAGTGGGAGTGAGGGGTGAGTGAGTGAAAGGGGAGATGGATGGTGGGAGTGAGCAGAGGACTGGGAATGGACAGTTGGAGTGAGGGGTGAGTGAGTGAGTGAGTGAAAGGGGAGATGGATGGTGGGAGTGAGCAGAGGACTGGGAATGGACAGTGGGAGTGAGGGGTGAGTGAGTGAGTGAGTGAAAGGGGAGATGGATGGTGGGACTGAGCAGTGGACTGGGAATGGACAGTGGGAGTGAGGGGTGAGTGAGTGAGTGAAAGGGGAGATGGATGGTCGGGGTGAGCAGAGGACTGGGAATGGACAGTGGGAGTGAGGGGTGAGTGAGTGAGTGAAAGGGGAGATGGATGGTCGGGGTGAGCAGAGGACTGGGAATGGACAGTGGGAGTGAGGGATGAGTCAGTGAGTGAAAGGGGAGATGGATGGTGGGAGTGAGCAGTGGACTGGGAATGGACAGTGGGAGTGAGGGGTGAGTGAGTGAGTGAGTGAAAGGGGAGATGGATTGTGGGAGTGAGCAGAGGACTGGGAATGGACAGTGGGAGTGAGGGGTGAGTGAGTGAGTGAGTGAAAGGGGAGATGGATTGTGGGAGTGAGCAGAGGACTGGGAATGGACAGTGGGAGTGAGCGGTGAGTGAGTGAGTGAAAGGGGAGATGGATGGTGGGAGTGAGCAGAGGACTGGGAATGGACAGTGGGAGTGAGGGGTGAGTGAGTGAGTGAGTGAAAGGGGAGATGGATGGTGGGAGTGAGCGGTGAGTGAGTGAGTGAGTGAAAGGGGAGATGGATGGTGGGAGTGAGCAGAGGACTGGGAATGGACAGTGGGAGTGAGGGGTGAGTGAGTGAAAGGGGAGATGGATGTTGGGAGTGAGCATAGGACTGGGAATAGACAGTGGGAGTGAGGGGTGAGTGAGTGAAAGGGGAGATGGATGGTGGGAGTGAGCATAGGACTGGGAATGGACAGTGGGAGTGAGGGCTGAGTGAGAGAGTGAAAGGGGAGATGGATTGTGGGAGTGAGCAGTGGACTGGGAATGGACAGTAGGAGTGAGGGGTGAGTGAGTGAGTGAAAGGGGAGATGGATGGTCGGGGTGAGCAGAGGACTGGGAATGGACAGTGGGAGTGAGGGGTGAGTGAGTGAGTGAAAGGGGAGATGGATGGTGGGAGTGAGCAGTGGACTGGGAATGGACAGTGGGAGTGAGGGGTGAGTGAGTGGGTGAGTGAAAGGGGAGATGGATTGTGGGAGTGAGCAGAGGACTGGGAATGGACAGTGGGAGTGAGGGGTGAGTGAGTGAGTGAAAGGGGAGATGGATGGTGGGAGTGAGCAGAGGACTGGGAATGGACAGTGGGAGTGAGGGGTGAGTGAGTGAAAGGGGAGATGGATTGTGGGAGTGAGCAGAGGACTGGGAATGGACAGCGGGAGTGAGGGGTGAGTGAGTGAAAGGGGAGATGGATGGTGGGAGTGAGCAGAGGACTGGGAATGGACAGTGGGAGTGAGGGGTGAGTGAGTGAAAGGGGAGATGGATTGTGGGAGTGAGCAGAGGACTGGGAATGGACAGTGGGAGTGAGGGGTGAGTGAGTGAGTGAAAGGGGAGATGGATGGTGGGAGTGAGCAGAGGGCTGGGAATGGACAGTGGGAGTGAGGGGTGAGTGAGTGAGTGAAAGGGGAGATGGATGGTCGGGGTGAGCAGAGGACTGGGAATGGACAGTGGGAGTGAGGGATGAGTCAGTGAGTGAAAGGGGAGATGGATGGTGGGAGTGAGCAGTGGACTGGGAATGGACAGTGGGAGTGAGGGGTGAGTGAGTGAGTGAGTGAAAGGGGAGATGGATTGTGGGAGTGAGCAGAGGACTGGGAATGGACAGTGGGAGTGAGGGGTGAGTGAGTGAGTGAGTGAAAGGGGAGATGGATTGTGGGAGTGAGCAGAGGACTGGGAATGGACAGTGGGAGTGAGCGGTGAGTGAGTGAGTGAAAGGGGAGATGGATGGTGGGAGTGAGCAGAGGACTGGGAATGGACAGTGGGAGTGAGGGGTGAGTGAGTGAGTGAGTGAAAGGGGAGATGGATGGTGGGAGTGAGCGGTGAGTGAGTGAGTGAGTGAAAGGGGAGATGGATGGTGGGAGTGAGCAGAGGACTGGGAATGGACAGTGGGAGTGAGGGGTGAGTGAGTGAAAGGGGAGATGGATGGTGGGAGTGAGCAGAGGACTGGGAATGGACAGTGGGAGTGAGCGGTGGGTGAGTGAGTGAAAGGGGAGATGGATGGTGTGAGTGAGCAGAGGACAGGGAATGGACAGTGGGAGTGAGGGGTGAGTGAGTGAGTGAGTGAGTGAAAGGGGAGATGGATGGTGGGAGTGAGCAGAGGACTGGGAATGGACAGTGGGAGTGAGGGGTGAGTGAGTGAGTGAAAGGGGAGATGGATGGTGGGAGTGAGCAGTGGACTGGGAATGGACAGTGGGAGTGAGGGGTGAGTGAGAGAGTGAAAGGGGAGATGGATTGTGGGAGTGAGCAGAGGACTGGGAATGGACAGTGGGAGTGAGGGGTGGGTGAGTGAGTGAAAGGGGAGATGGATGGTGTGAGTGAGCAGAGGACAGGGAATGGACAGTGGGAGTGAGGGGTGAGTGAGTGAGTGAGTGAGTGAAAGGGGAGATGGATGGTGGGAGTGAGCAGAGGACTGGGAATGGACAGTGGGAGTGAGGGGTGAGTGAGTGAGTGAAAGGTGAGATGGATTGTGGGAGTGAGCAGTGGACTGGGAATGGACAGTGGGAGTGAGGGGTGAGTGAGTGAAAGGGGAGATGGATGGTGGGAGTGAGCATAGGACTGGGAATGGACAGTGGGAGTGAGGGGTGAGTGAGTGAGTGAAAGGGGAGATGGATTGTGGGAGTGAGCAGAGGACTGGGAATGGACAGTGGGAGTGAGGGCTGAGTGAGTGAGTGAAAGGGGAGATGGATGGTGGGAGTGAGCAGTGGACTGGGAATGGACAGTAGGAGTGAGGGGTGAGTGAGTGAGTGAAAGGGGAGATGGATGGTCGGGGTGAGCAGAGGACTGGGAATGGACAGTGGGAGTGAGGGGTGAGTGAGTGAGTGAAAGGGGAGATGGATGGTGGGAGTGAGCAGTGGACTGGGAATGGACAGTGGGAGTGAGGGGTGAGTGAGTGAGTGAGTGAAAGGGGAGATGGATTGTGGGAGTGAGCAGAGGACTGGGAATGGACAGTGGGAGTGAGGGGTGAGTGAGTGAGTGAAAGGGGAGATGGATGGTGGGAGTGAGCAGAGGACTGGGAATGGACAGTGGGAGTCAGGGGTGAGTGAGTGAAAGGGGAGATGGATTGTGGGAGTGAGCAGAGGACAGGGAATGGACAGTGGGAGTGAGGGGTGAGTGAGAGAGTGAAAGGGGAGATGGATGGTGGGAGTGAGCAGAGGACTGGGAATGGACAGCGGGAGTGAGGGGTGAGTGAGTGAAAGGGGAGATGGATGGTAGGAGTGAGCAGAGGACTGGGAATGGACAGTGGGAGTGAGTGGTGAGTGAGTGAGTGAAAGGGGAGATGGATGGTGGGAGTGAGCAGAGGACTGGGAATGGACAGTGGGAGTGAGGGGTGAGTGAGTGAAAGGGGAGATGGATTGTGGGAGTGAGCAGAGGACTGGGAATGGACAGTGGGAGTGAGGGGTGAGTGAGTGAGTGAGTGAAAGGGGAGATGGATGGTGGGAGTGAGCAGAGGGCTGGGAATGGACAGTGGGAGTGAGCGGTGAGTGAGTAAAAGGGGAGATGGATGGTGGGAGTGAGCAGAGGACTGGGAATGGAAGTGGGAGTGAGGGGTGAGTGAGTGAGTGAAAGGGGAGATGGATTGTGGGAGTGAGCAGTGGACTGGGAATGGACAGTGGGAGTGAGGGGTGAGTGAGTGAGTGAAAGGGGAGATGGATTGTGGGAGTGAGCAGTGGACTGGGAATGGACAGTGGGAGTGAGGGGTGAGTGAGTGAGTGAGTGAAAGGGGAGATGGATGGTGTGAGTGAGCAGAGGACAGGGAATGGACAGTGGGAGTGAGGGGTGAGTGAGTGAGTGAGTGAGTGAAAGGGGAGATGGATGGTGGGAGTGAGCAGAGGACTGGGAATGGACAGTGGGAGTGAGGGGTGAGTGAGTGAGTGAGTGAAAGGGGAGATGGATGGTGGGAGTGAGCAGTGGACTGGGAATGGACAGTGGGAGTGAGGGGTGAGTGAGTGAGTGAAAGGGGAGATGGATGGTCGGGGTGAGCAGAGGACTGGGAATGGACAGTGGGAGTGAGGGGTGAGTGAGTGAAAGGGGAGATGGATGGTGGGAGTGAGCAGAGGACTGGGAATGGACAGTGGGAGTGAGGGGTGAGTGAGTGAGTGAAAGGGGAGATGGATGGTGGGAGTGAGCAGTGGACTGGGAATGGACAGTGGGAGTGAGGGGTGAGTGAGTGAGTGAAAGGGGAGATGGATTGTGGGAGTGAGCAGAGGACTGGGAATGGACAGTGGGAGTGAGGGCTGAGTGAGTGAGTGAAAGGGGAGATGGATGGTGGGAGTGAGCAGTGGACTGGGAATGGACAGTAGGAGTGAGGGGTGAGTGAGTGAGTGAAAGGGGAGATGGATGGTCGGGGTGAGCAGAGGACTGGGAATGGACAGTGGGAGTGAGGGGTGAGTGAGTGACTGAAAGGGGAGATGGATGGTGGGAGTGAGCAGTGGACTGGGAATGGACAGTGGGAGTGAGGGGTGAGTGAGTGAGTGAGTGAAAGGAGAGATGGATGGTGGGAGTGAGCAGAGGACTGGGAATGGACAGTGGGAGTCAGGGGTGAGTGAGTGAAAGGGGAGATGGATTGTGGGAGTGAGCAGAGGACTGGGAATGGACAGTGGGAGTGAGGGGTGAGTGAGAGAGTGAAAGGGGAGATGGATGGTGGGAGTGAGCAGAGGACTGGGAATGGACAGCGGGAGTGAGGGGTGAGTGAGTGAAAGGGGAGATGGATGGTAGGAGTGAGCAGAGGACTGGGAATGGACAGTGGGAGTGAGGGGTGAGTGAGTGAGTGAGTGAAAGGGGAGATGGATTGTGGGAGTGAGCAGAGGGCTGGGAATGGACAGTGGGAGTGAGCGGTGAGTGAGTAAAAGGGGAGATGGATGGTGGGAGTGAGCAGAGGACTGGGAATGGAAGTGGGAGTGAGGGGTGAGTGAGTGAGTGAAAGGGGAGATGGATTGTGGGAGTGAGCAGTGGACTGGGAATGGACAGTGGGAGTGAGGGGTGAGTGAGTGAGTGAAAGGGGAGATGGATTGTGGGAGTGAGCAGAGGACTGGGAATGGACAGTGGGAGTGAGGGGTGAGTGAGTGAGTGAAAGGGGAGATGGATTGTGGGAGTGAGCAGTGGACTGGGAATGGACAGTGGGAGTGAGGGGTGAGTGAGTGAGTGAGTGAAAGGGGAGATGGATGGTGTGAGTGAGCAGAGGACAGGGAATGGACAGTGGGAGTGAGGGGTGAGTGAGTGAGTGAGTGAGTGAAAGGGGAGATGGATTGTGGGAGTGAGCAGAGGACTGGGAATGGACAGTGGGAGTGAGGGGTGAGTGAGTGAGTGAAAGGGGAGATGGATGGTGGGAGTGAGCAGAGGACTGGGAATGGACAGTGGGAGTGAGGGGTGAGTGAGTGAGTGAAAGGGGAGATGGATGGTGGGAGTGAGCAGAGGACTGGGAATGGACAGTGGGAGTGAGGGGTGAGTGAGTGAGTGAAAGGGGAGATGGATTGTGGGAGTGAGCAGTGGACTGGGAATGGACAGTGGGAGTGAGGGGTGAGTGAGTGAGTGAAAGGTGAGATGGATTGTGGGAGTGAGCAGTGGACTGGGAATGGACAGTGGGAGTGAGGGGTGAGTGAGTGAGTGAGTGAAAGGGGTGATGGATGGTGTGAGTGAGCAGAGGACAGGGAATGGACAGTGGGAGTGAGGGGTGAGTGAGTGAGTGAGTGAGTGAAAGGGGAGATGGATGGTGGGAGTGAGCAGAGGACTGGGAATGGACAGTGGGAGTGAGGGGTGAGTGAGTGAGTGAGTGAAAGGGGAGATGGATGGTGGGAGTGAGCAGTGGACTGGGAATGGACAGTGGGAGTGAGGGGTGAGTGAGTGAGTGAAAGGGGAGATGGATGGTCGGGGTGAGCAGAGGACTGGGAATGGACAGTGGGAGTGAGGGGTGAGTGAGTGAAAGGGGAGATGGATGGTGGGAGTGAGCAGAGGACTGGGAATGGACAGTGGGAGTGAGGGGTGAGTGAGTGAGTGAAAGGGGAGATGGATGGTGGGAGTGAGCAGTGGACTGGGAATGGACAGTGGGAGTGAGGGGTGAGTGAGTGAGTGAAAGGGGAGATGGATGGTCGGGGTGAGCAGAGGACTGGGAATGGACAGTGGGAGTGAGGGGTGAGTGAGTGAGTGAAAGGGGAGATGGATGGTGGGAGTGAGCAGTGGACTGGGAATGGACAGTGGGAGTGAGGGGTGAGTGAGTGAGTGAGTGAGTGAAAGGGGAGATGGATGGTGGGAGTGAGCAGAGGACTGGGAATGGACAGTGGGAGTGAGGGGTGAGTGAGTGAGTGAAAGGGGAGATGGATGGTGGGAGTGAGCAGAGGACTGGGAATGGACAGTGGGAGTGAGGGGTGAGTGAGAGAGTGAAAGGGGAGATGGATGGTGGGAGTGAGCAGAGGACTGGGAATGGACAGTGGGAGTGAGGGGTGGGTGAGTGAGTGAAAGGGGAGATGGATGGTGGGAGTGAGCAGAGGACTGGGAATGGACAGTGGGAGTGAGGGGTGAGTGAGTGAGTGAGTGAAAGGGGAGATGGATGGTGGGAGTGAGGGGTGAGTGAGTGAGTGAGTGAAAGGGGAGATGGATTGTGGGAGTGAGCAGTGGACTGGGAATGGACAGTGGGAGTGAGGGGTGAGTGAGTGAGTGAAAGGGGAGATGGATTGTGGGAGTGAGCAGTGGACTGGGAATGGACAGTGGGAGTGAGGGGTGAGTGAGTGAGTGAGTGAAAGGGGAGATGGATGGTGTGAGTGAGCAGAGGACAGGGAATGGACAGTGGGAGTGAGGGGTGAGTGAGTGAGTGAGTGAGTGAAAGGGGAGATGGATGGTGGGAGTGAGCAGAGGACTGGGAATGGACAGTGGGAGTGAGGGGTGAGTGAGTGAGTGAGTGAAAGGGGAGATGGATGGTGGGAGTGAGCAGTGGACTGGGAATGGACAGTGGGAGTGAGGGGTGAGTGAGTGAGTGAAAGGGGAGATGGATGGTCGGGGTGAGCAGAGGACTGGGAATGGACAGTGGGAGTGAGGGGTGAGTGAGTGAAAGGGGAGATGGATGGTGGGAGTGAGCAGAGGACTGGGAATGGACAGTGGGAGTGAGGGGTGAGTGAGTGAGTGAAAGGGGAGATGGATGGTGGGAGTGAGCAGTGGACTGGGAATGGACAGTGGGAGTGAGGGCTGAGTGAGTGAGTGAAAGGGGAGATGGATGGTGGGAGTGAGCAGTGGACTGGGAATGGACAGTGGGAGTGAGGGGTGAGTGAGTGAGTGAAAGGGGAGATGGATGGTGGGAGTGAGCAGTGGACTGGGAATGGACAGTGGGAGTGAGGGGTGAGTGAGTGAGTGAGTGAGTGAAAGGGGAGATGGATTGTGGGAGTGAGCAGAGGACTGGGAATGGACAGTGGGAGTGAGCGGTGAGTGAGTGAGTGAAAGGGGAAATGGATGGTGGGAGTGAGCAGAGGACTGGGAATGGACAGTGGGAGTGAGGGGTGAGTGAGTGAGTGAGTGAAAGGGGAGATGGATGGTGGGAGTGAGGGGTGAGTGAGTGAGTGAGTGAAAGGGGAGATGGATGGTGGGAGTGAGCAGAGGACTGGGAATTGACAGTGGGAGTGAGGGGTGAGTGAGTGAAAGGGGAGATGGATGGTGGGAGTGAGCATAGGACTGGGAATAGACAGTGGGAGTGAGGGGTGAGTGAGTGAAAGGGGAGATGGATGGTGGGAGTGAGCATAGGACTGGGAATGGACAGTGGGAGTGAGGGGTGAGTGAGTGAGTGAGTGAGTGAAAGGGGAGATGGATTGTGGGAGTGAGCAGAGGACTGGGAATGGACAGTGGGAGTGAGCGGTGAGTGAGTGAGTGAAAGGGGAGATGGATGGTGGGAGTGAGGGGTGAGTGAGTGAGTGAGTGAAAGGGGAGATGGATGGTGGGAGTGAGCAGAGGACTGGGAATGGACAGTGGGAGTGAGGGGTGAGTGAGTGAAAGGGGAGATGGATGGTGGGAGTGAGCATAGGACTGGGAATAGACAGTGGGAGTGAGGGGTGAGAGTGAAAGGGGAGATGGATGGTGGGAATGAGCATAGGACTGGGAATGGACAGTGGGAGTGAGGGGTGAGTGAGTGAGTGAAAGGGGAGATGGATTGTGGGAGTCAGCAGAGGACTGGGAATGGACAGTGGGAGTGAGTGAGTGAGTGAGTGAAAGGGGAGATGGATGGTCGGGGTAGGCAGAGGACTGGGAATGGACAGTGGGAGTGAGGGGTGAGTGAGTGAGTGAAAGGGGAGATGGATGGTGGGAGTGAGCAGTGGACTGGGAATGGACAGTGGGAGTGAGGGGTGAGTGAGTGAGTGAGTGAAAGGGGAGATGGATTGTGGGAGTGAGCAGAGGACTGGGAATGGACAGTGGGAGTGAGGGGTGAGTGAGTGAGTGAAAGGGGAGATGGATGGTGGGAGTGAGCAGAGGACTGGGAATGGACAGTGGGAGTCAGGGGTGAGTGAGTGAAAGGGGAGATGGATTGTGGGAGTGAGCAGAGGACTGGGAATGGACAGTGGGAGTGAGGGGTGAGTGAGAGAGTGAAAGGGGAGATGGATGGTGGGAGTGAGCAGAGGCCTGGGAATGGACAGTGGGAGTGAGGGGTGAGTGAGTGAATGAAAGTGGAGATGGATGGTGGGAGTGAGCAGAGGACTGGGAATGGACAGTGGGAGTGAGGGGTGAGTGAGTGAGTGAGTGAAAGGGGAGATGGATGGTGGGAGTGAGCAGTGGACTGGGAATGGACAGTGGGAGTGAGGGGTGAGTGAGTGAGTGAGTGAAAGGGGAGATCGATGGTGGGAGTGAGCAGAGGACTGGGAATGGACAGTGGGAGTGAGGGGTGGGTGAGTGAGTGAAAGGGGAAATGGATGGTGGGAGTGAGCAGAGGACTGGGAATGGACAGTGGGAGTGAGGGGTGAGTGAGTGAGTGAGTGAAAGGGGAGATGGATTGTGGGAGTGAGCAGAGGACTGGGAATGGACAGTGGGAGTGAGGGGTGAGTGAGTGAAAGGGGAGATGGATGGTGGGAGTGAGCAGAGGACTGGGAATGGACAGTGGGAGTGAGGGGTGAGTGAGTGAGTGAAAGGGGAGATGGATGGTGGGAGTGAGCAGAGGACTGGGAATGGACAGTGGGAGTGAGGGGTGAGTGAGTGAGTGAAAGGGGAGATGGATGGTGGGAGTGAGCAGTGGACTGGGAATGGACAGTAGGAGTGAGGGGTGAGTGAGTGAGTGAAAGGGGAGATGGATGGTGGGAGTGAGCAGTGGACTGGGAATGGACAGTGGGAGTGAGGGGGGAGTGAGTGAGTGAAAGGGGAGATGGATGGTGGGAGTGAGCAGAGGACTGGGAATGGACAGTGGGAGTGAGGGGTGAGTGAGTGAAAGGGGAGATGGATTGTGGGAGTGAGCAGAGGACTGGGAATGGACAGTGGGAGTGAGGGGTGAGTGAGTGAGTGAAAGGGGAGATGGATGGTGGGAGTGAGCAGAGGACTGGGAATGGACAGTGGGAGTGAGGGGTGAGTGAGTGAGTGAAAGGGGAGATGGATGGTGGGAGTGAGCAGTGGACTGGGAATGGACAGTAGGAGTGAGGGGTGAGTGAGTGAGTGAAAGGGGAGATGGATGGTGGGAGTGAGCAGTGGACTGGGAATGGACAGTGGGAGTGAGGGGGGAGTGAGTGAGTGAAAGGGGAGATGGATGGTGGGAGTGAGCAGAGGACTGGGAATGGACAGTGGGAGTGAGGGGTGAGTGAGTGAAAGGGGAGATGGATTGTGGGAGTGAGCAGAGGACTGGGAATGGACAGTGGGAGTGAGGGGTGAGTGAGTGAGTGAAAGGGGAGATGGATGGTGGGAGTGAGCAGTGGACTGGGAATGGACAGTGGGAGTGAGGGGTGAGTGAGTGAAAGGGGAGATGGATGGTGGGAGTGAGCAGTGGACTGGGAATGGACAGTGGGAGTGAGGGGTGAGTGAGTGAAAGGGGAGATGGATGGTGTGAGTGAGCAGAGGACAGGGAATGGACAGTGGGAGTGAGGGGTGAGTGAGTGAGTGAGTGAGTGAAAGGGGAGATGGATGGTGGGAGTGAGCAGAGGACTGGGAATGGACAGTGGGAGTGAGGGGTGAGTGAGTGAGTGAAAGGGGAGATGGATTGTGGGAGTGAGCAGTGGACTGGGAATGGACAGTGGGAGTGAGGGGTGAGTGAGTGAGTGAGTGAAAGGGGTGATGGATGGTGTGAGTGAGCAGAGGACAGGGAATGGACAGTGGGAGTGAGGGGTGAGTGAGTGAGTGAGTGAGTGAAAGGGGAGATGGATGGTGGGAGTGAGCAGAGGACTGGGAATGGACAGTGGGAGTGAGGGGTGAGTGAGTGAGTGAGTGAAAGGGGAGATGGATGGTGGGAGTGAGGGGTGAGTGAGTGAGTGAGTGAAAGGGGAGATGGATGGTGGGAGTGAGCAGAGGACTGGGAATTGACAGTGGGAGTGAGGGGTGAGTGAGTGAAAGGGGAGATGGATGGTGGGAGTGAGCATAGGACTGGGAATAGACAGTGGGAGTGAGGGGTGAGTGAGTGAAAGGGGAGATGGATGGTGGGAGTGAGCATAGGACTGGGAATGGACAGTGGGAGTGAGGGGTGAGTGAGTGAGTGAGTGAGTGAAAGGGGAGATGGATTGTGGGAGTGAGCAGAGGACTGGGAATGGACAGTGGGAGTGAGCGGTGAGTGAGTGAGTGAAAGGGGAGATGGATGGTGGGAGTGAGGGGTGAGTGAGTGAGTGAGTGAAAGGGGAGATGGATGGTGGGAGTGAGCAGAGGACTGGGAATGGACAGTGGGAGTGAGGGGTGAGTGAGTGAAAGGGGAGATGGATGGTGGGAGTGAGCATAGGACTGGGAATAGACAGTGGGAGTGAGGGGTGAGAGTGAAAGGGGAGATGGATGGTGGGAATGAGCATAGGACTGGGAATGGACAGTGGGAGTGAGGGGTGAGTGAGTGAGTGAAAGGGGAGATGGATTGTGGGAGTCAGCAGAGGACTGGGAATGGACAGTGGGAGTGAGTGAGTGAGTGAGTGAAAGGGGAGATGGATGGTCGGGGTAGGCAGAGGACTGGGAATGGACAGTGGGAGTGAGGGGTGAGTGAGTGAGTGAAAGGGGAGATGGATGGTGGGAGTGAGCAGTGGACTGGGAATGGACAGTGGGAGTGAGGGGTGAGTGAGTGAGTGAGTGAAAGGGGAGATGGATTGTGGGAGTGAGCAGAGGACTGGGAATGGACAGTGGGAGTGAGGGGTGAGTGAGTGAGTGAAAGGGGAGATGGATGGTGGGAGTGAGCAGAGGACTGGGAATGGACAGTGGGAGTCAGGGGTGAGTGAGTGAAAGGGGAGATGGATTGTGGGAGTGAGCAGAGGACTGGGAATGGACAGTGGGAGTGAGGGGTGAGTGAGAGAGTGAAAGGGGAGATGGATGGTGGGAGTGAGCAGAGGCCTGGGAATGGACAGTGGGAGTGAGGGGTGAGTGAGTGAATGAAAGTGGAGATGGATGGTGGGAGTGAGCAGAGGACTGGGAATGGACAGTGGGAGTGAGGGGTGAGTGAGTGAGTGAGTGAAAGGGGAGATGGATGGTGGGAGTGAGCAGTGGACTGGGAATGGACAGTGGGAGTGAGGGGTGAGTGAGTGAGTGAGTGAAAGGGGAGATCGATGGTGGGAGTGAGCAGAGGACTGGGAATGGACAGTGGGAGTGAGGGGTGGGTGAGTGAGTGAAAGGGGAAATGGATGGTGGGAGTGAGCAGAGGACTGGGAATGGACAGTGGGAGTGAGGGGTGAGTGAGTGAGTGAGTGAAAGGGGAGATGGATTGTGGGAGTGAGCAGAGGACTGGGAATGGACAGTGGGAGTGAGGGGTGAGTGAGTGAAAGGGGAGATGGATGGTGGGAGTGAGCAGAGGACTGGGAATGGACAGTGGGAGTGAGGGGTGAGTGAGTGAGTGAAAGGGGAGATGGATGGTGGGAGTGAGCAGAGGACTGGGAATGGACAGTGGGAGTGAGGGGTGAGTGAGTGAGTGAAAGGGGAGATGGATGGTGGGAGTGAGCAGTGGACTGGGAATGGACAGTAGGAGTGAGGGGTGAGTGAGTGAGTGAAAGGGGAGATGGATGGTGGGAGTGAGCAGTGGACTGGGAATGGACAGTGGGAGTGAGGGGGGAGTGAGTGAGTGAAAGGGGAGATGGATGGTGGGAGTGAGCAGAGGACTGGGAATGGACAGTGGGAGTGAGGGGTGAGTGAGTGAAAGGGGAGATGGATTGTGGGAGTGAGCAGAGGACTGGGAATGGACAGTGGGAGTGAGGGGTGAGTGAGTGAGTGAAAGGGGAGATGGATGGTGGGAGTGAGCAGAGGACTGGGAATGGACAGTGGGAGTGAGGGGTGAGTGAGTGAGTGAAAGGGGAGATGGATGGTGGGAGTGAGCAGTGGACTGGGAATGGACAGTAGGAGTGAGGGGTGAGTGAGTGAGTGAAAGGGGAGATGGATGGTGGGAGTGAGCAGTGGACTGGGAATGGACAGTGGGAGTGAGGGGGGAGTGAGTGAGTGAAAGGGGAGATGGATGGTGGGAGTGAGCAGAGGACTGGGAATGGACAGTGGGAGTGAGGGGTGAGTGAGTGAAAGGGGAGATGGATTGTGGGAGTGAGCAGAGGACTGGGAATGGACAGTGGGAGTGAGGGGTGAGTGAGTGAGTGAAAGGGGAGATGGATGGTGGGAGTGAGCAGTGGACTGGGAATGGACAGTGGGAGTGAGGGGTGAGTGAGTGAAAGGGGAGATGGATGGTGGGAGTGAGCAGTGGACTGGGAATGGACAGTGGGAGTGAGGGGTGAGTGAGTGAAAGGGGAGATGGATGGTGTGAGTGAGCAGAGGACAGGGAATGGACAGTGGGAGTGAGGGGTGAGTGAGTGAGTGAGTGAGTGAAAGGGGAGATGGATGGTGGGAGTGAGCAGAGGACTGGGAATGGACAGTGGGAGTGAGGGGGTGAGTGAGTGAGTGAAAGGGGAGATGGATTGTGGGAGTGAGCAGTGGACTGGGAATGGACAGTGGGAGTGAGGGGTGAGTGAGTGAGTGAAAGGTGAGATGGATTGTGGGAGTGAGCAGTGGACTGGGAATGGACAGTGGGAGTGAGGGGTGAGTGAGTGAGTGAGTGAAAGGGGTGATGGATGGTGTGAGTGAGCAGAGGACAGGGAATGGACAGTGGGAGTGAGGGGTGAGTGAGTGAGTGAGTGAGTGAAAGGGGAGATGGATGGTGGGAGTGAGCAGAGGACTGGGAATGGACAGTGGGAGTGAGGGGTGAGTGAGTGAGTGAGTGAAAGGGGAGATGGATGGTGGGAGTGAGCAGTGGACTGGGAATGGACAGTGGGAGTGAGGGGTGAGTGAGTGAGTGAAAGGGGAGATGGATGGTCGGGGTGAGCAGAGGACTGGGAATGGACAGTGGGAGTGAGGGTGTGAGTGAGTGAAAGGGGAGATGGATGGTGGGAGTGAGCAGAGGACTGGGAATGGACAGTGGGAGTGAGGGGTGAGTGAGTGAGTGAAAGGGGAGATGGATGGTGGGAGTGAGCAGTGGACTGGGAATGGACAGTGGGAGTGAGGGGTGAGTGAGTGAGTGAAAGGGGAGATGGATGGTCGGGGTGAGCAGAGGACTGGGAATGGACAGTGGGAGTGAGGGGTGAGTGAGTGAGTGAAAGGGGAGATGGATGGTGGGAGTGAGCAGTGGACTGGGAATGGACAGTGGGAGTGAGGGGTGAGTGAGTGAGTGAGTGAGTGAAAGGGGAGATGGATTGTGGGAGTGAGCAGAGGACTGGGAATGGACAGTGGGAGTGAGCGGTGAGTGAGTGAGTGAAAGGGGAGATGGATGGTGGGAGTGAGCAGAGGACTGGGAATGGACAGTGGGAGTGAGGGGTGAGTGAGTGAGTGAGTGAAAGGGGAGATGGATGGTGGGAGTGAGGGGTGAGTGAGTGAGTGAGTGAAAGGGGAGATGGATTGTGGGAGTGAGCAGTGGACTGGGAATGGACAGTGGGAGTGAGGGGTGAGTGAGTGAGTGAAAGGGGAGATGGATTGTGGGAGTGAGCAGTGGACTGGGAATGGACAGTGGGAGTGAGGGGTGAGTGAGTGAGTGAGTGAAAGGGGAGATGGATGGTGTGAGTGAGCAGAGGACAGGGAATGGACAGTGGGAGTGAGGGGTGAGTGAGTGAGTGAGTGAGTGAAAGGGGAGATGGATGGTGGGAGTGAGCAGAGGACTGGGAATGGACAGTGGGAGTGAGGGGTGAGTGAGTGAGTGAGTGAAAGGGGAGATGGATGGTGGGAGTGAGCAGTGGACTGGGAATGGACAGTGGGAGTGAGGGGTGAGTGAGTGAGTGAAAGGGGAGATGGATGGTCGGGGTGAGCAGAGGACTGGGAATGGACAGTGGGAGTGAGGGGTGAGTGAGTGAAAGGGGAGATGGATGGTGGGAGTGAGCAGAGGACTGGGAATGGACAGTGGGAGTGAGGGGGTGAGTGAGTGAGTGAAAGGGGAGATGGATGGTGGGAGTGAGCAGTGGACTGGGAATGGACAGTGGGAGTGAGGGCTGAGTGAGTGAGTGAAAGGGGAGATGGATGGTGGGAGTGAGCAGTGGACTGGGAATGGACAGTGGGAGTGAGGGGTGAGTGAGTGAGTGAAAGGGGAGATGGATGGTGGGAGTGAGCAGTGGACTGGGAATGGACAGTGGGAGTGAGGGGTGAGTGAGTGAGTGAGTGAGTGAAAGGGGAGATGGATGGTGGGAGTGAGGGGTGAGTGAGTGAGTGAGTGAAAGGGGAGATGGATGGTGGGAGTGAGCAGAGGACTGGGAATTGACAGTGGGAGTGAGGGGTGAGTGAGTGAAAGGGGAGATGGATGGTGGGAGTGAGCATAGGACTGGGAATAGACAGTGGGAGTGAGGGGTGAGTGAGTGAAAGGGGAGATGGATGGTGGGAGTGAGCATAGGACTGGGAATGGACAGTGGGAGTGAGGGGTGAGTGAGTGAGTGAGTGAGTGAAAGGGGAGATGGATTGTGGGAGTGAGCAGAGGACTGGGAATGGACAGTGGGAGTGAGCGGTGAGTGAGTGAGTGAAAGGGGAAATGGATGGTGGGAGTGAGCAGAGGACTGGGAATGGACAGTGGGAGTGAGGGGTGAGTGAGTGAGTGAGTGAAAGGGGAGATGGATGGTGGGAGTGAGGGGTGAGTGAGTGAGTGAGTGAAAGGGGAGATGGATGGTGGGAGTGAGCAGTGGACTGGGAATTGACAGTGGGAGTGAGGGGTGAGTGAGTGAAAGGGGAGATGGATGGTGGGAGTGAGCATAGGACTGGGAATAGACAGTGGGAGTGAGGGGTGAGTGAGTGAAAGGGGAGATGGATGGTGGGAGTGAGCATAGGACTGGGAATGGACAGTGGGAGTGAGGGGTGAGTGAGTGAGTGAGTGAGTGAAAGGGGAGATGGATTGTGGGAGTGAGCAGAGGACTGGGAATGGACAGTGGGAGTGAGGGGTGAGCGGTGAGTGAGTGAGTGAAAGGGGAGATGGATGGTGGGAGTGAGGGGTGAGTGAGTGAGTGAGTGAAAGGGGAGATGGATGGTGGGAGTGAGCAGAGGACTGGGAATGGACAGTGGGAGTGAGGGGTGAGTGAGTGAAAGGGGAGATGGATGGTGGGAGTGAGCATAGGACTGGGAATAGACAGTGGGAGTGAGGGGTGAGAGTGAAAGGGGAGATGGATGGTGGGAATGAGCATAGGACTGGGAATGGACAGTGGGAGTGAGGGGTGAGTGAGTGAGTGAAAGGGGAGATGGATTGTGGGAGTCAGCAGAGGACTGGGAATGGACAGTGGGAGTGAGGGCTGAGTGAGTGAGTGAAAGGGGAGATGGATGGTGGGAGTGAGCAGTGGACTGGGAATGGACAGTAGGAGTGAGGGGTGAGTGAGTGAGTGAAAGGGGAGATGGATGGTCGGGGTAGGCAGAGGACTGGGAATGGACAGTGGGAGTGAGGGGTGAGTGAGTGAGTGAAAGGGGAGATGGATGGTGGGAGTGAGCAGTGGACTGGGAATGGACAGTGGGAGTGAGGGGTGAGTGAGTGAGTGAGTGAAAGGGGAGATGGATTGTGGGAGTGAGCAGAGGACTGGGAATGGACAGTGGGAGTGAGGGGTGAGTGAGTGAGTGAAAGGGGAGATGGATGGTGGGAGTGAGCAGAGGACTGGGAATGGACAGTGGGAGTCAGGGGTGAGTGAGTGAAAGGGGAGATGGATTGTGGGAGTGAGCAGAGGACTGGGAATGGACAGTGGGAGTGAGGGGTGAGTGAGTGAGTGAAAGGGGAGATGGATGGTGGGAGTGAGCAGAGGACTGGGAATGGACAGTGGGAGTGAGGGGTGAGTGAGTGAAAGGGGAGATGGATTGTGGGAGTGAGCAGAGGACTGGGAATGGACAGTGGGAGTGAGGGGTGAGTGAGTGAGTGAAAGGGGAGATGGATGGTGGGAGTGAGCAGTGGACTGGGAATGGACAGTGGGAGTGAGGGGTGAGTGAGTGAAAGGGGAGATGGATGGTGGGAGTGAGCAGTGGACTGGGAATGGACAGTGGGAGTGAGGGGTGAGTGAGTGAAAGGGGAGATGGATGGTGTGAGTGAGCAGAGGACAGGGAATGGACAGTGGGAGTGAGGGGTGAGTGAGTGAGTGAGTGAGTGAAAGGGGAGATGGATGGTGGGAGTGAGCAGAGGACTGGGAATGGACAGTGGGAGTGAGGGGTGAGTGAGTGAGTGAAAGGGGAGATGGATTGTGGGAGTGAGCAGTGGACTGGGAATGGACAGTGGGAGTGAGGGGTGAGTGAGTGAGTGAAAGGTGAGATGGATTGTGGGAGTGAGCAGTGGACTGGGAATGGACAGTGGGAGTGAGGGGTGAGTGAGTGAGTGAGTGAAAGGGGTGATGGATGGTGTGAGTGAGCAGAGGACAGGGAATGGACAGTGGGAGTGAGGGGTGAGTGAGTGAGTGAGTGAGTGAAAGGGGAGATGGATGGTGGGAGTGAGCAGAGGACTGGGAATGGACAGTGGGAGTGAGGGGTGAGTGAGTGAGTGAGTGAAAGGGGAGATGGATGGTGGGAGTGAGCAGTGGACTGGGAATGGACAGTGGGAGTGAGGGGGTGAGTGAGTGAGTGAAAGGGGAGATGGATGGTCGGGGTGAGCAGAGGACAGGGAATGGACAGTGGGAGTGAGGGGTGAGTGAGTGAAAGGGGAGATGGATGGTGGGAGTGAGCAGTGGACTGGGAATGGACAGTGGGAGTGAGGGGTGAGTGAGTGAGTGAAAGGGGAGATGGATGGTCGGGGGTGAGCAGAGGACTGGGAATGGACAGTGGGAGTGAGGGGGTGAGTGAGTGAGTGAAAGGGGAGATGGATGGTGGGAGTGAGCAGTGGACTGGGAATGGACAGTGGGAGTGAGGGGTGAGTGAGTGAGTGAGTGAGTGAAAGGGGAGATGGATTGTGGGAGTGAGCAGAGGACTGGGAATGGACAGTGGGAGTGAGCGGTGAGTGAGTGAGTGAAAGGGGAGATGGATGGTGGGAGTGAGCAGAGGACTGGGAATGGACAGTGGGAGTGAGGGGTGAGTGAGTGAGTGAGTGAAAGGGGAGATGGATGGTGGGAGTGAGGGGTGAGTGAGTGAGTGAGTGAAAGGGGAGATGGATTGTGGGAGTGAGCAGTGGACTGGGAATGGACAGTGGGAGTGAGGGGGTGAGTGAGTGAGTGAAAGGGGAGATGGATTGTGGGAGTGAGCAGTGGACTGGGAATGGACAGTGGGAGTGAGGGGTGAGTGAGTGAGTGAGTGAAAGGGGAGATGGATGGTGTGAGTGAGCAGAGGACAGGGAATGGACAGTGGGAGTGAGGGGTGAGTGAGTGAGTGAGTGAGTGAAAGGGGAGATGGATGGTGGGAGTGAGCAGAGGACTGGGAATGGACAGTGGGAGTGAGGGGTGAGTGAGTGAGTGAGTGAAAGGGGAGATGGATGGTGGGAGTGAGCAGTGGACTGGGAATGGACAGTGGGAGTGAGGGGTGAGTGAGTGAGTGAAAGGGGAGATGGATGGTCGGGGTGAGCAGAGGACTGGGAATGGACAGTGGGAGTGAGGGGTGAGTGAGTGAAAGGGGAGATGGATGGTGGGAGTGAGCAGAGGACTGGGAATGGACAGTGGGAGTGAGGGGTGAGTGAGTGAGTGAAAGGGGAGATGGATGGTGGGAGTGAGCAGTGGACTGGGAATGGACAGTGGGAGTGAGGGCTGAGTGAGTGAGTGAAAGGGGAGATGGATGGTGGGAGTGAGCAGTGGACTGGGAATGGACAGTGGGAGTGAGGGGTGAGTGAGTGAGTGAAAGGGGAGATGGATGGTGGGAGTGAGCAGTGGACTGGGAATGGACAGTGGGAGTGAGGGGTGAGTGAGTGAGTGAGTGAGTGAAAGGGGAGATGGATTGTGGGAGTGAGCAGAGGACTGGGAATGGACAGTGGGAGTGAGCGGTGAGTGAGTGAGTGAAAGGGGAAATGGATGGTGGGAGTGAGCAGAGGACTGGGAATGGACAGTGGGAGTGAGGGGTGAGTGAGTGAGTGAGTGAAAGGGGAGATGGATGGTGGGAGTGAGGGGTGAGTGAGTGAGTGAGTGAAAGGGGAGATGGATGGTGGGAGTGAGCAGAGGACTGGGAATTGACAGTGGGAGTGAGGGGTGAGTGAGTGAAAGGGGAGATGGATGGTGGGAGTGAGCATAGGACTGGGAATAGACAGTGGGAGTGAGGGGTGAGTGAGTGAAAGGGGAGATGGATGGTGGGAGTGAGCATAGGACTGGGAATGGACAGTGGGAGTGAGGGGTGAGTGAGTGAGTGAGTGAGTGAAAGGGGAGATGGATTGTGGGAGTGAGCAGAGGACTGGGAATGGACAGTGGGAGTGAGCGGTGAGTGAGTGAGTGAAAGGGGAGATGGATGGTGGGAGTGAGGGGTGAGTGAGTGAGTGAGTGAAAGGGGAGATGGATGGTGGGAGTGAGCAGAGGACTGGGAATGGACAGTGGGAGTGAGGGGTGAGTGAGTGAAAGGGGAGATGGATGGTGGGAGTGAGCATAGGACTGGGAATAGACAGTGGGAGTGAGGGGTGAGAGTGAAAGGGGAGATGGATGGTGGGAATGAGCATAGGACTGGGAATGGACAGTGGGAGTGAGGGGTGAGTGAGTGAGTGAAAGGGGAGATGGATTGTGGGAGTCAGCAGAGGACTGGGAATGGACAGTGGGAGTGAGGGCTGAGTGAGTGAGTGAAAGGGGAGATGGATGGTGGGAGTGAGCAGTGGACTGGGAATGGACAGTAGGAGTGAGGGGTGAGTGAGTGAGTGAAAGGGGAGATGGATGGTCGGGGTAGGCAGAGGACTGGGAATGGACAGTGGGAGTGAGGGGGTGAGTGAGTGAGGTGAAAGGGGAGATGGATGGTGGGATGTGAGCAGTGGACTGGGAATGGACAGTGGGAGTGAGGGGTGAGTGAGGTGAGTGAGTGAAAGGGGAGATGGATTGTGGGAGTGAGCAGAGGACTGGGAATGGACAGTGGGAGTGAGGGTGAGTGAGTGAGTGAAAGGGGAGATGGATGGTGGGAGTGAGCAGAGGACTGGGAATGGACAGTGGGAGTCAGGGGTGAGTGAGTGAAAGGGGAGATGGATTGTGGGAGTGAGCAGAGGACTGGGAATGGACAGTGGGGAGTGAGGGGTGAGTGAGAGAGTGAAAGGGGAGATGGATGGTGGGAGTGAGCAGAGGCCTGGGAATGGACAGTGGGAGTGAGGGGTGAGTGAGTGAATGAAAGTGGAGATGGATGGTGGGAGTGAGCAGAGGACTGGGAATGGACAGTGGGAGTGAGGGGTGAGTGAGTGAGTGAGTGAAAGGGGAGATGGATGGTGGAGTGAGCAGTGGACTGGGAATGGACAGTGGGAGTGAGGGGTGAGTGAGTGAGTGAAAGGGGAGATCGATGGTGGGAGTGAGCAGAGGACTGGGAATGGACAGTGGGAGTGAGGGGTGGGGTGAGTGAGTGAAAGGGGAAATGGATGGTGGGGAGTGAGCAGAGGACTGGGAATGGACAGTGGGAGTGAGGGGTGAGTGAGTGAGTGAGTGAAAGGGGAGATGGATTGTGGGAGTGAGCAGAGGACTGGGAATGGACAGTGGGAGTGAGGGGTGAGTGAGTGAAAGGGGAGATGGATGGTGGGAGTGAGCAGAGGACTGGGAATGGACAGTGGGAGTGAGGGGTGAGTGAGTGAGTGAAAGGGGAGATGGATGGTGGGGAGTGAGCAGAGGACTGGGAATGGACAGTGGGAGTGAGGGGTGAGTGAGTGAGGGAAAGGGGAGATGGATGGTGGGAGGGAGCAGTGGACTGGGAATGGACAGTAGGAGTGAGGGGTGAGTGAGTGAGTGAAAGGGGAGATGGATGGTGGGAGTGAGCAGTGGACTGGGAATGGACAGTGGGAGTGAGGGGGGAGTGAGTGAGTGAAAGGGGAGATGGATGGTGGGAGTGAGCAGAGGACTGGGAATGGACAGTGGGAGTGAGGGGTGAGTGAGTGAAAGGGGAGATGGATTGTGGGAGTGAGCAGAGGACTGGGAATGGACAGTGGGAGTGAGGGGTGAGTGAGTGAGTGAAAGGGGAGATGGATGGTGGGGAGTGAGCAGTGGACTGGGAATGGACAGTGGGAGTGAGGGGTGAGTGAGTGAAAGGGGAGATGGATGGTGGGAGTGAGCAGAGGACTGGGAATGGACAGTGGGAGTGAGGGGTGGATGAGTGAGTGAAAGGGGAGATGGATGGTGGGAGTGAGCAGAGGACAGAATGGACAGTGGGAGTGAGGGGTGGGTGAGTGAGTGAGTGAAAGGGGAGATGGATGGTGGGAGTGAGCAGAGGACTGGGAATGGACAGTGGGAGTGAGGGGTGAGTGAGTGAGTGAAAGGGGAGATGGATGGTGGGAGTGAGCAGAGGACTGGGAATGGACAGTGGGAGTGAGGGGGTGAGTGAGTGAGTGAAAGGGGAGATGGATGGTGGGAGTGAGCAGAGGACTGGGAATGGACAGTGGGAGTGAGGGGTGAGTGAGTGAGTGAAAGGGGAGATGGATGGTGGGAGTGAGCAGAGGGCTGGGAATGGACAGTGGGAGTGAGGGGTGAGTGAGTGAGTGAAAGGGGAGATGGATGGTGGGAGTGAGCAGAGGACTGGGAATGGACAGTGGGAGTGAGGGGTGGATGAGTGAGTGAAAGGGGAGATGGATGGTGGGAGTGAGCAGAGGACGGAATGGACAGTGGGAGTGAGGGGTGGGTGAGTGAGTGAGTGAAAGGGGAGATGGATGTTGGGAGTGAGCAGAGGACTGGGAATGGACAGTGGGAGTGAGGGGTGAGTGAGTGAGTGAAAGGGGAGATGGATGGTGGGATTGAGCAGTGGACTGGGAATGGACAGTGGGAGTGAGGGGTCGGTGAGTGAGTGAGTGAAAGGGGAGATGGATGGTCGGGGTGAGCAGAGGACTGGGAATGGACAGTGGGAGTGAGGGGTGAGTGAGTGAGTGGAAAGGGGAGATGGAAGGTGGGAGTGAGCAGTGGACTGGGAATGGACAGTGGGAGTGAGGGGTGAGTGAGTGAGTGAGTGAGTGAAAGGGGAGATGGATTGTGGGAGTGAGCAGAGGACTGGGAATGGACAGTGGGAGTGAGCGGTGAGTGAGTGAGTGAAAGGGGAGATGGATGGTGGGAGTGAGCAGAGGACTGGGAATGGACAGTGGGAGTGAGGGGGTGAGTGAGTGAGTAAGTGAAAGGGGAGATGGATGGTGGGAGTGAGGGGTGAGTGAGTGAGTGAGTGAAAGGGGAGATGGATGGTGGGAGTGAGCAGAGGACTGGGAATTGACAGTGGGAGTGAGGGGTGAGTGAGTGAAAGGGGAGATGGATGGTGGGAGTGAGCATAGGACTGGGAATAGACAGTGGGAGTGAGGGGGTGAGTGAGTGAAAGGGAGATGGATGGTGGGAGTGAGCATAGGACTGGGAATGGACAGTGGGGAGTGAGGGGGTGAGTGAGTGAGTGAAAGGGGAGATGGATTGTGGGAGTGAGCAGAGGACTGGGAATGGACAATGGGAGTGAGCGGTGAGTGAGTGAGTGAAAGGGGAGATGGATGGTGGGAGTGAGCAGAGGACTGGGAATGGACAGTGGGAGTGAGGGGTGAGTGAGTGAGTGAGTGAAAGGGGAGATGGATGGTGGGAGTGAGGGGTGAGTGAGTGAGTGAGTGAAAGGGGAGATGGATGGTGGGAGTGAGCAGAGGACTGGGAATGGACAGTGGGAGTGAGGGGGTGAGTGAGTGAAAGGGGAGATGGATGGTGGGAGTGAGCATAGGACTGGGAATAGACAGTGGGAGTGAGGGGTGAGTGAGTGAAAGGGGAGATGGATGGTGGGAGTGAGCATAGGACTGGGAATGGACAGTGGGAGTGAGGGGTGAGTGAGTGAGTGAAAGGGGAGATGGATTGTGGGAGTAAGCAGAGGACTGGGAATGGACAGTGGGAGTGAGGGCTGAGTGAGTGAGTGAAAGGGGAGATGGATGGTGGGAGTGAGCAGTGGACTGGGAATGGACAGTAGGAGTGAGGGGTGAGTGAGTGAGTGAAAGGGGAGATGGATGGTCGGGGTGAGCAGAGGACTGGGAATGGGACAGTGGGAGTGAGGGGTGAGTGAGTGAGTGAGTGAAACGGGAGATGGATGGTGGGAGTGAGCAGTGGACTGGGAATGGACAGTGGGAGTGAGGGGTGAGTGAGTGAGTGAGTGAAAGGGGAGATGGATTGTGGGAGTGAGCAGAGGACTGGGAATGGACAGTGGGAGTGAGGGGTGAGTGAGTGAGTGAAAGGGGAGATGGATGGTGGGAGTGAGCAGAGGACTGGGAATGGACAGTGGGAGTCAGAGGTGAGTGAGTGAAAGGGGAGATGGATTGTGGGAGTGAGCAGAGGACTGGGAATGGACAGTGGGAGTGAGGGGTGAGTGAGTGTGTGAGTGAAATGGGAGATGGATTGTGGGAGTGAGCAGAGGACTGGGAATGGACAGTGGGAGTGAGGGGTGAGTGAGAGAGTGAAAGGGGAGATGGATGGTGGGAGTGAGCAGTGGACTGGGAATGGATAGTGGGAGTGAGGGGTGAGTGAGTGAGTGAAACGGGAGATGGATGGTCGGGGTGAGCAGAGGACTGGGAATGGACAGTGGGAGTGAGGGGTGAGTGAGTGAAAGGGGAGATGGATTGTGGGAGTGAGCAGAGGACTGGGAATGGACAGTGGGAGTGAGGGGTGAGTGAGTGAGTGAAAGGGGAGATGGATGGTGGGAGTGAGCAGTGGACTGGGAATGGACAGTAGGAGTGAGGGGGTGAGTGAGTGAGTGAAAGGGGAGATGGATGGTGGGAGTGAGCAGAGGGCTGGGAATGGACAGTGGGAGTGAGGGGGGAGTGAGTGAGTGAAAGGGGAGATGGATGGTGGGAGTGAGCAGAGGACTGGGAATGGACAGTGGGAGTGAGGGGTGAGTGAGTGAAAGGGGAGATGGATTGTGGGAGTGAGCAGAGGACTGGGAATGGACAGTGGGAGTGAGGGGTGAGTGAGTGAGTGAAAGGGGAGATGGATGGTGGGAGTGAGCAGTGGACTGGGAATGGACAGTGGGAGTGAGGGGTGAGTGAGTGAAAGGGGAGATGGATGGTGGGAGTGAGCAGAGGACTGGGAATGGACAGTGGGAGTGAGGGGTGGATGAGTGAGTGAAAGGGGAGATGGATGGTGGGAGTGAGCAGAGGACAGAATGGACAGTGGGAGTGAGGGGTGGGTGAGTGAGTGAGTGAAAGGGGAGATGGATGGTGGGAGTGAGCAGAGGACTGGGAATGGACAGTGGGAGTGAGGGGTGAGTGAGTGAGTGAAAGGGGGAGATGGATGGTGGGAGTGAGCAGAGGACTGGGAATGGACAGTGGGAGTGAGGGGTGAGTGAGTGAGTGAAAGGGGAGATGGATGGTGGGAGTGAGCAGAGGACTGGGAATGGACAGTGGGAGTGAGGGGGTGAGTGAGTGAGTGAAAGGGGAGATGGATGGTGGGAGTGAGCAGAGGGCTGGGAATGGACAGTGGGAGTGAGGGGTGAGTGAGTGAGTGAAAGGGGAGATGGATGGTGGGAGTGAGCAGAGGACTGGGAATGGACAGTGGGAGTGAGGGGTGGATGAGTGAGTGAAAGGGGAGATGGATGGTGGGAGTGAGCAGAGGACGGAATGGACAGTGGGAGTGAGGGGTGGGTGAGTGAGTGAGTGAAAGGGGAGATGGATGTTGGGAGTGAGCAGAGGACTGGGAATGGACAGTGGGAGTGAGGGGTGAGTGAGTGAGTGAAAGGGGAGATGGATGGTGGGATTGAGCAGTGGACTGGGAATGGACAGTGGGAGTGAGGGGTCGGTGAGTGAGTGAGTGAAAGGGGAGATGGATGGTCGGGGTGAGCAGAGGACTGGGAATGGACAGTGGGAGTGAGGGGTGAGTGAGTGAGTGAAAGGGGAGATGGATGGTGGGAGTGAGCAGTGGACTGGGAATGGACAGTGGGAGTGAGGGGTGAGTGAGTGAGTGAGTGAGTGAAAGGGGAGATGGATTGTGGGAGTGAGCAGAGGACTGGGAATGGACAGTGGGAGTGAGCGGTGAGTGAGTGAGTGAAAGGGGAGATGGATGGTGGGAGTGAGCAGAGGACTGGGAATGGACAGTGGGAGTGAGGGGTGAGTGAGTGAGTAAGTGAAAGGGGAGATGGATGGTGGGAGTGAGGGGTGAGTGAGTGAGTGAGTGAAAGGGGAGATGGATGGTGGGAGTGAGCAGAGGACTGGGAATTGACAGTGGGAGTGAGGGGTGAGTGAGTGAAAGGGGAGATGGATGGTGGGAGTGAGCATAGGACTGGGAATAGACAGTGGGAGTGAGGGGTGAGTGAGTGAAAGGGGAGATGGATGGTGGGAGTGAGCATAGGACTGGGAATGGACAGTGGGAGTGAGGGGTGAGTGAGTGAGTGAAAGGGGAGATGGATTGTGGGAGTGAGCAGAGGACTGGGAATGGACAATGGGAGTGAGCGGTGAGTGAGTGAGTGAAAGGGGAGATGGATGGTGGGAGTGAGCAGAGGACTGGGAATGGACAGTGGGAGTGAGGGGTGAGTGAGTGAGTGAGTGAAAGGGGAGATGGATGGTGGGAGTGAGGGGTGAGTGAGTGAGTGAGTGAAAGGGGAGATGGATGGTGGGAGTGAGCAGAGGACTGGGAATGGACAGTGGGAGTGAGGGGTGAGTGAGTGAAAGGGGAGATGGATGGTGGGAGTGAGCATAGGACTGGGAATAGACAGTGGGAGTGAGGGGTGAGTGAGTGAAAGGGGAGATGGATGGTGGGAGTGAGCATAGGACTGGGAATGGACAGTGGGAGTGAGGGGTGAGTGAGTGAGTGAAAGGGGAGATGGATTGTGGGAGTAAGCAGAGGACTGGGAATGGACAGTGGGAGTGAGGGCTGAGTGAGTGAGTGAAAGGGGAGATGGATGGTGGGAGTGAGCAGTGGACTGGGAATGGACAGTAGGAGTGAGGGGTGAGTGAGTGAGTGAAAGGGGAGATGGATGGTCGGGGTGAGCAGAGGACTGGGAATGGACAGTGGGAGTGAGGGGTGAGTGAGTGAGTGAGTGAAACGGGAGATGGATGGTGGGAGTGAGCAGTGGACTGGGAATGGACAGTGGGAGTGAGGGGTGAGTGAGTGAGTGAGTGAAAGGGGAGATGGATTGTGGGAGTGAGCAGAGGACTGGGAATGGACAGTGGGAGTGAGGGGTGAGTGAGTGAGTGAAAGGGGAGATGGATGGTGGGAGTGAGCAGAGGACTGGGAATGGACAGTGGGAGTCAGAGGTGAGTGAGTGAAAGGGGAGATGGATTGTGGGAGTGAGCAGAGGACTGGGAATGGACAGTGGGAGTGAGGGGTGAGTGAGTGTGTGAGTGAAATGGGAGATGGATTGTGGGAGTGAGCAGAGGACTGGGAATGGACAGTGGGAGTGAGGGGTGAGTGAGAGAGTGAAAGGGGAGATGGATGGTGGGAGTGAGCAGAGGACAGGGAATGGACAGTGGGAGTGAGGGGTGAGTGAGTGAGTGAGTGAAACGGGAGATGGATGGTCGGGGTGAGCAGAGGACTGGGAATGGACAGTGGGAGTGAGGGGTGAGTGAGTGAAAGGGGAGATGGATTGTGGGAGTGAGCAGAGGACTGGGAATGGACAGTGGGAGTGAGGGGTGAGTGAGTGAGTGAAAGGGGAGATGGATGGTGGGAGTGAGCAGTGGACTGGGAATGGACAGTAGGAGTGAGGGGTGAGTGAGTGAGTGAAAGGGGAGATGGATGGTGGGAGTGAGCAGAGGGCTGGGAATGGACAGTGGGAGTGAGGGGTGAGTGAGTGAGTGAAAGGGGAGATGGATGGTGGGAGTGAGCAGAGGACTGGGAATGGACAGTGGGAGTGAGGGGTGGATGAGTGAGTGAAAGGGGAGATGGATGGTGGGAGTGAGCAGAGGGCTGGGAATGGACAGTGGGAGTGAGGGGTGAGTGAGTGAGTGAAAGTGGAGATGGATGGTGGGAGTGAGCAGAGGACTGGGAATGGACAGTGGGAGTGAGGGGTGAGTGAGTGAGTGAGTGAAAGGGGAGATGGATGGTGGGAGTGAGCAGTGGACTGGGAATGGACAGTGGGAGTGAGGGGTGAGTGAGTGAGTGAAAGGGGAGATGGATGGTCGGGGTGAGCAGAGGACTGGGAATGGACAGTGGGAGTGAGGGGTGAGTGAGTGAAAGGGGAGATGGATGGTGGGAGTGAGCAGAGGACTGGGAATGGACAGTGGGAGTGAGGGGTGAGTGAGTGAGTGAAAGGGGAGATGGATGGTGGGAGTGAGCAGAGGACTGGGAATGGACAGTGGGAGTGAGGGGTGAGTGAGTGAGTGAGTGAAAGGGGAGATGGATGGTGTGAGTGAGCAGAGGACAGGGAATGGACAGTGGGAGTGAGGGGTGAGTGAGTGAGTGAGTGAGTGAAAGGGGAGATGGATGGTGGGAGTGAGCAGAGGACTGGGAATGGACAGTGGGAGTGAGGGGTGAGTGAGTGAGTGAGTGAAAGGGGAGATGGATGGTGGGAGTGAGCAGTGGACTGGGAATGGACAGTGGGAGTGAGGGGTGAGTGAGTGAGTGAAAGGGGAGATGGATGGTCGGGGTTAGCAGAGGACTGGGAATGGACAGTGGGAGTGAGGGGTGAGTGAGTGAAAGGGGAGATGGATGGTGGGAGTGAGCAGAGGACTGGGAATGGACAGTGGGAGTGAGGGGTGAGTGAGTGAGTGAAAGGGGAGATGGATGGTGGGAGTGAGCAGTGGACTGGGAATGGACAGTGGGAGTGAGGGGTGAGTGAGTGAGTGAAAGGGGAGATGGATGGTGGGAGAGGGGAGATGGATGGTGGGAGTGAGCAGTGGACTGGGAATGGACAGTGGGAGTGAGGGGTGAGTGAGTGAGTGAAAGGGGAGATGGATGGTGGGAGTGAGCAGTGGACTGGGAATGGACAGTGGGAGTGAGGGGTGAGTGAGTGAGTGAGTGAGTGAAAGGGGAGATGGATTGTGGGAGTGAGCAGAGGACTGGGAATGGACAGTGGGAGTGAGCGGTGAGTGAGTGAGTGAAAGGGGAAATGGATGGTGGGAGTGAGCAGAGGACTGGGAATGGACAGTGGGAGTGAGGGGTGAGTGAGTGAGTGAGTGAAAGGGGAGATGGATGGTGGGAGTGAGGGGTGAGTGAGTGAGTGAGTGAAAGGGGAGATGGATGGTGGGAGTGAGCAGAGGACTGGGAATTGACAGTGGGAGTGAGGGGTGAGTGAGTGAAAGGGGAGATGGATGGTGGGAGTGAGCATAGGACTGGGAATAGACAGTGGGAGTGAGGGGTGAGTGAGTGAAAGGGGAGATGGATGGTGGGAGTGAGCATAGGACTGGGAATGGACAGTGGGAGTGAGGGGTGAGTGAGTGAAAGGGGAGATGGATGGTGGGAGTGAGCATAGGACTGGGAATGGACAGTGGGAGTGAGGGGTGAGTGAGTGAAAGGGGAGATGGATGGTGGGAGTGAGCATAGGACTGGGAATGGACAGTGGGAGTGAGGGGTGAGTGAGTGAGTGAGTGAGTGAAAGGGGAGATGGATTGTGGGAGTGAGCAGAGGACTGGGAATGGACAGTGGGAGTGAGCGGTGAGTGAGTGAGTGAAAGGGGAGATGGATGGTGGGAGTGAGGGGTGAGTGAGTGAGTGAGTGAAAGGGGAGATGGATGGTGGGAGTGAGCAGAGGACTGGGAATGGACAGTGGGAGTGAGGGGTGAGTGAGTGAAAGGGGAGATGGATGGTGGGAGTGAGCATAGGACTGGGAATAGACAGTGGGAGTGAGGGGTGAGAGTGAAAGGGGAGATGGATGGTGGGAATGAGCATAGGACTGGGAATGGACAGTGGGAGTGAGGGGTGAGTGAGTGAGTGAAAGGGGAGATGGATTGTGGGAGTCAGCAGAGGACTGGGAATGGACAGTGGGAGTGAGGGCTGAGTGAGTGAGTGAAAGGGGAGATGGATGGTGGGAGTGAGCAGTGGACTGGGAATGGACAGTAGGAGTGAGGGGTGAGTGAGTGAGTGAAAGGGGAGATGGATGGTCGGGGTAGGCAGAGGACTGGGAATGGACAGTGGGAGTGAGGGGTGAGTGAGTGAGTGAAAGGGGAGATGGATGGTGGGAGTGAGCAGTGGACTGGGAATGGACAGTGGGAGTGAGGGGTGAGTGAGTGAGTGAGTGAAAGGGGAGATGGATTGTGGGAGTGAGCAGAGGACTGGGAATGGACAGTGGGAGTGAGGGGTGAGTGAGTGAGTGAAAGGGGAGATGGATGGTGGGAGTGAGCAGAGGCCTGGGAATGGACAGTGGGAGTGAGGGGTGAGTGAGTGAGTGAAAGTGGAGATGGATGGTGGGAGTGAGCAGAGGACTGGGAATGGACAGTGGGAGTGAGGGGTGAGTGAGTGAGTGAGTGAAAGGGGAGATGGATGGTGGGAGTGAGCAGTGGACTGGGAATGGACAGTGGGAGTGAGGGGTGAGTGAGTGAGTGAAAGGGGAGATCGATGGTGGGAGTGAGCAGAGGACTGGGAATGGACAGTGGGAGTGAGGGGTGGGTGAGTGAGTGAAAGGGGAAATGGATGGTGGGAGTGAGCAGAGGACTGGGAATGGACAGTGGGAGTGAGGGGTGAGTGAGTGAGTGAGTGAAAGGGGAGATGGATTGTGGGAGTGAGCAGAGGACTGGGAATGGACAGTGGGAGTGAGGGGTGAGTGAGTGAAAGGGGAGATGGATGGTGGGAGTGAGCAGAGGACTGGGAATGGACAGTGGGAGTGAGGGGTGAGTGAGTGAGTGAAAGGGGAGATGGATGGTGGGAGTGAGCAGAGGACTGGGAATGGACAGTGGGAGTGAGGGGTGAGTGAGTGAGTGAAAGGGGAGATGGATGGTGGGAGTGAGCAGTGGACTGGGAATGGACAGTAGGAGTGAGGGTGAGTGAGTGAGTGAAAGGGGAGATGGATGGTGGGAGTGAGCAGAGGACTGGGAATGGACAGTGGGAGTGAGGGGTGGATGAGTGAGTGAAAGGGGAGATGGATGGTGGGAGTGAGCAGAAGACTGGGAATGGACAGTGGGAGTGAGGGGTGGATGAGTGAGTGAAAGGGGAGATGGATGGTGGGAGTGAGCAGAGGACTGGGAATGGACAGTGGGAGTGAGGGGTGAGTGAGTGAGTGAAAGGGGAGATGGATGGTGGGATTGAGCAGTGGACTGGGAATGGACAGTGGGAGTGAGGGGTCGGTGAGTGAGTGAGTGAAAGGGAGATGGATGGTCGGGGTGAGCAGAGGACTGGGAATGGACAGTGGGAGTGAGGGGTGAGTGAGTGAGTGAAAGGGGAGATGGATGGTGGGAGTGAGCAGTGGACTGGGAATGGACAGTGGGAGTGAGGGGTGAGTGAGTGAGTGAGTGAGTGAAAGGGGAGATGGATTGTGGGAGTGAGCAGAGGACTGGGAATGGACAGTGGGAGTGAGCGGTGAGTGAGTGAGTGAAAGGGGAGATGGATGGTGGGAGTGAGCAGAGGACTGGGAATGGACAGTGGGAGTGAGGGGTGAGTGAGTGAGTGAGTGAAAGGGGAGATGGATGGTGGGAGTGAGCAGAGGACTGGGAATTGACAGTGGGAGTGAGGGGTGAGTGAGTGAAAGGGGAGATGGATGGTGGGAGTGAGCATAGGACTGGGAATAGACAGTGGGAGTGAGGGGTGAGTGAGTGAAAGGGGAGATGGATGGTGGGAGTGAGCATAGGACTGGGAATGGACAGTGGGAGTGAGGGGTGAGTGAGTGAGTGAGTGAGTGAAAGGGGAGATGGATTGTGGGAGTGAGCAGAGGACTGGGAATGGACAATGGGAGTGAGCGGTGAGTGAGTGAGTGAAAGGGGAGATGGATGGTGGGAGTGAGCAGAGGACTGGGAATGGACAGTGGGAGTGAGGGGTGAGTGAGTGAGTGAGTGAAAGGGGAGATGGATGGTGGGAGTGAGGGGTGAGTGAGTGAGTGAGTGAAAGGGGAGATGGATGGTGGGAGTGAGCAGAGGACTGGGAATGGACAGTGGGAGTGAGGGGTGAGTGAGTGAAAGGGGAGATGGATGGTGGGAGTGAGCATAGGACTGGGAATAGACAGTGGGAGTGAGGGGTGAGTGAGTGAAAGGGGAGATGGATGGTGGGAGTGAGCATAGGACTGGGAATGGACAGTGGGAGTGAGGGGTGAGTGAGTGAGTGAAAGGGGAGATGGATTGTGGGAGTAAGCAGAGGACTGGGAATGGACAGTGGGAGTGAGGGCTGAGTGAGTGAGTGAAAGGGGAGATGGATGGTGGGAGTGAGCAGTGGACTGGGAATGGACAGTAGGAGTGAGGGGTGAGTGAGTGAGTGAAAGGGGAGATGGATGGTCGGGGTGAGCAGAGGACTGGGAATGGACAGTGGGAGTGAGGGGTGAGTGAGTGAGTGAGTGAAACGGGAGATGGATGGTGGGAGTGAGCAGTGGACTGGGAATGGACAGTGGGAGTGAGGGGTGAGTGAGTGAGTGAGTGAAAGGGGAGATGGATTGTGGGAGTGAGCAGAGGACTGGGAATGGACAGTGGGAGTGAGGGGTGAGTGAGTGAGTGAAAGGGGAGATGGATGGTGGGAGTGAGCAGAGGACTGGGAATGGACAGTGGGAGTCAGAGGTGAGTGAGTGAAAGGGGAGATGGATTGTGGGAGTGAGCAGAGGACTGGGAATGGACAGTGGGAGTGAGGGGTGAGTGAGTGTGTGAGTGAAATGGGAGATGGATTGTGGGAGTGAGCAGAGGACTGGGAATGGACAGTGGGAGTGAGGGGTGAGTGAGAGAGTGAAAGGGGAGATGGATGGTGGGAGTGAGCAGAGGACTGGGAATGGACAGCGGGAGTGAGGGGTGAGTGAGTGAGTGAAAGGGGAGATGGATGGTGGGAGTGAGCGGTGGACTGGGAATGGACAGTGGGAGTGAGTGAGTGAGTGAGTGAGTGAAAGGGGAGATGGATGGTGGGAGTGAGCAGAGGACTGGGAATGGACAGTGGGAGTGAGGGGTGAGTGAGTGAAAGGGGAGATGGATTGTGGGAGTGAGCAGAGGACTGGGAATGGACAGTGGGAGTGAGGGGTGAGTGAGTGAGTGAAAGGGGAGATGGATGGTGGGAGTGAGCAGTGGACTGGGAATGGACAGTAGGAGTGAGGGGTGAGTGAGTGAGTGAAAGGGGAGATGGATGGTGGGAGTGAGCAGAGGGCTGGGAATGGACAGTGGGAGTGAGGGGTGAGTGAGTGAGTGAAAGGGGAGATGGATGGTGGGAGTGAGCAGAGGACTGGGAATGGACAGTGGGAGTGAGGGGTGAGTGAGTGAGTGAAAGGGGAGATGGATGGTGGGAGTGAGCAGAGGACTGGGAATGGACAGTGGGAGTGAGGGGTGAGTGAGTGAGTGAAAGGGGAGATGGATGGTGGGAGTGAGCAGAGGACTGGGAATGGACAGTGGGAGTGAGGGGTGAGTGAGTGAGTGAAAGGGGAGATGGATGGTGGGAGTGAGCAGAGGACTGGGAATGGACAGTGGGAGTGAGGGGTGGGTGAGTGAGTGAAAGGGGAGATGGATGGTGGGAGTGAGCAGAGGGCTGGGAATGGACAGTGGGAGTGAGGGGTGAGTGAGTGAGTGAAAGTGGAGATGGATGGTGGGAGTGAGCAGAGGACTGGGAATGGACAGTGGGAGTGAGGGGTGAGTGAGTGAGTGAGTGAAAGGGGAGATGGATGGTGGGAGTGAGCAGAGGACTGGGAATGGACAGTGGGAGTGAGGGGTGAGTGAGTGAGTGAAAGTGGAGATGGATGGTGGGAGTGAGCAGAGGACTGGGAATGGACAGTGGGAGTGAGGGGTGAGTGAGTGAGTGAGTGAAAGGGGAGATGGATGGTGGGAGTGAGCAGAGGACTGGGAATGGACAGTGGGAGTGAGGGGTGAGTGAGTGAGTGAAAGGGGAGATGGATGGTGGGAGTGAGCAGAGGACTGGGAATGGACAGTGGGAGTGAGGGGTGAGTGAGTGAGTGAGTGAGTGAGTGAAAGGGGAGATGGATGGTGGGAGAGAGCAGAGGGCTGGGAATGGACAGTGGGAGTGAGGGGTGAGTGAGTGAAAGGGGAGATGGATGGTGGGAGTGAGCATAGGACTGGGAATGGACAGTGGGAGTGAGTGAAAGGGGAGATGGATGGTGGGAGTGAGCATAGGACTGGGAATGGACAGTGGGAGTGAGGGGTGAGTGAGTGAAAGGGGAGATGGATGGTGGGAGTGAGCATAGGACTGGGAATGGACAGTGGGAGTGAGGGGTGAGTGAGTGAGTGAGTGAGTGAAAGGGGAGATGGATTGTGGGAGTGAGCAGAGGACTGGGAATGGACAGTGGGAGTGAGCGGTGAGTGAGTGAGTGAAAGGGGAGATGGATGGTGGGAGTGAGGGGTGAGTGAGTGAGTGAGTGAAAGGGGAGATGGATGGTGGGAGTGAGCAGAGGACTGGGAATGGACAGTGGGAGTGAGGGGTGAGTGAGTGAAAGGGGAGATGGATGGTGGGAGTGAGCATAGGACTGGGAATAGACAGTGGGAGTGAGGGGTGAGAGTGAAAGGGGAGATGGATGGTGGGAATGAGCATAGGACTGGGAATGGACAGTGGGAGTGAGGGGTGAGTGAGTGAGTGAAAGGGGAGATGGATTGTGGGAGTCAGCAGAGGACTGGGAATGGACAGTGGGAGTGAGGGCTGAGTGAGTGAGTGAAAGGGGAGATGGATGGTGGGAGTGAGCAGTGGACTGGGAATGGACAGTAGGAGTGAGGGGTGAGTGAGTGAGTGAAAGGGGAGATGGATGGTCGGGGTAGGCAGAGGACTGGGAATGGACAGTGGGAGTGAGGGGTGAGTGAGTGAGTGAAAGGGGAGATGGATGGTGGGAGTGAGCAGTGGACTGGGAATGGACAGTGGGAGTGAGGGGTGAGTGAGTGAGTGAGTGAAAGGGGAGATGGATTGTGGGAGTGAGCAGAGGACTGGGAATGGACAGTGGGAGTGAGGGGTGAGTGAGTGAGTGAAAGGGGAGATGGATGGTGGGAGTGAGCAGAGGCCTGGGAATGGACAGTGGGAGTGAGGGGTGAGTGAGTGAGTGAAAGTGGAGATGGATGGTGGGAGTGAGCAGAGGACTGGGAATGGACAGTGGGAGTGAGGGGTGAGTGAGTGAGTGAGTGAAAGGGGAGATGGATGGTGGGAGTGAGCAGTGGACTGGGAATGGACAGTGGGAGTGAGGGGTGAGTGAGTGAGTGAAAGGGGAGATCGATGGTGGGAGTGAGCAGAGGACTGGAATGGACAGTGGGAGTGAGGGGTGGGTGAGTGAGTGAAAGGGGAAATGGATGGTGGGAGTGAGCAGAGGACTGGGAATGGACAGTGGGAGTGAGGGGTGAGTGAGTGAGTGAGTGAAAGGGGAGATGGATTGTGGGAGTGAGCAGAGGACTGGGAATGGACAGTGGGAGTGAGGGGTGAGTGAGTGAAAGGGGAGATGGATGGTGGGAGTGAGCAGAGGACTGGGAATGGACAGTGGGAGTGAGGGGTGAGTGAGTGAGTGAAAGGGGAGATGGATGGTGGGAGTGAGCAGAGGACTGGGAATGGACAGTGGGAGTGAGGGGTGAGTGAGTGAGTGAAAGGGGAGATGGATGGTGGGAGTGAGCAGTGGACTGGGAATGGACAGTAGGAGTGAGGGGTGAGTGAGTGAGTGAAAGGGGAGATGGATGGTGGGAGTGAGCAGAGGACTGGGAATGGACAGTGGGAGTGAGGGGTGGATGAGTGAGTGAAAGGGGAGATGGATGGTGGGAGTGAGCAGAGGACTGGGAATGGACAGTGGGAGTGAGGGGTGGATGAGTGAGTGAAAGGGGAGATGGATGGTGGGAGTGAGCAGAGGACTGGGAATGGACAGTGGGAGTGAGGGGTGAGTGAGTGAGTGAAAGGGGAGATGGATGGTGGGATTGAGCAGTGGACTGGGAATGGACAGTGGGAGTGAGGGGTCGGTGAGTGAGTGAGTGAAAGGGGAGATGGATGGTCGGGGTGAGCAGAGGACTGGGAATGGACAGTGGGAGTGAGGGGTGAGTGAGTGAGTGAAAGGGGAGATGGATGGTGGGAGTGAGCAGTGGACTGGGAATGGACAGTGGGAGTGAGGGGTGAGTGAGTGAGTGAGTGAGTGAAAGGGGAGATGGATTGTGGGAGTGAGCAGAGGACTGGGAATGGACAGTAGGAGTGAGGGGTGAGTGAGTGAGTGAAAGGGGAGATGGATGGTGGGAGTGAGCAGAGGACTGGGAATGGACAGTGGGAGTGAGGGGTGAGTGAGTGAGTGAAAGGGGAGATGGATGGTGGGAGTGAGCAGAGGACTGCGAATGGACAGTGGGAGTGAGCGGTGAGTGAGTGAGTGAAAGGGGAGATGGATGGTGGGAGTGAGCAGAGGACTGGGAATGGACAGTGGGAGTGAGGGGTGAGTGAGTGAGTGAGTGAAAGGGGAGATGGATGGTGGGAGTGAGCAGAGGACTGGGAATTGACAGTGGGAGTGAGGGGTGAGTGAGTGAAAGGGGAGATGGATGGTGGGAGTGAGCATAGGACTGGGAATAGACAGTGGGAGTGAGGGGTGAGTGAGTGAAAGGGGAGATGGATGGTGGGAGTGAGCATAGGACTGGGAATGGACAGTGGGAGTGAGGGGTGAGTGAGTGAGTGAGTGAGTGAAAGGGGAGATGGATTGTGGGAGTGAGCAGAGGACTGGGAATGGACAATGGGAGTGAGCGGTGAGTGAGTGAGTGAAAGGGGAGATGGATGGTGGGAGTGAGCAGAGGACTGGGAATGGACAGTGGGAGTGAGGGGTGAGTGAGTGAGTGAGTGAAAGGGGAGATGGATGGTGGGAGTGAGGGGTGAGTGAGTGAGTGAGTGAAAGGGGAGATGGATGGTGGGAGTGAGCAGAGGACTGGGAATGGACAGTGGGAGTGAGGGGTGAGTGAGTGAAAGGGGAGATGGATGGTGGGAGTGAGCATAGGACTGGGAATAGACAGTGGGAGTGAGGGGTGAGTGAGTGAAAGGGGAGATGGATGGTGGGAGTGAGCATAGGACTGGGAATGGACAGTGGGAGTGAGGGGTGAGTGAGTGAGTGAAAGGGGAGATGGATTGTGGGAGTAAGCAGAGGACTGGGAATGGACAGTGGGAGTGAGGGCTGAGTGAGTGAGTGAAAGGGGAGATGGATGGTGGGAGTGAGCAGTGGACTGGGAATGGACAGTAGGAGTGAGGGGTGAGTGAGTGAGTGAAAGGGGAGATGGATGGTCGGGGTGAGCAGAGGACTGGGAATGGACAGTGGGAGTGAGGGGTGAGTGAGTGAGTGAGTGAAACGGGAGATGGATGGTGGGAGTGAGCAGTGGACTGGGAATGGACAGTGGGAGTGAGGGGTGAGTGAGTGAGTGAGTGAAAGGGGAGATGGATTGTGGGAGTGAGCAGAGGACTGGGAATGGACAGTGGGAGTGAGGGGTGAGTGAGTGAGTGAAAGGGGAGATGGATGGTGGGAGTGAGCAGAGGACTGGGAATGGACAGTGGGAGTCAGAGGTGAGTGAGTGAAAGGGGAGATGGATTGGGTGGGAGTGAGCAGAGGACTGGGAATGGACAGTGGGAGTGAGGGGTGAGTGAGTGTGTGAGTGAAATGGGAGATGGATTGTGGGAGTGAGCAGAGGACTGGGAATGGACAGTGGGAGTGAGGGGTGAGTGAGTGAAAGGGGAGATGGATTGTGGGAGTGAGCAGAGGACTGGGAATGGACAGTGGGAGTGAGGGGTGAGTGAGTGAGTGAAAGGGGAGATGGATGGTGGGAGTGAGCAGTGGACTGGGAATGGACAGTAGGAGTGAGGGGTGAGTGAGTGAGTGAAAGGGGAGATGGATGGTGGGAGTGAGCAGAGGGCTGGGAATGGACAGTGGGAGTGAGGGGTGAGTGAGTGAGTGAAAGGGGAGATGGATGGTGGGAGTGAGCAGAGGACTGGGAATGGACAGTGGGAGTGAGGGGTGAGTGAGTGAGTGAAAGGGGAGATGGATGGTGGGAGTGAGCAGAGGACTGGGAATGGACAGTGGGAGTGAGGGGTGAGTGAGTGAGTGAAAGGGGAGATGGATGGTGGGAGTGAGCAGAGGACTGGGAATGGACAGTGGGAGTGAGGGGTGAGTGAGTGAGTGAAAGGGGAGATGGATGGTGGGAGTGAGCAGAGGACTGGGAATGGACAGTGGGAGTGAGGGGTGGGTGAGTGAGTGAAAGGGGAGATGGATGGTGGGAGTGAGCAGAGGGCTGGGAATGGACAGTGGGGAGTGAGGGGTGAGTGAGTGAGTGAAAGTGGAGATGGATGGTGGGAGTGAGCAGAGGACTGGGAATGGACAGTGGGAGTGAGGGGTGAGTGAGTGAGTGAGTGAAAGGGGAGATGGATGGTGGGAGTGAGCAGAGGACTGGGAATGGACAGTGGGAGTGAGGGGTGAGTGAGTGAGTGAAAGTGGAGATGGATGGTGGGAGTGAGCAGAGGACTGGGAATGGACAGTGGGAGTGAGGGGTGAGTGAGTGAGTGAGTGAAAGGGGAGATGGATGGTGGGAGTGAGCAGAGGACTGGGAATGGACAGTGGGAGTGAGGGGTGAGTGAGTGAGTGAAAGGGGAGATGGATGGTGGGAGTGAGCAGAGGACTGGGAATGGACAGTGGGAGTGAGGGGTGAGTGAGTGAGTGAGTGAGTGAAAGGGGAGATGGATGGTGGGAGAGAGCAGAGGGCTGGGAATGGACAGTGGGAGTGAGGGGTGAATGTGTGAGTGAAAGGGGAGATGGATGGTGGGAGTGAGCAGAGGACTGGGAATGGACAGTGGGAGTGAGGGGTGAGTGAGTAAAAGGGGAGATGGATGGTGGGAGTGAGCAGAGGACTGGGAATGGACAGTGGGAGTGAGTGAGTGAGTGAGTGAAAGTGGAGATGGATGGTGGGAGTGAGCAGAGGACTGGGAATGGACAGTGGGAGTGAGGGGTGAGTGAGTGAGTGAGTGAAAGGGGAGATGGATGGTGGGAGTGAGCAGAGGACTGGGAATGGACAGTGGGAGTGAGGGGTGAGTGAGTGAGTGAAAGGGGAGATGGATGGTGGGAGTGAGCAGAGGACTGGGAATGGACAGTGGGAGTGAGGGGTGGGTGAGTGAGTGAAAGGGGAGATGGATGGTGGGAGTGAGCAGAGGACTGGGAATGGACAGTGGGAGTGAGGGGTGAGTGAGTGAGTGAGTGAAAGGGGAGATGGATTGTGGGAGTGAGCAGAGGACTGGGAATGGACTGGGAGTGAGGGGTGAGTGAGTGAGTGAGTGAAAGGGGAGATGGATGGTGGGAGTGAGCGGTGGACTGGGAATGGACAGTGGGAGTGAGGGGTGAGTGAGTGAGTGAAAGGGGAGATGGATGGTGGGAGTGAGCAGAGGACTGGGAATGGACAGTGGGAGTGAGGGGTGGGTGAGTGAGTGAGTGAAAGGGGAGATGGATGGTGGGAGTGAGCAGAGGACTGGGAATGGACAGTGGGAGTGAGGGGTGAGTGAGTGAGTGAAAGGGGAGATGGATGGTGGGAGTGAGCAGTGGACTGGGAATGGACAGTAGGAGTGAGGGGTGAGTGAGTGAGTGAAAGGGGAGATGGATGGTCGGGGTGAGCAGAGGACTGGGAATGGACAGTGGGAGTGAGGGGTGAGTGAGTGAGTGAAACGGGAGATGGATGGTGGGAGTGAGCAGTGGACTGGGAATGGACAGTGGGAGTGAGGGGTGAGTGAGTGAAAGGGGAGATGGATTGTGGGAGTGAGCAGAGGACTGGGAATGGACAGTGGGAGTCAGAGGTGAGTGAGTGAAAGGGGAGATGGATTGTGGGAGTGAGCAGAGGACTGGGAATGGACAGTGGGAGTGAGGGGTGAGTGAGTGTGTGAGTGAAATGGGAGATGGATTGTGGGAGTGAGCAGAGGACTGGGAATGGATGGTGGGAGTGAGGGGTGAGTGAGTGAGTGAAAGGGGAGATGGATGGTGGGAGTCAGCAGAGGACTGGGAATGGATGGTGGGAGTGAGGGGTGGGTGAGTGAGTGAGTGAAAGGGGAGATGGATGGTTGGAGTGAGCAGTGGACTGGGAATGGACAGTGGGAGTGAGGGGTGAGTGAGAGAGTGAAAGGGGAGATGGATGGTGGGAGTGAGCAGAGGACTGGGAATGGACAGTGGGAGTGAGGGGTGGATGAGTGAGTGAAAGGGGAGATGGATGGTGGGAGTGAGCAGAGGACGGAATGGACAGTGGGAGTGAGGGGTGAGTGAGTGAGTGAAAGGGGAGATGGATGGTGGGAGTGAGCAGAGGACTGGGAATGGACAGTGGGAGTGAGGGGTGGATGAGTGAGTGAAAGGGGAGATGGATGGTGGGAGTGAGCAGAGGACGGAATGGACAGTGGGAGTGAGGGGGTGGGTGAGTGAGTGAGTGAAAGGGGAGATGGATGGTGGGAGTGAGCAGAGGACTGGGAATGGACAGTGGGAGTGAGGGGTCGGTGAGTGAGTGAGTGAAAGGGGAGATGGATTGTGGGAGTGAGCAGAGGACTGGGAATGGACAGTGGGAGTGAGGGGTGAGTGAGTAAAAGGGGAGATGGATGGTGGGAGTGAGCAGAGGACTGGGAATGGAAGTGGGAGTGAGGGTTGAGTGAGTGAGTGAAAGGGGAGATGGATTGTGGGAGTGAGCAGTGGACTGGGAATGGACAGTGGGAGTGAGGGGTGAGTGAGTGAGTGAAAGGGGAGATGGATTGTGGGAGTGAGCAGTGGACTGGGAATGGACAGTGGGAGTGAGGGGTGAGTGAGTGAGTGAAAGTGGAGATGGATGGTGGGAGTGAGCAGAGGACTGGGAATGGACAGTGGGAGTGAGGGGTGAGTGAGTGAAAGGGGAGATGGATGGTGGGAGTGAGCAGAGGACTGGGAATGGACAGTGGGAGTGAGGGGTGAGTGAGTGAGTGAAAGGGGAGATGGATTGTGGGAGTGAGCAGAGGACTGGGAATGGACAGTGGGAGTGAGGGGTGAGTGAGTGAGTGAGTGAGTGAAAGTGGAGATGGATGGTGGGAGTGAGCAGAGGACTGGGAATGGACAGTGGGAGTGAGGGGTGAGTGAGTGAGTGAAAGGGGAGATGGATGGTGGGAGTGAGCAGTGGACTGGGAATGGACAGTGGGAGTGAGGGGTGAGTGAGTGAGTGAAAGGGGAGATGGATTGTGGGAGTGAGCAGTGGACTGGGAATGGACAGTGGGAGTGAGGGGTGAGTGAGTGAGTGAAAGGGGAGGTGGATGGTGGGAGTGAGCAGAGGACTGGGAATGGACAGTGGGAGTGAGGGGTGAGTGAGTGAAAGGGGAGATGGATGGTGGGAGTGAGCAGAGGACTGGGAATGGACAGTGGGAGTGAGGGGTGAGTGAGTGAAAGGGGAGATGGATGGTGGGAGTGAGCAGAGGACTGGGAATAGACAGTGGGAGTGAGGGGTGAGTGAGTGAGTGAGTGAAAGGGGAGATGGATGGTGGGAGTGAGCAGAGGGCTGGGAATGGACAGTGGGAGTGAGGGGTGAGTGAGTGAGTGAAAGGGGAGATGGATTGTGGGAGTGAGCAGAGGACTGGGAATGGACAGTGGGAGTGAGGGGTGAGTGAGTGAGTGAGTGAGTGAAAGGGGAGATGGATGGTGGGAGTGAGCAGAGGACTGGGAATGGACAGTGGGAGTGAGGGGTGAGTGAGTGAGTGAGTGAAAGGGGAGATGGATGGTGGGAGTGAGCAGAGGACTGGGAATGGACAGTGGGAGTGAGGGGTGAGTGAGTGAGTGAGTGAAACGGGAGATGGATGGTGGGAGTGAGCAGAGGACTGGGAATGGACAGTGGGAGTGAGGGGTGAGTGAGTGAGTGAAAGGGGAGATGGATGGTGGGAGTGAGCAGAGGACTGGGAATGGACAGTGGGAGTGAGGGGTGAGTGAGTGAGTGAAAGGGGAGATGGATGGTGGGAGTGAGCAGTGGACTGGGAATGGACAGTGGGAGTGAGGGGTGGGTGAGTGAGTGAGTGAAAGGGGAGATGGATGGTGGGAGTGAGCAGAGGACTGGGAATGGACAGTGAGAGTGAGGGGTGAGTGAGTGAAAGGGGAGATGGATTGTGGGAGTGAGCAGTGGACTGGGAATGGACAGTGGGAGTGAGGGGTGAGTGAATGAGTGAAAGGGGAGATGGATGGCGGGAGTGAGCAGAGGACTGGGAATGGACAGTGGGAGTGACGGGTGAGTGAGTGAAAGGGGAGATGGATGGTGGGAGTGAGCAGAGGACTGGGAATGGACAGTGGGAGTGAGGGGTGAGTGAGTGAGTGAGTGAGTGAGTGAAAGGGGAGATGGATGGTGGGAGTGAGCAGAGGACTGGGAATGGACAGTGGGAGTGAGGGGTGAGTGAGTGAGTGAAAGGGGAGATGGATGGTGGGAGTGAGCTGAGGACTGGGAATGGACAGTGGGAGTGAGGGGTGAGTGAGTGAGTGAGTGAAACGGGAGATGGATGGTGGGAGTGAGCAGAGGACTGGGAATGGACAGTGGGAGTGAGGGGTGAGTGAGTGAGTGAAAGGGGAGATGGATGGTGGGAGTGAGCAGAGGACTGGGAATGGACAGTGGGAGTGAGGGGTGAGTGAGTGAGTGAAAGGGGAGATGGATTGTGGGAGTGAGCAGAGGACTGGGAATAGACAGTGGGAGTGAGGGGTGAGTCAGTGAGTGAAAGGGGTGATGGATGGTGGGAGTGAGCAGAGGACTGGGAATGGACTGTGGGAGTGAGGGGTGAGTGAGTGAGTGAGTGAAAGGGGAGATGGATGGTGGGAGTGAGCAGAGGGCTGGGAATGGACAGTGGGAGTGAGGGGTGAGTGAGTGAGTGAAAGGGGAGATGGATTGTGGGAGTGAGCAGAGGACTGGGAATGGACAGTGGGAGTGAGGGGTGAGTGAGTGAGTGAGTGAGTGAAAGGGGAGATGGATGGTGGGAGTGAGCAGAGGACTGGGAATGGACAGTGGGAGTGAGGGGTGAGTGAGTGAGTGAGTGAAAGGGGAGATGGATGGTGGGAGTGAGCAGAGGACTGGGAATGGACAGTGGGAGTGAGGGGTGAGTGAGTGAGTGAGTGAAACGGGAGATGGATGGTGGGAGTGAGCAGAGGACTGGGAATGGACAGTGGGAGTGAGGGGTGAGTGAGTGAGTGAAAGGGGAGATGGATGGTGGGAGTGAGCAGAGGACTGGGAATGGACAGTGGGAGTGAGGGGTGAGTGAGTGAGTGAAAGGGGAGATGGATGGTGGGAGTGAGCAGTGGACTGGGAATGGACAGTGGGAGTGAGGGGTGGGTGAGTGAGTGAGTGAAAGGGGAGATGGATGGTGGGAGTGAGCAGAGGACTGGGAATGGACAGTGAGAGTGAGGGGTGAGTGAGTGAAAGGGGAGATGGATTGTGGGAGTGAGCAGTGGACTGGGAATGGACAGTGGGAGTGAGGGGTGAGTGAATGAGTGAAAGGGGAGATGGATGGCGGGAGTGAGCAGAGGACTGGGAATGGACAGTGGGAGTGACGGGTGAGTGAGTGAAAGGGGAGATGGATGGTGGGAGTGAGCAGAGGACTGGGAATGGACAGTGGGAGTGAGGGGTGAGTGAGTGAGTGAGTGAGTGAGTGAAATGGGAGATGGATGGTGGGAGTGAGCAGAGGACTGGGAATGGACAGTGGGAGTGAGGGGTGAGTGAGTGAGTGAAAGGGGAGATGGATGGTGGGAGTGAGCTGAGGACTGGGAATGGACAGTGGGAGTGAGGGGTGAGTGAGTGAGTGAGTGAAACGGGAGATGGATGGTGGGAGTGAGCAGAGGACTGGGAATGGACAGTGGGAGTGAGGGGTGAGTGAGTGAGTGAAAGGGGAGATGGATGGTGGGAGTGAGCAGAGGACTGGGAATGGACAGTGGGAGTGAGGGGTGAGTGAGTGAAAGGTGAGATGGATTGTGGGAGTGAGCAGTGGACTGGGAATGGACAGTGGGAGTGAGGGGTGAGTGAGTGAGTGAAAGGGGAGATGGATTGTGGGAGTGAGCAGAGGACTGGGAATAGACAGTGGGAGTGAGGGGTGAGTCAGTGAGTGAAAGGGGTGATGGATGGTGGGAGTGAGCAGAGGACTGGGAATGGACAGTGGGAGTGAGGGGTGAGTGAGTGAGTGAAAGGGGAGATGGATGGTGGGAGTGAGCAGTGGACTGGGAATGGACAGTGGGAGTGAGGGGTGGGTGAGTGAGTGAGTGAAAGGGGAGATGGATGGTGGGAGTGAGCAGAGGACTGGGAATGGACAGTGAGAGTGAGGGGTGAGTGAGTGAAAGGGGAGATGGATTGTGGGAGTGAGCAGTGGACTGGGAATGGACAGTGGGAGTGAGGGGTGAGTGAATGAGTGAAAGGGGAGATGGATGGCGGGAGTGAGCAGAGGACTGGGAATGGACAGTGGGAGTGACGGGTGAGTGAGTGAAAGGGGAGATGGATGGTGGGAGTGAGCAGAGGACTGGGAATGGACAGTGGGAGTGAGGGGTGAGTGAGTGAGTGAGTGAGTGAGTGAAAGGGGAGATGGATGGTGGGAGTGAGCAGAGGACTGGGAATGGACAGTGGGAGTGAGGGGTGAGTGAGTGAGTGAAAGGGGAGATGGATGGTGGGAGTGAGCTGAGGACTGGGAATGGACAGTGGGAGTGAGGGGTGAGTGAGTGAGTGAGTGAAACGGGAGATGGATGGTGGGAGTGAGCAGAGGACTGGGAATGGACAGTGGGAGTGAGGGGTGAGTGAGTGAGTGAAAGGGGAGATGGATGGTGGGAGTGAGCAGAGGACTGGGAATGGACAGTGGGAGTGAGGGGTGAGTGAGTGAGTGAAAGGGGAGATGGATTGTGGGAGTGAGCAGAGGACTGGGAATAGACAGTGGGAGTGAGGGGTGAGTCAGTGAGTGAAAGGGGTGATGGATGGTGGGAGTGAGCAGAGGACTGGGAATGGACTGTGGGAGTGAGGGGTGAGTGAGTGAGTGAGTGAAAGGGGAGATGGATGGTGGGAGTGAGCAGAGGGCTGGGAATGGACAGTGGGAGTGAGGGGTGAGTGAGTGAGTGAAAGGGGAGATGGATTGTGGGAGTGAGCAGAGGACTGGGAATGGACAGTGGGAGTGAGGGGTGAGTGAGTGAGTGAGTGAGTGAAAGGGGAGATGGATGGTGGGAGTGAGCAGAGGACTGGGAATGGACAGTGGGAGTGAGGGGTGAGTGAGTGAGTGAGTGAAAGGGGAGATGGATGGTGGGAGTGAGCAGAGGACTGGGAATGGACAGTGGGAGTGAGGGGTGAGTGAGTGAGTGAGTGAAACGGGAGATGGATGGTGGGAGTGAGCAGAGGACTGGGAATGGACAGTGGGAGTGAGGGGTGAGTGAGTGAGTGAAAGGGGAGATGGATGGTGGGAGTGAGCAGAGGACTGGGAATGGACAGTGGGAGTGAGGGGTGAGTGAGTGAGTGAAAGGGGAGATGGATGGTGGGAGTGAGCAGTGGACTGGGAATGGACAGTGGGAGTGAGGGGTGGGTGAGTGAGTGAGTGAAAGGGGAGATGGATGGTGGGAGTGAGCAGAGGACTGGGAATGGACAGTGAGAGTGAGGGGTGAGTGAGTGAAAGGGGAGATGGATTGTGGGAGTGAGCAGTGGACTGGGAATGGACAGTGGGAGTGAGGGGTGAGTGAATGAGTGAAAGGGGAGATGGATGGCGGGAGTGAGCAGAGGACTGGGAATGGACAGTGGGAGTGACGGGTGAGTGAGTGAAAGGGGAGATGGATGGTGGGAGTGAGCAGAGGACTGGGAATGGACAGTGGGAGTGAGGGGTGAGTGAGTGAGTGAGTGAGTGAGTGAAATGGGAGATGGATGGTGGGAGTGAGCAGAGGACTGGGAATGGACAGTGGGAGTGAGGGGTGAGTGAGTGAGTGAAAGGGGAGATGGATGGTGGGAGTGAGCTGAGGACTGGGAATGGACAGTGGGAGTGAGGGGTGAGTGAGTGAGTGAGTGAAACGGGAGATGGATGGTGGGAGTGAGCAGAGGACTGGGAATGGACAGTGGGAGTGAGGGGTGAGTGAGTGAGTGAAAGGGGAGATGGATGGTGGGAGTGAGCAGAGGACTGGGAATGGACAGTGGGAGTGAGGGGTGAGTGAGTGAAAGGTGAGATGGATTGTGGGAGTGAGCAGTGGACTGGGAATGGACTGTGGGAGTGAGGGGTGAGTGAGTGAGTGAAAGGGGAGATGGATGGTGGGATTGAGCAGAGGACTGGGAATGGACAGTGGGAGTGAGGGGTGAGTGAGTGAGTGAAAGGGGAGATGGATGGTGGGAGTGAGCAGAGGACTGGGAATGGACAGTAGGAGTGAGGGGTGGGTGAGTGAGTGAGTGAAAGGGGAGATGGATGGTGGGAGTGAGCAGAGGGCTGGGAATGGACAGTGGGATTGAGGGGTGAGTGAGTGAGTGAGTGAAAGGGGAGATGGATGGTGGGAGTGAGCAGAGGACTGGGAATGGACAGTGGGAGTGAGGGGTGAGTGAGTGAAAGGGGTGATGGATGGTGGGAGTGAGCAGAGGGCTGGGAATGGACAGTGGGATTGAGGGGTGAGTGAGTGAGTGAGTGAAAGGAGAGATGGATGGTGGGAGTGAGCAGAGGACTGGGAATGGACAGTGGGAGTGAGGGGTGAGTGAGTGAGTGAAGGGGGAGATGGATGGTGGGAGTGAGCAGTGGACTGGGAATAGACAGTGGGAGTGAGGGGTGAGTGAGTGAAAGGGGAGATGGATTGTGGGAGTGAGCAGAGGACTGGGAATGGATGGTGGGAGTGAGGGGTGAGTGAGTGAGTGAAAGGGGAGATGGATGGTGGGAGTGAGGGGTGAGTGAGTGAGTGAAAGGGGAGATGGATGGTGGGAGTGAGGGGTGAGTGAGTGAAAGGGGAGATGGATGGTGTGCGTGAGCAGACGACTGGGAATAGACAGTGGGAGTGAGGGGTGATTGAGCAGTTCACAGGCTCACACTCAGTGGCCACTTTATTAGGCATATCTGTACACCTGCTTGTTAATGCAAATATCTAATCAGCCAAACACGTGACAGCAACTCAATGTATAAAAGCATGCAGTCTTGGCCAAGAGGTTCAGCTTTGTTCCGACCAAACATCAGAATGGGGAAGAAATGTGGGCTAAGTGATTTTGACCGTGGAAGGATTGTGGGTGCCTATGAAGTGGTTTGAGTATCTCAAAAACTGCTGATTTCCTGGGATTTTCACACACAACAGTGAGTGAAAATCCAGTGAGTGGCAGTACCGTGGGTGAAAATACCCTGTTAATGAGCGAGGTCAGAGGAGAATGGCCAGACTAGTTTAAGCTGACAGGAAGGTGACAGTAGCTCAAATAACCACACATTACAGCAGTGGTGTGCAAAAGAGCATCTCTGTTCATACAACACATCGAACCTTGAAGTGGATGGGCCATAGCAAAAGAAGGCCACAAGCATACACTCAGGAGCCACTTTATTAGGTAAAGGAGTTACCTAATAAAGAGGCCTCTGACTGTACATTTTCAGGGTATGAACACCATGAAAATGAGCTTTTTACGCCAGTTGCTCGGTACATTACAACATGACAAGCATAAATTAGCATATAATTTACATAATCTACATGGCAACATTTCCAAAAATAAACATAACAACATTAGTGCAAGTTGACAGAGATATAATAAATATAATCTGTGACAGTACAGGGTTTTTCATGTCAGTTCAAGAACGATGGGGAAGAAGCTGTTGTTGAACCATGAGGTGTGGGTCTACAGGCTCCTAAACCTCCTGCCTGATGGTAACATCAAAGAAGTTGGTGGGAATCCTTAATAACAGATGTTACCTTCCTAAGACATCACATCTTGTCAAAACCCTTGATGGCACGAGTAAGGGAATAGACGAACAGTGGAGGCTAGGGAAGGGTAAGTGCGAGGTTCAATTTATTTGAGTTGATCAAATGTATAAGATCCACACCTGTAGTAAACCTAATTGACTGTCAGAGGTTTGTTACCATTTGGAGTATTTTGTGCAGTTTTGGGTCCCTTAGCTGAGAAAGGATATGCTGCCATTGGAGATGGTCCAGAGGAGGTTCACAGTAATGATCCCAGGAATGCCTGTATTTGTTGGAGTTCAGAAGATTGGTGGGAGGGGTTGAGGAGGGTGGGTTCCATTGAAACCTATTGAATATTGATAGAGTGGATGTGGTGAGGATGTTTCCTATAGTGGGGGAGTCTAGGACTAAAGAGCTCAACCTCAGAATTCAAGGATATCCTTTTAGAGCAGATATGAGGAAGGATTCCTTTTGCCAGAGGGTGATGAATCTGTGTAATTCATTGTCACAGATGGCTGTGGGGGCCAAGTCATTGAGTATTTTTAAAGTGGAATAGGGTCTTAATTTATTAAGGGCATCAAAGATTACAGGGCGAACTCAATAGAATGGAGCTGAGAGGATAATAAATCAGGCAAGATTGAAAGGCAAAGGAGGCTTGACCTAATTATGCTCCTTATGTCTTATGAAGTTGTCCATTATGGAAGCCCAACATTTGAGCTTATCCATCCTGGAGCTGAAGTTAGTTTCTAACCTTTAAGGGACAGCATTCTCAGTATTTCAGAGACTTCTCTGTACACAGCAGATTTAGTGTCTTAATGAACTCCATTTTAGTAGAGCCTCCAAAGTAAATTTAAACTATTGTGAAGAAGTTAAAATTAATAACTAAATGAATACTGTGCTTTGCATCAGTTCTCATGTTTATTATCTTGTGCTGACTTTTATTAATCTGGATTAGATCACAATTTATAGCAGTAATTTATCACTTTCTAAATGGAGGTTGGAAGATCAGTCTACAACTTATTTACAGTAAAGTAGCATTCTATCATTCATAATGGAATGATTAATATCCATGGTCTTCATAGCTCTTCATTTGCATCTTTTAGCCAGTTTCCTCCCCTCACTTTCTATCCTATCTGGAGTTGCTGTTTTGGTGAATTCTGTGGTCACTGATGCGACCATGGCCAAGTGCTTCACTTAACAAGATATTCTTATGAGAAGACGTCAGTGCCAAGAACACCTGTTCCTCTCTCTAGCTATATGTACATTTTAACAAAACCCATTGGTTAAGCAAAATTAGGAATCTAGACTTTTACTTATTATCTTGTAATTGATGAGGCCTGGTGGTTAACCTGTGAATTGGAACTCATGAACTCAGAGCACACCAGTTGTCAATAGTGGGAAGCACCATTAAGCTATACTGATGCAAGTGCGAGCAACTAGCCATAAGGTATGACCCAACATTTTGTTGGTTGAAATGTCATGTTGACTAGAAACTTCCAACAAATATTCAGATATTTTTCTTTCTTTGGACAACCTTAAAACCACACAGTCACACATTATTTTTACAATCTACATTATCATACCCATGTTACAACTGTTTTGCCATTTCCCCCAGACATCATCACAATAATCCCTCTGCAATCCAACAAATCTTTCCCTCCGTCATGTCTTCCGAACTGCAGGCGCGTGTTAATGGTGATGTGGTGCCAGCTCAGTGCACAGTCTATCAGACAATGAACCACTTCATATTGGCATAAAGCAACCCACAGGGTGATAGCACTCACTCCACAGAAGAGCCAGACGATGAGTCCACCAAGAGATTTCAAACCCCTTTCCTTAACATTCAATATCCTTTCCACCACTAATGACTTTCAGCATTGATATCTGTGCATTTGTGGATGTGAACTTACCTCCACTGAGGCCATTTACAGCAGCAGAAGGCCTGGAAGACCAGTCATCCAACCATAAACTGTCTCAGCTGCTTCCATCTGGCAAACAGTACCACAGCATTAAAGATGAATTTGCTCCCTGTTTTAGAACACCTTTATTTCTTCCACCAAAGGGCTTTGAAAGTATTTTCCACAAAATAAATTGTTATGATCTACGGTTATACACCTCTGGGAAAAGTGCTTAAAATATTTCCCCGGTAAAAAATGTGAAGCAAGCAGACTTCATAGGCCATAGGAGTGAGTGAGAATTTGGGACTGATGCATTGTATCCTCTGAGACTCAATGGGCCAGTTGCTGCCTTTCTTTCTGCAGTGTTCTATGGGGTTATGATTCTAACTGGGGAACCATCTCACACAGGTTCACAGGTCACAATTCCCACAGGTGACACAAAGGCAAAGGCCGGATGAATTCCAGACTCACTCTGGGTTTCCAGAGAACTACTGTTGAGGTGGGGTGAGGAGAAGATGGAACATGATACCTCCCACAGTTCAGCTCTAGTGTCAGAAAACATCTCACTTATATGTGTAAATGTATGATGTGTCTGCCAAACAGAAGAATCCCTGTGGTAATTTCCACTGCAATAACAACCATAGTGCTCCAAAACCATCTGTTAATGTCAACTTGATAAAGGTCCTTTCTTATCCTTTCCTGTGTCTGCATTATAAAAGTATTTTAAAAAAACTTCTTTTGGAAGGCAATAACTGTGCATTCTAATTCATTGGCTTTCAAAGCCAGCCTAATACCTGAGATGTAACATCACTCCATGATGTAAAATGGTGATACCCTGAGAATTGAAACCCTAGACAAACACTTTGAAGGTGATCATTGTGATGTTTTGTAACTCCAAGACATAAAACTAATTGGAAGAAAAACAAGGGAGTCCAAAAATGAGACTCTAATTCCGTTCTTACTTTAAGCGAGCTTAGTGCATATGACACAGTGGTGTTACGCTGTATACCATTCACATACTTTTACATATAACCCATAATTAATTATTTAAAAAGACAAGAATGCTTAATCGAACAATATATTTACAATATTACTGAAATATTAAATACACAACAATCATATGAATACAAAGAGGGATACCTTAGCTGAAATGGTGCTGTTGCACTGAACTGATATATTTGGAACACTGACAACAAATAACTTGAGTGTGCTGAACAGATTAGGAGTTTGATTAAAAGAATTTCAAATGGGAGTTGATCTGGATTAAGGAGATAAGATTAAAGCCTGGCAAAAGGTCATTGACTCTATTTCTCTCTACACACTCCATCTGACATGATAAGTATTTCCAGAAAGTGAGAAATTAAAGACCGTAAATAACTTAAAGCAATTATTAACACAAATGAGAAAACTCTGGAGAAATTAAGGAGACTAAAATCAAACAAGTCCTCTGGATGTGGTAGCCTACAAAGGTGCTGGGAGCTTTAGTGATGGTCTTCCAAGATTTCCTGAATTATGGAATGACCTCAGCAGATTTGGAAGTTGATACTTAGTAGAGAATAAAATTGGGAATTTGATACTTCCAGCTTGAACAACTACCACCAGCATATCATCCATGGAATCAGAGGAGCCAACACGCTTGACCACTGTTATACACCATAAAGAACGCCTACCATGCTCTCTCACATCCACTGAGTGTACAGACAGTCACCTGGCTCTACACCCAGCGTAAAGGCAGAGACCAAAGGCCACAGCACCAGTTGTGAGGATGAAGAAGATAGAAACATAGAAAACCTACAGCACAATAAAGTTGTGCCGAACATGTCCCTACCTTAGAAATTACTAGGCTTACCTATAGCCCTCTATTTTACTAAACTCCATGTACCTATCTAAAAGTCTCTTAAAAGACCCTATCATACCCGCCTCCACCACCGTTGCCGGCAGCCCATTCCACTCACTCACCACTCTCTGCGTAAAAAACTTACCCCTGATATCTCCTCTGTACCTACTCTCCAGCACCTTAAACCTCTGTCCTCTGGTGGCAACCATTTCAGCCCTGGCAAAAAGCCTCTGACTATCCACACGATCAATGCCTCTCATCATCTTGTACACCTCTATCGGGTCACCTCTCATTCTCCTTCGCTTCAAGGAGAAAAGGCCAAGTTCACTCAACCTATTCTCATAAGGCATGCTACCCAATCCAGGCAACATCCTTGTAAATCTCCTCTGCACCCTTTCTATGGCTTCCACATCCTTCCTGTAGTGAGGCAACCAGAACTGAGCTCAGTACTCCAAGTGGGGTCTGACCAGGGTCCTATATAGCTGCAACATTACCTCTCAGCTCCTAAATTCAATTCCATGATTGATGAAGGCCAATGCAACATATGTCTTCTTAACCACAGAGTCAACCTGCACAGCTGCTTTGAGCATCCTATGGACTTGGACCCCATGATCCCTCTGATCCTCCACACTGTCAAGAGTCTTACCATTAATACTATATTCTGCCATCATATATAACCTACCAAAATGAAACACTTCACGCTTATCTGGGTTGAACTCCATCTGCCACTTCTCAGCCCAGTTTTGCATCCTATCACTGTCCTGCTGTAACCTCAGACAGCCCTCCACACTATCCACAGCACCTCCAACATTTGTGTCATCAGCAAACTTACTAACCCATCCCTCCACTTCCTCATCCAGGTCACTTATAAAAATCACGAAGAGTAAGGGTCCCCGAACAGATCCCTGAGGCACTCCACTGGTGACCGACCTGCATGCAGAATATGACCCGTCTACAACCACTCTTTGCCTTCTGTAGCAAGCCAGTTCTGGATCCGCAAAGCAATATTCCCTTGGATCCCATGCCTCTTTACTTTCTCAGTAAGCCTTGCATGGGGTACCTTATCAAATGTCTTGCTGAAATCCATATACACTATATCTCCTGCTCTTCTTTCATCAGTGTGTTTAGTCATGTCCTCAAAAAATTCTATCAGGCTCGTAAGGCACAACTTGTCCTTTACAAAGCCATGCTGACTGCTCCTAATCATATTATACCTCTCCAAATTTCATAAATCCTGCCTCTCAGGATCTTCTCCATCAACTTAACAACCACTGAAGTAAGACTCACTGGTCTATAATTTCCTGGGCTATCTCTACTCCCTTTCTTGAATAAAGGAACAACATCTGCAACCCTCCAATCCTCCGGAACCTCTCCCGTCCCCATTGATGATGCAAAGATCATCGCCAGAGGCTCAGCAATCGCCTCCCTGCCTCCCACAGTATCCTGGGGTACATTTTGTCTGGTCCCGGTGACTTATCCAACTTGATGCTTTCCAAAAGCTCCAGCACATCCTCTTTCTTAATTTCTACATGCTCAAGCTTTTCAGTCTTCTGCAGGTCATCACTACAATCACCAAGATCCTTTCCCAGAGTGAATACTGAAGTAAAGTATTCATTAAGTACCTCTGCTATTTCCTCTGCTTCCATACACAGTTTCCCACTGTCACACTTGATAGGTCCTATTCTTTCACGTCTTATCCTCTTGCTCTTCACATACTTGTAGAATGCCTTGGGGTTTTCCTTAATTCTGCCTGCCAAGGCCTTCTCGTGGCCTGTTCTGGCTCTCCTAATTTCCTTCTTAAGCTCCTTCCTAGTAGGCTTATAATCTTCTAGTTCTCTAACATTACCTATATCTCTGAATCTTTTGTAAGTTTTTCTTTTCTTCTTGACTAGATTTATTACAGCCTTTGCATACCATGGTTCCTGTACCTACCATAACTTCCCTGTCTCATTGGAATGTACCTATACAGAACTCTACACAAATATCCCCTGAATATTTGCCACATTTCTTCCGTACTTTTCTCTGAGAACATCTGTTTCCAATTTAAGCTTCCAATTTCCTGCCTGAAAGCATCATAATTCCCCTTACTCCAATTAAATGCTTTTCTAACTTGTCTGTTCCTATCTCTCTCCAATGCTAGTGTAAAGGAGATAGAATTATGATCACTATCTCCAAAATGCTCTCCCACTGAGAGATCTGATGCCTGACCAGGTTCAGTTCCCAATACCAAATCAAGTACAGCCTCTCCTCTTGTAGGCTTATCTACATATTGTGTCAAGAAACCTTCCTGAACACACCTATCTAAACCCCTCACTCTAGGGAGATGCCAATCAATATTTGGGAAATTAAAATCTCACATCACAACAACTCTGTTATTATTATACCTTTCCAGGATCTGTTTCCCTATCTGCTCCTCAATATCCCTGTTACTATTAGACGGCCTATAAAAAACACCCACTAACACCCTTCCTGTTCCTAACCTCCACCCACAGAGATGCATCCACCTTTTCTGCAGCCATGACACTATCTCTGATCAACAGTGCCACTCCTCCACCTCTTTTGCCTCCCTCCCTGCCCTTTCTGAAACATCTAAAACCCGGCACTTGAAGTAACCATTCCTGTCCCTGAGCCATCCAATTCTTGTTTATTTAACTAGACTTTAAATTCTAGTTTAAACTCTCCCCAGTAGCCTTAGCAAACCTCCCCACCAGGATATTGGTCCTCCAGGATTCAAGTGCAACCCGTTCTTTTTGTACAGGTCACACTTGCCCCAAAATAGGTCCCAATGATCCAGAAATTTGAATCCCTGCCCCCTGCTCCAATCCCTCAGCCACGCATTTATCCTCCACCTCATCCTATTCCTATTCTCACTGTCACGTGGCACAGGCAGTAATCCTGAGATTACTACCTTTGCGGTCCTGTTTCTCATCTTCCTTCCTAACTCTTTGTAGTCTTCTTTCAGGACCTGTTCCCTTTTCCTACCTATGTCATTGGTACCAATATATACCACAACTTCTGGCTGTTTTCCCTCCCACCGCAGGATATCTTGGACGCGATCTGAAACATCCCGGACCCTGGCACCTGGGAGGCAAACTACCATCCGAGTTTCTTTCCTGCGTCCACAGAATCTCCTGTCTGAACTCGTAACTATAGAGTTCCCTATCACTACTGCCTTCCTCTTCCTTTCCCTACCCTTCTGAGCCACAGGGCCAGACTCTGTGCCAGAGGCACGGCCACTGCCACTTCCCCCAAGTAGGCTGTCCCCCCCCCCCCCCACCCAACAGTACTCAAACAGGAGTACTTATTTTCAAGGGGTAAAGCCACAGGGGTACTCTCTGGTACCTGACTCTTCCCCTTCCCTCTCCTGACTGTGACCCACCTGTCTGTCTCCCGTGGCCCCGGTGTGACCACCTGCCAATAAACTCCTTTCTATCACCTCCTCGATCTCCATGACCATGCAAAGGTCATCGAGCTACATCACCACTTCCCTAACTCAGTCCCTCAGGAAATTCAGCTCAGCACACCTGGTGCAGATATGGCCGTCCAGGAGGCGGGGAGACTCCAGGATCCCCCACATCTGACACTGAGCACAGAAAACTGGCTTCACACACATACCTTGCCTCATCCCGTTACCACCTAAGCCCATTGAGCCAAAGCCCTATCACTCTGCTTCACTCCGCTGCCCGCTCTGACGCAGCCCGCTGGATATGGCTGCCATCTTTTTAAACCTTTCGCAGACTACTGGCTGACAACGTGCACCTTGCCTCTCTTTGACCCGAGTAGTAATAAACTCCCTTTGCTCTGAAAACTCAACAGTTCACTCGCAGCCTTCTTGCTCGGAATTAAAAACCGTTGGAGATATGGTCAAGGGAGGTGGGAAAGCCCTTTCAGGACTGCTTTGAGTCAGTGGACTGGACAATATTCTGGGATTCATCTTTGAATCTGAATGAATACACTGCAGTTGTCACTGACTTCATCAAGACCTGTGTGGATGAGTGTGTGCCTTTGAGAACATACTGGACATACCCAATCCAAAAGCTGTGGATGAACCAGGAGATCTGTAGCCTGCTGAGAACTAGATCTATGGCATTTAAAGTCCAGAGCTATACAAGAAGTTCAGGTACAACCTACGGAAGACTATTTTAAGAAGCAACAAAACAATCCTAGTGAAGGTTTGAGAGAGAATCGGATGCTTGTCAGCTCAGGCAGGGTTCAAAGGCCATTACTTCCTACAGACCAAAACCTCACATAAGAACATAAGACACAGGAGCAGAACTGGGCTATTCGACCTATCAAGTCCACTACAACATTGCTTTATGGCTGATCTATTTTCCTCTCTACCCCAATTTCCTACCTTCTTCCTGTAACCTTTCATACTCTGACTAATCAAGAACCTATCAACCTTAGGTGGACCCAATGACAAGGCCATCACAGCTGCCTGTGGCAACAAATTCCACAGATTCACCAGCCTCTGGCTAAAGAAATTTCTCCTCAGCATAGACGGTTAACCACCATGGTGATGTTCTGCAGCTGCGAACAATACTTCAAAATATACTTTTAAATATAGCTCCTTTGAATTACTCTCACTGCAATCTGCAGCATGTAATTTCTCTCTAAGTGATGTACTTTTAAGTCAACTCAATGATCTCCTTGTTTCACAATTGTCTGAAGGACTCGGCAGACCAAGCAGGAATGACACCTTTAAGCAGATGAAAGATCATCGCCATGGCAGGAATCAGGGCAGGGGTGGTCTTCAGGCTGAAACACAGAGGGATGAGACTCCCTACCCCACCAAGCATCTTGTTAGCATATTTGCAGTTGCTGGAGAACAAAATTGAAGACCTGAGGGCAAATTGTTGTTTCGGAGGGAACTAAGGGACTGTGGTGTTCCAAGTCTGAGCGAGTCTTCAGCACACCAGATACAGCGATCAGACGAGAAGGCTTCTTGATTTTCCAAATGGACCAAACTGCTGATTCAGAAAAGGCAAAAAGTGGAGGTGTGTGTTTCATGATAAACTCTTGGTGGTGCTCCGATGTGGTGGTTTTGATGAACTCATTTTCCCCTGAACTTGAAAATCTAATGGTCAAATGCCATCTGTTTTATTTACCTAGGGAATTCTCCTCCATAATCCTGACCACAACTTACATACCACCAATAACCGACTATAATCAAGCATTTGATACCGCATGATGCCATCTCCAAACAAGAAACAGTTGATCCCAACGCATTGCAAATCATGATTGGGTACTTCAACCAGGCTTGTTTGAAGAAAACCCTGCCCAATTACCATCAGTGTATAACCTGTAGCACCAGAGGTCCCAACACACTAGACCACTGTTATAAAGATTGCCTACTGTCCCTTGCTCAGACAGTATTTTGGTAATTCGGATCACTTGGTTGCTGTTCTCCTGCCTGCATACAGAGAAAGCAAAGCTCCAGAGGTTAGGACAACAAAGAGGTGGTTGCGGGAGGCGAAGAAGTGACTGCGGGATTGCTTCGAGTCAGTGCATTCAAGGACTCATCTGTGGATCTGAATGAATACACCACAGTTGTCACAGACTTTATAAAAATAGTTGCGGATGAGTGTTTCCCATAAAATCATTCAGCACCTTCCCCAACCAGAAGCCCTGGATGAACTGTGAGATCCACAGTCTGCTGAGGGCCAGGTCAAAGGCATTCAGGTCTGGTGACCAAGAAAGTTAAAAGAAATCCAGGTATGATCTCTGGAAAGCCATCTCACAGGCAAAGTGGCAATTCCAGACTAAACTGAATCAAAGTAGGATGCTCGGCAGTTGTGACTGGGCTTGAATGCTATCGCCTGCTATAAAGTGGAATAGGTAGCAACAGGGCCTCGTTGCCTGATGAGCTCAATGCTTTCTATGCTCACTCTGACTGTCAAAACATGGAGGGACCATCACAAACTCCCACAGGCCCCAATGTCAGTTGCTGAGGCTGATCTGGGAGGGTGAACCCACAAAAGGCATTCATCCCAGATGGGGTACCTGGACAAGTACTAGAGACCTGTCCTGATCAACTGGCTGGAGTATTCACTGAGATCTTTAATTTCTCACTTCACCATTCTGAGGTACCGACCTGCTTCAAGCAGGCCTCAATTCGACCAGTGCCAAAGAAGAACGTGGTGACCATCGTCCAATGGCATTTACATGCTCTGTGATGAAATGCTTTGAGAGGTTGGTGATAAAACACATCAACTCCTGCCTGAGGAGCAACTTAGATTCTCTCCAATTTACCTACTGGAGCAACAGGTCCACAGCAGATGCCATTTCATTGGCTCTTTGCTCAACTCTGGAACATCTGGATAGCAAAAACGATAACATCAAGTTGCTCTTTATTGACTACAGCTCAGCATTCAATGCCATCGTTCCCACAAAACTAATCAATAAACTCCAAGACTTTGGCCTCAATACCTCCTTGTGCAATTTGATCCTCGATTTCCTACTTTGTGGACCCCAGTCAATTCAGAATGACAACAACAGCACCTCCATGATCTCCATCTGCACAGGTGCACCACAGGGCTCTGTGCTTAGCTCCCTGCTCTACTCTTTACACTCGCTTTACACTTCTGACTGTGAGGCTAAGCACAGCTCCAATGCCATATTCAAGTTTGCTGACGACACCACTGTTGTTGTCTCACCACAGATTTGGCAGCGCAGCAGATACAGCAATTGCACTCATGAATATGCAGGAGTCAGCTAATTATTATTTCATTGTGATGGTACTAAACTCCATTCTTTTTGTCTTCGTGCTTGTCGAGACTTGAGCAAAGCACAGCAACATTTCGCTGCCTGCTAGCGTTCAATCTAACCTGAGAATTTGGACTGTCAAGTCAACTGATACTGAAGATTAACAGTATTTGTTTTATATTCAGTTATTCCTTTCAGCTTCATCACTGGTCTGCCCCCGCATAATGGAAACATTACTATTTTGGTCGTTGTGGATCGATTTTCCAAGGCTGCCCACTTCATTTCCCTCCCCAAGCTCCCATTGGCTTGTGAGACTGTCACACTCACGGTTCAACATGTGTTCAGGCTCCAGGCTTTCCTCAAGACATAGTGTCTGATTGTTCACTTCCTGCTTTTGTAAGGTTTTCTGCTCTCCTGTAGGAGCCATGGCCAGACTCTCGTCTGGCTTCCACCCCCAATCCAATGGCCAGACTGAGAGAGTGAACCAGGAGTTGGAGGCAACCCTGTGCTGTCTTGCCTCTTCCAACCCGATATCCTGGAGCTCCCAGTTGTTTGGGCAGAGATCACCCACAATAACCTCCAATCGTCCTCCATGGGTATGTCTCCCTTTGAATGCCAGAAGGGATTCCAGACCCCGCTCTTCCCTGATCAGGAGATCGACGTAGGATTCCTGTTGCTGAACAGCTGATCCAGTGTTACAAGCGCACCTGGAGACGAGCCAGGGCTTCTCTGCTGCGCGCCCAGAAACAGCGTTCCCGGCTGATCGGCTCCGTCGACAGGTGAGGCCATTCAAGCCAGGAGAGGAGGTCTGCTTGGCATCGAGGGATCTTCCCCTGAAAGTCCAGGGCTGCAAATTGGCACCTCGTTACGTGGGACCGCTTGTAGTGGAAAAGGCTGTCAACAATGTTTCTATATAGATTGCGTCTGCCAGCATCACTGAGGATCCACCGAGTATTCCATGCTTCCCAGCTCACCCAGTTACGACCGCTCCCCTGGCCCCAGTCACCCCACCTCCCCCTCCTCCCGCCTGGTAGATAGCTCCCTTGCCTATACGGTGTGACGCCTCCTGGCATCTCGCCGGGTACGTGGGAAGGTACGGTCCAGAAGAATGTACTTGGATCCTGGTGAAGGACATCTTGGACAAGTCGCTGATCCGGGACTTTCAGCAGACACAGGTCTGTGTTGCCTCAGGGGCTGCGCCTGGAGAAGGGGGCCCTGTCTCAACCACGGATTCGGCAGCACAGTAGATACGGCAAATGCGCTTTTGAATTTGCACGTGTCAGCTAATAATTTCATCGCGATGGTACTAAACTCCGTTCTTTTCGTTTTAGTGCTTGTCGATACTTGAGCAAAGTATAGCAGTGTTTCGCTGCCTGTTAGGCCTCGCCTGAGAAACTGGACTGTCAAGTCAACTGACTCTGGTTTTGTATTTAGTTATTCCTTTCAGCCACAGTGTAAGCTTCGTTTTCCATTTGAGGTTTGAGTTAACAGCCCTGTTTGGCCTAGTGTTTATTGTTTTCTTTTCCCTCTCTGTTTGCATTGTTTGCGACCTATCGAACCGCTTCAGTGTCTCTCGCTCTGCGCTTGGCAGTTGTAGGCTGAATCAAAGGTGGTGATACTGAAGGGAGATTGAAAATCTGTCTGAGTGGTGCCATAACAACAGCCTCTTACTCAATGTCAGCAAGACCAAGGAGCTGATTATCGACTTCAGGAGAAGGAAACCGGAAGTCCATGAGCCAGTCCTCAGCGGAGGATCAGAGGTGGAGAGGGTCAGTAACTTTAAATTCCTGGGGATTATGATTTTGGAGGATCTGTAAATGCAATTAAGAAGAAAGCAGAGCAGCACCTCTACTTAGGAGTTTGCGAAGATTTGGCCTGACATCTAAAACCTTGACAAATTTCTATAGATGTGTAGGGGAGGATATATTGATTGGCTGCATCACAGCCTGGTTTGGAAGCACCAATGCCCTTGAACAGAGAATCCTACAAAAAGCAGTGGATATGGCCCAGACCATCATGGGCAAAGCCCTTCCTGCCATTGGGTGCATCTACACAAAATGATGTTACAGGGAAGTAGCATCCTTACCAGGGCCTGCCCCTCCCTCACCCACACAGGGCAGGCTCTCTGCTCACTGCAGCCATTAGGAAGAAGGTTAAAGAGCCTCGGGGCTCGGCACCAGGTTCAGGAACAGTTATTACTGTTCAGCCATCAGGCTCTTGAACCTAAGGGGAAAACTTCACTCAACTCATTCCATCAGTGATAGGTTTCCACAACTTTCAACCACTCTTCATTGCATTCTTGATATCTATTGTTTATTTTTTTCTTTTTAAATTTACATAGGTTGAAAGCAACATAGGTGTGGCACATAGCCACATAGGTGTTGCTATGTTGCATTCAACATAGTCTTTTTCACACTGGTTGAATGCCCATGTTGGTGTTGTCTTTCGTTGATTCTGTTATGGTTATAATTTTATGGATTTATTGAGTATACTTGCAAGAAAATAAATCTTAAGGTTGTATATGGTGACATATATGTACTTTGATAATAAATTTACTTTGAACCTTGAAGATGATCCTCTGGACCTAGACATCTATAGGAAACGTTCTCTTCACATCCACTCCATTGAAGTCCCCCTTCATTCTTCTAAATTCCAGTTATAAAGGCCCATTGCCATCAATCACTTCCTATATTCTTTCATTCTTTGAATCATTATCATGAACTTCTCCTGAACCCTCTTGAATGTCAGCACGTCCTTTCTTGTACAAGGGGCCCAAAACTGCTCACCAGTGCCTTATTAAGCCTCAGCATTACATCCTTGCTTTTATATTCTAATCCTCTTGAAATGAATACTAACATTGCATTTATATTCCTCACCACTCAATCTAACTTGCAAATTCATCATCATGGTTTGGCTTCACGAACGAAGATTAGGAAGGGGGCTGCCCATGTCTGCTGCAGGCTCGCTGGTGGCTGACGAGGCCAGTATGGGGCAGGCAGACCCGGCTGCAGCAACAATCTGGGTTTGGCGCTGCTGTGATCCCTCCTCCTTCTTTTGTCCTCAAGGGCAGCCCTGCGTGTGTTCAGGGAGGATGGTCGTAGACGTGGGTGTGTCCTTTGGCCTGCGCAATGGTTTTTTTTAGGTGAAGTGCAGTGTGCGTGGTACTGGCCCCACCCTTTACACTCGGGGTTCATCTGCCTTAGCCTAGTAAGCTAAGATGGTGACAGCGAGGCCCTCGGGTCGTAGGAGTTACATCGGAGTGTCCTTCTCCTAGGTGGATGGCCTGACAAGGCTGAGGAGCCCCACCTGCCCGGGTTTGGAGTCAGAGTTGTCCTTTTCTTGGGCTGCCCAGCCTACCCATCCAGTTATACCACTGGGCACTTGGAAGCTCAGTGGAAATGGGGGGCATCAACGAGAAGGTGTTGCTATGGATGCAGTAATGTAGGAGAGGCCATTTGCAGTGGCCTCCTGCCTAGCAAGCCAGACAGTGACCATGCGGCGATCACTACACCGGGAAAGGAGAAGCGATGTATTGCACGTGCACGTTCCCTGGGTAGGTAGATGTCAGGCCCAGACATCACCCGCCCCCCATTTGCAAATTAACCTTTAGGAAATCCTGCATGAGGATTCCCAGGTCTCCTTACATCTCAGATTTTTGAAATTTCTCCCCATTTAGAACATTTCTACCAAAGTGCATTACCATACACTTCCTGACACTATTCCATTTGCCACTAATTTGCCCATTCTCCTAATCTTCCCAAGTCCTTCTGCAGCCTTCCTGCTTCCTCAACACTACCCACCTATCTTTGTATCATCCACTAACTTGGCCACAAAGCCATCATCCAAATCATTGACATATAACATAAAGTTGTTCCAACACCATAGTCAACAGCATCCAATCATAAAAGGTTCCCTTTATCCCCACCCTTTGCCTCCTGCCATTCATCCAATGCTCCATCTTTCCTGTAATACCATGGCTCTTATCTTGATAAGTAGCCTCATGTGCGGCATCTTGTCAAAGGCCTTCTGAAAGTCTAAGTACGCAACATCCACCGATTCTCCTTTGTCTATTCTGCTTGATATTTCCTCAAATAATTCTAACAGCTTTGACAGGCAAGATTTTCCCTTAAGGAAACCATGCTGACTTTGGCCTATTTTATCATGTGCCTTCAAGTAACCCAAATCCACATCCCTAACACTTGACTCCAACATCTTCCCAACCTCTGAGGTCAGGCTAAGTGGCCTATAATTTCCTTTCTTCTGCTTTCCTTCCTTGAAGAGGGGAGTGATTTTTGCACTTTTCTAGTCCTCCGCAACCATTCCAGAGTATAGTGATTCTTGAAAGACCATTACTAATGCTTCCACAATCTCTTCAGCTACCTTTTTCAGAACTCTGGTGTGTAGTCCATCTGGTCTGGTGACTTATCTACCTTCAGACCTATCAGTTACCCAAGCTCCTTCTCCCTCGTAATAGCAGGGACACTCACATCTTCCCCCTGACACTCTTGAACTTCCAGCATACTGCTAGTGTCGTCCACAGTGAAGACTGATGTAAAATACTTATTTGGTTCATCTATTATTTTCTTGTCCTCCATTACTACCTCTCCAGTATCATTTTCCATCTGTCCAATATCTACTACAATATCTACTCTTGTCTCTCTATTTTAACCAGTCTGTGTGGATGAAAACTAACGTCTCCTTCTCGCTGTCAAGCTACACTGGCACACCTCAAGGACGTGTGCTTAGCCCAGTGTTCTACTCTCTCTACACCCACAGCTAAGCACAGCTTAAATGCTATCTGTAAATTTGCTGATGTCACAATAATAGTTGGCAGCATTTCAGATGGCAATGAGGAGGTGTACAGAAGTGAGATAGATTAGCTGGTTGAATGTTGTCATATCAACAGCCTTGCATTCAACTTCAATAAAACCAAAGAATTGATTGCGGACTTCAGGAAATGGAAGTTGAAGGAATATACTGTACGCCAGTCCTCACTGAGGGATCAGCAGTGGAAAGGGAGGACAGTTTCAAATTCCTGGGTGTCAACATCTCTGAAGATCTAACCTGGCCCCAACATATTGATGCAATTGCAAAGAAAGCATGACAATGGCTATATTTCATTAGGAGCTTGAGGAGACTTGGTATGTCACCAATGACTCTTACAAATTTCTACAAATGTACCATGGAGAACATTTTAACAGGTTGCATCACCATCTGGTATGGAGGGGCCATTGCACAGGATTGGAAAAAGCTGCAGAAGGTTGTAAATTCAGCCATCAGGAGCACGAGCCTCCAAAGCATCGAGGACACCTTCAAAAGGCCAAATCTCTAAAAGGCGACATCTACCATAGAGACACTCATCTCCCAGGACATGCCCTCTTCTCATTGCTACCATCAGGGCAGAGGTACAGGAGCCTGAAGGCACACACTCAACAGTTCACAGTTCAGGAACAGCTTCTTCTCCTTCACCATTAGATTTTTGAATGGACAATGATTCCCTGAATACTACCTCACTATTTTCCCTCACTTTTTTCACTATTTATTTCATTTCATTTTTAATATATACATCTATTATGGTAATGTATATTTTATTATTATGTATTGCAATGTACTGCTGCTGCAAAATAACAAATTTTATGAAATATGCCTGTGAAATTGAATCTCATTCTGGCTAGACTATTCTACAAAATGTTAGATGACACGTTACGAAACATAGCAACTGGGCTCAGAGGAACTCATCATTAGGTCAGATTCAGCACAGAACACACAAGAATCTGTTGAGGATGTAACAAACAGTGTCAATAAAGGGTAACCAGTGAGTGTAACATTTCTTCATTTTCAAGAATGGACTTTTAAGTAGTTACTACAGAAATGTTTTTACATGCACTAAACACTCAGGGTGTGGTGGTGGGTGAAATTATAATTCAAAATTTAAAGAACATTTATTAACAAAGTACACTTATTAATGTACAGAGAGCTGGTTAAAGGACAGAGAAAATTGAAAGAAGTAAGATGTTATCAAGCTCTTATAGCAAGGTGGCAAAGGGACAAGATTTGGACCTCAAAATTTCATCAGTTCTATTCAGAACCTAGACGTAAAGACAAGTTTGTTGGTGAGAGTGAGCTGTAAGGAGGCTAATTTCATGGCATCTTTCTCTGACATTGTGGCGACAGTGCCCTCCTGGTGATAAACCAAGGCCATTCTCTCTAAGTGAGATTCCTCTTTCTAAGAGAGATCTTATGGAGGTATACAAACCTGAGGGGTATAGGTAGAGTAAAGGCAAGCTTAGGTTGGGTGAGACTATAACTAGAAGTCATGGGTTAAGGGTGAAAGGTGAAATATTGAAAGGGAAGATGAGGGGGAACTTCTTCACTCAGAGGTTGTGTGAATATGGAACCAGTGCAAGTGGTGGACGCAGGTTTAATTTCAGAATTTTGACATGTTTGGATTACTATATTGATGGGAAGGGCACGGAGGGCTATGATCCAGGTGTGGGTCGATGGGACTACAGGGAATAGCGTGGACAGAAAACTGGCTGACTGGAAGAAGGCAAAGAGTGGCAATAAATGTTCCTTTTCTGGTTGGCTGCTGGCGACATGGTGTTCCACAGGGGCCAGTGGAGGTTGATAGGTTCATGATTTGTAAAAAGTTATAGGGAGAAGGCAAGAGAATGGGTTTGAGAGGGATAGTAAATCAGACATGATCAAAGGTGGAGCGGACCTGGTGGGCTAAATGGCCGAATTCTGCACCTGAGTCTTATGATGTAACACAACATAACGGCATGGGTGCCTCATTCAAGTACCCAGCGCTGGTTAGTAGGTTAGCTAGAGCTGTCGGCATAGGAGTGGGGAGGGTTAAGTGATGGGACTTGATAAATGCAGAATAAAGACAAGGCCTTAGAACAATCTAGCTCTGTGATTAATATTAAGCAGAGTATTTTGAGAAAGGGCAACATGTTTAATGATAACTGTGCATAAGTGAAAAAAGATAAGGTTATGGAGAGATTGTAAAGTTAAAATTGAGTGTTTTATCTGATTGTCTGAATGATTTGCTGCAAAGTAAATCAATTAATGGTTCAGCTATCTCTTTGATCTGACAGCTAGTACAGAGACTTAGCTGTTTTGTGACCAAGGTCAGAAATTAAATATTCCAGAGCATCTGAGATTTGAAAGAATGGACAGAATATAAAGGGAGGAATAGTATCCCTAATTTTAAAAGACAGAACAGGGTAGGCACAGTGAATGGCTCAACATATATAGTAGAATCTGTATAGATAATGCAATCACAAACAAGAGAAAATCTGCAGATGCTGGAAATCCAAGCAACACACACAAAATGCTGGAGGAACTCAACAGGCTGGGCAACATCTATGGAAAAGAGTACAGTCGACATTTTGAGCCAAGACCCTTCTCCAGTCCTGAGTCTCAGGATGAAATGTCGACTGTACTCTTTTCCATAGATGCTGCCTGTGTGTGTGTGTGTGTGTGTGTGTGTGTGTGTGTGTGTGTGTGTGTGTGTGTGTGTGTGTGTGTGTGTGTGTGTGTGTGTGTGTGTGTGTGTGTGTGTGTGTGTGTGTGTGTGTGTGTTTGATTTACAAATCATATTTGTGAGTGTTCATTGTTAAATCCCAACCAGGAAAAGGCAATTTTAAACTTAATTGTGTTGTCAATTTACAAACAGTCTTAATTGGTAATCTCACATTATGGGGTGCTCTTGAGAGTAGTGATCATAACTGCTGGAGTTATTCTTCAGATCAGAGTAACATACCAAACAGTTACTGAAATAAAAATGTTCAGCCTATTATTTAGATGTGATGTTTGTTAGCTACTGTATGGTACATTGGAAAATTGGGTTAAATGTATAACATAGATAAACAATATTTAATTTTGTAATTTTAAATGAAGATTCATTTCACTGGAAATGTGGCACATCAGTCGTGATTAAGAGGTTTAATGGGAATATTAATGTATTAATAGAGGCTTATATTGCTGTTTGAGAAGAATGCTGAGTCTGAGGACTGAGTTTTAAAAAGCAGCAAAAGATTTCCAAAGAATGAAAGGCAGTAAAGAAAAGAATATTGAACTAAGTTACTGAAAAATATAGAAGCTGATTGTATGGGCTTCCACAATTAGAAAGGGAGTAGATAAACACTGCCCTTTGAGACTGGGGAATGAGGAAATGGATGAGATGTCAAATGTTATGTGTCAATATTCATTGTTGAAAATTATTCAGAAACACCAAGAAATTAATGAGAATGGGGACCAAAGTAATTAATTAGTAGAAAATATGTACCAGAGAAATTATGAAAGAAAAAGTGAATGATATCATGGTAGTAACATAAGAAATGCGGCAGATAAATTGTGAAAGATCCCTTAGACCTTATTGCAACAAAGGACAAGAAACATTTTCTTTTCCTTCGCTACATCGATGACTGCATTGCCGCTGCCTCTTGCACACATGCTGAGCTCGTCGACTTCATTAACTTTGCCTCCAACTTTCACCCTGCCCTCAAATTTACCTGGTCCATTTCCGACACCTCCCTCCCCTTTCTTGATCTTTCTGTCTCCATCTCTGGAGACGGCATATCTACTGATATCTACTATAAGCGTACAGACTCTCACAGCTACCTGGACTATTCCTCTTCCCACCCTGTCTCTTGCAAAAAGGCTATCCCCTTCTCACAATTCCTCCGTCTCCACCGCATCTGCTCTCAGGATGAGGCTTTTCATTCCAGGACAAAGAAGATGTCTTCCTTTTTTAAACAAAGGGGCTTCCCTTCGTCCATCATCAACTCTGCTCTCAAACGCATCTCTCCCATTTCCTGCACATCTGCCCTCACCCCATCCACCTGCCACCCCACTCGGGATAGGGTTCCCCTTGTCCTCACCTACCACCCCAACAGCCTCCAGGTCCAACGTATAATTCTCCGTAACTTCCGCCACCTCCAACGGGATCCCACTACCAAACACATTTTTCCCTCCCCCCCCTTTCTGCTTTTCGCAGGGATCGCTCCCTACGTGACTCCCTTGTCCACTCGTCCCCCCCATCCCTTCCCACTGATCTCCCTCCTGGCACTTATCCTTGTAAACGGAACAAGTGCTACACCTGCCCTTACACTTCCTCCCTCACCACCATTCAGGGCCCCAGACAGTCCTTCCAGGTGAGGCGACACTTCATCTGTGAGTCGGCTGCGTCCGGTGCTCCCGGTGTGGCCTTTTATATATTGGTGAGACCCGACGCAGACTGGGAGACCATTTCGCTGAACACCTATGCTCGGTCCGCCAGAGAAAGCAGGATCTCCCAGTGGCCACACATTTTAATTCCACGTTCCATTCCCATTCTGATATGTCTATCCATGGCTTCCTCTATTGTCAAAATGAATCCAAACTCAGGTTGGAGGAACAACACCTTATATACTAGCTGGGTAGCCTCCAACCTGACGGCATGAACATTGACTTCTCCAACTTCCGTTAATGCCCCTCCTCCCCTTCTTACCCCATCCCTGACATATTTAGTTGTTTGCCTGTTCTCCATCTCCCTCTGGTGCTCCCATCCCCCTTTCTTTCTCCCTAGGCCTCCCGTCCCATGATCCTTTCCCTTCTCCAGCTCTGTATCACTTTCGCCAATCACCTTTCCAGCTCTTAGCTTCATCCCACCCCCTCCGGTCTTCTCCTATCATTTTGCATTTCCCCCTCCCCCCACTACTTTCAAATCTCTTACTATCTTTCCTTTCCGTTAGTCCTGACGAAGGGTCTCGGCCCGAAACGGTCGACAGCGCTTCTCCCTATAGTTGCTGCCTGGCCTGCTGTGTTCCACCAGCATTTTGTGTGTGTTGTTGTTTGAATTTCCAGCATCTGCTGATTTCCCCGTGTTTGCACAAAAAACATTGACTTGATGAATAAGTAGTGGCCAGAATCTACCTGTTTACAATTAAAAGCAAGGAGACCTTATCATACAGGGATTGGTCTGTAGGCTGCTTTCTTATGTTCTCTGTTCTACATTCTACCTGATGTGAAGTATATTTAGGAGAACAAATGCAAAGGAAATTGTAGAACTGTGCAGAGCTGGTGGAGTAGTGATGGGAAGGAGTCTTTATCTACCCAAATATAGTCCATGAATATCAATAACTTCAGAGAGAGATGTTTCTGGTCTGATCAGTAGCACTCTCTTGATCAGTAAAGCACTAGCCAAGAGAGGAGAAAGAAGGTGGCATCGGAATCAGAATTGGGTATATTATCAGTTTGGCCACTGTCTTGCCTTCTTTATAACTACATCAATATGTTGGAATCGCTATTTCAAGAACTAATTTACTTTATTTTAGTCTCTTCCTGAAGGGAATTAGAGGTCAAAATCCCCCTCCCAACCATGGAAGAGATACTTCCAACTAATAAAGCAGATTAAACCCAGCAAACACGAGGAAATCTGCAGATGCTGGAAATTCAAACAACAACACACACAAAATGCTGATAGAACACAGCAGGCTAGGCAGAATCTATAGGGATTCGGCCCGAAACGTCGACATCGCTTCTCCCTATAGATGCTACCTAGCCTGCTGTGTTCTACCAGCATTTTGTGTGTGTTGTAGATTAAACCCAGGTTACTTTTAGTCAAGCACATTTATTTCTAAGGAGTAATAAAGGTTTATAACTTACAAAGGATTTCCAAAACACAAGCACAGTTCTTACAAACATGTTGCAGATGATGTGCTGTCCATCGCAAAGCTGAGGCTGAGGAATGGGTTTTGTGTTTCCTTTCTGTCACTCCCTACCAAACCGGACTGCCTTCTGAGGCTGACTTAAGCATAGCAATAAAAGGCAACAGACCCCATCCACCTGATGGCTGACATCGAGGATTCGAAACAATGTGCTGAATAAATGGCATATGATTCGAATGTGATCTTCCTAAATCTTTGTGCTGATATCTCATTATATGACTTCATGTGAAATCTTGATTCATCACTCATCTGTGAAACAACCAGGGGATATTACATTAGGCTTTTAATATTATATTAACACATAATTGTTATATTTGCACTAAAATGGGAATAAAATAACTTGTGGTCAAAGGCTTACTATTTTCTTCAAGGGTGGTTTCCCTTGAAGCTACTACACATATGTTATAGCTTACTTCCGGTAAGATGGCAGTGTGTTCAAACACAGTGGCCACTAGGGGCCAACCGAAGTTGCACTTTTCTTTTTAAAATGTGTTTTTGATGACCATAAGACTATACTGGACTCCAAGGACAACGGGTACAGCAGGTCTACTGCATCAGTGATCTGTTTGTTGTTCGGAGCTGCCAGCCGGGGTGTCGAAGGAGCCGGCCGATGAGTTGGAGAAGGAGAAGCCGGTGGACAGCCAGGAGAAGGAGAAGCTGGCAGACAAGTCTGAGAATGAGAAGCTGCTGTTCTGCCAGGAGAAGGAGATGGTGGTGCTCAGCTGGGTGAAGGAGAAGCTGACGGATGGGTCTGGGAAAGGTTCAGAGGAGCTGCCCTGGGTACAGACCACGCTGTTGCCTGGTACTTGAAGACATTAGAGTTGGTGCATGAAAGCAATGTGCAGTGTAACCGTGAATGACTGTCCTAGATATTTCTCTTGTGATCCTGTTGGGCATCGATAATGTGAGACGCCACAGACCTGTTCCCTTGTTTGATGGTGAGACAGGTGTCGAGGCAGCAATGTGGCCTTGATTGTAGCAAGGACAAGGTCTCAAGCAGGCTTGCCTGCCGCTGCAGTCCAGCTGAGACAAGGCTGGAGGTGGTGTAGTGTGGAGTCTGTGCTCAGTAGGGAGCCGGTCTTTCCTGTCAGTGCTGCCCTCCAGCTGTAAAGAGCCTGCATTGCCAGGAGCTGTACTATCAATTTGTCTTGGACTATACATGTGTATCGAGGTGTGTGTGCTTTGTTTCCCTCTTGCTATTTTGAATGTATGTTGTGCACTCCGGCCCCAGAGTCTCATTCGACTATCCATGTATGGTCTGAATGATAATTAAACTTGATTTGATTTGATATGTGTACGTAAAATAATTATCTAGAGGACTAATGGCTGTAACAAAGGTGTAGGATTTTTAGTGGAAGGGATGGTTTGCAGTATTTATATGGGATATATATATATTTTTTTTATATATATATGAAAGCAAGCTCAGTTTTTCTCTCTGCAGTTGCCTGGTCTGCAGAATATTTTTAAATTATTATGTTTTTATACCAAACTTAAACAGGCTGCTCAGAAAGCTCAGTTTCCAACTATGTTCTCATACTTATCCATCTACATCATGACGAGTATTCAGCACAGTTACCTCATTGGCTAGATATATCATCCAGCAGAATTTTTTCCTACAACTAAAATAAAAACATAGAATACTGGAAATAATTAGAATATAGACATAATAAAAGTAATGATAATAAGGATCCTATAGCAGTTTAACACAATCTGATTACTTACACAGGCACAACCAAGTAAGTGGCAAACATCACTCATCAAGAGATTGCTTTAAAATACAAACTCATAAAGAAATCACACCTTACTATAAATACAAGCCTGGTCCAGTTTTAGAGTCAGAATACTACAAATTATATTATAACGAATCAGTTATTACAGACAGGAAAATCCATAATAACCATCCGGATATATTAATACAGGGTAAATAAGCAAGAACAACTTATTTAATAGATACAGCCATTCCAAACACACTTAACATACAGAAATCAATAGGTGAAAAACACCAGAAATATGCTGAATTAAAAGAGGAAATTGAAAGACTATGGAAAATGAACAAAGTATACACTGTCCCAATAGTGTTATCTAGAACTGGTGTCATCCCAAAGGCACCACACAATAGGATTAAATAATTAGGACTACACAGTAATAGCTGTGTAAATCTCCAGATTTACACCACTAGAATAGTCTGCAAAGTTCCTAAAATTGAAAAATGAATGTGCTTAGCTATGTCTATACGTCAGGTTTTACCAGCTTTAGCTGAGAAAAAAATAATAATAATAACTTTATTTATAGAGCTGGCCTGCCAATTATCCTTTGAGGGATAATTGTTTTCATTTTATAATCCTGCTCAAGTTCTCAGGTCTTCTTCTGTCAGTCTCTTAAATTCTGTGATGTACTCGGGTCCCAAACCATTAGGAGCTTTAAAGACAATTAAGAGAACTGTAAAATCAATTCTAAAATATAGAATATAGAGCATTTCAGCACAGTACCAGGCCTTTCAGACCAAAATGTTGTGCTGAACTTTTAACCTACTCTAAGATCAATCTAACCCATTGCCCTCCATTTTTCTATCATCTTTGTGCTCTTAGATATCTAAGAGTTATCTTAATTCTTATTGAAGAGTTTCTGAAATTTTCATAATCTATCTGTTTCTACCATCTCCCCAGCAGGCCTTTCCATGCATTCATGACTCTCTGTATAAAGAACTTACCTCTTTCATTCTCCTATACTTTAATCCAGTCACTTCATATTAACCATTTCTACCCTGGGAAGTACTCTCCTGCTATCCATTCGATTTATGCCTCTTATCATCTTCCACTCCCCTCTATTAAGTCACTTCTCATCCCCCTTCACTTCAAAGAGAAAAGCCCGAGCCCACTCAACCTATCCTAATCCAGGCAGTGTCTTGGTAAATCTTCTCTGCACTCTCTCTAAAGCTTCCACATCCACTTGCACATACTTATAAGGTTAGACCGCATCTGTGGCAAGAGAAGCAGAGCTGACCTTTCAGGCTGGACAGGCTTCATCAGAAGTGAGGCAGAGAAATGGAGAGTCCGTTGGAGAGCAGAGTAGAACTTCTTTTGGTTTGGCATACCTGGAAGAGCAGTAGCAGTGAAATAGTCACCCAAAAGCAGGACTGTTCAGGTGTAACAGAGAACATTGAACATTATAGCATAGTACAGGCCCTTCAGTCCATGACCTTTTAACCTACTCTAAGATGAGCCTACATATCTCTCCATTTAGACCTATCTAAGAGTTTCTTAAATCCCCTAAATGTATCTGCCTCTACCGACACCTGTGGCTGGATAGTACAAAACTCACCACTCTGTGTAAAGAAACATACCTCTGACATCCCCCTGTACTTTCCTCCAATCACCTTAAAATTCTGACCCCTCGTATGATAGTTATGGATCAACACAAACAGCACTGAGAGATTTAACCTTATAGAGTCCTTTGGTTGTGTTGGTTAGGAAAAAGTTACTGGTCAGTGTAAACAGAGTAGTGCCCTGCTTTTAGTTTTGAATAATGAGCTCCTTTACAACCAAGTAAGTGCGGTAAATATTTAGGAGTTTATCCATAAGCTTATACCAGTCATAAGAAAGGCAAAAGAGACGAAGGTTTATAGGTATTGACTGCATTTGGCTGGAGCATGTGAGCTTACACCGGATACTGTTAGATTACCATTAGAGTAGAGCTTGGTCACCTTATCAGGAAGTTTATTGAAGTCACAGAGTGATTCAGCAGAGATCCATTAGGATGGTTTTGACCCAGAATTATAATAATTGTCATTCATCTGCAACAGAGAAATGAAATTGTTATTAACTTAGAAAAGATTTACAAAGGCACATAGAGAAAGAACAATTGATGAACTGATGGGAGTAGATACATACAAGGCATGAAAAGTGGACTGTTAGGCAAGGCTTATTTATGTGAAGTACTACTGGAATATCAGGCATGGCTATTAAAACCAAGTAAATCAGCATTTAAGAGGAAGTTATCAAAGTATTTAAATAGAAATGGAAGATTAAACAGGGAAATGCAGTTAGGGTAGATAGTCCCCATGTGGAGGCAGAGATATGATTATATGATTTCTTCTTTCAAATATTCTTGAGGAGACACTGTTATCATGCCTTTTGCAATTAGCAATAAGCCAAGGAAGACGAATAATCTACCCATGAATAACTAACACGTCTTTAGAATGCATGATAGGCATCTTGGGTTATTTGCAATGACTTCAGTGAAAAACTGATAGTTAATCAGTGAATCTCGGTGACTTTTTGTTGGGTTCAGTACTGGTCTAGTGGGGTCTGTTTTACAAAATATTGAGCACTTAATTTAGGTAGTTACCAATACATTATTATTGCATCAATAAAGAAAGAACTTTGTTAAACATTATAAGCACAAGAGAATCTGCAGATGCTGGAAATTCAGAACAATACGCAAATTGCTGGAGGAACTCAGCAGGTCAAGCACCATCGATTGACGAGAGTAAGCAGTTGACATTTCGAGCCGAGTCCCTTCATCAAGACTTTAGGACCCTTCATTAGGTTCAAACTCTTCTCAGGCTTCCAGCCGGGTACCAATATCAATTTTAATCAACATTTCAGCAACAAACTCTACCATCTTCATCAGGGATAATGTATGGGCATGTCTAGTGCAGTGGTATTTATACCCGTCATACGTCCCTCTTGATTGGTTAGTCCTTATCCAATCAGATTTCCACTGTCCCACCTTGTTTACAATCAAATTTCAGTTTTCACTTAGAGAGAGACCTTTGCCTTTGTTAAAATTCTTTTCCTCTAGTTTTATTTCAATGGTTTCCTTCACCAGGTGGTCCCAAAAGCCATTGGCGCAGCACACTAGTTTTGTGCCGTCAAAGTTAATCCTATGGTCATTATGAATACAATGTTCTGCTATCACCTACTTCTCCAGGTAACCCAAACAGATACATCTCCTGTGCTTCTTGATGTAGGTTTCCTCTGGCCGAAGTACACTACACTGTATTCACAAGGAATCCTGTAAATGACAGCCGTCCTGAGTCCCATCTCTTTGACCTGCATTAGCTGTGATTTGAGCTTCCTTATGGTATTAATCCAGTATTTCTTCAGGATCCTGGTGACCCTTCCCCATCATTCCTACATTCACAAAATGCTGGTGGAACACAACAGGCCAGGCAGCATCTATAGGAAGAAGCACTGCCGATGTTTCGGGCCGAGACCCTTCGTCAGAACTAACTGAAAGGAAAGATAGTAAGAGATTTGAAAGTAGGAGGGGATGGGGGAAATGCAAAATGATAGGAGAAGACCGGAGGGGGAGGGGTGGATTGGATAGTGGACTACTTGACAGATAGACCTCAGTATGTGCGGTTGGGAGACTGTAGGTCTGACACGGTGGTCAGCAGCACAGGAGCTGATGACACGGCCATAGTGGGGTGTGTCAGGAATGGACAGGAGGAGGAGTATAGGAAACTGATACAGGACTTTGTGATATGGTGCAACTCAAACTACCTGCGTCTCAATGTCACCAAGACCAAGGAGATGGTGGTGGACTTTAGGAGATCTAGGCCTCATATGGAGCCAGTGATCATTAATGGAGAATGTGTGGAGCAGGTTAAGACCTACAAGTATCTGGGAGTACAGTTAGACGAGAAGCTAGACTGGACTGCCAACACAGATGCCTTGTGCAGGAAGGCACAGAGTCAACTGTACTTCCTTAGAAGGTTGGCGTCATTCAATGTCTGCAGTGAGATGCTGAAGATGTTCTATAGGTCAGTTGTTGAGAGTGCCCTCTTCTTTGTGGTGGCGTGTTGGGGAGGAAGCATTAAGAAGAAGGACGCCTCACGTCTTAATAAGCTGGTAAGGAAGGCGGGCTCTGTCGTGGGCAAAGTACTGGAGAGTCTAACATCGGTAGCTGAGCGAAGGGCGCTGAGTAGGCTACGGTCAATTATGGAAAACCCTGAACATCCTCTACATAGCACCATCCAGAGACAGAGAAGCAGTTTCAGCGACAGGTTACTGTCGATGCAATGCTCCTCAGACAGGATGAAGAGGTCAATACTCCCCAATGCCATTAGGCTTTACAATTCAACTGCCAGGACTTAAGAACTTTTTTAAAGCTATTATTAATGCTTTTTGAGTTAGTGATTTAGATGCATATCATATTATTACTGAGTTAAGTATTGTATGTAATGAGTTTTTGCTACAACAAGTGTATGGGACAGTGGAAAAAAATGTTGAATTTCCCCATGGGGATGAATAAAGTATCTATCTATCTATCTATCTATCTATCTATCTATCTATCTATCTATCTATCTAAGAGCTGGAAAGGTGATTGGCAAAAGGGATACAGAGCTGGAGAAGGGAAAGGATCATGTGATGGGAGGCCTAGGGAGAAAGAAAGGGGGAGGGGAGCACCAGAGGGAGATGGAGAACAGGCAGAGTGATGGGCAGAGAGAAAACAAAAAGGGGGGGAATAAATCAGGGATGGGGTAAGAAGGGGAGGAGGGGCATTAATGGAAGTTAGAGAAGTCAATGTTCATGCCATCAGGTTGGAGGCTACCCAGACAAAATATAATGTGTTGTTCCTCCAACCTGAGTGTGGCTTCATCTTGATAGTAGAGGAGGTCATGGATAGACATATTAGAATGGGGATGGGACATGGAATTAAAATGTAGCTGCCTTCACCACTACCCCTTGCAGTTGTAGATTATAGGTCAGACCAGATAAGAATTTTCTTCACTAAAGAACATTAATGAGGCAGATTCATTTTAATAATCTGAACTATTTTGGTCACCATTACTGGGGCTAGCTTTTTTCTCCCTCAGTATTTCCTGTTCATACACTTAAGCAAATTTAAATCCCTAGCTATTCTAGTAGCCTTAAGTTTAACTCAAGATCTCTATTCCAGGCTAGTGGATTACTAGTCTAGTAATGTAATCACAATGTTAATGTACACAGTAATAATGAGGGAACAACTATTTAGTTTGATCTTATGGTTTTCCCAGAAATTTTCCTCGGCAACAGAAACCCTTCTGACAAATTTACAATTCACATGGGATCACTGTTATGTAATAAATGTATAATTCATCTCAATGTCATTAATATTTCATAGCCTTTGGACATCAAGAAAAAAAATTGCAGTACATTTTTTGTTAGATCTGAGCGTATAGCTTTACTTTCGCCAGCTTTTCCAGCAAGTATCATACAGTGCCTGACACATGTACTTTCGTTACTGCCTTTGTAGTTCAGAAAAATCATGCATTTAAACATTAAGAAACACAACCATCGAGAGGAAATGTAACGACAAAGAGGACAGTATGTCAGTGTGTCTCAGTAAGATCTAATGGACTGTGGTAGCTGCTGGAGAAAGGATGTTTGAAATCAGAGGGAGGCAGTGACTACTTACACTGACACATTGCACTTGAGTGTCCAGGAAATGAGCTGTCCTGCTGTTGCTATCAACAAAACTTTCTCTGACGGAGCTTGGAGGATATTTGCACGCAGTGGCCACTTTATTAAGTGCCTTCTGTCCCTAACAAAGTGGCCACTGGGTGCATGTTCATGGTCTTATGCTGCTTCAAGGTTCGATGTGTTGTGCATTCAGAGATGCTCTTCTGCACACCACTGTTGTATCGCAGGGTTATCTGAGTTACTGTTTCCTTCCTGTCAGCTTGAATCAGGGTGCCCATTCTCCTCTGACCTCTCTCATTAACAAGGCATTTTCACCCACAGAACTGCCACTCACTGGATGTTTTTCTGTTCTTCGCACCATTCTTTGTAAACTCAAGAGACTATTGTGTGCGAAAATCCCAGGAGATCAGCAGTCTCTGCAATACTCAAAACACCCCACTGGCACAAATAATCATTCCATGGTCATAGTCACTTAGGTCACATCTCTTCCCCATTCTGATATTTGGTCCGAACAACAACTGAACCTCTTGACCATGTCTGCATGCTTTTATGCATTGAGTTGCTGCCATATGATTGCTGATTAGACGTTAGCATTACAAGCAGGTGTACCTAGCGAAGTGGCCACTGATCCACATCAGAGTCTGCTTGTGTATATACCCATCTGTGTTTGCACTAGATACCAGCCCTTCGTAAATCTCATGAGGTTGCTCCATGGGAATTAGAGTGTAGATCCTCAGCAGACTGGGATGGAAGAAACAATGTTTGGCTCTCAGTTATCTTCACTAGGTGTTTAATCAATGTTTTAAACTTTTTCAAGAATCTTGGAGACCATGTATATAGCTTCCTTAAAGTTGCCATGCAAATTAATAGGGATGTTAAGAAGGCATTTGGTGTGCTGGCCTTCATTAATAGGGGGTTAAGTTCACAAGATGCAAGGCAGTGTAGTGGATCTATGAAACCCTGCTTAGACCACACTCGGAATATTGTGTTCAATTCTGGTCACCTCGTTATAGGTAGGATGTGGAAGTTTTAGAGATGCTGTCAAGGAAATTTACCAGGACGCTGTGGTGGTAGGGGATTCATTATTTAGGAGAACGGACAGGAGGTTCTGTGGGCGATAATGAGATTCCCGGATGATGTGTTACTGGGTGCCAGTGTCTGGGATATCTCGGATCGAGTCCTCAGCATTCGTAAGTGGGAGAGTGAGCAGCCAGAAGTCGTGGTACCAATGGCACAGGTAGGATGAGCGGTGGGGTTCTGCATAGGGAGTTCAGGGAGATAAGTGCTAAGTTACAGGGCAGGAGCTCCAGGGTTGAAATCTCAGGACTGCTACCATGCTACATGCTGGTGAGGCCAGAGCCAGGAAGATTATACTGTTTAACAAGGCTAAGGTGTTGGTGTAGGAGAGAGGGCGTCATTGGGCTGTCTTCCAGGGAAGATGGGACCTGTACAGAAAGGACACTTTTCACCTGAACTAGAGGGGGACTAATATCCTAGAGGGAAGGTTTGTTATTGCTGCAGGGTGGGGTTTAAACTAGAGTTGCAGGGGGTTGGGAACCAGAGTGCCAGAACAGTTAGTGGAGAGGTTGTGGAGGCAGATGTTGGTAAGACTTCGGACAAAGTTAGGAATCAAAAGGTTGAACACGGTGTGACCAGTGTCCTGAACTGCAAATATTTAAATACAAGAAATATCGTAGAAAAGGCAGATGTTAGTGCTGAAGATGATGTAGCAGGTTTACGAACAGAGGCAATATGTAGTGAGGAGAGGCTGTTGACAGGGCAAAATGTCAGTCTACAGGATGAGTTGTAATGTAAAAGGCAGACAAAATCGAAAAGGGTGAATACAGGACTGAAGGTGTTGTATCAGGCTGCGTACAGTATGTGGAATCAGGTAGATGAACTTGCAGCACAGTTGCAGATTGGCGGGTGCGATATTTTCTAGGCATTATGGTGATGGATTCTAGCTGGGAGCTTAATGTCCAAGGAATCACATTGTATCAAAAGGACAGGCAGGAAGGCAGAGGGGGAGGCGTCATCCTGTTTTAAAAATTGAAATCATATTGAGTATAAGAGTTGGAATGTAATGGTGAGGTTGTATGAGACATCGGTGAGACCGAATTTGGAGTATTGTGTGCAGTTTTGGTCACCTAATTACAGGAAGGATATTAATAAGGTTGAAAGAGTGCAGAGAAGGTTTACAAGGATGTTGCCGGGATTTGAGAAACTGAGTTACAGAGGAAGGTTGAATAGGTTAGGACTTTATTCCCCAGAGCGTAGAAGAATGAGGGGAGATTTGATAGAGGTATATAAAATTATGATGGGTATAAATAGAGTGAATGCAAGCAGGCTTTTTCCACTGAGGCTAGGGGAGAAAGAAACCTGAGGACATGGGTTAAGGGTGAAGGGGGAAAAGTTTAAAGGGAACATTAGGGGAGGCTTCTTCACACAGAGAGTGGTGGGAGTGTGGAATGAGCTGCCAGATGAAGTGGTAAATGCGGGCTCACTTTTAACATTTAAGAAAAACTTGGACAGGTACATGGATGAGAGGTATATGGAGGGATATGGTCCAGGTGCAGGTCAGTGGGACTAGGCAGAAGAATAGTTCGGCACAGCCAAGAAGGGCCAAAAGGCCTGTTTCTGTGCTGTAATGTTCTATGGTTCTATATCATTAGAAAGATATGACATAGGGCTGGAAGGCGTTGAATCATTGTGGATAGAGCTAAGGAACTGCAAGGATGAAAAGACCCTGATGGAGTTGTATACAGACCTCCCTTACAACAGGAGATAGAAAATGCATGCCATAAGGGCAGTGTTACAGTAGTCCTGGGGGACTTCACTGGGCAGTGTTACAATAGTCTTCAATGTGAGGTGGAGGTAGATTGGGAAAATCAGGTTGGTGCTGGATTCCAGGAGGGGGAGTTTCTAGAGTGCCTACGAGATGGCTTTTTAGAGCAGCTCGTGATTGAGTGCACTAGAGGATCAGCTGTTCTGGATTGGGCGTTGTGCAATAAACCAGAATTGATTAGAGAGCTTAAGGTAAAGAGCCCTTAGGAGAAGGGATCATAATAAGACCATAAGACATAGGAAGAGAATGAGGCTATTTGGCCCATCAAGTCTGCTCCACCATTCAATCACGGCTGATTTTTTCCCCTCCTTAGCCCCACTCCCCAGCCTTCTCCCCGTAACCTTTGATGTTGTGTCCAATCAAGAATCTATCAAACTTCGCCTTAAATACACCCAAACGCCTGGCCTCCATAACTGTCTGCAGTAACAAATTCCACAAATTCACCACCCTCTGGTTAAAGAAATTTCTTTGCACCTCTGTTTTAAATGGATACCCCTCTATCCTGAGGCTATGCCCTCTTGTCCTGGACTCCCCAAACACGGGAAACATCCCTTCCATATCTACTCTGCTTAGGCCTTTCAACATTCAAAAACTTCCAATGAGAACCCCCTTATCCTTCTAAATTCCAGTGAGTACAGACTCAAAGCTATCAAACGTTCCTTGTATAACCCTTTCATTCCCGGAATCATCCTTGTGAACCTCCTCTGAACACTCTCCAATGCCAGTGTGACTTTTCTTAGATGAGCAGGCCAAAACTGTTCACAATACTCAAGGTGAGGCCTCACCAGTGCCTTGTAAAGCCTCAGTATCATATCCTTGCTCTTGTATTCCAAACCTCTTGAAATGAATGCTATCATTGCATTTGCCTTCCTCACCATTGACTCTACCTGCAAGTTAACTTTTAGGGTGTTCTGCACAAGGACTCCCAAATACCTTTGCATCTCAGATTTTTGGATTTTCTCCCTGTTTAGAGCATAGTCCTCACATTTATTTCTACTACCAAAGTGCATGACGTGTTTTCCAACATTTTATTTCATTTGCCACACTCTTGCCTGTTCTCCTAATCTAAGTCCCTCTGCAGTCTACCTGTTTCCTCAACACTTCTCTGTCCCTCCATCAATTATCAGATCATCTGTAAACTTGTCAACAAAGGCTGAAGACTTTAATCTCCATTGTCTAAATCGTTGATATACAGCAAAAAGAAGCAGTCCCAACACCAACCCCTGTGGAACACCACTAGTCACTGTCAGTATAATACGATCAAATTCAACAGAAATTTGAGAAGGAGAAGCTAAAGTCAGATGTATCAGTATTACAATGTAGTAAAGGGAATTACAGAGGCATGAGAGAAAAGTTGGCCAGATTTGACTGGAAAAAAACATCTTCAGGAATGATGACAGAGTAGCAATGGAATGGGCTGCATTTTCTGGAAGCAATTCCGTAGCTAACAAGAGAAATCAAAGCCGACATAAAAGCCAAAGAGAGGGCATATAATAGAGCAAAAAATAGTGGGAAGTTACAGCATTAGGTAACTTTTAAAAACTGACAGAAGACAACTAAAAAAGTAATAATAAGCTAAAGATGGACTGTGCAAGTAAACTAGCCTTAATCTTAAATATTAAAGGTGACACCAAAAGATTCTTCAGATATGTAAAGTGTAAAAGCGAGCTGAGAGTGAATATCGGACCGCTGGAAAACGATGCTGGAGAGTTAATAATGGGGGATGACAAAATAGCAGATGAATTGAATAATTTAGGCTTCACTGTGGAAGACACTAACAGTTCCAGGTGTCAGGGGGCGTGAAGTGTGTGAAATTACCATAACTAGAGAGAAGATTCTTGGGAAACTGAAAGATCTGAAGGTATGTATGTCAACTGGACCAGATGGTGTACACCACAGAGTTCTGAAAGAAGTGGCTGAAGAAATCATGGAGGCATTAGTAATGATCTCTCAAGAATCACTAGATTCTGGAATGGTTCTGGAAGATTGGAAAATTGCAGATGTCACTCCACTCTTCAAGAAGGGAGAGAGGTAGAAGAAAGTCTATAGGCCAGTTATTCTGACCTCAGTGGTTTGGAAGATGTTGGAGTCGATTATTAAGGATGAGATCTCGGGGTACTGGAAGCACATGATAGGCCATAATCAGCATGGTTTCCTCAAGGGAAAATCTTGCCTGACAAATCTGTTGGAATTCTTTGAAGAAGTAACAAGCAGGATAGACAAAGGAGAATCAGTTGATGTCCTGTACTTGGATTTTCAAAAGGCCTTTGACAAAGTGCCACACATAAGGCTGCTTAACAAGCTACAAGCCCTAAGTATTACAGGAGAAAGTCTAGCATGGATAAAGCAGTGGCTGGTTGGCAGGAGGCAAAGAGTGGTAATAAAGGGAGCCTTTGCTGATTGCCTGTAGGTGACTAGTGGTGTTCCACAGAGGACTATCTTGGGACCAATTCTTTTTTACGTTATGTATCAATGATTTGGATGATGGAATTTGACTTTGTTGCAAAGTTTGCAGACCATATGAAGATAGGTGAAGGGGCAGGTAGTTTTGAATAGGTAGAGAGGCTACAGAAGGACTTGGACAGGTTAGGAAAATAGGCAAAGAAATGACAGATGGAATGCAGTGTCAGAATGCACTTTGGTAGAAGAAATGAAAGGGTTGACTATTTTCTAAATGGAGAGAAAATACAAAAATAAACTGATGTGCAAAGGGACTTGTGCAGGATTCCCTAAGGGTTAATTTGCAGGTTGAGTCTGTGGTGAGGAATGCAAATGCAGTGTTAACATTCATTTCAAGAGGACCAGAATATAAAAGAAAGGATGAAATAAAGCACTGGTGAGACCTAGTTTGGAATATCGTGAGCAGGTTTGGGCCCCTAATCTTAGAAAGGATGTGCTGAAACTGAAGGGGGTTCAAAGGAGGTTCACAAAAATGATTCCAAGATAATATGGTTTGTCACATGAAGAGTATTTGATGGCTCTGGGCCCGTACTCAGTAGAATTCAGAAGAATGAGGGATGACTTCTTTGAAACCTATCAAATGGTGAAAGGCTTTGATAGACTGGATGTGGAGAGGATATTTCCTATGGTGGGAGAGTCTAAGACCAGAGGACACAGCCTCAGAATAGAGGGATGTCCTTTTAGAGGAATTTCTTTAGCCAGAGAGTGGGTAATCTATGGAATTCTTTACCACGGGCAGCTGTGGAGGCCAAGTCTTTACGTATGTTTAAAAAAGAGGTTAATAGATCACATACGAGAGAAATTCTGCAGATGCTGGAAATCGGAGCAACACACACGAAATGCTAGAGGAGCTCAGCAAGCCAGCCAGCTTTTATGGAAAAGAGCACAGTCGAATTTTCAGGCTGAGACCCTTCAGTAGGACTACAGATTTTTGATAGATTCTTGAAACCTCGTGGTTTGCTTGGCCGCGTAAGTCTAGGTAAGACAGCCTTCAGCCTCGGCAAACTCATGAGGTTGAGGTGCTTTCCCACCCCAAACCCCAATTTGTGTGGATGCAACTTGAACGAGTGTAAAAAGTTGCATTTTGATAAATTTAATCAGGGCAGGACTTGCACAGTTAACGGGCAGAGATTTGGAGAGTGTGTAAAACAAAGAAATGAAGGGATACAAAAAACAGAACACTACACCATTAACTTCAGCCTTTTAACCTACTCTAAGATCAATCCAACTCTTCCTTCTGACCTCCGTTTTTCTATCATCCATGTGTCTATCTAATTGTTTCTTAAATGTCCATAATGTATCTGCCTCTACCACCACCCCTTCCACAGAACAACAAAATATTCCCCTATACTTTCCTTCTATCATCTTAAAATTATTCCCCCTGGTTCTAGCTATTTCTGCCTGGCTATCCACTATATCTATGTATCTCATTATGAGTCGTTTCTCATTCTTTGTTCCAAAGTGAAAAGCCCTAACTCACTCACCCTACCCTCATAAGACAGGCTCTCTAATCCAAGCCACAAACTGGTAAATTTTCACCCTCTCTAAAGAATTGATTTAAATTGATTTTATTTCTTACATCCTTCACATACATGAGTAAAAATCTTTACGTTATGTCTCCATCTAAATGTGCACTGTGCAGTCATAGTAATTTATAATAACTTACAATAAATAGAACAGTCAATGTAACATAGAATACATTCAAATCAGTGTGAGTTCATCAGTCTGGTGGAAGAAGCTGTCTCGGAGGCTGTTGGTCCTGGCTTTTATGCTGCGGTACTGTTTCCTGGATGGTAGCTGCTGTAATAGATTGTGGTTGAGGTAACTTGGGTCCCCAATTATCCTACGGGCTCTTTTTACACAGCTGTCCTTGTAAATGTCCTGAATCATGGGAAGTTCACAACTACAGATGCGCTGGGCTGTCCACACCACTCTTTGGAGAGTCCTGCGATCAAGGGAGGTACAGTATAGTTCTCATACCAGACAGTGATTCAGCCAGTCAGGATGCTCTCAATTGTGCCCCTGTAGAAACCCTGTTAGGATTTGAGAGCCCATACTAAACTTCCTCAACTGTCTGAGGTGAAAGAGGTGCTGTTATACCGTTTACACCACACAGCTGGTATGTACAGACTATGTGAGGTCCTCGGTGATGTGGATGCTGAGGAACTTGAAGCTGTTCACCCTCTCAACTCCAGATCTGTTGACTTCAATAGGTGTTAGCCTGTCTCCATTCCTCTTGTAGTCCACAACCAGCTCCTTTGTTTTTGTGACATTGAGGGAGAGGCTGTTTTTTTGATACCACTGTGTCAGAGAGATGACTTCTTCCCTGTAGGCCACCTCATTATTGTTTGAGATTAGGCCAATCAATGTAGAGTTGTTGGCAAATTTAATTAGTAGATTGGAGCTGTGGGTAGTGACACAGTCATGGATATACAGGGAGTAAAGGAGGGGACTTAGTACACAGCCCTGAGGGGCTCCTGTATTGACTGTCAGAGGGGTAGAGGTGAGGGAGCCCACTCTTACCACCTGCCGGTGATCTGACATGAAGTCCAGGATCCAGCTGCACAAGGCAGGGTCAAGGCCGAGGTCTCTGAGCTTCCTGTTGAGTCTGGATGGAACTATGGTGTTGCATGCTCAACTGTATTCCAAGAACAGCATTCCCACATAAGCATCCTTCTTCTCCAGAGGTGTGAGGACGGTATGCAGAGCAGTGGCTATTGCATAGTCTATCGATCAGTTGTGTCGGCAGGCGAATTGTAGGTGGTCCAGTTTGGATGGTAGCAAGCTGCAGTTGTAGTCCTTGACCAGCCTCTCAAAGCATTTGCTTATTATTGAGGTGAGTGCGACAGGACGCCAGTCGTTCAGGCATGTTACCTTGGTCTTTTTAGGTACAGAGAGAATGATGGATGTTTTGAAGCAGGAGGGCACTCTACAGTGGGAGAGGGAGAGATTAAAAATGTCAATAAACACACCTGACAGTTGTGCTGTGCACATCCTGAGTACTCACCCTGGGATGCTGTCCGGTCACGCAGCCTTGCGGCTGTCCCATTATTAGAAACGTCTGCGTACCTCAGCCTCAGAGATGACCAGGTTGCAGGTTGTAGCAGTGGCTTTCCTCGGAGGCTCAGAGTTAGCGACATTGAACTGAGCATAAAAGTGACTGAGCTCATCTAGGAGGGAGGCCGCGATGTTGGCGGCACCACAACATTTGACTTTGAAGTCTGCGATGGTATGCAACCCTCGCCACAAGTCACGTGTGCTATTCATTGTGAATCTTGACTCAATCTTGTCCCTGAATTTTTGTTTCGCAGCCTTGATAGCTTTGCACAGATCATAGCTGCTTTTCTTGAGCTCTCGTTGATCTCCAGTGATATAAGCTCGATGTCGTGCTATAAGTACTGCTCGCACGGAACTAGTGATCCACGGTTTCTGGTTCGGGAAGACCCTGACCGACTTCTGTGGGCAACGTCATCGATGCACTTCCGGATGAAGCACACGACTCCACCAGTGAACTTGGAGACATGCTCATCATGAAAAACATTCCAGTTGACATCATCGAAGCAGTTCTGCAGCCTGGAGGCCAATTGGTCGGGCCAACAGTGGACGGTTTTAACTATGGCCGCCTCTTGTTTCAGCTCTGCCTGTACGTCGGCAAAAGCAGGATTGAAGAGTGATCTGATTTTCCAAAAGCTGGGCGAAAGAGAGCTTTGTAAGTGTTGCAGAAGGGAGTGTAACAATGGTCAAGTATCTTACCTCCACGAGTGCACACCTGGATGTTCTGACAAAATTTCAGAGAGACTTTCGTCAGCGATGCTCGATTTAAGTCACCAGTGACGATGAAGGCAGCCTCTGGATGTGCAGTCTCCAGCATGTTGATGGTCTCGTACTGTTCCTCGAGAGCCAGGTCAGAGAGCCTGCGACGGAAGGTACACCGCTGTGATGATAACAGCCGTGAACTCCCTAGGCAGCCAGTAGGGTCTGCACAGCAGCACCAGGTATTCCAGGATTTGAGTGCATGCACATTCTGAGGGTCACACCAAGCATTGGTGATCATGAACCATACCACTCCTCCTTTACTCTTGCCAGTGGGGTTTTCCGACCTGTCTTCTCAGAACAGGGAAAACCCAGAGGGCTCAACAGCATGATCTGCTATCTCTCCGTCTGCCAGGTCTTCACAAAGCACAAAACATTGCATTCCTTCATTTCCCGCTGATAGGAGATTCTGGCTCTCAGTTCACAAAGCTTGTTATCCAGGGGCCGAACGTTAGCCAGGTGTATGCTAGAGAGCAGCAGCCGATTTTCACACCATCTGACCCTCACCAGGACACCAGCCCTTCTCCCTTGCCTCCAGCACTTCTTCTGAGGTAGTGGTGGTGTAAGTGATGAGTCTCCCATGGATCGGGCAAGCGGGGGATCCTGGTGTAGGAAAGGTGGCACACAGTGGGTAAATGCAACATCCTTCCTATAATGAAACAACCAGAACTGAACATCCAGCAACAAGTACATAGTTTCTTCAAAGTGTCAGCAGTAGTAGATAGAGTGGTGAAGAAGACATTTGACGTCCTTGCCCTTTAGTAGTTAGGGCACAGGAGTTTAAATGTGACATCACAGCAGTCCAAGATATTGGTGAGAGTATTGTGTGTACTTTTGGTCACCAGGCTATACTGAGGTTGTAAGGTTAAGTTAGGAAGGGTGCAAAAAGATTCACAACGATGTTCCTGGGACTAGAGGCCTTAAGTTATAAGGAGAGACTAGATAGTTTGTTTTTCCTAGAGCATAGGAAGCTGAGGGGTGACCTTATAGAGGTATACAAAATAGCGATGGCAGAGATAAGGTGAATGTTCCCAATATTTTCACCAGGGTAGGATGGTGTATAACTAGAGAGCATAGGTTTAAGGTGAGAGAGGAAAGATTTAAAGACAATCATGGGGTCAAATGTCTTACACAGAGTGTAGTAGGCTTATGAAATAAGTCGGCACAGGAAGTGGTAGACACAGATATAATTGCCTTATAATTTGAGCTCACTTTGTCCACTGTGGTTTCATTCAATTACCACTTTTACTTAATGGACTGGGAGCAGATTGTAGTTGTTTCATTCTTTTAAAAATTCAGACATTTAGCAGTGCCCTTTGGACTGGTTACTTCACCATTCAAGATAGGAGGTTCGTCTGAAGGCTGGGACTTGAGAATTTAATTACAGTTCATTCTTGGTTTTCCCTGTATTGGAGGCACTTAATCTTAACAGAACTTATGACAGAAGTAAGACTGTTCCTATGCCTAGATGTTTATAGAGTTATAGAACACTACAATATAGAAACTGGCCTTTTGGCCCATCTAGTCTATGCTGAACTATTATTCTGCCTTTCCCATCAACCTATACCTGGACCATTTCCCTCCATATGCCTCTCTCTCAAATTTCTCTTAAATGCTGAAATCGAACCTGCCTCCACCACCTCCACTGGCAACTCATTCTATGCTCTCACCATCCTCTTTCCCATTGTTTGCTGTATGGGGAGGGGGGAGGTTTGGGGGTCAATGTTCTTGTTGTATTTTAGTTAGTTTTTTGAGCAGAGGGGATTTGGGGGCTGATGTTCTTGATGCATTTTGTGTTAGTTTTTTGAGCAGAGGGGATTTGGGGGCTGATGTTCTGGTTGTGTTTTTTGCAGGGATAGGGAAGTTTGGGGTCTGAGGCTTTTCTTGCATTTTGTGTAGGGGAGGGGTTTTGCTGTTCTTTTTTGTGCAGGGGGATGGGTTTGCTGTTTCTCTTTGAACTGACTTCCATGGTTTTCTTTGTTCCGTGACTATCTGGAGAAGATGAATTTCAGAGCTGAATACTGCATGCATACTTCGATAATAATTGAAATTTTGAACCTCGGAACCTCTGCATGATGAATTTCAACCTTGTGCTCCTCTTAAACATTTTATCTTTCATCCTTATCCCATGGCTTCTACCTCTAGTCTCGCCAACCCTCTGTGGAAAAAGCCTGCTTGCATTTCCTCTATCTATACCCCTCATAATTTTATATACTTTTATCAAATTTCCCCTTATTCTCCTACAGTCCTGAGAATAAAGTCCTAACCTGTTCAACCTTTCCCTATAAACTCAGGTCCTAAAGTGCTGGCAACATCTCTGCACTATTTCAATCTTATTAATATCTTTCCTGTAGATAGATGGCCAGAACTGCACACAATACTCCTAATTTGGCCTCACCAATGTCTTATATAACTTCAACATAACATCCCAATTTCTGTACTCACTACTTTGATTTATGAAGGCCAATATACCCAATCCTCTCTCTATCAGCCTATCAATCTGTGTCACTGATGTCAAGGAATTATGGTTCTGTACTCCCAGATCCCTTTGTTCTACCACACTCCTCAGTGCCCTGTCATCACTATGTAAGTCGTACCCTGGCTTATCCTCCCAAATTGTAAAACTTGTCATTAAATTCCATTTTATCACTCAAAGGGCACATAGACTCTCAGATTGAAGGATTAAATAGCCACCAATAGTTGTGGATAAGAAAAGTAAATTACCCTACTTGATACCTTAAAAATCTGCATCCTTTGCTTTGGCTACAGCCCAAATTGGCAAATTGCTAATACTGACTGTCTGAAGCATGTGGAGCTGGGTCTATTAATCTCAGTTTAAATGATGCCTTATTCACCCAGGGGGGTGGCTATTTGCATCCATTGTTGTTATGCCTCAGTGACTGACCCTGCTTCACCTCTAGATGAGAGAAGTAATCATGCCTTGCACAGAAGTATTCAAATACTCAGCACAAGTATATTCAATAATTATTTAGAAAGCTGGTGCTATTTCATTACGAAGCTCTTGATTGCAAGGTTTATTATTGAAAAATATGCTGGCAGACCTATTAACGTCACCCCAACATATGTTCAGTCTACATTTAAGTATTTTATTGTTTGTTTGTTTATTTATTTGTCAATCTGTTCGGGTGTATCCATAGATAATATTTTATCTCAGTAAGTTAAAATAAAATATTTCCAAAGTTGTTCCATTTACGTATTGATAAAGAATGTCATCTCCATCACTTTGCCAGCTCATGATTAACAAAGGTGAGATCTGGAAATTCTGATTGGTTTGGATTCTACTCAGCAAGTAAGGACTCCTTCACATTAGGATTTGGCTGTCAATAACGTGGAGTTCATTTTATGAGCCTTCTTCTTGAGGAATCCAATCTTTGAATATAGAACGTTGAACAGTACAGAAATGGATAGGCCTTTCAGCCAATTTGTTCTAAATGTCCTCTTCCTGCGTGTGTTAAACTCCATCAAACTTTCTGATTCCACTACTACACTTGGTAATTCAGATCAGGCACCTGCTGCTCTCTACATAAATCACATCACCTTTAAACTTAACCCTCTATTTTAAATTCATGTCCTTTTTGTGTTTGACATTTCTACCCTGGGGAAAAGATTCTGACTGTCTACCCTATCTTTAGAATCATAGAACATTACAGCACAAAAACAGGCCTTTTGGCCCTTCTTGGCTGTGCCGAACCATTTTTCTGCCTAGTCTTTGTCTCACATAGTTTTAAAAAACTCTGTCGTTAACCTTCAATGCTCTAGGGAGAACAACCCAAGTTTGACCAACCTTTCCTTATGGGCCTTTAATGCTACCAAGCAGCATCCTGGAAACCACCCTTTGCTTAGTCTCCAAATCCTTTCTGTGACCAGAACCGCACACCATACTCCAGCTGCAGTCTGACTATAGCTGCAGCATAACTTCCTTACTCTCGTACCCAATGCCCTTACTAATGAAGACAGGTATGCCATCTGACGTCTGAGCTATCTTATCCACTTGTGTAACTATTTTCAGTTAACTGTGGACCTGGACCCCAATATCCCTCATTACCTCAATGCTATTAAAGGGACTAACATTAACTGTATACTTTCTCCATTCATTTGACCTCCCAAAGTGCAGCATCATACACTTGTCCAGATTAAACTCCATCTGCCACTTCTCTGCCCATCTATGACTATCTACTGTATAGCCTGCTATATTTTTGATAGTCCTTTACACTGTCTATAACTCCACCAATCTTAGAACATAGAACATGGAAATTTACAGCACATTACAGTTCCTTTGGTTCACCATGCTGTGCTGACTATACTACTCTAGAAATTGCCTAGAATTTCCCTAGCACCTAGACCTCTATTTTTCTAAGCTCCATGTACCTATCTTAGAGGCTTTTAAAAGACCCTATTGTATCCACTTCCACCACCACCGCCAGTAGTGCATTCCATACACCCACCACTCTCTGTATGAAAATCTTACCCCTGACAACTCCTCAGTACCTATTTCCAAGCACCTTAGAACAATGCCCCTTTGGTGTCATCCACAAACTTGCCAATCCACCCATCTACATTTTCATCCAAAACACTGATGTACAGCACAAACAACAGAGATGTCATCACTCAATATCAACTCACACTCAATAAAAATGAGTAAGATTTCTGATTATGAGAATATGGATAAATCAACATTTTAGATCATTGTTTCTTGGCAATGGCTTGAACAGTAGTTGTTCAGACTGAATTCTTCTACTTCCAAATGAAATCAGTACACGGATATGTTTTGGGTTAGTCTTTATCTTCTTAAATAACATAAAACTCTGGCTTCCTTTCTGCCTTCACTCAGATTTGGTTTAACACAGAATATAGAACACTACAGCACAATACAGATCCATCAGATCACGATGTTGTGCCAGACTTTCAAACTATTCTAAGGTCAATATAACTAACACTACATAGCCTTCCATATTTTCTATCATCTATCAAGTGAGCCTATATAAGAGTCTCTGAAGTCCACCTAATGTATCTACTTTATCACCCCGGTTTATTCAAGTTATTTGATCAAATTTTGTTTCATTAGTTTGTGAGCAACATCTAATGAAGGTTCTGTGCTGAATCCATGTCTCACGATAGGGCTTCTCTGTGTCATTTACCTCGTGTCCATAAATGGGTGCAAATAAGCCATCACTTCTGTCCCTACCCTATAGTGTTTCATATAACGAGCAAATCCAGGACCAGACGGCACAGCATGGCCCTTTAGAACTGGGGATGAATTTCTTTAGCAAATCAGTGATGAATCTGTTGAATTCATTGCCACAGATGGCTGTGGAGGCCAAGTCATTGGGTATATTTAAAGCAGAGGTTGATAGGCTCTTGATTAGTAAGAGTGTTAAATGTCATGCGGAGAAGACAGGAGAATGGAATTGAGAGGGATAAAAAATCAGCCATGATTTAATGGTGAAGCAGACTTGATGGGCTGAATGGCCTAATTCTGCTCCTATGTCTTATGGTCTTATGCACAACAGTTTTATCTCCTCCTCTGAACTCTATTTGGATACAAGACCAGGTTGTTAAAAATCAGGTCATTCCTCAAAAGCAGCTCCCTTCCAGAAATGTAAAGTAACTGGTTTATAAAAAGCACATTGTTTTTGCTAAAGCCATATAGTGAGGATAAAGTCAGCAGTGCCCATGGTAATCCGTTTAAATTACTGTAATTTAGTTGCATAACACAGGAGGGAGCTTTCTCTATAATGTGATGTTGGATTGAATCCAACGTTTGGTGTATTTCCTGCTGTTAATGGAAATGTGTGCAGGGCCAGGGGAATGGAGCAGAGCACAAGGGACTCATTGGTAGCTCCTTCGCAGAGTTAGCACAGTCAAAATGGTGGTGTAGCATTTGATGGGTGGCACAACTTGTTTTTACATAGAGTATATGTGCCATGCACCACTAGATCAGATACCAGGAATTAACTACTGTGGAAAAATGAATTTAATATGCCCCTGTAATAGAGAAACAGGGGTAGGAGGTAATTCACATCTAGCATGAGTTGGCTCCTAACTGCAGCTCTCTTACCAGGGTATATGAATACCATTTTTCACACCAACCAATCTTTGCAACTAAATTTAAACACTGGGAAGGTTTATATATGTAGTTGCACAGTCTTAACTCCAAACTGAGAGTGCCGAACCAATTTTACTTTTAAACTATCTGGAACAACAGCTCCTATCTCAAGAGTAGTCAAAGGTCAATGGTCTAACCCATGCTGATGAGGGGCGTAACATTAGTACCACAGCATGAACTAATGCACCATATGGCCATTAAAGATAAATGCTGTGACTTGATTTAACTATACATTACAGCATTATTGTCAAATAGCACTTTACAGTTTATGCTGTTGCACATATCTAGCCTCATCTTTGTCCTGTTAAAAATCTAGAAATTGATGGGGGATGTCATTGAAACCTATCGAATATTGAAAGGCCTAGATAGGGTAGACATGGAGAGGATGCTTCCTACAGTGGGGAGGGAGGGGTCTAAGTCCAGAGGGCACATCTTCAGAATAGAAGTACACCCCTTTAGAACAGAGATGAAGTGGAATTTATGAGACTGGGTTTGAGGAGATCCAAGTGTGAATGCAGTCTCAAAGAGTATGCAGGGTAAACAGCTGAGACAAACTGAAGGCTCCTCAAACAAGGAGGTTCAATATTTCACTCCTGCACAAGCAATCCTACTGTTGGACTTCAGAGGTGATCAAAAGTGGGTACTCAAAGATTAAGCACAGAACTAGATCACTCTCCTACACAGTGGATATTGTGTCTGGTATCATTTGGAGATGACATATCAATCAGTTGAGGAGAGCAGAGACAATTGTTAGAGAAGAAAGGTGGCCAGAGCTGTCAGAACCACTTCCTGCAGTCACAGAGTCAACTTCTACAACCACCACAGAACCTCCTTGTTTGAGGAGCCTTCAGTTTGTCTCAGCTGTTTACCCTGCATACTCTTTGAGACTGCATTCACACTTGGATCTCCTCAAACCCAGAACCTGAAATTATTTCACAGCCACAAGTCTCATATACCAAGCAGTGACCCCCTTGTCAGTAAAGATGTTATCCTAAAATAAAGCCTCTACAGTGTTCTAGCTCACTGGCTACTTTATCACAGATGGTATAAGGAAACAGATGGGCTTTGTAAAACTTGGGTGTGGCGTTTTCATTTAGCACAATTTTACCCTTGATATGTTTGAATTTTCCAATGCCATCCTTGAACACTGTTGTGGCATCATCCACTACCTTCCTTAATTCCCTTTCAGTTGACTCAGTTGCAGGGGATGAGGCGTGCAAATGGCGGATAGATCTCCAATCAAGTTGTAGTTGTCTCAGCCAATCACTGGCCCATAATGCTGGCCCTCCTGTTTTTATCACAATGTGGCTTGTTGGTTGTTGTGTTTCTCTGTTATGAAAGTCATTCCCACAGGAGTTATCTTTTCTCCAGTTTGATATTTACAGGTTTCAGTTCAGGATCTGTGAAATGACGTACAAGCTCATTTTTTAGAATAACTGAAACAGCCAAAGCCTATTTTAATTAATTTGCCGTCACTTCTGGTGTAAGCCATATTGATTGTCTACTCTTATTTTTACACTGGAAATCTCAAGGCTACCCAGTCCTGCATAACTCTCATCACTATCAGATTTTTCATCAACAGCATGCAGATTATTGCACTTTATGAAACTGCCTCTTGAGTTTTGAGCTTTTTCTCTTCCCTGTGCAGTCCATTTATTTTTGTCCACCTGACATGCTCTTTGTATGTGTCCTATTTTGTTACATTTTCTGCAAGTTTCATCTTTAAACCTGCATTGGTCTGGAGTACGTGAGCCCTGCCACGACAGATTGCTGCTTTGACATTCACGCTTACTTTCATTCCTGAGTGTAACAGCATGTCTGTCTGCTGTTTCCATTGATAGAGCTACTTCAACTGCTTTTTTTAAGTTATGCTTCATTTAAGAGCCATTTTTGAATGCTTTCTTGTAAGGTTCCATGAACTAAATAATCTTTCAGAGCATCATTAAGCCCATTACAATCTGACACTGCTCAGACAAATCAAGTCAAGTCAAGTTGCTTTTTATTGTCGTTCCGACCATAACTGCTGGTACAATACACAGTAGAAATGAGACGACGTTTTTCAGGACCATGGTGCTACCTGAACATACAAAAACTGCACTGAACTACGTAAACCAACACAAAAACTACACTAGACTACAGACCTACCCAGGACTGCATAATGTACACAGAACAGTGCAGGCATTACAATAAATAGTAAACAGGACAATAGGCACAGCAGAGGTCAGTAGGTTGGTAGTCCGATGGCTTGTGGGAAAAACTGTTACATAAGTAATCAGTTGAATAGCGGCGCCTGGGATTCCGTCCGTTTCTGTACTCCCGCCGAGTATTTCGTTGCCACAGATGGAGTCAACACAGATTGACAACATCTGCCAACACAGATGCCTTGTGCAGGAAGGCACAGAGTCGACTGTACTTCCTTAGAAGGTTGGTGTCATTCAATGTCTGTAGTGAGATGCTGAAGATGTTCTATAGGTCAGTTGTGGAGAGTGCCCTCTTCTTTGTGGTGGTGTGTTGGGGAGGAAGCATTAAGAAGAGGGACGCCTCACGTCTTAATAAGCTGGTTAGGAAGGTGGGCTCTGTCGTGGGCAAAGTACTGGAGAGTTTAACATCGGTAGCTGAGCGAAGGGCGCTGAGTAGGCTACGGTCAATTATGGAAAACTCTGAACATCCTCTACATAGCACCATCCAGAGACAGAGAAGCAGTTTCAGCGACAGGTTACTATCGATGCAATGCTCCTCAGACAGGATGAAGAGGTTAATACTCCCCAATGCCATTAGGCTTTACAATTCAACCGCCAGGACTTAAGAACTTTTTAAAAGCTATTATTAATGCTTTTTGAGATAGTGATTTAGATGCATATCATATTTTTTTACTGAGTTAAGTATTGTATGTTATTAGTTTTGCTACAACAAGTGTATGGGACATTGGAAAAAAAGTTGAATTTCCCCATGGGGATGAATAAAGTATCTATCTATCTATCTATCTATCTATCTATCTATCTATCTATCTATCTAGTCAATTTAATGTCCATTGGAGAGCAGAATGAACAGGAGAGCCGGCCGGCTAGGGGTTGCTTTTTTCCTGGCACAGACTCCTGCCCGCTCACCTCACTTCCGCTTCCTCACATGCCGCTTACGCTGTCCTCACCTCTAGCCACCAGCATGAGGTGACTCCGAGGACTGCAGGCCTGATTCCCTCAGCAAGCAGACATTGGAGAGCAGAATGGATGGGAGGGCCGGCTGGCTAGGGCTTACTTTTCTCCTGCCATGGACTCCTGCCTGCTCGCCTCTCTTCTGCTTCCACGCACACCGCCTACGATGTCCCCAACTCCGGCTACCAGCATCAAGCGACTCCGAGGTCTGCAGGCCCAATTCCCTCAGCAAGCCGAGTATTGTAGCAGTAGCTGGCGATGGGAGATAGTTGCTCTGTTATCCATTGCCCTGGACCCTAATTGTGCCCTAAAATTAAATTCTAATTTAAGATTAAGTTTGAAAAACTAAATTAAAGTAGCACCAGATCCGAAAGGCTGCTGCTCCCGTGTGCCGCACTGCCTACTGGTGACAATTTCTTCATTTCAGCCACGTACACTGAAATGGACTTTCCTTTTGATTCTACTTATGAAACCTAAAGCATTCTGCAATCAAGAATGGTTTTGGTTCTAAATGTTCCTGCATTTTTTTCATGATACAGCAAAGCTCATATCAGCTGGTTTGGTTGGAGCAATGAAACTTCTAAGCAAACAGTATGCCCTTAAATCCAATACACTCAGCAAAATTGGTACTTGTTTCTCATCGGCTATTCCGGTTGCCTTAAATTACTGCTCCATCCATTCAGTATAGAATATCCAGTTATCTGTTGTGTAATCAGATACAGCAATCTTTCCTAAGCAGCAAGCCATTTCTGCAATTTTTCTTTTATGATTATTATTACCTGGTACTCATTATTTATGAACCAGCGAATTCTTCCATTTTCTGCCTTTGTTTAACTCGATGGTCTTTGTCCCTTCCTGAAGAAGCACGTGTTGTGCTGATTTTTAACTTGAATGTTTCTCGCTACATTTTTTAAAAACTTGAACGTCTTGCTGTGCTTCAATGGGTAGGTAGTTGTCTCAAATTTGTTTAAAACTTCCTCATTACCACTGCTATGTTCTGTAATGCCAAAACACGTGGTAAAAATAATTCAAAGGAAACAAAGAGCCAGGAATGTGACTCTAACTTCATCTATACTTTAAATGAGGCACACACTTCTTATGTGGTAGCAATATATGCCAGTTACATACTTTTACATATAACCCATAATGAGCTATTTAAACAAACAAAGATTGCTCAAAAAACATATTTACAATATCACTCAAATATTACTGAAATATTAAATACACAAACTTCCTTCTTCTTCTATTCCCTACTCTGACTCTTGCCTGTTCCCCTCGCCTGTCTATTATTTCCCCCACCCCGTCACCACCTTCTTCCCTTTCTCTCATGGTCCACTCTTGTCTCCTATTGGATTTCTTCTTCTGCAGCCCTTTACTTTCCCACCCATCTGATTTCATATAGCACCTTCTCACTAGTCCCCTCCTTCCACCCTTCCAACCTTTTCATTCTGACAACTTAACCTTTCCTTTCCAGTCCTGAAGAAGGCCCCAAACATTGACTATTTATTCATTTCCATAGATGCTGCCTGCTCTGCTGAGTTCCTCCAGCATTTGTGTGTGTTGCTCTGGATTTCTAGCATCTACAGAATCTCTTGTGTTAGAGATCTGCATTGTCTGCGTTAACAACCAACACACCCGAGTGTGTGCTGGGGCCAGCCCACAAGTGTCACCACGTATTCTGGCAGCAGCAAAGCATGCCCACAATGCTGGGCAGAACAACACAGAACATGATAAGCAATAAAACAGCAGTAAAACAAGCCCCATTCCTCCCTCCTTTCCACACACATAGTCCTCTGACCCCAAGTCAGTTCATCTTTTTTAGCCAGTGGGCATAGTTTCAGACTCAGACTCTGACACACAGATATTCATCCTTCCACTATCCCAGTGGATTCACAGAGACCAGCCCAGCAAGATCCTGAGCTGCTCCATCAGTCAGTAACATCAAAGCTGATCCAGTATTGTACTCAGACCCCTTTCCTACTCTCTCCTTGTGCTATTGAACCTGCTGGTAATTTGATGTCTGTCAGTTTCTGCCTCAGATGAATTCACAGACACTGCCTCAACAGCTCTCTGGTGTAGCGAACAGTTACACCTCTCTGAAAGAAGTAATTCCTCTTCATCTCCGTCTTTAATGGGAGATCTTTTATTTTGCAGGTGGGACCACTAGGCTGAATAACCCCGTCTGATGTTGTTGGAGATTTATTTTGGTGTGCCTCAAAAGCCTTTTGCATCATTGCGCACATAATTTGACAAATCATGTGATATTCCATCAACAATGGCAGTCTTAAAATAGTGAGAATCTTTTCTGGAGATGGTGGAGTAGATTAACTACCTTGTTTGAGACTAACAAACCACCAGCGTTGGATTGGACATCATAGTAGCTCTGCTGGACTCAGCACTTTAGTGTGAGTGTGGCTGGAGGGAGGGATTCCCAAAAATGTCAGGCAACCTGAATCTTACTTCCTAAATGCTAAGAAATTTGATCCACTATTGTCATCTGTAGTGGACTTTACAACAACACTGCAGAAAGAACATAGAACATTTCACTGTAGCACAGTACAGGCCCTTTGACCTATAATGTTGCAACAACCTTTTAACCTACTCTGATTAATCTAACCCTTGCTCCCCTACATAACTCTCCATTTTTCTATCACCCATAAGCCTATCTATGAGTTTCTTAAATGCCCCTAATGTATCTGCCTCTACCACCACCAGCACTCAACTCTCTTTGTTTGAAGAACTACCTCTGACAGTTCCCCCCAACATACTTTCCTCCAGTCACCCTAAAATGATGCCTCCTCATATTAGCCACTTTCTCTCTGGAAAAAAGACTCTGGCTGTCCACTCAATCTATGCCTCTTGTACACCTCTATCAAGTCACCTCTCTTCCTTCTGCACTCTAGAGAGAATGTCCTAGCTCACTCAACCTATCCTCATAAGACATGCTCTCTAATCCAGGCAGCAACTTGGTAAATCTCCTCTGCACCTTCTCTCAAGCTTCCATATCCTTCATATAATAAACTGAACACAATATTACAAACATTTGTCTGTGTTACTACAATATTCCAAGTGTGGTCTAAGCAGGTTTTTATAGAGCTGCAACATTACTTCACGGCTCTTGAACTCCATCCCATGATTAATGAAGGCCAATGCACCATGCACCTTCTTGACCACCCTATCAATTTGTGTGGCAACTTTAAGGGACCCATAGACGTCTCCTGATAATTTTCCCTTTAAGTCTACTCAAGTGAACCTCTACCTTCCATTAAGGTTTGTCTTTCTATATATGGCCACATGTCTAAGATTACACAGTCATATTCCAACATGCACCAGCTGTGTTAAGCATGTGTCATACAACTTCTGACATCAGTGGTGAATGCCCTGCCTCCTTTGTTAGTAGGCGAAATAGATACTGTACTCACATTTCGGAATCACACTATTTGTATGTGGTATTAAATTCTGGGCTGTGTTCAGAATCAGGTTGATTATCAGTGACATATGTCATGAAATTTGTTGTTTTGTGGCAGCAGTACAGTGTAATACATAAATGTACTATAAATTACAATAAGTAATGAAAAAAGAGAGCAATAATAGTTAGTAGTGTACATGGGGTCATTGTCCGTTCAGAAATCTGATGGCAGAGGGGAAGAAGCTGTTCCTAGAATGTTAAGTGTGTGCTTTCAGACTCTTATACCTCCTCCCTGATGTTAGTAATGGGAAGAGGACCTGTCCTGGGTGGTGGGAGTTCTTAATGATGGATGTGTCCCTTTTGAGGAATCCACTTAGGATGTCCTCACTGGTGAGGAAACTAGTACCCATGATGGAGCTGACTGCTGAGTGAGCTTCCACCCTTCTGCTCATTTCTTCAATCGTGTTCATCGATGCCTCTATACCAGGTAGAATTCTCTCCACATTGTAGAAAATCTTTCATGACATACAAAATTCAGGTAAAATCAATAAATTGTTAAATTGTTTTATTGTTAATTTACTGAGGAATGGTGAAAAGCATTGTTTTGTGTGCCGTTCTTACAGATAATTTCGTGACAACAGAAATTGAGGTAGTCAAACAGCGTCAGAATGCAGAATGAAGTGTTACAGTGGCTGAGAACGTACTGCGTAGGTAGGCAATAAGGTGCAAGGGCCATAATGGGATAGATTATGAAATCAAGAATCCACCTTATTGTACTAAGGGACCTGTGGGATTATTCTCGAGGCTGGCAGTACCTGCTTTGCTTTTGTATTTTCTGCACTTGAGAGGCTGAGAGTAAGTGAGGGATGGGAGGGGGAGTTGTACAGAGATGGAGTCTCAGAGTGAAGGAGGGGTTTGAATGAGAGAACAGGGGAACAAAGGAAAAAAGGTAGAATGACCGGAGGTCCAGGAGGAGGGAGGACCCTCCTCAGAAATCTGATGGTGGAGGGGAAGTAGCTCTTCCTAACATGTTGAGTGTGTGTTTTCAGGCTCCTGTACCAACTCCTTGATAGTAGCAATGAGAAGAGGGCATGTCCTGGATGACGGGGATCCTCAATGATAGATGCCGCCTTTTTGAGGCATCATCTTTTGAAGATGTCCTTGATGCTAGTATCAAGGTGAGGCTAGTATCCATGATGGGGTTGGCTGAGTTCTGCAGTCAGGGAGAGGCATATCATTAGATTTTGTGGTTACTGAGGATGCAATACAGTAAAAGTGATTTCCTCCCTGCCTCTAGCATCAACATGAAAGGGAAAGCTTTGAACTTACTCAAAGAACAAGCGGCTCTTTCCAGGAGCTATTTCAATAAGCCGGCACTGAATATTTTACAGAACAGAATGCAGTGTGATGTTTTGAAGAAACCACAAATGGTTGTCAGATACTGCTTCTGAACATCCTGCTCAAACGTGGCTGTGATCTGCCCACAGATCTTTCTGTAATGTGACAATTCACAGGCACAAAGAGGTGTCAGAGAGGGCATGACTGATGTCTCAGAGGTTTCTCTCTGCCAGCAACGCAGCTTTAATGAGGAGGCATATCAGTATGAGGGAGCGTGTACTGGAGCCCCAAACCCTGCAGTGTGCTCCTACAGTTCTGTCTAATGGAAGGCTCATTACCGACATTCACTTCCTTTGCCGCAGACTCTTTCAAAGTACATTGTTAAAAAATGTAGAATGTGAGCATTTCCAAGATATGCACAGGCAGACCTGGTAATAGGAGAGAACTCTGTGCACAGAACCAGAATTTTAATTAGAATCAGGTTTTTATCACTGGCATATGTTGTGAAATTTGGTGTTTTACAGCAACAGTACAGTGTAATACATAATTAAAAATCTAAATTACAATAACTATATTCACCAATACTGTATAAAAAATTAAATAAGTAGAAAAATTAGAGTAAAAATAAAAATAGTGAAGTAGTGTATGGGGATTCATTGACCGTTCAGAAATCTGATGGTGGAGGGGAAGAAGCTGTTCCTAACATGTTGAGTGTGTGTTTTCAGGCTCCATTACCAACTCCTTGATAGTAGCAATGAGAAAAGGGCATGGCCTGGATGACGGGGATCCTCAATGGTGGATGCTGCCTTTTTGAGGCATCATCTTTTGAAGATGTCAGTGATGCTGGGGAGGCTGGTATCCATGGTGGAGTTAGCAGCTTTTCCCAATCCTGTGCAGAGGCCCCTCTGTACCAGGTTGCAATATAAACAGTTAGAATGCTCTCCACAGTACATCTGTAGAAATCTGCTAGAGGCTTTGATGACATACCAAATCTCCTCAACAAACTCCTAATGAAATATAACCACTGCCGAGCCTTCTTTGTAATTGCATCAATGTGTTGGGCCCAGGACAGACCTTCATAGATGTTGATACCCAGGGACTTGAAACCACTCACTCTTTCCACTGGTGATCCTTCAAAGAGGACTGCTGTATGTTCCCTTCCTGAAGTCCACAATCAATTCCTTGGTTGTACTGACGTTAAGTGCAGGGTTATTGTTGCAACACCAGTCAACCAGATGATCACTCTCACACCTGTATGCCTCCAAGTCACCATCTAAAATTCTGCCAACTATAGTTGTGTCATCAGCAAATTTATATATGGCATTTGAGCTCTCCCTTGCCCACAGTCATGGATGTAGAGAGAGGGTAGAGCAGTAGGCTAAGTAATCATCTTTGACTTGAACCAGTGTTGATTGTTAGTGAGGCAGAGATGTTATTTCCAATCCATACTGACTGTGGTCTCCTGATGTGGAAGTCAAGGATCCAGTTGCTGAGGGAGGTCCAGTGGCCCAGGTTTTGAAGCTTGGTGATTAATACTGATGTTAAATGCTGAGCTATAATCAATAAACAAAAACCTGATATAGTTATTGCTATCGTCCAGGTGATCTAAGGCGAAGTGGAGAGCCAGTGAAATTGCACCTGCTGTAGACCTATTGCGGTAATAGAAAAATTACAACCGGTCCAGGCCCTTCTTTAGGTAGGAGCAAATTATGGCCATGACCAATCTCTCAAAGCACTTCATCACAGTAGATGTGAATACAATTGAGCAATAGTCTTTGAGGCAGCTCGCCCTGCTCTTCATGTCTTCTTTTTGAAGCAGGTTGACTGCTTCACTGACTGCAGTAATGAGAATTGAAGATGTCCTTGAACACTCCTACTAGTTCGTTGGCACAGGTTTTCAGTGCCCTATCAGGTACACCATCTGTGCCTTATGACTTGAAAGGGTTCATCCTCTTGAAAGATGTTCTGACGTCAGCCTCTGGGACAGCAGTCACAGGGTCACCAGATGCTGCAGGTATTTGCACAGGTGTAGTTTTATTCTCCCTTACAGAGCATGCACTAAAGACATTGAACTCATCTGGAAGTGAAGCATCACAGCCATTCATAATGTTATATTTCACTCAGCAGGAAGTAATATCCTGCAAACACTGCCAGAGCTGATGCATATTGAATTCTCTCTAACTTCAATCAGAATGGTTTCTTCTTTCTTAATATAGCCGTTGGTAGATCTTACCTGGACTTCTTACACAGTTATGGATCATCAGTCTTGTATGCCACGGATCTCTTGGTTCATCCAAAGCTTTTGGTTTGGGTATGCCCCGTATGTTCTTGGAGGCACACATCATCCACATAGGTCTTGATGAAGTTGGTTACAACAGTGGCATATTCATTCAGATTTGAAAATGGCTCCCTGAATATTGTCCAGTCCACTGATTCAAAACAGTCCTGCAAGCCCTCCTTTGCCTCCCGTAACCACACCTGTATGGTCCTTAGCACAGGTGCTGCAGTCTTCAGTCTCAGCCTGGTGACAGAAGTAGAAGTACAGCCAGCTGATTGGACTAGCCGAAGTGTGGATGTGGGATGGCATGGGTAAGCCTACCTGATGGTATTGTAACAGTGGTAAAGCTCCTTTGGTTCCACAGGTGGTACATTGGTGGTAGTTCATCAGAGACTTCTTCAAACTGGGAAGTTCATTAACACATTACAGCACAGTACAGGCCCTTTGGCCAGTGATGTTTTGCCGACCTTTTAACCCACTCTCTTTCCTTCTACATAGCCCTCCTTTTTTTAGTATCATCCATGTGCTTATTAAGTTTCTTAAATGCCCCAGTATATAAGACCATAAGATATAGGAGCAGGAATGGGCCATTTGGCCATTGAGTCTCCTCTGCCATTTCATCATGGCTGATCCAATTTTCCTCTCAGCCCCAGTCTCCTGCCTTCTCCCTGTATCCCTTAATGCTCTGACTAATCATGAATCTATCAACTTCCGCCATACATACAGTATACCCAATGACTTGTCCTCCACAGATGCCTATGGCAATGAATTCCACAGATCTACCAGTTTCAGGCTAGGGTAATTCCTCCTCATCTCCGTTCTAAATGGATGCCCCTCTATTCTGAGGATGTGTCCTCTGGTCTTAGACTCTCCCACCATAGGAAACATCCTCTCCACATCCACTCTTTCGAGGCTTTTCAAAATTCGATAGGCTTCAGTGAGGTCACTCCTCATTCTTCTGAGTGCCAGTGAATACATGGCCAGAGCCATCAAACTCTCCTCATATGAAAAGGCTTTCGATCCCAGAATAATTTTCGTGAACCTCCTTTGAACTTTCTCCAAAGTCAGCACATCCTTTCTAAGATAAGGGGCCCAGAATTGCTCACCAATGACTCATAAAGCCTCAACATTACATCCTTGTTTTTATATTCTAGTCCTCCCAAAATGAATGCTAACACCGCAGTTGCCTTCCTCACCACCAATTCAATCTGCAAATTAACCTTTAGGGAATTCTGCACAAGCACTCCCAAGTCCCTTAGCACCTCAGATGTTTGAACTTTCTCTCCATTTAGAAAATAGTCTGTGCTTTTATTTCTTCTACCAAAGTACATGACCATACACTTCCTGACACTGTATTCCATCTGCCACTACCTTGCCCATTCTCCTAATCTGTCGAAGTCTTTCTGCAGCCTCTCACCCTCCTCAACACTACCTGCCCTCCATCTATCTTTGTATGGTCTGCAAACTTGGCCACAAAGTCTTTAATTCCATCATCCAAATCATTGACATATAACATGAAAAGAAGCGATCCCAATACAGATCACTGTGGAACACCACTAGTCATTGGCAGCCGGACAGAAAAGGCTCCCTTTATTCCCACTCTGTCTCCTGCAATCAGCCAATGCTCTATCCATGTCCATGCTTGTATATTTCCTGTAATGCCATGGGCTCTTACCTTGCTTAGAGCCTCATGTGTAGAACCCTGTCAAAGGCCTTCTGAAAATCCAAGTACACAACATCCACCAATTCTCCTATGTCTATCCTGCCTGTTATTTCTTCAAAGAATTCCAACAGATTTTCCCTTAAGGAGACCATGCTGACTATGGCCTATTTTATCATGTGCCTCCAAGTACCCCAAAACCTCATCCTTAACAACCACTTCCCAACCACTGAAGCCAGGATAACTGGCCTATAATTTCCTTTCTTCTGCCTCGCTTCCTTCTTGAAGAGTGGAGTGACACTGGCAGTTTTACAGCCCTCTGCAACCATGCCAGAATCCATTGATTATAGAAAGATCATTCCTAATGCCTCCACAATCCTTCCAGCCACCTCTTTCAGAACCCTGGGATGTAAACCATCTGGTCCAGGTGACTTAACTACCTTCAGATCTTTCCGTTTCCCAAGAACCTTCGGCCGAGCCCCCTGACGCTCTCGAACTTCTGGCATACTGCTAGGGTCTTCCACAGTAAAGACTGATGCAAGATACTTATTCAATTCATCTGTCATTTCCTTATCCCCCATTACTACCTCTCTAGCATCACTTTCCAGCTGTCTGACATCTACTCTCGCCTCTCTTTTACACTTCATATATCTGAAGAAACTTTTTTGTCTCCCCTTTAATATTATTAGCTTGTTTACCTTCATATTCCATCATTTCCTTCTTTATGACTTTTTTAGTTACCTTATGTTAGTTTTTAAAAGCTTCCCACTAATTTTTGCTCTATTATATGTGCTCTCTTCGGCTTTAATGTTGCCTTCGATTTCCCTTGTCAGCCACCATTGCATCATCCTACCTTTAGAATACTGTGCCATTTGAATTGCTCCCAGAAATTTCAGTTGTTAGTATTCCCTTCCAATCAATTTTGGCCGGCTCATCTCTCATGCCTCTGTAATTCCCTTTACTCCACTGCAAACTAATACAATAAATTTTAGCTTCTCTTTCTCAAATTGCAGGGCGAATTCTATCATATTATGATCACTGGCTCCAAAGGGTTCCCTTACTTTAAGCACTCTAATTAATTCTGGTTCATTGCACACCACCCAATCCAGAATGGCTGATCTCCCAGTGGATCTAAAAAGCCATTTTACAAATTCCCCCTCTTGGGATCCTACACCAAACTGATTTCTCTAATCCACCTGCATACTGAAATCCCCCATGACTATTGTAACATTGCCCTTTTGACATGTATTTTCTATCCCCTTGGAGACCACATACTTACCACTGTTTTGGGGGGTCTTATTATATAACTCCCATCAGTTTCTTTTTACCCATGCAGCTCTATCCACAATGATTACTGACACTACATCACCTCTTTCTAATAATTTGATTTCGTTTTTTACCAACAGAGTCACCTCACACCCTTGGCCTAGCAGCCTGTACTTTTGATATAATGTGTATCCATGGATGTTAAACTCCCAGCTATAATCTTCCTTCAGCCACTATTCAGTGATGGCCACAACATCATACGTGGCAATGTGTAACTGTTCATCTACCTTATTCCATATACTGTGCGCATTCGAATATACTGTAACACCTTCAGTCCTGTATTCATCACCCTTTTCAATTTTTCCTCCCTCTTACATTGTGACTAATCCCATTGACTGCAGTTATCATCAGCCTCTCCTTGCTAGCAGGCTCACCACACACTGCCTCTGTTTGTAAACCAACTACACCATCCTCAGCCCTATCACTCCAGATCCCATTCCCCTGCCAAATGAGTTTAAACCCTCCTGAACAATTCTAGCAAACCTGCCCTCATGGATTTTGCCCCCCACCGCCCGGGCTCAGGTGCAACATATCGCTTTTGTACAGGTCATACCTTCCCCAGAAGAGATCCCAATGATCCAGAAATCTGAAGCCCTGTCCCTGCACCAGTTCCTCAGAATTCCATTCATCTCCAAATCACTGGCTTAGGCACCAATCCAGAGATTACTACCCTGAAGGTCCTGCTTTTCAGCTTTCTACCCAGCTTCCTAAAATCTCTCTTCAAGACATCCTCATCTTTCCTACCTACGCCATTGGTGAGGGGCTGCTCAGTGTCTTCGCCCAACACTCCAGCAGTCATCAGTGTACAGCAGAGAGGCCAGACACTGCAGATGCTGGAATCACAGAATCAGATTCAGGTTTATTATTCTAACATATGTCATGAAATTTATTGCTTTTTAGCAGCAGTACAGTGCAATACATGAAATCTATTATAAATTATACTAAGAAATATAAATATATATGTGCAAGAAAGAGAACAAAAAAGACGGGTAGTGTTCATGCATTTCATTGTTTGTTCAGAAATACGATGGTGGAATGGAATACACTATTCCTAAAATGTGTCTTCAGGTTCCTGTACCTTTTCCCTGATGGTAGCAAGAGAAAAAGGGCAACCATCAAGTTTCTCAGTCGGAGAAACTCAGCGGGTCAAATATGTATGCATGGGAGGAAAGGAATTGTTAACTTTCCAGTTGGAATCATCCATCGGGACTCTGCACTAGATTTCACCCTAGGGATGCTGAGGATTCCAGCCACATTCCTCTCCCATACATGCCATGCTTCACATTATGATCAGGTTGCACGAGTCTCGGCTGGTTGACAGCTGAACCTCCGTGGTGGCGTCTCACCTGTGAGTCAGAGGATTGTGCTCTGGCTCCCAGTTGGGAGATTTAATCCAGGTAGCTGAAAAGAAACAAACAGGAGATGCTGACAGTCAGAAAATGCTGGAATTACTCAATGCATCAGCTATCTCCAGCATTTTTTGGATTTTACTCTGCAATTCTGGTCACCTACCTACAGAAAGATATCAATAAAATTGAAAGAGTGCAGAGAAAATTTACAAGGATGTTGCCAGGACTTGAGGACCTGAGTTACAGGGAATGGTTGAATAGGTTAGGATTTTATTGCCCAGAGTGTAGGAGAATGAGAGGAGATTTGATAGAGGTATACAAAATTATGTGGGGTATAGATAGCGTAAATACAAACAGGCTTTCTCCACTGAGGCTGGGTGAGACTAGAACTAGAGATCATGGGTTAATGGTGAAAAGTGAAATGTTTAAGGGGAACACGAGTGGGAACTTCTTCACTTAGAGCAGAGGTTCTGAACCTGGGGTCCACGGACCCCTCAGTTAAAAGTAGGGGACCATGGCATTAAAAAAGTTTGAAACTCCTGACTTAGAGGAAAGTACAAGTGTAAAATAAACTGCCAGCAGAAATGGTGGATGTGGGTTCGATTTTAGCATTTAAGAGAAATTTGGATAGCTGTGTGGATGGGAGGGGTCTGGGTGTAGGTTAGTGCTAGCAGGAAGTTGTGAATGTGGGGTGAATAGAATGGAGGATCAGTATACTGAGTGGTTGGCGGTCAGTGAGCTGAAGTGCCATGTTTCTGTACTGTATCTCTCTACCAGAAAGATGTTTTATGCACCTCTTAAAACAAGAATGCCACAGAAAATAAAACAACAATCGTTACAGCACAACATTGTGCTGACCTTTCCACCTGCTCTAAGATCAATCTAACCCTTCTCTCCCATATACCCTCCAGTTTTATATCATCCAAGTGCCTCTATTTTCTCAAATGTCCCTAATGTACCTGCCTCTCCCGTCACCTCTGGCAGCATGATCCATGCACCCAACTACTCTCTGCATAAAAGATCTCTACCTCCCCCAATCACCCTTAAATAATTCACCCTAAATTGTTTTTTTAGGTTGGCTTATTATCATCATTGTCACAGTTATCATTATCTCACAGTTATTTCATCTCAAAGCATTATCTTAAAACTGCTGGGAGTTGCCACATCAGACCACGGCAGCAGCTGCCAGGCTGTGGCTGTGTGGCCAGCAGTGAGGCTCGGCAGTGCAGTCGTTATTGGGAACTCGATATTTATGGGGACAGAAAGGAGATTCTGTGGCTGCAAAAGAGACACCAGGATGGTGTATTGCCTGCCAGGTGCTAGGGTCCAGGATGCATTGGAGTGGCTGCAGGATATTCTCACAGAGGAAGGGGAACAGCCAGAGGTTGTGATGCACATTGCCACCAATGACGTGGGCAGAAAAGAGGAAGAGGTCCTGCACAGTGAGTCCAGAGAGTAAGGAAAGGAGCTGAACCTCCAGTCTCCGGATTACTCCCTATGGCAAGGGCTAGTGCAGGTAGGAATGGGGTGATGGCACAGATGAATGAGTAGCTGCAGAGATGGTGCAGAAGACAGGGTTTCAAGTTCTCAGATCAGTGGAAGGGGTGACCCATGCAAGAAAGACAGGTTGCACCTGACCTGGAGCAGTACCGGCTGGGTGGGAGGTTTGCTGATGCTACTCAGAAGAGTAAACTAGTTTTGCAGGAAACCGGAGCCCCAGGTCATTAAGGGAAGGATCTGACCAGGAGGTCGATGTCAGGGCAAGTATTGAAAGGCAAAATCGAAATAACAGGTATGATATGTGTATATTTTAATGCTAGGAGTATTATGGGTAAGGGTAATGAAGTTAGAGCATGGATCAGTACATGGAACTATGATGTTGAAGCCATTACTGAATCTTGGTTGAGAGAGGGGCAGGAATGCATGATTAATGTACCAGGTTTTTGAAGTTTTATGAAAGATAGAGGAGGAGGTAAAAGAGGGGTTGGAGTTGCACTACTATCAGGGACAATATTATAGCTGCACTTGGAGAAGACATAATGGAGGGGGTCAGGCACTGAGTCCGTTTGAGTGGAACTCAGGAAAAGGTAGGGTACAATCACACTGATGGGATTGTACTACAGATCCCCTAATGGTTACCGGGTTATTGAGGAACAGACATGTAATCGGATTAAGGAAATGTCTAAAAATAATAGGGTTGTTGTCATGGGGGGGGGGGGGGGATTTCAACTTCCCTAATATGAACTGGGATCTTCTTAGTGTAAGGGGTTTAGATGGGGCTGAATTTGTTAAGTGTATCCAGGAAGGTTTCATAAATCAATATGTGGATGGTCCAACAAGAGGAGGGGCTGGTGTTGGGTAATGAGGCTGACCTTTCAGTGGATGAACAGTTAGGGATCAGTGAGCACAACTCCTTGCCTTTCAGGACAGCTATAGATAAGGATAGGTATGGTCCTTGTGGGGGAGTTTTAAATTGGAGTAGGGCAGATTACAAGGGCATTAAACACCCACCACATGCCTGATGTGGACTTGCCAGATAAAAGAAGTTCCCAATTAACACATCAGGCATGTGGAGGGTGTTTAAAGACCAATTGCACAGAGTGCAGGAATGGTATATTCCTGTTAGAAAGAAGGACAGGGATGGAAAGAGAAGAGAATCTTGGATGTCCTGTGAGGTGATGAATTTATTTAAGAAGAAAAAGGAAAAGTATGTAAAGCTTCGGAAGTCAGGATCAAATGAAGCACATGAGGAATATAAGGAAGCAAGGAAAGAACTATAGGGAATTAGGAAAGCCAAGAGGGGCCATTAAGTCTCCTTGTAAAGTAGAATTAAGGTGAATCCTAAGGCATTCTATACATATATCAAGAGCAAGAGGATAACCAGGTGGAGAGTGGAACTACTGGAGGATAAAGGAGGGAACATTTGCTTGGTTGCAGAGAACATGAGTGAGGTACTTAATAGGTACTTGCTTCAGTATTTACCAAGGAAAAGGATATGGAGGACCAGGAGATCAGTACTGAGAGTATAAATATTTTAGGGGTTTTAGCAGTCGATGAGGAAGAAGTGTTGGGCCTCCTAATGACTATTAAGGTAGCTAAGTCCCCAGGGTCTGATGGGATTTATCCCAGGTTATTGAAGAAGGCAAGAGAAGAGATTGCTGGGCCCTTGACCAGTATATTTGTGTCCTCTCTAGTCACTGGTGAGGTCCCAGAGTGGCCTATGTAGTACCCTTATTTAAGAAGGGAACAGGAAAAGTCCTGGGAACTATAGACCAGTGAGTCTCATGCCAGTTGTAAGGAAATTGCTAGACAAAATTCTTAGGGATACGATATGAGCATTTGGAAACCCATGGCCTAATTAGGGAGAGCCAGCATGGCTTTGTGCATGGCAGGTCATGCCTTACCAACTTGATTGAGTTTTCTGACAAGATGACGAGAGAGATTGATGGGGGTAGGGCAGTAGGTGTTATCTACATGGATTTTAGTAAGGCATTTGATGAAGTCCCTAATGGGAGGATAATTCAGAAGATTAAGATGCAAGGGATCTGCAATGAATTGGCTGTTTGGATTTAGAACTGGCTTGTGCATAGAAGACAGAGGGTAGTGGTCGACGGGACTCATTCAAGCTGGAGGTCTGTGATTAGTGGAGTTCTGCAGGGATCTGTGCTGAGGCCTCTGCTGCTTGTGACGTACATAAATGACCAATGAAAATGTAGGTGGGTAGATTAGTAAACTTGTGGATGATACCAAGATCAGTGGAGATGTGGATAGTGTTAGAAGACCGGTGAAGAATACAGAATGATATAGATCAGCTGCAGATGTGGGCTGAGCAATGGCAGATGGAGTTTAACCCAGATAAATGTAAGGTTTTGCACCTCTGTAGAGCAAATGCAAGGAGACAGTACACAGTTAAGGGCAAGAACAGAGTGGCTGAGCAGAGAGCTCTTGGGATCCATTTATAGCCTCTTGAGAGTGGCTACACAGGTGGTTAAGAAGGCATATGGTATTTTGGTTTTATTAGTCAAGGCATTGAGTTCAAGATTCAGAAGGTTATGTTGCAACTTTATAAAGAAAGATTAGGCCACTCTGGAGTAATTGCATACAGTTATGGACACCCCACTATAGGAAGGATGTGGAGGCTTCGGAGAGGGTGCAGAAGAGGTTCACCAGGATGCTTCCTGGTTTAGAGGGAACGTGCTATCATGAGAGGCTGGATAAACATGGGTTGTTTTCTCTGCGGGTCAGAGGCTGAGGGGACATCTGATAGAGGTATATAGGTAGAGTGGACAGAGGGTATCTGTTTCCGGGGTTTAAATGTCTAATATAATATGCATTAAAGGTGAGAGAGGGATAGGTTCAAGGAGGAATGTGAGGAATAAGTTTTTATTCAGAGAGTCGTGATGGCCTGAAATGCTCTGATTGGCAAGGTGGTAGAAGCAAAGACATTGCAGGCTTTTAAGAGACGTTTGGATAGCCACATGGATATAAGGAAGATGGAGGGATATGGACATGGTGTAGGTAGGATGAGTTACTGTTTGGGTGTTTTTGATTTGCTTTCTAGCTGGTTTGGCACAACATTATGGGCCGAATGGCCTGTTTGTGTGCTATGTTCTATGTTACCAATACCAGAATGCAGAATAAAATGCTACAGTTATGCAGAAAGTGCAGACATGTTAAGACTTAAGAACAATGCTGCACTGTATGTTCAACTAGTAATTTGTTAAAACAAAGTGGTAATTGAGAATTGGTTTATTATTGTTTCATGTTCTGAGGTGTACTGAAAAAATTCGATTTGCCTGCAATCCATACAGATCACTTCCCTATAGCAGTACATTGAGGTGGACTAAGGGAAAACAATAACAAAATGCAGAATATAATGTTACAGTTGAAGAGAAAGTGTGGTGCAGGCAGAGAGCAGGGTGCAAGGTCATGGCGAAGTAGATTGTAAGGTTAGGAGTCCATCTTATAATGCAGGAAGTTCATTCAAGAGTCTAATAACAATGGGATAGAAGCCAGTGGGATGTGCTTTCAGGCTTTTGTATCTTTTGCCCATGGGAGTGGGGAGATGACTGAGGAGGGAGAGGTATTCGATTATGTTGGCTGCTTTTCCATGGTAGTGAGAAGTGAGAAACAAGAGTCCATACTGGTTTTCATGATGGACTGAGTTATATCCACAACTCTCTGTAATCTCTTGTTAGAATAGTATGAAGAGTTGACTGGCTTCTTAAAAACAGAAGAGTGAATATAAAACATCGAACTCCACAGTATGGTGTCCTTCAACCCACAATATTGTGTTGACTTGTAATCTACTGTAAGATTAACCTAACCCACCCCTCCTAAGTAGCCCTCCATTTTTCTAGTATCCATATACCTAAGTAAGAGTTTCTTGTATGTCTCTAATGTATCTGCCTCTATCACCACCCCTGGCAGGGCATTTCATGTACCCATCGCTCTGTGTAAAAAGCTAACCTCTGACATCCCCTCTATGCTTTCCTCCTATCACCTTACAATTGTGTAATCTCGTATTAGTCATTTCCACCCTGGGTAAAAGTCTCTGGTTATCCACTCGACCTATGCTTCTTATCATATACACTTCTATCAAGTCACCCGTCTTCCTCCTTCACTCCAAAGGGAAAAGTGGTAGCGGTACCCTCATATGATATGCTCTCTAATCTAGACAGCACCCTGGTAAATCTTATCTTCACCTTCTCAAGTTTCTACACCCTACCTATAATGAGGCAACCAGAACTGGGACACAATGTGGTCCAACCAGGATTTTATAGAGCTGCAGCATTGGTCTTATTAAAGCAGAGGTTGATAGGTTCTTGATTAGTAAGGGCGTGAAAGTTTACAGAGAGAAGGCAGGAGAATGAGGTTGATTGGGAAATAAATCAGCCACGAAGGGATGGTGGAGCAGACTTGATTGACCAAATGGCCTAATTTTGCTCCAATGTCTTATGGTTTAACATTACCTCATGGCTCTTGAAATCAATCCCCTGTCTAATGAAGGCCAATACATAAAAGGCTTCAAAGTATATTTAATGCCAGAGAAATGTATACACACTGAAATACTTTTTCTTTGCAGCCATCCACAAAAACAGAGTGCTCCAAAGAATGAACGACAGTTAAATATTAGAACCTCAAAGTCCACCCTCCCACGCGTATGCAGCAGCAAAGCAAAGATCCCCTCTCCCTCCACTGAGCACTCAAGCGTGCAGCAAAGTATCAGTAAAGACACAGACTTGCAGTACCCCGAAGACTACTCATTCACCTGGTAATTCGACATACCACAGGTTCTCTCTCCCTAATAAGGGAAAAAGAGATGTCTCCGTTTCACAGCAAGAGGGGAGACATAACAAACAACTCGCTGATTTACAATGTTAAAAGTCTGTTGCGTCGCTTTTTCTGAGCTCTGTGCCCAAAGAACTCAGGTTTCTGGGCACACAGCCAGAGATCTTCTGTGTACTCCCACAACAAACCAGATTCCTGCGGAGGCACTGACCTCGAGTCTGCCTTCCTCCAGAGCCACAAAATCCTGAAATCCTGAAGGCACACTTGTCCTCTAGGCCTCATGCTAGGTATGTTGAATAGCGGCCAGTCATGAGACCCCGGGAGTGGATCCCATTCCCGCAAAGAACCAAAGTCAGCATGTAACTCTAGGTCAGGGTCTTCAAAAGAACCCTGAAAGGGAAAAATAGAAATAGAGCTGTTTCCGAAGATGCATGCAAAGGAGTAGCCATTAGGTGCCATTGTCTCTCCTAAACTCCTCCTCCGAACATGCCTTTTTACAACCATACCTGATGAACTGACAATACTAGAATTCAGATTGCACAGAAACAGAGAGGTGTTTGAGATTTGTGTCCTGGGCCCCAGTGATGTGGAAAGCCTCACTCAACACTCCCTAGGCTCTGACTGACCTTTACATACGTCCATCATTTTGTGCGTCTGAGATCCAGCAGCAGGAAAGGCCGTGGTAAAAGTGACTGCCCCAGCTGCCGCCTATGGACAGTACAGCATCTTTGATTGGGATTTCCCTGTTATGTGAGCGAGTGCCTGTGCCAAATATTGGCAGTACATGGCACCTTGATTGTCTATGTTAAAGGCAGGCTCAGTGACCAGAATATTTAACCCAAATAGCTAAGATTAGGGCATTCAACTGAAACCTGGCGTGAATGCATCATCTCAAAAATAAATTAGTAAGAACAAAATTCTGATGACAATAAATACACCCTCTCATGCCAAACCTTATATTAAGAATGTGATAGAAATCTCATACTACTTCTACTGATGTAAGACCTTTCAAAACTGCATCTAATATGCTAACTGCTGTAGTTATTACCTATAATTAATCATTATTAACGTGCTTATGCTCTTGCCTTATCCAGCGGTATTGATTGCACCTTCTTTGCAAGACTAATTAAGTCCTCTGAGCATTCTGCTATTTAATTTCTATGCAGTCTAACTAAAATCACAGGCAGTAATTACATCCCTGGCACAAGAGGATTGACTGCTCTAACAGTGGGATTCATATCTTCGCCAAGGATGGGAAGCAGAGGCTGTCTTTTGACCTGAATAAACATTGGAGATAAAGCACAATTACACTTGGAATGCAGACTGTTTTAAATCGGAGAGGTAGGGAAATTAAAATCGGAAAGTTAAAATAGTAAATGTGCAGCCACATCTGAGAAGGAAAAGGATAGTTTAATATAATTCCCATCAAGGTCTTTTTACCTTAGCAGTTTCTTAACTCCATGCCACAGTTGCGTAGTGATGGCACAGGCCCTTCTGGCTTAATGAGCCAACCACCCAGCAAACCGCCCTCCCCCCCCATTTAACCTTAGTCTAATCACAGGACAATTTACAATGATCAATTAACTTACAGACAGGTAGTTGGACTGTGGGAGGAAACCAGAGGATCTGGAAGAAACTCATGCAGGGAGAACATACAAAACTTACAGATGGTGCCAGAGTTGAACTCTCAAGCTGTGATAGTGTTGTGCTGATCACTGTGCTACTGTGGCACTCTGCTACGCAGCCGTGGCATGGAGTTAAGAAACTGCTAAGGTAAAAAGACCTTGATTGGAATTATATACAGGCCTCCAAGCAGCCAGGATGTGGGGTACAAATTACAATGGGAGATAAAGATCACATGTAAAAAGGGCAAGAATCATGGGGGAATATCAATAGGCAGGTTGATTTATAAAATAAGGTTGGTACCGAATCCCAAGAGAGGGAATTTGTAAAATGCCTACAAGCTGAGTAGCTTGTGGTTGTGGCCACTAGAGAAAAGACAATTCTGCATTGGGTGTTGTGTAATGAACCAGATTTGATTAGGGAGTTTAAGGTAAAGGAGCACTTAGGAGACAGTGATCCTAATATAAAACTACTCATACAAAATGTTGGAGGAACTCGGGCAGTGTCTATGGAAATGAATAAACAATTGATGTTACAACTGAGACCCTTCTTCAGGACTAGAAAGGAAGGGAGAAGATGCCAGAATGAAAAGGTAGGGGAGGAGAAAGAGGATAGTTAAAAGGTGATAGGTGAAGCTATGTAGGTAGGAAAGGTAAAGGGCTGGAGAGGAAGGAATCTGATAGGAGAGGAGAGTGGACCATAGGAGAAAGGGAAGCAGGAAGGGGCCCAGGGGGAGGTGAAGGCAGGTGAGAAGAGGTAAGAGGCCAGAGTGATGAATAGAAAAAGAGGGGAGGGAGGAGGGAACATTTTTTTACTGGAAGGAGAAATTGATTTTCATGCCATCAGGTTGGAGGCTACCCAGATGGAATATAAGGTCTAGCTCCTCCACCCTGGGGGTGGCCTCATTGTGGCACAACAGGAGGTCTCGGGCCGACGTATGGGAATGGAAATTGGAATTTAAATGTTGGCCACCGAGAAGTTGCACTTTGGCAGACGGAGCAGGGGTGCTGAATGAAGCAGTCGTTCTATTTACGACAGGTCCTAGCAATGCAGAGAAGGCCACATCAGGAGCACTGGACACAATAGACAACCCCAGTGAATTTGTTGGTGAAGTGGTGCCTAACCTGATAGGACTGTTTGGGGTCCTGAATGGAGATGAGAGAGGAGGTGAATGAGCAGGTGGAGCACTCTGGGTGGGAGATAGTGGGGAGGGATGAATGGACAAGGGAGTCACACAGAGAGGGATCCCTGTGGAATGGGGGGGGGGGGTAAAGGTATGTTTTGTGTTAAGATCCGTTTGGAGATGGTGGAAGTTGTGGAGGATGATGTTTTGGATGCAGAAGATCATAAGGTGGTAGGTGAGGATATGAAGAACTCTATCATAGTTAAACCATTGGGAAGATGGGGTGAGCAAGGATGTCTGGGAAGTGGAGGAGATGCGGGTGAGGGCAGCATCAATGGTGGAGGAAGAGAAACCTGTTCTTTCAAAGAGGAGGACGTTTCTGATGTTGTGGAAATAAAGCCTCATCCTGGGAACAGATGCGGCAGAGACGAAGGAACTCAGAAAAACTGAGAAATGTTTACAGGAGATAGTGTGGGAAGAGGTATAGTCAAGATAACCGTGGGAATCAGCAGGTTTATAAAAGGTCCGTCGACAGTTTGTCTCCAGAGATGAAGATAGAGCGATTGAGAAAGGGAGAGAGGTGTCAGAAATGGACCAAGTGCATTTAAAGGTGGTAGTTGGAGGCAAAGGAAATGAAATTGACTAACTCAGCATGGGTGCGTGAAACAGCACTAAAGCAGCCATCAATGCAACCGAGAAGAGTTGGGGAGCATTACTGGATCAGGCTTGGAACATGGACTATTCAATGCAGCCAACGAAAAGTCAGGCATAGCTGGGGCCCATGCGGGTGCCAATCTGAAGAAAATAGGAGGAGCTGAAGGAAAAATTGTTGAGGATGAGGACCAGTTCTGGTGATGGGAGGATCTAATTGGTTCTTTTATTGAGAAAGAAGCAGCAAGCTTTAAGGCCTTCTTGATGAGGGATAGAAATGCATAGGGACTGGATATCTTTGATGAAAATGAGGCAGTCAGGGCCAGATAATTGACAGTTAGTGAGGAGAAGTATTGCGGATGCAGGTTGGAAGGGACAGAAACAAAGGGGATAGAATGGAGTCAAGATATGAGGACACGAGCAGTTTGATAGGGTGAAGCTGAAGTCAGATGTATCAATATTACAGTGGAGTAAAGGGAATTACAGCGATATGAAAGAGGAGTTGGTAAAGCTGATAAGAAGAGGACACTTAGCAGGGATGCTGGCAGAACAGCTGGAGTTTCTGGGAACAATTTGTAAAGTGCAGGATAGATACAAAGAAGAAGAAGAAGCATTCTAAAGGAAGGATGACAAAGGAAGTCAAAGCCAGCATAAAAGCAAAAGAGAGGCCATATAATATAGCAAAAAAGAGTGGAATGTTAGAGGATTGTGAAGCTTTTAAAAACCAACAGAAGGCAACTAAAAAGCCATAAGAAGAGAAAAGATGAAATATGAAGGTAAGCTAGCCAATAATATAAAAGAGGATACAAAAAGCTTTTTCAGATGTATAGAGAGTAAAAGAGAGACAAGAGTGGATATCAGACCACTAGAAAATGACAGTGGAGAAAGTAATAGGGGACAAAGAAATGGCGGACAAACGTAATAAGTATTTTGCATCGGTGATCACTGTAGAAGAACTAGTAGTATACCAGAAATTCAAGAGTGTTAGGGCCAGAAGTGACTAGTTGCTATTAACTAAGGAGAAGGTGCTTAGGAAGCTGAAAGGTCTGAAGGTTGATAAGTCATCTGGACCAGATGGACTACACCCCAGTGTTCTAAAAGAGGTAGATGATGAGATTACGGAGACGTTAGTAGTGATCTTTCCAAGAATCAATAAATTCTGGAATGGTTCCAGAGGACAGAGGATACTTGGAGACTCATGATAAAATAGACCAAAGTCAGCATGGTTTCCCAAAGGGAAAGTTTGCCTGCCAAATCTGTTAGAAGTTTTAGTCTCAAAACTTTGCAATTAGCAAAGGAAAAGGGGGGATGGGGCCTACCTTCTCTTAGAGATTATTATTTTGCAGCACAGTTGAGAGCTGTGATACATTGGTGCAACCCTTCATATGACGCTCAATAGAAAAACATTGAGGAGCAGGTACTTCCCATCCCCATACAAGCAATTTTAGCTGATAACAACCTGCAAAGGTACATAAATACTATTGATAACCCATGGGTGAAATAGACTCTTAAAATATGGAAAACTACTATAAAAGAATATAATCTAGAGGGAGATATTGCAATTCTTAAATGGTGTGCATATGACTTGGATTTTACACCAAATAAATTGGATGCTAGATTTAAGGACTGGACAGCTAAAGGAATAACAGTTCTTTGCAACATGATGAAAGAAGGAACACTGTTCAATTTTGAAATGCTTAAAGAGAAACACTTATTAGAAAAACAAGATTTTTATCGGTATTTACAGATGCGACAATATGTTAATAAGACGTTTAAAAATGTAACCAAGGCAAGTACATGCTTGATAGAGCTCTTTAGAAAAGCATATATTTCAGATAATGGTAGTAGAATCATTTCAAGCATGTATAAGGGGTTGTCAAATCTTAAAACACATTCGACTTCATACATTAAAACAAAATGGGAGAAGGAAGGAGGGATAATTATATCTGAGCAAACACGAGGAAATCTGCAGATGCTGGAAATTCAAACAACACACACAAATTGCTGGTGAATGGACAACAATATGGAGGTATCAATGGAAGTGTACCAGTTCACAGAAATGGAGGGAGTTTGGATGGAAAAACTTGATAAGATATTTTATTACACCCTCTCAGAAATCCCATTGTGATAGTAACGTCCCCGTTTGCTGGAAAAATTGTGGAAATCAAAATGCAAATCATTATCATATTTTTTGGGACTGCCCTGTTATCAAAAACTATTGGAGTGGGATACACAATGCCCTACAAGACATCTTTAAATGTGAAATACCGTTAGAGAGTAAGACCATATATTTTGGATATATACCTCAAGAATGGTTGAAAAGAGATAAATATTTAATGAATATACTGTTGGTGGCTGGTAAAAAGACTCTTACTAGGAAATGGTTATCACAGGAGAGCCCAATTTTCAATGCATGGATGGAAATTACAATGGACATTTACAAAATGGAGAAGATAACAGCATCTGTTAATCATAAGCTGGAACAATTTGATTCATACTGGGGAAAACTGGTTTAACTACATAATGCCTCATAGGCCTGATTTTATTCTCACAAATCAATGAATCTGTTGTAAAAAAAAAGATCACTCCCTACTTGTACATAGTTCTTTCCTATTGCTTGTTTTTTCTTTTCACTCTTTTCTATAAGTGTATACCTCAGATAAATACTTTGTGGAGATTTGTGATATATATGATTATATGATATATATGTACAATGTCTGAAATACATCTTATGGAAATGTTTGTTTGATGATGAACGTCAATAAAAAAATAAATTACAAAAAAAAAGAATGTTTTAAGGAAATAGGTAGGATAGACAAAGGAGAGTCAGTGGATGTTGTTTACTTGTATTTTCAGGAGGCCTTTGACAAAGTTTGCATATTAAGCTGCTTAACGATAAGAGCCCATGGTATTACAAGAAAGTTAGAAAAGTGGATAGAAAATTGGCTGACTGGCAGAAGGCAAAGAGTGAGAATAAAGCAGACCTTTTCTGGTTGGATGCTGGTGATTAGTGGTGTTCCACAGATGAAACACAATGTACGGAAGAGTATAGTTATGCATATTGGTAGAAGGAGTAAGGACATATGCTATTTTCTAAATGGGGAGAAAATCTAAAAATCAGAGGTGCAAATGAATTTGGGAGTCCTTGTGCAAGATTCCCGGAAGGATAATTGAGTCAGAGGTAAGGAAGACAAATGCAGTGTTAGCATTCATTTTGAGAGGATGAGAATATAAAAGCAAGAATGTAATACTGAGGTATTGGTTAGACCACACTTGGAGCACTGAGAGCCGTTTTGGGTCCCTTATCTAAGAAAAGATGTGCTGACAGTAGAGAGGGTTCAGAGGAGGTTTATGAGAATGGTTCTGGCAATGAAAGGGTTAATGTGTGAGGAGCGTTTGATGTCACTGGGCCTGTATTTGCTGGCATTTAGAAGAACAGGGGTATTTCACTGAAGCCTATCCAATATTGAAAGGTCTAGATAGAGTGGATGTAAAGAGGAAGTTTCCTATAGTGGGAGTCTGGGATCAGATGGCAGATCCTCAGATTAGACGGACATCTATTTGCATGAGATGAGGAGGAATTTCTTTAGCCGGGGGAGTTGAATTTGTGGTATTCATTGCCACCAACAGCTGTGAAGGCTAAGTCATGGGTACATTTAAAGCCGAGTTTGACAGGCTGTTGATTAGTCAGGGCAACAAAGGTTACAGGCAGAAGGCAGGAGAATGGGGTTGAGAGAGGTAATAAATTAGCCACGATGGAATGGCGGAGCAGATTTGTTTGGCTGAATGGCCTAATTCTGCTCAGGTCTTATGATTTTTTATGCATTACATAGCTACCACATAATCAGCTGATCAAACATTTGCAATAACGAGCAGGTGTACCTAATAATGTGGCCACTGTGTGTATCTGTCAGAGAGCTTTCGGGTGTACAGTTCTGGAATTTAAGGCCTGCAATGTGTTTCCAAGAATGTGGGACACCGTGCCTGTTATAGGAGACTAGATGGATGCCTGGACCATACATAATGCAGATGGTGGTCACTGTTACTGTTTTGAAGGGTGGTAGGTGATTATGAGTCAAACGATAAACACGAGAGATTTGCAGGTGCTGGAAATCCAGGACTACACATACAAAATCCTGAAAGGTCATGCAGCATCTTTGGAGGGGAATAAACAGTCGATGTTTCAAGCTATCAGGACTGGAAAGGAAGGTGGAAGAAGCCAGAATAAAAAGGTGGGGGGAGGGGAAGGAGTGCAACCTGACAGGTGAGGGTGAAGGAGGGAGGGTGGGGGATGAGGTTGAAGTGAAAAGCTGGGATGTGATAGGTGGAAAAGGTAAAGGGCTGAAGAAGAAGGGATCTTATAGGAGAGGACAGTGGAACGTGGGAGAAAGTGAGGAGAAAGTAGGTGCTGGGTAATTAAAGGGAAGAGAAGTGTTAAGAGAGGAGCCAGAATGGGGAATGGAAAAAGAGTGAAGGGAAGGGGGCAAGAAATTACCATTGCTCCTCTGTTTTAGGAGTGACCTCTTCACACTTCCTTTCCAGTCCTGATGAAGGACTATATGAAGGATGTCCCAAGACATCGACTATATATTCATTTCCATAAATGCTGCCTGACCTGCTGAGTTCCAGAGAGCTAGAGCAAGAGAGAGTGCATGTGTTGAACTTGAGAGTTTTTGGAGTTGCTTTCATCTAGGCAAGTGGAAGAGAGTATTCCATTGAACTCTTGACTTGTGCCATATAGATAGTAGAAAGCCTGTTTTCGAGAGAATCATTCATCAAAGGGTACTCTGCCATGGTTTTTACGGTATGTGTCTGGTCCAGTTTTGTTTCTAGTCAATAATGAACATTGATGATGGGGATTTGGTGATGTTAATGTCCCTGAATGTCAAGATTTGGTGGTCACACTTTCTTGCCAGAGATGTTCATTGCCTGGTCTTTCTGTGGCACAAGTTTTACCTGGGTATAGCTCATGCCTGAATGTTGTCTACATCCTGTTGCCTGCTTCATTTGCTGAGGAGTTCTGAACATTGGTAATTGGTTTACTTGTATTAAGATAGAGCCAAAGCTTTGTTTTGCATATCATCCATACAGATGATTCCAAAGGTAAGTAGATTGAGGCTGTCCAAACCAAAAAGCAAACTATCGAGTTTTAGCTACAGAGAGTGCAGTACAGGTAGATAAATAAATTGCAAGGGCCACAGTGAGGTAGCATGAGAGAGCGTCATACAGCGCGGAAACAGGTCCATACTGACTGAGCTAGTCCCATCTGCCTGCATTTGGCCCATAGCTGCTTCTCTCCATGTGCTTATCTACATGGCTTTTAAATGTTGCTAATGTACGCACCACAAGCACTATTTCTGGCAGCTTATTCCAAATACTCACCATGCTTTGCATGAAAGGGCTGACACTGATGTCCATTTCAAATATCTCACCTCTGATCTAAACCTATGCCCTCTTGTTTATGACACTGTCTCCATGGGAGAAAGACTATGCACTTCTGTCAGGTCACCCTTCAATCTCTGACATTCTAAGTTCCAGTCTGCACAACTTCTCTTTGTTACCCAGGCCCCCAACACTAGGCAACATCCTGGTAAATTGGTTTACTGTTGGATAGAAGCCAATGTTGTAACTTATCTGGAGGCAGGACTGATGAAACATCTTACCCAAAACATTGAATGCTAATTCCCCTCTATAGATGCTGCCTGACTTGCTGAGTTTCTCCAGCATTTTGTGTGCGTCAGGTTGAAATGTCCAGGTTCAATTCCTGTTGCTGTCTGTAAGGGGTTTGTATGTTCTCCTCGTGATCGCATGGGTTTCCTCCCGGTGCTCCAGTTTCCTCCAGGGTTGGTAAGTTGTGGGAATACTATGTTGGTGTCAAAAGTGTAGTGACACTTGTGTGCTGCCCTCAGCATAACCTCGAACCATGTTAGCCATTGGTGCATTTCACTGAATGTTTTGATGTATGTGTGGCAAATAAAGCTAAACTTTAAAATCTAGACCAATGGCTGAGAGATAGACAAAGGGGTGTTGAAAGGTATAAAAAAGAGCAATCCCTTCTGATCAAGCACCTGAGCAAATCCTGGCAGCACTAACCACTCTTCCATTGTGTACCCAATCCTTTTCTCGACAGATACCTCTCTCAACCCCCAACAGGGAACTGTTAGTCACACAGAGGTAGAGCGTGGAATAGACCCTTTGGCCCATCAAAGTCATGTGAACCATCACCACCCTTTGCACTAATCCTACACTGAAACCCCACACATTTTATCAGTTCACCCCAGATTCTACCTACGTGAACAGTTCAAAGCACAGTAATCATTTGACCCACCAAATCGCACCTCTTTGGGATGTGGGTGGGAACTGGAGCACCCAGAGAAATCTCACATGGTCACAAGGAACACACCCCCACTCCGCACCAGAGCTCTGCTATTCGCTAGAGGCAATGAAACAGCTTCAGACACCTAACTACTGACAGCCTTATGCAGGAACTATGAATCTCTCTAAAGATGATTTAATTAGGAAAATCACAACTTTTTCCTCAATGTATTCCCACCAAGACAGCACCCAAGCACAGAATCGAGCCCTGGTCTCTGGAGGGCTAAGGTAGCAGCTCTGTCAGCTGGGCCACTGTTAGGGTCTGGTGCAGGGCAGGCCTCAGACACCAGCAGATTGATACAGTAGGAGTTCACTGCCAGGTGGTACTGTAACCTGGGGAAAGAGGCTGTAAACTGCATATTGTTGATGTTGATATGTTCTGGATGTTTAACTTGCTCAAGTTTTTCTCTTTTCTTTACTGTAAGTGCAGATTCGTTTAGCGACAGCAGCTCGCTGACATACGAGGCCTTCACGGAGAGCAGGGAAACCTCCCTGATGCTGCCTGTCACACCTGGCACAGCCAGTGGGGAGATGGAGGACAGTGATTGGAGTGAGTCGGTGGCCAGCAGCTCGTCCTTCGAAGAAATTGAGCTGGAATCACAGGGTAATGGGAAGCGGCCCAACATCTCTCTGCCTGCTGATCCAGAAGACAAGGAACCCACTCAACTGACTAACACAAAAAGATATCTGCATATCAGGAGAACAGAGGAGGAATGAAAATCGAATTACGAATAAATCTTGATTCAATTGGCTCCATGCAGGCAACTTCTCCCAGCACCAGACCCGTGAATGCTTGTTACAACATTAAAGAAAAGTTTTGAAATTATGGTTGGATTCAGAGTAAAGATGGAAATGTATCAGAATGTGTACAATATTGTATTTGTGAGCTTGAATATTATTATTAGTTCTTTAAATAAATCCAAATAATTTGTTTTTTCACATTTAAAATGTTTGTGTTTGTAAATTCACCCACACTTCACAAATTCTTGTCCAACATGCTAAATGCTGGAGGAACTCAGCAGGTCAGGGAGCATCTTTGGAGAGAAGTTTTACTTGTCTGGACTGAATCAGGTTTAATATCACTGGCATATGTTGTGAAAATTGTTAACTTTGTGGCAGCAGTACAATGCAATACATGATAACAGTTTAATAGTTCCATTTAATATCAGAATGTGTACAATATACAACCTGAACCTCTTGTTCTTCACAGACATCCCCGAAAACAGAAGAGTGCCCCAAAGAATGAGTGACAGTAAAAATGCTAGAACCTCGAAGTCCCCCCACTCCCCCTCCCACGCACAAGCAGCAGCAAAGCAATGACCCTCCCACACCCACTTACTTCAGCAAGAAAAAACATCAGCACCCCCCACCCACCAAGCAAGCAATAGCAAAGCCCCAAAGAGAGGCCATGATCTGCTGTACAACGAAAACTAATCGTTCACCTGGTAATTTAACATACCGCAGGCTCTCTCTCTCTCTCTCTCTCTCTCTCTCTCTCTCTCTCTCTCTCTCTCTCTCTCTCTCTCTCTCTATTAAAGGGAAAGAGAGATGTTACTCAGTGAGAGGGGAGACATAAACAAAACAACTCGCTGATTTACATATGGTGTTAAAGTCTGCCACTTTACTTTTTTATTCCCCACCCCCAAGTTCTCCGAGTTGAGAATCAACAACAAACTCTCCTCCACCAAGGAGAGAAAGAGAAGGAGCATGCAATTCACCGAGTACGGAGCCCCTGACAGCAGATCCTTTGTTCCCAATGTTCTGTTTTCTCCCACGATGCTTCGGTTGGTGGCACTGGAGTAGAATGGGCTCATCCACAGGGCCACAAAGACTTAGAACCCCGAAGATACATTCGTCTTCTAGGCTGTGGCCTTGGGATAATATTGGAAATAAAACTCTGAATTACATTAAGTATATATGCAAAGTAGTTAAATAAGTAACGCAAAAACTGACATTTAAGACAAAGTAGTGAGGCAGTACAATGCCTATTCAGAAAGAAGCTGATCCTGAATCTTAGAGTGTATGCCTTCAGGCTTCTGTACCTCCTTCCTGATGGTAACAATGAGAATAGAGGGGAGACAGCTGGTACAATGGGATGAGGGAAAAGGGAGAGGCAGGAGTGGGTAGGCTGGTGGAGCCTGATGAAGAATCTCAACCCAAAATGTCAACTGTCCATTTCTTTCCATAGATGTTGCTTGGCCTGCTGAGTTCCTCCAGTATTTTGTATGCTGCTCCATTTTCCAGGATCTACCCTCTTCTGTATCTCGAGTTCTTGAATTTAGAGTTTCCCAACTAAATGAGACATGGTCACATTCTCCTAGCCCTGCTCGACTGACAAACACTTTGGGAAAGGCCGGTTTGGATAACCAGAGGTTGAGGTTTGGGAAAGGCCGGTTTGGATAACCAGAGGTTGAGGTTTGGGAAAGGCTGGTTTGGATAACCAGAGGTTGAGGCTTGGGAAAGGCCGGTTTGGATAACCAGAGGTTGAGGCTTGGGAAAGGCCGGTTTGGATAACCAGAGGTTGAGGTTTGGGAAAGGCCGGTTTGGATAACCAGAGGTTGAGGTTTGGGAAAGGCCGGTTTGGATAACCAGAGGTTGAGGCTTGGGAAAGGCCGGTTTGGATAACCAGAGGTTGAGGTTTGGGAAAGGCCGGTTTGGATAACCAGAGGTTGAGGTTTGGGAAAGGCCGGTTTGGATAACCAGAGGTTGAGGCTTGGGAAAGGCCGGTTTGGATAACCAGAGGTTGAGGTTTGGGAAAGGCCGGTTTGGATAACCAGAGGTTGAGGTTTGGGAAAGGCTGGTTTGGATAACCAGAGGTTGAGGCTTGGGAAAGGCCGGTTTGGATAACCAGAGGTTGAGGTTTGGGAAAGGCCGGTTTGGATAACCAGAGGTTGAGGTTTGGGAAAGGCCGGTTTGGATAACCAGAGGTTGAGGCTTGGGAAAGGCCGGTTTGGATAACCAGAGGTTGAGGCTTGGGAAAGGCCGGTTTGGATAACCAGAGGTTGAGGTTTGGGAAAGGCCGGTTTGGATAACCAGAGGTTGAGGCTTGGGAAAGGCCAGTTTGGATAACCAGAGGTTGAGGTTTGGGAAAGGCCGGTTTGGATAACCAGAGGTTGAGGCTTGGGAAAGGCCGGTTTGAATAACCAGAGGTTGAGGCTTGGGAAAGGCCGGTTTGGATAACCAGAGGTTGAGGCTTGGGAAAGGCCGGTTTGGATAACCAGAGGTTGAGGCTTGGGAAAGGCCGGTTTGGATAACCAGAGGTTGAGGCTTGGGAAAGGCCGGTTTGGATAACCAGAGGTTGAGGCTTGGGAAAGGCCGGTTTGGATAACCAGAGGTTGAGGCTTGGGAAAGGCCGGTTTGGATAACCAGAGGTTGAGGCTTGGGAAAGGCCGGTGTGAATGCTGTGGGAAAAGTACTTTGGAAAACATCTGTTTCACTTTGAATGGCATGAATTTCAACAGACTAATCACTACAAATGATAGTTAACCCTGAGATTTTAATTTGGTACTTAGTTTGTGGTGTGATTTAAAACAAAGTCCTCTTCAGACCAAATTGTACAAACATATCAACAGTACTGATTGGTTGTCCATCATATCTGATGATTTGTACAGTTCTTCTTTGACGATGTGAACTGCACAAAGAAATTTGTGCGGGGAAGTTTTTAAAGTGAAGGAACTGTTACACTGGGGCAGCTCCACTCTCTCAGTCTCTGAAGTCTGGGACCAGTGGTACAAGTACTCGGGTCGTCCCTGGTTGCAATAGATGACCATGACTTCCTCTGTGCCTGGTCAAGCCTTTCGTTCTCCACGAAGTTTTGCAGAGCTGCCTTCCTGGCCACTGGCCACTGGATCTCACTGTTGATCTCATCCACCAAATTCTCGAGCAGATTTTGCACGGTAGGAAGCACCAGATACACAAGCAATTCAGGTCATCTAGGCAATGCCACAGAGATACAATACTTTTTATGGTCTCCATCTCATTTGCAGGGTGAAAAATTCCAGCTGAATCTGGCGGGACAATCTATATATTTCTTTTCCAATCACCATCCCATCCATACCATCTGCTTCATTTACAGGCAATCAAAGCTGCTCAAAAAAATCATCTGGGCTTTCATCATTCTTTGCCATACAAGATGCAGTAATCCCATTGTCTCTAAGAATAGCTTTTTTCGCTTCCCTGAATGAATTCAGCATCTTGTAGTCACTGGACGAATAGTCTGCACCAGAGCTTGTTACTGACGGTGGAATTGATGGCTTGTAGACAAGGTTGTGGATTTTACTAAGACAGGTGGAGGGCAGGTAGTGTTGAAGAAGTAGCGAGTCTGCAGAAGGATTTAGACAGAATAGGCAAAGAGTGGAAGAAAGAATACAGTGTAGGGAAGTATATGGTCATGCACTTCGGTAGCATTGACTAGTTTTTCAACGGGGAGCAAATTCAGAAATTAAAAGTGCAAGGGGACTGGGGAGTCCTTGTACAGATTTCAGTAAAGGTTAAATTACAGGTTGAGTTAGTGATAAGAAGGGTAAATGCAATGTTAGCATTCATTTCAAGGGCACTAGACTATAAAAGGAAGGATGAAATGCTGAGGCTTTATAAATCATCGGTCAGACTGTACTGTCAGCAGTTTTAGGTCCCATATCTAAGAAAGGATGAGCTGATGTTGAAGAGGGTCTAGAGGAAGTTTATGAGGATAATCTGGGAATGAAAGGGTCAACATATGAGGAGCATTTGATGGCTCTGGCCCTGAACTTGCTAGAGTTTAGGAAAAGTGGGGGGGATCTCATTTAAACCTATCAAATATAGAAAGAGTTAGATAGAATGGATGTGGAGAGGATGTTTCCTATAGTGCTGGAGTCTTGGACCAGAGGGCACAGCCTCAGGATACAAGGTTGCCTCTTTAGAAAGATTCAAAGTGTATTTATTATCAACAAATGTATAAATTATACAACTTTCAGATTTGTTTGCTAACGGGCAGTTGCAAAGCAAGGAACCTGAAAGAACCCAATTTAAAAAGATAAGACCATCCCCCAGTGCTCACAGAGAAAGAGAAAAAAACCAAAACGAATCAAACAATAGAAGTGAGCGAGCAACAACAGCATTCCAAACCAAATTGAGTCCTTTGTATCTAAATCCTTGGAGCAGGCCCAAAGCCTCAGTATTCACTTGACTTGTGGCAAGTCACCACAAAGTTTGCAGACACGAAGCACAGCAGCCGGAGGTATCCTCACAACCTTAGCGTCACAGAGAGAGAAGCCCCTAGACTATCTGGGCCAGCGTTTAAATTGTGCAAACCTCGTACTAGGAACTGGGCCCCACCATGACAAATCTCTTTGGGCTGAGATTTTGCTGCTGGAGAAGGTGTTCTCAACCTCTCCAAATAGACTCGGCGCTTAGAAAAATCCAACCTCACCCGACTCTCAACACCCTGCCTTTCCAGTCTAGTGAGGCCGGCATTTAGATTGTCCAAACAGCTTACTGTACCTCACCCTAGGAATCATGCCCCATTGCGATGAATAACTCCAGGCCTAGATTTCACTACCAGAGAAGCTGTTCTTGACCTTTCCAAATTGGCTCAATGATTAGAACGATCCAGCGATAGGACAGAGATGAGGAGGAATTTCTTTAGCTAGAGGGTGGTGAATCTGTGAAATCCATTGCCGTAGACAGCTATGAAGGCCAAGCAATGTTGCTAAGTTCTTCATTAGTAAGGGTGTCAAAGTTTATGGGAAAAAGGGAGGAGGATGGGGCTGAGAGGAATAATAAATCAGCCATGATGGAATGGCAGAGCAGACTCGATGGGCCAAATGCCCTAATTCTGCTCCTATGTCTTATGGTCTTATTCACTGGAGGCAATGAAACAACCCCAGTCATCAAACTACTGATTAAAGAGACTTTAAAGATTAGTTTTATTTGTCAAATGTCCATAAAAACATTGAAATATACAACAAAATGCGTCATTGTCAGCCTTATATAACATATGCAGAAGCTATTAATCTCTCTAACTGATTTAATTAGCAGAATCACAGCTCTTACTCAATATATTCCCCCAACTTTAATTGAGTACTTCTAAATTTATGCCTCGCAATGCATAATATCCCAATTATTTAGCCAGTTTAGCTACTCAGAACTTTGGATCAGTGGACCTCTTCTGCTCACTTTTCAAACATGAATAAGAAGTCATAGATTCATAGAGCAATACAGCACAGATGCAGTCCTTAAGTCCCAATGAGTCCATGCCAGCAACAGTCCCTATCCAGCATTTCTGTAAGGTCACTTTTACTTCCCTGCGTTCCAAGGAATGAAGGCCTAGACAGGCCAGCCTCTCCCTGTAGCTTAAGCCCTCTAGTCCTGGAAACATCCTCATAAATCTTTGCTGCATTCTTTCCAGTTTAACCATGTTTTTCCAATAGCAGAGTGACCAAGTGCAGCATAATGTCTTAACTCCTAAACTGGGTGCCCTGAATGATAAAGGCCAAAGTGCTAAATGCCTTTTCCTCCACCCTGTCTACCTGTGATGCTGCTTTCAATGAACTATGCATTTGTAGTCCTGAGTTTCTCCGTTCCATTACACACCCAACTGCCCTACCTGCCATTCATAATTTAAGTCCTAAGCTGGTTTGGCTTTCCAAAATGCATCATCTTTTTGAAGTCCGTTTGCCTCTTCTCTCCTCACTTCCCCAGATGATCAAGATCCCCCTGTAATTGACAAAAAACTTCTTTCATTTTCAACAACACCTAATTTCATGTTATCCGCAAACTTAGTAGTCAAGCCCTGTGCATTCTCGTCCAAGTCGTTTATGTAAATAACAAATACCAAGGGTCCCAACACCAACCCCTGTGGCACACCACTAGCCACTGGCCTCCATTCCAAGAAACAACTCTCCTCCACCGCCTTCTGTCTCCTCCCTCAGAGCCAATTTTGAATTCACTAATCTAGCTTTCCCTGGATTCCATAACCTTCCACACCAACCTACCAAGCAGGGCCTTGTTAAAGGCCTTGCTTATGTTCAAATAGACAACATCCGCTCTCCTACCCTCATCTATGTTTTTGATTACATCATCAAAAAACTCTAAAAGGTTCCTCAGGCGTGATTTCCCACACGCAAAGCCATACTAACTCCTTATCGAGCTCTGTCTATAGAAATGCTGGTAGATCCTGTCTCTCAGGATTCCTTCTAGTAACATTCCCATCACTGATGTCAGGCTGATCTGCCTGTAGTCCCTTGGCTTGTTATTAGTATGCTTCTTAAATAATGGAAAAACATTTGCCACCTTCCTGCCTTTAGGAACTTCATTAGTGGCTAACAATGAAGTAGGTTTCTCCACAAGGGTCTCTGCAATTTCTCATCTAGCCTTACACAAAGTCCAAGGATGCACACAGCCAGACCCTGGAGATTTATCCATCTTAATGCCAATACCTCTTTCCTGGTCACACAAATGTCCTCCAAAACATCTCCACCTCAGTAAACACTGCCACCCATCTCCTGTGGCTTTAAACATGCATGACCCTGGTGATCTCTAAGGGTTACCTACTCACTCCCTAGCCACTCTTTTCTTTTTAATATTGCTGTAGAACCCCTTGGGATTTTTCTTAACCTTACCTGCCAGATCCATCTCATAGCCTTGTTTGCCATTCTGATTTAATTCTTGAGTACTCTTAACCTTTCCACTGTGTAGTCATCAAGGGGTTAAAAGTTCAAAATCAAAACTGAAAGTAAATGTTTTATCAAAGTCCACGTATGTCACCACATACTACCCCAAGATTCACTTTCCTGTGGGTATTCACAGTAAATACAAATATCACAATAGAAAAACTGCACACCACAAAATCAGGTTTAAAAAAACCATTGTGCAAAAAACAGCAACTTGTGTAAATACAAAAAAGAAAAACAAGCAAACAAACAAATTAACTGAAGTTGCAGAGTCCTTGAAAGTGAGTGAGTCAGTTCAGTGTTAGGATGAGTGATTCAGGAACCTGATGGTAATTGTTCCTGAACTGGTGGTGTGGGACCTGAGGAACCTGTACATCCTTCCTGATGGCAGCAGCAAGAAGAGAGGATGGTGGGGTCCTTGATGACGGATGTTGCTTTCCTACAACAGCGCTCCATGTAGATGTGCTCAATGTTGGGAAGGACTTTACAGGTGATAGGCTGGTCCTTATCCACTACTTTTTGTAGGTTTTTCCATTCAAGGGGATTGGTGTTTCCATACCAGGCTGTGATGCAGCCAGTCAATATATTCTCCACTGTGCATATATAGAAGTTTTAGAAGATGTGCCAAATCTTACAGATTACCGGGTATGATGTGGCAATCACTGAATTGTGGCTGATGGGAGCTGAATGTCCAAGGTTACACGTTATATCAGAGGGATAGGAAGGTAGGCAGAGGGGGTGGTGTGGCTCTACTGGTAAAGAATGGCATCAAATCAGTAGAAAGATGTGACATAGGATTGGAAGATGTTAATTCCTTGTGGGTTGAGTTAAGAAACAGCAAGAGTAAAAGGACATTGATGGCAGTTATATACAGGCCTCCCAACAGTGGCTGGGGGGTGGACCACAGACTACAACAGGAAATAGAAAAGGTGTGTCAAAAGGGCAATGTTATGGTAGTCATGTCAGATTATAAATGGCAAGTTGATTTGGAAAATCAGGTTGGTAATGGATCTCAAGAAAGTGAATTTGTTGAATGCCTAAGAGATGGCTTTTTAGAACAGTATGTTGTTCAGCTTACTAGGAAATCAGCTATACTGGATTGGTAATGAACTGGAGACGATTAGGGAGATTAAGTTTAAAAAAAACACTTAGGAGGCAATGATCACAATATGATACAGTTCAACTTGAAATTTGATAGGGAGAAAGTAAAGTCTGATGTAGCAGTATTTCAGTAGAGTAATGGAAATTACAGTGGTATGACAGAGGAATTGGACAAAGTAAATTGGAAGGAGCTGCTGACAGGGATGTCAGCAGAGCAGCAATGGTGTGCGTTTCTGGGGGAAATGAGGAAAGTGCAGGACATGTGTATTCCAAAAATGAAGAAATACTCAAATGGTAAAATAGTACAACCATGGATGACAAGGGAAGTCAAAGCTATTGTAAAAGCAAAAGAAAGGGCATACAACAAAGCAAAAATTAATGGGAAGATAGAGGATTGGGAAGTTTTTAAAAACCTACAGAGATCAACTAAAAAAATAATTAGAAGGGAAAAGATGAAATATGAAAGCAAGCTAGCAAATAATATCAAAGTGGATAGTAAAAGTTTTTTCAAGTATGTTAAAAATAAGATAAATGAGAGTGAACATGGAATCACTAGAAAATGAGGCTGGAGAAATAATAACAAGGGACGAGGAGATGGCTGATGAACTAAATGAGTATTTTGCATCAGTCTTCACTGTGGAAGACACTAGCAGTGTGCCTGATGTTGTAGTGTGTGAGGGAAGAGAAGTGGGTCCAATTACTATTATAAGAGAGAAGGTGCTCAAAAAGCTAAAAGGCCTAAAGGTACATAAATCACCTGGACCAGATGAACTGCATCCTAGGGTTTTGAAAGAGCTAGTGTTAGAGATTATGATGGCATTAGAAATGATCTTTCAAAGATTGTTGGACTCTGGCATGGTGCCAGAGGATTGGGAAATTGCAAATTTCATTCCACTCTTTAAGAAAGGAGGAAGGCAGCAGAAAGGAAAATATAGACCAGTTAGCCTGAAGATGTTAGAGTCAATTGTTAAGGTTGAGGTGATGGAGTACTTGGTGAGACAGGATAAGATAGTACAAAGTCAACATGATTTCTTTCAGGGAAAATCCTGCCTGACGAACCTGGAATTCTTTGAGGAGATTACAAGTAGGATCCAATGTTGAGACCACTTCTTTTTATGCTGCATATAAATGATTAAGATGATGGTTTTGTTGCCAAGTTTGCAGATAATACAAAGATTGGTGGAGGGGCAGGTAGTGTTGCCAAATGAAATACAATGTTGTAAAATGCATGGACAAGCACTTTGGTAGTAGAAATAAATGTGCAGACTATTTTCTAAATGGGAAGAAAATCCAAAAATCTGAGTTGCAAAGGGACTTAGGAGTCCTTGTGCAGACACACTAAGGGTTAATTTGCAGATAGAGTCAGTGGTGAGGAAGGTAAATGCCATGTTAGCATTCATTTCAAGAGGTCTAGAATACAAGAGCAAGGACGTAATGCTGAGGCTTTATAAGGCACTGGTGAAGCCTCACCTTCAGTATTGTGAACAGTTTGGGGCCCCTCATCTTAGAAAAGATGTGCTGGCATTGGAGAGGGTCCAGAGGAGGTTCACAAGGATGATTCCAGGAATGAAAGGGTTATCATACATTTGATGGCTCTGGGTCTGTACTCGCTGGAATTCAGAAGGATGAGGGGAGGACCTCATTGAAACCTTTTGAATGTTGAAGGGCCTAGACAGAGTAGATGTGGAAAGGATGTTTCCCATGGTGTGAGAGTCTAGGACAAGAGGACCTCGGTTAAGAAGGGTGCCCTTTCAAAACAGATGTGGAGAAATTTCTTTAGCCAGAGGTGGTGAATTTGTGGAATTTGTTGCCACATGCAGCTGTGGAGGCCAGGTCACTGGGTGCACTTAGGCAGAGATTGATAGGTTCTTGATTGGACATGGCATCAAAAGTTATGGGGAGAAGGCTGGGAACTGGGGTTGAGGAGGAGAGAAAAAAGGATCAGCCATGATCGAATGGCAGAGCAGACTCGACAGGCCGTATGACTAATTCTGTTCCTGTGATTGCGGTCTATCTTCACAAACTTCTTATAGGTACGAATGTGCTTTCTTCATATTGCACTCATGAGCTGGGCCCAGGATAGATCCTCTGAAATGATAATGCCGAGGAATTTTAATTTACTGACCCTCTCCATCTCTGATCCCCTGATGGGGACTGGCTCATAGACTCTGGTTTCCTCCTCCTGTTGTCAAAAATCATTTCTTTGTTTTTGAGAGCTTGTTGTTGTGGCAGCACTCAGCCAGGTTTTCAATCTCCCTCCCGCATGCTGATTCATCACCACCTTTGATTCAGCCAGTGACAGTGGTGTCATCAGCAAACTTAAATTTGGCACTGGAGCTTTACTTAGCCTCACAGTAATGTGTGGGTTGAGTAGAGCACCCAGCCTTGTGGTGCTCCTGTGCTGGTGGGCATTGCGGAGCAGATGTTGTTGCTAATCGGAACTGACTGGGGTCTGCAGGTGAGGAAATTGAGGATCCAGTTGCACAAGGATACATTGGGGCCTTAATCTTGGAGCTTTTTTTTAATATTATTTATTTATTGAATTTTAGAAATTACAAGAATAAATGTAATAATGAAATGGTAAGAAAAGTGATATTAACCCTCCCCCTCCCCTTAACCCTCCCCCCTTAACCCTTATCTAAAGAAAAAGAAAAAAAAAGAAAGAAAAGAGAAGAAAGATTGCCTGGATATCGGAGGATCCCCACATGTTCCATGGAGTTCAAAATAATTTTGATATTTATTTTCACTTTCCCCAATTACTATAATTTTATCTTCAAAGGACCTATGTATCTAATCCTATCTTTCGTAAGTATGGTGACCAAATTTTCAAAAATATCTCATATTCCTTTCTTAAATTATACGTAATTTTTTCAAATGGAATACAACTATGTATTTCATTATTCCAACGATCCATAGTTAAATTTAAATCAGATTTCCAAGTAACTGCAATAACTTTTTTGGCTACTGCCAAAGCAATTTTTATAAATTTTTTCTGATACTTATTCAATTTAAATTTCGTTATTGTCCCTTCAATGTCTCCTAATAAAAATAGCAATGGAGTATGTGGAATTTGTACTCCAATAATTTGTTCCAATAAAAATCTTAAATTAATCCAAAATGGTTGAATTTTAGAACAAGACCAAGTAGAATGTAAAAAAGTACCAATTTCTTGTTTACATCGAAAACATTGGTCAGACATATTTGAATTTAATCTATTTATTTTCTGTGGTGTTATATATAATTGATGTAAAAAATTATATTGTATTAATCTAAGTCGAACATTTATTGTATTTCTCATACTATCAGAACATAATCTTGACCAATTTTTTCCATCAATTTTAACATTCAGATCAGATTCCCATTTTTGTCTTGATTTATGAATTCCTAATTTAATTGTCTGCTTTTGAATCAAATTATACATACAAGATGTAAATCTTGGAGCTTGATTAGTTTTGAGCAGATGATCGTGTTGAATAGTGTTGATCTCATCTAGGGTTGGTCCTGACCTGCTAAACCCAATGAATGGTTCCAGTTTGTTCCCTACCAGTGCCTCAATATCTCCTATTAACCAAATTTTCCTAAACCCGCCAAGTTTACCCTTCATCCTAACAGAAACATGTTGCCCCTGGACACGTGACATCACACTCTTAAAACCCTACTACCTGCCAATTATTCCTATCCCCTCAAACAGGCTCACACAATCAGCCTCTGCTAGATCCTGTCTAGTTCCCCAAAGCTAGCCTTGCTGCAGTTGGGGACCCTAACCTGTGTCCTTTCCCATCACGATCTTAAAACGAACAGAATTATGGTCACTAGGGGCAATGTGCTCCGTGACTGAAGTGGCAAGCATAGTTCCCTGAAAACCGTCCAGTCTGGCACCCTCTCAAGTAGGTCTCCTGAAATATTGACTCAAGAAATTTCTCTGGACACATTTCACAAATTCCATCTCTCCAGGTGGCTCATACAATACCAAGGAAACTAAAATCTCCCACTAAAACAACTATTATCCTTACAACTATGAGCAATATCTGCTTCTCAAGTTCCTGATGACTATTGGGGGGGGGGGGGGCTCACTAGAACCTCCCCCTTCTAGTTTCTAAGTTCTGCTCAAATGCCATATGGCCTCACTGAATGATCCCCCTGGAAACTCGTCTCTAATTATTGCTGTTAATTCCACCCTTATCAAAATGGCTACACCCTCTCTTCACTTATCTGTCCCTCTGCCATGCCTGTAACATCAGTATCCCGTCTTTCAGCCATGTTTCTGTTATGGTTACCGCATCCCAGCCCTCAGAATCAATCCACACTGAGTTCATCAGCCTGACCTGTTAAACCTTGAGCATTGCAATAAATACAGTTTAACTGAGGAGACAAGAAGGCACAGCTGTGAGTGGGGGTTTACAGTAGGATATTCATGCACCATATGGAAATAGCCCAAGTAGCCAAGCTGCTCAAACAAGAGATGGCGATGGAAGGGCGGATCATTAACAGGACATCCTCGGAGTGTGTGGCTGGATGGTCATTTGTGGTGAGAGGAGTCATGGGAAGAGGCCTAGAAGAACCAGGGGAGATTACAGTGTTGGGGAGAGAGAGGGCATAGATGGGTTTGACAAGAAGGATGAGAATTTAAATGTTGCTTAAACAGGGAGGTGTGGACACAGGAGTGATGTGGCAATGGGACTTAGTTGGAGTGAAGGCAAGGGTAGCAAAATTGAGGGTCTATATAGAGCGTGGAGGACACTAGGGTGATCTGGCTGAGAGAGATACATTGCGTGGGTGAGGATTTGACCAGGGGTTAGGGACAGAAGCACAGTATAGAAACAGGTCATTGCCAACCAAGATTACCATACAAGCTGGTGCCATTTGCCCATGTTTGATCATATTTTACCAAACCTTTCCTTTCCATGCCCCTGTCCAATACCTGCCTCAGCCATCTCATCCCACACACTGGCCATACTGTGGGTGGAAATAAATTGCACAGCCCAGGGATGAAAGACTGTGCACTTTCACCATATCTATGTCCCTCAAGATGTTGTTACATCTTTCAGCTGGAAATGTGACTCATTCCAAAGACAGTAATCACCAGATTCATTTTTATTTATCACATATGTATTAGCAACCAACACACCTAGCGATGTGCTGGGACAGCCGGCAAGTGCCACCACTCATTTCCACACCAGCACAGCTCGGCAGAACCTCGCAGAACACTAAACAAAACACAACAAGCAAGAAAACAACACCAGCAAAACAAGCCCTGGTCCTCCCTCCCACCTTCCTTTCCAATCTCCCACACATACGGATAGTCATCCAGTTCCAGGACAGGCCTCCAGACTCCAGCTTCAGCCATTAGGTTTCAACTTCCAGACTTGTGATTAACCTTTTCTATGGACCAACAGGACAATAATATATCAGGGACAGGAAATGTTGAATGCCAACCGGAAGTTTTACTTCCAACAGCAGCAGCAGCCACTTGGTATTGTTACAGACCTGGCCGACTTCATCTGCTCAGGATTTTGCGTTCAGCCCTCGGTGAGGGAAAGACAGGCCCAAGGTGACTGTGGTGTTCATACATGGTCAGAGAGAAACCTGCAGCCACAACGTCCAATGCCAATCCAATACCTGATATTCTTCCCAGTCAGGATGAAGGCTCGATCCAAAAGGTCCTCTGTCAGCTTCCTCCATAGACCATGGAGTTCCTTCAGCACTATGATTTGAGCTCCAGATTCCAGCATCTGCAGTCTCTTGTTTCTCCGTGATTTTTCCTGTAGTCCCCAGTGATATGTTAGTTCAATAGAATCCTGCCTGATTGTGAATCCAGACCACATTGTGAAACCAGGGTTCCAGATCAGAAAGTGGAGGGATGGAGAGGAAGGTAGATGTCAGGGCCAGTAAAAGCAGGCAGGAGCAAAGTGATATATATGATAGGACAGAGGGTTTGAAGTGAGTGTATTTAAGTATTATGGGTAAAGGTAGTAAACTTACAGTATGGATCAGTAGGTGGAATTATGATATTGTGGCCATTAGGTTAAGAGGGACCGGAATGGGTGCTTAATGCTCCAGGGTTTCAATGATTTATAAAAGCTTGAGAGGGAGGTAAAATAGGTGGAGGAGTTGCACTACTAATCAGGGACAATACCACAGCTGCAGTTTGAGGGGACATATTGGAGGGCTTGTCTAATGAGTCTTTATGGGTAGAACTCAAAAATCAGGAAGGGTGCAATCACACTGATGGATTGTACTACCAGGACACTAGGACACTGAAGAACAAATAAGCAGGCAGATTAAGGAAAGGTGTAAAAACAATAAGGTTTTGTCATGGAGTCTTCAACTTTTCTAATATAAACTGGGACCCTCTTACTGCAAATGGATTAGATGGGGCAGAATTTGTTAGGTGCATCCAGGGGTGTTTCTTTAATCAAAATGTAGAAAGTCCAACAAGAGGAGGGTCTGTACTGGACCTGGTGTTGAATAATGAGCCTGGACAGATGACCGACCTTTCAGTGGGTGAGCAGTTAGGGAACAGTGACCACAACTCCTTACATTTTAAGATAGCTGTTGATAAGGAGAAGCATGGATCCTGAAGGAGAGTATTAAACTGGCAAATTACATGGACGTTAGGCAGGGGCTGGGGGTGTTCACTGGGGACAGCTTTCTTTTGCACGTCCACAACTGATACGTGGACCTCATTTAAAGATCAACTACACAGAGCACAGGACAGGTACGTCCTGGTCAGAATGAAGGACAAAGATGTCAACAAGGATGAAGAGTATCTTGGATGTCAAGAGAAAAAATGAATTTAGTCAAGAGAAAGGAAATGAATGTAAAGCTTAGGAAACTAGAACCAAACAGAGCCCTTGAGGATGATAAAGAAGCCAGAGAAGAATTCAAGGGAATTAGGAAAGACATCAGAAGCCCTGAAAAGTCCTAGGCAAAAACATTCTATCCATATATCAGGAGCAAAAGGATTACTGGGGAGAGGGTAGGGCCACTCAAGGATAAAGAGGAATATTTACTTGGATGCAGAGGGTTTGTGAGAGCTCCTCTGTAAATATTTTTCATTAATATCTACGAAGGAGAAGAACGTGGAGGGTAGGGAAATCTGTGCCGAGTGTATTTACAGCTAATTTTTTTTACATCGAGTAGTGGGTGCCTGGAATGCCCTGCCTGGGGTGGTGGCATCAGGGATTTTCAAGAGATGTTTAGATAGGCATATGAATGGTAGGAAAATGAAAGGATATGGACACTGTGGAGGGAGAAGAGATTAGTTTTGGGGGCTTTTGATTACTTATTGAATTGGTTTGGCACAACTTTGTCAAAGTGCTTGTTCTGTGCTGTCCTGTTCTATGTGCTATGCTTCATGCTCTATGAACATGAAATGGGAAGAAGGCAAAGTTTTGCTTAAATGTGAAATTTAATTTGCATCCACCACTGGCAGCAAGTTCCACACTCTCACCACTCTCAGAATGAAGAAGTTCCCTCTCAGGTTACCCTTAAACATTTCACCTTTTACCCTTAGCCCATGACCTCTAGTTCTAGTCTCATAACCTCAGTGGAAAAAGCCTGCTTGCATTTACCCTTTCTATACCCCTCATCCTTCTATCAAATCTCCCCTCATTTTCCTACGCTCCAAGGAATAAAATCCTAACCTATTTAGCATTTCCCTATAACTCTGGTCATCAAATCTTGACAACAACCTTGTAAGATTTATCTGTACTCTTTCAATCTTACTAGGTGATCAGAATTGCACACAATACTCCAAATTAGGCATCACCAGCACCTAATACAACTTCAACATAACATATCAAACCCTGCATTCAATACGGAGGTGGAGCGAAGTTAAGATGGCGTTAAATGGCGACTCCTTTGCTTGCATCTTTGGAAACAGCTCTATTTCCATCTCTAATATCTTTATTTTCCCCCCTGCAGGGTTCTTTTGAAGACCCTGATCTGGAGTTACACGCTGACTTTGGTTCTTTGTGAGAATGGGACCTGTTCTCGGGGTTTCAGGACTGGCCGTTGTTCAGCACGTCAAGTGTTCGGTCTGAGAGTCTGGCTCGAATTCAGAAGCCTAGGATCTCGGGGCTGTGGAGATGGGCGGATTGAGGGTCAGTGTCACAGCAGCAGACCCTTGTGTTGTCGGGGGAGTCGGAAAATCTACTGCTGTGGGCCCAAAGACCCAGGATTTTTGTGATCTTTGGGAACAGAGCTCGGAAAGAGTGACGTAATGGACTTCTCACATTGTAAACCAGTGAGTTGTTTGTTATGTCTCCCCGCTCACTGGGAAAACGGAGACACCTTCTCCCTTATTAGGGAGAGAGCGAATCTGTGGTATGTCAAATGCCGGGTGAAACGCGAAGTCTTTGGGGTAACTGCAAGTCTGTGTCTTTGCTGTTGCTTTGCTCACACTCGAGTGCTCGGTGGCGGTGCCGATACTTGCTTTTTTTTGCCGGTGGGGGGAGGGGGGATTGTTACGCGCAGGAGGGAGGGGAGCTGGGGGGGGGTGTCTCTGAGGTTCTCACATTTAACTGTCATTCATTCTTTGGGCACTCCTCTGTTTTTGTGGATGTTTGTGAAGAAAAAGCATTTCAGGGTGTATATTGTACACATTTCTCTGACCTTTGAACCGTTGAACCAATACTTTGATTTATGAAGGCTAATGTGCCAAATGCTTTCTTTATGAACCAAAATACCTGTGAATCCACTTTCAAGGAACTTGTGGATCTGTATTCCCAGATCCCTCTGTTCCATTTCACTCCCTGCTGTCCTACTGCTCACCATGCAAGTCCTACCTTGGTTTGTCTTCCCAAAGTGCAACACCTCACTCACGCTTGTCTGCATTAAACTCCATCTGACTTTTTGTAGCATATTTTTCCAGCTGGTACAGATCTGCTACAAGCTTGATACTCTTCTTCATTGTCCACTATGCCCCTGATCTTGGTGTCATCTGCAAATTTCCTGATCCAGTTTATCACATTATCATCCAATTCACTGATATAGATGACAAGCAACAACAAACCCAGCACTGATCCCTGCAGCACACCACTAGTCACAGGCCTCCAGTCAGAGAGTTAACCATCTACAGCCACTCTCTGGCTTGTCCTGTGAAGCCAATGTCAAATCCTCATCCTGAATGCCAAGCCAATGAATCTTCTTGACCAATCTTCCATGTGGGACCTTGTCAAAGGCCTTGCTAAAGTCCTTGTAGACAACATCCACTGACTTGCCTTCACCAACTTTCCTGGTAACTTCACGAAACTGTATAAGATTAGTTAGACATGACCTACCATGCACAAAGCTGTGTTTACCATCTCTAATCAGTCTCTCTCGATCCAACTACTTATATCTGATAGAATACCTTCCAATAGCTTATCCACTACTGATGTCAGGCTCACTTGCGAATACCACCTGCTCCTCTGCCAATCTTCGTATCATCTGTAAACTTGGCAACAATGCCACCTAAATCGTTGACATACAGCATCAAAAGAAGTGGTCCCAACATCAACCCCTGCGGAAACCACTCATCACTGGCAGCCAACCCGGAAAGGATCCTAGTATTCCTTTTGTGCTCACTGGCCTATCATTTCTTGGCTTATTCGTAGAGCTTTCATTAAGCCACTGAACAACATTAGCTAGTCTCCAATCTTCTGGCACCTCATCTGTAGCTGAGGATGTTCTAAATATCTCTGCTAGGGCCTCTACAATTTCTGCACTAGCCTCTAATAGGTATTGAACCTTGTATTTGTAACCAAATGATGTAACAAAATGGAGTAGACAACCCTAGAGTGCTAAGCTAATATTTGCAATATATGTGCATGGGTATGGCAATGTGCTTACTAAAGGAACGTGTGACTGCAAGTACCCTATGTAGTGAACAACGTGCAAGAATAAGGAAGTAGCAGAGATGAGCCAACTGCAGAGGGCAGACTACAACAAATGTGTTGGACTGGGCTCACTGGAAATAGTAACCTCATCTTATTCTTGTGTATAAAAAGAACACTTTGTAAATGGTGTGTTGGAAGTCTCCCTGATGGGAGTGGAAGGGAACTTCCCCATGCAGGTAAGAAAGGTGCCAGATAAAGATCCACTCTTTATGCCGTTACTATTACAAGGGAGAAGGTACTCAAAATGTTGAAAGACCCAAGGGTACACAAGTCACCTGGACCAGATGAACTGCATCCCAGGGTTCTGAAAGAGGTAGTGGTAGAGACTGTGGAGGCATGAGTAATGATGTTTCAAAAATCATTGGACCCTGGCATGGTGCCAGAGGACTGGAAAATTGCAAATGTCAGTCCATTCTTTAAGAAAGGGGGAAGGCAGCAGAAAGGAAATTATAGACCAGTTAGCCTGACCTCAGTGGTTGGGAAGAGGTTGGAGTCAATTGTTAAGGATGAGGTGATGGAGTACTTGGTGACACAGGACAAGATGGTTTCCTTAAGGGAAAATCTTGCCTGACAAATTTATTAGAATTCTTTGAGGTGGTTACAAGTAGGATAGATAAGGAGATGCAGTGGATGTTGTAAATTTGGATTTTCAGAAGGCATTTGACAAGATGCCACACATGAGGCTGCTTACCAAGCTAAGAGCCCATGGTATTACAGGAAAGTTACTAACATGGTTAGACCATTGTCAAGAGGCAGCGAGTGAGAATAAAAGGATCCTTTTCAGGTTGGCTGCCAGTGACTAGTGGTGTTCCACAGGGACTAATGTTGGGACCACTTCTTTTTATGCTGTATATCAATGATTTCGATGACTGAAGAGGTGACTTTGTTGCCAAGTTTACAAATGATATGAAGATCGGTGGAGGGGTAGGTAGTATTGTCAAATGAAATACAATGTTGTAAAATGCATGGACATGCACTTTTGTAGAAGAAATAAATTTCTAAATGAAGAGAAAATTCACATACCTGAGATGCAAAGGGACTTAAGAGTCCTTGTGCAGAACACCCTAACTTGAAGGTAGATTTGGTGATGAGGAAGGCAAATGCAATGTTAGCACTTATTTCAAGAGGTGTAGAATACAAGAGCAGGGATGTGATGCTGAGGCTTTATAAGGCACTGGTGAGGCCTCGCTTTGAGTATTGTAAATGGTTTTAGGCTCTTCATCTAAGAAAAGATGTGCTGGCATTGGGGAGATTCACAAGGGTGATTCCAGGAATGAAAGGGTTATCATACGAGGAATGTTTGCTAGCTGTGGGTTTGTACTCAATGGAATTTAGAAGGATCTCATTGAAACCTTTTGAATGTTGAAAGGTCTAGACAGAGTAGATGTGGAAAGGATGCTTCCCATGGTGGAGGAGTCTCACAGCCTCAGGGTGGAGGGGATTCATTTAAAACAGAGATGTGGAGAGATTTCTTTAGCCAGAGGCTGGTGAATTTGTGTAATTTATTATCACAGGTCACTGTGGAAGTTAGGTTGCTGGGTGTATTTTAGGCAGAGCTTGATATGCTCTTGATTGGACATGGCATCAAACATTACGGGGAGAAGGCTGTGGAGTGGCACTGAGGGGAAAAAAGGATCAGTTATGATTGAATGGTGGAACAGACTTGATGGGCCAAATGGCCTAATTCTGCTCTCATGTTTTCTGGCTTGTCCTCAGTCTCCTGCCCAGTGACAGCTCTGATAGATTATAGCCATTCGCAAGAGGTGTGGAGCAGTGAGCTAGCAGTACTTTTACCTTCAGCATGAGAGTTTGTGCTGTTCTTTCTGCTTCTCCATTTGCCTGTGGGGACTGTGGACTGCTTGTCTGGTGTTTGAACTCAGTCCTTAGCAAAGGCTTTGAATTCTGAGCAGCTGAATTGTGGACCACTGTGTGACACAAGTTTCTCTGCTATTCCATGGTGAGTGAATACAGCTTTCAGGTGATGCCTCAGTGAGAAGATATTTTTCAGTTCAGAAAATATCTGCCTGCAACTTGCCATGGGAAGTCTGGGATTTCTGTGGGACAGGGAGGTTCAGCACAATCTTTCTGCAGTGTTCTGCATCTTTCACATTGCTTTACACAATCTGCCAGCTGGGAGCGCAGACCAGGCCACCACACCGATTGTCTTGCTCTTAGGTGGCAGTTTGCAATGTCCTCGTTGGCTTTGACTGATGATTTTGACAGTCATAGAAACAGAAATGATGACTATGGGCCCCTTGAAGAGCAAACCATCCAGAATAGTGAGTGCATCCCTTTCAAGCCAGTGAGGTCTGAACTGCGTTTGGAACAGCTGGCTGTCCATGCTCACAGTACTGCAAGGCCTTGCTGCAGATTTAGTCCTTTAGCAACCTAACACAAATTTCTTCCAGTTTACTGTGATTCAGGAAAGTGTTCATGTACCTGGAGCTAAGCAGATGTTCATATCTTCTGTGAGGGCAGTCAGCTGCTTTTGCACGGCATCCCTGACAGTGTCTGGTGTTGAAACAGATTTACCAGGGACATGTTCAATGCCATAACAGTATCACAAGCCTCATTCTGAATCTTTGCAGATGTGGAGCTTGTCACCGGATTCAGATATGGCCCACGTGCGGAGTGAGAGACACTGAAGCAGGTCGATAGTTTACAGACTTTAATGCGAACAGTGTTAAAGAGAAAAGAAAACAATAAACACTAGGCCAAACAGGGCCATTAACTAAAACTCTCAAATGGAAAACAAAGCCTACACCGCAGCTGAAAGGAATTACTAAATGTAAAACGAATACTGCTGACTCGACTGTCCAATTTCTCAGGCAAGGCTGAATGCAAACAGGCAGCAAAGTGTTGCTGTGCTGGGTTCAGGTCTCGACAAGTACTATGACAGAATGAATGGAGTTAAATACTATCACAATGAAATAATAATTAGTTATTATTTCTATATATGAACTCTATATATATATATATATATATATATAGAGAGAGAGAGAGAGAGAGAGAGAGAGAGAGAGAGAGAGAGAGAGAGTTGACACGTGCCACTCCATAATGTACTGGTTAGGCACAGGAGTACATTCAGCCAGAGACTCATTCCACCGAGATGCAACACTGAGCATCATAGGAAGTCATTCCTACCTGTGGCCATCAAACTTACAACTCCTCCCTCGGAATGTCAGACACCCTGAGCCAATAGGCTGGTCCTGGACTTATTTCCACTTGGCATGATTAACTTATTATTTATTTATTTATGGTTTTATATTGCTATATTTCTTCACTATTCTTGGTTGGCGTGGCTGTAACGAAACCCAATTTCCCTCGGGATCAATAAAGTCTGTCTGTCTGTATTCATGAGCGCTATTACCATATCTGCTGCGCAGTCGAATCCCCGGTTGTGACAGAGATAAGTCATCCACGTGTTTCGAGTTGAGGAGGCTCACAAGTAGCTTGTGGTTTGTTTTGGGTAGGAATTTAGTGCTCATCAGGTAGCATCTGAAGCTTTCACAAACCCACATGAGAGCCAGTGTCTCCTTTTCCATTTGAACCGGGGTTCATCCAGTCCCAGCTCCAACTACTTAATGCAGAGTGCTAGAATCTGCAGCTGGATGCACTTCTTGCAGTTTTCAGGAACACTGGAGGTCTTCCTTCCTCCCCAAATCCCACAAGGGGAGCATTCCACTATCCTGCCTGGCGTCTGCTGTTCTAACTGAACAAATACAAAGAAGGAAAAACAATAAACTGTCAGGGAGAAAAAAAAATCTCTACCTTTTTTGCCTTCCCTCACTCAAGCCTCTTCCTTGCTGAAGCCTCGAAGAGCTAAAGCCTCAAAACCCTCATCCTAACTCTGACCACTCCAAAGATGAACACTCCGATTCCCCCTGCCTTGATCTTGTCTATCAATCCTGAGCACTGATCGGCCATTGCACAAATCACCAAACTGCCACAAGACAACTACTCAATCGGTGAATCTGAGTAAGCTACATCTTCTCCGGCTTCCGATCTCCAATTGGGCGCTGCTCAAACCACCGGATTCTGATCATTTCGTCTTTTCTTTCCTCACTGTCTTTTTAGTTGCCTTTGATTAAAAGCTTTCCAAATATATTTGGGCTTGGGATATATTCATTTGAATAGATATTATTAATTTTAACTAATTGTGTAGCCTCTTGGTCTCCAATACCACCTATGTATTTTTCTGTGCCGTGTTCCTCGGTGCTCACAGTCCTATCATATAGCAGCATGTCCACAAGTTCACCGCAGGAAAAATTGCACAGCATCTGCTGATGTATAATTATAAATGTAACAAAACCCACAAGAGGTCAAGGATTGAGAAGCAAGCTCCATAGTACAGTTTTAATTGTCCATTGTCTTCAATTTCCAGCCGTGAAGGAGTGAAAAAAAAAACTCGTTAAAAGTCAAAAGCACTAGAAATTCTGTAGATGCTGGAAATCTACAGTAACACACACAAAATGCTGAAGGAAAGTCGCAGGTCAGACAGAATCTGTGGAAAAGAAAAAAGTGTTAACGTTTCTGGCTGAGAACTTTCATCAGGATTCTCAATAAAAAGGTCCAGTTTTTGAAGAGAGCAAAGCATGTTTTCTATTACACAGTAAAAGGATTTATAATTACCAGGAGTGACACTAATCACTATTACTTATTTTATTATTTTACTTATAGATACAGAGCGAAGTAGGCCTTTCCAGCCATTCAAGCAACCCCCAACAACACCGACACAACCCTAATCTAATCACGGGACAATGTCCACCTAACCTACCTTGTACATTTGGGACTATGGAAGGAAACAAATGGACCCAGAGAAATTCCATGCATTCCATGGGAAGTTCAGAGATTCCTTACAGATGATTGCAGGATTGAATTCCAGATTCCGACACTCCGAGCTGTAATAACATCACACTAACCGCTACGGCCCATACTATTATTGTCTGAGCAAGAAAGAAATTTCCTATCAATTTGATACTGGTAGTAATTGCTGTGGGAAAGTATCTTGCACTATGAATAATAGGGTGATAGTGGGATCAGTGTAGACAGCACGCTGGATCAGGGCTGTGGTACATCACTTGCTGGTATGGAGAGACCCGGTGGAGGGCTGAATCTAAGAATTAATTTCCTGCTTGGTGAATGTTGCCTTCAGGATGAATGAGTTTCTAAGCTAATTAATCGTACAATCTGGAGGGAAAACTCCCAAACGTTCATCGAAACAACAAGAAGTACAGAAAGGTGGGCAGCAGGAAGAAAGGAGGAACAGAGACAGTCAACGCGAAGGGACAGCTTTCCACAGAATGGGGGTGCACACACTTCACCGTTCATCATGGCAGCTCCGCTACCATCTCCCAGAGGATGTGGAAGGTTGGGAGAGGCAAATCACTTGTGCATCTGATCACTTCAGGGGAATGACAAAAGGAACTACAGGGGGCAAAAGATAAAGCAGCTATACTGAGAGAAACCACAAGTCCTCCTCAAACCCGAACCCCAAAACTCCAGCCCAAGCATGAAAAATGGAGAAAGGAAAGGGAAAGTCAAAGCAATCAGGGTCAGATTGTTCTTTCTCAGGGCTGAGAATACAAACTTCCCTAGTCTCATCCTCGGTGTGCTCTCATAGATGGCATGTCAGCCTGAGGAAGAAACGTTGGTTCTCTCCTGGGATGTAGGACTCATTATAAAAGTCACCATTAATTACAGCAAATTGGTGGAGCTGACCTCAGGTACCGTCTGTGTGGGGCTTACCTGTGGGTTTCCTCCGGCTGTTCCAGATTCTCCCACATTCCACAGGTCAATAGGTTAACTGTAAATCTCCCCTCATGGATGAGTTGTAGAGTCTGTGGGGATGAGGGGAGAATAAAGAAGCAAGTGATAACATAGGATTAGTGTAAATGAGTGGTTGATGGTTGGTATGGACTTGCTGGGCCGAAGAGGCTGGTGTGTGCTGTGTGACTGCACCCTGACACTCATGTGTGAAGGAATGATTGTACGTCACAGTGGCAAATCAAACAGGGTTTCTATTTCCATGGAAGCAATGTCTTGTGAACCAAAAATCTGCAGATGCTGGAAATCTGGAAAAAAAGATGAAACGCTAGAAACACTCAGCATGGGTGGAGAGGGAAACAGGTAATGGTTCAGATTGAAGATTCTTCGTCAGAACTGAGGAAGAGAAAAAGTTGCAGGGAAGATCTGTGATAGGATGAAGTCAGGGTTACCGTGGGAATAAATCGTCCAATCATAGATAGAGTTATGTAGTAAGGGAACAGCCAAACTTGTCCAATCCCAGCAAGACTCCCATCCAATCTATTCCCATTTGCCAGTGCTTGGCTCATAACTCTCTAAACCTTTCCCATGTACCCATCCAACTGTCATTTAAAACTTGTTATTATATATATATATACACACACCTCAACCACATCCTCTACTAGATCATTCCACATACATACCCCCTTCTGTATAAGAAAATTACCCCTCAAGTTCCCATTAAATGTTTTTCCCTCTCACCTTAAATCTATGCTCAGTTCTTGATTCTCCAACCATAGGAAAGACTGTTCATCACCTTGTGTATGCCCCTCATTATATTATACACCCCTACAAGATCACTTCTCAGTGTTCTACACTCCAAGCAATGAAGTTCTAACCTGTCCATCCTCTCCTATAGTCTAGTCCCTCAAGTCCTGCACGCATCAGTTTATAACATCTTTTAAGAGACTTTTAGATAGATACATGGAGCTTAGAAAAATAGAGGGCTATGCAGTAGGGGAATTCTAGGCAGTTTCTAGAGTAGGTTACATGGTCAGCATAACATTGTGGGCCGAAGGGCCTGTAATGTGCTGTAGATTTCTATGTTTCCAAAACTAAGCGCAGTCCTGCAGGTGTAGCCTCATCAGCATCTTGTACAGCTGTAGCTGAGGATGGACCCCAAGATCCTTCTGTTCCTCCACAAAGATCAGGGATCCCAGAACAGTTCCCTCTGGAAGACTGCTGGTCACTGACCTACAGGCAGAATACTCTCCATCACCACCACACTCTGACTTCCGTGGACAAGCCAGTTCTGAATCCACACAGCCAAGATTCCCTCCTGGCTTTCTGAATGAGATTACCATGGGGAATTTTGTCAAACTCATTACTAAAATCCATATAGGCCACAACCACTGCTCTACCTTCATTAATTTGTAAAGTCAGTTTCTCAAACAATTCAATCAAGTTCATAAAGCCATGCAGATGATATCTAATTAGATTATGCTTCTCCCAATGCTTGTAAATCTGTCTCTATGACTCCTCTAACAGTTTGCCCACTGCTGACACGAGACTCACTGGCCTATAATTCTCAGTCTTATCCCTATTCCCTTTCATGAACAAAGGAATGACATTTGCCACCCTCCAATCCTCTGTAGCCAGTGAGGACAGAAGCATCATCACTAAAGGCCCAGCATTCCCTTCCCTAGCCTCCAGTAGTAGTCTGGGGTATATGCCATCCTGCTCCAAGGACTTACCTATCCTAATGTTTTTCAAAAAGTCTGTTTTAGACTGTCCTTACATTTGTCAAGGTCCCACTCACTGGCGAATATTGTAGCAAAGTGTTCATTAAGGACCTCGCCTACTTTCTGACTTTAGGTCCTGACGAAGGGTCTTGGCCCGAAACGTCGACAGTGCTTCTCCTTATAGATGCTGCCTGGCCCGCTGTGTTCCACCAGCATTTTGTGTGTGTTGTTTGAATTTCCAGCATCTGCAGATTTCCTCGTGTTCTGACTTTAGGTACACATTTCTTCTTTTATCACCGACCAGCGCTACCTTCACTCTAGTCATAAAACATAAAGCATAGAAGTTGAAGTCACTCATGACAACAATCCTATTATTTTTGCACCTTTCCAAAATCTACCCCCGATCTGTTCCTCGGTTGCAGCTGAGTGGTCTATAGCGTACTCCCAATAGGGTGATTACTCCCGTCCTTTTCTAACTTATACCCACACTGACTCAGTAGACCATCCCACCATGACGTCCCCCCTTTCTGCAACTGTGATACTATCCCTGTTTAGCAGTGCCACTCCTCCACCTCTTGTAATTCCCTCCCTATCCCCTTTGAAACATCTAAACCCCAGGACACCCAGCAGCCATTCCTGCCCTTGTGCCATAAAGGCCACAACATTGTGTATTGACCCATGTTCTAAATTCATCACCTTTGCTTCTGATACTTCTTGCATGAAAATAAAAACACATTTCAACCCATCCAACTGAGTACAATCATACCCCACGCACTGCCCATTCTTCCTCTGTCTCTCTACATGTTGCATCTATCTTTACACCAACTGCTCTGGCCTCTGACATACCATTCTGGCCCTCATCCCTCAGCCAAACTAGTTTAAACCCACGCCAGCAGATCTAGCTTGCGAGGATATTGGTCTCGAGTCTGTCCCTTTTATACAGGTCAAACCTTCCCCAGAACAAATCCCAATGATCCACAAACTCTGCCCCCTTAACAAATTCTTCAGCCACACATTTACTTGCTACATCATCCTATTCTTACTGTCACTGAAATATCAATACCATCTAACCAGTGGACATTTAACAAATGTTCTGTGTTCCTGTGATATTAATCAAAGTGACTCACATTTATGAATATTATATTCCATCTGCCATGTTCATTGAGAATATCCACAGTCTCCAAAGCCTCTCTACATTTTCCTCCAAATTCACTATTCCACGTAGACCATAGGACACAGGAGCAGAATTAGGCCATTCGGCCCATTGTATCTGCTTCACTATTTCATGATGGTTGATCCATTTCCCTCTCCACCCCGGTCTCCTGCCTCCTCCCTGTAACCTTTGATGCCCTGTCTAATCAAGAACCTATCAACCTATGCCTTGAATATACCCCATGATCTGGCCTCCACAGCTGCCTATGGCAATGGAATTCACAGATTCATCACCCTCTGGCTAAAGAAATTTATCTCCATTTTAAATGGACATCCCTCTATTCTGAGGTTGTGCCATCTGATCCTAGACTCCCCCAATACAGAAACATCCTCTCCATTTCCACTCTAACTAGGCCTTCAATGGGCTTCAATGAGATTCCACTTTATTCTTCTAAATTCCAGTAGGTACAGGCCTGGAGCCATCAAATGCTCCTCATATGATGAGCCTTTCATTCCTGGAATCATTTTCTGAACCTCTTTTGAACCCTCTCCAAAGTCAGCACATCCTTTCTTAGATAAGGGTGGGCCAAAACTGCTCACAATACTCCAAGTGAGGTCACACCGGTGCCTTATAAAGCCTCAGCATTACATCCTTGTTTTTATATTCTATTCTTCTCAAAATGAATGCCAACTTTGCATTTGCCTTTGTCACTGACTCAACCTGCAAGTTAACCTTTAGGGAATCCTGCATGAGGACGCCCAAGTCCCTTTGCACCTCAGATTTTTGAATTTTCTGCCCGTTTAAAAACTGGTCTATGCTTCTACCAAAGTGCATGACTATACACTCCCTGACATGGGATTCTTTCTGCCACTTCTTTGCCCATTTTCATAATCTGTCCAAGTCCTTCTGCAGCCTGGCTGCTTCCTCAACACTACCTGCCTCTCCCCCTGTCTTCGTATCACCTGCAAACTTGGCCACAAAGCCATCAATTCCATCATCCAAATCACTGAATACAACATAAAAAGAAGCCACTCCAACCCCGACCGATACAGAACACCACTAATCACCAGCAACAAATGAGAAAAGGCTCACTTTATTCCCACTCCGCCTCCTGCCAATCAGCCAATGCTTTATCCATGCTAGTATTTTTCCTGTAATACCAGGCCTCTTATTTTGCTAAGCAGCCTCATGTGTGGCACCTTGTCAAAGGTCTTCTAAAAATCCAAGTACACAACATCCACCAATTCTCCTTTGTCCATCTTGCTTGTTATTTATAGACAATAGACAATAGGTGCAGAAGTAGACCATTCGGGCCTTCGAGCCTGCACCGCCATTTTGAGATCATGGCTGATCAACTACTATCAATACCCGGTTCCTGCCTTGTCCCCGTATCCCTTGATTCCCCTATCCATAAGATACCTATCTAGCTCCTTCTTGAAAGCATCCAGAGAATTCCTCAAAGAATTCCAACAGATTTGTCAGGCAATATTTTCCCTGAAGGAAACGATGCTGACAACAGCCCATTTTATCATGTACATCCAAGTACACCAAAACCTCATCCTCAACAATCAGCTCCAGTGTTTTCCCAACCCTGAGGTCAGGCTAACTGGCCTATCATTTCCTTTCTTCTGTCTCCCTCCCTTCTTAAAGAGTGGAATGACAGTTACAATTTTCCAGTCCTCTGGAACCATGCCAAAATCTAGTGATTCTTGAAATATCATTACCAATGCCCCCACAATCTCTACAGCTACCTCTTTTAGAACTCTGAGTGTAGTCCATCTGGTGCAGGAGACTTATCTGCCTTCATTCTTTACAGCTTCTCCTTAGTAATAGCAATCGCAATCACATCTGACCCCGACACTCATGAACTTCCGGCACACTGCTAGTGTCTTCCACAATGAAGACTGATGTAAAATACTTTCTCAGTTCATCTGCTATTTTCTTGATCCCCATTACTACTTCTCAAGCATTATTTTCCAGTGGTCGGATGTCATCTCTCACCTCTCTTCTACATTATATATCTGAGAAAATCTTTTGGTATCTTCTTTGATGCTATTGGCTAGCTTACCTTCATATTTCAGCATTCCCTCCCCCCAGTATGATCGCTGTCTCCTAAGGGTTCCTTTATCTTAAGCTCCCTATCAAATCCAGTTCATTACACGACACCCAGTCCAGAATAGCTGATCCCCGAGTGGCCTCAACCACAAGCTGCTCTGAAAAGCCATCTCATAGGTATTCTACAAATCAACACCCTTGGGATCTGGAACCAACCTAATTTTCCCAATTTACCTACACATTCAAATCCCCCATGGCTATCATAACATTGTTTTTTTGACACGCCTTTTCTATCTCCTGTACCCCATATCCTGGCTACTTCAGAGGCCTCTATATAACTCCCATCAGCATCTTTTTACCCTTGCAGCTTCTTAACTCTACCCACAAGGAACCTACATCTTCTAATTCTATGTCATCTCTAAGGATTTGATTTCATTTTTACGAATAGAGCCATGCCACCCCCTCTGCCTACTTGCTTATCCAACGTGTAACCTTGGATGTTAAGCTTCCAACTATAATCTTTCATCCACGACTCAGCAATACCCACAATCTCTAACCGTGTTACAAGACTCCATATTCTGCAAGCAAGCATTCAACCATAACACCTTCAGTCCTATATTTGTCACCCTTCCCAATTTTGTCACCATTACACTGCAACTGGTCCCATGGACTCCAATTTTGCCCTGTCATCTGCCTGTTCTTCCTGACAGTCTCACTGCATCTACTTGTATACCAACAGCCCCACCCTCAGCATTATCACTCTGGATCCTATCCCTCTCCCAGATTAGTTTAAACCCTCCCCAACTGCCCTGGCAAAACTGCCTGCAAGGCTCTTGGTCCCATTTGTGTTCAGGTGTAACCCGTCCCTTTTGTACAGGTCAGGAGAGATTCCAATAATCTGGAAATCTGATGCCCACCCCCCTGCACCAGTTCACCTGGGTTAGGATCAGCAGACTTGGAAACATGAGAACGTTGACTTTGATTGTAAAAAGCTGGAGCCCAAACAATGTTCCCTACTTCCCTGTCATCCTGAGAAGGATCTATTCATTCCCACCATTTGCTTTCAATCCCATAATTTAATTCTCAACCAGGTCAGTAGCTCTCAATTCCACGTGTTCTAATATGGCTCTTGAACCTGTATGGATAACTTTACTCACCTCAACTTTGAACTGATCCCATAACCTATGGACGCAATTTCAAGGACTCTACAATTCATTTCTTCAGTATTATTTACTTAATTCATATTTGCAGTTTGTCTCCTATGGCCCATTTGTTTGTGTGCAGTTTTTTATTGATTCTATTGTATTTCACTGTTCTGTTGTGAATGCCTGCAAGAAAATGTGTGGTATATGGTGACATACGTATCCTTTGATAATAAATGAACTTTGAACTTTGAAGTCTCTCAAAGATTCAGATACACCACAGCCACTGGCTCCCTTTAATTATTCAACTCACCATATCCTCAAAAAACTCCTGTAGAAGTATGTAACAAAATTTTCCCTTCAGGTACATGTCAGTTCTACTCAATCATTTTATTCTTCTCAATAATGTATCTCCTTCAAACCTAATGTAAAGTTCTAACTTATTAACGGTCATTCTCTCCTCAAGGTCTCTTGGCAACATACAACACTACAGCGTAGTACAGGGTCTTCGACCCATAATGTTGAATCGACCTTTTAAACGGCTCTATTAATGATTTAATTTACGTACTCTAATAATTAATCCTTTCTCTTTCCACCAAATGAAATCTAAAATGGCTTTTTCTCCTTTAACATATTGATCTAGGAAATTGCCTCACATGTACTCTAAGCCCTCTGCAGTTGTCTTGACATTACACCGGGGGCCAGCATGCTGAATTTGCTTCAGGTTTGTGTTGCTGCTGGAACAGTGAGCCCAGCGGAGAGGAATGGCTATTAGGGAGAATGGTAAGCATGAGGATAACTACATTTCTTCGAACAAACTAAGTTTGCTTTAATATTACGTTTAAAGAAGTTTCAGTATCTAAATCTAATTATATTTTTAAAATTATGATTTTTTTAAAATCACATCTTTACTTATTTAACTGATGTCTTTGTAGAATGGAGTGGACATTCTTTATTGCGTTGCAACTTGCATAGCACTTGGAGTGGTGTAGGTGAATCACCAATGGACGTGGGTAGCACAACTGTGGAATCAGGTTCTGACCAATACCGAAATATGTTTTACACAATTGTACGATGCAGATTTATATTTATTTATCATGTGTACAACAAAACATACAGTGAAATGCATCATTTGTGAGAGCCAGCACACCCAGGGAAGGGCTGAGGACAACCCACAAGTGTTGCCACACATTCTGGCACCAATGTAGCACGCCCACAATACTAAGCAGAACGACACAGGCAGCAACAGCAACAACAAAACAAAGCAAAGCAAGACAACAGCAGCAAAAGGTGGGATCTGTTCCGAAGGGACGGTTTACACCTGAACTGGAGCGGTACTAACATTCTTGCAGGGAAGTTTGCTAGTGCTTCTTGGGGGGGTTTAAACTAAATTTGCAGGGGGCGGGGATCCAGAATGTGAGAGAGGATAGCGAGATAAAGAATAAAGGACAGGTGGGGACTACACGGTTCCGGAATATTAAGTGCGTAGTAGAGAAAGGTGAGGCGGAACAAGTGATAAGGAGGACTCATGTACAGAGGGATGGTCTGACAGAACATGGAGTTAAATGTGTTGAAAGAATAAGTAAATTTAGAAAGGACAACAAAATTCAAGGGATGTATAGCCCGATGGGAGTTCGGGGAGCTGGATTAAGCACAATAGGCAGCGATTCAAACAGAGAGAGGAGAAATGGCTAAAAATTCTATATCTGAATGCACGAAGTGTCAGAAATAAGGCGAATGAGCTTGAAGCTCAGGTGCGAATGGGTAACTATGATGTTGTTGGGATAACGGAGACATGGCTGCAGGGAGATCAGACCTGGGAAATGAATGTACAAGGGTATACATGCTATCATAGGGACAGAAATGTGGGCAGAGGGGGTGGGGTGGCCCTGTTGGTGAGGAATGAGATTCAGTCCTTTGCAAGGGGGGACATAGGGTCAGGAGAAGTAGAGTCTGTGTGGATAGAACTGAGGAACAGTAAGGGCAAAAGGACCCAAATGGGTGTTGTCTACAGGCCACCAAACAGTAGCATGGATATTGGGTGCAAGTTGAATAGGGAGTTAACATTGGCATGTGGCAAAGGTAACTTCACAGTAGTTATGGGGGATTTCAACATGCAGGTGAACTGGGAGAATCAGGTTGGTGCTGGACCACAGGATAGGGAGTTTGTAGAGTGCCTACGGGATGCATTCTTGGAACAGCTTGTACGAGAGCCGACCAGGGACAAGACTATTCTGGATTTAGTGTTATGTAATGAACAGGATTTGATCAGCGATCTTGCAGTAAAGGAGCCATTAGGAGGTAGTGATCATAATATGATAAGTTTTTATCTGCAATTTGAGAAGGATAAGGGCAGATCGGAGGTGTCAGTGTTGCAGTTGAACAGGGGAAACTATGGAGCCATGAGGGAGGAGCTGGCCAAAGCTGACTGGATGGATATCCTAGTAGAAAAGACAGTGGAACAGCAATGGCAGGTATTCTTGGGAATAATGCACAAGGTGCAAAATCAGTTCATCCCCCGGAGAAGGAAGGATTCCAAGGGGGGAAAGGGGCCACAGTGGTTGACAAAGGAAGTCAGAGATTGCATAGCATTAAAAAAAAAAGGAAGTATGACAGAGCTAAGATGAGTGGGAGGACAGATGATTGGGAAGTTTTTAAGGAACAACAGAACTTAACTAAAAAGGCAATACGGGTAGAAAAAATGAGGTACAAACGCAAACTAGCCAGGAATATAAAGGAGGATAGCAAAAGCTTTTTTAGGTATGTGAAAAGAAAGAAGATAGTTAAGAACAATGTTGGGCCCTTGAAGAATGAATTGGGTGAAGTTGTTATGGGAAACAGAGAAATGGCAGAAGAATTTAATGAGTACTTTAGATCTGTTTTCACTAAGGAAGACACAAGCAATCTCCCAGATGTATGGATGGGCCAAGGACATAGGGTAACAGAGGAAATGAAACAGATTGACATTCGGAAGGAAACGGTGATGAGTAGACTGATGGGACTGAAGGCTGACAAATCCCCAGGTCCAGATGGTCTGCATCCTAGGGTACTAAAGGAGGTGGCCCTGGAAATTGTGGATGCATTGGTAATCATTTTCCAATGTTCCTTAGATTCAGGATCAGTTCCTGAGGATTGGAGAATGGCTAATGTTATCCCACTTTTTAAGAAAGGAGAGAGGGAGAAAACAGAGAACTATCAACCTGTCAGCCTGACATCGGTGGTGGGGAAGATGTTAGAGTCCATTATTAAGGATGAAATAGTGGCATATCTAGATAGCAGTGATAGGATTGGGCCGAGCCAGCATGGATTTACCAAGGGTAAATCATGCTTGACTAATCTGTTGGAGTTTTTCGAGGATGTAACCAGGAAGTTAGACAAGGGAGATCCAGTGGATGTAGTGTACCTCGATTTTCAGAAGGCATTTGATAAGGTCCCACATAGGAGATTGGTGGGTAAAATCAAAGCTCATGGCATCGGGGGGAAGACATTGACATAGATAGAAAACTGGTTGGCAGATAGAAAGCAAAGGGTAACGGTGAATGGGTGTTTCTCGGAATGGCAGGTGGTGACTAGTGGGGTGCCACAGGGCTCGGTATTGGGACCACAGCTGTTTACAATTTACGTCAACGATTTAGATGAAGGCATTGAGAATAACATCAGCAAATTTGCTGATGATACTAAGCTGGGTGGCAGTGTGACATGTGGATGTTAGGAGAATTCAGGGTGACTTGGATAGGCTGGGTGAGTGGGCAGATACTTGGCAGATGACGTTTAATGTGAATAAGTGTGAGGTTATCCACTTTGGGAGTAAGAACAGGAAGGCAGATTATTATCTGAACGGTGTAGAGTTAGGTAAGGGAGAAATACAAAGAGATCTAGGAGTCCTTGTTCATCAGTCACTGAAGGTGAATGAGCAAGTGCAGCAGGCAGTGAAGAAGGCTAACGGAATGTTGGCCTTTATTAAAAAGGGAATTGAGTACAAGAGCAAGGAAATCCTCTTGCATTTGTACAGAGCCCTGGTGAGACCACACCTGGAGTATTGTGTACAGTTTTGGTCTCCAGGGTTAAGGAAGGACATCCTGGCTGTAGAGGAGGTGCAGCGTAGATTCACGAGGTTAATTCCTGGGATGTCTGGACTGTCTTACGCAGAGAGGTTAGAGAGACTGGGCTTGTACACGCTGGAATTAAGGAGATTGAGAGGGGATCTGATTGAAACATATAAGATTATTAAGGGATTGGACAAGATAGAGGCAGGAAATAAGTTCCAGATGCTGGGAGAGTCCAGTACCAGAGGGCATGGTTTGAGAATAAGGGGTAGGTCATTTAGGACAGAGTTAAGGAAAAACTTTTTCTCCCAGAGAGTTGTGGGGGTCTGGAATGCACTGCCTCGGAAGGTAGTGGAGGCCAATTCTCTGGATGCTTTCAAGAAGGAGCTAGATAGGTGTCTTATGGATAGGGGAATCAAGGGATATGGGGACAAGGCAGGAACCGGGTATTGATAGTAGATGATCAGCCATGATCTCAAAATGGCGGTGCAGGCTCGAAGGGCCGAATGGTCTACTTCTGCACCTATTGTCTATTGTCAAAACAAGCCCCTTCCCCCCACACACACACACACACACACACACACACACACACACACACACACACACACACACACACACACACACACACACACACACTCTCTAGCCCCCGAGGGCAGTCTGCCTCCAGTCCTAGGCCCCAGACTCTCACATTCACAGACATCATACCTCTGGCCTCCAAACAAGCTGAGCCAGGGGCTTTGTCCTTTCAGACTTCTACCTCCAGATTCGCTGAACTCTAGACTTTAACCTTAGGCTTTACCCACCAAACTTTGCTGGCATCTGGGTATCAATCCCAGGACTCTATAATCATGGGTTTGACCTTTGGGCCTCGATTTCCCAACTTGCATGACCCCTGTGAACTTGGGCAGGGAAAGGTCTCTGAAATCTAACTGATAGGAATTTTATGATTTTACAGTTTGTATTATTTAATTCAATTAAGTCCTATTGCAATAGTAACATGGATTTACATGTTCATTGTTTTAGTATGGTGATTTCAGTAGATCATTACAATATAGTCAGTGAACTGTTGCAGTACGATCAACATGAGGCACCCTCTACAGGTGGTCTGAGCTCTGATTTGAAGAGTCTAACAATTGTCTGTCTCTCTAACCAAACAAACTGAAGAATTGCTAGTGAGGAAGGCGAGTACCAGGAATTCAAATTCTAAATAGTTAAATTAATATGTAATTATGTTACCATACAAAACAGACAGCATAAAAATAGTGAATGATGAAAGGAGAGAGAGTTAGAAGAGATGGAAAGAAAATTTAATGTAAAATTACTCTATAACATGCAATAATGATTTTATATGGATAGGTGACTGATCTTTAAACAGCAGAAAGCTTGCTTGGAAGTGATTACCTTTGCCAGGACAAAGTCGAACATTTCCTGCTTTCTTCAGTGAGCACATCTGAGGCTGCGAGGTTACTTCATGCAGATTACATTTAAGGGAGATGTTGCTTGGGCCTGAGATGTGATAGGGTGATGGAACCAGGTCAAGGGTCAGTAACTTTAGAGTTCTTGCATGTCTATGCATTACAGAGTTTGTTGTCCTAGTTATTCCTTTATTGAAATTATTTACAGGAGTCTACGCCCACCTGGACAAGCCAGCGAGCACTGTGAGGGTCATGTTTTTTGACTTCTCCAGTGCGTTCAACACCATCCGCCCTGCTCTGCTGGTTGAGAAGCTGACAGTGTTGCAGGTGGATACTTCCCTGGTGTCAAGGATTATTGATTACCTGACTGGCAGACCACAGTACGTGCGCTTGCAACACTGTGCGTCAGACAGAGTGGTCAGCAGCACTGGGGCTCCACAGGGACTGTCCTGTCTCCCGTTCTCTTCACCATCTAACCTCGGACTTCAACTACAACACAGAGTCTTGCCATCTTCAGAAGTTCTCTGATGACTCTGCCATAGTTGGATGCATCAGCAAGGGAGATGAGGCTGAGTACAGGGCTACGGTGGGAAACTTTGTCACATGGTGCGAGCAGAATTATCTGCAGCTTAATGTGAAAAAGACTAAGGAGCTGGTGGTGGACCTGAGGAGGGCTAAGACACCGGTGACCCCTGTTTCTATCCAAAGGGTCAGTGTGGACATAGTGGAGGATTACAAATACCTGGGGATACAAATGGACAATAAACTGGACCAGTCAAAGAACACTGAGGCTGTCTACAAGAAGGGTCAGAGCCGTCTCTATTTCCTGAGGAGACTGAGGTCCTTTAACATCTGCCGGACAATGCTGAGGATGTTCTACGAGGCTGTGGTGACCAGAGCTATCATGTTTGCTGTTGTGTGCTGGGGTAGTAGGCTGAGGGTAGCAGACTCCAACAGAATCAACAAACTCATTCGTAAGGCCAGTGATGTTTGGGGGTGGAACTGGACTCTCTGACGGTGGTGTCTGAAAAGAGGATGCTGTCCAAGTTGCATACCATCTTGGACAATGACTCCCATCCACTCCATAATGTACTGGTTAGGCACAGGAGTACATTCAGCCAGAGACTCATTCCACCGAGATGCAACACTGAGCGTCATAGGAAGTCATTCCTACCTGTGACCATCAAACTTTACAACTCCTCCCTCGGAGTGTCAGACACTCTGAGCCAATAGGCTGGTCCTGGACTTATTTCCACTTGGCATGATTAACTTACTTTTATTTAATTATTTATGGTTTTATATTGCTATATTTCTTCACTATTCTTGTTTGGTGCGACTGTAACAAAACCCAACTTCCCTCGGGATCAATAAAGTATGTCTGTCTGTCTGTCGAAATTGTTGCTTCCCCATTGAATCAGGTCACAATCAAGTCAAAGTCAAGGTAAGCTTACTATCAAAGGATATATGTATCACCATACACTACCTTTAAATTCATTTTCGTGCAGGCATTCACATGAAAATAAAGAAATACAATAGAATTTATGAAATATTATATGTAAACAAAGACTGGCAAATGACTAATGTGTAAAAAAAGACAAGTTGTTCAAATGAAAAACAAACACACAAACACGGAGAACATGAACATGACAAGAGTCCTTGACAAGGTTGGCTTGGACTCAAACACTGGAGTATCGAGGCTGGGATCGAGATACAGCCTCAAACAGGCTTGCAAAACTGAGCATAAAACAAACGTTAGACAAAGCCACTTAACATCCTAAGCCCTTAAAGAGGTCACACCAGCTATCTGTATTCCAGAGAGTTAGAGCGTTTAAATCTCGGAAGTTGGCGTGGTTAGGAGCGTCTTGTAACAATGAATACATGTGATCGCGAGAACCTGAGTTGTAGAGTTCTTGAGGGAGAACAGTTTACAGGGAAGTAAATGAGGGAATGAAAAGTGATGACGTTGCTATATTATGTAGTGCATTGTACTGCTGCTGCTAAGTTAACGCCTTTCATGATACATGTCAGTGATATTAAACCTGATTCTGATTCTAGAAATATAGAAAACCTCTTCTTCTTCGGTTGTCCATCGGAATCCGATGACGACATCCACTCCTTTAACGGTGAGATCTTTGATGACTATACAGTCCTATCCTGTACTCACAAGCTCTGTTGTAGGTGGGACACGTATATGTGATAGTGGTGGTAGTGATGGCAACCATGGCTGCATTTCTCCTGGCTCTCTTCTGGTTGTTCTTTCCATCTCCAGAATACGAAGCCCATCCCTACACAGCTGTCGCCAAGTGTTACGGTCAGCCAGCAATGTCCTCCAGGTCCTCGGGTCTGATCTTGCACTTCCTTAAAGCATTCTTCATCTGATCCTTATATCGCTTCTTCGGCCCTCCAGCTGAGCATTGACCATGATGTAGCTGGCCGTATAACACTCTGTGGGTAGCCGACATTGGGGTATCCTTATCACGTGCCCCAGCCACTGCAGCTGACGCTGGGTGATCATGGTGTCAATACTTCTGCAGTTGGTCTTTACAAGTATTTCAGTGTGAGGCACCCGCTCACGCCAGGTAATTCCCAGGATGCAGCTTATGTGGAAGTGCTCCAAGGACTTGATGTGACGGCTGTAGGTTACCCAAGCTTCACAGCCATAAAGGAGGGTGGTGACACAGAGCGCTTGGTATACGGCGACCTTTGTGGAGGGACGAAGGCTCCTGTTCTGAAAGACTCTACGCCGAAGTCTCCCAAAGGCAGCCGATGCCTGTTTAATGCGGCTCTGGATGTCGTTGTCAATGCCTCTATCCTCAGAGAGAATGCTCCCCAGATATTTGAAAGATGGCACTACTGACAGTTTTTCATCACCAAGTGAAGGCTGGTAGGGTGGGTGGGCCACTGGTACTCCACTGGCAAACCACTTCTGTCTTGGTGGTATTGACGGTCAGCCCCATTCTGCTGTACGCTCTCACCACCACAGCAAGGACAGTCTGAAGATCCTCCGGAGTATGGGCCACAGGAGCACAGTCGTCTGCATACTGCAGCTCCAGGACCCGTTCTCTATGGAGTTTGGTGGTTGCGTGGAGCCTCCTGATGTTAAAGAGGTTGCCATCTAATTTGACGTCCACTGCCACACCGCTGCTATCCTCAATCTCGTTGTGGAGAAGCTTGGTAACACACAAGAGGAAGATGTTAAAGAGCACTGGGGCTAGCACACACCCCTGCCTCACCCCTGTGTGTACAAGGAAGGGCTCGGACTCTTGTCCTCCCATGGTCACCTGAGCAGTCATCCCATCATGGAACTGGCGGAGGATGTTAACAAATTTATTGGGACAGCCAAACCTGAGGAGGACATCCCATAAGAGCTCTCTTTGCCCGGTGTCAATTGCTTTGGAGAGGTCGACAAAGGCCATAAACAGGTCTTGATGTTGCTCCCGGCACTTTTCCTGAAGCTGCTGGGCTGTGAAGATCATGTCGATCGAGCTCCTGTTCTTCCTAAATCCACACTGTGATTCAGGCAGCATTGACTCGGTGATGTTGCTGATGAGCCTCTGAAGCATCACCTTAGCCAGGACCTTTCCAGCAACAGAAAGGAGTGATATGCCCCTACTATTGCCGCAGATGGCCTTGTCACCCTTGTTCTTATAAATGACAACGATGTTTGCATTTTTTCATTGCTGTGGGATGTTCTCGTCAGTCCAGGCCTTGGTGATGTACTGGTAGAGGGTGTGCATACACAGGTACCCTCCGTTCTTCAGTAACTCGGCAGGGATATTGTCAGTGCCAGGGGACTTGTTGTTCTTAAGGGAATAGACAGCTGATAGAACCTCCTGGAAGGTTGCTGGTAGACTGAGGTCGTGGATAGGAGGAAGTTCAGGCAGTTCATCGAGGATGGTGGGGTCTGCGTCAGAATCCTGATTAAGCAGGGTGTTAAAATGCTCAGCCCACCTCAGCAGAATGGTATTCTGATTCTTCAGAAGTGTTAGACCATCTGCTGTTTTCAGGGGAGTAACACATCCGTTTATTGGGCCGTAGATGGTTTTGACAGCATTGTGAAAATTATGCATGTCATTATTATCGGCAAAGGATTGAATTTCATGTGCCTTCTCAGTCCACCACTCATTTTGAATGGCCCGTATTGCCTTGCTGATGGATGATGGGTTATCTAAAGTTGCCCGGTGTGCTTTGTGCATGTCCTTAAGCAAGTTGTGGATGGTATCTGAATTATCGTCAAACCAGTCTTGGTGGTTTCTGCTCTTATGGCCGATGGATTGAGCTGCTGCCTCATAGAGTGCAGAGCTGATGTAGGTCCACTGTTGTTCCATGGTATTTTCTGAACTCAGACAAGGTTCTAATTCCCTTAGTTTCTCAGCTAGGATGTGTTGAAACTCACTTTTTGCTTCTGTGTTTCTCAGGCGGTTGCAATTTAGCAGCTTTTTATTGGGTTTTTGCAGGCCACGGGGGGGGGGGGGGGCACTTCCATATGGAGCTTGGCCACAATCATACGGTGGTCAGTCCAGCACTCTGCACCTCTCATGGCACAGGTGATGAGAACATCCTTGATGTCACTACGTCTCACAATGATGAAGTCGATCATGTGCCAATGTTTGGAGCGAGGGTGCATCCACGAGGTCTTAATATTTTGCCTTCTGCTGGAAGATGGTGTTGGTTATGGAAAGGTTATGCTCAGAGCAAAGAGCAAGTAGCCTCATGTCATTTGCATTGACCTTGCCAATACCACACCTACCTAGCACTCCACTCCATAACCTGTTGTTCTGTCCCACCCTAGCGTTGAAGTCCCCAAGGCAAATGGATCTTATCATTCTTAGGGATCCGGCAAAGAGCTTCATCCAATGTCTGATAACAGCATTCCTTGGCCTCATTCTCAGATGGCAAGTTGGTGCATAGGCACTGAGAAGCATGGCATAACGTTTATTTGCCAGGGGGATACGGAGGGTCATTAGTCTTTCACTAATACCAACAGGTATTTCTGTGAGACTGGTTGGAAAGGTATTCTTGATGGCCAATCCTACTCCGTGGAGATGTTGTCCACCTGGGGGGAAACCTTTCCAGAAGAAGGTGTAACCCATCACTGCCTCTGTTAAAGAGCCTTCATCCAGGAGCCTGGTCTCACTCAGGGCAGCAATGTCGATGTTGTAGCGCCTCAGCTCAGCAGCTGTTCTCCGGTGAGCTCTGTCAGAGATGCCATACGAGTCCAGGAGAGTCCTTACATTCCATGTTGCCAGTTTTAGGTTGTACTGTTTCTTATTTCGACCGCAGTAGTGGAATAGCCGGATAGGCTCGGTAACCTATCCAGGTGAGTGATTGAAAGGGCAATTTTTCGGCCACCTTTTCTAGGCCCTTCCTCAGTTGGGGTGAGCAGTGCGGTCCCTAAATAGGGCTGCTCAGTCGCACAGGGGTCTGTCGGAAACAGCTGCCCCTCAGTCCCAGCTGCTAGCGACCAAATACCCTGTGCCGCTGCCGTGCAGGGTTCTGATGTGGAGTTTCCAGTCGATTCGTACGTGCTCCCGTTGCCAGTCATCCATTGCCATCAGACTTTAACCATATGTAAGGTCCAGGTATTGTTCACCATGGTCAGAGGTGGAGACCTGCACAAGGAAGATATTAAAGTGCCACAGGGGTGCACCATCCACAGTAGCACTATCTTCACCATGATGAGGTAAATCCCGGTGGCAAGGGTGAACCCAGGACAACTGGTCCCACATCTTGGCTGCAGGAGGCTGCTGGGTCCTTGGTCTGTTAAGGCCCGTCTATTGCGTGCCGCCAGCGCATTGCTTTTCTGTCAGGGTGTGCTCCCTCAGCCTTGTCTCAACAGACTTACCACAAGGCAGTGGGGCTATTTACCCATAGCTGGGACAGTGGTTGATGGCTGCCAGGGCATATCCACACAGTCTCTGGGGCCCACTGCTGCTCCGAGATCCCCTGTAGTTTAGCCTGTGTCCGTAAGATACCCAGTTTCTGCGTGTGGCCCCGAGGAGGCACTGCAGGAGTCTTGGTGGTGGAGAGGCTCTGGACTGGCAGGAGGAGGCCTACACACTCGGCTCCTCTTTATACCCTCTGTTGAGAAGGCTAGTCAGTGGCAATAGCTGTAAGCAGAGAGTAGCAAGCAGAGAGCGTCATACGTCATGCAACATGCACTAGCTACAGGCACTACGACACTACTGCACTCAACGCTTCACACACACCCTGTGAGCAAATACTCCACCCACACACCTACAGCACAATACAGGCCCTTTGGCCCACAATGCTGAAACAATCATGTACTTTCTTTAGAAATTACTTTGGGTTACCCATAACACTCTATTTTTCTAAGTTCCATGTACCTATCCAGGGGTCTCTTAAAAGACCCTATTGTATCTGCCTCCACCACTGTCACTGGCAGCCCATTCCACGCACTCACCACTCTCTGCCTAAAAATCCTACCCCTGACATCTCTGTACCTACTTCCAAGCACCTTAAAACTATATCCTTTCATGTCAGCCATTTCAGCCCTGGGAAAAAGCCTCTGACTATCCACACGATCAATGCCTCTCATCATCTTATACACCTCTATCGGGTCACCTCTCATCCTCCGTTGCTTCAAGGAGAAAAGGCCAAGTTCACTCAATCAACTGCTCTGTGAACTGGTAGCATAGACTCAGTGGGCTGAATGGCCTTCTTCTCCTGTGTAATAAAACGCATCCCAAGTTAGGAGATTCATTTCTGAAAAGTGCAGGTGAATTGAAACCATGAACATTTATGCAAGAGTATCAGGAAAATATGAGATGACGATCCATGGTATCAAGATCTGATCAATTTATCTCATAATGCAAGGATACTTAAAGACAAAGTAATGGAAAAAGTAGCGATTAAAAATTTCCCTTACAAATTACAATGATGAAAATACAAACGAATCTTTCATGAAGGGTCAGGTTGAAGAAGGAGGTGATGAACCTCTGCAGCCCTATATTCCTGTTTATTTCCTTGTTGGACTCCCTATAACATGGAAGGAGCTGACAGGAGCTCCTCTTTCAACTGGTGACAATCCACGATCTCCGACACGGGAATCCTGGAACTGTGGCGGTGAAGGCTAGTTCAGCAGCTACTGTCTCTTCCTCCCTGTGGCCACTCAGGGTCCAGTGTAACATTAAAGCCACAACTTCACACATTCTGAGTGCAGGTCTGTGCAAACCGCCGCAATGAATATCACAGGTAAGTTTCCTAAGGCAATCACTGTTTTGTTTTCCACAGATGATGCCTGACTTGCTGAATGTTTCATTATTATTACAACTATTTAATCGTTACACTGTAACGATGCAGTCTAGATTAACAATGCAATTGATGTAGTCTTACAATGTGATCAATGTTTACTATAGAATTAAAATAACATCAATTCAGTTTAGCAGTACAATCAAAATAATCTTACCATATGGTCAATATATTGTATTCAAACTTAATGGCATTGTCTCTTTAAATCTTTGTGACTGTTTGCAGCTGTACAGCCTCTGGGATGTAAGTCTTCCGCCCTTGCAATACATGTGTACAAAGCTAGGCTGGGAGTTAAACACTTTCCCAAAAATCACCCAAGCTGGAAGCTTTCTTTAGGGTTTTTAAAGATGACACCACTGTTGTGGGCCGTTTCAAGGTGGTGATGAATCAGAATACAGGAGAGAGATTGAAAACTTGGCTGAGAATCAGAATCAGGCTTATTATCACTGGCATGTGTCGTGAAATAACTTAGCAGCAGCAGCACAATGCAATACATGATAAATACAGAAATAAATAAATTACAGTAAGTATGTATATTGAATAGATTAAAAATAGTGCAGAAACAAATTTTATATTTATATTATATATGTGTGTGTGCATATATAAATAAAGTGAGGTAGTGTTCATGGTTCAATGTCCATTTAGGAATCGTACGGCAGAGGGGAAGAAGCTGTTCCTTGAATTGCTGAGTGTGTGCCTTCAGGCTTCTGTACCTCCTTCCTGATGGTAACAGTGAGAAGAGGGCACATCCTGGGTGGTGTCATAACAACGACCTCTCACTCCTTGTCAGCAAGACCAAGGAGCTGATTGTAGCTTCAGGAGAGAGAAACCACTGGTCCATGAGCCAGTCATTATCGAAGGATCAGAGATGGCCACGGTCAGTAATTTTAAGTTCCTGAGTGTCACTATCTCAGAGGACCAGTCCTGGACCCATCTATAAATGTAATTGTAAAGAAAGCACAACAGTGCTTCTACTTCCTCAGGAGTCTGCAGAGATTCGGCATGTTGTCATAGCCTTGGCAAACTTCTATAGCCGTGCAGTGCAAAGTGTGCTCACTGTTTGCATTACAGCCTGGTACGGAAACACCGACGCCTTTGAGTGGAAAATCCTACAAAAGGTAACGGATTTGGCTAATACATCATGGGTAAAGCCCTCTCAACCAATGAGCACATCTAAATGAAACGTTGCTGCAGAAAAGCAGTATTCATCATCAAAGATCCTCACCACCCAGGCCATGCTGCTGCCAACAGGTAGAAGGTACAAGAGCCTCAGGACTGGCACAAGCAGGTTCAAGAGCAGTTACAACCCCTCAACCATCAAACTCATGAACAAAAGGGGATAGCTACACTCATTCTATTTCTGGTGTTCCCACAACCACTGATCTCACTTTAAGGACTCTTTATCTTGTTATTTCATGCTCTCGTTATCTATTGCTATTTATTTATATTTGCATTTGCACAGATTGCGGTCTTCTATGCTCTTGCTCTCTCACTGATCCTGTTTACAGTTGCTGTTCTATTGATTTGCAGAGTATGCCTGCAGGATAAAGATTCTCAGGGTTGTATGTGGCGTCGTGCATGTACTCTGATAATAAATTTTACTTTGAACTTTGAAGACAGGAGAATGAGGCTGAGACGGATAATAAATCAGCCATGATGCAATAGTGGAGTAGATTCGATGGGCCGAATGGCCTAATTCTGCTCCTATTTCTCAAGGTCCTCACGTGACTTCTTTTTCCTCTTACCTCGTCCCTTTTTGTGGCTTGCTAGCAAAGTTTGTTGGATGGGTGTGGTAAACCATGCATACCTGTCTGGACACGCCCCTCTACTGACTGCTCCTGTGGCTCCTCCCACAGAGCCCTGGATAAAGGTGATTGTGTCACTGCTCCTCCCACAGTCATCCGGCATGGACATGCTCCATTTTACTGCTAATAAAAGCCTTTCAGTATTTACTCTACTCCCAGTCTTTTGGAGTTATTGATAGTGCATCAATGGGTGTCCTGTGAAATGCTGAGACACTGCTCTACTGATATTGTTTCACTGTGGCAAACGGTAAATACAATCAACATAAGTTACTAAACAATCTGTGTGATGATAACATTTGATCAGTTCAACGAGTGAGGTGGAACAGAGTAATCAGTATAGTATAACCAAGCAATCAACAGAATATTAAAAAATCAGTAGGGTTCATCAATATTGTCAGTCTCAGTAACAGTTTAATTTTACCTTATAATGTCATATACTATAATCAAAATGGACCAAAATGACACAATACAATCTCTATTATTTCAAAAGATAATCATTCCCATTGTGAAACACGATGAGCAGAGATTGGAATGAGGCCAATATAACGTTGCTATTTTGATCTTAGTGTCACAGTAAAAGGAATCACGTGTGTAGTCGAATCGAGTACAATGTTCTCCATGGGGGTTTTGGCTACTCGTGGGCTGCCAAGGCCGATCCTGGATCCACATATCCTGGTGCAGTGTGGGCATGAGTAAATGGAGGTTGTGGTTAGTGGCTGGGTCTTTTGGTTGTTCAGTCCCTCCTTTCACGGCTGTGTTACAACGTTACAACAGGAAAGAACTGCAGACTTTGGAAATCCGAAACTAAAATAGAAAATACCGGAAACATCCGGCAGGTCAGGCAGTACCTGTGGAGAGATAGATAGATACTTTATTGATCCCAAAGGAAATTGCAGTGTCACAGTGGCATTACAAATGCACAGATATACAAATGTTAGAAGGGAAGTAAGAAAGAATAAAAAATAAATTACCTCAACCAGCCTAACAGGGGGGTGGGGGGGGTCATCACTTCCCTGGCTATAGATTGACTCATAGAGCCTAATGCCCATGGGTAAGAATGACCTCATATAGTGCTCTTTGGAGCAGCACAGCAAAGCCGTTAATATGTCACTTTGAAGACCCTCAACAAAACTGAAGGGGTTACGGCATGATTAGTAAAATGATCAAATATGATATGTTATTGTAATGATATGATTTGTATAATGTTAATAACAAATATTATTGGCACCCTAATACAATGCTCACAGAATGATACTATCAGTGTGGACTTATGATCAACTTTGAGTAATATTGTGGTCAAAATTGTTGTGGCCTGATTAAACCTGATTAAATGAAGCACGTGACAAATCACACCAGAAAATGACACTGTCTATTAACTCAATTTCATTATTAATCACAGTCAGTTCAAACAGCTCAAAGATTCACTACGTAGTACCAAATCTTCAATAGCTCTTTAGTTACAAAGCTTTTCTAGTTGGATGCACAACTTCCAAAACTCACTGATTTATTTCAGATATTGCCGGCTCTAGATGAGGCTGGCTGTTGTTTGATATGGTGAATCAGAGGACTGGAGTTGTTATTCTGTGCAGTTATTCTTGTCAATCAGCTCATGAGGTATCTTTTTCTTTATTTCTTTGTAAAATTTCTAGACATTGTTTTGGTGTAGCAGCCAGGTATACAGCTCATCAGCTTCTATCTCGTATACAGTAGGTGTTAGTTTCTTCTGTTCATTTCAAAATCCTGCTTGTTTCCACAATCACTTTATTGACAATAGACTATAGACAGTAGGTGCAGGAGTAGGCCATTCGTCCCTTCTAGCCAGCACCATCATTCACTGTGATCATGGCTGATCATACACAATCAGCACCCCGTTCCTGCCCTCTCCCCATATCCCTTGACCCCGCTATCTATAAGAGCTCTATCTAACTCTCTCTTGAATGCATCCAGAGACTTGGCCTCCACTGCCTTCTGGGGCAGAGCATTCCACATATCCACCACTCTCTGGGAGAAAAAGTTTTTCTGCATCTCTGTTCTAAATGGCCTACCCCTTATTCTTAAACTGTGGCCTCTAGTTCTGGATTCACCCATCAGTGGGAACATGCTTCCTGCCTCCAGTGTGTTCAATCCCTTAATAATCTTATATGTTTCAATCAGATCCCCTCTCATCCTTCTAAATTCCAGTGTATACAAGCCCAGTCGCTCCAATCTTTCAACATATGACAGTCCTGCCATTCCGGGAATTAACCTTGTGAACCTACGTTGCACTCCCTCAATAGCAAGAATGTCCTTCCTCAAATTTGGAGACCAAAACTTTACACAATACTCCAGGTGGGGTCTCACCAGGGCCCTGTACAGCTGCAGAAGGACCTCTTTACTCCTATACTCAATTCCTCTTGTTATAAAGGCCAGCATGCCATTAGCTTTCTTCACTGCCTGCTGTACCTGCATGCTTGCTTTCATTGACTGATGTACAAGAACACCTAGATCTCGTTGTACTTCCCCTTTTCCTAACTTGACTCCATTTAGATAGGGGGGAAAAGAGAGAGAAAGAGAACCAGACTAAAATTATAGATAAGGATAGGGTAAGGGAAGGGCAAGGGTATCAATGGAGGTCTGTGAGTTGAATGTTCATGCCAGCAGGTAGGAGGCTACTGAGGAGGGAGATAAGGTGTTGCTCCATCGACCTGCGTGTGGCCTCATCTTGACAGTAGAGGAGGCCATGGACAGACATATCAGAGTGGGAGTGGGCTGTGGAATTGAAGTGTGTGGCCACAGGGAGATCCCGCCAGTGCTGGAGGACCGAGCGCCGGTGTTCGGCGAAATGGCCTCCCCTCCCAGTCTGCGACGGGTCCCCCCAACGCACTGAATGATCTAAGTTTAGACTTGCCACCCGTCCACTGTGTTCACTGCCCTGAGCCCACTGTGAGTCTACAGGGGAAGTCTGCAAGTCTGGAGTCCAGAGACGGCCAGTCCTGGGAGTGCGTGTGTCTGTGTCGGTGGGGTGGGTACAGCACCTTTTGCTGCTGTTGTTTTGTTGATTGTTGCTCTGTTTTGTGGGCATTTGATGTTTGTGCCAGAATGTGTCATAACATTTGCAGGCCTCCCCCAGCATATCTCCAGGTGTGTTGGATGCTAACACGAACAACACACTTCACTGTATGTTTCGATGTGCATGTGTTATACAGTATAAAAAATGAATCTGATTTCAATTGGAACCTGTCTCTGGTACACAGCATTTGGGTGTCAGAGACAGTGGTGTCTCAGCTAGCTTTCCCCACTGATGCCCTAATGTCAGTGTGATCACATTTCACAGCAACCCTTCAGCATCATGCTGACCAAGCTCTTCTGTTGCTTCCAGTTCTTCTGCTTAACTTCTTTCTTCTCTCACTGCGGTCTTTATAATCACCAAGCTGTTCCTGCATCTTGTGCAGGTTGGTAGGGCTGTTAAGAAGACGTATGGGGTGTTGGCCTTCATTAGTTGGGAGATTGATTCAAGAGGCTCGAGGTAACGTTGCAGCTCTGTAAAACCCTGGTTACACCACATTTGGAATATCATGCTCAGTTCTCAGTTCAGCCTCATTCTAGAAGGACATGCAAGCTTTAAAGTGAGTGCCAAGAAGGTTCAGTAGGATGCTGCCTGGATTAGAGAGCGTGTTGATTGAGGATAGGTTGAGAGAGCTAGGGTGTTTGTCTTTGGAGTGAAGGAGAATGAGAAGGGACTTGATAGAGGTGTACGAGAATGGATAGCCAGAGATTTTTCACAGGGTGGAAATGGCCAATAACAAGGGGCAAAATTTTCAGGTGATTGGCAGAAAGTATAGGGGATATCAGAGAGTGTGTGGAATACCCTGCCAGGGGTGGTAGTAGAGGCAGATACATTAGGGGCATTTATGAAACTTAGATAAGCACATGGATGATAGGCAAATGGAGAGCTATACAGCAGGGAATTGATCTCAGAGCAGGTGGGCTGTACAATGCTGTAGTGTTCTGTTCTGTGATGACCTACCCATACCATAATATCATGGTGCCAATACTTTGTTGTGATACTTGGACCAGTCCATCCAGCTGTGACTGGAGGCTCCATAGGGAACAGCAGCTCCCAGTCTTTGAGTTCCATGGATCTGCCCAAAATTATCCTAAGTGACAGATGTTGGTCCAGATGACGCACTGCTCTACATCTGGATGCCAGCTGTGCCTTGCTGTGGTGAGATTCCTTGGCATTACCCTTAGATATTCATCTCCCAGATCCAAAGTCAGGTCTGACCAGGAACAGGACTGGAATTCCCATTCATTTGGAAAGAATTCCTGCCACAGGATTAGAAGGAAAAGGGAAGTTGTGTTGCTCATTTTCTTCTATTTTACCTCACCTTGTTTTAATATTTGCGATTTCTTAGAGTCAATGTTTTCTGTTTATTTATATTTTTTTGAAGCAATATTGTTTCTTTAGTTATTTACTGACAATGTTGGGGGAGGGTGCAGCTTAGAAGCATAGAAGTCAGCACAACACTTCATAACACCAGCTGTAAGATTGGAGTTCTACTCCCACCACTATCTGTAAGGAGTTTGTCCGTTCCCTCCGTGACTGCATGGGTGTTCTGGTTTCCCCCACGTGGCAGAGATGTACGTCAGGGTTCATGAGCTGTGGGCATGATATGTTGGCACCAGAAACATGGCCACACTTGCAGACTGCTCTCAGCACAATCCTCGCTGATTTGATTTGATGCAAATGATGCATTTTATTGTGTTTCGATGCAAGTGTGGCGATAAAACTGATCTTAAATCAACATATCTACCATTGTCTTATGATATAGTCAGCATCTGATTGAAATGGAGTTCCAATGTGTTAAGTACTATCAGTAATGATCATATGTCGCAAAATATAAGGTACTGGAGGAATTTCCGAGGAGGGAAATGGACAGCTGACATTTGGGTTCGAGACCTTTCATCTGGTTAATGATAAAGAGGAGATGGGAAGGGGTGGGGCAAGCAGATGGATCTGTGAGGGGTGACAGACAGATGGAGGAGGGAATGGTGCAAATAGTGACGGGGTTGGAAGGCAACAGGTGGAGGCACTGAAGACGATGGAACCTTTCATCGACGGGAGTTCTGTAAGACCCTCCCTCTCCTTGGGATTTCTAGTAGCTCTTCTGCTCTTCAACCATGTTCTCCTCCAGAGTCGCTACAGCCACGTGTCTTTCCTCAGTATTCATCTCTACTAAACTGTCTCAACCAGAGGTGTCGATTATCTGCCTTCCTCCACAGATGTTACCTCATTTGCTGAGCTCCTGCAGCTCCAATTTCCAGCATCTGTAATAATTTGTATCTCTATTATCACATCCCACATACCTTTCTGCTGTGTCAGTCTCTTGGGATCGAGGACAACTTTCTGCCACTCCTAGTCCATGGGTTTTGAGGTGCTGATGAGGCCAATCAGGGACCTGCAGACTCTTCCAGCATCGGGCTGTTTGACGGGGTGGATGGGGTGGGATTTGTGAGTAAGTGCACTCCTCTCACTGTTTACTCTGAGCTTCTGTGCACTCCGAAGCATTGATGGCTTTGTGGCCAAGTTTGCAGAGGAGACAAAGATAGGTGCAGGGGCAAGTAGTGCTGAGGAAGCTGGGGAGTCTGTAGAAGGACCTAGACAGAATAAGAGAATAGCTAAAGAAGTAACAGATGGAGTACAGTGAGGATAAGTGTATGGTTATGCACTTTGATAGAAGAAATAAAGGTGTAGACTATTTTCTAAACTGGGAGAAAATTCAGAAATCAGAGTTGCAAAGGGACTTGGGTGTCCTCATGCAGGATTTCCTAGAGGTTAACTTTTACATTGAGTTGGTGATAAGTAAGGCAAATGCAATGTTAGCATTCATTTCAAGAGGATTAGAATACAAGGCTGTAAATGCTGAGGCTTTGTAAGGCACTGGTCAGACTGCTTTTGGAGTTTTGTGAGCAATTTTGGGCCCCTTAGAAGGGATGTGATGGCATTGCAGAGGGTCCAGAGAAGATTTACAAAAATGATGCCATTAATGAAAGGGTTAACATAAGAGGGGTGTGTGATGGACCTGGGCCTATACTCGCTGGAGTTGGGAAGAATGAGGGGTGATCTCATTGAGACCAGTTGAATATTGAAAGGCTTAGACAGAGTGGATGTGGAGAGGATGTTTCTTATAGTGTGGTATTCTTGGATCAGAGGACACAGCCTCAGAATAGATGCACATCCTTTTAAAACAGAGATGAGAAGGAATTTCTTTAGCCAGAGGGTGGTGAGTCTGTGGATCAGCTATGGAGGTCAAGTCATTGGGTACATTTAAAGCAAAGGTTGATAGATACTTGATTAATAAGGGTGCCAAAGATTATGGAGATAAGTCAGGAGGATTGGGTTGAGAGGGATAATAAATCAGCCGCGAAGGAATGGTGGAGCAGAGTCAATGAGCCGAACGGCCTAATGCTGCACCATGCCTTCTAGTCTTATAAGCAAATCTTCTCAATACCATCAGAAACATGCTGCGATTTAGCAGCTTCCATCATAAATTCACCACCTTGTTATCCACATCTGGAAGGGGATAGTCCAGGAGATCTCAGACCTGCTGTAACCTCCAACGAAGGAGACACGTCTGACTGTGGTGATTCCAGAGGGCGCTTGCTCTCCTTGTCACAGGGAAAATCTCCTCAGGGTTCTACCTTAGCCAGCTGCTCCATGGCTACAGAAGAGCCTCTCCCCTCCCCTCCAGTCACAGTGCAGACTTGATCCCCCCAGAGGCTTGATGTGTGAGGTTCTCACTGCCTCACTCCCTGAGGAAAATGCAGGGAGCAGCACCAGCTGTAATCCAAGACCTTCTCTGACCTCAGAATCTGTCAGTCCAGAGGGACTGTGAAATATCCTCCTCAGATTCACTGGAAGAGACTCCACCTTCAGCCTCTTTCTTGATGAGTGTTTCTAACCAATCGATGGACTAATATCAAACTAGGCTGTGATATTCCCTCCCCCCCCCCCCCCAAACCACCAGCCTTTTCCCACTGCAACACTTCACCTCATCTCCTATAACCTTCCTGGAGGTGTGGAGCAAATCAGCAGGACAGAGGGAAAACTGATCAACTCACACCACATCCACTCTAGAACCAGGGTCACTGCACTGAGCTGAGGACCTGGTCTGTGGTCCAAATGCATTATAACTTCAATTGACACACACCCCCCCCCCCCCCCCACTCCGGCCCAAACGCCCACCCGCCATGCGCATACCCACCACACGCCCACCCCGCACACACACCCCACCGCACTCCCCACCACACAACATTCTTCCAACTCCAGGACAGGCAATCTTTGGCCTACTGCCTTTAGTGGACATCCCACCTTTCCCAGGAGTCTCCCGCAAACTGATGGTGCTACCTCCCTGAAATGAGTTTTTGCAGGGTGGGATGTCTGCTTTAGTGGACTTGGACTCACAGACACTGGGCCTTTGACTTCTGCCATCGGACCTCGACCTCTGTACTTCCAATCGACCTTCAGGCTTTAAGCTTCGGTATTGACCCCAGGACGCACTATGATGATAAAGACCTGAACTCCAGGCCTCAAAATCCAGACTTGCTGACAATGGGACCCTGAACACTAGGCCTTAAACTCTGGCCTCCATTTTTATCTGACCTGTGTCCACATCAAATTTTGTTTGATAATGCTTCAATGTTGCAGTGTGAATTCTATTCAAGCTGTTGGTGCCTTGATTCATTTAAATGAAAATGGTATAATAAGACAGAAGTAACAGAATAGTCCAGTGAAACAGGGCTTATAGTGTTAAAGAGATTATAAATATTTCACTCAAATCAGTGTACAAATATGTTTGGTGCAGATTTATAATACGTTCAATTCAAAGTTATATCATAGTCAATCTAAACTTCCAAATGCTCCGTAGAGATTAAGTAAAGAACAGGGTCTATATGGTCATATAATTCATCCCAAAACAGAATTGTGAATGATATAAGTTATCATGTAATGAATGCACTGTAACATATTGGTATTTTGTAAAATGCATAATGTATTAATCTGGTTACTACACTATAACAGTTTAAACCAGCTAGTTGATATGTATGATAAACAACACTGTAAACATGATACAAAATAATTTTGTTGTGCAATTACCTGATAAGAAATACAGTGTGGGTTTCATATAAATAATGCAGGCAATTGTTAATGGAAGTGTATTATTCTGAAAACTGAAGCAAAACTACTGTGCCATAGTGAGCTGTGACATTGTCAAATACCGTTCTGCAAAGCCAGACTCCTGACTTGATGAAGAACAGCTCCACCTATCGTGCAGTCAGGGCCAGTGAGGTATCACCGACCACCTCAGTGTTCAGCTCTGTGACCAACCCCCGCAGCTCCAATGTACTCACTCACGGGGCAGTACGGTTAGCGCAATGCTGCACAGCAGCCAGCTGTGAGATTGAAGCTCAACTCCTACCGCTGTCTGAAAGGAGTTTGTACATTGTCCCTGTGAACGCGTGGATTTCCTCTGGGTGCTCCGGTTACCTCCCACTTTCCGAAGGGTTAGTGAGTGTGGATAAGCTACACTGGGACCGGAAGGGTGGCGACTGTCCAACAGAAACTTTGCTGGTTTGATTTGACACAAATGATGCATTTCTCTGTGTGTTTTGATGTACATGTGACAAATAAAGCTCATCTTTATCTTTGCAACTCTGAGTTATCCATTCCTATATATTTTTTTGCCATCAGAAACAAAAGCTACTGTTGAAAATCTGCCCAGCCTTTTGGAAAATTCTGGGAATATCTTCCCCACTGGAAAAATCTACCCAAAGTTGACATTTTCCATTGGTGAGAATATACCCCATCTTCAAAAAAATCATCCTTTGCCAACGATAACCTTTCACTGAAACATCTCTCCCATGGTGAAATAATAACCCTCCTTACCTTACCTGGCCACCAATGTCAGTGACTATCCCATCCTTGAGAACATAGCTCACAGTCAGTAACATACTGATGCTGACATGCAGCTCTGAGGTGAAAAAGATTGTGAAAGCTGTTCAGCAATGGCCCAGCCCTGCTCGACAATGTCAGTACCAAGGTTGGCTTTAATGTAGGTGGATGTCAGGGCTTGCACGTCAACAGAAACAAACATAAATTGGAGATAAATTTCCGATGGCGGCTGGATCATATGAGGGTGCATCACAATTCATCACCATTGCAGGAGTCAAGTAGAATGCGGAGGTTGAAGAAGACCATGTATCTGATGTAGAGTAACGTCTAGCCCCTGATACCTGGGTCGGTGTATAGTTCAGCTTCCAACCAACACAGAAACACAGGTAGTCACTTAGAAAGAACAGAAATGCCAGGAAGACCCCACTGGAGGCCAGGACTGAACCCAGGGCTGCAGTGTTGTGAGGCGGTATTTCTCCCTGCTGTGGTATTGTGTTGCTCATTGCTGATTTGTTGAGTAACCTCACCATTTTCTGTTTATATATCAGATTACCAGAATCACAGTCTTTTGGTTAGTGTCTGGAATTCCAACCAAATATCAGAAGCTGATAATGCTTTCCAAACCGATCTTTAACTGAAACATTTTTCCAGCCCAAGTATTCAGATATAAACCAGAATCAGAATCAGGTTTGTTGTCACTGTCTTACAGTGCCTATAAAAAATATTCACCCCCCCCCCTTGGAATTTTTCATGTTTTATTGTTTTACAACATTGAATCACGGTGGGTTTAATTTGGTTTTTTTGATACTGATCAACAGAAAAAGATTATTTTGTGACAAAGTGATCTAAATTAATTTCAAATATAAAACACAAAATAATTGATTGCATAAGTATTCATCCCCTTTATATGACACATCAATTCATCACTGGTGCAGCCAACTGGTTTTAGAAGTCACATCACGAGTTAAATGGAGATCACCTGTGTGCAGTCATGGTGTTTCAATTGATTGTAGTAGGAATACTCCTGTATCTGGAAGGTCCAACTACTGGTGAGTCAGTATCTTGGCAAAAACTATACCATGAAGACAAAAGAACACTCCAAGCAACTCTGCGAAAAGGTTATTGAAAAGCACAAGTCAGGACATGGATACAAGAAAATTTCCAAGTCACTGAATATCCCTTGGAGTGCAGTTAGGTCAATCTTCAAGAAATGGAAAGAATATGGCACAGCTGTAAATCTGCCTAGAGCAGGCCGTCCTCAAAAACTGAGACAGTGCAAGAAAAGGACTAGTGAGGGAGGCCACCAAGAGACCTATGACATCTCTGGAGGAGTTACAAGCTTCAGTGACTGAGATGGGAGAGACTGTGCATACAACTGTTGCCCGGGTGCTTCATCAGTCACAGCTTTATGAGGGAGTGGCAAAGAGAATGCCACTGTTGTGGGGGAAAAATAACTCACATAAAATCTCAACTAGAGTTTGCCAGAAAGCATGTGGAAAACTCTAAAGTCAGATGGGAGAAGGTTCTATGGTCTGATGAAACCAAAATTGAGCCAAACACTGCATGTCATCAAAATCACACCTTCCCTACCGTGAATCCTGGTGGTGGCTGCTTCACGCTGTGGGGATGTTTCACTGCACCAGGCCCTGGAAGGCTTGTGAAGGTAAAGGGAAAGATGAATCCAGCAAAATACAGGGAATTCCTGGAGGAAAACCTGATGCAGTCCACAAGAGAACTGCAACTTGGGAGAAGAGTTGTTTTCCAGCAAGACAATGATCCTTGCATAAAGGCAAAGCTACACAGGAATGGCTTAAAAACAACGAAGTTAATGTCCTGGAGTGGACAAGTCAGGGTCCAGACTTCAATCCAATTGAGAATTTGTGGCTAGACTTGAAAAGAGCTGTTCACACATGATCCCCATGCATTCTGGCAGTGTTTAAGCAGTTTTGTAAAGAAGAATGGGGGAAAATTTGCAATGTTCAAATGTGCAAAGCTGATAGAGACCTGTCCACACAGACTCAAGGTTGTAATTGCTGCCAAAGGTGCATCTACTAATTACTGATTTGAAGGGGGAGTGTAATTATGCAAATAATTATTTTGTGTTTAATAAATCTAATAAATTTAGACCAATTTATAGAAATTTGTTTTCACTTTGAAACGCAAGTCTTTTTTCTGTTGATCAGTTTCAAAAAAAGCCAAATCAAATCCACTGTGATTCAATGCTGTAAAACAATAAAACTTGAAAACTTCCAGGGGGGGGTTGAATACTGTTTCTAAGCAATGTATGTGACATGTTGTTTTGTGGCAGCAGTACAGTGCTATCATTCACAAAATAAATAAATAGTGCAAAAGAGGGAATAACAAGGTAGTGTTCATGGATTCATAGGACCATTTAGAAATCTAATTGTGAAGAGGAAAAAGCTGTTGCTGAATCATTGAGTGTGAGTCTTCGAGCTCGTGTACTTCCTCCCAATGGTAGTAATGATAAGAGGGCATATCTCAGATAGGGAGGGTCTTTACTGATGGAAACTGCCTTCTTGAAGCATCCCCTCTTAAAGAGGCCATTGTTGGTGGGGAGGATTGTGCCCATGATGAAACTGGGTGAGTCTACAACCCTCTGCAGGCTCTTGCTATCTGATACTGTCCTGATCCAGATATCAGTGATCAGACATGACACAAACTAAATCTCAAGAAGTGGATTAATCTGATTCAACATTTATCAACGACCCAAGGTTACACTGACCTAGGTCTCAAGAGCTGGACATTCCTTCATTCAAGTATCAACAACAGATCATTAGTCCAATCTAAATATTAAAAGTCAGTCATTCCTTCAAGTCTAACTGTTATTTTGGGTCAAACATCAAGGTTTTGATCTTACTCTGAACTCTGTAATTGCATTCAATCAAATTTGTCTCCCAAATGTCAGGAAATGGACATTACTCAAGAGCTAATAACTGTATTGTCACACAGCCACATGACCATAGTTGGACATTATGTGCCTCAGATATGAAATCCTGGCAATCCTCCAACTCAACATCAATCAATATGTAACACACACAAAATGCTGGTGGAACACAGCAGGTCAGGCAGCATCTATAGGGAGAAGCACTGTCAACGTTTCGGGCCGAGACCCTTCGTCAGGACTAACTGAAAGGAGAGATAGTAAGAGATTTGAAAGTAGGAGGGGGAGGGGGAAATGTGAAATGATAGGAGAAGACTGGAAGGGGTGGGGTGAAACTGAGTGCTGGAAAGGTGATGGGCAAAAGGGATACAGAGTTGGAGAAGGGAAAGGATCATGGGACGGGAGGCCTAAGGAGAAAGAAAAGGGGAGGGGAGCACCAGAGGGAGATGGAGAACAGGCAGAGTGATGGATAGAAGGCAAGAAAAAAAGGGAGGAGGGGGGAGAAAACTAAATATATCAGGGATGGGGTAGGAAGGGGAGGAGGGGCAATAACGTAAGTTAGAGAAGTCAATGTTCATGCCATCAGGTTGGAGGCTACCCAGCCAGTATATAAAGTGTTGTTCCTCCAACCTGAGTGTGGCTTCATCTTGACAATAGAGGAGGCCATGGATAGACATATCAGAATGGGAATGGGACGTGGAATTAAAATGTGTGGCCACTGGGAGATCCTGCTTTCTCTGGCGGACAGAGCGTAGGTGTTCAGCGAAACGGTCTCCCAGTCTGCGTCGGGTCTCACCAATATATAAAAGGCCACACCGGGAGCATTGGACGCAGTATATCACACCAGCCGACTCACAGGTGAAGTGTCGCCTCACCTGGAAGGACTGTCTGGGGCCCTGAATGGTGGTGAGGGAGGAAGTGTAAGGGCAGGTGTAGCATTTGTTCCGCTTACAAGGATAAGTGCCAGGAGGGAGATCGGTGGGAAGGGATGGGGTGGACGAGTGGACAAGGGAGTCGTGTAGGGAGCGATCCTGCGGAAAGCAGAAAGTGGGGGGAGGGAGGGAAAGATGTGCTTGGTAGTGGGATCCCGTTGGACTTGGTCGGAAATGTCAGTGTCTGGAGATTACACAACACTGTCCAGAATTGGACATTAGTCCAAATTACTATCACCAACAGGATATTACTCAAAACTGATTTTCAGGAATTGCAACTTACTAGATCCCAAGTCTGAACCAGTGGATATGTTATCAACCAGAATATTGGACTTGGGACATGTATTAGGAGCTCGACATTCCTTTGAGCCAAATGTGTACAAGTGACCAATCCAAGTATAGGCTTGGACAGTATTCCAAACCAGGATTAGCAAGTGGACAGCAATGTAACCAAATATCTATGTTTGCTTATCACACCAATTTGTACAATATAATAAGAGATGGGAGTTACTCCGTCTAATTTACAGGAGCTGGATACTGTATATTATGTCAGCCAGATAACAGAGACTGGACTCTACATAGAACTAAAGATCAAGAAATAGAAATAGTATCAACCCAAAGTTCAGGAACTGGACATTAGTCTGATCTAAATATGAAGATCTGTGCTTTACCTCAACCGAACATCAGGATCAAACCATCACCTACAGCTAAGTATTAGAGAACCTGAAGTTAACTTAAACTTGATACAATTCAGACCCAAAGCCAGAACCTGGACATTCCTCTGGACTAAAGATCTGGTTCTAATCATTCCTTTAGCCTCAATATAAGATGATAAAAGTTATTGACAGAGTGGACAACCAGTGCCTTTTTCCCCAGGGTTGAAATGGTTAATACAAAAGAACATAATTTTAAGGTGATTGGAGGAAATATGGGGGCAGGGTGGAAGTCAGGGGTAAATTTTTCACACAGCGGGTGGTGGGTGCATGGAACACACTGCCAGATGTGGTAGTGGAGGCAGAAACATTGGGGACATTTAAAAGACTCTCAGGCACACGGATGAAAGAAAAATGGAGGGTCATGCTGAAAGCAAGAGTTAGGTTGATCTTGGAGTAGCTTCTAAGATCAAAACCTCATAGTGGGCCGAAGGGCCTATTCTGTGTTGTACTGATCTATTTTTTTTTATTTTCTAGATGTTACTCAAACCCTAACATCAGGAACTCTCTATATATATATCCACACCAAACATCATAAACTGATTTATAAAAAGAAAACGCTGAGAAGAATTCAGCAGGTCAGGTGACATCTATGGTGAGGCGAAGTGTCCTCAACCTGAAATGTAAACTGTTTCTTTTCAAAAAGATGCTGCCCGAGCTGCTGAGCGGTTTCAGCATTTTCAAAGTCGTAGTTACATTTATTGTCATATTCATAGGTGCATGTATACACAAGTGCAGTGAAAAACTACTCACAACAGCATCACATGCACAGAGCGTCATATAAGCAGCATTCACAAGGAAAACAAAATAAAAATTATGCACAATTTTTACAAGAAAGAACACAATTGGGAGAAAACATATAAAGTCCATTTTAGTGCAAAGTGGCCATTGTTGCTAAAGTGGTCGTAGTTGCTAAAGTGTAGAGATTAATGTTGTACCAGTTGGTTTAAGTCCAGATGGTTAAAGGGAAGTAGCTGTTCTTGGTGATGTGGGACTTCAGGATTCTGTAACTCCTGCCTGGTGCTAAGGAAAGGTGTGCCCGTGAAGCTGTGAGAAGCCAGCATGGCCCAGATGGTGGGGATGTCAGATGATGGACAATGCCTTCTAAAGGCAGTACCTCCTGTAGATACTACCGATGTTGGGGCAGCGTGTGCCTATGAAGTACTGGACGGAGTTCATTACTCTCTTGCAACTTCTAGCACTCCTGCATATTCAAATCACCCTACTAGACCATGATGCAACCAGTTCAGTTTTTTAAAATTTCAGATATCTACAGGGTTTTTAAAAATGTGTTATTTTTAATCAGGAACTAGACAATCATACAATCGAATATCAATGACTGAGCCTAAGTATCAGACATCGGACATTTTTCCAACAAAGTATTAGGAATGGTCAAATCTTGATTAGTGTCTGAACATTACACCAACCCAAGTATTAGATCTCAAAATTACTGCCATCAAAATACACTAGAACTCCAATAATCTGATACACCAGGACTTTAGTGGGGCAAGACTAGCAGATTCTTCAGATTATAGAGTTATTGAACACTACAGCACAGAAACAGGCCTTTCAGACCTCTAGCTTGTGCCAAACCTATTGCTAATCCGTCGACCATAGCCTTCCATACCCCTCCTGTCCATGTACCTATCCAAACTTCGCTTAAATGGTGAAATCAACATTCTAATCAAGTTCTAATCAAGAAATCAAGTTCTCCTTAAAAATTTAACTTTTTACCCCTAACCTCTAGTTGTAGTCTCACCCAACCTCAGTGGAAAAAGCCTGTTTGTATTTACCCTGTCTATATCCCTCATAATTTTGTATACTTCTATCAAATCTCTCCTTAATCTCTCCCACTCCAGGGAATAAAGTCCTAACCTATTCAACCTTCCCCTGTAACTCAGGTCCTCAAATCCTGGCAACATCCTTGTAATTTTTCTCTGCCCTGTCAATCTTGTTGATATCTTTGATCATCAGATGTTATTTCTTTAATAATCCATGTAACTCTCAGTTTGTCCTTTTTACTTTTTTTAAAAAATGGCATGTCAGCAGGTGCAGTATTTTTATAGGATGGTTGGGAAACAGTGTCAGGTGAATTTCAATACAGCAAACAAAACAGAAAATCTGCAGATGCTGGAAAACCGAGCAATGCACAAAATGCTGGAGGAACTCAGCAGATCAGGCAGCATCTGTGGAAAAAAAGTACAGTCAAAGGATCTCGGCCTGAAATGTCAACCGTACTTTTCTCCATAGATGCTGCCTGGCCTGCTGAGTTTCAATACAGCGCAGGATGCAGGACCGAGAGCGAGGACAGGAAGCATGATAAACATCACCTGGTGAGCCAGGTGTGGAAATATCAGGGGTTCTAAATGGTAGGCCAGAACATTATTGTAACCTACTAGATATGACTCAGCTTCTAAGTATTGCATGTACACAGTTTGCTGAAAGAGGTAGAGAACGTGCTTCTGGCACACCAGCCTTCATCAGAGAAGACACTGAGTACAAGAGCTGGGTCTTAGTGCTCAAAATGGAGTTTATTATTAATGACATGTCATGAAATTTGTCATTTAGCAGCAGTGCAGTGCAATACATAAAATATACTATTAATGACAATAAGAAATATATGTTAAAATAAACGAGTAGTGCAAGAGTGCAAAAATAGCACGGTAGTGTTCACAAATTGTTCAGAAATCTGATGGCGGAGGGGAAGAAGCTGTCTCTAAAACATTGAGTGTGTGTCTTCAGGTTCCTGTCCCTCCTCACCGATGGCAGTAATGAAAAGAGGGGTCTTCAGGTTCCTGTCCCTCCTCACCGATGGTAGTAATGAGAAGAGGGGTCTTCAGGCTCCTGTCCCTCCTTGCCGATGGCAGTAATGAGAAGAGGGGTCTTCAGGCTCCTGTACCCCCTCGCCGATGGTAGTAATGAGAAGAGGGGTCTTCAGGCTCCTGTCCCTCCTCGCCGATGGCAGTAATGAGAAGAGGGGTCTTCAGGATCCTGTACCCCCTCGCCGATGGCAGTAATGAGAAGAAGGGTCTTCAGGCTCCTGTACCCCCTCGCCAATGGCAGTAATGAGAAGAGGGGTCTTCAGGCTCCTGTCTCTCCTCACCGATGGCAGTAATAAGAAGAGGGGTCTTCAGGCTCCTGTACCCCCTCGCCGATGGCAGTAATGAGAAGAAGGGTCTTCAGGCTCCTGTACCCCCTCGCCGATGGCAGTAATGAGAAGAGGGGTCTTCAGGCTCCTGTACCTCCTCACCGATGGCAGTAATGAGAAGAGGGGTCTTCAGGCTCCTGTCTCTCCTCACCGATGGCAGTAATGAGAAGAGGGGTCTTCAGGCTCCTGTACCCCCTCACCGATGGCAGTAATGAGAAGAGGGGTCTTCAGGCTCCTGTCCCTCCTCACCGATGGCAGTAATGAGAAGAGGGGTCTTCAGATTCCTGTACCCCCTCACCAATGGCAGTAATGAGAAGAGGCATACTCTGAGCACGAGTGTCTTTGATGATATATGCTGCCTTCTTGGGGCATCGCCTTTCGAAGATGTCCTCAGTGCTGGGGAGGCTAGTGCCCGTGATGGAGCTGGCTGAATTTTCAACCCTCTGAAGCTTTATCTGATCCTGTGCATTGACCCCACCCCCCGCCCCCCCATTCCGGATGGTGAAGCAACCAGTTAGAATGCTCTGTAGGTATTTGCTTGTCTTTGATGTTATAGTTGTATAGGGCTTCGGTGAAATCACTCCAGTAAAATAGTGTCCAGGTCTGTTTGCTATGTTATAAGAGGGATCTGATTAAGCTAGGGAGAGTATACAAATAATTGGTACAATCTCCCTAGATTGGTATACTGGATAGGTACATGGAGCTTAGAAAAATGGAGGGCTATGGGTAACCCCAGGTAATTTCTCAGGTAAGGACATGTTTGGCACAGCTTTGTGGGCCGAAGGGCCTGTATTGTGCTGTAGGTTTTCCATGTTTCCTTGATTCACAAGGATGACGCCACTTCCTGAGCGCAGGCTTTATAAGGAGAGATGGGACTGTTTTCCCTGAAGTAAAGCCAGCTGAAGGAGTGACTTTACAGAGGTTTAGAAACTAATGAGGGGTATAGATAAGGTGGATAGCCACAGTATTTCCCCAGGGTACTGGAGTCCAAAACTAGAGGGCCCAGGTTCATGATGGGAGGGAAAGATTTAAGCAGGAGTTTTCACACCGAGGGTGGAATATGGAACGAGCTGCCAAGAGAAAGTGGACGAGGCAGGTGCAATAAAATCCTTGGACAGGTACATGGAGAGAAAAGGTTTAGAGGGGTATATGTCAAATAATGGAGACAAGTTGGATCAGGTCAGGTCAGTCAGCATGGAGAAGGTGGGCCGATGGGCCTGTTTTCAAGCCATATAATTCAATGGAATGTAGAACAGATCAATTCTGATATCACTGGCTGGATGTACGTCAAGCCTGAATATCAGCAAGTGAACCTGGACCCAGCACAAATATTGGACACTACTCCAACTCCACTACTGCTTAGGAACTGGAGGTTTTTCTAGTCCAAGTGGACTAGAAGTGGACATTTGACCGTATATCACTCTAACACAACTATCAGGAATTTGTATTGGCAACAAATGTAATATTTTTATTCAAGGAGAGAGCAGGCAGTTAGCTTTAAATCATTTGGAAAATATCAAAATCTATTACTAATGATGCTATATAGGATACTTGGAAAAATTCAAGGTTATCAGGCAAAGTAAACATAGTTTTGTGAGAAGGAAATAACTGATCTTTTGTAGCTCTTTGAAAGAGCAGTTGGAGGCTTCCTTCAGGGCTGTGAAATTCTAAAGCATGTTAAGTTTGAGAAGGAGGAAATATTTATTCTTTTAATTTGACTTCCCATTCCCATTCTGACATGTCTGTCCATGGCCCCTTCTACTGCCAGGATGAGGCCAAACTCAGGTTGGAGAAGCAACACCTCATATTCCATCTGGGTAGCTTCCAACCTGATGGCATGAACATAGAACATAGTACAGTACAGGATTGGGCCCATTGGCCCACAATGTTGTACCAAACCAATTAAATTAGTAATCAAATGGGCAACAAAACAAATCCTTTCTGCCTACACAATGTACATGTCTTTCCATTTCCCTCACATTCATGTGCCTATATTAAAAGCCCCTAAAGTATCTGCTTCTACCACCAACCCAGGCACCCACCACTCTCTGTGTAAAAAAGCTTGTCCCTCACAACACCATTGAACTTAGCCCCTCTCAACTTAAATGCATGCTCTCTGCTTTTAGACATTTCAAACCTGGGGAAAATATACTATATGTCTACTCTATCTATGCCTCTCTTGATCTTATAAACCTCTATCAAATCTCCCTTCAGCCTCTGCCATTTCAGAGAAAGCAACCCAAGTTTGTCTAACCTCTCGTTATAGCACGTGCCCTCTAACTCAGGCAGCATCCTTATAAATCTCTTCTGCACCCTCTCCAAAACCTCAACATCCTTCCTAAAATGGGGCAACCAGAACTGTACGCAATACTCCAGATGCAGCCTGACTAGAGTTTTGTAAAACTGCAGCGTAACTTCCTGATTTTTGAACTCAGTGCCTCAACTAATAAAGGCAAGCATGTTGCATGCATTCTTAACCAACCTATCAACCTGTGTAGCCACTTTCAGGGGGCTAGGAACTGGACCCCATGATCCCTCTGCTCATCAGCCTTAACAGTGTATAGTCTCATTTGACCTACCAAGGTGCAACACTTTACATTTGGTCAGGCTAAAGTCCACCTGCCATTTCTCCACCCATATCTGCAACTTTGATTTATATCCTGGTCTATTCTTTGTCCATCCACTTACATTTTAATCCAGGTCATTTATGTACATCAGAGGTCAAACAGCAGAGATCCCAGTACAGAACCATGCGGAACACCACCAATTACAGACCTCCAGCTACAATAAGTCTCTTCAACTACTAGGCTCTGTCTTTTATCAGTGAGCCAGCTCTGAACCCAAATGGCCAATTCACATTTCCATGCATCTTAACCTTCTCAATGAGCCTCCCAAGAGGGACCTTATCAAACTCCTTTCTAAAATCCATGTAGACAACAGCCACACCTCTACCGTATTAATCACCCTCGTCACCTTGTCAAAAAACTCAGTCAAGTTAGCAAAGCACAACTTTCCATACACAATGCCATGCTAGCTCTCCTTAATTAGGCCGCAGTTTTCCAAATCCTCATGTCCTATCCCTAAGAATTCTCTCCAGTAACTTCCCTACCACTGATGTGGGACTGTGGTGAACTACATATACCTGTCTGGACACGCCCCTCTGCTGACTGCTCCTGTGGCTCCTCCCACAGACCCCGGTATAAAGGCGATTGGAGGTACTGCTCCTCCCTCAGTCTCCAGGATGTTGTGTGGTGGTCTCTTGCTGCTAATTGTGGTTTCTTGCAGCTAATAAAAGCCTATTGTTCGCCTCCCATCTCCGAGAGTTATTGATGGTGCATCAGGGACTCACCAGTCTATAGTTTTCAGTATTATCCCTGGTTCCCTTCTTGAATTGTGGAACAACTCTAGCTACTCACTAGTCCTTTGAACATTGCCTGTGGCAAGAGAGGACGTGAAGACATAGGTCAAAGTTCCAGCAATCTCTTCTCTTTCTTGTTCTCTCAATAACCTGGGGTATTTCCCATCAAGCCCTGGGGGCTTATTGACCGTAATGATCTTTAAGAGATCATTCCTCCTTCCTCTTTTACCTCAAAATACCCTAGCATATTAATATCGCAGCACTGATCTCCCTATCCTCCTAATTCCTTTCTGGGGTTCTATTCTGTGCTCTTTATAATCCTCAAGGGCTGTGTTTGATTCTAGCTTTCTAAGCTGTACATTTCCTTTCTCTTCTTGATTAAATTCATCACCTCTCTTGACATCCAAGGTTCTCTTATGTCACCTGCTTACCCTTCTTTCCGACTGGAGCATATCTGTCCTGTACTTTCTACAGTTGGCCTTTAAACACCCTCCACATGTCAGTTGTAGACTTGCCCAAAAATAGCTGTTCCCAATTAACTTTCCCTAATTCCTGCCTAATACTCTCATAATTTTTCCTGCTCCAATTTAATACTCTCCCGCAAGGTCCATGCTTCTTCTTATCTATAGCTATCTTAAAACTTAAGGAGTTGCAGTCACCGTTTCCCAACTGCTCATCCACTGGAAGGCCAGTCACCTGTCCGGGCTCATTACCCAACAAGGTTCAGTACACCTTTTTGCCTGCTGTTCTGGTTCTCAACCCCCTGCCATACTGGTTTAAACCTTTCCGAGTAGCACGAGAGAATCTACCAGTCAGGATATTGGTTCCTATCTCTCTTGTACAGGTCACCCCGCTCCAGAAGAAGCAGGAACCTGAAACCTAACACCCTGCACCAGTTCCTCAGCAACTCATTCATCTGCGCTGTCATCCTATATCTGTCCTGACCAGCACACGTCACTGGGCCTTGGCTTCTTTCCGAACCTCCTATACTCTCTGCACAGAACCTCTTCCCCCTTTCTGCCTGTGTCATTGGTGCCAATGTGCCCTCTGACCTCTGGCTGCTCACCCTCCCCCTTGAGAATATTCTGTGGCTGCTCTGAGGCATGCTGTACCCTAGCATCTAGGGGCAACACAACATCCTGATATCTCCTTCACAGCCACAGAATCTTCTTTCTGAGTCTCCTATCATTATTGTTCTGCCTGAGTTTCCCCTTCCCCGCTGCGTCTCAGAGCTGACCACTGTGCCTCTTCAATCCTTTCTGTCTTACGTGACGGAGCTTGGCGTGCCTGTTCCGGAAATCTGATGTTGTACATTCAAATGAAATGGTCTGTTGAGAGTAGCCAGGTAGGGAGTAACTGCATCCAAAAGCCAGAGGTGCTGGCCTGGGAGAGGACGTAGGCATTGAGGATCTCATGAGGATAGGCTGAGCAAGCTAGAGATTTTCTCTTTCGAGCGAAGGAGGATAAGAGGTGATGATAAAGGTGCACAAGATAATAGAGACAGATGACAAGTTCACAGCCAGAGACTTTTTCCCAGGGCAGAAATGGCTAATAGAAGGGGGCATGATTTTAAGGTGATTGGAGGAAGGTATGCGGGGGGAGCTGGTTGTCAGTGGTGAGTTTCTTTTATACAGAACGTGGTGAGTACATGGAACGCCCTGCCAAGGATGGTGTTGGAGAAGGCAGGGACATTTAAGAAACTCTGAGATTGCCAGATGGATGATAGGAAACATGGAGGGAAGGGTTAGGTTGATCTTAGAGTAGGTTAAAAGGTCGGCACAGCTGCAGCACGATATAGGTTGGAGGTCTGTGGTGTTCTATGTTTGAACCTTCCAGTGAATTTGGAGGATTTTACACGGACAGTGTTAGTGATACTTCACCAGTGCCTTGTACTTGCGATTGATTGTTTCCGTGATCTCCTCGTCATTGCCAGGAGGTCAGTCCTGCTGTTTGCTGGAGAAGGCTAACAGTGGACTTCAGGGCAGCTGTGGACTCTGCGGCACCGGGAGTTGACAGGTTGTCTGAGAGGAGATGCTTTTATGGAGTTCCTGAGAGCTTTACCATCGATCTATTTGCTACAATGCTTCTGGTGCAGCTATAAGATCAAGGATCAACCTACCATGTACATTTATATGTAATGGGAGTTCACTGTGGTGTGTTGATCGGGGTGTGACATGCAACAAAAAACAACAGCATTCAACAATTATAAAAATTACATAAAAATAAAAATGGAGCTTGAGTTTAAAGGATGGAGAGGGATTAAAATGTGGTAAGTGTGTGGAATGCACTGCCAGTGATGGTGGTGGAGGTGGATACGATAGGGTCTTGGATAGGCACGTGGAGCTTAGAAAAATAGAGGGTTGTGCGGTAGGGAAATTCTAGACAGTTTCTAGAGTAGGTTACATGGTCAGTACAACATTGTGGACAAAGGGCCTGTAATGTGCTATAGATTTCTATGTTGTATGTTCTATAAATACATAAATACCATCATATAAACAACATTATAAAAAGTGGTTTAAATTGTTTACAGTATAATAAATAGAGGGGTGTGGGATGGACCTAACTAGAAAGGTTGATCAGACTAACAGCCTGGAGGAAGGAACTTAAGCTTTTATTTTAACCCTATAGCCTGTGTCAGAAAGGAGCTTTTGGAAAAGGTAGTTTGCAGGGTGGGTAGTGCCTGCAATGATTTTTGCCCGGACACATACAAGTCCTGCAGTGATGGTAGACCTTTCCTGCTGACCTGACAGATTGCTGTAGTGTTTGTGTGTTGTCAGAGGATGCTGCACAAACCAGACAGTAATGGCTGATGGGGTATGGATGAGAGCACACCTGGAGTATGGGATTCAGTAATGGCTGATGGGGTATGGATGAGAGCACACCTGGAGTATGAGATCAGTAATGGCTGATGGGGTATGGATGAGAGCACACCTGGAGTATGAGATCAGTAATGGCTGATGGGGTATGGATGAGAGCACACCTGGAGTATGGGATTCAGTAATGGCTGATGGGGTATGGATGAGAGCACACCTGGAGTATGGGATTCAGTAATGGCTGATGGGGTATGGATGAGAGCACACCTGGAGTATGGGATTCAGTAATGGCTGATGGGGTATGGATGAGAGCACACCTGGAGTATGAGATTCAGTAATGGCTGATGGGGTATGGATGAGAGCACACCTGGAGTATGGGATTCAGTAATGGCTGATGGGGTATGGATGAGAGCACACCTGGAGTATGGGATTCAGTAATGGCTGATGGGTATGGATGAGAGCACACCTGGAGTATGAGATCAGTAATGGCTGATGGGGTATGGATGAGAGCACACCTGGAGTATGAGATTCAGTAATGGCTGATGGGGTATGGATGAGAGCACACCTGGAGTATGAGATCAGTAATGGCTGATGGGTATGGATGAGAGCACACCTGGAGTATGAGATTCAGTATTGGCTGATGGGGTATGGATGAGAGCACACCTGGAGTATGGGATTCAGTAATGGTCTCTTTATTTAAAGGTGGATTTAAACATACTAGGAATTGTTCAGAGAAGGCTTAGACCGCAAGACTGTAAGATACAGGAGCAGAATTAAGCTATTTGGCCCATTGAGTTTGCTCCACCTATTCATCATGGATGACTTATTATCTCTCTCTATCCATTCCTTGCCTTCTCCCTGTAACCTTGGACATGCTTACTAATCAAGAACCTATGAACCTTTTCTTTAGTATACCCAATGGGCATACGTGGCAATGTATTCCACAGATTCATTACCCTCTGGCTGTAAGAAATTTAGAGGGCAAATATGTGCAATGGGTGCAAATTACAGTCTTTTGGAGGAGTTCAGCCGGTCGAGGAGCATCTGTTGGGGGGGGGAAGTGGGAGGAAATAGGGATGTTTCAAATCTGGACCCTGCATCAGGACCGAGGTTGGAGAGGGGAAGTGGTGAGATGGGCCCCAGATGGTGACACATGGATTGAGGAGGGAGAAAGGTGACAAGCAGATGGAACCAGATGAAATTGGAAGATGGGTGTTAGGTAGAGGAAGACAAGGAGAAGAAAGGACATAAGAAGTCTTGTGGGGAGAGGGGATGATGAAGGTGGAGATGGAGGCTGGGGGATGATAAGGTGAGGTCCAATGCAAACTAAAGGAAAAACGCCTCATATTGTGCCTGGGTAGTCTGCAACCTAACGGTATGAGCAATGGATTTTCCAAGTTTACGTAACCCTCAGCTCCTGCGTTCACCTCTCTCTGTTTCTGACCCACCTGCAATCCTTTCCGATTCTCTGAGATGAGAGTGAGAAATAAAACATTCCTCAGAATCTAGACAGAACTCAGGAAATGGGCAGGGGTTCATCAGCTGTGATGCACAATTACATTGGCTCAAAGATCAGGCACTTTTATGCCATCTAATTGTCAGAAGCCTGACAATAACATAACTAGAAGTTACTCCAAAACAGATGGATTTGTACCAACCAAAAGTCATGAACTGGGAATTAGTTCAACTCAGACATCAGAACTAACTCCAACTTGAACATCAGGATCTATACTCACATCTAAGCATCTGACATTCCTTTAAGACATGGATGAAAAAGTTGATTGTCCATTAATCCACACAGCAAAATCTGGTCCATAAACTTAGAAAGGGATAAAAACATAAAATGCTGGCAGAACTCAGCAGGCCAGACAACATCTATGGGAGGAGGTAGTGACTCCTGATGAAGGGTTTCGGCCCGAAATATCGTCACTACCTCCTCCCATCGATGCTGTCTGGCCTGCTGAATTCTGCCAGCATTTTGTGTTTTTATTTATTTCCAGCATCGGCAGATTCACTCGTATTGCATCAGAAAGGGATGTCTGTACACGCACACACACACTCGCACACTATATATACATATACACACACACACTCGCACACTATACACACACACACTTGCACACTATATATATACACACACCACACTCGCACACAATATATACACACCCTATATATATATATACACACACTCACACACTATATACACACACACTCGCACACTATATATATATATACACACCACACTCACACACAATATATGCACACACTATCTATATACACACACTATATACACACACACTCGCACACTATATATATATACACACACTATATACACACACACTCGCACACTATATATACACAGTCATACATGCACATTATATACACACACTATATATATAAACACACACACTATACACACGGTATATACACACACACTTGCACACTATATATACAGTATATACACACGCAGACACTCACACACTATATATAGTCATACACACTATATACACACACTTGCACATTATATATACACACACACTATATACACACACATGCTCGCACACTATACACACACACTCACACACTATATATACACACACACTATACACACACTATATATACACACACACTCGCACACTATATATATACACTCACTAGATACACACACAGACACTCACACACTATATATATTCATACACACTATATACACACATTATATACACACTCACTCGCACACTATATATATACACACGCACTCTATATATACACACACACTTGCACACTATATACACACACTCGCACACTATATATACACACACATACTCGCACACTATGTATACACACACATTCGCACACTATATTTACACACATACTATATACACACACTATATATGCACACACACACACTTGCACACTATATATAAACACATCTGCACACTACATACACACACTATATATATGCACACTCTCACACACTATATATATTCATACACACTATATATACACACAAACTATATACACACATTATATATACACACTCACTGTATATATATACACACACACTCGCACTCTATATATATATAGACACACACTTGCACACTATTTATAAACACATTTGCACACTATATACACACACACTCGCACTCTATATGTAGACACACACTTGCACACTATATATACATACACACTTGCACACTATATATACACACACATGCTCACACACTATATATACACACATTTGCACACTATATTTACACACACACTTGCACACTATATATAAACACATTTGCACACTACACACACACTATACACACACACACACTCGCACACTATATATAAACACATTTGCACACTATACACACACATGCACACTATATATACACACACACTTGCACTCTATATATATAGACACACACTTGCACACTATATATACACACACACTATATACACACACACTTGCACACTATATATAAACACATTTGCACACTATATACACACACTATATATACACACACACTCGCACACTATATATACACACACATACACACACACACTCCACACTATATATACACACACACACACACTCACAATATTTTATATTATAATATATTATATTTTATATAATACTGAGTTAGCAAGAACTGACACTCTGCCCTAGTGATCAAGGAGTAGACATTACTCTGGCTCAGATATCAGTATCTGACATTAGTCTACACAACATAACTGAGGTTGCATATCACTCCCAATCCAGTTGAATATTGGGATTAATGTTTAAAAGATTTATTTCCATGCTGTGTGACTCTGTGTCTCCAGATATCATAAAACAGGACTTCAGGAACTGAACAATATGCAAACATGTTAGCAACTAGAGTCATGAATCAAGAATTGGACTTTCCTCTACAGTAAAGAAAAGGAACAGGTTACTTTACTCTCCCAGACATAAGAATCTGGATATTCCCATAAGTAACATATCAGGAACAGAACATCACTCAACCCAAATATCAGTGTAAACCATGTGTTAAAATCTGGATATTAATCCAACCCAAAGATCAGGAACTTAACATTCACCCCACTAAATATTACCACCAGGACATTATTGCCAAGTATCTGGAAGTGAACATCACTCCCACCCAAATATCAGGATCCATCCATCACCCTAAGCTAAATCAAGTTCAAGTTCAAGTCGTCGCTTTTTATTGTCATTTCGACCACAACTGCTGGTACAGTACACAGTAAAAAACGAGACCATGGACCATGGTGCTACATGAAACAATACAAAAACTACACTGAACTACGTAAAACAACACCAAAAAACTACACTAGACAACAGACCTACCCAGGACTGCATAAAGTGCACAAAACAGTGCAGGCATTACAATAAATAATAAACAAGACAATAGGCACAGTAGAGGGCAGCAAGTTGGGTGTCAGTCCAGACTCTGGGTATTGAAGAAACTGTTACATAGTCTGGTCATGAGAGCCCGAATGCTTCGGAGCCTTTTCCCAGACAGCAGGAGGAAGAAGAGTTTGTATGAGGGGTGCGTGGGGTCCTTCATAATGCTGTTAGCTTTGCGGATGCAGCGTGTGGTGTAAATGTCTGTAATGGCAGGAAAAGAGACCCTGATGATCATCTCAGCTGACCTCACTATCCGCTGCAGGGTCTTGCAATCCGAGATGGTACAATTTCTGAACCAGGCAGTGATGCAGCTGCTCAGGATGCTCTCAATACAACCCCTGTAGAATGTGATGAGGATGGGGGGTGGGAGATGGACTTTCCTCAGCCTTCGCAGAAAGTAGAGACGCTGCTGGGCTTTCTTTGCTATGGAGCTGGTGTTGAGGGACCAGGTGAGATTCTCCGCCAGGTGAACACCAAGAAATTTGGTGCTCTTAACGATCTCTACCAAGGAGCCGTCGATGTTCAGCAGAGAGTGGTCGCTCCGTGCCCTCCTGAAATCAACAACCATCTCTTTTGTTTTGTTCACATTCAGAGACAGGTTGTTGGCTCTGCACCAGTCCGTTAGCCGCTGCACCTCCTCTCTGTAAACTGACTCGTCGTTCTTGTTGATGAGACCCACCACGGTCGTGTCATCAGCGAACTTGATGATGTGTTTCGAGCTGTGTGTTGCAGCACAGTCGTGGGTCAGCAGAGTGAACAGCAGTGGACTGAGCACGCAGCCCTGGGGAGCCCCCGTGCTCAGTGTGATGGTGTTGGAGATGCTGCTCCCAATCCGGACTGACTGAGGTCTCCCAATCAGGAAGTCTAGGATCCAGTTGCAGAGGGAGGTGTTCAGGCCCAGTAGGCTCAGCTTTCCAATCAGTTTCTGAGGGATGATTGTGTTGAATGCTGAACTGAAGTCTATGAACAGCATTCAAATGTATGTGTCTTTTTTGTCCAGGTGGAGGGTAATGGCAATGGCGTCGTCTGCTGAGCGGTTAGGATGATACGCGAACAGCAGGGGGTCCAGTGAGGGGGGCAGCAGAGTTTTGAAGTGCCTCAATATTACAAACTAAGCATTTTTTCAACATAACTATCAGGATCCAGTCATCATTCTGACCCAGGTATCTGGAACTGGACACTCTTCAAAATCCAATATTTGCTTAAACGAATATTCACTTAACTAATCACTAGTAGCCGCACATGACTCCAAAAAAAATCAAACAGACATCATTCCGTCAAAAACATAAGAGAATCTGCAGATGCTGGAAATCCAGAGGAACAGACGCAAAATGGTGAAGGAACTCAGCAAGTCAGGCAGCATTGATGGAGAGAGGAAGGAAGGAATGAACGAAGTGTCAACGTTATCACCCTTCATCAGGACAGATGTCAGGAACTAGATATCTGATGATGTCTGTCAAAATATTAACAGGTGTCAATTTCCACAACTCAAACTGAGCATAACATCAAACCAAATGTCAGGACTTGGAAGAAGTCCAAGCAGATAGCAAGAAATGGCCAGCGACCTAATCTAAAGATCAAGAACATGACATTAAACAATCCCTTGAATTTCCTTCTACAGCACCCACCAGGACCTCATCTCCATTCAGTCCAAATATTGTGATCTGGACATTGGTCCAAAGCAAACATTTGGTACTGGGCTCTTCTCTCGCTTGGGTATCAGGTTTTGCATACCTCTAAGTCAAATTTAACAATTATCAGTGAATGGCTGTTAAATATCAGGATAGGAGTAGTTCCTGCATATAACTACAAAAACCTACTAAATATTAGTGGCTGGAGATTACTCCAGCCCAGTTACCAGTGAGATGGAACTTTGATCTAATGTTCAGCAACTAGAGATGACACCATCCCAAATATCAGAACCTTGTTCCCCACTAATCAAAAACTACATGAGTGCCAATATATGGCCATCCCTTTATCTCAAAAGGAGATAAAGAAAAGGAGCACTCTCTATTGTCAGAGGAAGGTAAATCGGTGGAATTCGTTGCTATGGATGATTGTGGAGTTGAGAGGGAGTGGATGAGGGACAGTGGGAATGGGCAAAACATCTCTGGATTAGGTCTCTAAAGTGATTTCACATAGGATTTGCACATAACTTCATGCCAAATATTAACAATGGACAACACAATTATCAGGTGTTAATTCTTGTAACTTGATTACATGGAACCAAATGTTACTCAAAACATGACATTAGAGCCTACACAGAACTCAACCCAAATATCATAATTTGAACAAAATCTGTAGATACTGAGAATACAAAACAAATCCAAAGTGAATGCTGGAAATGTTTGGTAGGTCAGGCAACATCTGTGGGGAGAGAAACAGGGTTAACAGTTTAGGTCAAAGAGACCATTTGCTGGAACTGTATGTGAGAGAAGATGCATGCTGTTGCATGGAGGTGGGGAAGAATGATCGCCAATGACAGGAGGCAAATCAAGGGCACAATTGCTTTAAAAATCCATGGTTGGGGCGAAAAAGAGAAAAAGGAAATAGAAACACAGATGTACAGGCACATTATGAGGGTGAGCAGGGGAAAGAGAGTGAATAGGGAGCAGATAGAAATAGTGGGTAGTCAATCTGTGGAATTCATTGCCACGGAGAGCTGTGGCAGATGAGTCATTGGGTATATTTAAAAGAAAAGGTTGATAGGTTCTCAGTTAGTAAGGCTGTCAAAAGGTTACAGGGGGAACGCAGGGAAATGCATTGAGAGAGAGAGTAGCCCAAACAAAGACCACTGTGTGGAGTATTTATTTCCTTACCCATCCCCCTCTCACTCTCCCCCTCTCCCTCTCCGTCTCCCACTGTCCTTCACCCACTCCTCTCAACTCCACAATCATCCACAGCGACGAATTCCACCAATTCACCTTCCTCTGACAATAGAGAGTGCTCCTTTTCTCTGTTCTAGAGGGAGGTATGTCCAATTGCAAACATCCTGCATGGGGAATGGGCTTCCTGTATGGGGGGGAATGAGCTTCATGTATTCGGGGCAAATGTGTTTCCTGTATGCGGGAGGGGGGGGAATGGATTTCCTGTATGTGGGGGGGAATGTGTTCCTGTATGAGGGAGGGGTAGGGAACAGGGTTCCTCTAAGCATGGGGATTGGGTTTCCTGTATGCAGGAGAATAGGTTTCCTGTATGCGGGGGGAATGGGTTACCTAATGCGAAGGGAATGGGTTTTCTGTATGTGGGGGGAAATGGGTTTCCTGTATGCGGGGGGGAATGGGTTTCCTGTATGTGGGGGGAATGGGTTTCCTATATGCGGGGGGATTCAGTTTCCTGTATGTGGGGGGGATTCAGTTTCCTGAATGTGGGGGTATTGAGTTTCCTGCATGCGGGGGGGGGGGGAGTGGGTTTCCTGTATGCGGAAGGAATGGGTTTCCTGTATGTGGATGGAATGGGTTTCCTGTATGCGGAAGGAATGGGTTTCCTGCACGCGGTAGAAATGGGTTTCCTGTATGCGGAAGAAATGGGTTTCCTGTATGCGGTGTTACGAACCCCGTAACTGGGTCACTTACCAGCAAAGATAGAGAGGTCCGTTGAAGTCTGATGGTACTATTTTTAACAGCATTTATTGATAAAAATACACAAAAATAATATCAATGCAAACATACAGATACTATACGTCGTCAATACTAAATCTAAAAGTGCAGGTATAATAATAATCAATAAGAAATAGCTCTATCGTTGTCCAGGGGATAATGTATTGTCCGATGGAAATATAAAAGTCACTCAGTTCATTCAGGCTGCAGCCTTTGGTTGGAGTCAAGAGAGAGATTTTTAGAAACTTGCCAGCTTTTCCTTTTAATGATTCCGAACCTTCGAGAGTTCCGTTGGTGTGGCCTCTTCTTTAGCCAAAGCCGTTCTTCCGTGGCGAGCCCGCCAATTCCCAGGCAAGGGAAAGGACGCACGCGAGCCCCACCGGCTGTCGCTATTAAACGCTGTCACGGGATTTCTAGAGTTTCTCCTGGTGCGTCTAAAGGGGTTGTTCCCCAGACCTTCTTTTATCCTTACTCACGGGGTCTCAGATGTCAATCAGGTTGGGATGATGCAATCCCTCAACCAGCCCACTCTGGTCATTCCCCCGAGGGGCTTCAATGAACAGTACAGTACTCAATACACAATTCCGTCTCCAAGAGACAATAGCCGTTATCAGTGGTTCCGTCTTGCTGAAGCCAGGACACATTCCAAACCCTGTGTATTCTGGACGTCTCTCTCTCATTTCCTGGGTCCCAGACCCGAATTAATAGCAATCTTGCGATTCACAAAAAGGAGGTGGCTACATTGTACCTGGGTTCCTGTATGCGGGGGGAATGGGTTTCCTGTATGTGGGGGGGAGTAGGTTTCCTGTTTACGGGTGAATGGGTTTCCTGTATGTGGGGGGCAGTGGGTTTCCTGTTTACGGGTGAATGGGATTCCAGTATGCGGGGAGAATGGGTTTCCTGTATGTGGGGGGGAGTAGGTTTCCTGTTTACGGGTGAATGGGTTTCCTGTATGTGGGGGGCAGTGGGTTTCCTGTTTACGGGTGAATGGGTTTCCTGTATGTGGGGGGGATGGGTTTCCTGTTTACGGGTGAATGGGATTCCAGTATACGGGCGGAATGGGTTTCCTGTTTACGAGTGAATGGGATTCCAGTATGCGGGCGGAATGGGTTTCCTGTTTACGGGTGAATGGGATTCCAGTATGCGGGGGGAATGGGTTTCCTTTTTACGGGTGAATGGGATTCCAGTATACGGGGGGAATGGGTTTCCTGTTTACGGGTGAATGGGATTCCAGTATACGGGGGGAATGGGTTTCCTGTTTACGGGTGAATGGGATTCCAGTATGCGGGGGAAATGGGTTTCCTTTTTACGGGTGAATGGGATTCCAGTATGCGGGTGGAATGGGTTTCCTGTTTACGGGTGAATGGGATTCCAGTATGCGGGCGCAATGGGTTTCCTGTTTACAGGTGAATGGGATTCCAGCATGTGGGGGGGAATGGGTTTCCAGTTTACGGGTGGAATGTGTTCCTGTATTTCGGGGGGAATGGTTTTCCTGTATGCGTGGGATTGAATTTCCTGTATGCAGGGGAATGGGTTTCCTGTAAGGGGGGGAATGGGTTTCCAGTTTACGGGTGAATGGGATTCCAGTATGCGGGCAGAATGGGTTTCCTGTTTACGGGTGAATGGGATTCCAGTATACGGGGGGAATGGGTTTCCTGTTTATGGGTGAATGGGATTCCAGTATGCGGGGGGAATGGGTTTCCTTTTTACAGGTGAATGGGATTCCAGTATGCGGGCGGAATGGGTTTCCTGTTTACGGGTGAATGGGATTCCAGTATGCGGGGGGAATGGGTTTCCTGTTTACAGGTGAATGGGATTCCAGCATGTGGGGGGGAATGGGTTTCCAGTTTACGGGTGGAATGTGTTCCTGTATGTCGGGGGGAATGGTTTTCCTGTATGCGTGGGATTGAATTTCCTGTATGCAGGGGAATGGGTTTCCTGTAAGGGGGGGAATGGGTCTCCAGTTTACGGGTGGAATGTGTTCCTGTATGTGGGGGGGGAATGGTTTTCCTGTATGTGTGGGATTGAATTTCCTGTATGCAGGGTAATGGGTTTCATGTATGCGGGGGGAATCGTTTTCCTGTAAGCGGGGTCAATGGGCTTCCTGTATGCATGGGGAATAGGTTTCCTGTATTCATTGGGAACGGGTTTACTGTATGCGGCGGAAATGGGTTTCATGTATTCATGTGGAAAGGGTTTACTGCATGCATGGGGAATGGGTTACCTAATGAGTTTTCCTGTATGCGGAGGGAATGCGTTTCCTGTATTCATGGGGAAACGGTTCACTGAATGAATGTGAAATGGTTTTCCTGTATGCATGGGGAATGGATTTCCTGTATGTATGGGGAATGGGTTTCCTGTATGCATGGGGAATGGATTTCCTGTATGTATGGGGAATGGGTTTCCTGTATGCATGGGAATGGATTTCCTGTATGTATGGGGAATGGGTTTCCTGTATGCATGGGGAATGGATTTCCTGTATGTATGGGGAATGGGTTTCCTGTATGCATGGGGAATGGGTTTCCTGTATGCATGGGGAATGGATTTCCTGTATGTATGGGGAATGGATTTCCTGTATGCATGGGGAATGGATTTCCTGTATGCATGGGGAATGGATTTCCTGTATGCATCGGGAACGGGTTTCCTGTATGCATGGGGAATGGGTTTCCTGTATGCGGGGGGGAATGGGTTTCCTGTATGCATCGGGAACGGGTTTCCTGTAAGGGGTGGTATGGGTTTCATGTATGCGGGGGGGAGTCATTTTCTTGTAAGCGGGGTCAATGGATTTCCTGTATTCCTCTTTTATCCTTACTCACAGGGTCTCAGGTGTCAATCAGGTTGGAATGATGCAATCCCTCAACCAGACCACTCTGGTTGCCCCCCGAGGGGTTTCAGTGAATAGAACAGTACTCAATACACAATTCCTTCTTCAAGAGACAATAGCAGTAATCTCTCTCTTTGTCAATAGGAGACATTCCACCTTTGTGTATCCCTGTGTTGTCTCTCTCTCATTACTGACATGCTGTGTATCTCTCTCATTTCCTGGGTATCAGACCCGAAATAATAGCGATTTTGTGATTCTCAAAAAGGGGAGGACGGGCATTGGCGATTCTGTACCCTTCTGCCCATCAGAGTTGCTCCTCATTCGTAACATCCCCATCCTTCTAAGAATTTTTACCACAGGGAAAAATTAACTAATACAGAGTCTTACAGAATTTCAGAATCTAACACAATACAAAAGAGTTTTTCACTACAAAGTAATACAGTTATACATTCAATTTAGCATCTAAACAGTTAGCGATTACATTGTCACTTCCTTTAATATCTTAATATCTTGTACCTAAATAAAGTCCTGTAGCATCAGACTCCAATTTAATAACCACCTATTTTTATTCCTTTTCTTCAGCAAAACAAAACTAAAGGGTTGTGATCTTAAGTATGTAATACAAAATGTGAACCAATACATGTGTGATTATTCTGTAGTACATTACAAAAGTTTATGCAAATACTAATCTTTATTTTACTTTTAAATTTAACAGTCAATCTTCCATGGTGTTGTCTTTATTATTTACATGCTTTGTTGAAATCCCTTAAAACCAGATCCAGTTATTTAAAGTGGCATTTTTCAATCTTTGCCCCTTTTCCAGTTAACTCTCACGTGGTTAGCTTGCTCACCAGTGTGGAATAGGGTTTTGCATACTCCTTTCATAGGAGTTATTTTATCAACAATGTTTTCCAAACTTAGCCCATCTTCTGAACTTCCACACAATTCTTTATTTTTAAGCAAGTCGTTAGTTTTATCTTCAGGACCCTTCATTCTATTAGTTTTCAGTTTAATATCTGCAAGCGATCCCTCTTTGTCCAAACAACATTTCAAATTCTGCCTCTTCACAGCACACCCTTGAATAACATTAGCGAGTGGGGTACCTTTACATTCCAAATCAAACTGTAATTGATTCACAGGCACCTTGTTAACAAGCCATTGTTCCTTCAGCCTGGTTACTGCTTCTGACACCAATCCAGACTTTAAATTTTCTTCATTCAATTTAGGAACTACACTTTTCCCTTCTCCTTCAATAATAATATCCACATCACCACCTTTTATCTCCTCACTAACTTTTAACACACCTTCGAACACAAACAACTGGGAATTCTCACTTCCCACTAGTACCAAGGTTAACCCTTTCTTCACTGAACCAAGTCCATTTGACCCACAAGGACTGCATTCCTTTTTAACTGAATCAGATACCTCAGACTTTTCCTGAGTTTCATTACTGGGTTCAGTACCACGTGCATCCACATCTTGAACACACTGAAACGGGACATCTGCCTCTTCCAGGCTTTCAATACCTTTTCAAATTCTAAGTTCCCCTGATCCTCCCAGTTACTCTCTGGGCAACTCCCTTCCGGAGTAAACTCAACCCTGCGGGCTGAAACAACCTCATCTGCCAACCCAGCAGACTCCTTCAAGGTAATGGCATCCTTTTCATCTAGGACTGCCCTTATTTCATTATCGGGAACACATTTAAATTCTTCAACTTCTTCAAACAGTTCTGTCAAGCCAGACAGATCATCCATGTCCAACCCTGGACCTTCTAACAGCCTTATCTGTATCTCATTTTTACTCCGTGCCTCTATAAATTTCCTCCTGGCTAAGGGTAGGTCTACCTCCTCTCCTTTACTCTCTTTCACCTCCCTACTCTCCGTTTTACCATCCCCTAACCCCTCTTGGTACAGGGTCGGTAAAAACGTCTCAGCCAAATCGATACTGGACTGATTTAAACTGGTCTCTCTCAGCTGCCTTTCTCGACATGCTGCGAGTGGTCGTGCATGCGGGATAGATCTTGGAACCTAGGGGCGGGTCCTCAACACTCACAGGCTGGCTCGTCAGCTTCATTGCTGACCAAACCTTACCACCGGCTAAATCGTTACCAAGAAGGACGTCCATGCCAGCTCTCGGGAATTCTGATCGCACCCCTATTTCAACTGGTCCAGATACCAGATCACAATTTATAATGATCCTATGCAAAGGTACAGCTTCTGTCCCTTTTCCTATGCCTCTCAAAGCTACCTCTCCAGTCTCAGGACCAAAATCTAGTACCTTACTGAGAATCAATGACTGCTCAGCTCCAGTATCTCTCCAGATCCGCACTGGAACTGGTGTTTCTCCCTCTTTCACAGACACGGTCCCTTCTGAAATAAATTTCTCACGCCCCTCTCGTATTCTATCTACCTGGGGTTTTCTCGTCGATTTGCTGATTGACACAATACATCCTGTAGGGACTGCTGCTTTCCCTTTTCCTGTCTCCTTCCTCGGAGCAAAGCACTTAGATGCAACATGACCCACCTTTCCACAATTAAAACAGGTCAAGCCAGGAACCCTCCTGCCAGCTTGCCTTTCTTCCTCCTTACTTTTACCACTGGCTCCCGGCTTAATCTCTACCTCAGCCGGTGGGCTTTCTCTACCATTCCTACGGTCTTTCTGGTAACTCTTATTCGAGGAAAACTTTGTCTTGTGGGTTAGGGCATATTCATCTGCAAACCTGGCAAATTTGGATATGGACTTATTCGGCTTCTCATTCAAATACATTCGGATATCATCCGAAACACAACCTTTAAATTCCTCAATCAGAATTAACTTCCTGAAACGCCGAAAATCCTCTTCCACCCTTTCTGCCGCACACCAGCGATCCAAGAGCACACCCTTCTCATAGGCAAACTCTGCATACGTCTGATTCCACAGTTTCTTTAAATCTCTGAACTTTTGTCTATAGGCCTCAGGTACCAATTCGTAAGCCCGAAGAGTGGCCTGTTTTACTTCCTCATAATTCTCATACTCCTCCGCAGACAATGCCGCATATGCCCGTTGTACCTTCCCTTTTAACACACTTTGTAACAACGCCACCCACTGATCTCTGGGCCACTTCTGATTCACTGCCACCTTTTCAAAATGCAAGAAATAACTATCAACATCCGTCTCCTCGAACGGAGGTACTACCCTCAACTCCCTACTAACATTAAACCTCTCCTCTCGGTCTGACCCTTGAGCTCATCGCTCTTGCCTTAACTTTTCCATGTCCAGCTCATGCTGCCTCTGTTTCTCCTTCTCCTCATACTCCCTCTGCTTTTCAGCTCTTTCCTTCTCCTTTTCAGCTGCTTCCAGCTCTTTTAACCTAATTTCATGCTCCCTCTGCTTTTCAGCTATTTCCTTCTCCCTTTTCACCTCTAACTCCTTTAGCTGGAGCTCATACTCTCTTTTCCTCTGTTCCGCGTCCAGCCTCAATTTTTCCAACTCTAACTGAGCCATCCCAATAGCTGGTACTTTTTCAGGGATATTGTCCAATACCTCAGCCGAAAACACATTCGTCTCAATATAATACTGAGTTATGGCCCTCCGCATCTCCCACTTTTTCATTGACGACCTCACCTCTGCAAGATTTAGTCCTTTCGCAATATTTACCAAGTCCGTTTTTGTGGCCGCCTCTAGCGCCTTCAAAGTCGGGTTTTGTGTAAATTCGTCTACGTCCATCTTTGCTGGTTTCCCGTCTGGTTACCCGCGCAACCAGATCCAAGTCTGGACTTAAAAGCCCGATTTACTGGCCCTCCAATTTGGTATCAAATCTCGAGACGAGGCCCCAAGTTGTTACGAACCCCGTAACTGGGTGTCTTACCAGCAAAGATAGGAGTGTCTGTTGAAGTCTGATGATACTATTTTTAACAGTATTTATTAGTAAAAATACACAAAAATAATATCAATGCAAATATACAGATAATATACGTCATCAATACTAAACCTAAAAGTCCGGGTATAATAATAATCAATAAGAAATAAGCTCTATCATTGTCTAGGGGATAATGAATTGTCCGATGGAAATATAAAGTTCAGTTCATGCAGTCGTTGTTGTCCGCGGTGTTGCAATTGTTGGAGAGAGAGAGAGAGAAACTTGCCGACTTTCCTTTTACGATCTTGATCCGTATCCGTCCTTTAGCTAGACCATTCCGTGGAGGACTCGTCACCCAGGCAAGGATGGACACACACACAAGCCCCCCACCGGTCTTGTAGCGTTTCTCCTGGTGTGTCTGAGGGGTGTTCCCCAGACCCGACATTTATCCCCACTCACGAGGTCTCAGATGTCAATCAGGTTGGGATGATGCAATCCCTCAACCAGACCACTCTGGTTGCCCCTGAGGGGTTTCAATGAATAAAACAGTACTCAATACACAATTCCTTCTTCAAGAGACAATAGCAGTAATCTTTCTCTTTGTCAATAGGAGACATTCCACCTTTGTGTATCCCTGCGTTGTCTCTCTCTCATTACTGACATGCTGTGTATCTCTCTCATTTCCTGGGTATCAGACCCGAAATAATAGCGATTTTGCGATTCTCAAAAAGTGGGGGGGGGGGGGGGTGGGCATTGGTGATTCTGTACCCTTCTGCCCATCAGAGTTGCTCCTCATTCGTAACACTGTATGCAGGGGGAATCTGTTACCTGTATGCATGAGGAATGGGTTTCCTGTATGAGGAAGCAATGGTTTTCCTGTATGCGGGGGAAACGTGTTACCTGTATGCATGGGGAATGGGTTTCACGTATGCGGGGAGAGTCATTTTTATGCCGAAGGAATGGGTTTCCAGTATGTGGAAGGAATGTGTTTCTTGTACGCATGGGGAATGCGTTTCCTGTATCCACGGGGAACGGTTTTCTTAGATGCATAGGGAATGGATTTCTTGTACGGGGGGGAATGGGTTTCCTGTATTCATGGTGAATGGGTTTGCTGTACTGATGGTGAATGGGTTTGCTGTACGGATGGGGTATGGGTTTCCTGAATACAAGGTGAATGGTTCCCATGTAAGCATGGTGAATGGGTTTTCTGTACGCGGGGGAAAGTGTTTCCAGTATGCATGCGAATGACTTTGCTGTATGCCAGGATGATGGTTTTCCAGTATGCAGCGGGGAATGTGTTTCCTGTTTACGGGTGAATGGGATTCTAGTACGCAGGGGGAATGGGTTTCCTGTTTACAGGTGAATGGGATTCCAGTACGCGGGGGGAATGGGTTTCCTGTTTACGGGTGAATGGGATTCCAGTATGCGGGGGGAATGGGTTTCCTGTTTACGGGTGAATGGGATTCCAGTACGCGGGGGGAATGGGTTTCCTGTTTACGGGTGAATGGGATTCCAGTACGCGGGGGGAATGGGTTTCCTGTTTACGGGTGAATGGGTTTCCAGTACGCGGGGGGAATGGGTTTCCTGTTTACGGGTGAATGGGATTCCAGTATGCGGGGGGAATGGGTTTCCTGTTTACGGGTGAATGGGTTTCCAGTATTCGGGGGGAACGGGTTTCCTGTTTACGGGTGAATGGGATTCCGGTATGCGGGGGGAATGGGTTTCCTGTTTAGGGGTGAATGGGATTCCAGTATGCGGGGGGAATGGGTTTCCTATTTACGGGTGAATGGGATTCCAGTATGCGGGGGAGAATGGGTTTCCAGTTTACGGGTGAATGGGATTCCAGTACGCGGGGGGAATGGGTTTCCTGTTTACGGGTGAATGGGATTCCAGTATGTGGGGGGGAATGGGTTTCCTGTTTACGGGTGAATGGGATTCTAGAATGCGGGGGAATTTGTTTCCTGTATGCATGAAAAAATGATCCCTGTATGCGTGGGGAATGGATTTGGTGTATGCAGGAGAATGGCTTTCCTGTATTTGGAAGGAATGGGTTTCCTGTATACATGGGGAATGGGTTTCCTGTATGCATGGTGAATGGGTTTCCCGTATAAATCTGGAATGGGTTTCCTGTATGTGGAAGGAATGGGTTTCCTGGATGCATGGGAATGTGTTTCCTGTATGAGGGAGGAGTGGGGAAGTGGTTTCCCGTATGCATGGGGATTGGGTTTCCTGTATGCAGGGGAATGGGTTTCCTGTATGAATCTGGAATGGGTTTCCTGTATGTGGAAGGAATGGGTTTCCTGGATGCATGGGAATGTGTTTCCTGTATGAGGGAGGAGTGGGGAAGTGGTTTCCCGTATGCATGGGGATTGGGTTTCCTGTATGCAGGGGAATGGGTTTCCTGTATGCAGAAGGAATAGGTTTCCTGTATGCACGGTGAATGGGTTTCCGGTATGCGCAGGGCAATGGGTTTCCTGCATTCATGGGGAACGGGTTAACTGTATACATGAGGAATGGGTTTCCTAAAGCAGAGGGAATGGGTTTCCTGTACGCACTAGCATGGGTTCCTGTATGTTGGGGGAATGTTTTACCTGTATGCATGGAGAATGGGTTTCCGGTATGCAGAGGAAATGGGTTTCCTGTAAGGAGTGGAATGGGTTTCCTGTATGCGGTGGAATGGTTTTCCGGTACTCAGGGAAAAATGCGTTTCCTCTGTGCATGGTGAATTGGTTTCCAGTATGCAGGGGGAAAGGATTTCCTGTATGCATGGGGAATGGTTTTCCTGAATGCATGGGGAATGGATTTCCTGTATGCGGGGGGGAATGGGTTTCCTGTATGCAGGGGGAATGGGTTTCCTCTATGCATGGTGGATGGGTTTCCTGTATGCATGGGGAATGGGTTTCCTGTATGCGGGGGGGAATGGGTTTCCTGTATGCATGGGGAAATGGATTACCTGTATGCATGGGGAATAGGGTTCCTGTATGCGGGGGGAAATGGATTACCTGTATGCATGGGGAATAGGTTTCCTGTATGCGGGGGGAAATGGATTACCTGTATGCTTGGGGAATGGGTTTCCTGTATGCGGGGGGGAATGGGTTTCCTGTATGCAGGGGGAATGGGTTTCCTCTATGCATGGTGGATGGGTTTCCTGTATGCATGGGAAATGGGTTTCCTGTATGTGGGGGGGAATGGGTTTCCTGTATGCAGGGGGAATGGGTTTCCTCTATGCATGGTGGATGGGTTTCCTGTATGCATGGGGAATGGATTTCCTGTATGCATGGGGAATGGGTTTCCTGTGTGCATGGGGAATGGGTTTCCTGTATGCATGGGGAAATGGATTACCTGTATGCATGGGGAATAGGGTTCCTGTATGCGGGGGGAAATGGATTACCTGTATGCATGGGGAATAGGTTTCCTGTATGCGGGGCGAAATGGATTACCTGTATGCATGGGGAATAGGTTTCCTGTATGCGGGGGGAAATGGATTACCTGTATGCATGGGGAATGGGTTTCCGGTATGCGGGGAATCGGGTTTCCTGTAAGGGGTGGAATGGGTTTCATGTATGCGGGGGGAGTCGTTTTCATGTAAGCGGGGTCAATGGGTTTCCTGTATGTGGCGGAAATGGGTTTCATGTATTCATATGGAAAGGCTTGCTGTATGCATGGGGAATGGGTTACCTAATGCGGAAGGAATAGATTTCCTGTTTGCATCGGGAATGGGTTTCTTGTATGTGGGGGGATTGGGTTCCCTGTAGGCCTGGGTATAGTTTTCCTGCAAGCACGGGCAATGGGTTTCCTCTATGCGGTGGAAATGGGTTTCCTGTATTCATGGGGAATGGGTTTCCTGTATGCATGAGGAATGTGTTTCCTAAAGCGGAGGTAATGGGCTTCCTGTATGCGGTCGAAAAGGTTCCTGTATGCAGAGGGAATAGGTTTCCTGTATGCATGGGGAATGGGTTTCCGGTATGAGGGGGAATGGATTTCCTCTATGCGAGGGAAATGGGTCTCCCCTACGCATGTGGAATGGTTTTCTTGTATGCAGGGGGATTGAGTTTCCTGTATGTGGGGGGGATTGTGTTTCCTGAATGCGGTAGAAATGGGTTTCCTGTATGCGGAAGGAATGTGTTTTCTGTATGAATGGGCAATGGGTTTCCTGTATACAGGGGGGAATGGATTACCTGTATGCATGGGGAATGGGTTTCTGGTATGCGCGGGGCAATGGGTTTCCTGTATTCATGGGAAATCCATTTCTTGTAAGCGGGTGCAATTGGTTTACTGTATGCGGCGGAAATGTGTTTCCTGCATTCATGGGGAACGAGCTTCCAGTATGCAGAAGGAATGCGTTTCCTAAAGCGAAGGAAATGGGTTTCCTGTATGCGGCGGAAATGTGTTTCCTGCATTCATGGGGAACGTGTTTACTGTATGCATGAGGAATGGGTTTCCTAAAGCGGAGGGAAAGGGTTTCCTGTATGCGGAGTCAATGGGTTTCCTGTATGCATGGGGAATGGGTTTCCTGTGTGAGGTGGAATGGTTTTCTGGTATTCAGGGAAAAATGCGTTTCCTCTGTGCATGGTGAATAGGTTTCCAGTATGCAGGGGGAAAGGATTTCCTTTATGCATGTGGAATGGGTTTCCTGTATGCAGAAGGAATAGGTTTCCTGTATGCGGGGGGAAATGGATTACCTGTATGCATAGGGAAAGGGTTTCTGGTATGCAGAAGGAATAGGTTTACTGTATGCGGGGGGGAAATGGATTACCTGTATGCATGGGGAATGGTTTTCCGGTATTCAGGGAAAAATGCGTTTCCTCTGTGCATGGTGAATGGGTTTCCAGTATGCAGGGGGAAAGGATTTCCTATATGCATGTGGAATGGGTTTCCTGTATGCGGGGGAAGGGCTTCCTTTACTCAAGTGGAATGGGTTTCCTGTATGCGAGCGTGAATGGGTTTCCTGTATGCATGGTGAATGGGTTTCCTGTATGCATCGGGAATGGGTTTCCTGTATGCATCGGGAATGGGTTTCCTGTATGAATCTGGAATGGGTTTCCTGTATGTGGAAGGAATGGGTTTCCTAGATGCATGGGAATGTGTTTCCTGTATGAGGGAGGAGTGGGGAAGTGGTTTCCCGTATGCATGGGGATTGGGTTTCCTGTATGCAGGGGAATGGGTTTCCAGTATGAATCTGGAATGGGTTTCCTGTATGTGGAAGGAATGGGTTTCCTGGATGCATGGGAATGTGTTTCCTGTATGAGGGAGGAGTGGGGAAGTGGTTTCCCGTATGCATGGGGATTGGGTTTCCTGTATGCAGGGGAATGGGTTTCCTGTATGCAGAAGGAATAGGTTTCCTGTATGCACGGTGAATGGGTTTCCGGTATGCGCAGGGCAATGGGTTTCCTGCATTCATGGGGAACGGGTTAACTGTATACATGAGGAATGGGTTTCCTAAAGCAGAGGGAATGGGTTTCCTGTACGCACTAGCATGGGTTCCTGTATGTTGGGGGAATGTTTTACCTGTATGCATGGAGAATGGGTTTCCGGTATGCAGAGGAAATGGGTTTCCTGTAAGGAGTGGAATGGGTTTCCTGTATGCATGAGGAATGGGTTTCCTGCATGCGGTGGAATGGTTTTCCGGTACTCAGGGAAAAATGCGTTTCCTCTGTGCATGGTGAATTGGTTTCCAGTATGCAGTGGGAAAGGATTTCCTGTATGCATGGGGAATGGTTTTCCTGAATGCATGGGGAATGGATTTCCTGTATGCGGGGGGGAATGGGTTTCCTGTATGCAGGGGGAATGGGTTTCCTCTATGCATGGTGGATGGGTTTCCTGTATGCATGGGGAATGGGTTTCCTGTATGCGGGGGGGAATGGGTTTCCTGTATGCAGGGGGAAAGGATTTCCTGTATGCATGGGGAATGGTTTTCCTGAATGCATGGGGAATGGATTTCCTGTATGCGGGGGGGAATGGGTTTCCTGTATGCAGGGGGAATGGGTTTCCTCTATGCATGGTGGATGGGTTTCCTGTATGCATGGGGAATGGGTTTCCTGTATGCGGGGGGGAATGGGTTTCCTGTATGCATGGGGAAATGGATTACCTGTATGCATGGGGAATAGGGTTCCTGTATGCGGGGGGAAATGGATTACCTGTATGCATGGGGAATAGGTTTCCTGTATGCGGGGGGAAATGGATTACCTGTATGCTTGGGGAAACGGTTTCCTGTATGCGGGGGGGAATGGGTTTCCTGTATGCAGGGGGAATGGGTTTCCTCTATGCATGGTGGATGGGTTTCCTGTATGCATGGGAAATGGGTTTCCTGTATGTGGGGGGGAATGGGTTTCCTGTATGCAGGGGGAATGGGTTTCCTCTATGCATGGTGGATGGGTTTCCTGTATGCATGGGGAATGGATTTCCTGTATGCATGGGGAATGGGTTTCCTGTGTGCATGGGGAATGGGTTTCCTGTATGCATGGGGAAATGGATTACCTGTATGCATGGGGAATAGGGTTCCTGTATGCGGGGGGAAATGGATTACCTGTATGCATGGGGAATAGGTTTCCTGTATGCGGGGCGGAATGGATTACCTGTATGCATGGGGAATAGGTTTCCTGTATGCGGGGGGAAATGGATTACCTGTATGCATGGGGAATAGGTTTCCTGTATGCGGGGGGAAATGGATTACCTGTATGCATGGGGAATGGGTTTCCGGTATGCGGGGAATCGGGTTTCCTGTAAGGGGTGGAATGGGTTTCATGTATGCGGGGGGAGTCGTTTTCATGTAAGCGGGGTCAATGGGTTTCCTGTATGTGGCGGAAATGGGTTTCATGTATTCATATGGAAAGGCTTGCTGTATGCATGGGGAATGGGTTACCTAATGCGGAAGGAATAGATTTCCTGTTTGCATCGGGAATGGGTTTCTTGTATGTGGGGGGATTGGGTTCCCTGTAGGCCTGGGTATAGTTTTCCTGCAAGCACGGGCAATGGGTTTCCTCTATGCGGTGGAAATGGGTTTCCTGTATTCATGGGGAATGGGTTTCCTGTATGCATGAGGAATGTGTTTCCTAAGGCGGAGATAATGGGCTTCCTGTATGCGGTCGAAAAGGTTCCTGTATGCAGAGGGAATAGGTTTCCTGTATGCATGGGGAATGGGTTTCCGGTATGAGGGGGAATGGATTTCCTCTATGCGAGGGAAATGGGTCTCCCCTACGCATGTGGAATGGTTTTCTTGTATGCAGGGGGATTGAGTTTCCTGTATGTGGGGGGGATTGTGTTTCCTGAATGCGGTAGAAATGGGTTTCCTGTATGCGGAAGGAATGTGTTTTCTGTATGAATGGGCAATGGGTTTCCTGTATACAGGGGGGAATGGATTACCTGTATGCATGGGGAATGGGTTTCTGGTATGCGCGGGGCAATGGGTTTCCTGTATTCATGGGAAATCCATTTCTTGTAAGCGGGTGCAATTGGTTTACTGTATGCGGCGGAAATGTGTTTCCTGCATTCATGGGGAACGAGCTTCCAGTATGCAGAAGGAATGCGTTTCCTAAAGCGAAGGAAATGGGTTTCCTGTATGCGGCGGAAATGTGTTTCCTGCATTCATGGGGAACGTGTTTACTGTATGCATGAGGAATGGGTTTCCTAAAGCGGAGGGAAAGGGTTTCCTGTATGCGGAGTCAATGGGTTTCCTGTATGCATGGGGAATGGGTTTCCTGTGTGCGGTGGAATGGTTTTCTGGTATTCAGGGAAAAATGCGTTTCCTCTGTGCATGGTGAATAGGTTTCCAGTATGCAGGGGGAAAGGATTTCCTTTATGCATGTGGAATGGGTTTCCTGTATGCAGAAGGAATAGGTTTCCTGTATGCGGGGGGAAATGGATTACCTGTATGCATAGGGAAAGGGTTTCTGGTATGCAGAAGGAATAGGTTTACTGTATGCGGGGGGGAAATGGATTACCTGTATGCATGGGGAATGGTTTTCCGGTATTCAGGGAAAAATGCGTTTCCTCTGTGCATGGTGAATGGGTTTCCAGTATGCAGGGGGAAAGGATTTCCTATATGTATGTGGAATGGGTTTCCTGTATGCGGGGGAAGGGCTTCCTTTACTCAAGTGGAATGGGTTTCCTGTATGCGAGCGTGAATGGGTTTCCTGTATGCGGAAGGAATAGATTTTCTGTATGCATCGGGAATGGGTTTCTTGTATGTGGGGGAATTGGGTTCCCTGTAGGCCTGGGTATAGTTTTCCTGTAAGCACGGGCAATGGGTTTCCTCTATGCGGTGGAAATGGGTTTCCTGTATTCATGGGGAAATGGTTTCCTGAATGTGGTAGAAATGGGTTTCCTTTATGCGGATGGAATGGGTTTCCTGTATGCATGGGGAATGAGTTTCCTGTATGCATGGGGAATGGGTTTCCTATATGCATGGGGAATGGGTTTCCTGTATGCATGGTGAATGGGTTTCCTATATGCATGGGGAATGGGTTTCCTGTATGCATGTGGAATGGGTTTCCTGTATGCATAGGGAATGGGTTTCCTGTTTACGGGTGAATGGGATTCCAGTAAGCGGGGGGAATGGGTTTCCTGTTTACGGGTGAATGGGATTCCAGTATGCGGGGGGAATGGGTTTCCTGTTTATGGGTGAATGGGATTCCAGTATGCGGGGGGATTCGTTTCCTGTTTACGGGTGAATGGGATTCCAGTATGCAGGGGGAATGGGTTTCCTGTTTACGGGTGAATGGGATTCCAGTATGCGGGGGGAATAGGTTTCCTGTTTACGGGTGTATGGGATTCCAGTATGTGGGGGGGAATGGGTTTCCTGTTTACGGGTGAATGGGATTCTAGAATGCGGGGGAATTTGTTTCCTGTATGCATGAAAAAATGATCCCTGTATGCGTGGGGAATGGATTTGGTGTATGCAGGAGAATGGCTTTCCTGTATTTGGAAGGAATGGGTTTCCTGTATACATGGGGAATGGGTTTCCTGTATGCATGGTGAATGGGTTTCCTGTATGCATCGGGAATGGGTTTCCTGTATGCATCGGGAATGGGTTTCCTGTATGAATCTGGAATGGGTTTCCTGTATGTGGAAGGAATGGGTTTCCTAGGTGCATGGGAATGTGTTCCCTGTATGAGGGAGGAGTGGGGAAGTGGTTTCCCGTATGCATGGGGATTGGGTTTCCTGTATGCAGGGGAATGGGTTTCCAGTATGAATCTGGAATGGGTTTCCTGTATGTGGAAGGAATGGGTTTCCTGTATGCAGGGGGAATGGGTTTCCTCTATGCATGGTGGATGGGTTTCCTGTATGCATGGGGAATGGGTTTCCTGTATGCATGGGGAATGGGTTTCCTGAATGCATGGAGAATGGATTTCCTGTATGCGGGGGGGAATGGGTTTCCTGTATGCAGGGGGAATGGGTTTCCTCTATGCATGGTGGATGGGTTTCCTGTATGCATGGGGAATGGGTTTCCTGTATGCGGGGGGGAATGGGTTTCCTGTATGCAGGGGGAATGGGTTTCCTGTGTGCATGGGGAATGGGTTTCCTGTATGCATGGGGAAATGGATTACCTGTATGCATGGGGAATAGGGTTCCTGTATGCGGGGGGAAATGGATTACTGGTATGCATGGGGAATAGGTTTCCTGTATGCGGGGGGAAATGGATTACCTGTATGCTTGGGGAATGGGTTTCCTGTATGTGGGGGGGAATGGGTTTCCTGTATGCAGGGGGAATCCATTTCTTGTAAGCGGGTGCAATTGGTTTACTGTATGCGGCGGAAATGTGTTTCCTGCATTCATGGGGAACAAGCTTCCAGTATGCAGAAGGAATGCGTTTCCTAAAGCGAAGGAAATGGGTTTCCTGTATGCGGCGGAAATGTGTTTCCTGCATTCATGGGGAACGTGTTTACTGTATGCATGAGGAATGGGTTTCCTAAAGCGGAGGGAAAGGGTTTCCTGTATGCGGAGTCAATGGGTTTCCTGTCTGCATGGGGAATGGGTTTTCCTGTATGCATGGGGAATGGGTTACCTGTATGCATGGGGAATGGGTTTCCTGTATGAATGTGGAATGGGTTTCCTGTATGCATGGGGAATGAGTTTCCTGTATGCATGTGGAATGGGTTTCCTGTATGCATGGGGAATGAGTTTCCTGTATGCATGTGGAATGGGTTTCCTGTATGCATGTGGAATGGGTTTCCTGTATGCATGTGGAATGGGTTTCCTGTACGCATGTGGAATGGGTTTCTTGTATGCATGTGGAATGGGTTTCCTGTATGCATGGGGAATGAGTTTCCTGTATGCATGTGGAATGGGTTTCCTGTATGCATGGGGAACGGGTTTCCTGTATGCATGGGGAATGAGTTTCCTATATGCATGTGGAATGGGTTTCCTGTATGCATGGGGAAAGGGTTTCCTGTATGCATGGGGAATGAGTTTCCTATATGCATGTGGAATGGGTTTCCTGTATGCATGGGGAATGGGTTTCCTGTATGCATGGGGAATGGGTTTCCTGTATGCATGGGGAATGGGTTTCCTATATGCATGGGGAATGGGTTTCCTCTATGCATGGGGAACGGGTTTCCTGTATGCATGGGGAATGAGTTTCCTTTATGCATGTGGAATGGGTTTCCTGTGTGCATGGGGAATGGGTTTCCTATATGCATGGGGAATGGGTTTCCTATATGCATGGGGAATGGGTTTCCAGTATGCATGGGGAATGGGTTTCCTGTATGCATGGGGAATGGGTTTCCAGTATGCATGGGGAATGGGTTTCCTGTATGCATGGGGAATGGGTTTCCAGTATGCATGGGGAATGGGTTTCCTGTATGCAGGGGAATGGGTTTCCAGTATGAATCTGGAATGGGTTTCCTGTATGTGGAAGGAATGGGTTTCCTGTATGCATGGGGAATGGGTTTCCTGTATGCATGGGGAACGGGTTTCCTGTATGCATGGGGAATAGGTTTCCGGTATGCGCGGGGCAATGGGTTTCCTGTATTCATGGGAAATCCGTTTCTTGTAAGTGGGTGCAATTGGTTTACTGTATGCGGCGGAAATGTGTTTTCTGCATTCATGGGGAACACGTTTACTGTATGCATGGGTAATGGGTTTCCTAAAGAAGAGGGAATGGGTTTCCAGTATGCAGAAGGAATGCGTTTCCGAAAGCAAAGGGAATGGGTTTCCTGTATGCCGGGGGAATGGGTTTCCTCTATGCATGGTGAATGGGTTTCCACTATGCATGTGGAATGGGTTTCCTGTATGTGGGGGAAGGGCTTCCTTTACTCAAGGGAAATGGGTTTCCTTCTTGCGAGTGGGAATGGGTCTCCCCTACGCATGTGTTTCCTGCATTTATGGGGAACGGGTTTACTGTATGCATGGGTAATGGGTTTCCTAAAGCGGAGGGAATGGGTTTCCTGTATGCATGGGGAAAGGGTTTCCTGTATGCATGGGGAATGGGTTTCCTATATGCAAGGGGAATGGGTTTCCTATATGCATGGGGAATGGGTTTCCTATATGCATGGGGAATGGGTTTCCTGTATGCATGTGGAATGGGTTTCCTGTATGCATGGTGAATGGGTTTCCTCTATGCAAGAGGAATGGGTTTCCTATATGCATGGGGAATGGGTGTCCTGTATGCATGTGGAATGGGTTTCCTGTATGCATGGGGAATGGGTTTCCTGTATGCATGTGGAATGGGTTTCCTGTATGCATGGGGAATGGGTTTCCTGTATACATGTGGAATGGTTTTCCTGTACGCATGGGGAATGGGTTTCCTATATGCATGGGGAATGGGTTTCCTGTATGCATGGTGAATGGGTTTCCTGTATGCAAGGGGAATGGGTTTCCTATATGCATGGGGAATGGGTTTCCTGTATGCATGTGGAATGGGTTTCCTGTATGCATGGGGAATGGGTTTCCTGTATGCATGTGGAATGGGTTTCCTGTATGCATGGGGAATGGGTTTCCTGTATACATGTGGAAAGGTTTTCCTGTATGCATGGGGAATGGGTTTCCTATATGCATGGGGAATGGGTTTCCTGTATGCATGGTGAATGGGTTTCCTGTATGCATGGGGAATGGGTTTCCTATATGCATGGTGAATGGGTTTCCTATATGCTTGGTGAATGGGTTTCCTGTATGCATGGGGAATGGGTTTCCTATATGCATGGTGAATGGGTTTCCTGTATGCATGGTGAATGGGTTTCCTATATGCATGGTGAATGGGTTTCCTGTATGCATGGGGAATGGGTTTCCTGTATGCGGGGGGGAATGGGTTTCCTGTATGCAGGGGGAATGGGTTTCCTGTGTGCATGGGGAATGGGTTTCCTGTATGCATGGGGAAATGGATTACCTGTATGCATGGGGAATAGGGTTCCTGTATGTGGGGGGAAATGGATTACCTGTATGCATGGGGAATAGGTTTCCTGTATGCGGGGGGAAATGGATTACCTGTATGCTTGGGGAATGGGTTTCCTGTATGTGGGGGGGAATGGGTTTCCTGTATGCAGGGGGAATCCATTTCTTGTAAGCGGGTGCAATTGGTTTACTGTATGCGGCGGAAATGTGTTTCCTGCATTCATGGGGAACGAGCTTCCAGTATGCAGAAGGAATGCGTTTCCTAAAGCGAAGGAAATGGGTTTCCTGTATGCGGCGGAAATGTGTTTCCTGCATTCATGGGGAACGTGTTTACTGTATGCATGAGGAATGGGTTTCCTAAAGCGGAGGGAAAGGGTTTCCTGTATGCGGAGTCAATGGGTTTCCTGTATGCATGGGGAATGGGTTTCCTGTGTGCGGTGGAATGGTTTTCTGGTATTCAGGGAAAAATGCGTTTCCTCTGTGCATGGTGAATAGGTTTCCAGTATGCAGGGTGAAAGGATTTCCTTTATGCATGTGGAATGGGTTTCCTGTATGCAGAAGGAATAGGTTTCCTGTATGCGGGGGGAAATGGATTACCTGTATGCATAGGGAAAGGGTTTCTGGCATGTAGAAGGAATAGGTTTACTGTATGCGGGGGGGAAATGGATTACCTGTATGCATGGGGAATGGTTTTCCGGTATTCAGGGAAAAATGCGTTTCCTCTGTGCATGGTGAATGGGTTTAAAGTATGCAGGGGGAAAGGATTTCCTATATGCATGTGGAATGGGTTTCCTGTATGCGGGGGAAGGGCTTCCTTTACTCAAGTGGAATGGGTTTCCTGTATGCGAGCGTGAATGGGTTTCCTGTATGCGGAAGGAATAGATTTTCTGTATGCATCGGGAATGGGTTTCTTGTATGTGGGGGAATTGGGTTCCCTGTAGGGCTGGGTATAGTTTTCCTGTAAGCACGGGCAATGGGTTTCCTCTATGCGGTGGAAATGGGTTTCCTGTATTCATGGGGAAATGGTTTCCTGAATGTGGTAGAAATGGGTTTCCTTTATGTGGGGGGGAATGGGTTTCCTATATGCATGGGGAATGGGTTTCCTATATGCATGGGGAATGGGTTTCCTGTATGAATGTGGAATGGGTTTCCTGTATGCATGGGGAATGAGTTTCCTGTATGCATGTGGAATGGGTTTCCTGTATGCATGGGGAATGAGTTTCCTGTATGCATGTGGAATGGGTTTCCTGTATGCATGTGGAATGGGTTTCCTGTATGCATGTGGAATGGGTTTCCTGTACGCATGTGGAATGGGTTTCTTGTATGCATGTGGAATGGGTTTCCTGTATGCATGGGGAATGAGTTTCCTGTATGCATGTGGAATGGGTTTCCTGTATGCATGGGGAACGGGTTTCCTGTATGCATGGGGAATGAGTTTCCTATATGCATGTGGAATGGGTTTCCTGTATGCATGGGGAAAGGGTTTCCTGTATGCATGGGGAATGAGTTTCCTATATGCATGTGGAATGGGTTTCCTGTATGCATGGGGAATGGGTTTCCTGTATGCATGGGGAATGGGTTTCCTGTATGCATGGGGAATGGGTTTCCTATATGCATGGGGAATGGGTTTCCTCTATGCATGGGGAACGGGTTTCCTGTATGCATGGGGAATGAGTTTCCTTTATGCATGTGGAATGGGTTTCCTGTGTGCATGGGGAATGGGTTTCCTATATGCATGGGGAATGGGTTTCCTATATGCATGGGGAATGGGTTTCCAGTATGCATGGGGAATGGGTTTCCTGTATGCATGGGGAATGGGTTTCCAGTATGCATGGGGAATGGGTTTCCTGTATGCATGGGGAATGGGTTTCCAGTATGCATGGGGAATGGGTTTCCTGTATGCAGGGGAATGGGTTTCCAGTATGAATCTGGAATGGGTTTCCTGTATGTGGAAGGAATGGGTTTCCTGTATGCATGGGGAATGGGTTTCCTGTATGCATGGGGAACGGGTTTCCTGTATGCATGGGGAATAGGTTTCCGGTATGCGCGGGGCAATGGGTTTCCTGTATTCATGGGAAATCCGTTTCTTGTAAGTGGGTGCAATTGGTTTACTGTATGCGGCGGAAATGTGTTTTCTGCATTCATGGGGAACACATTTACTGTATGCATGGGTAATGGGTTTCCTAAAGAAGAGGGAATGGGTTTCCAGTATGCAGAAGGAATGCGTTTCCGAAAGCAAAGGGAATGGGTTTCCTGTATGCCGGGGGAATGGGTTTCCTCTATGCATGGTGAATGGGTTTCCACTATGCATGTGGAATGGGTTTCCTGTATGTGGGGGAAGGGCTTCCTTTACTCAAGGGAAATGGGTTTCCTTCTTGCGAGTGGGAATGGGTCTCCCCTACGCATGTGTTTCCTGCATTTATGGGGAACGGGTTTACTGTATGCATGGGTAATGGGTTTCCTAAAGCGGAGGGAATGGGTTTCCTGTATGCATGGGGAAAGGGTTTCCTGTATGCATGGGGAATGGGTTTCCTATATGCAAGGGGAATGGGTTTCCTATATGCATGGGGAATGGGTTTCCTATATGCATGGGGAATGGGTTTCCTGTATGCATGTGGAATGGGTTTCCTGTATGCATGGTGAATGGGTTTCCTCTATGCAAGAGGAATGGGTTTCCTATATGCATGGGGAATGGGTGTCCTGTATGCATGTGGAATGGGTTTCCTGTATGCATGGGGAATGGGTTTCCTGTATGCATGTGGAATGGGTTTCCTGTATGCATGGGGAATGGGTTTCCTGTATACATGTGGAATGGTTTTCCTGTACGCATGGGGAATGGGTTTCCTATATGCATGGGGAATGGGTTTCCTGTATGCATGGTGAATGGGTTTCCTGTATGCAAGGGGAATGGGTTTCCTATATGCATGGGGAATGGGTTTCCTGTATGCATGTGGAATGGGTTTCCTGTATGCATGGGGAATGGGTTTCCTGTATGCATGTGGAATGGGTTTCCTGTATGCATGGGGAATGGGTTTCCTGTATAAATGTGGAAAGGTTTTCCTGTATGCATGGGGAATGGGTTTCCTATATGCATGGGGAATGGGTTTCCTGTATGCATGGTGAATGGGTTTCCTGTATGCATGGGGAATGGGTTTCCTATATGCATGGTGAATGGGTTTCCTATATGCTTGGTGAATGGGTTTCCTGTATGCATGGGGAATGGGTTTCCTATATGCATGGTGAATGGGTTTCCTGTATGCATGGTGAATGGGTTTCCTATATGCATGGTGAATGGGTTTCCTGTATGCATGGGGAATGGGTTTCCTGTATGCGGGGGGGAATGGGTTTCCTGTATGCAGGGGGAATGGGTTTCCTGTGTGCATGGGGAATGGGTTTCCTGTATGCATGGGGAAATGGATTACCTGTATGCATGGGGAATAGGGTTCCTGTATGTGGGGGGAAATGGATTACCTGTATGCATGGGGAATAGGTTTCCTGTATGCGGGGGGAAATGGATTACCTGTATGCTTGGGGAATGGGTTTCCTGTATGTGGGGGGGAATGGGTTTCCTGTATGCAGGGGGAATCCATTTCTTGTAAGCGGGTGCAATTGGTTTACTGTATGCGGCGGAAATGTGTTTCCTGCATTCATGGGGAACGAGCTTCCAGTATGCAGAAGGAATGCGTTTCCTAAAGCGAAGGAAATGGGTTTCCTGTATGCGGCGGAAATGTGTTTCCTGCATTCATGGGGAACGTGTTTACTGTATGCATGAGGAATGGGTTTCCTAAAGCGGAGGGAAAGGGTTTCCTGTATGCGGAGTCAATGGGTTTCCTGTATGCATGGGGAATGGGTTTTCCTGTATGCATGGGGAATGGGTTTCCTGTATACATGGGGAATGGGTTTCCTGTATGCATGAGGAATGGGTTTCCTGTATGCATGAGGAATGGGTTTCCTAAAGCGGAGGGAAAGGGTTTCCTGTATGCGGAGTCAATGGGTTTCCTGTATGCATGGGGAATGGGTTTCCTGTGTGCGGTGGAATGGTTTTCTGGTATTCAGGGAAAAATGCGTTTCCTCTGTGCATGGTGAATAGGTTTCCAGTATGCAGGGTGAAAGGATTTCCTTTATGCATGTGGAATGGGTTTCCTGTATGCAGAAGGAATAGGTTTCCTGTATGCGGGGGGAAATGGATTACCTGTATGCATAGGGAAAGGGTTTCTGGCATGTAGAAGGAATAGGTTTACTGTATGCGGGGGGGAAATGGATTACCTGTATGCATGGGGAATGGTTTTCCGGTATTCAGGGAAAAATGCGTTTCCTCTGTGCATGGTGAATGGGTTTCCAGTATGCAGGGGGAAAGGATTTCCTATATGCATGTGGAATGGGTTTCCTGTATGCGGGGGAAGGGCTTCCTTTACTCAAGTGGAATGGGTTTCCTGTATGCGAGCGTGAATGGGTTTCCTGTATGCAAGGGGAATGGGTTTCCTATATGCATGGGGAATGGGTTTCCTGTATGCATGTGGAATGGGTTTCCTGTATGCATGGGGAATGGGTTTCCTGTATGCATGGGGAATGGGTTTCCTGTATGCATGGTGAATGGGTTTCCTGTATGCAAGGGGAATGGGTTTCCTGAATGTGGTAGAAATGGGTTTCCTTTATGTGGGGGGGAATGGGTTTCCAGTATGCAGGGGGAAAGGATTTCCTATATGCATGTGGAATGGGTTTCCTGTATGCGGGGGAAGGGCTTCCTTTACTCAAGTGGAATGGGTTTCCTGTATGCGAGCGTGAATGGGTTTCCTGTATGCGGAAGGAATAGATTTTCTCTATGCATCGGGAATGGGTTTCTTGTATGTGGGGGAATTGGGTTCCCTGTAGGGCTGGGTATAGTTTTCCTGTAAGCACGGGCAATGGGTTTCCTCTATGCGGTGGAAATGGGTTTCCTGTATTCATGGGGAAATGGTTTCCTGAATGTGGTAGAAATGGGTTTCCTTTATGTGGGGGGGAATGGGTTTCCTGTATGCAGGGGGAATCCATTTCTTGTAAGCGGGTGCAATTGGTTTACTGTATGCGGCGGAAATGTGTTTCCTGCATTCATGGGGAACGTGTTTACTGTATGCATGAGGAATGGGTTTCCTAAAGCGGAGGGAAAGGGTTTCCTGTATGCGGAGTCAATGGGTTTCCTGTCTGCATGGGGAATGGGTTTTCCTGTATGCATGGGGAATGGGTTACCTGTATGCATGGGGAATGGGTTTCCTGTATGAATGTGGAATGGGTTTCCTGTATGCATGGGGAATGAGTTTCCTGTATGCATGTGGAATGGGTTTCCTGTATGCATGGGGAATGAGTTTCCTGTATGCATGTGGAATGGGTTTCCTGTATGCATGTGGAATGGGTTTCCTGTATGCATGTGGAATGGGTTTCCTGTACGCATGTGGAATGGGTTTCTTGTATGCATGTGGAATGGGTTTCCTGTATGCATGGGGAATGAGTTTCCTGTATGCATGTGGAATGGGTTTCCTGTATGCATGGGGAACGGGTTTCCTGTATGCATGGGGAATGAGTTTCCTATATGCATGTGGAATGGGTTTCCTGTATGCATGGGGAAAGGGTTTCCTGTATGCATGGGGAATGAGTTTCCTATATGCATGTGGAATGGGTTTCCTGTATGCATGGGGAATGGGTTTCCTGTATGCATGGGGAATGGGTTTCCTGTATGCATGGGGAATGGGTTTCCTATATGCATGGGGAATGGGTTTCCTCTATGCATGGGGAACGGGTTTCCTGTATGCATGGGGAATGAGTTTCCTTTATGCATGTGGAATGGGTTTCCTGTGTGCATGGGGAATGGGTTTCCTATATGCATGGGGAATGGGTTTCCTATATGCATGCGGAATGGGTTTCCAGTATGCATGGGGAATGGGTTTCCTGTATGCATGGGGAATGGGTTTCCAGTATGCATGGGGAATGGGTTTCCTGTATGCATGGGGAATGGGTTTCCAGTATGCATGGGGAATGGGTTTCCTGTATGCAGGGGAATGGGTTTCCAGTATGAATCTGGAATGGGTTTCCTGTATGTGGAAGGAATGGGTTTCCTGTATGCATGGGGAATGGGTTTCCTGTATGCATGGGGAACGGGTTTCCTGTATGCATGGGGAATAGGTTTCCGGTATGCGCGGGGCAATGGGTTTCCTGTATTCATGGGAAATCCGTTTCTTGTAAGTGGGTGCAATTGGTTTACTGTATGCGGCGGAAATGTGTTTTCTGCATTCATGGGGAACACGTTTACTGTATGCATAGGTAATGGGTTTCCTAAAGAAGAGGGAATGGGTTTCCAGTATGCAGAAGGAATGCGTTTCCGAAAGCAAAGGGAATGGGTTTCCTGTATGCCGGGGGAATGGGTTTCCTCTATGCATGGTGAATGGGTTTCCACTATGCATGTGGAATGGGTTTCCTGTATGTGGGGGAAGGGCTTCCTTTACTCAAGGGAAATGGGTTTCCTTCTTGCGAGTGGGAATGGGTCTCCCCTACGCATGTGTTTCCTGCATTTATGGGGAACGGGTTTACTGTATGCATGGGTAATGGGTTTCCTAAAGCGGAGGGAATGGGTTTCCTGTATGCATGGGGAAAGGGTTTCCTGTATGCATGGGGAATGGGTTTCCTATATGCAAGGGGAATGGGTTTCCTATATGCATGGTGAATGGGTTTCCTATATGCATGGGGAATGGGTTTCCTGTATGCATGGGGAATGGGTTTCCTGTATACATGTGGAATGGTTTTCCTGTACGCATGGGGAATGGGTTTCCTATATGCATGGGGAATGGGTTTCCTGTATGCATGGTGAATGGGTTTCCTGTATGCAAGGGGAATGGGTTTCCTATATGCATGGGGAATGGGTTTCCTGTATGCATGTGGAATGGGTTTCCTGTATGCATGGGGAATGAGTTTCCTGTATGCATGTGGAATGGGTTTCCTGTATGCATGGGGAATGGGTTTCCTGTATACATGTGGAAAGGTTTTCCTGTATGCATGGGGAATGGGTTTCCTATATGCATGGGGAATGGGTTTCCTGTATGCATGGTGAATGGGTTTCCTGTATGCATGGGGAATGGGTTTCCTATATGCATGGTGAATGGGTTTCCTATATGCTTGGTGAATGGGTTTCCTGTATGCATGGGGAATGGGTTTCCTATATGCATGGTGAATGGGTTTCCTGTATGCATGGTGAATGGGTTTCCTATATGCATGGTGAATGGGTTTCCTGTATGCATGGGGAATGGGTTTCCTGTATGCGGGGGGGAATGGGTTTCCTGTATGCAGGGGGAATGGGTTTCCTGTGTGCATGGCGAATGGGTTTCCTGTATGCATGGGGAAATGGATTACCTGTATGCATGGGGAATAGGGTTCCTGTATGTGGGGGGAAATGGATTACCTGTATGCATGGGGAATAGGTTTCCTGTATGCGGGGGGAAATGGATTACCTGTATGCTTGGGGAATGGGTTTCCTGTATGTGGGGGGGAATGGGTTTCCTGTATGCAGGGGGAATCCATTTCTTGTAAGCGGGTGCAATTGGTTTACTGTATGCGGCGGAAATGTGTTTCCTGCATTCATGGGGAACGAGCTTCCAGTATGCAGAAGGAATGCGTTTCCTAAAGCGAAGGAAATGGGTTTCCTGTATGCGGCGGAAATGTGTTTCCTGCATTCATGGGGAATGGGTTTTCCTGTATGCATGGGGAATGGGTTTCCTGTATACATGGGGAATGGGTTTCCTGTATGCATGAGGAATGGGTTTCCTGTATGCATGAGGAATGGGTTTCCTAAAGCGGACGGGAAAGGGTTTCCTGTATGCGGAGTCAATGGGTTTCCTGTATGCATGGGGAATGGGTTTCCTGTGTGCGGTGGAATGGTTTTCTGGTATTCAGGGAAAAATGTGTTTCCTCTGTGCATGGTGAATAGGTTTCCAGTATGCAGGGTGAAAGGATTTCCTTTATGCATGTGGAATGGGTTTCCTGTATGCAGAAGGAATAGGTTTCCTGTATGCGGGGGGAAATGGATTACCTGTATGCATAGGGAAAGGGTTTCTGGCATGTAGAAGGAATAGGTTTACTGTATGCGGGGGGGAAATGGATTACCTGTATGCATGGGGAATGGTTTTCCGGTATTCAGGGAAAAATGCGTTTCCTCTGTGCATGGTGAATGGGTTTCCAGTATGCAGGGGGAAAGGATTTCCTATATGCATGTGGAATGGGTTTCCTGTATGCGGGGGAAGGGCTTCCTTTACTCAAGTGGAATGGGTTTCCTGTATGCGAGCGTGAATGGGTTTCCTGTATGCGGAAGGAATAGATTTTCTGTATGCATCGGGAATGGGTTTCTTGTATGTGGGGGAATTGGGTTCCCTGTAGGGCTGGGTATAGTTTTCCTGTAAGCACGGGCAATGGGTTTCCTCTATGCGGTGGAAATGGGTTTCCTGTATTCATTGGGAAATGGTTTCCTGAATGTGGTAGAAATGGGTTTCCTTTATGCGGATGGAATGGGTTTCCTGTATGCATGGGGAATGAGTTTCCTGTATGCATGGGGAATGGGTTTCCTATATGCATGGGGAATGGGTTTCCTGTATGCATGGTGAATGGGTTTCCTATATGCATGGGGAATGGGTTTCCTGTATGCATGTGGAATGGGTTTCCTGTATGCATAGGGAATGGGTTTCCTGTTTACGGGTGAATGGGATTCCAGTAAGCGGGGGGAATGGGTTTCCTGTTTACGGGTGAATGGGATTCCAGTATGCGGGGGGAATGGGTTTCCTGTTTATGGGTGAATGGGATTCCAGTATGCGGGGGGATTCGTTTCCTGTTTACGGGTGAATGGGATTCCAGTATGCAGGGGGAATGGGTTTCCTGTTTACGGGTGAATGGGATTCCAGTATGTGGGGGGGAATGGGTTTCCTGTTTACGGGTGAATGGGATTCTAGAATGCGGGGGAATTTGTTTCCTGTATGCATGAAAAAATGATCCCTGTATGCGTGGGGAATGGATTTGGTGTATGCAGGAGAATGGCTTTCCTGTATTTGGAAGGAATGGGTTTCCTGTATACATGGGGAATGGGTTTCCTGTATGCATGGTGAATGGGTTTCCTGTATGCATCGGGAATGGGTTTCCTGTATGCATCGGGAATGGGTTTCCTGTATGAATCTGGAATGGGTTTCCTGTATGTGGAAGGAATGGGTTTCCTAGGTGCATGGGAATGTGTTTCCTGTATGAGGGAGGAGTGGGGAAGTGGTTTCCCGTATGCATGGGGATTGGGTTTCCTGTATGCAGGGGAATGGGTTTCCAGTATGAATCTGGAATGGGTTTCCTGTATGTGGAAGGAATGGGTTTCCTGGATGCATGGGAATGTGTTTCCTGTATGAGGGAGGAGTGGGGAAGTGGTTTCCCGTATGCATGGGGATTGGGTTTCCTGTATGCAGGGGAATGGGTTTCCTGTATGCAGAAGGAATAGGTTTCCTGTATGCACGGTGAATGGGTTTCCGGTATGCGCAGGGCAATGGGTTTCCTGCATTCATGGGGAACGGGTTAACTGTATACATGAGGAATGGGTATCCTAAAGCACAGGGAATGGGTTTCCTGTACGCACAAGCATGGGTTCATGTATGTTGGGGGAATGTTTTACCTGTATGCATGGAGAATGGGTTTCCGGTATGCAGAGGAAATGGGTTTCCTGTAAGGAGTGGAATGGGTTTCCTGTATGCATGAGGAATGGGTTTCCTGCATGCGGTGGAATGGTTTTCCGGTACTCAGGGAAAAATGCGTTTCCTCTGTGCATGGTGAATTGGTTTCCAGTATGCAGGGGGAAAGGATTTCCTATATGCATGTGGAATGGGTTTCCTGTATGCAAGGGGAATGGGTTTCCTGTATGCAGGGGGAATGGGTTTCCTCTATGCATGGTGGATGGGTTTCCTGTATGCATGGGGAATGGGTTTCCTGTATGCATGGGGAATGGGTTTCCTGAATGCATGGAGAATGGATTTCCTGTATGCGGGGGGGAATGGGTTTCCTGTATGCAGGGGGAATGGGTTTCCTCTATGCATGGTGGATGGGTTTCCTGTATGCATGGGGAATGGGTTTCCTGTATGCGGGGGGGAATGGGTTTCCTGTATGCAGGGGGAATGGGTTTCCTGTGTGCATGGGGAATGGGTTTCCTGTATGCATGGGGAAATGGATTACCTGTATGCATGGGGAATAGGGTTCCTGTATGCGGGGGGAAATGGATTACCTGTATGCATGGGGAATAGGTTTCCTGTATGCGGGGGGAAATGGATTACCTGTATGCTTGGGGAATGGGTTTCCTGTATGTGGGGGGGAATGGGTTTCCTGTATGCAGGGGGAATCCATTTCTTGTAAGCGGGTGCAATTGGTTTACTGTATGCGGCGGAAATGTGTTTCCTGCATTCATGGGGAACGAGCTTCCAGTATGCAGAAGGAATGCGTTTCCTAAAGCGAAGGAAATGGGTTTCCTGTATGCGGCGGAAATGTGTTTCCTGCATTCATGGGGAACGTGTTTACTCTATCAATGAGGAATGGGTTTCCTAAAGCGGAGGGAAAGGGTTTCCTGTATGCGGAGTCAATGGATTTCCTGTATGCATGGGGAATGGGTTTCCTGTATACATGGGGAATGGGTTTCCTGTATACATGGGGAATGGGTTTCCTGTATGCATGGTGAATGGGTTTCCTGTATGCATCGGGAATGGGTTTCCTGTATGCATCGGGAATGGGTTTCCTGTATGAATCTGGAATGGGTTTCCTGTATGTGGAAGGAATGGGTTTCCTAGATGCATGGGAATGTGTTTCCTGTATGAGGGAGGAGTGGGGAAGTGGTTTCCCGTATGCATGGGGATTGGGTTTCCTGTATGCAGGGGAATGGGTTTCCAGTATGAATCTGGAATGGGTTTCCGGTATGCGCAGGGCAATGGGTTTCCTGCATTCATGGGGAACGGGTTAACTGTATACATGAGGAATGGGTTTCCTAAAGCAGAGGGAATGGGTTTCCTGTACGCACTAGCATGGGTTCCTGTATGTTGGGGGAATGTTTTACCTGTATGCATGGAGAATGGGTTTCCGGTATGCAGAGGAAATGGGTTTCCTGTAAGGAGTGGAATGGGTTTCCTGTATGCATGAGGAATGGGTTTCCTGCATGCGGTGGAATGGTTTTCCGGTACTCAGGGAAAAATGCGTTTCCTCTGTGCATGGTGAATTGGTTTCCAGTATGCAGGGGGAAAGGATTTCCTATATGCATGTGGAATGGGTTTCCTGTATGCAAGGGGAATGGGTTTCCTGTATGCAGGGGGAATGGGTTTCCTCTATGCATGGTGGATGGGTTTCCTGTATGCATGGGGAATGGGTTTCCTGTATGCATGGGGAATGGGTTTCCTGAATGCATGGAGAATGGATTTCCTGTATGCGGGGGGGAATGGGTTTCCTGTATGCAGGGGGAATGGGTTTCCTCTATGCATGGTGGATGGGTTTCCTGTATGCATGGGGAATGGGTTTCCTGTATGCGGGGGGGAATGGGTTTCCTGTATGCAGGGGGAATGGGTTTCCTGTGTGCATGGGGAATGGGTTTCCTGTATGCATGGGGAAATGGATTACCTGTATGCATGGGGAATAGGGTTCCTGTATGCGGGGGGAAATGGATTACCGGTATGCATGGGGAATAGGTTTCCTGTATGCGGGGGAAATGGATTACCTGTATGCTTGGGGAATGGGTTTCCTGTATGTGGGGGGGAATGGGTTTCCTGTATGCAGGGGGAATCCATTTCTTGTAAGCGGGTGCAATTGGTTTACTGTATGCGGCGGAAATGTGTTTCCTGCATTCATGGGGAACAAGCTTCCAGTATGCAGAAGGAATGCGTTTCCTAAAGCGAAGAAAATGGGTTTCCTGTATGCGGCGGAAATGTGTTTCCTGCATTCATGGGGAACGTGTTTACTGTATGCATGAGGAATGGGTTTCCTAAAGCGGAGGGAAAGGGTTTCCTGTATGCGGAGTCAATGGGTTTCCTGTCTGCATGGGGAATGGGTTTTCCTGTATGCATGGGGAATGGGTTTCCTGTATGCATGGGGAATGGGTTTCCTGTATGCATGGGGAATGAGTTTCCTGTATGCATGTGGAATGGGTTTCCTGTATGCATGGGGAATGAGTTTCCTGTATGCATGTGGAATGGGTTTCCTGTATGCATGTGGAATGGGTTTCCTGTATGCATGTGGAATGGGTTTCCTGTACGCATGTGGAATGGGTTTCTTGTATGCATGTGGAATGGGTTTCCTGTATGCATGGGGAATGAGTTTCCTGTATGCATGTGGAATGGGTTCCTGTATGCATGGGGAATGGGTTTCCTGTATGCATGGGGAATGGGTTTCCTATATGCATGGGGAATGGGTTTCCTCTATGCATGGGGTACGGGTTTCCTGTATGCATGGGGAATGAGTTTCCTATATGCATGTGGAATGGGTTTCCTGTGTGCATGGGGAATGGGTTTCCTATATGCATGGGGAATGGGTTTCCTATATGCATGGGGAATGGGTTTCCAGTATGCATGGGGAATGGGTTTCCTGTATGCATGGGGAATGGGTTTCCAGTATGCATGGGGAATGGGTTTCCTGTATGCATGGGGAATGGGTTTCCAGTATGCATGGGGAATGGGTTTCCTGTATGCATGGGGAATGGGTTTCCTGTATGCATGGGGAATGGGTTTCCAGTATGCATGGGGAATGGGTTTCCTGTATGCATGGGGAATGGGTTTCCAGTATGCATGGGGAATGGGTTTCCTGTATGCATGGGGAATGGGTTTCCTGTATGCATGGGGAATGGGTTTCCTGTATGCATGGGGAATGGGTTTCCTGTATGCATGGGGAATGAGTTTCCTGTATGCATGTGGAATGGGTTTCCTGTATGCATGGGGAACAGGTTTCCTGTATGCTTGGGGAATGAGTTTCCTATATGCATGTGGAATGGGTTTCCTGTATGCATGGGGAACGGGTTTCCTGTATGCATGGGGAATGAGTTTCCTATATGCATATGGAATGGGTTTCCTGTATGCATGGGGAATGGGTTTCCTGTATGCATGGGGAATGGGTTTCCTGTATGCATGGGGAATGGGTTTCCAGTATGCATGGGGAATGGGTTTCCTGTATGCATAGGGAATGGGTTTCCTGTATGCATGGGGAATGGGTTTCCAGTATGCATGGGGAATGGGTTTCCTGTATGCATGGGGAATGTGTTTCGAGTATGCATCGGGAATGGGTTTCCTGTATGCATGGGGAACGGGTTTCCTGTATGCATGGGGAATGGGTTTCCTGTATGCATGGGGAACGGGTTTCCTGTATGCATGGGGAATAGGTTTCCGGTATGCGCGGGGCAATGGGTTTCCTGTATTCATGTGAAATCCGTTTCTTGTAAGTGGGTGCAATTGGTTTACTGTATGCGGCGGAAATGTGTTTTCTGCATTCATGGGGAACACGTTTACTGTATGCATGGGTAATGGGTTTCCTAAAGAAGAGGGAATGGGTTTCCAGTATGCAGAAGGAATGCGTTTCCGAAAGCAAAGGGAATGGGTTTCCTGTATGCCGGGGGAATGGGTTTCCTCTATGCATGGTGAATGGGTTTCCACTATGCATGTGGAATGGGTTTCCTGTATGTGGGGGAAGGGCTTCCTTTACTCAAGGGAAATGGGTTTCCTTCTTGCGAGTGGGAATGGGTCTCCCCTACGCATGTGTTTCCTGCATTTATGGGGAACGGGTTTACTGTATGCATGGGTAATGGGTTTCCTAAAGCGGAGGGAATGGGTTTCCTGTATGCATGGGGAAAGGGTTTCCTGTATGCATGGGGAATGGGTTTCCTATATGCAAGGGGAATGGGTTTCCTATATGCATGGGGAATGGGTTTCCTATATGCATGGGGAATGGGTTTCCTGTATGCATGTGGAATGGGTTTCCTGTATGCATGGTGAATGGGTTTCCTGTATGCAAGAGGAATGGGTTTCCTATATGCATGGGGAATGGGTGTCCTGTATGCATGTGGAATGGGTTTCCTGTATGCATGGGGAATGGGTTTCCTGTATGCATGTGGAATGGGTTTCCTGTATGCATGGGGAATGGGTTTCCTGTATACATGTGGAATGGTTTTCCTGTACGCATGGGGAATGGGTTTCCTATATGCATGGGGAATGGGTTTCCTGTATACATGGTGAATGGGTTTCCTGTATGCAAGGGGAATGGGTTTCCTATATGCATGGGGAATGGGTTTCCTGTATGCATGTGGAATGGGTTTCCTGTATGCATGGGGAATGGGTTTCCTGTATGCATGTGGAATGGGTTTCCTGTATGCATGGGGAATGGGTTTCCTGTATACATGTGGAAAGGTTTTCCTGTATGCATGGGGAATGGGTTTCCTATATGCATGGGGAATGGGTTTCCTGTATGCATGGTGAATGGGTTTCCTGTATGCATGGGGAATGGGTTTCCTATATGCATGGTGAATGGGTTTCCTATATGCTTGGTGAATGGGTTTCCTGTATGCATGGGGAATGGGTTTCCTATATGCATGGTGAATGGGTTTCCTGTATGCATGGTGAATGGGTTTCCTATATGCATGGTGAATGGGTTTCCTGTATGCATGGGGAATGGGTTTCCTGTATGCGGGGGGGAATGGGTTTCCTGTATGCAGGGGGAATGGGTTTCCTGTGTGCATGGGGAATGGGTTTCCTGTATGCATGGGGAAATGGATTACCTGTATGCATGGGGAATAGGGTTCCTGTATGCGGGGGGAAATGGATTACCTGTATGCATGGGGAATAGGTTTCCTGTATGCGGGGGGAAATGGATTACCTGTATGCTTGGGGAATGGGTTTCCTGTATGTGGGGGGGAATGGGTTTCCTGTATGCAGGGGGAATCCATTTCTTGTAAGCGGGTGCAATTGGTTTACTGTATGCGGCGGAAATGTGTTTCCTGCATTCATGGGGAACGAGCTTCCAGTATGCAGAAGGAATGCGTTTCCTAAAGCGAAGGAAATGGGTTTCCTGTATGCGGCGGAAATGTGTTTCCTGCATTCATGGGGAACGTGTTTACTCTATGCATGAGGAATGGGTTTCTTAAAGCGGAGGGAAAGGGTTTCCTGTATGCGGAGTCAATGGATTTCCTGTATGCATGGGGAATGGGTTTCCTGTATACATGGGGAATGGGTTTCCTGTATACATGGGGAATGGGTTTCCTGTATGCATGGTGAATGGGTTTCCTGTATGCATCGGGAATGGGTTTCCTGTATTCATCGGGAATGGGTTTCCTGTATGTGGAAGGAATGGGTTTCCTAGATGCATGGGAATGTGTTTCCTGTATGAGGGAGGAGTGGGGAAGTGGTTTCCCGTATGCATGGGGATTGGGTTTCCTGTATGCAGGGGAATGGGTTTCCAGTATGAATCTGGAATAGGTTTCCTGTATGTGGAAGGAATGGGTTTCCTGGATGCATGGGAATGTGTTTCCTGTATGAGGGAGGAGTGGGGAAGTGGTTTCCCGTATGCATGGGGATTGGGTTTCCTGTATGCAGGGGAATGGGTTTCCTGTATGCAGAAGGAATAGGTTTCCTGTATGCACGGTGAATGGGTTTCCGGTATGCGCAGGGCAATGGGTTTCCTGCATTCATGGGGAACGGGTTAACTGTATACATGAGGAATGGGTTTCCTAAAGCAGAGGGAATGGGTTTCCTGTACGCACTAGCATGGGTTCCTGTATGTTGGGGGAATGTTTTACCTGTATGCATGGAGAATGGGTTTCCGGTATGCAGAGGAAATGGGTTTCCTGTAAGGAGTGGAATGGGTTTCCTGTATGCATGAGCAATGGGTTTCCTGCATGCGGTGGAATGGTTTTCCGGTACTCAGGGAAAAATGCGTTTCCTCTGTGCATGGTGAATTGGTTTCCAGTATGCAGGGGGAAAGGATTTCCTATATGCATGTGGAATGGGTTTCCTGTATGCATGGTGAATGGGTTTCCTGTATGCAAGAGGAATGGGTTTCCTATATGCATGGGGAATGGGTGTCCTGTATGCATGTGGAATGGGTTTCCTGTATGCATGGGGAATGGGTTTCCTGTATGCATGTGGAATGGGTTTCCTGTATGCATGGGGAATGGGTTTCCTGTATACATGTGGAATGGTTTTCCTGTACGCATGGGGAATGGGTTTCCTATATGCATGGGGAATGGGTTTCCTGTATACATGGTGAATGGGTTTCCTGTATGCAAGGGGAATGGGTTTCCTATATGCATGGGGAATGGGTTTCCTGTATGCATGTGGAATGGGTTTCCTGTATGCATGGGGAATGGGTTTCCTGTATGCATGTGGAATGGGTTTCCTGTATGCATGGGGAATGGGTTTCCTGTATACATGTGGAAAGGTTTTCCTGTATGCATGGGGAATGGGTTTCCTATATGCATGGGGAATGGGTTTCCTGTATGCATGGTGAATGGGTTTCCTGTATGCATGGGGAATGGGTTTCCTATATGCATGGTGAATGGGTTTCCTATATGCTTGGTGAATGGGTTTCCTGTATGCATGGGGAATGGGTTTCCTATATGCATGGTGAATGGGTTTCCTGTATGCATGGTGAATGGGTTTCCTATATGCATGGTGAATGGGTTTCCTGTATGCATGGGGAATGGGTTTCCTGTATGCGGGGGGGAATGGGTTTCCTGTATGCAGGGGGAATGGGTTTCCTGTGTGCATGGGGAATGGGTTTCCTGTATGCATGGGGAAATGGATTACCTGTATGCATGGGGAATAGGGTTCCTGTATGCGGGGGGAAATGGATTACCTGTATGCATGGGGAATAGGTTTCCTGTATGCGGGGGGAAATGGATTACCTGTATGCTTGGGGAATGGGTTTCCTGTATGTGGGGGGGAATGGGTTTCCTGTATGCAGGGGGAATCCATTTCTTGTAAGCGGGTGCAATTGGTTTACTGTATGCGGCGGAAATGTGTTTCCTGCATTCATGGGGAACGAGCTTCCAGTATGCAGAAGGAATGCGTTTCCTAAAGCGAAGGAAATGGGTTTCCTGTATGCGGCGGAAATGTGTTTCCTGCATTCATGGGGAACGTGTTTACTCTATGCATGAGGAATGGGTTTCTTAAAGCGGAGGGAAAGGGTTTCCTGTATGCGGAGTCAATGGATTTCCTGTATGCATGGGGAATGGGTTTCCTGTATACATGGGGAATGGGTTTCCTGTATACATGGGGAATGGGTTTCCTGTATGCATGGTGAATGGGTTTCCTGTATGCATCGGGAATGGGTTTCCTGTATTCATCGGGAATGGGTTTCCTGTATGTGGAAGGAATGGGTTTCCTAGATGCATGGGAATGTGTTTCCTGTATGAGGGAGGAGTGGGGAAGTGGTTTCCCGTATGCATGGGGATTGGGTTTCCTGTATGCAGGGGAATGGGTTTCCAGTATGAATCTGGAATAGGTTTCCTGTATGTGGAAGGAATGGGTTTCCTGGATGCATGGGAATGTGTTTCCTGTATGAGGGAGGAGTGGGGAAGTGGTTTCCCGTATGCATGGGGATTGGGTTTCCTGTATGCAGGGGAATGGGTTTCCTGTATGCAGAAGGAATAGGTTTCCTGTATGCACGGTGAATGGGTTTCCGGTATGCGCAGGGCAATGGGTTTCCTGCATTCATGGGGAACGGGTTAACTGTATACATGAGGAATGGGTTTCCTAAAGCAGAGGGAATGGGTTTCCTGTACGCACTAGCATGGGTTCCTGTATGTTGGGGGAATGTTTTACCTGTATGCATGGAGAATGGGTTTCCGGTATGCAGAGGAAATGGGTTTCCTGTAAGGAGTGGAATGGGTTTCCTGTATGCATGAGGAATGGGTTTCCTGCATGCGGTGGAATGGTTTTCCGGTACTCAGGGAAAAATGCGTTTCCTCTGTGCATGGTGAATTGGTTTCCAGTATGCAGGGGGAAAGGATTTCCTATATGCATGTGGAATGGGTTTCCTGTATGCAAGGGGAATGGGTTTCCTGTATGCAGGGGGAATGGGTTTCCTCTATGCATGGTGGATGGGTTTCCTGTATGCATGGGGAATGGGTTTCCTGTATGCATGGGGAATGGGTTTCCTGAATGCATGGAGAATGGATTTCCTGTATGCGGGGGGGAATGGGTTTCCTGTATGCAGGGGGAATGGGTTTCCTCTATGCATGGTGGATGGGTTTCCTGTATGCATGGGGAATGGGTTTCCTGTATGCGGGGGGGAATGGGTTTCCTGTATGCAGGGGGAATGGGTTTCCTGTGTGCATGGGGAATGGGTTTCCTGTATGCATGGGGAAATGGATTACCTGTATGCATGGGGAATAGGGTTCCTGTATGCGGGGGGAAATGGATTACCGGTATGCATGGGGAATAGGTTTCCTGTATGCGGGGGGAAATGGATTACCTGTATGCTTGGGGAATGGGTTTCCTGTATGTGGGGGGGAATGGGTTTCCTGTATGCAGGGGGAATCCATTTCTTGTAAGCGGGTGCAATTGGTTTACTGTATGCGGCGGAAATGTGTTTCCTGCATTCATGGGGAACGAGCTTCCAGTATGCAGAAGGAATGCGTTTCCTAAAGCGAAGGAAATGGGTTTCCTGTATGCGGCGGAAATGTGTTTCCTGCATTCATGGGGAACGTGTTTACTGTATGCATGAGGAATGGGTTTCCTAAAGCGGAGGGAAAGGGTTTCCTGTATGCGGAGTCAATGGGTTTCCTGTATGCATGGGGAATGGGTTTTCCTGTATGCATGGGGAATGGGTTTCATGTATGCATGGGGAATGGGTTTCCTGTATGAATGTGGAATGGGTTTCCTGTATGCATGGGGAATGAGTTTCCTGTATGCATGTGGAATGGGTTTCCTGTATGCATGGGGAATGAGTTTCCTGTATGCATGTGGAATGGGTTTCCTGTATGCATGTGGAATGGGTTTCCTGTATGCATGTGGAATGGGTTTCCTGTACGCATGTGAAATGGGTTTCTTGTACGCATGTGGAATGGGTTTCCTGTATGCATGGGGAATGAGTTTCCTGTATGCATGTGGAATGGGTTTCCTGTATGCATGGGGAACGGGTTTCCTGTATGCATGGGGAATGAGTTTCCTATATGCATGTGGAATGGGTTTCCTGTATGCATGGGGAATGGGTTTCCTGTATGCATGGGGAATGAGTTTCCTATATGTATGTGGAATGGGTTTCCTGTATGCATGGGGAATGGGTTTCCTGTATGCATGGGGAATGGGTTTCCTGTATGCATGGGGAATGGGTTTCCTCTATGCATGGGGAATGGGTTTCCTCTATGGATGGGGAACGGGTTTCCTGTATGCATGGGGAATGAGTTTCCTATATGCATGTGGAATGGGTTTCCTGTGTGCATGGGGAATGGGTTTCCTATATGCATGGGGAATGGGTTTCCTATATGCATGGGGAATGGGTTTCCATTATGCATGGCGAATGGGTTTCCTGTATGCATGGGGAATGGGTTTCCAGTATGCATGGGGAATGGGTTTCCTGTATGCATGGGGAATGGGTTTCCAGTATGCATGGGGAATGGGTTTCCTGTATGCATGGGGAATGGGTTTCCTGTATGCATGGGGAATAGGTTTCCTGTATGCGGGGGGAAATGGATTACCTGTATGCTTGGGGAATGGGTTTCCTGTATGTGGGGGGGAATGGGTTTCCTGTATGCAGGGGGAATCCATTTCTTGTAAGCGGGTGCAATTGGTTTACTGTATGCGGCGGAAATGTGTTTCCTGCATTCATGGGGAACGAGCTTCCAGTATGCAGAAGGAATGCGTTTCCTAAAGCGAAGGAAATGGGTTTCCTGTATGCGGCGGAAATGTGTTTCCTGCATTCATGGGGAACGTGTTTACTCTATGCATGAGGAATGGGTTTCCTAAAGCGGAGGGACAGGGTTTCCTGTATGCGGAGTCAATGGATTTCCTGTATGCATGGGGAATGGGTTTCCTGTATACATGGGGAATGGGTTTCCTGTATACATGGGGAATTGGTTTCCTGTATGCATGGTGAATGGGTTTCCTGTATGCATCGGGAATGGGTTTCCTGTATGCATCGGGAATGGGTTTCCTGTATGTGGAAGGAATGGGTTTCCTAGATGCATGGGAATGTGTTTCCTGTATGAGGGAGGAGTGGGGAAGTGGTTTCCCGTATGCATGGGGATTGGGTTTCCTGTATGCAGGGGAATGGGTTTCCAGTATGAATCTGGAATGGGTTTCCTGTATGTGGAAGGAATGGGTTTCCTGGATGCATGGGAATGTGTTTCCTGTATGAGGGAGGAGTGGGGAAGTGGTTTCCCGTATGCATGGGGATTGGGTTTCCTGTATGCAGGGGAATGGGTTTCCTGTATGCAGAATGAATAGGTTTCCTGTATGCACGGTGAATGGGTTTCCGGTATGCGCAGGGCAATGGGTTTCCTGCATTCATGGGGAACGGGTTAACTGTATACATGAGGAATGGGTTTCCTAAAGCAGAGGGAATGGGTTTCCTGTACGCACTAGCATGGGTTCCTGTATGTTGGGGGAATGTTTTACCTGTATGCATGGAGAATGGGTTTCCGGTATGCAGAGGAAATGGGTTTCCAGTAAGGAGTGGAATGGGTTTCCTGTATGCATGAGGAATGGGTTTCCTGCATGCGGTGGAATGGTTTTCCGGTACTCAGGGAAAAATGCGTTTCCTCTGTGCATGGTGAATTGGTTTCCAGTATGCAGGGGGAAAGGATTTCCTATATGCATGTGGAATGGGTTTCCTGTATGCGGTGGAATGGTTTTCTGGTATTCAGGGAAACATGCGTTTCCTCTGTGCATGGTGAATTGGTTTCCAGTATGCAGGGGGAAAGGATTTCCTATATGCATGTGGAATGGGTTTCCTGTATGCAAGGGGAATGGGTTTCCTGTATGCAGGGGGAATGGGTTTCCTCTATGCATGGTGGATGGGTTTCCTGTATGCATGGGGAATGGGTTTCCTGTATGCATGGGGAATGGGTTTCCTGAATGCATGGAGAATGGATTTCCTGTATGCGGGGGGGAATGGGTTTCCTGTATGCAGGGGGAATGGGTTTCCTCTATGCATGGTGGATGGGTTTCCTGTATGCATGAGGAATGGGTTTCCTGTATGCGGGGGGGAATGGGTTTCCTGTATGCAGGGGGAATGGGTTTCCTGTGTGCATGGGGAATGGGTTTCCTGTATGCATGGGGAAATGGATTACCTGTATGCATGGGGAATAGGGTTCCTGTATGCGGGGGGAAATGGATTACCGGTATGCATGGGGAATAGGTTTCCTGTATGCGGGGGGAAATGGATTACCTGTATGCTTGGGGAATGGGTTTCCTGTATGTGGGGGGGAATGGGTTTCCTGTATGCAGGGGGAATCCATTTCTTGTAAGCGGGTGCAATTGGTTTACTGTATGCGGCGGAAATGTGTTTCCTGCATTCATGGGGAACGAGCTTCCAGTATGCAGAAGGAATGCGTTTCCTAAAGCGAAGGAAATGGGTTTCCTGTATGCGGCGGAAATGTGTTTCCTGCATTCATGGGGAACGTGTTTACTGTATGCATGAGGAATGGGTTTCCTAAAGCGGAGGGAAAGGGTTTCCTGTATGCGGAGTCAATGGGTTTCCTGTATGCATGGGGAATGGGTTTTCCTGTATGCATGGGGAATGGGTTCCTGTATGCATGGAGAATGGGTTTCCTGTATGAATGTGGAATGGGTTTCCTGTATGCATGGGGAATGAGTTTCCTGTATGCATGTGGAATGGGTTTCCTGTATGCATGGGGAATGAGTTTCCTGTATGCATGTGGAATGGGTTTCCTGTATGCATGTGGAATGGGTTTCCTGTATGCATGGGGAACGGGTTTCCTGTATGCATGGGGAATGAGTTTCCTATATGCATGTGGAATGGGTTTCCTGTATGCATGGGGAATGGGTTTCCTGTATGCATGGGGAATGAGTTTCCTATATGCATGTGGAATGGGTTTCCTGTATGCATGGGGAATGGGTTTCCTGTATGCATGGGGAACGGGTTTCCTGTATGCATGGGGAATGGGTTTCCTATATGCATGGGGAATGGGTTTCCTCTATGCATGGGGAACGGGTTTCCTGTATGCATGGGGAATGAGTTTCCTATATGCATGTGGAATGGGTTTCCTGTGTGCATGGGGAATGGGTTTCCTCTATGCATGGGGAATGGGTTTCCTATATGCATGGGGAATGGGTTTCCAGTATGCATGGGGAATGGGTTTCCTGTATGCATGGGGAATGGGTTTCCTGTATGCATGGGGAATGGGTTTCCTGTATGCATGGGGAATGGGTTTCCAGTATGCATGGGGAATGGGTTTCCTGTATGCATGGGGAATGGGTTTCCTGTATGCATGGGGAATGGGTTTCCAGTATGCATGGGGAATGGGTTTCCTGTATGCATGGGGAATGGGTTTCCAGTATGCATGGGGAATGGGTTTCCTGTATGCATGGGGAATGGGTTTCCTGTATGCATGGGGAATGGGTTTCCTGTATGCATGGGGAACGGGTTTCCTGTATGCATGGGGAATGAGTTTCCTGTATGCATGTGGAATGGGTTTCCTGTATGCATGGGGAACAGGTTTCCTGTATGCATGGGGAATGAGTTTCCTATATGCATGTGGAATGGGTTTCCTGTATGCATGGGGAACGGGTTTCCTGTATGCATGGGGAATGAGTTTCCTGTATGCATGGGGAATGGGTTTCCTATATGCATGGGGAATGGGTTTCCTCTATGCATGGGGAACGGGTTTCCTGTATGCATGGGGAATGAGTTTCCCATATGCATGTGGAATGGGTTTCCTGTGTGCATGGGGAATGGGTTTCCTATATGCATGGGGAATGGGTTTCCTATGTGCATGGGGAATGGGTTTCCAGTATGCATGGGGAATGGGTTTCCTGTATGCATGGGGAATGGGTTTCCAGTATGCATGGGGAATGGGTTTCCTGTATGCATGGGGAATGGGTTTCCAGTATGCATGGGGAATGGGTTTCCTGTATGCATGGGGTTCGGGTTTCCTGTATGCATGGGGAATGGGTTTCCTGTATGCATGGGGAACGGGTTTCCTGTATGCATGGGGAATAGGTTTCCGGTATGCGCGGGGCAATGGGTTTCCTGTATTCATGGGAAATCCGTTTCTTGTAAGTGGGTGCAATTGGTTTACTGTATGCGGCGGAAATGTGTTTTCTGCATTCATGCGGAACACGTTTACTGTATGCATGGGTAATGGGTTACCTAAAGATGAGGGAATGGGTTTCCAGTATGCAGAAGGAATGCGTTTCCGAAAGCAAAGGGAATGGGTTTCCTGTATGCCGGGGGAATGGGTTTCCTCTATGCATGGTGAATGGGTTTCCACTATGCATGTGGAATGGGTTTCCTGTATGTGGGGGAAGGGCTTCCTTTACTCAAGGGAAATGGGTTTCCTTCTTGCGAGTGGGAATGGGTCTCCCCTACGCATGTGTTTCCTGCATTTATGGGGAACGGGTTTACTGTATGCATGGGTAATGGGTTTCCTAAAGCGGAGGGAATGGGTTTCCTGTATGCATGGGGAAAGGGTTTCCTGTATGCATGGGGAATGGGTTTCCTATATGCAAGGGGAATGGGTTTCCTATATGCATGGTGAATGGGTTTCCTATATGCATGGGGAATGGGTTTCCTGTATGCATGTGGAATAGGTTTCCTGTATGCATGGTGAATGGGTTTCCTGTATGCAAGAGGAATGGGTTTCCTATATGCATGGGGAATGGGTGTCCTGTATGCATGTGGAATAGGTTTCCTGTATGCATGGGGAATGGGTTTCCTGTATGCATGTGGAATGGGTTTCCTGTATGCATGGGTAATGGGTTTCCTGTATACATGTGGAATGGTTTTCCTGTACGCATGGGGAATGGGTTTCCTATATGCATGGGGAATGGGTTTCCTGTATGCATGGTGAATGGGTTTCCTGTATGCAAGGGGAATGGGTTTCCTATATGCATGGGGAATGGGTTTCCTGTATGCATGTGGAATGGGTTTCCTGTATGCATGGGGAATGGGTTTCCTGTATGCATGTGGAATGGGTTTCCTGTATGCATGGGGAATGGGTTTCCTGTATACATGTGGAAAGGTTTTCCTGTATGCATGGGGAATGGGTTTCCTATATGCATGGGGAATGGGTTTCCTGTATGCATGGTGAATGGGTTTCCTGTATGCATGGGGAATGGGTTTCCTATATGCATGGTGAATGGGTTTCCTGTATGCATGGTGAATGGGTTTCCTATATACATGGTGAATGGGTTTCCTATATACATGGTGAATGGGTTTCCTATATGCATGGGGAATGTATTTCCTGTATGCATGTGAAATGAGTTTCCTGTATGCATGGGGAATGGGTTTCCTGTATGCATGGGGAATGGGTTTCCTATATGCATGGGGAATGGGTTTCCTATATGCATGGTGAATGGGTTTCCTGTATGCATGGGGAATGGGTTTCCTATATGCATGGGGAATGGGTTTCCTATATGCATGGTGAATGGGTTTCCTGTATGCATGGGGAATGGGTTTCTTATATGCATGGTGAATGGGTTTCCTGTATGCATGGGGAATGGGTTTCCTGTATGCATGGGGAATGGGTTTCCTGTATGCATGGGGAATGGGTTTCCTGTATGCGGTGGAATGGTTTTCTGGTATTCAGGGAAACATGCGTTTCCTCTGTGCATGGTGAATTGGTTTCCAGTATGCAGGGGGAAAGGATTTCCTATATGCATGTGGAATGGGTTTCCTGTATGCAAGGGGAATGGGTTTCCTGTATGCAGGGGGAATGGGTTTCCTCTATGCATGGTGGATGGGTTTCCTGTATGCATGGGGAATGGGTTTCCTGTATGCATGGGGAATGGGTTTCCTGAATGCATGGAGAATGGATTTCCTGTATGCGGGGGGGAATGGGTTTCCTGTATGCAGGGGGAATGGGTTTCCTCTATGCATGGTGGATGGGTTTCCTGTATGCATGGGGAATGGGTTTCCTGTATGCGGGGGGGAATGGGTTTCCTGTATGCAGGGGGAATGGGTTTCCTGTGTGCATGGGGAATGGGTTTCCTGTATGCATGGGGAAATGGATTACCTGTATGCATGGGGAATAGGGTTCCTGTATGCGGGGGGAAATGGATTACCGGTATGCATGGGGAATAGGTTTCCTGTATGCGGGGGGAAATGGATTACCTGTATGCTTGGGGAATGGGTTTCCTGTATGTGGGGGGGAATGGGTTTCCTGTATGCAGGGGGAATCCATTTCTTGTAAGCGGGTGCAATTGGTTTACTGTATGCGGCGGAAATGTGTTTCCTGCATTCATGGGGAACGAGCTTCCAGTATGCAGAAGGAATGCGTTTCCTAAAGCGAAGGAAATGGGTTTCCTGTATGCGGCGGAAATGTGTTTCCTGCATTCATGGGGAACGTGTTTACTGTATGCATGAGGAATGGGTTTCCTAAAGCGGAGGGAAAGGGTTTCCTGTATGCGGAGTCAATGGGTTTCCTGTATGCATGGGGAATGGGTTTTCCTGTATGCATGGGGAATGGGTTCCTGTATGCATGGGGAATGGGTTTCCTGTATGAATGTGGAATGGGTTTCCTGTATGCATGGGGAATGAGTTTCCTGTATGCATGTGGAATGGGTTTCCTGTATGCATGGGGAATGAGTTTCCTGTATGCATGTGGAATGGGTTTCCTGTATGCATGTGGAATGGGTTTCCTGTATGCATGGGGAACGGGTTTCCTGTATGCATGGGGAATGAGTTTCCTATATGCATGTGGAATGGGTTTCCTGTATGCATGGGGAATGGGTTTCCTGTATGCATGGGGAACGAGTTTCCTATATGCATGTGGAATGGGTTTCCTGTATGCATGGGGAATGGGTTTCCTGTATGCATGGGGAATGGGTTTCCTGTATGCATGGGGAATGGGTTTCCTATATGCATGGGGAATGGGTTTCCTCTATGCATGGGGAACGGGTTTCCTGTATGCATGGGGAATGAGTTTCCCATATGCATGTGGAATGGGTTTCCTGTGTGCATGGGGAATGGGTTTCCTATATGCATGGGGAATGGGTTTCCTATGTGCATGGGGAATGGGTTTCCAGTATGCATGGGGAATGGGTTTCCTGTATGCATGGGGAATGGGTTTCCAGTATGCATGGGGAATGGGTTTCCTGTATGCATGGGGAATGGGTTTCCAGTATGCATGGGGAATGGGTTTCCTGTATGCATGGGGTTCGGGTTTCCTGTATGCATGGGGAATGGGTTTCCTGTATGCATGGGGAACGGGTTTCCTGTATGCATGGGGAATAGGTTTCCGGTATGCGCGGGGCAATGGGTTTCCTGTATTCATGGGAAATCCGTTTCTTGTAAGTGGGTGCAATTGGTTTACTGTATGCGGCGGAAATGTGTTTTCTGCATTCATGCGGAACACGTTTACTGTATGCATGGGTAATGGGTTACCTAAAGATGAGGGAATGGGTTTCCAGTATGCAGAAGGAATGCGTTTCCGAAAGCAAAGGGAATGGGTTTCCTGTATGCCGGGGGAATGGGTTTCCTCTATGCATGGTGAATGGGTTTCCACTATGCATGTGGAATGGGTTTCCTGTATGTGGGGGAAGGGCTTCCTTTACTCAAGGGAAATGGGTTTCCTTCTTGCGAGTGGGAATGGGTCTCCCCTACGCATGTGTTTCCTGCATTTATGGGGAACGGGTTTACTGTATGCATGGGTAATGGGTTTCCTAAAGCGGAGGGAATGGGTTTCCTGTATGCATGGGGAAAGGGTTTCCTGTATGCATGGGGAATGGGTTTCCTATATGCAAGGGGAATGGGTTTCCTATATGCATGGTGAATGGGTTTCCTATATGCATGGGGAATGGGTTTCCTGTATGCATGTGGAATAGGTTTCCTGTATGCATGGTGAATGGGTTTCCTGTATGCAAGAGGAATGGGTTTCCTATATGCATGGGGAATGGGTGTCCTGTATGCATGTGGAATAGGTTTCCTGTATGCATGGGGAATGGGTTTCCTGTATGCATGTGGAATGGGTTTCCTGTATGCATGGGTAATGGGTTTCCTGTATACATGTGGAATGGTTTTCCTGTACGCATGGGGAATGGGTTTCCTATATGCATGGGGAATGGGTTTCCTGTATGCATGGTGAATGGGTTTCCTGTATGCAAGGGGAATGGGTTTCCTATATGCATGGGGAATGGGTTTCCTGTATGCATGTGGAATGGGTTTCCTGTATGCATGGGGAATGGGTTTCCTGTATGCATGTGGAATGGGTTTCCTGTATGCATGGGGAATGGGTTTCCTGTATACATGTGGAAAGGTTTTCCTGTATGCATGGGGAATGGGTTTCCTATATGCATGGGGAATGGGTTTCCTGTATGCATGGTGAATGGGTTTCCTGTATGCATGGGGAATGGGTTTCCTATATGCATGGTGAATGGGTTTCCTGTATGCATGGTGAATGGGTTTCCTATATACATGGTGAATGGGTTTCCTATATACATGGTGAATGGGTTTCCTATATGCATGGGGAATGTATTTCCTGTATGCATGTGAAATGAGTTTCCTGTATGCATGGGGAATGGGTTTCCTGTATGCATGGGGAATGGGTTTCCTATATGCATGGGGAATGGGTTTCCTATATGCATGGTGAATGGGTTTCCTGTATGCATGGGGAATGGGTTTCCTATATGCATGGGGAATGGGTTTCCTATATGCATGGTGAATGGGTTTCCTGTATGCATGGGGAATGGGTTTCTTATATGCATGGTGAATGGGTTTCCTGTATGCATGGGGAATGGGTTTCCTGTATGCATGGGGAATGGGTTTCCTTTATGCATGGGGAATGGGTTTCCTGTATGCATGGGGAATGGGTTTCCTGTATGCATGGGGAACGGGTTTCCTGTATGCATGGGGAATGAGTTTCCTATATGCATGTGGAATGGGTTTCCTGTATGCATGGGGAATGGGTTCCCTATATGCATGGGGAATGGGTTTCCTGTATGCATGGGGAATGGGTTTCCTATATGCATGGGGAATGGGTTTCCTATATGCATGGGGAATGGGTTTCCAGTATGCATGGGGAATGGGTTTCCTATATGCATGGGGAATGGGTTTCCTGTATGCATGGGGAATGGGTTTCCTATATGCATGGGGAATGGGTTTCCTATATGCATGGGGAATGGGTTTCCAGTATGCATGGGGAATGGGTTTCTTGTATGCATGGGGAATGGGTTTCCAGTATGCATGGGGAATGGGTTTCCTGTATGCATGGGGAATGGGTTTCCAGTATGCATGGGGAATGGGTTTCCTGTATGCATGGGGAATGGTTTTCCTGTATTCATTGGGACCGGGTTTACTGTATGCAAGGGGAATGTGTTTCCTAACACAGTGGGAAGGGTTTTCCTGTATGCGGGGTGGAATGGGTTTCCTGTATTCATGGGAAATGGGTTTCCTGTATGCAGAAGGAATGGGTTTCCTGTATGTGGTGGGAATCATTTTCCTGTATTCATTGGGAACGGATTTACTGTATGCATGAGGAATGTGTTTCCTAAATCGGAGGGAATGGGCTTCCTGTATGTGGTAGAAAAGGTTCCTGCATGCAGAGGGAATGGATTACCTGTATGCATGGGGAATGGGTTTCCGGTATGCGCGGGGAATGGGTTTCCTGGGAAATCCGTTTCTTGTAAGTGGGTGCAATTGGTTTACTGCATGCGGCGGAAATGTGTTTCCTGCATTCATGGGAACAGGTTTACTGTATGCATGGGTAATGGGTTTCCTAAAGCGAAGGGAATGGGTTTCCTGTATGCGGGGGAAATGGGTTTCCTGTGTGCATGGGGAAAGGGTTTCCTATATGCACGGAAATAGGTTTCCTCTACGCCTGGGGGGAAATGGGTTTCCTGTATGCGATGGAATCGTTTTCTGGTATTCAGGGAAAAATGCGTTTCCTCTGTGCAGGGTGAATGGGTTTCCAGTATGCATGGGGAAAGGATTTCCTTTATGCATGTGGAATGGGTTTCCTGTATGCAGGGGGAATGGGTTTCCTCTATGCATGGTGGATGGGTTTCCTGTATGCATGGGGAATGGATTTCCTGTATGCATGGGGAATGGGTTTCCTGTGTGCATGGGGAATGGGTTTCCTGTATGCATGGGGAAATGGATTACCTGTATGCATGGGGAATAGGGTTCCTGTATGCGGGGGGAAATGGATTACCTGTATGCATGGGGAATAGGTTTCCTGTATGCGGGGCGAAATGGATTACCTGTATGCATGGGGAATAGGTTTCCTGTATGCGGGGGGAAATGGATTACCTGTATGCATGGGGAATAGGTTTCCTGTATGCGGGGGGAAATGGATTACCTGTATGCATGGGGAATGGGTTTCCGGTATGCGGGGAATCGGGTTTCCTGTAAGGGGTGGAATGGGTTTCATGTATGCGGGGGGAGTCGTTTTCATGTAAGCGGGGTCAATGGGTTTCCTGTATGTGGCGGAAATGGGTTTCATGTATTCATATGGAAAGGCTTGCTGTATGCATGGGGAATGGGTTACCTAATGCGGAAGGAATAGATTTCCTGTTTGCATCGGGAATGGGTTTCTTGTATGTGGGGGGATTGGGTTCCCTGTAGGCCTGGGTATAGTTTTCCTGCAAGCACGGGCAATGGGTTTCCTCTATGCGGTGGAAATGGGTTTCCTGTATTCATGGGGAATGGGTTTCCTGTATTCATGGGGAATGGGTTTCCTGTATGCATGAGGAATGTGTTTCCTAAAGCGGAGGTAATGGGCTTCCTGTATGCGGTCGAAAAGGTTCCTGTATGCAGAGGGAATAGGTTTCCTGTATGCATGGGGAATGGGTTTCCAGTATGAGGGGGAATGGATTTCCTCTATGCGAGGGAAATGGGTCTCCCCTACGCATGTGGAATGGTTTTCTTGTATGCAGGGGGATTGAGTTTCCTGTATGTGGGGGGGATTGTGTTTCCTGAATGCGGTAGAAATGGGTTTCCTGTATGCGGAAGGAATGGGTTTTCTGTATGAATGGGCAATGGGTTTCCTGTATACAGGGGGGAATGGATTACCTGTATGCATGGGGAATGGGTTTCTGGTATGCGCGGGGCAATGGGTTTCCTGTATTCATGGGAAATCCATTTCTTGTAAGCGGGTGCAATTGGTTTACTGTATGCGGCGGAAATGTGTTTCCTGCATTCATGGGGAACGAGCTTCCAGTATGCAGAAGGAATGCGTTTCCTAAAGCGAAGGAAATGGGTTTCCTGTATGCGGCGGAAATGTGTTTCCTGCATTCATGGGGAACGTGTTTACTGTATGCATGAGGAATGGGTTTCCTGTGTGCGGTGGAATGGTTTTCTGGTATTCAGGGAAAAATGCGTTTCCTCTGTGCATGGTGAATAGGTTTCCAGTATGCAGGGGGAAAGGATTTCCTTTATGCATGTGGAATGGGTTTCCTGTATGCAGAAGGAATAGGTTTCCTGTATGCGGGGGGAAATGGATTACCTGTATGCATAGGGAAAGGGTTTCTGGTATGCAGAAGGAATAGGTTTACTGTATGCGGGGGGGAAATGGATTACCTGTATGCATGGGGAATGGTTTTCCGGTATTCAGGGAAAAATGCGTTTCCTCTGTGCATGGTGAATGGGTTTCCAGTATGCAGGGGGAAAGGATTTCCTATATGCATGTGGAATGGGTTTCCTGTATGCGGGGGAAGGGCTTCCTTTACTCAAGTGGAATGGGTTTCCTGTATGCGAGCGTGAATGGGTTTCCTGTATGCGGAAGGAATAGATTTTCTGTATGCATCGGGAATGGGTTTCTTGTATGTGGGGGAATTGGGTTCCCTGTAGGCCTGGGTACAGTTTTCCTGTAAGCACGGGCAATGGGTTTCCTCTATGCGGTGGAAATGGGTTTCCTGTATTCATGGGGAAATGGTTTCCTGAATGTGGTAGAAATGGGTTTCCTTTATGCGGATGGAATGGGTTTCCTGTATGCATGGGGAATGGGTTTCCTGTATGCATGGGGAATGGGTTTCCTATATGCATGGGGAATGGGTTTCCTGTATGCATGGTGAATGGGTTTCCTGTATGCATGGGGAATGGGTTTCCTATATGCATGGGGAATGGGTTTCCTGTATGCATGGTGAATGGGTTTCCTGTATGCAAGGGGAATGGGTTTCCTATATGCATGGGGAATGGGTTTCCTGTATGCATGTGGAATGGGTTTCCTGTATGCATAGGGAATGGGTTTCCTGTTTACGGGTGAATGGGATTCCAGTACGCGGGGGGAATGGGTTTCCTGTTTACGGGTGAATGGGATTCCAGTATGCGGGGGGAATGGGTTTCCTGTTTATGGGTGAATGGGATTCCAGTATGCGGGGGGATTCGTTTCCTGTTTACGGGTGAATGGGATTCCAGTATGCAGGGGGAATGGGTTTCCTGTTTACGGGTGAATGGGATTCCAGTATGCGGGGGGAATGGGTTTCCTGTTTACGGGTGAATGGGATTCCAGTATGTGGGGGGGAATGGGTTTCCTGTTTACGGGTGAATGGGATTCTAGAATGCGGGGGAATTTGTTTCCTATATGCATGAAAAAATGATCCATGTATGCGTGGGGAATGGATTTGGTGTATGCAGGAGAATGGCTTTCCTGTATTTGGAAGGAATGGGTTTCCTGTATACATGGGGAATGGGTTTCCTGTATGCATGGTGAATGGGTTTCCTGTATGCATCGGGAATGGGTTTCCTGTATGCATCGGGAATGGGTTTCCTGTATGAATCTGGAATGGGTTTCCTGTATGTGGAAGGAATGGGTTTCCTAGGTGCATGGGAATGTGTTTCCTGTATGAGGGAGGAGTGGGGAAGTGGTTTCCCATATGCATGGGGATTGGGTTTCCTGTATGCAGGGGAATGGGTTTCCAGTATGAATCTGGAATGGGTTTCCTGTATGTGGAAGGAATGGGTTTCCTGGATGCATGGGAATGTGTTTCCTGTATGAGGGAGGAGTGGGGAAGTGGTTTCCCGTATGCATGGGGATTGGGTTTCCTGTATGCAGGGGAATGGGTTTCCTGTATGCAGAAGGAATAGGTTTCCTGTATGCACGGTGAATGGGTTTCCGGTATGCGCAGGGCAATGGGTTTCCTGCATTCATGGGGAACGGGTTAACTGTATACATGAGGAATGGGTTTCCTAAAGCAGAGGGAATGGGTTTCCTGTACGCACTAGCATGGGTTCCTGTATGTTGGGGGAATGTTTTACCTGTATGCATGGAGAATGGGTTTCCGGTATGCAGAGGAAATGGGTTTCCTGTAAGGAGTGGAATGGGTTTCCTGTATGCATGAGGAATGGGTTTCCTGCATGTGGTGGAATGGTTTTCCGGTACTCAGGGAAAAATGCGTTTCCTCTGAGCATGGTGAATTGGTTTCCAGTATGCAGGGGGAAAGGATTTCCTATATGCATGTGGAATGGGTTTCCTGTATGCATGGAGAATGGATTTCCTGTATGCGGGGGGGAATGGGTTTCCTGTATGCAGGGGGAATGGGTTTCCTGTGTGGATGGGGAATGGGTTTCCTGTATGCATGGGGAAATGGATTACCTGTATGCATGGGGAATAGGGTTCCTGTATGCGGGGGGAAATGGATTACCTGTATGCATGGGGAATAGGTTTCCTGTATGCGGGGGGAAACGGATTACCTGTATGCTTGGGGAATGGGTTTCCTGTATGTGGGGGGGAATGGGTTTCCTGTATGCAGGGGGAATCCATTTCTTGTAAGCGGGTGCAATTGGTTTACTGTATGCGGCGGAAATGTGTTTCCTGCATTCATGGGAAACGAGCTTCCAGTATGCAGAAGGAATGCGTTTCCTAAAGCGAAGGAAATGGGTTTCCTGTATGCGGCGGAAATGTGTTTCCTGCATTCATGGGGAACGTGTTTACTGTATGCATGAGGAATAGGTTTCCTAAAGCGGAGGGAAAGGGTTTCCTGTATGCGGAGTCAATGGGTTTCCTGTATGCATGGGGAATGGGTTTTCCTGTATGCATGGGGAATGGGTTTCCTGTATGCGGGGGAAATGGGTTTCCTGTGTGCATGGGGAAAGGGTTTCCTATATGCACGGAAATAGGTTTCCTCTACGCGTGGGGGGAAATGGGTTTCCTGTATGCGATGGAATGGTTTTCTGGTATTCAGAGAAAAATGCGTTTCCTCTGTGCAGGGTGAATGGGTTTCCAGTATGCAGGGGGAAAGGATTTCCTTTATGCATGTGGAATGGGTTTCCTGTATGCATGGGGAATGGGTTTTCGGTATGCATGGGGAATGGGTTTCCTGTATGCATGGTGAATGGGTTTCCGGTATGCAGGGGAATGGATTTACTGTATGGGGTGGAATGGGTTTCCTGTATGCGGGGAAATGGATTTCCTGTATGGGGTGGAATGGGTTTCCTGTAAGCATGAGGAATGGGTTTCCTGTATGCGCGAGGAATGTGTTTCCTGTATGTGAGGGGGATTGAGTTTCCTGAATGTGGTAGAAATGGGTTTCCTGTATGCGGAAGGAATGGGTTTTCTGTATGCATGGGCAATGGGTTTCCTGTATACAGGGGGGAATGGATTACCTGTATGCATGGGGAATGGGTTTCCTGTATGTGGGGGAGAATGGGTTTCCTGTATGCAGGGGGAATCCATTTCTTGTAAGCGGGTGCAATTGGTTTACTGTATGCGGCGGAAATGTGTTTCCTGCATTCATGGGGAACGAGCTTCCAGTATGCAGAAGGAATGCGTTTCCTAAAGCGAAGGAAATGGGTTTCCTGTATGCGGCGGAAATGTGTTTCCTGCATTCATGGGGAACGTGTTTACTGTATGCATGAGGAATGGGTTTCCTAAAGCGGAGGGAAAGGGTTTCCTGTATGCGGAGTCAATGGGTTTCCTGTATGCATGGGGAATGGGTTTTCCTGTATGCATGGGGAATGGGTTTCCTGTATGCATGGGGAATGGGTTTCCTGTATGAATGTGGAATGGGTTTCCTGTATGCATGGGGAATGAGTTTCCTGTATGCATGTGGAATGGGTTTCCTGTATGCAAGGGGAATGAGTTTCCTGTATGCATGTGGAATGGGTTTCCTGTATGCATGTGGAATGGGTTTCCTGTATGCATGTGGAATGGGTTTCCTGTACGCATGTGGAATGGGTTTCTTGTATGCATGTGGAATGGGTTTCCTGTATGCATGGGGAATGAGTTTCCTGTATGCATGTGGAATGGGTTTCCTGTATGCATGGGGAACGGGTTTCCTGTATGCATGGGGAATGAGTTTCCTATATGCATGTGGAATGGGTTTCCTGTATGCATGGGGAATGGGTTTCCTGTATGCATGGGGAATGAGTTTCCTATATGCATGTGGAATGGGTTTCCTGTATGCATGGGGAATGGGTTTCCTGTATGCATGGGGAATGGGTTTCCTGTATGCATGGGGAATGGGTTTCCTCTATGCATGGGGAATGGGTTTCCTCTATGCATGTGGAATGGGTTTCCTGTGTGCATGGGGAATGGGTTTCCTATATGCATGGGGAATGGGTTTCCTATATGCATGGGGAATGGGTTTCCAGTATGCATGGCGAATGGGTTTCCTGTATGCATGGGGAATGGGTTTCCAGTATGCATGGGGAATGGGTTTCCTGTATGCATGGGGAATGGGTTTCCAGTATGCATGGGGAATGGGTTTCCTGTATGCATGGGGAATAGGTTTCCTGTATGCGGGGGGAAATGGATTACCTGTATGCTTGGGGAATGGGTTTCCTGTATGTGGGGGGGAATGGGTTTCCTGTATGCAGGGGGAATCCATTTCTTGTAAGCGGGTGCAATTGGTTTACTGTATGCGGCGGAAATGTGTTTCCTGCATTCATGGGGAACGAGCTTCCAGTATGCAGAAGGAATGCGTTTCCTAAAGCGAAGGAAATGGGTTTCCTGTATGCGGCGGAAATGTGTTTCCTGCATTCATGGGGAACGTGTTTACTCTATGCATGAGGAATGGGTTTCCTAAAGCGGAGGGAAAGGGTTTCCTGTATGCGGAGTCAATGGATTTCCTGTATGCATGGGGAATGGGTTTCCTGTATACATGGGGAATGGGTTTCCTGTATACATGGGGAATTGGTTTCCTGTATGCATGGTGAATGGGTTTCCTGTATGCATCGGCAATGGGTTTCCTGTATGCATCGGGAATGGGTTTCCTGTATGTGGAAGGAATGGGTTTCCTAGATGCATGGGAATGTGTTTCCTGTATGAGGGAGGAGTGGGGAAGTGGTTTCCCGTATGCATGGGGATTGGGTTTCCTGTATGCAGGGGAATGGGTTTCCAGTATGAATCTGGAATGGGTTTCCTGTATGTGGAAGGAATGGGTTTCCTGGATGCATGGGAATGTGTTTCCTGTATGAGGGAGGAGTGGGGAAGTGGTTTCCCGTATGCATGGGGATTGGGTTTCCTGTATGCAGGGGAATGGGTTTCCTGTATGCAGAAGGAATAGGTTTCCTGTATGCACGGTGAATGGGTTTCCGGTATGCGCAGGGCAATGGGTTTCCTGCATTCATGGGGAACGGGTTAACTGTATACATGAGGAATGGGTTTCCTAAAGCAGAGGGAATGGGTTTCCTGTACGCACTAGCATGGGTTCCTGTATGTTGGGGGAATGTTTTACCTGTATGCATGGAGAATGGGTTTCCGGTATGCAGAGGAAATGGGTTTCCTGTAAGGAGTGGAATGGGTTTCCTGTATGCATGAGCAATGGGTTTCCTGTATGCATGAGGAATGGGTTTCCTGCATGCGGTGGAATGGTTTTCCGGTACTCAGGGAAAAATGCGTTTCCTCTGTGCATGGTGAATTGGTTTCCAGTATGCAGGGGGAAAGGATTTCCTATATGCATGTGGAATGGGTTTCCTGTATGCAAGGGGAATGGGTTTCCTGTATGCAGGGGGAATGGGTTTCCTCTATGCATGGTGGATGGGTTTCCTGTATGCATGGGGAATGGGTTTCCTGTATGCATGGGGAATGGGTTTCCTGAATGCATGGAGAATGGATTTCCTGTATGCGGGGGGGAATGGGTTTCCTGTATGCAGGGGGAATGGGTTTCCTCTATGCATGGTGGATGGGTTTCCTGTATGCATGGGGAATGGGTTTCCTGTATGCGGGGGGGAATGGGTTTCCTGTATGCAGGGGGAATGGGTTTCCTGTGTGCATGGGGAATGGGTTTCCTGTATGCATGGGGAAATGGATTACCTGTATGCATGGGGAATAGGGTTCCTGTATGCGGGGGGAAATGGATTACCGGTATGCATGGGGAATAGGTTTCCTGTATGCGGGGGGAAATGGATTACCTGTATGCTTGGGGAATGGGTTTCCTGTATGTGGGGGGGAATGGGTTTCCTGTATGCAGGGGGAATCCATTTCTTGTAAGCGGGTGCAATTGGTTTACTGTATGCGGCGGAAATGTGTTTCCTGCATTCATGGGGAACGAGCTTCCAGTATGCAGAAGGAATGCGTTTCCTAAAGCGAAGGAAATGGGTTTCCTGTATGCGGCGGAAATGTGTTTCCTGCATTCATGGGGAACGTGTTTACTGTATGCATGAGGAATGGGTTTCCTAAAGCGGAGGGAAAGGGTTTCCTGTATGCGGAGTCAATGGGTTTCCTGTATGCATGGGGAATGGGTTTTCCTGTATGCATGGGGAATGGGTTTCCTGTATGCATGGGGAATGGGTTTCCTGTATGAATGTGGAATGGGTTTCCTGTATGCATGGGGAATGAGTTTCCTGTATGCATGTGGAATGGGTTTCCTGTATGCAAGGGGAATGAGTTTCCTGTATGCATGTGGAATGGGTTTCCTGTATGCATGTGGAATGGGTTTCCTGTATGCATGGGGAACGGGTTTCCTGTATGCATGGGGAATGAGTTTCCTATATGCATGTGGAATGGGTTTCCTGTATGCATGGGGAATGGGTTTCCTGTATGCATGGGGAATGAGTTTCCTATATGCATGTGGAATGGGTTTCCTGTATGCATGGGGAATGGGTTTCCTGTATGCATGGGGAATGGGTTTCCTGTATGCATGGGGAATGGGTTTCCTATATGCATGGGGAATGGGTTTCCTCTATGCATGGGGAACGGGTTTCCTGTATGCATGGGGAATGAGTTTCCTATATGCATGTGGAATGGGTTTCCTGTGTGCATGGGGAATGGGTTTCCTATATGCATGGGGAATGGGTTTCCTAAATGCATGGGGAATGGGTTTCCAGTATGCATGGGGAATGGGTTTCCTGTATGCATGGGGAATGGTTTCCAGTATGCATGGGGAATGGGTTTCCTGTATGCATGGGGAATGGGTTTCCAGTATGCATGGGGAATGGGTTTCCTGTATGCATGGGGAATGGGTTTCCTGTATGCATGGGGAATGGGTTTCCAGTATGCATGGGGAATGGGTTTCCTGTATGCATGGGGAATGGGTTTCCAGTATGCATGGGGAATGGGTTTCCTGTATGCATGGGGAACGGGTTTCCTGTATGCATGGGGAATGGGTTTCCTGTATGCATGGGGAACGGGTTTCCTGTATGCATGGGGAATGAGTTTCCTGTATGCATGTGGAATGGGTTTCCTGTATGCATGGGGAACAGGTTTCCTGTATGCATGGGGAATGAGTTTCCTATATGCATGTGGAATGGGTTTCCTGTATGCATGGGGAACGGGTTTCCTGTATGCATGGGGAATGGGTTTCCTATATGCATATGGAATGGGTTTCCTGTATGCATGGGGAATGGGTTTCCTGTATGCATGGGGAATGGGTTTCCTGTATGCATGGGGAATGGGTTTCCTATATGCATGGGGAATGGGTTTCCTCTATGCATGGGGAACGGGTTTCCTGTATGCATGGGGAATGAGTTTCCCATATGCATGTGGAATGGGTTTCCTGTGTGCATGGGGAATGGGTTTCCTATATGCATGGGGAATGGGTTTCCTATGTGCATGGGGAATGGGTTTCCAGTATGCATGGGGAATGGGTTTCCTGTATGCATGGGGAATGGGTTTCCAGTATGCATGGGGAATGGGTTTCCTGTATGCATAGGGAATGGGTTTCCTGTATGCATGGGGAATGGGTTTCCAGTATGCATGGGGAATGGGTTTCCTGTATGCATGGGGAATGGGTTTCCAGTATGCATGGGGAATGGGTTTCCTGTATGCATGGGGTTCGGGTTTCCTGTATGCATGGGGAATGGGTTTCCTGTATGCATGGGGAACGGGTTTCCTGTATGCATGGGGAATAGGTTTCCGGTATGCGCGGGGCAATGGGTTTCCTGTATTCATGGGAAATCCGTTTCTTGTAAGTGGGTGCAATTGGTTTACTGTATGCGGCGGAAATGTGTTTTCTGCATTCATGCGGAACACGTTTACTGTATGCATGGGTAATGGGTTACCTAAAGATGAGGGAATGGGTTTCCAGTATGCAGAAGGAATGCGTTTCCGAAAGCAAAGGGAATGGGTTTCCTGTATGCCGGGGGAATGGGTTTCCTCTATGCATGGTGAATGGGTTTCCACTATGCATGTGGAATGGGTTTCCTGTATGTGGGGGAAGGGCTTCCTTTACTCAAGGGAAATGGGTTTCCTTCTTGCGAGTGGGAATGGGTCTCCCCTACGCATGTGTTTCCTGCATTTATGGGGAACGGGTTTACTGTATGCATGGGTAATGGGTTTCCTAAAGCGGAGGGAATGGGTTTCCTGTATGCATGGGGAAAGGGTTTCCTGTATGCATGGGGAATGGGTTTCCTGTATGCATGGGGAATGAGTTTCCTATATGCATGTGGAATGGGTTTCCTGTATGCATGGGGAATGGGTTTCCTGTATGCATGGGGAATGGGTTTCCTGTATGCATGGGGAATGGGTTTCCTATATGCATGGGGAATGGGTTTCCTCTATGCATGGGGAACGGGTTTCCTGTATGCATGGGGAATGAGTTTCCTATATGCATGTGGAATGGGTTTCCTGTGTGCATGGGGAACGGGTTTCCTGTATGCATGGGGAATGGGTTTCCTGTATGCATGGGGAATGGGTTTCCTGTATGCATGGTGAATGGGTTTCCTGTATGCAAGAGGAATGGGTTTCCTATATGCATGGGGAATGGGTGTCCTGTATGCATGTGGAATGGGTTTCCTGTATGCATGGGGAATGGGTTTCCTGTATGCATGTGGAATGGGTTTCCTGTATGCATGGGTAATGGGTTTCCTGTATACATGTGGAATGGTTTTCCTGTACGCATGGGGAATGGGTTTCCTATATGCATGGGGAATGGGTTTCCTGTATGCATGGTGAATGGGTTTCCTGTATGCAAGGGGAATGGGTTTCCTATATGCATGGGGAATGGGTTTCCTGTATGCATGTGGAATGGGTTTCCTGTATGCATGGGGAATGGGTTTCCTGTATGCATGTGGAATGGGTTTCCTGTATGCATGGGGAATGGGTTTCCTGTATACATGTGGAAAGGTTTTCCTGTATGCATGGGGAATGGGTTTCCTATATGCATGGGGAATGGGTTTCCTGTATGCATGGTGAATGGGTTTCCTGTATGCATGGGGAATGGGTTTCCTATATGCATGGTGAATGGGTTTCCTATATGCATGGTGAATGGGTTTCCTGTATGCATGGGGAATGGGTTTCCTATATGCATGGTGAATGGGTTTCCTGTATGCATGGTGAATGGGTTTCCTATATGCATGGTGAATGGGTTTCCTGTATGCATGGTGAATGGATTTCCTATATACATGGTGAATGGGTTTCCTATATACATGGTGAATGGGTTTCCTATATGCATGGGGAATGTGTTTCCTGTATGCATGTGAAATGAGTTTCCTGTATGCATGGGGAATGGGTTTCCTGTATGCATGGGGAATGGGTTTCCTATATGCATGGGGAATGGGTTTCCTATATGCATGGTGAATGGGTTTCCTGTATGCATGGGGAATGGGTTTCCTATATGCATGGGGAATGGGTTTCCTATATGCATGGTGAATGGGTTTCCTGTATGCATGGGGAATGGGTTTCTTATATGCATGGTGAATGGGTTTCCTGTATGCATGGGGAATGGGTTTCCTGTATGCATGGGGAATGGGTTTCCTGTATGCATAGGGAATGGGTTTCCTGTATGCATGGGGAATGGGTTTCCTGTATGCATGGGGAACGGGTTTCCTGTATGCATGGGGAATGAGTTTCCTATATGCATGTGGAATGGGTTTCCTGTATGCATGGGGAACGGGTTTCCTGTATGCATAGGGAATGAGTTTCCTATATGCATGGGGAATGGGTTTCCTGTATGCATGGGGAATGGGTTTCCTATATGCATGGGGAATGGGTTTCCTATATGCATGGGGAATGGGTTTCCTATATGCATGGGGAATAGGTTTCCTCTATGCATGGGGAACGGGTTTCCTGTATGCATGGGGAATGAGTTTCCTATATGCATGTGGAATGGGTTTCCTGTATGCATGGGGAATGGGTTTCCTATATGCATGGGGAATGGGTTTCCTATATGCATGGGGAATGGGTTTCCAGTATGCATGGGGAATGGGTTCCCTATATGCATGGGGAATGGGTTTCCTGTATGCATGGGGAATGGGTTTCCTATATGCATGGGGAATGGGTTTCCTATATGCATGGGGAATGGGTTTCCAGTATGCATGGGGAATGGGTTTCCTATATGCATGGGGAATGGGTTTCCTGTATGCATGGGGAATGGGTTTCCTATATGCATGGGGAATGGGTTTCCTATATGCATGGGGAATGGGTTTCCAGTATGCATGGGGAATGGGTTTCCTGTATGCATGGGGAATGGGTTTCCAGTATGCATGGGGAATGGGTTTCCTGTATGCATGGGGAATGGGTTTCCAGTATGCATGGGGAATGGGTTTCCTGTATGCATGGGGAATGGTTTTCCTGTATTCATTGGGACCGGGTTTACTGTATGCAAGGGGAATGTGTTTCCTAACACAGTGGGAAGGGTTTTCCTGTATGCGGGGTGGAATGGGTTTCCTGTATTCATGGGAAATGGGTTTCCTGTATGCAGAAGGAATGGGTTTCCTGTATGTGGTGGGAATCATTTTCCTGTATTCATTGGGAACGGATTTACTGTATGCATGAGGAATGTGTTTCCTAAATCGGAGGGAATGGGCTTCCTGTATGTGGTAGAAAAGGTTCCTGTATGCAGAGGGAATGGATTACCTGTATGCATGGAGAATGGGTTTCCGGTATGCGCGGGGCAATGGGTTTCCTGGGAAATCCGTTTCTTGTAAGTGGGTGCAATTGGTTTACTGCATGCGGCGGAAATGTGTTTCCTGCATTCATGGGAACAGGTTTACTGTATGCATGGGTAATGGGTTTCCTAAAGCGAAGGGAATGGGTTTCCTGTATGCGGGGGAAATGGGTTTCCTGTGTGCATGGGGAAAGGGTTTCCTATATGCACGGAAATAGGTTTCCTCTACGCCTGGGGGGAAATGGGTTTCCTGTATGCGATGGAATCGTTTTCTGGTATTCAGGGAAAAATGCGTTTCCTCTGTGCAGGGTGAATGGGTTTCCAGTATGCAGGGGGAAAGGATTTCCTTTATGCATGTGGAATGGGTTTCCTGTATGCAGGGGGAATGGGTTTCCTCTATGCATGGTGGATGGGTTTCCTGTATGCATGGGGAATGGATTTCCTGTATGCATGGGGAATGGGTTTCCTGTGTGCATGGGGAATGGGTTTCCTGTATGCATGGGGAAATGGATTACCTGTATGCATGGGGAATAGGGTTCCTGTATGCGGGGGGAAATGGATTACCTGTATGCATGGGGAATAGGTTTCCTGTATGCGGGGCGAAATGGATTACCTGTATGCATGGGGAATAGGTTTCCTGTATGCGGGGGGAAATGGATTACCTGTATGCATGGGGAATAGGTTTCCTGTATGCGGGGGGAAATGGATTACCTGTATGCATGTGGAATGGGTTTCCGGTATGCGGGGAATCGGGTTTCCTGTAAGGGGTGGAATGGGTTTCATGTATGCGGGGGGAGTCGTTTTCATGTAAGCGGGGTCAATGGGTTTCCTGTATGTGGCGGAAATGGGTTTCATGTATTCATATGGAAAGGCTTGCTGTATGCATGGGGAATGGGTTACCTAATGCGGAAGGAATAGATTTCCTGTTTGCATCGGGAATGGGTTTCTTGTATGTGGGGGGATTGGGTTCCCTGTAGGCCTGGGTATAGTTTTCCTGCAAGCACGGGCAATGGGTTTCCTCTATGCGGTGGAAATGGGTTTCCTGTATTCATGGGGAATGGGTTTCCTGTATTCATGGGGAATGGGTTTCCTGTATGCATGAGGAATGTGTTTCCTAAAGCGGAGGTAATGGGCTTCCTGTATGCGGTCGAAAAGGTTCCTGTATGCAGAGGGAATAGGTTTCCTGTATGCATGGGGAATGGGTTTCCAGTATGAGGGGGAATGGATTTCCTCTATGCGAGGGAAATGGGTCTCCCCTACGCATGTGGAATGGTTTTCTTGTATGCAGGGGGATTGAGTTTCCTGTATGTGGGGGGGATTGTGTTTCCTGAATGCGGTAGAAATGGGTTTCCTGTATGCGGAAGGAATGGGTTTTCTGTATGAATGGGCAATGGGTTTCCTGTATACAGGGGGGAATGGATTACCTGTATGCATGGGGAATGGGTTTCTGGTATGCGCGGGGCAATGGGTTTCCTGTATTCATGGGAAATCCATTTCTTGTAAGCGGGTGCAATTGGTTTACTGTATGCGGCGGAAATGTGTTTCCTGCATTCATGGGGAACGAGCTTCCAGTATGCAGAAGGAATGCGTTTCCTAAAGCGAAGGAAATGGGTTTCCTGTATGCGGCGGAAATGTGTTTCCTGCATTCATGGGGAACGTGTTTACTGTATGCATGAGGAATGGGTTTCCTAAAGCGGAGGGAAAGGGTTTCCTGTATGCGGAGTCAATGGGTTTCCTGTATGCATGGGGAATGGGTTTCCTGTGTGCGGTGGAATGGTTTTCTGGTATTCAGGGAAAAATGCGTTTCCTCTGTGCATGGTGAATAGGTTTCCTGTATGCAGGGGGAAAGGATTTCCTTTATGCATGTGGAATGGGTTTCCTGTATGCGGGGGGAAATGGATTACCTGTATGCATAGGGAAAGGGTTTCTGGTATGCAGAAGGAATAGGTTTACTGTATGCGGGGGGGAAATGGATTACCTGTATGCATGGGGAATGGTTTTCCGGTATTCAGGGAAAAATGCGTTTCCTCTGTGCATGGTGAATGGGTTTCCAGTATGCAGGGGGAAAGGATTTCCTATATGCATGTGGAATGGGTTTCCTGTATGCGGGGGAAGGGCTTCCTTTACTCAAGTGGAATGGGTTTCCTGTATGCGAGCGTGAATGGGTTTCCTGTATGCGGAAGGAATAGATTTTCTGTATGCATCGGGAATGGGTTTCTTGTATGTGGGGGAATTGGGTTCCCTGTAGGCCTGGGTACAGTTTTCCTGTAAGCACGGGCAATGGGTTTCCTCTATGCGGTGGAAATGGGTTTCCTGTATTCATGGGGAAATGGTTTCCTGAATGTGGTAGAAATGGGTTTCCTTTATGCGGATGGAATGGGTTTCCTGTATGCATGGGGAATGGGTTTCCTGTATGCATGGGGAATGGGTTTCCTATATGCATGGGGAATGGGTTTCCTGTATGCATGTGGAATGGTTTTCCTGTACGCATGGGGAATGGGTTTCCTATATGCATGGGGAATGGGTTTCCTGTATGCATGGTGAATGGGTTTCCTGTATGCAAGGGGAATGGGTTTCCTATATGCATGGGGAATGGGTTTCCTGTATGCATGTGGAATGGGTTTCCTGTATGCATGGGAATGGGTTTCCTGTATGCATGTGGAATGGGTTTCCTGTATGCATGGGGAATGGGTTTCCTGTATACATGTGGAAAGGTTTTCCTGTATGCATGGGGAATGGGTTTCCTATATGCATGGGGAATGGGTTTCCTGTATGCATGGTGAATGGGTTTCCTGTATGCATGGGGAATGGGTTTCCTATATGCATGGTGAATGGGTTTCCTATATGCATGGTGAATGGGTTTCCTGTATGCATGGGGAATGGGTTTCCTATATGCATGGTGAATGGGTTTCCTGTATGCATGGTGAATGGGTTTCCTATATGCATGGTGAATGGGTTTCCTGTATGCATGGTGAATGGATTTCCTATATACATGGTGAATGGGTTTCCTATATACATGGTGAATGGGTTTCCTATATGCATGGGGAATGTGTTTCCTGTATGCATGTGAAATGAGTTTCCTGTATGCATGGGGAATGGGTTTCCTGTATGCATGGGGAATGGGTTTCCTATATGCATGGGGAATGGGTTTCCTATATGCATGGTGAATGGGTTTCCTGTATGCATGGGGAATGGGTTTCCTATATGCATGGGGAATGGGTTTCCTATATGCATGGTGAATGGGTTTCCTGTATGCATGGGGAATGGGTTTCTTATATGCATGGTGAATGGGTTTCCTGTATGCATGGGGAATGGGTTTCCTGTATGCATGGGGAATGGGTTTCCTGTATGCATGGGGAATGGGTTTCCTGTATGCATGGGGAATGGGTTTCCTGTATGCATGGGGAACGGGTTTCCTGTATGCATGGGGAATGAGTTTCCTATATGCATGTGGAATGGGTTTCCTGTATGCATGGGGAACGGGTTTCCTGTATGCATAGGGAATGAGTTTCCTATATGCATGGGGAATGGGTTTCCTGTATGCATGGGGAATGGGTTTCCTGTATGCATGGGGAATGGGTTTCCTATATGCATGGGGAATGGGTTTCCTATATGCATGGGGAATGGGTTTCCTATATGCATGGGGAATAGGTTTCCTCTATGCATGGGGAACGGGTTTCCTGTATGCATGGGGAATGAGTTTCCTATATGCATGTGGAATGGGTTTCCTGTATGCATGGGGAATGGGTTTCCTATATGCATGGGGAATGGGTTTCCTATATGCATGGGGAATGGGTTTCCAGTATGCATGGGGAATGGGTTCCCTATATGCATGGGGAATGGGTTTCCTGTATGCATGGGGAATGGGTTTCCTATATGCATGGGGAATGGGTTTCCTATATGCATGGGGAATGGGTTTCCAGTATGCATGGGGAATGGGTTTCCTATATGCATGGGGAATGGGTTTCCTGTATGCATGGGGAATGGGTTTCCTATATGCATGGGGAATGGGTTTCCTATATGCATGGGGAATGGGTTTCCAGTATGCATGGGGAATGGGTTTCCTGTATGCATGGGGAATGGGTTTCCAGTATGCATGGGGAATGGGTTTCCTGTATGCATGGGGAATGGGTTTCCAGTATGCATGGGGAATGGGTTTCCTGTATGCATGGGGAATGGTTTTCCTGTATTCATTGGGACCGGGTTTACTGTATGCAAGGGGAATGTGTTTCCTAACACAGTGGGAAGGGTTTTCCTGTACGCGGGGTGGAATGGGTTTCCTGTATTCATGGGAAATGGGTTTCCTGTATGCAGAAGGAATGGGTTTCCTGTATGTGGTGGGAATCATTTTCCTGTATTCATTGGGAACGGATTTACTGTATGCATGAGGAATGTGTTTCCTAAATCGGAGGGAATGGGCTTCCTGTATGTGGTAGAAAAGGTTCCTGTATGCAGAGGGAATGGATTACCTGTATGCATGGAGAATGGGTTTCCGGTATGCGCGGGGCAATGGGTTTCCTGGGAAATCCGTTTCTTGTAAGTGGGTGCAATTGGTTTACTGCATGCGGCGGAAATGTGTTTCCTGCATTCATGGGAACAGGTTTACTGTATGCATGGGTAATGGGTTTCCTAAAGCGAAGGGAATGGGTTTCCTGTATGCGGGGGAAATGGGTTTCCTGTGTGCATGGGGAAAGGGTTTCCTATATGCACGGAAATAGGTTTCCTCTACGCCTGGGGGGAAATGGGTTTCCTGTATGCGATGGAATCGTTTTCTGGTATTCAGGGAAAAATGCGTTTCCTCTGTGCAGGGTGAATGGGTTTCCAGTATGCAGGGGGAAAGGATTTCCTTTATGCATGTGGAATGGGTTTCCTGTATGCAGGGGGAATGGGTTTCCTCTATGCATGGTGGATGGGTTTCCTGTATGCATGGGGAATGGATTTCCTGTATGCATGGGGAATGGGTTTCCTGTGTGCATGGGGAATGGGTTTCCTGTATGCATGGGGAAATGGATTACCTGTATGCATGGGGAATAGGGTTCCTGTATGCGGGGGGAAATGGATTACCTGTATGCATGGGGAATAGGTTTCCTGTATGCGGGGCGAAATGGATTACCTGTATGCATGGGGAATAGGTTTCCTGTATGCGGGGGGAAATGGATTACCTGTATGCATGGGGAATAGGTTTCCTGTATGCGGGGGGAAATGGATTACCTGTATGCATGGGGAATGGGTTTCCGGTATGCGGGGAATCGGGTTTCCTGTAAGGGGTGGAATGGGTTTCATGTATGCGGGGGGAGTCGTTTTCATGTAAGCGGGGTCAATGGGTTTCCTGTATGTGGCGGAAATGGGTTTCATGTATTCATATGGAAAGGCTTGCTGTATGCATGGGGAATGGGTTACCTAATGCGGAAGGAATAGATTTCCTGTTTGCATCGGGAATGGGTTTCTTGTATGTGGGGGGATTGGGTTCCCTGTAGGCCTGGGTATAGTTTTCCTGCAAGCACGGGCAATGGGTTTCCTCTATGCGGTGGAAATGGGTTTCCTGTATTCATGGGGAATGGGTTTCCTGTATTCATGGGGAATGGGTTTCCTGTATGCATGAGGAATGTGTTTCCTAAAGCGGAGGTAATGGGCTTCCTGTATGCGGTCGAAAAGGTTCCTGTATGCAGAGGGAATAGGTTTCCTGTATGCATGGGGAATGGGTTTCCAGTATGAGGGGGAATGGATTTCCTCTATGCGAGGGAAATGGGTCTCCCCTACGCATGTGGAATGGTTTTCTTGTATGCAGGGGGATTGAGTTTCCTGTATGTGGGGGGGATTGTGTTTCCTGAATGCGGTAGAAATGGGTTTCCTGTATGCGGAAGGAATGGGTTTTCTGTATGAATGGGCAATGGGTTTCCTGTATACAGGGGGGAATGGATTACCTGTATGCATGGGGAATGGGTTTCTGGTATGCGCGGGGCAATGGGTTTCCTGTATTCATGGGAAATCCATTTCTTGTAAGCGGGTGCAATTGGTTTACTGTATGCGGCGGAAATGTGTTTCCTGCATTCATGGGGAACGAGCTTCCAGTATGCAGAAGGAATGCGTTTCCTAAAGCGAAGGAAATGGGTTTCCTGTATGCGGCGGAAATGTGTTTCCTGCATTCATGGGGAACGTGTTTACTGTATGCATGAGGAATGGGTTTCCTAAAGCGGAGGGAAAGGGTTTCCTGTATGCGGAGTCAATGGGTTTCCTGTATGCATGGGGAATGGGTTTCCTGTGTGCGGTGGAATGGTTTTCTGGTATTCAGGGAAAAATGCGTTTCCTCTGTGCATGGTGAATAGGTTTCCAGTATGCAGGGGGAAAGGATTTCCTTTATGCATGTGGAATGGGTTTCCTGTATGCAGAAGGAATAGGTTTCCTGTATGCGGGGGGAAATGGATTACCTGTATGCATAGGGAAAGGGTTTCTGGTATGCAGAAGGAATAGGTTTACTGTATGCGGGGGGGAAATGGATTACCTGTATGCATGGGGAATGGTTTTCCGGTATTCAGGGAAAAATGCGTTTCCTCTGTGCATGGTGAATGGGTTTCCAGTATGCAGGGGGAAAGGATTTCCTATATGCATGTGGAATGGGTTTCCTGTATGCGGGGGAAGGGCTTCCTTTACTCAAGTGGAATGGGTTTCCTGTATGCGAGCGTGAATGGGTTTCCTGTATGCGGAAGGAATAGATTTTCTGTATGCATCGGGAATGGGTTTCTTGTATGTGGGGGAATTGGGTTCCCTGTAGGCCTGGGTACAGTTTTCCTGTAAGCACGGGCAATGGGTTTCCTCTATGCGGTGGAAATGGGTTTCCTGTATTCATGGGGAAATGGTTTCCTGAATGTGGTAGAAATGGGTTTCCTTTATGCGGATGGAATGGGTTTCCTGTATGCATGGGGAATGGGTTTCCTGTATGCATGGGGAATGGGTTTCCTATATGCATGGGGAATGGGTTTCCTGTATGCATGGTGAATGGGTTTCCTGTATGCATGGGGAATGGGTTTCCTATATGCATGGGGAATGGGTTTCCTGTATGCATGGTGAATGGGTTTCCTGTATGCAAGGGGAATGGGTTTCCTATATGCATGGGGAATGGGTTTCCTGTATGCATGTGGAATGGGTTTCCTGTATGCATAGGGAATGGGTTTCCTGTTTACGGGTGAATGGGATTCCAGTACGCGGGGGGAATGGGTTTCCTGTTTACGGGTGAATGGGATTCCAGTATGCGGGGGGAATGGGTTTCCTGTTTATGGGTGAATGGGATTCCAGTATGCGGGGGGATTCGTTTCCTGTTTACGGGTGAATGGGATTCCAGTATGCAGGGGGAATGGGTTTCCTGTTTACGGGTGAATGGGATTCCAGTATGCGGGGGGAATGGGTTTCCTGTTTACGGGTGAATGGGATTCCAGTATGTGGGGGGGAATGGGTTTCCTGTTTACGGGTGAATGGGATTCTAGAATGCGGGGGAATTTGTTTCCTATATGCATGAAAAAATGATCCATGTATGCGTGGGGAATGGATTTGGTGTATGCAGGAGAATGGCTTTCCTGTATTTGGAAGGAATGGGTTTCCTGTATACATGGGGAATGGGTTTCCTGTATGCATGGTGAATGGGTTTCCTGTATGCATCGGGAATGGGTTTCCTGTATGCATCGGGAATGGGTTTCCTGTATGAATCTGGAATGGGTTTCCTGTATGTGGAAGGAATGGGTTTCCTAGGTGCATGGGAATGTGTTTCCTGTATGAGGGAGGAGTGGGGAAGTGGTTTCCCATATGCATGGGGATTGGGTTTCCTGTATGCAGGGGAATGGGTTTCCAGTATGAATCTGGAATGGGTTTCCTGTATGTGGAAGGAATGGGTTTCCTGGATGCATGGGAATGTGTTTCCTGTATGAGGGAGGAGTGGGGAAGTGGTTTCCCGTATGCATGGGGATTGGGTTTCCTGTATGCAGGGGAATGGGTTTCCTGTATGCAGAAGGAATAGGTTTCCTGTATGCGGGGGGAAATGGATTACCTGTATGCATAGGGAAAGGGTTTCTGGTATGCAGAAGGAATAGGTTTACTGTATGCGGGGGGGAAATGGATTACCTGTATGCATGGGGAATGGTTTTCCGGTATTCAGGGAAAAATGCGTTTCCTCTGTGCATGGTGAATGGGTTTCCAGTATGCAGGGGGAAAGGATTTCCTATATGCATGTGGAATGGGTTTCCTGTATGCGGGGGGATTGGGTTCCCTGTAGGCCTGGGTATAGTTTTCCTGCAAGCACGGGCAATGGGTTTCCTCTATGCGGTGGAAATGGGTTTCCTGTATTCATGGGGAATGGGTTTCCTGTATTCATGGGGAATGGGTTTCCTGTATGCATGAGGAATGTGTTTCCTAAAGCGGAGGTAATGGGCTTCCTGTATGCGGTCGAAAAGGTTCCTGTATGCAGAGGGAATAGGTTTCCTCTATGCATGGGGAATGGGTTTCCAGTATGAGGGGGAATGGATTTCCTCTATGCGAGGGAAATGGGTCTCCCCTACGCATGTGGAATGGTTTTCTTGTATGCAGGGGGATTGAGTTTCCTGTATGTGGGGGGGATTGTGTTTCCTGAATGCGGTAGAAATGGGTTTCCTGTATGCGGAAGGAATGGGTTTTCTGTATGAATGGGCAATGGGTTTCCTGTATACAGGGGGGAATGGATTACCTGTATGCATGGGCAATGGGTTTCCTGTATACAGGGGGGAATGGATTACCTGTATGCATGGGGAATGGGTTTCTGGTATGCGCGGGGCAATGGGTTTCCTGTATTCATGGGAAATCCATTTCTTGTAAGCGGGTGCAATTGGTTTACTGTATGCGGCGGAAATGTGTTTCCTGCATTCATGGGGAACGAGCTTCCAGTATGCAGAAGGAATGCGTTTCCTAAAGCGAAGGAAATGGGTTTCCTGTATGCGGCGGAAATGTGTTTCCTGCATTCATGGGGAACGTGTTTACTGTATGCATGAGGAATGGGTTTCCTAAAGCGGAGGGAAAGGGTTTCCTGTATGCGGAGTCAATGGGTTTCCTGTATGCATGGGGAATGGGTTTCCTGTGTGCGGTGGAATGGTTTTCTGGTATTCAGGGAAAAATGCGTTTCCTCTGTGCATGGTGAATAGGTTTCCTGTATGCAGGGGGAAAGGATTTCCTTTATGCATGTGGAATGGGTTTCCTGTATGCAGAAGGAATAGGTTTCCTGTATGCGGGGGGAAATGGATTACCTGTATGCATAGGGAAAGGGTTTCTGGTATGCAGAAGGAATAGGTTTACTGTATGCGGGGGGGAAATGGATTACCTGTATGCATGGGGAATGGTTTTCCGGTATTCAGGGAAAAATGCGTTTCCTCTGTGCATGGTGAATGGGTTTCCAGTATGCAGGGGGAAAGGATTTCCTATATGCATGTGGAATGGGTTTCCTGTATGCGGGGGAAGGGCTTCCTTTACTCAAGTGGAATGGGTTTCCTGTATGCGAGCGTGAATGGGTTTCCTGTATGCGGAAGGAATAGATTTTCTGTATGCATCGGGAATGGGTTTCTTGTATGTGGGGGAATTGGGTTCCCTGTAGGCCTGGGTACAGTTTTCCTGTAAGCACGGGCAATGGGTTTCCTCTATGCGGTGGAAATGGGTTTCCTGTATTCATGGGGAAATGGTTTCCTGAATGTGGTAGAAATGGGTTTCCTTTATGCGGATGGAATGGGTTTCCTGTATGCATGGGGAATGGGTTTCCTGTATGCATGGGGAATGGGTTTCCTATATGCATGGGGAATGGGTTTCCTGTATGCATGGTGAATGGGTTTCCTGTATGCATGGGGAATGGGTTTCCTATATGCATGGGGAATGGGTTTCCTGTATGCATGGTGAATGGGTTTCCTGTATGCAAGGGGAATGGGTTTCCTATATGCATGGGGAATGGGTTTCCTGTATGCATGTGGAATGGGTTTCCTGTATGCATAGGGAATGGGTTTCCTGTTTACGGGTGAATGGGATTCCAGTACGCGGGGGGAATGGGTTTCCTGTTTACGGGTGAATGGGATTCCAGTATGCGGGGGGAATGGGTTTCCTGTTTATGGGTGAATGGGATTCCAGTATGCGGGGGGATTCGTTTCCTGTTTACGGGTGAATGGGATTCCAGTATGCAGGGGGAATGGGTTTCCTGTTTACGGGTGAATGGGATTCCAGTATGCGGGGGGAATGGGTTTCCTGTTTACGGGTGAATGGGATTCCAGTATGTGGGGGGGAATGGGTTTCCTGTTTACGGGTGAATGGGATTCTAGAATGCGGGGGAATTTGTTTCCTATATGCATGAAAAAATGATCCATGTATGCGTGGGGAATGGATTTGGTGTATGCAGGAGAATGGCTTTCCTGTATTTGGAAGGAATGGGTTTCCTGTATACATGGGGAATGGGTTTCCTGTATGCATGGTGAATGGGTTTCCTGTATGCATCGGGAATGGGTTTCCTGTATGCATCGGGAATGGGTTTCCTGTATGAATCTGGAATGGGTTTCCTGTATGTGGAAGGAATGGGTTTCCTAGGTGCATGGGAATGTGTTTCCTGTATGAGGGAGGAGTGGGGAAGTGGTTTCCCATATGCATGGGGATTGGGTTTCCTGTATGCAGGGGAATGGGTTTCCAGTATGAATCTGGAATGGGTTTCCTGTATGTGGAAGGAATGGGTTTCCTGGATGCATGGGAATGTGTTTCATGTATGAGGGAGGAGTGGGGAAGTGGTTTCCCGTATGCATGGGGATTGGGTTTCCTGTATGCAGGGGAATGGGTTTCCTGTATGCAGAAGGAATAGGTTTCCTGTATGCGGGGGGAAATGGATTACCTGTATGCATAGGGAAAGGGTTTCTGGTATGCAGAAGGAATAGGTTTACTGTATGCGGGGGGGAAATGGATTACCTGTATGCATGGGGAATGGTTTTCCGGTATTCAGGGAAAAATGCGTTTCCTCTGTGCATGGTGAATGGGTTTCCAGTATGCAGGGGGAAAGGATTTCCTATATGCATGTGGAATGGGTTTCCTGTATGCGGGGGAAGGGCTTCCTTTACTCAAGTGGAATGGGTTTCCTGTATGCGAGCGTGAATGGGTTTCCTGTATGCGGAAGGAATAGATTTTCTGTATGCATCGGGAATGGGTTTCTTGTATGTGGGGGAATTGGGTTCCCTGTAGGCCTGGGTACAGTTTTCCTGTAAGCACGGGCAATGGGTTTCCTCTATGCGGTGGAAATGGGTTTCCTGTATTCATGGGGAAATGGTTTCCTGAATGTGGTAGAAATGGGTTTCCTTTATGCGGATGGAATGGGTTTCCTGTATGCATGGGGAATGGGTTTCCTGTATGCATGGGGAATGGGTTTCCTATATGCATGGGGAATGGGTTTCCTGTATGCATGGTGAATGGGTTTCCTGTATGCATGGGGAATGGGTTTCCTATATGCATGGGGAATGGGTTTCCTGTATGCATGGTGAATGGGTTTCCTGTATGCAAGGGGAATGGGTTTCCTATATGCATGGGGAATGGGTTTCCTGTATGCATGTGGAATGGGTTTCCTGTATGCATAGGGAATGGGTTTCCTGTTTACGGGTGAATGGGATTCCAGTACGCGGGGGGAATGGGTTTCCTGTTTACGGGTGAATGGGATTCCAGTATGCAGGGGGAATGGGTTTCCTGTTTATGGGTGAATGGGATTCCAGTATGCGGGGGGATTCGTTTCCTGTTTACGGGTGAATGGGATTCCAGTATGCAGGGGGAATGGGTTTCCTGTTTACGGGTGAATGGGATTCCAGTATGCGGGGGGAATGGGTTTCCTGTTTACGGGTGAATGGGATTCCAGTATGTGGGGGGGAATGGGTTTCCTGTTTACGGGTGAATGGGATTCTAGAATGCGGGGGAATTTGTTTCCTATATGCATGAAAAAATGATCCATGTATGCGTGGGGAATGGATTTGGTGTATGCAGGAGAATGGCTTTCCTGTATTTGGAAGGAATGGGTTTCCTGTATACATGGGGAATGGGTTTCCTGTATGCATGGTGAATGGGTTTCCTGTATGCATCGGGAATGGGTTTCCTGTATGCATCGGGAATGGGTTTCCTGTATGAATCTGGAATGGGTTTCCTGTATGTGGAAGGAATGGGTTTCCTAGGTGCATGGGAATGTGTTTCCTGTATGAGGGAGGAGTGGGGAAGTGGTTTCCCATATGCATGGGGATTGGGTTTCCTGTATGCAGGGGAATGGGTTTCCAGTATGAATCTGGAATGGGTTTCCTGTATGTGGAAGGAATGGGTTTCCTGGATGCATGGGAATGTGTTTCCTGTATGAGGGAGGAGTGGGGAAGTGGTTTCCCGTATGCATGGGGATTGGGTTTCCTGTATGCAGGGGAATGGGTTTCCTGTATGCAGAAGGAATAGGTTTCCTGTATGCACGGTGAATGGGTTTCCGGTATGCGCAGGGCAATGGGTTTCCTGCATTCATGGGGAACGGGTTAACTGTATACATGAGGAATGGGTTTCCTAAAGCAGAGGGAATGGGTTTCCTGTACGCACTAGCATGGGTTCCTGTATGTTGGGGGAATGTTTTACCTGTATGCATGGAGAATGGGTTTCCGGTATGCAGAGGAAATGGGTTTCCTGTAAGGAGTGGAATGGGTTTCCTGTATGCATGAGGAATGGGTTTCCTGCATGTGGTGGAATGGTTTTCCGGTACTCAGGGAAAAATGCGTTTCCTCTGAGCATGGTGAATTGGTTTCCAGTATGCAGGGGGAAAGGATTTCCTATATGCATGTGGAATGGGTTTCCTGTATGCATGGAGAATGGATTTCCTGTATGCGGGGGGGAATGGGTTTCCTGTATGCAGGGGGAATGGGTTTCCTGTGTGGATGGGGAATGGGTTTCCTGTATGCATGGGGAAATGGATTACCTGTATGCATGGGGAATAGGGTTCCTGTATGCGGGGGGAAATGGATTACCTGTATGCATGGGGAATAGGTTTCCTGTATGCGGGGGGAAACGGATTACCTGTATGCTTGGGGAATGGGTTTCCTGTATGTGGGGGGGAATGGGTTTCCTGTATGCAGGGGGAATCCATTTCTTGTAAGCGGGTGCAATTGGTTTACTGTATGCGGCGGAAATGTGTTTCCTGCATTCATGGGGAACGAGCTTCCAGTATGCAGAAGGAATGCGTTTCCTAAAGCGAAGGAAATGGGTTTCCTGTATGCGGCGGAAATGTGTTTCCTGCATTCATGGGGAACGTGTTTACTGTATGCATGAGGAATGGGTTTCCTAAAGCGGAGGGAAAGGGTTTCCTGTATGCGGAGTCAATGGGTTTCCTGTATGCATGGGGAATGGGTTTTCCTGTATGCATGGTGAATGGGTTTCCTGTATGCAAGGGGAATGGGTTTCCTATATGCATGGGGAATGGGTTTCCTGTATGCATGTGGAATGGGTTTCCTGTATGCATAGGGAATGGGTTTCCTGTTTACGGGTGAATGGGATTCCAGTACGCGGGGGGAATGGGTTTCCTGTTTACGGGTGAATGGGATTCCAGTATGCATGGGGAATGGGTTTCCTATATGCATGGGGAATGGGTTTCCTGTATGCATGGTGAATGGGTTTCCTGTATGCATGGGGAATGGGTTTCCTATATGCATGGGGAATGGGTTTCCTGTATGCATGGTGAATGGGTTTCCTGTATGCAAGGGGAATGGGTTTCCTATATGCATGGGGAATGGGTTTCCTGTATGCATGTGGAATGGGTTTCCTGTATGCATAGGGAATGGGTTTCCTGTTTACGGGTGAATGGGATTCCAGTACGCGGGGGGAATGGGTTTCCTGTTTACGGGTGAATGGGATTCCAGTATGCGGGGGGAATGGGTTTCCTGTTTATGGGTGAATGGGATTCCAGTATGCGGGGGGATTCGTTTCCTGTTTACGGGTGAATGGGATTCCAGTATGCAGGGGGAATGGGTTTCCTGTTTACGGGTGAATGGGATTCCAGTATGCGGGGGGAATGGGTTTCCTGTTTACGGGTGAATGGGATTCCAGTATGTGGGGGGGAATGGGTTTCCTGTTTACGGGTGAATGGGATTCTAGAATGCGGGGGAATTTGTTTCCTATATGCATGAAAAAATGATCCATGTATGCGTGGGGAATGGATTTGGTGTATGCAGGAGAATGGCTTTCCTGTATTTGGAAGGAATGGGTTTCCTGTATACATGGGGAATGGGTTTCCTGTATGCATGGTGAATGGGTTTCCTGTATGCATCGGGAATGGGTTTCCTGTATGCATCGGGAATGGGTTTCCTGTATGAATCTGGAATGGGTTTCCTGTATGTGGAAGGAATGGGTTTCCTAGGTGCATGGGAATGTGTTTCCTGTATGAGGGAGGAGTGGGGAAGTGGTTTCCCATATGCATGGGGATTGGGTTTCCTGTATGCAGGGGAATGGGTTTCCAGTATGAATCTGGAATGGGTTTCCTGTATGTGGAAGGAATGGGTTTCCTGGATGCATGGGAATGTGTTTCCTGTATGAGGGAGGAGTGGGGAAGTGGTTTCCCGTATGCATGGGGATTGGGTTTCCTGTATGCAGGGGAATGGGTTTCCTGTATGCAGAAGGAATAGGTTTCCTGTATGCGGGGGGAAATGGATTACCTGTATGCATAGGGAAAGGGTTTCTGGTATGCAGAAGGAATAGGTTTACTGTATGCGGGGGGGAAATGGATTACCTGTATGCATGGGGAATGGTTTTCCGGTATTCAGGGAAAAATGCGTTTCCTCTGTGCATGGTGAATGGGTTTCCAGTATGCAGGGGGAAAGGATTTCCTATATGCATGTGGAATGGGTTTCCTGTATGCGGGGGGATTGGGTTCCCTGTAGGCCTGGGTATAGTTTTCCTGCAAGCACGGGCAATGGGTTTCCTCTATGCGGTGGAAATGGGTTTCCTGTATTCATGGGGAATGGGTTTCCTGTATTCATGGGGAATGGGTTTCCTGTATGCATGAGGAATGTGTTTCCTAAAGCGGAGGTAATGGGCTTCCTGTATGCGGTCGAAAAGGTTCCTGTATGCAGAGGGAATAGGTTTCCTCTATGCATGGGGAATGGGTTTCCAGTATGAGGGGGAATGGATTTCCTCTATGCGAGGGAAATGGGTCTCCCCTACGCATGTGGAATGGTTTTCTTGTATGCAGGGGGATTGAGTTTCCTGTATGTGGGGGGGATTGTGTTTCCTGAATGCGGTAGAAATGGGTTTCCTGTATGCGGAAGGAATGGGTTTTCTGTATGAATGGGCAATGGGTTTCCTGTATACAGGGGGGAATGGATTACCTGTATGCATGGGCAATGGGTTTCCTGTATACAGGGGGGAATGGATTACCTGTATGCATGGGGAATGGGTTTCTGGTATGCGCGGGGCAATGGGTTTCCTGTATTCATGGGAAATCCATTTCTTGTAAGCGGGTGCAATTGGTTTACTGTATGCGGCGGAAATGTGTTTCCTGCATTCATGGGGAACGAGCTTCCAGTATGCAGAAGGAATGCGTTTCCTAAAGCGAAGGAAATGGGTTTCCTGTATGCGGCGGAAATGTGTTTCCTGCATTCATGGGGAACGTGTTTACTGTATGCATGAGGAATGGGTTTCCTAAAGCGGAGGGAAAGGGTTTCCTGTATGCGGAGTCAATGGGTTTCCTGTATGCATGGGGAATGGGTTTCCTGTGTGCGGTGGAATGGTTTTCTGGTATTCAGGGAAAAATGCGTTTCCTCTGTGCATGGTGAATAGGTTTCCTGTATGCAGGGGGAAAGGATTTCCTTTATGCATGTGGAATGGGTTTCCTGTATGCAGAAGGAATAGGTTTCCTGTATGCGGGGGGAAATGGATTACCTGTATGCATAGGGAAAGGGTTTCTGGTATGCAGAAGGAATAGGTTTACTGTATGCGGGGGGGAAATGGATTACCTGTATGCATGGGGAATGGTTTTCCGGTATTCAGGGAAAAATGCGTTTCCTCTGTGCATGGTGAATGGGTTTCCAGTATGCAGGGGGAAAGGATTTCCTATATGCATGTGGAATGGGTTTCCTGTATGCGGGGGAAGGGCTTCCTTTACTCAAGTGGAATGGGTTTCCTGTATGCGAGCGTGAATGGGTTTCCTGTATGCGGAAGGAATAGATTTTCTGTATGCATCGGGAATGGGTTTCTTGTATGTGGGGGAATTGGGTTCCCTGTAGGCCTGGGTACAGTTTTCCTGTAAGCACGGGCAATGGGTTTCCTCTATGCGGTGGAAATGGGTTTCCTGTATTCATGGGGAAATGGTTTCCTGAATGTGGTAGAAATGGGTTTCCTTTATGCGGATGGAATGGGTTTCCTGTATGCATGGGGAATGGGTTTCCTGTATGCATGGGGAATGGGTTTCCTATATGCATGGGGAATGGGTTTCCTGTATGCATGGTGAATGGGTTTCCTGTATGCATGGGGAATGGGTTTCCTATATGCATGGGGAATGGGTTTCCTGTATGCATGGTGAATGGGTTTCCTGTATGCAAGGGGAATGGGTTTCCTATATGCATGGGGAATGGGTTTCCTGTATGCATGTGGAATGGGTTTCCTGTATGCATAGGGAATGGGTTTCCTGTTTACGGGTGAATGGGATTCCAGTACGCGGGGGGAATGGGTTTCCTGTTTACGGGTGAATGGGATTCCAGTATGCGGGGGGAATGGGTTTCCTGTTTATGGGTGAATGGGATTCCAGTATGCGGGGGGATTCGTTTCCTGTTTACGGGTGAATGGGATTCCAGTATGCAGGGGGAATGGGTTTCCTGTTTACGGGTGAATGGGATTCCAGTATGCGGGGGGAATGGGTTTCCTGTTTACGGGTGAATGGGATTCCAGTATGTGGGGGGGAATGGGTTTCCTGTTTACGGGTGAATGGGATTCTAGAATGCGGGGGAATTTGTTTCCTATATGCATGAAAAAATGATCCATGTATGCGTGGGGAATGGATTTGGTGTATGCAGGAGAATGGCTTTCCTGTATTTGGAAGGAATGGGTTTCCTGTATACATGGGGAATGGGTTTCCTGTATGCATGGTGAATGGGTTTCCTGTATGCATCGGGAATGGGTTTCCTGTATGCATCGGGAATGGGTTTCCTGTATGAATCTGGAATGGGTTTCCTGTATGTGGAAGGAATGGGTTTCCTAGGTGCATGGGAATGTGTTTCCTGTATGAGGGAGGAGTGGGGAAGTGGTTTCCCATATGCATGGGGATTGGGTTTCCTGTATGCAGGGGAATGGGTTTCCAGTATGAATCTGGAATGGGTTTCCTGTACGTGGAAGGAATGGGTTTCCTGGATGCATGGGAATGTGTTTCATGTATGAGGGAGGAGTGGGGAAGTGGTTTCCCGTATGCATGGGGATTGGGTTTCCTGTATGCAGGGGAATGGGTTTCCTGTATGCAGAAGGAATAGGTTTCCTGTATGCGGGGGGAAATGGATTACCTGTATGCATAGGGAAAGGGTTTCTGGTATGCAGAAGGAATAGGTTTACTGTATGCGGGGGGGAAATGGATTACCTGTATGCATGGGGAATGGTTTTCCGGTATTCAGGGAAAAATGCGTTTCCTCTGTGCATGGTGAATGGGTTTCCAGTATGCAGGGGGAAAGGATTTCCTATATGCATGTGGAATGGGTTTCCTGTATGCGGGGGAAGGGCTTCCTTTACTCAAGTGGAATGGGTTTCCTGTATGCGAGCGTGAATGGGTTTCCTGTATGCGGAAGGAATAGATTTTCTGTATGCATCGGGAATGGGTTTCTTGTATGTGGGGGAATTGGGTTCCCTGTAGGCCTGGGTACAGTTTTCCTGTAAGCACGGGCAATGGGTTTCCTCTATGCGGTGGAAATGGGTTTCCTGTATTCATGGGGAAATGGTTTCCTGAATGTGGTAGAAATGGGTTTCCTTTATGCGGATGGAATGGGTTTCCTGTATGCATGGGGAATGGGTTTCCTGTATGCATGGGGAATGGGTTTCCTATATGCATGGGGAATGGGTTTCCTGTATGCATGGTGAATGGGTTTCCTGTATGCATGGGGAATGGGTTTCCTATATGCATGGGGAATGGGTTTCCTGTATGCATGGTGAATGGGTTTCCTGTATGCAAGGGGAATGGGTTTCCTATATGCATGGGGAATGGGTTTCCTGTATGCATGTGGAATGGGTTTCCTGTATGCATAGGGAATGGGTTTCCTGTTTACGGGTGAATGGGATTCCAGTACGCGGGGGGAATGGGTTTCCTGTTTACGGGTGAATGGGATTCCAGTATGCAGGGGGAATGGGTTTCCTGTTTATGGGTGAATGGGATTCCAGTATGCGGGGGGATTCGTTTCCTGTTTACGGGTGAATGGGATTCCAGTATGCAGGGGGAATGGGTTTCCTGTTTACGGGTGAATGGGATTCCAGTATGCGGGGGGAATGGGTTTCCTGTTTACGGGTGAATGGGATTCCAGTATGTGGGGGGGAATGGGTTTCCTGTTTACGGGTGAATGGGATTCTAGAATGCGGGGGAATTTGTTTCCTATATGCATGAAAAAATGATCCATGTATGCGTGGGGAATGGATTTGGTGTATGCAGGAGAATGGCTTTCCTGTATTTGGAAGGAATGGGTTTCCTGTATACATGGGGAATGGGTTTCCTGTATGCATGGTGAATGGGTTTCCTGTATGCATCGGGAATGGGTTTCCTGTATGCATCGGGAATGGGTTTCCTGTATGAATCTGGAATGGGTTTCCTGTATGTGGAAGGAATGGGTTTCCTAGGTGCATGGGAATGTGTTTCCTGTATGAGGGAGGAGTGGGGAAGTGGTTTCCCATATGCATGGGGATTGGGTTTCCTGTATGCAGGGGAATGGGTTTCCAGTATGAATCTGGAATGGGTTTCCTGTATGTGGAAGGAATGGGTTTCCTGGATGCATGGGAATGTGTTTCCTGTATGAGGGAGGAGTGGGGAAGTGGTTTCCCGTATGCATGGGGATTGGGTTTCCTGTATGCAGGGGAATGGGTTTCCTGTATGCAGAAGGAATAGGTTTCCTGTATGCACGGTGAATGGGTTTCCGGTATGCGCAGGGCAATGGGTTTCCTGCATTCATGGGGAACGGGTTAACTGTATACATGAGGAATGGGTTTCCTAAAGCAGAGGGAATGGGTTTCCTGTACGCACTAGCATGGGTTCCTGTATGTTGGGGGAATGTTTTACCTGTATGCATGGAGAATGGGTTTCCGGTATGCAGAGGAAATGGGTTTCCTGTAAGGAGTGGAATGGGTTTCCTGTATGCATGAGGAATGGGTTTCCTGCATGTGGTGGAATGGTTTTCCGGTACTCAGGGAAAAATGCGTTTCCTCTGAGCATGGTGAATTGGTTTCCAGTATGCAGGGGGAAAGGATTTCCTATATGCATGTGGAATGGGTTTCCTGTATGCATGGAGAATGGATTTCCTGTATGCGGGGGGGAATGGGTTTCCTGTATGCAGGGGGAATGGGTTTCCTGTGTGGATGGGGAATGGGTTTCCTGTATGCATGGGGAAATGGATTACCTGTATGCATGGGGAATAGGGTTCCTGTATGCGGGGGGAAATGGATTACCTGTATGCATGGGGAATAGGTTTCCTGTATGCGGGGGGAAACGGATTACCTGTATGCTTGGGGAATGGGTTTCCTGTATGTGGGGGGGAATGGGTTTCCTGTATGCAGGGGGAATCCATTTCTTGTAAGCGGGTGCAATTGGTTTACTGTATGCGGCGGAAATGTGTTTCCTGCATTCATGGGGAACGAGCTTCCAGTATGCAGAAGGAATGCGTTTCCTAAAGCGAAGGAAATGGGTTTCCTGTATGCGGCGGAAATGTGTTTCCTGCATTCATGGGGAACGTGTTTACTGTATGCATGAGGAATGGGTTTCCTAAAGCGGAGGGAAAGGGTTTCCTGTATGCGGAGTCAATGGGTTTCCTGTATGCATGGGGAATGGGTTTTCCTGTATGCATGGTGAATGGGTTTCCTGTATGCAAGGGGAATGGGTTTCCTATATGCATGGGGAATGGGTTTCCTGTATGCATGTGGAATGGGTTTCCTGTATGCATAGGGAATGGGTTTCCTGTTTACGGGTGAATGGGATTCCAGTACGCGGGGGGAATGGGTTTCCTGTTTACGGGTGAATGGGATTCCAGTATGCATGGGGAATGGGTTTCCTATATGCATGGGGAATGGGTTTCCTGTATGCATGGTGAATGGGTTTCCTGTATGCATGGGGAATGGGTTTCCTATATGCATGGGGAATGGGTTTCCTGTATGCATGGTGAATGGGTTTCCTGTATGCAAGGGGAATGGGTTTCCTATATGCATGGGGAATGGGTTTCCTGTATGCATGTGGAATGGGTTTCCTGTATGCATAGGGAATGGGTTTCCTGTTTACGGGTGAATGGGATTCCAGTACGCGGGGGGAATGGGTTTCCTGTTTACGGGTGAATGGGATTCCAGTATGCGGGGGGAATGGGTTTCCTGTTTATGGGTGAATGGGATTCCAGTATGCGGGGGGATTCGTTTCCTGTTTACGGGTGAATGGGATTCCAGTATGCAGGGGGAATGGGTTTCCTGTTTACGGGTGAATGGGATTCCAGTATGCGGGGGGAATGGGTTTCCTGTTTACGGGTGAATGGGATTCCAGTATGTGGGGGGGAATGGGTTTCCTGTTTACGGGTGAATGGGATTCTAGAATGCGGGGGAATTTGTTTCCTATATGCATGAAAAAATGATCCATGTATGCGTGGGGAATGGATTTGGTGTATGCAGGAGAATGGCTTTCCTGTATTTGGAAGGAATGGGTTTCCTGTATACATGGGGAATGGGTTTCCTGTATGCATGGTGAATGGGTTTCCTGTATGCATCGGGAATGGGTTTCCTGTATGCATCGGGAATGGGTTTCCTGTATGAATCTGGAATGGGTTTCCTGTATGTGGAAGGAATGGGTTTCCTAGGTGCATGGGAATGTGTTTCCTGTATGAGGGAGGAGTGGGGAAGTGGTTTCCCATATGCATGGGGATTGGGTTTCCTGTATGCAGGGGAATGGGTTTCCAGTATGAATCTGGAATGGGTTTCCTGTATGTGGAAGGAATGGGTTTCCTGGATGCATGGGAATGTGTTTCCTGTATGAGGGAGGAGTGGGGAAGTGGTTTCCCGTATGCATGGGGATTGGGTTTCCTGTATGCAGGGGAATGGGTTTCCTGTATGCAGAAGGAATAGGTTTCCTGTATGCACGGTGAATGGGTTTCCGGTATGCGCAGGGCAATGGGTTTCCTGCATTCATGGGGAACGGGTTAACTGTATACATGAGGAATGGGTTTCCTAAAGCAGAGGGAATGGGTTTCCTGTACGCACTAGCATGGGTTCCTGTATGTTGGGGGAATGTTTTACCTGTATGCATGGAGAATGGGTTTCCGGTATGCAGAGGAAATGGGTTTCCTGTAAGGAGTGGAATGGGTTTCCTGTATGCATGAGGAATGGGTTTCCTGCATGTGGTGGAATGGTTTTCCGGTACTCAGGGAAAAATGCGTTTCCTCTGAGCATGGTGAATTGGTTTCCAGTATGCAGGGGGAAAGGATTTCCTATATGCATGTGGAATGGGTTTCCTGTATGCATGGAGAATGGATTTCCTGTATGCGGGGGGGAATGGGTTTCCTGTATGCAGGGGGAATGGGTTTCCTGTGTGGATGGGGAATGGGTTTCCTGTATGCATGGGGAAATGGATTACCTGTATGCATGGGGAATAGGGTTCCTGTATGCGGGGGGAAATGGATTACCTGTATGCATGGGGAATAGGTTTCCTGTATGCGGGGGGAAATGGATTACCTGTATGCTTGGGGAATGGGTTTCCTGTATGTGGGGGGGAATGGGTTTCCTGTATGCAGGGGGAATCCATTTCTTGTAAGCGGGTGCAATTGGTTTACTGTATGCGGCGGAAATGTGTTTCCTGCATTCATGGGGAACGTGTTTACTGTATGCATGAGGAATGGGTTTCCTAAAGCGGAGGGAAAGGGTTTCCTGTATGCGGAGTCAATGGGTTTCCTGTATGCATGGGGAATGGGTTTTCCTGTATGCATGGGGAATGGGTTTCCTGTATGCGGGGGAAATGGGTTTCCTGTGTGCATGGGGAAAGGGTTTCCTATATGCACGGAAATAGGTTTCCTCTACGCGTGGGGGGAAACGGGTTTCCTGTATGCGATGGAATGGTTTTCTGGTATTCAGAGAAAAATGCGTTTCCTCTGTGCAGGGTGAATGGGTTTCCAGTATGCAGGGGGAAAGGATTTCCTTTATGCATGTGGAATGGGTTTCCTGTATGCATGGGGAATGGGTTTTCGGTATGCATGGGGAATGGGTTTCCTGTATGCATGGTGAATGGGTTTCAGGTATGCAGGGGAATGGATTTACTGTATGGGGTGGAATGGGTTTCCTGTATGCGGGGAAATGGATTTCCTGTATGGGGTGGAATGGGTTTCCTGTAAGCATGAGGAATGGGTTTCCTGTATGCGCGAGGAATGTGTTTCCTGTATGTGAGGGGGATTGAGTTTCCTGAATGTGGTAGAAATGGGTTTCCTGTATGCGGAAGGAATGGGTTTTCTGTATGCATGGGCAATGGGTTTCCTGTATACAGGGGGGAATGGATTACCTGTATGCATGGGGAATGGGTTTCCGGTATGCGCGGGGCAATGGGTTTCCTGTATTCATGGGAAATCCGTTTCTTGTAAGTGGGTGCAATTGGTTTACTGTATGCGGCGGAAATGTGTTTTCTGCATTCATGGGGAACACGTTTACTGTATGCATGGGTAATGGGTTTCCTAAAGAAGAGGGAATGGGTTTCCAGTATGCAGAAGGAATGCGTTTCCTAAAGCAAAGGGAATGGGTTTCCTGTATGCCGGGGGAATGGGTTTCCTCTATGCATGGTGAATGGGTTTCCAGTATGCATGTGGAATGGGTTTACTGTATGCATGGGGAATGGGTTTCCTGTATGCATGGGGAATGGGGTTCCTATATGCATGGGGAATGGGTTTCCTGTATGCATGGGGAATGAGTTTCCTATATGCATGGGGAATGGGTTTCCTGTATGCATGGTGAATGGGTTTACTGTATGCATGGGGAATGGGTTTCCTATATGCATGGGGAATGGGTTTCCTGTATGCATGGGGAATGGGTTTCCTGTATGCATGGGGAATGGGTTTCCTGTATGCATGGGGAATGAGTTTCCTATATGCATGTGGAATGGGTTTCCTATATGCATGTGGAATGGGTTTCCTATATGCATGTGGAATGGGTTTCCTATATGCATGGGGAATGAGTTTCCTGTATGCATGGGGAATGGGTTTCCTCTATGCATGGGGAATGGGTTTCCGGTGTGCGGGGGGAAATGGGTTTCCGGTGTGCGGGGGAATGGATTTACTGTATGGGGTGGAATGGGTTTCCTGTAAGCATGAGGAATGTGTTTCCTGTATGTGAGGGGGATTGAGTTTCCTGAATGTGGTAGAAATGGGTTTCCTGTATGCGGAAGGAATGGGTTTTCTGTATGCATGGGCAATGGGTTTCCTGTATACAGGGGGGAATGGATTACCTGTATGCATGGGGAATGGGTTTCCTGTATGCATGGGGAATAGGTTTCCGGTATGCGCGGGGCAATGGGTTTCCTGTATACAGTGGGGAATGGATTACCTGTATGCACAGTGAATGGGTTTCCAGTATGCGCGGGGCAATGGGTTTCCTGTATTCATGGGAAATCCATTACTTGTAAGTGGGTGCAATTGGTTTACTGTATGCGGCGGAAATGTGTTTTCTGCATTCATGGGGAACACGTTTACTGTATGTATGGGTAATGGGTTTCCTAAAGAAGAGGGAATGGGTTTCCAGTATGCAGAAGGAATGCGTTTCCTAAAGCAAAGGGAATGGGTTTCCTGTATGCCGGGGGAATGGGTTTCCTCTATGCATGGTGAATGGGTTTCCAGTATGCATGTGGAATGGGTTTCCTGTATGTGGGTGAAGGGCTTCCTTTACTCAAGGGAAATGGGTTTCCTTCTTGCGAGTGGGAATGGGTCTCCCCTACGCATGTGTTTCCTGCATTTATGGGGAACGGGTTTACTGTATGCATGGGTAATGGGTATCCTAAAGCGGAGGGAATGGGTTTCCTGTATGCATGTGGAAAGGGTTTCCTGTATGCATGGGGAATGGGTTTCCTATATGCATGGCGAATGGGTTTCCAGTATGCATGTGGAATGGGTTTACTGTATGCATGGGGAATGGGTTTCCTGTATGCATGGGGAATGGGTTTCCTATATGCATGGGGAATGGGTTTCCTGTATGCATGGGGAATGGGTTTCCTGTATGCATGGGGAATGAGTTTCTTATATGCATGGGGAATGGGTTTCCTGTATGCATGGGGAATGAGTTTCCTATATGCATGGGGAATGAGTTTCCTGTATGCATGGGGAATGAGTTTCCTATATCCATGGGGAATGGGTTTCCTGTATGCATGGGGAATGAGTTTCCTTTATGCATGGGAAATGGGTTTCCTGAATGCATGGGGAATGAGTTTCCTATATGCATGTGGAATGGGTTTCCTGTATGCAGGGGGAAAGGATTTCCTTTATGCATGTGGAATGGGTTTCCTGTATGCGGGGGGAAATGGATTACCTGTATGCATAGGGAAAGGGTTTCTGGTATGCAGAAGGAATAGGTTTACTGTATGCGGGGGGGAAATGGATTACCTGTATGCATGGGGAATGGTTTTCCGGTATTCAGGGAAAAATGCGTTTCCTCTGTGCATGGTGAATGGGTTTCCAGTATGCAGGGGGAAAGGATTTCCTATATGCATGTGGAATGGGTTTCCTGTATGCGGGGGAAGGGCTTCCTTTACTCAAGTGGAATGGGTTTCCTGTATGCGAGCGTGAATGGGTTTCCTGTATGCGGAAGGAATAGATTTTCTGTATGCATCGGGAATGGGTTTCTTGTATGTGGGGGAATTGGGTTCCCTGTAGGCCTGGGTACAGTTTTCCTGTAAGCACGGGCAATGGGTTTCCTCTATGCGGTGGAAATGGGTTTCCTGTATTCATGGGGAAATGGTTTCCTGAATGTGGTAGAAATGGGTTTCCTTTATGCGGATGGAATGGGTTTCCTGTATGCATGGGGAATGGGTTTCCTGTATGCATGGGGAATGGGTTTCCTATATGCATGGGGAATGGGTTTCCTGTATGCATGGTGAATGGGTTTCCTGTATGCATGGGGAATGGGTTTCCTATATGCATGGGGAATGGGTTTCCTGTATGCATGGTGAATGGGTTTCCTGTATGCAAGGGGAATGGGTTTCCTATATGCATGGGGAATGGGTTTCCTGTATGCATGTGGAATGGGTTTCCTGTATGCATAGGGAATGGGTTTCCTGTTTACGGGTGAATGGGATTCCAGTACGCGGGGGGAATGGGTTTCCTGTTTACGGGTGAATGGGATTCCAGTATGCAGGGGGAATGGGTTTCCTGTTTATGGGTGAATGGGATTCCAGTATGCGGGGGGATTCGTTTCCTGTTTACGGGTGAATGGGATTCCAGTATGCAGGGGGAATGGGTTTCCTGTTTACGGGTGAATGGGATTCCAGTATGCGGGGGGAATGGGTTTCCTGTTTACGGGTGAATGGGATTCCAGTATGTGGGGGGGAATGGGTTTCCTGTTTACGGGTGAATGGGATTCTAGAATGCGGGGGAATTTGTTTCCTATATGCATGAAAAAATGATCCATGTATGCGTGGGGAATGGATTTGGTGTATGCAGGAGAATGGCTTTCCTGTATTTGGAAGGAATGGGTTTCCTGTATACATGGGGAATGGGTTTCCTGTATGCATGGTGAATGGGTTTCCTGTATGCATCGGGAATGGGTTTCCTGTATGCATCGGGAATGGGTTTCCTGTATGAATCTGGAATGGGTTTCCTGTATGTGGAAGGAATGGGTTTCCTAGGTGCATGGGAATGTGTTTCCTGTATGAGGGAGGAGTGGGGAAGTGGTTTCCCATATGCATGGGGATTGGGTTTCCTGTATGCAGGGGAATGGGTTTCCAGTATGAATCTGGAATGGGTTTCCTGTATGTGGAAGGAATGGGTTTCCTGGATGCATGGGAATGTGTTTCCTGTATGAGGGAGGAGTGGGGAAGTGGTTTCCCGTATGCATGGGGATTGGGTTTCCTGTATGCAGGGGAATGGGTTTCCTGTATGCAGAAGGAATAGGTTTCCTGTATGCACGGTGAATGGGTTTCCGGTATGCGCAGGGCAATGGGTTTCCTGCATTCATGGGGAACGGGTTAACTGTATACATGAGGAATGGGTTTCCTAAAGCAGAGGGAATGGGTTTCCTGTACGCACTAGCATGGGTTCCTGTATGTTGGGGGAATGTTTTACCTGTATGCATGGAGAATGGGTTTCCGGTATGCAGAGGAAATGGGTTTCCTGTAAGGAGTGGAATGGGTTTCCTGTATGCATGAGGAATGGGTTTCCTGCATGTGGTGGAATGGTTTTCCGGTACTCAGGGAAAAATGCGTTTCCTCTGAGCATGGTGAATTGGTTTCCAGTATGCAGGGGGAAAGGATTTCCTATATGCATGTGGAATGGGTTTCCTGTATGCATGGAGAATGGATTTCCTGTATGCGGGGGGGAATGGGTTTCCTGTATGCAGGGGGAATGGGTTTCCTGTGTGGATGGGGAATGGGTTTCCTGTATGCATGGGGAAATGGATTACCTGTATGCATGGGGAATAGGGTTCCTGTATGCGGGGGGAAATGGATTACCTGTATGCATGGGGAATAGGTTTCCTGTATGCGGGGGGAAACGGATTACCTGTATGCTTGGGGAATGGGTTTCCTGTATGTGGGGGGGAATGGGTTTCCTGTATGCAGGGGGAATCCATTTCTTGTAAGCGGGTGCAATTGGTTTACTGTATGCGGCGGAAATGTGTTTCCTGCATTCATGGGGAACGAGCTTCCAGTATGCAGAAGGAATGCGTTTCCTAAAGCGAAGGAAATGGGTTTCCTGTATGCGGCGGAAATGTGTTTCCTGCATTCATGGGGAACGTGTTTACTGTATGCATGAGGAATGGGTTTCCTAAAGCGGAGGGAAAGGGTTTCCTGTATGCGGAGTCAATGGGTTTCCTGTATGCATGGGGAATGGGTTTTCCTGTATGCATGGTGAATGGGTTTCCTGTATGCAAGGGGAATGGGTTTCCTATATGCATGGGGAATGGGTTTCCTGTATGCATGTGGAATGGGTTTCCTGTATGCATAGGGAATGGGTTTCCTGTTTACGGGTGAATGGGATTCCAGTACGCGGGGGGAATGGGTTTCCTGTTTACGGGTGAATGGGATTCCAGTATGCATGGGGAATGGGTTTCCTATATGCATGGGGAATGGGTTTCCTGTATGCATGGTGAATGGGTTTCCTGTATGCATGGGGAATGGGTTTCCTATATGCATGGGGAATGGGTTTCCTGTATGCATGGTGAATGGGTTTCCTGTATGCAAGGGGAATGGGTTTCCTATATGCATGGGGAATGGGTTTCCTGTATGCATGTGGAATGGGTTTCCTGTATGCATAGGGAATGGGTTTCCTGTTTACGGGTGAATGGGATTCCAGTACGCGGGGGGAATGGGTTTCCTGTTTACGGGTGAATGGGATTCCAGTATGCGGGGGGAATGGGTTTCCTGTTTATGGGTGAATGGGATTCCAGTATGCGGGGGGATTCGTTTCCTGTTTACGGGTGAATGGGATTCCAGTATGCAGGGGGAATGGGTTTCCTGTTTACGGGTGAATGGGATTCCAGTATGCGGGGGGAATGGGTTTCCTGTTTACGGGTGAATGGGATTCCAGTATGTGGGGGGGAATGGGTTTCCTGTTTACGGGTGAATGGGATTCTAGAATGCGGGGGAATTTGTTTCCTATATGCATGAAAAAATGATCCATGTATGCGTGGGGAATGGATTTGGTGTATGCAGGAGAATGGCTTTCCTGTATTTGGAAGGAATGGGTTTCCTGTATACATGGGGAATGGGTTTCCTGTATGCATGGTGAATGGGTTTCCTGTATGCATCGGGAATGGGTTTCCTGTATGCATCGGGAATGGGTTTCCTGTATGAATCTGGAATGGGTTTCCTGTATGTGGAAGGAATGGGTTTCCTAGGTGCATGGGAATGTGTTTCCTGTATGAGGGAGGAGTGGGGAAGTGGTTTCCCATATGCATGGGGATTGGGTTTCCTGTATGCAGGGGAATGGGTTTCCAGTATGAATCTGGAATGGGTTTCCTGTATGTGGAAGGAATGGGTTTCCTGGATGCATGGGAATGTGTGTCCTGTATGAGGGAGGAGTGGGGAAGTGGTTTCCCGTATGCATGGGGATTGGGTTTCCTGTATGCAGGGGAATGGGTTTCCTGTATGCAGAAGGAATAGGTTTCCTGTATGCACGGTGAATGGGTTTCCGGTATGCGCAGGGCAATGGGTTTCCTGCATTCATGGGGAACGGGTTAACTGTATACATGAGGAATGGGTTTCCTAAAGCAGAGGGAATGGGTTTCCTGTACGCACTAGCATGGGTTCCTGTATGTTGGGGGAATGTTTTACCTGTATGCATGGAGAATGGGTTTCCGGTATGCAGAGGAAATGGGTTTCCTGTAAGGAGTGGAATGGGTTTCCTGTATGCATGAGGAATGGGTTTCCTGCATGTGGTGGAATGGTTTTCCGGTACTCAGGGAAAAATGCGTTTCCTCTGAGCATGGTGAATTGGTTTCCAGTATGCAGGGGGAAAGGATTTCCTATATGCATGTGGAATGGGTTTCCTGTATGCATGGAGAATGGATTTCCTGTATGCGGGGGGGAATGGGTTTCCTGTATGCAGGGGGAATGGGTTTCCTGTGTGGATGGGGAATGGGTTTCCTGTATGCATGGGGAAATGGATTACCTGTATGCATGGGGAATAGGGTTCCTGTATGCGGGGGGAAATGGATTACCTGTATGCATGGGGAATAGGTTTCCTGTATGCGGGGGGAAATGGATTACCTGTATGCTTGGGGAATGGGTTTCCTGTATGTGGGGGGGAATGGGTTTCCTGTATGCAGGGGGAATCCATTTCTTGTAAGCGGGTGCAATTGGTTTACTGTATGCGGCGGAAATGTGTTTCCTGCATTCATGGGGAACGTGTTTACTGTATGCATGAGGAATGGGTTTCCTAAAGCGGAGGGAAAGGGTTTCCTGTATGCGGAGTCAATGGGTTTCCTGTATGCATGGGGAATGGGTTTTCCTGTATGCATGGGGAATGGGTTTCCTGTATGCGGGGGAAATGGGTTTCCTGTGTGCATGGGGAAAGGGTTTCCTATATGCACGGAAATAGGTTTCCTCTACGCGTGGGGGGAAACGGGTTTCCTGTATGCGATGGAATGGTTTTCTGGTATTCAGAGAAAAATGCGTTTCCTCTGTGCAGGGTGAATGGGTTTCCAGTATGCAGGGGGAAAGGATTTCCTTTATGCATGTGGAATGGGTTTCCTGTATGCATGGGGAATGGGTTTTCGGTATGCATGGGGAATGGGTTTCCTGTATGCATGGTGAATGGGTTTCAGGTATGCAGGGGAATGGATTTACTGTATGGGGTGGAATGGGTTTCCTGTATGCGGGGAAATGGATTTCCTGTATGGGGTGGAATGGGTTTCCTGTAAGCATGAGGAATGGGTTTCCTGTATGCGCGAGGAATGTGTTTCCTGTATGTGAGGGGGATTGAGTTTCCTGAATGTGGTAGAAATGGGTTTCCTGTATGCGGAAGGAATGGGTTTTCTGTATGCATGGGCAATGGGTTTCCTGTATACAGGGGGGAATGGATTACCTGTATGCATGGGGAATGGGTTTCCGGTATGCGCGGGGCAATGGGTTTCCTGTATTCATGGGAAATCCGTTTCTTGTAAGTGGGTGCAATTGGTTTACTGTATGCGGCGGAAATGTGTTTTCTGCATTCATGGGGAACACGTTTACTGTATGCATGGGTAATGGGTTTCCTAAAGAAGAGGGAATGGGTTTCCAGTATGCAGAAGGAATGCGTTTCCTAAAGCAAAGGGAATGGGTTTCCTGTATGCCGGGGGAATGGGTTTCCTCTATGCATGGTGAATGGGTTTCCAGTATGCATGTGGAATGGGTTTACTGTATGCATGGGGAATGGGTTTCCTGTATGCATGGGGAATGGGGTTCCTATATGCATGGGGAATGGGTTTCCTGTATGCATGGGGAATGAGTTTCCTATATGCATGGGGAATGGGTTTCCTGTATGCATGGTGAATGGGTTTACTGTATGCATGGGGAATGGGTTTCCTATATGCATGGGGAATGGGTTTCCTGTATGCATGGGGAATGGGTTTCCTGTATGCATGGGGAATGGGTTTCCTGTATGCATGGGGAATGAGTTTCCTATATGCATGTGGAATGGGTTTCCTATATGCATGTGGAATGGGTTTCCTATATGCATGTGGAATGGGTTTCCTATATGCATGGGGAATGAGTTTCCTGTATGCATGGGGAATGGGTTTCCTCTATGCATGGGGAATGGGTTTCCGGTGTGCGGGGGGAAATGGGTTTCCGGTGTGCGGGGGAATGGATTTACTGTATGGGGTGGAATGGGTTTCCTGTAAGCATGAGGAATGTGTTTCCTGTATGTGAGGGGGATTGAGTTTCCTGAATGTGGTAGAAATGGGTTTCCTGTATGCGGAAGGAATGGGTTTTCTGTATGCATGGGCAATGGGTTTCCTGTATACAGGGGGGAATGGATTACCTGTATGCATGGGGAATGGGTTTCCTGTATGCATGGGGAATAGGTTTCCGGTATGCGCGGGGCAATGGGTTTCCTGTATACAGTGGGGAATGGATTACCTGTATGCACAGTGAATGGGTTTCCAGTATGCGCGGGGCAATGGGTTTCCTGTATTCATGGGAAATCCATTACTTGTAAGTGGGTGCAATTGGTTTACTGTATGCGGCGGAAATGTGTTTTCTGCATTCATGGGGAACACGTTTACTGTATGTATGGGTAATGGGTTTCCTAAAGAAGAGGGAATGGGTTTCCAGTATGCAGAAGGAATGCGTTTCCTAAAGCAAAGGGAATGGGTTTCCTGTATGCCGGGGGAATGGGTTTCCTCTATGCATGGTGAATGGGTTTCCAGTATGCATGTGGAATGGGTTTCCTGTATGTGGGGGAAGGGCTTCCTTTACTCAAGGGAAATGGGTTTCCTTCTTGCGAGTGGGAATGGGTCTCCCCTACGCATGTGTTTCCTGCATTTATGGGGAACGGGTTTACTGTATGCATGGGTAATGGGTATCCTAAAGCGGAGGGAATGGGTTTCCTGTATGCATGTGGAAAGGGTTTCCTGTATGCATGGGGAATGGGTTTCCTATATGCATGGCGAATGGGTTTCCAGTATGCATGTGGAATGGGTTTACTGTATGCATGGGGAATGGGTTTCCTGTATGCATGGGGAATGGGTTTCCTATATGCATGGGGAATGGGTTTCCTGTATGCATGGGGAATGGGTTTCCTGTATGCATGGGGAATGAGTTTCTTATATGCATGGGGAATGGGTTTCCTGTATGCATGGGGAATGAGTTTCCTATATGCATGGGGAATGAGTTTCCTGTATGCATGGGGAATGAGTTTCCTATATCCATGGGGAATGGGTTTCCTGTATGCATGGGGAATGAGTTTCCTTTATGCATGGGAAATGGGTTTCCTGAATGCATGGGGAATGAGTTTCCTATATGCATGTGGAATGGGTTTCCTGTATGCATGGGGAATGAGTTTCCTATATCCATGGGAAATGGGTATCCTGTATGCATGGGGAATGAGTTTCCTATATGCATGTGGAATGGGTTTCCTGTATGCATGGGGAATGAGTTTCCTGTATGCATGGGGAATGGTTTCCTTTATGCATTGGGAATGGGTTTCCTGTATGCATGGGGAATGGGTTTCCTGTATGCATGGGGAATGGGTTTCCTATATGCATGGGGAATGGGTTTCCTATATGCATGGGGAATGGGTTTCCTGTATGCATGGGGAATGAGTTTCCTATATGCATGGGGAATGGGCTTCCTGTATGCATGGGGAATGAGTTTCCTATATGCATGGGGAATGGGTTTCCTGTATGCATGGGGAATGAGTTTCCTGTATGCATGGGGAATGGGTTTCCTATATGCATGGGGAATGGGTTTCCTGTATGCATGGGGAATGGGTTTTCTGTATGCATGAGGAATGGGTTTCCTGCATGTGGTGGAATGGTTTTCCGGTACTCAGGGAAAAATGCGTTTCCTCTGAGCATGGTGAATTGGTTTCCAGTATGCAGGGGGAAAGGATTTCCTATATGCATGTGGAATGGGTTTCCTGTATGCATGGAGAATGGATTTCCTGTATGCGGGGGGGAATGGGTTTCCTGTATGCAGGGGGAATGGGTTTCCTGTGTGGATGGGGAATGGTTTTCCTGTATGCATGGGGAAATGGATTACCTGTATGCATGGGGAATAGGGTTCCTGTATGCGGGGGGAAATGGATTACCTGTATGCATGGGGAATAGGTTTCCTGTATGCGGGGGGAAATGGATTACCTGTATGCTTGGGGAATGGGTTTCCTGTATGTGGGGGGGAATGGGTTTCCTGTATGCAGGGGGAATCCATTTCTTGTAAGCGGGTGCAATTGGTTTACTGTATGCGGCGGAAATGTGTTTCCTGCATTCATGGGGAACGAGCTTCCAGTATGCAGAAGGAATGGGTTTCCTAAAGCGAAGGGAAAGGGTTTCCTGTATGCGGAGTCAATGGGTTTCCTGTATGCATGGGGAATGGGTTTTCCTGTATGAATGGGGAATGGGTTTCCTGTATGCGGGGGAAATGGGTTTCCTGTGTGCATGGGGAAAGGGTTTCCTATATGCACGGAAATAGGTTTCCTCTACGCGTGGGGGGAAATGGGTTTCCTGTATGCGATGGAATGGTTTTCTGGTATTCAGAGAAAAATGCGTTTCCTCTGTGCAGGGTGAATGGGTTTCCAGTATGCAGGGGGAAAGGATTTCCTTTATGCATGTGGAATGGGTTTCCTGTATGCATGGGGAATGGGTTTTCGGTATGCATGGGGAATGGGTTTCCTGTATGCATGGTGAATGGGTTTCCGGTATGCAGGGGAATGGATTTACTGTATGGGGTGGAATGGGTTTCCTGTATGCGGGGAAATGGATTTCCTGTATGGGGTGGAATGGGTTTCCTGTAAGCATGAGGAATGGGTTTCCTGTATGCGCGAGGAATGTGTTTCCTGTATGTGAGGGGGATTGAGTTTCCTGAATGTGGTAGAAATGGGTTTCCTGTATGCGGAAGGAATGGGTTTTCTGTATGCATGGGCAATGGGTTTCCTGTATACAGGGGGGAATGGATTACCTGTATGCATGGGGAATGGGTTTCCGGTATGCGCGGGGCAATGGGTTTCCTGTATTCATGGGAAATCCGTTTCTTGTAAGTGGGTGCAATTGGTTTACTGTATGCGGCGGAAATGTGTTTTCTGCATTCATGGGGAACACGTTTACTGTATGCATGGGTAATGGGTTTCCTAAAGAAGAGGGAATGGGTTTCCAGTATTCAGAAGGAATGCGTTTCCTAAAGCAAAGGGAATGGGTTTCCTGTATGCCGGGGGAATGGGTTTCCTCTATGCATGGTGAATGGGTTTCCAGTATGCATGTGGAATGGGTTTCCTGTATGTGGGGGAAGGGCTTCCTTTACTCAAGGGAAATGGGTTTCCTTCTTGCGAGTGGGAATGGGTCTCCCCTACGCATGTGTTTCCTGCATTTATGGGGAACGGGTTTACTGTATGCATGGGTAATGGGTTTCCTAAAGCGGAGGGAATGGGTTTCCTGTATGCATGGGGAAAGGGTTTCCTGTATGCATGGGGAATGGGTTTCCTATATGCAAGGGGAATGGGTTTCCTATATGCATGGGGAATGGGTTTCCTATATGCATGGGGAATGGGTTTCCTGTATGCATGTGGAATGGGTTTCCTGTATGCATGGTGAATGGGTTTCCTGTATGCAAGGGGAATGGGTTTCCTATATGCATGGGGAATGGGTTTCCTGTATGCATGTGGAATGGTTTTCCTGTATGCATGGGGAATGGGTTTCCTGTATGCATGTGGAATGGGTTTCCTGTATGCATGGGGAATGGGTTTCCTGTATACATGTGGAATGGTTTTCCTGTATGCATGGGGAATGGGTTTCCTATATGCATGGGGAATGGGTTTCCTGTATGCATGGTGAATGGGTTTCCTGTATGCAAGGGGAATGGGTTTCCTATATGCATGGGGAATGGGTTTCCTGTATGCATGTGGAATGGGTTTCCCGTATGCATGGGGAATGGGTTTCCTGTATGCATGTGGAATGGGTTTCCTGTATGCATGGGGAATGGGTTTCCTGTATACATGTGGAATGGTTTTCCTGTATGCATGGGGAATGGGTTTCCTATATGCATGGGGAATGGCTTTCCTGTATGCATGGTGAATGGGTTTCCTGTATGCATGGGGAATGGGTTTCCTATATGCATGGTGAATGGGTTTCCTATATGCATGGTGAATGGGTTTCCTGTATGCATGGGGAATGGGTTTCCTATATGCATGGTGAATGGGTTTCCTGTATGCATGGTGAATGGGTTTCCTATATGCATGGTGAATGGGTTTCCTGTATGCATGGTGAATGGGTTTCCTATATACATGGTGAATGGGTTTCCTATATACATGGTGAATGGGTTTCCTATATGCATGGTGAATGGGTTTCCTATATACATGGGGAATGGGTTTCCTGTATGCATGGGGAATATGTTTCCTGTATGCATGTGAAATGAGTTTCCTGTATGCATGGGGAATGGGTTTCCTGTATGCATGGGGAATGGGTTTCCTATATGCATGGGGAATGGGTTTCCTATATGCATGGTGAATGGGTTTCCTGTATGCATGGGGAATGGGTTTCCTATATGCATGGTGAATGGGTTTCCTGTATGCATGGGGAATGGGTTTCCTATATGCATGGGGAATGGGTTTCCTGTATGCATGTGGAATGGGTTTCCTGTATGCATGGGGAATGGGTTTCCTGTATGCATGGGTAATGGGTTTCCTGTATGCATGGGGAATGAGTTTCCTATATGCATGTGGAATGGGTTTCCTGTATGCATGGGGAACGGGTTTCCTGTATGCATAGGGAATGAGTTTCCTATATGCATGGGGAATGGGTTTCCTGTATGCATGGGGAATGGGTTTCCTGTATGCATGGGGAATGGGTTTCCTATATTCATGGGGAATGGGTTTCCTATATGCATGGGGAATGGGTTTCCTCTATGCATGGGGAACGGGTTTCCTGTATGCATGGGGAATGAGTTTCCTATATGCATGTGGAATGGGTTTCCTGTATGCATGGGGAATGGGTTTCCTATATGCATGGGGAATGGGTTTCCTATATGCATGGGGAATGGGTTTCCAGTATGCATGGGGAATGGGTTTCCTGTATGCATGGGGAATGAGTTTCCTGTATGCATGGGGAATGGGTTTCCTATATGCATGGGGAATGGGTTTCCTGTATGCATGGGGAATGGGTTTCCTGTATGCATGGGGAATGGGTTTCCTATATGCATGGGGAATGGGTTTCCTGTATGCATGGGGAATGAGTTTCCTATATGCATGGGGAATGGGTTTTCTGTATGCATGGGCAATGGGTTTCCTGTATGCGGGGGGAAATGGGTTTCCTGTATGCATGGGGAATGGGTTTCCGGTATGCGCGGGGCAATGGGTTTCCTGTATACAGGGGGGAATGGATTACCTGTATGCATGGGGAATGGGTTTCCGGTATGCGCGGGGCAATGGGTTTCCTGTAAGGAGTGGAATGGGTTTCCTGTATGCATGAGGAATGGGTTTCCTGCATGTGGTGGAATGGTTTTCCGGTACTCAGGGAAAAATGCGTTTCCTCTGAGCATGGTGAATTGGTTTCCAGTATGCAGGGGGAAAGGATTTCCTATATGCATGTGGAATGGGTTTCCTGTATGCATGGAGAATGGATTTCCTGTATGCGGGGGGGAATGGGTTTCCTATATGCAGGGGGAATGGGTTTCCTGTGTGGATGGGGAATGGGTTTCCTGTATGCATGGGGAAATGGATTACCTGTATGCATGGGGAATAGGGTTCCTGTATGCGGGGGGAAATGGATTACCTGTATGCATGGGGAATAGGTTTCCTGTATGCGGGGGGAAATGGATTACCTGTATGCTTGGGGAATGGGTTTCCTGTATGTGGGGGGGAATGGGTTTCCTGTATGCAGGGGGAATCCATTTCTTGTAAGCGGGTGCAATTGGTTTACTGTATGCGGCGGAAATGTGTTTCCTGCATTCATGGGGAACGAGCTTCCAGTATGCAGAAGGAATGCGTTTCCTAAAGCGAAGGAAATGGGTTTCCTGTATGCGGCGGAAATGTGTTTCCTGCATTCATGGGGAACGTGTTTACTGTATGCATGAGGAATGGGTTTCCTAAAGCGAAGGGAAAGGGTTTCCTGTATGCGGAGTCAATGGGTTTCCTGTATGCATGGGGAATGGGTTTTCCTGTATGCATGGTGAATGGGTTTCCTGTATGCGGGGGAAATGGGTTTCCTGTGTGCATGGGGAAAGGGTTTCCTATATGCACGGAAATAGGTTTCCTCTACGCGTGGGGGGAAATGGGTTTCCTGTATGCGATGGAATGGTTTTCTGGTATTCAGAGAAAAATGCGTTTCCTCTGTGCAGGGTGAATGGGTTTCCTATATACATGGTGAATGGGTTTCCTATATACATGGTGAATGGGTTTCCTATATGCATGGTGAATGGGTTTCCTGTATGCATGGGGAATGGGTTTCCTATATGCATGGTGAATGGGTTTCCTGTATGCATGGGGAATGGGTTTCCTATATGCATGGTGAATGGGTTTCCTGTATGCATGGGGAATGGGTTTCCTATATGCATGGGGAATGGGTTTCCTGTATGCATGTGGAATGGGTTTCCTGTATGCATGGGGAATGGGTTTCCTGTATGCATGGGTAATGGGTTTCCTGTATGCATGGGGAATGAGTTTCCTATATGCATGTGGAATGGGTTTCCTGTATGCATGGGGAACGGGTTTCCTGTATGCATAGGGAATGAGTTTCCTATATGCATGGGGAATGGGTTTCCTGTATGCATGGGGAATGGGTTTCCTGTATGCATGGGGAATGGGTTTCCTATATTCATGGGGAATGGGTTTCCTATATGCATGGGGAATGGGTTTCCTCTATGCATGGGGAACGGGTTTCCTGTATGCATGGGGAATGAGTTTCCTATATGCATGTGGAATGGGTTTCCTGTATGCATGGGGAATGGGTTTCCTATATGCATGGGGAATGGGTTTCCTATATGCATGGGGAATGGGTTTCCAGTATGCATGGGGAATGGGTTTCCTGTATGCATGGGGAATGAGTTTCCTGTATGCATGGGGAATGGGTTTCCTATATGCATGGGGAATGGGTTTCCTGTATGCATGGGGAATGGGTTTCCTGTATGCATGGGGAATGGGTTTCCTATATGCATGGGGAATGGGTTTCCTGTATGCATGGGGAATGAGTTTCCTATATGCATGGGGAATGGGTTTTCTGTATGCATGGGCAATGGGTTTCCTGTATGCGGGGGGAAATGGGTTTCCTGTATGCATGGGGAATGGGTTTCCGGTATGCGCGGGGCAATGGGTTTCCTGTATACAGGGGGGAATGGATTACCTGTATGCATGGGGAATGGGTTTCCGGTATGCGCGGGGCAATGGGTTTCCTGTAAGGAGTGGAATGGGTTTCCTGTATGCATGAGGAATGGGTTTCCTGCATGTGGTGGAATGGTTTTCCGGTACTCAGGGAAAAATGCGTTTCCTCTGAGCATGGTGAATTGGTTTCCAGTATGCAGGGGGAAAGGATTTCCTATATGCATGTGGAATGGGTTTCCTGTATGCATGGAGAATGGATTTCCTGTATGCGGGGGGGAATGGGTTTCCTATATGCAGGGGGAATGGGTTTCCTGTGTGGATGGGGAATGGGTTTCCTGTATGCATGGGGAAATGGATTACCTGTATGCATGGGGAATAGGGTTCCTGTATGCGGGGGGAAATGGATTACCTGTATGCATGGGGAATAGGTTTCCTGTATGCGGGGGGAAATGGATTACCTGTATGCTTGGGGAATGGGTTTCCTGTATGTGGGGGGGAATGGGTTTCCTGTATGCAGGGGGAATCCATTTCTTGTAAGCGGGTGCAATTGGTTTACTGTATGCGGCGGAAATGTGTTTCCTGCATTCATGGGGAACGAGCTTCCAGTATGCAGAAGGAATGCGTTTCCTAAAGCGAAGGAAATGGGTTTCCTGTATGCGGCGGAAATGTGTTTCCTGCATTCATGGGGAACGTGTTTACTGTATGCATGAGGAATGGGTTTCCTAAAGCGAAGGGAAAGGGTTTCCTGTATGCGGAGTCAATGGGTTTCCTGTATGCATGGGGAATGGGTTTTCCTGTATGCATGGTGAATGGGTTTCCTGTATGCGGGGGAAATGGGTTTCCTGTGTGCATGGGGAAAGGGTTTCCTATATGCACGGAAATAGGTTTCCTCTACGCGTGGGGGGAAATGGGTTTCCTGTATGCGATGGAATGGTTTTCTGGTATTCAGAGAAAAATGCGTTTCCTCTGTGCAGGGTGAATGGGTTTCCTATATACATGGTGAATGGGTTTCCTATATACATGGTGAATGGGTTTCCTATATGCATGGTGAATGGGTTTCCTATATACATGGGGAATGGGTTTCCTATATGCATGGGGAATGGGTTTCCTGTATGCATGGTGAATGGGTTTCCTGTATGCAAGGGGAATGGGTTTCCTATATGCATGGGGAATGGGTTTCCTGTATGCATGTGGAATGGGTTTCCCGTATGCATGGGGAATGGGTTTCCTGTATGCATGTGGAATGGGTTTCCTGTATGCATGGGGAATGGGTTTCCTGTATACATGTGGAATGGTTTTCCTGTATGCATGGGGAATGGGTTTCCTATATGCATGGGGAATGGCTTTCCTGTATGCATGGTGAATGGGTTTCCTGTATGCATGGGGAATGGGTTTCCTATATGCATGGTGAATGGGTTTCCTGTATGCAAGGGGAATGGGTTTCCTATATGCATGGGGAATGGGTTTCCTGTATGCATGTGGAATGGGTTTCCCGTATGCATGGGGAATGGGTTTCCTGTATGCATGTGGAATGGGTTTCCTGTATGCATGGTGAATGGGTTTCCTGTATGCAAGGGGAATGGGTTTCCTATATGCATGGGGAATGGGTTTCCTGTATGCATGTGGAATGGTTTTCCTGTATGCATGGGGAATGGGTTTCCTGTATGCATGTGGAATGGGTTTCCTGTATGCATGGGGAATGGGTTTCCTGTATACATGTGGAATGGTTTTCCTGTATGCATGGGGAATGGGTTTCCTATATGCATGGGGAATGGGTTTCCTGTATGCATGGTGAATGGGTTTCCTGTATGCAAGGGGAATGGGTTTCCTATATGCATGGGGAATGGGTTTCCTGTATGCATGTGGAATGGGTTTCCCGTATGCATGGGGAATGGGTTTCCTGTATGCATGTGGAATGGGTTTCCTGTATGCATGGGGAATGGGTTTCCTGTATACATGTGGAATGGTTTTCCTGTATGCATGGGGAATGGGTTTCCTGTATGCATGTGGAATGGGTTTCCTGTGTGGATGGGGAATGGGTTTCCTGTATGCATGGGGAAATGGATTACCTGTATGCATGGGGAATAGGGTTCCTGTATGCGGGGGGAAATGGATTACCTGTATGCATGGGGAATAGGTTTCCTGTATGCGGGGGGAAATGGATTACCTGTATGCTTGGGGAATGGGTTTCCTGTATGTGGGGGGGAATGGGTTTCCTGTATGCAGGGGGAATCCATTTCTTGTAAGCGGGTGCAATTGGTTTACTGTATGCGGCGGAAATGTGTTTCCTGCATTCATGGGGAACGAGCTTCCAGTATGCAGAAGGAATGCGTTTCCTAAAGCGAAGGAAATGGGTTTCCTGTATGCGGCGGAAATGTGTTTCCTGCATTCATGGGGAACGTGTTTACTGTATGCATGAGGAATGGGTTTCCTAAAGCGAAGGGAAAGGGTTTCCTGTATGCGGAGTCAATGGGTTTCCTGTATGCATGGGGAATGGGTTTTCCTGTATGCATGGTGAATGGGTTTCCTGTATGCGGGGGAAATGGGTTTCCTGTGTGCATGGGGAAAGGGTTTCCTATATGCACGGAAATAGGTTTCCTCTACGCGTGGGGGGAAATGGGTTTCCTGTATGCGATGGAATGGTTTTCTGGTATTCAGAGAAAAATGCGTTTCCTCTGTGCAGGGTGAATGGGTTTCCTATATACATGGTGAATGGGTTTCCTATATACATGGGGAATGGGTTTCCTATATGCATGGGGAATGGGTTTCCTGTATGCATGTGGAATGGGTTTCCTGTATGCATGGTGAATGGGTTTCCTGTATGCAAGGGGAATGGGTTTCCTATATGCATGGGGAATGGGTTTCCTGTATGCATGTGGAATGGTTTTCCTGTATGCATGGGGAATGGGTTTCCTGTATGCATGTGGAATGGGTTTCCTGTATGCATGGGGAATGGGTTTCCTGTATACATGTGGAATGGTTTTCCTGTATGCATGGGGAATGGGTTTCCTATATGCATGGGGAATGGGTTTCCTGTATGCATGGTGAATGGGTTTCCTGTATGCAAGGGGAATGGGTTTCCTATATGCATGGGGAATGGGTTTCCTGTATGCATGTGGAATGGGTTTCCCGTATGCATGGGGAATGGGTTTCCTGTATGCATGTGGAATGGGTTTCCAGTATGCATGGGGAATGGGTTTCCTGTATACATGTGGAATGGTTTTCCTGTATGCATGGGGAATGGGTTTCCTATATGCATGGGGAATGGCTTTCCTGTATGCATGGTGAATGAGTTTCCTGTATGCATGGGGAATGGGTTTCCTATATGCATGGTGAATGGGTTTCCTATATGCATGGTGAATGGGTTTCCTGTATGCATGGGGAATGGGTTTCCTATATGCATGGTGAATGGGTTTCCTGTATGCATGGTGAATGGGTTTCCTATATGCATGGTGAATGGGTTTCCTGTATGCATGGTGAATGGGTTTCCTATATACATGGTGAATGGGTTTCCTATATACATGGTGAATGGGTTTCCTATATGCATGGTGAATGGGTTTCCTATATACATGGGGAATGGGTTTCCTGTATGCATGGGGAATATGTTTCCTGTATGCATGTGAAATGAGTTTCCTGTATGCATGGGGAATGGGTTTCCTGTATGCATGGGGAATGGGTTTCCTATATGCATGGGGAATGGGTTTCCTATATGCATGGTGAATGGGTTTCCTGTATGCATGGGGAATGGGTTTCCTATATGCATGGTGAATGGGTTTCCTGTATGCATGGGGAATGGGTTTCCTATATGCATGGGGAATGGGTTTCCTGTATGCATGTGGAATGGGTTTCCTGTATGCATGGGGAATGGGTTTCCTGTATGCATGGGTAATGGGTTTCCTGTATGCATGGGGAATGAGTTTCCTATATGCATGTGGAATGGGTTTCCTGTATGCATGGGGAACGGGTTTCCTGTATGCATAGGGAATGAGTTTCCTATATGCATGGGGAATGGGTTTCCTGTATGCATGGGGAATGGGTTTCCTGTATGCATGGGGAATGGGTTTCCTATATTCATGGGGAATGGGTTTCCTATATGCATGGGGAATGGGTTTCCTCTATGCATGGGGAACGGGTTTCCTGTATGCATGGGGAATGAGTTTCCTATATGCATGTGGAATGGGTTTCCTGTATGCATGGGGAATGGGTTTCCTATATGCATGGGGAATGGGTTTCCTATATGCATGGGGAATGGGTTTCCAGTATGCATGGGGAATGGGTTTCCTGTATGCATGGGGAATGAGTTTCCTGTATGCATGGGGAATGGGTTTCCTATATGCATGGGGAATGGGTTTCCTGTATGCATGGGGAATGGGTTTCCTGTATGCATGGGGAATGGGTTTCCTATATGCATGGGGAATGGGTTTCCTGTATGCATGGGGAATGAGTTTCCTATATGCATGGGGAATGGGTTTTCTGTATGCATGGGCAATGGGTTTCCTGTATGCGGGGGGAAATGGGTTTCCTGTATGCATGGGGAATGGGTTTCCGGTATGCGCGGGGCAATGGGTTTCCTGTATACAGGGGGGAATGGATTACCTGTATGCATGGGGAATGGGTTTCCGGTATGCGCGGGGCAATGGGTTTCCTGTAAGGAGTGGAATGGGTTTCCTGTATGCATGAGGAATGGGTTTCCTGCATGTGGTGGAATGGTTTTCCGGTACTCAGGGAAAAATGCGTTTCCTCTGAGCATGGTGAATTGGTTTCCAGTATGCAGGGGGAAAGGATTTCCTATATGCATGTGGAATGGGTTTCCTGTATGCATGGAGAATGGATTTCCTGTATGCGGGGGGGAATGGGTTTCCTATATGCAGGGGGAATGGGTTTCCTGTGTGGATGGGGAATGGGTTTCCTGTATGCATGGGGAAATGGATTACCTGTATGCATGGGGAATAGGGTTCCTGTATGCGGGGGGAAATGGATTACCTGTATGCATGGGGAATAGGTTTCCTGTATGCGGGGGGAAATGGATTACCTGTATGCTTGGGGAATGGGTTTCCTGTATGTGGGGGGGAATGGGTTTCCTGTATGCAGGGGGAATCCATTTCTTGTAAGCGGGTGCAATTGGTTTACTGTATGCGGCGGAAATGTGTTTCCTGCATTCATGGGGAACGAGCTTCCAGTATGCAGAAGGAATGCGTTTCCTAAAGCGAAGGAAATGGGTTTCCTGTATGCGGCGGAAATGTGTTTCCTGCATTCATGGGGAACGTGTTTACTGTATGCATGAGGAATGGGTTTCCTAAAGCGAAGGGAAAGGGTTTCCTGTATGCGGAGTCAATGGGTTTCCTGTATGCATGGGGAATGGGTTTTCCTGTATGCATGGTGAATGGGTTTCCTGTATGCGGGGGAAATGGGTTTCCTGTGTGCATGGGGAAAGGGTTTCCTATATGCACGGAAATAGGTTTCCTCTACGCGTGGGGGGAAATGGGTTTCCTGTATGCGATGGAATGGTTTTCTGGTATTCAGAGAAAAATGCGTTTCCTCTGTGCAGGGTGAATGGGTTTCCAGTATGCAGGGGGAAAGGATTTCCTTTATGCATGTGGAATGGGTTTCCTGTATGCATGGGGAATGGGTTTTCGGTATGCATGGGGAATGGGTTTCCTGTATGCATGGTGAATGGGTTTCCGGTATGCAGGGGAATGGATTTACTGTATGGGGTGGAATGGGTTTCCTGTATGCGGGGAAATGGATTTCCTGTATGGGGTGGAATGGGTTTCCTGTAAGCATGAGGAATGGGTTTCCTGTATGCGCGAGGAATGTGTTTCCTGTATGTGAGGGGGATTGAGTTTCCTGAATGTGGTAGAAATGGGTTTCCTGTATGCGGAAGGAATGGGTTTTCTGTATGCATGGGCAATGGGTTTCCTGTATACAGGGGGGAATGGATTACCTGTATGCATGGGGAATGGGTTTCCGGTATGCGCGGGGCAATGGGTTTCCTGTATTCATGGGAAATCCGTTTCTTGTAAGTGGGTGCAATTGGTTTACTGTATGCGGCGGAAATGTGTTTTCTGCATTCATGGGGAACACGTTTACTGTATGCATGGGTAATGGGTTTCCTAAAGAAGAGGGAATGGGTTTCCAGTATTCAGAAGGAATGCGTTTCCTAAAGCAAAGGGAATGGGTTTCCTGTATGCCGGGGGAATGGGTTTCCTCTATGCATGGTGAATGGGTTTCCAGTATGCATGTGGAATGGGTTTCCTGTATGTGGGGGAAGGGCTTCCTTTACTCAAGGGAAATGGGTTTCCTTCTTGCGAGTGGGAATGGGTCTCCCCTACGCATGTGTTTCCTGCATTTATGGGGAACGGGTTTACTGTATGCATGGGTAATGGGTTTCCTAAAGCGGAGGGAATGGGTTTCCTGTATGCATGGGGAAAGGGTTTCCTGTATGCATGGGGAATGGGTTTCCTATATGCAAGGGGAATGGGTTTCCTATATGCATGGGGAATGGGTTTCCTATATGCATGGGGAATGGGTTTCCTGTATGCATGTGGAATGGGTTTCCTGTATGCATGGTGAATGGGTTTCCTGTATGCAAGGGGAATGGGTTTCCTATATGCATGGGGAATGGGTTTCCTGTATGCATGTGGAATGGTTTTCCTGTATGCATGGGGAATGGGTTTCCTGTATGCATGTGGAATGGGTTTCCTGTAAGCATGAGGAATGGGTTTCCTGTATGCGCGAGGAATGTGTTTCCTGTATGTGAGGGGGATTGAGTTTCCTGAATGTGGTAGAAATGGGTTTCCTGTATGCGGAAGGAATGGGTTTTCTGTATGCATGGGCAATGGGTTTCCTGTATACAGGGGGGAATGGATTACCTGTATGCATGGGGAATGGGTTTCCTGTATACATGTGGAATGGTTTTCCTGTATGCATGGGGAATGGGTTTCCTGTATGCATGGGGAATGGGTTTCCTGTATGCATGGTGAATGGGTTTCCTGTATGCAAGGGGAATGGGTTTCCTATATGCATGGGGAATGGGTTTCCTGTATGCATGTGGAATGGGTTTCCCGTATGCATGGGGAATGGGTTTCCTGTATGCATGTGGAATGGGTTTCCTGTATGCATGGGGAATGGGTTTCCTGTATACATGTGGAATGGTTTTCCTGTATGCATGGGGAATGGGTTTCCTATATGCATGGGGAATGGCTTTCCTGTATGCATGGTGAATGGGTTTCCTGTATGCATGGGGAATGGGTTTCCTATATGCATGGTGAATGGGTTTCCTATATGCATGGTGAATGGGTTTCCTGTATGCATGGGGAATGGGTTTCCTATATGCATGGTGAATGGGTTTCCTGTATGCATGGTGAATGGGTTTCCTATATGCATGGTGAATGGGTTTCCTGTATGCATGGTGAATGGGTTTCCTATATACATGGTGAATGGGTTTCCTATATACATGGTGAATGGGTTTCCTATATGCATGGTGAATGGGTTTCCTATATACATGGGGAATGGGTTTCCTGTATGCATGGGGAATATGTTTCCTGTATGCATGTGAAATGAGTTTCCTGTATGCATGGGGAATGGGTTTCCTGTATGCATGGGGAATGGGTTTCCTATATGCATGGGGAATGGGTTTCCTATATGCATGGTGAATGGGTTTCCTGTATGCATGGGGAATGGGTTTCCTATATGCATGGGGAATGGGTTTCCTATATGCATGGTGAATGGGTTTCCTGTATGCATGGGGAATGGGTTTCCTATATGCATGGGGAATGGGTTTCCTGTATGCATGTGGAATGGGTTTCCTGTATGCATGGGGAATGGGTTTCCTGTATGCATGGGTAATGGGTTTCCTGTATGCATGGGGAATGAGTTTCCTATATGCATGTGGAATGGGTTTCCTGTATGCATGGGGAACGGGTTTCCTGTATGCATAGGGAATGAGTTTCCTATATGCATGGGGAATGGGTTTCCTGTATGCATGGGGAATGGGTTTCCTGTATGCATGGGGAATGGGTTTCCTATATTCATGGGGAATGGGTTTCCTATATGCATGGGGAATGGGTTTCCTCTATGCATGGGGAACGGGTTTCCTGTATGCATGGGGAATGAGTTTCCTATATGCATGTGGAATGGGTTTCCTGTATGCATGGGGAATGGGTTTCCTATATGCATGGGGAATGGGTTTCCTATATGCATGGGGAATGGGTTTCCAGTATGCATGGGGAATGGGTTTCCTGTATGCATGGGGAATGAGTTTCCTGTATGCATGGGGAATGGGTTTCCTATATGCATGGGGAATGGGTTTCCTGTATGCATGGGGAATGGGTTTCCTGTATGCATGGGGAATGGGTTTCCTATATGCATGGGGAATGGGTTTCCTGTATGCATGGGGAATGAGTTTCCTATATGCATGGGGAATGGGTTTTCTGTATGCATGGGCAATGGGTTTCCTGTATGCGGGGGGAAATGGGTTTCCTGTATGCATGGGGAATGGGTTTCCGGTATGCGCGGGGCAATGGGTTTCCTGTTTACAGGGGGGAATGGATTACCTGTATGCATGGGGAATGGGTTTCCGGTATGCGCGGGGCAATGGGTTTCCTGTAAGGAGTGGAATGGGTTTCCTGTATGCATGAGGAATGGGTTTCCTGCATGTGGTGGAATGGTTTTCCGGTACTCAGGGAAAAATGCGTTTCCTCTGAGCATGGTGAATTGGTTTCCAGTATGCAGGGGGAAAGGATTTCCTATATGCATGTGGAATGGGTTTCCTGTATGCATGGAGAATGGATTTCCTGTATGCGGGGGGGAATGGGTTTCCTGTATGCAGGGGGAATGGGTTTCCTGTGTGGATGGGGAATGGGTTTCCTGTATGCATGGGGAAATGGATTACCTGTATGCATGGGGAATAGGGTTCCTGTATGCGGGGGGAAATGGATTACCTGTATGCATGGGGAATAGGTTTCCTGTATGCGGGGGGAAATGGATTACCTGTATGCTTGGGGAATGGGTTTCCTGTATGTGGGGGGGAATGGGTTTCCTGTATGCAGGGGGAATCCATTTCTTGTAAGCGGGTGCAATTGGTTTACTGTATGCGGCGGAAATGTGTTTCCTGCATTCATGGGGAACGAGCTTCCAGTATGCAGAAGGAATGCGTTTCCTAAAGCGAAGGAAATGGGTTTCCTGTATGCGGCGGAAATGTGTTTCCTGCATTCATGGGGAACGTGTTTACGGTATGCATGAGGAATGGGTTTCCTAAAGCGAAGGGAAAGGGTTTCCTGTATGCGGAGTCAATGGGTTTCCTGTATGCATGGGGAATGGGTTTTCCTGTATGCATGGGGAATGGGTTTCCTGTATGCGGGGGAAATGGGTTTCCTGTGTGCATGGGGAAAGGGTTTCCTATATGCACGGAAATAGGTTTCCTCTACGCGTGGGGGGAAATGGGTTTCCTGTATGCGATGGAATGGTTTTCTGGTATTCAGAGAAAAATGCGTTTCCTCTGTGCAGGGTGAATGGGTTTCCAGTATGCAGGGGGAAAGGATTTCCTTTATGCATGTGGAATGGGTTTCCTGTATGCATGGGGAATGGGTTTTCGGTATGCATGGGGAATGGGTTTCCTGTATGCATGGTGAATGGGTTTCCGGTATGCAGGGGAATGGATTTACTGTATGGGGTGGAATGGGTTTCCTGTATGCGGGGAAATGGATTTCCTGTATGGGGTGGAATGGGTTTCCTGTAAGCATGAGGAATGGGTTTCCTGTATGCGCGAGGAATGTGTTTCCTGTATGTGAGGGGGATTGAGTTTCCTGAATGTGGTAGAAATGGGTTTCCTGTATGCGGAAGGAATGGGTTTTCTGTATGCATGGGCAATGGGTTTCCTGTATACAGGGAGGAATGGATTACCTGTATGCATGGGGAATGGGTTTCCGGTATGCGCGGGGCAATGGGTTTCCTGTATTCATGGGAAATCCGTTTCTTGTAAGTGGGTGCAATTGGTTTACTGTATGCGGCGGAAATGTGTTTTCTGCATTCATGGGGAACACGTTTACTGTATGCATGGGTAATGGGTTTCCTAAAGAAGAGGGAATGGGTTTCCAGTATTCAGAAGGAATGCGTTTCCTAAAGCAAAGGGAATGGGTTTCCTGTATGCCGGGGGAATGGGTTTCCTCTATGCATGGTGAATGGGTTTCCAGTATGCATGTGGAATGGGTTTCCTGTATGTGGGGGAAGGGCTTCCTTTACTCAAGGGAAATGGGTTTCCTTCTTGGAAGTGGGAATGGGTCTCCCCTACGCATGTGTTTCCTGCATTTATGGGGAACGGGTTTACTGTATGCATGGGTAATGGGTTTCCTAAAGCGGAGGGAATGGGTTTCCTGTATGCATGGGGAAAGGGTTTCCTGTATGCATGGGGAATGGGTTTCCTATATGCAAGGGGAATGGGTTTCCTATATGCATGGGGAATGGGTTTCCTATATGCATGGGGAATGGGTTTCCTGTATGCATGTGGAATGGGTTTCCTGTATGCATGGTGAATGGGTTTCCTGTATGCAAGGGGAATGGGTTTCCTATATGCATGGGGAATGGGTTTCCTGTATGCATGTGGAATGGTTTTCCTGTATGCATGGGGAATGGGTTTCCTGTATGCATGTGGAATGGGTTTCCTGTAAGCATGAGGAATGGGTTTCCTGTATGCGCGAGGAATGTGTTTCCTGTATGTGAGGGGGATTGAGTTTCCTGAATGTGGTAGAAATGGGTTTCCTGTATGCGGAAGGAATGGGTTTTCTGTATGCATGGGCAATGGGTTTCCTGTATACAGGGGGGAATGGATTACCTGTATGCATGGGGAATGGGTTTCCGGTATGCGCGGGGCAATGGGTTTCCTGTATTCATGGGAAATCCGTTTCTTGTAAGTGGGTGCAATTGGTTTACTGTATGCGGCGGAAATGTGTTTTCTGCATTCATGGGGAACACGTTTACTGTATGCATGGGTAATGGGTTTCCTAAAGAAGAGGGAATGGGTTTCCAGTATTCAGAAGGAATGCGTTTCCTAAAGCAAAGGGAATGGGTTTCCTGTATGCCGGGGGAATGGGTTTCCTCTATGCATGGTGAATGGGTTTCCAGTATGCATGTGGAATGGGTTTCCTGTATGTGGGGGAAGGGCTTCCTTTACTCAAGGGAAATGGGTTTCCTTCTTGCGAGTGGGAATGGGTCTCCCCTACGCATGTGTTTCCTGCATTTATGGGGAACGGGTTTACTGTATGCATGGGTAATGGGTTTCCTAAAGCGGAGGGAATGGGTTTCCTGTATGCATGGGGAAAGGGTTTCCTGTATGCATGGGGAATGGGTTTCCTATATGCAAGGGGAATGGGTTTCCTTTATGCATGGGGAATGGGTTTCCTATATGCATGGGGAATGGGTTTCCTGTATGCATGTGGAATGGGTTTCCTGTATGCATGGTGAATGGGTTTCCTGTATGCAAGGGGAATGGGTTTCCTATATGCATGGGGAATGGGTTTCCTGTATGCATGTGGAATGGTTTTCCTGTATGCATGGGGAATGGGTTTCCTGTATGCATGTGGAATGGGTTTCCTGTATGCATGGGGAATGGGTTTCCTGTATACATGTGGAATGGTTTTCCTGTATGCATGGGGAATGGGTTTCCTATATGCATGGGGAATGGGTTTCCTGTATGCATGGTGAATGGGTTTCCTGTATGCAAGGGGAATGGGTTTCCTATATGCATGGGGAATGGGTTTCCTGTATGCATGTGGAATGGGTTTCCCGTATGCATGGGGAATGGGTTTCCTGTATGCATGTGGAATGGGTTTCCTGTATGCATGGGGAATGGGTTTCCTGTATACATGTGGAATGGTTTTCCTGTATGCATGGGGAATGGGTTTCCTATATGCATGGGGAATGGCTTTCCTGTATGCATGGTGAATGGGTTTCCTGTATGCATGGGGAATGGGTTTCCTATATGTGAGGGGGATTGAGTTTCCTGAATGTGGTAGAAATGGGTTTCCTGTATGCGGAAGGAATGGGTTTTCTGTATGCATGGGCAATGGGTTTCCTGTATACAGGGGGGAATGGATTACCTGTATGCATGGGGAATGGGTTTCCGGTATGCGCGGGGCAATGGGTTTCCTGTATTCATGGGAAATCCGTTTCTTGTAAGTGGGTGCAATTGGTTTACTGTATGCGGCGGAAATGTGTTTTCTGCATTCATGGGGAACACGTTTACTGTATGCATGGGTAATGGGTTTCCTAAAGAAGAGGGAATGGGTTTCCAGTATTCAGAAGGAATGCGTTTCCTAAAGCAAAGGGAATGGGTTTCCTGTATGCCGGGGGAATGGGTTTCCTCTATGCATGGTGAATGGGTTTCCAGTATGCATGTGGAATGGGTTTCCTGTATGTGGGGGAAGGGCTTCCTTTACTCAAGGGAAATGGGTTTCCTTCTTGCGAGTGGGAATGGGTCTCCCCTACGCATGTGTTTCCTGCATTTATGGGGAACGGGTTTACTGTATGCATGGGTAATGGGTTTCCTAAAGCGGAGGGAATGGGTTTCCTGTATGCATGGGGAAAGGGTTTCCTGTATGCATGGGGAATGGGTTTCCTATATGCAAGGGGAATGGGTTTCCTTTATGCATGGGGAATGGGTTTCCTATATGCATGGGGAATGGGTTTCCTGTATGCATGTGGAATGGGTTTCCTGTATGCATGGTGAATGGGTTTCCTGTATGCAAGGGGAATGGGTTTCCTATATGCATGGGGAATGGGTTTCCTGTATGCATGTGGAATGGTTTTCCTGTATGCATGGGGAATGGGTTTCCTGTATGCATGTGGAATGGGTTTCCTGTATGCATGGGGAATGGGTTTCCTGTATACATGTGGAATGGTTTTCCTGTATGCATGGGGAATGGGTTTCCTATATGCATGGGGAATGGGTTTCCTGTATGCATGGTGAATGGGTTTCCTGTATGCAAGGGGAATGGGTTTCCTATATGCATGGGGAATGGGTTTCCTGTATGCATGTGGAATGGGTTTCCCGTATGCATGGGGAATGGGTTTCCTGTATGCATGTGGAATGGGTTTCCTGTATGCATGGGGAATGGGTTTCCTGTATACATGTGGAATGGTTTTCCTGTATGCATGGGGAATGGGTTTCCTATATGCATGGGGAATGGCTTTCCTGTATGCATGGTGAATGGGTTTCCTGTATGCATGGGGAATGGGTTTCCTATATGCATGGTGAATGGGTTTCCTATATGCATGGTGAATGGGTTTCCTGTATGCATGGGGAATGGGTTTCCTATATGCATGGTGAATGGGTTTCCTGTATGCATGGTGAATGGGTTTCCTATATGCATGGTGAATGGGTTTCCTGTATGCATGGTGAATGGGTTTCCTATATACATGGTGAATGGGTTTCCTATATACATGGTGAATGGGTTTCCTATATGCATGGTGAATGGGTTTCCTATATACATGGGGAATGGGTTTCCTGTATGCATGGGGAATATGTTTCCTGTATGCATGTGAAATGAGTTTCCTGTATGCATGGGGAATGGGTTTCCTGTATGCATGGGGAATGGGTTTCCTATATGCATGGGGAATGGGTTTCCTATATGCATGGTGAATGGGTTTCCTGTATGCATGGGGAATGGGTTTCCTATATGCATGGGGAATGGGTTTCCTATATGCATGGTGAATGGGTTTCCTGTATGCATGGGGAATGGGTTTCCTATATGCATGGGGAATGGGTTTCCTATATGCATGGGGAATGGGTTTCCTATATGCATGGGGAATGGGTTTCCTGTATGCATGGGGAATGGGTTTCCTATATGCATGGGGAATGGTTTTCCTGTATTCATTGGGACCGGGTTTACTGTATGCAAGGGGAATGTGTTTCCTAACACAGTGGGAAGGGTTTTCCTGTATGCGGGGTGGAATGGGTTTCCTGTATTCATGGGAAATGGATTTCCTGTATGCAGAAGGAATGGGTTTCCTGTATGCAGAAGGAATGGGTTTCCTGTATGTGGTGGGAATCATTTTCCTGTATTCATTGGGAAATGGTTTACTGTATGCATGAGGAATGTGTTTCCTAAATCGGAGGGAATGGGCTTCCTGTATGTGGTAGAAAAGGTTCCTGTATGCAGAGGGAATGGATTACCTGTATGCATGGGGAATGGATTTCCGGTATGCGCGGGGCAATGGGTTTCCTGGGAAATCCGTTTCTTGTAAGTGGGTGCAATTGGTTTACTGCATGCGGCGGAAATATGTTTCCTGCATTCATGGGAACAGGTTTACTGTATGCATCAGTAATGTGTTTCCTAAAGCGAAGGGAATGGGTTTCCTGTATGCGGGGGGAATGGGTTTCCTGTGTGCATGGGGAAAGGGTTTCCTATATGCACGGAAATAGGTTTCCTCTACGCGTGGGGGGAAATGGGTTTCCTGTATGCGATGGAATGGTTTTCTGGTATTCAGGGAAAAATGCGTTTCCTCTGTGCAGGGTGAATGGGTTTCCAGTATGCAGGGGGAAAGGATTTCCTTTATGCATGTGGAATGGGTTTCCTGTATGCATGGGGAATGGGTTTTCGGTATGCATGCGGAATGGGTTTCCTGTATGCATGGTGAATGGGTTTCCGGTATGCAGGGGAATGGATTTAATGTATGGGGTGGAATGGATTTACTGTATGGGGTGGAATGGGTTTCCTGTAAGCATGAGGAATGGGTTTCCTGTAAGCATGAGGAATGTGTTTCCTGTATGTGAGGGGGATTGAGTTTCCTGAATGTGGTAGAAATGGGTTTCCTGTATGCGGAAGGAATGGGTTTTCTGTATGCATGGGCAATGGGTTTCCTGTATACAGGGGGGAATGGATTACCTGTATGCATGGGGAATGGGTTTCCTGTATGCATGGGGAATAGGTTTCCGGTATGCGCGGGGCAATGGGTTTCCTGTATACAGTGGGGAATGGATTACCTGTATGCACAGTGAATGGGTTTCCAGTATGCGCGGGGCAATGGGTTTCCTGTATTCATGGGAAATCCATTTCTTGTAAGTGGGTGCAATTGGTTTACTGTATGCGGCGGAAATGTGTTTTCTGCATTCATGGGGAACACGTTTACTGTATGTATGGGTAATGGGTTTCCTAAAGAAGAGGGAATGGGTTTCCAGTATGCAGAAGGAATGCGTTTCCTAAAGAAGAGGGAATGGGTTTCCAGTATGCAGAAGGAATGCGTTTTCTAAAGCAAAGGGAATGGGTTTCCTGTATGCCGGGGGAATGGGTTTCCTGTATGTGGGGGAAGGGCTTCCTTTACTCAAGGGAAATGGGTTTCCTTCTTGCGAGTGGGAATGGGTCTCCCCTACGCATGTGTTTCCTGCATTTATGGGGAACGGGTTTACTGTATGCATGGGTAATGGGTTTCCTAAAGCGGAGGGAATGGGTTTCCTGTATGCATGGGGAAAGGGTTTCCTGTATGCATGGGGAATGGGTTTCCTATATGCATGGCGAATGGGTTTCCAGTATGCATGTGGAATGGGTTTACTGTATGCATGGGGAATGGGTTTCCTGTATACATGGGGAATGGGGTTCCTATATGCATGGTGAATGGGTTTCCTGTATGCATGGGGAATGGGTTTCCTATATGCATGGGGAATGGGTTTCCTGTATGCATGGGGAATGGGTTTCCTGTATGCATGGGTAATGGGTTTCCTGTATGCATGGGGAATGAGTTTCCTATATGCATGTGGAATGTGTTTCCTGTATGCATGGGGAACGGGTTTCCTGTATGCATAGGGAATGAGTTTCCTATATGCATGGGGAATGGGTTTCCTGTATGCATGGGGAATGGGTTTCCTGTATGCATGGGGAATGGGTTTCCTATATTCATGGGGAATGGGTTTCCTATATGCATGGGGAATGGGTTTCCTCTATGCATGGGGAACGGGTTTCCTGTATGCATGGGGAATGACTTTCCTATATGCATGTGGAATGGGTTTCCTGTATGCATGGGGAATGGGTTTCCAGTATGCATGGGGAATGGGTTTCCTATATGCATGGGGAATGGGTTTCCAGTATGCATGGGGAATGGGTTTCCTGTATGCATGGGGAATGGGTTTCCTCTATGCATGGGGAATGGGTTTCCTGTATGCATGGGGAATGGGTTTCCTCTATGCATGGGGAATGGTTTTCCTGTATTCATTGGGACCGGGTTTACTGTATGCAAGGGGAATGTGTTTCCTAACACAGTGGGAAGGGTTTTCCTGTATGCGGGGTGGAATGGGTTTCCTGTATTCATGGGAAATGGATTTCCTGTATGCAGAAGGAATGGGTTTCCTGTATGCAGAAGGAATGGGTTTCCTGTATGTGGTGGGAATCATTTTCCTGTATTCATTGGGAAATGGTTTACTGTATGCATGAGGAATGTGTTTCCTAAATCGGAGGGAATGGGCTTCCTGTATGTGGTAGAAAAGGTTCCTGTATGCAGAGGGAATGGATTACCTGTATGCATGGGGAATGGATTTCCGGTATGCGCGGGGCAATGGGTTTCCTGGGAAATCCGTTTCTTGTAAGTGGGTGCAATTGGTTTACTGCATGCGGCGGAAATATGTTTCCTGCATTCATGGGAACAGGTTTACTGTATGCATGGGGAATGGGTTTCCTATATGCATGGGGAATGGGTTTCCTGTATGCATGGGGAATGGGTTTCCTGTATGCATGGGGAATGGGTTTCCTGTATGCATGGGGAATGAGTTTCCTATATGCATGTGGAATGGGTTTCCTATATGCATGGGGAATGGGTTTCCTATATGCATGTGGAATGCGTTTCCTATATGCATGGGGAATGAGTTTCCTGTATGCATGGGGAATGGGTTTCCTCTATGCATGGGGAATGGGTTTCCGGTGTGCGGGGGGAAATGGGTTTCCGGTGTGCGGGGGAATGGATTTACTGTATGGGGTGGAATGGGTTTCCTGTATGCGATGGAATGGTTTTCTGGTATTCAGGGAAAAATGCGTTTCCTCTGTGCAGGGTGAATGGGTTTCCAGTATGCAGGGGGAAAGGTTTTCCTTTATGCATGTGGAATGGGTTTCCTGTATGCATGGGGAATGGGTTTTCGGTATGCATGCGGAATGGGTTTCCTGTATGCATGGTGAATGGGTTTCCGGTATGCAGGGGAATGGATTTACTGTATGGGGTGGAATGGGTTTCCTGTAAGCATGAGGAATGGGTTTCCTGTAAGCATGAGGAATGTGTTTCCTGTATGTGAGGGGGATTGAGTTTCCTGAATGTGGTAGAAATGGGTTTCCTGTATGCGGAAGGAATGGGTTTTCTGTATGCATGGGCAATGGGTTTCCTGTATACAGGGGGGAATGGATTACCTGTATGCATGGGGAATGGGTTTCCTGTATGCATGGGGAATAGGTTTCCGGTATGCGCGGGGCAATGGGTTTCCTGTATACAGTGGGGAATGGATTACCTGTATGCACAGTGAATGGGTTTCCAGTATGCGCGGGGCAATGGGTTTCCTGTATTCATGGGAAATCCATTTCTTGTAAGTGGGTGCAATTGGTTTACTGTATGCGGCGGAAATGTGTTTTCTGCATTCATGGGGAACACGTTTACTGTATGTATGGGTAATGGGTTTCCTAAAGAAGAGGGAATGGGTTTCCAGTATGCAGAAGGAATGCGTTTTCTAAAGCAAAGGGAATGGGTTTCCTGTATGCCGGGGGAATGGGTTTCCTCTATGCATGGTGAATGGGTTTCCAGTATGCATGTGGAATGGGTTTCCTGTATGTGGGGGAAGGGCTTCCTTTACTCAAGGGAAATGGGTTTCCTTCTTGCGAGTGGGAATGGGTCTCCCCTACGCATGTGTTTCCTGCATTTATGGGGAACGGGTTTACTGTATGCATGGGTAATGGGTTTCCTAAAGCGGAGGGAATGGGTTTCCTGTATGCATGGGGAAAGGGTTTCCTGTATGCATGGGGAATGGGTTTCCTATATGCATGGCGAATGGGTTTCCAGTATGCATGTGGAATGGGTTTACTGTATGCATGGGGAATGGGTTTCCTGTATACATGGGGAATGGGGTTCCTATATGCATGGGGAATGGGTTTCCTGTATGCATGGGGAATGAGTTTCCTATATGCATGGGGAATGGGTTTCCTGTATGCATGGTGAATGGGTTTACTGTATGCATGGGGAATGTGTTTCCTATATGCATGGGGAATGGGTTTCCTGTATGCATGGGGAATGGGTTTCCTGTATGCATGGGGAATGGGTTTCCTGTATGCATGGGGAATGAGTTTCCTACATGCATGTGGAATGGGTTTCCTATATGCATGGGGAATGGGTTTCCTATATGCATGTGGAATGGGTTTCCTATATGCATGGGGAATGAGTTTCCTGTATGCATGGGGAATGGGTTTCCTCTATGCATGGGGAATGGGTTTCCGGTGTGCGGGGGGAAATGGGTTTCCGGTGTGCGGGGGAATGGATTTACTGTATGGGGTGGAATGGGTTTCCTGTAAGCATGAGGAATGTGTTTCCTGTATGTGAGGGGGATTGAGTTTCCTGAATGTGGTAGAAATGGGTTTCCTGTATGCAGAAGGAATGGGTTTTCTGTATGCATGGGCAATGGGTTTCCTGTATACAGGGGGGAATGGATTACCTGTATGCATGGGGAATGGGTTTCCTGTATGCATGGGGAATAGGTTTCCGGTATGCGCGGGGCAATGGGTTTCCTGTATACAGTGGGGAATGGATTACCTGTATGCACAGTGAATGGGTTTCCAGTATGCGCGGGGCAATGGGTTTCCTGTATTCAAGGGAAATCCATTTCTTGTAAGTGGGTGCAATTGGTTTACTGTATGCGGCGGAAATGTGTTTTCTGCATTCATGGGGAACACGTTTACTGTATGTATGGGTAATGGGTTTCCTAAAGAAGAGGGAATGGGTTTCCAGTATGCAGAAGGAATGCGTTTCCTAAAGCAAAGGGAATGGGTTTCCTGTATGCCGGGGGAATGGGTTTCCTCTATGCATGGTGAATGGGTTTCCAGTATGCATGTGGAATGGGTTTCCTGTATGTGGGGGAAGGGCTTCCTTTACTCAAGGGAAATGGGTTTCCTTCTTGCGAGTGGGAATGGGTCTCCCCTACGCATGTGTTTCCTGCATTTATGGGGAACGGGTTTACTGTGTGCATGGGTAATGGGTTTCCTAAAGCGGAGGGAATGGGTTTCCTGTATGCATGGGGAAAGGGTTTCCAGTATGCATGGGGAATGGGTTTCCTATATGCATGGCGAATGGGTTTCCAGTATGCATGTGGAATGGGTTTACTGTATGCATGGGGAATGGGTTTCCTGTATGCATGGGGAATGGGTTTCCTATATGCATGGGGAATGGGTTTCCTGTATGCATGGGGAATGAGTTTCCTATATGCATGGGGAATGGCTTTCCTGTATGCATGGTGAATGGGTTTACTGTATGCATGGGGAATGGGTTTCCTATATGCATGGGGAATGGGTTTCCTGTATGCATGGGGAATGGGTTTCCTGTATGCATGGGGAATGGGTTTCCTGTATGCATGGGGAATGGGTTTCCTGTATGCATGGGGAATGAGTTTCCTATATGCATGTGGAATGGGTTTCCTATATGCATGGGGAATGGGTTTCCTATATGCATGTGGAATGGGTTTCCAATATGCATGGGGAATGAGTTTCCTGTATGCATGGGGAATGGGTTTCCTCTATGCATGGGGAATGGGTTTCCTATATGCATGGGGAATGGGTTTCATGTATGCATGGGGAATGGGTTTCCTGTATGCATGGGGAATGGGTTTCCTATATGCATGGGGAATGGGTTTCCAGTATGCGGGGGAATGGGTTTCCTGAATGCATAGGGAATGGGTTTCCTGTATGCATGGGGAATGGGTTTCCTGTATGCATGGGGAATGAGTTTCTTATATGCATGGGGAATGGGTTTCCTGTATGCATGGGGAATGAGTTTCCTATATGCATGGGGAATGGGTTTCCTGTATGCATGGGGAATGAGTTTCCTATATCCATGGGGAATGGGTTTCCTGTATGCGTGGGGAATGAGTTTCCTTTATGCATGGGAAATGGGTTTCCTGAATGCATGGGGAATGAGTTTCCTATATGCATGTGGAATGGGTTTCCTGTATGCATGGGGAATGAGTTTCCTATATCCATGGGAAATGGTCATCCTGTATGCATGGGGAATGAGTTTCCTATATGCATGTGGAATGGGTTTCCTGTATGCATGGGGAATGAGTTTCCTATATGCATGGGGAATGGGTTTCCTGTATGCATGGGGAATGAGTTTCCTGTATGCATGGGGAATGGGTTTCCAATATGCATGTGGAATGGGTCTCCTGTATGCATGTGAAATGGGTTTCCTGTAAGCATGGGGAATGGGTTTCCTGTATGCATGGGGAATGGTTTCCTTTATGCATTGGGAATGGGTTTCCTGTATGCATGGGGAATGGGTTTCCTGTATGCATGGGGAATGGGTTTCCTATATGCATGGGGAATGGGTTTCCTGTATACAGGGGGGAATGGATTACCTGTATGCACGGGGAATGGGTTTCCTGTATGCATGGGGAATAGGTTTCCGGTATGCGCGGGGCAATGGGTTTCCTGTATACAGTGGGGAATGGATTACCTGTATGCACAGTGAATGGGTTTCCAGTATGCGCGGGGCAATGGGTTTCCTGTATTCATGGGAAATCCATTTCTTGTAAGTGGGTGCAATTGGTTTACTGTATGCGGCGGAAATGTGTTTTCTGCATTCATGGGGAACACGTTTACTGTATGTATGGGTAATGGGTTTCCTAAAGAAGAGGGAATGGGTTTCCAGTATGCAGAAGGAATGCGTTTCCTAAAGCAAAGGGAATGGGTTTCCTGTATGCCGGGGGAATGGGTTTCCTCTATGCATGGTGAATGGGTTTCCAGTATGCATGTGGAATGGGTTTCCTGTATGTGGGGGAAGGGCTTCCTTTACTCAAGGGAAATGGGTTTCCTTCTTGCGAGTGGGAATGGGTCTCCCCTACGCATGTGTTTCCTGCATTTATGGGGAACGGGTTTACTGTGTGCATGGGTAATGGGTTTCCTAAAGCGGAGGGAATGGGTTTCCTGTATGCATGGGGAAAGGGTTTCATGTATGCATGGGGAATGGGTATCCTATATGCATGGCGAATGGGTTTCCAGTATGCATGTGGAATGGGTTTACTGTATGCATGGGGAATGGGTTTCCTGTATGCATGGGGAATGGGTTTCCTATATGCATGGGGAATGGGTTTCCTGTATGCATGGGGAATGAGTTTCCTATATGCATGGGGAATGGCTTTCCTGTATGCATGGTGAATGGGTTTACTGTATGCATGGGGAATGGGTTTCCTATATGCATGGGGAATGGGTTTCCTGTATGCATGGGGAATGGGTTTCCTATATGCATGTGGAATGGGTTTCCTGTATGCATGGGGAATGGGTTTCCTGTATGCATGGGGAATGGGTTTCCTCTATGCATGGGGAATGGGTTTCCTATATGCATGGGGAATGGGTTTCCTGAATGCATGGGGAATGGGTTTCCTGTATGCATGGGGAATGAGTTTCCTATATGCATGGGGAATGTGTTTCCTGTATGCATGGGGAATGAGTTTCCTATATCCATGGGGAATGGGTTTCCTGTATGCATGGGGAATGAGTTTCCTTTATGCATGGGAAATGGGTTTCCTGAATGCATGGGGAATGAGTTTCCTATATGCATGTGGAATGGGTTTCCTGTATGCATGGGGAATGAGTTTCCTATATCCATGGGAAATGGGTATCCTGTATGCATGGGGAATGAGTTTCCTATATGCATGTGGAATGGGTTTCCTGTATGCATGGGGAATGAGTTTCCTATATGCATGGGGAATGGGTTTCCTGTATGCATGGGGAATGAGTTTCCTGTATGCATGGGGAATGGGTTTCCAATATGCATGTGGAATGGGTCTCCTGTATGCATGTGAAATGGGTTTCCTGTAAGCATGGGGAATGGGTTTCCTGTATGCATGGGGAATGGTTTCCTTTATGCATTGGGAATGGGTTTCCTGTATGCATGGGGAATGGGTTTCCTGTATGCATGGGGAATGGGTTTCCTATATGCATGGGGAATGGGTTTCCTGTATACAGGGGGGAATGGATTACCTGTATGCATGGGGAATGGGTTTCCTGTATGCATGGGGAATAGGTTTCCGGTATGCGCAGGGCAATGGGTTTCCTGTATACAGTGGGGAATGGATTACCTGTATGCACAGTGAATGCGTTTCCAGTATGCGCGGGGTAATGGGTTTCCTGTATTCATGGGAAATCCATTTCATGTAAGTGGGTGCAATTGGTTTACTGTATGCGGCGGAAATGTGTTTTCTGCATTCATGGGGAACACGTTTACTGTATGTATGGGTAATGGGTTTCCTAAAGAAGAGGGAATGGGTTTCCAGTATGCAGAAGGAATGCGTTTCCTAAAGCAAAGGGAATGGGTTTCCTGTATGCCGGGGGAATGGGTTTCCTCTATGCATGGTGAATGGGTTTCCAGTATGCATGTGGAATGGGTTTCCTGTATGTGGGGGAAGGGCTTCCTTTACTCAAGGGAAATGGGTTTCCTTCTTGCGAGTGGGAATGGGTCTCCCCTACGCATGTGTTTCCTGCATTTATGGGGAACGGGTTTACTGTATGCATGGGTAATGGGTTTCCTAAAGCGGAGGGAATGGGTTTCCTGTATGCATGGGGAAAGGGTTACCTGTATGCATGGGGAATGGTTTCCTTTATGCATTGGGAATGGGTTTCCTGTATGCATGGGGAATGGGTTTCCTGTATGCATGGGGAATGGGTTTCCTGTATGCATGGGGAATGGGTTTCCTCTATGCATGGGGAATGGGTTTCCTATATGCATGGGGAATGGGTTTCATGTATGCATGGGGAATGGGTTTCCTGTATGCATGGGGAATGGGTTTCCAGTATGCGGGGGAATGGGTTTCCTGAATGCATAGGGAATGGGTTTCCTGTATGCATGGGGAATGGGTTTCCTGTATGCATGGGGAATGGGTTTCCTGTATGCATGGGGAATGAGTATCTTATATGCATGGGGAATGGGTTTCCTGTATGCATGGGGAATGAGTTTCCTATATGCATGGGGAATGGGTTTTCTGTATGCATGGGGAATGAGTTTCCTATATCCATGGGGAATGGGTTTCCTGTATGCATGGGGAATGAGTTTCCTTTATGCATGGGAAATGGGTTTCCTGAATGCATGGGGAATGAGTTTCCTATATGCATGTGGAATGGGTTTCCTGTAAGCATGGGGATTGGGTTTCCTGTATGCATGGGGAATGGTTTCCTTTATGCATTGGGAATGGGTTTCCTGTATGCATGGGGAATGGGTTTCCTGTATGCATGGGGAATGAGTTTCCTATATGCATGGGGAATGGGCTTCCTGTATGCATGGGGAATGGGTTTCCTATATGCATGGGGAATGGGTTTCCTATATGCATGGGGAATGAGTTTCCTATATGCATGGGGAATGGGCTTCCTGTATGCATGGGGAATGGATTTCCTATATGCATGGGGAATGGGTTTCCTATATGCATGGGGAATGGGTTTCCTGTATGCATGGGGAATGAGTTTCCTATATGCATGGGGAATGGGTTTCCTGTATACAGGGGGGAATGGATTACCTGTATGCATGGGGAATGGGTTTCCTGTATGCATGGGGAATAGGTTTCCGGTATGCTCGGGGCAATGGGTTTCCTGTATACAGTGGGGAATGGATTACCTGTATGCACAGTGAATGGGTTTCCAGTATGCGCGGGGCAATGGGTTTCCTGTATTCATGGGAAATCCATTTCTTGTAAGTGGGTGCAATTGGTTTACTGTATGCGGCGGAAATGTGTTTTCTGCATTCATGGGGAACACGTTTACTGTATGTATGGGTAATGGGTTTCCTAAAGAAGAGGGAATGGGTTGCCAGTATGCAGAAGGAATGCGTTTCCTAAAGCAAAGGGAATGGGTTTCCTGTATGCCGGGGGAATGGGTTTCCTCTATGCATGGTGAATGGGTTTCCAGTATGCATGTGGAATGGGTTTCCTGTATGTGGGGGAAGGGCTTCCTTTACTCAAGGGAAATGGGTTTCCTTCTTGCGAGTGGGAATGGGTCTCCCCTACGCATGTGTTTCCTGCATTTATGGGGAACGGGTTTACTGTATGCATGGGTAATGGGTTTCCTAAAGCGGAGGGAATGGGTTTCCTGTATGCATGGGGAAAGGGTTTCCTGTATGCATGGGGAATGGGTTTCCTATATGCAAGGGGAATGGGTTTCCTTTATGCATGGGGAATGGGTTTCCTATATGCATGGGGAATGGGTTTCCTGTATGCATGTGGAATGGGTTTCCTGTATGCATGGTGAATGGGTTTCCTGTATGCAAGGGGAATGGGTTTCCTATATGCATGGGGAATGGGTTTCCTGTATGCATGTGGAATGGTTTTCCTGTATGCATGGGGAATGGGTTTCCTGTATGCATGTGGAATGGGTTTCCTGTATGCATGGGGAATGGGTTTCCTGTATACATGTGGAATGGTTTTCCTGTATGCATGGGGAATGGGTTTCCTATATGCATGGGGAATGGGTTTCCTGTATGCATGGTGAATGGGTTTCCTGTATGCAAGGGGAATGGGTTTCCTATATGCATGGGGAATGGGTTTCCTGTATGCATGTGGAATGGGTTTCCCGTATGCATGGGGAATGGGTTTCCTGTATGCATGTGGAATGGGTTTCCTGTATGCATGGGGAATGGGTTTCCTGTATACATGTGGAATGGTTTTCCTGTATGCATGGGGAATGGGTTTCCTATATGCATGGGGAATGGCTTTCCTGTATGCATGGTGAATGGGTTTCCTGTATGCATGGGGAATGGGTTTCCTATATGCATGGTGAATGGGTTTCCTATATGCATGGTGAATGGGTTTCCTGTATGCATGGGGAATGGGTTTCCTATATGCATGGTGAATGGGTTTCCTGTATGCATGGTGAATGGGTTTCCTATATGCATGGTGAATGGGTTTCCTGTATGCATGGTGAATGGGTTTCCTATATACATGGTGAATGGGTTTCCTATATACATGGTGAATGGGTTTCCTATATGCATGGTGAATGGGTTTCCTATATACATGGGGAATGGGTTTCCTGTATGCATGGGGAATATGTTTCCTGTATGCATGTGAAATGAGTTTCCTGTATGCATGGGGAATGGGTTTCCTGTATGCATGGGGAATGGGTTTCCTATATGCATGGGGAATGGGTTTCCTATATGCATGGTGAATGGGTTTCCTGCATGCATGGGGAATGGGTTTCCTATATGCATGGGGAATGGGTTTCCTATATGCATGGTGAATGGGTTTCCTGTATGCATGGGGAATGGGTTTCCTATATGCATGGGGAATGGGTTTCCTATATGCATGGGGAATGGGTTTCCTATATGCATGGGGAATGGGTTTCCTGTATGCATGGGGAATGGGTTTCCTATATGCATGGGGAATGGTTTTCCTGTATTCATTGGGACCGGGTTTACTGTATGCAAGGGGAATGTGTTTCCTAACACAGTGGGAAGGGTTTTCCTGTATGCGGGGTGGAATGGGTTTCCTGTATTCATGGGAAATGGATTTCCTGTATGCAGAAGGAATGGGTTTCCTGTATGCAGAAGGAATGGGTTTCCTGTATGTGGTGGGAATCATTTTCCTGTATTCATTGGGAAATGGTTTACTGTATGCATGAGGAATGTGTTTCCTAAATCGGAGGGAATGGGCTTCCTGTATGTGGTAGAAAAGGTTCCTGTATGCAGAGGGAATGGATTACCTGTATGCATGGGGAATGGATTTCCGGTATGCGCGGGGCAATGGGTTTCCTGGGAAATCCGTTTCTTGTAAGTGGGTGCAATTGGTTTACTGCATGCGGCGGAAATATGTTTCCTGCATTCATGGGAACAGGTTTACTGTATGCATCAGTAATGTGTTTCCTAAAGCGAAGGGAATGGGTTTCCTGTATGCGGGGGGAATGGGTTTCCTGTGTGCATGGGGAAAGGGTTTCCTATATGCACGGAAATAGGTTTCCTCTACGCGTGGGGGGAAATGGGTTTCCTGTATGCGATGGAATGGTTTTCTGGTATTCAGGGAAAAATGCGTTTCCTCTGTGCAGGGTGAATGGGTTTCCAGTATGCAGGGGGAAAGGATTTCCTTTATGCATGTGGAATGGGTTTCCTGTATGCATGGGGAATGGGTTTTCGGTATGCATGCGGAATGGGTTTCCTGTATGCATGGTGAATGGGTTTCCGGTATGCAGGGGAATGGATTTAATGTATGGGGTGGAATGGATTTACTGTATGGGGTGGAATGGGTTTCCTGTAAGCATGAGGAATGGGTTTCCTGTAAGCATGAGGAATGTGTTTCCTGTATGTGAGGGGGATTGAGTTTCCTGAATGTGGTAGAAATGGGTTTCCTGTATGCGGAAGGAATGGGTTTTCTGTATGCATGGGCAATGGGTTTCCTGTATACAGGGGGGAATGGATTACCTGTATGCATGGGGAATGGGTTTCCTGTATGCATGGGGAATAGGTTTCCGGTATGCGCGGGGCAATGGGTTTCCTGTATACAGTGGGGAATGGATTACCTGTATGCACAGTGAATGGGTTTCCAGTATGCGCGGGGCAATGGGTTTCCTGTATTCATGGGAAATCCATTTCTTGTAAGTGGGTGCAATTGGTTTACTGTATGCGGCGGAAATGTGTTTTCTGCATTCATGGGGAACACGTTTACTGTATGTATGGGTAATGGGTTTCCTAAAGAAGAGGGAATGGGTTTCCAGTATGCAGAAGGAATGCGTTTCCTAAAGAAGAGGGAATGGGTTTCCAGTATGCAGAAGGAATGCGTTTTCTAAAGCAAAGGGAATGGGTTTCCTGTATGCCGGGGGAATGGGTTTCCTCTATGCATGGTGAATGGGTTTCCAGTATGCAAGTGGAATGGGTTTCCTGTATGTGGGGGAAGGGCTTCCTTTACTCAAGGGAAATGGGTTTCCTTCTTGCGAGTGGGAATGGGTCTCCCCTACGCATGTGTTTCCTGCATTTATGGGGAACGGGTTTACTGTATGCATGGGTAATGGGTTTCCTAAAGCGGAGGGAATGGGTTTCCTGTATGCATGGGGAAAGGGTTTCCTGTATGCATGGGGAATGGGTTTCCTATATGCATGGCGAATGGGTTTCCAGTATGCATGTGGAATGGGTTTACTGTATGCATGGGGAATGGGTTTCCTGTATACATGGGGAATGGGGTTCCTATATGCATGGTGAATGGGTTTCCTGTATGCATGGGGAATGGGTTTCCTATATGCATGGGGAATGGGTTTCCTGTATGCATGGGGAATGGGTTTCCTGTATGCATGGGTAATGGGTTTCCTGTATGCATGGGGAATGAGTTTCCTATATGCATGTGGAATGTGTTTCCTGTATGCATGGGGAACGGGTTTCCTGTATGCATAGGGAATGAGTTTCCTATATGCATGGGGAATGGGTTTCCTGTATGCATGGGGAATGGGTTTCCTGTATGCATGGGGAATGGGTTTCCTATATTCATGGGGAATGGGTTTCCTATATGCATGGGGAATGGGTTTCCTCTATGCATGGGGAACGGGTTTCCTGTATGCATGGGGAATGACTTTCCTATATGCATGTGGAATGGGTTTCCTGTATGCATGGGGAATGGGTTTCCAGTATGCATGGGGAATGGGTTTCCTATATGCATGGGGAATGGGTTTCCAGTATGCATGGGGAATGGGTTTCCTGTATGCATGGGGAATGGGTTTCCTCTATGCATGGGGAATGGGTTTCCTGTATGCATGGGGAATGGGTTTCCTCTATGCATGGGGAATGGTTTTCCTGTATTCATTGGGACCGGGTTTACTGTATGCAAGGGGAATGTGTTTCCTAACACAGTGGGAAGGGTTTTCCTGTATGCGGGGTGGAATGGGTTTCCTGTATTCATGGGAAATGGATTTCCTGTATGCAGAAGGAATGGGTTTCCTGTATGCAGAAGGAATGGGTTTCCTGTATGTGGTGGGAATCATTTTCCTGTATTCATTGGGAAATGGTTTACTGTATGCATGAGGAATGTGTTTCCTAAATCGGAGGGAATGGGCTTCCTGTATGTGGTAGAAAAGGTTCCTGTATGCAGAGGGAATGGATTACCTGTATGCATGGGGAATGGATTTCCGGTATGCGCGGGGCAATGGGTTTCCTGGGAAATCCGTTTCTTGTAAGTGGGTGCAATTGGTTTACTGCATGCGGCGGAAATATGTTTCCTGCATTCATGGGAACAGGTTTACTGTATGCATGGGGAATGGGTTTCCTATATGCATGGGGAATGGGTTTCCTGTATGCATGGGGAATGGGTTTCCTGTATGCATGGGGAATGGGTTTCCTGTATGCATGGGGAATGAGTTTCCTATATGCATGTGGAATGGGTTTCCTATATGCATGGGGAATGGGTTTCCTATATGCATGTGGAATGCGTTTCCTATATGCATGGGGAATGAGTTTCCTGTATGCATGGGGAATGGGTTTCCTCTATGCATGGGGAATGGGTTTCCGGTGTGCGGGGGGAAATGGGTTTCCGGTGTGCGGGGGAATGGATTTACTGTATGGGGTGGAATGGGTTTCCTGTATGCGATGGAATGGTTTTCTGGTATTCAGGGAAAAATGCGTTTCCTCTGTGCAGGGTGAATGGGTTTCCAGTATGCAGGGGGAAAGGTTTTCCTTTATGCATGTGGAATGGGTTTCCTGTATGCATGGGGAATGGGTTTTCGGTATGCATGCGGAATGGGTTTCCTGTATGCATGGTGAATGGGTTTCCGGTATGCAGGGGAATGGATTTACTGTATGGGGTGGAATGGGTTTCCTGTAAGCATGAGGAATGGGTTTCCTGTAAGCATGAGGAATGTGTTTCCTGTATGTGAGGGGGATTGAGTTTCCTGAATGTGGTAGAAATGGGTTTCCTGTATGCGGAAGGAATGGGTTTTCTGTATGCATGGGCAATGGGTTTCCTGTATACAGGGGGGAATGGATTACCTGTATGCATGGGGAATGGGTTTCCTGTATGCATGGGGAATAGGTTTCCGGTATGCGCGGGGCAATGGGTTTCCTGTATACAGTGGGGAATGGATTACCTGTATGCACAGTGAATGGGTTTCCAGTATGCGCGGGGCAATGGGTTTCCTGTATTCATGGGAAATCCATTTCTTGTAAGTGGGTGCAATTGGTTTACTGTATGCGGCGGAAATGTGTTTTCTGCATTCATGGGGAACACGTTTACTGTATGTATGGGTAATGGGTTTCCTAAAGAAGAGGGAATGGGTTTCCAGTATGCAGAAGGAATGCGTTTTCTAAAGCAAAGGGAATGGGTTTCCTGTATGCCGGGGGAATGGGTTTCCTCTATGCATGGTGAATGGGTTTCCAGTATGCATGTGGAATGGGTTTCCTGTATGTGGGGGAAGGGCTTCCTTTACTCAAGGGAAATGGGTTTCCTTCTTGCGAGTGGGAATGGGTCTCCCCTACGCATGTGTTTCCTGCATTTATGGGGAACGGGTTTACTGTATGCATGGGTAATGGGTTTCCTAAAGCGGAGGGAATGGGTTTCCTGTATGCATGGGGAAAGGGTTTCCTGTATGCATGGGGAATGGGTTTCCTATATGCATGGCGAATGGGTTTCCAGTATGCATGTGGAATGGGTTTACTGTATGCATGGGGAATGGGTTTCCTGTATACATGGGGAATGGGGTTCCTATATGCATGGGGAATGGGTTTCCTGTATGCATGGGGAATGAGTTTCCTATATGCATGGGGAATGGGTTTCCTGTATGCATGGTGAATGGGTTTACTGTATGCATGGGGAATGTGTTTCCTATATGCATGGGGAATGGGTTTCCTGTATGCATGGGGAATGGGTTTCCTGTATGCATGGGGAATGGGTTTCCTGTATGCATGGGGAATGAGTTTCCTACATGCATGTGGAATGGGTTTCCTATATGCATGGGGAATGGGTTTCCTATATGCATGTGGAATGGGTTTCCTATATGCATGGGGAATGAGTTTCCTGTATGCATGGGGAATGGGTTTCCTCTATGCATGGGGAATGGGTTTCCGGTGTGCGGGGGGAAATGGGTTTCCGGTGTGCGGGGGAATGGATTTACTGTATGGGGTGGAATGGGTTTCCTGTAAGCATGAGGAATGTGTTTCCTGTATGTGAGGGGGATTGAGTTTCCTGAATGTGGTAGAAATGGGTTTCCTGTATGCAGAAGGAATGGGTTTTCTGTATGCATGGGCAATGGGTTTCCTGTATACAGGGGGGAATGGATTACCTGTATGCATGGGGAATGGGTTTCCTGTATGCATGGGGAATAGGTTTCCGGTATGCGCGGGGCAATGGGTTTCCTGTATACAGTGGGGAATGGATTACCTGTATGCACAGTGAATGGGTTTCCAGTATGCGCGGGGCAATGGGTTTCCTGTATTCAAGGGAAATCCATTTCTTGTAAGTGGGTGCAATTGGTTTACTGTATGCGGCGGAAATGTGTTTTCTGCATTCATGGGGAACACGTTTACTGTATGTATGGGTAATGGGTTTCCTAAAGAAGAGGGAATGGGTTTCCAGTATGCAGAAGGAATGCGTTTCCTAAAGCAAAGGGAATGGGTTTCCTGTATGCCGGGGGAATGGGTTTCCTCTATGCATGGTGAATGGGTTTCCAGTATGCATGTGGAATGGGTTTCCTGTATGTGGGGGAAGGGCTTCCTTTACTCAAGGGAAATGGGTTTCCTTCTTGCGAGTGGGAATGGGTCTCCCCTACGCATGTGTTTCCTGCATTTATGGGGAACGGGTTTACTGTGTGCATGGGTAATGGGTTTCCTAAAGCGGAGGGAATGGGTTTCCTGTATGCATGGGGAAAGGGTTTCCAGTATGCATGGGGAATGGGTTTCCTATATGCATGGCGAATGGGTTTCCAGTATGCATGTGGAATGGGTTTACTGTATGCATGGGGAATGGGTTTCCTGTATGCATGGGGAATGGGTTTCCTATATGCATGGGGAATGGGTTTCCTGTATGCATGGGGAATGAGTTTCCTATATGCATGGGGAATGGCTTTCCTGTATGCATGGTGAATGGGTTTACTGTATGCATGGGGAATGGGTTTCCTATATGCATGGGGAATGGGTTTCCTGTATGCATGGGGAATGGGTTTCCTGTATGCATGGGGAATGGGTTTCCTGTATGCATGGGGAATGGGTTTCCTGTATGCATGGGGAATGAGTTTCCTATATGCATGTGGAATGGGTTTCCTATATGCATGGGGAATGGGTTTCCTATATGCATGTGGAATGGGTTTCCAATATGCATGGGGAATGAGTTTCCTGTATGCATGGGGAATGGGTTTCCTCTATGCATGGGGAATGGGTTTCCTATATGCATGGGGAATGGGTTTCATGTATGCATGGGGAATGGGTTTCCTGTATGCATGGGGAATGGGTTTCCTATATGCATGGGGAATGGGTTTCCAGTATGCGGGGGAATGGGTTTCCTGAATGCATAGGGAATGGGTTTCCTGTATGCATGGGGAATGGGTTTCCTGTATGCATGGGGAATGAGTTTCTTATATGCATGGGGAATGGGTTTCCTGTATGCATGGGGAATGAGTTTCCTATATGCATGGGGAATGGGTTTCCTGTATGCATGGGGAATGAGTTTCCTATATCCATGGGGAATGGGTTTCCTGTATGCGTGGGGAATGAGTTTCCTTTATGCATGGGGAATGGGTTTCCTATATGCATGGGGAATGGGTTTCCTGTATACAGGGGGGAATGGATTACCTGTATGCACGGGGAATGGGTTTCCTGTATGCATGGGGAATAGGTTTCCGGTATGCGCGGGGCAATGGGTTTCCTGTATACAGTGGGGAATGGATTACCTGTATGCACAGTGAATGGGTTTCCAGTATGCGCGGGGCAATGGGTTTCCTGTATTCATGGGAAATCCATTTCTTGTAAGTGGGTGCAATTGGTTTACTGTATGCGGCGGAAATGTGTTTTCTGCATTCATGGGGAACACGTTTACTGTATGTATGGGTAATGGGTTTCCTAAAGAAGAGGGAATGGGTTTCCAGTATGCAGAAGGAATGCGTTTCCTAAAGCAAAGGGAATGGGTTTCCTGTATGCCGGGGGAATGGGTTTCCTCTATGCATGGTGAATGGGTTTCCAGTATGCATGTGGAATGGGTTTCCTGTATGTGGGGGAAGGGCTTCCTTTACTCAAGGGAAATGGGTTTCCTTCTTGCGAGTGGGAATGGGTCTCCCCTACGCATGTGTTTCCTGCATTTATGGGGAACGGGTTTACTGTGTGCATGGGTAATGGGTTTCCTAAAGCGGAGGGAATGGGTTTCCTGTATGCATGGGGAAAGGGTTTCATGTATGCATGGGGAATGGGTATCCTATATGCATGGCGAATGGGTTTCCAGTATGCATGTGGAATGGGTTTACTGTATGCATGGGGAATGGGTTTCCTGTATGCATGGGGAATGGGTTTCCTATATGCATGGGGAATGGGTTTCCTGTATGCATGGGGAATGAGTTTCCTATATGCATGGGGAATGGCTTTCCTGTATGCATGGTGAATGGGTTTACTGTATGCATGGGGAATGGGTTTCCTATATGCATGGGGAATGGGTTTCCTGTATGCATGGGGAATGGGTTTCCTATATGCATGTGGAATGGGTTTCCTGTATGCATGGGGAATGGGTTTCCTGTATGCATGGGGAATGGGTTTCCTCTATGCATGGGGAATGGGTTTCCTATATGCATGGGGAATGGGTTTCCTGAATGCATGGGGAATGGGTTTCCTGTATGCATGGGGAATGAGTTTCCTATATGCATGGGGAATGTGTTTCCTGTATGCATGGGGAATGAGTTTCCTATATCCATGGGGAATGGGTTTCCTGTATGCATGGGGAATGAGTTTCCTTTATGCATGGGAAATGGGTTTCCTGAATGCATGGGGAATGAGTTTCCTATATGCATGTGGAATGGGTTTCCTGTATGCATGGGGAATGAGTTTCCTATATCCATGGGAAATGGGTATCCTGTATGCATGGGGAATGAGTTTCCTATATGCATGTGGAATGGGTTTCCTGTATGCATGGGGAATGAGTTTCCTATATGCATGGGGAATGGGTTTCCTGTATGCATGGGGAATGAGTTTCCTGTATGCATGGGGAATGGGTTTCCAATATGCATGTGGAATGGGTCTCCTGTATGCATGTGAAATGGGTTTCCTGTAAGCATGGGGAATGGGTTTCCTGTATGCATGGGGAATGGTTTCCTTTATGCATTGGGAATGGGTTTCCTGTATGCATGGGGAATGGGTTTCCTGTATGCATGGGGAATGGGTTTCCTATATGCATGGGGAATGGGTTTCCTGTATACAGGGGGGAATGGATTACCTGTATGCATGGGGAATGGGTTTCCTGTATGCATGGGGAATAGGTTTCCGGTATGCGCAGGGCAATGGGTTTCCTGTATACAGTGGGGAATGGATTACCTGTATGCACAGTGAATGCGTTTCCAGTATGCGCGGGGCAATGGGTTTCCTGTATTCATGGGAAATCCATTTCATGTAAGTGGGTGCAATTGGTTTACTGTATGCGGCGGAAATGTGTTTTCTGCATTCATGGGGAACACGTTTACTGTATGTATGGGTAATGGGTTTCCTAAAGAAGAGGGAATGGGTTTCCAGTATGCAGAAGGAATGCGTTTCCTAAAGCAAAGGGAATGGGTTTCCTGTATGCCGGGGGAATGGGTTTCCTCTATGCATGGTGAATGGGTTTCCAGTATGCATGTGGAATGGGTTTCCTGTATGTGGGGGAAGGGCTTCCTTTACTCAAGGGAAATGGGTTTCCTTCTTGCGAGTGGGAATGGGTCTCCCCTACGCATGTGTTTCCTGCATTTATGGGGAACGGGTTTACTGTATGCATGGGTAATGGGTTTCCTAAAGCGGAGGGAATGGGTTTCCTGTATGCATGGGGAAAGGGTTACCTGTATGCATGGGGAATGGTTTCCTTTATGCATTGGGAATGGGTTTCCTGTATGCATGGGGAATGGGTTTCCTGTATGCATGGGGAATGGGTTTCCTGTATGCATGGGGAATGGGTTTCCTCTATGCATGGGGAATGGGTTTCCTATATGCATGGGGAATGGGTTTCATGTATGCATGGGGAATGGGTTTCCTGTATGCATGGGGAATGGGTTTCCAGTATGCGGGGGAATGGGTTTCCTGAATGCATAGGGAATGGGTTTCCTGTATGCATGGGGAATGGGTTTCCTGTATGCATGGGGAATGGGTTTCCTGTATGCATGGGGAATGAGTATCTTATATGCATGGGGAATGGGTTTCCTGTATGCATGGGGAATGAGTTTCCTATATGCATGGGGAATGGGTTTTCTGTATGCATGGGGAATGAGTTTCCTATATCCATGGGGAATGGGTTTCCTGTATGCATGGGGAATGAGTTTCCTTTATGCATGGGAAATGGGTTTCCTGAATGCATGGGGAATGAGTTTCCTATATGCATGTGGAATGGGTTTCCTGTAAGCATGGGGATTGGGTTTCCTGTATGCATGGGGAATGGTTTCCTTTATGCATTGGGAATGGGTTTCCTGTATGCATGGGGAATGGGTTTCCTGTATGCATGGGGAATGAGTTTCCTATATGCATGGGGAATGGGCTTCCTGTATGCATGGGGAATGGGTTTCCTATATGCATGGGGAATGGGTTTCCTATATGCATGGGGAATGAGTTTCCTATATGCATGGGGAATGGGCTTCCTGTATGCATGGGGAATGGATTTCCTATATGCATGGGGAATGGGTTTCCTATATGCATGGGGAATGGGTTTCCTGTATGCATGGGGAATGAGTTTCCTATATGCATGGGGAATGGGTTTCCTGTATACAGGGGGGAATGGATTACCTGTATGCATGGGGAATGGGTTTCCTGTATGCATGGGGAATAGGTTTCCGGTATGCTCGGGGCAATGGGTTTCCTGTATACAGTGGGGAATGGATTACCTGTATGCACAGTGAATGGGTTTCCAGTATGCGCGGGGCAATGGGTTTCCTGTATTCATGGGAAATCCATTTCTTGTAAGTGGGTGCAATTGGTTTACTGTATGCGGCGGAAATGTGTTTTCTGCATTCATGGGGAACACGTTTACTGTATGTATGGGTAATGGGTTTCCTAAAGAAGAGGGAATGGGTTTCCAGTATGCAGAAGGAATGCGTTTCCTAAAGCAAAGGGAATGGGTTTCCTGTATGCCGGGGGAATGGGTTTCCTCTATGCATAGGGAATGGGTTTCCTGTATGCATGGGGAATGAGTTTCCTATATGCATGGGGAATGGGTTTCCTGTATGCATGGGGAATGAGTTTCCTGTATGCATGGGGAATGGGTTTCCAATATGCATGTGGAATGGGTCTCCTGTATGCATGTGAAATGGGTTTCCTGTAAGCATGGGGAATGGGTTTCCTGTATGCATGGGGAATGGTTTCCTTTATGCATTGGGAATGGGTTTCCTGTATGCATGGGGAATGGGTTTCCTGTATGCATGGGGAATGGGTTTCCTATATGCATGGGGAATGGGTTTCCTGTATACAGGGGGGAATGGATTACCTGTATGCATGGGGAATGGGTTTCCTGTATGCATGGGGAATAGGTTTCCGGTATGCGCAGGGCAATGGGTTTCCTGTATACAGTGGGGAATGGATTACCTGTATGCACAGTGAATGCGTTTCCAGTATGCGCGGGGCAATGGGTTTCCTGTATTCATGGGAAATCCATTTCATGTAAGTGGGTGCAATTGGTTTACTGTATGCGGCGGAAATGTGTTTTCTGCATTCATGGGGAACACGTTTACTGTATGTATGGGTAATGGGTTTCCTAAAGAAGAGGGAATGGGTTTCCAGTATGCAGAAGGAATGCGTTTCCTAAAGCAAAGGGAATGGGTTTCCTGTATGCCGGGGGAATGGGTTTCCTCTATGCATGGTGAATGGGTTTCCAGTATGCATGTGGAATGGGTTTCCTGTATGTGGGGGAAGGGCTTCCTTTACTCAAGGGAAATGGGTTTCCTTCTTGCGAGTGGGAATGGGTCTCCCCTACGCATGTGTTTCCTGCATTTATGGGGAACGGGTTTACTGTATGCATGGGTAATGGGTTTCCTAAAGCGGAGGGAATGGGTTTCCTGTATGCATGGGGAAAGGGTTACCTGTATGCATGGGGAATGGTTTCCTTTATGCATTGGGAATGGGTTTCCTGTATGCATGGGGAATGGGTTTCCTGTATGCATGGGGAATGGGTTTCCTGTATGCATGGGGAATGGGTTTCCTCTATGCATGGGGAATGGGTTTCCTATATGCATGGGGAATGGGTTTCATGTATGCATGGGGAATGGGTTTCCTGTATGCATGGGGAATGGGTTTCCAGTATGCGGGGGAATGGGTTTCCTGAATGCATAGGGAATGGGTTTCCTGTATGCATGGGGAATGGGTTTCCTGTATGCATGGGGAATGGGTTTCCTGTATGCATGGGGAATGAGTATCTTATATGCATGGGGAATGGGTTTCCTGTATGCATGGGGAATGAGTTTCCTATATGCATGGGGAATGGGTTTTCTGTATGCATGGGGAATGAGTTTCCTATATCCATGGGGAATGGGTTTCCTGTATGCATGGGGAATGAGTTTCCTTTATGCATGGGAAATGGGTTTCCTGAATGCATGGGGAATGAGTTTCCTATATGCATGTGGAATGGGTTTCCTGTAAGCATGGGGATTGGGTTTCCTGTATGCATGGGGAATGGTTTCCTTTATGCATTGGGAATGGGTTTCCTGTATGCATGGGGAATGGGTTTCCTGTATGCATGGGGAATGAGTTTCCTATATGCATGGGGAATGGGCTTCCTGTATGCATGGGGAATGGGTTTCCTATATGCATGGGGAATGGGTTTCCTATATGCATGGGGAATGAGTTTCCTATATGCATGGGGAATGGGCTTCCTGTATGCATGGGGAATGGATTTCCTATATGCATGGGGAATGGGTTTCCTATATGCATGGGGAATGGGTTTCCTGTATGCATGGGGAATGAGTTTCCTATATGCATGGGGAATGGGTTTCCTGTATACAGGGGGGAATGGATTACCTGTATGCATGGGGAATGGGTTTCCTGTATGCATGGGGAATAGGTTTCCGGTATGCTCGGGGCAATGGGTTTCCTGTATACAGTGGGGAATGGATTACCTGTATGCACAGTGAATGGGTTTCCAGTATGCGCGGGGCAATGGGTTTCCTGTATTCATGGGAAATCCATTTCTTGTAAGTGGGTGCAATTGGTTTACTGTATGCGGCGGAAATGTGTTTTCTGCATTCATGGGGAACACGTTTACTGTATGTATGGGTAATGGGTTTCCTAAAGAAGAGGGAATGGGTTTCCAGTATGCAGAAGGAATGCGTTTCCTAAAGCAAAGGGAATGGGTTTCCTGTATGCCGGGGGAATGGGTTTCCTCTATGCATGGTGAATGGGTTTCCAGTATGCATGTGGAATGGGTTTCCTGTATGTGGGGGAAGGGCTTCCTTTACTCAAGGGAAATGGGTTTCCTTCTTGCGAGTGGGAATGGGTCTCCCCTACGCATGTGTTTCCTGCATTTATGGGGAACGGGTTTACTGTGTGCATGGGTAATGGGTTTCCTAAAGCGGAGGGAATGGGTTTCCTGTATGCATGGGGAAAGGGTTTCCTGTATGCATGGGGAATGGGTTTCCTATATGCATGGCGAATGGGTTTCCAGTATGCATGGGGAATGGGTTTCCTATATGCATGGGGAATGGGTTTCCTGTATGCATGGGGAATGAGTTTCCTATATGCATGGGGAATGGCTTTCCTGTATGCATGGTGAATGGGTTTACTGTATGCATGGGGAATGGGTTTCCTATATGCATGGGGAATGGGTTTCCTGTATGCATGGGGAATGGGTTTCCTATATGCATGTGGAATGGGTTTCCTGTATGCATGGGGAATGGGTTTCCTGTATGCATGGGGAATGGGTTTCCTCTATGCATGGGGAATGGGTTTCCTATATGCATGGGGAATGGGTTTCATGTATGCATGGGGAATGGGTTTCCTGTATGCATGGGGAATGGGTTTCCTATATGCATGGGGAATGGGTTTCCAGTATGCGGGGGAATGGGTTTCCTGAATGCATAGGGAATGGGTTTCCTGTATGCATGGGGAATGGGTTTCCTGTATGCATGGGGAATGAGTATCTTATATGCATGGGGAATGGGTTTCCTGTATGCATGGGGAATGAGTTTCCTATATGCATGGGGAATGGGTTTCCTGTATGCATGGGGAATGAGTTTCCTATATCCATGGGGAATGGGTTTCCTGTATGCATGGGGAATGAGTTTCCTTTATGCATGGGAAATGGGTTTCCTGAATGCATGGGGAATGAGTTTCCTATATGCATGTGGAATGGGTTTCCTGTATGCATGGGGAATGAGTTTCCTATATCCATGGGAAATGGGTATCCTGTATGCATGGGGAATGAGTTTCCTATATGCATGTGGAATGGGTTTCCTGTATGCATGGGGAATGAGTTTCCTATATGCATGGGGAATGGGTTTCCTGTATGCATGGGGAATGAGTTTCCTGTATGCATGGGGAATGGGTTTCCAATATGCATGTGGAATGGGTCTCCTGTATGCATGTGAAATGGGTTTCCTGTAAGCATGGGGAATGGGTTTCCTGTATGCATGGGGAATGGTTTCCTTTATGCATTGGGAATGGGTTTCCTGTATGCATGGGGAATGGGTTTCCTGTATGCATGGGGAATGGGTTTCCTATATGCATGGGGAATGGGTTTCCTGTATGCATGGGGAATGGGTTTCCAATATGCATGTGGAATGGGTCTCCTGTATGCATGTGAAATGGGTTTCCTGTAAGCATGGGGAATGGGTTTCCTGTATGCATGGGGAATGGTTTCCTTTATGCATTGGGAATGGGTTTCCTGTATGCATGGGGAATGGGTTTCCTGTATGCATGGGGAATGGGTTTCCTATATGCATGGGGAATGGGTTTCCTGTATACAGGGGGGAATGGATTACCTGTATGCATGGGGAATGGGTTTCCTGTATGCATGGGGAATAGGTTTCCGGTATGCGCAGGGCAATGGGTTTCCTGTATACAGTGGGGAATGGATTACCTGTATGCACAGTGAATGCGTTTCCAGTATGCGCGGGGCAATGGGTTTCCTGTATTCATGGGAAATCCATTTCATGTAAGTGGGTGCAATTGGTTTACTGTATGCGGCGGAAATGTGTTTTCTGCATTCATGGGGAACACGTTTACTGTATGTATGGGTAATGGGTTTCCTAAAGAAGAGGGAATGGGTTTCCAGTATGCAGAAGGAATGCGTTTCCTAAAGCAAAGGGAATGGGTTTCCTGTATGCCGGGGGAATGGGTTTCCTCTATGCATGGTGAATGGGTTTCCAGTATGCATGTGGAATGGGTTTCCTGTATGTGGGGGAAGGGCTTCCTTTACTCAAGGGAAATGGGTTTCCTTCTTGCGAGTGGGAATGGGTCTCCCCTACGCATGTGTTTCCTGCATTTATGGGGAACGGGTTTACTGTATGCATGGGTAATGGGTTTCCTAAAGCGGAGGGAATGGGTTTCCTGTATGCATGGGGAAAGGGTTACCTGTATGCATGGGGAATGGTTTCCTTTATGCATTGGGAATGGGTTTCCTGTATGCATGGGGAATGGGTTTCCTGTATGCATGGGGAATGGGTTTCCTGTATGCATGGGGAATGGGTTTCCTCTATGCATGGGGAATGGGTTTCCTATATGCATGGGGAATGGGTTTCATGTATGCATGGGGAATGGGTTTCCTGTATGCATGGGGAATGGGTTTCCAGTATGCGGGGGAATGGGTTTCCTGAATGCATAGGGAATGGGTTTCCTGTATGCATGGGGAATGGGTTTCCTGTATGCATGGGGAATGGGTTTCCTGTATGCATGGGGAATGAGTATCTTATATGCATGGGGAATGGGTTTCCTGTATGCATGGGGAATGAGTTTCCTATATGCATGGGGAATGGGTTTTCTGTATGCATGGGGAATGAGTTTCCTATATCCATGGGGAATGGGTTTCCTGTATGCATGGGGAATGAGTTTCCTTTATGCATGGGAAATGGGTTTCCTGAATGCATGGGGAATGAGTTTCCTATATGCATGTGGAATGGGTTTCCTGTAAGCATGGGGATTGGGTTTCCTGTATGCATGGGGAATGGTTTCCTTTATGCATTGGGAATGGGTTTCCTGTATGCATGGGGAATGGGTTTCCTGTATGCATGGGGAATGAGTTTCCTATATGCATGGGGAATGGGCTTCCTGTATGCATGGGGAATGGGTTTCCTATATGCATGGGGAATGGGTTTCCTATATGCATGGGGAATGAGTTTCCTATATGCATGGGGAATGGGCTTCCTGTATGCATGGGGAATGGATTTCCTATATGCATGGGGAATGGGTTTCCTATATGCATGGGGAATGGGTTTCCTGTATGCATGGGGAATGAGTTTCCTATATGCATGGGGAATGGGTTTCCTGTATACAGGGGGGAATGGATTACCTGTATGCATGGGGAATGGGTTTCCTGTATGCATGGGGAATAGGTTTCCGGTATGCTCGGGGCAATGGGTTTCCTGTATACAGTGGGGAATGGATTACCTGTATGCACAGTGAATGGGTTTCCAGTATGCGCGGGGCAATGGGTTTCCTGTATTCATGGGAAATCCATTTCTTGTAAGTGGGTGCAATTGGTTTACTGTATGCGGCGGAAATGTGTTTTCTGCATTCATGGGGAACACGTTTACTGTATGTATGGGTAATGGGTTTCCTAAAGAAGAGGGAATGGGTTTCCAGTATGCAGAAGGAATGCGTTTCCTAAAGCAAAGGGAATGGGTTTCCTGTATGCCGGGGGAATGGGTTTCCTCTATGCATGGTGAATGGGTTTCCAGTATGCATGTGGAATGGGTTTCCTGTATGTGGGGGAAGGGCTTCCTTTACTCAAGGGAAATGGGTTTCCTTCTTGCGAGTGGGAATGGGTCTCCCCTACGCATGTGTTTCCTGCATTTATGGGGAACGGGTTTACTGTGTGCATGGGTAATGGGTTTCCTAAAGCGGAGGGAATGGGTTTCCTGTATGCATGGGGAAAGGGTTTCCTGTATGCATGGGGAATGGGTTTCCTATATGCATGGCGAATGGGTTTCCAGTATGCATGGGGAATGGGTTTCCTATATGCATGGGGAATGGGTTTCCTGTATGCATGGGGAATGAGTTTCCTATATGCATGGGGAATGGCTTTCCTGTATGCATGGTGAATGGGTTTACTGTATGCATGGGGAATGGGTTTCCTATATGCATGGGGAATGGGTTTCCTGTATGCATGGGGAATGGGTTTCCTATATGCATGTGGAATGGGTTTCCTGTATGCATGGGGAATGGGTTTCCTGTATGCATGGGGAATGGGTTTCCTCTATGCATGGGGAATGGGTTTCCTATATGCATGGGGAATGGGTTTCATGTATGCATGGGGAATGGGTTTCCTGTATGCATGGGGAATGGGTTTCCTATATGCATGGGGAATGGGTTTCCAGTATGCGGGGGAATGGGTTTCCTGAATGCATAGGGAATGGGTTTCCTGTATGCATGGGGAATGGGTTTCCTGTATGCATGGGGAATGAGTATCTTATATGCATGGGGAATGGGTTTCCTGTATGCATGGGGAATGAGTTTCCTATATGCATGGGGAATGGGTTTCCTGTATGCATGGGGAATGAGTTTCCTATATCCATGGGGAATGGGTTTCCTGTATGCATGGGGAATGAGTTTCCTTTATGCATGGGAAATGGGTTTCCTGAATGCATGGGGAATGAGTTTCCTATATGCATGTGGAATGGGTTTCCTGTATGCATGGGGAATGAGTTTCCTATATCCATGGGAAATGGGTATCCTGTATGCATGGGGAATGAGTTTCCTATATGCATGTGGAATGGGTTTCCTGTATGCATGGGGAATGAGTTTCCTATATGCATGGGGAATGGGTTTCCTGTATGCATGGGGAATGAGTTTCCTGTATGCATGGGGAATGGGTTTCCAATATGCATGTGGAATGGGTCTCCTGTATGCATGTGAAATGGGTTTCCTGTAAGCATGGGGAATGGGTTTCCTGTATGCATGGGGAATGGTTTCCTTTATGCATTGGGAATGGGTTTCCTGTATGCATGGGGAATGGGTTTCCTGTATGCATGGGGAATGGGTTTCCTATATGCATGGGGAATGGGTTTCCTGTATACAGGAGGGAATGGATTACCTGTATGCATGGGGAATGGGTTTCCTGTATGCATGGGGAATAGGTTTCCGGTATGCGCGGGGCAATGGGTTTCCTGTATACAGTGGGGAATGGATTACCTGTATGCACAGTGAATGGGTTTCCAGTATGCGCGGGGCAATGGGTTTCCTGTATTCATGGGAAATCCATTTCATGTAAGTGGGTGCAATTGGTTTACTGTATGCGGCGGAAATGTGTTTTCTGCATTCATGGGGAACACGTTTACTGTATGTATGGGTAATGGGTTTCCTAAAGAAGAGGGAATGGGTTTCCAGTATGCAGAAGGAATGCGTTTCCTAAAGCAAAGGGAATGGGTTTCCTGTATGCCGGGGGAATGGGTTTCCTCTATGCATGGTGAATGGGTTTCCAGTATGCATGTGGAATGGGTTTCCTGTATGTGGGGGAAGGGCTTCCTTTACTCAAGGGAAATGGGTTTCCTTCTTGCGAGTGGGAATGGGTCTCCCCTACGCATGTGTTTCCTGCATTTATGGGGAACGGGTTTACTGTATGCATGGGTAATGGGTTTCCTAAAGCGGAGGGAATGGGTTTCCTGTATGCATGGGGAAAGGGTTTCCTGTATGCATGGGGAATGGGTTTCCTATATGCATGGCGAATGGGTTTCCAGTATGCATGTGGAATGGGTTTACTGTATGCATGGGGAATGGGTTTCCTGTATGCATGGGGAATGGGTTTCCTATATGCATGGGGAATGGGTTTCCTGTATGCATGGGGAATGAGTTTCCTATATGCATGGGGAATGGCTTTCCTGTATGCATGGTGAATGGGTTTACTGTATGCATGGGGAATGGGTTTCCTATATGCATGGGGAATGGGTTTCCTGTATGCATGGGGAATGGGTTTCCTGTATGCATGGGGAATGGGTTTCCTGTATGCATGGGGAATGGGTTTCCTGTATGCATGGGGAATGGGTTTCCTGTATGCATGGGGAATGAGTTTCCTATATGCATGTGGAATGGGTTTCCTATATGCATGGGGAATGGGTTTCCTATATGCATGTGGAATGGGTTTCCAATATGCATGGGGAATGAGTTTCCTGTATGCATGGGGAATGGGTTTCCTCTATGCATGGGGAATGGGTTTCCTATATGCATGGGGAATGGGTTTCATGTATGCATGGGGAATGGGTTTCCTGTATGCATGGGGAATGGGTTTCCTATATGCATGGGGAATGGGTTTCCAGTATGCGGGGGAATGGGTTTCCTGAATGCATAGGGAATGGGTTTCCTGTATGCATGGGGAATGGGTTTCCTGTATGCATGGGGAATGAGTATCTTATATGCATGGGGAATGGGTTTCCTGTATGCATGGGGAATGAGTTTCCTATATGCATGGGGAATGGGTTTCCTGTATGCATGGGGAATGAGTTTCCTATATCCATGGGGAATGGGTTTCCTGTATGCATGGGGAATGAGTTTCCTTTATGCATGGGAAATGGGTTTCCTGAATGCATGGGGAATGAGTTTCCTATATGCATGTGGAATGGGTTTCCTGTATGCATGGGGAATGAGTTTCCTATATCCATGGGAAATGGGTATCCTGTATGCATGGGGAATGAGTTTCCTATATGCATGTGGAATGGGTTTCCTGTATGCATGGGGAATGATTTTCCTATATGCATGGGGAATGGGTTTCCTGTATGCATGGGGAATGAGTTTCCTGTATGCATGGGGAATGGGTTTCCAATATGCATGTGGAATGGGTTTCCAATATGCATGTGAAATGGGTTTCCTGTAAGCATGGGGAATGGGTTTCCTGTATGCATGGGGAATGGTTTCCTTTATGCATTGGGAATGGGTTTCCTGTATGCATGGGGAATGGGTTTCCTGTATGCATGGGGAATGGGTTTCCTATATGCATGGGGAATGGGTTTCCTATATGCATGGGGAATGGGTTTCCTGTATGCATGGGGAATGAGTTTCCTATATGCATGGGGAATGGGCTTCCTGTATGCATGGGGAATGGGTTTCATGTATGCATGGGGAATGGGTTTCCTGTATGCATGGGGAATGGGTTTCCTATATGCATGGGGAATGGGTTTCCAGTATGCGGGGGAATGGGTTTCCTGAATGCATAGGGAATGGGTTTCCTGTATGCATGGGGAATGGGTTTCCTGTATGCATGGGGAATGAGTTTCTTATATGCATGGGGAATGGGTTTCCTGCATGCATGGGGAATGTGTTTCCTATATGCATGGGGAATGGGTTTCCTGTATGCATGGGGAATGAGTTTCCTATATCCATGGGGAATGGGTTTCCTGTATGCATGGGGAATGAGTTTCCTTTATGCATGGGAAATGGGTTTCCTGAATGCATGGGGAATGAGTTTCCTATATGCATGTGGAATGGGTTTCCTGTATGTGGGGGAAGGGCTTCCTTTACTCAAGGGAAATGGGTTTCCTTCTTGCGAGTGGGAATGGGTCTCCCCTACGCATGTGTTTCCTGCATTTATGGGGAACGGGTTTACTGTATGCATGGGTAATGGGTTTCCTAAAGCGGAGGGAATGGGTTTCCTGTATGCATGGGGAAAGGGTTTCCTGTATGCATGGGGAATGGGTTTCCTATATGCATGGCGAATGGGTTTCCAGTATGCATGTGGAATGGGTTTACTGTATGCATGGGGAATGGGTTTCCTGTATGCATGGGGAATGGGTTTCCTATATGCATGGGGAATGGGTTTCCTGTATGCATGGGGAATGAGTTTCCTATATGCATGGGGAATGGCTTTCCTGTATGCATGGTGAATGGGTTTACTGTATGCATGGGGAATGGGTTTCCTATATGCATGGGGAATGGGTTTCCTGTATGCATGGGGAATGGGTTTCCTGTATGCATGGGGAATGGGTTTCCTGTATGCATGGGGAATGGGTTTCCTGTATGCATGGGGAATGGGTTTCCTGTATGCATGGGGAATGAGTTTCCTATATGCATGTGGAATGGGTTTCCTATATGCATGGGGAATGGGTTTCCTATATGCATGTGGAATGGGTTTCCAATATGCATGGGGAATGAGTTTCCTGTATGCATGGGGAATGGGTTTCCTCTATGCATGGGGAATGGGTTTCCTATATGCATGGGGAATGGGTTTCATGTATGCATGGGGAATGGGTTTCCTGTATGCATGGGGAATGGGTTTCCTATATGCATGGGGAATGGGTTTCCAGTATGCGGGGGAATGGGTTTCCTGAATGCATAGGGAATGGGTTTCCTGTATGCATGGGGAATGGGTTTCCTGTATGCATGGGGAATGAGTATCTTATATGCATGGGGAATGGGTTTCCTGTATGCATGGGGAATGAGTTTCCTATATGCATGGGGAATGGGTTTCCTGTATGCATGGGGAATGAGTTTCCTATATCCATGGGGAATGGGTTTCCTGTATGCATGGGGAATGAGTTTCCTTTATGCATGGGAAATGGGTTTCCTGAATGCATGGGGAATGAGTTTCCTATATGCATGTGGAATGGGTTTCCTGTATGCATGGGGAATGAGTTTCCTATATCCATGGGAAATGGGTATCCTGTATGCATGGGGAATGAGTTTCCTATATGCATGTGGAATGGGTTTCCTGTATGCATGGGGAATGATTTTCCTATATGCATGGGGAATGGGTTTCCTGTATGCATGGGGAATGAGTTTCCTGTATGCATGGGGAATGGGTTTCCAATATGCATGTGGAATGGGTTTCCAATATGCATGTGAAATGGGTTTCCTGTAAGCATGGGGAATGGGTTTCCTGTATGCATGGGGAATGGTTTCCTTTATGCATTGGGAATGGGTTTCCTGTATGCATGGGGAATGGGTTTCCTGTATGCATGGGGAATGGGTTTCCTATATGCATGGGGAATGGGTTTCCTATATGCATGGGGAATGGGTTTCCTGTATGCATGGGGAATGAGTTTCCTATATGCATGGGGAATGGGCTTCCTGTATGCATGGGGAATGGGTTTCATGTATGCATGGGGAATGGGTTTCCTGTATGCATGGGGAATGGGTTTCCTATATGCATGGGGAATGGGTTTCCAGTATGCGGGGGAATGGGTTTCCTGAATGCATAGGGAATGGGTTTCCTGTATGCATGGGGAATGGGTTTCCTGTATGCATGGGGAATGAGTTTCTTATATGCATGGGGAATGGGTTTCCTGCATGCATGGGGAATGTGTTTCCTATATGCATGGGGAATGGGTTTCCTGTATGCATGGGGAATGAGTTTCCTATATCCATGGGGAATGGGTTTCCTGTATGCATGGGGAATGAGTTTCCTTTATGCATGGGAAATGGGTTTCCTGAATGCATGGGGAATGAGTTTCCTATATGCATGTGGAATGGGTTTCCTGTATGCATGGGGAATGAGTTTCCTATATCCATGGGAAATGGGTATCCTGTATGCATGGGGAATGAGTTTCCTATATGCATGTGGAATGGGTTTCCTGTATGCATGGGGAATGAGTTTCCTATATGCATGGGGAATGGGTTTCCTGTATGCATGGGGAATGAGTTTCCTGTATGCATGGGGAATGGGTTTCCAATATGCATGTGGAATGGGTCTCCTGTATGCATGTGAAATGGGTTTCCTGTAAGCATGGGGAATGGGTTTCCTGTATGCATGGGGAATGGTTTCCTTTATGCATTGGGAATGGGTTTCCTGTATGCATGGGGAATGGGTTTCCTGTATGCATGGGGAATGGGTTTCCTATATGCATGGGGAATGGGTTTCCTGTATACAGGGGGGAATGGATTACCTGTATGCATGGGGAATGGGTTTCCTGTATGCATGGGGAATAGGTTTCCGGTATGCGCGGGGCAATGGGTTTCCTGTATACAGTGGGGAATGGATTACCTGTATGCACAGTGAATGGGTTTCCAGTATGCGCGGGGCAATGGGTTTCCTGTATTCATGGGAAATCCATTTCTTGTAAGTGGGTGCAATTGGTTTACTGTATGCGGCGGAAATGTGTTTTCTGCATTCATGGGGAACACGTTTACTGTATGTATGGGTAATGGGTTTCCTAAAGAAGAGGGAATGGGTTTCCAGTATGCAGAAGGAATGCGTTTCCTAAAGCAAAGGGAATGGGTTTCCTGTATGCCGGGGGAATGGGTTTCCTCTATGCATGGTGAATGGGTTTCCAGTATGCATGTGGAATGGGTTTCCTGTATGTGGGGGAAGGGCTTCCTTTACTCAAGGGAAATGGGTTTCCTTCTTGCGAGTGGGAATGGGTCTCCCCTACGCATGTGTTTCCTGCATTTATGGGGAACGGGTTTACTGTGTGCATGGGTAATGGGTTTCCTAAAGCGGAGGGAATGGGTTTCCTGTATGCATGGGGAAAGGGTTTCCTGTATGCATGGGGAATGGGTTTCCTATATGCATGGCGAATGGGTTTCCAGTATGCATGTGGAATGGGATTACTGTATGCATGGGGAATGGGTTTCCTGTATGCATGGGGAATGGGTTTCCTATATGCATGGGGAATGGGTTTCCTGTATGCATGGGGAATGAGTTTCCTATATGCATGGGGAATGGCTTTCCTGTATGCATGGTGAATGGGTTTACTGTATGCATGGGGAATGGGTTTCCTATATGCATGGGGAATGGGTTTCCTGTATGCATGGGGAATGGGTTTCCTATATGCATGTGGAATGGGTTTCCTGTATGCATGGGGAATGGGTTTCCTGTATGCATGGGGAATGGGTTTCCTCTATGCATGGGGAATGGGTTTCCTATATGCATGGGGAATGGGTTTCATGTATGCATGGGGAATGGGTTTCCTGTATGCATGGGGAATGGGTTTCCTATATGCATGGGGAATGGGTTTCCAGTATGCGGGGGAATGGGTTTCCTGAATGCATAGGGAATGGGTTTCCTGTATGCATGGGGAATGGGTTTCCTGTATGCATGGGGAATGAGTATCTTATATGCATGGGGAATGGGTTTCCTGTATGCATGGGGAATGAGTTTCCTATATGCATGGGGAATGGGTTTCCTGTATGCATGGGGAATGAGTTTCCTATATCCATGGGGAATGGGTTTCCTGTATGCATGGGGAATGAGTTTCCTTTATGCATGGGAAATGGGTTTCCTGAATGCATGGGGAATGAGTTTCCTATATGCATGTGGAATGGGTTTCCTGTATGCATGGGGAATGAGTTTCCTATATCCATGGGAAATGGGTATCCTGTATGCATGGGGAATGAGTTTCCTATATGCATGTGGAATGGGTTTCCTGTATGCATGGGGAATGAGTTTCCTATATGCATGGGGAATGGGTTTCCTGTATGCATGGGGAATGAGTTTCCTGTATGCATGGGGAATGGGTTTCCAATATGCATGTGGAATGGGTCTCCTGTATGCATGTGAAATGGGTTTCCTGTAAGCATGGGGAATGGGTTTCCTGTATGCGTGGGGAATGGTTTCCTTTATGCATTGGGAATGGGTTTCCTGTATGCATGGGGAATGGGTTTCCTGTATGCATGGGGAATGGGTTTCCTATATGCATGGGGAATGGGTTTCCTGTATACAGGGGGGAATGGATTACCTGTATGCATGGGGAATGGGTTTCCTGTATGCATGGGGAATAGGTTTCCGGTATGCGCGGGGCAATGGGTTTCCTGTATACAGTGGGGAATGGATTACCTGTATGCACAGTGAATGGGTTTCCAGTATGCGCGGGGCAATGGGTTTCCTGTATTCATGGGAAATCCATTTCATGTAAGTGGGTGCAATTGGTTTACTGTATGCGGCGGAAATGTGTTTTCTGCATTCATGGGGAACACGTTTACCGTATGTATGGGTAATGGGTTTCCTAAAGAAGAGGGAATGGGTTTCCAGTATGCAGAAGGAATGCGTTTCCTAAAGCAAAGGGAATGGGTTTCCTGTATGCCGGGGGAATGGGTTTCCTCTATGCATGGTGAATGGGTTTCCAGTATGCATGTGGAATGGGTTTCCTGTATGTGGGGGAAGGGCTTCCTTTACTCAAGGGAAATGGGTTTCCTTCTTGCGAGTGGGAATGGGTCTCCCCTACGCATGTGTTTCCTGCATTTATGGGGAACGGGTTTACTGTATGCATGGGTAATGGGTTTCCTAAAGCGGAGGGAATGGGTTTCCTGTATGCATGGGGAAAGGGTTTCCTGTATGCATGGGGAATGGGTTTCCTATATGCATGGCGAATGGGTTTCCAGTATGCATGTGGAATGGGTTTACTGTATGCATGGGGAATGGGTTTCCTGTATGCATGGGGAATGGGTTTCCTATATGCATGGGGAATGGTTTTCCTGTATGCATGGGGAATGAGTTTCCTATATGCATGGGGAATGGCTTTCCTGTATGCATGGTGAATGGGTTTACTGTATGCATGGGGAATGGGTTTCCTATATGCATGGGGAATGGGTTTCCTGTATGCATGGGGAATGGGTTTCCTGTATGCATGGGGAATGGGTTTCCTGTATGCATGGGGAATGGGTTTCCTGTATGCATGGGGAATGGGTTTCCTGTATGCATGGGGAATGAGTTTCCTATATGCATGTGGAATGGGTTTCCTATATGCATGGGGAATGGGTTTCCTATATGCATGTGGAATGGGTTTCCAATATGCATGGGGAATGAGTTTCCTGTATGCATGGGGAATGGGTTTCCTCTATGCATGGGGAATGGGTTTCCTATATGCATGGGGAATGGGTTTCATGTATGCATGGGGAATGGGTTTCCTGTATGCATGGGGAATGGGTTTCCTATATGCATGGGGAATGGGTTTCCAGTATGCGGGGGAATGGTTTTCCTGAATGCATAGGGAATGGGTTTCCTGTATGCATGGGGAATGGGTTTCCTGTATGCATGGGGAATGGGTTTCCTGTATGCATGGGGAATGAGTATCTTATATGCATGGGGAATGGGTTTCCTGTATGCATGGGGAATGAGTTTCCTATATGCATGGGGAATGGGTTTCCTGTATGCATGGGGAATGAGTTTCCTATATCCATGGGGAATGGGTTTCCTGTATGCATGGGGAATGAGTTTCCTTTATGCATGGGAAATGGGTTTCCTGAATGCATGGGGAATGAGTTTCCTATATGCATGTGGAATGGGTTTCCTGTATGCATGGGGAATGAGTTTCCTATATCCATGGGAAATGGGTATCCTGTATGCATGGGGAATGAGTTTCCTATATGCATGTGGAATGGGTTTCCTGTATGCATGGGGAATGATTTTCCTATATGCATGGGGAATGGGTTTCCTGTATGCATGGGGAATGAGTTTCCTGTATGCATGGGGAATGGGTTTCCAATATGCATGTGGAATGGGTCTCCTGTATGCATGTGAAATGGGTTTCCTGTAAGCATGGGGAATGGGTTTCCTGTATGCATGGGGAATGGTTTCCTTTATGCATTGGGAATGGGTTTCCTGTATGCATGGGGAATGGGTTTCCTGTATGCATGGGGAATGGGTTTCCTATATGCATGGGGAATGGGTTTCCTATATGCATGGGGAATGGGTTTCCTGTATGCATGGGGAATGAGTTTCCTATATGCATGGGGAATGGGCTTCCTGTATGCATGGGGAATGGGTTTCCTATATGCATGGGGAATGGGTTTCCTATATGCATGGGGAATGGGTTTCCTGTATGCATGGGGAATGAGTTTCCTATATGCATGGGGAATGGGTTTCCTGTATGCATGGGGAATGAGTTTCCTTTATGCATGGGAAATGGGTTTCCTGAATGCATGGGGAATGAGTTTCCTATATGCATGTGGAATGGGTTTCCTGTATGCATGGGGAATGAGTTTCCTATATCCATGGGAAATGGGTATCCTGTATGCATGGGGAATGAGTTTCCTATATGCATGTGGAATGGGTTTCCTGTATGCATGGGGAATGAGTTTCCTATATGCATGGGGAATGGGTTTCCTGTATGCATGGGGAATGAGTTTCCTGTATGCATGGGGAATGGGTTTCCAATATGCATGTGGAATGGGTCTCCTGTATGCATGTGAAATGGGTTTCCTGTAAGCATGGGGAATGGGTTTCCTGTATGCGTGGGGAATGGTTTCCTTTATGCATTGGGAATGGGTTTCCTGTATGCATGGGGAATGGGTTTCCTGTATGCATGGGGAATGGGTTTCCTATATGCATGGGGAATGGGTTTCCTGTATACAGGGGGGAATGGATTACCTGTATACAGTGGGGAATGGATTACCTGTATGCACAGTGAATGGGTTTCCAGTATGCGCGGGGCAATGGGTTTCCTGTATTCATGGGAAATCCATTTCATGTAAGTGGGTGCAATTGGTTTACTGTATGCGGCGGAAATGTGTTTTCTGCATTCATGGGGAACACGTTTACTGTATGTATGGGTAATGGGTTTCCTAAAGAAGAGGGAATGGGTTTCCAGTATGCAGAAGGAATGCGTTTCCTAAAGCAAAGGGAATGGGTTTCCTGTATGCCGGGGGAATGGGTTTCCTCTATGCATGGTGAATGGGTTTCCAGTATGCATGTGGAATGGGTTTCCTGTATGTGGGGGAAGGGCTTCCTTTACTCAAGGGAAATGGGTTTCCTTCTTGCGAGTGGGAATGGGTCTCCCCTACGCATGTGTTTCCTGCATTTATGGGGAACGGGTTTACTGTATGCATGGGTAATGGGTTTCCTAAAGCGGAGGGAATGGGTTTCCTGTATGCATGGGGAAAGGGTTTCCTGTATGCATGGGGAATGGGTTTCCTATATGCATGGCGAATGGGTTTCCAGTATGCATGTGGAATGGGTTTACTGTATGCATGGGGAATGGGTTTCCTGTATGCATGGGGAATGGGTTTCCTATATGCATGGGGAATGGGTTTCCTGTATGCATGGGGAATGAGTTTCCTATATGCATGGGGAATGGCTTTCCTGTATGCATGGTGAATGGGTTTACTGTATGCATGGGGAATGGGTTTCCTATATGCATGGGGAATGGGTTTCCTGTATGCATGGGGAATGGGTTTCCTGTATGCATGGGGAATGGGTTTCCTGTATGCATGGGGAATGGGTTTCCTGTATGCATGGGGAATGGGTTTCCTGTATGCATGGGGAATGAGTTTCCTATATGCATGTGGAATGGGTTTCCTATATGCATGGGGAATGGGTTTCCTATATGCATGTGGAATGGGTTTCCAATATGCATGGGGAATGAGTTTCCTGTATGCATGGGGAATGGGTTTCCTCTATGCATGGGGAATGGGTTTCCTATATGCATGGGGAATGGGTTTCATGTATGCATGGGGAATGGGTTTCCTGTATGCATGGGGAATGGGTTTCCTATATGCATGGGGAATGGGTTTCCAGTATGCGGGGGAATGGTTTTCCTGAATGCATAGGGAATGGGTTTCCTGTATGCATGGGGAATGGGTTTCCTGTATGCATGGGGAATGGGTTTCCTGTATGCATGGGGAATGAGTATCTTATATGCATGGGGAATGGGTTTCCTGTATGCATGGGGAATGAGTTTCCTATATGCATGGGGAATGGGTTTCCTGTATGCATGGGGAATGAGTTTCCTATATCCATGGGGAATGGGTTTCCTGTATGCATGGGGAATGAGTTTCCTTTATGCATGGGAAATGGGTTTCCTGAATGCATGGGGAATGAGTTTCCTATATGCATGTGGAATGGGTTTCCTGTATGCATGGGGAATGAGTTTCCTATATCCATGGGAAATGGGTATCCTGTATGCATGGGGAATGAGTTTCCTATATGCATGTGGAATGGGTTTCCTGTATGCATGGGGAATGATTTTCCTATATGCATGGGGAATGGGTTTCCTGTATGCATGGGGAATGAGTTTCCTGTATGCATGGGGAATGGGTTTCCAATATGCATGTGGAATGGGTCTCCTGTATGCATGTGAAATGGGTTTCCTGTAAGCATGGGGAATGGGTTTCCTGTATGCATGGGGAATGGTTTCCTTTATGCATTGGGAATGGGTTTCCTGTATGCATGGGGAATGGGTTTCCTGTATGCATGGGGAATGGGTTTCCTATATGCATGGGGAATGGGTTTCCTATATGCATGGGGAATGGGTTTCCTGTATGCATGGGGAATGAGTTTCCTATATGCATGGGGAATGGGCTTCCTGTATGCATGGGGAATGGGTTTCCTATATGCATGGGGAATGGGTTTCCTATATGCATGGGGAATGGGTTTCCTGTATGCATGGGGAATGAGTTTCCTATATGCATGGGGAATGGGTTTCCTGTATACAGGTGGGAATGGATTACCTGTATGCATGGGGAATGGGTTTCCTGTATGCATGGGGAATAGGTTTCCGGTATGCGCGGGGCAATGGGTTTCCTGTATACAGTGGGGAATGGATTACCTGTATGCACAGTGAATGGGTTTCCAGTATGCGCGGGGCAATGGGTTTCCTGTATTCATGGGAAATCCATTTCTTGTAAGTGGGTGCAATTGGTTTACTGTATGCGGCGGAAATGTGTTTTCTGCATTCATGGGGAACACGTTTACTGTATGTATGGGTAATGGGTTTCCTAAAGAAGAGGGAATGGGTTTCCAGTATGCAGAAGGAATGCGTTTCCTAAAGCAAATGGAATGGGTTTCCTGTATGCCGGGGGAATGGGTTTCCTCTATGCATGGTGAATGGGTTTCCAGTATGCATGTGGAATGGGTTTCCTGTATGTGGGGGAAGGGCTTCCTTTACTCAAGGGAAATGGGTTTCCTTCTTGCGAGTGGGAATGGGTCTCCCCTACGCATGTGTTTCCTGCATTTATGGGGAACGGGTTTACTGTGTGCATGGGTAATGGGTTTCCTAAAGCGGAGGGAATGGGTTTCCTGTATGCATGGGGAAAGGGTTTCCTGTATGCATGGGGAATGGGTTTCCTATATGCATGGCGAATGGGTTTCCAGTATGCATGTGGAATGGGATTACTGTATGCATGGGGAATGGGTTTCCTGTATGCATGGGGAATGGGTTTCCTATATGCATGGGGAATGGGTTTCCTGTATGCATGGGGAATGAGTTTCCTATATGCATGGGGAATGGCTTTCCTGTATGCATGGTGAATGGGTTTACTGTATGCATGGGGAATGGGTTTCCTATATGCATGGGGAATGGGTTTCCTGTATGCATGGGGAATGGGTTTCCTATATGCATGTGGAATGGGTTTCCTGTATGCATGGGGAATGGGTTTCCTGTATGCATGGGGAATGGGTTTCCTCTATGCACGGGGAATGGGTTTCCTATATGCATGGGGAATGGGTTTCATGTATGCATGGGGAATGGGTTTCCTGTATGCATGGGGAATGGGTTTCCTATATGCATGGGGAATGGGTTTCCAGTATGCGGGGGAATGGGTTTCCTGAATGCATAGGGAATGGGTTTCCTGTATGCATGGGGAATGGGTTTCCTGTATGCATGGGGAATGAGTATCTTATATGCATGGGGAATGGGTTTCCTGTATGCATGGGGAATGAGTTTCCTATATGCATGGGGAATGGGTTTCCTGTATGCATGGGGAATGAGTTTCCTATATCCATGGGGAATGGGTTTCCTGTATGCATGGGGAATGAGTTTCCTTTATGCATGGGAAATGGGTTTCCTGAATGCATGGGGAATGAGTTTCCTATATGCATGTGGAATGGGTTTCCTGTATGCATGGGGAATGAGTTTCCTATATCCATGGGAAATGGGTATCCTGTATGCATGGGGAATGAGTTTCCTATATGCATGTGGAATGGGTTTCCTGTATGCATGGGGAATGAGTTTCCTATATGCATGGGGAATGGGTTTCCTGTATGCATGGGGAATGATTTTCCTGTATGCATGGGGAATGGGTTTCCAATATGCATGTGGAATGGGTCTCCTGTATGCATGTGAAATGGGTTTCCTGTAAGCATGGGGAATGGGTTTCCTGTATGCATGGGGAATGGTTTCCTTTATGCATTGGGAATGGGTTTCCTGTATGCATGGGGAATGGGTTTCCTGTATGCATGGGGAATGGGTTTCCTATATGCATGGTGAATGGGTTTCCTGTATACAGGGGGGAATGGATTACCTGTATGCATGGGGAATGGTTTCCTTTATGCATTGGGAATGGGTTTCCTGTATGCATGGGGAATGGGTTTCCTGTATGCATGGGGAATGGGTTTCCTATATGCATGGGGAATGGGTTTCCTGTATACAGGGGGGAATGGATTACCTGTATGCATGGGGAATGGGTTTCCTGTATGCATGGGGAATAGGTTTCCGGTATGCGCGGGGCAATGGGTTTCCTGTATACAGTGGGGAATGGATTACCTGTATGCACAGTGAATGGGTTTCCAGTATGCGCGGGGCAATGGGTTTCCTGAATTCATGGGAAATCCATTTCTTGTAAGTGGGTGCAATTGGTTTACTGTATGCGGCGGAAATGTGTTTTCTGCATTCATGGGGAACACGTTTACTGTATGTATGGGTAATGGGTTTCCTAAAGAAGCGGGAATGGGTTTCCAGTATGCAGAAGGAATGCGTTTCCTAAAGCAAAGGGAATGGGTTTCCTGTATGCCGGGGGAATGGGTTTCCTCTATGCATGGTGAATGGGTTTCCAGTATGCATGTGGAATGGGTTTCCTGTATGTGGGGGAAGGGCTTCCTTTACTCAAGGGAAATGGGTTTCCTTCTTGCGAGTGGGAATGGGTCTCCCCTACGCATGTGTTTCCTGCATTTATGGGGAACGGGTTTACTGTGTGCATGGGTAATGGGTTTCCTAAAGCGGAGGGAATGGGTTTCCTGTATGCATGGGGAAAGGGTTTCCTGTATGCATGGGGAATGGGTTTCCTATATGCATGGCGAATGGGTTTCCTGTATGCATGGGGAATGGGTTTCCTATATGCATGGGGAATGGGTTTCCAGTATGCGGGGGAATGGGTTTCCTGAATGCATAGGGAATGGGTTTCCTGTATGCATGGGGAATGGGTTTCCTGTATGCATGGGGAATGAGTATCTTATATGCATGGGGAATGGGTTTCCTGTATGCATGGGGAATGAGTTTCCTATATGCATGGGGAATGGGTTTCCTGTATGCATGGGGAATGAGTTTCCTATATCCATGGGGAATGGGTTTCCTGTATGCATGGGGAATGAGTTTCCTTTATGCATGGGAAATGGGTTTCCTGAATGCATGGGGAATGAGTTTCCTATATGCATGTGGAATGGGTTTCCTGTATGCATGGGGAATGAGTTTCCTATATCCATGGGAAATGGGTATCCTGTATGCATGGGGAATGAGTTTCCTATATGCATGTGGAATGGGTTTCCTGTATGCATGGGGAATGAGTTTCCTATATGCATGGGGAATGGGTTTCCTGTATGCATGGGGAATGAGTTTCCTGTATGCATGGGGAATGGGTTTCCAATATGCATGTGGAATGGGTCTCCTGTATGCATGTGAAATGGGTTTCCTGTAAGCATGGGGAATGGGTTTCCTGTATGCGTGGGGAATGGTTTCCTTTATGCATTGGGAATGGGTTTCCTGTATGCATGGGGAATGGGTTTCCTGTATGCATGGGGAATGGGTTTCCTATATGCATGGGGAATGGGTTTCCTGTATACAGGGGGGAATGGATTACCTGTATGCATGGGGAATGGGTTTCCTGTATGCATGGGGAATAGGTTTCCGGTATGCGCGGGGCAATGGGTTTCCTGTATACAGTGGGGAATGGATTACCTGTATGCACAGTGAATGGGTTTCCAGTATGCGCGGGGCAATGGGTTTCCTGTATTCATGGGAAATCCATTTCATGTAAGTGGGTGCAATTGGTTTACTGTATGCGGCGGAAATGTGTTTTCTGCATTCATGGGGAACACGTTTACTGTATGTATGGGTAATGGGTTTCCTAAAGAAGAGGGAATGGGTTTCCAGTATGCAGAAGGAATGCGTTTCCTAAAGCAAAGGGAATGGGTTTCCTGTATGCCGGGGGAATGGGTTTCCTCTATGCATGGTGAATGGGTTTCCAGTATGCATGTGGAATGGGTTTCCTGTATGTGGGGGAAGGGCTTCCTTTACTCAAGGGAAATGGGTTTCCTTCTTGCGAGTGGGAATGGGTCTCCCCTACGCATGTGTTTCCTGCATTTATGGGGAACGGGTTTACTGTATGCATGGGTAATGGGTTTCCTAAAGCGGAGGGAATGGGTTTCCTGTATGCATGGGGAAAGGGTTTCCTGTATGCATGGGGAATGGGTTTCCTATATGCATGGCGAATGGGTTTCCAGTATGCATGTGGAATGGGTTTACTGTATGCATGGGGAATGGGTTTCCTGTATGCATGGGGAATGGGTTTCCTATATGCATGGGGAATGGGTTTCCTGTATGCATGGGGAATGAGTTTCCTATATGCATGGGGAATGGCTTTCCTGTATGCATGGTGAATGGGTTTACTGTATGCATGGGGAATGGGTTTCCTATATGCATGGGGAATGGGTTTCCTGTATGCATGGGGAATGGGTTTCCTGTATGCATGGGGAATGGGTTTCCTGTATGCATGGGGAATGGGTTTCCTGTATGCATGGGGAATGGGTTTCCTGTATGCATGGGGAATGAGTTTCCTATATGCATGTGGAATGGGTTTCCTATATGCATGGGGAATGGGTTTCCTATATGCATGTGGAATGGGTTTCCAATATGCATGGGGAATGAGTTTCCTGTATGCATGGGGAATGGGTTTCCTCTATGCATGGGGAATGGGTTTCCTATATGCATGGGGAATGGGTTTCATGTATGCATGGGGAATGGGTTTCCTGTATGCATGGGGAATGGGTTTCCTATATGCATGGGGAATGGGTTTCCAGTATGCGGGGGAATGGGTTTCCTGAATGCATAGGGAATGGGTTTCCTGTATGCATGGGGAATGGGTTTCCTGTATGCATGGGGAATGGGTTTCCTGTATGCATGGGGAATGAGTATCTTATATGCATGGGGAATGGGTTTCCTGTATGCATGGGGAATGAGTTTCCTATATGCATGGGGAATGGGTTTCCTGTATGCATGGGGAATGAGTTTCCTATATCCATGGGGAATGGGTTTCCTGTATGCATGGGGAATGAGTTTCCTTTATGCATGGGAAATGGGTTTCCTGAATGCATGGGGAATGAGTTTCCTATATGCATGTGGAATGGGTTTCCTGTATGCATGGGGAATGAGTTTCCTATATCCATGGGAAATGGGTATCCTGTATGCATGGGGAATGAGTTTCCTATATGCATGTGGAATGGGTTTCCTGTATGCATGGGGAATGATTTTCCTATATGCATGGGGAATGGGTTTCCTGTATGCATGGGGAATGAGTTTCCTGTATGCATGGGGAATGGGTTTCCTCTATGCATGGGGAATGGGTTTCCTATATGCATGGGGAATGGGTTTCATGTATGCATGGGGAATGGGTTTCCTGTATGCATGGGGAATGGGTTTCCTATATGCATGGGGAATGGGTTTCCAGTATGCGGGGGAATGGGTTTCCTGAATGCATAGGGAATGGGTTTCCTGTATGCATGGGGAATGGGTTTCCTGTATGCATGGGGAATGGGTTTCCTGTATGCATGGGGAATGAGTTTCCTATATGCATGGGGAATGGGCTTCCTGTATGCATGGGGAATGGGTTTCCTATATGCATGGGGAATGGGTTTCCTATATGCATGGGGAATGGGTTTCCAGTATGCGGGGGAATGGGTTTCCTGAATGCATAGGGAATGGGTTTCCTGTATGCATGGGGAATGGGTTTCCTGTATGCATGGGGAATGAGTATCTTATATGCATGGGGAATGGGTTTCCTGTATGCATGGGGAATGAGTTTCCTATATGCATGGGGAATGGGTTTCCTGTATGCATGGGGAATGAGTTTCCTATATCCATGGGGAATGGGTTTCCTGTATGCATGGGGAATGAGTTTCCTTTATGCATGGGAAATGGGTTTCCTGAATGCATGGGGAATGAGTTTCCTATATGCATGTGGAATGGGTTTCCTGTATGCATGGGGAATGAGTTTCCTATATCCATGGGAAATGGGTATCCTGTATGCATGGGGAATGAGTTTCCTATATGCATGTGGAATGGGTTTCCTGTATGCATGGGGAATGAGTTTCCTATATGCATGGGGAATGGGTTTCCTGTATGCATGGGGAATGATTTTCCTGTATGCATGGGGAATGGGTTTCCAATATGCATGTGGAATGGGTCTCCTGTATGCATGTGAAATGGGTTTCCTGTAAGCATGGGGAATGGGTTTCCTGTATGCATGGGGAATGGTTTCCTTTATGCATTGGGAATGGGTTTCCTGTATGCATGGGGAATGGGTTTCCTGTATGCATGGGGAATGGGTTTCCTATATGCATGGGGAATGGGTTTCCTGTATACAGGGGGGAATGGATTACCTGTATGCATGGGGAATGGTTTCCTTTATGCATTGGGAATGGGTTTCCTGTATGCATGGGGAATGGGTTTCCTGTATGCATGGGGAATGGGTTTCCTATATGCATGGGGAATGGGTTTCCTGTATACAGGGGGGAATGGATTACCTGTATGCATGGGGAATGGGTTTCCTGTATGCATGGGGAATAGGTTTCCGGTATGCGCGGGGCAATGGGTTTCCTGTATACAGTGGGGAATGGATTACCTGTATGCACAGTGAATGGGTTTCCAGTATGCGCGGGGCAATGGGTTTCCTGTATTCATGGGAAATCCATTTCTTGTAAGTGGGTGCAATTGGTTTACTGTATGCGGCGGAAATGTGTTTTCTGCATTCATGGGGAACACGTTTACTGTATGTATGGGTAATGGGTTTCCTAAAGAAGAGGGAATGGGTTTCCAGTATGCAGAAGGAATGCGTTTCCTAAAGCAAAGGGAATGGGTTTCCTGTATGCCGGGGGAATGGGTTTCCTCTATGCATGGTGAATGGGTTTCCAGTATGCATGTGGAATGGGTTTCCTGTATGTGGGGGAAGGGCTTCCTTTACTCAAGGGAAATGGGTTTCCTTCTTGCGAGTGGGAATGGGTCTCCCCTACGCATGTGTTTCCTGCATTTATGGGGAACGGGTTTACTGTGTGCATGGGTAATGGGTTTCCTAAAGCGGAGGGAATGGGTTTCCTGTATGCATGGGGAAAGGGTTTCCTGTATGCATGGGGAATGGGTTTCCTATATGCATGGCGAATGGGTTTCCTGTATGCATGGGGAATGGGTTTCCTATATGCATGGGGAATGGGTTTCCAGTATGCGGGGGAATGGGTTTCCTGAATGCATAGGGAATGGGTTTCCTGTATGCATGGGGAATGGGTTTCCTGTATGCATGGGGAATGAGTATCTTATATGCATGGGGAATGGGTTTCCTGTATGCATGGGGAATGAGTTTCCTATATGCATGGGGAATGGGTTTCCTGTATGCATGGGGAATGAGTTTCCTATATCCATGGGGAATGGGTTTCCTGTATGCATGGGGAATGAGTTTCCTTTATGCATGGGAAATGGGTTTCCTGAATGCATGGGGAATGAGTTTCCTATATGCATGTGGAATGGGTTTCCTGTATGCATGGGGAATGAGTTTCCTATATCCATGGGAAATGGGTATCCTGTATGCATGGGGAATGAGTTTCCTATATGCATGTGGAATGGGTTTCCTGTATGCATGGGGAATGAGTTTCCTATATGCATGGGGAATGGGTTTCCTGTATGCATGGGGAATGAGTTTCCTGTATGCATGGGGAATGGGTTTCCAATATGCATGTGGAATGGGTCTCCTGTATGCATGTGAAATGGGTTTCCTGTAAGCATGGGGAATGGGTTTCCTGTATGCGTGGGGAATGGTTTCCTTTATGCATTGGGAATGGGTTTCCTGTATGCATGGGGAATGGGTTTCCTGTATGCATGGGGAATGGGTTTCCTATATGCATGGGGAATGGGTTTCCTGTATACAGGGGGGAATGGATTACCTGTATGCATGGGGAATGGGTTTCCTGTATGCATGGGGAATAGGTTTCCGGTATGCGCGGGGCAATGGGTTTCCTGTATACAGTGGGGAATGGATTACCTGTATGCACAGTGAATGGGTTTCCAGTATGCGCGGGGCAATGGGTTTCCTGTATTCATGGGAAATCCATTTCTTGTAAGTGGGTGCAATTGGTTTACTGTATGCGGCGGAAATGTGTTTTCTGCATTCATGGGGAACACGTTTACTGTATGTATGGGTAATGGGTTTCCTAAAGAAGAGGGAATGGGTTTCCAGTATGCAGAAGGAATGCGTTTCCTAAAGCAAAGGGAATGGGTTTCCTGTATGCCGGGGGAATGGGTTTCCTCTATGCATGGTGAATGGGTTTCCAGTATGCATGTGGAATGGGTTTCCTGTATGTGGGGGAAGGGCTTCCTTTACTCAAGGGAAATGGGTTTCCTTCTTGCGAGTGGGAATGGGTCTCCCCTACGCATGTGTTTCCTGCATTTATGGGGAACGGGTTTACTGTATGCATGGGTAATGGGTTTCCTAAAGCGGAGGGAATGGGTTTCCTGTATGCATGGGGAAAGGGTTTCCTGTATGCATGGGGAATGGGTTTCCTATATGCATGGCGAATGGGTTTCCAATATGCATGTGGAATGGGTTTACTGTATGCATGGGGAATGGGTTTCCTGTATGCATGGGGAATGGGTTTCCTATATGCATGGGGAATGGGTTTCCTGTATGCATGGGGAATGAGTTTCCTATATGCATGGGGAATGGCTTTCCTGTATGCATGGTGAATGGGTTTACTGTATGCATGGGGAATGGGTTTCCTATATGCATGGGGAATGGGTTTCCTGTATGCATGGGGAATGGGTTTCCTGTATGCATAGGGAATGGGTTTCCTGTATGCATGGGGAATGGGTTTCCTGTATGCATGGGGAATGGGTTTCCTGTATGCATGGGGAATGAGTTTCCTATATGCATGTGGAATGGGTTTCCTATATGCATGGGGAATGGGTTTCCTATATGCATGTGGAATGGGTTTCCAATATGCATGGGGAATGAGTTTCCTGTATGCATGGGGAATGGGTTTCCTCTATGCATGGGGAATGGGTTTCCTATATGCATGGGGAATGGGTTTCATGTATGCATGGGGAATGGGTTTCCTGTATGCATGGGGAATGGGTTTCCTATATGCATGGGGAATGGGTTTCCAGTATGCGGGGGAATGGGTTTCCTGAATGCATAGGGAATGGGTTTCCTGTATGCATGGGGAATGGGTTTCCTGTATGCATGGGGAATGGGTTTCCTGTATGCATGGGGAATGAGTATCTTATATGCATGGGGAATGGGTTTCCTGTATGCATGGGGAATGAGTTTCCTATATGCATGGGGAATGGGTTTCCTGTATGCATGGGGAATGAGTTTCCTATATCCATGGGGAATGGGTTTCCTGTATGCATGGGGAATGAGTTTCCTTTATGCATGGGAAATGGGTTTCCTGAATGCATGGGGAATGAGTTTCCTATATGCATGTGGAATGGGTTTCCTGTATGCATGGGGAATGAGTTTCCTATATCCATGGGAAATGGGTATCCTGTATGCATGGGGAATGAGTTTCCTATATGCATGTGGAATGGGTTTCCTGTATGCATGGGGAATGATTTTCCTATATGCATGGGGAATGGGTTTCCTGTATGCATGGGGAATGAGTTTCCTGTATGCATGGGGAATGGGTTTCCTCTATGCATGGGGAATGGGTTTCCTATATGCATGGGGAATGGGTTTCATGTATGCATGGGGAATGGGTTTCCTGTATGCATGGGGAATGGGTTTCCTATATGCATGGGGAATGGGTTTCCAGTATGCGGGGGAATGGGTTTCCTGAATGCATAGGGAATGGGTTTCCTGTATGCATGGGGAATGGGTTTCCTGTATGCATGGGGAATGGGTTTCCTGTATGCATGGGGAATGAGTATCTTATATGCATGGGGAATGGGTTTCCTGTATGCATGGGGAATGAGTTTCCTATATGCATGGGGAATGGGTTTCCTGTATGCATGGGGAATGAGTTTCCTATATCCATGGGGAATGGGTTTCCTGTATGCATGGGGAATGAGTTTCCTTTATGCATGGGAAATGGGTTTCCTGAATGCATGGGGAATGAGTTTCCTATATGCATGTGGAATGGGTTTCCTGTATGCATGGGGAATGAGTTTCCTATATCCATGGGAAATGGGTATCCTGTATGCATGGGGAATGAGTTTCCTATATGCATGTGGAATGGGTTTCCTGTATGCATGGGGAATGATTTTCCTATATGCATGGGGAATGGGTTTCCTGTATGCATGGGGAATGAGTTTCCTGTATGCATGGGGAATGGGTTTCCAATATGCATGTGGAATGGGTCTCCTGTATGCATGTGAAATGGGTTTCCTGTAAGCATGGGGAATGGGTTTCCTGTATGCATGGGGAATGGTTTCCTTTATGCATTGGGAATGGGTTTCCTGTATGCATGGGGAATGGGTTTCCTGTATGCATGGGGAATGGGTTTCCTATATGCATGGGGAATGGGTTTCCTATATGCATGGGGAATGGGTTTCCTGTATGCATGGGGAATGAGTTTCCTATATGCATGGGGAATGGGCTTCCTGTATGCATGGGGAATGGGTTTCCTATATGCATGGGGAATGGGTTTCCTATATGCATGGGGAATGGGTTTCCTGTATGCATGGGGAATGAGTTTCCTATATGCATGGGGAATGGGTTTCCTGTATACAGGTGGGAATGGATTACCTGTATGCATGGGGAATGGGTTTCCTGTATGCATGGGGAATAGGTTTCCGGTATGCGCGGGGCAATGGGTTTCCTGTATACAGTGGGGAATGGATTACCTGTATGCACAGTGAATGGGTTTCCAGTATGCGCGGGGCAATGGGTTTCCTGTATTCATGGGAAATCCATTTCTTGTAAGTGGGTGCAATTGGTTTACTGTATGCGGCGGAAATGTGTTTTCTGCATTCATGGGGAACACGTTTACTGTATGTATGGGTAATGGGTTTCCTAAAGAAGAGGGAATGGGTTTCCAGTATGCAGAAGGAATGCGTTTCCTAAAGCAAAGGGAATGGGTTTCCTGTATGCCGGGGGAATGGGTTTCCTCTATGCATGGTGAATGGGTTTCCAGTATGCATGTGGAATGGGTTTCCTGTATGTGGGGGAAGGGCTTCCTTTACTCAAGGGAAATGGGTTTCCTTCTTGCGAGTGGGAATGGGTCTCCCCTACGCATGTGTTTCCTGCATTTATGGGGAACGGGTTTACTGTGTGCATGGGTAATGGGTTTCCTAAAGCGGAGGGAATGGGTTTCCTGTATGCATGGGGAAAGGGTTTCCTGTATGCATGGGGAATGGGTTTCCTATATGCATGGCGAATGGGTTTCCAGTATGCATGTGGAATGTGATTACTGTATGCATGGGGAATGGGTTTCCTGTATGCATGGGGAATGGGTTTCCTATATGCATGGGGAATGGGTTTCCTGTATGCATGGGGAATGAGTTTCCTATATGCATGGGGAATGGCTTTCCTGTATGCATGGTGAATGGGTTTACTGTATGCATGGGGAATGGGTTTCCTATATGCATGGGGAATGGGTTTCCTGTATGCATGGGGAATGGGTTTCCTATATGCATGTGGAATGGGTTTCCTGTATGCATGGGGAATGGGTTTCCTGTATGCATGGGGAATGGGTTTCCTCTATGCATGGGGAATGGGTTTCCTATATGCATGGGGAATGGGTTTCATGTATGCATGGGGAATGGGTTTCCTGTATGCATGGGGAATGGGTTTCCTATATGCATGGGGAATGGGTTTCCAGTATGCGGGGGAATGGGTTTCCTGAATGCATAGGGAATGGGTTTCCTGTATGCATGGGGAATGGGTTTCCTGTATGCATGGGGAATGAGTATCTTATATGCATGGGGAATGGGTTTCCTGTATGCATGGGGAATGAGTTTCCTATATGCATGGGGAATGGGTTTCCTGTATGCATGGGGAATGAGTTTCCTATATCCATGGGGAATGGGTTTCCTGTATGCATGGGGAATGAGTTTCCTTTATGCATGGGAAATGGGTTTCCTGAATGCATGGGGAATGAGTTTCCTATATGCATGTGGAATGGGTTTCCTGTATGCATGGGGAATGAGTTTCCTATATCCATGGGAAATGGGTATCCTGTATGCATGGGGAATGAGTTTCCTATATGCATGTGGAATGGGTTTCCTGTATGCATGGGGAATGAGTTTCCTATATGCATGGGGAATGGGTTTCCTGTATGCATGGGGAATGAGTTTCCTGTATGCATGGGGAATGGGTTTCCAATATGCATGTGGAATGGGTCTCCTGTATGCATGTGAAATGGGTTTCCTGTAAGCATGGGGAATGGGTTTCCTGTATGCATGGGGAATGGTTTCCTTTATGCATTGGGAATGGGTTTCCTGTATGCATGGGGAATGGGTTTCCTGTATGCATGGGGAATGGGTTTCCTATATGCATGGGGAATGGGTTTCCTGTATACAGGGGGGAATGGATTACCTGTATGCATGGGGAATGGTTTCCTTTATGCATTGGGAATGGGTTTCCTGTATGCATGGGGAATGGGTTTCCTGTATGCATGGGGAATGGGTTTCCTATATGCATGGGGAATGGGTTTCCTGTATACAGGGGGGAATGGATTACCTGTATGCATGGGGAATGGGTTTCCTGTATGCATGGGGAATAGGTTTCCGGTATGCGCGGGGCAATGGGTTTCCTGTATACAGTGGGGAATGGATTACCTGTATGCACAGTGAATGGGTTTCCAGTATGCGCGGGGCAATGGGTTTCCTGTATTCATGGGAAATCCATTTCTTGTAAGTGGGTGCAATTGGTTTACTGTATGCGGCGGAAATGTGTTTTCTGCATTCATGGGGAACACGTTTACTGTATGTATGGGTAATGGGTTTCCTAAAGAAGAGGGAATGGGTTTCCAGTATGCAGAAGGAATGCGTTTCCTAAAGCAAAGGGAATGGGTTTCCTGTATGCCGGGGGAATGGGTTTCCTCTATGCATGGTGAATGGGTTTCCAGTATGCATGTGGAATGGGTTTCCTGTATGTGGGGGAAGGGCTTCCTTTACTCAAGGGAAATGGGTTTCCTTCTTGCGAGTGGGAATGGGTCTCCCCTACGCTTGTGTTTCCTGCATTTATGGGGAACGGGTTTACTGTGTGCATGGGTAATGGGTTTCCTAAAGCGGAGGGAATGGGTTTCCTGTATGCATGGGGAAAGGGTTTCCTGTATGCATGGGGAATGGGTTTCCTATATGCATGGCGAATGGGTTTCCAGTATGCATGTGGAATGGGTTTACTGTATGCATGGGGAATGGGTTTCCTGTATGCATGGGGAATGGGTTTCCTATATGCATGGGGAATGGGTTTCCTGTATGCATGGGGAATGAGTTTCCTATATGCATGGGGAATGGCTTTCCTGTATGCATGGTGAATGGGTTTACTGTATGCATGGGGAATGGGTTTCCTATATGCATGGGGAATGGGTTTCCTGTATGCATGGGGAATGGGTTTCCTATATGCATGTGGAATGGGTTTCCTGTATGCATGGGGAATGGGTTTCCTGTATGCATGGGGAATGGGTTTCCTCTATGCATGGGGAATGGGTTTCCTATATGCATGGGGAATGGGTTTCATGTATGCATGGGGAATGGGTTTCCTGTATGCATGGGGAATGGGTTTCCTATATGCATGGGGAATGGGTTTCCAGTATGCGGGGGAATGGGTTTCCTGAATGCATAGGGAATGGGTTTCCTGTATGCATGGGGAATGGGTTTCCTGTATGCATGGGGAATGAGTATCTTATATGCATGGGGAATGGGTTTCCTGTATGCATGGGGAATGAGTTTCCTATATGCATGGGGAATGGGTTTCCTGTATGCATGGGGAATGAGTTTCGTATATCCATGGGGAATGGGTTTCCTGTATGCATGGGGAATGAGTTTCCTATATGCATGGGGAATGGCTTTCCTGTATGCATGGTGAATGGGTTTACTGTATGCATGGGGAATGGGTTTCCTATATGCATGGGGAATGGGTTTCCTGTATGCATGGGGAATGGGTTTCCTATATGCATGTGGAATGGGTTTCCTGTATGCATGGGGAATGGGTTTCCTGTATGCATGGGGAATGGGTTTCCTCTATGCATGGGGAATGGGTTTCCTATATGCATGGGGAATGGGTTTCATGTATGCATGGGGAATGGGTTTCCTGTATGCATGGGGAATGGGTTTCCTATATGCATGGGGAATGGGTTTCCAGTATGCGGGGGAATGGGTTTCCTGAATGCATAGGGAATGGGTTTCCTGTATGCATGGGGAATGGGTTTCCTGTATGCATGGGGAATGAGTATCTTATATGCATGGGGAATGGGTTTCCTGTATGCATGGGGAATGAGTTTCCTATATGCATGGGGAATGGGTTTCCTGTATGCATGGGGAATGAGTTTCCTATATCCATGGGGAATGGGTTTCCTGTATGCATGGGGAATGAGTTTCCTTTATGCATGGGAAATGGGTTTCCTGAATGCATGGGGAATGAGTTTCCTATATGCATGTGGAATGGGTTTCCTGTATGCATGGGGAATGAGTTTCCTATATCCATGGGAAATGGGTATCCTGTATGCATGGGGAATGAGTTTCCTATATGCATGTGGAATGGGTTTCCTGTATGCATGGGGAATGAGTTTCCTATATGCATGGGGAATGGGTTTCCTGTATGCATGGGGAATGAGTTTCCTGTATGCATGGGGAATGGGTTTCCAATATGCATGTGGAATGGGTCTCCTGTATGCATGTGAAATGGGTTTCCTGTAAGCATGGGGAATGGGTTTCCTGTATGCATGGGGAATGGTTTCCTTTATGCATTGGGAATGGGTTTCCTGTATGCATGGGGAATGGGTTTCATGTATGCATGGGGAATGGGTTTCCTATATGCATGGGGAATGGGTTTCCTGTATACAGGGGGGAATGGATTACCTGTATGCATGGGGAATGGGTTTCCTGTATGCATGGGGAATAGGTTTCCGGTATGCGCGGGGCAATGGGTTTCCTGTATACAGTGGGGAATGGATTACCTGTATGCACAGTGAATGGGTTTCCAGTATGCGCGGGGCAATGGGTTTCCTGTATTCATGGGAAATCCATTTCATGTAAGTGGGTGCAATTGGTTTACTGTATGCGGCGGAAATGTGTTTTCTGCATTCATGGGGAACACGTTTACTGTATGTATGGGTAATGGGTTTCCTAAAGAAGAGGGAATGGGTTTCCAGTATGCAGAAGGAATGCGTTTCCTAAAGCAAAGGGAATGGGTTTCCTGTATGCCGGGGGAATGGGTTTCCTCTATGCATGGTGAATGGGTTTCCAGTATGCATGTGGAATGGGTTTCCTGTATGTGGGGGAAGGGCTTCCTTTACTCAAGGGAAATGGGTTTCCTTCTTGCGAGTGGGAATGGGTCTCCCCTACGCATGTGTTTCCTGCATTTATGGGGAACGGGTTTACTGTATGCATGGGTAATGGGTTTCCTAAAGCGGAGGGAATGGGTTTCCTGTATGCATGGGGAAAGGGTTTCCTGTATGCATGGGGAATGGGTTTCCTATATGCATGGCGAATGGGTTTCCAGTATGCATGTGGAATGGGTTTACTGTATGCATGGGGAATGGGTTTCCTGTATGCATGGGGAATGGGTTTCCTATATGCATGGGGAATGGGTTTCCTGTATGCATGGGGAATGAGTTTCCTATATGCATGGGGAATGGCTTTCCTGTATGCATGGTGAATGGGTTTACTGTATGCATGGGGAATGGGTTTCCTATATGCATGGGGAATGGGTTTCCTGTATGCATGGGGAATGGGTTTCCTGTATGCATGGGGAATGGGTTTCCTGTATGCATGGGGAATGGGTTTCCTGTATGCATGGGGAATGAGTTTCCTATATGCATGTGGAATGGGTTTCCTATATGCATGGGGAATGGGTTTCCTATATGCATGTGGAATGGGTTTCCAATATGCATGGGGAATGAGTTTCCTGTATGCATGGGGAATGGGTTTCCTCTATGCATGGGGAATGGGTTTCCTATATGCATGGGGAATGGGTTTCATGTATGCATGGGGAATGGGTTTCCTGTATGCATGGGGAATGGGTTTCCTATATGCATGGGGAATGGGTTTCCAGTATGCGGGGGAATGGGTTTCCTGAATGCATAGGGAATGGGTTTCCTGTATGCATGGGGAATGGGTTTCCTGTATGCATGGGGAATGGGTTTCCTGTATGCATGGGGAATGAGTATCTTATATGCATGGGGAATGGGTTTCCTGTATGCATGGGGAATGAGTTTCCTATATGCATGGGGAATGGGTTTCCTGTATGCATGGGGAATGAGTTTCCTATATCCATGGGGAATGGGTTTCCTGTATGCATGGGGAATGAGTTTCCTTTATGCATGGGAAATGGGTTTCCTGAATGCATGGGGAATGAGTTTCCTATATGCATGTGGAATGGGTTTCCTGTATGCATGGGGAATGAGTTTCCTATATCCATGGGAAATGGGTATCCTGTATGCATGGGGAATGAGTTTCCTATATGCATGTGGAATGGGTTTCCTGTATGCATGGGGAATGATTTTCCTATATGCATGGGGAATGGGTTTCCTGTATGCATGGGGAATGGGTTTCCAATATGCATGTGGAATGGGTCTCCTGTATGCATGTGAAATGGGTTTCCTGTAAGCATGGGGAATGGGTTTCCTGTATGCATGGGGAATGGTTTCCTTTATGCATTGGGAATGGGTTTCCTGTATGCATGGGTAATGGGTTTCCTGTATGCATGGGGAATGGGTTTCCTATATGCATGGGGAATGGGTTTCCTATATGCATGGGGAATGGGTTTCCTGTATGAATGGGGAATGAGTTTCCTATATGCATGGGGAATGGGCTTCCTGTATGCATGGGGAATGGGTTTCCTATATGCATGGGGAATGGGTTTCCTATATGCATGGGGAATGGGTTTCCTGTATGCATGGGGAATGAGTTTCCTATATGCATGGGGAATGGGTTTCCTGTATACAGGGGGGAATGGATTACCTGTATGCATGGGGAATGGGTTTCCTGTATGCACGGGGAATAGGTTTCCGGTATGCGCGGGGCAATGGGTTTCCTGTATACAGTGGGGAATGGATTACCTGTATGCACAGTGAATGGGTTTCCAGTATGCGCGGGGCAATGGGTTTCCTGTATTCATGGGAAATCCATTTCTTGTAAGTGGGTGCAATTGGTTTACTGTATGCGGCGGAAATGTGTTTTCTGCATTCATGGGGAACACGTTTACTGTATGTATGGGTAATGGGTTTCCTAAAGAAGAGGGAATGGGTTTCCAGTATGCAGAAGGAATGCGTTTCCTAAAGCAAAGGGAATGGGTTTCCTGTATGCCGGGGGAATGGGTTTCCTCTATGCATGGTGAATGGGTTTCCAGTATGCATGTGGAATGGGTTTCCTGTATGTGGGGGAAGGGCTTCCTTTACTCAAGGGAAATGGGTTTCCTTCTTGCGAGTGGGAATGGGTCTCCCCTACGCATGTGTTTCCTGCATTTATGGGGAACGGGTTTACTGTGTGCATGGGTAATGGGTTTCCTAAAGCGGAGGGAATGGGTTTCCTGTATGCATGGGGAAAGGGTTTCCTGTATGCATGGGGAATGGGTTTCCTATATGCATGGCGAATGGGTTTCCAGTATGCATGTGGAATGGGATTACTGTATGCATGGGGAATGGGTTTCCTGTATGCATGGGGAATGGGTTTCCTATATGCATGGGGAATGGGTTTCCTGTATGCATGGGGAATGAGTTTCCTATATGCATGGGGAATGGCTTTCCTGTATGCATGGTGAATGGGTTTACTGTATGCATGGGGAATGGGTTTCCTATATGCATGGGGAATGGGTTTCCTGTATGCATGGGGAATGGGTTTCCTATATGCATGTGGAATGGGTTTCCTGTATGCATGGGGAATGGGTTTCCTGTATGCATGGGGAATGGGTTTCCTCTATGCATGGGGAATGGGATTCCTATATGCATGGGGAATGGGTTTCATGTATGCATGGGGAATGGGTTTCCTGTATGCATGGGGAATGGGTTTCCTATATGCATGGGGAATGGGTTTCCAGTATGCGGGGGAATGGGTTTCCTGAATGCATAGGGAATGGGTTTCCTGTATGCATGGGGAATGGGTTTCCTGTATGCATGGGGAATGAGTATCTTATATGCATGGGGAATGGGTTTCCTGTATGCATGGGGAATGAGTTTCCTATATGCATGGGGAATGGGTTTCCTGTATGCATGGGGAATGAGTTTCCTATATCCATGGGGAATGGGATCCTGTATGCATGGGGAATGAGTTTCCTTTATGCATGGGACATGGGTTTCCTGAATGCATGGGGAATGAGTTTCCTATATGCATGTGGTATGGGTTTCCTGTATGCATGGGGAATGAGTTTCCTATATCCATGGGAAATGGGTATCCTGTATGCATGGGGAATGAGTTTCCTATATGCATGTGGAATGGGTTTCCTGTATGCATGGGGAATGAGTTTCCTATATGCATGGGGAATGGGTTTCCTGTATGCATGGGGAATGAGTTTCCTGTATGCATGGGGAATGGGTTTCCAATATGCATGTGGAATGGGTCTCCTGTATGCATGTGAAATGGGTTTCCTGTAAGCATGGGGAATGGGTTTCCTGTATGCATGGGGAATGGTTTCCTTTATGCATTGGGAATGGGTTTCCTGTATGCATGGGGAATGGGTTTCCTATATGCATGGGGAATGGGTTTCCTGTATACAGGGGGGAATGGATTACCTGTATGCATGGGGAATGGGTTTCCTGTATGCATGGGGAATAGGTTTCCGGTATGCGCGGGGCAATGGGTTTCCTGTATACAGTGGGGAATGGATTACCTGTATGCACAGTGAATGGGTTTCCAGTATGCGCGGGGCAATGGGTTTCCTGTATTCATGGGAAATCCATTTCATGTAAGTGGGTGCAATTGGTTTACTGTATGCGGCGGAAATGTGTTTTCTGCATTCATGGGGAACACGTTTACTGTATGTATGGGTAATGGGTTTCCTAAAGAAGAGGGAATGGGTTTCCAGTATGCAGAAGGAATGCGTTTCCTAAAGCAAAGGGAATGGGTTTCCTGTATGCCGGGGGAATGGGTTTCCTCTATGCATGGTGAATGGGTTTCCAGTATGCATGTGGAATGGGTTTCCTGTATGTGGGGGAAGGGCTTCCTTTACTCAAGGGAAATGGGTTTCCTTCTTGCGAGTGGGAATGGGTCTCCCCTACGCATGTGTTTCCTGCATTTATGGGGAACGGGTTTACTGTATGCATGGGTAATGGGTTTCCTAAAGCGGAGGGAATGGGTTTCCTGTATGCATGGGGAAAGGGTTTCCTGTATGCATGGGGAATGGGTTTCCTATATGCATGGCGAATGGGTTTCCAGTATGCATGTGGAATGGGTTTACTGTATGCATGGGGAATGGGTTTCCTGTATGCATGGGGAATGGGTTTCCTATATGCATGGGGAATGGGTTTCCTGTATGCATGGGGAATGAGTTTCCTATATGCATGGGGAATGGCTTTCCTGTATGCATGGTGAATGGGTTTACTGTATGCATGGGGAATGGGTTTCCTATATGCATGGGGAATGGGTTTCCTGTATGCATGGGGAATGGGTTTCCTGTATGCATGGGGAATGGGTTTCCTGTATGCATGGGGAATGGGTTTCCTGTATGCATGGGGAATGGGTTTCCTGTATGCATGGGGAATGAGTTTCCTATATGCATGTGGAATGGGTTTCCTATATGCATGGGGAATGGGTTTCCTATATGCATGTGGAATGGGTTTCCAATATGCATGGGGAATGAGTTTCCTGTATGCATGGGGAATGGGTTTCCTCTATGCATGGGGAATGGGTTTCCTATATGCATGGGGAATGGGTTTCATGTATGCATGGGGAATGGGTTTCCTGTATGCATGGGGAATGGGTTTCCTATATGCATGGGGAATGGGTTTCATGTATGCATGGGGAATGGGTTTCCTGTATGCATGGGGAATGGGTTTCCTATATGCATGGGGAATGGGTTTCCAGTATGCGGGGGAATGGGTTTCCTGAATGCATAGGGAATGGGTTTCCTGTATGCATGGGGAATGGGTTTCCTGTATGCATGGGGAATGAGTATCTTATATGCATGGGGAATGGGTTTCCTGTATGCATGGGGAATGAGTTTCCTATATGCATGGGGAATGGGTTTCCTGTATGCATGGGGAATGAGTTTCCTATATCCATGGGGAATGGGTTTCCTGTATGCATGGGGAATGAGTTTCCTTTATGCATGGGAAATGGGTTTCCTGAATGCATGGGGAATGAGTTTCCTATATGCATGTGGAATGGGTTTCCTGTATGCATGGGGAATGAGTTTCCTATATCCATGGGAAATGGGTATCCTGTATGCATGGGGAATGAGTTTCCTATATGCATGTGGAATGGGTTTCCTGTATGCATGGGGAATGATTTTCCTATATGCATGGGGAATGGGTTTCCTGTATGCATGGGGAATAAGTTTCCTGTATGCATGGGGAATGGGTTTCCAATATGCATGTGGAATGGGTTTACTGTATGCATGGGGAATGGGTTTCCTGTATGCATGGGGAATGGGTTTCCTATATGCATGGGGAATGGGTTTCCTGTATGCATGGGGAATGAGTTTCCTATATGCATGGGGAATGGCTTTCCTGTATGCATGGTGAATGGGTTTACTGTATGCATGGGGAATGGGTTTCCTATATGCATGGGGAATGGGTTTCCTGTATGCATGGGGAATGGGTTTCCTGTATGCATGGGGAATGGGTTTCCTGTATGCATGGGGAATGAGTTTCCTATATGCATGTGGAATGGGTTTCCTATATGCATGGGGAATGGGTTTCCTATATGCATGTGGAATGGGTTTCCAATATGCATGGGGAATGAGTTTCCTGTATGCATGGGGAATGGGTTTCCTCTATGCATGGGGAATGGGTTTCCTATATGCATGGGGAATGGGTTTCATGTATGCATGGGGAATGGGTTTCCTGTATGCATGGGGAATGGGTTTCCTATATGCATGGGGAATGGGTTTCCAGTATGCGGGGGAATGGGTTTCCTGAATGCATAGGGAATGGGTTTCCTGTATGCATGGGGAATGGGTTTCCTGTATGCATGGGGAATGGGTTTCCTGTATGCATGGGGAATGAGTATCTTATATGCATGGGGAATGGGTTTCCTGTATGCATGGGGAATGAGTTTCCTATATGCATGGGGAATGGGTTTCCTGTATGCATGGGGAATGAGTTTCCTATATCCATGGGGAATGGGTTTCCTGTATGCATGGGGAATGAGTTTCCTTTATGCATGGGAAATGGGTTTCCTGAATGCATGGGGAATGAGTTTCCTATATGCATGTGGAATGGGTTTCCTGTATGCATGGGGAATGAGTTTCCTATATCCATGGGAAATGGGTATCCTGTATGCATGGGGAATGAGTTTCCTATATGCATGTGGAATGGGTTTCCTGTATGCATGGGGAATGATTTTCCTATATGCATGGGGAATGGGTTTCCTGTATGCATGGGGAATGGGTTTCCAATATGCATGTGGAATGGGTCTCCTGTATGCATGTGAAATGGGTTTCCTGTAAGCATGGGGAATGGGTTTCCTGTATGCATGGGGAATGGTTTCCTTTATGCATTGGGAATGGGTTTCCTGTATGCATGGGTAATGGGTTTCCTGTATGCATGGGGAATGGGTTTCCTATATGCATGGGGAATGGGTTTCCTATATGCATGGGGAATGGGTTTCCTGTATGCATGGGGAATGAGTTTCCTATATGCATGGGGAATGGGCTTCCTGTATGCATGGGGAATGGGTTTCCTATATGCATGGGGAATGGGTTTCCTATATGCATGGGGAATGGGTTTCCTGTATGCATGGGGAATGAGTTTCCTATATGCATGGGGAATGGGTTTCCTGTATACAGGGGGGAATGGATTACCTGTATGCATGGGGAATGGGTTTCCTGTATGCATGGGGAATAGGTTTCCGGTATGCGCGGGGCAATGGGTTTCCTGTATACAGTGGGGAATGGATTACCTGTATGCACAGTGAATGGGTTTCCAGTATGCGCGGGGCAATGGGTTTCCTGTATTCATGGGAAATCCATTTCTTGTAAGTGGGTGCAATTGGTTTACTGTATGCGGCGGAAATGTGTTTTCTGCATTCATGGGGAACACGTTTACTGTATGTATGGGTAATGGGTTTCCTAAAGAAGAGGGAATGGGTTTCCAGTATGCAGAAGGAATGCGTTTCCTAAAGCAAAGGGAATGGGTTTCCTGTATGCCGGGGGAATGGGTTTCCTCTATGCATGGTGAATGGGTTTCCAGTATGCATGTGGAATGGGTTTCCTGTATGTGGGGGAAGGGCTTCCTTTACTCAAGGGAAATGGGTTTCCTTCTTGCGAGTGGGAATGGGTCTCCCCTACGCATGTGTTTCCTGCATTTATGGGGAACGGGTTTACTGTGTGCATGGGTAATGGGTTTCCTAAAGCGGAGGGAATGGGTTTCCTGTATGCATGGGGAAAGGGTTTCCTGTATGCATGGGGAATGGGTTTCCTATATGCATGGCGAATGGGTTTCCAGTATGCATGTGGAATGGGATTACTGTATGCATGGGGAATGGGTTTCCTGTATGCATGGGGAATGGGTTTCCTATATGCATGGGGAATGGGTTTCCTGTATGCATGGGGAATGAGTTTCCTATATGCATGGGGAATGGCTTTCCTGTATGCATGGTGAATGGGTTTACTGTATGCATGGGGAATGGGTTTCCTATATGCATGGGGAATGGGTTTCCTGTATGCATGGGGAATGGGTTTCCTATATGCATGTGGAATGGGTTTCCTGTATGCATGGGGAATGGGTTTCCTGTATGCATGGGGAATGGGTTTCCTCTATGCATGGGGAATGGGTTTCCTATATGCATGGGGAATGGGTTTCATGTATGCATGGGGAATGGGTTTCCTGTATGCATGGGGAATGGGTTTCCTATATGCATGGGGAATGGGTTTCCAGTATGCGGGGGAATGGGTTTCCTGAATGCATAGGGAATGGGTTTCCTGTATGCATGGGGAATGGGTTTCCTGTATGCATGGGGAATGAGTATCTTATATGCATGGGGAATGGGTTTCCTGTATGCATGGGGAATGAGTTTCCTATATGCATGGGGAATGGGTTTCCTGTATGCATGGGGAATGAGTTTCCTATATCCATGGGGAATGGGTTTCCTGTATGCATGGGGAATGAGTTTCCTTTATGCATGGGAAATGGGTTTCCTGAATGCATGGGGAATGAGTTTCCTATATGCATGTGGAATGGGTTTCCTGTATGCATGGGGAATGAGTTTCCTATATCCATGGGAAATGGGTATCCTGTATGCATGGGGAATGAGTTTCCTATATGCATGTGGAATGGGTTTCCTGTATGCATGGGGAATGAGTTTCCTATATGCATGGGGAATGGGTTTCCTGTATGCATGGGGAATGAGTTTCCTGTATGCATGGGGAATGGGTTTCCAATATGCATGTGGAATGGGTCTCCTGTATGCATGTGAAATGGGTTTCCTGTAAGCATGGGGAATGGGTTTCCTGTATGCATGGGGAATGGTTTCCTTTATGCATTGGGAATGGGTTTCCTGTATGCATGGGGAATGGGTTTCCTGTATGCATGGGGAATGGGTTTCCTATATGCATGGGGAATGGGTTTCCTGTATACAGGGGGGAATGGATTACCTGTATGCATGGGGAATGGGTTTCCTGTATGCATGGGGAATAGGTTTCCGGTATGCGCGGGGCAATGGGTTTCCTATATACAGTGGGGAATGGATTACCTGTATGCACAGTGAATGGGTTTCCAGTATGCGCGGGGCAATGGGTTTCCTGTATTCATGGGAAATCCATTTCATGTAAGTGGGTGCAATTGGTTTACTGTATGCGGCGGAAATGTGTTTTCTGCATTCATGGGGAACACGTTTACTGTATGTATGGGTAATGGGTTTCCTAAAGAAGAGGGAATGGGTTTCCAGTATGCAGAAGGAATGCGTTTCCTAAAGCAAAGGGAATGGGTTTCCTGTATGCCGGGGGAATGGGTTTCCTCTATGCATGGTGAATGGGTTTCCAGTATGCATGTGGAATGGGTTTCCTGTATGTGGGGGAAGGGCTTCCTTTACTCAAGGGAAATGGGTTTCCTTCTTGCGAGTGGGAATGGGTCTCCCCTACGCATGTGTTTCCTGCATTTATGGGGAACGGGTTTACTGTATGCATGGGTAATGGGTTTCCTAAAGCGGAGGGAATGGGTTTCCTGTATGCATGGGGAAAGGGTTTCCTGTATGCATGGGGAATGGGTTTCCTATATGCATGGCGAATGGGTTTCCAGTATGCATGTGGAATGGGTTTACTGTATGCATGGGGAATGGGTTTCCTGTATGCATGGGGAATGGGTTTCCTATATGCATGGGGAATGGGTTTCCTGTATGCATGGGGAATGAGTTTCCTATATGCATGGGGAATGGCTTTCCTGTATGCATGGTGAATGGGTTTACTGTATGCATGGGGAATGGGTTTCCTATATGCATGGGGAATGGGTTTCCTGTATGCATGGGGAATGGGTTTCCTGTATGCATGGGGAATGGGTTTCCTGTATGCATGGGGAATGGGTTTCCTGTATGCATGGGGAATGGGTTTCCTGTATGCATGGGGAATGAGTTTCCTATATGCATGTGGAATGGGTTTCCTATATGCATGGGGAATGGGTTTCCTATATGCATGTGGAATGGGTTTCCAATATGCATGGGGAATGAGTTTCCTGTATGCATGGGGAATGGGTTTCCTCTATGCATGGGGAATGGGTTTCCTATATGCATGGGGAATGGGTTTCATGTATGCATGGGGAATGGGTTTCCTGTATGCATGGGGAATGGGTTTCCTATATGCATGGGGAATGGGTTTCCAGTATGCGGGGGAATGGGTTTCCTGAATGCATAGGGAATGGGTTTCCTGTATGCATGGGGAATGGGTTTCCTGTATGCATGGGGAATGAGTATCTTATATGCATGGGGAATGGGTTTCCTGTATGCATGGGGAATGAGTTTCCTATATGCATGGGGAATGGGTTTCCTGTATGCATGGGGAATGAGTTTCCTATATCCATGGGGAATGGGTTTCCTGTATGCATGGGGAATGAGTTTCCTTTATGCATGGGAAATGGGTTTCCTGAATGCATGGGGAATGAGTTTCCTATATGCATGTGGAATGGGTTTCCTGTATGCATGGGGAATGAGTTTCCTATATCCATGGGAAATGGGTATCCTGTATGCATGGGGAATGAGTTTCCTATATGCATGTGGAATGGGTTTCCTGTATGCATGGGGAATGATTTTCCTATATGCATGGGGAATGGGTTTCCTGTATGCATGGGGAATGAGTTTCCTGTATGCATGGGGAATGGGTTTCCAATATGCATGTGGAATGGGTTTCCAATATGCATGTGAAATGGGTTTCCTGTAAGCATGGGGAATGGGTTTCCTGTATGCATGGGGAATGGTTTCCTTTATGCATTGGGAATGGGTTTCCTGTATGCATGGGGAATGGGTTTCCTGTATGCATGGGGAATGGGTTTCCTATATGCATGGGGAATGGGTTTCCTATATGCATGGGGAATGGGTTTCCTGTATGCATGGGGAATGAGTTTCCTATATGCATGGGGAATGGGCTTCCTGTATGCATGGGGAATGGGTTTCCTATATGCATGGGGAATGGGTTTCCTATATGCATGGGGAATGGGTTTCCTATATGCATGGGGAATGAGTTTCCTATATGCATGTGGAATGGGTTTCCTGTATGCATGGGGAATGGGTTTCCTATATGCATGGGGAATGGGTTTCCTATATGCATGGGGAATGGGTTTCCAGTATGCATGGGGAATGGGTTTCCTATATGCATGGGGAATGGGTTTCCAGTATGCATGGGGAATGGGTTTCCTGTATGCATGGGGAATGGGTTTCCTCTATGCATGGGGAATGGTTTTCCTGTATTCATTGGGACCGGGTTTACTGTATGCAAGGGGAATGTGTTTCCTAACACAGTGGGAAGGGTTTTCCTGTATGCGGGGTGGAATGGGTTTCCTGTATTCATGGGAAATGGATTTCCTGTATGCAGAAGGAATGGGTTTCCTGTATGTGGTGGGAATCATTTTCCTGTATTCATTGGGAAATGGTTTACTGTATGCATGAGGAATGTGTTTCCTAAATCGGAGGGAATGGGCTTCCTGTATGTGGTAGAAAAGGTTCCTGTATGCAGAGGGAATGGATTACCTGTATGCATGGGGAATGGATTTCCGGTATGCGCGGGGCAATGGGTTTCCTGGGAAATCCGTTTCTTGTAAGTGGGTGCAATTGGTTTACTGCATGCGGCGGAAATATGTTTCCTGCATTCATGGGAACAGGTTTACTGTATGCATCAGTAATGTGATTCCTAAAGCGAAGGGAATGGGTTTCCTGTATGCGGGGGGAATGGGTTTCCTGTGTGCATGGGGAAAGGGTTTCCTATATGCACGGAAATAGGTTTCCTCTACGCGTGGGGGGAAATGGGTTTCCTGTATGCGATGGAATGGTTTTCTGGTATTCAGGGAAAAATGCGTTTCCTCTGTGCAGGGTGAATGGGTTTCCAGTATGCAGGGGGAAAGGATTTCCTTTATGCATGTGGAATGGGTTTCCTGTATGCATGGGGAATGGGTTTTCGGTATGCATGCGGAATGGGTTTCCTGTATGCATGGTGAATGGGTTTCCGGTATGTAGGGGAATGGATTTACTGTATGGGGTGGAATGGGTTTCCTGTAAGCATGAGGAATGGGTTTCCTGTAAGCATGAGGAATGTGTTTCCTGTATGTGAGGGGGATTGAGTTTCCTGAATGTGGTAGAAATGGGTTTCCTGTATGCGGAAGGAATGGGTTTTCTGTATGCATGGGCAATGGGTTTCCTGTATACAGGGGGGAATGGATTACCTGTATGCATGGGGAATGGGTTTCCTGTATGCATGGGGAATAGGTTTCCGGTATGCGCGGGGCAATGGGTTTCCTGTATACAGTGGGGAATGGATTACCTGTATGCACAGTGAATGAGTTTCCAGTATGCGCGGGGCAATGGGTTTCCTGTATTCATGGGAAATCCATTTCTTGTAAGTGGGTGCAATTGGTTTACTGTATGCGGCGGAAATGTGTTTTCTGCATTCATGGGGAACACGTTTACTGTATGTATGGGTAATGGGTTTCCTAAAGAAGAGGGAATGGGTTTCCAGTATGCAGAAGGAATGCGTTTCCTAAAGAAGAGGGAATGGGTTTCCAGTATGCAGAAGGAATGTGTTTTCTAAAGCAAAGGGAATGGGTTTCCTGTATGCCGGGGGAATGGGTTTCCTCTATGCATGGTGAATGGGTTTCCAGTATGCATGTGGAATGGGTTTCCTGTATGTGGGGGAAGGGCTTCCTTTACTCAAGGGAAATGGGTTTCCTTCTTGCTAGTGGGAATGGGTCTCCCCTACGCATGTGTTTCCTGCATTTATGGGGAACGGGTTTACTGTATGCATGGGTAATGGGTTTCCTAAAGCGGAGGGAATGGGTTTCCTGTATGCATGGGGAAAGGGTTTCCTGTATGCATGGGGAATGGGTTTCCTATATGCATGGCGAATGGGTTTCCAGTATGCATGTGGAATGGGTTTACTGTATGCATGGGGAATGGGTTTCCTGTATGCATGGGGAATGGGGTTCCTATATGCATGGGGAATGGGTTTCCTGTATGCATGGGGAATGAGTTTCCTATATGCATGGGGAATGGGTTTCCTGTATGCATGGTGAATGGGTTTACTGTATGCATGGGGAATGGGTTTCCTATATGCATGGGGAATGGGTTTTCTGTATGCATGGGGAATGGGTTTCCTGTATGCATGGGGAATGGGTTTCCTGTATGCATGGGGAATGGGTTTCCTGTATGCATGGGGAATGAGTTTCCTATATGCATGTGGAATGGGTTTCCTATATGCATGGGGAATGGGTTTCCTATATGCATGGGGAATGGGTTTCCTGTATGCATGGGGAATGGGTTTCCTGTATGCATGGGGAATGGGTTTCATGTATGCATGGGGAATGGGTTTCCTGTATGCATGGGGAATGGGTTTCCTATATGCATGGGGAATGGGTTTCCAGTATGCGGGGGAATGGGTTTCCTGAATGCATAGGGAATGGGTTTCCTGTATGCATGGGGAATGGGTTTCCTGTATGCATGGGGAATGAGTATCTTATATGCATGGGGAATGGGTTTCCTGTATGCATGGGGAATGAGTTTCCTATATGCATGGGGAATGGGTTTCCTGTATGCATGGGGAATGAGTTTCCTATATCCATGGGGAATGGGTTTCCTGTATGCATGGGGAATGAGTTTCCTTTATGCATGGGAAATGGGTTTCCTGAATGCATGGGGAATGAGTTTCCTATATGCATGTGGAATGGGTTTCCTGTATGCATGGGGAATGAGTTTCCTATATCCATGGGAAATGGGTATCCTGTATGCATGGGGAATGAGTTTCCTATATGCATGTGGAATGGGTTTCCTGTATGCATGGGGAATGAGTTTCCTATATGCATGGGGAATGGGTTTCCTGTATGCATGGGGAATGAGTTTCCTGTATGCATGGGGAATGGGTTTCCAATATGCATGTGGAATGGGTCTCCTGTATGCATGTGAAATGGGTTTCCTGTAAGCATGGGGAATGGGTTTCCTGTATGCATGGGGAATGGTTTCCTTTATGCATTGGGAATGGGTTTCCTGTATGCATGGGGAATGGGTTTCCTGTATGCATGGGGAATGGGTTTCCTATATGCATGGGGAATGGGTTTCCTGTATACAGGGGGGAATGGATTACCTGTATGCATGGGGAATGGGTTTCCTGTATGCATGGGGAATAGGTTTCCGGTATGCGCGGGGCAATGGGTTTCCTATATACAGTGGGGAATGGATTACCTGTATGCACAGTGAATGGGTTTCCAGTATGCGCGGGGCAATGGGTTTCCTGTATTCATGGGAAATCCATTTCATGTAAGTGGGTGCAATTGGTTTACTGTATGCGGCGGAAATGTGTTTTCTGCATTCATGGGGAACACGTTTACTGTATGTATGGGCAATGGGTTTCCTAAAGAAGAGGGAATGGGTTTCCAGTATGCAGAAGGAATGCGTTTCCTAAAGCAAAGGGAATGGGTTTCCTGTATGCCGGGGGAATGGGTTTCCTCTATGCATGGTGAATGGGTTTCCAGTATGCATGTGGAATGGGTTTCCTGTATGTGGGGGAAGGGCTTCCTTTACTCAAGGGAAATGGGTTTCCTTCTTGCGAGTGGGAATGGGTCTCCCCTACGCATGTGTTTCCTGCATTTATGGGGAACGGGTTTACTGTATGCATGGGTAATGGGTTTCCTAAAGCGGAGGGAATGGGTTTCCTGTATGCATGGGGAAAGGGTTTCCTGTATGCATGGGGAATGGGTTTCCTATATGCATGGCGAATGGGTTTCCAGTATGCATGTGGAATGGGTTTACTGTATGCATGGGGAATGGGTTTCCTGTATGCATGGGGAATGGGTTTCCTATATGCATGGGGAATGGGTTTCCTGTATGCATGGGGAATGAGTTTCCTATATGCATGGGGAATGGCTTTCCTGTATGCATGGTGAATGGGTTTACTGTATGCATGGGGAATGGGTTTCCTATATGCATGGGGAATGGGTTTCCTGTATGCATGGGGAATGGGTTTCCTGTATGCATGGGGAATGGGTTTCCTGTATGCATGGGGAATGGGTTTCCTGTATGCATGGGGAATGGGTTTCCTGTATGCATGGGGAATGAGTTTCCTATATGCATGTGGAATGGGTTTCCTATATGCATGGGGAATGGGTTTCCTATATGCATGTGGAATGGGTTTCCAATATGCATGGGGAATGAGTTTCCTGTATGCATGGGGAATGGGTTTCCTCTATGCATGGGGAATGGGTTTCCTATATGCATGGGGAATGGGTTTCATGTATGCATGGGGAATGGGTTTCCTGTATGCATGGGGAATGGGTTTCCTATATGCATGGGGAATGGGTTTCCAGTATGCGGGGGAATGGGTTTCCTGAATGCATAGGGAATGGGTTTCCTGTATGCATGGGGAATGGGTTTCCTGTATGCATGGGGAATGAGTATCTTATATGCATGGGGAATGGGTTTCCTGTATGCATGGGGAATGAGTTTCCTATATGCATGGGGAATGGGTTTCCTGTATGCATGGGGAATGAGTTTCCTATATCCATGGGGAATGGGTTTCCTGTATGCATGGGGAATGAGTTTCCTTTATGCATGGGAAATGGGTTTCCTGAATGCATGGGGAATGAGTTTCCTATATGCATGTGGAATGGGTTTCCTGTATGCATGGGGAATGAGTTTCCTATATCCATGGGAAATGGGTATCCTGTATGCATGGGGAATGAGTTTCCTATATGCATGTGGAATGGGTTTCCTGTATGCATGGGGAATGATTTTCCTATATGCATGAGGAATGGGTTTCCTGTATGCATGGGGAATGAGTTTCCTGTATGCATGGGGAATGGGTTTCCAATATGCATGTGGAATGGGTTTCCAATATGCATGTGAAATGGGTTTCCTGTAAGCATGGGGAATGGGTTTCCTGTATGCATGGGGAATGGTTTCCTTTATGCATTGGGAATGGGTTTCCTGTATGCATGGGGAATGGGTTTCCTGTATGCATGGGGAATGGGTTTCCTATATGCATGGGGAATGGGTTTCCTATATGCATGGGGAATGGGTTTCCTGTATGCATGGGGAATGAGTTTCCTATATGCATGGGGAATGGGCTTCCTGTATGCATGGGGAATGGGTTTCCTATATGCATGGGGAATGGGTTTCCTATATGCATGGGGAATGGGTTTCCTATATGCATGGGGAATGAGTTTCCTATATGCATGTGGAATGGGTTTCCTGTATGCATGGGGAATGGGTTTCCTATATGCATGGGGAATGGGTTTCCTATATGCATGGGGAATGGGTTTCCAGTATGCATGGGGAATGGGTTTCCTATATGCATGGGGAATGGGTTTCCAGTATGCATGGGGAATGGGTTTCCTGTATGCATGGGGAATGGGTTTCCTCTATGCATGGGGAATGGTTTTCCTGTATTCATTGGGACCGGGTTTACTGTATGCAAGGGGAATGTGTTTCCTAACACAGTGGGAAGGGTTTTCCTGTATGCGGGGTGGAATGGGTTTCCTGTATTCATGGGAAATGGATTTCCTGTATGCAGAAGGAATGGGTTTCCTGTATGTGGTGGGAATCATTTTCCTGTATTCATTGGGAAATGGTTTACTGTATGCATGAGGAATGTGTTTCCTAAATCGGAGGGAATGGGCTTCCTGTATGTGGTAGAAAAGGTTCCTGTATGCAGAGGGAATGGATTACCTGTATGCATGGGGAATGGATTTCCGGTATGCGCGGGGCAATGGGTTTCCTGGGAAATCCGTTTCTTGTAAGTGGGTGCAATTGGTTTACTGCATGCGGCGGAAATATGTTTCCTGCATTCATGGGAACAGGTTTACTGTATGCATCAGTAATGTGATTCCTAAAGCGAAGGGAATGGGTTTCCTGTATGCGGGGGGAATGGGTTTCCTGTGTGCATGGGGAAAGGGTTTCCTATATGCACGGAAATAGGTTTCCTCTACGCGTGGGGGGAAATGGGTTTCCTGTATGCGATGGAATGGTTTTCTGGTATTCAGGGAAAAATGCGTTTCCTCTGTGCAGGGTGAATGGGTTTCCAGTATGCAGGGGGAAAGGATTTCCTTTATGCATGTGGAATGGGTTTCCTGTATGCATGGGGAATGGGTTTTCGGTATGCATGCGGAATGGGTTTCCTGTATGCATGGTGAATGGGTTTCCGGTATGTAGGGGAATGGATTTACTGTATGGGGTGGAATGGGTTTCCTGTAAGCATGAGGAATGGGTTTCCTGTAAGCATGAGGAATGTGTTTCCTGTATGTGAGGGGGATTGAGTTTCCTGAATGTGGTAGAAATGGGTTTCCTGTATGCGGAAGGAATGGGTTTTCTGTATGCATGGGCAATGGGTTTCCTGTATACAGGGGGGAATGGATTACCTGTATGCATGGGGAATGGGTTTCCTGTATGCATGGGGAATAGGTTTCCGGTATGCGCGGGGCAATGGGTTTCCTGTATACAGTGGGGAATGGATTACCTGTATGCACAGTGAATGAGTTTCCAGTATGCGCGGGGCAATGGGTTTCCTGTATTCATGGGAAATCCATTTCTTGTAAGTGGGTGCAATTGGTTTACTGTATGCGGCGGAAATGTGTTTTCTGCATTCATGGGGAACACGTTTACTGTATGTATGGGTAATGGGTTTCCTAAAGAAGAGGGAATGGGTTTCCAGTATGCAGAAGGAATGCGTTTCCTAAAGAAGAGGGAATGGGTTTCCAGTATGCAGAAGGAATGTGTTTTCTAAAGCAAAGGGAATGGGTTTCCTGTATGCCGGGGGAATGGGTTTCCTCTATGCATGGTGAATGGGTTTCCAGTATGCATGTGGAATGGGTTTCCTGTATGTGGGGGAAGGGCTTCCTTTACTCAAGGGAAATGGGTTTCCTTCTTGCTAGTGGGAATGGGTCTCCCCTACGCATGTGTTTCCTGCATTTATGGGGAACGGGTTTACTGTATGCATGGGTAATGGGTTTCCTAAAGCGGAGGGAATGGGTTTCCTGTATGCATGGGGAAAGGGTTTCCTGTATGCATGGGGAATGGGTTTCCTATATGCATGGCGAATGGGTTTCCAGTATGCATGTGGAATGGGTTTACTGTATGCATGGGGAATGGGTTTCCTGTATGCATGGGGAATGGGGTTCCTATATGCATGGGGAATGGGTTTCCTGTATGCATGGGGAATGAGTTTCCTATATGCATGGGGAATGGGTTTCCTGTATGCATGGTGAATGGGTTTACTGTATGCATGGGGAATGGGTTTCCTATATGCATGGGGAATGGGTTTTCTGTATGCATGGGGAATGGGTTTCCTGTATGCATGGGGAATGGGTTTCCTGTATGCATGGGGAATGGGTTTCCTGTATGCATGGGGAATGAGTTTCCTATATGCATGTGGAATGGGTTTCCTATATGCATGGGGAATGGGTTTCCTATATGCATGTGGAATGGGTTTCCAATATGCATGGGGAATGAGTTTCCTGTACGCATGGGGAATGGGTTTCCTCTATGCATGGGGAATGGGTTTCCTATATGCATGGGGAATGGGTTTCATGTATGCAAGGGGAATGGGTTTCCTGTATGCATGGGGAATGGGGTTCCTATATGCATGGGGAATGGGTTTCCAGTATGCGGGGGAATGGGTTTCCTGAATGCATAGGGAATGGGTTTCCTGTATGCATGGGGAATGGGTTTCCTGTATGCATGGGGAATGAGTTTCTTATATGCATGGGGAATGGGTTTCCTGTATGCATGGGGAATGAGTTTCCTATATGCATGGGGAATGAGTTTCCTATATGCATGGGGAATGGGTTTCCTGTATGCATGGGGAATGAGTTTCCTATATCCATGGGGAATGGGTTTCCTGTATGCATGGGGAATGAGTTTCCTTTATGCATGGGAAATGGGTTTCCTGAATGCATGGGGAATGAGTTTCCTATATGCATGTGGAATGGGTTTCCTGTATGCATGGGGAATGAGTTTCCTATATCCATGGGAAATGGGTATCCTGTATGCATGGGGAATGAGTTTCCTATATGCATGTGGAATGGGTTTCCTGTATGCATGGGGAATGAGTTTCCTATATGCATGGGGAATGGGTTTCCTGTATGCATGGGGAATGAGTTTCCTGTATGCATGGGGAATGGGTTTCCAATATGCATGTGGAATGGGTCTCCTGTATGCATGTGAAATGGGTTTCCTGTAAGCATGGGGAATGGGTTTCCTGTATGCATGGGGAATGGTTTCCTTTATGCATTGGGAATGGGTTTCCTGTATGCATGGGGAATGGGTTTCCTGTATGCATGGGGAATGGGTTTCCTATATGCATGGGGAATGGGTTTCCTATATGCATGGGGAATGGGTTTCCTGTATGCATGGGGAATGAGTTTCCTATATGCATGGGGAATGGGCTTCCTGTATGCATGGGGAATGAGTTTCCTATATGCATGGGGAATGGGTTTCCTGTATGCATGGGGAATGAGTTTCCTGTATGCATGGGGAATGGGTTTCCTGTATGCATGGGGAATGGGTTTCCTGTATGCATGGGGAATGGGTTTCCTATATGAATGGGGAATGGGTTTCCTGTATGCATGGGGAATGAGTTTCCTATATGCATGGGGAATGGGTTTTCTGTATGCATGGGCAATGGGTTTCCTGTATGCGGGGGGAAATGGGTTTCCTGTATGCATGGGGAATGGGTTTCCGGTATGCGCGGGGCAATGGGTTTCCTGTATACAGGGCGGAATGGATTACCTGTATGCATGGGGAATGGGTTTCCGGTATGCGCGGGGCAATGGGTTTCCTGTATTCATGGGAAATCCTTTTCTTGTAAGTGGGTGCAATTGGTTTCCTGTATGTGGCGGAAATGTGTTTCCTGCATTCATGGGGAACACGTTTACTGTATGTATGGGTAATGGGTTTCCTAAAGAAGAGGGAATGGGTTTCCACTATGCAGAAGGAATGCGTTTCCTAAAGCAAAGGGAATGGGTTTCCTGTATGCCGGGGGAATGGGTTTCCTCTATGCATGGTGAATGGGTTTCCAGTATGCATGTGGAATGGGTTTCCTGTATGTGGGGGAAGGGCTTCCTTTACTCAAGGGAAATGGGTTTCCTTCTTGCGAGTGGGAATGGGTCTCCCCTACGCATGTGTTTCCTGCATTTATGGGGAACGGGTTTACTGTATGCATGGGTAACGGGTTTCCTAAAGCGGAGGGAAAGGGTTTCCTGTATGCATGGGGAAAGGGTTTCCTGTATGCATGGGGAATTGGTTTCCTATATGCATGGCGAATGGGTTTCCAGTATGCATGTGGAATGGGTTTCCTATATGCATGGGGAATGGGTTTCCTGTATGCATGGGGAATGGGTTTCCTATATGCATGGGGAATGGGTTTCCGGTATGCATGGGGAATGGGTTTCCTATATGCATGGGGAATGGGTTTCCTGTATGCATGGTGAATGGGTTTACTGTATGCATGGGGAATGGGTTTCCTATATGCATGGGGAATGGGTTTCCTGTATGCATGGGGAATGAGTTTCCTATATGCATGGGGAATGGGTTTCCTGTATGCATGGGGAATGGGTTTCCTCTATGCATGGGGAATGGGTTTCCTATATGCATGGGGAATGGGTTTCATGTATACATGGGGAATGGGTTTCCTATATGCATGGGGAATGGGTTTCCTATATGCATTGGGAATGGGTTTCCTGTATGCATGGGGACTGGGTTTCCTGTATGCATGGGGAATGGGTTTCCTGTATGCATGTGGGATGGGTTTCCTGTATGCATGGGGAATGGGTTTCCTATATGCATGGGGAATGGGTTTCATATATGCATGGGGAATGGATTTCCTGTATGCGGGGGAATGGGTTTCCTGTATGCATGGGGAATGGGTTTCCTGAATGCAAGGGGAATGAGTTTCCTATATGCATGTGGAATGGGTTTCCTGTATGCGGGCGAATGGGTTTCCAGTATGCATGGGGAATGGGTCTCCTGTATGCATGTGAAATGGGTTTCCTGTAAGCATGGGGAATGGGTTTCCTGTATGCATGGGGAATGGTTTCCTTTATGCATTGGGAATGGGTTTCCTGTATGCATGGGGAATGGGTTTCCTGTATGCATGGGGAATGGGTTTCCTATATGCATGGGGAATGGGTTTCCTATATGCATGGGGAATGGGTTTCCTGTATGCATGGGGAATGAGTTTCCTATATGCATGGGGAATGGGCTTCCTGTATGCATGGGGAATGAGTTTCCTATATGCATGGGGAATGGGTTTCCTGTATGCATGGGGAATGAGTTTCCTGTATGCATGGGGAATGGGTTTCCTGTATGCATGGGGAATGGGTTTCCTGTATGCATGGGGAATGGGTTTCCTATATGAATGGGGAATGGGTTTCCTGTATGCATGGGGAATGAGTTTCCTATATGCATGGGGAATGGGTTTTCTGTATGCATGGGCAATGGGTTTCCTGTATGCGGGGGGAAATGGGTTTCCTGTATGCATGGGGAATGGGTTTCCGGTATGCGCGGGGCAATGGGTTTCCTGTATACAGGGCGGAATGGATTACCTGTATGCATGGGGAATGGGTTTCCGGTATGCGCGGGGCAATGGGTTTCCTGTATTCATGGGAAATCCTTTTCTTGTAAGTGGGTGCAATTGGTTTCCTGTATGTGGCGGAAATGTGTTTCCTGCATTCATGGGGAACACGTTTACTGTATGTATGGGTAATGGGTTTCCTAAAGAAGAGGGAATGGGTTTCCAGTATGCAGAAGGAATGCGTTTCCTAAAGCAAAGGGAATGGGTTTCCTGTATGCCGGGGGAATGGGTTTCCTCTATGCATGGTGAATGGGTTTCCAGTATGCATGTGGAATGGGTTTCCTGTATGTGGGGGAAGGGCTTCCTTTACTCAAGGGAAATGGGTTTCCTTCTTGCGAGTGGGAATGGGTCTCCCCTACGCATGTGTTTCCTGCATTTATGGGGAACGGGTTTACTGTATGCATGGGTAACGGGTTTCCTAAAGCGGAGGGAAAGGGTTTCCTGTATGCATGGGGAAAGGGTTTCCTGTATGCATGGGGAATTGGTTTCCTATATGCATGGCGAATGGGTTTCCAGTATGCATGTGGAATGGGTTTCCTATATGCATGGGGAATGGGTTTCCTGTATGCATGGGGAATGGGTTTCCTATATGCATGGGGAATGGGTTTCCGGTATGCATGGGGAATGGGTTTCCTATATGCATGGGGAATGGGTTTCCTGTATGCATGGTGAATGGGTTTACTGTATGCATGGGGAATGGGTTTCCTATATGCATGGGGAATGGGTTTCCTGTATGCATGGGGAATGAGTTTCCTATATGCATGGGGAATGGGTTTCCTGTATGCATGGGGAATGGGTTTCCTCTATGCATGGGGAATGGGTTTCCTATATGCATGGGGAATGGGTTTCATGTATACATGGGGAATGGGTTTCCTATATGCATGGGGAATGGGTTTCCTATATGCATTGGGAATGGGTTTCCTGTATGCATGGGGACTGGGTTTCCTGTATGCATGGGGAATGGGTTTCCTGTATGCATGTGGGATGGGTTTCCTGTATGCATGGGGAATGGGTTTCCTATATGCATGGGGAATGGGTTTCATATATGCATGGGGAATGGATTTCCTGTATGCGGGGGAATGGGTTTCCTGTATGCATGGGGAATGGGTTTCCTGAATGCAAGGGGAATGAGTTTCCTATATGCATGTGGAATGGGTTTCCTGTATGCGGGCGAATGGGTTTCCAGTATGCATGGGGAATGGGTTTCCTGAATGCATGGGGAATGAGTTTCCTATATGCATGTGGAATGGGTTTCCTGTATGCGGGGGAATGGGTTTCCAGTATGCGGGGGAATGGGATTCCTGAATGCATAGGGAATGGGTTTCCTGTATGTATGGGGAATGGGTTTCCTGTATGCATGGGGAATGAGTCTCCTATATGCATGTGGAATGAGTTTCCTATATGCATGTGGAATGGGTTTCCTGTATGCGGGCGAATGGGTTTCCAGTATGCATGGGGAATGGGTTTCCTGAATGCATGGGGAATGAGTTTCCTATATGCATGTGGAATGGGTTTCCTGTATGCGGGGGAATGGGTTTCCAGTATGAGGGGAATGGGATTCCTGAATGCATAGGGAATGGGTTTCCTGTATGTATGGGGAATGGGTTTCCTGTATGCATGGGGAATGAGTCTCCTATATGCATGTGGAATGGGTTTCCTGTATGCATGGGGAATGAGTTTCCTATATGCATGGGGAATGGGTTTCCTGTATGCATGGGGAATGAGTTTCCTATATCCATGGGGAATGGGTTTCCTGTATGCATGTGGAATGAGTTTCCTTTATGCATGGGAAATGGGTTTCCTGAATGCATGGGGAATGAGTTTCCTATATGCATGTGGAATGGGTTTCCTGTATGCATGGGGAATGAGTTTCCTATATGCATGGGGAATGGGTTTCCTGTATGCATGGGGAATGAGTTTCCTTTATCCATGGGGAATGGGTTTCCTGTATGCATGGGGAATGGGTTTCCTGTATGCATGGGGAATGAGTTTCCTGTATGCATGGGGAATGAGTTTCCAATATGCATGGGGAATGGGTTTCCTGTATGCATGTGAAATGGGTTTCCTGTATGCATGGGGAATGGGTTTCCTGTATGCATGGGGAATGGTTTCCTTTATGCATTGGGAATGGGTTTCCTGTATGCATGGCGAATGGGTTTCCTGTATGCATGGGGAATGGGTTTCCTATATGCATGGGGAATGGGTTTCCTATATGCATGGGGAATGGGTTTCCTGTATGCATGGGGAATGAGTTTCCTATATGCATGGGGAATGGGTTTCCTGTATGCATGGGGAATGAGTTTCCTATATGCATGGGGAATGGGTTTCCTGTATGCGGGGGAATGGGTTTCCAGTATGCATGGGGAATGGGTTTCCTGAATGCATGGGGAATGAGTTTCCTATATGCATGTGGAATGGGTTTCCTGTATGCGGGGGAATAGGTTTCCAGTATGCGGGGGAATGAGTTTCCTGAATGCATAGGGAATGGGTTTCCTGTATGCATGGGGAATGGGTTTCCTGTATGCATGGGGAATGAGTTTCTTATATGCATGGGGAATGGGTTTCTTGAATGCATGGGGAATGGGTTTCCTATATGCATGGGGAATGGGTTTCCTATATGCGGGGGGGAATGGTTTTCCTATATGCGGTGGGGAAAGGGATTCCTGTATGCAGGGGAATGGGTTTCCTGTATTCGGGGAGAAGGGGTTTCCTGTTAGTGGTGGAATAGTTTTCCTGTATGTGGGGGAAATGGGTTTCCTCTATGCGGTGAAAATGGGTTTCTTGTATGCATGGGGAAAGGGATTCTTGTATGCACAGGAATGGGTTTCCTGTATGCGGGGGGGAATGGGTTTCCTGTATTCAGGGAAAAATGTGTTTCCTCTCTGCATGGTGAATGGGTTTCCAGTATGCGGGGGAATGGGTTTCCTCTATGCATGGGGAATGGGTTTCCTGTATGCAGGGGGAATGGATTTCCTGTATGCAGGGGAATGGGATTCCTCTGTGTATGCGGGGGGAATGGATTTGCTGTACGTTGGAGAATGGGTTTCCTGTATGCATCGGGAATGGGTTTCCTGTATGCGGAAGGAATGGGTTTCCTGTATGCATTGGGAATGGGTTTCTTGTATGTGGGGGGATTGGGTTCCCTGTAGGCCTCGGTATAGTTTTCCTGTCTGCGGGGGGAATGGGTTTCTTCGAAGCAGGTGCAATGGGTTTCCTGTGAGCACAGGCAATGGTTTTCCTCTATGCGGCGGAAATGGGTTTCCTTTGTTCATCGGGAAAGTGTTTACTGTATGCATGGGGAATGTGTTTCCTAAATCGGAGGGAATGGGCTTCCTGTGTGCATCGGGAGTGGGTTTCCTGTATGTTGGAGGTATGTGTTTCCTGTATGCGAGGACATGGGTCTCTTCTACACATGGGGAATGGTTTTCCTGTCTGCGGGGGGATTGATTTTCCTGGATGCGGGGAATTGACTTTCCTGAATGTGGTAGAAATGGGTTTCCTGTATGCATGGGGAATAGGTTTCCTGCATACGGGGGGGGAATGGATTACCTGTATGCATGGGGAATGGGTTTCCTATATGCATGGGGAATGGGTTTCCAGTATGCGGGGGAATGGGTTTCCTGAATGCATAGGGAATGGGTTTCCTGTATGCATGGGGAATGGGTTTCCTGTATGCATGGGGAATGAGTTTCTTATATGCATGGGGAATGGGTTTCCTGTATGCATGGGGAATGAGTTTCCTATATGCATGGGGAATGAGTTTCCTATATGCATGGGGAATGGGTTTCCTGTATGCATGGGGAATGAGTTTCCTATATCCATGGGGAATGGGTTTCCTGTATGCATGGGGAATGAGTTTCCTTTATGCATGGGAAATGGGTTTCCTGAATGCATGGGGAATGAGTTTCCTATATGCATGTGGAATGGGTTTCCTGTATGCATGGGGAATGAGTTTCCTATATGCATGGGGAATGGGTTTCCTGTATGCATGGGGAATGAGTTTCCTGTATGCATGGGGAATGGGTTTCCAATATGCATGTGGAATGGGTCTCCTGTATGCATGTGAAATGGGTTTCCTGTAAGCATGGGGAATGGGTTTCCTGTATGCATGGGGAATGGTTTCCTTTATGCATTGGGAATGGGTTTCCTGTATGCATGGGGAATGGGTTTCCTGTATGCATGGGGAATGGGTTTCCTATATGCATGGGGAATGGGTTTCCTATATGCATGGGGAATGGGTTTCCTGTATGCATGGGGAATGAGTTTCCTATATGCATGGGGAATGGGCTTCCTGTATGCATGGGGAATGAGTTTCCTATATGCATGGGGAATGGGTTTCCTGTATGCATGGGGAATGAGTTTCCTGTATGCATGGGGAATGGGTTTCCTGTATGCATGGGGAATGGGTTTCCTGTATGCATGGGGAATGGGTTTCCTATATGAATGGGGAATGGGTTTCCTGTATGCATGGGGAATGAGTTTCCTATATGCATGGGGAATGGGTTTTCTGTATGCATGGGCAATGGGTTTCCTGTATGCGGGGGGAAATGGGTTTCCTGTATGCATGGGGAATGGGTTTCCGGTATGCGCGGGGCAATGGGTTTCCTGTATACAGGGCGGAATGGATTACCTGTATGCATGGGGAATGGGTTTCCGGTATGCGCGGGGCAATGGGTTTCCTGTATTCATGGGAAATCCTTTTCTTGTAAGTGGGTGCAATTGGTTTCCTGTATGTGGCGGAAATGTGTTTCCTGCATTCATGGGGAACACGTTTACTGTATGTATGGGTAATGGGTTTCCTAAAGAAGAGGGAATGGGTTTCCACTATGCAGAAGGAATGCGTTTCCTAAAGCAAAGGGAATGGGTTTCCTGTATGCCGGGGGAATGGGTTTCCTCTATGCATGGTGAATGGGTTTCCAGTATGCATGTGGAATGGGTTTCCTGTATGTGGGGGAAGGGCTTCCTTTACTCAAGGGAAATGGGTTTCCTTCTTGCGAGTGGGAATGGGTCTCCCCTACGCATGTGTTTCCTGCATTTATGGGGAACGGGTTTACTGTATGCATGGGTAACGGGTTTCCTAAAGCGGAGGGAAAGGGTTTCCTGTATGCATGGGGAAAGGGTTTCCTGTATGCATGGGGAATTGGTTTCCTATATGCATGGCGAATGGGTTTCCAGTATGCATGTGGAATGGGTTTCCTATATGCATGGGGAATGGGTTTCCTGTATGCATGGGGAATGGGTTTCCTATATGCATGGGGAATGGGTTTCCGGTATGCATGGGGAATGGGTTTCCTATATGCATGGGGAATGGGTTTCCTGTATGCATGGTGAATGGGTTTACTGTATGCATGGGGAATGGGTTTCCTATATGCATGGGGAATGGGTTTCCTGTATGCATGGGGAATGAGTTTCCTATATGCATGGGGAATGGGTTTCCTGTATGCATGGGGAATGGGTTTCCTCTATGCATGGGGAATGGGTTTCCTATATGCATGGGGAATGGGTTTCATGTATACATGGGGAATGGGTTTCCTATATGCATGGGGAATGGGTTTCCTATATGCATTGGGAATGGGTTTCCTGTATGCATGGGGACTGGGTTTCCTGTATGCATGGGGAATGGGTTTCCTGTATGCATGTGGGATGGGTTTCCTGTATGCATGGGGAATGGGTTTCCTATATGCATGGGGAATGGGTTTCATATATGCATGGGGAATGGATTTCCTGTATGCGGGGGAATGGGTTTCCTGTATGCATGGGGAATGGGTTTCCTGAATGCAAGGGGAATGAGTTTCCTATATGCATGTGGAATGGGTTTCCTGTATGCGGGCGAATGGGTTTCCAGTATGCATGGGGAATGGGTCTCCTGTATGCATGTGAAATGGGTTTCCTGTAAGCATGGGGAATGGGTTTCCTGTATGCATGGGGAATGGTTTCCTTTATGCATTGGGAATGGGTTTCCTGTATGCATGGGGAATGGGTTTCCTGTATGCATGGGGAATGGGTTTCCTATATGCATGGGGAATGGGTTTCCTATATGCATGGGGAATGGGTTTCCTGTATGCATGGGGAATGAGTTTCCTATATGCATGGGGAATGGGCTTCCTGTATGCATGGGGAATGAGTTTCCTATATGCATGGGGAATGGGTTTCCTGTATGCATGGGGAATGAGTTTCCTGTATGCATGGGGAATGGGTTTCCTGTATGCATGGGGAATGGGTTTCCTGTATGCATGGGGAATGGGTTTCCTATATGAATGGGGAATGGGTTTCCTGTATGCATGGGGAATGAGTTTCCTATATGCATGGGGAATGGGTTTTCTGTATGCATGGGCAATGGGTTTCCTGTATGCGGGGGGAAATGGGTTTCCTGTATGCATGGGGAATGGGTTTCCGGTATGCGCGGGGCAATGGGTTTCCTGTATACAGGGCGGAATGGATTACCTGTATGCATGGGGAATGGGTTTCCGGTATGCGCGGGGCAATGGGTTTCCTGTATTCATGGGAAATCCTTTTCTTGTAAGTGGGTGCAATTGGTTTCCTGTATGTGGCGGAAATGTGTTTCCTGCATTCATGGGGAACACGTTTACTGTATGTATGGGTAATGGGTTTCCTAAAGAAGAGGGAATGGGTTTCCAGTATGCAGAAGGAATGCGTTTCCTAAAGCAAAGGGAATGGGTTTCCTGTATGCCGGGGGAATGGGTTTCCTCTATGCATGGTGAATGGGTTTCCAGTATGCATGTGGAATGGGTTTCCTGTATGTGGGGGAAGGGCTTCCTTTACTCAAGGGAAATGGGTTTCCTTCTTGCGAGTGGGAATGGGTCTCCCCTACGCATGTGTTTCCTGCATTTATGGGGAACGGGTTTACTGTATGCATGGGTAACGGGTTTCCTAAAGCGGAGGGAAAGGGTTTCCTGTATGCATGGGGAAAGGGTTTCCTGTATGCATGGGGAATTGGTTTCCTATATGCATGGCGAATGGGTTTCCAGTATGCATGTGGAATGGGTTTCCTATATGCATGGGGAATGGGTTTCCTGTATGCATGGGGAATGGGTTTCCTATATGCATGGGGAATGGGTTTCCGGTATGCATGGGGAATGGGTTTCCTATATGCATGGGGAATGGGTTTCCTGTATGCATGGTGAATGGGTTTACTGTATGCATGGGGAATGGGTTTCCTATATGCATGGGGAATGGGTTTCCTGTATGCATGGGGAATGAGTTTCCTATATGCATGGGGAATGGGTTTCCTGTATGCATGGGGAATGGGTTTCCTCTATGCATGGGGAATGGGTTTCCTATATGCATGGGGAATGGGTTTCATGTATACATGGGGAATGGGTTTCCTATATGCATGGGGAATGGGTTTCCTATATGCATTGGGAATGGGTTTCCTGTATGCATGGGGACTGGGTTTCCTGTATGCATGGGGAATGGGTTTCCTGTATGCATGTGGGATGGGTTTCCTGTATGCATGGGGAATGGGTTTCCTATATGCATGGGGAATGGGTTTCATATATGCATGGGGAATGGATTTCCTGTATGCGGGGGAATGGGTTTCCTGTATGCATGGGGAATGGGTTTCCTGAATGCAAGGGGAATGAGTTTCCTATATGCATGTGGAATGGGTTTCCTGTATGCGGGCGAATGGGTTTCCAGTATGCATGGGGAATGGGTTTCCTGAATGCATGGGGAATGAGTTTCCTATATGCATGTGGAATGGGTTTCCTGTATGCGGGGGAATGGGTTTCCAGTATGCGGGGGAATGGGATTCCTATATCCATGGGGAATGGGTTTCCTGTATGCATGGGGAATGAGTTTCCTTTATGCATGGGAAATGGGTTTCCTGAATGCATGGGGAATGAGTTTCCTATATGCATGTGGAATGGGTTTCCTGTATGCATGGGGAATGAGTTTCCTATATGCATGGGGAATGGGTTTCCTGTATGCATGGGGAATGAGTTTCCTGTATGCATGGGGAATGTGTTTCCAATATGCATGTGGAATGGGTCTCTTGTATGCATGTGAAATGGGTTTCCTGTAAGCATGGGGAATGGGTTTCCTGTATGCATGGGGAATGGTTTCCTTTATGCATTGGGAATGGGTTTCCTGTATGCATGGGGAATGGGTTTCCTGTATGCATGGGGAATGGGTTTCCTATATGCATGGGGAATGGGTTTCCTATATGCATGGGGAATGGGTTTCCTGTATGCATGGGGAATGAGTTTCCTATATGCATGGGGAATGGGCTTCCTGTATGCATGGGGAATGAGTTTCCTATATGCATGGGGAATGGGTTTCCTGTATGCATGGGGAATGAGTTTCCTGTATGCATGGGGAATGGGTTTCCTGTATGCATGGGGAATGGGTTTCCTGTATGCATGGGGAATGGGTTTCCTATATGAATGGGGAATGGGTTTCCTGTATGCATGGGGAATGAGTTTCCTATATGCATGGGGAATGGGTTTTCTGTATGCATGGGCAATGGGTTTCCTGTATGCGGGGGGAAATGGGTTTCCTGTATGCATGGGGAATGGGTTTCCGGTATGCGCGGGGCAATGGGTTTCCTGTATACAGGGCGGAATGGATTACCTGTATGCATGGGGAATGGGTTTCCGGTATGCGCGGGGCAATGGGTTTCCTGTATTCATGGGAAATCCTTTTCTTGTAAGTGGGTGCAATTGGTTTCCTGTATGTGGCGGAAATGTGTTTCCTGCATTCATGGGGAACACGTTTACTGTATGTATGGGTAATGGGTTTCCTAAAGAAGAGGGAATGGGTTTCCACTATGCAGAAGGAATGCGTTTCCTAAAGCAAAGGGAATGGGTTTCCTGTATGCCGGGGGAATGGGTTTCCTCTATGCATGGTGAATGGGTTTCCAGTATGCATGTGGAATGGGTTTCCTGTATGTGGGGGAAGGGCTTCCTTTACTCAAGGGAAATGGGTTTCCTTCTTGCGAGTGGGAATGGGTCTCCCCTACGCATGTGTTTCCTGCATTTATGGGGAACGGGTTTACTGTATGCATGGGTAACGGGTTTCCTAAAGCGGAGGGAAAGGGTTTCCTGTATGCATGGGGAAAGGGTTTCCTGTATGCATGGGGAATTGGTTTCCTATATGCATGGCGAATGGGTTTCCAGTATGCATGTGGAATGGGTTTCCTATATGCATGGGGAATGGGTTTCCTGTATGCATGGGGAATGGGTTTCCAATATGCATGTGGAATGGGTCTCCTGTATGCATGTGAAATGGGTTTCCTGTAAGCATGGGGAATGGGTTTCCTGTATGCATGGGGAATGGTTTCCTTTATGCATTGGGAATGGGTTTCCTGTATGCATGGGGAATGGGTTTCCTGTATGCATGGGGAATGGGTTTCCTATATGCATGGGGAATGGGTTTCCTATATGCATGGGGAATGGGTTTCCTGTATGCATGGGGAATGAGTTTCCTATATGCATGGGGAATGGGCTTCCTGTATGCATGGGGAATGAGTTTCCTATATGCATGGGGAATGGGTTTCCTGTATGCATGGGGAATGAGTTTCCTGTATGCATGGGGAATGGGTTTCCTGTATGCATGGGGAATGGGTTTCCTGTATGCATGGGGAATGGGTTTCCTATATGAATGGGGAATGGGTTTCCTGTATGCATGGGGAATGAGTTTCCTATATGCATGGGGAATGGGTTTTCTGTATGCATGGGCAATGGGTTTCCTGTATGCGGGGGGAAATGGGTTTCCTGTATGCATGGGGAATGGGTTTCCGGTATGCGCGGGGCAATGGGTTTCCTGTATACAGGGCGGAATGGATTACCTGTATGCATGGGGAATGGGTTTCCGGTATGCGCGGGGCAATGGGTTTCCTGTATTCATGGGAAATCCTTTTCTTGTAAGTGGGTGCAATTGGTTTCCTGTATGTGGCGGAAATGTGTTTCCTGCATTCATGGGGAACACGTTTACTGTATGTATGGGTAATGGGTTTCCTAAAGAAGAGGGAATGGGTTTCCACTATGCAGAAGGAATGCGTTTCCTAAAGCAAAGGGAATGGGTTTCCTGTATGCCGGGGGAATGGGTTTCCTCTATGCATGGTGAATGGGTTTCCAGTATGCATGTGGAATGGGTTTCCTGTATGTGGGGGAAGGGCTTCCTTTACTCAAGGGAAATGGGTTTCCTTCTTGCGAGTGGGAATGGGTCTCCCCTACGCATGTGTTTCCTGCATTTATGGGGAACGGGTTTACTGTATGCATGGGTAACGGGTTTCCTAAAGCGGAGGGAAAGGGTTTCCTGTATGCATGGGGAAAGGGTTTCCTGTATGCATGGGGAATTGGTTTCCTATATGCATGGCGAATGGGTTTCCAGTATGCATGTGGAATGGGTTTCCTATATGCATGGGGAATGGGTTTCCTGTATGCATGGGGAATGGGTTTCCTATATGCATGGGGAATGGGTTTCCGGTATGCATGGGGAATGGGTTTCCTATATGCATGGGGAATGGGTTTCCTGTATGCATGGTGAATGGGTTTACTGTATGCATGGGGAATGGGTTTCCTATATGCATGGGGAATGGGTTTCCTGTATGCATGGGGAATGAGTTTCCTATATGCATGGGGAATGGGTTTCCTGTATGCATGGGGAATGGGTTTCCTCTATGCATGGGGAATGGGTTTCCTATATGCATGGGGAATGGGTTTCATGTATACATGGGGAATGGGTTTCCTATATGCATGGGGAATGGGTTTCCTATATGCATTGGGAATGGGTTTCCTGTATGCATGGGGACTGGGTTTCCTGTATGCATGGGGAATGGGTTTCCTGTATGCATGTGGGATGGGTTTCCTGTATGCATGGGGAATGGGTTTCCTATATGCATGGGGAATGGGTTTCATATATGCATGGGGAATGGATTTCCTGTATGCGGGGGAATGGGTTTCCTGATGCATGGGGAATGGGTTTCCTGAATGCAAGGGGAATGAGTTTCCTATATGCATGTGGAATGGGTTTCCTGTATGCGGGCGAATGGGTTTCCAGTATGCATGGGGAATGGGTCTCCTGTATGCATGTGAAATGGGTTTCCTGTAAGCATGGGGAATGGGTTTCCTGTATGCATGGGGAATGGTTTCCTTTATGCATTGGGAATGGGTTTCCTGTATGCATGGGGAATGGGTTTCCTGTATGCATGGGGAATGGGTTTCCTATATGCATGGGGAATGGGTTTCCTATATGCATGGGGAATGGGTTTCCTGTATGCATGGGGAATGAGTTTCCTATATGCATGGGGAATGGGCTTCCTGTATGCATGGGGAATGAGTTTCCTATATGCATGGGGAATGGGTTTCCTGTATGCATGGGGAATGAGTTTCCTGTATGCATGGGGAATGGGTTTCCTGTATGCATGGGGAATGGGTTTCCTGTATGCATGGGGAATGGGTTTCCTATATGAATGGGGAATGGGTTTCCTGTATGCATGGGGAATGAGTTTCCTATATGCATGGGGAATGGGTTTTCTGTATGCATGGGCAATGGGTTTCCTGTATGCGGGGGGAAATGGGTTTCCTGTATGCATGGGGAATGGGTTTCCGGTATGCGCGGGGCAATGGGTTTCCTGTATACAGGGCGGAATGGATTACCTGTATGCATGGGGAATGGGTTTCCGGTATGCGCGGGGCAATGGGTTTCCTGTATTCATGGGAAATCCTTTTCTTGTAAGTGGGTGCAATTGGTTTCCTGTATGTGGCGGAAATGTGTTTCCTGCATTCATGGGGAACACGTTTACTGTATGTATGGGTAATGGGTTTCCTAAAGAAGAGGGAATGGGTTTCCAGTATGCAGAAGGAATGCGTTTCCTAAAGCAAAGGGAATGGGTTTCCTGTATGCCGGGGGAATGGGTTTCCTCTATGCATGGTGAATGGGTTTCCAGTATGCATGTGGAATGGGTTTCCTGTATGTGGGGGAAGGGCTTCCTTTACTCAAGGGAAATGGGTTTCCTTCTTGCGAGTGGGAATGGGTCTCCCCTACGCATGTGTTTCCTGCATTTATGGGGAACGGGTTTACTGTATGCATGGGTAACGGGTTTCCTAAAGCGGAGGGAAAGGGTTTCCTGTATGCATGGGGAAAGGGTTTCCTGTATGCATGGGGAATTGGTTTCCTATATGCATGGCGAATGGGTTTCCAGTATGCATGTGGAATGGGTTTCCTATATGCATGGGGAATGGGTTTCCTGTATGCATGGGGAATGGGTTTCCTATATGCATGGGGAATGGGTTTCCTATATGCATGGGGAATGGGTTTCCTGTATGCATGGGGAATGAGTTTCCTGTATGCATGGGGAATGGGTTTCCAATATGCATGTGGAATGGGTCTCTTGTATGCATGTGAAATGGGTTTCCTGTAAGCATGGGGAATGGGTTTCCTGTATGCATGGGGAATGGTTTCCTTTATGCATTGGGAATGGGTTTCCTGTATGCATGGGGAATGGGTTTCCTGTATGCATGGGGAATGGGTTTCCTATATGCATGGGGAATGGGTTTCCTATATGCATGGGGAATGGGTTTCCTGTATGCATGGGGAATGAGTTTCCTATATGCATGGGGAATGGGCTTCCTGTATGCATGGGGAATGAGTTTCCTATATGCATGGGGAATGGGTTTCCTGTATGCATGGGGAATGAGTTTCCTGTATGCATGGGGAATGGGTTTCCTGTATGCATGGGGAATGGGTTTCCTGTATGCATGGGGAATGGGTTTCCTATATGAATGGGGAATGGGTTTCCTGTATGCATGGGGAATGAGTTTCCTATATGCATGGGGAATGGGTTTTCTGTATGCATGGGCAATGGGTTTCCTGTATGCGGGGGGAAATGGGTTTCCTGTATGCATGGGGAATGGGTTTCCGGTATGCGCGGGGCAATGGGTTTCCTGTATACAGGGCGGAATGGATTACCTGTATGCATGGGGAATGGGTTTCCGGTATGCGCGGGGCAATGGGTTTCCTGTATTCATGGGAAATCCTTTTCTTGTAAGTGGGTGCAATTGGTTTCCTGTATGTGGCGGAAATGTGTTTCCTGCATTCATGGGGAACACGTTTACTGTATGTATGGGTAATGGGTTTCCTAAAGAAGAGGGAATGGGTTTCCAGTATGCAGAAGGAATGCGTTTCCTAAAGCAAAGGGAATGGGTTTCCTGTATGCCGGGGGAATGGGTTTCCTCTATGCATGGTGAATGGGTTTCCAGTATGCATGTGGAATGGGTTTCCTGTATGTGGGGGAAGGGCTTCCTTTACTCAAGGGAAATGGGTTTCCTTCTTGCGAGTGGGAATGGGTCTCCCCTACGCATGTGTTTCCTGCATTTATGGGGAACGGGTTTACTGTATGCATGGGTAACGGGTTTCCTAAAGCGGAGGGAAAGGGTTTCCTGTATGCATGGGGAAAGGGTTTCCTGTATGCATGGGGAATTGGTTTCCTATATGCATGGCGAATGGGTTTCCAGTATGCATGTGGAATGGGTTTCCTATATGCATGGGGAATGGGTTTCCTGTATGCATGGGGAATGGTTTCCTTTATGCATTGGGAATGGGTTTCCTGTATGCATGGCGAATGGGTTTCCTGTATGCATGGGGAATGGGTTTCCGGTATGCATGGGGAATGGGTTTCCTGTATGCATGGGGAATGGTTTCCTTTATGCATTGGGAATGGGTTTCCTGTATGCATGGCGAATGGGTTTCCTGTATGCATGGGGAATGGGTTTCCGGTATGCATGGGGAATGGGTTTCCTATATGCATGGGGAATGGGTTTCCTGTATGCATGGTGAATGGGTTTACTGTATGCATGGGGAATGGGTTTCCTATATGCATGGGGAATGGGTTTCCTGTATGCATGGGGAATGAGTTTCCTATATGCATGGGGAATGGGTTTCCTGTATGCATGGGGAATGGGTTTCCTCTATGCATGGGGAATGGGTTTCCTATATGCATGGGGAATGGGTTTCATGTATACATGGGGAATGGGTTTCCTATATGCATGGGGAATGGGTTTCCTATATGCATTGGGAATGGGTTTCCTGTATGCATGGGGACTGGGTTTCCTGTATGCATGGGGAATGGGTTTCCTGTATGCATGTGGGATGGGTTTCCTGTATGCATGGGGAATGGGTTTCCTATATGCATGGGGAATGGGTTTCATATATGCATGGGGAATGGATTTCCTGTATGCGGGGGAATGGGTTTCCTGTATGCATGGGGAATGGGTTTCCTGAATGCAAGGGGAATGAGTTTCCTATATGCATGTGGAATGGGTTTCCTGTATGCGGGCGAATGGGTTTCCAGTATGCATGGGGAATGGGTCTCCTGTATGCATGTGAAATGGGTTTCCTGTAAGCATGGGGAATGGGTTTCCTGTATGCATGGGGAATGGTTTCCTTTATGCATTGGGAATGGGTTTCCTGTATGCATGGGGAATGGGTTTCCTGTATGCATGGGGAATGGGTTTCCTATATGCATGGGGAATGGGTTTCCTATATGCATGGGGAATGGGTTTCCTGTATGCATGGGGAATGAGTTTCCTATATGCATGGGGAATGGGCTTCCTGTATGCATGGGGAATGAGTTTCCTATATGCATGGGGAATGGGTTTCCTGTATGCATGGGGAATGAGTTTCCTGTATGCATGGGGAATGGGTTTCCTGTATGCATGGGGAATGGGTTTCCTGTATGCATGGGGAATGGGTTTCCTATATGAATGGGGAATGGGTTTCCTGTATGCATGGGGAATGAGTTTCCTATATGCATGGGGAATGGGTTTTCTGTATGCATGGGCAATGGGTTTCCTGTATGCGGGGGGAAATGGGTTTCCTGTATGCATGGGGAATGGGTTTCCGGTATGCGCGGGGCAATGGGTTTCCTGTATACAGGGCGGAATGGATTACCTGTATGCATGGGGAATGGGTTTCCGGTATGCGCGGGGCAATGGGTTTCCTGTATTCATGGGAAATCCTTTTCTTGTAAGTGGGTGCAATTGGTTTCCTGTATGTGGCGGAAATGTGTTTCCTGCATTCATGGGGAACACGTTTACTGTATGTATGGGTAATGGGTTTCCTAAAGAAGAGGGAATGGGTTTCCAGTATGCAGAAGGAATGCGTTTCCTAAAGCAAAGGGAATGGGTTTCCTGTATGCCGGGGGAATGGGTTTCCTCTATGCATGGTGAATGGGTTTCCAGTATGCATGTGGAATGGGTTTCCTGTATGTGGGGGAAGGGCTTCCTTTACTCAAGGGAAATGGGTTTCCTTCTTGCGAGTGGGAATGGGTCTCCCCTACGCATGTGTTTCCTGCATTTATGGGGAACGGGTTTACTGTATGCATGGGTAACGGGTTTCCTAAAGCGGAGGGAAAGGGTTTCCTGTATGCATGGGGAAAGGGTTTCCTGTATGCATGGGGAATTGGTTTCCTATATGCATGGCGAATGGGTTTCCAGTATGCATGTGGAATGGGTTTCCTATATGCATGGGGAATGGGTTTCCTGTATGCATGGGGAATGGGTTTCCTATATGCATGGGGAATGGGTTTCCTATATGCATGGGGAATGGGTTTCCTGTATGCATGGGGAATGAGTTTCCTGTATGCATGGGGAATGGGTTTCCAATATGCATGTGGAATGGGTCTCTTGTATGCATGTGAAATGGGTTTCCTGTAAGCATGGGGAATGGGTTTCCTGTATGCATGGGGAATGGTTTCCTTTATGCATTGGGAATGGGTTTCCTGTATGCATGGGGAATGGGTTTCCTGTATGCATGGGGAATGGGTTTCCTATATGCATGGGGAATGGGTTTCCTATATGCATGGGGAATGGGTTTCCTGTATGCATGGGGAATGAGTTTCCTATATGCATGGGGAATGGGCTTCCTGTATGCATGGGGAATGAGTTTCCTATATGCATGGGGAATGGGTTTCCTGTATGCATGGGGAATGAGTTTCCTGTATGCATGGGGAATGGGTTTCCTGTATGCATGGGGAATGGGTTTCCTGTATGCATGGGGAATGGGTTTCCTATATGAATGGGGAATGGGTTTCCTGTATGCATGGGGAATGAGTTTCCTATATGCATGGGGAATGGGTTTTCTGTATGCATGGGCAATGGGTTTCCTGTATGCGGGGGGAAATGGGTTTCCTGTATGCATGGGGAATGGGTTTCCGGTATGCGCGGGGCAATGGGTTTCCTGTATTCATGGGAAATCCTTTTCTTGTAAGTGGGTGCAATTGGTTTCCTGTATGTGGCGGAAATGTGTTTCCTGCATTCATGGGGAACACGTTTACTGTATGTATGGGTAATGGGTTTCCTAAAGAAGAGGGAATGGGTTTCCACTATGCAGAAGGAATGCGTTTCCTAAAGCAAAGGGAATGGGTTTCCTGTATGCCGGGGGAATGGGTTTCCTCTATGCATGGTGAATGGGTTTCCAGTATGCATGTGGAATGGGTTTCCTGTATGTGGGGGAAGGGCTTCCTTTACTCAAGGGAAATGGGTTTCCTTCTTGCGAGTGGGAATGGGTCTCCCCTACGCATGTGTTTCCTGCATTTATGGGGAACGGGTTTACTGTATGCATGGGTAACGGGTTTCCTAAAGCGGAGGGAAAGGGTTTCCTGTATGCATGGGGAAAGGGTTTCCTGTATGCATGGGGAATTGGTTTCCTATATGCATGGCGAATGGGTTTCCAGTATGCATGTGGAATGGGTTTCCTATATGCATGGGGAATGGGTTTCCTGTATGCATGGGGAATGGGTTTCCTATATGCATGGGGAATGGGTTTCCGGTATGCATGGGGAATGGGTTTCCTATATGCATGGGGAATGGGTTTCCTGTATGCATGGTGAATGGGTTTACTGTATGCATGGGGAATGGGTTTCCTATATGCATGGGGAATGGGTTTCCTGTATGCATGGGGAATGAGTTTCCTATATGCATGGGGAATGGGTTTCCTGTATGCATGGGGAATGGGTTTCCTCTATGCATGGGGAATGGGTTTCCTATATGCATGGGGAATGGGTTTCATGTATACATGGGGAATGGGTTTCCTATATGCATGGGGAATGGGTTTCCTATATGCATTGGGAATGGGTTTCCTGTATGCATGGGGACTGGGTTTCCTGTATGCATGGGGAATGGGTTTCCTGTATGCATGTGGGATGGGTTTCCTGTATGCATGGGGAATGGGTTTCCTATATGCATGGGGAATGGGTTTCATATATGCATGGGGAATGGATTTCCTGTATGCGGGGGAATGGGTTTCCTGTATGCATGGGGAATGGGTTTCCTGAATGCAAGGGGAATGAGTTTCCTATATGCATGTGGAATGGGTTTCCTGTATGCGGGCGAATGGGTTTCCAGTATGCATGGGGAATGGGTCTCCTGTATGCATGTGAAATGGGTTTCCTATATGCATGGGGAATGGGTTTCCTATATGAATGGGGAATGGGTTTCCTGTATGCATGGGGAATGAGTTTCCTATATGCATGGGGAATGGGCTTCCTGTATGCATGGGGAATGAGTTTCCTATATGCATGGGGAATGGGTTTCCTGTATGCATGGGGAATGAGTTTCCTGTATGCATGGGGAATGGGTTTCCTGTATGCATGGGGAATGGGTTTCCTGTATGCATGGGGAATGGGTTTCCTATATGAATGGGGAATGGGTTTCCTGTATGCATGGGGAATGAGTTTCCTATATGCATGGGGAATGGGTTTTCTGTATGCATGGGCAATGGGTTTCCTGTATGCGGGGGGAAATGGGTTTCCTGTATGCATGGGGAATGGGTTTCCGGTATGCGCGGGGCAATGGGTTTCCTGTATACAGGGCGGAATGGATTACCTGTATGCATGGGGAATGGGTTTCCGGTATGCGCGGGGCAATGGGTTTCCTGTATTCATGGGAAATCCTTTTCTTGTAAGTGGGTGCAATTGGTTTCCTGTATGTGGCGGAAATGTGTTTCCTGCATTCATGGGGAACACGTTTACTGTATGTATGGGTAATGGGTTTCCTAAAGAAGAGGGAATGGGTTTCCAGTATGCAGAAGGAATGCGTTTCCTAAAGCAAAGGGAATGGGTTTCCTGTATGCCGGGGGAATGGGTTTCCTCTATGCATGGTGAATGGGTTTCCAGTATGCATGTGGAATGGGTTTCCTGTATGTGGGGGAAGGGCTTCCTTTACTCAAGGGAAATGGGTTTCCTTCTTGCGAGTGGGAATGGGTCTCCCCTACGCATGTGTTTCCTGCATTTATGGGGAACGGGTTTACTGTATGCATGGGTAACGGGTTTCCTAAAGCGGAGGGAAAGGGTTTCCTGTATGCATGGGGAAAGGGTTTCCTGTATGCATGGGGAATTGGTTTCCTATATGCATGGCGAATGGGTTTCCAGTATGCATGTGGAATGGGTTTCCTATATGCATGGGGAATGGGTTTCCTGTATGCATGGGGAATGGGTTTCCTATATGCATGGGGAATGGGTTTCCGGTATGCATGGGGAATGGGTTTCCTATATGCATGGGGAATGGGTTTCCTGTATGCATGGTGAATGGGTTTACTGTATGCATGGGGAATGGGTTTCCTATATGCATGGGGAATGGGTTTCCTGTATGCATGGGGAATGAGTTTCCTATATGCATGGGGAATGGGTTTCCTGTATGCATGGGGAATGGGTTTCCTCTATGCATGGGGAATGGGTTTCCTATATGCATGGGGAATGGGTTTCATGTATACATGGGGAATGGGTTTCCTATATGCATGGGGAATGGGTTTCCTATATGCATTGGGAATGGGTTTCCTGTATGCATGGGGACTGGGTTTCCTGTATGCATGGGGAATGGGTTTCCTGTATGCATGTGGGATGGGTTTCCTGTATGCATGGGGAATGGGTTTCCTATATGCATGGGGAATGGGTTTCATATATGCATGGGGAATGGATTTCCTGTATGCGGGGGAATGGGTTTCCTGTATGCATGGGGAATGGGTTTCCTGAATGCAAGGGGAATGAGTTTCCTATATGCATGTGGAATGGGTTTCCTGTATGCGGGCGAATGGGTTTCCAGTATGCATGGGGAATGGGTTTCCTGAATGCATGGGGAATGAGTTTCCTATATGCATGTGGAATGGGTTTCCTGTATGCGGGGGAATGGGTTTCCAGTATGCGGGGGAATGGGATTCCTGAATGCATAGGGAATGGGTTTCCTGTATGTATGGGGAATGGGTTTCCTGTATGCATGGGGAATGAGTCTCCTATATGCATGTGGAATGAGTTTCCTATATGCATGTGGAATGGGTTTCCTGTATGCGGGCGAATGGGTTTCCAGTATGCATGGGGAATGGGTTTCCTGAATGCATGGGGAATGAGTTTCCTATATGCATGTGGAATGGGTTTCCTGTATGCGGGGGAATGGGTTTCCAGTATGAGGGGAATGGGATTCCTGAATGCATAGGGAATGGGTTTCCTGTATGTATGGGGAATGGGTTTCCTGTATGCATGGGGAATGAGTCTCCTATATGCATGTGGAATGGGTTTCCTGTATGCATGGGGAATGAGTTTCCTATATGCATGGGGAATGGGTTTCCTGTATGCATGGGGAATGAGTTTCCTATATCCATGGGGAATGGGTTTCCTGTATGCATGTGGAATGAGTTTCCTTTATGCATGGGAAATGGGTTTCCTGAATGCATGGGGAATGAGTTTCCTATATGCATGTGGAATGGGTTTCCTGTATGCATGGGGAATGAGTTTCCTATATGCATGGGGAATGGGTTTCCTGTATGCATGGGGAATGAGTTTCCTTTATCCATGGGGAATGGGTTTCCTGTATGCATGGGGAATGGGTTTCCTGTATGCATGGGGAATGAGTTTCCTGTATGCATGGGGAATGAGTTTCCAATATGCATGGGGAATGGGTTTCCTGTATGCATGTGAAATGGGTTTCCTGTATGCATGGGGAATGGGTTTCCTGTATGCATGGGGAATGGTTTCCTTTATGCATTGGGAATGGGTTTCCTGTATGCATGGCGAATGGGTTTCCTGTATGCATGGGGAATGGGTTTCCTATATGCATGGGGAATGGGTTTCCTATATGCATGGGGAATGGGTTTCCTGTATGCATGGGGAATGAGTTTCCTATATGCATGGGGAATGGGTTTCCTGTATGCATGGGGAATGAGTTTCCTATATGCATGGGGAATGGGTTTCCTGTATGCGGGGGAATGGGTTTCCAGTATGCATGGGGAATGGGTTTCCTGAATGCATGGGGAATGAGTTTCCTATATGCATGTGGAATGGGTTTCCTGTATGCGGGGGAATAGGTTTCCAGTATGCGGGGGAATGAGTTTCCTGAATGCATAGGGAATGGGTTTCCTGTATGCATGGGGAATGGGTTTCCTGTATGCATGGGGAATGAGTTTCTTATATGCATGGGGAATGGGTTTCTTGAATGCATGGGGAATGGGTTTCCTATATGCATGGGGAATGGGTTTCCTATATGCGGGGGGGAATGGTTTTCCTATATGCGGTGGGGAAAGGGATTCCTGTATGCAGGGGAATGGGTTTCCTGTATTCGGGGAGAAGGGGTTTCCTGTTAGTGGTGGAATAGTTTTCCTGTATGTGGGGGAAATGGGTTTCCTCTATGCGGTGAAAATGGGTTTCTTGTATGCATGGGGAAAGGGATTCTTGTATGCACAGGAATGGGTTTCCTGTATGCGGGGGGGAATGGGTTTCCTGTATTCAGGGAAAAATGTGTTTCCTCTCTGCATGGTGAATGGGTTTCCAGTATGCGGGGGAATGGGTTTCCTCTATGCATGGGGAATGGGTTTCCTGTATGCAGGGGGAATGGATTTCCTGTATGCAGGGGAATGGGATTCCTCTGTGTATGCGGGGGGAATGGATTTGCTGTACGTTGGAGAATGGGTTTCCTGTATGCATCGGGAATGGGTTTCCTGTATGCGGAAGGAATGGGTTTCCTGTATGCATTGGGAATGGGTTTCTTGTATGTGGGGGGATTGGGTTCCCTGTAGGCCTCGGTATAGTTTTCCTGTCTGCGGGGGGAATGGGTTTCTTCGAAGCAGGTGCAATGGGTTTCCTGTGAGCACAGGCAATGGTTTTCCTCTATGCGGCGGAAATGGGTTTCCTTTGTTCATCGGGAAAGTGTTTACTGTATACATGGGGAATGGGTTTCCTAAATCGGAGGGAATGGGCTTCCTGTGTGCATCGGGAGTGGGTTTCCTGTATGTTGGAGGTATGTGTTTCCTGTATGCGAGGACATGGGTCTCTTCTACACATGGGGAATGGTTTTCCTGTCTGCGGGGGGATTGATTTTCCTGGATGCGGGGAATTGACTTTCCTGAATGTGGTAGAAATGGGTTTCCTGTATGCATGGGGAATAGGTTTCCTGCATACGGGGGGGGAATGGATTACCTGTATGCATGGGGAATGGGTTTCCTGTATGCACGGGAATATGTTTTCTGTATGCGGGGGGAATGGGTTTCATATATGCATGGGGAATGGGTTTCCTGTATGCATGGGGAATGGGTTTCCTATATGCATGGGGAATGGGTTTCCTGTATGCATGGTGAATGGGTTTACTGTATGCATGGGGAATGGGTTTCCTATATGCATGGGGAATGGGTTTCCTGTATGCATGGGGAATGAGTTTCCTATATGCATGGGGAATGGGTTTCCTGTATGCATGGGGAATGGGTTTCCTCTATGCATGGGGAATGGGTTTCCTATATGCATGGGGAATGGGTTTCATGTATACATGGGGAATGGGTTTCCTATATGCATGGGGAATGGGTTTCCTATATGCATTGGGAATGGGTTTCCTGTATGCATGGGGACTGGGTTTCCTGTATGCATGGGGAATGGGTTTCCTGTATGCATGTGGGATGGGTTTCCTGTATGCATGGGGAATGGGTTTCCTATATGCATGGGGAATGGGTTTCATATATGCATGGGGAATGGATTTCCTGTCTGCGGGGGAATGGGTTTCCTGTATGCATGGGGAATGGGTTTCCTGAATGCAAGGGGAATGAGTTTCCTATATGCATGTGGAATGGGTTTCCTGTATGCGGGCGAATGGGTTTCCAGTATGCATGGGGAATGGGTTTCCTGAATGCATGGGGAATGAGTTTCCTATATGCATGTGGAATGGGTTTCCTGTATGCGGGGGAATGGGTTTCCAGTATGCGGTGAAAATGGGTTTCTTGTATGCATGGGGAAAGGGATTCTTGTATGCACAGGAATGGGTTTCCTGTATGCGGGGGGGAATGGGTTTCCTGTATTCAGGGAAAAATGTGTTTCCTCTCTGCATGGTGAATGGGTTTCCAGTATGCGGGGGAATGGGTTTCCTCTATGCATGGGGAATGGGTTTCCTGTATGCAGGGGGAGTGGGTTTCCTGTATGCATGGGGAATGAGTCTCCTATATGCATGTGGAATGGGTTTCCTGTATGCATGGGGAATGAGTTTCCTATATGCATGGGGAATGGGTTTCCTGTATGCATGGGGAATGAGTTTCCTATATCCATGGGGAATGGGTTTCCTGTATGCATGTGGAATGAGTTTCCTTTATGCATGGGAAATGGGTTTCCTGAATGCATGGGGAATGAGTTTCCTATATGCATGTGGAATGGGTTTCCTGTATGCATGGGGAATGAGTTTCCTATATGCATGGGGAATGGGTTTCCTGTATGCATGGGGAATGAGTTTCCTTTATCCATGGGGAATGGGTTTCCTGTATGCATGGGGAATGGGTTTCCTGTATGCATGGGGAATGAGTTTCCTGTATGCATGGGGAATGAGTTTCCAATATGCATGGGGAATGGGTTTCCTGTATGCATGTGAAATGGGTTTCCTGTATGCATGGGGAATGGGTTTCCTGTATGCATGGGGAATGGTTTCCTTTATGCATTGGGAATGGGTTTCCTGTATGCATGGCGAATGGGTTTCCTGTATGCATGGGGAATGGGTTTCCTATATGCATGGGGAATGGGTTTCCTATATGCATGGGGAATGGGTTTCCTGTATGCATGGGGAATGAGTTTCCTATATGCATGGGGAATGGGTTTCCTGTATGCATGGGGAATGAGTTTCCTATATGCATGGGGAATGGGTTTCCTGTATGCGGGGGAATGGGTTTCCAGTATGCATGGGGAATGGGTTTCCTGAATGCATGGGGAATGAGTTTCCTATATGCATGTGGAATGGGTTTCCTGTATGCGGGGGAATAGGTTTCCAGTATGCGGGGGAATGAGTTTCCTGAATGCATAGGGAATGGGTTTCCTGTATGCATGGGGAATGGGTTTCCTGTATGCATGGGGAATGAGTTTCTTATATGCATGGGGAATGGGTTTCTTGAATGCATGGGGAATGGGTTTCCTATATGCATGGGGAATGGGTTTCCTATATGCGGGGGGGAATGGTTTTCCTATATGCGGTGGGGAAAGGGATTCCTGTATGCAGGGGAATGGGTTTCCTGTATTCGGGGAGAAGGGGTTTCCTGTTAGTGGTGGAATAGTTTTCCTGTATGTGGGGGAAATGGGTTTCCTCTATGCGGTGAAAATGGGTTTCTTGTATGCATGGGGAAAGGGATTCTTGTATGCACAGGAATGGGTTTCCTGTATGCGGGGGGGAATGGGTTTCCTGTATTCAGGGAAAAATGTGTTTCCTCTCTGCATGGTGAATGGGTTTCCAGTATGCGGGGGAATGGGTTTCCTCTATGCATGGGGAATGGGTTTCCTGTATGCAGGGGGAATGGATTTCCTGTATGCAGGGGAATGGGATTCCTCTGTGTATGCGGGGGGAATGGATTTGCTGTACGTTGGAGAATGGGTTTCCTGTATGCATCGGGAATGGGTTTCCTGTATGCGGAAGGAATGGGTTTCCTGTATGCATTGGGAATGGGTTTCTTGTATGTGGGGGGATTGGGTTCCCTGTAGGCCTCGGTATAGTTTTCCTGTCTGCGGGGGGAATGGGTTTCTTCGAAGCAGGTGCAATGGGTTTCCTGTGAGCACAGGCAATGGTTTTCCTCTATGCGGCGGAAATGGGTTTCCTTTGTTCATCGGGAAAGTGTTTACTGTATACATGGGGAATGGGTTTCCTAAATCGGAGGGAATGGGCTTCCTGTGTGCATCGGGAGTGGGTTTCCTGTATGTTGGAGGTATGTGTTTCCTGTATGCGAGGACATGGGTCTCTTCTACACATGGGGAATGGTTTTCCTGTCTGCGGGGGGATTGATTTTCCTGGATGCGGGGAATTGACTTTCCTGAATGTGGTAGAAATGGGTTTCCTGTATGCATGGGGAATAGGTTTCCTGCATACGGGGGGGGAATGGATTACCTGTATGCATGGGGAATGGGTTTCCTGTATGCACGGGAATATGTTTTCTGTATGCGGGGGGAATGGGTTTCATATATGCATGGGGAATGGGTTTCCTGTATGCATGGGGAATGGGTTTCCTATATGCATGGGGAATGGGTTTCCTGTATGCATGGTGAATGGGTTTACTGTATGCATGGGGAATGGGTTTCCTATATGCATGGGGAATGGGTTTCCTGTATGCATGGGGAATGAGTTTCCTATATGCATGGGGAATGGGTTTCCTGTATGCATGGGGAATGGGTTTCCTCTATGCATGGGGAATGGGTTTCCTATATGCATGGGGAATGGGTTTCATGTATACATGGGGAATGGGTTTCCTATATGCATGGGGAATGGGTTTCCTATATGCATTGGGAATGGGTTTCCTGTATGCATGGGGACTGGGTTTCCTGTATGCATGGGGAATGGGTTTCCTGTATGCATGTGGGATGGGTTTCCTGTATGCATGGGGAATGGGTTTCCTATATGCATGGGGAATGGGTTTCATATATGCATGGGGAATGGATTTCCTGTCTGCGGGGGAATGGGTTTCCTGTATGCATGGGGAATGGGTTTCCTGAATGCAAGGGGAATGAGTTTCCTATATGCATGTGGAATGGGTTTCCTGTATGCGGGCGAATGGGTTTCCAGTATGCATGGGGAATGGGTTTCCTGAATGCATGGGGAATGAGTTTCCTATATGCATGTGGAATGGGTTTCCTGTATGCGGGGGAATGGGTTTCCAGTATGCGGTGAAAATGGGTTTCTTGTATGCATGGGGAAAGGGATTCTTGTATGCACAGGAATGGGTTTCCTGTATGCGGGGGGGAATGGGTTTCCTGTATTCAGGGAAAAATGTGTTTCCTCTCTGCATGGTGAATGGGTTTCCAGTATGCGGGGGAATGGGTTTCCTCTATGCATGGGGAATGGGTTTCCTGTATGCAGGGGGAGTGGATTTCCTGTATGCAGGGGAATGGGATTCCTCTGTGTATGCGGGGGGAATGGATTTGCTGTACGTGGGAGAATGGGTTTCCTGTATGCATCGGGAATGGGTTTCCTGTATGCGGAAGGAATGGGTTTCCTGTATGCATTGGGAATGGGTTTCTTGTATGTGGGGGGATTGGGTTCCCTGTAGGCCTCAGTATAGTTTTCCTGTCTGCGGGGGGAATGGGTTTCTTCGAAGCAGGTGCAATGGGTTTCCTGTAAGCACAGGCAATGGTTTTCCTCTATGCGGCGGAAATGGGTTTCCTTTGTTCATCGGGAAAGTGTTTACTGTATGCATGGGGAATGTGTTTCCTAAATCGGAGGGAATGGGCTTCCTGTGTGCATCGGGAGTGGGTTTCCTGTATGTTGGAGGTATGTGTTTCCTGTATGCGAGGACATGGGTCTCTTCTACACATGGGGAATGGTTTTCCTGTCTGCGGGGGGATTGATTTTCCTGAATGTGGTAGAAATGGGTTTCCTGTATGCATGGGGAATAGGTTTCCTGCATACGGGGGGGGAATGGATTACCTGTATGCATGGGGAATGGGTTTCCTATATGCATGGGGAATGGGTTTCATATATGCATGGGGAATGGATTTCCTGTATGCGGGGGAATGGGTTTCCTGTATGCATGGGGAATGGGTTTCCTGAATGCAAGGGGAATGAGTTTCCTATATGCATGTGGAATGGGTTTCCTGTATGCGGGCGAATGGGTTTCCAGTATGCATGGGGAATGGGTTTCCTGAATGCATGGGGAATGAGTTTCCTATATGCATGTGGAATGGGTTTCCTGTATGCGGGGGAATGGGTTTCCAGTATGCGGGGGAATGGGATTCCTGAATGCATAGGGAATGGGTTTCCTGTATGTATGGGGAATGGGTTTCCTGTATGCATGGGGAATGAGTCTCCTATATGCATGTGGAATGAGTTTCCTATATGCATGTGGAATGGGTTTCCTGTATGCGGGCGAATGGGTTTCCAGTATGCATGGGGAATGGGTTTCCTGAATGCATGGGGAATGAGTTTCCTATATGCATGTGGAATGGGTTTCCTGTATGCGGGGGAATGGGTTTCCAGTATGAGGGGAATGGGATTCCTGAATGCATAGGGAATGGGTTTCCTGTATGTATGGGGAATGGGTTTCCTGTATGCATGGGGAATGAGTCTCCTATATGCATGTGGAATGGGTTTCCTGTATGCATGGGGAATGAGTTTCCTATATGCATGGGGAATGGGTTTCCTGTATGCATGGGGAATGAGTTTCCTATATCCATGGGGAATGGGTTTCCTGTATGCATGTGGAATGAGTTTCCTTTATGCATGGGAAATGGGTTTCCTGAATGCATGGGGAATGAGTTTCCTATATGCATGTGGAATGGGTTTCCTGTATGCATGGGGAATGAGTTTCCTATATGCATGGGGAATGGGTTTCCTGTATGCATGGGGAATGAGTTTCCTTTATCCATGGGGAATGGGTTTCCTGTATGCATGGGGAATGGGTTTCCTGTATGCATGGGGAATGAGTTTCCTGTATGCATGGGGAATGAGTTTCCAATATGCATGGGGAATGGGTTTCCTGTATGCATGTGAAATGGGTTTCCTGTATGCATGGGGAATGGGTTTCCTGTATGCATGGGGAATGGTTTCCTTTATGCATTGGGAATGGGTTTCCTGTATGCATGGCGAATGGGTTTCCTGTATGCATGGGGAATGGGTTTCCTATATGCATGGGGAATGGGTTTCCTATATGCAAGGGGAATGGGTTTCCTGTATGCATGGGGAATGAGTTTCCTATATGCATGGGGAATGGGTTTCCTGTATGCATGGGGAATGAGTTTCCTATATGCATGGGGAATGGGTTTCCTGTATGCGGGGGAATGGGTTTCCAGTATGCATGGGGAATGGGTTTCCTGAATGCATGGGGAATGAGTTTCCTATATGCATGTGGAATGGGTTTCCTGTATGCGGGGGAATAGGTTTCCAGTATGCGGGGGAATGAGTTTCCTGAATGCATAGGGAATGGGTTTCCTGTATGCATGGGGAATGGGTTTCCTGTATGCATGGGGAATGAGTTTCTTATATGCATGGGGAATGGGTTTCTTGAATGCATGGGGAATGGGTTTCCTATATGCATGGGGAATGGGTTTCCTATATGCGGGGGGGAATGGTTTTCCTATATGCGGTGGGGAAAGGGATTCCTGTATGCAGTGGAATGGGTTTCCTGTATTCGGGGAGAAGGGGTTTCCTGTTAGTGGTGGAATAGTTTTCCTGTATGTGGGGGAAATGGGTTTCCTCTATGCGGTGAAAATGGGTTTCTTGTATGCATGGGGAAAGGGATTCTTGTATGCACAGGAATGGGTTTCCTGTATGCGGGGGGGAATGGGTTTCCTGTATTCAGGGAAAAATGTGTTTCCTCTCTGCATGGTGAATGGGTTTCCAGTATGCGGGGGAATGGGTTTCCTCTATGCATGGGGAATGGGTTTCCTGTATGCAGGGGGAATGGATTTCCTGTATGCAGGGGAATGGGATTCCTCTGTGTATGCGGGGGGAATGGATTTGCTGTACGTGGGAGAATGGGTTTCCTGTATGCATGGGGAATGGGTTTCCTATATGCATGGGGAATGGGTTTCATATATGCATGGGGAATGGATTTCCTGTATGCGGGGGAATGGGTTTCCTGTATGCATGGGGAATGGGTTTCCTGAATGCAAGGGGAATGAGTTTCCTATATGCATGTGGAATGGGTTTCCTGCATGCGGGCGAATGGGTTTCCAGTATGCATGGGGAATGGGTTTCCTGAATGCATGGGGAATGAGTTTCCTATATGCATGTGGAATGGGTTTCCTGTATGCGGGGGAATGGGTTTCCAGTATGCGGGGGAATGGGATTCCTGAATGCATAGGGAATGGGTTTCCTGTATGTATGGGGAATGGGTTTCCTGTATGCATGGGGAATGAGTCTCCTATATGCATGTGGAATGAGTTTCCTATATGCATGTGGAATGGGTTTCCTGTATGCGGGCGAATGGGTTTCCAGTATGCATGGGGAATGGGTTTCCTGAATGCATGGGGAATGAGTTTCCTATATGCATGTGGAATGGGTTTCCTGTATGCGGGGGAATGGGTTTCCAGTATGAGGGGAATGGGATTCCTGAATGCATAGGGAATGGGTTTCCTGTATGTATGGGGAATGGGTTTCCTGTATGCATGGGGAATGAGTCTCCTATATGCATGTGGAATGGGTTTCCTGTATGCATGGGGAATGAGTTTCCTATATGCATGGGGAATGGGTTTCCTGTATGCATGGGGAATGAGTTTCCTATATCCATGGGGAATGGGTTTCCTGTATGCATGTGGAATGAGTTTCCTTTATGCATGGGAAATGGGTTTCCTGAATGCATGGGGAATGAGTTTCCTATATGCATGTGGAATGGGTTTCCTGTATGCATGGGGAATGAGTTTCCTATATGCATGGGGAATGGGTTTCCTGTATGCATGGGGAATGAGTTTCCTTTATCCATGGGGAATGGGTTTCCTGTATGCATGGGGAATGGGTTTCCTGTATGCATGGGGAATGAGTTTCCTGTATGCATGGGGAATGAGTTTCCAATATGCATGGGGAATGGGTTTCCTGTATGCATGTGAAATGGGTTTCCTGTATGCATGGGGAATGGGTTTCCTGTATGCATGGGGAATGGTTTCCTTTATGCATTGGGAATGGGTTTCCTGTATGCATGGCGAATGGGTTTCCTGTATGCATGGGGAATGGGTTTCCTATATGCATGGGGAATGGGTTTCCTATATGCATGGGGAATGGGTTTCCTGTATGCATGGGGAATGAGTTTCCTATATGCATGGGGAATGGGTTTCCTGTATGCATGGGGAATGAGTTTCCTATATGCATGGGGAATGGGTTTCCTGTATGCGGGGGAATGGGTTTCCAGTATGCATGGGGAATGGGTTTCCTGAATGCATGGGGAATGAGTTTCCTATATGCATGTGGAATGGGTTTCCTGTATGCGGGGGAATAGGTTTCCAGTATGCGGGGGAATGAGTTTCCTGAATGCATAGGGAATGGGTTTCCTGTATGCATGGGGAATGGGTTTCCTCTATGCATGGGGAATGGGTTTCCTGTATGCAGGGGGAATGGATTTCCTGTATGCAGGGGAATGGGATTCCTCTGTGTATGCGGGGGGAATGGATTTGCTGTACGTGGGAGAATGGGTTTCCTGTATGCATGGGGAATGGGTTTCCTATATGCATGGGGAATGGGTTTCATATATGCATGGGGAATGGATTTCCTGTATGCGGGGGAATGGGTTTCCTGTATGCATGGGGAATGGGTTTCCTGAATGCAAGGGGAATGAGTTTCCTATATGCATGTGGAATGGGTTTCCTGTATGCGGGCGAATGGGTTTCCAGTATGCATGGGGAATGGGTTTCCTGAATGCATGGGGAATGAGTTTCCTATATGCATGTGGAATGGGTTTCCTGTATGCGGGGGAATGGGTTTCCAGTATGCGGGGGAATGGGATTCCTGAATGCATAGGGAATGGGTTTCCTGTATGTATGGGGAATGGGTTTCCTGTATGCATGGGGAATGAGTCTCCTATATGCATGTGGAATGAGTTTCCTATATGCATGTGGAATGGGTTTCCTGTATGCGGGCGAATGGGTTTCCAGTATGCATGGGGAATGGGTTTCCTGAATGCATGGGGAATGAGTTTCCTATATGCATGTGGAATGGGTTTCCTGTATGCGGGGGAATGGGTTTCCAGTATGAGGGGAATGGGATTCCTGAATGCATAGGGAATGGGTTTCCTGTATGTATGGGGAATGGGTTTCCTGTATGCATGGGGAATGAGTCTCCTATATGCATGTGGAATGGGTTTCCTGTATGCATGGGGAATGAGTTTCCTATATGCATGGGGAATGGGTTTCCTGTATGCATGGGGAATGAGTTTCCTATATCCATGGGGAATGGGTTTCCTGTATGCATGTGGAATGAGTTTCCTTTATGCATGGGAAATGGGTTTCCTGAATGCATGGGGAATGAGTTTCCTATATGCATGTGGAATGGGTTTCCTGTATGCATGGGGAATGAGTTTCCTATATGCATGGGGAATGGGTTTCCTGTATGCATGGGGAATGAGTTTCCTTTATCCATGGGGAATGGGTTTCCTGTATGCATGGGGAATGGGTTTCCTGTATGCATGGGGAATGAGTTTCCTGTATGCATGGGGAATGAGTTTCCAATATGCATGGGGAATGGGTTTCCTGTATGCATGTGAAATGGGTTTCCTGTATGCATGGGGAATGGGTTTCCTGTATGCATGGGGAATGGTTTCCTTTATGCATTGGGAATGGGTTTCCTGTATGCATGGCGAATGGGTTTCCTGTATGCATGGGGAATGGGTTTCCTATATGCATGGGGAATGGGTTTCCTATATGCAAGGGGAATGGGTTTCCTGTATGCATGGGGAATGAGTTTCCTATATGCATGGGGAATGGGTTTCCTGTATGCATGGGGAATGAGTTTCCTATATGCATGGGGAATGGGTTTCCTGTATGCGGGGGAATGGGTTTCCAGTATGCATGGGGAATGGGTTTCCTGAATGCATGGGGAATGAGTTTCCTATATGCATGTGGAATGGGTTTCCTGTATGCGGGGGAATAGGTTTCCAGTATGCGGGGGAATGAGTTTCCTGAATGCATAGGGAATGGGTTTCCTGTATGCATGGGGAATGGGTTTCCTGTATGCATGGGGAATGAGTTTCTTATATGCATGGGGAATGGGTTTCTTGAATGCATGGGGAATGGGTTTCCTATATGCATGGGGAATGGGTTTCCTATATGCGGGGGGGAATGGTTTTCCTATATGCGGTGGGGAAAGGGATTCCTGTATGCAGTGGAATGGGTTTCCTGTATTCGGGGAGAAGGGGTTTCCTGTTAGTGGTGGAATAGTTTTCCTGTATGTGGGGGAAATGGGTTTCCTCTATGCGGTGAAAATGGGTTTCTTGTATGCATGGGGAAAGGGATTCTTGTATGCACAGGAATGGGTTTCCTGTATGCGGGGGGGAATGGGTTTCCTGTATTCAGGGAAAAATGTGTTTCCTCTCTGCATGGTGAATGGGTTTCCAGTATGCGGGGGAATGGGTTTCCTCTATGCATGGGGAATGGGTTTCCTGTATGCAGGGGGAATGGATTTCCTGTATGCAGGGGAATGGGATTCCTCTGTGTATGCGGGGGGAATGGATTTGCTGTACGTGGGAGAATGGGTTTCCTGTATGCATGGGGAATGGGTTTCCTATATGCATGGGGAATGGGTTTCATATATGCATGGGGAATGGATTTCCTGTATGCGGGGGAATGGGTTTCCTGTATGCATGGGGAATGGGTTTCCTGAATGCAAGGGGAATGAGTTTCCTATATGCATGTGGAATGGGTTTCCTGCATGCGGGCGAATGGGTTTCCAGTATGCATGGGGAATGGGTTTCCTGAATGCATGGGGAATGAGTTTCCTATATGCATGTGGAATGGGTTTCCTGTATGCGGGGGAATGGGTTTCCAGTATGCGGGGGAATGGGATTCCTGAATGCATAGGGAATGGGTTTCCTGTATGTATGGGGAATGGGTTTCCTGTATGCATGGGGAATGAGTCTCCTATATGCATGTGGAATGAGTTTCCTATATGCATGTGGAATGGGTTTCCTGTATGCGGGCGAATGGGTTTCCAGTATGCATGGGGAATGGGTTTCCTGAATGCATGGGGAATGAGTTTCCTATATGCATGTGGAATGGGTTTCCTGTATGCGGGGGAATGGGTTTCCAGTATGAGGGGAATGGGATTCCTGAATGCATAGGGAATGGGTTTCCTGTATGTATGGGGAATGGGTTTCCTGTATGCATGGGGAATGAGTCTCCTATATGCATGTGGAATGGGTTTCCTGTATGCATGGGGAATGAGTTTCCTATATGCATGGGGAATGGGTTTCCTGTATGCATGGGGAATGAGTTTCCTATATCCATGGGGAATGGGTTTCCTGTATGCATGTGGAATGAGTTTCCTTTATGCATGGGAAATGGGTTTCCTGAATGCATGGGGAATGAGTTTCCTATATGCATGTGGAATGGGTTTCCTGTATGCATGGGGAATGAGTTTCCTATATGCATGGGGAATGGGTTTCCTGTATGCATGGGGAATGAGTTTCCTTTATCCATGGGGAATGGGTTTCCTGTATGCATGGGGAATGGGTTTCCTGTATGCATGGGGAATGAGTTTCCTGTATGCATGGGGAATGAGTTTCCAATATGCATGGGGAATGGGTTTCCTGTATGCATGTGAAATGGGTTTCCTGTATGCATGGGGAATGGGTTTCCTGTATGCATGGGGAATGGTTTCCTTTATGCATTGGGAATGGGTTTCCTGTATGCATGGCGAATGGGTTTCCTGTATGCATGGGGAATGGGTTTCCTATATGCATGGGGAATGGGTTTCCTATATGCATGGGGAATGGGTTTCCTGTATGCATGGGGAATGAGTTTCCTATATGCATGGGGAATGGGTTTCCTGTATGCATGGGGAATGAGTTTCCTATATGCATGGGGAATGGGTTTCCTGTATGCGGGGGAATGGGTTTCCAGTATGCATGGGGAATGGGTTTCCTGAATGCATGGGGAATGAGTTTCCTATATGCATGTGGAATGGGTTTCCTGTATGCGGGGGAATAGGTTTCCAGTATGCGGGGGAATGAGTTTCCTGAATGCATAGGGAATGGGTTTCCTGTATGCATGGGGAATGGGTTTCCTGTATGCATGGGGAATGAGTTTCTTATATGCATGGGGAATGGGTTTCTTGAATGCATGGGGAATGGGTTTCCTATATGCATGGGGAATGGGTTTCCTATATGCGGCGGAAATGGGTTTCCTTTGTTCATCGGGAAAGTGTTTACTGTATGCATGGGGAATGTGTTTCCTAAATCGGAGGGAATGGGCTTCCTGTGTGCATCGGGAGTGGGTTTCCTGTATGTTGGAGGTATGTGTTTCCTGTATGCGAGGACATGGGTCTCTTCTACACATGGGGAATGGTTTTCCTGTCTGCGGGGGGATTGATTTTCCTGGATGCGGGGAATTGACTTTCCTGAATGTGGTAGAAATGGGTTTCCTGTATGCATGGGGAATAGGTTTCCTGCATACGGGGGGGGAATGGATTACCTGTATGCATGGGGAATGGGTTTCCTATATGCATGGGGAATGGGTTTCCTGTATACGGGGGGGAATGGATTACCTGTATGCATGGGGAATGGGTTTCCTGTATGCACGGGAATATGTTTTCTGTATGCGGGGGGAATGGGTTTCCTGTTAGCGGTGGAATAGTTTTCCTGTATGCGGGGGGAAATGGGTTTCCTATATGCGGTGAGAATGGGTTTCTTGTATGCATGGGGAGAGGGATTCCTGTATGCACGGGAATGGGTTTCTTGTATGTGGGGGGAATGGGTTTCCTGTAATCAGGGAAAAATGCGTTTCCTCTATGCATGGTGAATGGGTTTCCAGTATGCAGGGGGAAAGGATTTGCTGTATGTGGGGGAATGGATTTGCTGTATGCGGGACAATGGATTTGCTGTATGCGGGAGAATGGTTTTCCTGTACGCATCGGGAATGGGTTGCCTGTATGCATGGGGAATGGGTTTCCTGTATGTGGAAGGAATGGGTTTCCTGTATGCGGAAGGAATGGGTTTCCTGTAAGCGGAAGGAATGGGTTTCCTGTATGCGGAAGGAATAGATTTCCTGTATGCATCGGGAATGGGTTTCCTGTATGCATGGGGAATGGGTTTCCTGTATGTGGGGGAATGGATTTGCTGTATGCGGAAGGAATGTGTTTTCTGTATGCGGAAGGAATAGATTTCCTGTCTGCATCGGGAATGGGTTTCTTGTACGTGGGGGGATTGGGTTCCCTGTAGGCCTGGGTATAGTTTTCCTGTAAGCACGGGCAATGGGTTTCCTCTATGCGGTGGAAATTGGTTTCTTGTATTCATTGGGAAATGGTTTACTGGATGCATGGGGAATGTGTTTCCTAAAGCAGAGGGAATGGGTTTCCTGTATACGGGGGGGGAATGGATTACTTGTATGCATCGGGAATGGGTTTCCTAAAGCAGAGGGAATTGGTTTACTGTATGCATGGGGAATGGGTTACCTAATGCGGAGTGAATGGGTTTTCCTGTACGCGCTAGAATGGGTTCCTGTATGCGGAAGGAATGGGTTTCCTGTATGCGGAAGGAATGGGTTTCCTGTATGCGGAAGGAATAGATTTCCTGTATGCATCGGGAATGGGTTTCTTGTACGTGGGGGGATTGGGTTCCCTGTAGGCCTGGGTATAGTTTTCCTGTAAGCACGGGCAATGGGTTTCCTGTATTCATTGGGAAATGGTTTACTGGATGCATGAGGAATGTGTTTCCTAAATTGGAGGGAATGGGCTTCCTGTGTGCATCGGGAGTGGGTTTCCTGTATGTTGGAGGTATGTGTTTCCTGTATGCGAGGACATGGGTCTCTTCTACACATGGGGAATGGTTTTCCTGTCTGCGGGGGGATTGATTTTCCTGAATGTGGTAGAAATGGGTTTCCTGTATGCATGGGGAATAGGTTTCCTGCATACGGGGGGGGAATGGATTACCTGTATGCATGGGGAATGGGTTTCCTATATGCATGGGGAATGGGTTTCATATATGCATGGGGAATGGATTTCCTGTATGCGGGGGAATGGGTTTCCTGTATGCATGGGGAATGGGTTTCCTGAATGCAAGGGGAATGAGTTTCCTATATGCATGTGGAATGGGTTTCCTGTATGCGGGCGAATGGGTTTCCAGTATGCATGGGGAATGGGTTTCCTGAATGCATGGGGAATGAGTTTCCTATATGCATGTGGAATGGGTTTCCTGTATGCGGGGGAATGGGTTTCCAGTATGCGGGGGAATGGGATTCCTGAATGCATAGGGAATGGGTTTCCTGTATGTATGGGGAATGGGTTTCCTGTATGCATGGGGAATGAGTCTCCTATATGCATGTGGAATGAGTTTCCTATATGCATGTGGAATGGGTTTCCTGTATGCGGGCGAATGGGTTTCCAGTATGCATGGGGAATGGGTTTCCTGAATGCATGGGGAATGAGTTTCCTATATGCATGTGGAATGGGTTTCCTGTATGCGGGGGAATGGGTTTCCAGTATGAGGGGAATGGGATTCCTGAATGCATAGGGAATGGGTTTCCTGTATGTATGGGGAATGGGTTTCCTGTATGCATGGGGAATGAGTCTCCTATATGCATGTGGAATGGGTTTCCTGTATGCATGGGGAATGAGTTTCCTATATGCATGGGGAATGGGTTTCCTGTATGCATGGGGAATGAGTTTCCTATATCCATGGGGAATGGGTTTCCTGTATGCATGTGGAATGAGTTTCCTTTATGCATGGGAAATGGGTTTCCTGAATGCATGGGGAATGAGTTTCCTATATGCATGTGGAATGGGTTTCCTGTATGCATGGGGAATGAGTTTCCTATATGCATGGGGAATGGGTTTCCTGTATGCATGGGGAATGAGTTTCCTTTATCCATGGGGAATGGGTTTCCTGTATGCATGGGGAATGGGTTTCCTGTATGCATGGGGAATGAGTTTCCTGTATGCATGGGGAATGAGTTTCCAATATGCATGGGGAATGGGTTTCCTGTATGCATGTGAAATGGGTTTCCTGTATGCATGGGGAATGGGTTTCCTGTATGCATGGGGAATGGTTTCCTTTATGCATTGGGAATGGGTTTCCTGTATGCATGGCGAATGGGTTTCCTGTATGCATGGGGAATGGGTTTCCTATATGCATGGGGAATGGGTTTCCTATATGCATGGGGAATGGGTTTCCTGTATGCATGGGGAATGAGTTTCCTATATGCATGGGGAATGGGTTTCCTGTATGCATGGGGAATGAGTTTCCTATATGCATGGGGAATGGGTTTCCTGTATGCGGGGGAATGGGTTTCCAGTATGCATGGGGAATGGGTTTCCTGAATGCATGGGGAATGAGTTTCCTATATGCATGTGGAATGGGTTTCCTGTATGCGGGGGAATAGGTTTCCAGTATGCGGGGGAATGAGTTTCCTGAATGCATAGGGAATGGGTTTCCTGTATGCATGGGGAATGGGTTTCCTGTATGCATGGGGAATGAGTTTCTTATATGCATGGGGAATGGGTTTCTTGAATGCATGGGGAATGGGTTTCCTATATGCATGGGGAATGGGTTTCCTATATGCGGGGGGGAATGGTTTTCCTATATGCGGTGGGGAAAGGGATTCCTGTATGCAGTGGAATGGGTTTCCTGTATTCGGGGAGAAGGGGTTTCCTGTTAGTGGTGGAATAGTTTTCCTGTATGTGGGGGAAATGGGTTTCCTCTATGCGGTGAAAATGGGTTTCTTGTATGCATGGGGAAAGGGATTCTTGTATGCACAGGAATGGGTTTCCTGTATGCGGGGGGGAATGGGTTTCCTGTATTCAGGGAAAAATGTGTTTCCTCTCTGCATGGTGAATGGGTTTCCAGTATGCGGGGGAATGGGTTTCCTCTATGCATGGGGAATGGGTTTCCTGTATGCAGGGGGAATGGATTTCCTGTATGCAGGGGAATGGGATTCCTCTGTGTATGCGGGGGGAATGGATTTGCTGTACGTGGGAGAATGGGTTTCCTGTATGCATGGGGAATGGGTTTCCTATATGCATGGGGAATGGGTTTCATATATGCATGGGGAATGGATTTCCTGTATGCGGGGGAATGGGTTTCCTGTATGCATGGGGAATGGGTTTCCTGAATGCAAGGGGAATGAGTTTCCTATATGCATGTGGAATGGGTTTCCTGTATGCGGGCGAATGGGTTTCCAGTATGCATGGGGAATGGGTTTCCTGAATGCATGGGGAATGAGTTTCCTATATGCATGTGGAATGGGTTTCCTGTATGCGGGGGAATGGGTTTCCAGTATGCGGGGGAATGGGATTCCTGAATGCATAGGGAATGGGTTTCCTGTATGTATGGGGAATGGGTTTCCTGTATGCATGGGGAATGAGTCTCCTATATGCATGTGGAATGAGTTTCCTATATGCATGTGGAATGGGTTTCCTGTATGCGGGCGAATGGGTTTCCAGTATGCATGGGGAATGGGTTTCCTGAATGCATGGGGAATGAGTTTCCTATATGCATGTGGAATGGGTTTCCTGTATGCGGGGGAATGGGTTTCCAGTATGAGGGGAATGGGATTCCTGAATGCATAGGGAATGGGTTTCCTGTATGTATGGGGAATGGGTTTCCTGTATGCATGGGGAATGAGTCTCCTATATGCATGTGGAATGGGTTTCCTGTATGCATGGGGAATGAGTTTCCTATATGCATGGGGAATGGGTTTCCTGTATGCATGGGGAATGAGTTTCCTATATCCATGGGGAATGGGTTTCCTGTATGCATGTGGAATGAGTTTCCTTTATGCATGGGAAATGGGTTTCCTGAATGCATGGGGAATGAGTTTCCTATATGCATGTGGAATGGGTTTCCTGTATGCATGGGGAATGAGTTTCCTATATGCATGGGGAATGGGTTTCCTGTATGCATGGGGAATGAGTTTCCTTTATCCATGGGGAATGGGTTTCCTGTATGCATGGGGAATGGGTTTCCTGTATGCATGGGGAATGAGTTTCCTGTATGCATGGGGAATGAGTTTCCAATATGCATGGGGAATGGGTTTCCTGTATGCATGTGAAATGGGTTTCCTGTATGCATGGGGAATGGGTTTCCTGTATGCATGGGGAATGGTTTCCTTTATGCATTGGGAATGGGTTTCCTGTATGCATGGCGAATGGGTTTCCTGTATGCATGGGGAATGGGTTTCCTATATGCATGGGGAATGGGTTTCCTATATGCATGGGGAATGGGTTTCCTGTATGCATGGGGAATGAGTTTCCTATATGCATGGGGAATGGGTTTCCTGTATGCATGGGGAATGAGTTTCCTATATGCATGGGGAATGGGTTTCCTGTATGCGGGGGAATGGGTTTCCAGTATGCATGGGGAATGGGTTTCCTGAATGCATGGGGAATGAGTTTCCTATATGCATGTGGAATGGGTTTCCTGTATGCGGGGGAATAGGTTTCCAGTATGCGGGGGAATGAGTTTCCTGAATGCATAGGGAATGGGTTTCCTGTATGCATGGGGAATGGGTTTCCTGTATGCATGGGGAATGAGTTTCTTATATGCATGGGGAATGGGTTTCTTGAATGCATGGGGAATGGGTTTCCTATATGCATGGGGAATGGGTTTCCTATATGCGGGGGGGAATGGTTTTCCTATATGCGGTGGGGAAAGGGATTCCTGTATGCAGGGGAATGGGTTTCCTGTATTCGGGGAGAAGGGGTTTCCTGTTAGTGGTGGAATAGTTTTCCTGTATGTGGGGGAAATGGGTTTCCTCTATGCGGTGAAAATGGGTTTCTTGTATGCATGGGGAAAGGGATTCTTGTATGCACAGGAATGGGTTTCCTGTATGCGGGGGGGAATGGGATTCCTGTATTCAGGGAAAAATGTGTTTCCTCTCTGCATGGTGAATGGGTTTCCAGTATGCGGGGGAATGGGTTTCCTCTATGCATGGGGAATGGGTTTCCTGTATGCAGGGGGAATGGATTTCCTGTATGCAGGGGAATGGGATTCCTCTGTGTATGCGGGGGGAATGGATTTGCTGTACGTGGGAGAATGGGTTTCCTGTATGCATCGGGAATGGGTTTCCTGTATGCGGAAGGAATGGGTTTCCTGTATGCATTGGGAATGGGTTTCTTGTATGTGGGGGGATTGGGTTCCCTGTAGGCCTCGGTATAGTTTTCCTGTCTGCGGGGGGAATGGGTTTCTTCGAAGCAGGTGCAATGGGTTTCCTGTAAGCACAGGCAATGGTTTTCCTCTATGCGGCGGAAATGGGTTTCCTTTGTTCATCGGGAAAGTGTTTACTGTATGCATGGGGAATGTGTTTCCTAAATCGGAGGGAATGGGCTTCCTGTGTGCATCGGGAGTGGGTTTCCTGTATGTTGGAGGTATGTGTTTCCTGTATGCGAGGACATGGGTCTCTTCTACACATGGGGAATGGTTTTCCTGTCTGCGGGGGGATTGATTTTCCTGGATGCGGGGAATTGACTTTCCTGAATGTGGTAGAAATGGGTTTCCTGTATGCATGGGGAATAGGTTTCCTGCATACGGGGGGGGAATGGATTACCTGTATGCATGGGGAATGGGTTTCCTATATGCATGGGGAATGGGTTTCCTGTATACGGGGGGGAATGGATTACCTGTATGCATGGGGAATGGGTTTCCTGTATGCACGGGAATATGTTTTCTGTATGCGGGGGGAATGGGTTTCCTGTTAGCGGTGGAATAGTTTTCCTGTATGCGGGGGGAAATGGGTTTCCTATATGCGGTGAGAATGGGTTTCTTGTATGCATGGGGAGAGGGATTCCTGTATGCACGGGAATGGGTTTCTTGTATGTGGGGGGAATGGGTTTCCTGTAATCAGGGAAAAATGCGTTTCCTCTATGCATGGTGAATGGGTTTCCAGTATGCAGGGGGAAAGGATTTGCTGTATGTGGGGGAATGGATTTGCTGTATGCGGGACAATGGATTTGCTGTATGCGGGAGAATGGTTTTCCTGTACGCATCGGGAATGGGTTGCCTGTATGCATGGGGAATGGGTTTCCTGTATGTGGAAGGAATGGGTTTCCTGTATGCGGAAGGAATGGGTTTCCTGTAAGCGGAAGGAATGGGTTTCCTGTATGCGGAAGGAATAGATTTCCTGTATGCATCGGGAATGGGTTTCCTGTATGCATGGGGAATGGGTTTCCTGTATGTGGGGGAATGGATTTGCTGTATGCGGAAGGAATGTGTTTTCTGTATGCGGAAGGAATAGATTTCCTGTCTGCATCGGGAATGGGTTTCTTGTACGTGGGGGGATTGGGTTCCCTGTAGGCCTGGGTATAGTTTTCCTGTAAGCACGGGCAATGGGTTTCCTCTATGCGGTGGAAATTGGTTTCTTGTATTCATTGGGAAATGGTTTACTGGATGCATGGGGAATGTGTTTCCTAAAGCAGAGGGAATGGGTTTCCTGTATACGGGGGGGGAATGGATTACTTGTATGCATCGGGAATGGGTTTCCTAAAGCAGAGGGAATTGGTTTACTGTATGCATGGGGAATGGGTTACCTAATGCGGAGTGAATGGGTTTTCCTGTACGCGCTAGAATGGGTTCCTGTATGCGGAAGGAATGGGTTTCCTGTATGCGGAAGGAATGGGTTTCCTGTATGCGGAAGGAATAGATTTCCTGTATGCATCGGGAATGGGTTTCTTGTACGTGGGGGGATTGGGTTCCCTGTAGGCCTGGGTATAGTTTTCCTGTAAGCACGGGCAATGGGTTTCCTGTATTCATTGGGAAATGGTTTACTGGATGCATGAGGAATGTGTTTCCTAAATTGGAGGGAATGGGCTTCCTGTGTGCATCGGGAGTGGGTTTCCTGTATGTTGGAGGTATGTGTTTCCTGTATGCGAGGGAAATGGGTTTCCTGTATGCGGAAGGAATAGATTTCCTGTATGCATCGGGAATGGGTATCCTAAAGCAGAGGGAATTGGTTTACTGTATGCATGGGGAATGGGTTACCTAATGCGGAGTGAATGGGTTTTTCTGTACGTGCTAGAATGGGTTCCTGTATGCCAGGGGTGTCAAACTCATTTTAGGTCACGGGCCGGATTGAGCAAAATGCAGCTTCATGCGGGCCGGATCAGTCGGACGTGTGCGAACGCAGCTTTCGTTGCCTCCGTTTTTTCAGCCTGCTCTCATGTGTCTCAGTCTCTGCTATAACTACAAAGTGTTTCACTTTACAAATTCCGTTTCTTATGAAGAAGACTGCCGAGCAAGACTGCCGAATCAACACTAAAAACCCTGAAAACCTGGTACCTGAATAAACTCAGCATTAGCCATATCATACGCCATAGGCGCTTCGATTACTGGGGCCAGCTTTAATAGTAATTAGATATTATCTCGCGGGCCAAAAAGAATTCCACCGTGGGCCGGATTTGGCCCGCGGGCCTTGAGTTTGACATATATGGTGTATGCGGAAGGAATGGGTTTCCAGTATTCATGTGGAAAGGGTTTACTGTATGCGTAGGGAATGGGTTTCCTGCATTCATGGGGAACGGGTTTACTGTATGCATGTGGAATGGATTTCCTAAAGCGGAGGGAATGGGTTTCCTGTACACGCTAGAATGGGTTCCTGTATGTGGAAAGAATGGGTTTCCAGTATTCATGTGGAAAGGGTTTACTGTATGCGTAGGGAATGGGTTTCCTGCATTCATGGGGAACGGGTTTACTGTATGCATGGGGAATGGATTTCCTAAAGCGGAGGGAATGGGTTTCCAGTATTCATGTGGAAAGGGTTTACTGTATGCGTGGGGAATGGGTTTCCTGTATGTACAGGAATATGTTTCCTGTATGCGGGGGGAATGGGTTTCCTGTTAGCGGTGGAATAGTTTTCCTGTATGCGGGAGGAAATGGGTTTGCTGTAATCAGGGAAAAATGTGTTTCCTCTATGCATGGTGAATGGGTTTCCAGTATGCAGGTGGAAAGGATTTGCTGTATGCGGAAGGAATGGGTTTCCTGTACGCATTGGGAATGGGTTGCCTGTATGCATCGGTAATGGGTTTCCTGTATGTGGGGGGATTGGGTTTCCTGTAGGCCTGGGTATAGTTTTGCTGTCTGCAGGGGGAATGGGTTTCCTGTATTCGGAAGGAATGGGTTTCCTGTATGCAGGGGGAATGGGTTTCCTGTATGCAGGGGGAATGGGTTTCCTGTATGCAGGGGAATGGGTTTCCTGTATGTGGGGGGGAATGGGTTTCCTGTATGTGGGTGGATTGGGTTTCCTGTAGGCCTGTCTATAGTTTTCCTGCCTGCGGAGGGAATGAGTTTCCTCTATGCATGGGGAATGGGTTTCCTGTAAGCACGGGCAATGGGTTTCCTCTATGCGGCGGAAATGGGTTTCCTGTATTCATTGGGAAAGGTTTTCCTGTATGCATGGGGAATGTGTTTCCTATATGCGGGGGGGAATGGTTTTCCTATATGCGGTGGGGAAAGGGATTCCTGTATGCAGGGGAATGGGTTTCCTGTATTCGGGGAGAAGGGGTTTCCTGTTAGTGGTGGAATAGTTTTCCTGTATGCGGGGGAAATGGGTTTCCTCTATGCGGTGAAAATGGGTTTCTTGTATGCATGGGGAAAGGGATTCTTGTATGCACAGGAATGGGTTTCCTGTACGCGAGGGGGAATGGGTTTCCTGTATTCAGGGAAAAATGTGTTTCCTCTCTGCATGGTGAATGGGTTTCCAGTATGCGGGGGAATGGGTTTCCTCTATGCATGGGGAATGGGTTTCCTGTATGCAGGGGGAATGGATTTCCTGTATGCAGGGGAATGGGATTCCTCTGTGTATGCGGGGGGAATGGATTTGCTGTACGTGGGAGAATGGGTTTCCTGTATGCATCGGGAATGGGTTTCCTGTATGCGGAAGGAATGGGTTTCCTGTATATATTGGGAATGGGTTTCTTGTATGTGGGGGGATTGGGTTCCCTGTAGGCCTCGGTATAGTTTTCCTGTCTGCGGGGGGAATGGGTTTCTTCGAAGCAGGTGCAATGGGTTTCCTGTAAGCACAGGCAATGGTTTTCCTCTATGCGGCGGAAATGGGTTTCCTTTGTTCATCGGGAAAGTGTTTACTGTATGCATGGGGAATGTGTTTCCTAAATCGGAGGGAATGGGCTTCCTGTGTGCATCGGGAGTGGGTTTCCTGTATGTTGGAGGTATGTGTTTCCTGTATGCGAGGACATGGGTCTCTTCTACACATGGGGAATGGTTTTCCTGTCTGCGGGGGGATTGATTTTCCTGGATGCGGGGAATTGACTTTCCTGAATGTGGTAGAAATGGGTTTCCTGTATGCATGGGGAATAGGTTTCCTGCATACGGGGGGGAATGGATTACCTGTATGCATGGGGAATGGGTTTCCTGTATGCACGGGAATATGTTTTCTGTATGCTGGGGGAATGGGTTTCCTGTTAGCGGTGGAATAGTTTTCCTGTATGCGGGGGGAAATGGGTTTCCTATATGCGGTGAGAATGGGTTTCTTGTATGCATGGGGAGAGGGATTCCTGTATGCACGGGAATGGGTTTCTTGTATGTGGGGGGAATGGGTTTCCTGTAATCAGGGAAAAATGCGTTTCCTCTATGCGTGGTGAATGGGTTTCCAGTATGCAGGGGGAAAGGATTTGCTGTATGTGGGGGAATGGATTTGCTGTATGCGGGACAATGGATTTGCTGTATGCGGGAGAATGGTTTTCCTGTACGCATCGGGAATGGGTTGCCTGTATGCATGGGGAATGGGTTTCCTGTATGTGGAAGGAATGGGTTTCCTGTATGCGGAAGGAATGGGTTTCCTGTAAGCGGAAGGAATGGGTTTCCTGTATGCGGAAGGAATAGATTTCCTGTATGCATCGGGAATGGGTTTCCTGTATGCATGGGGAATGGGTTTCCTGTATGTGGGGGAATGGATTTGCTGTATGCGGAAGGAATGTGTTTTCTGTATGCGGAAGGAATAGATTTCCTGTCTGCATCGGGAATGGGTTTCTTGTACGTGGGGGGATTGGGTTCCCTGTAGGCCTGGGTATAGTTTTCCTGTAAGCACGGGCAATGGGTTTCCTCTATGCGGCGGAAATGGGTTTCTTGTATTCATTGGGAAATGGTTTACTGGATGCATGGGGAATGTGTTTCCTAAAGCAGAGGGAATGGGTTTCCTGTATACGGGGGGGGAATGGATTACTTGTATGCATCGGGAATGGGTTTCCTAAAGCAGAGGGAATTGGTTTACTGTATGCATGGGGAATGGGTTACCTAATGCGGAGTGAATGGGTTTTCCTGTACGCGCTAGAATGGGTTCCTGTATGCGGAAGGAATGGGTTTCCTGTATGCGGAAGGAATGGGTTTCCTGTATGCGGAAGGAATAGATTTCCTGTATGCATCGGGAATGGGTTTCTTGTACGTGGGGGGATTGGGTTCCCTGTAGGCCTGGGTATAGTTTTCCTGTCTGCGGGGGGAATGGGTTTCTTCGAAGCAGGTGCAATGGGTTTCCTGTGAGCACAGGCAATGGTTTTCCTCTATGCGGCGGAAATGGGTTTCCTTTGTTCATCGGGAAAGTGTTTACTGTATGCATGGGGAATGGGTTTCCTGAATGCATGGGGAATGGGTTTCCTGTATGCATGGGGAATGGGTTTCCTGTATGCATGGGGAATAGGTTTCCTGCATACGGGGGGAATGGATTACCTGTATGGATGGGGAATGGGTTTCCTGTATGCACGGGAATATGTTTTCTGTATGCGGGGGGAATGGGTTTCCTGTTAGCGGTGGAATAGTTTTCCTGTATGCGGGGGGAAATGGGTTTCCTATATGCGGTGAGAATGCGTTTCTTGTATGCATGGGGAGAGGGATTCCTGTATGCACGGTAATGGGTTTCTTGTATGTGGGGGGAATGGGTTTCCTCTAATCAGGGAAAAATGCGTTTCCTCTATGCATGGTGAATGGGTTTCCAGTATGCGGGGAGAATGGATTACCTGTATGCATGGGGAATGGATTACCTGAATGCACGGTGAATGGGTTTCCAGTATGCAGGTGGAAAGGATTTGCTGTATGTGGGGGAATGGATTTGCTGTATGTGGAAGGAATGTGTTTTCTGTATGCGGAAGGAATAGATTTCCTGTCTGCATCGGGAATGGGTTTCTTGTACGTGGGGGGATTGGGTTCCCTGTAGGCCTGGGTATAGTTTTCCTGTAAGCACGGGCAATGGGTTTCCTCTATGCGGCGGAAATGGGTTTCTTGTATTCATTGGGAAATGGTTTACTGGATGCATGGGGAATGTGTTTCCTAAAGCAGAGGGAATGGGATTCCTGTATGTGCGGGGAATGGGTTTACTGTATGCATGAGGAATGTGTTTCCTAAATTGGAGGGAATGGGCTTCCTGTGTGCATCGGGAGTGGGTTTCCTGTATGTTGGAGGTATGTGTTTCCTGTATGCGAGGGAAATGGGTCTCTTCTACACATGGGGAATGGTTTTTTTGTCTGCGGGGGGATTGAGTTTCCTGGATGCGGGGGGATTGAGTTTCCTGGATGCGGGGGATTGAGTTTCCTGTTTGCAGGGGGATTGAGTTTCCTGTATGCAGGGGGATTGAGTTTCCTGTATGTGGGGGGGATTGAGTTTCCTGCATGCGGGGGGGAGGGGTACGGGTTTCTTGTATGCGGGGGATTGAGGTTCCTGAATGCGGTAGAAATGGGTTTCCTGTATGCGGAAAGAATGGGTTTCCTGTATGCATGGGGAATAGGTTTCCTGTATACGGGGGGGTGGGGGGGGAATGGATTACTTGTATGCATGGGGAATTGGTTTCCGGTATGCGCGGGGCAATGGATTTCCTGTATTCATGTGGAAAGGGTTTACTGTATGCATCAGGAATGGGTATCCTAAAGCAGAGGGAATTGGTTTACTGTATGCATGGGGAATGGGTTACGTAATGCGGAGTGAATGGGTTTTTCTGTACGTGCTAGAATGGGTTCCTGTATGCCAGGGGTGTCAAACTCATTTTAGGTCACGGTCCGGATTGAGCAAAATGCAGCTTCATGCGGGTCGGATCAGTCGGACGTGTGCGAACGCAGCTTTCGTTGCCTCCATTTTTTCAGCCTGCTCTCATGTGTCTCAGTCTCTGCTATAACTACAAAGTGTTTCACTTTACAAATTCCGTTTCTTATGAAGAAGACTGCCAAGCAAGACTGCCGAATAAACACTAAAAACCCTGAAAACCTGGTACCTGAATAAACTCAGCATTAGCCATATCATACGCCATAGGCGCTTCGATTACTGGGGCCAGCTTTAATAGTAATTAGATATTATCTCGCGGGCCAAAGAGAATTCCACTGTGGGCCGGATTTGGCCCGCGGGCCTTGAGTTTGACATATTTGCTGTATGCGGAAGGAATGGGTTTCCAGTATTCATGTGGAAAGGGTTTACTGTATGTGTAGGGAATGGGTTTCCTGCATTCATGGGGAACGGGTTTACTGTATGCATGGGGAATGGATTTCCTAAAGCGGAGGGAATGGGTTTCCAGTATTCATGTGGAAAGGGTTTACTGTATGCGTGGGGAATGGGTTTCCTGTATGTACAGGAATATGTTTCCTGTATGCGGGGGGAATGGGTTTCCTGTTAGCGGTGGAATAGTTTTCCTGTATGCGGGAGGAAATGGGTTTGCTGTAATCAGGGAAAAATGTGTTTCCTCTATGCATGGTGAATGGGTTTCCAGTATGCAGGTGGAAAGGATTTGCTGTATGCGGAAGGAATGGGTTTCCTGTATGCGGGGGTGAATGGGTTTTCGGTATGCATGGGGAATGCGTTTCCTAAAGCGGAGGGAAATAGTTTCCTGTATGTGGGGGGAATGGGTTTCCTGTATGCAGGGGGAATGGGTTTCCTGTATGCGGAAGGAATGGGTTTCCTGTATGCAGAAGGAATGGGTTTCCTGTATGCAGAAGGAATGGGTTTCCTGTATGCGGAAGGAGTAGATTTGCTGTATGCGGAAGGAAAAGAATTCCTGTCTGCATCGGGAATGGGTTTCTTGTATGTGGGGGGATTGGGTTCCCTGTAGGCCTGGGTATAGTTTTCCTCTCTGCAGAGGGAATGGGTTTCCTCTATGCATGGGGAATGGGTTTCCTGTAGACCTGTCTATAGTTTTCCTGTCTGCGGAGGGAATGGGTTTCCTCTATGCATGGGGAATGGGTTTCCTGTATTCATTGGGAAAGGGTTTACTGTATGCATGGGGAATGTGTTTCCTAAAGCGGAGGGAAATGGTTTCCTGTATGTGGGGGGAATGGGCTTCCTGTAGGCGGGGGGAATGGGTTTTCTGTATGCGGAAGGAATGGGTTTCCTGTATGCGGAAGGAATAGATTTCCTGTCTGCATCGGGAATGGGTTTCTTGTATGTGGGGGGATTGGGTTCCCTGTAGGCCTGGGTATAGTTTTCCTGTCTGCAGAGGGAATGGGTTTCCTCTATGCATGGGGAATGGGTTTCCTGTAGGCCTGTCTATAGTTTTCCTGTCTGCGGAGGGAATGGGTTTCCTCTATGCATGGGGAATGGGTTTCCTCTATGCATGGGGAATGGGTTTCCTGTATTCATTGGGAAAGATTTTCCTGTATGCAGGGGGGAATGGTTTTCCTATATGTGGTGGGGAAAGGGATTCCTGTATGCAGGGGACTGGGTTTCCTCTATGCATGGTGAATGGGTTTCCAGTATGCGGGGAGAATGGATTACCTGTATGCATGGGGAATGGGTTTCCTCTATGCATGGGGAATGGGTTTCCTGCATTCATGGGGAATGGGTTTACTGTATGTATGGGGAATGGGTTTACTGTATGTATGGGGAATGGGTTTACTGTATGTATGGGGAAAGGGTTTCCTAAAGCGGATGGAATTGGCTTCCTGTATGCGGAAGGAAAGGGGTTTCCTGTATGCGGGGGATTGAGTTTCCTGAATGTGGTAGAAATCGGTTTCCTGTATGCATATGGAATGGGATTCCTGTATGCAGAAGGAAAGGGTTTCCTGTATGCGGGGGTGGGGGGGGGGGTAATGGATTACCTGTATGCACGGTGAATGGGTTTCCGGTATGCGCGTGGCAATGGGTTTCCTGTATTCATGGGAAATCCGTTTCCTGTATGCGGGGGAATGGGTTTCCTGTATGCATGGGGAATGGGTTTCCTGTATGCAGTGAAATGGGTTTCCTGTATGCGGGGAAATGGGTTTCCTGTATGTGGAATGAATAGTTTTCCTGTATGCATGGGGAATAGGTTTCCTGCATGCATGGGGAAAAGGCTTCCTGTATGCATGGGGAATGGATTACCTCTATGCGCTAGAATGGGATTCCTGTATTCATGGGGAATGGGTTTCCTGTATGCATGAGGAATGGGTTTCCTAAAGCGGAGGGAATGGGTTTCCTGTATGCGGAGGGAATGGGTTTCCTGTATGTGGGGGGAATGGGTTTCCTGTATGTGGGGGGAATGGGTTTCCTGTATGTGGGGGGATTGTGTTTCCTGTAGGCCTGGGTATAGTTTTGCTGTCTGCGGGGGGAATGGATTTCCTCTATGCATGTGGGACAGGTTTCCTGTATGCATGGGCAATGTGATTCCTGTATGCAGGGGAATGGCTTTCCTGCATGCAGGGGGAATGGGTTTCCTGTATGCGGAAGGAAAGGGTTTCCTGTATGCAGAAGGAATGGGTTTCCTGTATGCAGAAGGAATAGATTTCCTGTATGCATCGGGAATGGGTTTCTTGTACGTGGGGGGATTGGGTTCCCTGTAGGCCTGGGTATAGTTTTCCTGTAAGCACGGGCAATGGGTTTCCTCTATGCAGCGGAAATGGGTTTCCTGTATTCATTGTGAAAGGGTTTACTGTATGCATGGGTAATGGGTTTCCTAAAGCGGAGGGAAATAGTTTCCTGTATGTGGGGGGAATGGGCTTCCTGTATGCAGGGGGAATGGGTTTCCTGTATGCGGAAGGAATGGGTTTCCTGTATGCATTGGGAATGGGTTTCCTGTATGCAGGGGGAGTGGGTTTCCTGTATGCAGAAGGAATGGGTTTCTTGTATGTGGAAGGAATAGATTTGCTGTATGCGGAAGGAATGTGTTTTCTGTATGCGGAAGGAATGTATTTTCTGTATGCGGAAGGAATAGATTTCCTGTCAGCATCGGGAATGGGTTTCTTGTACGTGGGGGGATTGGGTTCCCTGTAGGCCTGGGTATAGTTTTCCTGTCTGCGGAGGGAATGGGTTTCCTCTATGCATAGGGAATGGGTTTCCTGTATTCATTGGGAAAGGTTTTCCTGTATGCATGGGGAATGTGTTTCCTGTATGCAGGGGTGAATGGTTTTCCTATATGCGGTGGGGAAAGGGATTCCTGTATGCAGGGGAATGGGTTTCCTCTATGCATGGTGAATGGGTTTCCAGTATGCGGGGAGAATGGATTACCTGTATGCATGGGGAATGGATTACCTGAATGCACGGTGAATGGGTTTCCAGTATGCAGGTGGAAAGGATTTGCTGTATGTGGGGGAATGGATTTGCTGTATGTGGAAGGAATGTGTTTTCTGTATGCGGAAGGAATAGATTTCCTGTCTGCATCGGGAATGGGTTTCTTGTACGTGGGGGGATTGGGTTCCCTGTAGGCCTGGGTATAGTTTTCCTGTAAGCACGGGCAATGGGTTTCCTCTATGCGGCGGAAATGGGTTTCTTGTATTCATTGGGAAATGGTTTACTGGATGCATGGGGAATGTGTTTCCTAAAGCAGAGGGAATGGGATTCCTGTATGTGCGGGGAATGGGTTTACTGTATGCATGAGGAATGTGTTTCCTAAATTGGAGGGAATGGGCTTCCTGTGTGCATCGGGAGTGGGTTTCCTGTATGTTGGAGGTATGTGTTTCCTGTATGCGAGGGAAATGGGTCTCTTCTACACATGGGGAATGGTTTTTTTGTCTGCGGGGGGATTGAGTTTCCTGGATGTGGGGGGATTGAGTTTCCTGGATGTGGGGGGATTGAGTTTCCTGGATGCGGGGGGATTGAGTTTCCTGGATGTGGGGGGATTGAGTTTCCTGGATGCGGGGGGATTGAGTTTCCTAGATGTGGGGGGATTGAGTTTCCTGGATGCGGGGGGATTGAGTTTCCTGGATGCGGGGGATTGAGTTTCCTGTTTGCAGGGGGATTGAGTTTCCTGTATGCAGGGGGATTGAGTTTCCTGTATGTGGGGGGGATTGAGTTTCCTGCATGCGGGGGGGAGGGGTACGGGTTTCTTGTATGCGGGGGATTGAGGTTCCTGAATGTGGTAGAAATGGGTTTCCTGTATGCGGAAAGAATGGGTTTCCTGTATGCATGGGGAATAGGTTTCCTGTATACGGGGGGGTGGGGGGGGAATGGATTACTTGTATGCATGGGGAATTGGTTTCCGGTATGCGCGGGGCAATGGATTTCCTGTATTCATGTGGAAAGGGTTTACTGTATGCATCGGGAATGGGTATCCTAAAGCAGAGGGAATTGGTTTACTGTATGCATGGGGAATGGGTTACGTAATGCGGAGTGAATGGGTTTTTCTGTACGTGCTAGAATGGGTTCCTGTATGCCAGGGGTGTCAAACTCATTTTAGGTCACGGTCCGGATTGAGCAAAATGCAGCTTCATGCGGGTCGGATCAGTCGGACGTGTGCGAACGCAGCTTTCGTTGCCTCCATTTTTTCAGCCTGCTCTCATGTGTCTCAGTCTCTGCTATAACTACAAAGTGTTTCACTTTACAAATTCCGTTTCTTATGAAGAAGACTGCCGAGCAAGACTGCCGAATAAACACTAAAAACCCTGAAAACCTGGTACCTGAATAAACTCAGCATTAGCCATATCATACGCCATAGGCGCTTCGATTACTGGGGCCAGCTTTAATAGTAATTAGATATTATCTCGCGGGCCAAAGAGAATTCCACCGTGGGCCGGATTTGGCCCGCGGGCCTTGAGTTTGACATATTTGCTGTATGCGGAAGGAATGGGTTTCCAGTATTCATGTGGAAAGGGTTTACTGTATGTGTAGGGAATGGGTTTCCTGCATTCATGGGGAACGGGTTTACTGTATGCATGGGGAATGGATTTCCTAAAGCGGAGGGAATGGGTTTCCAGTATTCATGTGGAAAGGGTTTACTGTATGCGTGGGGAATGGGTTTCCTGTATGTACAGGAATATGTTTCCTGTATGCGGGGGGAATGGGTTTCCTGTTAGCGGTGGAATAGTTTTCCTGTATGCGGGAGGAAATGGGTTTCCTGTTAGCGGTGGAATAGTTTTCCTGTATGCGGGAGGAAATGGGTTTGCTGTAATCAGGGAAAAATGTGTTTCCTCTATGCATGGTGAATGGGTTTCCAGTATGCAGGTGGAAAGGATTTGCTGTATGCGGAAGGAATGGGTTTCCTGTATGCGGAAGGAATGGGTTTCCTGTATGCGGGGGTGAATGGGTTTTCAGTATGCATGGGGAATGCGTTTCCTAAAGCGGAGGGAAATAGTTTCCTGTATGTGGGGGGAATGGGTTTCCTGTATGCAGGGGGAATGGGTTTCCTGTATGCGGAAGGAATGGGTTTCCTGTATGCAGAAGGAATGGGTTTCCTGTATGCAGAAGGAATGGGTTTCCTGTATGCGGAAGGAGTAGATTTGCTGTATGCGGAAGGAAAAGAATTCCTGTCTGCATCGGGAATGGGTTTCTTGTATGTGGGGGGATTGGGTTCCCTGTAGGCCTGGGTATAGTTTTCCTCTCTGCAGAGGGAATGGGTTTCCTCTATGCATGGGGAATGGGTTTCCTGTAGACCTGTCTATAGTTTTCCTGTCTGCGGAGGGAATGGGTTTCCTCTATGCATGGGGAATGGGTTTCCTGTATTCATTGGGAAAGGGTTTACTGTATGCATGGGGAATGTGTTTCCTAAAGCGGAGGGAAATGGTTTCCTGTATGTGGGGGGAATGTGCTTCCAGTAGGCGGGGGGAATGGGTTTTCTGTATGCGGAAGGAATGGGTTTCCTGTATGCGGAAGGAATAGATTTCCTGTATGCAGGGGGAGTGGGTTTCCTGTATGCAGAAGGAATGGGTTTCTTGTATGTGGAAGGAATAGATTTGCTGTATGCGGAAGGAATGTGTTTTCTGTATGCGGAAGGAATAGATTTCCTGTCAGCATCGGGAATGGGTTTCTTATATGTGGGGGGATTGGGTTCCCTGTAGGCCTGGGTATAGTTTTCCTGTCTGCGGAGGGAATGGGTTTCCTCTATGCATAGGGAATGGGTTTCCTGTATTCATTGGGAAAGGTTTTCCTGTATGCATGGGGAATGTGTTTCCTGTATGCAGGGGGGAATGGTTTTCCTATATGCGGTGGGGAAAGGGATTCCTGTATGCAGGGGAATGGGTTTCCTCTATGCATGGTGAATGGGTTTCCAGTATGCGGGGAGAATGGATTACCTGTATGCATGGGGAATGGATTACCTGAATGCACGGTGAATGGGTTTCCAGTATGCGCGTGGCAATGGGTTTCCTGTATTCATGAGAAATCCGTTTCCTGTAAGCGGGTGCAATCGGTTTACTGTAAGCGGCGGAAATGGGTTTCCTGCATTCATGGGGAACGGGTTTACTGTATGCGGGGGAATGGGTTTCCTGTATGCATGGTGAATGGGTTTCCTGTATGCAGGGGGGAATGGGTTTCCTGTATGCAGGGGGGAATGGGTTTCCTGTATGCGGGGAAATGGGTTTCCTGTATGCGGGGAAATGGGTTTCCTGTATGTGGAATGAATAGTTTTCCTGTATGCATGGGGAATAGGTTTCCTGCATGCATGGGGAAAAGGCTTCCTGTATGCATGGGGAATGGATTATCTCTATGCGCTAGAATGGGATTCCTGTATTCATGGGGAATGGGTTTCCTGTATGCATGAGGAATGGGTTTCCTAAAGCGGAGGGAATGGGTTTCCTGTATGCGGGGGGGATGGGTTTCCTCTATGCATGGGGAATGAGTTTCCTGTATTCATTGGGAAAGGTTTTCCTGTATGCATGGGGAATGTGTTTCCTGTATGCAGGGGGGAATGGTTTTCCTATATGCGGTGGGGAAAGGGATTCCTGTATGCAGGGGAATGGGTTTCCTCTATGCATGGTGAATGGGTTTCCAGTATGCGGGGAGAATGGATTACCTGTATGCATGGGGAATGGGTTTCCTGTATGCGGGGAAATGGGTTTCCTGTATGCATGGGGAATGGATTACCTGTATGCGGAAGGAATAGTTTTCCTGTATGCATGGGGAATGGGTTTCCAGTATGCGGGGAGAATGGATTACCTGTATGCATGGGGAATGGATTACCTGTATGCGGAAGGAATAGTTTTCCTGTATGCATGGGGAATGGGTTTCCTGTATGCATGGGGAATGGATTTCCTGTATGTGGAATGAATAGTTTTCCTGTATGCATGGGGAATAGGTTTCCTGCATGCATGGGGAATAGGTTTCCTGTGTGCATGGGGAATGGATTACCTCTATGCGCTAGAATGGGTTTCCTGTATTCATGGGAAATCCGTTTCCTGTAAGCGGGTGCAATCGGTTTACTGAATGCGGCGGAAATGGGTTTCCTGCATTCATGGGGAATGGGTTTCCAGTATGCGGGGAGAATGGATTACCTGTATGCATGGGGAATGGATTACCTGTATGCGGAAGGAATAGTTTTCCTGTATGCATGGGGAATGGGTTTCCTGTATGCATGGGGAATGGATTTCCTGTATGTGGAATGAATAGTTTTCCTGTATGCATGGGGAATAGGTTTCCTGCATGCATGGGGAATAGGTTTCCTGTGTGCATGGGGAATGGATTACCTCTATGCGCTAGAATGGGTTTCCTGTATTCATGGGAAATCCGTTTCCTGTAAGCGGGTGCAATCGGTTTACTGAATGCGGCGGAAATGGGTTTCCTGCATTCATGGGGAATGGGTTTCCTGTATGCGGGGGGGAATGGGTTTCCTGTATGCAGGGGGAATGGGTTTCCTGTATTCATGGGAAATCCGTTTCCTGTAAGCGGGTGCAATCGGTTTACTGAATGCGGCGGAAATGGGTTTCCTGCATTCATGGGGAATGGGTTTCCTGTATGCGGGGGGGAATGGGTTTCCTGTATGCAGGGGGAATGGGTTTCCTGTATGCGGGGGGGAATGGGTTTCCTGTATGCGGGGGGGAATGGGTTTCCTGTATGCAGGGGGAATGGGTTTCCTGTATGCATGGGGAATGGATTACCTGTATGCAGAAGGAATAATTTTCCTGTATGCATGGGGAATGGGTTTCCTGTATGCATGGGGAACGGGTTTCCTGTATGCATGGGGAATGGGTTTCCTGTATGCAGGGGGAATGGGTTTCCTGTATGCGGGGGAAATGGGTTTCCTGTATGCAGGGGAAATGGGTTTCCTGTATGCGGGGAAATGGGTTTCCTCTATGCATGGGGAATGGATTACCTGTATGCGGAAGGAATAGTTTTCCTGTATGCATGGGGAATGGATTACCTGTATGCGGAAGGAATAGTTTTCCTGTATGCATGGGGAATGGGTTTCCACTATGCATGGGGAATGGGTTTCCTGCATTCATGGGGAATGGGTTTACTGTATGTATGGGGAATGGGTTTACTGTATGTATATTGAAAGGGTTTCCTAAAGCGGATGGAATTGGCTTCCTGTATGCGGAAGGAAAGGGGTTTCCTGTATGCGGGGGATTGAGTTTCCTGAATGTGGTAGAAATCGGTTTCCTGTATGCGTATGGAATGGGATTCCTGTATGCAGAAGGAATGGGTTACCTGAATGCACGGTGAATGGGTTTCCAGTATGCGCGTGGCAATGGGTTTCCTGTATTCATGAGAAATCCGTTTCCTGTAAGCGGGTGCAATCGGTTTACTGTAAGCGGCGGAAATGGGTTTCCTGCATTCATGGGGAACGGGTTTACTGTATGCGGGGGAATGGGTTTCCTGTATGCATGGTGAATGGGTTTCCTGTATGCAGGGGGGAATGGGTTTCCTGTATGCGGGGAAATGGGTTTCCTGTATGCGGGGAAGTGGGTTTCCTGTATGTGGAATGAATAGTTTTCCTGTATGCATGGGGAATAGGTTTCCTGCATGCATGGGGAAAAGGCTTCCTGTATGCATGGGGAATGGATTACCTCTATGCGCTAGAATGGGATTCCTGTATTCATGGGGAATGGGTTTCCTGTATGCATGAGGAATGGGATTCCTAAAGCGGAGGGAATGGGTTTCCTGTATGCGGGGGGAATGGGTTTCCTCTATGCATGGGGAATGAGTTTCCTGTATTCATTGGGAAAGGTTTTCCTGTATGCATGGGGAATGTGTTTCCTGTATGCAGGGGGGAATGGTTTTCCTATATGCGGTGGGGAAAGGGATTCCTGTATGCAGGGGAATGGGTTTCCTCTATGCATGGTGAATGGGTTTCCAGTATGCGGGGAGAATGGATTACCTGTATGCATGGGGAATGGGTTTCCTGTATGCGGGGAAATGGGTTTTCCTCTATGCATGGGGAATGGATTACCTGTATGCGGAAGGAATAGTTTTCCTGTATGCATGGGGAATGGGTTTCCAGTATGCGGGGAGAATGGATTACCTGTATGCATGGGGAATGGATTACCTGTATGCGGAAGGAATAGTTTTCCTGTATGCATGGGGAATGGGTTTCCTGTATGCATGGGGAATGGATTTCCTGTATGTGGAATGAATAGTTTTCCTGTATGCATGGGGAATAGGTTTCCTGCATGCATGGGGAATAGGTTTCCTGTGTGCATGGGGAATGGATTACCTCTATGTGCTAGAATGGGATTCCTGTATTCATGGGGAATGGGTTTCCTGTATGCATGAGGAATGGGTTTCCTAAAGCGGAGGGAATGGGTTTCCTGTGTGCGGGGGGAATGGGTTTCTTCTATGCATGGGGAATGAGTTTCCTGTATTCATTGGGAAAGGTTTTCCTGTATGTATGGGGAATGGGTTTACTGTATGTATGGGGAAAGGGTTTCCGAAAGCGGATGGAATTGGCTTCCTGTATGCGGAAGGAAAGGGGTTTCCTGTATGCAGGGGATTGAGTTTCCTGAATGTGGTAGAAATCGGTTTCCTGTATGCGTATGGAATGGGATTCCTGTATGCAGAAGGAATGGGTTTCCTGCATTCATGGAGAACGGGTTTCCTGTATGCATGATGAATGGGTTTCCTGTATGCATGGTGAATGGGTTTCCTGTATGCAGGGTGGAATGGGTTTCCTGTATGCGGGGAAATGGGTTTCCTGTATGCATGGTGAATGGGTTTCCTGTATGCGCGCGGCAAATGGTTTTCCTGTATGCATGGTGAATGGGTTTCCTGTATGCGCGGGGGGAATGGGTTTCCTGTATGCGGGGAAATGGGTTTCCTGTATGCATGGTGAATGGGTTTCCTGTATGCGTGGGGGGAATGGGTTTCCTGTATGCGGGGAAATGGGTTTCCTGTATGCAGGGGGGAATCGGTTTCCTGTATGCAGGGGGGAATCGGTTTCCTGTATGCGCGGGGGAATGGGTTTCCTGTATGCATGGTGAATGGGTTTCCTGTATGCAGGGGGGAATGGGTTTCCTGTATGCAGGGGGGAATGGGTTTCCTGTATGCGGGGAAATGGGTTTCCTGTATGTGGAATGAATAGTTTTCCTGTATGCATGGGGAATAGGTTTTCTGCATGCATGGGGAAAAGGCTTCCTGTATGCATGGGGAATGGATTACCTCTATGCGCTAGAATGGGATTCCTGTATTCATGGGGAATGGGTTTCCTGTATGCATGAGGAATGGGTTTCCTAAAGCGGAGGGAATGGGTTTCCTCTATGCATGGGGAATGAGTTTCCTGTATTCATTGGGAAAGGTTTTCCTGTATGCATGGGGAATGTGTTTCCTGTATGCAGGGGGGAATGGGTTTCCTGTATGCGGGGAAATGGGTTTCCTGTATGCATGGTGAATGGGTTTCCTGTATGCGTGGGGGGAATGGGTTTCCTGTATGCGGGGAAATGGGTTTCCTGTATGCAGGGGGGAATCGGTTTCCTGTATGCAGGGGGGAATCGGTTTCCTGTATGCGCGGGGGAATGGGTTTCCTGTATGCATGGTGAATGGGTTTCCTGTATGCAGGGGGGAATGGGTTTCCTGTATGCAGGGGGGAATGGGTTTCCTGTATGCGGGGAAATGGGTTTCCTGTATGTGGAATGAATAGTTTTCCTGTATGCATGGGGAATAGGTTTTCTGCATGCATGGGGAAAAGGCTTCCTGTATGCATGGGGAATGGATTACCTCTATGCGCTAGAATGGGATTCCTGTATTCATGGGGAATGGGTTTCCTGTATGCATGAGGAATGGGTTTCCTAAAGCGGAGGGAATGGGTTTCCTCTATGCATGGGGAATGAGTTTCCTGTATTCATTGGGAAAGGTTTTCCTGTATGCATGGGGAATGTGTTTCCTGTATGCAGGGGGGAATGGTTTTCCTATATGCGGTGGGGAAAGGGATTCCTGTATGCAGAAGGAATGGGTTTCCTGTATGCGGGGAAATGGGTTTCCTGTATGCGGGGAAATGGGTTTCCTGTATGCGGGGAAATGGGTTTCCTGCATTCATGGGGAACGGGTTTCCTGTATGCAGGGGGGAATGGGTTTCCTGTATGTGGGGAAATGGGTTTCCTGTATGCGGGGAAATGGGTCTCCTGTATGTGGAATGAATAGTTTTCCTGTATGCATGGGGAATGGATTACCTCTATGCGCTAGAATGGGATTCGTGTATTCATGGGGAATGGGTTTCCTGTATGCATGAGGAATGGGTTTCCTAAAGCGGAGGGAATGGGTTTCCTGTATGCGGGGGGAATGGGTTTCCTATATGCATGGGGAATGAGTTTCCTGTATTCATTGGGAAAGGTTTTCCTGTATGCATGGGGAATGTGTTTCCTGTATGCAGGGGGGAATGGTTTTCCTATATGCTGTGGGGAAAGGGATTCCTGTATGCAGGGGAATGGGTTTCCTCTATGCATGGTGAATGGGTTTCCAGTATGCGGGGAGAATGGATTACCTGTATGCATGGGGAATGGGTTTCCTCTATGCATGTGGAATGGGTTTCCTGCATTCATGGGGAATGGGTTTACTGTATGTATGGGGAATGGGTTTACTGTATGTATGGGGAATGGGTTTATTGTATGTATGGGGAAAGGGTTTCCTAAAGCGGATGGAATTGGCTTCCTGTATGCGGAAGGAAAGGGGTTTCCTGTATGTGGGGGATTGAGTTTCCTGAATGTGGTAGAAATCGGTTTCCTGTATGCGTATGGAATGGGATTCCTGTATGCAGAAGGAATGGGTTTCCTGTATGCATGGACAATAGGTTTCCTGTATGCGGGGGGGAATGGATTACCTGTAGGCACGGTGAATGGGTTTCCGGTATGCGCGTGGCAATGGGTTTCCTGTATTCATGGGAAATCCGTTTCCTGTAAGCGGGTGCAATCGGTTTACTGTATGCGGCGGAAATGGGTTTCCTGCATTCATGGGGAATGTGTTTCCTGTATGCGAGGGGGAATGGGTTTCCTGTATGCAGGGGGAATGGGTTTCCTGTATGCGGGGGGGAATGGGTTTCCTGTATGCAGGGGGAATGGGTTTCCTGTATGCGGGGGGGAATGGGTTTCCTGTATGCGGGGAAATGGGTTTCCTGTATGTGGAATGAATAGTTTTCCTGTATGCATGGGGAATAGGTTTTCTGCATGCATGGGGAAAAGGCTTCCTGTATGCATGGGGAATGGATTACCTCTATGCGCTAGAATGGGATTCCTGTATTCATGGGGAATGGGTTTCCTGTATGCATGAGGAATGGGTTTCCTAAAGCGGAGGGAATGGGTTTCCTGTATGCATGGGGAATGAGTTTCCTGTATGCATGGGGAATGAGTTTCCTGTATTCATTGGGAAAGGTTTTCCTGTATGCATGGGGAATGAGTTTCCTGTATTCATTGGGAAAGGTTTTCCTGTATGCATGGGGAATGAGTTTCCTGTATTCATTGGGAAAGGTTTTCCTGTATGCATGGGGAATGTGTTTCCTGTATGCAGGGGGGAATGGTTTTCCTATATGCATGGGGAATGGGATTCCTGTATGCAGAAGGAATGGGTTTCCTGTATGCGGGGAAATGGGTTTCCTGTATGCGGGGAAATGGGTTTCCTGTATGCGGGGAAATGGGTTTCCTGCATTCATGGGGAATGGGTTTCCTGTATGCAGGGGGGAATGTGTTTCCTGTATGCGAGGGGGAATGGGTTTCCTGTATGCGGGGGGGAATGGGTTTCCTGTATGCAGGGGGAATGGGTTTCCTGTATGCGGGGAAATGCGTTTCCTGTATGCATGGGGAATGGATTACCTGTATGCGGAAGGAATAGTTTTCCTGTATGCATGGGTAATGGGTTTCCTGTATGCATGGGGAATGGGTTTCCTGTATGTGGAATGAATAGTTTTCCTGTATGCATGGGGAATAGGTTTCCTGCATGCATGGGGAATAGGTTTCCTGTGTGCATGGGGAATGGATTACCTCTATGCGCTAGAATGGGTTTCCTGTATTCATGGGAAATCCGTTTCCTGTAAGCGGGTGCAATCGGTTTACTGAATGCGGCGGAAATGGGTTTCCTGCATTCATGGGGAATGGGTTTCCAGTATGCGGGGAGAATGGATTACCTGTATGCATGGGGAATGGATTACCTGTATGCGGAAGGAATAGTTTTCCTGTATGCATGGGGAATGGGTTTCCTGTATGCATGGGGAATGGGTTTCCTGTATGTGGAATGAATAGTTTTCCTGTATGCATGGGGAATAGGTTTCCTGCATGCATGGGGAAAAGGCTTCCTGTATGCATGGGGAATGGATTACCTCTATGCGCTAGAATGGGATTCCTGTATTCATGGGGAATGGGTTTCCTGTATGCATGAGGAATGGGTTTCCTAAAGCGGAGGGAATGGGTTTCCTGTATGCGGGGGGAATCTTTTTCCTGTAAGCGGGGTGAATGGGTTACCTGTTTGCACGGAAATGGGTTTCATACATTCATGTGGAAAGGGTTTACTGTATGCATGGGAATGGGTTTCCTGTATTCAGGGAAAAATGCGTTTCCTCTATGCATGGTGAATGGTTTTCCAGTATGCAGGGGGAAAGGATTTCCTATATGCATGGGGAATGGGTTTCCTGTATGTGTGGGGATGGGGTTTCCTGTAAGCATGGGTATAGTTTTGCTGTCTGCAGGGGGAATGGATTTCGTCTATGCATGTGGGATGGGTTTCCTGTAGGCATAGGCAATGGGTTTCCTGTATACAGAAGGAATAGATTTCTTGTATGCATCGGGAATGGGATTCTTGTATGTGGGGGGATTGGGTTCCCTGTAGGCCTGGGTATAATTTTCCTGTAAGCACGGGCAATGGGTTTCCTCTATGCGGCAGAAATGGGTTTCCTGTATTCATTGGGAAAAGGCTTCCTGTATGCATGGGGAATGGATTACCTCTATGCGCTAGAATGGGATTCCTGTATTCATGGGGAATGGGTTTCCTGTATGCATGAGGAATGGGTTTCCTAAAGCGGAGGGAATGGGTTTCCTGTATGCGGGGGGAATCTTTTTCCTGTAAGCGGGGTGAATGGGTTACCTGTTTGCACGGAAATGGGTTTCATACATTCATGTGGAAAGGGTTTACTGTATGCATGGGAATGGGTTTCCTCTATGCATGGTGAATGGGTTTCCTGTATGCAGGGGGGAATGGGTTTCCTCTATGCATGGGGAATGGGTTTCCTGCATTCATGGGGAATGGGTTTACTGTATGTATGGGGAATGGGTTTACTGTATGTATGGGGAAAGGGTTTCCTAAAGCGGATTGAATTGGCTTCCTGTATGCGGAAGGAAAGGGGTTTCCTGTATGCGGGGGATTGAGTTTCCTGAATGTGGTAGAAATCGGTTTCCTGTATGCATATGGAATGGGATTCCTGTATGCAGAAGGAATGGGTTTCCTGTATGCATGGACAATAGGTTTCCTGTATGTGGGGGGGGGGCGGGGGGAATGGATTACCTGTATGCACGGTGAATGGGTTTCCAGTATGCGCGTGGCAATGGGTTTCCTGTATTCATGGGAAATCCGTTTCCTGTAAGCGGGTGCAATCGGTTTACTGTATGCGGCGGAAATGGGTTTCCTGCATTCATGGGGAACGGGTTTCCTGTATGCAGGGGGGAATGGGTTTCCTGTATGCATGGGGAATGGGTTTCCTGTATGCAGGGAAATGGGTTTCCTGTATGCGGGGAAATGGGTTTCCTGTATATGGAATGATTAGTTTTCCTGTATGCATGGGGAATAGGTTTCCTGTATGCATGGGGAATGGGTTTCCTGTATGCGGGGAAATGGGTTTCCTGTATGCATGGGGAATGGGTTTCCTGTATGCATGGGGAATAGGTTTCCTGTATGCAGGGAAATGGGTTTCCTGTATGCAGGGAAATGGGTTTCCTGTATGCGGGGAAATGGGTTTCCTGTATGTGGAATGATTAGTTTTCCTGTATGCATGGGGAATAGGTTTCCTGTATGCAGGGAAATGGGTTTCCTGTATGCGGGGAAATGGGTTTCCTGTATGTGGAATGATTAGTTTTCCTGTATGCATGGGGAATAGGTTTCCTGTATGCATGGGGAATGGGTTTCCTAAAGCGGAGGGAATGGGTTTCCTGTATGTGGGGGGAATGGGTTTCCTGTATGTGGGGGGATTGGGTTTCCTGTAGGCCTGGGTATAGTTTTGCTGTCTGCGGGGGGAATGGATTTCCTCTATGCATGTGGGACAGGTTTCCTGTATGCATGGGGAATGGGTTTCCTGTATGCGCAAGGAATGGGTTTCCTGTATTCATTGGGAAAGGGTTTACTGTATGCATGGGGAATGTGTTTCCTAAAGCGGAGGGAAATAGTTTCCTGTATGTGGGGGGAATGGGCTTCCTGTATGCAGGGGGAATGGGTTTCCTGTATGCGGAAGGAATAGATTTGCTGTATGCGGAAGGAATGTGTTTCCTGTATGCATCGGGAATGGGTTTCTTGTATGTGGGGGGATTGGGTTCCCTGTAGGCCTGGGTATAGTTTTCCTGTCTGCAGAGGGAATGGGTTTCCTCTATGCATGGGGAATGGGTTTCCTGTAGACCTGTCTATAGTTTTCCTGTCTGCGGAGGGAATGGGTTTCTTGTATGTGGGGGGATTGGGTTCCCTGTAGGCCTGGGTATAGTTTTCCTGTCTGCAGGGGGGAATGGTTTTCCTATATGCGGTGGGGAAAGGGATTCCTGTATGCAGGGGAATGGGTTTCCTCTATGCATGGTGAATGGGTTTCCAGTATGCGGGGAGAATGGATTACCTGTATGCATGGGGAATGGGTTTCCTCTATGCATGGGGAATGGGTTTCCTGTATGCATGGGGAATGGGTTTACTGTATGCATGGGGAATGGGTTTCCTGCATTCATGGGGAATGGGTTTCCTGTATGTATGGGGAATGGGTTTACTGCATTCATGGGGAATGGGTTTACTGTATGTATGGGGAATGGGTTTCCTGTATGCATGGGGAATGGGTTTCCAGTATGCGCGTGGCAATGGGTTTCCTGTATTCATGGGAAATCCGTTTCCTGTAAGCGGGTGCAATCGGTTTACTGTATGCGGCGGAAATGGGTTTCCTGCAATCATGGGGAATGTGTTTCCTGTATGCGAGGGGGAATGGGTTTCCTGTATGCAGGGGGAATGGGTTTCCTGTATGCGGGGGGGAATGGGTTTCCTGTATGCAGGGGGAATGGGTTTCCTGTATGCGGGGGGGGAATGGGTTTCCTGTATGCGGGGAAATGGGTTTCCTGTATGTGGAATGAATAGTTTTCCTGTATGCATGGGGAATAGGTTTTCTGCATGCATGGGGAAAAGGCTTCCTGTATGTATGGGGAATGGATTACCTCTATGCGCTAGAATGGGATTCCTGTATTCATGGGGAATGGGTTTCCTGTATGCATGAGGAATGGGTTTCCTAAAGCGGAGGGAATGGGTTTCCTGTATGCGGAGGGAATGGGTTTCCTCTATGCATGGGGAATGAGTTTCCTGTATGCATGGGGAATGAGTTTCCTGTATTCATTGGGAAAGGTTTTCCTGTATGCATGGGGAATGAGTTTCCTGTATTCATTGGGAAAGGTTTTCCTGTATGCATGGGGAATGAGTTTCCTGTATTCATTGGGAAAGGTTTTCCTGTATGCATGGGGAATGTGTTTCCTGTATGCAGGGGGAATGGTTTTCCTATATGCATGGGGAATGGGATTCCTGTATGCAGAAGGAATGGGTTTCCTGTATGCGGGGAAATGGGTTTCCTGTATGCGGGGAAATGGGTTTCCTATATGCGGGGAAATGGGTTTCCTGCATTCATGGGGAATGGGTTTCCTGTATGCAGGGGGGAATGTGTTTCCTGTATGCGAGGGGGAATGGGTTTCCTGCATGCGGGGGGGAATGGGTTTCCTGTATGCAGGGGGAATGGGTTTCCTGTATGCGGGGAAATGCGTTTCCTGTATGCATGGGGAATGGATTACCTGTATGCGGAAGGAATAGTTTTCCTGTATGCATGGGGAATGGGTTTCCTGTATGCATGGGGAATGGGTTTCCTGTATGTGGAATGAATAGTTTTCCTGTATGCATGGGGAATAGGTTTCCTGCATGCATGGGGAAAAGGCTTCCTGTATGCATGGGGAATGGATTACCTGTATGCGGAAGGAATAGTTTTCCTGTATGCATGGGGAATGGGTTTCCTGTATGCATGGGGAATGGGTTTCCTGTATGTGGAATGAATAGTTTTCCTGTATGCATGGGGAATAGGTTTCCTGCATGCATGGGGAAAAGGCTTCCTGTATGCATGGGGAATGGATTACCTCTATGCGCTAGAATGGGATTCCTGTATTCATGGGGAATGGGTTTCCTGTATGCATGAGGAATGGGTTTCCTAAAGCGGAGGGAATGGGTTTCCTGTATGCGGGGGGAATCTTTTTCCTGTAAGCGGGGTGAATGGGTTACCTGTTTGCACGGAAATGGGTTTCATACATTCATGTGGAAAGGGTTTACTGTATGCATGGGAATGGGTTTCCTGTATTCAGGGAAAAATGCGTTTCCTCTATGCATGGTGAATGGTTTTCCAGTATGCAGGGGGAAAGGATTTCCTATATGCATGGGGAATGGGTTTCCTGTATGTGTGGGGATGGGGTTTCCTGTAAGCATGGGTATAGTTTTGCTGTCTGCAGGGGGAATGGATTTCGTCTATGCATGTGGGATGGGTTTCCTGTAGGCATGGGCAATGGGTTTCCTGTATACAGAAGGAATAGATTTCTTGTATGCATCGGGAATGGGTTTCTTGTATGTGGGGGGATTGGGTTCCCTGTAGGCCTGGGTATAATTTTCCTGTAAGCACGGGCAATGGGTTTCCTCTATGCGGCAGAAATGGGTTTCCTGTATTCATTGGGAAATGGTTTACTGTATGCATGGGGAATGTGTTTCCTAAAGCGGAGGGAAATGGTTTCCTGTATGTGGGGGGAATGGATTTGCTGTATGCGGAAGGAATGTGTTTTCTGTATGCGGAAGGAATAGATTTCCTGTCTGCATCGGGAATGGGTTTCTTGTACGTGGGGGGATTGGGTTCCCTGTAGGCCTGGGTATAGTTTTCCTGTCTGCAGAGGGAATGGGTTTCCTCTATGCATGGGGAATGGGTTTCCTGTAGGCCTGTCTATAGTTTTCCTGTCTGCGGAGGGAATGGGTTTCCTCTATGCATGGGGAATGGGTTCCTGTATTCATTGGGAAAGGTTTTCCTGTATGCAGGGGGGAATGGTTTTCCTATATGTGGTGGGGAAAGGGATTCCTGTATGCAGGGGAATGGGTTTCCTCTATGCATGGTGAATGGGTTTCCTGTATGCAGGGGGGAATGGGTTTCCTCTATGCATGGGGAATGGGTTTCCTGCATTCATGGGGAATGGGTTTACTGTATGTATGGGGAATGGGTTTACTGTATGTATGGGGAAAGGGTTTCCTAAAGCGGATTGAATTGGCTTCCTGTATGCGGAAGGAAAGGGGTTTCCTGTATGCGGGGGATTGAGTTTCCTGAATGTGGTAGAAATCGGTTTCCTGTATGCATATGGAATGGGATTCCTGTATGCAGAAGGAATGGGTTTCCTGTATGATGGACAATAGGTTTCCTGTATGTGGGGGGGGGGGCGGGGGGAATGGATTACCTGTATGCACCGTGAATGGGTTTCCAGTATGCGCGTGGCAATGGGTTTCCTGTATTCATGGGAAATCCGTTTCCTGTAAGCGGGTGCAATCGGTTTACTGTATGCGGCGGAAATGGGTTTCCTGCATTCATGGGGAACGGGTTTCCTGTATGCAGGGGGGAATGGGTTTCCTGTATGCATGGGGAATGGGTTTCCTGTATGCAGGGAAATGGGTTTCCTGTATGCGGGGAAATGGGTTTCCTGTATATGGAATGATTAGTTTTCCTGTATGCATGGGGAATAGGTTTCCTGTATGCATGGGGAATGGGTTTCCTGTATGCGGGGAAATGGGTTTCCTGTATGCATGGGGAATGGGTTTCCTGTATGCATGGGGAATAGGTTTCCTGTATGCAGGGAAATGGGTTTCCTGTATGCAGGGAAATGGGTTTCCTGTATGCGGGGAAATGGGTTTCCTGTATGTGGAATGATTAGTTTTCCTGTATGCATGGGGAATAGGTTTCCTGTATGCAGGGAAATGGGTTTCCTGTATGCGGGGAAATGGGTTTCCTGTATGTGGAATGATTAGTTTTCCTGTATGCATGGGGAATAGGTTTCCTGTATGCATGGGGAATGGGTTTCCTAAAGCGGAGGGAATGGGTTTCCTGTATGTGGGGGGAATGGGTTTCCTGTATGTGGGGGGATTGGGTTTCCTGTAGGCCTGGGTATAGTTTTGCTGTCTGCGGGGGGAATGGATTTCCTCTATGCATGTGGGACAGGTTTCCTGTATGCATGGGGAATGGGTTTCCTGTATGCGCAAGGAATGGGTTTCCTGTATTCATTGGGAAAGGGTTTACTGTATGCATGGGGAATGTGTTTCCTAAAGCGGAGGGAAATAGTTTCCTGTATGTGGGGGGAATGGGCTTCCTGTATGCAGGGGGAATGGGTTTCCTGTATGCGGAAGGAATAGATTTGCTGTATGCGGAAGGAATGTGTTTCCTGTATGCATCGGGAATGGGTTTCTTGTATGTGGGGGGATTGGGTTCCCTGTAGGCCTGGGTATAGTTTTCCTGTCTGCAGAGGGAATGGGTTTCCTCTATGCATGGGGAATGGGTTTCCTGTAGACCTGTCTATAGTTTTCCTGTCTGAGGAGGGAATGGGTTTCTTGTATGTGGGGGGATTGGGTTCCCTGTAGGCCTGGGTATAGTTTTCCTGTCTGCAGGGGGGAATGGTTTTCCTATATGCGGTGGGGAAAGGGATTCCTGTATGCAGGGGAATGGGTTTCCTCTATGCATGGTGAATGGGTTTCCAGTATGCGGGGAGAATGGATTACCTGTATGCATGGGGAATGGGTTTCCTCTATGCATGGGGAATGGGTTTCCTGTATGCATGGGGAATGGGTTTACTGTATGCATGGGGAATGGGTTTCCTGCATTCATGGGGAATGGGTTTCCTGTATGCATGGGGAATGGGTTTCCTAAAGCGGAGGGAATGGGTTTCCTGTATGTGGGGGGATTGGGTTCCCTGTAGGCCTGGGTATAGTTTTCCTGTCTGCAGAGGGAATGGGTTTCCTCTATGCATGGGGAATGGGTTTCCTGTAGACCTGTCTATAGTTTTCCTGTCTGCGGAGGGAATGGGTTTCTTGTATGTGGGGGGATTGGGTTCCCTGTAGGCCTGGGTATAGTTTTCCTGTCTGCAGAGGGAATGGTTTTCCTCTATGCATGGGGAATGGGTTTCCTGTAGACCTGTCTATAGTTTTCCTGTCTGCGGAGGGAATGGGTTTCTTATATGCGGTGGGGAAAGGGATTCCTGTATGCAGGGGAATGGGTTTCCTCTATGCATGGTGAATGGGTTTCCAGTATGCGGGGAGAATGGATTACCTGTATGCATGGGGAATGGGTTTCCTCTATGCATGGGGAATGGGTTTCCTGTATGCATGGGGAATGGGTTTACTGTATGCATGGGGAATGGGTTTCCTGCATTCATGGGGAATGGGTTTCCTGTATGTATGGGGAATGGGTTTACTGCATTCATGGGGAATGGGTTTACTGTATGTATGGGGAATGGGTTTCCTGTATGCATGGGGAATGGGTTTCCAGTATGCGCGTGGCAATGGGTTTCCTGTATTCATGGGAAATCCGTTTCCTGTAAGCGGGTGCAATCGGTTTACTGTATGCGGCGGAAATGGGTTTCCTGCATTCATGGGGAATGTGTTTCCTGTATGCGAGGGGGAATGGGTTTCCTGTATGCAGGGGGAATGGGTTTCCTGTATGCGGGGGGGAATGGGTTTCCTGTATGCAGGGGGAATGGGTTTCCTGTATGCGGGGGGGAATGGGTTTCCTGTATGCGGGGAAATGGGTTTCCTGTATGTGGAATGAATAGTTTTCCTGTATGCATGGGGAATAGGTTTTCTGCATGCATGGGGAAAAGGCTTCCTGTATGCATGGGGAATGGATTACCTCTATGCGCTAGAATGGGATTCCTGTATTCATGGGGAATGGGTTTCCTGTATGCATGAGGAATGGGTTTCCTAAAGCGGAGGGAATGGGTTTCCTGTATGCGGAGGGAATGGGTTTCCTCTATGCATGGGGAATGAGTTTCCTGTATGCATGGGGAATGAGTTTCCTGTATTCATTGGGAAAGGTTTTCCTGTATGCATGGGGAATGAGTTTCCTGTATTCATTGGGAAAGGTTTTCCTGTATGCATGGGGAATGAGTTTCCTGTATTCATTGGGAAAGGTTTTCCTGTATGCATGGGGAATGTGTTTCCTGTATGCAGGGGGAATGGTTTTCCTATATGCATGGGGAATGGGATTCCTGTATGCAGAAGGAATGGGTTTCCTGTATGCGGGGAAATGGGTTTCCTGTATGCGGGGAAATGGGTTTCCTATATGCGGGGAAATGGGTTTCCTGCATTCATGGGGAATGGGTTTCCTGTATGCAGGGGGGAATGTGTTTCCTGTATGCGAGGGGGAATGGGTTTCCTGTATGCGGGGGGGAATGGGTTTCCTGTATGCAGGGGGAATGGGTTTCCTGTATGCGGGGAAATGCGTTTCCTGTATGCATGGGGAATGGATTACCTGTATGCGGAAGGAATAGTTTTCCTGTATGCATGGGGAATGGGTTTCCTGTATGCATGGGGAATGGGTTTCCTGTATGTGGAATGAATAGTTTTCCTGTATGCATGGGGAATAGGTTTCCTGCATGCATGGGGAAAAGGCTTCCTGTATGCATGGGGAATGGATTACCTCTATGCGCTAGAATGGGATTCCTGTATTCATGGGGAATGGGTTTCCTGTATGCATGAGGAATGGGTTTCCTAAAGCGGAGGGAATGGGTTTCCTGTATGCGGGGGGAATCTTTTTCCTGTAAGCGGGGTGAATGGGTTACCTGTTTGCACGGAAATGGGTTTCATACATTCATGTGGAAAGGGTTTACTGTATGCATGGGAATGGGTTTCCTGTATTCAGGGAAAAATGCGTTTCCTCTATGCATGGTGAATGGTTTTCCAGTATGCAGGGGGAAAGGATTTCCTATATGCATGGGGAATGGGTTTCCTGTATGTGTGGGGATGGGGTTTCCTGTAAGCATGGGTATAGTTTTGCTGTCTGCAGGGGGAATGGATTTCGTCTATGCATGTGGGATGGGTTTCCTGTAGGCATGGGCAATGGGTTTCCTGTATACAGAAGGAATAGATTTCTTGTATGCATCGGGAATGGGTTTCTTGTATGTGGGGGGATTGGGTTCCCTGTAGGCCTGGGTATAATTTTCCTGTAAGCACGGGCAATGGGTTTCCTCTATGCGGCAGAAATGGGTTTCCTGTATTCATTGGGAAATGGTTTACTGTATGCATGGGGAATGTGTTTCCTAAAGCGGAGGGAAATGGTTTCCTGTATGTGGGGGGAATGGATTTGCTGTATGCGGAAGGAATGTGTTTTCTGTATGCGGAAGGAATAGATTTCCTGTCTGCATCGGGAATGGGTTTCTTGTACGTGGGGGGATTGGGTTCCCTGTAGGCCTGGGTATAGTTTTCCTGTCTGCAGAGGGAATGGGTTTCCTCTATGCATGGGGAATGAGTTTCCTGTATGCATGGGGAATGAGTTTCCTGTATTCATTGGGAAAGGTTTTCCTGTATGCATGGGGAATGAGTTTCCTGTATTCATTGGGAAAGGTTTTCCTGTATGCATGGGGAATGAGTTTCCTGTATTCATTGGGAAAGGTTTTCCTGTATGCAGGGGGGAATGGTTTTCCTATATGTGGTGGGGAAAGGGATTCCTGTATGCAGGGGAATGGGTTTCCTCTATGCATGGTGAATGGGTTTCCTGTATGCAGGGGGGAATGGGTTTCCTCTATGCATGGGGAAAGGGTTTCCTAAAGCGGATTGAATTGGCTTCCTGTATGCGGAAGGAAAGGGGTTTCCTGTATGCGGGGGATTGAGTTTCCTGAATGTGGTAGAAATCGGTTTCCTGTATGCATATGGAATGGGATTCCTGTATGCAGAAGGAATGGGTTTCCTGTATGCATGGACAATAGGTTTCCTGTATGTGGGGGGGGGGGCGGGGGGAATGGATTACCTGTATGCACGGTGAATGGGTTTCCAGTATGCGCGTGGCAATGGGTTTCCTGTATTCATGGGAAATCCGTTTCCTGTAAGCGGGTGCAATCGGTTTACTGTATGCGGCGGAAATGGGTTTCCTGCATTCATGGGGAACGGGTTTCCTGTATGCAGGGGGGAATGGGTTTCCTGTATGCATGGGGAATGGGTTTCCTGTATGCAGGGAAATGGGTTTCCTGTATGCGGGGAAATGGGTTTCCTGTATATGGAATGATTAGTTTTCCTGTATGCATGGGGAATAGGTTTCCTGTATGCATGGGGAATGGGTTTCCTGTATGCGGGGAAATGGGTTTCCTGTATGCATGGGGAATGGGTTTCCTGTATGCATGGGGAATAGGTTTCCTGTATGCAGGGAAATGGGTTTCCTGTATGCAGGGAAATGGGTTTCCTGTATGCGGGGAAATGGGTTTCCTGTATGTGGAATGATTAGTTTTCCTGTATGCATGGGGAATAGGTTTCCTGTATGCAGGGAAATGGGTTTCCTGTATGCGGGGAAATGGGTTTCCTGTATGTGGAATGATTAGTTTTCCTGTATGCATGGGGAATAGGTTTCCTGTATGCATGGGGAATGGGTTTCCTAAAGCGGAGGGAATGGGTTTCCTGTATGTGGGGGGAATGGGTTTCCTGTATGTGGGGGGATTGGGTTTCCTGTAGGCCTGGGTATAGTTTTGCTGTCTGCGGGGGGAATGGATTTCCTCTATGCATGTGGGACAGGTTTCCTGTATGCATGGGGAATGGGTTTCCTGTATGCGCAAGGAATGGGTTTCCTGTATTCATTGGGAAAGGGTTTACTGTATGCATGGGGAATGTGTTTCCTAAAGCGGAGGGAAATAGTTTCCTGTATGTGGGGGGAATGGGCTTCCTGTATGCAGGGGGAATGGGTTTCCTGTATGCGGAAGGAATAGATTTGCTGTATGCGGAAGGAATGTGTTTCCTGTATGCATCGGGAATGGGTTTCTTGTATGTGGGGGGATTGGGTTCCCTGTAGGCCTGGGTATAGTTTTCCTGTCTGCAGAGGGAATGGGTTTCCTCTATGCATGGGGAATGGGTTTCCTGTAGACCTGTCTATAGTTTTCCTGTCTGCGGAGGGAATGGGTTTCTTGTATGTGGGGGGATTGGGTTCCCTGTAGGCCTGGGTATAGTTTTCCTGTCTGCAGGGGGGAATGGTTTTCCTATATGCGGTGGGGAAAGGGATTCCTGTATGCAGGGGAATGGGTTTCCTCTATGCATGGTGAAAGGGTTTCCAGTATGCGGGGAGAATGGATTACCTGTATGCATGGGGAATGGGTTTCCTCTATGCATGGGGAATGGGTTTCCTGTATGCATGGGGAATGGGTTTACTGTATGCATGGGGAATGGGTTTCCTGCATTCATGGGGAATGGGTTTCCTGTATGTATGGGGAATGGGTTTACTGCATTCATGGGGAATGGGTTTACTGTATGTATGGGGAATGGGTTTCCTGTATGCATGGGGAATGGGTTTCCAGTATGCGCGTGGCAATGGGTTTCCTGTATTCATGGGAAATCCGTTTCCTGTAAGCGGGTGCAATCGGTTTACTGTATGCGGCGGAAATGGGTTTCCTGCATTCATGGGGAATGGGTTTACTGTATGTATGGGGAATGGGTTTCCTGTATGCATGGGGAATGGGTTTCCAGTATGCGCGTGGCAATGGGTTTCCTGTATTCATGGGAAATCCGTTTCCTGTAAGCGGGTGCAATCGGTTTACTGTATGCGGCGGAAATGGGTTTCCTGCATTCATGGGGAATGTGTTTCCTGTATGCGAGGGGGAATGGGTTTCCTGTATGCAGGGGGAATGGGTTTCCTGTATGCGGGGGGGAATGGGTTTCCTGTATGCAGGGGGAATGGGTTTCCTGTATGCGGGGGGGAATGGGTTTCCTGTATGCGGGGAAATGGGTTTCCTGCATGTGGAATGAATAGTTTTCCTGTATGCATGGGGAATAGGTTTTCTGCATGCATGGGGAAAAGGCTTCCTGTATGCATGGGGAATGGATTACCTCTATGCGCTAGAATGGGATTCCTGTATTCATGGGGAATGGGTTTCCTGTATGCATGAGGAATGGGTTTCCTAAAGCGGAGGGAATGGGTTTCCTGTATGTGGAGGGAATGGGTTTCCTCTATGCATGGGGAATGAGTTTCCTGTATGCATGGGGAATGAGTTTCCTGTATTCATTGGGAAAGGTTTTCCTGTATGCATGGGGAATGAGTTTCCTGTATTCATTGGGAAAGGTTTTCCTGTATGCATGGGGAATGAGTTTCCTGTATTCATTGGGAAAGGTTTTCCTGTATGCATGGGGAATGTGTTTCCTGTATGCAGGGGGAATGGTTTTCCTATATGCATGGGGAATGGGATTCCTGTATGCAGAAGGAATGGGTTTCCTGTATGTGGGGAAATGGGTTTCCTGTATGCGGGGAAATGGGTTTCCTATATGCGGGGAAATGGGTTTCCTGCATTCATGGGGAATGGGTTTCCTGTATGCAGGGGGGAATGTGTTTCCTGTATGCGAGGGGGAATGGGTTTCCTGTATGCGGGGGGGAATGGGTTTCCTGTATGCAGGGGGAATGGGTTTCCTGTATGCGGGGAAATGCGTTTCCTGTATGCATGGGGAATGGATTACCTGTATGCGGAAGGAATAGTTTTCCTGTATGCATGGGGAATGGGTTTCCTGTATGCATGGGGAATGGGTTTCCTGTATGTGGAATGAATAGTTTTCCTGTATGCATGGGGAATAGGTTTCCTGCATGCATGGGGAAAAGGCTTCCTGTATGCATGGGGAATGGATTACCTCTATGCGCTAGAATGGGATTCCTGTATTCATGGGGAATGGGTTTCCTGTATGCATGAGGAATGGGTTTCCTAAAGCGGAGGGAATGGGTTTCCTGTATGCGGGGGGAATCTTTTTCCTGTAAGCGGGGTGAATGGGTTACCTGTTTGCACGGAAATGGGTTTCATACATTCATGTGGAAAGGGTTTACTGTATGCATGGGAATGGGTTTCCTGTATTCAGGGAAAAATGCGTTTCCTCTATGCATGGTGAATGGTTTTCCAGTATGCAGGGGGAAAGGATTTCCTATATGCATGGGGAATGGGTTTCCTGTATGTGTGGGGATGGGGTTTCCTGTAAGCATGGGTATAGTTTTGCTGTCTGCAGGGGGAATGGATTTCGTCTATGCATGTGGGATGGGTTTCCTGTAGGCATGGGCAATGGGTTTCCTGTATACAGAAGGAATAGATTTCTTGTATGCATCGGGAATGGGTTTCTTGTATGTGGGGGGATTGGGTTCCCTGTAGGCCTGGGTATAATTTTCCTGTAAGCACGGGCAATGGGTTTCCTCTATGCGGCAGAAATGGGTTTCCTGTATTCATTGGGAAATGGTTTACTGTATGCATGGGGAATGTGTTTCCTAAAGCGGAGGGAAATGGTTTCCTGTATGTGGGGGGAATGGATTTGCTGTATGCGGAAGGAATGTGTTTTCTGTATGCGGAAGGAATAGATTTCCTGTCTGCATCGGGAATGGGTTTCTTGTACGTGGGGGGATTGGGTTCCCTGTAGGCCTGGGTATAGTTTTCCTGTCTGCAGAGGGAATGGGTTTCCTCTATGCATGGGGAATGGGTTTCCTGTAGGCCTGTCTATAGTTTTCCTGTCTGCGGAGGGAATGGGTTTCCTCTATGCATGGGGAATGGGTTCCTGTATTCATTGGGAAAGGTTTTCCTGTATGCAGGGGGGAATGGTTTTCCTATATGTGGTGGGGAAAGGGATTCCTGTATGCAGGGGAATGGGTTTCCTCTATGCATGGTGAATGGGTTTCCTGTATGCAGGGGGGAATGGGTTTCCTCTATGCATGGGGAATGGGTTTCCTGCATTCATGGGGAATGGGTTTACTGTATGTATGGGGAATGGGTTTACTGTATGTATGGGGAAAGGGTTTCCTAAAGCGGATTGAATTGGCTTCCTGTATGCGGAAGGAAAGGGGTTTCCTGTATGCGGGGGATTGAGTTTCCTGAATGTGGTAGAAATCGGTTTCCTGTATGCATATGGAATGGGATTCCTGTATGCAGAAGGAATGGGTTTCCTGTATGCATGGACAATAGGTTTCCTGTATGTGGGGGGGGGGGCGGGGGGAATGGATTACCTGTATGCACGGTGAATGGGTTTCCAGTATGCGCGTGGCAATGGGTTTCCTGTATTCATGGGAAATCCGTTTCCTGTAAGCGGGTGCAATCGGTTTACTGTATGCGGCGGAAATGGGTTTCCTGCATTCATGGGGAACGGGTTTCCTGTATGCAGGGGGGAATGGGTTTCCTGTATGCATGGGGAATGGGTTTCCTGTATGCAGGGAAATGGGTTTCCTGTATGCGGGGAAATGGGTTTCCTGTATATGGAATGATTAGTTTTCCTGTATGCATGGGGAATAGGTTTCCTGTATGCATGGGGAATGGGTTTCCTGTATGCGGGGAAATGGGTTTCCTGTATGCATGGGGAATGGGTTTCCTGTATGCATGGGGAATAGGTTTCCTGTATGCAGGGAAATGGGTTTCCTGTATGCAGGGAAATGGGTTTCCTGTATGCGGGGAAATGGGTTTCCTGTATGTGGAATGATTAGTTTTCCTGTATGCATGGGGAATAGGTTTCCTGTATGCAGGGAAATGGGTTTCCTGTATGCGGGGAAATGGGTTTCCTGTATGTGGAATGATTAGTTTTCCTGTATGCATGGGGAATAGGTTTCCTGTATGCATGGGGAATGGGTTTCCTAAAGCGGAGGGAATGGGTTTCCTGTATGTGGGGGGAATGGGTTTCCTGTATGTGGGGGGATTGGGTTTCCTGTAGGCCTGGGTATAGTTTTGCTGTCTGCGGGGGGAATGGATTTCCTCTATGCATGTGGGACAGGTTTCCTGTATGCATGGGGAATGGGTTTCCTGTATGCGCAAGGAATGGGTTTCCTGTATTCATTGGGAAAGGGTTTACTGTATGCATGGGGAATGTGTTTCCTAAAGCGGAGGGAAATAGTTTCCTGTATGTGGGGGGAATGGGCTTCCTGTATGCAGGGGGAATGGGTTTCCTGTATGCGGAAGGAATAGATTTGCTGTATGCGGAAGGAATGTGTTTCCTGTATGCATCGGGAATGGGTTTCTTGTATGTGGGGGGATTGGGTTCCCTGTAGGCCTGGGTATAGTTTTCCTGTCTGCAGAGGGAATGGGTTTCCTCTATGCATGGGGAATGGGTTTCCTGTAGACCTGTCTATAGTTTTCCTGTCTGCGGAGGGAATGGGTTTCTTGTATGTGGGGGGATTGGGTTCCCTGTAGGCCTGGGTATAGTTTTCCTGTCTGCAGGGGGGAATGGTTTTCCTATATGCGGTGGGGAAAGGGATTCCTGTATGCAGGGGAATGGGTTTCCTCTATGCATGGTGAATGGGTTTCCAGTATGCGGGGAGAATGGATTACCTGTATGCATGGGGAATGGGTTTCCTCTATGCATGGGGAATGGGTTTCCTGTATGCATGGGGAATGGGTTTACTGTATGCATGGGGAATGGGTTTCCTGCATTCATGGGGAATGGGTTTCCTGTATGTATGGGGAATGGGTTTACTGCATTCATGGGGAATGGGTTTACTGTATGTATGGGGAATGGGTTTCCTGTATGCATGGGGAATGGGTTTCCAGTATGCGCGTGGCAATGGGTTTCCTGTATTCATGGGAAATCCGTTTCCTGTAAGCGGGTGCAATCGGTTTACTGTATGCGGCGGAAATGGGTTTCCTGCATTCATGGGGAATGTGTTTCCTGTATGCGAGGGGGAATGGGTTTCCTGTATGCAGGGGGAATGGGTTTCCTGTATGCGGGGGGGAATGGGTTTCCTGTATGCAGGGGGAATGGGTTTCCTGTATGCGGGGGGGAATGGGTTTCCTGTATGCGGGGAAATGGGTTTCCTGCATGTGGAATGAATAGTTTTCCTGTATGCATGGGGAATAGGTTTTCTGCATGCATGGGGAAAAGGCTTCCTGTATGCATGGGGAATGGATTACCTCTATGCGCTAGAATGGGATTCCTGTATTCATGGGGAATGGGTTTCCTGTATGCATGAGGAATGGGTTTCCTAAAGCGGAGGGAATGGGTTTCCTGTATGTGGAGGGAATGGGTTTCCTCTATGCATGGGGAATGAGTTTCCTGTATGCATGGGGAATGAGTTTCCTGTATTCATTGGGAAAGGTTTTCCTGTATGCATGGGGAATGAGTTTCCTGTATTCATTGGGAAAGGTTTTCCTGTATGCATGGGGAATGAGTTTCCTGTATTCATTGGGAAAGGTTTTCCTGTATGCATGGGGAATGTGTTTCCTGTATGCAGGGGGAATGGTTTTCCTATATGCATGGGGAATGGGATTCCTGTATGCAGAAGGAATGGGTTTCCTGTATGTGGGGAAATGGGTTTCCTGTATGCGGGGAAATGGGTTTCCTATATGCGGGGAAATGGGTTTCCTGCATTCATGGGGAATGGGTTTCCTGTATGCAGGGGGGAATGTGTTTCCTGTATGCGAGGGGGAATGGGTTTCCTGTATGCGGGGGGGAATGGGTTTCCTGTATGCAGGGGGAATGGGTTTCCTGTATGCGGGGAAATGCGTTTCCTGTATGCATGGGGAATGGATTACCTGTATGCGGAAGGAATAGTTTTCCTGTATGCATGGGGAATGGGTTTCCTGTATGCATGGGGAATGGGTTTCCTGTATGTGGAATGAATAGTTTTCCTGTATGCATGGGGAATAGGTTTCCTGCATGCATGGGGAAAAGGCTTCCTGTATGCATGGGGAATGGATTACCTCTATGCGCTAGAATGGGATTCCTGTATTCATGGGGAATGGGTTTCCTGTATGCATGAGGAATGGGTTTCCTAAAGCGGAGGGAATGGGTTTCCTGTATGCGGGGGGAATCTTTTTCCTGTAAGCGGGGTGAATGGGTTACCTGTTTGCACGGAAATGGGTTTCATACATTCATGTGGAAAGGGTTTACTGTATGCATGGGAATGGGTTTCCTGTATTCAGGGAAAAATGCGTTTCCTCTATGCATGGTGAATGGTTTTCCAGTATGCAGGGGGAAAGGATTTCCTATATGCATGGGGAATGGGTTTCCTGTATGTGTGGGGATGGGGTTTCCTGTAAGCATGGGTATAGTTTTGCTGTCTGCAGGGGGAATGGATTTCGTCTATGCATGTGGGATGGGTTTCCTGTAGGCATGGGCAATGGGTTTCCTGTATACAGAAGGAATAGATTTCTTGTATGCATCGGGAATGGGTTTCTTGTATGTGGGGGGATTGGGTTCCCTGTAGGCCTGGGTATAATTTTCCTGTAAGCACGGGCAATGGGTTTCCTCTATGCGGCAGAAATGGGTTTCCTGTATTCATTGGGAAATGGTTTACTGTATGCATGGGGAATGTGTTTCCTAAAGCGGAGGGAAATGGTTTCCTGTATGTGGGGGGAATGGATTTGCTGTATGCGGAAGGAATGTGTTTTCTGTATGCGGAAGGAATAGATTTCCTGTCTGCATCGGGAATGGGTTTCTTGTACGTGGGGGGATTGGGTTCCCTGTAGGCCTGGGTATAGTTTTCCTGTCTGCAGAGGGAATGGGTTTCCTCTATGCATGGGGAATGGGTTTCCTGTAGGCCTGTCTATAGTTTTCCTGTCTGCGGAGGGAATGGGTTTCCTCTATGCATGGGGAATGGGTTCCTGTATTCATTGGGAAAGGTTTTCCTGTATGCAGGGGGGAATGGTTTTCCTATATGTGGTGGGGAAAGGGATTCCTGTATGCAGGGGAATGGGTTTCCTCTATGCATGGTGAATGGGTTTCCTGTATGCAGGGGGGAATGGGTTTCCTCTATGCATGGGGAATGGGTTTCCTGCATTCATGGGGAATGGGTTTACTGTATGTATGGGGAATGGGTTTACTGTATGTATGGGGAAAGGGTTTCCTAAAGCGGATTGAATTGGCTTCCTGTATGCGGAAGGAAAGGGGTTTCCTGTATGCGGGGGATTGAGTTTCCTGAATGTGGTAGAAATCGGTTTCCTGTATGCATATGGAATGGGATTCCTGTATGCAGAAGGAATGGGTTTCCTGTTTGATGGACAATAGGTTTCCTGTATGTGGGGGGGGGGGCGGGGGGAATGGATTACCTGTATGCACCGTGAATGGGTTTCCAGTATGCGCGTGGCAATGGGTTTCCTGTATTCATGGGAAATCCGTTTCCTGTAAGCGGGTGCAATCGGTTTACTGTATGCGGCGGAAATGGGTTTCCTGCATTCATGGGGAACGGGTTTCCTGTATGCAGGGGGGAATGGGTTTCCTGTATGCATGGGGAATGGGTTTCCTGTATGCAGGGAAATGGGTTTCCTGTATGCGGGGAAATGGGTTTCCTGTATATGGAATGATTAGTTTTCCTGTATGCATGGGGAATAGGTTTCCTGTATGCATGGGGAATGGGTTTCCTGTATGCGGGGAAATGGGTTTCCTGTATGCATGGGGAATGGGTTTCCTGTATGCATGGGGAATAGGTTTCCTGTATGCAGGGAAATGGGTTTCCTGTATGCAGGGAAATGGGTTTCCTGTATGCGGGGAAATGGGTTTCCTGTATGTGGAATGATTAGTTTTCCTGTATGCATGGGGAATAGGTTTCCTGTATGCAGGGAAATGGGTTTCCTGTATGCGGGGAAATGGGTTTCCTGTATGTGGAATGATTAGTTTTCCTGTATGCATGGGGAATAGGTTTCCTGTATGCATGGGGAATGGGTTTCCTAAAGCGGAGGGAATGGGTTTCCTGTATGTGGGGGGAATGGGTTTCCTGTATGTGGGGGGATTGGGTTTCCTGTAGGCCTGGGTATAGTTTTGCTGTCTGCGGGGGGAATGGATTTCCTCTATGCATGTGGGACAGGTTTCCTGTATGCATGGGGAATGGGTTTCCTGTATGCGCAAGGAATGGGTTTCCTGTATTCATTGGGAAAGGGTTTACTGTATGCATGGGGAATGTGTTTCCTAAAGCGGAGGGAAATAGTTTCCTGTATGTGGGGGGAATGGGCTTCCTGTATGCAGGGGGAATGGGTTTCCTGTATGCGGAAGGAATAGATTTGCTGTATGCGGAAGGAATGTGTTTCCTGTATGCATCGGGAATGGGTTTCTTGTATGTGGGGGGATTGGGTTCCCTGTAGGCCTGGGTATAGTTTTCCTGTCTGCAGAGGGAATGGGTTTCCTCTATGCATGGGGAATGGGTTTCCTGTAGACCTGTCTATAGTTTTCCTGTCTGCGGAGGGAATGGGTTTCTTGTATGTGGGGGGATTGGGTTCCCTGTAGGCCTGGGTATAGTTTTCCTGTCTGCAGGGGGGAATGGTTTTCCTATATGCGGTGGGGAAAGGGATTCCTGTATGCAGGGGAATGGGTTTCCTCTATGCATGGTGAATGGGTTTCCAGTATGCGGGGAGAATGGATTACCTGTATGCATGGGGAATGGGTTTCCTCTATGCATGGGGAATGGGTTTCCTGTATGCATGGGGAATGGGTTTACTGTATGCATGGGGAATGGGTTTCCTGCATTCATGGGGAATGGGTTTCCTGTATGTATGGGGAATGGGTTTACTGCATTCATGGGGAATGGGTTTACTGTATGTATGGGGAATGGGTTTCCTGTATGCATGGGGAATGGGTTTCCAGTATGCGCGTGGCAATGGGTTTCCTGTATTCATGGGAAATCCGTTTCCTGTAAGCGGGTGCAATCGGTTTACTGTATGCGGCGGAAATGGGTTTCCTGCATTCATGGGGAATGTGTTTCCTGTATGCGAGGGGGAATGGGTTTCCTGTATGCAGGGGGAATGGGTTTCCTGTATGCGGGGGGGAATGGGTTTCCTGTATGCAGGGGGAATGGGTTTCCTGTATGCGGGGGGGAATGGGTTTCCTGTATGCGGGGAAATGGGTTTCCTGTATGTGGAATGAATAGTTTTCCTGTATGCATGGGGAATAGGTTTTCTGCATGCATGGGGAAAAGGCTTCCTGTATGCATGGGGAATGGATTACCTCTATGCGCTAGAATGGGATTCCTGTATTCATGGGGAATGGGTTTCCTGTATGCATGAGGAATGGGTTTCCTAAAGCGGAGGGAATGGGTTTCCTGTATGCGGAGGGAATGGGTTTCCTCTATGCATGGGGAATGAGTTTCCTGTATGCATGGGGAATGAGTTTCCTGTATTCATTGGGAAAGGTTTTCCTGTATGCATGGGGAATGAGTTTCCTGTATTCATTGGGAAAGGTTTTCCTGTATGCATGGGGAATGAGTTTCCTGTATTCATTGGGAAAGGTTTTCCTGTATGCATGGGGAATGTGTTTCCTGTATGCAGGGGGAATGGTTTTCCTATATGCATGGGGAATGGGATTCCTGTATGCAGAAGGAATGGGTTTCCTGTATGCGGGGAAATGGGTTTCCTGTATGCGGGGAAATGGGTTTCCTATATGCGGGGAAATGGGTTTCCTGCATTCATGGGGAATGGGTTTCCTGTATGCAGGGGGGAATGTGTTTCCTGTATGCGAGGGGGAATGGGTTTCCTGTATGCGGGGGGGAATGGGTTTCCTGTATGCAGGGGGAATGGGTTTCCTGTATGCGGGGAAATGCGTTTCCTGTATGCATGGGGAATGGATTACCTGTATGCGGAAGGAATAGTTTTCCTGTATGCATGGGGAATGGGTTTCCTGTATGCATGGGGAATGGGTTTCCTGTATGTGGAATGAATAGTTTTCCTGTATGCATGGGGAATAGGTTTCCTGCATGCATGGGGAAAAGGCTTCCTGTATGCATGGGGAATGGATTACCTCTATGCGCTAGAATGGGATTCCTGTATTCATGGGGAATGGGTTTCCTGTATGCATGAGGAATGGGTTTCCTAAAGCGGAGGGAATGGGTTTCCTGTATGCGGGGGGAATCTTTTTCCTGTAAGCGGGGTGAATGGGTTACCTGTTTGCACGGAAATGGGTTTCATACATTCATGTGGAAAGGGTTTACTGTATGCATGGGAATGGGTTTCCTGTTTTCAGGGAAAAATGCGTTTCCTCTATGCATGGTGAATGGTTTTCCAGTATGCAGGGGGAAAGGATTTCCTATATGCATGGGGAATGGGTTTCCTGTATGTGTGGGGATGGGGTTTCCTGTAAGCATGGGTATAGTTTTGCTGTCTGCAGGGGGAATGGATTTCGTCTATGCATGTGGGATGGGTTTCCTGTAGGCATGGGCAATGGGTTTCCTGTATACAGAAGGAATAGATTTCTTGTATGCATCGGGAATGGGTTTCTTGTATGTGGGGGGATTGGGTTCCCTGTAGGCCTGGGTATAATTTTCCTGTAAGCACGGGCAATGGGTTTCCTCTATGCGGCAGAAATGGGTTTCCTGTATTCATTGGGAAAAGGCTTCCTGTATGCATGGGGAATGGATTACCTCTATGCGCTAGAATGGGATTCCTGTATTCATGGGGAATGGGTTTCCTGTATGCATGAGGAATGGGTTTCCTAAAGCGGAGGGAATGGGTTTCCTGTATGCGGGGGGAATCTTTTTCCTGTAAGCGGGGTGAATGGGTTACCTGTTTGCACGGAAATGGGTTTCATACATTCATGTGGAAAGGGTTTACTGTATGCATGGGGATGGGTTTCCTGTATTCAGGGAAAAATGCGTTTCCTCTATGCATGGTGAATGGTTTTCCAGTATGCAGGGGGAAAGGATTTCCTATATGCATGGGGAATGGGTTTCCTGTATGTGTGGGGATGGGGTTTCCTGTAAGCATGGGTATAGTTTTGCTGTCTGCAGGGGGAATGGATTTCGTCTATGCATGTGGGATGGGTTTCCTGTAGGCATGGGCAATGGGTTTCCTGTATACAGAAGGAATAGATTTCTTGTATGCATCGGGAATGGGTTTCTTGTATGTGGGGGGATTGGGTTCCCTGTAGGCCTGGGTATAATTTTCCTGTAAGCACGGGCAATGGGTTTCCTCTATGCGGCAGAAATGGGTTTCCTGTATTCATTGGGAAATGGTTTACTGTATGCATGGGGAATGTGTTTCCTAAAGCGGAGGGAAATGGTTTCCTGTATGTGGGGGGAATGGATTTGCTGTATGCGGAAGGAATGTGTTTTCTGTATGCGGAAGGAATAGATTTCCTGTCTGCATCGGGAATGGGTTTCTTGTACGTGGGGGGATTGGGTTCCCTGTAGGCCTGGGTATAGTTTTCCTGTCTGCAGAGGGAATGGGTTTCCTCTATGCATGGGGAATGGGTTTCCTGTAGGCCTGTCTATAGTTTTCCTGTCTGCGGAGGGAATGGGTTTCCTCTATGCATGGGGAATGGGTTCCTGTATTCATTGGGAAAGGTTTTCCTGTATGCAGGGGGGAATGGTTTTCCTATATGTGGTGGGGAAAGGGATTCCTGTATGCAGGGGAATGGGTTTCCTCTATGCATGGTGAATGGGTTTCCTGTATGCAGGGGGGAATGGGTTTCCTCTATGCATGGGGAATGGGTTTCCTGCATTCATGGGGAATGGGTTTACTGTATGTATGGGGAATGGGTTTACTGTATGTATGGGGAAAGGGTTTCCTAAAGCGGATTGAATTGGCTTCCTGTATGCGGAAGGAAAGGGGTTTCCTGTATGCGGGGGATTGAGTTTCCTGAATGTGGTAGAAATCGGTTTCCTGTATGCATATGGAATGGGATTCCTGTATGCAGAAGGAATGGGTTTCCTGTATGCATGGACAATAGGTTTCCTGTATGTGGGGGGGGGGGCGGGGGGAATGGATTACCTGTATGCACGGTGAATGGGTTTCCAGTATGCGCGTGGCAATGGGTTTCCTGTATTCATGGGAAATCCGTTTCCTGTAAGCGGGTGCAATCGGTTTACTGTATGCGGCGGAAATGGGTTTCCTGCATTCATGGGGAACGGGTTTCCTGTATGCAGGGGGGAATGGGTTTCCTGTATGCATGGGGAATGGGTTTCCTGTATGCAGGGAAATGGGTTTCCTGTATGCGGGGAAATGGGTTTCCTGTATATGGAATGATTAGTTTTCCTGTATGCATGGGGAATAGGTTTCCTGTATGCATGGGGAATGGGTTTCCTGTATGCGGGGAAATGGGTTTCCTGTATGCATGGGGAATGGGTTTCCTGTATGCATGGGGAATAGGTTTCCTGTATGCAGGGAAATGGGTTTCCTGTATGCAGGGAAATGGGTTTCCTGTATGCGGGGAAATGGGTTTCCTGTATGTGGAATGATTAGTTTTCCTGTATGCATGGGGAATAGGTTTCCTGTATGCAGGGAAATGGGTTTCCTGTATGCGGGGAAATGGGTTTCCTGTATGTGGAATGATTAGTTTTCCTGTATGCATGGGGAATAGGTTTCCTGTATGCATGGGGAATGGGTTTCCTAAAGCGGAGGGAATGGGTTTCCTGTATGTGGGGGGAATGGGTTTCCTGTATGTGGGGGGATTGGGTTTCCTGTAGGCCTGGGTATAGTTTTGCTGTCTGCGGGGGGAATGGATTTCCTCTATGCATGTGGGACAGGTTTCCTGTATGCATGGGGAATGGGTTTCCTGTATGCGCAAGGAATGGGTTTCCTGTATTCATTGGGAAAGGGTTTACTGTATGCATGGGGAATGTGTTTCCTAAAGCGGAGGGAAATAGTTTCCTGTATGTGGGGGGAATGGGCTTCCTGTATGCAGGGGGAATGCGTTTCCTGTATGCGGAAGGAATAGATTTGCTGTATGCGGAAGGAATGTGTTTCCTGTATGCATCGGGAATGGGTTTCTTGTATGTGGGGGGATTGGGTTCCCTGTAGGCCTGGGTATAGTTTTCCTGTCTGCAGAGGGAATGGGTTTCCTCTATGCATGGGGAATGGGTTTCCTGTAGACCTGTCTATAGTTTTCCTGTCTGCGGAGGGAATGGGTTTCTTGTATGTGGGGGGATTGGGTTCCCTGTAGGCCTGGGTATAGTTTTCCTGTCTGCAGGGGGGAATGGTTTTCCTATATGCGGTGGGGAAAGGGATTCCTGTATGCAGGGGAATGGGTTTCCTCTATGCATGGTGAATGGGTTTCCAGTATGCGGGGAGAATGGATTACCTGTATGCATGGGGAATGGGTTTCCTCTATGCATGGGGAATGGGTTTCCTGTATGCATGGGGAATGGGTTTACTGTATGCATGGGGAATGGGTTTCCTGTATGCGGAGGGAATGGGTTTCCTGTATGCATGGGGAATGGGTTTACTGTATGCATGGGGAATGGGTTTCCTGCATTCATGGGGAATGGGTTTCCTGTATGTATGGGGAATGGGTTTACTGCATTCATGGGGAATGGGTTTACTGTATGTATGGGGAATGGGTTTCCTGTATGCATGGGGAATGGGTTTCCAGTATGCGCGTGGCAATGGGTTTCCTGTATTCATGGGAAATCCGTTTCCTGTAAGCGGGTGCAATCGGTTTACTGTATGCTGCGGAAATGGGTTTCCTGCATTCATGGGGAACGGGTTTCCTGTATGCAGAGGGGAATGGGTTTCCTGTATGCATGGGGAATGGGTTTCCTGTATGCAGGGAAATAGGTTTCCTGTATGCGGGGAAATGGGTTTCCTGTATGTGGAATGATTAGTTTTCCTGTATGCATGGGGAATAGGTTTCCTGTATGCATGGGGAATGGGTTTCCTGTATGCGGGGAAATGGGTTTCCTGTATGCATGGGGAATGGGTTTCCTGTATGCATGGGGAATAGGTTTCCTGTATGCAGGGAAATGGGTTTCCTGTATGCAGGGAAATGGGTTTCCTGTATGCGGGGAAATGGGTTTCCTGTATGTGGAATGATTAGTTTTCCTGTATGCATGGGGAATAGGTTTCCTGTATGCAGGGAAATGGGTTTCCTGTATGCGGGGAAATGGGTTTCCTGTATGTGGAATGATTAGTTTTCCTGTATGCATGGGGAATAGGTTTCCTGTATGCATGGGGAATGGGTTTCCTAAAGCGGAGGGAATGGGTTTCCTGTATGTGGGGGGAATGGGTTTCCCGTATGTGGGGGGATTGGGTTTCCTGTAGGCCTGGGTATAGTTTTGCTGTCTGCGGGGGGAATGGATTTCCTCTATGCATGTGGGACAGGTTTCCTGTATGCATGGGGAATGGGTTTCCTGTATGCATGGGGAATGGGTTTCCTGTATGCGCAAGGAATGGGTTTCCTGTATTCATTGGGAAAGGGTTTACTGTATGCATGGGGAATGTGTTTCCTAAAGCGGAGGGAAATAGTTTCCTGTTTGTGGGGGGAATGGGCTTCCTGTATGTGGGGGAATGGATTTGCTGTATGCGGAAGGAATGTGTTTTCTGTATGCGGAAGGAATAGATTTCCTGTCTGCATCGGGAATGGGTTTCTTGTATGTGGGGGGATTGGGTTCCCTGTAGGCCTGGGTATAGTTTTCCTGTCTGCAGGGGGGAATGGTTTTCCTATATGCGGTGGGGAAAGGGATTCCTGTATGCAGGGGAATGGGTTTCCTCTATGCATGGTGAATGGGTTTCCAGTATGCGGGGAGAATGGATTACCTGTATGCATGGGGAATGGGTTTCCTCTATGCATGGGGAATGGGTTTCCTGTATGCATGGGGAATGGGTTTACTGTATGCATGGGGAATGGGTTTCCTGCATTCATGGGGAATGGGTTTCCTGTATGTATGGGGAAAGGGTTTCCTAAAGCGGATGGAATTGGCTTCCTGTATGCGGAAGGAAAGGGGTTTCCTGTATGCGGGGGATTGAGTTTCCTGAATGTGGTAGAAATCGGTTTCCTGTATGCATATGGAATGGGATTCCTGTATGCGGAGGGGGGGGGAATGGGTTTCCAGTATGCGCGGGGCAATGGGTTTCCAGTATGCGCGGAGCAATGGGTTTCCTGTATTCATGGGAAATCCGTTTCCTGTAAGTGGGTGCAATCGGTTTACTGTATGCGGCGGAAATGGTTTTCCAGCATTCATGGTGAATGGGTTTCCTGTATGCACTGGGGAATGGGTTTCCTGTATGCGGGGAAGTGGGTTTCCTGTATGCGGGGAAATGGGTTTCCTGTATGCGGGTAAATGGGTTTCCAGTATGTGGAATGAATAGGTTTCCTGCATGCATGGGGAAAAGGCTTCCTGTATGCATGGGAAATGGATTACCTCTATGCGCTAGAATGGGATTCCTGTATTCATGGGGAATGGGTTTCCTGTATGCATGAGGAATGGGTTTCCTAAAGCGGAGCGAATGGGTTTCCTGTCTGCGGGGGGAATGGATTTCCTCTATGCATGTGGGACAGGTTTCCTGTATGCATGGGCAATGTGATTCCTGTATGCATGGGGAATGGGTTTCCTGTATGCGGAAGGAATAGATTTCCTGTCTGCATCGGGAATGGTTTTCTTGTATGTGGGGGGATTGGGTTCCCTGTAGGCCTGGGTATAGTTTTCCTGTCTGCGGGAGGAATGGTTTTCCTTTATGTGGTGGGGAAAGGGATTCCTGTATGCAGGGGAATGGGTTTCCTCTATGCATGGTGAATGGGTTTCCAGTATGCTTGGAGAATGGATTACCTGTATGCATGGGGAATGGGTTTCCTCTATGCATGGGGAATGGGTTTCCTGCATTCATGGGGAATGGGTTTCCTGCATTCATGGGGAATGGGTTTACTGTATGTATGGGGAATGGGTTTACTGTATGTATGGGGAAAGGGTTTCCTAAAGCGGATGGAATTGGCTTCCTGTATGCGGAAGGAAAGGGGTTTCCTGTATGCGGGGGATTGAGTTTCCTGAATGTGGTAGAAATCGGTTTCCTGTACGTGGGGGGATTGGGTTTCCTCTATGCATGTGGGACGGGTTTCCTGTAAGCATGAGCAATGGGTTTCCTGTATGCAGGGGGAATGGATTTCCTGTATGCAGGGGGAATGGGTTTCCTGTATGCAGGGGGAGTGGGTTTCCTGCATTCATGGGGAATGGGTTTCCTGTATGTATGGGGAATGGGTTTACTGCATTCATGGGGAATGGGTTTACTGTATGTATGGGGAATGGGTTTCCTGTATGCATGGGGAATGGGTTTCCAGTATGCGCGTGGCAATGGGTTTCCTGTATTCATGGGAAATCCGTTTCCTGTAAGCGGGTGCAATCGGTTTACTGTATGCTGCGGAAATGGGTTTCCTGCATTCATGGGGAACGGGTTTCCTGTATGCAGAGGGGAATGGGTTTCCTGTATGCATGGGGAATGGGTTTCCTGTATGCAGGGAAATAGGTTTCCTGTATGCGGGGAAATGGGTTTCCTGTATGTGGAATGATTAGTTTTCCTGTATGCATGGGGAATAGGTTTCCTGTATGCATGGGGAATGGGTTTCCTGTATGCGGGGAAATGGGTTTCCTGTATGCATGGGGAATGGGTTTCCTGTATGCATGGGGAATAGGTTTCCTGTATGCAGGGAAATGGGTTTCCTGTATGCAGGGAAATGGGTTTCCTGTATGCGGGGAAATGGGTTTCCTGTATGTGGAATGATTAGTTTTCCTGTATGCATGGGGAATAGGTTTCCTGTATGCAGGGAAATGGGTTTCCTGTATGCGGGGAAATGGGTTTCCTGTATGTGGAATGATTAGTTTTCCTGTATGCATGGGGAATAGGTTTCCTGTATGCATGGGGAATGGGTTTCCTAAAGCGGAGGGAATGGGTTTCCTGTATGTGGGGGGAATGGGTTTCCCGTATGTGGGGGGATTGGGTTTCCTGTAGGCCTGGGTATAGTTTTGCTGTCTGCGGGGGGAATGGATTTCCTCTATGCATGTGGGACAGGTTTCCTGTATGCATGGGGAATGGGTTTCCTGTATGCATGGGGAATGGGTTTCCTGTATGCGCAAGGAATGGGTTTCCTGTATTCATTGGGAAAGGGTTTACTGTATGCATGGGGAATGTGTTTCCTAAAGCGGAGGGAAATAGTTTCCTGTTTGTGGGGGGAATGGGCTTCCTGTATGTGGGGGAATGGATTTGCTGTATGCGGAAGGAATGTGTTTTCTGTATGCGGAAGGAATAGATTTCCTGTCTGCATCGGGAATGGGTTTCTTGTATGTGGGGGGATTGGGTTCCCTGTAGGCCTGGGTATAGTTTTCCTGTCTGCAGGGGGGAATGGTTTTCCTATATGCGGTGGGGAAAGGGATTCCTGTATGCAGGGGAATGGGTTTCCTCTATGCATGGTGAATGGGTTTCCAGTATGCGGGGAGAATGGATTACCTGTATGCATGGGGAATGGGTTTCCTCTATGCATGGGGAATGGGTTTCCTGTATGCATGGGGAATGGGTTTACTGTATGCATGGGGAATGGGTTTCCTGCATTCATGGGGAATGGGTTTCCTGTATGTATGGGGAAAGGGTTTCCTAAAGCGGATGGAATTGGCTTCCTGTATGCGGAAGGAAAGGGGTTTCCTGTATGCGGGGGATTGAGTTTCCTGAATGTGGTAGAAATCGGTTTCCTGTATGCATATGGAATGGGATTCCTGTATGCGGAGGGGGGGGGAATGGGTTTCCAGTATGCGCGGGGCAATGGGTTTCCAGTATGCGCGGAGCAATGGGTTTCCTGTATTCATGGGAAATCCGTTTCCTGTAAGTGGGTGCAATCGGTTTACTGTATGCGGCGGAAATGGTTTTCCAGCATTCATGGTGAATGGGTTTCCTGTATGCACTGGGGAATGGGTTTCCTGTATGCGGGGAAGTGGGTTTCCTGTATGCGGGGAAATGGGTTTCCTGTATGCGGGTAAATGGGTTTCCAGTATGTGGAATGAATAGGTTTCCTGCATGCATGGGGAAAAGGCTTCCTGTATGCATGGGAAATGGATTACCTCTATGCGCTAGAATGGGATTCCTGTATTCATGGGGAATGGGTTTCCTGTATGCATGAGGAATGGGTTTCCTAAAGCGGAGCGAATGGGTTTCCTGTCTGCGGGGGGAATGGATTTCCTCTATGCATGTGGGACAGGTTTCCTGTATGCATGGGCAATGTGATTCCTGTATGCATGGGGAATGGGTTTCCTGTATGCGGAAGGAATAGATTTCCTGTCTGCATCGGGAATGGTTTTCTTGTATGTGGGGGGATTGGGTTCCCTGTAGGCCTGGGTATAGTTTTCCTGTCTGCGGGAGGAATGGTTTTCCTGTATGTGGTGGGGAAAGGGATTCCTGTATGCAGGGGAATGGGTTTCCTCTATGCATGGTGAATGGGTTTCCAGTATGCTTGGAGAATGGATTACCTGTATGCATGGGGAATGGGTTTCCTCTATGCATGGGGAATGGGTTTCCTGCATTCATGGGGAATGGGTTTCCTGCATTCATGGGGAATGGGTTTACTGTATGTATGGGGAATGGGTTTACTGTATGTATGGGGAAAGGGTTTCCTAAAGCGGATGGAATTGGCTTCCTGTATGCGGAAGGAAAGGGGTTTCCTGTATGCGGGGGATTGAGTTTCCTGAATGTGGTAGAAATCGGTTTCCTGTACGTGGGGGGATTGGGTTTCCTCTATGCATGTGGGACGGGTTTCCTGTAAGCATGAGCAATGGGTTTCCTGTATGCAGGGGGAATGGATTTCCTGTATGCAGGGGGAATGGGTTTCCTGTATGCAGGGGGAGTGGGTTTCCTGTATGCAGGGGGAGTGGGTTTCCTGTATGCGGAAGGAATGGGTTTCCTGTATGCGGAAGGAATAGATTTGCTGTATGCGGAAGGAATGTGTTTCTTGTATGTGGGGGGATTGGGTTCCCTGTAGGCCTGGGTATAGTTTTCCTGTCTGCAGAGGGAATGGGTTTCCTCTATGCATGGGGAATGGGTTTCCTGTATTCATTGGGAAAGGTTTTCCTATATGCGGTGGGGAAAGGGATTCCTGTATGCACGGGAATGGGTTTCCTCTATGCATGGTGAATGGGTTTCCAGTATGCGGGGAGAATGGATTACCTGTATGCATGGGGAATGGGTTTCCTCTATGCATGGGGAATGGGTTTCCTGCATTCATGGGGAATGGGTTTCCTGCATTCATGGGGAATGGGTTTACTGTATGTATGGGGAATGGGTTTACTGTATGTATGGGGAAAGGGTTTCCTAAAGCGGATGGAATTGGCTTCCTGTATGCGGTAGAAAGGGTTCCTGTCTGCGGAAGGAAAGGGGTTTCCTGTATGCGGGGGATTGAGTTTCCTGAATGTGGTAGAAATCGGTTTCCTGTATGCAGAAGGAATGGGATTCCTGTATATGGGGGTGGGGGAGATGGATTACCTGTATGCACGGTGAATGGGTTTCCAGTATGCACGGGGCAATGGGTTTCCTGTATTCATGGGAAATCCGTTTCCTGTAAGCGGGTGCAATCGGTTTACTGTATGCGGTGGGAAATGGGTTTCCTGTATTCATGGGGAATGGGTTTCCTGTATTCATGGGGAATGGGTTTCCTGTATGCGGAACGAATGGGTTTCCTGTATGCAGGGCGAATGTGTTTCCTCTGTGCGGGGGGGACTGTGTTTCCTGTTTGCGGGGGGACTGTGTTTCCTGTGTGCGGGGGGACTGTGTTTTCTGTGTGCGGGGGGGGACTGTGCAGCGCGAAGCAGCTTCATTCCAAGTGAGCCAATGCAGGTGGTAGTTCGGGATCACTGGTGATTTGCTCATATTGTTTTGACAGAACCAGCATTTGGGCAAAGAACATATCAGAACGGTTGGGAGAGTTGTGGATAGTGTGGGGGGCTGTCAGAGGTTACAGCGGGACATTGATAGGATGCAAAACTGGGCTGAGAAGTGGCAGATGGAGTTCAACCCAGATATGTGTTAAGTGGTTTATCTTGGTAGGTCAATTATGATGGCAGAATATGGTATTAATGGTAAGACTCTTGGCAGTGTGGAAGATCAGAGGGATCTTGGGGTCTCAGTCCATAGGACATTCAAAGCAGCTGCACAGGTTGACTCTGTGGTTAAGAAGGCGTACGGTGTACTGGCCTTCATCAACTTTAGGATTGAGTTTAAGAGCCGACGGGTAATGTTGCAGCTATATAGGACCCTGGTCAGACCCCACTTGGAGTACTGTGCTCAGTTCTGGTCACCTCACTACAGGAAGGATGTGGAAACCATAGAAAGGGTGCAGAGGAGATTTACAAGGATGTTGCCTGGATTGGGGAGCATGCCTTATGAGAATAGGTTGAGTGAACTCTGCCTTTTCTCCTTGGTGTGATGGACGATGAGAGGTGACCTGATAGAGATGAACAAGATGATGAGAGGCTTTGATCGTGTGGATAGTCAGAGGCTTTTCCCCAGGGCTGAAATGGCTAGTACGAGAGGACTTTGGAAGAGTGCTTGGAAGTATTTACAGAGGAGATGTCAGTGGTAAGTTTTTCCACTCAGAGAGTGGTGAGTGCGTGGAATGCACTGTCAGCGACAGTGGTGGAGGCGAATGCGATAGGGTCTTTTAAGACACTCCTGGATAGGTACTTGGAGTTTAGAGGGCTATGAGTAAGCCTAGCTCATTTCTAAGGTAAGGGCATGTTTAGCACAGCTTTGTGGGCCGAAGGGCCTGTATTGTGCTGTAGGTTTTCTATGTTTCTATTATAGACAATAGGTGGAGGAGTAGGCCATTTGGCCCTTTGAGCCAGCACTGCCATTCACTGTGATCATGGCTGATCATCCACAATCAGTACCCCCTTCCTGCCTTCTCCCCATATCACTTGACTCCGCTATCTTTAAGAGCTCTATCTAACTCTTTCTTGAAAGCATCCAGAGACTTGGCCTCCACTGCCTTCTGAGGCAGAGCATTCCATAGATCCACAACTCTCTGGGTGAAAAAGTTTTTCCTCAACTCTGTTCTAAATGGCCTACCCCTTATTCCTAAACTGTGGCCTCTGGTTCTGGACTCCCTCAACATCGGGAACATTTTTCCTGCCTCTAGTGTGTCCAATCCCTTAATAACCTTATATGTTTCAATCAGATCCCCTCTTATCCTTCTAAACTCCAGTGTATACAAGCCCAGTCGCTCCAATCTTTCAACATATGACAGTCCCGCCATCTCGGCAATTAACCTCATGAACCTACACTGCAATCCCTCAATAGCAAAAATGTCCTTCCTCAAATTTGGAGACCAAAACTGAACACAATACTCCAGGTGTGATCTCACCAGGGCCCTGTACCTGACCTCTTTTAGTACAGGACCTCTTTGCTCCTATACTAAACTCCCCTTGTTATGAAGGCCAACATGCCATTAGCTTTCTTCACTGCCTGCTGTACCTGCATGCTTACTTACAGTGACTGATGAACAAGGACACCTAGATCTCATTGTACTTCCCCTTTTCCTAACTTGACACTATTCAGATAGTAATCTGCCTTCCTGTTCTTACCACCAAAGTGGATAACCTCACATTTATCCACATTGAACTGCATCTGCCATACATTCGCCCACTCACCCAACCTGTCCAAGTCACCCTGCATTCTCCTAACATCCTCCTCATATTTCACACTACTACCCAGCTTTGTGTCATCTGCAAATTTGCTAATGTTACTTTTAATCCCTTCATCTAAATCATTAATGTATATTGTAAATAGCGGTTGTCCCAGCACCGAGCCTTGCGGTACCCCACTAGTCAGTGCCTGCCATTCTGAAAAGGACCTGTTAATCCCGACTCTGTTTCCTGTCTGCCAACCAATTTTCTTTCCATGTCAGTACCCTACCCCCAAAACCATGTGCTTTAATTTTGCCCACTAATCTCCTATGTGGGACCTTATCAAAGACTTTCTGAAAGTCCAGGTACACTACATCCACTGGCTCTCCCTTGTCCATTTTCATAGTTACATCCTCGAAAAATTCCAGAAGATTAGTCAAGCATGATTTCCCCCTTTGTAAATCCATGCTGACTCAGACCGATCCTGTTACTGCTATCCAAATGTGCCGCTATTTCATCTTTTATAATTGACTGCAGCATCTTCCCCACCACTGATGTCAGGCTAACTGGTCTATAATTCTCTGTTTTCTCCCTCCCTCCCTCCTTTCTTAAAAAGTGGGATAACATTAACTACCCTCCAATCCTCAGGAACTGATCCTGAATCTTTAGAACATTGAAAAATGATACCAATGCTTCCACAATTTCTAGAGCCACCTCCTTAAGTACCCTGGGAAACAGACCATCAGGCCCTGGGGGTTTACCAGCCTTCAGTCCCATCAGTCTACCTAATACCATTTTCTGCCTAATGTGAATTTCCTTCAGTTCCTTTGTTACCCTAGGTCCTCTGGCCACTATTACATCTGGGAGATTGTCTGTGTCCTTCCCAGTGAAGACAGATCCAAAGTACCTGTTCAACTCGTCTGCCATTTCCTTGCTCCCCATAATAAATTCACCCGTTTCTGCCTTCAAGGGCCCAACTTTGGTCTTAACTAATTTTTTCCTCTTCACATACCTAAAGAAGCTTTTACTATACTCCTTTATATTCTTGGCTAGCTTACCTTCATGCCTCATCCTTTCTCCCCATATTGCCTTTTTAGTAATCTTCTATTGCTCTTTAAAAATTTCCCGCTCATCTTTGCTATGTTATGCTTCTCTTTTATTTTTATACTGTCCTTGACTTCCCTTGTCAGTCACGGTCGCCCCCTACTCCCCTTAGAATCTTTCTTCCTCTTTGGAATGAACCGATCCTGCACCTTCTGCATTATTCCCAGAAATAATGCCATTGTTGTTCCACTGTCATCCCTGCTAGGGTATCCTTCCAGTCAACTTTGGCTAGCTCCTGCCTCATGGCTCCAAAGTCCCCTTTGTTCAACTATAATACTGACACTTCTGATTTTCCCTTCTCCCTCTCAAATTGTGATTAAAACTTATCATATTATGGTCACTACCTCCTAATGGCTCCTTTACCTTGAGTTCCCTTATCAAATCTGGTTCATTACACAATACTAGATCCAGAATTGCCTTCTCCCTGGTAGGCTCCAGTACAAACTGCTTTAATAATCCATCTTGGAGGCACTCCACAAACTCCCTTTCTTGGGGTCCAGTACCAACCTGATTTTCACAGTCTACCTGCATGTTGAAATCCCCCATTACAACTGTAGCATTACCTTTGCGACATGCTAATTTTAGCTCTTGATTCAACTTGCACCCTATATCCAGGCTACTATTTGGGGGCCTGTAGATAACTCCCATTAGGGTCTTTTTGCCCTTACAGTTTCTCAGTTCTATCCATACTGACTCTACAACTCCTGATTCTATGTCACTCCTCGCAAGGGACTGAATTTCATTCCTCACCACCAGAGCCACCCCACCCCCTCTGCCCACCTGTCTGTCCTTTCGATAGGATGTATAGCCTTGGATATTCATTTCCCAGCCCTGGTCCTCTTGCAGCCATGTCTCTTATTCCTACAACATCATACTTACCAACCTCCAACTGAGCTTCAAGCTCATCCACTTTATTTCATACTTCATGCTTTCATATATAATACTTTGAATCCATTACTCCTTTTGCTTCTCACATCGGTCCCTATTGCACTTGGCCATACTCTCTGATCCCTTCCTGAGCTTTCTGCCCCGTCAATTCTGTTGTCTTTCTTAACTTCTCTTATTCTCTCTTTCCCTTTAACTCCAACCTTATATTTCCAGCTCATCTCCTCCCTCCCCCACTTGTTAGTTTAAACACACCCGTGTAGCAGTGGCAAACCTGCTTGCCAGAATGCTGGTCCCCCACCTGTTGAGGTGCAACCCATCCCTTTTGTACAATTCATCCTTACCCCAAAACAGATCCCAGTGGTCTAAGAATCTAAAACCCTGCTTACCGCACCAGCTCCTCAGCCACACATTCAGAACCCCTATCTCCCTGTTCCTGTCCTCACCAGCACGAGGAACTGGAAGCAAACCGGAGATAACCACCCTGGAGGTCCTGCTTTTCAGCCTTCTTCCAAGTTCTCTGAAGTCCCGCTGCAGAATTTCTTTCCTCTTCTTCCCGATGTCTTCCCGCTGTGCCCTCTAGTTCAAGAAGCATGGTTGGGAAAAGGGGAAGGAAGAGGGGAGGTCATGGGATGCACCAGAAAGAAATTCTGTAATAATCAATAAACCAGTTGTTTGGAATCAAATTACCTTGCCTGGTGTCTCAGAGCTGGGTGTGTCAGCACCCACACTAAGCCCCTCACCCCAGCACTACTTTTCTGTCCCACACCCCTCCCATAACGCTCCACTCTCACCATTCCCAACATCCTTTGCTGCTGCCAGATTTTCAAACTTGCTCTCTGCTCCACAGTGACAAATACCACACTCTGCAATTGTATTAGGCTGTCATGGTCCCTTCTGGCACCTGGCTGGGCCTTTAATACCTCATTAGTTCCCAATCTATTCCCAGGTTCCAATAATTACCAACACCTGCACTCCATCAACCAGAGTAGTGTAAGAGTCCTGCGACCACTACCAGAAGGTGCCAGTTCATTGGTTGACTCGTGTACGAGTAACCTCACTTCATGGAGTTTAGAACTATCAGTTCTAAGTCTAGCCTTGTTCTGGAATTATCTACCAAGACTCTGGGAAAAATCCCCTTTGGAACCCTTCCCGCACTCCCTCCTCAGCCTCCGCGCCCGTGTTCAGCACTCGAGTTCGTTCCACCGCCACATCCGTGCGGCAGAACGAACTGGTCACGATGGACCCAGCAGACACGGATCCTGTCCAAGAGACCCTGACCAGCCAGGGCTACCTGTTGGGCGCCCACGACCAACTGCCTCGGGAGATCACAGACAACCTTCGGACGCTAACCATGAATGTGCAGAAGGTCAGTGAACGAATGGACCTGGTCTCCGCTTTTGCCTCCCCACTCCCTCCAAGATCCCCAGCTACCCAAACCGCACCGCTTGGGATGGCTTCGCCCTTGGAGTCCGCAATCCCATCCCCTCGAGAACCGTCTGTGCCCGAGCCTGAACCCTATGCCAGGGACCTAGGCAGGTGCCGGGCCTTCCTGCTCCCTGGTTTTCGAGCTGTAGCCACGTACTTACGCTTCTGACAGATCGAAGATCGCGTACATCATGGGGTTGCTACGAGGGGATGCCTTGGCTTGGGCAACTGCGGTCTGGGGTAACCGGCCAGAAGTTTGTTCCTCTTACTCCTTTATCGCTGAAATGAGGAAGATTTTCGAACAATCCATTCGCAGTAAGGATGCCGCAAGACAGCCACTTACTCTTCGTCAGGCTTCGCGAAGTGTGACCAAGTATTCCATTGAGTTCCGGACATTGGCCGCAGACTCCGGGTGGAATGACGAGGCCCTACGACAGGGCCTCTAGGATCAGATAAAGGATGAGTTGGCCACGAGGGACGACACGGACTGTCTGGACTCTCTGATCTCACTAGCCATCCGATTAGATTATCGACTTCGAGAATGTCTGAGAGAGAAGACCAGTTACCCCGTTCCTCGGGCCACCCCACGGTCCACCTTCTCCAACCAGCCCTAACCTCTTCCCCCCGCCCCCGCCCCCGCCCCCGCCATTCCTTGCAGATCTCCCGCTCCTGCTGTTCTGGTGGGTCCGACGACACTCCCCTCAGCACCCCAGACTCAGATGCAGATCCCGGCAACTGTGAAATACCAGCAACAGTCCCTGTCCCTATCCGCTCTGGTAGATTCCGGTGTGCAGGGCAACCTGCTGGACGAAGAGATAGCCACCCAGGCCAGAATACCTCGTGAGCCGTTAACCACCCCCTGGATGCCCGGGCCCTGGACAGAAAACTGCTGGCTCAGGTGACCCACTGTACGCCGCCCCTGACCTTGATTTTATCCGGCAACCATCGGGAGGAAGTACGATTCCGCCTCAAGCCCCCGTAGTCCTAGGGTACCCATGGCTGACCCAACACAATCCCCGGATTGACTGGTCTACCGGGAGGATAGACGAATGGAGCCCGTCCTGCCATACCAACTGCCTGCGGTTGGCCCTGTCTCCCAGAGAATCTACCGTGACCCCACCTGTTTTGGAACCCCTTGACTTGTCCCAGGTCCCCAAGGAGTACCACGTCTTGGGACAGGTGTTCTGCAAACAGCGGGCCCTTTCCCTGCCCCCGCACCGCCCATACGATTGTGCAATCGACCTTCTCCCCGGGGCCCACCAGTCACCTATTTAACTTGTCCCGGCCAGAGAAGGAAGCAATGGAAGATTACATCAGTGAATCTCTCGCAGTGAGGCATCATTTGACCCCCATCCTCCCTGGTGGGCGCAGGGTTCTTTGTGGCGAAGAAGGATGGCTATCTCCGTCCCTGCATCGACTACTGAGGCCCGAATCATATAACCATTAAGAACAAGTACCTACTGCCTCTTAAGTTCTGCGTTCGAGCCACTTCATGGAGCCACCATCTTCTCGGTTGGACCTCCGAAACGCCTACTATTTGGTCCATTTGAAACCGCAGACCTTCTTGTCCACCACGTCTTCCACCTCCACAGAATCCTCGCAGACATCGTCTCCGATTGAGGTCCCCAGTTCGTCTCGCAGGTACGGAAGGCCTTCTGTCAAGCCTTAGGTGCATCGGTCAGCCTGTCGTCCGGCTTCCACCCCCAGACGAACGGTCAGATGGAACGAGTCAACCAAGACCTGGAGGTGACGCTACGTTGTGTAACGGCAAACAACCTGTCAACCTGGATCGACCACCTCCTGTGGGTTCAGTACGCCCACAACTTCCTGGTGAGCTCTGCCATTGGGAGGTCTCTGTTCGAGTGCTCCCTTGGGTACCAACCCCCGCTGTACCCCACGCAGGAAGAAGAGATCACGATACCGTCGGTTCGGGACCATGTTGATCGGTGCCGGAAGATTTGGGAGGAGACTCTCACGGCCCTACTCAAATCAACAGATCGGAATAAGAAAACGGCCGATCGACACCGGACTCCAGCGCCAGAGTACCAACCGGAGCAGATGGTGTGGCTTTCCGCCAAGGACATCCCGCTCAAATACAAACCTAGGAAACTCGCCCCCTGCTTCCTGGGACCATTCAAAGTCGAAAGGATTATAAATCCCACAGCTGTCCGCCTCACGCTGCCAAAGTCCATGCGTATTCGCCCAACCTTTCATGTGTCTCGGTTAAAACCAGTCTCCATCAGCCCTTTGTGTCCCCCAGCTGAGAATCCTCCCCCTGCCCGGCTCATTGACAACTATCTGGCATACACCGTCCGACGACTGCTGGATGTGCGCCGTCGGGGCAGGGGCCTCCAATACCTGGTGGACTGGGAAGGGTACGGTCCTGAAGAGCGTTCCTGGGTCCCCCGCTCCTTTATCCTAGACCCTTCCCTCATCCAGGACTTCCTTTAGGACCATCCAGAACGACCCAGAGGATTGCCGGGAGGCTCCCATTGTGGGGGGGGGGGGTACAGTGGTACAGTCATGGTCCCTTCTGGCACCTGGCTGGGCCTTTAATACCTCATTAGTTCCCTATCTATTCCCAGGTTCCAATCATTACCAACACCTGCACTCCATCAACCAGAGTAGTGTAAGAGTCCTGCGACCACTACTAGAAGGCGCCAGTTCATTGGTTGACTCGTGTACGAGTAACCTCACTTCATGGAGTTTAGAACTATCAGTTCTAAGTCTAGCCTTGTTCTGGAATTATCTACCAAGACTCCGGGAAAAGTCCCCTTTGGAACCCTTCCCGCACTCGCTACGACGGCAGCGTCTCCCTCCTCAGCCTCCGCGCCCGTGTTCAGCACTCAGGTTCGTTCCACCGCCACATCCGTGCAACACAGGCACCTAGTGATTTATGTGTGCCTAGGACTTCTGCACATGTTGCCAAGACAGTTCAGAACTTTGGGGCATTATAGAGGTAAATGTTAATTGATACCGGGTTATAGGAAAGAATCGGGTTAGGACTGAAACAGTGAATGAGAGAACACTGGGAAGTGTAGTAGAACAAAGATATCGGGGATACAGATCCATACTTCCTCGAAAGTAGAGAGAGCTGCAGAGAGAACTTTTGGCACATTGGCTTTCAAATCAAGGTATTGAGTACAGGAGTTGGGATGTTATGTTGAAGTTGTATTAGTGAGGCCTAATTTGGAGATTGTGTACAGTTCTGGTCACCTACCTTCAGGAAAGATATCAATTAGATTTAAAAGATACAATGCTGCAGCAGAGCTTCAGGATCTGAGCTAACAGGTAAAGGTTGAATAGATTAGGACTTTACTCCCTGCCACTTAGAAGATTAGGGGAGATTTGATAGAGGGGTATAAGACCTAAGACATAGGAGCAGAATTAGGCCATTCAGCCCATTGAATCTGCTCTGCCATTCCATCATGGCTGAGTTATTATCCCTCTCAACCCCGTTCTCGTGCCTTCTCCCCATAACCTTTGATGCCCTGACTAATAAAGAACCTTTTAATCTTCGTTTTAATTATACCCAATGACCTGACCTCCATAGCCATCCATGGAAATGAATTCAACAGATTCCATCCTTTGGCTAAAGAAAACCATCCTTTCCTCTGTTCTAAAAGGAAGTCCTTTTATTCTGAGGCTGTGTTGTCTGGTCCTATACTCACCCACTATAGGAAATATCCTCTCCACATCCATTCTATCTAGGCCTCTCACTGTTCTGTAAGTTTCAGTGAGATCCCCCCCTCATTGTTCTAAACTCCAGTGAGTACAGGCCCACAGCCATTTACTGCTCCTCATTCGTTAACCTTGTCATTCACAGAATCATTCTCGTGAACTCTGGATCTTCTCCAGTACTAGCATATCTTTTAGATAAGGGGCCCCAAACTGCTCACAATGCTCCAAGTGTGGTCTAACCAGTGCCTTGTAAAGCTTCAGCATCACATCCTTGCTCTTATATCCTAGTCCTCTCAAAATGAATGCTAAAACTGCATTCGCCTTCCTTACCACCAACTCAATCCAGAAGTTAATCTTTTGGGAATCCTGCACTAGGACTCCAAGTCCCTTTGTACCTTTAATTTTTGAATTTTCTCCCCATTTAGAAAATAGTCTATGCCTTTATTCCTTCTACCAAAGTGCATGACTGTACACTTCCCAGGCTATATTCCAGCTATGACTTCTTTGCCCATTCCCCCAATTAGTCTAAGTCCTTCTGCAGACTCACTGCTTCCTCAACACCACCTGCCTCTTCATCTATCTTAGTATTGTCCACAAATCCATCAATTCTGTCATCCAAATCATTGACATATAACACGTAAAGAAACCGTCCCAATACCAGTCCCTGCAGAACACTACTAGTCACTGGCAACCAACCAGAAAATGCCTCCATTATTCTACCTCTTTGCCTCCTGTCAGTCAGCCAATCTGCTATCCATGTGTGGTGAACTACATATACCTGTCTGGACACGCCCCTCTGCGGACTGCTCCTGTGGCTCCTCCCACAGACCCCTGTATAAAGGCAGTTGGAGGCACTGCTCCCCTCTCAGTCTCCAGGATGTTGTGTGGTGGTCTCTTGCTACTAATCGTGGTCTCTTGCAGCTAATAAAAGCCTATTGTTCGCCTCCCGTCTCCGAGATTTATTGATGGTTCATCACCATGTTAGTATCTTTCCTGTAATTCCATAGGCTCTTACCTTGTTCAGCAGTCTCATGTGCAGTAGCTTGTCAAAGGCTTTCTGAAAATCCATGTAAACAACATCCACTGATGCCTCTTTGTCTATCCTGCCTGTTATTCCCTAAAAGAGTTCCAACACGTTTGTCAGGCAAGATTTTCCTTTAAGGAAGCCATGTTGAATATGGCCTATTGTATCATATGCCTCCAAATACCCCAAAGCCTCATCCTGAATAATGAACTCCAGCATCTTCCCACCACTGAAGTCAGGCTGACAGGCCTGTAATTTCCTTTTTCCTGCCTCTCTCCCTTCTGAAAGCATTTGCTATTTTCCAGTCCTCCAGAGCCATTCCAGAATCTAGTGATTCCTGAAAGATCATTACTAATGCCTCCACAGTCACAACAACTACCTCTTTCAGAACCCTGCGGTGTAGTCCATCTGGTCCAGGTGACTTATCTACCTTCAGACCTTTCTGGTTGCCAAGCGCAATCTTGATAGTAATAGCTTCTGCCCCCAACACTCTCGAAATTCTGACAAACTGCAAAATACATATAAAGTTCATCTGCCCTTTCTTTGTCCCTCAGTACTACCTCTCCAGTGTCATTTTCCAGCAATCTGATATTCACTCTCACGCTCTTTTACTCTTTACATTTATGAAAACAAATTTATGGGTTTTTTTGATATTATTGACTAATTTACCTTCATATTTCTTGTCTACGTGGAAGAATCTATATTCCAAGTCTACACTGCTGTCACTCCGCAACTTTTCCTGCACTACATCGATGACTGCATTGGTGCTGCTTCCTGCACCCATGTGGAGCTTGTCAGCTTCATCAACTTTGCCTCCAACCTCCATCCTGCCCTCAAATTTACCTGGTCCATTTCTGTCACCTCCCTCCCCTTTCTCAATCTCACTGTCTCAGTCTCTGGAGACAGCTTATCTACTATTATAAACCCACTGAATCTCACAGCTACCTGGACTATATCTCTTCCCATCCTGTTAATTGTAAAAAATTCCATTTCCTTATCTCTGCCACATCTGCTCTCAGGATTTCACTCAAGAATGAAGGTGTCCTCCACAATCAATGCTGCCCTCAACCACATCTCTTCCATTTCACACAGTTGTGTTCTCACCACATCCTCCCACCACCCACCAGGGACAGGGTTCCTCTTGTCCTCACTTACCACCCCACCAAACTCTGTGTCCAGCACGTAATTCTCTGATCTCCAACAGTACCCCACCACCAAGCACATCTTTCTCCCCCCCCCCAACTTTCTGCTCTCTGCACGAGTCACTCCCTACGTGACTCCCTTGTCCATTTGTCCCTCCCCACTGATCTCCCTCCTGGCACTTATCCTTGCAAGTGGAACAAGTGCCACACCTGCCCCTACACCTCCTCCCTCACTACCATTCAGTCCTTCCAGATGAGGCGATATTTCACCTGTGAGTCTGTTGGGGTCATATACTGTGTCCGGTGCTCCCGGTGTGGCCTCCTGTATATTGGTGAGACTCAATGTAGATTAGAGGACTGCTTTGCTGAGCACGGACGCTCCTTTCACCAGAACAAGCGTGATCTCCCAGTGGCCACCCACTTTAACTCCACTTCCCATTCCCATTTTGATATGTCAGCCTGTGGCCTCCTCTACTGTCGTGATGAGGCCACACTCGGGTTGGAGGTGCAACACCTTATACTCTATCCGGGTAATCTCCAACTTGATGGCATGAACATCGATTTCTTGAACTTCCAGTAATGCCCCCACCTCCCCACCCCTGCTTCACCATTCCCCATTCCCATTTCAGTGTATCTCCTTACCTGCCCATCGCCTCCCTCTGGTGCACCTCCCCCTTTTCTTTCTTCCGTGGCCTTCTGTCCTCTCCTATCTGATTCTCCCTTCTCCAGCCCTGTATCTCTTTCACCAATCAACTTCCCAGCTTTTTACTTCACCCCTCCCACCACAATTTCACCCATCACCTTGTCCCCTCCCCCACCTTCTTACTCCAGCTTTCCTCTTTTTTCTTCTTCAGTCCTGATGAAGGGTCTCGGCCCAAAGCGTCAACTGTACTCTTTTCCACAGATGCTGCCTGGCCTGCTGAGTTCCTCCAGCATTTTGTGTGTGTTTCCCACATCGGCAGATTTTCTCTTGTTTGCTTTCATATTTTATCTTTTCTCTCCTTATAGCTTTTTAGTTGCTTTCTTTTGGTTTTTAATAGCTTCTAAATCTTCTAGCGTCACACTATTTTTTGCTATATTATACGTTCTCTCTTTTCCTTTTACGTTGTCTTTGACTTCCCTCTTCATCTTTGGGATGGATCTGCCTCGTACTATTGAATTGCTTCCAGAAACTCCAGCCATTGCTGTTCTGCCACCAGCCCTGCTCCAATCAACCTCCCTCGCTCCCTCTCTCATGCCTCTGTTATTCCCTTCATTCTTCTGTAATACCGATACATCTGACTTTATTTTCTCCCTCTCAAACTGCAGGATGAATTCTATCGTATGATCACTGGCTCCTGAGCATTCCTTTATCTTAAGCTCCCTAATCAAATCTTGTTATACAACACCCCTAGTGGACTCAACCACAAGCTGCTCAAAAGATATCTCGTAGGCATTCTACAGTTTCCCTTTCTTGGGATCCAGCACCAACCTGATTTTCCCAATCTCCCTGCATTTTGAAAAGCCCCATGACTATCATATCATTGGCCTTTTAATGTGTCTTTTCTATCTCCCTTGTTAATTTGTATCCAACATCTTGGTTACTGTTTGGAGGCCTGTATTATAACTCCCATTGGGGTCTTTTATTTCTGCGGTTTCTTAAACCTACCTCAATGGTTCTACATCTTCCAATCCTATGTCACCTTAGAATTTCCCTACCACATAGCCCTCTACCACCGCTGCAGGCAGTGCATTCCATGCATCCACCACCCTGTTGGAAAAACTTACCCATCTTCTCCTCAGTACTTATTTCCAAGCACCTTAAAACTATGCTGCCTCGTGTTAGCCATTTTAGCCCTGGGAAAAAGCCTCTGGCTAACCACACCATCCTATACACCTCCATCAAGTCACCTCTCATCCTCCGTGGCTCCAGGGAGAAAAGGCCAAGTTCACAACCTATTCTCATAAGATACGCCCTCCAATCAGGCAACATGTTTGTAAATCTCCTCTGCACTATAGTATCCAGATGCTTTCTGTGGTGAGGTGACCAGAATTGAACACAGTACTCCAAGTGGGATCTGACCAAGGTCTTATATAGCTGTAACACCACTTTATGGCTCTTGAACTCAATCCCACAGTTGATGAATGCCAACACACCATATGCAATTTTAACACTGTCAACCTGCACAGCAGTTTTGAGTGTCCTATGGACATGGACCCCAAGATCTCGCAGATCCTCTACACACTACCAAGATTTTTACTATTAATATTCTGCCTTCAAATTTGACCTACCAAAATGAACCACCTCACACTTATCTGGGTTGAAGTCCTTCTGCCATTTCTCAGCCAACTTCTACATCCAATCAATGTCCCGCTGTAACCTCTGACAATCTTCCAGACTATCCACAACACCCCCAACCTTTTGTGTCATCAGCAAACTTCCTAACCCACCGTTCTACTTCTTCATTCAGGTCATTTCTAAAAATGACAAAGAGGAGCGGTCTCAGAGCAGATCCCTGCAGAACACCACTTGTCACCAACCTTCATGTAGAATATGGACAATCTACAACCATGCTTTGCCTTCTGTGGGCAAGCCAAGTCCGGATCCACAAAGTAAGATCTCCTTGGAACCCATGCCTCCTTACTTTCTGAATGAGCCTTGCATGGGGAACCTTATCAAATGCCTTGCTGAAATCCATATACTCTACACCCACTGCTCTACCTTCATTAATGTATTTTGTTACATTCTCAAAGAATTCAATCAGGCTCCTAAGGCACGACCTACCCTTGACAAAGCCATTCTGATTATCCCTAATCTGATTATGTCTCTCCAAATGCTCATAAATCCTGCCTCTCAGGATCTTCTCCAACAACTTGCCCACCACTGAAGTCAGACTCACTGGTCCACAATTTCCTAGGTTTTCTTGATCAAGGGAACAACATTTGCAACCCTCCAATCCTCTGGTACTTCTTCCATCCCTATTGATGATGCAAAGATCATCACAAAAGGCTCAGCAATCTCCTCCCTCGCTTCCCACAGTAGCCTGGGATGAGAGGTGACCTAACTAACTTAATGCTTTTCGAAAGCTCCAGAACATCCTCTGGAGGATGTTCTATAATGTCTATATGCTCAAGCATTTCAGTCTGCCGTAAGTCATCCCCACAATTGCCAAGGTCTTTTTCCCTGGTGAATACTGAACCAAAGTATTCATTAAGTATCCTTGGATGTTACACTCTGAACAATAATCTTCTTTCAGCCACCACTCAGCAATGCCCACCACATCATACCTGCCAATCTTTAACTGTGCTACAAGATCATCTGCCTTATTTTGCATACCGTGAGCGTTCAAATATAATACCTTCCATCCTGTATACATTGTCCTTTTTGATTTTGGCCCACTGTTACACTTTAACTCATCCCACTGACTGCAATTTTGCCCTGTCATTTGCTTGTCCTTCCTTGTAGCCTCGCTATACACTGCATCAACTTCTATACCAGGTGCCCCATCCTCAGCTGTCACTCTGGTTCCCATCACACTGGCAAGTTAGTTTAGACCCTCTCCAATAGCTCTAGCAAAACTGCCTGCAAAAGGATATTTGTCCCCCTCGGGTTCTGGTGTAACCCATCCTTTTTGTACAAATCATACCTTCCCCAGAAAAGATCCCAATAATCCAGAAATCTGAAACACTGCCGCCTGCACCAATCCCACAGCCACACATTCACCTGGTAAATCTTACTGTTCTTATTCTCACTTGTGCATGGCACGGGCAGCCATCCAGAGGTTTCTACCCTGAAGCCCTGCTTCTCAGCTTCCTACCTAACTCCCTAAACTCTCTTCAGGACCTCATCCCTTTTACTACCCATGTCATTGTTACCAAAATGTACCTCAAATTTATCTGCTCACCCTCCTCCCTTAGAATGCTGTGGACCTGATCGGAGACATCCCTGACCCTGGCACCTGGGAGGCAACATACCATCCGGGTGTCCATTCACATCCACAGAATCTCTCCTCTGCCTCTCTGAATGTGGAATCCCCATCACCTCTTCAGTCCACTTCTCCCCCCTGCCCTTCTGAGCCATAGAGTCAGACCTAGTGCCAGAGATCAGGTTACTGCTTCTTCCCCTGGTAGGCCATCCCGTTAACAGTATCCAAAACAATATACTTATTGATGGAAAGGCCACAGTGGTATTCTGCACTGGCTGCCTATTTCCTTTGCCTGTCTTGAGAGTCATCCAGATACTTGCGTCCTGCAACTTGGGGATGACCATGTCCCTATGGTTCCTACCTACTGTATGAGTCAAAGGTCATTGAACTGCAGTTCCAGTTCCTTACTATAGTCTCTCAGGAGCTTTGGTCAATGCACTTTGAGCAGATGTAGTTGTCAGACAGGCTGGGGGTCTCCCGGAGTTCCCACATCTCACAGAACGGGCGTACCACTGCCTCAGGACCCATTCCCAGCACACTAACCATGTACTAATAGACTAAGAAAGAGAAAGAAAATGCTAATAACTACTTAGAGCCTCCACCTGTGCTTGCCCAAGCCTGTTGAGTCAAAGCCTGACCCTATAGAAATGGTAAATGCAAGCAGGCTTTTTCCACCGAGGTTGGGTGAGACTAAAGATCATGGGCTAAGGGTGAAAGGTGAAATAATTGAGGGGAACCTGAGGGGGAACTTCTTCACTCAGAGGGTGGTGAGAGTGTGGACAAGCTGTCAGCAGAAGTGGTGAATTTGGCTTTGATTTCAATGTTTAAGAGAAGTTTGGATGGGGTGGGTATGGAGCCAGTGGTCCAGGTGTGGGTCGATGGGACTAGGCAGATTAATAGTTCAGCATGGACAAGATGGACCAAAGAGCCCGTTTCTTTGTTGTAATTCTCTACAACTATGACAAGAAAAGTGTTTTTTAGGAAGTATGGTATGTCTGACACAATTGATCAAATGTAATAAGATTACCATTCATATAAAAGTCCTCTATTTTCTGCATACCTTTGTCTGCCCAGATTCTGAAACCACCATCTGCTCTTCCTGCACTGAAGTATGTGTTGCCCCATATTGGGGAGAAGCGAGAGATGGGAAGATAATCTTTAACATGCTGATGTGCTTTATACCAGATGTCAATGGTATTTTTGAGGAAAGGGTTCTCGATTGTTCTTTTCAGATTTCTTGGGTCTGCAGAGTATAGATAGAGCTTTAGTCAACTTTGATTGACTTTGGACTCCTACAGGCCAGAAGGATGATAGCTTTATCTCGGAGAAAAATGGATATACCTTCAATACTTGTATAGGTGAAGGAGATGGCATCTTGGATTATATTGACTGACTTACATAACCAGGGGAAGGGCAGGAGAATTTGAAAACGTGTGGAAACCTTTATTGGAGTTTCTTGGATGTCAATGTGCACAGTCATTTTGAAATAGCTGTGTGTTGTTGAGTGCTTCTACGGTTTATTTTCTGATGTGTTTTTATTTTATTTCTTTATTAAGTATGTGAAATGTTATATCTCTTTTCCTTTGATGATTGTGAAAAATGTGAGGATATATTTCACTATTTATTTTAATGATTATTGTTTATTTGTATATGTGAAATATATGTAAAATTCAATAAAAATATTGTTTAAAAATAAACTATGACAAGAAAGAACAGTCAAAATGGGAAGGAGTGAGCTTTGTGGATCAAGAGCAAACTGATATAATGCCTGTACAAGGACTGACCTGCTTGGCAGTCCTGTGGAGGAGGTAGAAATGGGCTGTGAGGACAGAGGCTGGGAACTTATGGAGGGGAGACCTCCACGGCGATTATCTGGTAATCCCACATTTGAGGTCTGGAGATCGGGTCCTCATCTAGAGTATTCTTTTGTTGTCATCGGCAGGTCCTGGGTCGATTCTGAAGATCAATTGGAAGTCCAGAAGTCGGGGTTGATGGTCAGAACTCTGTGTCTGTAGATGTCTGTGAATCCGCTGGAGAAGTCAAAGGCCCATTGTCTGGGAATCCATGAGTCCATTGCAGGCTGAAGGCCAAAGGCCAAGTCTGGGGTTGGAGGACTGTGTGTGCAGGGGAGGGAGACAGGCTGGGAGGGAGGAACAGGGCTTGGTTTGCTCTTGCTGCTTGGTACATTCCATTTTGTTGTTCCGCCAAACATTACCCCCACTCAAGTATCAAGGACTGAACATTCAGCAAGTCAGGCAGCATCTGTGGTGGAGAATAAACAGAGAAGCAATTAGGAGTCCTGTTGAAGAGTCTCGGCCTGAAACATCAACTGGTCATTCTTCTCCATAGATGCTGCCTGACCTGCTGAGTTCCTCCAGCTCTTTGCGTGTATTAGCCAAGACTTCCAGCATCTGCAGAAGTTCTTGTGTTCAAGAAAAGGACAGTAACCTAATTCCAAACAAAGGATTTGGCCTGTGCTCCAAGTATCAGGAACTGATCATTAATGAATTAACTATTACTGGCCCATTGATAATTCAACTCAAAAATCAACAATGTGATGTTACCTCAACTAAATACAATAAAGCCAATTATCTTGTATCCAACCAACTGGAAGTCCCAAAGGTTTACAATTTGGTATAACAGGTAATGTTGCCCATACTCCCTTTGATCTCAATGCACACTCTCCAACTCCCCAGGGTCCTGCTCTATCCCACTCACTGGGCCCCAGTTTCCCAGGCTCCCTCCCCTGACTGCAACCCCATTTCCGAGGCTCTCTTCGAACTGATCAGGGTTCTGTTTCCCACTTGCTCTTTAAACTTACTGGGTTCACTGGGAAATGCATAATAATGCAATACAATAGTTAAGAAAATAAATTAAAAAGTGTTAGTATAAAATTATATCCAGGACTTTTGAAAATCTACCACTAAAGTCCAAAGCACATTAGATTCCAAATCAGGAATTGATCACTCAGCCAACCTTTATGATAAGAGGTCACCAAACCCTCATTCTACAAACCACCCTACACCAATCCAGGTATTATGAACTATGCATTAATGCAACCCAAACCTCACAACTTGCACTCACTGCTTAGCATCTAGATGTCCTCTGGGCTAATGAGGAATAATTGGACACTTCTCTAATCTAAGTCTCAGAATTTGAACTTTAACCAAACATCAGTAATTGGCTATTAGTAAAACTTAAATACCAGGAGCTGGCTGATACTCCATCTAATTATCAGGAATGGGCAGTAGCCTAGCAACTAGAGTTTACTGCAACTCAGGTATCAGAACCTAGACTTCTCCACAGCCCATATCGTACAACCTGGAACTTACTCTCAGCTGGAGATCAGAAATATGATCAAAAAATGCATATTCATCCCCCTGGCTAGTTAGAAACTAAAAATTAACCAAAATATCAAAATCTGGATACCCAACACAAATATTTTGACATTACTCTACCTCGCTGATCATCCCACCAACTTTAATATGAGATACACCCATCACACCAAGAAAAAAAATGAACTGGACATTTACTCGCGAACCAATCAAGATCTGGTCACTCTCCTCAACCAAACATCTGGAACTGAATGATACTCAGAACCTGATATCAGTAACAGGACATTGGCGCAAATAAATACCAATCACTGGGTATTACTGCTCCTACTCAAATGTCGCACTCCATCATAGACATCAGCAGCTGGACTTTGCTCACTTACAGATATCAGATATTGGATAATGGCCAAATCCGAGGAACTAGTTAATACTCTAATCTAAATATCAGGTTCTAAACAGTAACCAAATATCAAGACATGGTACCTAACCTAAAGATTAGAACCGGACTTTCTGCAAACCAAAATCAATATCTCTCTATTCCACCAACAAGAACTGAAGACATTGCTCTGGTCGAAATACCATCAGCTGGAATTACTCCAACCTACATGTTGACAGCAGGACTGGGCATTAGCTCATGGGAAAGGCTTTGGGAGTAAACCCCGAGGAAAAATCCGGAGTCGGAGTCCCGAAGGCGGCTGACTGCCGTACCCAGCACCAGCATGGCAACTCCTGCGATGCTGCTGGCACCAAACTGTATCGACTTTTGCCGTTCCTTTGGACCTGTCATCATCATGGAGAGGGGGGTCCCACTGCATGGGCAACAGACAGATCTCCATATCAACTCTGCCCTGGCTTGCGCCCTGGAGAGGCCACTCCCGGTGACCACCAGAGACACAGTACCCATGGTCGACCACAACCGACAGAGGCCACGTCACCTACCCTCGACTTTTCCTCCCCTCCCCTTTGATTGGACAAAAGACACAAGCCCAGGCTGAAGGACAGCTTCTGTCCTGCTGTTATAAATCTGTTAAAAGCCTGAAAGCCTATTTCTTTCCATTAATCCACTAGGTAAAGGTTTAATATCAATTATCTGAGATAAACTAGCAGCCTTACGATGGGCCCCTGTGGTTAAAATTAAAATGGCCTGGGAGCAGGATTTAAATATCTCCTTATCCGAGGAGAGCTGGGACTCAGTTCTCAAATCGGTTAACTCAACCTCTCTTTGTGCTCGCCATTGCCTTTTACAGTTTAAGATTGTTCATAGAGCCCATATGTCTAAATCTAAACTATCTCGATTCTACCCTAGCATTAGTCCGCTCTGTGATAAATGCAAGAGGGGCGTGGCCTCTCTCATCCATATGTACTGGTTCTGTCCTAGCTTGGAGAAATTCTGGAAAGATGTCTTCACTACACTATCGGGTATTCTGAATCAGCACCTAGAACCAAACCCCTTAATTGCTCTGTTTGGTTTTTGGGGCGAGACAGATTTATGTCTGGGTCTGACCAAATGCCGAATACTATCCTTTGCCTCTCTCCTGGCTAGACGCTTGATCCTCCTTAGATGGAGAGATGTTGCCCCGCCCACTCATGCGCAATGGCTTAACGACATTATGGCCTGCTTGGACCTCGAAAAAATTCATTATTCAGTTCTTAATTTGGATCTAAAGTTCCATAAGGTCTGGGGACCTTTTATCGAGTACTTTCATAACCTTCCTCTTGACTAGGGTTTTTATTTCTTTTTTTTTCTTCTTTTCGGTCCCTTGCTTTCAGCTCCCTTTTTTTTTCTGGTAGTAGGCATTATTATCCTCTGTTGCTAAGTGTATTCACAGTCTGGGAGTTTGACTGTCCTGCCCTATACTCTTTATATTGTGTTGTGGTCGGTCTGGAGTTGTTTTTTTTCTTGTGTTGTGGGGCTTGGGGAGGACACTAAGCTTACTTGTCTTTAATTTAGGTGCTTTTTTGTTAAATTCTCTTCCTTTGTAGCATATTGTTATTGTATGCTTAATTTTGCACTGTATTAATGCTCCTCATTGGGATTTGGGGTTTTTAATTTGTAAAATGTTTTGAAAAACTAATTAAAATTTTTTTTTAAAAAAGCCTGAAAGCACATGCCCAGGCTGAAGGACATGACCTCTCATGATAAGATGGATTCTTGACCTAAGCTTCACTTTCTCTGCAACTGTAACACGGGTTCTGCTTCTTATTTCTTCTCCCTTGCACTGTATGATGTTCAAAGTTCAAAGCAAATTTATTATCAAACTACGTATATGTCACCATATACAACCCTGAAATTCATTTTCTTGTGGGCATACTCAATAAATATATAATAATAGAATCAATAAAAGACTGCACCAGTTCTGTGATGAAACACTCTATGTGGACGGTTCTTCAGTACATGTGAGAATGATAAACCAAGTACTAATAATCAAAGACCACGAATTGGACATTGCCTTAATCTAAACAGCAACGGCCAGACATTGACTTAACCGATTGTCAGTTACTGGCATTACTCCAACTCAGGCATCAGGAGCAGGCGTTAATCCATTTTGTTAGAGCACTACAGCACAGAACCAGGCCCTTCAACCCATCTAGTCTCTGTAACACTGGTACATTGCCTAGTCCCATCAACCTACGCCAGGACCATTCCTCCACCCTTCTCCTATCCTTGCGCTTATCCAAATTTATCTTAAATGTTGAAAGCAAATCGGTATCATCCACCACTGGCAGCTCAATCCGTGCTCTTACCATCCTCTTGAGTGAAGTTCCCCCTCACATAATTCACCTTTCACCTTTAACCTGTGACCTCTAGTTCTCACCTCAGTGGAAGGTACCTGCTTGCATTTACCCTCATTCCCTAAACCTGCAGGGTATAAAACCCTAACCCGTTCAGCCTTTCCCTTTAACTCAGGTTCCCGCGACATCAGGAACTAGATGAAGACCTAATTAATAAGCAACTGGAGGTGACATCACGGTGGATGCAAGTGCTACCGGACAATTTAGAAAAGAACCAAATGTAATGTGTGGTCTATCTGTAGTGCTTTGCGCGGAGTCATCGTGGAGATCCAGTTGTGTTTAAGAGGAAGCTACACAAACACCCGAAAGGAAATGGACTTGTTGCCATGTTTGTAAGTTCTTTAACACAGGAAGAAAAGGGAATGTTGTCGAGAGACCATTGTCTTGGAGCTCAGCCAGTTCAGACTGTGGTGAGATTTGTTAACAATCGTGCTAAGGAAATGCTATTTCATGTGCTCACCGTTCTTTATCCTTGCAGCAACTGGAATAACCTGTAAAATTCCCAATACCCACCTCCGTACTAAATGGGAATTAAGTTCCAAATCAGGAACTGGATTTTACACTAGGAACGGAATATTACACTCACCCAGATATGAGGAGCTGGATATCACCCTGCCCAACTGACCAGGAGCTAGACATTACTCTAGCCCAAATATCAGGATCAGGGCACTCTGGTAAGCAACACACTTGGAGCTGGATTTCACTCCAACCTAAACATCTGCGCAGCCAAATGCTAAAACCCGGACATTAATCCAGCCCACAGATAGGAACTAGGTATTATCCAACCAAATACTAAAGCAGGTCATTATTCCAAGTATCAGGAATAATTCCATCATTCCAAGCTAGATATCAGGATTTGCCGGTCGTGCCGAGCATGATATTACAGGCTTTACTCGAACGGAATTAACCGGGACCCTATTTTGCCCCGACGGGAACTGGACATCACCCCAAAGTAACTATTACAGAACCGCGTCAGGGATCAGTGCCGAGGGTTGACTGCCAGGTACGAGCATCCGGGGCAGTGCTTCCAATTTCCCCCCCCGAAATGTTAATAGATTTAATTACCTCTCTCCATTTCCTAGAAATTGTTACTATTTGCTCCGAATCTTATCTTTCCTCGTCATGTGAAGATAGGTGCTATCTTTCCCAGATATTGGGATGAGGTTATTTTCTGTGCTTTGGGGAAAAGTTTGTCGGTTGAGGACGATGGAGACTGTGTCCCAGTGAGGTTCTAGTTTCCAGCTGTGAGAGAGGACTCGCCTCTCCAGCTCTCTCGCCGTCTACTTGATGTTAATGTGTTAAATTGTCATTGGGAGAGATTTCTCCGTCGCGGGAGCATCACGGCGCCCAACCTACTCATTCCCCAGAGACAAGACTCACTCTTGCCCACCGGTTCTGGACTCTTAAGTATCGGCGTGGACATTCCTTCAAGAGATCGTTGAAGCAGCTGCCAGTTCCGAGTCGGAGCTTTGCAGGGGAAATGACGGGGACGGAGGAACCGGCTTTAACACGGCGGAGTCTCCACAACGGATGCATGACCCTGGTGTCTTGATACCCGAGAAAAAAAGAGTGACTGGACTCAGAGTGGGACAAGGCGACCGGTCGGTCTGGAGGTTGGAACAGGGGCATGCAGGTCTGTGCGTCCCGGTGCGAAGGGTGAGGCCGGTTAAGGGACGACCCCCGCGGGGCTAAGTAGCTGGAGCCGGGATGCGGAGCCGTGGCGACAAGGATCCACACACGGGGTAAGGCTCTCCGCCGCGCTCTGGTCCCCTTCTCCCACCCAAACAAAGACCGCTGTGTGCCGGGAGCTTGGTGTGGGGTATCCGGTCCCCCTCTATCTCTTCTCTTCCCCCCCACCATCCCTCTCTCTCTCACACACACCCTTCCTCTCTTTCTCTCTCTCACACACACACTCTCTCGCTATCTATCTATCGATCTACCTGTTATCTCTCTCTCGTCTCTGTCCCGCGTAAGGAGACCCGGCATGTAGCCGGGCTTCCGTTGTCTCAGGGACCCACAGATTGTCCGTGTCCAGCAGTCGCCGGGTCCCGGGTCAGTGCCCAGCCGATTCTCGGCGTGTCCCCTCCACTGGGCGGAACAACCCCTCACAGGAGGACAGACGGGCAAAATCTCGCACTCCATACCGTAAACCCAATCCGACGTCTGATCAGCGCATATCCCCGGCGCCGGTAAATAAATATTCCCTTTAACATTTCATAATTAAAATCTACAAAAGCAAATCAAACAACAGCGTTCTGTAACCGGAGTAAGAACACATTAATAAAACACAAATTCACTCTCTCTCTCTCTCTCTCTCTCTCTCTCTCTCACACACACACACACACACACACACACACACTCACACACACACACACTCACACACACACACACACACACACACACACACACACACACACACACACTCACACACACGGACGGAGAAATACACAGTCACACACACATGTTAACAATATCCACTGACACACATAGACACATGCACATTTATAATGCATACAAGCATTTAGTCAAGCCAACAGAGCAGCACACACATACCGGTACATAAACAGCACATCAATCCATTTATTCACACGGGCGGTATACAGACCCACTGAATACACTAAAACACCACATTACCGCACTATTTCTCACACACAATAGCTCACTCATTCACATCCTGGCCCTTCCGCACGTGCTAGCAGCTACTGTAGTGCATTCACAGTGATCCACTGTGCACCTCCTGGACTAGTTGATTAGAAATGCAACAGTTATTAAAAGATGCAGTGCCCAGAGGCTGAGGTGCCAGGGTCTTTGAATGGAACAATATAGTCAGCTCCTGAGGATGAAATGTTGGCCAAGTCTGAACACCATCGCACGTTGTACCGGGTGGCAGATGAGCTGAGATCCGGGGATAGTGTTCCACAATTCTGTGGATAAACAATTCATGTCTCCCTCTGAACACTGATGGGACCCCCAGGTCCCTGAGGTTTTCTTTCCAAGCTCACTGCAGGCAACGGTTTAAAAGGGTAGGCATGTAGCGGAAGATTCTGGCCAGAAAGGGAAGAGGTAAAAGAGTGACTGTCATTCAACCAAGAAGCAGGCTGTTCGGCCTAATATTGACCAAGGTATCCATCCATGCTGGTCCCATTTGCCTAACTTTGGCCCATGTCCCTAAACTCTTTCCTATCCATGTACGTGTCCAAATATACTTTAAATGTGTTAATTGGATCCACCTTCATAGCTTCTTCTGGCTGCTCACTCCACATACTGAGCACCCTCTGTGTGAAAACATTACCCCTCATCCTTTATGTCCCCTCGCCCCTTAAAGCTGCACCCTTTAGCGTTAAAGTTCAAAGTGAGTTTATTACCAAAGTGCACACTGTCACCATTTTCAGCCCTGAGATTCATTATCTTGTGGGCATTCACAGTAATTTCAAAGAAACACAATAAAATCAATGAGAGGCTGCCCCAACAGGGAGGGCAAAAAAACCCCAACAAACTGTGCAAATACAAAAGAGCTTCCCCTACCCTGGGAGAAATACTGTGACATCCTCTGTATCTCTATAGTGTCTTACCTCAATCCCTTATGCTGCAGGAAAGGAACCCTCAACCTATCCAGCTTTCCTCATAGTTCCAGCCCACATATTCTGCAAACATCTTTGTGAATCATTTCTGTACCCTTTCCAGCTGAGTCACACCTGTCTACGGCCAGGCAAGCAGGAACATGGTGGCAAGACAATCCAACGTGGAGTAAACGAGAACACTTGTAGTGTGTCAGTGACGGTCTTCACCCCAGCCTTCCTCTTGCATGATGCCAGAAAGAAACCCAGTGAGCTACTATTGCACTGGTTAAGGGTATTGTTGGCCACTTTAGGAAGTTTTATAACTGGGTACTGATCAGGTAACCACTGATTACTAGTCAGGTAGTCACAGATTACGTTGTGAAGTTTATTGTTTTGGGGCAGAGTACAGTGCAATACATAAAATTAATATAAGCTACAATAAGAAATATATATAAACAAATTAAATTAAATAAAGTGCAAAAGAGGCAAAATATAGTGAGGTAGTGTTCAGGGGTTGGTTCACTGTCCATTCAGAAAACTGGTGGTGGAGGAGACAAAGCAATTCCTGAAACATTGAGTGTGTGTCTTCAGGCTCCAGTACCTCCTGCCTGATGGTATTATTGAGAAGAGGGCACGTCCTGGGTTGTGGGGGTCCTTTTTGATGGACGTCACCTTTTTGAAAAATTGCCTTTTGTAGATATCCTCAACGCTGGAGTGGCTGTGCCCATGAAGGAGCTTCCCTGATGAAGTTTCATTAGTTAATCACCAGCAAATGCAGTAGAATTGGTACATTTCAGTAACTTACAGACCAAGCCAATGTTGTTTGAACCAATTAGAAAGGGGCCAATAAACACCTCTCCACGATTTCCTCAATAAGTTACAAATGAATTTAATGACACCGGGCTCCCTTCACAGTGGTTCTTCGGAACCAGTCCAATCTTTTGAACAGTAGACGTTATTTCAGAGGACCTGTGCTGGGCCCAGCATGTTAGTGCAATTATGAAGAAAGCACGGCAGCCCCTCTGCTTCATTAGAAGTTTGTGTAGATTTGACATAACGTTTAAAACTTTGACAAACTTCTGTAGATGTATGGTGATGAGTATACTGACTGGTTGCTTCACAGAAGCACCATTGAACAGAAACTCATACAAAAAGTAGTGGATACAGGCCACTCCATCATGGGTAAAGCCCACCCCACCATTGAGCGCATCTACATGGTGCATCCAACAACAAGGACCTCCACCACCTAGACCATGTTCTCTTCTCATTGCCTCCATCAGGGAGAAGATACAGGAGCCTCAAGACCCACACCACCCAGGTTCAGGAACAGTTATTACCCCTTGACGATAAGGCTCTTGAACTAGTGGGGATGCTTCACTTGCCCCATCACTGAACTGTTCCCACAACCTATGGACTCACTTTCAAGGAGCATTCATCTCATGTTTTTGATATTTATTGTTTATTTATTTATCATTATCATTATTATTTGTTTTGTTTTTTTTCTATTTGCACATTGGTTGTTTGTCCATCCTGTAGGGTGCGGTCTTTCATTGATTCTATTATGTTGCTTGGATTTACAGAGTATACCTGAAAGAAAACAAATCTCAGGCTTGTATATGTACACTTTGATAATAAATTTACTTTGGACTTTGGATTTCCTGGAAAAGGCAGAGTGCACTGTTATGAAATGTTTTGTTAGTATGTTTAATATGGTTCTAATTGATCAATGTGGATTGCTGTGAGATTAGTTAGAGCAGTCTGTGTTGTGAGTTGTGAGGTGGGGTACGGTTGGGTTTAGTGAGACAACTGTGGGTCACAGCACTGTACCGTTCTCAGCCACAGGCTGTATTCAGAACATTGTCACAGTTTGCAATGGGTGGACTTGAACTGCAAATATTTGAATGTCAGGGTAAACACGATAGAAGCCTTCAGACAACCAGTGGGCGTGGATGCATCAGAATACTGACATGTACTGAAGTCGAGTTTTCAAAGTTCAAAGATGAAAGTAAATTTATTATGAAAATACATTTACAGTACATCTCTGAGGTTGATTATTTTACATGCATTTACACTCGAACCTAACACTCCTGTACCTCCTTCCTGTTGGCAGCATGGCCCGGGGGGTGGGCATCCTTGATGATGGGTGCTGCTTTCTCGTGCCAGCTCTCCTAGTAGATGTGCTCAGTGGTGGGGAGGGGGTTTTCTGTGGCGGACTGGACTGTATCCACTGCAAGTTGCAGGCTGAGTGGTTGGGCACTTATCTCTGATGCCTATGTCACAGGCTATGCTCCTCTTCCATATCCATACCAACAGTGCCTTCCTGAGGGAAGGGCTTATTGTTGGAGCTGTCCTCTCTGAGATAAAATGTCCTGACTGATCTTCTGATCCCATGGCACTTTGGGCAGAAGAGATCTTTGGTTTCCTGACCAGAACTGATCAATCACCACTGAAAGTTAATAACCATCTTGCCGTGTATAGGTTGGCTAGCGTGCTCCCATATAAACTGTAACAGCCACAAAGGGCCGAATGCCCTAAGTCTGCTCCTATGCACTGACTGAGAAATGCTTTGGGGTGTTCTGCAGATCTAAACTATTCTATACCATGTAGCCTTCTTCACAGTGAGGTAACATGGAACAAAGCCATTGAGAAGTGCTGAGACGTTGCTATGCTGACAGCATGTTCTTCCTGAAAACAGAAGCTCTTCACATAGAAGTCTGATGAGGTGATAGGGAATGGAGATGTACTTGACTATAAACACATTAACCCTTTGCTGGTATCAAGGCATAAACAGGAGCTGGAACCTGATACACAATTAAATATTTTTCAGTGTTAAATGTGCATTTAGGTCACTGTGCCATTAATGGAAATCCTCGTGTCATTGTCCCCAACATCCTAATAGACTCAAATTAGCTATGAGGTCAAAAGCAGGAACATTTTAAAGTAAATTTCATTTCTTTCCATAACTAAGCATTAAGGCATAATATTTTTCTGCGAGTGAATATTTTCCCTTTAGGATTTAGTCAAGGCATTTCATAGCAGTGAGGATTTGTAAACTGCATAGGTATAAAATTTGTACATTTTGATAATAGGAAAGTTGGAATTATACAGAGAAGTGATTCAGAAACAGGGGCACAGGTTATGTTGGGGGTTAGAGATAAGGAAAACCATGCAGTTACGTTTCCATTGCTGAGCGTGGAGTTGGTCGGTATTGAGGGTTGTTAGTTGCAGTTAGTTGTGGATTGTACACAAGCTGGAGCTGAATTCAAAATGGAAAATGTTGAAAACATTCAGTGGGTCAGGCAGCATCTGTGGAGAGAGGAAATGGTCAATATTTCAGATCAGAGGCCTTTCATTAGAACCATGAATGCTGGTGGTAATTAGACTCTGTGGTACAGATGGGCTTGTCTTCACAATCTATCTCGACCTGGCTTTGCACCTTACTGTCTAAGAGCACTGCACTTTCCTTGTAATTGTAATGATTCTGCATTTTGGTATTGCTTTCCTCCTGTACTATGTCACTGTACACCACTTTGACAGCTGGGCTAAGCCAGGTGAGGGCGGTCGATGGGCTACATACCACAATGAAATAGGGACATGCCTGTTCTAGCATGCAAAGCAAACTCCAGAGGACTGGGCAGATGAATTCCACAGTGAAATCCAGCAGCCAGGAAGGCGATTCTGCAACACTTCGTGGAGGCTGAAGGGTATGACGAGGCACATGAGAGATCACGTTCATCCACTGCGACCAAGGAAGACCATTAGTTGTGATGACTCTTTGTACCACTAGACCCAGACATCAGAGGTCAAGAGAATGGAACTGCTCCAATTCAGAAACTCCCGCACAGGTCTCTTCATGTTGTCATCATCGGATACAACAGACAGCCAGTCAATCAACTCAATGTACTGATGTGATGAAATAATCTGTATGAATGTCATGCAATAAAATGTTTATCACCATGTCTCATTCCTTGTAACAATGATACACCAATTTACACTGGGCCCCCATTACCAGCCTCAAAGAATAAAATATCAAGTCAGCTTTGGTTTGTTGTCATGTTCACAAGTATAATGAAGTACAGGTGCAATGAGGCAGTATCATGGCACATAGGTACAGACAACGCACACAGCATACATTATACATAATTTGTACAAGACAGAAAAGAGAAAATAAATCACAAAAACAAGACATTAGTGTAAAAGAACATAGAAAAACATAATATAAGACAATTCTATGGTAGTGCACGAGGTGGTCCGTAGTGTTCTGATGCTGAGGTAGGGTAAGGGTTGTGCAGGTCAGTTCAAGAACCTGATGATTGTAGGAAAGTAGTTGCTCCTGAACTTGGTGGTATGTGACATCAGGCTTCTGCACCTCCTACCTGATGGCAGCACGAGAAGAGGGCATCACAAACAAGACACACACTAAGTGCTGGAGGAATGCAACAGGCCACACAATATCTATGGAAAAGAGTACAGTGGATGTTTTGGGCTGAAACCCTTCAGCAGGATTTGAAACGTCAATTCTCCTCTTTTCCATAGATGCTGCCTGGTCTGCTGAGTTCGTCCAGCGTTTTGGGTGTGTTGTAGAAGAGGGCATGGCCTGGATGGTGGGGATCCTTCATGATTTGTGCCACCTTCTTGAGGCAGTGGCTCCTTTAGATGCTTTCAGCGGTGTGGTGCTTTACAGTGAATCGAGGTTAAAACTGTACATTTTGTACTAGAGACGCAGCCTGGACTACATGGTGGCATTCTTGGACTGGGGCTTGTCTACGGCCTTGTGATTAACTCAGTATGAACCAACCCGCCTACCTATGGCCAACACTGAACTGAGCTGCTTGTTTTCGTACATGAAGGTTACTAGATTTTAAAAACCTCCTCTTGAAATTAGCACTGTTTCTAAGGTGGCAACAAAGTGAACCATTGCATCTTGACATGCTCCTCAATCCAGGCAATGTCCTTGTAAATCTCCTCTGCACCCTTTCTATGGTTTCCACGTCCTTCCTGTAGTGAGGCGACCAGAACTGAGCACATTTCTCCAAGTGGTGTCTGATCAGGGTCCTGTATAGCTGCAACATTACCTCTCGGCTCTTAAACTCAATCCCACAGTTGATGAAGGCCAATGCACCGTATGCCTTCTTAACCACAGAGTCAAACTCCGCAGCAGCTTTGAGTGTACAGTATGAGAGGTGACCTGATAGAGGTGTATAAGATGATGAGAGGCATTGATCGTGTGGATAGTCAGAGGCTTTTTCCCAGGGCTGAAATGGCTATCATGAGAGGGCACAGTTTTAAGGTGCTTGGAAGTAGATACAGAGGAGATGTCAGGGGTAAGGTTTTTACGCAGAGAGTGGTGAGTGCCTGGAATGGGCTGCCGGTGGTGGTGGAAGTGGAAACGATAGGGTCTTTTAAGAGACTCCTGGATAGGTACACGGAGCTTAGAAAAATGGAGGGCTATGGGTAACCCTAGGTAATTTCTAAAGTAGGTACAAGTTCGGCACAGCATCGTGGGCCGAAGGGCCTGTATTGTGCTGTAGTTTTTCTATGTTTCTAACTTGCCTCCACTGGGGGCTGGTACAACCAGAGTGTGGTGACACGGTGAAGCTGGCCGGCACTCTCCGAGTGCTGATGAGACAGTAATCAGTAGTTGACAATTCCAAGGAAACGCAGGGATCTCAGCATTGGAAGATATCACTGAGATACTGAATAGGATTACGTTTGATAAGACAAAGTGCTAGAAAGGTTAGCTGCACTTTAGGGTAGTGTGGTAGCGTAGCAGTTAGCGCACTGCTATTACAGCGACCGGGGTTCATTTCCACAGCAAGGAGTTTGTCCATTTTCACCATGACCACGTGGGTTTCCTCCAGGTGCTCCGGTTTCCTCCCACATTCCGAAGATGTATGGGCCACTAGGTTAATAAGGCCACGTGGGCAGTGCTGGCTTGTTTGGCCGGAACCGCCTGTTACCGTGTTGTATCTCTAAACACTTGAAGTGGATAAATCAGGGTCGGGTGGCCTGTATTCCTGGATGTTGAGGGAAGGAAAGAAATTGCAGAGATCCTGGCCATGACCTATACAATCAGTGGCCCCTTTATTAGGTAACAGCTCACAAACTGTGGCCACTGAGTGTATTTTCATGGTCTTCTGCTGCTGCAGCCAGTCCACTTCAACTCTGACATGTTCTGCACACCACTGGTGTACTGTGTGGCTATTTGAGCTCACTAGATGTTGTTTGTTTTCTCTATAAACTCTGGAGACTGTTGTGTGTGAAAATCCCAGGAGATCAGCAGTTTCTGAGATACTCAAACCACCCCATCTGGCACCAATGATCATTCCACGGTCAAAGTCACTTCAACCACATTTCTTCCCCATTCTGATGTTTGGTCTGGATGATGACTGAACCTCTTGACCATGTCTGCATGCTTTTATGCACTGAGTTGCTATCACATGATTGGCTGATTAGATACAGTGCATCAAGTGATGCTAGGTACAGGAATATCTCTACGTAAGGTGACTCTGACAGGAAATGATAAAGTAGTGGTGGTGGGGATGTATGCTGGGATAAGTTAGTTGTGAAGCTGTTGATCATCCTGACAGCTTTGGTGAAGTAATCGTTTTTGAGTCTGGCAGTCTTGGCGTGAATGTTGTGTAGCCTCTTCCCTGATGGGAGTGGGACTAGCAGCCCATGAGCAGGTTGGATGGAATCCTTCTTAATATTACTGGCCTTTTTCCGGCACCTTTCTGTATATAGGGTACGTCCTTTTTTGTGGTTAGTCTGGTGGTGGTGATGCATTGGGTTGTTTTAACTGCCTGTCCATCGCAGTGTAGCTTCCGTACTGCACAGAGAGGCAACACATTCGGTTGCTCTCAACTGCACATGTGTCGAAGGTTATGAGCGTTCATGTGCTTCGTCCAGCTTTCCTCAGAAAGCTGTCAAACGTTCCTGACTGGACTCAGTTCCAGCGTTAACACCGGATGTGTTTCCCCAAGGAAGCCCTGGTGATGTTTCAGCCAATGCTTACTGTGGGAAGTAACACAATGGGCCAGGCACTCAGAGATGTCCATTCAACCTACTAAAGCTTAAATCCAGTGCAAGTCCTGAGGTCCCGTCGAAATGAAGGGAGAACCACCTCACCTATGGGTGGTGAATAATCCAGTCCTTTTATTGGCATTGGTATTGTATTGGCATCTTTTTATTGGCATTGGTATTGTTATATGTACCAAGCTACAGTGAAAAGGGTTTGTTCTTCGTGCCTTCGAGACAGCTCATTCCATATGTAAACATACTGAGATAATAAAAAGGAGGTCATAATGCTGAATTTACCTAGTTTCAATGATTTTGTTTTTAAGTGCGATTGTGATGTTTTGATATGTCAAAGGCATTAATCATTTTATTTAATCAGGCAGTATTTTTTAGACATGTCCGTACTATCACTGAACACTTGTGAATATGAGAGGCACTCTGAGACGTTCTGACAGCTGGTGTGCCTGTGGGCTGGAGCAGCTCTGTGCCTGGGCTGACAGAAACCACACTCTGCACTCAGTCAAGCCAAATTGCTGGGTGGTGATTTCCTGACAGAGGGCTCTGTCTCCCAGCCGCACAATGACAGACCACAGAGCCCCTGGGGGGACAGGTGGCAAGGTGTCTCTGGTCAGCAGAATCTCTGCATCGACACTCCAAGCTACAAATGCAGGAGGGAAAGCAATTTCAGAACAGATTTGTTTATTAATTATAAAAATATGAAATAAGAAAATTGGCTGCTTGACAGAGCAGGGTGGGAGGTTTTGCGATTGAAACTTGGGCTCTGATTTACAGCAACAATTTCACACTGCGTGCAGGGGTTGAGAGCGATGGATGAGGTAGAAAAGGCTAGTGTGACCTTGATAAAACCCTCACAATGGCCCTAAAAAATTTCTAGAGATGTACTGTGGAGGCATCCTAACTGGCTACATCATTGCCTCGTATGGAGGGGCCACCGCACAGGATTGGGAAAAGCTACAAACTCAGACAGCTCCATCGCGGGCACTAACCTCCCCACCGACAAGGACATCTTCAAAAGGCCATGTTTCAAAAAGATGACACCCATCACTGAGGATCCTCATCATCCGGGACATGCCCTTTTCTCATTATTACAGGAGCCTGAAGACACACACTCAACGATTCGAACAGCTTTTTCCCCTCTGCCATCAGATTCCTGAATGGACAGTGAGCCTACCCATGAATAATTCCTGACTGTTCCAGGCTGCGCACTGATTTGTACTACTTATTTAATTTATATATACGAGTCTATGCTGTCTCTCAGGGCAACCCCATCGATCTCTTTTCCCCTCCTATAACCATATACATGTCCATCAACTCCCCTAATTCTTCTGACTCCCACTTACACTAGGAGAAGTTTACAGTGGCCAGATGTCTTGTCATGGGGATACGTGGTAAAGCCCACAGAAACCCACCAGAGGTCTGGATTGAACCTGGGTCACTGGAGCGACTCCATCAGCTGTCCCAGCTGTGCTGGAGCTAAGGCGATTAACCTACAGTAACCATCATCGTTTGAGTGAGTGCAGTTTCCCCCGACACTCACCGACTTCAGTTTTACTGAGCTCTCTTGGTCATGCTTGGGCAATCTTGCCTCGCCTCTGGAACTTGGCACTTGTATCCACGTTTGAACCAAACCTTTGACGAAGTGTGAGGCAAGTTACCCATGGGAACCATAAACTCAGCATCAGTCAGCACGTTATCAGTAAGTGCTGTGATAATAACCCCCACCAACATTCAGGAGCAAAACTGAGTAATACCCAGGCAATCCTCTACATTGTTGGGTAGATACAAAAATTGGTAAGGGATGCGTCATTATATAGAACAGTACAGCACACAGTATAGGCCCTTTCGCCCACGATGTTGTGCTGACCTTATAAACTACTCTAAAATCAATCTAACCCTACCCACCCATGTAACCCATTTTTCTACCACTCAAGAGCCTATCTAAGTTTCTCTTAAATGTTCCTAATGCATCTGCCTCTACCACCATCCCTGGCAGGGCCGTCCACACAGCCAACACGCTGTAAAATATTTAACTCTGAATCACCCCTATACTTTCCTCCAGTCACTATGTATCATGTTCTGAAACACAGTGATGTTGCTACAGCTGGAGTGAACCCATGAAGTCCAAGAGGGTTTACAATTTCTGGTGGGCTTATCTCACATAGAGTTCATAAGATTAGTTTACGATTGGTTTCCCAGTTGGGCTGAAGCACAGATGGAACAGCCAATTGAACCTTCACACAAAGATAGTTACAAATACCTTTTGCACTAATGTGTTGGGCTCTGCTATCATCGAGGATTGTGACGATGACTTGCCCGTCGCCAGCCATCCTTGCTGAGTGTGACGGGTGGCAGAGGGATTATCTGACCCAGAGCTGCCTTACTATTGTGGCAGGGCCAGGCAAGTTTTGGAGTTGAGGAGATTGGCTGAAAGGTATGACTCTGAGAGTGTGACTGCGGCCTGTACTTGGCTTGTCAGTGGGGTAATTCTAATAGTGTACGTTGGTCCCAGATCACCGTGAGGAACGAGCCTACAGTGCCAGCTGGGATTGACGTTGGACAATCCGTTTAGTTTTATTCTCATTGCCTTTTTTCGACAGAGTTGTTCACTGGGCTGTTTCAGGGACAGTTTACTAATCAACCACATTGTTGGGGTCTGGACTCACCTTTAGGGCTGACCAGGTCAGGGAGTGGATCTGTGATCTGATCCGATGGGTTTTACCAATGATACAGCAGTTTTGTTGACTACCTTTCAAATTATCAATCACTTAACTAACTGGATTGAAATTCTGCAGCATCTGATCGTTCGGCCAGCTCCAGTAACTCAAACAACATGAGAGCATCCCCATCATTCGGAACGCAGGGAAGGTTGTTAGTTTTGGAATGTATTTCATTTCTTTGTAATCAAAGATGCCACTGGTGTTAATGAAATACTGAACAGCCAGGACCCGGGCGTTCTTTCAGCATGAGAGGGTCACTGGCACCTTAGAGCTTCTTTAATTACGTGGCTACCTACAGACTGTTCCAATTTTGGAGCCTCAGGTTTCCACAGCACAGGACTGGTCCCAGCAGGCTGGGATCTCACCTGTGGCTGAGGGAGGGAGGGCAGTGTGGAGAGTGTATGGGTGCTCAGTGCCTTTCTCACCCTGGCTGAGCTGAGGCTGCTTTCGGTTCTGTTCCCCGCAGGTCCTACTGTGGCTGAGTCCCGCAAGTGTTTCATTTAAAAGCCCCACACTCCCACTGACCATCCCAGAAACTCCTCAGCAACGGGTCGAGTCACACTGAACACAGAAACTCCCAGCTCGGCTCCGCAGCCCTTCACCCTCTCTCCACCACACGGTAAGTCCTGGCAACAAGCTACTGGCGACTTGAATTAATAAGGGGGTAAGACTTGATCACTGATATTTTCCTGAACTAAGTGACAATAGGAATATTCTAAAGATTCATTCCTGGTCTGCTGTGATTCCTATCCTGTGGGTTGAATAACAGATGGTTTTGCCCTTCGGTTGTGGAAGAGCTTTGATGTTCCCTCAGACAATGGCTTTCCGACCCAAAATGTCAAAGTCTTTTGGACTTTCCTGACTTGTGGCCCACCTCTGCTCTGTCCTCAGTACTTCGAGCATAGAGCAGTATGGTACAGTACAGGCCCTTCAGCCCACAATGTTGTGTTGACCTTTTAACCTAAAGATCAACTTAACCCTTCCCTCTTACATAGCTCTCCATTTTTCTATCATCCATGTGTCTAAGAGCTTCTTAAATGCCCCTACTGTATCAGTCTCTACCATTACCACCCCAGGCAGGACGTACCACATACCCACCACTCTCTGTATGAAAAGCTTACCTCTGTCATCCCTTTCATCCATGTACTTGGTGAAGAGTTCTGGATAAAATCGAGTGATTCAGCTTGACTACAGTTCAGATCAGTTTTGTGACTGCCGTTGCACATCATCTCATGTTCGGTCTTCCTCCTGCTCACTGGTACGTGATGTGCTGCACAGGAAGGGACTGCCTAGTGCGTTGTAGCTCAGCTCCGGTACAGTGCTATTACTGGTATCACTCCTCCGTTCCTGCTTTCCCCAGAGCCCGATAAGTATTCCTCTCAAAGTATCATAGGGTGAACAGTGAAAGGTTTAAGGGGAATATTAGGGGGAGCTTCTTAATTCAGAGAGTGGTGTGAGTGTGGAACGAGCTGTCAGTAGAATCATGGACACAGGTTCATTTCCAACATTGAAGGGAAGTTTGGATAAGTACATGGATGGGAGGGGTATGGAGGAGTATGGTCCAGGTGCAGGTCGATGAAACTGGGCAGGATAATAAGTTTGACACAGACTAGAAGGGCCAAAGGGCGCTTTTCTGTGCTGTAGTGCTCTGTGATGCTAGTACTCCACTTCCCTTTGAATGCTGACATGGAATCTCCTCCCACCATCCTTTCCAGATCAAAGCAAATCAGTGCAGACACAGTTATTCCCTTCATCCCGTCGATTCACTGAAGAGTTCAACTTAAATGTCAATAATCTGTGTCCTCTGGTTATTGACAGAAGCCAAGCACTTTAAAACACTGTATTCCACTCTTAGATCTTCCTTTAAGCCTCCTCAATTCGGATGTTTCAACTTTTAACCAAAATCCTTTCTCAGAATTAGAATCAGGTTTAATATCACCGGCATATGTCATGAAATTTGTTGTAGCAGTACCCCGCAATTGTTCCAGCACCTCCCCGGGGCTATTGGGACTACAGTATCATGGCTTGGACACAGGATTCGAGCAGAGCTCTGAAGAGTTCCTTGCTTTTGTCTTCTCGTCTCCTTACGGATCCAATATGTTTTTCTTGTTCATCTTACGAACTTGTCATCTTTTAAAATTTTTAACATCTTTATCAATGAGGAAACCGTGGCTTACCTCAATGCTGTGCTGGCTCCACAACCTGTAGGCTCACTTTCATGGCCTCGAAACTCAGCAGTACTTATTTAATTTGTTTTATTGTTGGCATCATCTGTCATCTTCTGCACAGTGGTTGTTATTTGCCTTTGTTATTTATAGTCTTTTTTCATTAATTCTGTTGTATCTCTTTATTTTCCTGAAAATGCCTGAAAGAAAATTTCTAAAGGTGACATATACATACTTTGATAATAAATTTTACTTTGAACTTTGATCTTGATCGAGTGGTATATTACAGATACTCGATTTTCAGACTAACAAGTCCATGCCAGCCATTACCAACCTACTCGCCTAATCTTACACTAATTCCAATCATGTTTGCAATAACTGTCCCCTGACTCCACATCTCAATTAATCAGACAATTCACAGTGTCTGATTAATCTACCAACCTATGGTGTATGAGGACAAACCTGGAGCACTCGCAGTAAATCTACTCAATCGCAGGGACATGGAAACTCCACACGGACAGTGTTATCAGAATTGAACCCAGATCTCCAGAACTGTGAGGAAGCAACTCGACCAGTAGCACCACTTATTTCTCTATGTGAAAGCCCAGTTCTCTGTGGTTTTGCACTGCTATTAAACTCCCACCATTTGTTTGAAAACGGCTGTCACATTGAAAATAAAGTTGGAGTAAGTGGGTCCTTTTCAGGCAGGAAGGATGTAACTGGTGGAGGTCTGTAAGAAGGAACAAATTGTAAACTTCCCAAGTTTGCCGATGATATGAGAACAGGTGCAGGAGCATGTTGTGATGGGGCCATTGTGATTCTGTGCAATACGCAGAAGGTAGATTATGGAACAGGATGGAAACTTGGAAATGTTTGCATACCGCAGCCCCAGCTGAAGGGATTTATTGGCTGCTGTCGTAGTGACAGGATCAGCATCAGGTACGTGGCTGCTAGAGCCTCAGACTGGCCTGAGCGGTGAGCAGAGCAGATTGTCAGCACGGCAGAACCCTGCTGCTCCCTGTGCCATCTCGAACAATGCCAGTTCACCAAGCCACGTCACCGGCTAATGATACCACAGCCGTACAAAGCTGCCAATTAATGCTTCGCTTAATTAGCTGAGATCACCCAGAATAATAGCTTTTTAAAAAATGGCAACAGTGGTGGAAGCAAGAATGTACACACACACGGGAGACCAATACTCACACCCACGGGAGACCGATACTCACACCCACAGGAGACTGATACTCACACCCACGGGAGACCGATACTCACACCCACGGGAGACCGATCCTCACACACCCACGGGAGACCGATCACACACCCACGGGAGACCGATCCTCACACACCCACGGGAGACCGATACTCACACACCCACAGGAGACCGATACTCACACACCCACGGGAGACCGATACTCACACCCAAGGGAGACCGATCCTCACACACCCACGGGAGACCGATACTCACACACCCACGGGAGACCGATCCTCACACACCCACGGGAGACCGATACTCACACCCACAGGAGACCGATACTCACACACCCACGGGAGACCGATCCTCACACACCCACGGGAGACTGATCCTCACACCCACGGGAGAACGATCCTCACACACCCACGGGAGACTGATCCTCACACCCATGGGAGACCGATCCTCACACACCCACGGGAGACTGATCCTCACACCCACGGGAGACCGATCACACACACCCACGGGAGACCGATCCTCACACACCCACAGGAGACCGATACTCACACACCCACGGGAGACTGATCCTCACACCCACGGGAGACCGATCCTCACACACCCACAGGAGACTATTCCTCACACACCCACGGGAGACTGATCCTCACACACCCATGGGAGACCGATCCTCACACCCACGGGAGACCGATACTCACACCCACGGGAGACTGATCTTCACACACCCACGGGAGACTGATCACACACCCACGGGAGACTGATCACACACACCCACGGGAGACCGATACTCACACCCACGGGAGACCGATACTCACACACCCACGGGAGACCGATACTCACATCCACGGGAGACCGATCCTCACACACCCACGGGAGACCGATCACACACCCACGGGAGACCGATCCTCACACACCCACGTGAGACCGATCCTCACACCCACGGGAGACCGATCACACACACCCACGGGAGACCGATACTCACACACACGGGAGACCGATCCTCACACCCACAGGAGACTGATCCTCACACCCACGGGAGAATGATCACACACACCCACGGGAGACCGATACTCACACACCCACGGGAGACTGATCACACACACCCACAGGAGACCGATACTCACACACCCACGGGAGACTGATCACACACCCACGGGAGACCGATCCTCACACACCCCCGGGAGACCGATCCTCACACACCCACGGGAGACCGATACTCACACCCACGGGAGACCGATACTCACACGCTCACGGGAGACCGATCCTCACACACCCACGGGAGACCGATACTCACACACCCACGGGAGACCGATCCTCACACCCACGGGAGACCGATCACACACCCACGGGAGACCGATCCTCACACACCCACGGGAGACCGATACTCACACACCCACGGGAGACTGATCACACACACCCACGGGAGACTGATCCTCACACCCACGGGAGACCGATCCTCACACACCCACGGGAGACCGATCCTCACACCCACGGGAGACCGATCACACACACCCACGGGAGACTGATCACACACACCCACGGGAGACTGATCCTCACACCCACGGGAGACCGATCCTCACACACCCACGGGAGACCGATCCTCACACCCACGGGAGACTGATCACACACACCCACGGGAGACTGATCCTCACACCCACGGGAGACCGATCCTCACACACCCACGGGAGACTGATCACACACACCCACGGGAGACTGATCCTCACACCCACGGGAGACCGATACTCACACACCCACGGGAGACCGATCCTCACACACCCACGGGAGACTGATCCTCACACACCCACGGGAGACAGATCACACACACCCACGGGAGACCGATACTCACACCCACGGGAGACCGATCCTCACACACCCACGGGAGACCGATACTCACACACCCACGGGAGACCGATCCTCACACCCACGGGAGACTGATCACACACACCCACGGGAGACCGATACTCACACCCACGGGAGACCGATCCTCACACACCCACGGGAGACCGATCCTCACACCCACGGGAGACCGATCCTCACACACCCATGGGAGACTGATCCTCACACCCACGGGAGACCGATCCTCACACACCCACGGGAGACCGATCCTCACACCCACGGGAGACTGATCACACACACCCACGGGAGACCAATATCACACACCCACGGGAGACCGATCCTCACACACCCACGGGAGACCGATCCTCACACCCACGGGAGACTGATCACACACACCCACGGGAGACCGATATCACACACCCACGGGAGACTGATCACACACACCCACGGGAGACCGATCTTCACACACCCACGGGAGACTGATCACACACACCCACGTGAGACCGATCCTCACACCCACGGGAGACTGATCACACACACCCATGGGAGACCGATCCTCACACCCACGGGAGACCGATCCTCACACCCACGGGAGACCGATCCTCACACACCCACGGGAGACTGATCACACACACCCACGGGAGACTGATCACACACACCCACGGGAGACCGATCCTCACACACCCACGGGAGACTGATCACACACACCCACGGGAGACCGATACTCACACACCCACGGGAGACTGATCACACACACCCACGGGAGACCGATACTCACACACCCACGGGAGACTGATCACACACCCACGGGAGACCGATACTCACACCCACGGGAGACCGATCACACACACCCACGGGAGACCGATCCTCACACACCCACGGGAGACTGATCACACACACCCACGGGAGACCGATACTCACACACCCACGGGAGACTGATCACACACCCACGGGAGACCGATACTCACACCCACGGGAGACCGATCACACACACCCACGGGAGACCGATACTCACACCCACGGGAGACCGATCACTCACACCCACGGGAGACCGATCCTCACACCCACGGGAGACCGATACTCACACACCCACGGGAGACTGATCACACACCCACGGGAGACCGATACTCACACCCACGGGAGACCGATCCTCACACCCACGGGAGACTGATCCTCACACACCCACAGGAGACCGATCCTCACACCCACGGGAGACTGATCACACACACCCACGGGAGACTGATCCTCACACACCCACGGGAGACCGATCACACACACCCACGGGAGACCGATCACACACCCACGGGAGACCGATCCTCACACACCCACGGGAGACCGATCACACACACCCACGGGAGACCGATCCTCACACCCACGGGAGACCGATCCTCACACACCCACGGGAGACCGATCACACACCCACGGGAGACCGATCCTCACACACCTACGGGAGACCGATCCTCACACCCACGGGAGACCGATCCTCACACACCCACGGGAGACCGATCACACACACCCACGGGAGACCGATCCTCACACCCACGGGAGACCGATCACACACACCCACGGGAGACCGATCCTCACACCCACGGGAGACCGATACTCACACACACGGGAGACTGATCACACACACCCACGGGAGACCGATCCTCACACACCCACGGGAGACCGATCCTCACACACACGGGAGACTGATCACACACACCCACGGGAGACCGATCCTCACACACCCACGGGAGACCGATCCTCACACCCACGGGAGACCGATCACACACACCCACGGGAGACCGATCCTCACACACACGGGAGACTGATCACACACACCCACGGGAGACCGATCCTCACACACCCACGGGAGACCGATACTCACACCCACGGGAGACCGATCCTCACACACCCACGGGAGACCGATACTCACACCCACGGGAGACTGATCCTCACACACCCACGGGAGACTGATCACACACACCCACGGGAGACCGATCCTCACACACCCACGGGAGACCGATACTCACACCCACGGGAGACCGATCCTCACACACCCACGGGAGACCGATCACACACACCCACGGGAGACCGATCACACACACCCATGGGAGACCGATCCTCACACACCCACGGGAGACCGATACTCACACCCACAGGAGACTGATCACACACACCCACGGGAGACCGATCCTCACACACCCACGGGAGACCGATCCTCACACCCACGGGAGACCGATCCTCACACACCCACGGGAGACTGATCACACACACCCACGGGAGACCGATACTCACACCCACGGGAGACCGATCCTCACGCACACGGGAGACCGATCACTCACACCCACGGGAGACTGATCACACACACCCATGGGAGACTGATCCTCACACACCCACGGGAGACCGATCCTCACACACCCACGGGAGATCGATACTCACACCCACAGGAGACCGATCCTCACACACCCACGGGAGACCGATCCTCACACACCCACGGGAGACTGATCCTCACACACCCACGGGAGACCGATACTCACACACCCACGGGAGACCGATCCTCACACACCCACGGGAGACTGATCCTCACACACCCACGGGAGACCGATCCTCACGCACACGGGAGACCGATCACACACCCACAGGAGACCGATCCTCACACACCCACGGGAGACCGATCCTCACGCACACGGGAGACCGATCCTCACACACCCACGGGAGACTGATCACACACCCACGGGAGACCGATCCTCACACACCCACGGGAGACTGATCACACACCCACGGGAGACCGATCACATACCCACACGGGAGACCGATACTCACACACCCACGGGAGACTGATCACACACCCAAGGGAGACCGATCCTCACACACCCACGGGAGACTGATCACACACCCATGGGAGACCGATCACACACACCCACGGGAGACCGATCACATACCCACACGGGAGACCGATACTCACACACCCACGGGAGACTGATCACACACCCAAGGGAGACCGATCCTCACACACCCACGGGAGACTGATCACACACCCATGGGAGACCGATCACACACACCCACGGGAGACCGATCACACACCCACGGGAGACTGATCACACACCCATGGGAGACCGATCACACACACCCAAGGGAGACCGATCACACACCCACACGGGAGACCGATACTCACACACCAACAGGGTAGCAACGATACAGACTATGTGGTCAGTGGCTGGAACTCTCTCTCCAGATAACAATGCTCCACCGTCGCGTCTTCAGCACATAATTCAGACTGAGGAAAGTAAAGGGTTTGGCAGTAGTGGTGGTGAAGGAAATATTCAGCTGAATCCCTGATTATGAGCGTGTGGATAGGGTCAATGCAAGCAGGGTTTTCCACTGCGGTTGGGTGAGGCTCGAAGTGGAGGTCATAAAATAAGAGTGAAAGGTAAAATGTTTAAGGGGAACATTTTCTTCACTCAGAGGGTGACGACAGTGTGGAACAGACTGTCAGCAGAAGGATAAATTTCAACACTTAAGAGAAGTTTGGATAAATGCGTAGATGGGAGGGGAGGCTGAGCTGCTGTCTGTGTACAGGTCAGTAGGATTATGCAGAATAATAGTTCAGTTCTGACTAGATGAGCCAAAGGGCCTGTTTCTCTGTGTAATCCCTTTAAAATTCTAATTCTATATTAATCCCTTTGTTTAATTTTCTCCACATTCCTATCAATTCATAATTTCTACAACTCTCCTGTACAAATTTAGAACAGCCAGTTAAGCTCCCAGACTTCAGCTCTTTGGAGAAAACTGTGGCACCCAGGGAAATTCACTCGGAGAGAAGGTGCAGGCTCCGGACAAAACCCAAGGTCAGGACTGAACCTGCTCTCTAGAACTGTGAGACAGCAGCTCTACAGTCCCACCACAGTGACACTCACCTCTGGGTAGCCTAGATCATGCTCCAATAACCCAGAGCAAATGGCTAATTTAAATCAAAATAAAAGCTCTGAAACACTCAGCAGGACACACAACACCTACAGATACATTCTGCAAAGTGGTCCATCTGATTTGGGATATGGTGTCCATGTTGCTTTTAATATAACTGGGTAGATGCACATGCCAAGACTGGCAGGGTAAGGGAAGTGAAGTGAAAGGTCTCAACGGGCCAGGCAGCATCTATGGAAAGGAGTAAATAGTCGACGTTTTGGGCCGAGACCTTAGCAGGACTGGTAAAAGAGATGAGATGTCAGAGTAAGAAGCCAGAAAAAGCAGGATCTCCCAGTGGCCACCCCTTTTAAATCCACTTCCCATTCCCGTTCTGACATTCCAGTCACAATGAGGCCATTCTCAGGTTGGAGGGCCATCACCTTATATTCCATCTGAGTAGCCTCCAACCTGATGGCATGAACATCAATTTCTCAAACTTCTGGTAATTGTCCCCCCCCTCCATCCTTTCTTCACCACTCCTCATTCCAATTTCCCTCTCTCACCTTACCTGCCCATCTCCTCCCTCTGGTGCTCCTCCTCCTTCCCTTTCTTCCATGGTCTTCTACCCTCTCCTATCAGATTCCCCTTCCTCCAGTCCTTTATCTCTTTCTCGAATCAATTTCCCACCTCTTTAGTTCACCGCCCTCCTCTCCCGGTTTCATCTATCACCTGCCATCTTATACTTCTTCCTCCCCTCCTTCCACCTTCTCACCCTTCCCTTCCAGTCCGGGTGAAGGGTCTCGGCCCAAAACGTCGACTGTTCACTCTTTTCCATAGATGCTGCCTGGCCTGCTCATTTTGTGTGAGTTGCTTGGATTTCCAGCATCTGCAGAATTTCTGGTGTTTGTGAAGTGTGAGGAAACATGGAGAAGCAGCTTCCCCCTGCAGGTACTTCATTCAGTAACTCAGACGTACTCCAGGGAAACAGGTGCCAAGCTTACAAGTTTGCCAAAGGATACAGCAGGATGTAGATCAGTTGTAGATATGGGCGGAGAAATGGCAGATGGAATTTAATCCGGCCAAACGTGAGGTGTTGAACTTTGGGAGATCAAATGTAAGAGTGTAGTACACTGTTAGCATTGAGTTATGTTTCAGCTTTCTAAAACTCTAGTTAGGCTGCTTCTGGAAATTTGCGTTTAATTCTTGTCATTCCATCATCGTAAAGATGGGGAGGCTTTGGAGAGGGTTTACCAGGGTATCGCCTTGCATTAGAGAGCATATGCAATGAAGAGAGCTTCGACAAACTTGGGCTGTTTTCTCTGGAGCGGTGGAGGCTGAGGGAAGATCTGATAGAGGTTTATAAGATTATAAGAGGCACAGATAGAGAAAGTGTCTAATACTAGAGGGTGTGCATTTCAGGGGAGAGGAGGTTTCGAAGGAGATGTGTGGCACGTGGTTTACACAGAAAGTGGTGGGTTCCTGGAATGCCCTGCCAGGGCTGGTGATGGACGTAAATATGACAAAGGCATTTAAGGGATAACTGTGAAGGCTGAAGAGATTAGCTTGCCTGGGCATTTAATTGCTCGTTTATTAGTTTGGTAGGTAAATTAGTTAGTAAGTTGTAAGGACATATCATGAGCTGCGGGAATAGACACAGAATCAGTTCTTTGACTGTTTATTCCCCGGTTGGTATGCAGAGAATATCTTCTTCAGTGTAAGTACCCTAACAGGAAGTGACAAAAGGAGGCTGGCTTGTTTATGGAAACGGTTCACCTCTGTTTTGAGCAGCCTGGGCAAAGAATGGAAGGAGTATTAATCAGCATTTGGCAGCCCAAGACTAACCAAGGGTCTATCAGCCTGGCCACAGGGTAGAGGCAGGTTGGATGTGGCTGGTAGGTTGGGTCAGAGTGACTGAGGGCAAAGTGTTTGACTCATCAATTCATGTTGCACAGAAATGAGCCATTTGGCCCGACAGGTAGATTCCCCACATTAGGATCACATCCCTCTATGCTTTACCTATTTAAGTGACAGCCTAGATCTCTTCTAAACATAAGAGCTACATCTGATTCCACCAGAGTCCGATTCAGGTTTATTTATCACGTGTACAGTGAAATGCGTTGTTTACATTAACAACCAGCAGGGGGCAGCCCACAAGTGTCGCCACACATTCCAGTGCCGGCCGGCACAGCCTGCCCACAACGTCTGGCAGAACAATACAGAACACAAGCATCAAAGCAACCACAACAAAACAAACCTCTGTTCCTCCCTCACACACAATCCTCTAACTCCAGATCAGGCCGACTTTGGTCTCCAGCCTCTAGCGGACTTGCGGATTCGCAGGCACTGGGCCCCGACTTCCACAGCAGGCTCGCCAACTTCCAAATATCAAACACACCCAGTGAAAATCTTTCTTCTCAAAACCCCTTTAAAACTGCTTCCCCTCACCTTAAACCTATGCGCTTGTTTTTGACACCCCTACCAGATGACATCTCCAGGAACATGCTGAAGAACAAATGAAAGTTCACAAGTCGCCCGAAACTTCTGTGGATGAAAACCTTGGGGAGAAAGCTGCTGGGGACTAGGTTTATGTGAAGTGTGTAATACAGAACTTGAATCCATACAGGAGCTCATAAAAACCACAGAAAACCACAGTACTATACATTCTGCGGCTACTTTATTAGGTGCCTCCTGTACTGTACCTAATAAAGTGGTTGTTGAGTGTGTGTCCGTGATCTGCTGCTGTAGTCCATTCTCTTCAAGGTTCAACGTGTTGCGCATTCAGAGATACGCTTCTGCACACCACTGTTGTAACACATGGTTATTTGAGTTGCTGTAGCCTTCCTGTCAGGTTGAACCAGTCTGACCATTCTCCTCTGACTTCTCTCATTAACAAGGCATTTTTGCCGGCAGAACTGCCTCTCAGTGACGTGGTTTGTTTCCCCCACCGTTCTCTAAAGGCTGTTGAGTGTGAAAATCCCAGGAGATCAGTTTCTGAAATGCTCAAACTAACTTGTCTAGCAATCATTAACAGTCAAAGTCAATTAGATTTCATGTCTTTCCCATATCTGATCTTTGGTCTGAACAATAACTGAGCCTCTTGACCATGTCTGCATGCTTTTATGCACTGAGTTGCTGTCACATGATCGAGCTGATGTACAGTGTACTTAATAAAGTGGCCGCTGACTATCTGTAATACTGGGCTCACACTGCAGGAAGAATGGCAGGATTGTCGCTGCATAGATTTACTGTGACACTGCCTGGTGTGTGGGAATACTAACCAAAACAAAAACCAGACAAAATGTAATTGTTTCCATTAGACTCAGGAGATACGTTGTGACTTAGTTGTTTAACGTGAAGCGGGAAAGGAAGAGAGTAAAATTGGATTTATTTCAGTCATTGGGAATTGAGGACAAAGGGAATATAGTTATAAAATTACTTTGACAACGTTTTGGATAGGTGGCAGGAGATGGATGTTATGTAGGGTGCTTGGAGACAGTGATCAAAGGAAAGACCTTGCCCGGCTTCTGCTGATAAATCAGCATAAAGAGGTGAAGAGACTGGAGATGGGGATAGGACAGACCTTCAGCTGTAGGGTAAAGATGGGTGGGCAGGACACATTATATCCATACTGCAATGCCTTTTGAATTCGTAATTAAAGATGAAGGAAATTTCATAGTTGCGTATCAGCTCCTGAGATGGGAAACCAAGATTTATCAGAACGGTAGTTCTAGGAGACAGCACTGATTGGCCTAAGGGCAAATTTGTGTCAGAGAATGTGTCGAGTACTCAGAACCACCCAGGTGTAGAGTTTTTCAGGGAAGCAGACTGTGAACTGCACTGGGGCACCTACCATAAGAACCCCCGTCTTCCTTTTGAGTCTTCTTCCTGCTTGATATGCAGGTGATATAAAGGCACCTAAATGCTGTTCCTCTGCAGCAAATTGGTTTATTATTGTCACATGTACCGGGGTACAGTAAGTAACTTTGTTTTGCATGTCACCCCGAAGAGATCAGTTCATCACATCAGTACGTTGAGGTAGTGCTGAGGGAAACAATAACAGAATGCAGAAGAAAGTGTTACAGTTCCAGGGAAAGTGCATTGCAGGTAGACAATAAGGTGCAAGGCCATGACTATGAGGTCAACAGTCCATCTTACCCAACTAGAAGTCTGTTCAATAGTCTTGTAACAGCGGGGTAGGTGCTGTCGTTGAGCCTGGAGGTCCATGCTTCCAGGCCTTGCATCTTCATTGGAGGAGGGGAGATGGGAGAATGCTCAGGGTGGGAGGGGTCTATGACTATGTTGGCTGCTTTCCTAAGGCAGTGGGGAGTGCAGACAGGATCCATGGAGGAGAGGCTGGTTTTTGTGATGTGACTGGGCAGATTTCTGCGATCTCAGGCAGAGCAGTTGCCATACAAAGCCAAATGCACTCAGATAGGGTACTTTCCATGGTGCGTCGATAAAAGTTGGTGATCGTCAACAGAGACATACTGAATATCTTTAGCCTCGTGAGGAAGTAGAGGTACTGATGTGCCTCACACCGGTTAGCCGGGTTCTTTGTCACCCAGCACTGAGGACCTGGCTTTGGGTGGATTAGCATGTTAAGATTCTCAGTCTGGTCCTTCCTTACATCTTCAAACTCCAGCCCACAATGATCTCCAACATCCTCAATCAAGTCACAACCAACACCGTTCCCCCTGTCTTTCCATCAGCCAGTCACAACCTCCCACTGCCTCATTCTTACTCTGAAAATGCCCATCATCTATCCCAACTGATTTGATGCCCCTACCTTCCTACTGCAGCCTATAACTCTCACTTCTGCCCTGCAGCTGAGTGTGTCTGTTCTGTTGAGCCTGTTCTACAGAATCTACCTACAGGGAAGATATCAATAAGACTGAAGAAAGTATAGAGAAAATTTACAAGGATTTTGCGGGATTTAAGGACCTGAATTATAGGGAATGGTTGAATAGGTTAGCACTTTATTCCCTGGAGCCTAGAAGGAATGAGGGGAAATTTCAGAGGCTTACACAATTATGAGGGGTATAGATAGGGTAAATGCAGGCAAATGTTTTCCATTGAGATTGGGTGAGAGTAGAACTGGAGGTTATAGCTGAAACCCCATTTTGCCAGACATCTCTGGAAATGCAGCTCATTAGCCACAGGGCTCCATGGCGAGAAATCCACCTTTCTCAGGTTTCATAAGTCTAGAGTGTAGATGACTTTGGTCCCACCAAAACCATGAGGCTGGGGTGTCTCGCCCACCCAAACCACAGTTTGTGTGAATGCTGAGTGATTTACCCAACAGCAAGAAGTGACAGATCGTACACTGCACACAATTATAATGAAGTATATTTAAGAATGTTAACTGTTATTAAAGGAAAGAAAGAGAAAAACAGAAAGGGCTCATTATTCTTAAACAATCAAATGTGCACATAAGTTGGAGCTCATCTTGAAGTTGTCTTTAACTCATGCACGACTCACAGTCTGTGTGAAAGCCCACTCACTCTTCTGGATGTCACTGAAAATCCATCTCGAACAAACGGGCTCCCCCACAGGATATTGGTCCTTCCTCCTGGAAGCCATTCATCTGCACAAAGCACCTCGTGCAACAGGGACTGCATCCTCAGACATCTTCCCTCCTGTCCTCTCCCAGATCCAGCCAAAAAAAGACCTCAACCCTCAGAAAACCTCTCTGCCCAGTGTTTTCCAGACCCTTCCCCCAATTCCACCATTCTGATTGGGTGACAGCACATTCCTAAGTTAAACAACGAAGCCTCTTATCTCAGCTGAGAGCAGAACAGACTGCTCTTACAGATCTGCTAAAATGAAATACCTGCAGCAGAGCAGTGAAGACCTTAAGCAGGGTGTTACACAATGGTGCAAGGTGAAATGTTTAATGGGAGCCTGAGGGGAACTTCTTCATTCAGAGTGTGGAATGAGCTGCTGGTAGAAGTGGTGGGTATAGGTTTGATTTCAACATTTAAGCGAAGTTTGGATAGGTACATGGATGGGAAGGGTATGGAGGACGATGGTCCAGGTGCAGGTCAGTGGGACTAGGCAGAATTACAGTCTGGCATGGACTAAATGGGCTGAAGAGCCTGTTCTGTGTTGTTGTGCTCAGTGACTCTATGGCTCGATTATTCCTGGCCTCTGCCTACAGTATAATTTTGACTTGGTACTCCCTGGGAACCAACCATCTGTTGGCCCATTGCTTCCCCCTGATTTAATGCTACTTTTCAAGAAGAATTTCTAGGCTAGTTAACCTCATGTGACAGCAGTTCTGCTACACAACACAGCGGATGTTTCTCGAATATACAATTATTTAAATTCTTCTGCCGATTTATTCTAAAGAGTGTGATGGTGACATTTCTGTCACAACATTTAAATCACATCTTTGTGTGACGCTCCACCTCTAATACACAATCTCTAAATCTCACTCCGCAGGCGTTTGAAGGATGTAACTGGATTCCAGTGTCTGGAGCTCATTCAGCCTCCTCTGTGAGCTTTGTGATCCCTGTGCAGCCTAACTATGAAGAAACCAGATAGGTACCTCCAGCTGCCTCTCACTCTCCTGCACTTCCTACTGCAGACAGTCCTCCCTGCCTCCAGCAACTCTGCTGTCGGGAAGAAGGAAATCACCATTGAAGGAGACTTGGTGATTGGGGGTTTGTTCCCAGTTCACGGGAAGGGCAATGGTTTGGAGGACTGTGGAAGGATCAACGAGCAGCGTGGAATCCAGCGGCTTGAGGCGATGCTCTTCGCATTGGACGCGATAAACAAGGACGCTTCCATTTTGCCGGGGATTAAGTTGGGTGCCCACATCTTGGATACCTGCTCCAAGGACACCTATGCTTTGGAGCAGTCGCTAGAATTTGTGAGGTCCTCGCTAACTAAAGTAGACGAGACAGAGTACATCTGCCCGGACGGGTCTTATGCGATTCACGATGACATGACCTTCGCCATTGCAGGGGTCATTGGCGGCTCTTACAGCGACGTATCCATTCAGGTAAGAGGCAGTGAAGCAGGGCACTAAGGGATGAGGAAGGACACAAGTCAAACTGTTGTTAACCAGGAGAGTTATTCAGTAATTCCACTGAGCTAACTCAAAAAGGTGTTAAAGGAAGAGGCTGGCTTGTATATGTACTGTACATAGAACCTTGATGCTATGAGTCTCATTGACAGTTGAATATAGCGACATACAGAATGTGTCAGCCATTCAGTGGTTTCAAGGCTTAGCTTTATTCACCATAAGTCCATAAGACCACAAAAATAAGAGCAGATTTAGGCTATTGGGTCCAGAGTCTGCTTCTGCATTCCCTCATCCCTCTCAACCTCATTCTCCTGCCTTCTCCCTGTAACCTTTGACACCCTGACTAATTAAATATACAATTACATTTACAGTGGATTCCAGTTAATTAGGACACATCACGGCCACTACATTTTGGCCCAATTAAGCGACTGTTCCAATTAGCCCGTTTCATGGAAGTACCGGTAGCTAAAAAGGTATAAATAAGATAAACTACCATTTAACTGAGTAACAAATTATGTATTTAAATGAAATACAGAACAGATTAAAGCACTATCAATGATACTACAGTACTATAAAACGGTGTATCAACAGAGGGATTTGTCCAGTGTACGCTGCTGTGTATAGGGTGGCCAGGGAGGGAGATCACCTCTGGTGGATGTCCATTCTGAGTCCGCTCACTCACTTTTAGTTCCCACTGGACACTCAGCTCTCACCTGTGGCTCCTAGTAACCGTCTGCATATGACAGTGGCCACACCCTGGTGCACTACCTCAACAGGTGAGCTAAACGGGGTGAGAGTAGCCAGCAGGCCTCATACCCCGGTGAAGTAGGGACATGCCTGTGAAATCAACTCAGCAGACTGGGTGGATGAGATCAATAGTGAGATCCAAGAAGGTGTTTCTGTTATGCTTTGTGGGGAGGGAAGGGCATGAAAAGGCACAGAAGCAGTCATGGTTATCCACTGCACCCAAGGAAGATCCCGGTTTGTGACTACTCATATCACTGGACCTGGACTTCCGAGGGTGGGAGAGTGGAACTATCCCAGTGCAATGGCTTTTCCTCTTTAAAAACTTCCCTGATTTCACTGTCATCATCAGATATGGCGGATAGCCAACACACTGCCGTGTTCTTTTGATTGACTGTAAAAAATCAAAATTAGCAGAGACATCCAGTGTAGATAATGGACTTCCTTCATATAATGCTTTCAACAATTGCATCCTCCTAATCTTCATTTACATTGTAATATTTAAGGTGATTGCTGATACCTTCAAAGAGTTTCATGATTCCTATCTGGTTGAAGTAGTGAGATCATTTCATCTTCACTCCCTGCTGTTTCTGGCATCTCCAAGCCTGAATGCTTACAGCCACAGTGAGCAAACAATTCTATATTGACTTACTGCCCATTTCTCACCAACTATTAATGACAGAAATCACTGTTTTTTGAACACAAACACATGCAAATGACATTGTTCACTCTAAGCATGGTGTAGTGTCTAACGGCCACACAAGTTCATGTGACAAACCCTAGTTAGAAACTGCTTGGCAACGGCCTCATGTCCCAATTAAGCAGCATGGTGTCTCAAATAAATGAAGGTAATCCCGTCTATTTTCTCGACGTGTTTTCATTCTTTAGAAGTTGTCCCAAATAAGTGGCTGTCCCAATTAACCAATAGACCAACTTACTGGAATCCACCTCATTAGAAATTTGCTATGGCATGTTGGTCTGGGCATGACATGCAATAAAAGCAACAGTCAACAATTAGAAGAATAAAAAGTTACATAAAAAAGCTAACCAAGTTAGAGGTTAAAGGATGGATATGGAATAAAATATGCATGAATACATAAATTCCAGGATGTATTTACAATGGAAACAACGTTATAAACAGTGGTTTAAAGTGTTTACAGTGCAGGGACTGAGGCAATAGATGATGGGGGGTGGCTAACTAGAATAGTTGATCAGATTAACTGACTGGGGGAAGAAACTTTTAAGATGGCATGTTCTTTATTTTAGCCCTATAGTGCTTTCCAGAAGGGTATTTTGCAAAATGCAGTGACCACAATGATTTTTCCTGCCCACATACACGTCCTACAGTGATGATAGATTGCAGCCAATGACTTTTTCTGCCCACCAGACAGGAGCATGTTTGTAATTTGCACACCTGCTGTTGTAGTTGTGAGCTCAGGGATCACACTGGAGAGCCGAGTGTGTGCTGGCACCCCAGTAAAGACACTTTGTCATTGTGTATGGTACGGAAGACTCTGGTCAATGGAAACTGGTAGAACCCCCCCAATTATACTCAGCTGATATCACTAAAGTAGCTCATTGCTCCCCTGTTTCTGTATGGGATCTTGTTATGTAAAAGTTGCCCATCACAACCGGCATTGCTGACTCTGAAAACTCACACTCATTCCTCAATTGCACTTTATTTACTCGTGTACAAGCAGAACAACATGGCCCCTGCCATGAAACTGTTCTAAAGTTGGAACAGATAAGTGCCATTTTTATACAGAATTGACCAGCAGTTATGGATATTGACCATTTGGTAAAATGTGTGTTCAAATTCCTCATTACATGATCAATCACCATTCACAATAGACGCGTTAGCAGTCAATAGAAACTATAGATAACTACCAATGATACCCTAGTCCAGGGGTTCCCAATCTGGGGTGTTGAATGGTCATGGTCCGTGGCACCCCTGCCCTGGTAGGTACATGCCTTGCATCCTTATCTTGTCTCATCTGCGCAAAGGAGGGTATTCTCTTCAAACACCACTCTCCAAAGGCCTTCTCGCCTGGGTTGACTGTAAACTATCCCTGCCGGGACTTTACCTTAACCCTGGTCCATGCTGACTAAGAAACCATTTGCCTGTGTTTGGCCCACATTCCTCTAAACCTTTCTTATCCATGTACTTGTCCAAGTGTCTTTCAAGTGTTATCAGTGCACCTACCTCAACCACTTCCTTTGGCAGTTCATTATTTATACCACTGCCCTCTGTGTGAGGAAGTTGCCCCTGCTTCTATTAAATCTTTCCCCTTTCACTTTAAACACGTCTTCTAGTTCATGGTTCCCTAACCCTGGGAAAGGACGAGGTGCATCCATGCAACCTATGCCCTGCATGATAGTAGACACGTCCACAATATCCCTTTCTCTATTCATAAAGGAATAAAGTCCTCACCATTCTCTCCATAACTCTATAACTTCTCTCCTCAAGTCACAGCAACATCCTCTTGTTTTTCTGCACTTATTCCAACAAGGGTTCTACCAGCTTGTCTGTAGCAGAGTGACCAAAACTGAGCACAATATTCCAAATGTGGCCTTACCAATGCCTTTTAAAAGAGTGGGGAGGGGGTCTCATTGAAACCTATTGAATATTGAAAGGCCTAGATAGATTAAATGTGGAGAGGATGTTTCCTGTAGAAGGGGAGTCTAGGACAGGGGTCGGCAACCTTTTTGTCTCTGTGGGCCGGATCGCGTATTAATGAGCAGACAGTGGGCCAGATAAATGCCATAACAAACTTGAAATATGGGAATTATCCATTTAAATGCATCTAGTTATGTTTTTCCTCAAATTAATGAATTACGCATGCTAGAAAATCATTTGTGCTTAACCAAGGATGCCAATTAGTAATCAAAGAACTCAGTTTCATTGCAATTTATTTCAATCAAGGCATCTTTTGAATCTATTAAAAGGACAGAAAGAATCTTTAGACATAAAACGTATGAGCACGATGCATTGATTTCTTGTTAAAACACAGTGACGCTGTTTCTGTTTACAAATTTGAACAATCCCATCTGAAGACCTGTGCGTGCTCATAGAGTATCTAATACAGATTAATAAGGTAGTCTGCCTTCCCATCATTCGTTCATACCAGTGTTTGGTTTGGAACAAAACGGAACCTGGGGCCAGTGTAACAAGATGCCATGCACGTCCATCAGTGTGGTCGCGTGAAACACTCAGAATAAGGAAAAATCACTCACGGGCCGGATAAGCATAGTATCCCAATATTTGCTTGTGGGCCGGTCAAAATACCTTTGCAGGCCGGATCTGGTTGCCTACCCTGGTCTAGAATAAGGGGACCAACCCCAGAATGCCAGAACTTCCCTTTAGGACAGAGATGAGGAAGAACCACTTTAGCCAGAGGGTGGTGTGCCTGTGGAATTCATTGTTACAGGCAGCTGTGGAGGCCGGGTTACGGGGTATATTTAATGAAGAGGTTGATAGCTTCTTGATTAGTCAGGGCGTCAAAGGTCACAATTGAGAATGGAGAAGAATGGGTTTGAGATGGAAAATCAGCCATAGTCATGGGAATTCATTGCCACAGATGGCTGTGGAGGTCAAGTATTGGATATATTTAATGTGGAGATTGAAAGGGCCTCAATGGTTATGGGGAGAAGGCAGGAGAATGGGGTTGAGAGGGATAATAAATCAGCCATGATCAAATGGTGGAGCAGACTCGATGGGCTGAATGGCCTAATACTGCTCCTATGTCTTATTGGCTTATGGTGTTATGGTCTTGTATATCTGCAGCATCACACAGATGACTTGGAAAGGGTGTTTCCTGTGTTGCGCATGCCTTGCTTGGGATGTACGGGAGGACACTTGTTTCTTGTTGCAGGGGTTGTTTTACTTGCCAGCCACTTGTGACATCAGTTGAGTGATGAGTGGGGAGTGGATAGAGTTGACTGGGCCTCTCTCTGCCTTTTGCCCTTTGTAGGATGGGTGTGTATTACAACAGGCAGATGCTAAACCCAGCAACCTTCCTACTGGTCCACACTGAGGACAGCAGAAATCCAGAACTACAAAACAAGCACAATTTGCCATAACACAAATCCTCATTATCTGAGCACATGTTAAGAAATGCAAGTTGAAAAACAAACTGTTTAAATTTTTTACTTTTTTGTATAAGAATACATTTTATTTCATATCTCGAATTTTGGGAAGCTATTTGTAAATTCTGTAAGGGCAAATTCCAGCTACGTATACAGCTGTGTTGCAAAGATTGCCTGTCCTTCTGATGTCAGTATGGGTTTTACAGCAACCAGTTACTTTTAATTGTATGAAATGCATTAAGTGATTGGGCAGCAGGTGTGAACAGTGGGAGTTTGACATATCTTGTGCTTTATAAGCCAGAGGTTGTCAATTACGGCTCTTACTGAAGGGTTAATTAAAAGGAAGGCCATAGCCAGGAACAGTAAAGGCCATTGACTACTGCTTCACTAAGCAGTGAAGCGTCAATCTTGACCTACCACACAGAGCATTATTCCACAGGGGTCCACACCCACCATTTCTGCTGGAAGATTTTTTGAATTTGTTGGAACACCTACCTACGAGATGGCATTTTGGAGCAGTTTGTGCTTGAGCCTGCTTGGGGAAAGGATGTCTTAGACTGGGTGTTGTGTAATAACCCAGATCTTATTAGGGAGCAATGTAAAGGAACCCTCAGGGGACAGTGATCATAATATGATTGAATTCATACTGCAATTTGAGAGGGAGAAGCGTAAGTCAGATGTATCAGTATCGCAGTGGAACAAAGGGAATTACAGAGACATGAGAGAGGAGCTTGTCCAGGTGGATTGGAGGAGGATACTGGCAGGGATGACAGCAGAACAGAGATGGTTGAAGTTTCTGGGTGTAGTTCACAAGGTGTGAGATAGGTATGTCCCACAGAAGAAGTAGTTCTCAAACAGCAGGGGTAGGAAACCACGTGCCCTCTAATCCAGACCACGTCCTGGTGAACCTCTCCTTCACCCTCTTCAAAGCTTCCCAGTATTTCTGTAATGGGGCATAACTACACACAAGACTCCACATGTGGCCCAAACAAAGTTTTATACAGCTGCAATTTTTGCCCACTTTTCCCTGACCGATAGAAACAAACTTACTATACAACCGCAGTAGCCTCCCCACCATCGAGGACATCTTCAAAAGGAGATGCCTTAGAAAGGTGGCATCCATCATTAAGGATCCCCACCACCAGAAAACATGCCCTCTTCTCATTACTATCATCAGGGAGGACGTACAAGAGCCCAAAGGCACCCACTCAACGTTTTAGACACAGCGTCTCCTCATGCAACAAATTTCACAACATATGCCAGAGATAATAAACCTGATTCCAATATTCTTTAGCACCCGGTCTACTTGTGATGCCACTTAAAGAGACCTGAAATTCTCTTGATCATTCTATAAACTCTACTTTGTAAGTGTCTTGTCTGACTTCTGACACCTGTTCCTTGGAGGATTGCAACCATTGTTACAAGCCTGCTTCCCTAGCCTGCCTGTGTCCTGTCTGCAGCTGCTTGAAGCTGAATCAGACTGAGCTGAGCTTCTACTGCAGACAGCCTTGGTGACGTCTGCCTCAGATCACCGGCTCTGAAGCTCATCCTCACCCCTGTCACTTCTATATATATATTCCATTTCCACGTACTGCTGATGCAACTGGCTTTTCGGCAACACATTTTACGATTCCCACATAGTTTCTGGATCCTCTGTACTCTCGCCCGTCCACATCTCCTTCACCTCTTCCAGACCTAAAACTCTCCCAGACACTCCTGTTCTTCCAGCTGGATCACATGTTTAATGGCTGAACTCTGAGCCTTCGAACACAGAATATGGAACATAGAATACAGATCATTGCAGTACACTACAGGCCATTTGACCCACAACGTTGTGCCAACTTTTCAACCTATTCTAACCTTCCTTCCTACTTAGCCCTCCATTTTTCTATCATCCATGTGCCCATATAAAAGATTCTTAAATGCCCCTAATGTATCTGCCTCTACCACCATCCCTGGCAGAGTCCTCCATGCAGCCACCATCCTCTGTGTAAAAAAACTTACCTCTGACATCCCCCTATACTTCCCTACAACCACCTTAAAATGATGCCCCTTTGGACTGGCCATTTCTACCCTGGAGAAAACATGTCTGGCTATTCACTTGATCTTATCATCTTATACACCTCATCCTCATTTACTCCTAAGAGAAAAGCCTTTGTTCACTCAACCTATTTTCATAAGACATGCTCTCTAATCCAGACAGCATCTTGGTAAATCTCCTCCACATCTTCTCCAAAACTTTCACATCCAGCTCTTGAACTCAGTCCCCTGACGACTGAAGGTCAACACACAACCCGCCTTCTTAACTTCTCTATAAACTTGTGTGGCAATATTAAGGCATCTATGGAAGTGGGCTCCAAGTTTTCTATGGTTTCTATCTCTCACTTCTCCTTCAGGGTTTTAGTTTAGAGGTGGCACAGTAGCGTGCAAATGCTTTAGAGCGGCAGCTATTAAGATCAGGGTTTGATTCCCATTGCCAACACGTATGTATGTATGTATGTATGTATGTACAGTTAGATTTAGGATCAGTGAGCTTTGAACACTTGCTCTGCACAATTGTCTTTGATTTGATTTGACGCAAATGACGCATTTCTCTGCCTGGTTCAATGTAGATGTGACAAGTAAAGCTAATCTTTAATCTTTCCTTTAAACTGACCAATCTATCCAAGTTTACCCTAGATTTGTGAAGTACCCTGTGTTAAAGGCACTTTAAATAAATAAATAATATGGCTGATGTTCTGTATTACTTAAATTAGTTCCCTCTCTGTACAATGCAATATTGTACCTTCAGGGTCCAATTCCCAAAACCCTCTCTAGGCAAAGCTACAATTGTTGAACAGCTCTTGGCAATGAATATCGATATCCCAACTCAGAATTTATTCTATTTCCCCCTGTCTGTAGAACAGAGAGTTCTGTCCTGGTTCTGAACAATTTGTGTTAGGTTTTCACTGATCGTAGACAATAAGCATTTAATAAATCCTTTGCATTCTATATGGAGGGAAGTTAGACCTGCCAGCCTGTTGGAGAGATGCTGCCCCCTGCTGGGAGCTCTTCGGGAAAGGCTGCAACCTGTACTTTTTCCCTGTCCTGCAATTTCCAGTACACAAGAGTAGAGCAGAACGAAATAATCGTTACTCCAGCGCATTACATTACGGATAAGGGCCTTTTGGCCCAACGAGTCCATGCTGAATGTACTGCTCACCTAGCTGGTCATCATTTCCCTCCAGTCTCCTCCCCTCCATGTACCTACCCAATTACTTGTTAAATTTTACGATTGAACCTGTTTCAACCATTTTCTGTGGCAGCTAGTTCCTTCCACTCACCACCCCATGTGAAAAAATTTCCTCTGAGATCCCTTTTAAATCTTCCCCTCTCACCCTAAATCTATGCCCCCTAGTTTTGGGCTCCCCTACCCTGGGGAAATACTTCTATAAGATTGGCCTCATTCTCAATCCTCTTCACATCTCAGTGTTTGAACCCAGTCTCTCCTGATGTAGAGTCATAGTCAGGGAGTCGGAGAGCACTGCAGCACGGAACCAAGTCTTTCAGCACCAAACCCTTGTTCTCCCTAGTCCCATCGACCTGCACCAGTGCATTGCCCTCCATACCCCTCCCATCCATCTGCTGGCAGCTCATTCCACTCTCTCACACCCTCTAAGTTCCTCCTCAGATTCCCCTTAAATATTTCACCTTTCACCTTTAACCTATGAAGTCTTGTTCCAGTCTCATCCAAACCTGCTTGCATTTACTCTATCTATACCCTTCATAATTTTGTAAACCTGTATCAAATCTCCCTTCATTGTATGCTCCAGGTAATAAAGTCCAAACCTGTTCAACCTTTCCCTAAAGCTCAGTTCCTGGCAGCATCCCTGTACGTGTTCTCTGTACTCTATCTAAATGATCTCTCTCCCATAGGCTGGTGATCAGAACTGCACACAATACTCCAAATTAGACCTTATCAATGTCTTATACAACTTCAGCAGAACATCTGATCTCCTGTATTCATTTTCTGTACTTTGATTTATGAAGGCTAATGTGCCAAAGTTTTCTTTATGACCCTATCTATACCCGTGACACCACTTTCAAGGAATTATAGATCTGAATTCCCAGATCCCTCTGTTCTACCGCTCTCCTCAGTGCGCTATCATTTGCTGTGTAAGTCCAACCCTAGTTTGTCCTCCCAAAATGCAACACCTCACATTTGTCTGCATTAAGTTCCATCTGCACTTTCCAGCCCATCTCTCCAGCTGGTCCAGATCCCGCTGCGACCTCTGATAGCTTTCTTCGCTGCTCAAGGAGGCAGGCTATCAAAGCTTACAATCTGATTCAGACTAGGTGAAAAATCTTGATGACACCTGCAAATTCCTTGTTCCAGTTTACCACATTATCATCTAGATCATTGCTATAGATGACAAACAACACCAGACCCACCTCCGATCCCTGTGGAACACCAACACCACAAATCACGGACCTCCAGTCAGAGAGGCAACCATCTACAGCCACTATGGCTTCTCCCACAAAGCTGATGTCAAATCCCGTTTTCTGCCTCATCCTTTGCAAATGGTGGAAATACGCTGCTCCCACTCCCTTCTTCATCACCACACCCACCCTTAAGCTTTTTTCCTTTAGATCTGTTACTCAACAGAAATGGAGCAAGTCCAGGTTTATCAGCAGAGCCAGTCATTTAAGAAACAGGAAACTGGAGCATGCGGAGGAAACCCATGCAGTCACAGGGAGAACGTACAAACTCCTTTCAGACAGCAGTGTGAAATGAAGGCCAATCTAACAGCTGGTGCACTGTAAAGTGAGACACTAACTGCTATGGGAAGGGGAAGTTGTTGTCTAAGTTACTACCTGATGAGGAAAGTGTTGCCCAGGCCTCTGCCTGACGGGGAAGGTGTTGCCCAGGCCTCTGCCTGACGGGGAAGGTGTTCCCAGGCCTCTGCCTGACGGGGAAGGTGTTGCCCAGGCCTCTGCCTGACGGGGAAAGTGTTGCCCAGGCCTCTGCCTGACGGGGAAAGTGTTGCCCAGGCCTCTGCCTGACGGGGAAGGTGTTGTCCAGGCCTCTGCCTGATGGGGAAGGTGTTCCCAGGCCTCTGCCTGACGGGGAAGGTGTTGCCCAGGCCTCTGCCTGACGGGGAAGGTGTTCCCAGGCCTCTGCCTGATGGGGAAGGTGTTCCCAGGCCTCTGCCTGACGGGGAAGGTGTTGCCCAGGCCTCTGCCTGACGGGGAAGGTGTTCCCAGGCCTCTGCCTGATGGGGAAGGTGTTGCCCAGGCCTCTGCCTGACGGGGAAGGTGTTCCCAGGCCTCTGCCTGACGAGGATAGTGTTGCCCAGGCCTCTGCCTGACGGGGAAGGTGTTCCCAGGCCTCTGCCTGACGGGGAAGGTGTTCCCAGGCCTCTGCCTGACGGGGAAGGTGTTGCACAGGCCTCTGCCTGACGGGGAAGGTGTTCCCAGGCCTCTGCCTGATGGGGAAGGTGTTCCCAGGCCTCTGCCTGACGGGGAAGGTGTTGCCCAGGCCTCTGCCTGACGGGGTAGGTGTTGCCCAGGCCTCTGCCTGACGGGGTAGGTGTTGTCCAGGCCTCTGCCTGACGGGGTAGGTGTTGTCCAGGCCTCTGCCTGACGGGGTAGGTGTTCCCAGGCCTCTGCCTGACGGGGAAGGTGTTGCACAGGCCTCTGCCTGACGGGGAAGGTGTTGTCCAGGCCTCTGCCTGACGGGGAAGGTGTTGCCCAGGCCTCTGCCTGACGGGGAAGGTGTTCCCAGGCCTCTGCCTGACGGGGAAGGTGTTGCCCAGGCCTCTGCCTGACGGGGTAGGTGTTGTCCAGGCCTCTGCCTGACGGGGAAGGTGTTCCCAGGCCTCTGCCTGACGGGGTAGGTGTTCCCAGGCCTCTGCCTGACGGGGAAGGTGTTCCCAGGCCTCTGCCTGACGGGGTAGGTGTTCCCAGGCCTCTGCCTGACGGGGAAGGTGTTGCACAGGCCTCTGCCTGACGGGGAAGGTGTTCCCAGGCCTCTGCCTGACGGGGATAGTGTTGCCCAGGCCTCTGCCTGACGGGGAAGGTGTTGCCCAGGCCTCTGCCTGACGGGGAAAGTGTTGCCCAGGCCTCTGCCTGACGGGGAAGGTGTTGCCCAGGCCTCTGCCTGACGGGGAAGGTGTTCCCAGGCCTCTGCCTGATGGGGAAGGTGTTGCCCAGGCCTCTGCCTGACGGGGAAGGTGTTCCCAGGCCTCTGCCTGACGGGGTAGGTGTTGCCCAGGCCTCTGCCTGACGGGGTACGTGTTGCCCAGGCCTCTGCCTGGCGGGGAAGGTGTTGTCCAGGCCTCTGCCTGACGGGGTAGGTGTTCCCAGGCCTCTGCCTGACGGGGTAGGTGTTGTCCAGGCCTCTGCCTGACGGGGTAGGTGTTGCCCAGGCCTCTGCCTGACGGGGAAGGTGTTGCCCAGGCCTCTGCCTGACGGGGAAGGTGTTGCCCAGGCCTCTGCCTGACGGGGAAGGTGTTGCCCAGGCCTCTGCCTGACGGGGAAGGTGTTCCCAGGCCTCTGCCTGATGGGGAAGGTGTTGCCCAGGCCTCTGCCTGACGGGGAAGGTGTTCCCAGGCCTCTGCCTGACGGGGTAGGTGTTGCCCAGGCCTCTGCCTGACGGGGTAGGTGTTGCCCAGGCCTCTGCCTGGCGGGGAAGGTGTTGTCCAGGCCTCTGCCTGACGGGGTAGGTGTTCCCAGGCCTCTGCCTGACGGGGTAGGTGTTGTCCAGGCCTCTGCCTGACGGGGTAGGTGTTGCCCAGGCCTCTGCCTGACGGGGAAGGTGTTCCCAGGCCTCTGCCTGACGGGGAAGGTGTTCCCAGGCCTCTGCCTGACGGGGTAGGTGTTGCCCAGGCCTCTGCCTGACGGGGAAGGTGTTCCCAGGCCTCTGCCTGACGGGGTAGGTGTTCCCAGGCCTCTGCCTGACGGGGTAGGTGTTGCCCAGGCCTCTGCCTGACGGGGTAGGTGTTGCCCAGGCCTCTGCCTGACGGGGAAGGTGTTCCCAGGCCTCTGCCTGACGGGGTAGGTGTTCCCAGGCCTCTGCCTGACGGGGTAGGTGTTGCCCAGGCCTCTGCCTGACGGGGTAGGTGTTGTCCAGGCCTCTGCCTGACGAGGATAGTATTGCCCAGGCTTCTGCCTGGCGGGGAAGGTGTTGTCCAGGCCTCTGCCTGGCGGGGAAGGTGTTGTCCAGGCCTCTGCCTGACGGGGAAGGTGTTGCCCAGGCCTCTGCCTGACGGGGAAGGTGTTGCCCAGGTTTCTGCCTGACGGGGAAGGTGTTGCCCAGGCCTCTGCCTGACGAGGATAGTGTTGCCCAGGCCTCTGCCTGACGGGGTAGGTGTTGCCCAGGCCTCTGCCTGACGGGGAAGGTGTTCCCAGGCCTCTGCCTGACGGGGTAGGTGTTCCCAGGCCTCTGCCTGACGGGGTAGGTGTTGCCCAGGCCTCTGCCTGACGGGGAAGGTGTTCCCAGGCCTCTGCCTGACGGGGTAGGTGTTGCCCAGGCCTCTGCCTGACGAGGTAGGTGTTGCCCAGGCCTCTGCCTGACGGGGAAGGTGTTGCCCAGGTTTCTGCCTGACGGGGTAGGTGTTGCCCAGGCCTCTGCCTGACGAGGATAGTGTTGCCCAGGCTTCTGCCTGATGGGGAAGGTGTTGCCCAGGCCTCTGCCTGACGGGGAAAGTGTTGCCCAGGCCTCTGCCTGATGGGGAAAGTGTTGCCCAGGCCTCTGCCTGATGGGGAAAGTGTTGCCCAGGCCTCTGCCTGATGGGGAAGGTGTTGCCCAGGCCTCTGCCTGACGGGGAAGGTGTTGCCCAGGCCTCTGCCTGATGGGGAAAGTGTTGCCCAGGCTTCTGCCTGACGGGGTAGGTGTTGCCCAGGCCTCTGCCTGTTGGAGAAGTGTACTATCACTTTCCTCTCCATCTTTTTCAGGTGGCCAACTTACTTCGCCTGTTCCAGATCCCTCAGATCAGCTATGCTTCCACCAGTGCCAAGTTGAGTGACAAGACTCGGTATGACTACTTTGCCCGGACCGTACCTCCCGATTTCTACCAGGCCAAAGCTATGTCCGACATCCTGCGCTTCTTTAACTGGACCTACGTCTCCACTGTGGCATCCGAGGGTGACTATGGAGAGACCGGCATTGAGGCCTTTGAGCAGGAGGCTCGCTCTCGCAACATCTGCATTGCCACCTCCGAGAAGGTTGGCCGGTCGATGAACCAGAAGTCGTACAATGGTGTCATCAAGGCCTTGATGCAAAAGCCCAACGCCAAGGTCGTGGTCCTATTCACCAAGAGTGAGGACGCTCGGGAATTGCTGGCCGCCGCCCACAGGCTTAATGTGTCCTACCTGTGGGTGGCCAGTGACGGCTGGGGAGCACTGGAAAATGTGGTCCGAGGAAATGAGGAGGCCGCCAAGGGAGCCATCACCATCGAGCTGGCAGCTTACCCCATCAAGGAGTTTGCAACCTATTTTGTCAACCTCACCCCATACAATAACAGCCGGAATTCCTGGTTTTGGGAGTTCTGGGAACAGAAGTTCCACTGCAGCTTACGGACACTGGCTTGCGGGAGCAACTCTCTGAAGAAGGCGAAGTTTGAGCAGGAGTCGAAGATCATGTTCGTGCTGAATGCGGTGTACGCCATGGCTCATGCCTTGCACAACATGCAGCGGGCCCTCTGCCCCAACACCACCAGCATCTGCGAGAAGATGAGGCCCATGAACGGGAAGAAGTTCTACAAGGATTATATCATCAAAGTCCAGATTGATGGTAAATGAACATAGAACAGTACAGCACAGTACAGGCCCTTCAGCCCACGATGTTGTATTGACCTAGTCTACGATCAATCTAAACCTTCCCTCCTATTTACTTTTCTATCATCCATGTGCCTATCCAAGAGTTTATTAAATGTCCCTAATATATCTGACTCTGCCACCTCTCCTGACAGGGTGTTCCACACACCCACCACTTGGTGAAAAAATATACCCCTGCCATTCCCTCCCCTATACTTCCCCAATCACCTTAAAATTATGCCCCTTCATATTAGCCATTTCTGCCCTGGGAAAAAGACTCCGGCCGTTCCCTCAGTCTATGCATCTTATCATTTTATACACCTCTATAAAGTTACCTCTCATCCTCCTTTGCTCCACAGAGAAAAGCCCTCACTCACTCAGCCTGTCTTCGTAAGACACGGTCTCTAATCTAGACAGCATCCTGACATCCTGGTAGGATGCCACAGAAACATTAGTTAGATACAAATACAGCAGGGAATAGCCCTCCAGCCCTTCAAGTCAGGCTGTCCAGCAACCCCTGATTTAACCCTAGCCTAACAAGACAATTTACAATGATCAATTAACCTACTAACCAGTAAATCTTTGAGCTGTGGGACAAAACTGGAGTGCACGAAGAAAACACACGCATTCCACAGGGAGGACTCCTTATGGATGATGACGGAACTGAACTTTGAACTCCAACGCTCAAAGCTTCACACTGACCGCAATGCCACCGCGGCGTCCTACTGTAGTGTCCAGAGTGACGCTGTGGCCAGGGCCAGGGTGAAATTCAGAGTTCAATTCCTGCATTCTTTGTGAGAACATTTACACTTTCTTCCAGTGTGCGCGTGGGTTTCCTCCGATTGCTCCAGTTTCCTCCCACAGTCCAAAGACGTTCCAGTCAGTGGGTTAATTGGTCTCTGTAAGTTGTCCTGTAATTAGGCTGGGGTTGAAAGGTGGGTTGCTGGATGATGCAGCTAATTGGGTCAGAAAGGTCTGTTCATCTCTTCTACACTCTCTAAAGCTTCCACATCCTATAATGAGGTGACCAGAACTGAACACAATATTCCAAGATATTCCACAAAGCTCAACTCTATTTTATCCCCTTAGTACCCTCCCTACCCACCTACATCCACAACACTTCACATACTCTTAACCTCCTCAACAACTTTCAATTCCCTGGCCCTGACCACCTCAGTTTCACCATGGATGTTCAGTCGCTATACACTTCTATCCTCCATCCCAAAGCTCTCCACTTCCTTTTCAACAAACGATCCTACCAGTTCCCCTCCTCCACCTTCCTCCTCCGCCTGGCAGAACTGGTCCTCACCCTCAACAATTTCTCCTTCAGATCTTCCCACTTCCTCCAGACAAACAGAGTAGCCATAGGCACCCGCATGGGACCCAGCCACTGTATGCCTGCCTTTTCGTTGACTGTGTGGAACAGTCCAGGTTCAAGCCGCCCATGGTATTGCTCCCCAACTCTTCCTCCACTACAGTGCTGTTCATGCACCCATGCTGAGCTCATCAATCTCAACAACTTTGCCTCTAACTTCCATCCTGCCCTCAAATTCACTCGGTACATTTCTGACACCTCCCTCCCTTCTCTTGATCTCTCTGTCCCCATTTCTGGAGACAAATTTTCTACCGACATCTTTTATAAACCTACCCATTCACACTGCTATCTTGACTATACCCCATCCTACCCTGTCTCCCGTAAAAATGCTTTTCCCATCTCTCAGTTCATTTGACTCTGCCTCATTTGTTCCCAGGATGAGGCTTTCCTTTCCAGGACATCAGAGAAGTTTTCTTTTTTCAAAGTATGGGGTTTCCATTGATGCTGCCCTCACCAAAACTTCTCCATATCCCGGACATCTGCACTTACCCCATCTTCCCACCACTGTAACAGGGATAGAGTTCCTCTTGTCCTCACCTACCACCCCATGACTCTCCACATTCAACACACAATTCTCCACAACTTCCACGATTCAACTGATCCTACCATCAAACACGTCTCTACCTTCCCCCCCACTTGCTGCTATAGTGTCCGTTGCTCCTGACGTGGCCTCCTCTACATCGGTGAAACCTGCTGTAAATTGGGGCACTGCTTTGTCGAGCACCTCCGGTCCAACAGAAAATGGAATTTCCCAGTGGCAAACCATTTTAATTCCTATCCCCATTCACAATCTAACATGTCAGTCCATGGTCTCCTCTTTTGCCATGATCAGAGTGGAAAAGCAATATCTCATATTCTGTCTGGGTAGCCTCTAGCCTGATGGCATGAACATCGACTTCCCATTCCGGCAAAAAAGTTTCTTTCCCTCCCCCTTCCCACTTCTTCCATTCCGCACTCTGGCCTCTTACCTCTTCTCCTCACCTGTCCATCACCTCGCCCTGTGCCCCTCCTTCTTCTCTTTCTCTCACTATCCTCTCTCCTCTCCTATCAGATTCCTTCTTCTCCAGCCCTTTACCTTTCCCACCCACCTTTCCAGTCCTGGTGACAGGCCTTGGACTGAAAGGTTGACTGTTCATTCATTTCCATCGGTGCTGCCTGGCCTGCTGAGTTCCTCCGGCATTCCGTGTGGTGTAGCTTTGCATTTCCATCGGTGCTGCCTGGCCTGCTGAGTTCCTCCAGCATTCCGTGTGGTGTTGCTTTGCATTTCCAGCATCTGCAGAGTTCTTTGAGTTTACAATATTCCACAGAGTTTTATGTGGGAATGAAGTGAGGAAACGAGCCCGAGTTTGTGCAGCCCCGTCACATTCAGTTTTAAAGAGTGGCCACGGTGACAACGGAGGAAACACAGCAGGATCCTACAGAGTCTGGAGATCAATGATCACTCTGTTTCAGTGACGCTGCTTAATAAATACTGGTTTAGTGTTGTACTTGTACCAAGTTTCAACATCCAGACAGATAATGCCAAACATGAGTACATCAAAGCAGTGTAACAGAAGACGTAACAGTGCAGTGCAGACAGTCTAATAAAGTGGATGGGCCACGACAAGGCACGCTGAGAATTCAAGAGTTCTCCTTTGTCATACAATAGATCCATTGTAGAATCTCATAACAGCAGGACAGACGTCCTTGCGCCCAGTGTTGTGTGTTGTCAAGACTTTGTGTCTCTTCCCAATGGAAGGGGGCAGAAGAGCAAATGACCGGGGTGGGAGTGGTCCGTGAAAATACTGACTGCTTTCCTGAGGCATCACGAAATGTAGGCGGGAAAGGGGAGCAGAGATTGAGCTGTGTTTACAACTCAGTCTTGGGAAGAGCTTTTGCCATATTGAGTTGTGGTGCATCTGAATAGGATGCCGTCTGTGCAGCATCTATAAAGATTGGTGAGGGTCAAAGCCAAATTTCGTCAGCCTTCTGACCACTTCCTTGGCTATAGCCATTGGAGAGGAGCCGCATTCTCTCTGAGGGTTGTGTGGCGTTGGCTTGTCTTGTCAGTGCAGCACTCACACAACGTGACACATTTCCCTCAATTTCAGCAGCCTCTGCCTCTCCGACTAGCTGAACTACAGTGACAAGTTAAAACTGAGTCCTTCACAATGGCTGATAAAGCCAAAGAAGGAAAAGTCAAGCAGAGGTAGCTGGCAGCTCACCTTGTTCACAAAGCTCCCGCTGGGATGAGGTGCCCAGACTTTTGCCGGGTATGTTAATGCCATGGCTTAGGGAATGCCAATTTGCTTCCTTAACCCAGGTCTCTGGAGTCCTTGCCCTGTCTGCGAGATCTCCTGAAAAGTATGCCCCATTTACAGTCAAGTAGATTAGCAGCCCACCATCTTGCCTCACTCAGGAAGTGAATCCCATTTGGGAGAGGGTTACTGGCTGGGATAGTAACACAGGATGAAGAGGGCAACAGTCAAAGGCAACTCCAATCAGCTGCATTTAGGCTTTCGAAGCAGGTTGTCGAGCAGATGAGGGAGAGTGGTTCCCACTGGGAGTGACGTAATGGGTGCAAGGATTACATTAGCCAGAAGCCAAGCCACCCTTGGAATAGAGAAGAGCACAGCACAAGAACAGGCCTTTCGGCCCACTTGTCTGTGCTGAACACAATGTTTAATTAAACCAAAGCTTTTCTGCCTGCACGTGACCCACGTTCTGTGGGGTGCCACAGTAGCGTAGTGGTTAGCGCATCACTTTACAGTGCCAGCAATCATCAGTCAGGGTTCAATCCCCACTGCTGTCTGTACGTTTGTACGTTCTCCCCATGACTGCGTGGGTTTCCTCAGTTTCCTCCCATGCTCCAAAGATGGACAGTTAGGGTTAGTGAGTTGTGGGCACACTATTTTGATGCCAGAAGCATGGAGACTTTGGGCTGTGGGGTGCCCAGCACAATCCTTACCGACCTGAGTTGTTGGAAACAAGATATTTCACTGTATGTTTCAATATACATTTAACACATAAAGCTCATCTAAATCTCAATCTCCATTCCCAACATACTCTGTCATAAACACCCTGTTATCTCCTTCCATCAGTCCGTTCCAGGCACCTAAAATCCTGTTTCGCACATCTCCTTTCAGCTCCTCCCCTAACACACACACCGTAAGATTCTGTCTTTGCCTCTCAAAATCTGATAAGCTTCTATCAAGTCTCCCCTCAGAGCTTCTGCTCCAGAGAAAATTTGGTGTAATCTCATGCCCTCTAATCAGGATGGCACCCTGGAGAATCTCTTCTGCACCCACTCCTAAGCCTCAACATCTTTCCTGTAAAGGACTAGCTCACAAACCGCCTGTTTCTCCAGTTCTGATCCAGTCTCCCCACCGGTTTACTTTCTCTAAGATGCCCTCTTCTCTGTTCCCACAGCTCCATTCAGACCTCACGACACCCACAGTGAAATCCGATTCGACGCGTATGGAGACGGAATTGGCCGCTACAACATCTTCAATTTCCAGAACAGAGGCGGGCGGTACACCTACCAGAAAGTTGGCTACTGGGACGAAGGCCTGACGCTGAACACCGGCCTGATCCCGTGGGCGAATGCGTCCATTCCAACCTCCCAGTGCAGTGACCCCTGCGCCAAGAACGAAGCGAAGAGCATGCAACCAGGCGACGTCTGCTGCTGGCTCTGCATTGCCTGCCACCCCTACGAGTACCTCTATGATGAGTTCACGTGTGTGGACTGTGGGCCTGGTCGCTGGCCCACCGAGGACCTCAGTGCCTGCTATGACCTTCCCGAGGAGTACATCAAATGGGAGGACGCCTGGGCCATCGGCCCCCTCACCATCTCCTGCCTGGGCTTCGCTTGTACCATCGCGGTCTTCGTGATCTTCATCAAAAACAATGACACGCCTGTGGTGAAGGCGTCAGGCCGGGAGCTCTGTTACATCCTCCTCTTTGGGGTCCTCATGTGCTACAGCATGACCCTGGTCTTCATCGCCAAGCCCTCGACGGCCGTCTGCACCCTGCGTCGCTTGGGGCTCGGATCCTCCTTTGCGGTCTGCTACTCGGCCCTGCTGACCAAGACCAACCGCATTGCGAGGATCTTCAACGGTGTAAAGGACGGGACGCAGAGGCCGCGCTGTATCAACCCCAGCTCGCAGGTAGCCATCTGCCTGGGCCTCATCTCCTGCCAGCTGGTCGTGGTTACTGTCTGGCTGCTGCTGGAAGTGCCCGGCACCAGGAAGGAGACCACGCCTGACAAGAGGGATGTTGTGACCCTCAAGTGCAACAGCAAGGAGTCGAGCATGCTGACCTCCCTGACCTACACCGTCATCCTCATCGTGCTCTGCACCGTGTACGCATTCAAAACCAGGAAGTGTCCTGAGAACTTCAACGAGGCTAAGTTCATCGGGTTCACCATGTACACCACCTGCATCATCTGGCTGGCCTTCCTGCCAATCTTCTATGTCACCTCCAGTGACTACAGGGTAAGTCGGGCACTCACAGAACATAGTACACCGAGGATAGAGCATGGAACAGCAAACACTACATCACAGAACATCAAACTCAACAGCACAGAACATCAAACTCTACATCACAGAACATCAAACTCAACAGCACAGAACATCAAACACTACATCACAGAACATCAAACTCTACATCACAGAACATCAAACTCTACATCACAGAACATCAAACTCTACATCACAGAACATCAAACTCAACAGCAGGGAACAGCAAACACTACATCACAGAACATCAAACTCTACATCACAGAACATCAAACTCTACATCACAGAACATCAAACTCAACAGCAGGGAACAGCAAACACTACATCACAGAACATCAAACTCAACAGCAGGGAACAGCAAACACTACATCACAGAACATCAAACTCAACAGCAGGGAACAGCAAACACTACATCACAGAACATCAAACTCTACATCACAGAACATCAAACTCAACAGCAGGGAACAGCAAACTCTACATCACAGAACATCAAACACTACATCACAGAACATCAAACTCAACAGCAGGGAACATGGAACTCTACATCACAGAACATCAAACTCTACATCACAGAACATCAAACTCAACAGCAGGGAACATCAAACTCTACATCACAGAACATCAAACTCAACAGCAGGGAACATCAAACTCTACAGCACAGAACATCAAACTCTACAGCACAGAACATCAAACACTACAACACAGAACAAACTCTACAGCACAGAACATCAAACTCTACAGCACAGAACATCAAACACTACAACACAGAACAAACTCTACAGCACAGAACATCAAACTCAACAGCACAGAACATCAAACACTACAGCAGGGAACATCAAACTCTAGAGCACAGAACATCAAATACTACAGCACAGAACATCAAACTCAACAGCAGGGAACATGAAACTCTACAGCACAGAACATCAAACTCAACAGCAGGGAACATGAAACTCTACAGCACAGAACATCAAACTCTACATCACAGAACATCAAACACTACATCACAGAACATCAAACTCAACAGCAGGGAACATGAAACTCTACTTCACAGAACATCAAACACTACAGCACAGAACATCAAATACTACAACACAGAACATCAAACTCTACAGCACAGAACATCAAACACTACAACACAGAACAAACTCTACAGCACAGAACATCAAACTCAACAGCAGGGAACATGAAACTCTACTTAACAGAACATCAAACAATACAGCACAGAACATCAAATACTACAGCACAGAACATCAAACTCTACAGCACAGAACATCAAATACTACAGCACAGAACATCAAACTCTACATCACAGAACATCAAACACTACATCACAGAACATCAAACTCAACAGCAGGGAACATGAAACTCTACTTCACAGAACATCAAACAATACAGCACAGAACATCAAATACTACATCACAGAACATCAAACTCTACAGCACAGAACATCAAATACTACAGCACCGAACATCAAACTCAACAGCAGGGAACATGAAACTCTACTTCACAGAACATCAAACTCTACAGCACAGAACATCAAACGCTACATCACAGAACATCAAACACTACATCACAGAACATCAAACTCTACATCACAGAACATCAAACTCAACAGCAGGGAACATGAAACTCGACATCACAGAACATCAAACTCAACAACACAGAACATCAAACACTACAACACAGAACATCAAACTCTACAGCAGGAAACAGCAAACTACATCACAGAAAATCAAACACTACATCACAGAACATCAAACTCAACAGCAGGGAACATGAAACTCTACAGCACAGAACATCAAACTCTACATCACAGAACATCAAACTCTACATCACAGAACATCAAACACTACATCACAGAACATCAAACTCAACAGCAGGGAACATGAAACTCTACTTCACAGAACATCAAACACTACAGCACAGAACATCAAATACTACAGCACAGAACATCAAACTCTACAGCACAGAACATCAAATACTACAGCACAGAACATCAAACTCAACAGCAGGGAACATGAAACTCTACATCACAGAACATCAAACTCAACAGCAGGGAACATCAAACTCTACAGCACAGTACATCAAATACTAAAGCACAGAACATCAAACTCAACAGCACAGAACATCAAATTCAACAGCAGGGAACATCAAACTCTACATCACAGAACATCAAACTCAACAGCAGGGAACATCAAACTCTACATCACAGAACATCAAACTCAACAGCAGGGAACATCAAACTCTACATCACAGAACATCAAACTCAACAGCAGGGAACATCAAACTCTACATCACAGAACATCAAACTCAACAGCAGGGAACATGAAACTCTACTTCACAGAACATCAAACAATACAGCACAGAACATCAAATACTACATCACAGAACATCAAACTCTACAGCACAGAACATCAAATACTACAGCACCGAACATCAAACTCAACAGCAGGGAACATGAAACTCTACTTCACAGAACATCAAACTCTACAGCACAGAACATCAAACGCTACATCACAGAACATCAAACACTACATCACAGAACATCAAACTCTACATCACAGAACATCAAACTCAACAGCAGGGAACATGAAACTCGACATCACAGAACATCAAACTCAACAACACAGAACATCAAACACTACAACACAGAACATCAAACTCTACAGCAGGAAACAGCAAACTACATCACAGAAAATCAAACACTACATCACAGAACATCAAACTCAACAGCAGGGAACATGAAACTCTACAGCACAGAACATCAAACTCTACATCACAGAACATCAAACTCTACATCACAGAACATCAAACACTACATCACAGAACATCAAACTCAACAGCAGGGAACATGAAACTCTACTTCACAGAACATCAAACACTACAGCACAGAACATCAAATACTACAGCACAGAACATCAAACTCTACAGCACAGAACATCAAATACTACAGCACAGAACATCAAACTCAACAGCAGGGAACATGAAACTCTACATCACAGAACATCAAACTCAACAGCAGGGAACATCAAACTCTACAGCACAGTACATCAAATACTAAAGCACAGAACATCAAACTCAACAGCACAGAACATCAAATTCAACAGCAGGGAACATCAAACTCTACATCACAGAACATCAAACTCAACAGCAGGGAACATCAAACTCTACATCACAGAACATCAAACTCAACAGCAGGGAACATCAAACTCTACAGCACAGAACATCAAACTCTACATCACAGAACATCAAACTCTACAGCACAGAACATCAAACTCTACAGCACAGAACATCAAACACTACAACACAGAACAAACTCTACAGCACAGAACATCAAACTCAACAGCAGGGAACATGAAACTCTACAGCACAGAACATCAAACTCTACATCACAGAACATCAAACTCTACAACACAGAACATCAAACACTACAAAACAGAACATCAAACTCTACAGCACAGAACATCAAACTCTACAGCACAGATCATCAAACACTACAACACAGAACAAACTCTACAGCACAGAACATCAAACTCAACAGCAGGGAACATGAAACTCTACAGCACAGAACATCAAACTCAACAGCACAGAACATCAAACACTACAGCAGGGAACATCAAATACTACAACACAGAACATCAAACTCAACAGCAGGGAACATGAAACTCTACATCACAGAACATCAAACTCAACAGTAGGGAACATCAAACTCTACATCACAGAACATCAAACTCAACAGCAGGGAACATCAAACTCTACATCACAGAACATCAAACTCAACAGCAGGGAACATCAAATACTACATCACAGAACATCAAACTCAACAGCAGGGAACATCAAACTCTACAGCACAGAACATTAAACTCAACAGCAGGGAACATGAAACTCTACAGCACAGAACATCAAACTCTACATCACAGAACATCAAACACTACATCACAGAACATCAATCTCAACAGCAGGGAACATGAAACTCTACTTCACAGAACATCAAACAATACAGCACAGAACATCAAACTCTACAGCACAGAACATCAAATACTACAGCACAGAACATCAAACTCAACAGCAGGGAACATGAAACTCTACTTCACAGAACATCAAACACTACAGCACAGAACATCAAATACTACAGCACAGAACATCAAATACTACAACACAGAACATCAAACTCTACAGCACAGAACATCAAACTCAACAGCAGGGAACATGAAACTCTACATCACAGAACATCAAACTCAACAGCACAGAACATCAAACACTACAACACAGAACATCAAACTCTACAGCACAGAACATCAGACTCTACAGCACAGAACATCAAACACTACAACACAGAACAAACTCTACAGCACAGAACATCAAACTCAACAGCAGGGAACATGAAACTCTACAGCACAGAACATCAAACTCAACAGCACAGAACATCAAATACTACAGCACAGAACATCAAATACTACAGCACAGAACATCAAACTCAACAGCACAGAACATCAAATACTACAGCACAGAACATCAAACTCAACAGCAGAGAACATCAAACTCAACAGCACAGAACATCAAATACTACAGCATAGAACATCAAACACTACAGCACAGAACATCAAACTCTACAGCACAGAACATCAAATACTACAGCACAGAACATCAAACTCAACAGCAGAGAACATGAAACTCTACAGCACAGAACATCAAATACTACAGCATAGAACATCAAACTCTACAGCACAGAACATCAAACTCAACAACAGGGAACATCAAACACTACAGCAACTTTGCACATTGACCCCAATTTAACTACCATTTAAAATCAACCTGCATTTCTCTAGTTATCAGAGATCGCTTTTCTTTGATCTCATTCTTTTATGATCATTGAATAGTTTTTGCTCAAAATGCTGTAAACAGCAGGTCAGGCAGCAGCTGTAGAAAGAGAAGCTGAGCTAATGGAGGGACAAGAGGAAAGTCCATATACTGGGTCTTGTTTCCAAACATAAACCATCCCTCAGATAGATATGATCCCAAAGGGAATTACAGTGTCACAATAGCATTAAAAACAAACAGATATACAAATATTAAACGAGAAGTAAGAATAAAAAATAAGTGACCTCAAACATTCTAACAGGAGGATGTTGCCTGATCTTCTGAGGTCTTCCAGTAGGTTATTTTTGATCGGACTTGCTGGTTGTTTGCAGCAGCTTCTGGCACCTGCAGCCTTTGATTTTCAGTAGGGTTTGCTGGCAACACTTGCTTTACGTTTTCTTGCATCACAAGACCAACTCTGTGTTTCTGACTTCAGGGTAAAAGAGGTAAAAGAACTCAGGTTTGTCTTTTCTTGTACTTGCGTGGGGCATCATTGGCAACGCTGGTGTTCCGCAGCTGCCTTGGCAATATGCTGAAGGCCCAGGCACACAGGACAAGGAGAAGGTTAAACAATAACCACTGCCGGTTTCTGCTAAATGCCTTTCACATCCACAGGCACATAATGACCTGTTAAGAGTGGGCACTGACGCATTATGGTAATGCTGTAGTCTATTTGACAGTCCCGTGGAATCCTGATATTTTTACTGTCAAAACGTTCTTTGAAAGTCAAGAATGAGGCACAAAACTTATTCCTTATGGCCATTTTATTAACTGTTACAAGAGCAAATGATGAACAAGAGAAAGCTGAGATAACAAAGAGAAGCCACAAGTTTAAAGTTCAATGTAAATATATGTCACCATATACAATCCTGAGATTCATTTTCTTGTGAGCATACACAATGAATGCATAATGGAATAATAACTATAATGGAATTAGTAAAACACCACACCAACTTTGGTGTTCAACCAGTGTGCAAAAGACAACAAATTGTGCAAATACAAAAAGAAAGAAAGAATTAATTAATAAATAGATAAATAAATAAATATCAAGAACGTGAGACGAAGGGTCTTTGAAAGTGCGGCCATAGGTGTGGGAATATTTCAGTGATGGGGCGAGTGAAGTTGAGTGAAGTTATCCCCTTTGGCTCAAGAGCCTAATGATTGAGGGGAAATAACTGTTCCTGAACCTGAGGCTCCTGTACCACCTTCTTGGCAGCAGCGAGAAGAAAGCATGTTTTGGGTAGTGGTGATAATGGACACTGCTTTCCTACAATGTTTTGTGCAGATGTGCTCATTGGTGGGGAGGGTTTTACCCGTGATGGACTGAGCCATATCCACTATTTTTTTGTAGGATTTTCCATGTAAGGGCACTGGTGTTTCCAAACCAGGCTGTGATAAAGCCAGTCACTATACTCCACTCCACTGCACATCTATAGAAGATTGTCAAAGTTTTAGATGTCATGCCAAATCTTCGCAAACTCCTAAGGCAATAGAGGTGCTGCCGTGCTTTTATCATAATTGCGCTTACATGCTGGGCTCAGGACAGGTTCTCTGAAATAATAACACTGAGGATTTGAAAGTTACTAACCCTCTTCACATCCAGTTCTCCAATGAGGACTGGCTTATGGACCTCTGATTTCCTCCCCTAGGAATCAATCATCAGCTTTTCGGTCTTGAGATTGCAAGATTGCTCTCCTTGCTAAAAGAGAGGTCAAAACTAAAACCTGTAGGTTAGGAGTATTTAAAGTTATATCTTCATTTGCAATAATACCAAACAATGCGGTAAGGGGATTTGGGTCAAATTGGACCCTAAAAAGTTGTGAGAAGGTATGGAATAATAAAGTCAGTGTCAACCGTGGTGTATTCATTCAGATCCACAGATTGAACACGACCCAGTCCACTGACTCAAAGCAACCCCGCAGCCACTCCTCTGCCTCCCGTGAGTGCTCTCTGTTGTCCTGATCTCTGGAGCTTTGCTCTTTAGCCTCTGCCTGTGTGCAGGTAGGAGAAGGACAACCACGGGATCAGATTCATGTATTCAGACTAGAGATAACAAAATTCCAGTGATAACTTATAAAATCACCAGATTCAAGTATCGTGATATCTGCTACTGAAAAGTATGGAGTTTCTGGATAAATACTGAAGCAACTGTACTGCAATTACTGGAAATTTTATTGGACATGTATATAGGTGATTATATAAAATATAAACAAGCATAGGAAAGGTAAACTGTAAAAATAACAATTCTACACTCCAATCCAACAGACCCCAGTACACAGCAAATTAAATAAAAGACTGTTTAAATGAGATGGTGGGGTTAGTAGGGAGAAAAACACTGAGAACTATTGGTGTACCTTTCAGAAAATTTTCCCTGCCCATCCACACAACCAGGGCTGGAGACCAGGTCTGCCCTGTGATCATTAAGGGTCAACTGTGGAGGGAAATTCTGCCTGACCTGCTGAGTTCCTCCAGCAGTTTCTGTTTTACTCATGTCTCGTGCAATCAGTAGGCAGCTTTGAAAAGGGACGGATGCTTTTAACAATCTGACGCTGTCTCCTCTCGCCTCACAGGTCCAGACCACCACCATGTGCATCTCTGTCAGTCTGAGTGGCTCCGTTGTGTTGGGCTGCCTGTTTGCTCCCAAGATCCATATTATCCTCTTCCAGCCCCAGAAAAACGTGGTCACTCACCGGGTGGCAACCAGCCGTTTCAGCGTGACTGGCCCAGGAACCGTCCACTCCCATGGTGAGTAATTTGCTCTCTGATGTGCCCTCATCATGGAGTTTGGCCAAGAGGGGAGTGAGGAGAGCAGCATGTGCTTAAAGCCCTCATATAGAGTCAGAGAGTATCAGAGCATGGCAAAAAGCTGACCGAGATAACCAGCTAAGCTTTTCCTGTTCGCCCATGTTTGGCCCATATCCTTTTATCCTTTCCTATCTATGTACCTGCGCAAATATCATTTAAATGCTGTTATTGTACCTGTGTCTACTTCCTTCAGGCAGCCCTTACCATAGATTGCTTTATGAAGAAATGATCTTTCAGGTCCTTTTAAAATCTTTCTCCTAAAACCGAAGCCCTCTGGGATTTGATTTGCTTTCCGTGGAAAAAGAAAGACAGTGCATATTCGCCCTATCTATGCCCCTCATGATTATATTCACCTCTTTGAGATGACCCTGTGCTCCAAGCAGTAAAGTTGTAGCCTGCCTGATCTCTCCTGATAACTTGGGCCGTAGAGCCCTGGCAACATTCTCATAACAGTGTGACACAATAATTTAGGATCAGCCTCACCAACGTCTTGTACATCCACAACGTAACATCTCAACTGTAGTCAATGCCCAGACTGAAGACGGGCAACATGTTAAATGTGTTCTTCACCACCCTGTCGACCTGTACCAGTACTCCTTGTCCCTCCATGGCCCTTCCCTTTACTGTGAAACTCTTGCCCTGGTTTGATTTCCCAAATCCAATACCTTGCCCTTATTCAAATTGAAAGCCTTTTGCCATTTGTTGCCCGACTTACTAATCTGATCAACATCCCCCTGTAATTATTTGAGCTGTGAATGATACAACTTGCTTGAGTGTCATACATGACAGAACATAAAGCATACAACAATGCAGCACAGTGCAGACCCTTTGGCCTACAATGTCCAACCTACTCCAAGATCAATCTAATGCTTCCCTCCCTCATAGCCCTCTACTTTTCATTCATCCATGTATCTACCTAAGAGTCCCTTAAATCTTCCTGATATATCCACCTCTGCCACCACCCACAGCAGAGCTTTTCATGCGCTCACCACTCTGTAAAAAGACTACCTCTGACATTCTCCCCACCATACATTTCCCTTTGGTATTATCCATTTGCACCCTGGAAAAAAAGGCTCTGGCTGCCCACTCTATCTATCTATACCTCCATCAAGTCACCTCTCATCCTCCTTTCTTCCAAAGAGAAAAGCACTAGCTCACTCAACCTATCCTCTTAAGACGTGCTCTGGAAAACATCCTCTGCACCATCTCTAAAACGTCCCCATCCTTCCCATAATGAGATGACCAGAACTGAACCTAATATTCCAAGTGAGGTCTAATCAGGGTTTTATAGAGCTGCCACATTATCTCGTACTCTTGACTCACTAATGAATGCCAACACATTTCATATCTACCTTATTAACTTGCATGACAACTTTGAGGGATCAAAGGACATGAACCCCAAGATCCCTCTGTTTCTCTACACTACTAAGAATCCCACCATTAATCCTGTAATCTGCCTTTCATTCTGACCTTACAAAGAGAATCAATAACACGCTTCTGGACTGAACTTATCAGCCTGCAATGTTCCATTGTAACTTACAACAACTTTCTACACTATTCCACAACACCATCAACCATCAAGTCATCTGCACATTTACTAACTTACCCTTCCACTCCCTCATCCAAGTCATTTATAAGAATCATGAACAGCAGGGGTGTGGAACACCAGTGGTCACTGGCTTGCAGGCAGAATACAGTCCATCTACAGCCACCCTCTGCCTTCTGTGGACAAGCCATTTCTGAATTCACTCAGCCAGGTTTGCCTGGATCCTTGACTTTCTGAATGGGGAACCTTGTTGAAAGCATTACTAAAATCCATATACATCACATCTACTGCTCCATCTTCATCAGTTTGTTCTGTCACTACCTTAAAGGATTCAATCAGGCTCATAAGGCATGATCTGCCCTTTCATAAAGCCATGCAGATTATCCCAAATGTTTCTCCGAATGCTCGTAAATCCTGTCCCTAAGAATTCTCTCCAATAGTTAGCTTACAACTGAAGTAAGACTCACTGGCCTATAATTGCCAGGGTTATCTTTACTCCCTTTCTTGAACAAAGGAATAACATCTGTCACCCAGGTAGGAAGATCATGCAGTTTAACACATGATGAATGAACTCGGCCTTTTCTCCTTGGAGCAACAGAGGATGATAGGTGACCTGATAGAGGTGTATAAGATGATGAGAGGCATTGATCGTGTGGATAGTCAGAGGCTTTTCCCCAGGGCTGAAATGGCTAGCATGAGAGGGCACAGTTTTAAGGTGCCTGGAAGTAGGTTCAGAGGAGATGTCCCGAGTAAGTTTTTTATGCAGAGAGTGGTGAGTGCATGGAATGGGCTGCTGGTGGCTATGGTGGAGGCGGATACAATAGGGTATTTTAAGGGACTCCTGGATGGCTACATGGAGCTTAGAAAAATAGAGGGCTATGGGTAAAGCCTAGGTTGTTCTAAGGTAGGGACATGTTCGGCACAGTTTTGTGGGCTGAATGGCCTGTATTGCGCTGTAGGTTTTCTATGTTTCTCTAAGGAGATGAACACAAGAGGAAGGGTTTCATATTTTTGGCTTATTGTGCTCTCTTCCAGGGAAGATAGAACCTGTACAGAAGGGACATTTTGCACCTGAACTGGAGGGGGACTAATATCCTCGTGGGAAGATTTGCTAGTGCCATACGGGATGGATTAAACTTGATCTTAGGGGGATGGGAACTAGAGTGTCAGATCAGATAGGGGAGTGGTTGTGGGGAAAGATGTTGTTAAGCCTACGTACAAAGTCAGGAATTGAAAGGTTGAGCACAATGTATATTTCAATGCAAGAAGTATTGTAGGAAAGGCAGATGAGCTAGGGGCATGGATCAGCACATGGAATTATGATATTATAGCCATTAGTGAGATGGGTGGAGGAGGGGCAGAACTGGCAGCTCGGTGTTCCAGGGTTCGGTTGTTTTAGACATGATAGAGCGGAAGAGTTTAAAGAAGGAGGGTGGCATTGCTAATTAGGGAAAATGTCATGGCACTGCTCGGACAGGACAGACTGGAGAACTTGTCTACTGAGGCTTTATGGGTGGAAATGAGGAATAAGAATGGGATGACCATGTTAATGGGATTATATTATAAATCAGCCAACAGTCAGCAGGATTTAGAGGAGCAAATTTGTAGCATGATGGCAGACTTTTGTGAGAGACATGAAGTTGTGATACTTAGTGATTTTAACTTTGCATGTATCGACTGGGAGTCCCATACATTCAATGGGCTGGATGGGATAGAGTTTGTAAATTGTCTTCAGGAAAGTTTCCTTAATCAGAACATAGAGGTCCCAATTGGAGAGAGTGGAGAGTAGATCTCCTATTAGGGAATGAGACAGGGCAGGTAACAAAATTTTGTGTCAGTTAACACTTTGTATCTAGTGATCATAATGCCGTTAATTACAAGGAAAAGGATAGATATGGTCCTCGGGTTGAGATTCTGAATTGGAGAAGGGCCAATTTTGACAGTATAAGAGAGGATCTGGCAAGTGTGGATTGGGACAGGTTGTCTTCTAGCAAAGTAAGTGGGAGGCTTTCAAAAGTGAAATTTTGAGAGTACAAAGCTTGTATGTTCCTGTCGGAATAAAAGACAAGGATAACAGGTTTAGGGAACTTTGGTTTTCAAGAGATATTGAGGGCCTGGTTAAGAAAAAGAAGAAGGGTGGGGGAGATATCTTAAATGGATATTTCACTTCTTAATTTACTTGTGAGAAGGCCACAGAGCCTATAGAAGTGATGCCAAGCAGCAGTGAGATCATGGACCCTATACAGAGGAAGAGGTGTTTGCTACCTTGAGCCAAATTAGGGTGGATAAATTTCAAGAGTCTGACAAAATGTTCCCTCAGACCTTGTGGGAGGTTATTGCAGAAACTGTAGGGGCCCTTAGCAGAGATACTTAAAATGCCCTTTGCAATAGGTGAGGTGCTGGAAAATTGGAAGACAGTTAATGTTCTTCCATTGTTTAAGAAAAGTTCCAAGAATAAATTGGGAGTTTATAGGCCAGTAAGGCTAACACCAGTAATGGATAAGTTATTGGAAGGCATGTATTCTAAGTATTTGGATAGACATGGACTGATAAGGAATAGTCAACATGGCTTTGCGTATGGTAGGTCACGTCTAACCAATCTTATAGAGTTTTTTGAGAACGTTACCAGGGAAGTTGATAAAGGCAAGACAGTGGATGTTATCTACATGGCCTTTAGCAAGGCCTTTTGACAAGGTCCTGCATGGAAGGTTGGTCAAGAAGATTCATTCACTAGGCATTCAGGATGAAGATTTGACATTGGCTTCACAGGAGAAGCCAGAGAGTGGTAGTAGAAGATTGCTTCTCTGACCGGACGTCTGTGACTAGTGGAGTGCCGCAGGGATCAGTGTTGGATCTATTGTTGTCTGTCATCTATATCAACGATCTGGATGATAATGTAGTAAACTGGATCAGCAAGTTTGCAGATGACACCAAGATTGGAGTGTAGTAGACAGTGTGGAACACTGTTAACACTTACAGAGGGATCTAGACGAGCTGAAAAAATGGGCTGAAAAATAGTGGATGGAATTTAATGCAGACAAATGTGAGGTGGGAGAACAAAACAGGGTAGGACTTACACAGTGAGTCGTATTGCTCTGAGGAGTGTAATAGAACAGAGGGATCTGGAATACAGATCCATAATTCCTTGAAAGTGGAACACAAATAGGGTCATAAAGCTTTTAGTACATTGGCCCTCATAAGTCAAAGTACTGAGTATAGGAGTTGGGATGTTATGTTGAAATTGGTGAGGACTAATTGGGTGTATTGTGTGCAGTTCTGGTCACCTACCTACAGGAAAGGTATCAATAGAGTGCAGAGAAAACTTACAGAGATATTGCCAGGACTTGAGGACCTAAGTTACAGGGAAAGGTTGAATAGGTTAGGACTTTATTCTCCAGAGCATATGAGAATGAGGGAAAATTTGATAGATGTATATAAAATAATCAAGATATTGATAGGGTAAGTGTAAGCAGGCTTTTACCACCGAGGTTGGGTGAGACTAGAACCAGAGGTCATGAGTTAAGGGTGGAAGGGGAACTTCTTCACTCAGAGGATGTTGAATGAACAGCCAGCAGAAGTGGTGGATGTGGGTTTGATTTCAACATTTAAGGGAAATTTGAATAGGTACATGGATGGGAGGGGTATGGAGGGCTATGGTCCAGGTGCAGGCCAGTAGGACTAGGTAGATTAATAGTTCAGTATGGACTAGATGGGCTGAAGGGCCTGTTCCTGTGCTGTGGTGTTCTATGACTGTGCCTCTGTTCAGCAGTGAGAGGGGTTTCGATGAATGTGAGGACAGCGTGAAACAGGCTACTTGTTGACATTAAGAATGGGAATTTTTTGAAACACGTTAGGATAGCTAAGTCTCTGGAGCTGGATGGGATATACCCCAGGTTACTACAGGAATTGAGGGAAGAGATTGCTATTTCTTTGTTATTGATCTTTGCATGTGTGCGCTGGCCAGAGGAGTAGTACCGGATGATTGGAGGATCATAGCGCCATAGTCATAGAATACTACCGCATAGAAGCAGGCTCTTCTTCCTCCTGTGGAATCTGCATTGAACTCACTGCTGTTTTGCTTCACTTCTACGGACTCTATACCTGTCTCCCAAGTAAATACAGATACAAAAAATCCATTTAAAGTCTGCCCCATCTCTTTCAGCTCCATGCATAAATGACTACTTCTGATCTTCAAGAGGATCAATTTTGTCCCTTACTATCTTTTTGCTCTTAATATATCTACAGAAGCCCTTGGGATTCTCCTTTACCTTGTCTGCTTGAGCAATGTCATGTATTATTTTAGCCCTCCTGTTTCCTTCTTAAGTGTTCTCTTGTATTTCTTACACTCAAGCACCTCATTTGTTCTTTCCTGCCTATACCTGCTATGCACCTCCTTCTTCTTCTTAATCAGCAACTCAATATCTCTCCAAAACCAAAAAGCTCCCTAAGCACGTTATCTTTACCGTTTATTCTGACAGGAACATGCAGGCTCTGTACTCTCAAAGGTTCACCTTTAATGGCTTTCTCCCACTTACCTAACGCTTACCTTTGCCTGAAAACAACCTGTCTCAATCTACACTTGCTGGATCCTTTCTGATACTGTCAAAATTGTATCAGAAAGTTAGTACAACACTTTCCAGTACAGGCAACCTGGGTTCAGTTCCCGCCACTGCCTGTAAGGAGCTTTTACATTTTCCCCATGACCACGTGGGTTTCCTCCGGGTGCTCTGGTTTCCTCCCACACTCCAAAGATGCACCGGTTGGTAGGTAAATTTGTCATTGTAAATCTTCCCATGATCACGCTAGGATTAAATTGGGGAAATGCTGGGCTGTGTGGCTCGAAGGGCCAGAACAGCCTATTCTGTGCCGTATCTCAATGAATATATAATTTCTTTTAAAAATGGGTCTTTCTCCAATTTAGTAGAGGCTGAAGCAAAGTATTTATTAAGGAACTTTCCTCCCTCCTCCAACTGCAGGCACATGTTTCCTCTTTTATCTCTGATGTCCTACCCTCACTCTAGTCATCTTCCTGTCCTTCATGTATATGTAGAATGCTTTGGGGTTTCCCATAATCCTACTCACCAAGGCCTACTCATTCCCCTTCCAGCTCTCCTAAGTCCCTTAAGCTCCTTCCTGGTTATTATGACTCTCAAGAGCCCTGTCTGATCTTTGCTTCCTAAACCTACTGTAAATATGTTTTCTTCTACTTGTCAGCCATGGTTCCTTCACCCTACCATCCTTACCCTGCCTCAATGGGACAAACCAATCCAGAACCACATGCAAGCGCTTCCAAAACAACCTCCACATTTCTGTTGTACGTTTTCCTGAGCACATGTGTTTACAATTTGCACTCCCTAGTTTCTGCCTAATGACATCAAAATTCATCCTCTCCCAATTAAATACAAATCCATATTGTCTGCTCCTATCCCTGTCCAAGGCTATGCTAAAGGTTTAGGGGGTTGTGGTCACTGTCTCCAAAATTTTAACCCACCAAGAGATCTGTTACCTGATCTGGTTCATTACCTAGTATTTTTGCCCCATTCCTTGTTGTCCTCAGGTGTCCATTGTTCCCCCTGTAGCTACCCCCTCTCCTCTCTTTAAGTTATTCAACCTACATTTGAGGCACTTCCTTGGGGTAGATGAGACTCCTGTTATCTCTACTCCAGCAGCTCATCTGCCAGTTCCAAGAGTGGACAGGTTAAATGAGGAGCATGCAAGGATGTCCTCATGAAAGTAGGTGATGGAACCAGAGACACAGTGTCCCCAGTGTCAAAGCACATGCCTGCTGTGCTCACATTTCTGGTCCTGACTGCATTGCATTATAACCAACAAAACATCTAACACTGAGCTAAGCCTATCAATGTTTCTCCTTCCAGTTTCTGCTGTCCACTACGTACCGACTGTGTGCAATGGGCGAGAGATCGTAGACTCCACAACGTCATCGCTATGAGGATCAAAATCAGCCCTTAACCTCCACTGCTGCACGTTCCCTGACTCTTCCTCCCTCACATTCCTGTTCCACCCTCCAGTCACACACAACTCCTCCAGAACAGGGTACAAACTATGTGTGTGACAAAACTGGATATTATGTTCAATGTATAAAAAGTTTTTAATAAGTAGATAACTTGTGAGTTAGTCCGTGTTGCTGTAATTAATGTAAATAAAGTGTTTTTTTTAAAGAATAGTCATTGGTAACTGCTTATAGTTTTATGGCTGATCAGTGGAGTCATTAAGACAAGGAGACACCAAGGAGAGACCAATGAATAAGAAGAGACATGAGAGACTGCAGATGCTGAAATCTGGAATACAACAGGTCAGGCGGCATCTGTGGAGACAGATGAGGAGGAATTTCTTTATCCAGAGGGTGGTGAATTTGTGGAATTTATTACCACAGACAGCTGAGTCATTGGGTATATTTAAAGCAGAACTTGATAGGTTTTTGGTTAGTAAGGGTGTCAAAGGTTACAGGGAGAAGGCAGCGAATGGGGTTGAGAGGGATAATAAATCAGCCATGATGGAATGGTGCAGCAAACTCAATGGGCCAAAGGGCCTAATTCTGCTTCTATACTTTATGGTTTTAGAGTCTTAAATGGACAGTGAACTTTTCAGTTTGAAACCCTTTATCTGGAGTAAAAGAGGGAATATATTCAGTAAAAAGAGGTGAGGGGAGTGGTGTGGAGCAAAAGCTGGCAAGCATTGAGTGGATTTAGGTAAGGAGAGTGAAGGCAGATGGAGGAGGGAAGGTTGGGAATTGTGATAGAGGCTGGGAGGTGATAAGTGGAGGCAGCAAAGAGTTGAAGATGGTGAAATCTGATGGGAAGGGAACCAAACTAGCAAGGTGAGGAGGACAGATGGGAGCAATGGGGACATGGGTGGAGCCAGAGAAAGAAGCAGTGAAATGGGAGCTGGGTGAGGGCACGTGCTGCGGAGGTGTAGAAAGAACTGAATAGATCAGGAGCAGAGATAAAAGCAACAGAGAGGGGGACCAGATTACCTGAAATTCATGGCTCTGTCCTTCTGATCTATCCAGTTCCTTCTACACCCACCCCGCACCCAGAACCCCTCACGCTGTTTCTCTCCCCTTCTCTATTTGTTCATTACTCACACAGTCTTCCTGACAGGTCCCCTGGACCCACTGTTTCCATCTGTCCAGCCCCCTGCCTTATTTGGCTCCATGCCCCACCTTCCCTCCTGATTCCATCATCCTTTGTTGTCTCCAGCTAGCACCTCTCGTCCTCCGTCACCCTCTCCAATCTCCCCTCCTCATCTGGATCTACCTATCATCTGCCAACCCTTGCTCTGCCTCTTCCGCTCACTCCTTTATACTGACTACCTGCCCTCTGCCTTGACCTGAACTGTCATGTGTCCATTTCCCACAACAGATGCTACCTAAGCAGAAGTTCCTCCAGTAATTTGATTTTTGTTCCAGTAAATGAAACTCAAGAAACTCAAGGGTTTTCAGTGACTAGATGATGTCCACCGTCACTGTGTGAGTGTTGCCTTAATGATACACTTAGTGGCCACTTTATTAGGTACACCAGTACACCTGCACATTAATGAAAATATCTAAATTAGCCAGTCATGTGGTAGCAACTCAATGCTTAAAAGCATGCAGATGTGGTCAAAAGGTTCAGTTGCTTGTCAGACCAAACATCAGAATAGGGAGGAAATGTGGCTTTGACCATGGAATGATCGTTGGTGCCAGATGGGGTGATTTGAGTATCTTCGAAACTGCTGATCTCCTGGGAATTTCACGCTTAACAGTCCCTAGAGTTTACAGAGAAACATGTGAATAATGAAAAAAAAACATCTAGTGAGTGGCTTTTCTGTGAGCAAAAATGCCTTGTTAATGAGTGAGGTCAGAGGAGAATGGCCAAACTAGTTCAAGCTGAAAGGAAGGTGACTAACCCCAATAACCACATGTTACAACAGTGATGTGCAGAAGAGTATCTTTGAACACACAATGCTTTGAACTTTGAAGTGACCACAATGGGCTGCACTCCTGTACGCAATAAAATGGCCACTGGGTGTAGATCCCCACCCTTTACTGTGATTGGCTGCAGCAAGTTCTCAAGTTTTCCACCTTTCCTTGAGGCTTCGTAGTTATCTTCTGGCAGCAGCAAGTGAGGAGCTGGGAAGTATTCCATGACAATTCCATTCCATTCCACCAGGAGGGACTGGAGGGTCTTAAACATGTTGTGGTGAATGACGAGGTAAGACAATGTGGGTGAAAGAAGAGCTGGTTCGTACTGTTGGGTGAGGATGTATGTTACTCAGTGAGTTACTAAGGTCCAGAAGAACAATAGTGAGGTCCAATTGTGATCTTCAAATGGGGAATTGGTAAGTAATTGACAAGAAAACAACCTTAGAGGAAGTGGTGTTGACTGCATTGCTGCCACAGACACATTAGTCCCAATGCCTCCCTCCACCCTCAAGATATTGTGAAATGCTGTGACTTCATGAGTGCTTGCTTTGGCCAATGTTGTTAAATGAAAAACAGCATCCAAGGATCCATAAGACCATAAAATATAGGAGCAGAATTATGGCATTCAGCGCACCATGTCTGCTCTAACACTCAATCATAGATAATTTTATTTTTAACCTCATTCTCCCGCCTTCTCCCCAACCATTAACCCCTTTACCAAACAAGAACCTATCAATCTCTACTGCAAATATACCCAATGACTTGGCCTTCACTGAATCCTTACAGATTCACCACCCTCTGACTAAGAAATTTCTCACAATCTCAGTTCTAAAGGGACATGATTCATTTTGAGGTTGTGGTCCTTGATTCTCCTGTGAAGGGAAACATCCTCTTCATGTCCATCCTGTCTGGTATTTGATAGGTTTTAATGAGATTCTCCTCATCCATCGAGTAGAGAGCCAGAGCCATTAGACGTTCCTTATATATAAAGCCTTCCATTGCCGGGTTCATTCCCATGAACCTCCTCTGGACCCTCTCTTATGCCAGTACATCCTTTCTTCGCTAAGAGGCCCAAAACTGCTCACATAGGAAGTCTACTCAGTCCCACTACTCTTCTCCCAAGCTCGGCAGCATTTAACTTAAGTGCCCCTTGCTCCTGATTAAGTGCCCCTTGCTTCTGATTAAGTGCCCCTTGCTCCTGATACCACTCTGCATTCTGGATCATAGTTGATAAGTAATTTCATGTCCTCTGTTAATCTAAATCCTTGGGCCTTCTGGTACCAGTGTCAAAGCCCAAGATGTTCTCCTTGTTCTCTCCTTGCCTTCCCCATCAGAACATCTCTTTCTTGACTCTGTCTGCCTCCTACACTGTAAACAACTCCAGGTTCATCCTGCATCAGCCAAAGACTGAGCTGAGTCATGGGACTATTTGCTGTTAAATGTTGCTGTCTCATTTCTTTGATTGCTCGCCTGAGGGCAGGAGGAGATGTTCAACTTCTTGGAGCAGTTGGAGTCCGCATGCCAGTGGGTTTATCTGTTTGGCACAAAATGTCCGCCACACCCTCCATAATATTGATGACAAACTCCTTAATGGAATATCCCATGAATTGCAGAGAACCCATGAAAGCAGGTCCAAGTAGTTTAATGTATGCAAAGGAAAACCCCTTCACTCCCTGAGGAACAAGCAGAGGTGTATGGGAACGATAGGACCGATTGCTCAACCATCTCAGGGAAAACGAGCCAAATAGCCTCCATAATATATGATGTGATTTGAAGAGGAATTAACAGGAAAGGATCAAAATATGGAAGCTTTGGATTTGACTAGATGATTGAGAAGGTGATGGGAACACACCATTCCGATAGTTTAGACCAGGGAAGCTGGCATATAACTGCAAAGAGTATCTTTCTGTCTTATACCATTAATCTTAATGGATGAACACAGCTCCCTAGAGATCTGAGAATTATTGAAACCCTAATGCCTGAATTGCTACGCCTGCAGGGAAATCCATTTATTACATTATAGTGTAATGTCAGCATACGTTGTTAATATTAAATCATTTTTCTTGATATTTTTGACACACCATAAAACTGTGCATTCTAGTCATAAAACCCTACAAGTGCAGACAGGCCCTTCAGCCCATCTAGTTAATGCTGAACTGTTTTCTACCAAGTCACATCAATCCACATCTGGAGAATAGCCTTCCTTACTCTCCCATCCATGATCTTTTCCATGCAAGCTCAGGAAAAACTGAGCAGTTTCAAGTGGAAGAAATCAGGAGGGAAGGCAAGTTAAGAAAGGAATTTACACTGGCTATAGAGCCCAGGGAAATTGCACACACCAGGATGGAATGCAGGGAATCAAGAACCCAATAAACACAAGAGCGAATAAGGAGATGTAGTGAATCAGGGACGTATTAAACATAAGGATCAACAGGGAAATCTAGGCAATCAGTGACAGTAGGCACTGGAACAAACAGTGAGACCTAGGGAATCTGGGACATGATAATCACCAGAGTGGATAGAAGGAATTGGGGAGTGGACTGGTGGATTGAGAATTTGTACAAATATTTATTTAACGTGTAATGTCCTAAGTGCGATTTAACAAATAGTTAAGGAAAAGACTATTTGACAAAACAGTAACAGTAAATGATACCTCCTTTATCTACGTGGTCAATGATACACAATACCAATCATCTCATCTTCCTTTAATTGTGAGGGGAAAGTGAACTGTGAATACAACAGAAATTAAAAATCTTTTTAACCCAGTTTGTTGCATGAACAAGTCATCCAGCTGCACCAAGGAGAAAGAGGCCATTGAGTGACAAGGAGGAACAAAGGGAATGCCAGCCTCCAAGGGAAGTGAGGTCAAACCGGGAACATAAGTGGCAGCAAGAATGGGGTTGAACTCTACTGGCAAGAGGCCCAAGGGCCTAGGAGATTTCACCTATCAGATGGAATCAAGGGCATCACAATGGCCAGTTTTCTAAAAAGAAACACACAACTATTAGACTTCTCAGAATCATTTCACCATAACTCACATCCCTTTTGGGGACGTATTAATTTCTGAGCTGAAAGGTTAATAAATAACAATGAGATACGTGGCCCGTGGGTCTGATTTCGGTGATGTTGGTAAGGAATGCCAGCTGGGACACTATGAATCACTGCTCTTTAAATGTCATCACGACATCCTGAACCTTCACCTAGAAGTCTTGAAAGAAGTAAATGGGGTTCCTTTAAGGGGGGGATCACCTGTAGAACTTTTGCTTCTGATTTGGGTTCAAGCTTAGTGACTTGAACAAACACCTGGTGGCACCTTATTAGGTACACCAGTACACCTGCTTGGTCATGCAAGTATCTAACCAGTCAACTCGATGCATAAAATCATGCAGACATGGTCAAGAGGTTCAGCTGTTGTTCAGACTAAACATTAGAATGGGGAAGAAATGTGAACCAAGTGACTTTGACCGTGCAATAAATGTTGGTGCCAGATGCAGATCTCTTGGGATTTTCACACACAGTCTCTGTTCACACACAGTTTACAGAAAATGGTGTAGAAAAACAAAAAAAAACCCAGCGAGCAGCAGTTCTGTAGGCAAAAACACCTTGTTAATGAGAGAGGTCAGAGGAGAATAGCCAGACTAGTTCAACCTGACAGGAAGGTGACAGTAACTCAAATAAGTACTTGTTACAATAGTGGTGTGCAGAAAAGCATCTCTAAACACAGGAGGTACAGGAACTGAGTGTTCCCTTGAACCCAGACTGAGCTCTGGGAAGCAGATGAGTGGGCGAGTCAGCGTCAATGATTCCAGCCCTTTGCATTACCTTTAGGATGAGAGAGACCTGGATGATGAGTGGGAATTGGTAAGGTTGCAATCTTCCTCTATCCTATTATAGGAAAGATGTGAAAACTTCAGAGAGGATGCAGAAGAGACTTACCAAGATACTGTCTGAACTAGAGGGTATGTCTTATGAAGATATATTAAGGAAGCTAGGCCTTTTCTCTTCAGAGTGAAGGAGATTGAGAAGTGATAGAGGAGTACAAGATGATGAGGCATAGATTGAGTGGATAGCCAGAGGCTGGAAATGGCCAATACTAGGGGGGCAGAACTTTAAGGTAATTGGAGGAAAGTATAGGGGGATTGTCAGAGGTAAATTTCATACACAGAGTGGTGTGTGTGTGTGTGTGGAATGCCCTGCCAGAGGTGGTGGTAGAGGCAGATACATTGGGGACGTCTAAGGGTCTGTTAGAAAGATATGTGGATGATAGAAAATAATAAAGGACTATATAGAAGGTAAGGTCAGATTGATATTAGAGTAGGTTAAAAGGTCAGCACAACATTGTGGGCCAAAGGACCTGTACTGTGCTGTAATGTTCTATGTTCTTATGATCAGGATAAAGCTCGATGCTTTGGAGACCACAGAATGGCAGGTTAATCATTTATTAGTCACTTATCTCAATGCCGTTTTATCTCCTGTTGTGTTACCTACTTAGCAACAACCTCCTCCACCTAGACATCCCTTCATGTTCTGGTATATGCTTGGAATGTTATAAGGGTCATGAAGGGTTCTTTCCGGAACTGGGCTCCCTCCCTCAGCACATGAGAACATTTTATTCGAGTTCTGGGAAGTGTGTGGGATCCACGTAGCTACCCTTCATCACCGAGGTAAGGCACAGTTTCATTGGAAGTCCAGGAATGTCAGAATTCCCAGGATGAATGGGTAACTTTGGAGCATACAAGTGAGCATGAAATTCAATGATATTATGGGCACCAGGGGTAATTAAGGAGGTAAAAAAGAAAAACAGGGAATGTCAAAAAATGCCGAGCTCTGCGATAATACTCAACCCAGATACATCAGAGAGGGAGGTCAAGGGAGGCAAAGTGTCAGCATTACAGAATGACCGTCTGCATTATGTTTACTAGGGATGGCTTCTAATGTACCGTGATCCAGACTCTGCGGAACATCTCTGACAAAAGGGGCACAGAGTTTATTTGAACCTGTACTGAATATTTTACTGAAGACTTCATGTGATTTTTTAATTTATTCATATTTTGTAGGTATTTTAAACTTCTAAAACTGAATAAAAACTAAAAGGAGAAAACCTCTTGGTGCCTATTTTTTTTATCTGTACACAACTAAACCTGCAAAACATACAGTAAACTGTGTCGTTAGTGCCAAATCAAATCAGCGAGGATTGTGCGGGGGAGCCTTCAAATGCCACTATGCTTCCCACAGCCATGCATAGCATGCCCACAACTTACTAACCCTAACCATATGCCTTTGGAATGTTGGAGGAAATTGGAGCATCAGAGAAAATCTACACGGATATGGGAAGAACGTATAAACTCCTTACAGCCAACAGCAGGAATCAAACCCTGATCTTCCAGCTGGCAATGTAACGTGATGCACTAACCTCTACTCTACCATGTTGCCCTGTCAGGAATATCCTAGATATGTTATTTGAGATTACCAATGTGATAGATGCTTTCTTTGAATGGACTCTTGAAAATAATATTATTACAAGCGCCTATTTGCAGAAAGGAGCCAACAGGACCAGGAGGTAAGTTCAGGGAAGGCGTCCAGTAAGTGAGTGAGTGGCAGGAGAATGAGAGTGAGGAATGCCATCTGATGGACAAGATGTGACAGATTATACGCACAGAAATAAACAGCTTTAGGACTCAGCTTTCCAGCATATTGATTAGCAATTTGAAAAAACAAATAAAGAGCTTAGTTCTAAGTTTCCAAGTGATATTCAAGTTAGGAGGCAGTGGAAGTTGAAAGCAGTGTTGCCAATGGCAGATTAGTTAGATAATTAACAAATGCAGTTCAGATTTAAAACTGGGGTGGGGGGGGGGGGGGCTGCTCATCTTGGATGAAGAAAAATGACTGGGTAGACAGTGGGAACTTTGCTCTCCCATTTTCCTTCTGGCTTTTCCCTCACTGACAGACTAATTTTAAACATGTTTATTTTCACAGACATTCATTGACATGAACTTCACTTACCTCAACTCTGAACTGATTTCTCAACCTACAGACTTACATACTTACAAGGAATCTACAACCTGTTCTCAGTATCTATCTATTCCATCTATCTATTTATCCAGCCATTCATTTATTTATTTACTTACTTATTTTACTTATCTGTCTGTTTATTAATTTATTTGCGCAATTTGTCTTCTTTTGCACTTTGGTGTTTTGTTTTATTCCCCACTACTTGTATAGGCTAGAAGCAACCAGTTAGAAGCTGGACACCCAAACTGGTATTGATAATATTTTGTTGAAGTATTGGACAAAATATTATAAATTGCAGATACCAAGGTGATAAATCTGTTTGAATAAACTCCATGCACTGTGCTGGAGGAGCAGAAAGTCTCCCTGAAACTTCTACAAGGCACGTCTCAAAGCCAGGTGCAAGTGGCTCTCGATTCGACACCAAACTGAAGGTGTCTCTCCATAACACAAACAAGAGAAAATCTGCAGACGCTGGAAATCTGAGCAACACACACAAATAGCTAGAGGAACTCAGCAGGCCAGGCAGCATCTATGGAAAAGTGTACAGTCGATGTTTCGGGCCAAAACCCTTCAGCAGAATTGGAGAAAAAAGTGCTGAGGAGTAGATTTAAAAAGTGGGGGGGAAGGGAGAGAGAAACACAAGGTGATGGGTGAAACCTGAAGGGATGAAGAGCTGGGAAGTTGAATGGTGAAAGAGACAGAAGGCCATGGAAGAAATAAAAGGAGGGAGGAGTACCAGAGGGAGGCGATGGGCAGGCAAGGAGATAAGGTGAGAGAGGGCAAAGGGGATGGGAAATGGTGAAGTGGGGGTGGGGTGCATTACTGTAAGTTTGAGAAATCAATGTTCATGCCATCAGGTTGGAGGCTACCCAAACAGAATATGAGGTGTTGTTCCTCCAACCTAAGTGTGGCCTCATCATGACAGAGGAGAGGCCATGGATAGATGTATCAGAATGGGAATGGGAAGCAGAATTAAAATGTGTGGGCACTGGGATATCCCGCTTTTTCTGGTGGATGGAACGTAGGTGTTTGGCAATCTCCCAATCTACGTTAGGTCTCACCGATATACATGAGGCCACACTGGGAGCAATGGACACAGTATATGACCCCAACAGACTCACAGCTGAAGTGTTGCCTCACCTGGAAGGACTATTTGGGGCCCTGAATGGTAGTGAGGGAGGAGGTATAAGGGTAGGTGTAACACTTGTTCTGCTTGCAAGGATAAGTGCCAGGAGGAAGATCAGTGGGGAGGGACAAATGGATAAGGGAGTCATGTAGAAAGTGGTCCCTGCAGGAAGCAGAAGGTGGGCAGGGAAGGAAGGATGTGCTTGGTGATGGGATCCTGTTTGAGATGGCGAAATTTTTCGTCGAATTATGTGCTGGACACAGAGTCTGGTAGGGTGGTAGGTGAGGACAAGAGAAACCCAATCCCTGGTAAGGTGGTGGAAGGATGGGGTAAGAGCAGACGTGTGAAATGGAAGAGATGCGGTTGAGGGCAGTGTTGATGGTGGAGGAAGGGAAGCCCCTCTCTTTGAAGAAGGAGGACATCTCCTTTGTTCTAGAATGAAAAGCCTCATCCTGAAAGCATATGCGGCACAGAAGGAGGAATTGAGAGAAGGGGATGGCATTTTTACAAGTAACAAGGTGGGAAGAGGTATGGTGCAGGTAGCTGTGAGAGTCCGTGGGTTTATGATGGACATCAGTGGATAAGCTGTCTCTGGAGACAGAGACAGTAAAATCGAGAAAGGGGAGGGAGGTGTCAGAAATTGACCAGGTGAATTTGAGGGCAGGGTTGCTGCAGTTGGGCTAGGTACTATTTGGCATCACTAGTAAACCTACACTGCGGGTTGCTGTCTTGAGAGAGACAGAGCAAATTTAGACAGCCAACACTGAGACTAGAAATCCTATGGTGAATAACTCAGCTCCTAACTCCTCAAAGACAGTCCAGGCTCGTACTGTAAGCAGTGTGGTGGAATATTCCCCACATGGCCAGATGAGTGCACCTTCAACAACACTCAACAACCTTCAACTACACCACATAGGACATTGCATCTCATTTGATATCTACTTAGCCTACCACAGATGTAGCAATTTGTACAGGCAGTAGCAGTACCATCTAACAGGATGCACTGCAGTACCCCGTCAGGACTCTTTAAATGCCACCTCTACCACCTGGAAGGACAAGGGCAGCAAAAGCACAGGGCACACCACCACCTGGAAGTTCCCCTCCAAGCCATACCATCTTGACTTGGAAATGCATCACCATTCCTTCACTGTAACGGGGTCCAGTTTCTCATTAAACTGCAGCAGTCTGCACAGTGAAAGCACTCCCAGAAGGCTGATAGGTAGGAATATGCAGGAGAGAAACTGTCACAACAATCTGTGTGAGGCTTATTTCAAAACGGGCAACTGTAGTGCTTTGGAAGGCAGTGAAGGATGGGAGTTCTGAATTAATTGAGGACAAGGGATCCTTAGGGGTTAATGGACAGTCTCTTGATCAAAGTTGAGCAACACTAGTTACATTAATGTAGAGTATGATATTGTACTAAAATGGACATCTTGTTCTAATTGAGCTTTCTTGTAAAAACTGTGTATAGTGTATGTTCAATATGTTTTTTTCTGATGAATGCCACTTATATGATGCCTATGTGTCTGTTATGCTGCTGCAAGTAAGTTTTTCATCGCACCTGTACATACATACACTTGTGTACAGCATATGACAATAAACCTTGATGTTGACTTAACAATCACAGGCAAGCATGGAAGGACTAAAACAGAGAAGGAACTCTCAAATGTGTTTGTGAACTCTGTCCCATGCTGGAAGGGGGTTTTTGCTGGATCTAATTCTAGGTGAAGCTGGATCAGTGAACAGAAGGAAAAGGTGATCATAATATCATTTATGTAAGACAATTGGGTCTTTGGTCAACAACAGTCAGGTCTAGGAGTAGATACAGAGATGTCAGGGGTAAGTTTTTTACGCAAAGAGTGGTGAGTGCGTGGAATGGGCTGCCGGCGACAGTGGTGGAGGCGGATACAATAGGGTATTTTAAGAGACTCTTGTATAGGTACATGGAGCTTAGAAAAATAGAGGGCTATGGGTAACCTGAGGTAAGTAAGTACATGTTTGGCACAGCATTGTGGGCCAAAGGGCCTGTATCGTGCTGTAGGTCTTTATGTTTCTAAATGAGTTAAGTTGCAAGAAAAATAAGGCTATGATATTAGGTGATTTTAACTTTCCACATAGTAACTGGAACTTCCATACTGTAAAGGAGTATATGGGATAGAGTTTGTCAAATGTGTTCAGGAAAGTTCATCATTTAATACTATGTATGAACCAAAAGAGATGGAGGATCTTAAATGAATTCTTTTGCATCTGTATTTACTTGGGAGACAGACACGGTCTATAGAACTGGGGTAAAACAGTAGTGCGGTCATGCCCTGTATCCGGATTACAGAAGAGGAGGTGTTTGCTGTCTTGAGGCAGATTAGAGTGGATAAGTCCCCAGGGTCTGATAAGGTGTCCCCTTGGACCTTATGGGAGGCCAGTGCAGAAATTGCAGGGACTCTGGCAGAGATATTTAAAACGTCCATAAGTACGGGTGAAGTGCCAAAGGACAGGAGGACAGCTAATGTCGTTCTGTTGTTCAAGAAAGACTCTCAGAATCAGGCCAGAGCGCCTGACATCAGGAGTGAGTGAATTATTGGAAGTGGTTCTGAGGGACAGGATACATAAATATTTGGACTGATTAGGGATAGTCAACATGGTTTTGTGTGTGGTAAATTATGCCTAACCAATCTTACAGTTTTTCAAGGTTACCAGGAAAGTAGATAAAGGAAAAGCAGTGAACGTTGTCTACTTGAACTTTAGCAGGCCCTTTGACAAAGTCCCACGTGGGAGGCTGCTCAGGAAAGTTTGGTTGCTTGATATTCTCGATGAGCTAGTACAGGGGGTCCCCAACCTTTTTTGCACCATGGACCGGTTTAATATTGACAATATTCTTGCGGACCGGCCGACCGGGGGGGGGGGGGGGGTGGAGTATGTTAATCACGACCGGAATATAGGTGAAACTATAAGTCACTTATAAGTAGCTAATTAATACACGCAATTTCATTTCTAAAAGTATTTATCTAATGAACTTAATATTAAACACAGCACATATTTTCCTCGCATGAATATAGTGATGTCTTATAAGTCAGTAGCATTATAACATTTTAAGTAACATTTGGATGTTAAACATACAGTGCATATTTTCCTGGTATGTATAACATCATTGCAAAACACCAATATCGGTGTATCAGTGTGAGCCCTGGGCTTGTTTCCCTGCAACAAGACGATCCCATCGAGGGGTGATGGGAGACAGTGATACTCGAAGGGGGTTCCTTATGTCCAGTCTATTCCGCAATTTAGTTTTCGTTGCATTCATTGCAGAAAACCCTGCTTCGCAGAGATAGGATGTTGGAAATGGAAGCAACGTTTTCAGTGCTTTCGTGGCTATCTCAGGATATTCAGCCTTGACTTTGGTCCAGAATGCCGGCAGAGATGTTACGTCAAACATCCTTTTCAGCCCACCGTCATTTGCTAGCTCGCGGAGTTGATCTTCTTCCCGCGCTGACATGGATGATTCACCGGGGACATTCACAAATGGGTCACGGACCCATTCCTTTGCACGTCTTGGGTCATTTGCGGTTGGGAAGTAACGCTCAAATTCTGTCGACAGCGAAGATAGGTGATCGCGCACCAGCTGTGAGAAGGACGGTGCAGCCTCAGTCTCTCCCAAAATCCCAGCTAATGTTGGGAACATGTCAAATATGCCCCTGTCCACTCGCCGTCCCCACAGTTCCAATTTGGCTTTGAAAGCAGACACTTTATCTGCCAACTTGAAGACAGTTGTCATTTTCCCCTGAAGTGACAAATTGAGTTCATTGAGCAGGTTGAAGATGTCACACAGATAAGCGAGTTTTGCTATCCACTCCTCGTCACTGAAGTGTGCTGCCAGTGGTGACTTTTTTCCTGAAAGAAATCTCTGTAGCTGCTCTCTTAACTCAAAAACCCTGGCCAGGACTCTCCCCCTTGCTAGCCACCTGACTTCAGTGTGAAAGAGAAGGCGTTTATGCTCTGCATCCATTTCCTCGCAAAGCTGCTCAAACAGACATGAGTTAAGGGCTTTTGCTTTGATGTGATTGATAACTTCAACAACATCACTCAATATGCTGTTAAGATCAGGTGACATTTTTCGGCTAGCCAGCATTTCCCTGTGTATGACACAGTGTGTAGACTGGCATTCAGGAGCAACTTCTTTGACTAGGGTAGTGAAACCAGAGAGCCGTCTAGTCGTAGCTGCAGCCCCGTCTGTGCATATTCCAACACAGAATGACCAGTCCAGTTTGCCTGACATGTAGTCATTCAAAGACTTGAATAGTTCTGCCCCAGTTGTGTTAGTTGACAGTGGCAGTGCGCACAACATATCCTCGTGCACATCGTCTTGAAATATATATCGCACATAAACCAGCAGTATTGCCTTGTTGTCGACATCGGTAAACTCGTCGGCCTGCATTGCATACCATGGTGACTCGTTAAGCCGTTCCAACAGCTGTGCTTCGATGTCCTCCGCTAGGTCATCGATTCTCCTTGAAACTGTGGTAGCTGAAAGAGAAACCTGTGCCATCTTGTTAGCTGCAGCTTCTCCCAACAGTTCACGGCCCATGTGCCTGGCAGCAGGCAGAATGAATTCTTCAGCAAAAGTGAAAGGCTTCTTAGCCTTAGCAATGCGGCTAACCACTAGGTACGACGCTCTCAGAGCAGCAACATTTGTGGTGATGGTGGCTTTCAGCACCTGCTTCTGTCCCGGTTGCTCACGTTTTTTCCGCTCAAAAAACTCAGTGGGTTTGTCTTTCAGCGCAGGGTGCTTGGATGCAAGGTGCCGAAGCAGTTTTGAGGGCTTCATTGCCTCATTAGACAGCTTGACTCCGCAGATCACACACAGGGGGCGTGGAGCGTGCGAGTCACCGGTCGCAATAAAGCCGTATTTTATGTACGACTCGTCGTATTTTCTGTTGAAGGAAGCTTTCTTCTTTTTGGTAGTGCCGGTCTCAGCTGCCTCTGCGTTCCCATCATCGTTAGGCCTTTTATATCCCCCGCCTCTTCCGACGAAACTCTCAAGCGCCGCTTGTTTCTCACCCATACCGACTGATGACCTGGCGTGCGCAATGACCTGGCGTGCGTAATGACCTCACGTGCGTAATGACCTGGCGTGCGTTCGGGTCCAACAGAGAGTGAGGAAAGCTGCCGCTGGTTCATATCGTTTCCTCGCGGCCCGGTACCGGTCCGCGTCCCGGTGGTTGGGGACCTCTGAGCTAGTAAATTTGGCAAGAAGAAGCCAGAGGGTGGTAGTAAGTGGTTGCCTCTTTACCTGTAAATAGTGGTGTGCTACAGAGATCAGTTGTTTGTCATCAACAATCTAGATAATGTGGTAAACGGGATCAGCAGATTTACGGATGACACCAAGATTGGGGGTGCAATGGACAGTGAGGAAGACCACAAAAGCTTGCAGCAGAATCTGGACCAGCTGAAAAAATGGACAGAAAAATGATAGCTGGAATGGCAGACAGGTATGAGGTGTTGTGTTTGAGAGGACAAACTAAGGTAGGACTTACACAGTGAACAGTAGGGCACTGAGGAATGCAGTAAAACGGAGGGATCTGGGAATACAGATCTACAATTCCTTGAAAGGGGCGTCACAGGTAGATCTAGTCATGAAGAGAGCTTTTGGCACATCGGCCTTCATAAATCAGAGCTCTGAGTATAGGAATTGAATATTACATGAAGTTGTACAAGACTTCATTGAGACCAAACTTAGATTATTGTGTGCAGTTCTGCTCACCTAAGTTTGGAAAAAGTACAGAGAAAATTTACAAGGATGTTGCCTGAACTTGAAGACCCGAGTTATAGGGATAAATTGAATAGGGTTGGACTTCATTCCCTGGAGCACAGGAGAATGAGGAGAGATTTGATAGAGGTATACAATATTATGAGAGGTATAGATGGGGTAAATGCAAGCAGGCTTTTTCCATTGAGGTTGGATGAGACTAGAAGTAGAGGCCATGGGTTAAGGGTGAAAGGTGAGATGTTGAAGATGTGGAAGTTGTTCACTCAGAGGGTGATGCGCGGATGGGACGAGCTGCCAGTGGAAGTGGTGAATCTGAGTTCGATTTCAACTTTTAAGAGAAGTTTGATATGTACATGAATGGAAGGGCTGTGAAGGATGATGGTCCAGGCGCAGGTCGATGGGATTAGGCAGAATAATAATTTGGCATGGACTAGATGGGCCAGTGGGCCCGTGTCTGTGTTGTAGTGTTTTATGACTCTACAGTAGAATTTATGAAAAGAACTATATGATTGATAAATAATGTGCAAAATAAGTCAAATTGAGGAACTAAATAAATACTGAGAACACAAGTTGTGGAGAACTTGAAAGTAAGTCCATAGGTCCTGAAATCAGTTCAGAATTGAAATGAGTGAAGTTAACCACACGGTTCAGGATCTTGATGATTGTAGGGTATGTAGGGTTCCTGAATCTGGTGGTGTGGGACCCAGGGCTCCTGTACCTCCTATCTGATGGTAGTAATGAAAAGAGAACTAGGCCTGAATGGGGTCCTTGATGACGGATGCTTCTTTCTTGTGGCTGCACTCCGTGTGAATATGCTCAATGGTGTGGAGGGTTTTGCCTGTGATGGACTGGGCTGTATTCGCCACTTTTTGGTGTACTGTAAAGTCTGGTTTCAGACACTAGAGGGGTGAATGGGCTACCTGATGTATATCAAGCCCGTCTCACTCAGCATGATGGAAATACCACACAACAGAGTGTGAAGACAGGACCATCTTCAGAAGGACAGTACCAGGTTATTCTCCTTTACACTTGTATACTGGAATTGACATTACACAATCTGAATGTGTCCGATAATGATACTGGCAATCTGTTAACACACAGAACAGGAGGGTCATTGACTATCTGAACAAATGACAATTGCATTAGATATATAGAGCTCTGCTTCTGTTTTGTCAGCTAGGGTGCTAACATCTGCTCTCAACACAGTGGAGAGGCTGCCGGGGAGTGGTGGTACAGGCAGGTACATTAGAGACACTTAAATTCTTCAACAGGCAGACAGGTGATAGAAGATTGGAGAAGAGGGAAGGGTTGGGTTAAAAGGTCTACACAACATCGTGGGCCAAAGTGTTGTAGTGTTTTATGTTCGATGATGTTTGGGAGATGGCGGTAGTGTAGTTGTTGCCAGCTTCTCTCTAAGGAGTTTGAACATTCTTCCTATGACCTCCCAGTGCTCAGGTTTCTTCCCACACTCCGAAGACCCACAGGTTAGGCTGTGGGCAAGCTCTGTCGGTGCTGCTCGCTGCACATTCTGGGGGTGTGCTGGTTGTTGATGCAAACAATGCATTTCACTATATGTTTCAATATAGTTCAAAGTTCAATGTAACTTTATTATCAAAGTACATAAATGTCACTATATACAACTCTGAGATTTATTTTCTTGTGGGTATTCACAGTAAATACAAGAAACACAATAAAAGACTGCACCTAACTGGGTGGATGGACAGACAGACAGACAACCAATGTGCAAAAGTCAACAAACTGTGCAAATACAAAAGGAAATAAAGAACAGAAATAATAATTATAAATAAATAAATAAGCAATAAATATTAAGAACGTGAGATAAAGAGTCCTTGAAAGTAAGTTAGTAAGTTGTGGTAACAGTTCAGTGATAGGCAAGAGAAATTATCCCCTTTGGTTGAAGAGCCTGATGGTTGAAGGGTATTAACTGTCCCTGAACCTGGTGGTGTGAGTCCTGAGGCTCCTGTACCTTGTTCCTGATAACAGCAATGAGAAGAAAGCATGATTTGTGTGGTGGGGGTCCCTGATAATGGATGCTGCTTTTCTGCAACAGTGCTCCATGTTGATGTGCTTAACAGTGGGGAGGGCTTTACCCATGATGGACTGGGCTCTATCCATTACCTTTGTAGGCTTTTCCATTCAAGGGCATTGGTCTTCCTTACCAGACTGCGAAGCAACCAGTCAATATATTCTCCACCATATATCTGTAGAAGTTTGCCAAAGTTTTAGATGTCATGCTGGATCCTTGCAAGCCAGCACTTTCTTCATAATGGCACTTACATGCTGAGCCCAGGACAGATCCTCTGAAATGATAACACTGAGGAATTTAAAGTTGCCGACCTTCTCCACCTCTAATACCCTGATGAGGACTGGCTTGTGGACCTCCAGTTTCCTCCTCCTAAAGTCAATAATCAGCTCCTTGGTCTTGATAACATTGAGTGAGAGGTTGTTGTTGTGGCAGCACTCAGCCAGATTTTCAAACACCTTCCTATACGTTGATTCGTCACTATCTTTAATTCAGACGACAGTGCTGTCATCAGCACACTTAAAATATGGCATTGGAGCTGCCGCACAGTCATAAGTATAGAGCAAGTAAAGCAGGGAGCTAAGCACACAGTCTTGTGGTGCACCTGTGCTGATGGTGAGTGTAGAGACGTTGCCAATCTGAACTCAGAACTGTTTGCAAGATAGCAAATTGAGGATCCAATTGCACGAGAAGGTTTTGAGGCCTAGGTCTTAAAGATTATTGATTAGCTTGAAGGGTTTTTTGGCTTGGAAAACTAAGGGATTATTAAGATTTTCCGACTTATTTTTGGACAACTGTTTTATGTCCTTTGAGCAACTAGCTAATAAATATAATTTGCCTAGATTTCATTTTTTTAGATACTTACAGGTTAGGCATTTTTTAAGTACGGTACTTCCTTCGTTCCCAAATTCTCTGTCTTCAGATACTTTGGAAAGTTTGTTTGAATTAAACCCTTTTCAAAAAGGGCTTATATCAAAACTTTATAATATAATTATGAAGATACGTTCAGTGCCCTTTGATAAGACCAAAAATGATTGGGAAAGAGAACTTAATCTTATTATTCCTATTGAGAATTGGGATAGAATTCTTAAATTAATTAATACATCATCTATATGTGCCAAACATTCATTATTACAATTTAAGGTTGTACATAGGGCCCATATGTCCAAGGATAAATTAGCTCATTTTTATTCTCATATAAACCCTATTTGTGACAGATGTCAATTAGAAATCGCTTCTTTAACTCATATGTTTTGGTCATGTCCACTTTTGAGAAAATATTGGAAAGATATTTTTGATATTATTTCGGCGGTATTGAACATTGATTTACAACCCCATCCTATTACCGCAATTTTTGGTTTACCGATGATGGACTTACTTCACTTTTTTCAGCTTTAATCGTATGTATGTTGAGAGGATCGGAGTTGACGTCATTGATGTTTATGTATACTCGTGAGATACTATGAACAGCCCTTTTTTTTCTCTCTTTTTTAAAGTTTTTTTATTTTTTTTTCTTCTTTGTTTTTTTTTTCTTTTTCTTGATACTAGATTAGTAGATTAGCTAACTTTCTTAGATTTTTTTTTCTCTTTTTTATACTATATATTATGGAATATCTAAACTTACCTTGTTCATATATATACTATATGGTTTATGTTTTGGGAAACTTACTTATGCTGTATTCATTGTTTATATATTTCTTTATGTACAATGGGAGTCTATATATTTGTAATCCCTTACCATTATTTGAATTGTATCTCATTCATAATATTCTAAATATTAATAAAAAGATTGAAAGAGAGCTTGAAGGGGATGACAGTATTGAATGCCGAGCTGTAGTCAATAAAGAGCATACTGGTGCATGCAATTTTACTGTCCAAGTGATCCAGGGTTGAGTGGAGAGCCAATTAAGTGGGATCTTATGTTGGCTTTTAGAGACAGTAGGTAAATTGAGCAGATCCAACTTCTCAGACAGGAGTTGGTATGTTGCTGAGTTGCTGAACCTGATTAAATATTTGCACTCGAGGTGTACAGGTGTACCTAACAAAATGGTCACTGAGTGTATGATACTATGTACTTCTGATGCTGTTGCAAGCAAGATTTTCAATGCACCTGTACATATGTGTACTTGTGCACAATAAATTCAACACTTTACAGTTCAATTCCCACCAGTCTGTAAGGACTTTGTATGTTCTCCCCACGATGGCACTAGGCAGCATGACTTGAAGGGCCGGAAGTATTCCACACTGTATCCCAATCAATAAATAAAAATTACAATGCTCGTTTTTTAAACTCCTACTGTTTAAGCATAGTACTTTAAAGCAAAATCACATACCATCATAATGTTCAGCCTTCTCTAATTTAGGACTTTGCTCATTTGCAAATTGGATCATTTAACCATTGGCTAGTGTCAATCTTACATGCTCTGGCATTTCATAAGACTATAAGACATAGGAGCAGAATTAGGTTATTTGAGTTTACTCCACCATCCCATCATGGCTGATTTATAATCCCTCATTTTCCCTATATAACATTACGACACCCAGTATGGGTTTTTATTGGATAGTGGTGCTGCAAAGCCTTTTAGTACATTATTATATTAAGGTTGTGTTTTAAAATAAGTTGCTTTGTCCAATTTCCTCTCTCATCCAATGCTATACAAGTGATCGAGTGTTTCTTTGGTCAGCTCTTAATGAGACTTCCATGTTCTGTATAGTTGCCTGCCACGTTTACTGCTGAAATAAAACTACTGGCAAATCCCAGGTTAAATATAGTATTAAATTCATGAACATTTTTTGAACAAGCGGCTTAATTATTCTATGATCATTCACCTCATTGCTCCCTGGCTGAAAATCTGCATTAGCCATACAAATACAAGACTCTCGGAGTTTGTCTACCAAACAGATTACAGTATAACAACAAACCGTGCCTTTCCTCCATTTCCTTAGAGCACAGAAATCCCATAAATCCACACAACATGTGTTGCAATAAATCAAGAGTGTGAAGCAGGCAGGGAAATCATTACGCATAATGGCTACACTAATCTCATTCATCTCTCAGGACAGAACTGTATTCGACTAATGTCAAAAACTAACTAGTTTTCGCTCTGCAAGTGTGTGACCTGGGTATAGTTGCTAAGAGACAATTCTTGGTGTTTTAGGGGAAGTGTAACACAAACAAGATTAGTGGAATGATCAAAGTGAAACAAAAATCCCTCATCAGGTGTGATCTATCACGGATGAAGTTCTGAAAAATTTAGCAGTAAAGTGTACATATCTCAAGGGTTTTTGCAAAGGATTAGAGAGTGATAACCTGTTTTAAAAATGCCAGTTTGGATTAGGATGTACAGTAAGTCATAATAACACCATAAATCTAACACTGGTACAATGCTGGTGACAAACATCATTCCTCATGTTTACTTGAATTACACTAAGTGGCCACTTCATTAGTTAATTCCACTAGCTGAATGCAAATATCTACGTAATCAGCCAATATGTGGCAGCAACTCAATCCATAAAAAGCATGCAGACATGGTCAGGAGGTCCAGTTGTTCAGCCCAAACATCAGATTGGGAAGAAATGTGATATGTGACTTTGACCATGGAATGATCGTTAGTGCCAGGCAGGGTAGATCGAGTATCTTAGAAACAGTGGATCTCCTGCGATTTTTACACGCAAGTCTCTAGAGTTTACGGAGAATGGTGAGAAAAACAAAAAATATCCAGTGAGCGACAGTTCTGACAGCAAAAATGCCTTTTAATGAAAGGGCTCAGAGTAGAATGGCTAGACTGGTTCAAGCAGACAGGAAGTAGCCAAGCTTTACAACAGTGGTGTGCAGAAAGGCACCTCTGAACACAACAGCAGTGTTACCTAATGAAATGGCTACTAAGTGTATATTTGCCACCCAACTGCTTGGTAACTATAGAATCTGCACTTAATGGTGGCATCTTATGGAAGCTTTTTGATGGGACAACAATGATATGGTCTTGTTCTTCAACTTTGGTTGGAAAGAGAAGCAGTTTCTTCAGTGGAAAGGGTTAAAAGTGGGCATAAGTGGATGAAAATTCAGAGCACAAAACATCAAACTGCACTCAAGATCACAAAACAAAGGAGCAGAAGTAGGCCATTCGGCCTATCGAGTCTGCTCCACCACGAGCTAAACTATTCTCCCATCTAGTTCCAATTTCCGGCTTTTTTCCATATCCCTTGATACCCTGACCAATCAGATACTTGTCAATATCCTCCTTAGAAACCTTCAATGATTGGGCCTCCACGGCTGTATGTCCCACATTCACTAAAAAAAATCCCCAAGACTTTCCCCAGACTTTGTGCTTTCAATCTGCTTTATCCCAGTTCTCCATTCAATAAGAACTCACCGTCATTCTGGTGAATACAGTGTGAATCCAGATGAAATCACGTGACTTTATTCATGACTTCTTTGCATGTTTGGATGCTCCCTGTTCTGATTTTCATGTATGACTGGGGGGAGAAAAACTACTGAAGGTGCTAGTCAACTCCAAATCAGAACTCTCAGAATCAGTTCAGCAGGGTAGGCAGCTAAATTGTGCCTTACAGAAGGACAGAATACAGCAGTGCATATGCCGTGACACACATCCTCATCATTGAGAATGCACTAGAATTTTATTTACAAAATAAAGCCACTCCAAAGTCACTGGAGAAATTTTGTACAAAATATTGGCTAAGCACTTTAGGACTATTTGCTATCTCCCAGTTGTTGTTTCGTCTGTGTCCTTTTCAGGGGTATTATATAGATTCCATTCTTGGCTTCTTTCAGTCTCCACCACCGACCCAACCTGCAAAGAACAGTACAAGTTTCATTAAATATATTTCCCAGAATTTTCAGTGTGCCAAGTCAGTGCTATATTTCATCAGGAGTCTGGGGAAACTTGGTATGTCCAAAGACTCCAGCAAATTTCTACAGACGTAGTGTGGAGTGCATTCTAATTGGTTGCATGAATGTCTGGTATGCCAATGTAAAGGATTGGAAAAAGCTGCCAAGCATTGTAAACTCAGCCAGCCAGCTCCATTATGGGTACAAGCTTTCCCACCAGAGGACATCCTCAAAAAGGTGATGCCTCAAGGCGGCAATGTCCATCATTAAGGACCCCCACCACCCACGAGGATCTCTTCTCATTACTACCATCAGGGAGGTGATACAGGAGCTTAAAGACACACACCCAATGTCCATCATTAAGGACCCCCACCACCCACGAGGATCTCTTCTCATTACTACCATCAGGGAGGTGATACAGAAGCTTAAAGACACACACCCAATGTCCATCATTAAGGACCCCCACCACCCACGAGGATCTCTTCTCATTACTACCATCAGGGAGGTGATACAGGAGCTTAAAGACACACACCCAATGTCCATCATTAAGGACCCCCACCACCCACGAGGATCTCTTCTCATTACTACCATCAGGGAGGTGATACAGAAGCTTAAAGACACACACCCAATGTTTTAGGAACAGCTTCTTTCTCTCCACCATCAGATTTCTAAATGGTCCATGAACACACTTTTTTTCTTTTATTTCTTATATACAGTGGATTCTGGTTAATTGGGACACATCAGGACCTGTATATTTTAGCCCAATTAAGCAGCTGCCCCAATTAGCCAAAGCTTCATGGAAATAGTTTGAAAAGACAAACTACGGTATATTTAACTGTGTAACAAATTGTATTTAAATGAAGTACAGAACAAATTAGAACACTGTCAATATTATTATATGCTATAAAACTATTATTTCCTAGTAGAAATTGATGGAGGAATTTCTGCAGTGTACACTGCCGTGCTCTTTCGATTGACTGTAAATGAACAAGATTACCACAGCCACCTAGTGCAGATAGTAGACTGCTGCCTTCATTGTTGTCCTGCGTGAAGTAGTGTCAAAAATCATTGCTGTTTAAAAACCTGGTGAATAACACAATAAGCAACTGACACTATTTAAAACCTGTTCGCTCTAATATGGCATAGTGTCTAACAGCCACACAAGTGCACACGACTGAAACTGTTCAGCAACCATCTCCTATTCCAAGTAAGGGAGTCCTGCCTGTTTTCTCAATTAGTTTTTGTGTTTTTTTTAAAAGAGTTGTCTCAAATAAGCGGCAGCCTGATGGCCCAATTACAACTGGAATTATAAGGTATTTCTTATTGTAACATAGTAACTTTTTTTTGGTATTTCTCTATACCGCTGCCACAAAACAACAAATTTCACGAAAATGTCAGTGGTCAGAAATTGCAACAGAGTAGTCCAAATAACAAGGCAAGCCTGCACTTAAATTTAAATTAACATCTACTGCAATGCATTTGCCAGCTGCACTGTGATTCCATAGTCATTGCTGACTTACTGATAACACACTCTACACACAAGCCTACTAACCAGAGTGAGCAGGAACACTGGCCTCAGCCACACCCACACCCACAATGCTGTTCAGCTCACTAACCAATACAGCCTCGGAGCTCTAAAGTGCCTACAACAAATATGTCAAAGATACTTTGAGCAGATAGATTCGAATTCAACTAAACAGTAAATAGAAAACTTGTTTTTAAAAACAATCACAACAGTGAGTGCATTTGAAAGACAAAAACTTCACTGGAGATACATCATTGCAAATATTCCACACAAGTGGAAAACATCCTCTGAACAGCCAAGTAATCTTGAGTATGAGACAACCTGATGAAGGGTCTCGGCTGAAACGTTGACTGTTTACTCTTTTTCATAAATACAGTCTGGCCTGCTGAGTTCCTCCAACATTCTGTGGGTTGCCTTGAATTTCCAGCACCCGCAGATTTTCTCTTGTTAATGAAGCGATCATGTCTGCTTTTTTAAAAATCTTTTTTCTCTCCTGGCTCCTCTTTGTTGTTCATTATCCACCCTTCTAACACTTAATAAAATGATCGTATGCAATAAGTTTTGTGCCTCATTCTTGACTTCTGAAGAACCTCTGGATCACAGAAGTTACCAGATCCAACAAGGGCATAACAGACATGGTGAAAAGGACAAAGTACATATAACCTACAATCTCACAGAATGAGAGAGTGAAGTGCCTACAGTTCCTATTGCCACAGGGAAATGAAAACACGAAGGGAGGGAAAGTATTGGGTCTACTTGATTTGTAAAAGGAGCAACAAGCGGCGATATCATACTGAGTAACTACACCCTGACAATGCCATTTGTGCAGCTCCAATCAGCATGTAGCCAGATCATGTACAATATTCTGCCTTTACACAAAGCTGCACCTGTGTTCATTCTTCACCTGATGATTTTGCATCTTGCTCCATTACATTAGCTGGTGGATTCAGAAATATTTTAATGGATAGTATTCACAATATCAACCAAGGTAGAGGAATTTCAATGTAAGTACACCGTGTCCGAAAACTGACCTATGCATGGTGCTGTGCACTGTACTCATAAGCACTGTGCACATACTAATATAGAACAATTTGTCAGGCTGGATATCCACAGGATCAGTAGACCATCAGTGGGAGATTAACCTGTCTTGGGGAAGTGATCTACACTGCAAGTACTTGAGCCATGTGTGGAACGTCTCTGGAAATTGACTAACCTCGTTCAGTGGATAGCCTGAGACTGAGATTTGAGAGACTATCAACAAACACTTTACCTGTGCTCCTGTCCCACGCCAGCCACTAAAAAATTACCACAACTGGAAAATTTCAAACAATTCACGAAACCAACCTACAAAAGAGGCAGAAGGAAAGATTAGTTTCAACATTGCAATGACCTCTTAAACTAGCTCACAGGTCTTAATTTCCTCCAAAAGGTGACATTTTTATAACACAGTATAAAGTGGCTTGCAGAATATAGTGTTGCTAACCATTCTGAACCAGGGCTGAAGTAAACATTGCCTAGTGTGAAGGAAAAGGTTAAACACGGGAAAAGAAGAAATATTATCCAAAGTTTCCTCTTCTAGTGCAAATTATGGCAATCTGACATTGAATGCATGCAAAGTCCTATCCAACACCCACGGAACTGTAGTGTAGCGGTTAGTGCAACTGTGTTACAACGCCAGTGATCAACGATTGCGGTTTGATTCCTGTGAGGAGTCTGCAGTTCTGCCTATGACTGTGTGGGATTTCTCCGGGCACTCTGGTTTCCTCCCACGTTCTAAAGATGTACAGTTGGGGTTTGAGTTGTGGACATGCTATGTTGGTACCGGAAGCATGGCAACACTTGTGGGCTGCCCTCTAGCACAATCCTTGGATTGTGTTGGTTGTTGCTGCACTTCACTATATGTTTTGATGTACATATGACAAAAAGCTAATCTTTAACATCCAACAGGTCAATTTGAATACTTTTCTTCCACAAAAGAGACTCAAAATGACAACACATCGCAGCACCATATGGTGTATGAGAACGTGACTCTCGATGGCTGAAATACATTCAATCTCTTCAGAAAATTTCACCCACAATATTTCACAGCCCGGGCAATACACCTTGACTGCCTTGGGTTGTGTGGTGTTGACCCTGAGAGTTTCACATTTTTAACGTGGGGATTATTACAGGTGCCTGCTCATCTCTGGGAAGACTGCAGAGATATTGGTTTGGGAAATAAGATACACCTTTTGTTACGGACCAGCAGCAATAGATCACAAATTGAGTCAGGTTTTAAAGTTTATTAGTATCTACTCAAGAATAAAGAAAATTAAATGAAATAAAGAGAAGTTATCAGTGTGTGGCTCCCAAACTGTCAAGCTTAGGAACAGTTCTTAAAGTCTTAAGATAGCAAACTAGAAAGGTCCAGTAATCCACGGAATAAATGAGGGGAGAAACTTATAAATGCACGTCATTGTGTAGAGAGGAGGATCACAAAGAATTCCACAGGTTCCACGTTGAGAAAACGAAGTAACAGTCGCCGAAGATCCTATCCATCAAGTTGTTCCGAAATCCACGTAGAAATATCCCAAAGGTGACAGGCATGGAATATCCCTTCGCACAAGTGGTTACCACATAGCACACCCGAATCCAGGTAAGGGTTAACAAAAAGTGGTTGCCACTCCAACAAAATCCACGTAATTAATGCCATTAATCAACCCAATCCTTTGGGCATGGGAAAGTATCAGACTTTACCCTTTTTTTTCACAGCAGGCCCCTGCTGACAGCTTGCAGTCCAAAGTCCTTCCTCTGTTTCTTTCTTCTCTACCAAACCCAGCGGTCTGTCGCAGCTTGTTATACTGACGTCATAGTCCTGCCTCATCCAGGCGTTTTAAAGTGACACCCACAGTAAACGGACCGTGGTCACATAACACTTTAAATGCACTCACCCCCAAAAGGTGAGAGTGATCATATTGATAAAGGTTTCATAGAAACATTCAGTCTCCAGCACTGCCGTTGTGAGGCTTCTTTGTCTCAGTGTACCAGATCCCAGCGCTTTGCCCAGAGCTCAGTTCCACGCTTCTCTCCCTCTAGCCCAAGGCACTGTTATTGTATATCATGGTCAAAAGGAAGAGGAACGTAGAACAATGGCAGAATTCAATCAACAGGTGACAATGGTTCATCAGGATGCCTTTTTTTGTATGGAAGAACCTCTGTGCTTTAAGTGATACTGCTGTTAGAGAAGCCAATTGCAGAACTGTCAGCAACTCTGACCAGAGAAATATGGCTGACATGTAACATCAGTTGAGCCAGAACCCAAGGCCAAGAAACTGTAATGAGGTTGCAAACTTGGATAATTAGTGGAGAAGATGCAGTCCATCTCAACCCGTGCTGATGTTTTAAGGTCAGCTGACAGTGGGGGGGGGCGTGTTTCAACAATAACTTGAATCATACTCCATTGGGGAACAGGTACTGAGAATGCAATTAACACCTCCTTTCAATTATCCCAATACGAAATTAGTGCAAGAGATGCAGAAGTCATGAATATGCAGATTTAGAGGGCAAACAGCTCCTGCTATGCATATTATGTGAATGCATAAGAAAGTTGTGGCCTTTCTTTTCGTAAATTTAATTTCTTCTCTATCAGAGAAACCATCTTATTTAAACACTTCAGCAACGCAGTTAGCAATACATTCAGGATACCCTGATGCCAACCCCATCATTCAACATGATCATGGTTGATCTAAGCTGGCCTCAACTCCTCTCCTGTTCTGGTTCCTCATTAACCCCTTAGTTCCTCAATCTCTCAAAAACATCAATTTCACCTTAAATCAGAGGTTCCCTACTTTTTTTTTTACGCATGGACCCCTACCACTAACCGAGAGGTCTGGGGTCCACAGGTTGGGAATCCCTGCCTTTAAATATACCTAATGATCCAGGCTTCTCCACTCTCATGGACGGAGGGGTCCCAGAGAAAAAAATTAAATGCCCTTCCGTTTTAAATGATTCACCCCTTGTTCTGCAGCAAAGTCCTGTTGCTCATGACTCTTCTACTTGTGAAAACATCTCAATATCTACCCCTTAGGATCTGGAGGAGGAGGATGTAGAACAGCTATTTTTCTTGTAGTTAACTTTAACCTTCCTATTCTTGCTTGGTGTTATATAATCACCCATATACATGTCATTGTTCAGTGAATTTTTCAGCATTTACAGTGGTTACTTCTGTATTTGTCTAGAATTTTCTCAGTTTTCAGTAGTAAATATCACTCCATTTGAATCTAGATGTTTTATACATTAATTGTTATCACTGTAATTTTGTTATCTCTAGTCTAAGTATGAGAAGACCACAATTACACTTTAGTCTGGGTCTTTGTTCTCTCCACACTGCTTCTCTTCTGCTTGATCTCAGCTCAGTAACACTTAATAAAACAAGTGTAAGCAATAAGTCATTGTTGACTTCTGAAGAACCTTTGGATCACAGAAGTATCAGGATCCAACAGATACTCGTCATTTTCTTAAACTGCAGGAATAAAGACACAAACTGTCGAAACCTTCTTCGACAGAGCAATCCTCTCAACCTAGAAAATAACCATGCAAATCTCCTTTGGATTGTCTTTAATCCTACCCCATTTTTTAGGCAAGGAAACCTTATTAGTATATACCATTCTGGGAGTGGCTACACAAACAGCCTATGCAACTGTAACAAAACCTCAACATTCATAAACTCGAATCCCTTCACAATAAATACCAAAGTATTTACCTTCATAACTACTTGTTACACCTCCCTGCTAACTTCTTGTGATTCATACCCTAGACCACATAAATTCCCTCCAAACTTCACTTATTTACCGTCAATCCCAATTAGATAATAACTCACTTTCAGATTTCCTAAAAATGAGTCATTTGCTCTTTGATTACTGACTCCAAATCTAACCGGTCTCTCGTTCCCTGAATTCTATCTTCCTTATAAACATTGTTTTTTTCCAGTCTTCTGGTATGATACTAACGGAGCTTAAAGGGAACAGTAAACTAAAGGAAGAGAAGGAAACACAACCTGGTAAGTTTCAGTTTGTTTAAAGGAGCAATTTGGATCTTTGCCAGGATTCACCAATTCTACATTACTATCCATAGCCTCTACATTACAACTCAAAACTGCTCTGATACCTTCCATGATGATCAATACTATCCTGCTCCTTTCACCTGCGTCCTGAACATCATATAACCTGGAATACTAAAGCACCCAGTCTTGGTCACCATGTTTCCATAACAGTATTAGATTATCCTCATATGTTGCTGCCTATTGTATGCTGTCAACTTATTGATCTTGATGCATTTTGATGAAAACTTAAGCTTAGATTTCAATGTTTTTTTCCAACTCTGGATTTGCTTTATGTTGTATTTTTTCTTTACATTTTCTGTCCCAAAAGGTCAAGCAAAAGGATAAGGTAGGATCTGACACGATCCTGCATGCTCAAAAAGCTTGTTGACATTAATGCACTAAAGTTAAGTAGGACTCTCTCCAACACAGATTGGTTCTTCAGGAGAGGGCTACATTAAATAAAGGGATAAAAGCGATTAGATCACTGAGTGCGGTTTCCAAAGATTCTATAATCAAGCTCAGCATTCAGAAGAATAATATATCAGCTGCAAAAAACACTTTAAAATCTCTTACCACGGGGATGTCAAAGAGTGGCTCCAGTCGTTTGAATCCCTCTCCACACTTCCAGAGTCTGATCTGGGAATTTTGTGAACCTGAAATCATGAATTAAAACAGGTAATATTCAAGCAATATTAGCAATTCAGTAAAAAACTGATACACATTCTTATCATCCTGTATTTACTCCCCATATAATGCACCATAAATATAGATGAAATTAAGACATCCTATAAAAGTTAACATTTGATTGAAGAAAATGGGATGATGCACTAGGGAAGATTAATGAAGGACCCCAGGAGTATGTCATTCTGTTGCTGGCTACTGCAATGAGTGCATTCAAATACTGGTACAGAGAAATGGCTAATTATCTTAGCTACACAGCAAGACTGGATGTTAAGACTATGAAAGAAGATGTGAGTAACCACAGAAGTGTTAACAGAGAACGTTTCTCAGCTTCATTGTGGCCTAGAAGCTACGCTAGCACGGCAGTAACCTGCAAGCAGGAATACATTATGATCAAACAATTACTGCTACAATGCAAGAGCCCAGAAATGACAGGCAAAATTCAGAGCCAGCCACTATACAGCATTGTTAATGTAGTAAAACATTAAGATGCCTTGTGGGCACAGGCTCTAAATCCCTTTCAACAGGAGAACGTCTTGATAAAAATAGATAAAATTCAGATGGGAATTTGTCTGACATGGACTGAGCAAAACACTGCTGATGTTGAAAATCTGAAATAAACTGTTGGCAGCAGTCTGCAGGTGAGGCATCATCAGCTTGGAAAATAAGGTAAGCATGTTTTAGGTTACAAGGAAACAGGTTGGAACAAGCAGAGGAAATGTCTGTGATACAATGCTGGCAACAACGCTAGGCTGGCAAAATAATAAATAATTATTTATTTATTGAGATACAGCGCAGAATAGGCCCTACCAACCATTTGAGCTGCAGTGCCCAGCAACCCCTGATATAACCCAGGACAATTTACAATGACCAATTAAACTAATTGGTATGCTTTTGGACTGTGGGAGGAAATGGAAGCACCTGGAGAAAACCCACGATTCCACAGGGAGGACGTACAGATCCCTTACAGATGACGGTGTAATAGCATCGGAACTAACCACTACCCTTTAAAATAAATACTGGCAGTTGGAAGAAAATAGAGAAGCAGAAATGTATAATATTGAAAACAAAGGTACAGCCACATGTGTGAAAAAATGGCATAGTTGTTTAACTTGAAAATGTAATTTAATGCTAAAGGAGGTGGCTATTCCTTGAACTTACACAGGGTGTAGCTCGGAGAATTGCAGGGTGAAGGCAGCGGAGTGGGTAGAGAATTAAAGCTCCAGGTTGTTCTTACAAACGGAACCATTCTACATCATGGTCACACAAACCTTGTTTGGTTTCTCCAACAGAACAATCACATTTATTGCAAGCACCAAATGAATGAATTACTACATCATCTGGAAAGACTGCTTGGGCCCCTAAGCAGTGGGAAAGAAAGAAAATGTTGCATTCTTATAATTGTATGGAGACAGATTCAGGAGTGAGAAAAGGTATGGTTCCTTGTGAATGATGAAAGTGGAGGGTGGTGGAACCTTGTAGGAGGTGGGGGAAGTTATGGAGCATTGTCCTTTGAATGTGAGATAGAAAACAAGCACTAGAGGAATCTTACCCTTGTTCCAGCTGACAGCAACTGTATGTGGGAAATAGGAGACAGAGTTGGGAGCCCAAACTGTGGAACAGGAGAAGCCACAGTTAAGGCAAATGGAGGACATCTTTAAGGCACTGGTATGGAAAGTCGCATCAGAATAGGTATAACAAAGACAGCAAAACCGAGAGAATGCATCCTTACAGGGTTTCTAGCAAGAGGAGGTGAAATTGGGATGATGTGGCAGCTGTGAGAGTTTACAATGGATATTGGCAGCTGACGTATTCCCTAGAGATGTTCCAAGAAAAAGTAAAGTCAAAGATGGGCCATGGGAATCAAAGAGACAGGTAGTAACAGGCAGTAAAATAAAAAAAAATTTGGAAAAACAGTGGAAGCAGCACCAATATAATCCCCAGAACATCCCTAGTCTCATTGCTACCATCAGAGAGGTAGCACAGGAACCTGAAGACACACAACAGTTTCTTCCCCTCTGCCTTCAGATTTCTGAATGGTCAATGAACACTACTCCATTGTTTTTGCACTACATATTTAATTTGCCTTTTTATGTATACATTTCACATTTCTTATAATTTCTAGTTTATGGATTGCACTGAACTGTTGTTACAAAACAAAAAAAGATTCACAACCTATGTCAGTGATAATAAACCTGATTCTGAACATACTCGAATGGGAATCTGAGTAAGTCAAACTTGTTTCAGAACAGGATAGACAATACATTCTGTATGTTCTGAATGAAGCAAAAAGGACAATAAAGTGTTTTCTGAAAGCATGTTTAGCAACTTTCAGTAGACACAGACATTAAATTGCATGTCACAGTTTGATGTACCTGAGGCTACCAAATCACTATTCAGCAGTGCTGCCACGGAAGTAATCCAATTTGGCTGCTTTATGCCTGGATCTCCTTGGAAACCATGAGCTGCCCTGACAGTTACCAGAGGCTTCTTCTTAGTAACTGTCCAAAGCGCCAAGGAGCTGAAACACAGAGGTCAACAGGTTTAAAGTTTAATTTCCTATATTTAGGCAAAATGATTTGTACCAAATCTTTATGTTTTAGAAATAAAAATGAATAAAACTGAAATATTTCAGACTTAAAACACGTACCCATCATCAGCTCCAGAAACCATTGTCTCCTCATTTATCAGCTGAATGCAGTCGATGGAACTCCTGGGGAGCAAAGGGAAAACCACAACTAGCTGAAAAGCAAGAAACTGTTAGGGCTAGAAATCTGAAATACAAACGCCATTTCCAGAAAAGTTGGGGTGTTTTCCAAAATGCAACAAAAATTTGTGATATGTTAATTCACGTGAACCTTTATTTAACTGACATAAGTACAAAGAAAAGATTTTCAATAGTTTTACTGACCAACTTAATTGTATTTTGTAAATATACACAAATTTAGAATTTGATGGCTGCAACACACTCAACAAAAGTTGGGACAGAGTTGAAATAAGATTGAAAAGTGCACAGAATATTCAAGTAACACCGGTTTGGAAGACTCCACATTAAGCAGGCTAATTGGTAGCAGGTGAGATATCATGACTGGGTATAAAAGTAGCGTCCATCAAAGGCTCAGTCTTTGCAAGCAAGGATGGGTCATGGCTCACCTCTTTGTGCCAAAATTCGTGAGAGAATTGTTAAGTCAGTTCAAAAGGAACATTTCTCAAAGCAAGATTGCAGAGAATTTGGGTCTTTCAACATCTACAGTACATAATATTGTGAAAAGATTCAGAGAATTCAGAGACACCTCAGTGCGTAAAGGGCAAGGTCGGAAACCATTGCTGAATGTGCGTGATTTTCGAGCCCTCAGGCAGCACTGCCTAAGAAACCATCATGCTACTGTGACAATTATAGCCACCTGGGCTCGGGAGTACTTCGGAAAACCATTGTCACTTTACACAGTCTGTTGCTGCATCCAGAAATGCAACTTGAAACCGTATTACGCAAGGAGGAAGCCATACATCAACTCTATGCAGAAACGCCGGTGAGTTCTCTGGGCCCGAGCTCATCTCAGATGGACTGAAAGACTGTGGAACTGTGTGCTGTGGTCAGGTGAGTCCACATTTCAGCTAGTTTTTGGAAAAAACGGGTGTTGAGTTCTCCATGCCAAAGATGAAAACGACCATCCTAATTGTTGTCAGCGAAAGGTGCAAAAGCCAGTATCTGTGATGGTATGAGTGTGCATCAGTGCCCACGGCATGGGTGAGTTGCATGTATGTGAAGGTACCATTGACTCTGAGGCGTATATTAGGATTTTAGAGAGACATATGTTGCCATCAAGGCGACTTCTCTTCCCGGGACGTCTATGCTTATTTCAGCAGGACAATGCCAGACCACATTCTGCACGGGCTACAACAGCGTGGCTTTGTAGACACAGAGTGCGTGTGCTTGACTGGCCTGCTGCCAGTCCAGATCTATCTCCTATTGAAAATGTATGGCGCATCATGAAGAGGAGTATCAGACAACGGACCACGGACTGTTGAGCAGCTGAAGTCTTATATCAAGCAAGAATGGACAAAATTTCCAGTTGCAAATCTACTACAATTAGTATCCTCAGTTCCAAAATGATTAAAAAGTGTTATTAAAAGGAAAGGTGATGTAACACAATGGTAAACATGCCTCTGTCCCAACTTTTGTTGACTGTGTTGCAGCCATCAAATTCTAAATTTGTGTATATTTACAAAATACAATTAAGTTGGTCAATAAAACTATTGAAAATCTTTTCTTTGTACTTTTGTCAGTTAAATAAAGGTTCACGTGAATTAACATATCACAGATTTTTGTTTTTATTGCATTTTGGAAAATATCCCAACTTTTCTGGAAACGGGGCTTGTAAAACCAGAAAATGGCAGCAGGTACTCAGACCTGTATCTGCCTGACCTGTGGAGTATCCCTATTATTTTTGTTATATTTTAAGCTGCAAGATGTACATATGTACAAAATTAAGGGAGGGAAGTTTAGAGGAGACATCAGGGGTACGTTTTTTTTTAATTAACATTGTGATTGCCTGGAATGACTTGCCAGCTATGGTGGTGGAGGCTAAAACATTAGGGATATTTAAGAGCCTTTCGGACAGGCACATGGATGAAAGAAAAATGGAGGGTTATGGGGTAGTGTGGGTTTAGTACTTTTTTTTTAAGGATTATATGGGTCAGCACAACATGGAGGGCTCAAGGGTCTGTACTGTGCTGTAGCGTTCTATGGTTGCAAGATAAACTTGTTGATAGACAGTCAGTGATCAGAACAAGCTACCAGCTGTACAGAGATATCCTAATGATGACAGGCACTGAAACAGCAGCTCTCATTTGTCAACTTTATTCCAATCTCCCAATAGTTTTCTGCTATTTGCTGTCAGTCATAATGGCAATAGGTTAGACAGGGCTTGGGCTCTAGTGGTGGTGTGATGTTGTCTGATAACTGTAGGATAGACCAAGGGGAAAATGGTCTGCTTACTGGACAAAACACATCAGGAGCAAGTTATCTGCTTCCCTTTGCCCGTCACTGCATCTCTGAACTGTGACAGGGATATCTGTAATGCAACTTCGGTGACAGAAAAACAACTCAAACTACTGTTGTCACATTGGAACAAAACTCTTATACATGGTGGACTACCTTAATACTGAAAGAAGTGACACGTCCCGTATACTAAAGTGCTCTCTTCATATTCTTGATATTGTGGTAGTTTCAATTCACTTGCAATGGTAATCAATGCCAACCCTCAACCACTCACCCCTCCCAACCCTTAACCCACTCTACAAGACATGTACAACACAGTACCAGTACATGCTTCCCCTTCTCCCTCAAAACAATCTATACCCTTCACAACAAATTAAGGCAATCACATCAATTTTTGGTGACAAATCAAATGATGCTCTACACTATACTATGTAGAGTAGTATACATAATATACAGTCAGACCTCCTTATCCGTGGGGGATTGGTTCCAGGATCCCCCAGCAGATACCAAAAAATGCAGATGCTCAAGTTGGTGGATTTTAGGACCCAGTGGAGCTCGGGACCTGCCACCCGCAGTGTTTCTGTTCCGGAAACGATCACAATTGAAAATAAAGTGAAATTAATAAAGCAATCGGAAAGAGGTGAAACACCATCAGTCATTGGAAAAGTGTTAGGCTACAGTTGGTCAACGATCAGAACACTTTTAAAGGATAAAATGAGAATAATGGAGCATGTGAACGCCTTGCCCCGATGAAAGCTACAATTATTACTAAGCAACGCTGTGGTTTAATTATTGAAATACATAACATTTCTTAAGTGTTTTATATGCATAGAAAGGTAAAATACATACTATATACTAAGACAAGCGTTTGACTAACTGATGCTAAATAATATCGGATGTACCTGTTCCGACTTAGAGAACTTACTTTTTTTTTCAATTCCCGATCTGCAGGAACCCATGCACATCCTCCTGTATACTTTAAATCATCTCTAGATTACTTATAATACCTAATATAATGTAAATGCTATGTAAATAGCTGTTATACTGTATTGTTTAGGGAATAATGACAAGAAAAAAAAAATCTGTACATGCTGTGCTGGAGAGAGAGCTTCCAGGTTTTCCTGATCAGTGGTTGGTTGAATCCGTGCATGCGGAACCCATGGCCGACTGTATTATGTTGTATGTTGTTGTGAATCTCCACATGATTTCCTGTCATTGCAACTATATAAAGATCTTGCAAAAAAGGAGACATGCGGCCAGCCCAACAAACGATCATGCCAATCGAGCATTTGTTCATTGCAGGCGATGTGACAATTATCTTGCATGAAAACACTTTGGTAGGAAGAATATAAATGCAAGAGAGTAGGGTTGAGAGGGATAATAAATTAGCCATGATGGAATGATGGAGCAGAGTCAATGAGTCAAATGGCCTAATTCTGCTTCTGTCTTATGGTCTTGAAAGGACGTGCATTCAAAAGTAATCTGCTAGAACGTTTCATTTCACGGCAAAAGTAGAAATGTTGAGTCACGCCCCATTTAAATGTCAAAGGTGAGTGACAGCAACAGGAGGGACTGTTTCTTTCCAGCCAGTGCTGCCTGGCCTGTTAAGTGTTTCCAGAATTTTCTGTTTTATTAGCTCAAGTGCAGTTGTATATGCAGTCATTTAAAAGCTGTGAATAATGTGTGTCTTGTGCTCCTGTGTTAAATGCACCTTCCTGCTGAGGGCTGCTAATTGCTCTCTGCTTTTAACAGTATAATTCCACCTCACTGGATACTAGCATTCAAACTAATGGTCTCAGTGTTACAGAGAAGGGCTCTGACGATACAAAATGAACAATGGAAAATGCTAACATTAGGATCACTGCCAGCGTGATCATCTTTTGCTGAACATAAATTTCAACTGTAGAATCGTACTGTCATTTCAATGGGTTGTCAGTGTTTACAGGACGGACAATGATTAATGAACTCAGCTATGTATTTGCAATCAACTGCACTAAAGTCTAAAGGCGTATTAATAGGACCTGCCAGATAATGACATACTCCTCATTTCAGCACCTGTACTTTAATGGAGTGTTTAGGAACAAGTAATTGGCAACAGATAAGATCAGGTAAGCTGGGGGGAAAAGGATGACGAAAAGCAAACTGTGTGAGGCAGAGCTCAGAGAAACAACCAACTCAGTTATTCTAAAGAACAAATTTCACAGCTTCTTTATGGGAATTGCTCCCCATTGTCTCTCATTATCTAAACACAGACTTTCTACCAAACAGCTGTGAAGATGATTAATTCAGTCAGGGCTAAATTACTTTTTATAGAACGAAAGAAAGTATATGACATGGGAAGCCATTTAGTCCAGTGGCTGTGGCAGATGAAAAGGAACTACCCAACCTGACACAACCCCACTTTGTATCACAGGGTCCCTGTTCTTCAATTACTATTCAGATACTGACAAGGGTTTCTGCTTCCCTTAATCTTTTCAGGCAGCAAGTTCAAGACCAACACTCCCCCCTCCCCTGGGTGAAGAAATGTTTCCTCAGCACCCTCTAAACTTTGGTTTTTGACCCCTTTACCAATAGAACCAATTCCTTTCAATTTATATTTTATCACCCCTATCATTTTATACAGCACAATCATTTCAGTCTCCCTTGTTTCTGAAAAAGAAAAAAAATCTTATTGCAGCTGAACTGCTTCAAATACAATTTTCCTGTGACATCATCCCTTCTGCATCCCTTTCCAAATGCAATCTCATTTTTCTTGTAATGTGGTGACCAGACCAGTACTCAAGCCATGATCTAACTAGTAATGTATTCAACCTCCCTGCTCTTATTTTCTTTGCTTCAGATAATAAAGGAAACTATTTTATCTTTTTCAAGCTTCTTGATTGAAGCGTCTAACTACTTTAAGGATGTGTGTGGCTCCTTCAGTTCCTCCACACATTCAATATTTTTGTTGCACTCCCCAAATGCGTTACCTCACACTTCTCTGACCCAAATGAACAGACCATCTACTGTATTTCTTTATCCTCTTCAGCGTTAACCAATTTTAGTGCCTACAGTTTTTCCACATCAAAAGTAGTGAGGGAGCTTAAAATGAGGCAAGTTGGCCAGCTGAAAAGTTAGTCCTCCAATGAGACAAAAGATTCCTGACAATTCCATGAAGCATTTTGGTGAATCTCTACTGTATACTCTTTCCAGTACAATTTGTTTCAACTTTTATAACATGGTGACCATATCTGTGAAGTCAGCTAGAAATAACATCGCTTAGCTTGATTGTGATGCTCTTCATAATTATGCAACCCCAACATAACCTAGGATTAATAAATTGATCCTGCTGAGAAAATCCAATGCTTTCAGGAGGGCTGAGTGGGTACAGGGAAGCTGGACACAAGCAAAATCAGTGACATCTTTGGCACAGCAGCCAGCAGCTTTTAAAATGTTGTTTCTGATTGGTTGAGTTGCCGCAGATTTTGCTAATAAGGCTGGGTCAAATGGAGCAGCTATGTTGAGAGTGAGCCTGTTTAAGAATGGGGAGCTGAGGCTTTGGCAAAGAGGCACAGGTCAGAATCAGTTAATCTATTTAATCTGTGACCTTACAATGGCTGCACATTGGTTTTGTTTTTCAATCATTGTTCAATCATGCCTGCAAGAAAATGAATCTCAAGTTAGTATATGCAGTTTGATAATAAATTTCCTTTGAACTTTGGACCTTTGGAAGTTTAGATGTAAAGGCAGTCAGGACAGAGGATGCTCCTCTTGCAAGATGTGGAAGCCAGGGAATTATGTCTACATCTACGGGAAGTGCCCCCATCCTGACAGACTGGTGAAGGTACTCCAGCTGGAGCTGGATGTACTCAGGGTCATCTGGGATCCAAGACATTAGAGATGAAAGTTTTAGAGAGGTAGGCACACCTCATGTACAGGCTACAGATAGATAGGTGACCACCAGGAGGCAGGTAGAAAGGTTTCCATAGGGCCATTCCTCTCACAAACAGCAATCCTATGGTCTCCTTTTCTCTTCACCATCTACACCTCGGACTTCAACTACCGCACAGAGTCTTGCCATCTTCAGAAGTTTTCTGATGACTCTGCCATAGTTGGATGCATCAGCAAGGGACATGAGGCTGAGTACAGGGCTACGGTGGGAAACTTTGTCACATGGTGTGAGCAGAATAATCTGCAGCTTAATGTGAAAAAGACTAAGGAGCTGGTGGTGGACCTGAGGAGGGCTAAGGCACCGGTGACCCCTGTTTCCATCCAAGGGGTCAGTGTGGACATAGTGGAGGATTACAAATACCTGGGGATACAAATTGACAATAAACTGGACTGGTCAAAGAACACTGAGGCTGTCTACAAGAAGGGTCAGAGCTGTCTCATTTCCTGAGGAGATTGAGGTCCTTTAACATCTGCTGGATGATGCTGAGGATGTTCTACGAGGCTGTGGTGGCCAGTGCTATCATGTTTGCTGTTGTGTGCTGTGGCAGCAGGCTGAGGGTAGCAGACACCAATAGAATCAACAAACTCATTCGTACGGCCAGTGATGTTGTGGGGGTGGAAAGAGGATGCTGTCCAAGTTGCATGCCATTTTGGACACTGACTCCTATCCACTCCATAATGTACTGATTAGGCACAGGAGTACATTCTGCCAGAGACTCATTCCACCGAGATGTAACACTGAGCATCACAGGAAGCCATTCCTGCCTGTGGCCATCAAACTTTACAACTCCTCCCTCAGAGTGTCAGACACCCTCAGCCAATAGGCTGGTCCTGGACTAATTCCCACTTGGCATAATTTACTTATTATTATTTAATTATTTATGATTTTATATTGCTATATTTCTACACTATTCTTGGTTGGTGCGACTGTAACAAAACCCAACTTCCCACGGGATCAATAAAGTATGTCTGTCTGTCTGTCTGTCTGTCTGATTGGTGGTGGAATGATCTTACAGCACCAGTAGCCAGGACAGTGGCACTGTGCCCCAGCTCTGAGCTAAAGGCAGTCAGGCAGAACAATAGTGGTGGGGATTTGATAGCAAGGGGATTAGATCAGCAATTTTGTGGCCACAATCAAGCTCCCTGGTGCCAAGGTCAAGATATCTCATAGCGGTTATCCGAAATTCTGAGGAAATGGCGAATGCCCGGAGGTCATGTCTACACGGGGCAAAGGCGAAGCAGGGGTGACATCTTGCAAAAGAAAGAAGTCAAAGAGCAGGACTTCCAAGGTTGTAATCACAGGATTGCATGCTAATGAGCTGAGAAATAGATACACATGGTTAAGGACCCGGTGGAGGAAGGGCTTCAGATCATTGGGATCTCTTCCAGGGCAGATGGGACCTGTATGAATAAGAGTGCTTGCAGCTAAACTGTAATGGAGTCAGTGCCTTCACTGGGATGTATGCTCGTTATACTCAGGAGGGTTTAAACTAGACTGGCAGGGTGGAAGGGAACCACAGACACAGGTGGAAGGGTGGAAGGCAACAAAGATGACCTGACAAAACTGAAAAGAAGGGCAATGGACAGGTTAATCAAAATGGTGGGTCTGATGGGCTGAAACAGGTTTATTTCAATGCTAGGTGTATCATGGGTAAGGTGGATGAACAGAGCAGGATCAGTACATAGAATTACAATAACGTTGCGATTATAGAGACCTGGATGCATGAGGCACTAGACATTGTTTTAGACATGATAGAAAGTGGTAAGAAGTGGAGTGGCTGCACTGCTGATAAAACGTCACAGCAGCCCTCAAAAAATATTGCACAGCTCATCCATTGAGGCAATTTTGACAGAGCTCAGAAATCAGGTAGGTGAAATAACATTGGGATTATAGGTATTACAGTGGAATGTGCCAAAGTGCTGAGACGCACAGGCGATAGTGCTGAATCTTCTAAAAAGCATTAAAATGGATATATCCCAGGGGGTTGATGGCATATTACATATCACAAAATATTGAAAGAAGCAAGTGAGGAGATTGCTGGGGTTTCAACAGGGATGTTTCTGTTCTCACTAGCAACAAGCAAAGTTCTGGAGGACTGGAGAGTAGCAACTGTGCCTTTCCTCAAGAAGGGAAATGAAAATAACCTAGCAATCCTTGTGGCAGTGATAGGGAAGCTACCACAGAGCACATTGAGGGACAGGGTTTATGTGCACGTGGAAAGGCACTGCCTGTTTAGGGGCAGTCAGCCATGACTTAGTGCAGAGAAGGTCATGAAGATGAAAAGAGAGCTTGATGCGGGAAGGAAGTGGATATTTGGATACTACATGGGCTTTAGTAAGGCATTTGACAAGGTCCTTCATGGCACGTTAAAGACAGAGATGCATGGGATCCAGAATTGCAAGTTTAGCTTCTGAACTGACTTGACAACAAAAGATATTAAGGGTGGAAGACTGTTACCCTGGCTGGAGGTTCATGACCAGTGGTGTTCTGCAAAGATCATTTGTGAATGGTAACAAGGTTGGTGGAGCTGGAGACAGTATAAAGGTCTATAAAAGAATACAGCAGGATATACGTCAGTTAGAGATATGGCCATTAGTGGCACATGGAGTGTAACCCAAGAAAACTGGAGGTACACAGAAGAGTACTGCATAGGAACAGGCCCTTTGTCCCATGATGTGCTGAACTAATGAATAATCAAATGCCCTACTAATCCCTTCTGCCTACAGCATCCATATCCTCCCATTCCTGCATATTCATGAGCCTCTTGAATGCCTCTACCACCACCTTCGGCAGCACATTCCAGGCATTCACCACCGTGTACAAATACAACTTTTGCTCCGCACATCTCCTTTGAACTTGTCCCCTCATCTTAAATGCGTGTTTTCTAGTATTAGGTATTTTGAGCCAGGAAAAAGATACTGGCTGTCTATTTATCAGTGCCCCTTATAATATTATTTATTTTATTTAGAAATACAGAGCAGAATAGGCCATTCTGGCCCTTCGAGCCGTGCTGCCCAGCAACCCCTGATTTAACCCTAATCATGAGGCAATTTACAGTGACCAATTAGCCTACTACCTGGTACCTCTTTGGACTGTGTGAGGCACCCAGAGAAAACCCATTCATTCTATGGGAAGAATGTACAAACCCCTTAGAGGATACTGTAATTGAACACTCGACACCCCGAGCAGCAACAGCATCACAACTGCTACGCTATCTGCTATCTCCACATCCTCTACTACTTCAGAGAAAACAGATCAAGTTTGTTCATCCTCTTCATATGCAAGCTTAACCAGTTGGCATCTTGGCAAAACTCTTTACTGCACCTTTCTGAAAGCCTCAACACCCTTCCAACAATGGAGTGACCAGAGTTGAATGCAATACCCAAGAAACTTTCCAACTTGTGCGCAACACATACCAAATGCTGGAGGGCCTCAGTTGGTCAGGCAGAATATATGGAGGGAAGTGAACACGACATTCCAGACTAAGACCCTTCATCAAGACTGGAAAGAAAGAGGGTAGAAGCCAGAGTAAAAGGGTGGAGGAAGATATTGTTGACAGGTGAATCCAGGTGAGAAGGGGAAGGTAGGTAGGTAGGTGGGGAGGGGGGAGCAGTTGTAAGGAGGATAGTTGAATAAAACGGCGCTCCTTCTCTTTATTCCATAGTCCACTGTCTTTTCATATACAGGCAGTCCCCGGGTTACAAACGAGTTCCGTTCCTGAGTCTAAGTTGGATTTGTACGCAAATCGGAACAGGTACATCTGGTATGATTTAGCATCAGTTAGTCAAACGTTTGTCTTAGTATACAGCATATATCTTATCTTTCTATGCATATAAAACACTTAAAGGTATTTAAACCACTGCATTGCTTAGTAATAATTGTAGCTTTTATTGGGGCAGGGCCTTTCACATGCTCCATTATTCTCACTTTATCCTTTAAAATTATTCTAATCGTTGACCGACTAGGCTAACACTTTTCCAATGACCGATGGCGTTTTACCTCTTTCCGACTGCTTTGTTATTTCCACTTTATTTCCAATTGTGATCGTTTTCCGTCAACGGAACAGAAACACTGCGGATTCAGCAGCAGTGAGCTCCCCTGGGTCCTAAAGTCCATTGCACTGAGACAGGTTAAATGGGACGAGTGGGGGCAGTGCTGACTGGAAAAGGGTGGGAGGCGGGAGTCAGGGTGAATCTTGCTAAGAAAAATTTAAACCAAATATAAAGTTACACATTCAACACTCTGTCAACAGCAACGACTTAAAATGGCGGACGGTGTTCTCCTTCCTTGGTTCATAAGTATGAGTTGTTCGTTAAGTCGGATGTTCGTAACTCGGGGACAGCCTGTACCATCTTCTTCTGCCCTTTGGCTCTTCCACCCAACATCTCCCAGCAAGGAAGTCATGCTGGACCTATGTAAAACTTTAGTCTGGCCATACTTGGGAGTACAGTGTACACAGTTCTGGTCACCCATTATAGGAAGGATGTAGAAAAGGTACAGAAGTAGTTTACCAAGATGTTGCCTGGATTAAAGGATACAAGCTACATAAATGGATTAGATAAACATAGATTTCTCATCCTCAGAGCCTCAGAGGCTGAGGGGAGATCTGAAGGAGGTTTTTAAAATTTAGACAAAGATAACAGTTGACAGAATCTTCACCACAGGGTAGAAATGTCAAATACCAGAAAACAGCTTTTATGGTGGGGAGGGTGTGTGAAGACAGACAAGGGCAAGTTTTTTTTAAATGTCAGAGAGTGGTGAAGAAAATAGAAAGACATAAATGATCAACAGGAAGCATCAAGATTGGCACAACATTGTGGGCCATAATGTCCAGTGCTGTACTGTTCCTTTCTATAAAACTGTAAGATGGAGTCCGGGGGGGTGGGGGGGGGGAGAATAGACACAGACGCTGATATGAAAGCACCCTCAGCCTGACTGTCAAGTCTCAATGACTATTTTGAACTATGAAACCAAACAACACTATTGCCACAATCGGATATCTCTTTTACTGGAGATGTTATGTGATCATCTTCGTGTTCTGTGGTAAGCCCAACTCTTCCCAGATATAGGATAACTTTCTGAATGCATTTCTTCTCTGCAAGTTTTAGAAATTCAGCAGGATTAATATTTCCTCCCACGGCAATCCTTTCAATTGGCATAATGTAGACAGTCCTGTCCCACGCGCGGATGCTGTAGGGGGCACGTATTCACAGTCCTGTCCCACGTGCGGATGCAGTAGGGGGCACGTATTCACAGTCCCGCGCGGGCTTTTCCCTTTGTTGGTGAAGCAGACCTGGCGCCCTTTTGGACTGGCCTTTATGCCGGCGCGCTTGCTATTTGTGAGCTGGTTCGAGTGCGTTAGGAAGTGGGTCGACACATAACCCCCACGCACCCCCCCCCCCCCAGAACCGGCGATACACCCCCCAATGTCCACAGTCTGGGCCGGACTCTGTTTGGGAGGTCGGCCTCTGCGCCGCGGTGCCGGGAACTCGACCGGTTGCGCCAAGTCCACATGGGCCGATTTGAGTCGCTCCACCGTGAAAACCTCCTCTCTCCCCCCAACGTCCAGCACGAACGTGGACCCGTTGTTCCTGAGCACCCGTTGCAGCAGTGGCCGATGCCCACCCCTTCGTACAAACACAAACTTACAGTTCTGCAGGTCTTTGGGTACGCAGGTCGGGTTCTGCCCATGCTGCGAAGTGGGTATGGGGGCCGGGGCACTGAGCCTCTTGCGTAGTCTGCCCAGGACTGCTGCGGGTTCTTCCTCTTGCCCCCTTGGGACTGGTATGAACTCCCCAGGGACGACCAGGGGTGCGCCGTACACCAACTCGGCCGACGAAGCGTGCAGATTGTCTTTGGGCGCCGTGCGGATGCCGAGTAGGACCCAGGGAAGCTCGTCCGCCCAGTTAGCTCCTCGCAGGCGGGCCATGAGAGCCGACTTCAGGTGACGGTGGAAACGCTCCACTAGTCCGTTCGACTGTGGGTGGTAGGCAGTTGTGTGGTGCAGCTGTGTCCCCAAAAGGCTGGCCATAGCTGACCACAGGCTGGAGGTGAACTGGGCGCCTCTGTCGGAGGTAATGTGGGCCGGTACACCAAAGCGGGACACCCAGGTGGCGATCAGTGCCTGGGCACAAGATTCAGAGATGGTGTCGGTGAGTGGGACCGCCTCTGGCCATCTGGTGAACCAGTCCACGATAGTCACGACACTGGCAGGGGGCCCACGATATCCACATGAATGTGGTCGAAACGCCGGTGGGTGGGGTGGAACTGCTGCGGCAGAGCTTTGGTGTGCCGCTGCACCTTGGCCGTCTGGCAGTGCATGCACGTTCTGGCCCATTCACTGACCTGCTTGCGGAGTCCGTGCCAAACGAACCTGCTGGAGACCATCCGGACGGTTGTCCTGATGGAGGGGTGTGCTAAGTTATGAATGGAGTCGAAAACGTGTCGCCACCAGGCTGCCGGGACGGGGTTGGCCGGTGGTGATGTCACAGAGTAGGGTCCTCTCACCTGGGCCTACGGGGAGGTCCTGGAGCTGCAAGACGGAGACTGCGGTTCTGTAACTCGGGATCGCCTCGTCTGCCTGCTGTGCCTCTGCCAGCGCCTCAAAGTCTACCCCTTGGGAAAGGGCATGAATGTTGGGGTGAGAAAGCGCATCCGCCGTGACATTGTCCTTACCCGAGACGTGCCGGACATCCGTCATGTATTCAGAGATGTAGGACAGATGGCACTGCTGGCGGGACGACCAGGGATCGGACAACTTCGTGAACATAAAGGTAGATAGATAGATAGATAGCTAGATACTTTATTCATCCCCATGGGGAAATTCAACTTTTTTCCAATGTCCCATACACTTGTTGTAGCAAAACTAATTACATACAATACTTAACTCAGTAAAAAAAATGATATGCATCTAAATCACTATCTCAAAAAGCATTAATAATAGCTTTTAAAAAGTTCTTAAGTCCTGGCGGTAGAATTGTAAAGCCTAATGGCATTGGGGAGTATTGACCTCTTCATCCTGTCTGAGGAGCATTGCATCGATAGTAACCTGTCGCTGAAACTGCTTCTCTGTCTCTGGATGGTGCTATGTAGAGGATGTTCAGAGTTATCCATAATTGACCGTAGCCTACTCAGCGCCCTTCGCTCAGCTACCGATGTTAAACTCTCCAGTACTTTGCCCACGACAGAGCCCGCCTTCCTTACCAGCTTATTAAGACGTGAGGCGTCCCTCTTCTTAATGCTTCCTCCCCAACACGCCACCACAAAGAAGAGGGCGCTCTCCACAACTGACCTATAGAACATCTTCAGCATCTCACTACAGACATTGAATGACGCCAACCTTCTTAGGAAGTACAGTCGACTCTGTGCCTTCCTGCACAAGGCATCTGTGTTGGCAGTCCAATCTAGCTTCTCGTCTAACTGTACTCCCAGATACTTGTAGGTCTTAACCTGCTCCACACATTCTCCATTAATGATCACTGGCTCCATATGAGGCCTAGATCTCCTAAAGTCCACCACCATCTCCTTGGTCTTGGTAATATTGAGACGCAGGTAGTTTGAGTTGCACCATATCACAAAGTCCTGTATCAGTTTCCTATACTCCTCCTCCTGTCCATTCCTGACACACCCCACTATGGCCGTGTCATCAGCGAACTTCTGCACATGGCAGGACTCCGAGTTATATTGGAAGTCTGATGTGTACAGGGTGAACAGGACCAGAGAGAGTACGGTTCCCTGCGGCGCCCCTGTGCTGCTTACCACCGTGTCAGACCTACAGTCTCCCAACTGCACATACTGAGGTCTATCTGTCAAGTAGGTAAGCGGCTTGTGGTCCGTGAACGCGGTGAAGGGCCTACCTTCTAAGAAGTACCTGAAATGCCGGATTGCCAGGTATAGCGCCAACAGTTCCCAGTCGAAAGCACTGTATTTGAGCTCGGGCGGTCGCGGGTATTTGCTGAAAAACGCCAGGGGTTGCCAGCGACCCGCGATGAGTTGCTCCAGTACTCCACTGACTGCCGTGTTAGATGCGTCCACTGTGAGGGCGGTAGGGACGTCCATTCTGGGGTGCACTAGCATCACGGCGTTTACCAAGGCTTCTTTCGTTGTAATGAAAGCGGCGGCGGACTCCTCGTCCCAGGTAATGTCCTTGCCCGGACCAGACATCAGGGCAAGCATGATTCGGGCAGCTGTAGGGGGCACGTATTCACAGTCCCGCTCGGGCTTTTCCCTTTGTTGGTGAAGCAGACCTGGCCTTTGTGCCGGCGCGCTGGCTATTTGTGAGCCGGTTCGAGTGCGCTAGGAAGTGGGTCGCCACAATAAGACCTTTTTGATTGCTTGTTAATCAAGGTTGTGGCAACAATGGACCCACAGGCTGCTGTGGGTCCGAGTCAAGTGTTTTTACATCAAGAACAGGGTCACAGTGAGATGGTTTGTAAAGTGTTCCTTCCAGTGGATTCTAATTGTTGCCTTTAAACTTTCTTTGCTTGGCTTCCAGCGGTGGCCCTTGGGTGTTTGGGCTGTAGATGACCTCAGGGATGTGAAGAATCAGACAGTGTCAGAAAGTCATTGGAATTCATGCCTATCATCTGTTACTTAGATCAAAACTTTTCTGCTGGTCCTTAGCCTTCAGGTGACAGTGAGGAACTTTTCTGCCTCCTTAACATATAATATTTCTAATTAAAGTACACCCTACATTTGCAGTTAATTAACTCCTGGATATCATGGTCATTGTACTCAAACAAGTCCTGGTGTATTGTGGAGAAGCCAGGAGTCTCTTCAGAGATTGAATTAGAGCAGTCTAGACACTCTGCATACAGATTACCAGTGAGGTGCTGTCTGAGAAGCTCTTTTAAGCTCCTGGGATGTTTAGCATTTTCTTACAATGCTTACACAAGCACGTTATTATTTTCTCAAGTCTGAGAAGCACTCAGTCATGAGGCAGAGATGGCAGCCCTGCTATCTTTAACCCACCAGCACGGTCAGATGTGTCAGAGCAAATGATTTGTCTTCAGCCGACAGGTGCAGAGTGGAAAGTTGTCACATTACTCCAGTGAGCTCAGGCACCAGGCTGGTGTGAAATGAATGAGCTTCATGTGAAAGGAACAACAGTGAAAGACAACTGTTCATAGAAGTCAAAGAATGAACTGGATGTACCAGAAACCAAAGCGTTTGGAAGTTACAAGTTGGAACTGGAATGACATTTGGTATTTAATCAGTCTGCACACTACACTCCTAGTGGAGTATGGTCTCCATATTCTGATAGGCACTGCCAACTCTGTTCAACTTGCCAACACCCCTCAGCCAGAATTACCACACTGTACAGCCCAGCAACTTTTGGAAAACGAGCATTACAACCACTTGAACAGACTAGACGCACATTCCAAATAAGCAGAGGTTTGATGGCAGTAGTGACAAAATAGGGTTAAGAATTATACAGCATGGAAAGAGGCCCTCTTCTCAGCTTGCATAAGCCAACCAAAGGGCTTCCCTAAGCTAGTGTTATCTACCTGTGTTTGGCCCATATACCTCCAAATTTTCCTAACCTTGAACCCACACAAACTCTTTTTTTGCAGACAAGTTGGTAGAGAATTTAAATTCAAATTAACAATTTAGGATTTTTAATGAAACAACCAGTCTTTGTTCTGCCTGCAGAATGACTGGATTGTTGTAAGTACCATCCAGATCAGTGATCAAATCTGCAGAACACACCTTGGCTGGTCAACATACATAAGTTTTAAATACATGACTGCCTCTTAAATGTGCTCAGAAATAGCCTACAATATCATAACCTCTAAACCTCAATCTCTTAAAGCTGAAGAAGAATGAAACAGGATAAACTACCTAGCATTGAGTTAGGCAACAAGCCACTACTGACCCCGTTGACCTTGCAAAGAATTTACAAACACAGAAGGTGGTGCTTAAATTGGGAGAACTGTACCACAGACCAGTCATGCAACTGATTAAGTATGTGTCAGACCTGTATGTCAGGCCAACCAGAGGAAGCTGTACGAGTCACAAACCTACAACAGTGATTACACTTCTTTCAATTTACTCTACTGCATTCAGAACCCATAATGAGGTCCCCTCTGCTTCAAAACAAACACAGTCTACAGAGAAGCACCCACCACTTCTCCCTACTGCACTGACTGGTCTGTGGCCTCCAACACAAGCTGAAGGAATGGCACCTCACTGGCACAATGCAGCCTTCTGGACTCAATGCCAAAATCTCTAACTTCCAATAGCTTACTTTCTCTGCCTGCATTAGAACTAGCCTTCTGATTTTGAATGGTTTGATGATAAACTATTTCCACAAATGCTTCTTCACCTGCTGAGTACTTATAGTATTTTTGATGTTCAAATGTAGGACTACATGTACTGAACAGTATGCTAACAGACAGAAGTATGCAGCCTCACAACCAAAGTATCGCATTGATGCTCTGCGGTCCTACTACATCTCGTCATGAATTGTGGTGGACAATCAAACAGGTAACAGCAGGAAGGTCTGAGATCCCTCCCACCTTCAATGACAAAATGAAAGCTGTGGCAACCGCATCCAAATATATTACCCATTGATTCACTATTCTACACCCTCCCATCTGTACAAAAGGTCACAGATGTAGGGCTACACATGTAAGTGTTGGCACGTGGCCAAGTGATTAAGGTGTTCGTCTAGTTACCTGAAGGTCGCTAGTTCGAGCCTTGGCTGAAGTTGCGTGTTGCACTTAACCACACATTGCTCTTGGAAACTTTACAAGGTGCAAATCCATGGTCTATCGAGACTAACAGAGGCCTACACACACACGTAAGGAAAGGAGTTAAATTTGATTGCTCCTTGGAATATGCCAAAATGTGTAACACAAAATTGTATTGTTCAGACAAAATGGTGTTAACCTGTGATGTTTGAATACTTTAAGGTAGTACAAGGGAACTTATCTACAACCATGTTTCAAGAATTTAGTCCCAATACCAGTAGATAATGGTTAAAAACATGCTTATCTGTTAAAGTACTGGGGTAAATGTTATGATAGATTTTTGGAGATCTTGGAGGGTGTAAAAAGGGCAATTTCTTTGTGCAAGTGGGGGAATCTTCTCGTGCTGGGTTGTGAATAGTGCTGAGAGAGGGTGAGGGCTACCCTTTGCTGCAAAATCAAAAAAGAACATAGAACAAAATATTTTCATTCCAGCAGCTCATTCACAACCACATGCACAATCACAATACTCACTCATGACCATAAAATACAAGCTGTGCTTCCTCCACAATCTTCCAAATGCGTACAGTACGGTCTCGACCCCCTGACGTGACACATCGCTCCCGACTAAGGGTGTCCAATCCTGTGATTGCATCCTGGTGACCAAATCTGTTTATTTTTGGGAAAAAGAAATGAAGCACAACAGTGAAGGCCATGTCAAATATGGGCATCTGCTTTTCCTGATCCTCATTGTTTAAATCAAGGTTCAGCATATTTTCTTTCTCCAGAGTTGAGAGCATGCAATGAATACTGAAACAAAGATACAACACAGAACCAGGCCTTTTGGCACCCTTTTGTATATACCCTTTTTTGGGTAATCCTACCCTAACCCATTTTCTTCTCCTCACACATTCATGAACTCCTCTCCACCACCCACACCCACACTCCACCACTTAGGGCAACACACAATGGTCAAATGTAACAGATATCATGGCAAGATTATGGGGATCTTTAAACAGTCCTTTCATGGGCATCAGAAATCAATAATGGTCTTCTTAAACACAGCAAAGTGTGGAGTATACCATATTAAAGTAGTCAATTCTTTAACAAGAATCATTCAGATGGATTTCAGATTATTTTTATTAGTCAAAAGTCTGTGGAAATTTATTGAATTGAACGGGAATCCCAACAAGATCAGCAATCATTACAAGTTAGCAGTACTCACAGTGTTTCAATGTAGGCATTCTGGTCAACATTCCATAACTTAACAGAGCGGTCATGAGAGGCACTGTACAACTGGTGTGTCCCTTTCCTAAATGACAAACCCTGAATGGAGAAGTACGTAATTAAAAGGCAGCACCCAGCAGTCGGATATACAGTACTGTGCAAATGTAAAAAAATTCTGTAAAGCAAAGATGCTTTCAAAAAAATGAAAAAGTTTCTAAATATCAAAAATTTACTATAAAGAGTAGTAAACAGTAAAAAAAACTAAATCAAATCAATATTTGGTGTAATACCCTTTGCCTTTAACACAGCTTCAATTATCTTAAGTACACTGTTAATGCAGCTTTATAAAATCGGCTGGTAGTTTGTTCCAAGCATCTTGGAGAACTTGCCATAGTTTTTCTGCAGACTTTGCTGTCTCGCTTGCTGGCCTCTTCAGGTTGTTTTATACTTATAATATAAAATACATATACCCTTGTCTCTGAGTAATTAATACATACACACTTAAGAATGTACATACCTAATGTGAAGTCCACTCCACGTTATTGCCCTACAACTGCTGAACTGACATGGATAGCTCCACTCTGAACTGATTCCATAACCTATAGACTCACTTTCAAGGACTCTACAACTCTTGTTCTCAGTATACTTGTTTTTTTTGTTTGATTGCACAATTTGTCGTCTTCTGCACGTTGTTTGCCAGTCTTTATGTAGTTTTTCATAAATTCCTTTGTATTTCTTTATTTTCCTTTATATACTTGAAAATGAATCTCAAATATATGGTGGCATTATGTACTTTGATAATAAATTTACTTTTGACTTTGTACTCATTCCAAATCCTCAAGTGAAGCAATAGGTTCAAGCTGAGCGCTGACTGCTTTCATTCTAATAACAATGACTAAACCAACAACTACACATCCTTCTGGAAGCTCGTCTATTGCTCCCCGAGCTACAGCTTGTTTGTTCCCAGATACTGTTGCTTATACTAGCAGCTGCAAAATCTATGATTAGAGTGCAATATGAATAACCTCAACTTTTCCCAAATAATTACAAAGATCAAGACAACTTTGTCTGTCACACATACATCAAAACATATATTGAAATGGGTTATTTGCGTCAAATCAGTGAGGATTGTGCTGGGCAGACCACCCAAGTGTTGCCACAACTCACTAACCCCAACACGGACATCTTTGGAATATGGGATAATCAGAGCAGCTAGAAGAAATCATGTGGTCATGGGAAGAAAGTACAAAACTGCTTTTAGGCAGCAACTGGAATTGATTCATGATCTTGCAGGCAGTGTTGTAAAGCATTGCACAAACCATTGCATACCAATACAACAAGCCACAGTGGCAGCTCTTGTACAATGTTCTGTGAAGCACTAGAGGGCAATCAAACCTCTCAATGGGATTCAAAATGCAGCTCTTCACTGTAATTTACTGGGGATACCTTCTTGGCCAAATGCAGTCCTAGAGAACTCCCCTAATATCCTCTTCCTGCCAATAGACTGGTGTTTGCCAGCATGATTTCAAAGGCTACAGATGAACTGATGTAGTACCCTTTAATGGAGATCGTAACTTGCTTTGGCAGCAGAAATATAGCAAATTGAATTTCAAGAATAATCAGTTCTTTTGGGTTGGAAGAAAACAATATTAATTATACTATACAATATTAAAAAGATTGCAAGTACAAAAGGGCTAAGAAAATACAAACTAAAATTTAAAAGGGAGCCGTACATATTGAGTAGTTCATTCTGGAATGAAACTGCAAACTTCATAAATTGCCACCAGGTCCTAGCTGGAACAATACAACATTTAGGTGGATGCAGTTTAGGAAAATCAAGACCCTAGAGACCACGTAGGGATCTTTAGAACAGAACAAAAGATTCTAACAAGTTGAGGGGAAGTTGGGGTTAAACTTCAAGAGAGATCTTTGAGCACCATGAATTCACACCTGGTAAGTGTAAAAAAAAGTGTGTTGTCAATGTCAGAGGGATCAGGTGACTCAGACCACACTTAGGATGGAGGAACCCTAATATTCTGTTTGGGTAGCCTCCAATCTGAACATTGATTTCTCATACTTCCAGTAATGCCCCCCTACCCCTCCTTCACCATTGCCCATCCCCCTTTCCCTCTCACCTTATCTCCTTTCTGCCCATCATCTCCTTCTAGTGCTCCTCCCCACTTTTCTTCCAAGGCCTTCTATGTCTTTGCACCAATCAACTTCCCAACTCTTTACTTCATCCCTTCAGGTTTCATGCATCACCTTGAGCTTCTCTCCCCACCTTTTCAATCTACTGCTCAGCTTTTTTTCTCCAGTCCTGCCCAAGAGTTTCAGCCCAAAACGTCGACTGTACTTTATTTCTATAGATGCTGCCTGGCCTGCTGAGTTCCTCCAGCATTTTGTGTGTGTGTGTTTCTTTTTAAATTAGACTCAGATTTCAGTTAACTAGCAGAAGAACCAGAGGCAAGTGGGGGAAAGACGATTGGTGTTTGTTTAAAACAGGATTCATTGCCTGGAAGGAGATTCAATTACAATTTATGAAAGGGAATTGGATAAAAACTTGACAGAAAAATATTTAGGGATATGGAAAACTGAAGGACCTACTTAGCTTTCAAAGATGAGTGTATGCACAGTGAACTGAAAGTGCTACATCAATCTGTGGTTCTACTTAACTCTACGAAAACTGAAAATTTCTTCCATAAACACACACATCTCACAACTCCACCACGCTAACTCACCGACACTGCATCTTTATGCCCTTTGAATGTGTGAAGATGCTGGCATGTAACTGCGTCCCATATTAAGATCATCTTGTTTCGATCGCCTGTAGCCTGCAAAGAGAAGCAACTAGATTAAGTTCTACAGAATCCATCCACAGCACACCTTTACAAACACAACTGGTAAACTGTTAACTGCTCACAGTTAGATCTACAGGATATGCTGAGTATATTACATGCTTCAAACTCTAGCAATTCAAACAGAGAGGGTCATCATATACTGTAATGAAATAGATATATCACGTTAGTTAAGGCCATTATTCCAAAGAGGATAGTTTACTGGACTGGGATGTCTTTCAAAAACAATGCAGAATAGTGGTGAAACCACATCAGGGTACGGTGTTAAAAAGAAAATTTATTTGGGGTTAACTTGCGGTTAAGAATTGTGTACAGTGTTGCACTGAATGAGCTACTTTCACACACAGCATGGGAAGTGTTGTTCCCACAGTGGCAGAAGGAAACATGAAAATTAAGAGTTGAAGGATATAGTAAGAACAAAACAGGAGCTGTTTTATTCCTTTCGGTCCTATCTAATTGAAATAGGATGAAGTTATTAAATTGGAATGGGTTGAAACTGGTTTTAATTGTTGTGTATTGACAATCATTAGTGAAAAGCTTGCCCTGCATACTGTTCCCAGAGGTCGTATCACCATAGAGTGCACATTAGAACACAGAACATTACAGCACAGCCCTTCAGCTCATGGTGTTGGGTTGATCTTTTAACCTACTCTAAGATCAATCTAACCTTTCCCTCCTTTTTCAATCATCCATGTGCCCTCATATATCTGCCTTTACCACGAACCCTGGCGGAACATTCCACGTATCCATTCTGTTAAAAAACCTCTGACACCTGCCCCTTGCTATATTTTCCTCCAACCACCTTAAAATTACGCCCTCCTGTATTTCCCATTTCTGCCCTAATATTAAATGGTACATTAATATTAAAAATGGAGGCTGGCGAGTTCTTGATTAGTAAGGACATCAAAGGTCATGGGTAAAAGGTAGGAGAATGGGTTTGAGAGATGTTGTGTTTGCTATTGAGGGATAGTGCAGAGTACACCAGAACACCAACATACAGGATACTCAACTGAACTTTATTGACAACCTTGTATGTGAACTCCTCCCATGTGGGAGTGGCTGAGTGGTATTGGAATAACACTATTAGCTAACAGTACAAGAGGGATAATGAATCAGCCACAATTGGATGTCAGAACAGAAAGGCCCTACTCTGCTCCTATGTTTTATGGTCTAAATCAATTTCTGGGAGGAGAGCAGATTCAATTAAATATCACATCAGCTGTAACTTTACTGAACATCAGAGGCTTGTAAGACTGTCTGGCACAATACTGCTTTTTCTCCTTACAAATGCAACAATAAAGAACTAATGTCACCGTGCCTCAGTTCTAGAACTCCTGATTATTGAACCTGGACTGTGAAGTCCCTCTACAGAATCAGTGTCATCGGTGCAGTCACATCATGGCACAGTACTGGTGGAACAGCTGGGAAAAGCTAAATCTTAACCCTTCCACCTGCAAGTGGGGGTGATGATCCCATAACAAATTTCCAGCATCTTGGTAAATATTTACATCATAGATTAAAACACTGTCATAAAACGTGGTAGTGCAGAAGCACGAGTATTATTTTGTACAGTGCAAGTACTTGACTGATTGTAAAATGCTTTGAGATGCCCTGAAATTAGGAAAAGTAAAGTACAATCAATATCAAAGTATACTGAGATTTGCCTTTTGGCAGGCAGCCACCAAAGAAACACAACAGAACCCACTTTTAAAAAGAACACAGAACAAAGACCGATAAACACCCAAAGTGTGAAAAAAACTGTGCAAAAGTAAAAAAGCAAACAATAGAAAATTAACTGCGAAGATCCCAGCCAGAGATAGTTCAGCACTGAGGTGAGTGCTGATGCTTGCAGGTCACAGCTGCAGAGTCAGTTCAGCGCTGAAGCGCTTTAATCAAAACACACAAATAGTTTAAAGTAAACAAAAACACATGGAACATTAACTGCAGGGTCCCTGAAAGTGAGCCCACAGCTGCAGTGCCTGTTCAGCGCTGAGGCAAGCGAAGCTCACCCAGGACCCAAAGGTTGCAGGGCAACAACTCTCCTGACCCTGGCGGCGTTAGACCCAAGACTCCTGCACCTCCTGCCCAACAGCAGTGGCAAGAGAGGGAGACTGGTAAACCACAGGGCAGATGATACTGAACACCTGTCAGCTCTCATCTTCGATGATTTTAATCTTACTTGACACTTTAATTGGTGCAGACTAATGGAGCCAACCACAGGTTTGTGTTCGCCCATCAGGAAACAATGCTGCTTACACCCCAGTGATGACCACACTCTCCAGAATCCCCCAGAAGATCACAAAATTGCCAGATCACGTAATTGGCTCGAAAATACATCGCTTAATAGGGAAATTACCGGCTGCAATTGATCGAGAGTTAGACGACCGTACAATTTCCAGAAGGAGAGTACCTAGTAGTTTTGTGAACTGCCTGTAATATGTTGCTGGCACCATCTTGCTCCTTAAATTAAATGCAGATGACTCTTCCCCTTTCTTAATTCTGTTTGAAATGGAAAACACTGTACAAGCCAGAGTATCTAATATTATCTTATCAAGGAAGAGGGAAGCCACTCACCAAGTACTTGCCATCTGATGATATTGCCATGGAGAGAATGTGCATTGTGTGCCTCACATGTTGATCTTCTGCTCCCTTGCCACCGCCACGGATTGTGTGGATCTTTTTACCACTGGCAATGTCCCCTGAAATCAGGTTTGAGATACTGTATCATGTTCTGACTTTAAATATTAGTAGCAACAGTAACAAGGAGACAGTGAGCTCAAACTCGATGCTGGAGGAACTCAGCAGGTCAGGCAGCATCAGCGGAGGGAAATGAATAGCTGATGTTTTGGGCCAGGACCCTTCATTAGGTCCCGACGAAGTATCTTAGCCCAAAGCATCAGCTGTTCATTCCCTCTAATAATGCTACCTGACTTGCTGAGTTCCTCTAATATTTCGTATATTCCTCAAGATTTTCAGCATCTCCAGTTTACTGTTGATAAAATTTCAGCTAGGTTCCCAGTATCAGATGCTGAGAAATCCATATAATTGAACTACAAAAACTTACATTTAATGATGGAACAATCTTTGGATGCTGAGAATATGTGTTTATCGTCAGGAGACAGAACTAGGCATGTGATAGCAAGTTGGTGACCACGTAACAGGCGAATTTCAGATGTGTCAGGTGGAAAATACTGAAACAAATAACAATGCAGTTACTTTGAAAGCATAAACAGAGACAATCTACGTAACTGGGGAGTAAAAACAGTAAATGCTGGAAATACTTAGCAGGTCAGGCAACATTTATGGAAAGAGAAATATTTCAGATGCTGCCAGACCTGCTGAGTGTTTCCAGCATTTTCTCATTTTAATACAGATTTCATGAATGACAATCTCCAAACTAAGATGTACACATTGGAGTGAAGTATAGCAGTCCTGTGACTTTGCTGTTGTTTAGCTTTATGGGAATTGGTGTAGTACGCCCTTTACTGTACCATAATGCCCACTGGAGGGAGGGAATAACAAGCCTAGTAGCAAGGGAATAAATCAAATGGATTTCTCCGCTTTGGGTGACATGGACCCTTCTTGCAGGTATATCTGGTGACTGACAGTTTTCCATTGCATTGTTAGATGCATGATGATATGCAAAAGGCAGACGTCTGTTTAAATTAATAATGCATGACATGTTTGAGAGATTGCATTGCAATTTCTAATTTTCATTAGAAGGGAAAGTAGCCTTGTGTAAATACTCAAAGCTAAATAATCCAACTGTTACAATGTTTCATTTGTGAAAATTTAACGTTTTGTTAGACCTACTATGTGCAAGGAATCATTGAACCTGTAACGACAGCGTTCCGATAAAAACTGCTGAAAAATGCTTGGAGAAGAGGACAGGCTTCCCTGTTTTACACTCACACTCAGCTTTTGCTCATGGTCATTATGTGATGGATTTCTATCTGGAGATCTTTAATCCTTTACTCACATCTTTGGCAACAAGTCGCTTTAGTTTTCCCTTCTGTTCCAGCTGTAAAGAACAATTCAAATCAGTATCACTGGAAATAAAAAAATTCAAATCACATTGAAAAGAACCTTTACTTTAAGTGCAACTTTCCCCCTCTGGCTCCGGACCAACTCAGAAGTATTAACATCAACATTCTGACAAGGATTTGATACAATCCATGAGAAGGTTCACCCTTAATAAATAAGTACAGAAGTGGCAACATGACATAGCAGGTGGTGCTGCACCTCACAGCTCCAGTGAGCTGGGTTCAAAACTGACCTTGACTGCTGTCTGGAATAATGTGGTCTCCCCTTCACCCATGTCATTTTCCCCTGGTTTCCTCCCACACAAAGAATACTACAACACAGAAACAGGCCCTTCAGCCCATCAGTCACATTGACCTGTACGCTGACCACAACCCACCATACGCCTCTCATCCATGCACCTATCTCTTGAATGCTGAAATCTAACCCGCATCCACCACTTGGGCTGGCAGCTCAGTCCACACTCTCACACCCTCTGAATGAAGAAGATCCCCCTCACGTTGTCCTTAAACATTTACCTTTCTCCCTTAACCCATAACTTCTGGTTGTAGTCTCACCCAATCCCAGTAGAAAAAGCATGCTTGCATTTACCCTATCTATAACCCTCATAATTATGTACACCTCTATCAAATCTCCCCTCAACTCCCTATGCTCTGGGGAATAAAGTCCTAACCTACTCAACCCTTCGCTATATTTCAGGTCCTCAAGACCCGGCAGCAACCTTGCAAATTTTCTCTGTACTCTTTCCATCTTATTTATATCTTTCGGCAATCAGAGGAGCAATCACTTCTTACACAAAACCAATGTCTAATCCAATTTACTACCTCATTTTGAATGCCAAGTGACAGAACATTCTTAACCAACCTCCCATGCAGGACCATGTCAAACGCCTTGCTAAAGTCCATGTAGACAACATCCCCTGCCTAGCTTTTATCAACTGTCCTGGTAACTTCCTCAAAAGATTGGTTAGACGCAACTTACCAAGCACAAAGCCATACTGACTATCCCTAACCAGTTGCTAACTATCCAAATATAGCCAGTCCCTTAGAATAACTTCCAGTAACTTTCCCACTACTAATGTCAGGCTCACCGGCCTATAATTTCTTGGCTTATTCTTAGAGTCTTAAACAATGGAGCAACATTAGCTAACCTCCAAACCTCTGGCACCTCACCAGTGGTTAAAGATGTTGTAAATATCTCTGCTTGATCCACTGAAATTTCTGCACTAGTCTCCCACAGGATCTGAGGGAACATCCTATCAGGCTGTGGAAATGTATCTATCCTAACTTGCATCAAGACGGCAAACAGCTCCTCCTCTGCAATCTGTATAGGGCCCATGACCTCCCTGCACCACTAGACTGTGTCCGTCTCCAGACTCAATACAGACACAAAAAAACCTTGAGACCAACCAAACTCTTTTGGTTCCAGACGCAGATTAGAACTCCAATCTTCCAGTGGACCAATTTTGTCTCTCACTATCCTTTTACTCTTACTATAACCATATACAGGCAGTCCCCGGGTTATGTACGAGTTCCGTTCCCGAGTCCGTCTTTAAATCGGATTACTACAGTAAATCACCCCTTAATGAATGCAGGGGTAAAAGACCTGGTTGGAGGGAGGTGGGGGAGGGAGGTGATGTCTTTAACAGGTATGCGAAAGAGAACAAGCTGCAAATGAACAGTGGGAAATGGGATGGAAGTGAGACTTGTACACTGGACTGAGATCAAAAACTATCGACTCTGTGAGCAAATGGTCAACAGCAGGAAAAGCATTTACGTGAAAAACAAACACAAAACGGGAGAGATCTCCATTTTCCTAACAGTAGATGGGAGGACTACGATCATGTTCAGTTTCTTCTTTTTACTTTAAAAAAAAGCATTTCTCACCACATCCTCCTCTAATCTTCCTCCAATAAGATCGCTCTCCAATTGTTCCTCCTCCGCTTTCTCCTCTTCTGCAGGCAACAAGAAAAATTAAGGCAAATCAGAGGACACAGCAAAACAAACCTGTCAGCTTCACCCTCCAAATCCCACTGTCCATCCATACTGTATTCAAAAATGCAATGAAGTAGAACTGCAATAAACCAAGTGCTACATGGATGAAAATTTCAACTACTTTTTCTATTAAGAAAGAACCAGGAAAAATTTTTCTCAGATTCCCCCGAGTACAGGCACAGTGGAGAACAGTTTAACACCCAATGAACTGCGGCAACTTTGCACAGGGGCCCAGAACCAAACCCTGTGTTATTAACTACAAACAGTAATACTCTGGTATCTAAATGTTCCAAACTCGCAAAAACTTGGTGCCTGTCTTACTCATCCATACACAAGCCTTTGTTAATTGCAGACATGAACATAGAGGGTTAGTCAGCCATGTGTGTGACATTGGATGTGGGACAAATGAATGACCTGAGCCAGGAACACCAAATGCCAGAAATGTTGGAGGGTTTGGCAGGATGCAGAGTGTTTTCACAGCTCAGTCTGTTTGATATGTTGAAACATCGAAGTCAAAACTCATCTAGCTCCATTTCTCTCATTCTCTAAACTTAGTGGGTTTATGGGGAAATTTATTATACTCTCATGTAAAAATTGAAAAAGAGCAATCGTTAAAGTAATAGTAGAGGCATCCAATAGCCCAGTGAATCTGCTAGACCGGTACAACATCCCATAGATTTCAGATTATCAAAGCTTTATTCTCACCACTTCCAATTAAGTAACCTCATGATCACATTTGGATTGCTACAAGGTCTACACCATGGTAGCAAACAGGGTCACATAAAACATACCTTCTTGCCGTAGTTGCTCCAGGTAAAGCTTGGCAAGTCGCAGCTTCTTCTCCTGTGCTGTTTCCTCTATCTCCAACGTCTCTGGAGCTTTCTTTTTGTGCTCAATGCTGCCAGAGAATTTAAACAATCTTTAGTATTATCCTTAAAAGAAAAACGTGCAATTGAGTACAAGGGTTCTAATCCAATATACCAAAATCTTCAAGCTTGAATGTTGAGCCTCCATGAGCAGAGGGTTCCAGGGATACAACTAAATAGTTCCCTGAGAATGACTGCACAGGTTGATATGTTCGTAAAGGTGGCATATGGAATGCTTGCCTTTACTAGTCAAGGAACTGATTTCAAGAGTCAAGAAGTTACGTTGCAGCTTTATAAAACTCTATATTAGACTACATCTGGACTATTGCTTTCAATTCTCACTGCTCCTTTATTGGAGAAGGTGCAGAAGGTTTATCAGGATCCTGCTGGATCAGAGGCCGTACGGCATAAGGAAGGTTGGATAAACTTGGGCTGTTTTCTCTCAAGCAGCGCAAGAGGCGGGGTGATCTGATAGACGTTTAAAATTGAGATGCATGATTAGAGTGTCAGTATCTTAGATGTGAAATATCTACCACTAGATTACATGTATTAAGGTGAAAGAGGGTAAATACAATATTAAAAAACACAGCAGGCCTGGAATACACACTGCCAGGGATAGTTTTGGAGGTAAATACGATAAAGTTGCTTAGGAAGGGATCAGTTCAATTAAGTGTTTTAATTACTAGCTTAATTAATTTGGCACAATTTCACAGGCTTGTTCCTGTGCTGTACTGGTCTACATAGAGGGACCTGACTGGCTATTGAAAACCTGAACCAACCAACTGGCTGGATTGTTCAAAGATCGATATTTCCACCTCTCACTACTATGGCCTGCATGCTTCAAAAGGGCTGCAATCATGCCAGAGACCAAGAGGAGGAGGAGGATGCCTTAATGACTATTGATCATCACCACTTACATCCAATGTAATGAAATGCTTCAAGAGACTGGTTAGCACTATCACGTGCCCAAGAAAGGACCTAGACCTGGTGCAACTTGCCTACTGCCGCAACAGATCTACACTGGTTCTCTGCTGTGCACCTAGAGAGCAGCAAAATATACATCAAGCTGCTGTTTACCAATACAGTAATTCCCCTCAGTATTAATCAACACGCTTTGAAAACTGAGTTTCTGCACCTCCCTCTTCAACTAGATCCTTGACTTCTGCATTGGGAGACCACAGTCAGTACATATCAGAGATAACAGCTCTTTTCACCAACAATCAACATAGGCATACCTCAAGGATGTGCCCACTACTCAACTCAACACTTGTGACTGTGTGGCTAAGCACAGCTCAATTGCCATTTGCAAATTCACAAACACCACTGTTGGCAAAATCTCAGATGGTGACAAGGAGGCATACAAACGTGAGAGATCAGCTGTGTCACAGCAACAACTTTGCACTTAACATGAGCAAGGCCAAGGAATTGATTGTAGACTTCAGGAAGAGGAAATTGGGATGAAGTGCACCAGACCTCACTGAGGTGGAAAGAGTGAGTAGGTTTAAGTTCCTGAATGTCAACAGCCAGAAAATCTGTCCTGGGTCAATCACGAAGGCAGCAAATCTACATGAGGAGATATGGTATGTTACAGCTGAGATATTGTACATAGTATACATGACAGCCTGGAATGGAACCTCTAATGTACAGGATCAAAAGAGACTTCAGAGGGTTGTAGACCCAGCCAGCTCCATGGGCTCAGTATCATGGCAGTATAACACTATTACAGTGGCAGCAACTCAGGTGCAATTCCACCACTGTCTGCATGGAGTTTATACATTCTCCACGGGTTTTGTCCAGGTGCTTCAGTTTCTGCCCACATTCCAAAGGTGTACAGGTTAGTAGGTTAATTGGTTATATGGATGCCATTGGTATAGGGCACAAGGGTTGTTGGGTTGGAAGGGGTCATTTCTGTGCTGTGACTCTAAATAAACAAAGAACCTTCCCCACCATTCCGAACATCTTCAAGAGGCAGTGCTTTAAAAAGATGGCACCCAACATTCTGTCTATTTGCTTTTTACAGCTGGGCAAACCAACCATTGCTTGGAGCAGTAGAAGTTTACACAGCCTGAAAACTGTGTGACACTGTTTTTTTCATACTAAATATATGACTGTGAATATTCATATGAATATTCATTCTAAATATTCATACTATGAATATTTAGAATGAAAATTGAAAAATCACATGGTTTTGATTTTATTAATTGAAGGGTATAATAAATTAAAGTACAAAGAAAATTGTTCACATTTCATAAACCTTTTCTCATCTGTATTTACTCTGGCTGTGCAGCAACAAAGGCTAAGTGCGCGGGAGCATTTCAGTTACTGAGCACACCAACGCAGCTCAGAGGGAACAGTGGGGGCATCCATCACTATGTACAGTCACCATCTTGGATATACCCTCTTCTCATTACTATCAGGGAGAGGGGACAGCAGCCAGAATTCAGGAACAGCTTCTTCCCCTCCAGCAGATATCTGAATGGTCCGTGAAAACTACTTCATTATTCCCTTTATTTTATACTATTTTGTAAATTTATGTATTTGCACTGTATTGCTGCCTCAAAACAACAAACTTAACCATATAACAATTACAGCAGGGAAATAGGCCATCTCAGCCCTTCTAGTCCGTGCCAAACGCTTACTCTCACCTAGTCCCACTGACCCGCACTCAGCCCATAACCCTCCATTCCTTTCCTGTCATATACCTATCCAATTTTACTTTAAATGACAATACCGAACCTGCCTCTACCACTTCTACTGGAAGCTTCGTGTCATACAAGGCAGTGATACTAAACCGGATTATCTTAGCTTTAGAACCTTCAAGATGGGACAGGATAGAGGAATAATGGAGCTGGTCCTGATTTCATTTAGTAGCCACTTGCTGGGAAGTGTCTGATATAGACATATGATCAAGGACTTCTGTTGTTAATGGGCCTGCCAATACAAAGTTTCAACTTTCAACCATCATGAAACAAGAGAACACCCTGTACATAACAGAGCATTAAGCCGGATGGCTCACAATTTTAAACAATTAATTTAAATCTTCACTCAAACTTCTCTTTTCCGAAGAGAACAATCACAGCTTATCTAATGTTTCCTTCAGACTGATCCTAACGAGTTTAAGAACCCTGCTTGCAAGACAATTAGGAAATATAATTAGATATGCCCAAGTGAACAAAAGCTTTCTGTTCTGAATGGTGCCAGTGGCATGTCAATAATACTAATCACAAGATGGACACCGCATCTTCATCCTCGCCCTACTTACCACTGCAAGACTGGCAAATCACTCACAAATGCAGGGGATGGCTAGGACAGGGGTCCCCAACCTTTTTTGCACCACGGACCAGTTTAATATCGACAATATTCTTGCAGAACGGCAGACGGGGGGTGAGGCTATTAATCACGACTGGAATATAGGTGATAATTCAACTATAAGTCACTTATAAGTGGCTAATACACTCAATTTCATTTCTAAAAGGGTTTATCTGACGAATTTAATATTAAACACACAGCGCATATTTTCTTCGCATGAATATAGTGATAAGTCAATTATAACTCACTTATGTCAATAGCATCATAATGTTTTAAGTAACGTTTGGATATTAAACATTCAGCGCTTATTTTCCTCGTGTAAACATATGAACATCATTGCAACACACCAATGTCGCTGAACCAGTGCGAGCCCTGGGCTTGTTTCCCTGCAACAAGACGGTCCCATCGAGGGGTGATGGGAGACAGCGATACTCGAAGGGGGTTCCTTATGTCGAGTCTATTCTGCAATTTAGTTTTCGTGGCTCTCAGCATTTGTTTCTGTCCCGCTTGTTCACATTTTTTTCGTTCAAAAAACACAACGGGTTTGTCTTTAAGTGCAGGGTGCTTGGACTCAAGGTACAGAAGCAGTTTTGAAGGCTTCATTGCTTCATTAGACAGCCTCCAGGCCCGAACTCCAGCCTCCCGCCCTCCCGCCACCAGTTTCCTTGGCCAGGTGTGGCTGGGGTGAGAGGACAAGGTCAGGGCCGGAGGTACCCGTGCCGGGGCCACGGTGGTCGCAGTCCGGAGGCTCGAGGGATGACTTTCAATAGATCGCAGCGAGGTAGCCGCTCTGCTGCTTACGAAACCCTGAGCCTGAATTAGGTCGCCTGCAAATATTTTAGCACCGGGTTCCTCATGAACATTCGGTGTGTTAAACAGGTTTAGAGCCCATCTGTCCGTGCTCCAGGCCAGTAGCAACTGCACTTCTTGCCGGCTGCATGAGGCGGCCGGTTACCCTAGCCAACCAGTGATCCCTGGCGCGAGGGTATCACTGCGTTTAGGTGACTGATGACCTCACATGCATTCAAGTTCAACAGTGGGCAGGAAAAGTGCAGTTGACTCATATCGTTTCCTCGCGGCCCGGTAGTACATGCTTTGCAGCCTGGTGGTTGGGGACCACTGGGCTAGGACACATCACAGCCACTCCAAATGAAACACATGCATCCTTCTGCAGATAGCTGGAATCACAGAATCAGAGAAAAGACCACCCTGTCCATTGTGTCTATGCGAGTTAAAAGGGCCACCAGTCTCATCCCACGTTCCAGCACAGGGTCACTTCAGAGCTTCCCCTGCGAGTAGCAACTCTTCAATTACTCATACAAATACTGTTTAAAGACATTAAGGGTCTCTGGCACCACCCTTTTACACAGCACGGTTCAGATACCTACCACACTCTAGTTGATAAAATGTTCCATTACTTCCATTCTAATTCTTCCACCATGTATTTTAAAATTATGCCCTTGGTTTTAGACCACTCTGTTAAGTGAAGTAGGTCTGTGTAACTTAGCTCCTCCTTAGTACAAAACAGATCACAGTACAAGCCCTTCAGCACAATGTTGGGTCTTTTAAGAGACTCCTGGACAGGCAGGTGGAGCTCAGCAAAATAGAGGGCTATGGGTAATGCTAGGTAATTTCTCAGGTAAGGACATGTTTGGCACAGCTTTGTCAGCCCCAGGGCCTGTATTGTGCTGTAGGTTTTCTATATTTCTAACATTTATACCTATTTCCAAGATCAATCTAATCCTTCCCTCAAATGTAGCATCTCGCATTTTGCTTCTATTTCTGTCCCTATCTCAGAGCATCCTAAATGTCCCTAAAGTATCTGCCCCTACCACAACCCTGTTTGTGCACCACATCCACCCACCACTCTACGTTAAAAACAACTTTCTTCCAATCATCTAGCCACTTCCACACTGGGAAAAAGTTGGCGCCTGGCCACTCTTACCTTATACATCTCTATCAAGTTTCCTCTCATCCCCCTGTCAGAGTATCGAGCACAGGAGTTGGGTATTATATTGGAGTTATATAAGAATTTGCAAAGGCTGAATTTGGAGTACCTTGTACTCAATTGCTTCCCCTGTGTCCTGTTCCAAAGGGGGGGCAGCATAAGTGGCACAGCTAACAGGACACAGATGTTCTCCCAGTTCCCCTCCCTATCTCAGACTCGCACGTTTGGAAATTAATTATCCACCATGAATTGCCCAAGTGTGCAAATGAGTGGTAGAATCTGGAGGGGAGGAGGGCAGAAAAGAGGCAACCTGATCAATGTGAGAATAAAAATGTGTTACGGTAGAATTGGCTATAAAATGGTTGGCAAGACTTTGTACTGCGTTTAATCTCTCCATGACTATCCCAACGACCCTCGTTAGGTATAATATCTTCATAAATCTCCTCTGCACCCACTTCAGTGAAAAATCACAACTGAAGTGATGTGCGTACTCACACCACCCAAGAATGGAGTCAGGCTGTGACAAACTAAACATGTGCAGAGCTTCGTTCAAAATGGCAGAACCACAGGAAAACTATGATCATTACACTGTATTATTATAGACGGGAACACCTTATATACCGGCTGGGTAGCCTCCAACCTGATGGCATGAACATTGACTTCTTTAACTTCCATTAATGCCCCTCCTCCCCTTCTTACCCCATCCCTGATATACTTATTTTTTCCCTCCTTTTTCTCCTCTCTTTCTGCCCATCACTCTGCCTGTTCTCCATCTCCCTCTAGTGCTCCCCTCCCCTTTTCCTTCTCCCTAGGCCTCCCGTCCCATGAACTTTTCCCTTCTCCAGCTCTGTATCCCTTTTGCCAAACACCTTTCTGGTTCTCAGCTTCACCCCACCCCCTCCGGTCTTCTCCTATCATTTCACATTTTCCCCTCCCCCTCCTACTTTCAAATCTCTTACTATCTTTCCTTTCAGTTAGTCCTGAAGAAGGGTCTCGGACCGAAATGTTGACAGTGTTTCTCCCTATAGATGCTGCCTGGCCTGCTGCGTTCCACCAGCATTTTGTGTGTGTTGACTATTATTAGATCTCTTGAACCCTTGACAAGAAAGTATTATCACAACGAGATATTTCAGGATGTGTGTGCCTAATACAAGATCTACAGTGAGGTCACACCCTTCTATCATTAATACACACATACATTGAAACAGAGGGAAATGTGTCAATGACACCAGATCAAATCAGCAAGCATTATGCTGAGCCACACTCCCAGTGCCAAAATAGCAATGCCCACACCCATGCCTCTCTGGATCGTGGGAGGAAACCGGAGCATCTGGAGGAAACCCACACAGTTACAAGGAGAATGGACAAACTCTTTCCAGACAGACGCAGAAATTGAATCCCAATCTTACAACTCATGCTGTAGAGCAAACTTCTTCAGAGTAGTTTAGAGAGCAGGAAGGGCAAGCTGGGCAGTTGGGGTGGAAGAATGGAATGGAGCTCTACGGCTTCAAGTAGGCATGGGCAGATTTGATGGAAGTTGTTCCAGTACCTGCAATGTCACCTGGATCTGTAAGCTTCACCTCACTCTTTCAGGTCGAGAACCACAACGTCCAATGACTCTTAGCACCAAATAGCACAAACTAGCGTGAACACTTGGGTTACCTTTCAGTATCCGAGTCACTGGAAATTTCTTCATTCAGAGCTGTGTCAAATTTCTTGCGAACCTTATCTTTGCCATCTTCTGCCTGTAAATCGAATACAAAATAGGACTTTACACTTGTCAGAAGAACTAGAGCCTCCGTGAGGAAGTGCCAGTATTCCTTCTACACAACCATCTGGCCAAGATCAGTACCTCAACAATAGGCTAGCAGGACAGCAGCATCATTCTGCAGTCCTGCCTCTCAGCTCCTTGATTAGTGTTAATCTGGAATTCCAGTGAGATCCATAAGTTGAATAGTCCATATTGAACCTCAGCTTGGAATACTGTGCTCATGTGGAAGGTTTGGAGAGGGTGTCCAGGAAAATTATCAGGATGTTGTCTAGATTTGAGAGCATGTCTTATGAGGCGAGGTTGCATGAGCTATGGCTGTTCTGTCAGGAGCGAAGGAGGTCGATAGGTGGCCTAGTATGGGAACACCAACACCTTTGAGTGGAAAATCCTACAAAAGCTAGTGGATTCAGCCCAGTATATCACGGGTAAAACCTTCCCAACCATTGAGCACATCCACATGAAACACTGTTATAGAAAAGCAGCATCCATCATCAAAGATCCTCACCACCCAGACCATGCTCTTCTCTCACTGCTGCCAACAGGTAGAAGGTACAGGTGCCTCAGGACCCGCACCACCAGGTTGAAGAACAGTTACTACCCCTCAACCATCAGGCTCTTGAATCAAAGGGGATAACTACACTAATTTAAGGACTCTCTTATCTTGTTATTTCATGCTGGTTATTTATTGCTATTTGTTTATACAATTTGCATTTGCAGTTCATTTATAGTTTAGTTCCTGATGTTTACAGCTCCTGGTTACAGTTACTGTTCTTTAGATTTGCTAAGTATGCCCACTGTAAAAGAACCTCAAGGTTGTATGTGGTGACATGTATGTACACTGATAATAACTTTTACTTTGAACTTGATAGATGTGAACAAGATAAGAGGCGTAGATTGAGTGGATAGCCATAAGTTGAGTGGAAATGGCTAATATAAGGGAGCATTATTTTAAGATGACTGGAATAAATTATGGGGGGGTATCAGAGGGAAGTTTTTTCAAAAAAGAGTAGAGAGTGCCCACTTCCATTTATTGGCAGCAGAATCGCAACTACATATTAGTAAGCTCCAATCACAAATCCCACATATTCTCCCAGATATGCAAACTTACCAAAATCTACACCAAGGGCGACTGTTTTAAAGGATGATCCTCATTTTCTCCCTAACCTAAGTACAGGGAGTTTGAAATTACAATAGACACACACTAATCCAGATTGGCTTTCTTCTTCAGTCTCTGCAGCAATCCAAATCTAGGTGAGGATTCTATTCACATATTTTGTCCTCTCCTTTTCTTTAATGAGCTATAGAAGTTATTCATAAATCTTTTCTGATGGCTTCCATTTCAATCACTAATTCTGATAACACCCCTGTCTGAATTACCTACAGGTCATTGTGACTGTTTTTCAGATGCTACACAGAGAAAGCTGGGAAACAAACCCAGAGGTGGAAGCAAGTTTCAGATAATTTATTTATTTGATTGAATTAACATTTTTCTGTTGTTTTCTAGAGTTGAAGTGCTTAAATTTTAAACCATTTTTATTTAGAAAAGTACTACCGGTAATTAATCTCAGTATTAAAGTTTTTTTTAACTGTTTTTCAGTATTACAGAAATCCACAACCATCAGTCTGAACACTGATCGCCAGTAACCCTGGGGCCACAGCTGTTAGGAGTGGTTCTGGTAGTTAAGCTCAGGGACCTTGCTGATCAAGGGCTGGCTTTGGGAACATGCTGCAGGTAACCACAGGCAGCTCACTGCTCAGTTTGGTGAGGCAAACTGCTTATGGACTTTACATCATGAATCCTGTTCTAGATGCTGAATAAGTAAGAAATCTTCAATATCCCTGCATTAACAGTAAAACACTTGTATCAAAGGGTGGTAGTTAGGGTAATGCTTTACAGCGCCAGCAATCGGAATGCAATTCCCAGCACTCTCTGTAACATGGATTTCCTCTGGGCGTCCCGTTTCCTCTCACACTCCAAAGGTGGACAGGTTAGGGTTGCAGGCATGCTAGGCTGATGCCAGAAACATGGCAACACTTGTGGGCTACCCCCAGTCCATCCTTTGTTGGTCTTTTACACAAACAACGCATTTCACTGTTTGTTTTCATGTCTGTGTGACAAATAAAATCTAATCTAACAAAAGCTAACTTAATCAAAAGCAGCCCCAGGTTTACAGAAGTTTTCTTGCTGTTGTGTTTCCACACATCAGACATTAGTCAAGTGAATCAATCCTGTGAATCAATCATCACATGGACAGCAAACATGTGCTGCCTTTCATCTCCATTTTTATTCCCATTATACAACTCTAAGTTACTTTGTTTCTTATTTCTTATGCATTATTTTCTTGAGAACTCAAGATGACTACTTCCCTCAATATGTTCAATAGGTATGTAGGAAATATTGGCAGGTCTGGGATTTAATGTCTAGCCTATTCACTGAGAGAGTGAATGCAAATCACTTTCTTAAACCTGACGGAAGGCTGAGCAGTATCTCGGGGAGTTAACAGGACAATTGATATCTCAGGCAGATCAGAGTGCGGAAGTGATCTTTGTACTCTCAGTACAAAGTGGTGAGAGTGTAGGGCAAGATGGGCTTGTAGGTGATGTGTACAAACAGGTAAGGTGGGGTATGATGGAGAGATGGAGCCAGGTGACAAAGGGAGAGCCAGAGTTCTAATATAGTATCTGGTGGGTGATAGGGTGTAACCGGGGGGGGGGGGGGGGGGGGGAGATGATAGACAAGTGGAGCCAGGTTTTGGGGGGGGGGGGGGGGGAGTAGAGACAGAGGCTGGAACCATACAGAAGTAAAGGATGACGAGCAAACAGGAGAAAGGACAGAGGGGGTCAGCTAGATGGACAGATGTGTGATGATGAGCAGATGGAAATAGGGAAGGTGGATTAAGGGAGAAAGGACCAGCTGGACTAATGGAAATGAGTAAGAAACACAGGAGGTGAGGGTTACCTAGAAGTAGATAAAACAACGCTCACAGCATTGGCTTGTAGGTGGTGGAATGAACTGTTCTTCCAGTTTGTTTTACTTCATTGTGTAAGTGGAGAAGGCAAAGAACAGACACGTTGATGTGAGAACAAACATGTTAATGTAAAAGCAGGAATAGTTAACGCTATCATCACCTTTTTTAAAACGTCTATCTTCTGTGTGTGCATGCCTTACGAAGAGGGACTGAGTAGACTAGGAGTTAGAAGAATGAAAGGAGATATCATTCTGACAGGGGATATTTCTCCTGAGTTTAGAACCAGGGTTAACGTTATATAAATATTGCTAATATTCCTACGTTAACTATTTGTAATGAAAACTGATTACGTATGCATAAACATCTGAGTGAAAATGTTGCCCCCAGGTTTCTATTAAATCTATCCCCACTCACACAGGCCCTGAGAGACTGCTTCGGTACTACTAACTGGGATGTACTGCAAGGGGGGCTCTGAATGCACAACAGACAATATTAACTTTTGTGTGGATGCCATTGTCCCTGTTAGAACTGTTCGCTGCTATCCCAATAATAAGCCCTGGATCACTAGTCACATCAAAGGCCTCCTAAACCAGAAGAAGAGGGCCTTTAAAGATGGTGATCGGTTTGAGCTTAAAAGAGTTCAGAAGGAACTCAGAGTACAGATAAGGGGGGCAAAGGAGCAGTATAGGAGGAAGCTAGAACAAAAGCTGCAGAAAAAAAGCATGAAGGAGGTGTGGGATGGGATGAAGATCATCACCGGATGCGGTGCAAAGCGGGGGGGCGAACATAAGTGGAGATGTGGAGAAAGCGAACCAGCTGAACAACTTCTTCAACAGGTTCGACAGCTCAATCTCATCCTCACCGCAGAAATCCACACCAGGCTTACTTCCCTCACAGGAAAATAGCCACTCACAGGAGACCTTGCCCACGCCCAGGATTACGGCTGCACAGGTGGAAGGTCAACTGAGGAAGATCTGTACCAGCAAGGCGGCTGGACCGGATGGAGTTTCCCCACGATTACTGAGGGCCTGTGCGACTGAGCTGGGAGAACCACTACAGCGCATCTTCAACATGAGCCTGGAGCAGAGAAGAGTACCCAGACAGTGGAAAACATCCTGTATTGTCCCGGTACCGAAGAAACCACAACCAAAGGAGTTGAATGACTTCAGACCTGTTGCCTTGATGTCGCACGTGATGAAGACCATGGAGCGGCTGATAATACAGAATCTGAGGCCACAAACCAGGCACGCCCAGGATCCTCTTCAGTTTGCGTATAAGGAGAAGGTGGGAGTGGAGGATGCTATCACGTATTTGCTGCACAAATCACTCTCTCACCTAGATGGGGTCAGTTGTGCTGTGAGGATTACATTCCTTGACTTCTCTAGTGCCTTTAACACCATCCAGCCCAAGATCTTAAGGCACAAACTAACGGAGATGGGAGTAGACTCTCACATGGTGGATTGGATAGTGGACTACTTGACAGATAGACCTCAGTATGTGCGGTTGGGAGACTGTAGGTCTGACACGGTGGTCAGCAGCACAGGAGCGCCGCAGGGAACCGTACTCTCTCCGGTCCTGTTCACCCTGTACACATCAGACTTCCAATATAACTCGGAGTCCTGCCATGTGCAGAAGTTCGCTGATGACACGGCTATAGTGGGGTGTGTCAGGAATGGACAGGAGGAGGAGTATAGGAAACTGATACAGGACTTTGTGATATGGTGCAACTCAAACTACCTGCGTCTCAATATCACCAAGACCAAGGAGATGGTGGTGGACTTTAGGAGATCTAGGCCTCATATGGAGCCAGTGATCATTAATGGAGAATGTGTGGAGCAGGTTAAGACCTACAAGTATCTGGGAGTACAGTTAGATGAGAAGCTAGACTGGACTGCCAACACAGATGCCTTGTGCAGGAAGGCACAGAGTCGACTGTATTTCCTTAGAAGGTTGGCGTCATTCAATGTCTGTGGTGAGATGCTGAAGATGTTCTATAGGTCAGTTGTGGAGAGCGCCCTCTTCTTTGTGGTGGCGTGTTGAGGAGGAAGCATTAAGAAGAGGGACGCCTCACGTCTTAATAAGCTGGTAAGGAAGGCGGGCTCTGTCGTGGGCAAAGTACTGGAGAGTTTAACATCGGTAGCTGAGCGAAGGGCGCTGAGTAGGCTACAGTCAATTATGGAAAACTCTGAACATCCTCTACATAGCACCATCCAGAGACAGAGAAGCAGTTTCAGCGACAGGTTACTATCGATGCAATGCTCCTCAGACAGGATGAAGAGGTCAATACTCCCCAATGCCATTAGGCTTTACAATTCAACCGCCAGGACTTAAGAACTTTTTAAAAGCTATTATTAATGCTTTTTGAGATAGTGATTTAGATGCATATCATATTTGTTACTATTGTATGTAATTAGTTTTGCTACAACAAGTGTATGGGACATTGGAAAAAAGTTGAATTTCCCCATGGGGATGAATAAAGTATCTATCTATCTATCTATGCCCCCTAGTTAGGACTACTCAATCTTGAGAAAAAGACAGCACATTTTGAATTGCAATACCAAAGTCTTGTAATGTAGGAATTGTAACAGGATAATCACACAGAGAGCAGCATGATAATTACGCAGATAATCAGGTAGTATTGTGGCCGGGGCCACAAAGACAACGCTTCAAATTGAAAATCTTTATCCGGGACAATCTGAAGGGTCTTCGCACTGGAATAGCCCCTTTCCACAGACGTTGCCCGGTCAGCGTATAGTTCCAGCTGCTTCTATTTATCATTCTACCCCTCTCCAGCAATCTACCCAACCTGGGCCTCCCCACATCGCTCCCCCGGTATTCGGTCCCCCTCAGCTCGCCACCGGTTCTACCCACGTGTCTAATTTGCTACCCTGCGCCTCGCCAGAACTGGAAAACCCCGAGCCACCAGGTGCGGTACGATCAAACCCCGAGTTCCGACTCGCCCTCCTCACCTTCCTTTTCTTGCCTCTGGCTTCACTTGTCTTCGTTTTACGAATAAAAAACGAGTCGTTCTCCATCACCATCTTCCCCTCAATCACTAAACGGGTCAATCTAACCTGATTTCCTTTTACCCGCCCTCAAAACACTCTAGCCAACGGGTGGTCGTTTTTTCCCAGATCCTTAGTAGTTATTGGTTACTACGAGTGCCAATCTTGTTAGACCGGTGTTTTGGCTATTATGGAAGTTGGTGCCACAATATATAGGTCCCACGAGTGCATGTTTGTAGCAATAGTTCCGCGATTAAGTTTTTTTTTAATGTTGAGTGCGGGTATTTTGGTTCTATTTTCTCTTTTTAAAATGTAGCTCTTCTTTTCCTACTTTGATTCTTTTTGCTTTTTTGTTTTGTTAATATATCACGAATGATTCATTGAATGTATTTTATGAAGAAAGTTAATTACCAGTGTCAAGAATAATAGGGAAAGCAAGGTAGTGTTGAAGCCAAAATTGGATCAGCTTTAATCTACTTAAATGTAGCATGTTTGAAGGTCAAATCATTCCTTCTGGTTTTCTTTTAATGAAGCTGAATGTTACATCTCCTATCTTTTCCCTATCCTACTTAGATAGACAGCACTGGAGAGGGTTAATATTGAGTATTCATGAGATACTTGAAAGCAAAGTTCAAAGTGATTTATTATCACCATATACTATACTGTGATTTGTTTTCTTGCAGGTGTTCACAGTAGAGCAATCAAATATACAAAAACTGACAATCAGCCAATGTGCAAAAGAAGATAAAATGTGCATAAAATAATAATACTGTGAACATGAGTCGTAGAGTCCTTGAAAATGAGTCTGTATGGCATAGAATCAGTTAAGTTATCCATTCTGGTTCAGGAGCTCAATGTTTGAAGCTTAATAACTGTTCCTGAACTTGGTGGTGTAGGACCTAAGGCTCCAGTGCCTCCTTCCTGATGGCAGCAGTGAGGAGTGAGCCTGGATGGTAAAGGTCCTTGATGATGGATGCCATCTCCTTGTGGCAGCATACTTTGTAGATGTGCTGAAATCGTGGGGAGGGATGTATCTATCATTTTGTAGGCTTTTCTGTTCTTGGGTATTAGTGTTTCCATACCAGGCCATGATGCAACCAGTCAGGATACGCTTCACTGTGCATCTATAGAAGTTTATCAAAATCTTAGTCATACCGCATCTGTGCAAGTTTCTAAGAAAGCAGAGATGTCGTGCTGCCTTTGTGATGGCAATTATGTCTGGTCCAGGGATAGATCCTTTCATATGATGACACCAAGAAATTTAAAGTTACCGACCCTCTCCACTTTCAATCCCCTAACGTGGGCTGGTGCATGGACCTCAGTTATCTTCCTTGTGTTGTTAATAATCAGCATTTTGATTCTGCCTTTTGATTTTGCTGATGTTGGATGAAAGGTGGTGGTTGTTGTGGCACCTTTCAAAAAGATTTTCAATATCTTTTCTTTATGCCATCTGTCCATATTTCTATTGGAAATTGGTTGATGGTAATATCCCATCCTGTGGTTATATAGGAAAAGTGGGAGAGAACAGACCAAGTCAAGCCAAAGAATTGGATTATCAGAGCATATTGTCAGACTAGATGAACGTGATGGCCAAGTGACCTTAATGTAGTTACTTAAGAGGATTAGAAAGTGAGATTGTTATATTTAGATGAAAATGTTCATGAATACGTGATATGCTTTTAAAGATACTTTCACTCTCACCTCGAAGCATTTCTGGCTTCTTCTAGAGCTGAACACTTTAAAGTTGGCCACCAATACCTCAGTGTATCTGCTGCAGACACCGCCACAATCCACTTGTTATCTCCAAAGCTGACTTATCCAACACGTTTGTTCAGCTTTTTTTATGGTGGCATAGCTAGTAGAGCAGTTGTCTTACAGCTTCAGTCCTAACCCCAGTGCTGGCTGGGTGGAGTTTGCACATTCTCATATTGGCTGAGTGGGGTTCCCCTCCCGTATCTCAAAGACATGGGTTGGTGGGTTATTTGGTCACTGAATTGCCTCTTGTGTAGGTAAGTGGTAGAATCTGGGGGAGTTGGTGAGAAAGTAGGGAGAATGAAAAGAAATGAGATTAATGCGGGATTTTGGTGTAAATGGGTGTTGGGTGATTAGCAGACATTCAGTGGGCTTAGGGGCCTGTTTCTGAGCTTGTCTCACTGTCTCTATGACTGTAACCAGCAGGATGGTGGGGTGGAAGCCTAACCTCCCTTTTGGGGCAGACTGTACTGCTATATCCCATGCTAACCACATCATATGAGGGCTAGATCTGTGGCATTCAAGTCTGGCAACCTAGGTCTGTCCAAAAAAACCAAGTATGACTTGCAGAGGGCTATTTCAAGAGCTAAGGAACAATTCCGAGTGAGGTTGGAGGTGAAATCGGATGCACATCAACTCTGGCAGCGTTCACAGGCCATTATTTCCCACAAAATAAAAGCCAACATATCATGAGGCAGAGACACTTCACTCCCAGACAAGCTCAACTCCTTTTATGCTCACTTTGAAAGGGAAAATAAAACTACAGCTATGAGGATCCCTGCAGCACCCAGAGACCCTGTGATCTTTGTCTCGGAGGCCAACGTCAGGCTGTCTTTCAAGAGGGTGAACCCTCGCAAGGCAGTAGGCCCAGTCGGAGTTCCTGGTAAGGCTCTGGAAATTGGTGGGGGTGTTCTTTAGGTTTCAATAGGTACTTTCAATGTCAGAGAAATGTATACGATATACGTTCTGAAAGTCAAAGGCACGTTCAGTCACTCACTGCTACAACTGATAAATTGTGTTAAAGTTATCGCCACAAACGGTGAAGGGGCAAACGATGGCAAGTCATGAAGCTGTGTTGCAGAGTCATTGCAGGTGAGTTCCGATGCCCGTACAGCTGGCCTGGCAGCAAGGTTGGATTGCTCTGGGCATCGAAGGAAGAAGTAGGGACCCGGGCAGAGAAGTTTTGGTGCTTGTTCAGCTGGCCTGGGTGTGAGGCTGGTCGCTCTGAGTGCTGAGCTGATTTGAAGAGCTTGAGAGTGGCTTCAGGCTGGGCAACAAAATCTGTGTCTAGAACGTGTCAGTGGGTGACGCGGTCTAGGCCCAGAGCCTTTTGCTGTAGCTGGGTCCTGGTGAGAGGTACAGTTTGCTGTTTGGCCAATTTAAACACTGGCCGAGATCCGAGGCGAGAGCTGATCTCACTCGCTCAGTACGATAGTCATCTCCACAGCACTGAGGCTATGAGGCAGCCCTGGCTGCCGTGCTCCATGCCTGCTAATATGGTGAATTGATAGGTGAGGCTTTGAGCCTCCACCAGGCTGCTCTGAGGACTCAGTTTTGGTTTAAAATGTTGTTGTTCGCTTCAATTGTTTGCATGATTGGTATTTCTTTTCTTTCTCTTGCGCATCGAGTGTTGGACTTTTTATTTTTATTATTTTTTTCCTTTAATTGATTTTCTTGATTTGTGGCTACCTGTGTGCAAACAAATCAAGGTTGAAGCTTGAATTGAATTGAAGTTCACACCTGCTTCAAAAGGGCAACAATTATAGCCAGTGACCAAGAAGAGCTGTGTCAGCTGCCTTATCACCCTGTGCCTCGCACAGTGATGAGAGGTTGGTGATGGCTAGAATCAACTCCAGCCTCAACAAGGACCTGGCTTGCTACAATTTGCCTATTGCCACAATAGGTCTATGGCAGATGTGATCTCATCGACTCTCTGTGTGGCCTTGGATCACCTGAACAACACAAATGCCTCTGTCAGGAATCTCTTTGTTGACTACAGCTCAGAATTTAACACCATCATTCCTAAAATTCTGATCGAAAAGCTCCAGAACCTGGGCCTTTGCAAATGGATCCTTGACTGCCTAACCAGAAGACCACAATCTGTGCAGATTGGAAATGACATCTCCACCTCGATGGCAATCAACACTGGCACACCACAGGGATGTGTACTTGGCCCACTGCTCTACTCACTACACCCATGTCTTTGTAGCTAGGCACAGCTCAAATGCTGTCTATAAATTTGCTAATGATACAATCATTGATGGCAAAATCTCAGATTGTGATGAGAGGGCGTACAGGAGTGAGATATACCAACTAGTGGAGTGGTGTTGCAACAACAACCTTGCACTCAATGTCAGTAAGACCAAAGAACTGTTTGTGAATTTCTGAAAGGGTAAGATGAGGGAACACACCAGCCCTCAGAGGGATCAGAAGTGGAGAGAGTGAGCAATTTCAAGTTCCTGGCTATCAGTATCTCTGAGGACCTAACCTGGACCTAATATATCAATATAGCTAAAAAGAAAGCAAGACAGCAGCTTTATTTGTTAAGAGTTTGAGATTTGGTATGTTACCTAAAACATTCGCAACTCCCCCAACTCACCTATAGCCGTTACTGCTGATGCTTCACACTGTGCTGTGCATAAACAACTGTTCAGAAAGGTGTGGCATCCGCTCACCTTCTTCAGCCATCAGCTCCACACCCACCCCGAAAGAAAGTACAGCTCGTTTGACTGCGTGCTTCTCTGTCTCTACCTGGCTGTCTGCTGTTTTCATTTTCTTCTAGAGGGTCGCCATTTCACAGCGTTCACTGACCACAAACCCCTTGTGCATGCAGTGGTTAAAAATACCAGCCCTTTGGTTGGCAGGGCAGCAATGCCACCTGGCCTACATATCAGAGTTCACAGCAGACGCACAACACATCAAGGGGAAAATAATGCTGTGTCATTGAGCCCATACACAGGGGGGTTGACTATGCTGGCATGGCAGCCGACCAAGCTACTGATCCAGGCTTGCCAAGCAGCAGTCGTGGGCCTGCAGTTGGTTGACAATAAGTTTGGGGAAGCTGTGGTTTTCTCTATTGTGTGATGTCTCAATCGGTTGCCCTCGCTCCATAGTGCCTGCAAACAGGAGTCGTTTTTAACTCTGTTCATGGCCTCTCGTACCTGGACCAGAAGACCAAGTTTGTGTGGCATGGCCTTGGAAGTGATGTGCGTGATTGGACAGCAGTCTGTGCGGAGTGCCAGCAGGCGAAAATTAATCGTCATGTCCGGGTGTCATTGGCTCCTTTGGAGGTCCCTAAGCAATGGTTTGACCATGTCAACATGGACCTGGTCGGTCCTCTTCCCTCCCCCTGTTTTCACGCACCTCCTTACCATAGTGGCCAGAGATCATCCCTCTAGCATCAACAATGGCCGCAGACGTGGCTCGGGCACTCATCAGCACCTGGGCTGCTCGGTTTGGCAGCTCATCTGATATTTCCTTTGACTGCTGTCCCCAATTCACAGCAGACCCATGGACTGTGATGGCCCAGAACCTCGGCGTTAGACTACATTACACCCACAGTTTCACCGCTCCTTAAAGGCTGCCCTGAGGGCTCCTCTAACAGATGAGTGTGGCATGATCGCTGCGGCTCAGAACAGCTCCAAAAGAGGACCTGCAGTCGCCTGCAGCTGAGTTGGTATATGGAGTGCCCAGTTATTTTATTCCTGACACCACGACTCTCAACAGCATCTGCCCTCCTCACTAAATTCAATTTCCTTGCACCTATTCCTACTTCCCATCATGGCGTATAGCACTCTTGGGTTCTATTGACATACATTCCATCTCATTTGTTTTCATCCGCCACGATGCACACCTTAGCCTTAGGCCCCCTTACAAAGGCCCGTCCTGCATTTTGGAACGAAGTGAAAAGACTTTTATTATAGATGGGAGAGGTAAACCAGAATGTATTCCTGTAGATTGCCTTAAACTGGCTAACCAAGATTTGGAGGATTCCACTGCCATGCCCCTGGCAATATGACATGACCCTATGTGTGTCAACACACCTCTGGACAGGCCCCGGGGCGCCAGCTGGTGCTCAGTCCTTGGAGAATAGGCCTTGAGCCAGGCAGCTCGGACAGGCTATCAATGCAGGCTTTGGAGAACTCTGGAGGGGCCTGTGTAGGATAAAGTAATGAGTGGTAACATAAGCTTTATTGACAATGGAGTGGGGGGGGGGGGGGTTCACTTTAAAGAGGTTGGTCTGATGTGATAGCGTAATCTCGTTAAGTTTTTTTACTGCACTTTATGTTCCCTCTGGTTGACAATAAAGGAGTTGTTACAGTTCCCATTAAATTTAAAATGTCTCTGTCGTTTTATTTACGAAAACCTACAGCCCCATCACTGAGCTGTTCCCAGAACCTATGAACTCGCTTTCAAAGACTCTTATATTTATTGCTAATCTATTTATTCACTATTTTCTCATATTTGCGGTTTGTCGGTTCTTTGCACTTTCGATGTTTGTCCGTCCTATTGAGTGTGGTCTTTCATTATGTTAAAAAAAATTGGATTTACTGAGTATATCTGCAAGAAAACAGATCTCGGGGTTCTGTACGGTGACATATATTCACTTAGATAATAAATTTTCTTTGAACTTTGAGGTTTAATCCTGACCTTGAGTCCAGTCTGTATGGAGTTCCCACACGCTCTCTGGATGAGGTGGGACTGAAGAATTCCCTGCGTAGTTCCACTTTTAAATTCGCTGGTAGCAGTGTGAGCACCGAGCAGCCTCAGCCCATTGCGTAGATAACTCACAAATTGTGCTCTCCTCTTTATTCGTTTGCACTATTTATTTATTGTTGCGACTTGTAATTGCCTTGCACTGCAAGACAACACATTTCTCGACATATGATTCTGATCCACCCCCTTATGAACGTTTGTTTATTTATCACAGAAATATTAGTAATAAGTGAAGGCCGGGCAGAAATATTAAAATTGCATGCCAGGGGCAAGGTCGCAACTTGAGACGGATGTTGACCGTGTAGCAACATCCGCTGGTGCCCAAGTTCATTGGCAAGGCGGTATGGGGAGGCGGGATATTGAAAATACGGACATGTGCACTAACCAATAGAGACAACTATTTGGGGTGGAAAGTTGTTGCTAGGTGATTAGAAGTCAAGTCAACTCCTCCAGAATAACACCCATCTGTCAAATCTGACCAAATTCAAACCCCGGCACTTTGGCATGTCTTTCGGGGCCATTTCTCTCTCAGGGAGGAGAGGAAGTGAGCTCACTGGGCCTGGAGCATCCAGACCCGAGGAATGCGAATGCAGAGCCGGGAGAAGGAGGAGGAGGAGGAGGAGGAGGACGCTGCCTCTAACGCTGATTGGATCACGGGACTATCCAGAGACCGTACTTCCTCGTTAGCTGCTCTGACTTGTCCAGCCTGACCAGCTTTCCCAGGCGGCAGGTCCCGGGCAGGAGCCGAGAGTTTCAGTAAGTATCAATCTGGCTTTGAAAGATTTCCGGCATCCGTTGTCATTCAGTGACGTTTCCCTGTTATTGCAAACAAAACCAGTTTGCTGAGGAACTTCTGAAGGGGGTTAAGGGTTAGCCAGTTTATTCCGCGTCAGCGGCTTGTTTCCCTGGATGATATTCGGGAAAACAGTATATAGACGCTGACTCATAATAGTTTCTTGTATGGTTTGTTTTTAATTAAATTTGCAGTTTCTGAATGCTAATCTCCTTGATTACAAGCCGAATAAAATAACTACCTCAATCCCTTTATAATATGTGCTCATTTTTAATTTAAATATGATTGCACAAATCACTGACATACGTCGCGAAAAGTGTTTTGCTGCAGCAGTACAGTGTAATATTTAAAATACTACATGTTACAATAAGCAATATAAATCATTAAATGGTGCAAAAAATAGCTCATAACCTATTCAGAAATCTGATGGTGGAGGGGATGAAGCGGTTCCTAAAACCATTTCACTTCCCTACGTCAATATTCTAAATCAATCCAAGTACTTTATTTTCTCTATTGAAAACAGCAAAGGTTCAACTTCTGTAGCAGGAGAGTTAGTGTTTATTCCAAGTTCTTTTAAAATAATTATCAAATTTTGTCTTTCTCTGAAGAGAAGGGATTATGAATGCCTGTTGCCTCCCATATCCCAAAGACGGACAGGCTGGTCCCAAACTTGTCCCAAAAATGAACGTGGATAGTTGAATTTCAGGGGGATGGGGGGGAGAGAATAAAGCCGAATTTGTGTAAATGGGTTTGGGCTCGGCCTTGCGGGTCTATTTCTGTGTGGTGTGGCTCTATCGTGTAGGGATTTCTTTCTGTTTCCACCTGTCTACGGGTGGGGTATGGCTGTGGTGCTGTCACGCAATCTGTCCGTAGTCTCTAGGCACTTGCGCCTGGAGCAGATCAGTTGTAAAACGAGTTACCTCCTCGTTGTAAACGACGAACCAATGAGAGCCGGGGCCTGGCAGCCCTCGGTGGTGGTGGTGGTTGCTCGTTTGGAGGGTAAAATCAGGAGGTGTGGGTCTGGAGGAGCACACGTGAACAGATTTCACAATAAAAGTGACCGAGATTTGGTTTCGCGTGGCGCGTTGTACAGCATGAAAAAGACCCTTCAGCCCAACTCATTTGTGCCGGCCGAGGTACAGGCAGCAGGGAACTCGAATTCATCCTGCATGCTGAAATTTTTTTAAAGCACACAAGATGGAAATACAAAACAACAGACTCAGTGCTGGAGGAACTCAGCAGGTCTGGCAGCATCTACGGAAAGGAATGAACAGTCAATGTTTTGGGCCGAGACCTTGTATCAAGGTTGCTAAAAATTTATTGAGGTACAGCGTGAATAGGCCCCTCTGACCCTTTGAGCAGTACCGGCCAGCAATTCCCGATTTAACCCCCGCGGGAAATGAACCCAGCTCGCTGGTACTGTACAGCTTTGTGCAAGCCACTACCTTACCTTCTCATTCCACGCGGAAGCCAAAGTGAATATTATATCGACGCGATTTGGTTTCATTAAACAGTAATAATATGTGTTTAAAAATAGAAGCAAAAAGGCGGTGGTTCTACCATTTCATTCGCTTATTTAAAGAGTGATTTAAAGAAAATGAGTCAAAAGTTAAGCAACCCACGAATTTCAAAAATAATTTATGAAATTTCTTTATAAAATGAGCCGAGTTATTCGAGGATGATGTCACCAATCCGGGCCGCACAGGAGTTCAAATGACACAACAATACTTCTCCTTTCAGAACCAAACTGCAAACAATACTTGCTTTGAATTTCTCTTTCTTTTTGTATTGTTTTCGAAAGGTTGAATTTATTATCACAAGGGTGTTGAGCTGTGGGTGTTGTTTGTTGCTGTGATGAAAGGAGCAGTAACGTATCTAAAGAAGGCAGGACATGGTAACACCAAGTCTACTGTCCGGAAACAAGGCAGTGTTCAGGTGACCGTTGGCCATTTGACATGAAGCCACTGGTTTTAAATGCTTTTGAAGCACCGTCACGGGACTGTGTATATAAGGAAGTCCTATAGTTGCTTGGCAATATCAAGCATTGTATGTTGCAGAACATGGGTGGGTCCAACAGTTGTTCCCTGGATCAGGTGATGGAGTCTGCAGGGAGAGGAAGTGAAGGTGGGACACTGTAGCACAGGACAGGTCCTTTGACCCACAGCGTTGTGCTGATCTATTAACCTACTCTAAAATAAATCTAACCCTTCCATCCTACATGGCCCTCTATTTTTCTTTCATCCCATGTGCCCAAATGTATCTGCCTCAACCACCACCCCAGCAGGGCATTTCAACACTCTCTGTAAGAAGAAAAAAAGTTTTCCCTGACTTCTTATTTGTATTTAGTTTCACATTTTAGTTGAGTTTATTTTTTTTGAAAGTATCTTAAATACTTGAATGAAGATCCGATTCATCAGCTCTTCATTCAGCCCTAAAACATCTGGACACCAAAGATGCAGACATCAGGAGGCTCTTTATCGACTACAGCTCAGCACTCAATACCATCATCCCCTCAAAATAAGCTTCCAGACTGTGGCCTCAATACCTCCTTGTGGAATTGGATCTTCAATTTCCTCACTTGCAGACCCCTGGAATAGAAACACCAGAAAACCCTACAGAAAGTAGTGGAAATGGCCCAGTCCATCACGAGTAAAGCACTCCTCACCCTTGAGCACATCTACTCAAAACCATTTTACTTCCCTACGTCAATAGACTGAAGTACTCCAAGTTCTTTATTTTTTCTATTGAAAATAGCAAAGGTTCAACTTCTCTAGCAGAAGCGTAGAGTTAGTGTTTATCTACTCGGGGTTGCCCCAGGAACGCAGCATCCGTCGTTAGAGACCTCCACTGCCCGGGTTACGCTCTCTTTTTGCTGCCGCCACCAGGAAGAAGTTCCAAGAGGTTCAGGACAAACACCACCAGGTTCAGGAAGATTTATTACCCCTCAACTCTTTAGCCATTGGGAATAATTTCATTCATCTTCACTTGCCCCATCACTGAACTGTTCCAACAACCTACGGACTCATTTTCAAACAGTCTTCATCTCATGTTCTCAATATTTATTGCTTAGTTATTTACTATATTTCCTCTTTTGTATTTGCACAACTTGGTGTCTTTTGCATATTGGTTGTTTGTCTGCCTTGTTGGGTATGGTCTTTCTTTAATTCTAGTATGATTCTTGGATTTACCGAGTGTACCTGCAAGAAAGTTCATCTCAGGGTTGTATGTGGTGACATATATGTACTTTGATAATAAATTTACTTTAAAATACTTATGAAATTCTTGTGTATTTCAGCTATCTGTGACCTTATGCAACCTCCATTGCTCCTTAAGTTCATTGGCTAGTTGGTGTGGGAGGGTGGGATTTTTAAAAGATGGACATGTTAAGCAACCAATAGAGGCACGAGTTGAAGCAGCGAAGTCCTATTTTATTTAGAGACACAGCATGAAATAGGCCCTTGAATCACGGTGCCCAGCAACCCCCGACAATCCCAATTTAGCCCTAACTCAATCATGGGACAGATTACAATGACCAATTAACCTACCTGATGTGTCTAGATTGTGAGAGGAAACCTGGGCACCCAAGGAAAACTGCATTCCATGGAGAGGATTAATAAATACCTTACAGAGGACACTGGGATTGAACTCTGAACTCCACCTCGAGCTGTAATAACATGGCACTAATTGCTACGCTACCGTGATGCAGAAAGTTGTTGCTGGGTGATCAGAATGGTGACTGGGAGTGGGTCCTGATGCCTGTCCATGCTACAGGGAGCAAACTTTGACAGCAGACAGAGGTGGGGCTGGGATTCTGCTATCTGTCAAATCTGCAAAAAACACTGCTGGAGGAACTCAGCGGGTAAGATAAAGGATCTTGAGCTGAAGATAGGGAGAAGGGGTAAGAGTGAGGTGACTGTCCATCGCCCTTCACATATCCTGCCTGATGTGCTGAGTTTCTCAGGAGGGGGTATTAATGCAGTTTTTTTCCTCTGGGGTTAGGAAATTAGAACTAAAGGATACAGGAGCAGATCATTTGTCAAGTGAGTTACCACCTTGTTGCTAAACTGCATTTGTGAAAATTACAGCAGACCAACAATTCAGAGCCAAAGCCTAGTAATCCTGGTCAATGGTGGTGGTTGCCCATTTAGAGGGTAAAATCAGGAGGTGCAGTGAGTAGACTGCAGTGTGGTGGCTATATGGACTGAACTGCCAGAGGAAGGGGATTTGGCAGGTACATTGACATCATTTAAAGAGTATTTGGACAGGAAAACTGCTAGGAAAGGTTGAAAGCATGGTTTCTCAGCCAGGGTTCCATGAGACATTGTGATTTAAAACAAATATTGTTTTTTGAATTTTGCACGATGCTAGCGGTCGCAGTGGTGGGCAGTGACCGAGCAGCCCAGTTAGTAATCTCAGCTCAGTATGGGAGTGTGCAGTTGGACCAGGTTTACTTGGTTGAGTCCATTCTCAGTTTTTGACTCAAGGTCAGGGTTGATAATTGGTGAGTGCTGTGTTGCACAGGGGAGAATGGTAGGCTGATTGTGAGCATTGAATAGGCCTGCTCAAGAGGCTGTGATGTCAGCCTCTCCCTCTCGAATTACCTCCCCGACTTCCCCTTGCGTGCCGCAGACTGACTTATGGGAGCAAACAAACTCTACCGGTGTAATAGAAAATTGGAGGGAAATTTTCATTCTAAAGGTGGTCCAGATTTTTGAAGAGGAGGCATCAGATGGAAGAGTAGGATTCTAGGCCTATGGACAATTCTGATAAGGTTAATGATGACGAATTACAACCTTCTGAGTCAACAATGGACACAAAAAAGTATGCTTTTTTTTTACAAAAGTATTGAAGTGTATTTAACAAATACACTACTGTCTACTAAACAGTCAATTCCCTGGGGGGCCTACCGCTCTCAGAAATACCCCACTGTGCCCGTTGTGACCACAGGCTCCCTTTTCAAGGATAACCGAGCACGAACGTATCCTCAGAAAAGGGGCAGGCACTTGGCCCTGGCAGAGCCCTCGACTTTCCGCTGCCTAGACCGTGAATGGCCATCTTGACCAGGAGCAAGCCCACTGGGAGATCCTCCTCGCGACCCGCCCCCTTCCGTTCTCCGTGCCCATATATGAGGAGCACGGGGCTGAAATGAAACCAGAACCTGAGGAGCAGCCCCTTCAGATGCTCACACAGGGGCTGCAACCTCTCACACTCCATATCAGCGTGGTACACTGACTCCTCCCAGACACAGAATGGACAGGTGGACAGGGTGTCAGTGAACCTGCTTAAAGACCTGTTGTGCGGTACTGCCCCATGCCACACCTTCCAGCCCAGGTCCCCTGTGTACAGGCGAAAGGCCCCTGCATAAGGAGGTTTCCACTGGGGACCTCCTCTGCTGCCAGATGCCAAGGCAAGTGCAGTTGGCAGATGATGGAAAGGAAGTGAAAGGTGTGCAAGAGCAGTCCAAAAAGAAACTGGTTGGAGTGCTATGGAAGGGAGTGTTGCCATCCCCATGAGTGCAGGACCCTCTCCCATGTGGTGTCCCGAAGCCTGGGTCCGATAGGCAATTCCGGCCAATCAGGTGATGGTGCAGCTCCCGGAACCCCTCCTCTTTCCAAGACCCCTCAACCAACACTCACCCTGATAGGATGGGAGTGAGTAGAGCACTGTCCCCCACCAGCACAGGAGCACCCTGTCTGAATGAGATGAGACCCCATACCCTCAACAGCTCTCGTTAAAAGCGAGGCAGTTCCCTCTGTTGTGGTTTCTCGTGCCCAATGACCAAGAGATGCAGAAGATTCTTCAAGAAGGGTTAAACTTTAATTTGCAAATCAAAGCTGAGACAGTCATTGAGCTAGTCGCTGATTGCCCACCGATCCTCCTCGGACACAGCATTTTTTATAGCAATCTCCTGGTCCAGTTGCATTAGCATATGTAATCGATCTATAGTTGCGTATCACACGTACCACATGTACATCTTGCCACTATTGTTTTTATCCATTGACTTAATCATGTTCTAATCTACATCTCTTAGCTACCTCTCATTAACACACCATTGTCTTCTACATTCTTAAGATTTCGTGACTTAATCATCTTCTAATCTACATCTCTTAGCTACCTCTCATTAACACACCATTGTCTTCTACATTCTTAAGATTTCATTCTCCTACTAAATTGAGTACATGCATATCAAATAGCAAGTTTCAAAACTGACTTCATAGTTTTGGTTACACAGCAAAATTTATACTTTTATACTCCAATATATCCCCCCCAATAAACTCAAGCACTTATTCCCAAATCTCGGGTTAAACTATAATTTTCTGCGCCAAGACCTCAAAGTATTCTCTCCCTGTTACCCTGGGCCGCTGAGCCAAAAACCTGTCCCTCTGTATCTGAGACAGGGAAAAAGACTCAGCAGCCCTTACAATCTACTCCCACACTGTCGTTTTGCTTTTGTTCATCCTGCAGGTGTTGTAGGCTGTAACGATACATTTTTGGTGTTTCTTTCTCTACTAAGCTTGCTTCAGTAATTGCCACGAGCATTGGAAATTGTTTGGTTGCAGCACGCACTACAAGAGATTTGAGACAAGGAAGAAAACAGCACAGCACAAACGCACAGCTCAACAATATAATACTGACAGTTATTGCTATTTTAGTCAGCCATGCTCCCCATCCTCCGAGTCTACTTTCCAACCAATCAAAGAACTGATGTTCAAATCCTGCATTCTGTTTGACCTCCGTCCGCAGATTCTTTAATTTATTCATTGCTCTGGTGAAAGACCCTTCTGGGCTAGTATTGTTTGGTATGAAAGTGCAGCATTGTTCTCCAAACATTACACACACACACACTTTTTCTGCCAAAAGCCAATCCAGTACCTGTCTGTTTTAGATAGATAGATAGATAGATACTTTATTCATCCCCATGGGGAAATTCAACTTTTTTTTCCAATGTCCCATACACTTGTTGTAGCAAAACTAATTACATACAATACTTAACTCAGTAAAAAATATGATATGCATCTAAATCACTATCTCAAAAAGCATTAATAATAGCTTTTAAAAAGTTCTTAAGTCCTGGCGGTTGAATTGTAAAGCCTAATGGCATTGGGGAGTATTGACCTCTTCATCCTGTCTGAGGAGCATTGCATCGATAGTAACCTGTCGCTGAAACTGCTTCTCTGTCTCTGGATGGTGCTATGTAGAGGATGTTCAGAGTTTTCCATAATTGACTGTAGCCTACTCAGCGCCCTTCGCTCAGCTACCGATGTTAAACTCTCCAGTACTTTGCCCACGACAGAGCCCGCCTTCCTTACCAGCTTATTAAGACGTGAGGCGTCCCTCTTCTTAATGCTTCCTCCCCAACACGCCACCACAAAGAAGAGGGCGCTCTCCACAACCGACCTATAGAACATCTTCAGCATCTCACTACAGACATTGAATGACGCCAACCTTCTAAGGAAGTACAGTCGACTCTGTGCCTTCCTGCACAAGGCATCTGTGTTGGCAGTCCAGTCTAGCTTCTCATCTAACTGTACTCCCAGATATTTGTAGGTTTTAACCTGCTCCTCCACACATTCTCCATTAATGATCACTTTTTTTTGCCACGCTATCCTGCTAGTTGCATCCAGCTGTTGCCCTAAGGCCTCCAGTGCATCATCGGTGTAGTTGATGAATCTCTGTTGATTGTGGTATATATAGTTTATCCATTCAACATATTTGCTTACCCCTATCACAGGTGTGATAGCTTCCCAGTGAGCAACTCATCATCATCATCAGGCATGTCACTCGATTAGTTTGCATGCGGTAACTCATCAATGTTAACGGTAAAGCATCGACCCAATTAAGTTTAGTGTCTGCACAAATTTTGTTCAGTTTGGCTTTCAGGGTTCCATTAATTCTCTCTACCATACCCTGCGACTGAGGGTGGTATACACATCCAAATCTTTGCTTTATCCTCAGCGCCTGTAGTACCAGTTTGACCACTTTCTGGATAAAAGCTGAACCATTGTCTGAGCTAACTTCTGTAGGTATTCCAAGCCTTGGGATCACTTCATTTGTCAGGAATTTTACCACTGTCTTTGCCCCTTGATCTCTTGAAGGTACCGCCTCCACCCATCTGCTAAATCGATCAATTACTACCAGCATGTATCTTTTCCCTCTCACTGTCTTTATCATGTCTACGTAATCGATCACTAGATGTTTAAATGGTCCTTCAGGTACAGGAATGTGACCTATTGGGGTTGTAATTCCCTTCCGAACATTATTCTGTGCGCATACCTCGCACTGTGACAAGACAAAGTCCACTGAAGCCTGTAAATAAGGTGACAAAAAACCATCCTTCTTTATTTTCTTTATCACTTCCCCCCTTGCACAATGGTCCATCCCATGCGCTTCTGAAATCAGAATCGTCAGTAGAGGGATGGGTGCTACTAATAAACCGTCTTCCGTGCTCCACAAGCCTTCCGGGTTCTGCTTGGCCCCCCTTTTTCTCCACATTGTCTGTTCTGCCAAAGTTGCCTTACCTTGTATTTCAATTAGGTCCTCTACCACAGGTTCTGGAGTTAGGCTTACCTGGGGGGCAATGACAGCTGATGTACATCCAGACGCTTTTCTGGCTGCCTCGTCCGCAGCTTGATTTCCCTTTGTTATTACATCATTTCCCTTTTTATGTGCCTGGCATTTTACTATAGCCAATGCTTTAGGTTTCATTATGGCTTTTATTAAGTCTAGAATTTGCTGACAATGTTATATAGGATCTCCATTACTTTTTTAAAAACCTCTCTGTTTCCACACTGCCCCGAACAAATGGCATACTCCATGAGCATATGCCGAATCAGTACAGATGTCTACTTTCTCACCTTCCATCATTTCACACGCAGCTGTCAGGGCTTTGATTTCTGCTAGTTGGGCAGAACACGGTTGGGGACAGGACTCCATCCTAATAATCTTATAGCTTGACTGATCCTGCTGCACTACTGAGAATCCTGCATGATTTCCATCATAATCCCTATAACAAGAGCCATCTATGAACAGAACCTTTTTATCTGCATCCTCTAGTGGTTCTGACCGTAAATCTGCTCTCAATTTGGCAAATGCCATCGTCTTCCCTACACAATCATGGGGTTCTCCTTCATAGTCTAAAGGGACAAAATCGGCTATATTACTGGTAGTGCATCTCTGTATAGTTATGTCTGGAAATGTCAATAGCATCTGATACGCTGCTATCCTGGCTGGAGTCAGCACAAATTTCCCTCTTTCCAGCAATTCTGCTACTTTGTGGTGTGTGTACAGAGTCACAGGATAGCCCAGGGTTACAGATGATGCCTTTTCATATGCATAGTACAGCGCCGCCAATCCCTGATAACAGGGTGGATACCCCTGAGCCACCTCATCTAGTCTTGTACTGTAGTATGCTATCGGCTGCTTTGCTTTTCTTGTGCCTGTCTCTTGTGTTAGAACCGCTGTGACATAACCCTCCTGTCGGTTGGATACATACAAATGAAAAACCTTCTCGTAGTCAGGCAAAGCTAATGCTGGTGCTGACTGCAATTCCTGCTTAATAGTATTGAAAGCAATCTCCGCCTCTCCATTCCACTGTAAGCCGTTCTTCAAATTTGTATGTCCTGCTTCTTTCATTATCTTTCTCAAAGGTGCCACAATCTCAGCATATTCTCCTATCCAATCTGAGCTGTACCCTGCCATTCCCAAAAACGTCATCATCTGCCCTACTGTCTGGGGTTTTGGGGCCTTAGTTATTGCCTCAATCTGATCTGGTGCTATCGCCTTCACTCCCTTGGATATTACCCTGCCTAAGTACTCCACTTGCTGCGTGCAAAATTGCAGTTTCTTTTTGGATACTTTATGTCCTCCGTGCGCTAGCTTCTCTAACAGAGTTATAGTGTCCTGCTCACACTGTTCCTCGCTGTGGGAGCAAATCAACAGGTCATCCACATACTGTAACAATGTACTTTCCAATGGTCTGCCTTCAACACCTGATTAAAAATGTGTGGTGAATGTTGTGGTGAACTACATATACCTTTCTGGACTGCTCCTGTGGCTCCTCCCACAGACCCCTGCTGACTGCTCCTGTGGTTCCTCCCACAGACCCCTGTATAAAGGCGACTGAGACCTGAGCCCGGCCTCATTCTCCAGGATGTAGTGTTGTTCATTCTTCCAGTCAATAAAAGCCGATATCTCGCTTCTTACGTCTCAGAGTGAGTTATTGATGGTGCATCAAATGTTTAAATCCTTGCGGCATTCTGGTATAGGTATACTGAGCACCTCTGTAAGTAAATGCAAACAAATACTGACACTGATCGGCTAGAGGAATGCTGAAGAAAGCCGAACACAAATCAATCACTGAAAAGTAACTTGCTTCTGGTGGAACATTAGTCAAAAGCGTGTGTGGGTTGGGGACTACCGCTGGCCAGTCCTCTACCACATCATTTACCGCTCGCAAGTCATGCACCAATCTCCACTTAGATTTATCTGCTTTTAAGACCGGCAGCAACGGGGTATTTAGGATATTAGAAACGGGGACTTTAGGAGATCTAGGCCTCATATGGAGCCAGTGATCATTAATGGAGAATGTGTGGAGCAGGTTAAGACCTACAAGTATCTGGGAGTACAGTTAGACGAGAAGCTAGACTGGACTGCCAACACAGATGCCTTGTGCAGGAGGGCACAGAGTCGACTGTACTTCCTAAGAAGGTTGGCGTCATTCAATGTCTGTAGTGAGATGCTGAAGATGTTCTATAGGTCAGTTGTGGAGAGCGCCCTCTTCTTTGTGGTGGCGTGTTGGGGAGGAAGCATTAAGAAGAGGGACGCCTCATGTCTTAATAAGCTGGTAAGGAAGGCGGGCTCTGTCGTGGGCAAAGTACTGGAGAGTTTAACATTGGTAGCTGAGCGAAGGGCGCTGAGTAGGCTACGGTCAATTATGGATAACTCTGAACATCCTCTACATAGCACCATCCAGAGACAGAGAAGCAGTTTCAGCGACAGGTTACTATCGATACAATGCTCCTCAGACAGGATGAAGAGGTCAATACTCCCCAATGCCATTAGGCTTTACAATTCTACCGCCAGGACTTAAGAACTTTTTAAAAGCTATTATTAATGCTTTTTGAGATAGTGATTTAGATGCATATCATATTTTTTACTGAGTTAAGTATTGTATGTAATTAGTTTTGCTACAACAAGTGTATGGGACATTGGAAAAAAAGTTGAATTTCCCCATGGGGATGAATAAAGTATCTATCTATCTATCTATCTATCTATCTATTGCATGGACTGATTGTTCTTTTAAGCACTCCTATTTCAAGCAACCCCTGCACTGTCGATGCTATTCCCTCTTCTGCTTCTGGTCTTAGAGGGTATTGTGGTCTCCTGGGTGGAATCGCTCCCCGTTTCAGCTTTATTTCCACCGGACTAGCTGTTTTTATTTTCCCTACGTCTGTGTCATGCTGTGACCACAGAATAGATGGCAACTCATCTAACCTTTTATCTTTCTGCTGGCCTCTTTCCTTTCCCAGCAAGGGGAGGTGTGGTTGGGGAGTTATTTCGACCTCTCTCACTGTCCCTACCATATCTACACTTACCATTATTTTAATGCAATTGTTGTCTTCTGATATCCACACCTCTGGCGTGATTTTCCTCCACACTGTTACGGTTTCAGCACTCTTAACTAAAGGTCCTAAGTCTTTAGACTGATATCCCTTATTTACCAACAACGTTACGTGGGGCGCAGCCTCCGGTATCTTGTACCATTTTTCTAAAAAGGTGTTCCACTTAACTTGTAAAGCTGCCCCTTGCTTTCCAATTATCACAGCCTCCCTTTCCAGGTGCTGTTGGGTACATACCTCCAGGTGCCATTTCTCCTCTAACTCCCTGTTCTGAGTCTCGTCAAAAATCACTGTACAATGTAGCTCAGATTTGGGCATTACAGCCCTGTGTAATATAACCTGCACGCCCTTTTTCCATTTTTCCCAGGTTTCCTGAATCTGATCTGCGATGTCTCCTATCCAAAAGACATTAGCCTTCTTGTCTTCTCGCTCTATCAATTGAGCCCCTGTTCTTTCCACACTCAGCCCATTTCTGGTGCATTCTAATTTTAATTCCAATTTCAATAAGGCATCTCTGCCTAACAAATTAATCGGAGTTCCTTTAAATACTAGCACCGGCAAAACAATTCCTTTATTTCCCATTCTCAACCGCACTAGAGCCATGCACTGTGTCAACTGTGTTTTCCCCGAGAACCCTACCGTCTTAATAAACTTTCCTGACATGGGAAGGTGAAGGGCATACTGTGGCTGTACACAAGTGTACGTGGCTCCAGTATCTATCATCATTGGTGTCAGTTGCCCTTCTAACATAACCTGAACAATGGGTTCCTCATCTGCCTCCCTTTTTATCATTGGGTAATGTCCCTTCCCACTCAAGTTCTTGGGGCACCCCTAATACCTCGCATATGGGTTCACAGGTCCGCTTGGGCTTGTGGGGGCTGGTCCTTGGCTAAACTTTAGTTCCCTTCTTATCGGTTCCTGTTGGTGTGTGACAGGTCATAGTGTAAACGGACAATCTCTTCTCATGTGACCTGGCTGATTACATTCCCAGCACAATCTCTCTACCTCTCTTTCCCCCTGTTTCCTCACTGGTCCCCTCTGCCCATAGCTCCTCTGTCCCCCTCCTTGGGACTTCCAGTCCTGTCTGGGCTGTTTGAATTTAGTCTGTTCCTGATAGGGCATTTGTGGGAATGTTCCCCCAAAGACAATTATCGGCATGGGGTTTTCCAGCCCTTGTCTTACAGTATGATCGGTCCCTCCATATAGCAGTGCTTTGTCCAGTTCGATGGCTGTACTCGAACCGGTGGTTGCTGGCAACATCTTTTTCTTTCTTTTTGAGTTCTTCGAGCTGCATTTGTATTAACTTTCTTTGCACTTCTTCCTGCTGCTCAGTCAACCTTCGTTTGTCTTTCCGGTATTTCTCAACCGCATGGACTACGTGGTCTCTAAATTCTTGTGGGGTCATTGACGTCAGCCCAACCACTTCCTCCAGCTTGGATTTTACTTGTGGAGGCATTGCATCCAAAATGCTATGTCGGAACAGTGAGGTCATAAATAAGCTATTCTCCGCCTCTTGCTCAGTCTCCAGTCTCCACCTTTTCAACTGGTTTTCTACGTAGGCTGCTGGGTTTTCAGTGTCTCCCAGTGGATCCCCTTTTAAGGCTTTGGGGTCCACTTTGGGTGGATAAAGCTTTCTGAGGGCCTGCCATACCCTCTGCCTCACTCTGTCAAACCCGTCTCCATCAGTTCTTGGGTCGTTCGAGTTTACTATGCCAGCCATTTCCATTAGTTCATTAAATTTGGAGGTTCCCATCAACCTTATCAATAGTGCCTTCAAATCTCCCATAGCCAATAATCGTCCCGCCATTTCCTCTTCAAAGGCTCTAATCTATTTCCCTGCTCCTTCATGTAGATTGGGCAGAGTGTTTTTCAGCCCTTCTAGGTCCTGGGATCCCCAAGGGATATACTGCACTTGTCCTGATCCTTTTACTAACAACGGCATCATTCTTCCTCCTTCTTCCCACCTGCCCTGGCTCTCCTCCTCTCCTGACTCCCCATCTGTCTCAGGGTATGTCTTTACTGCCTCCCACACAAATTTCTCCGGGGTCCTCTTCTTCCCTCGGTCTCCCTGTGGAGTCCTTCCTTTCTGTCTTGATTCAATACTTGGTTGGCCCCTGGAGTATTTTTCGCATCTTCTCTGGCAATCCCCTCTCAGTAACTTATCTAGCTCTCTCTCTACTTCCGCAAGTCGCTCCCCTACCGCCTCCTTCTGCTCTTCTAGGCTTCTGCCTCCTACCTCTTCCCCACAAATTCTCACATCCTCTCTCTCTCCACTTAACTCTTGCTCCTCCAATGAGTCACCTTCTCTTTCTTCCTGTCCGTGTCTGTACACCTGTGGCAGGGACTCCTCATGATCCTTACTCGTGCTTGATTCCCTTCTCTCTTGTGTTTCTCCAAGACTCTCGTCTCCTATCTTTTTTCCACTTCCTCTTGAATGCCTCATCTCTTCCTGCCCTGATTAGCCACTTTCCTTTCTGGTCTGTTTATTTCTATAGTATAACCGATACTCCTCATACTCCTTTTCCTCTCTCAAGTATTTCATCCGTTCAATCCCTTCTTCCATTTCTCTCTGTGCCTGTTCCACCTTTATCCTTTCTGCCTGTATCTCCTTCCATATCGCCACTTTTTCCTTCTCGTATTGTTTTTTTCCTCCTCATTATCCCAAACCTGTTCTTCTCCCTGCATGTTTACTGTTCCCGTCAGCAGGGGGCACTGCTTAGGGGTTCCTTCCTCATTATAGGGAGGGGGCTTTTCTGTTTCTTTCGCATCCGGGTATGGAGCTGAAGCCAGCTTCTCACTGTACCCTTCTCTCTCTCTAACAGGCTGTTTCTCCAGCACCTTAGTGTCTTCCTCGCTTGTAATCAATATTCTACCTGTCCTCCTCAGCCTTTCTCCCTCCGTTCTGAAGAGTTTTAGCACTTCCATTTCTCGTTCTCTTTTTTGCCCTCTTTTCTTAGATTTATCTTTTGGTTTGTAATTTTTAATTAGTCCCTCCATTTCTTTGCACAAACTTACATCAAACGTTCCTTCTCTTGGCCACTTTGTGACCAGGTTTTTGGTTCTTTTTTCCCATTTTTCTGAAGTTTTTGTGATCTCATATTTAATTAACGGGAATTTTTTGCTCAGAACCTCTACTGCCGTTCCTTTACCTGTCATGTTATTCTCTCTTTTTAAGGTATTTCAGAGATTCACAGTTTGTTTACTGGATAATATTATTTACTCTAATTCTATGCCTAGTCTATTCTGTTCTGCCCGTGCAGACCTCTATTCAGAGCGGTACCCACAGAACTTGCTCTTTGCACCTCGTCTGTTCAGACCCTTATCTCTTAAGGCGGTATCCACGAGGATTTTCTACTCTAATTCTATTCTATTTTCCTTTCCCTGCCCGTTCAGCCCTTCGTTTCATACGAAGCGGTACCCACAGGGATTTACCAACACCATGTGGACTTTTTCTTAACTTCTTATTAACTTATTTGTACTTACCCTCACTGCAGTGTTCTTGATCAATCCTCTGAGCCTCCTCTGTTAACCCCCAATTCTGCCAGGTTCTTTGGACCGGAGAGACCCTTCGGCAGTGGTTCCACACTTCTGAGACTCCAAGACCTCCCCAAAGCCAACAGAATTCTTAGTTCAAATTGTCGCAAAAAGCGCTTACCTTTTGTTTGGGTGCACCCTTAATTCTGTTAGCCTTGTGGGGGTCCCTAGAGGTCTGGGAAGCGTCCCCAATCTGCCATCTCCTTTCCACGGGTCTCTTTCCGGTCCTGCCGCTGTCGCCAATTTTGTCATGGTTTCTCGTGCCCCACAGATGACCAAGAGACGCAGAAGATTCTTCAAGAAGGGTTAAACTTTAATTTGCAAATCAAAGCTGAGACAGTCATTGAGCTAGTCGCTGATTGCCCACCGATCCTCGGACACAGCATTGTTTATAGCAATCTCCTGGTCCAGTTGCATTAGCATATGTAATCGATCTATAGTTGCGTATCACACGTACCACACGTACATCTTGCCACTATTGTTTTTATCCATTGACTTAATCATGTTCTAATCTACATCTCTTAGCTACCTCTCATTAACACACCATTGTCTTCTACATTCTTAAGATTTCATTCTCCTACTAAATTGAGTACATGCATATCAAATAGCAGGTTTCAAAACTGACTTCATAGTTTTGGTTACACAGCAAAATTTATACTTTTATACTCCAATACCTCAAAGCCACTGGAAGCCGCGTGCCCTCCTGCAGGTAGTGACCCAGTGGAGAAAGTGCGTTGCCAGCGCATGCCATCTCGGGAGTGGTCATTAGGTACAGTACCTGTGCAGGGTCCTGAGGCGATGTGTGCGCACACACACCAGAGACTGACCGCCCTCCGCAATCGGAAGACTCAGGACCGCAGCAGAGACCCAGTGCCTCCTGTTGCTCCAGAACAAGTCCACCAGCCTCCTGTGGATCCTGGAGACAAAACCAGTATGCAGAACTGAAGGAATCAGCTGCTACCATATCTTTACAACAAAAGCTACTTATCAATGGGTTTCACATAGACTGGCGATCCAAGTTAGAAACATAGAAAACCTATAGCACAATACAGGCCCTTCGGCCCACAAAGCTGTGCCGAACATGTCCTTACCTTAGAAATTACTAGGGTTACCCATAGCCCTCTGTTTTTCTAAGCTCCATGTACCTATCCAAAAGTCTCTTAAAATACCCTATCGTATCCGCCTCCACCACCATCACCGGCAGCCCATTCCACACACTCACCATTCTCTGCGTAAAAAACTTACCCTGACATCTCCTCTGTACCTACTCCCCAGCACCTTAAACCTGTGGCCTCTTGTGGCAGCCATTTCAGCTCTGGGAAAAAGCCTCTGACTATCCACACGATCAATGCCTCTCATCATCTTGTACACCTCTATCAGGTCACCTCTCATCCTTCGTTGCTCCAAGGAGAAAAGGCCGAGTTCACTCAACCTATTCTCATAAGGCATGCTCCCCAATCCAGGCAACATCCTTGTAAATCTCCTCTGCACCCTTTCTATGGCTTCCACATCCTTCCTGTAGTGAGGCAACCAGAACTGAGCACAGTACTCCAAGTGGGGTCTGACCAGGGTCCTACGTAGCTGCAACATTACTCTCGGCTGTTAAACTCAATCCCATGATTGATGAAGGCCAGTACACTAGTTGACCTATTTCACTGTGCCTGGTCTGTGACAAACAACTTATAAATGTAGCAAAGGCTCCAGCAAAATTGAACAGACACTTAACTGCCCCCCACCTCTGTGCCTTGCCCCCCCCTCACCTTGCTTCCTCTGCCCCCCCAACCCATCCTGCTCCCTCACCACTATTGCCTCATTCCCTGGCAGTAACCTTTCCTTTCTGCCTCTTGCAGCTATGCCACCAAAGAGGAAATCCGCTCAAGCAGCCACTACCAAGGGCAAAAAGGTCAAAACAGAACCAGAGGAGGCCTCCTTGAAGTCGACTGTTACTGCGCTGAAGGCCGCCCCAAAGGAGAAACTCAAGGCCAAGATCGATGAGCAGTGTCCACTGAGCGTTGAAGCACAGGCTGCGGTAGGTGGGGCGTCGTCGTAGTGTTATTACAGTGCTAGTGAATCCATCTCTGCCTGCTGAAGCAGTGGACGCCACCTCAGTAAATATATTTAAGACATGGTTGGATAGATTTTTGCATCATAGGGGAATTTAGGGCTTTGTGGAAAAGACAGGTAGGTGGAGATGTCCATGGCCAGACCAGCCATGATCTTATTGAATGGTGGAGCAGGCTGGACAGGTGGCCTACTCCTGCTCCTACTTATGTTAGTGATTACAGATTAAGCTTCAATTCCCATCACTGCCTCAAAGGAGTTTGTACGTTCTGCCCGTGACCCTGTGGGTTTCTTTCAGTTGCTCCTATTTCTTCCCAAATTCCAATGATATTCATGTTAGTAAGTTGTGGGCAGGCGATGTTGGCCCTGGGATCATGGCAACTCTTGCAGGCTCCTCACTGACTTGATTTTGTACAAGTGACGCATTTCACTGTATATTTTGATGTTTCAATGTACATGTGACAAATAAAGCTCATCCTTATTGGTTGTTGCTGTTCTGGAACAGGCCCTCCAACTCCCTTTACTTTCAGGCTCCACCACCTCTTCTGCTTTTGACAACACGGAACATGAGCCCCATCCTACACCAGGCTCATCCAACACAAGACAGTAGAAACACATTTTAACCATGGATCTCCTTTCATATTGGAAATGAAGCACCAAATTATTCAAAAGTAGCTTCTCCTATCTCTATCTCCTTTTCCTGTTGCTACTGCCCTCTGAATCGTTGTTGCTCTTCCAGCGCTCACCTCCTGAAGCACCATCAATAACTCTCGGAGACGGGAGGCAAAAGACAGGCTTTTATTAGCTGCAAGAAATGACCACACAACATCCTGGAGACTGAGGAAGGAGCAGTACCTCCAATCGCCTTTATACAGGGGTCTGTGGGAGGAGCCACAGGAGCAGTCAGCAGAGGGGCGTGTCCAGACAGGTATATGTAGTTCAGCACACCTCCACAGCAGTAAAAACTGTAAAGGCTGTGAGAGCATGGGAAGCAAACCCAATCCCATCTGTAGCAGCACAGTTCCGACTTGCGAGTCAGCCAGGCTCCTTCAACCTGGACTGTGAGGTGACAAGTATTGGCGGTATCAGTGATGAGCAGCAAATGAAATGATGATCACTTTCTGCACTAAGGCCTTGAAATCTTGAAACTTTTTAACCAAGATGCCTGAGCCATACTTTAATTGTCGTCGGTAACGTTACAAAATGTTGGGGGCGCCACACTTTAGAGCAGCCAACTGTATGATCGGGGTTCGATTCCCATTGCTGTCTGGAAGAAGTTTGAACATTTTCCCTTCACGTGTTCCGGTTTCTTCCTACATTCCAGACTACAGGTCAGGGTTAGTGAGTTTTGGACATGTGTGGGCTCACTGAGTTGATTTGATGCCAGCAATACACTTCACTGTATGCTTCAAGCACATGTGACAAATGAAACTGAACTAATTCAATCTAATCTAACCTACAAAAGGCCTGATGGGGTGAACAGTTGGGACTCTTAAGAGGACAGGCACGCAAACTGCTGGAAGAACTCTGCTGGTCGGGCAGCATTTGTCGAGGGAGCTGAAGTTCTGGGTCTGAGACCCTGCATCTGGACTGGAAAGAAATGGGGAGAGCGACATTCCAAAATGATGGAAGGAAAGGCTGGAGCCAGAGTTAGCAGGAGACTGAAACATCGAGAGAGCAGGCAGTGTGCACTGCTGTCGGAAGAGGTCCCCCTTCCCCCCTCAAGTCGGGGGACTTGGAGAAGCAATGCAGAAGAATGTAGCATTGAAACAAGAGAGCTGCTGGCCTCCCACTCTCGTTCACCGCAGAATCTAGCTCTTTCTCCCTCGCCAGTGAGAGATACCGACCGCAGTGTTGGGATGGGCTGCAGTTTTTTTGATGGATTCTAGATTATGGCTTCTTTAAGGGCTTTGCTAATGCTTGCATGGTGGAGGGAGGGAGGTGGTTGGTGCTCTTGTTGTGACAATTAGGGGGAGGGTAAGGGTTGATGCTTTTGATACCACTTGTGTGTGGGAGGGGGAAGTGAGCTTTGGGGTTCTAATATTTCTGTCATTTATCCTTTGGGTTTTTTCTGTTTCATGGATGTCTGTAAAGAGTTGTACAATATACATTTGCTGATATTAAACTGAACCTTTGAACCATGACTACCCCTTTGAGTTTAGAGAAAGTGAAAGGAGATGAAGACATTGTTGAGGGTGGTGGTGGAGAGGAATTGGTTGGATCTTCTGTTGAGAAAGAAGCTGGGAGCTTTAAAGCCTTCTTGATGGGGTTATAAGTGTACAGGCACTGGACAATCATGGTGAGAATGAATATCTCTCTTTGGCTTTCTGTGGTAAAATTATTATAATCATTGATTACATGATGGGGAGGCATAAGAAGGAATGGAAAAGCAATTTATGGAAATAACAAGAAATAGCAAACACCCCACAAGAAAGGGACATTATTGTTTAAAGGGGACCAGATTGTGCAGATCCCAGTCGAGTGTCTGGAAACAGGACAGGAGGCTCAGTAAAGATTTAAGTGAGGTATACAAATTTATAAAAGGTTGAATAGTTAATAATTTCCTTTAACAAGGAAGCTGGAAATTAGGGGTGTAGATTTAAATTCATGGGTGGAATGATCAGAAGTGAATTTAGGAAACATGCCTTCACCCACAGAGCAGCAGTGCCTGGAATCCAGACAGACTGAAGCTCTGCATTTTAGAGAAAGGCAAGGAAGGGTAAGAGACCAGTAGAAGGTTGCTCGATCTGATAAGTTGCGGAAAAAAAATTAAGGAATAACGTGTGGCTTGGGCTGGTGTACAGCACATGAATTACTTTGTAGTTTGCCACCTTGCCCAAGGCCACAGAGCACAGGATCCCAGCACAAAAATGTACCCGGTCTGTGGAGAGTGGGCTTGCTCGTGATGGTCCAGACTGCTTGGCTGTTTTTGTTGCAACATACACACAAAATGCTGGAGGAACTCAGCAGATCAGGCAGCATCTATGGAGAGGAATAGACAGTTGACATTTTGGGCTGAGGACTGGACTGGAAAGGAAGGGGGGAGGGAAGCTAGAATAAGAAGGTGGGGGAGAGGAGGGAGTACAAGGTGACTTGTGATAGGTGAAAGCAGGTGAAAGGAAAGAGGGTGGGGAGGAGAGGATGAAGTGAGAAGCTGGAAGTTGAGAGGTGGAAAAGGTAAAGGGCTGAAGAAAAGGAATCTGTTAGGGGGAGAGTGGGCCATGGGAGAAAGGGGGGGAGGGGCAACAGAAGGAAGTGATGGGCAGGTAATGAGAAGAGAATGGGTAAAAGGGAACCCCGAATAGGAAAAAAGAGGACATCTCCTTCGTTCTAGAATGAAAAAGCCTTTTTCTGAGAGCAGATGTGGCAGAGGCGGAGGAATTAAGAGAAGGGGATGGTGTTTTTACAAAGTAACAGGGTGGGAAGAGGTATAATCCAGGTAGCCGAGAGTCCGTGGATTTATAATAGACATCAGTGGATGGAGATGGAGACAGTAAGATTGAGAAAGGGGAGGGAGGTGTTGGAAATGGAGAGAGATGTGTAAATCTGAGGGCAGGGTGGAAGGTGGAGGCAAAGTGGATGAAGTCAACGACCAATGCAGTCTTTGATGAAGCGCAGGAAAAGTTATGGAGTGACACCAGTGTCTGCTTGGAACATAGACTGTTCCACGTAGCCGACAAACAAGCAGCCATAGCTGGGACCCATGCGAGTACCTATGGCTACCCAGTTTGTTTGAAGGAAGTGGGAGGAGCCAAAGGGGAAATTATTTAGAATCTGGATAAGTTCCACTAGGCGGAGGAGAGTGGTGGTAGAGGGGAACTGGTGAGGTCTGGTGTCCAGAAGAAAACAGAGGGCTTTGAGGCCGTCCTGGTGGGGAATGGAGATGTACAGGGATTGGACATCCATAGTAAAAATGAGATGATAGGGATCAGGGAACCTAAAATCTTTGAAAAGCTCCAGAGTGTGTGATGCTTTTTGTTGCAGGTTTACGAGGACTATGACTGCATGCTGAATCAAACCAACATCGGAAACAACAACAACAAGTTCTATATCATCCAGCTGATTGAACAAGACGACTCGTACTACTGTTGGACCCGCTGGGGCCGGGTGGTGAGTTTCAGAGTCTTCTCCAGTGCCCAGGCCCCCACCCTTGTGCTTCTAATGTCTGTCTGCAGCCCAACCCCACCGGCATGGATCAAATATGGTTCTGATGGATCAAGATCAGTCACGACACCCAGTCCCCCTCCCCCCTCTCCCCTCTCCCTCCTTGAAGTTGTAATGTACAGGAATCAAGTTGATGGTGGTGTCAGTGTCACAGCTCAATCTTGGCTGGAAGGGGGTGTCGTTGCTGTGCGGGGGAAGATGGTGGGCTGGTGAGTTTAGGCATATGGATCAGGGATCATTTGAGGTTCATGGGAGAGTGCTTTGGAGGGGTGAGGAAGGAGCATGGAGGATGGTAGTATAGTGGTGAGTGGTGGAGTGGTGGTATTGGAGGTGTTACAGTGGCCTAGATTGGTGGATTGGAAGAGGTGGATTGTTGCAGGAGTGAATTAGTGGGGTAAGCTTGGTGTGGGATGAGGAGAGGGAATTGGTGGTAAAGGCAGTTATGGGAGGTACTGTAGGGGTAGGCTTGGAAGTGTGGGATGGTGAGAAGAGGCTGATGGTTGGGGAGGGGATTGTGGGGAGTGGGGCAGATACTTCAAGGGGCAAGATTTGGGGTGGGATAGCATGAAGAAGTCGATGGTGTGAGGGGGGAGTTGGTTCTGAAGAATGGGCTAATTGCTGTCAGGGGGGTGTGCTTGGTGGTGTGTGATCATGAGAAGAGGCCACTGATGTGGAGGGGAGATGTGATGTGATGGGGGAGGGATGGAAGGGATACTACTTGGGCTTGAGATGTGAATGTGAGAAAGAGTTGGTAGTTGGGAGGGGAGTGGTTTTACAAGGGGTGAGTTTGGGGCTATGGAACAGCTGTGAAAGGGCTGATTTCTAGCCTTTAACACAGTGGAAGCCTCATGGGCTGCCCCTCCCAGGCACTGAGGCCAGTGACACCCACACTACTACCCCTTCAGGAGAACTCACACCCACCTTTACAGCAGTGGAAACTGCACCCATTTTCAAATTCCTGGCATTGCGTATCTCGCACAAGCTCTCATGGTCCCAGAGCATATCTACACGATCAAAAAAGCTCACCAGTGTATCTGAAGGAAGCTGTTCTCTGCACCTCAGTACTCATGACCTCCTACAGTTGTGCAGTAGAGAGTATCCCAACGTGCTGTGTAACTACGTGGTATGGAAACCACACTGCAGCGGACATTAAGGGTTTATATCAAAGCCCAACCCATCACCAGCACTAGTCTACCAGCCATCAAGGACCTACGTACTGAAAGGTGCCTGTAACAGGCCAGCAAAATTGAAAAGGACCCCAGCCACTCTGCTCATGGACTGTTTGTCCCATACCCGTTGGGAGGAGGCTACGTAGCATGCACACCAGGAGCACTAAGCTCAAAAAACAGCAACTTTCCCCAAGCAGTAAGGTTGATCAACACCTCCACCCACTAACCTACCCCTTCACAACTCCACCTCCACTACCCTACCAGTCACCTTATGTACACACAGTCCTGTGCTGAATGTCACTTTATGTACATGCCATCAATCCACGTATACAAGATATCTTATGTACTGTATTTATATTTATTGTGTCCTTTATCCTAGTGTGTTTTTTGTGCTGTGTCGTATCTGTAGTAGCAATTATTTTTTTCTCCTTTACATTCATGTATGGGAAATGACAGTAAACAATCTTGAAGTATCTGACCCTCACTTCCCAAGTTTGCTGAATGGAAGATTGATGAGGAAGGAGAAGGGGGGATGTCTGATTACAGTCTGAGAGGGTGTAAAATATATGTCCCCCCCCCCCATGAATTTAACATTTAATACTTCCCATATGCTCCCATTCACACAACTACTAGCTTGAAAGTAAGATTTAAAGATTCCTTTTAACAGAAGATGTTGTAAATGATTTGTACGATTGCTCAGTTACACTCTTGCCTCTGTTCTCTGGATTGGCCCTCCCTGATACCCCTCCTCCTCCTCCTGCCTCTCTGTTGATTAGGGAGAAACTGGGCAAAACAATCTGAGTCCTCCACTTGACCTGAACAAAGCTGTGAAGGAATTTGAAAAAAAGTTCAAAGATAAGACAAAGAATGACTGGGCGAAGCGAGATTCCTTCACTGCGCATCCTGGAAAATATACCATGATTGAAGTTCAGCAGGGCTATGAGGAAGCAACAGTCATGAAGGTGGGTAATTGTGATAAGTTCAGATGTATTTTTGTTTGGTTTGACTTATAAAAGCAGCGTTGGGGAAGTGAGACTACAGGCCAGGCTAGGGTGATGTGTGTCATTACAGACATTTGCTAAGTCAACTTTGTCCTTGTCAAAAAATACACCAAAATTACTCAATGGTAACTGTGCAGAATGATAAGAATGGGCAATTAGTAAAACTGGAGAGAGAGAAAGGAAGGAAACTAGTTTGGCCCTTCATAGGAATGAATGTTTGTATGTACCTTGGACTTCTGAATTTATTAATAATATTGGAGTTCACTCATGAGGATGGGTGTCCGTAACTCCAGGGAATGCCTATATGAACGTAATGGAAGGCTTTTGTCAATTTCCATGTGAAAAGCCAGGTCAGTAATATTGTGGAATGGATCACTATACCACATCTGCACAAAGATAAATCCCTGCTTTTTTTTAATTGGAGACAGTGCTGAAGGAAGCAAAGGAGGGCCAAAGCTGCAGAGACAGGAGATGAATGAAAAGAAGATGTGGAACACAAGAGACTGCATATATTGAAATCTGGAGCAATAAAAAATCAGCTGTAGGAACTCAGCAGTCAAGCAGAGTCTATGGGTGGAAAGGAACTGTCTGTGTGGGTCAAAACTTTTTATCAGGATTCAACCTAAAACATCAACAGTTCTTTCTCCCTCACAGATTCCTGCTGAGTTCCTCTTGCACAAGGGTTCCCAAGCCTAGGGTCCATGAACACCTCTGTTAATGGTAGGGGTTCATGGCATAGTAAAAGGTTTGTTCATTGTAGGCAGAGTGATATCCCTGGAAAGGATTGGATTGAATAAGAGTTGGTGCACAGAACCTCCGTTTCAGCAGAGTGAGCTGGAAGTTTAAGAATAACCAAGGCACGGATGTTTGGAGAGAAAGGAACGATATAATGTTATAAAGTGGCGTGAAGGAGAGAAGGTTCAAGATTGCAAATGAAAGGCATAATTTACCACAGTATAGCATGGCAGAATTTGCCTTTAAAGAGATTAAAAGATTAAAGATTAGCTTTGTCACACATACATCACACATACATTAGTGAAACGTGTTGCTTGTGTCAATGACCAACACAGTTTGAGATGTGCTGGAGTCAGCCTGCAAGTGTTGTCATGTTGGTGCCAATGTAGCATGCCCACAACTTTCTAACCCAAAATTGTACACCTTTGGAACGTGGGAGGAAACCCAAGCGGTCACAGGGATCGTGTACAAATACCTTAGACAGTGGCAGGAACTGAATCCTGATCTGAAGCTGTGCGACTGTGCCACCTCGACACTACTGTGCTTCCTTTCGATCCTACAAGATGGATGTTGGGAGTGTGCTAGATATCACCATGGAAGAATCCTAATGCCAGGTCTTCTCTGATTGCAGAATGATGTAGTGGATGGAAATAGTGTGCGTAAGAAAGTCCAACCAAGCACTTTAGATAAAAACACCCAGCAGCTGATCAAATTGATCTTCAGCCACGATATGTTCAAGGAGCAGATGGAAACAATGAATCTTGGTAAGTTTCACATTCACTGGGAGGCGGGGATCAGGGCTATGTGTATGTGCCTGTCACGGACCAATGAATCAGGCCACTGAACTTCAGGGAAAGGTGCACCCATGGTCTTGCAGTGTTATGCTTGTGTCTCAGCATTCTCTCCACTTCCTGCTTTAAATTTATGGATGCTTACCCCCTTTTTGAGGTTCTGCTTTGTCTAAGAATAAATGTAATGTTACTCCAGCCCTTAGCTTCTGCCACAGGAAATTTGGCATGCCTCTGATGACTCCTGCTACTTTTCACAGCTGCATCGTAGAGAGCAGCCTATCAGGATGCATCGCAGCCCAGTCTGGTAACTGCTCTGCCCAGCAAGGGCAAGGATTTGCAGTATTGTGAATGTGGTTCAGTCCATCTTGCAAAGCACCTCCCCTCTATTAACTCCATCTACAATGAAGCTGCACATGCATAAAGAAATGCAAACTGAAAAAAAAGAAAATTGTACTACTTTTTCACTGAATTCAGTATAGTAAATATTATTCCAGACCCCATACTTTTGGGGAAGGATTCGTGAATTCTGTAAAAATAAATTATGTAGCCTAAGCAACTGTAACCCAGGAGTTGCCTGTACTTCCCAAAGTCACATTTCAGTGGGAAGTGGTATGAAGCTTGGGGATTGGGACCAAAACCATCAAGAGTAGGCCCAGTATTTTTTTGGCTTAGAGTGAGAACTGCAAATTTCACTGCAAGATGAATCAAGTACTGATTCACGAATCAGGAGAGGGAAAGCTAGAAGCAATGAGGAAAGTGACAGGTATGTTAGAAGGAGTTTGGGGTACAACTGAAAGATAAATGAAAAAGTGCCTTATTTGTGTCTGAAGGATACAGTAACCTTTATGTTGGGGGTTATAAATCTTTGGAATTTGATAGTACAGATGTTCTGGCTCTTGAGTTAATATGTTGTGAAGCAGGTAGATTTTTTAGACTAGAAGACATCGGGGTTATTGGAGGATGCTGGGACTGGGACATGTGGTAAGTGAATAGTCATTACTGTATTGGTTGGTGCAAGGACTGCATTGCCTACCTCTGGTTATGTTTCTTACATTACAAAACTGAGTCGTGGTACCCTAGAGGATCCTGTTTAATAAGGGGAAGTAATCCCATCTGTGTGAACAGTCCATTTGGCTCCTCTGTACTGAGGTGACCCAGCAGTGCAGCAGTTAGCACAATGCTCTACAGCACTGTTTGTAAGATCGAGGGTCAATTCCCACTGCTGTCGAGAAAGAGTTTGCATGTTTTCCCTGTGGCTGCTTAGGTTTCCTGCCACATTTCACAAGTAAAGAGGCATGGGATCCAAGGGCACCTTGCTTTGTGGATCCAGAACTGGCTTGCCCACAGAAGGCAAAGAGCAGTTGTAGACGAGTCATATTCTGCATGGAGCTCGGTGACCAGTGGAGTGCCTGAGGGATCTGTTCTGGGAACCTTACTCTTTGTGATTTTTATAATTGACCTGGATGAGGAAGTGGAGGGATGGGTTAGTAAGTTTGCTGATGACACTAAGATTGGAGGTGTTGTGTGGAGGGCTGTCAGAGATTACAGCGGGACATTGATAGGATGCAAAACTGGGCTGAGAAGTGGCAGATGGAGTTCAACCCAGATAAGTGTGAGGTGGTTCATTTTGGTAGGTCAAATATGATGGCAGAATATAGTATTAATGGTAAGACTCTTGGCAGTGTGGAGGATCAGAGGGATCTTGGGGTCCAAGTTCATAGGATGCTCAAAGTTCAGGTTGACTCTGTGGTTAAGAAGACGTACGGTGTATTGGCTTTCATCAATCATAGAATTGAATTTAGGAGCTGAGAAATAATATATAAGCTATATAGGACCCTGGTCAGACCCCACTTGGAGTACTGTGCTCAGTTCTGGTCGCCTCACTACAGGAAGGATGTGGAAGCCATAGAAAGGGTGCAGAGGAGATTTACAAGGATGTTGCCTGGATTGGGGAGCATGCCTTATCAGGATAGGTTGAGTGAACTCGACCTTTTCTCCTTGGAGTGACGGAGGATGAGAGGTGACCTGATAGAGGTGTATAAGATGTTAAGAAGCATTGATCATGTGGATAGTCAGAGGCTTTTTCCCAGGGCTGAAATAGTTGCCACAAGAGGACACAGGTTTAAGGTGCTGGGGAGTAGGTACAGAGGAGATGTCAGGGGTAAGTTTTTTTTTTACTCAGAGTGGTGAATGCGTGGAATGGGCTGCCAGCAAAGGTGGTGGAGGCGGATACGATAGGGTCTTTTAAGAGACTTTTGGATAGGTACATGGAGCTTAGAAAAATAGAGGGCTATAGGTAAGCCTAGAAATTTCTAAGGTAGGGACTTGTTTGGCACAACTCTGTGGGCTGAAGGGCCTGTATTGTGCTGTAGGTTTTGTTTTTCTATTCCAAATAGGGTGAGTGAAAAGTGGACATGGTGTGTTGGATACCAGAAGTGTGGCAACATAATCCTCACTCCCATTATTTGACTCAAATAACACATTTCACTATCTGTTTTCATGCACATGCAACAAATAAATCTATTTGAGATGGGAAGAATATTTTAGGTAGAGTCCTATGTGTTTTTTGCAAGCATGTGTATTAAGGTTTCTTTGTGGCACACTGTTTTACTGATGGTGAAGTTTTGTATCGAGATATCAGTTGAAGTAGATCCTGGCACAGATTTTCAGGACGAGAACAAAAAGGCTGCTCTACTGTGGCAGTGACTCTGTTCATTACTGCCCTACCAGATTTGAAGAAGATGCCTCTTGGGAAGCTGAGTAAACAGCAAATTGCCAAGGGGTTCGATGCATTGGATGAATTGGAAGAGGCCTTGAAGAGCCCCAACAATGCAAAACGGCTGGAAGAGTTGTCCTCAAAGTTCTACACCATTATTCCTCATTACTTTGGACGTAATCGACCCCCTGTGATTAATACTGCAGAGGTGCTCCAAGCCAAAAAAGACATGCTGCTGGTGAGTGTCACGCAAAATAAATCAGACTTTGCCTCGCTTTGATGAGACACTGCTGGGGTTTGTCAGTCTGGACACTGAGCACAGTAAAACTCTGATAATCTGGCATCTGGTTGTGTAGAAATCCTGCCATCTGACATCTGGCTCACTTGTTAATTTGGGATGCAGTCTGTGGACTGGGTGGGATCTGCACACCAGGGTTCAGAAACACGGGTGGAACACCTGCAGATTTCCTACTCCATTTAAACTCACGGGGTTTGTGAAAATTTTATTATATTGCTGATGACATGATATAATATAAATTTAGTAGTAGTAATAAGAGTCTACAAAATCTGCTAGTCTAGTACTACCAAGGCCACGCAGGTGCTGACGAAGGGTCTCGGCCCGAAATGTCGACAGTACTTCTCCTATAGATGCTGCCTGGCCTGCTGTGTTCCACCAGCATTTTGTGTGAGGTGCTGGAATATTGTAGTTTTACTGTTCTGCCAAAGTACATCAGTGTGGTTACACTGTCAAAAACAGAAAATACTGGAAAGTCTGGGTGCATATGTGGAGCAAGAAGCAGAGTTAATATTTCAGATTAAAGACTCTTCATTGGAGCCATCATAGTCGTGCAAGACAATATTACATGTTGGCAATCAAGTTTATTACAAGTGGTGCCCTTCAGGGTGCTTGGATATTGGCTCTAACAATTCCATTAGTTCATCTCAAATTAAATTTCACCTCCATTCTCTCTCAACTATCATCTAGCCACTGTTTCATTATATCTCTCAATGATAATGCACACTCCCCATCTGTCCATTCAACCCTGCTGAGTATAAGATTACCTAGCAACTGTTTGAACAACGTTGTGCAACTGTGTCCTTTCCCCACTGATATGATAGCAATTCAAGAGACACCAATCAATGAGGCAGGTATAGAGAACAGAGTCATTTATGAGGTATGAAACGTAAGAGTATAGAACATGGGAACACGCCCTTCGGAACTAATCATGGTTATGATAATCCTGTCTGCACACACACGATCTATATCCATCTGAATGTTTCTCTGTTTCTGTGTTTCTTGTGAATGTCACTATTTTCACTCATTTTGGGCCAGGCCAAGATCCTTCATTAGTCCTAATGAAGGGTCGCTGCATGAAATGTCTCCCTAGATGGCTGCCTGAGATCCACCGGCATTCTGAGTGTGTTACAGTCAATAGATACTGTATGATCTATCTCAGAGCAGCCACGACAATAATGAAAGCAGAATCCATCTTATGACCTCAGATATGACTTTGGTTTTCACTCAGTCTGGGTGATACTCGAGAAATTAACTCGTGATTGGGTTGTGAAATTGGAAATCACAAGATGGAGAAAGGCAGCCTCCTTTAATCGTAAATACCCCGTCTATGTATGACTGAGCCAGACAATCCGGAGGGCCCCAGTTCTGTCTAGGGACTGTTTCTAGCCACAGTAGCACCAATCAAATTCGTTGATGTTAAGATGTGTTCATAGCGACAGGAGATGGTTCATCTCCACAATTAGAGCAGCAGGGTGCCTCACCGCACCAGAGATGTGGGATCAACCCTTATTTCAGTTGCTGTTTGTGTGGACGTTTCACATTTTCTCTGTGACAGCAAGGGCTTCTTCCCATGTTCCACAAACATGCAAATCGATGGGTTAATTGCCCTCTGTAAATTGCTAATCTGGGTGAAGGTGATGGGAATGTGAGATTCGTGTGTAGGATTTCTGCCAAAAACTCTGTTTTTGTCCTGCACTTCTCTATGGCTGTGTGGTCCTTTGTGACCTGTGGGTCTTGGCATGCTGAGTTGTCATTTAAGCTGCCATTCTTGTCTCAGAGCCAGAATGAGGCAGTGCTGTCGGGAGGGGCTGCAGAAGGAAAAGCTAAACACAGTGAGGATTTCTAAAGAGTCAAGAGCATGTGTTAATTTGTAAAATGTTATCAAATCCTCCCCAGGTGCTTGCAGATATTGAACTTGCACAGAGTCTCCAAGCAGAAAAGGAGCAGAAGCAGAAGACAGAAGACGTTGAGGTGCCAAACCCCCTGGATGAAGATTACAATCTGCTGAAATGCCAGCTCACTCACCTGTCCCAGACTACTAATGATTTCAAGGTAAAACCAGGACATCATCCTCCATCTGGAGAGCTGCCTGTTCCCTGCAAAAATAATCCCACCTCTCCCTCCGAAATTATCATTCCTCCCTGTCCCCTTCAAAATCACTACTCACTTTCACCCCAAGAATTACCCTTGCTGGGTATATTCAAGGAAGTTTTCGTAGAATCGCAACACGAGAAAATTTGCGGACGCTGGAAATCCAAGCGGCACACACAAAATGCTGCAGGGACTCAGCAGGTCAGGCAGCATCTATGGAAAAAAGTAAAGTCGACGTTTCAGGCTGAAACCCTTCAGCAGGACTGGAGGGAAAAATGCTGAAGAGTAGATTTGAAAGATGGGGGGAGGGGAGAGAGAAACACCAGGAGATAGGTGAAACCTAGAGGGGGAGGGATGAAGCAAAGAATGTCTGCAAGTCCAAAGCTCGTCTCCAATGTTGGGAGGAGGTTTAATGTTGAGAGTAGAGGTTTTGGGGACAGGTAGTGATATGAGGTCATGCAGACTTGCCTCTCTCCTCCTCCACTCATACTCTCCCCCCACCCCACTCACACCCATTCCTGTGAATCAGGGTGCTGTTTTGAATGACCTTCCAAGGTCACAGTTGAATCCCACGATGAATGACTAGTGGCTTCCTGGCGTTCAGTGTTCTACTGGAACAAGGAAATAGATTCCAAAAGAAGTTTGGAGCTTCCTTGGCGAGGTGAGGAGCAGGGAACCAAAGAGGAGATAGAGAAATGGGCTGATGACAGAGCAACTTCAGAATGACCACGACACTGGCATACAACCCACTGGGGCTGTGGTTGAATGGGGTATCTGCCTGGCTCAGTTCTAGGGGAATCTCTGGGTCTGGAATTGAATTCATTGCCAGAGATGGCTGTGGAAGCCAAATCATTGCGTATATTTAAACCGGAAGATGGTAAGTTCTTGAATAGTAAGGGCTTCAAAGGTTGTGGGGAGAAGGCAGGAGAGGGTTAATAAATTGGCCATGATGGAATGGCAGAGCCGACTAAAAGGGTGAATGGCCTAATTTCCTCCTGTGTCTCATGGTTGCTGAGGCAGTTGCATTTTATACAGGTTGTATGGTGAATCGGCAGTTTTGGTATCAGCACGAGTAACCATCTGACACCACAGTCTCTGAAGCCATCTTATTGAAGGTACATTGATATGGTGGTGGGGAGAGAGGGGATTGGTTTCATTGCCAGCTGCAGGTAATAGCGCCCCAGATCATTAGTGTTTCTCTTTTTCCAACCCTTCTGGATCTCTGTGTCCTTGCAGATTGTTAAGAAATATGTGGATGAAACTGGTTCCAGTAATCTGAAGGTTGTCAACGTCTGGAGATTGGACCGGGAAGGAGAGGTGAGCTTATGTGGAGTGGAGGAACCTAAATCCTTCCTGAGGCAAGTGCTGCTGCTCTTGCTGTGAAGTGTGTAGTGGGCTGGCTGAGGTCATAGGCAACTGCTGTCCCTGTGGTGGGGGCAGAGAGAAGTTGTGCAATGTGGAAAATCAGGAGGGTTGCCTTACTTGTCTCTAACACCACTTACTCCACCAAAGGCTATTAGATTGGCCAGAGCTAGATCCACAAAGAGTTTATCACCAAGAGTAAGAGCAAGAAGAGCAGCATCATCTTTTGCTCAACATTACCTGGAACAGAGAGCATGAAGCACGATAGCACAGCACAGGCCCTTCAGCCCATAGTGTTGTGCCAACCTTTAATCTTACCTTAAAATCAGACTTGTGAGACATGACCTGCCCCTCACAAACTACCCTTAATCACATTGTGCTTCTCATAAATTTTGTCTCTAAGAATCTTCTCCAATAATTTGGCCACCACAGAAGTAAGATTCACTGGTTTGTAATTACCAGGAATATCCCTACTACCTTTCTTGAACAGAGGAACATTTGCCACCCTCCAGTCATCTGGTTACTACTCCTGTAGCCAGTGAAGATGCTAAACTGAACAATTAGCAGCAACCGGGGGCATGTTGCTGAGGGAGCTGACTCTTGGCTCCCACGTTTGGTCATAGGCAGTTCTGAACGCCTGGAACCAGTTGGATCTGGGCATCAGTGCGCGGTGATGTCCTTGCACTGCAACCAGCACAAGTTCACTCTGTTCCTGTGTTCCCAGGCCGAACGATTCAAGGCTCACAACAGCATCGAGCACCGTCGTCTCCTGTGGCACGGGACCAACATCGCCGTTGTTGCTGCCATCCTGAAAACCGGGCTGAGGATCATGCCGCACTCGGGGGGGCGTGTCGGCAGAGGCATCTACTTTGCATCGGAAAACAGCAAATCAGCAGGATACGGTAACGGCACCGTCCACACTGCCAATCGCCTCTTTGATTGTCATTAATAGAGGTGGTGAGACGGGGCCATTCTGATCATGGACTCTGGTCCCTAACTCCTCTCTCTGTCCCCAAAACCATCCCTACAAGCTTAGAGAAACAGCTAAACCTGTGCCATGATTTCAACAGAGATCGCTCTTCAACACCATCTTGACCAGAAGTTCATGATGGCTTGTATTTTTCTTGCCAGTAATTGTACAAGCAATTAAGGAGCTGTAGTGTTTTTAACTCCCTTGACCCTCTATCCGTTAAATATTTCTGTGAAGGAACAGCAAGCTGCTTTTCAATTACACTTACATAGTCATGTCATCTTTTTGAACTGCATCATTCCAATCTCCATCTGTCGACTTTGCAACTCTTATTGTGTATAGTTACCCTCTTCACTGTATTCGTGCTCATCAGTTACTCCTGCTTTATCTGGTTAGAAGATATTATTGTTTGGTGAAAAGTAACATTGTACTCTGAGACTGGTGTTTCTTTTCGCAGTTGGTTTCACATCCAGCAGGGAAGGCATCATGTTCCTGACTGAAGTGGCTCTGGGGAATGTGCACTACATTTTCAATGATAATTCCCAACTGAGGAAACCTCCCATGGGCTTTGACAGCGTTGTTGCCCGTGGCATCACCGAACCAGGTATGTACAGCCCATACTTTATAGTGGCTGCCCTTCTCAAACTACACGCACCACGCACACACATAGGCATATACACGGAGGTGCATGACACGCATACAGACACAGAATCGGCAGAACCCTCTTTTGTAAGTGCTCCTCACACCCAGTTTTCCCTGGATTTTGCCTGCGTGACCAATGATGTCTTTGGATGCACTTCAAGTGGCCGGTTTATGTACAGGTAGTTCAGTGGCACAGCTGGTAGACCCACTGCTTTATAGACCCAGTTCAATCCTAACCTCGGGCACTGTCTGTGTGGCGTTTGCATGTTCTCCTTATGACTCGGTGGGTTTCCTCCTGGTGCTCCAGTTTCCTCTTGCATCCCAAAGACATGGTTAGTAGAGTACTTGGCTGCTGTAAATTACCTCTTGTATGCAGGCGAGTGTTAGAACCTGGAGGAAGTCAATGAAAATGTGGGGAGAATAAAAAGGGACTAAATGGCTGGTTACACACACAAAATGCTGGAAGAGCTCAGCAGGCCAGGCAGCATCTGTGGAAAAGAGTACAGTTGACGTTTCAGGCTGACACCCTTCAGCAGGACTGAAGAAAAAAAGATGAAGAGTAAGATGGTGGGGGAGGGGAGGAAGAAACACAAAGTGATAGGTGGAACCAGGAGGGAGGGAGGGGTGAAGTAAAGAGCTGGGAATTTGATCAGTGAAAGAGATACAGGGCTGGAGAAGGGGGAATCTGATAGGAGAGGACAGAAGGTCAGGGAAGAAAGGAAGTTGGGAGGAGCACCAGAGGGAGGTGTGATTTGTAGGTCAGGAGCTAAGTTGAGAGAGGAAAATGGGAATGGTAACGATGGGGGCATTACCAGAAGTTTGAGAAATAGATGTTCAAGCCATCAGGCTGAAGGCTACCCAATGGAATATGAGGTGTTGCTCCTCCAAACGGAGAGTGGCCTCATCGCGACAGTAGAGGAGGCCATGGACTGACATGTCAGAATGGGAAGTGGAACTAAAATGGGTGGCCACAGGGAAATCCTGCTTTTTCCAGCGGACTGTAGGTGCTCGGGGAAGAGGTCTCCCATTCTACATTGGGTAACATCAATATACAGGAAGCCACACTGGGAGCACCGGATATGGTAGATAACCACTACAGACTCACAGGTGAAGTGTCACCTCACCTGGAAGGACTGTTTGGGACTCTGAATGGTGGTGAGGGACGAGGTGTAGGGGCAGGTTTAGCACTTGTTCTGCTTGCAAGGATAAGTGCCGGAAGGGAGATCAGTGGGGAGGGGCAAATGTACAAGGGAATTGCATAGGGAGCGATCCCTGTGGAAAGCAGTAAGTGGGGGGTGGGGGAGGGAAAGATGTGCTTGGTAGTGATCTCTCACTGGAGATGGCTGAAGTTTCGGAGAATTATGCGCTGCACGCAAAGGTTGGTGGGGTGGTAGGTGAGGACAAGTGGAACCCAATCCTTGGTGTGATGGCAGGAGGATGGTGTGAGGGCAAGTGTTCACAAAATGGAAGAGATACAGGTGAGAACAGCATTGATGGTGGAGGAAGGGAAGCCCCTTTCTTTGAAGGAGGTAATCTCATTAGTTAGAAACATAGAAAACCTGTAGCATAATACAGGCCCTTCGGCCCACTATTATTGTTTCTTTTTTTCCCTTTTTTTGCAGTTTGTTGCCTTTTGCACATTGGTTGTTTGTCCTGTTGGGTGCGGCCCTTCATTGTATATATTCTGTTTCTTGGAGTTACTGAGTATGCCCACGTGAAAATGAATCTTGGTTGTATATGGTGAAGTATATGTACTTTGACAATAAATTTACTTTGAACTTTGAAATTATAAACACAGCAGATTCTACAGATACTGGATATATCTGCAGAGTAAACACAATGCCGGAGGAATTCAACAGGTCAGGCAGCATCTATGGAGAGGAATAAACAGTCACTCGCTTTCAGGCTGAGACCCTTCTGATGTCTTGGCCTGAAATGCTGACTGTTTATTTCTCTCCATAGATGCTACCTGATCTGCTGAGTTCCTCCAGCATCTTGTGTAGGTTGGGGGTAAGTGGAGGCTCGCTGCTTTTCATTCCTCTCTGGCTCTTTGCAGATCCTTCTCAGGACAAGGTGGAAATTATAGATGAGAAGAAGGTGATCGTGCCGCAGGGTAAACCCAAGAAGGTGAAGCTGGCCAAAAATTCCAGCTTTAGCCAGAGTGAGTACGTCATCTACCAGGAAAGCCAGGCACGCCTTCGTTACCTGGTGCAGGTGCGGTACTGAGAGCTCTTTCCACCAGCCTCCCAGAAACATTCAAGTTGAAGGAGCCAGAGCAAGCTTGCTTTCTTTTATTGGGACAGCTTTTGAACGTACACATTTAACCACTGTTGCTGTTCTGCTTTGCAGGTACTAAAGGGTGGAATGAGATCCCATGTGCAGGTGGGACCTATCACATTGGTGATGGGGCTGAGCACTAAGAATGGGTTCTTTCTTGTCACCAAGTACAGGCCTGTTCATCTGGGCCGGTTTATACTTCATTTGCCTGGACAGTCCCATTTCAATCCAGATAGGTTGATAGCACCTGGGTGATGTTGTGTTGGGTTAATGTTGGCACTGATGGTCTAGGAGCTTCTAACCCAGCCACGTTGGGGCTTGTGCAATGGGCAGCACTGACAGATGTCTTCCTTGGCCCTTCCTCATTGTAAACTGACAGTTTCTGCTCCTAGAACTTTACCAAGGATATTCACTGACCAGCATCCACTGGACAGGCTGAGAAACTCAGTGAGTTAGAATCTAAACCTCCCCCACCCTCTCCCTGAGAAACTCAGTGAGTTAGAATCTAAACCTCCCCCACCCCCTCCCTGAGAAACTCAGTGAGCTGATCTGGGTTTAAGTCCGAACACCACACTCTCCCTACATCCTCTCTCCAGGCTAACTGAGTACTTCACTTGATTGCTAAGTTGGACAGCATTAGCATCCAGACCATCTCCAAACCCCAGAGTTGTTTGGGAATTCTGCCCCCAAGGCACATCGGTTAGTTTGAATAGATCCGCTGATCCCAGTGGTAGACACTGGAAAAGCTGGAATCTGGGGAAGAAGTCAAACTGCTGCCAGTTGAGGAAAAGGGTCTCGACCACAAGTGTGAGCTGGTACATTTCCCACCGCAGGTGTTGCATTGCCGTTTGTTTGTCTCCAGTCATGGGTTCCTCAGGAGCCCTTCATCAACGTAAACACTTTAACTCTCACACAGCCAATGTAAGTACTTTCACGGCTGGTTTGTTCCCCATCAGCACACCAGCCTCTTGTTGAATGTCTGAGAAATTTATTTCCAATATTTTACCTTCCTTTGTGCTTGGAGACCACCAGCAGACTGACATTAGGGCATTCCCTTTGTCCTTGGAGACTGACACTGGAGTAGGAGATATAAGGTGAGTTCTCCCAGGTTTCCGGCTACAGACGGACATGGTTTGATTCTGGTTTCATTGTATCTAATTAATAGTCTGTGGACCTTCCTCGATACCCCACCTCTTTTCCAAGCATCTCGCATTTCTCCCCATTATATTGAGAGTGAGTGGCATGAGACTGACTGGCAGAAATGGAAGTTGAGTAATGTGTGTTGCTAGCTGACCTTTGAACTGGGGTTAGCTAGGGTGGAGGACGCTGACTTGATAGTTCTGTTGGGGGTGCAAGCGATTATAAGCCCTAGGTTGGCCATGGTGTCGGGACCCTGTACTCTGCACAAGACAGCTCCTCCCTAGTCAGGAATATGGGGCAGGAAGGCTGTCTGTGGCAACCTTGGATGGTTGACCCCATGTTGGTGGGTCTCACTGTGGAGTACTCTGCACCTGTATTTCAACCTATTGCTAGGTGCAAGATTTCCTCTATTGGGATGTTGCACTCTATAGATGGTCCTGTAATTAGTCTCTCTTAATGTTGACTGCAAGCTTCTGATGTATCTGCACTATTAAAGCATTCTCTTGTTCAAGCTGGTGAATCATCTCGCAGTGAAAGTCTATCATTGTTTTTGGTGTTCCTTTTACTAGTCCTCAGTGCCCTCCACTCACAAGGCTGCTTTCTGTCCTTCCTAACAATATGCCCTTCCTTCATATGTAACACTACACAGGTCTCTTCTCTCTGCCTGCCACGAGAGAAAATCTGCAGATGCTGGAAATTCAAGCGGCACACACAAAATGCTGGAGGAACTCAGCAGGCCGGACAGCATCGCATCGATGGAAAATAGTGTAGTCAATGTTTCAGGCTGAACCCCTTCAGCAGCTGGAGATCTGACTCCTCATCTTTTTGTCCCAGTCCTGTTGAAGGGTCTCGGCCTGAAACGTTGACTGTTCTGTTTTCCATTGATGCTGCCTGGCTGGCTGAGTTCCTCCGGCATTTTATGTGTGTCTCCCTCTCTACTTGTCTCTTTCTTAGTCACTCCCTTAGCTGTCCTTTACCTCCTTGTTTACTTCCTCTCTACCCTGATCCCTCACTTACACTGCCCTCAGTCCCTCCCCACTCTGTGTGTCACCGCAGCCTCTGTCCACACTCAGTGACAGTCTCAGTAAAAGCTAAGGGTGAGACAGTGTAACCAGCTCTTACCTCAGCCTCTAGAACAGGGCTTCCAAACCTTTTTCATGCCAGGTTGGGAACCCCTACTCTGGAGGGTCCAATCCTCTGGCTTAAAGCCCGTACACATACCCCACACCCAAATGCTGAAGGATCCCCCCCCCCCCCCCGAAGATGTGTTGTTAATCAGAGGCCCTGCCTTTGCTCTCAACCTGCTGTGCGATTCCATGAAGAGCAGCGATTGCTTCCAATAAATATCCTTCAGACAGATTGCAGTATATGCTCCTCGCCCAGTTCTGAGAATTTGCTGTTTTAAAACTCCTGTCATGTCTCCTGCACTCAGTGGCTAGGAGCACCTCAGAATCCTGAAGCCAGGACAAGTTCCATATGCACACAGGTTCTGCCATTCTTACCTTGACCTGGACTACCCACAACTCCTGCTGCATGTAAGCCCTGAGCTGTGCACTCCTGATATCTCTGACCTATGGTGGGTCAGCCAGATAGGACCTTTCCACCTGGGATCCCTGTCCCCGGCCAGAGGTAACATTCATCATACTCAGCGAGCTTCTGGCGTCTTCCAGCTGAGTGGGTCCGTGGTCCAAAGGCTCACATGTCGGAGAACCTCAGAGCCCACGCACGGTTCGGAATCTCGCCAGGGAGTATGGGGAGGATAGACATGCATGGATCATGTTCAGCCATGTTCACTACAGATCAGATCAACATTCCCTCTCAAGATGAAACAATCCTGGAAATAAAGGACAATGCACGATGCATGTCTGGTGCTCTATCCTTTATAAGGGAGTCCCTCACATCATTCACGTTAACTGCTTCTAGGCATGCAGCTTACAGTTGTACAAGACATTGATGAGGCCACATTTGAAATATTGTGTTCAGTTTTGTAGACCCTTTCATAGCAATGAGGAAATTAATCTGAGTGCAGAAAAGATTTAGGAGGACATTGTCAGTACTCGAGCGACTGAGTTATGGAGGGAAGTTGAACAGACTAGGGCTTTATTAATTGGAGCACAGGAGCCTGAGGGGCATCAACAGAGTGAATGCACTGTCCTTTCCCCGGGTTTGGGGAACCAAAAACTAAAGGTTGAGAAAAGAGAGATTTTGTAGGAGTGCGAGGGCAACTTTGAACCCAGAGCACAGTCTGTATATGGAATGAGCTGCTAGTACAAGTGTTTGAGGAAAGTACATAACAACGTCTGAGCAGATACATGGATAGGAAAGGTTTAGGGATATGGGCCAAAGTCAGCAAATGGAGACACGAGGAAATCTGCAGATGCTGGAAATTCAAACAACACACACAAAATGCTGGTGGAACGCAGCAGGTCAGGCAGCATCTATAGGGAGAAGCGCTGTCGAAGTTTCGGGCCGAGACCCTTTTTCAGGACTAACTGAAAGGAAAGATAGTAAGAGATTTGAAAGTAGGAGGGGGAGGGGGAAATGTGAAATGACTGGAGAAGACCGGAGGGGGTGGGGTGAAGCTGAGAGCCGGAAAGGTGATTGGCAAAAGGGATACAGAGCTGGAGAAGGGAAAGGATCATGGGACGGGAGGCCTAGGGAGAAAGAAAGGGGGAGGGGAGCACCAGAGGGAGATGGAGAACAGGCAGAGTGATGGGCAGAAAGAGAGGGAAAAAAAGGAGGGGGGAAAAACTAAATATATCAGGGATGGGGTAAGAAGGGGAGGAGGGGCATTAACGGAAGTTAGAGAAGTCAGTGTTCATGCCATCAGGTTGGAGGCTACCCAGCTGGTATATAAGGTATTGTTCCTCCAACCTGAGTGTGGCTTCATCTTGACAGTAGAGGAGGCCATGGATAAACATATCAGAATGGGAATGAGATGTGGAATTAAAATGTGTGGCCACTGGGAGATCCTGCTTTCTCTGGCGGACAGAGCGTAGGTGTTCAGCGAAACGGTCTCCCAGTCTGCGTCGGGTCTCACCAATATATAAAAGGCCACACCGGGAGCACTGGACACAGTATACCACACCAGCCGACTCACAGGTGAAGTGTCGCCTCACCTGGAAGGACTGTCTGGGGCCCTGAATGGTGGTGAGGGAGGAAGTGTAAGGGCAGGTGTAGCACTTGTTCCGCTTACAAGGATAAGTGCCAGGAGGAAGATCGGTGGGAAGGGATGGGGTGGAATCGAATGGACAAGGGAGTCGCGTAGGGAGCGATCCCTGCAAAAAGCAGAAAGAGTGGGGGAGGGAAAGATGAGCTGGGTAGTGGAATCCCATTGGAGGTGGCAGAAGTTACGGAGAATTATACGTTGGACCCGGAGGCTGGTAGGGTGGTAGGTGAAGACAAGGGGAACCCTATCCCGAGTGGGGTGGCGAGCAGATGGGGTGAGAGCAGATGTGCAGAAAATGGGAGAAATGCGTTTGAGAGCGGAGTTGATGGTGGAAGAAGGGAAGCCCCTTTGTTTAAAAAAGGAAGACATCTCCTTCGTCCTGGAATTAAAAACCTCATCCTGAGAGCAGATGCAGCGGAGACGGAGGAATTGTGAGAAAGGGATAGCATTTTTGCAAGAGACAGGATGGGAAGAGGAATACTCCAGGTAGCTGTGAGAGTCTGTAGGCTTATAGTAGATATCAGTAGATAAGCCATCTCCAGAGATGGAGACAGAAAGATCAAAAAAGGGGAGGGAGGTGGCAGGAATGGATCAGGTAAATTTGAGGGCAGGGTGAAAGTTGGAGGCAAAGTTAATGAAGTCAACGAGCTCAGCATGCATGCAGGAGGCAGCGCCAATACAGTCGTTGATGTAGCGAAGGAAAAGAGGGGGACGGATACCCGTATAGACTTGGAACATGGACTGTTCCACAAAGCCAACAAAAAGGCAGGCATAACTGGGACCCATGCGGGTACCCATGGCTACACCTTTGGTTTGGAGAAAGTGGGAGGAGCCAAAGGAGAAATTATTGAGAGTAAGAACTAATTCCGCTAGACGGAGGAGATTGGTGGTAGAGGGGAATTGGTTGGGTCTGGAATCCAAAAAGAAGCGGAGAGCTTTGAGACCTTCCTGGTGGGGGATGGAGGTATATAGGGACTGGACGTCCATGGTAAAAATAAGGCGGTGGGGGCCAGGGAACTTAAAATCATTGAAAAAATTCAGTGTGAGAAATGTCACGAACATAGGTGGGAAGAGATTGAACAAGGGGGGATAAAACAGTGTCAAGGTATGCAGAAATGAGTTCAGTGGGGCAGGAGCAAGCTGAGACAATGGGTCTACCTGGACAGGCAGGTTTGTGGATCTTGGGTAGGAGGTAGAAATGGGAAGTGCGGGGTGTGGGAACTATGAGGTTGGTGGCAGTGGATGGGAGATCCCCAGAGCTGATAAGGTTGGTGATGGTATGGGAGACAGTGGCCTGGTGCTCCTTAGTGGGGTCATGATCAAGGGGTAAATAAGAGGAGGTATCAGAGAGTTGTCGCTGTGCCTTGGCCAGGTAGAGGTCAGTACGCCAGACAACAACAGCTCCCCCCTTATCAATGGGTTTTATAGTGAGGTTGGGATTGATGCGGAGGGAGCAGAGAGCAGAGCGTTTGGAAGGAGTGAGGTTGGAATTGGAACAGGGTGGGGTGAAGTCGAGATGGTTGATGTCCCGTCGACAATTAGCAATAAAGAGATCCAGAGCAGGCAGAAGACCAGAGTGGGGTGTCCATGAAGAGGAGGAGGGTTGAAGACGGGAGAAGGAGTCATCGGTGGGGGTAGGAGAGTCCTTGCCAAAGAAGTAAGGTTGGAGATGGAGCCGGCAGAATAAGAGTTCGGCATCATGGCGTACGCGGAACTCGCTGAGGTGTGGGCGAAGGGGGACAAAGCTGAGGCCCTTACTGAGGACAGAGCGCTCTGCCTCAGAGAGTTGAAGGTTGGAGGGAATGGTAAAGACCCGGCACGGATGAGAGATGGGATCAGAGGGGGGAGTGAGGCTGGTGGTCCCTCTCCCCCTCTTTCTGCTTTCCGCAGGGATCGCTCCCTACGCAACTCCCTTGTCCACTCGTCCCCCCCATCCCTTCCCACCGATCTCCCTCCTGGCACTTATCCTTGTAAACGGAACAAGTGCTACACCTGCCCTTACACTTCCTCCCTCACCACCATTCAGGGCCCCAGACAGTCCTTCCAGGTGAGGCAACACTTCACCTGTGAGTCGGCTGGTGTGGTATACTGTGTCCGGTGCTCCCGGTGTGGCCTTTTATATATTGGTGAGACCCGACGCAGACTGGGAGACCGTTTCGCTGAACACCTACGCTCTGTCCGCCAGAGAAAGCAGGATCTCCCAGTGGCCACACATTTTAATTCCACGTCCCATTCCCATTCTGATATGTCTATCCATGGCCTCCTCTACTGTCAAGATGAAGCCACACTCAGGTTGGAGGAACAACACCTTATATTCCATCTGGGTAGCCTCCAACCTGATGGCATGAACATTGACTTCTCTAACTTCCATTAATGACCCCCTCCCCTTCTTACCCCATCCCTGATATATTTAGTTTTTTCTCCCCTCCTTTTTTTTCCCTCTCTTTCTGCCCATCACTGCCTGTTCTCCATCTCCCTCTGGAGCTCCCCTCTCCTTTTCTTTCTCCCTAGGCCTCCCATCCCATGATCCTTTCCCTTCTCCAGCTCTGTATCCCTTTTGCCAATCACCTTTCCGGCTCTCAGCTTCACCCCACCCCCTCCAGTCTTCTATCATTTCGCATTTTCCCCTCCCCCCCCACTACTTTCAAATCTCTTACTATCTTTTCTTTCAGTTAGTCCTGACGAAGGGTCTCTGTCCGAAACGTTGACAGTGCTTCTCCCTATAGATGCTGCCTGGCCTGCTGTGTTCCACCAGCATTTTGTGTCAGCAAATGGAACTAGCTGAAGTGGGCATCTTGGGCAGTATGGGCCAGTTGTGCATGCTTCCATGCTATTTGACTCTACAGCTGAGTCAAACAGGCTTCTACTGAGTTATATATAATTTTCAAACACCTAAATCTTCACAGCAACACTCTGGACACATCAGATTGAATGTTAATCACCTCTGTCTCTGAGCTGCATTCATGCAAATGCAGGCATCTCAAGTCAGTGGAGTGTTTCGTGGTTTGCAATCGGCCCCTGTCTGCAGCTCCAGGAAGACCAGTGTTCTGAGTTGCATTTAAACTCAATCTACAATCCATATTCAGATCTGAAGACTGGCTGCTGTTGAGATTAATATTTGCCATATTCCATATCTCTAGAATACACCCTAACAGTACGTATCAGTGTTGGCAGGAGCAGTGTCCAGAAATCCCTCACCTCACCTCATCAGAAACAGTCACACTTAGAAATAGTTTTTAAAAATTTTTCACTCTGAAAACCACGTTTTAATTAATAGTCGGTATGTTACAGACAACACTAGGAAAAGTTGCTATTCTTTAAAATGCAACTTGAAAGAACTGTGATGGAGTTCCCAGTGGGGGTGGGGTGGTAAAGTACGTGACTTACACTGTCATGTCCTCTCATTGCTGCTGTGAAGGAGCCCTGTCTTATCCTGTGTACTTGTCCTTCATTGTTATCATCTGAATACTCTTGCACCTGAATTTCTGACTAACACATGCACTTGGAACAGTTTCTTTCCCCCTTTCATTCTGCATTCCTAGATACCTATTCATTAAGCGTCCCTGTCTGTACATCTGGAGAAAACTGACACTCTGACAGCTGGAACAGCAGAGTGGAATAGCTCACAGCACAAAAGACCTGGGTCTAATCTATTGGACCTGCTCTTGTCAAATTTTCATGGTCCTTCTGTGACCACATACTCCATGTTCCTCCCAGTTCCAAAGGTCTGTGAGTTAGCAGGTAATTCGACCACCATGAACAGCTCCTAGTGTCTGAGTAGCAGAAGATGGGGCTGGGGGAGTGTTAATGAGCAGGAAGAATATTGGGATTAGTGCAGGATTGGAGTCAATGGGTAGTTGATGAACATTGTGGACAATGGCCAAGATGAGCTTGATTCTGTGCTGCATCTCTCCTGTAGCCCCTGACCCTTAAACTTTGCACTGAATAATACTCCTGTGATCAGTCATCTCATTCCCAAACTGGTTGGAACAAATTCTGTAGATGTCCTCTCCCTGCTTCCTCATGGTGAAGATATATCTCACTCCTTTGTATCCCAATCTAACTAGTAAGGAGTAGAGACCATTCTGCTTAACATTAGTGGTGGGAAAGGTAGTGGAATAATTCCTAATGAAGAGGTTAGAAGAACGTTTAGAAACAAATGAATAGCCCACATGAATACCAAAAATAAAGATCTGGCTTGCTCAACCTTATTGATTTTTTCAGTAGGTTATAGGGCAGACAATCAAAGTGCAACACATATAATTCATTTAGATCTCCAAAGGGCGTTTGATTAGGAGTCCCATAGATCAGCAAGTGAGGTTGGAGAAAGTAGCACTGGGAAATGTCACCCATTAGGTTACTTTCTGGCTTCAGGAGAGAAAACAGGAGGAAAGGGTGGTGTGTGAGGGTGTGTGGGTGGTGTTTCAAAGAGACCACACTGCTCTTCACAAACAATTTAGTCCCTGGAAACAAAAATACAGTCCCTACGTCTGCAAACTGTGGGAAATGCTCAATAATAAACTTGCACAATTATTTGTCAATGAAGTCCAAGGCAAATGAAGGATGAGCACTCTGGTAGCAAGAATAGGGGTGGTTAATTTATACTTCAATAGATAGGGTAGAAGAACAAGAATATTTCAATCTTGAATTAAAAATGCATGAATTCCCACGGCGGAAATGGTTAAGCCAAGGGGGCATAATTTTAAGGTGATTGGAGGAAAGGATAAGGCATATGTCAGAGGTAAGTACACAAAGAGTGGTGGGTGTGTGGATCGCCCTGCTGGGGGTGACGGTAGAGAGAGAGATACATGACGGGCATTTAAGAAACACTTAGATAGCCACATGGATGGTACAAAAATGTTGGGCCATGTAGGAGGGAAGCATTAGATTGCTCTTAGAGTAGGTTAAAAAATTAGCACAACATTATGGGCCAAAGGCCCTGTACTGTGTTGTAATGATCTGTCTTCTTATGTCTAATCACAAAAAGTTGTGCCACATGTTCACAAGATCATAAAGAAAGCAGACAAACAGCAGGATTCATTTCCAGAGGGACATAATGGAAAAGTTGGGAACTAATGCTAAAGCTGTACCATGTCTTGTTTGAGATACACTTGGAGTCCTGGTCATTATATTATGGGAAGGGTGTAGAGGGACTAGAGAGCGGGTACAGAAATGATGCAAGAATGTGAGGGAATAGATGCCAGGATGGCACGTTGAGAGTTGGGAAGGCTGAGGGATGACCTGACAGGGTTTTAGAATTATGGTATTTTCTCAGAGAGGATGCAGTGGGATGAGTATAACCAGAGGTATCAATATCGGATGAGAATGTGGAACTGGCTGGAACAAATTAGGGAGTAGAGAGTTCCACTGATGGGTTTAGCAAAGGAGGCTGGGGTGAAGCCAGCACGGACAGCTTGGACCAAATGATTCCTCACTGGGCTGAGCATCTTGTATAATCCTAACTCACCCTTGCCCACAGGACCAACTGCAAAGCTCTATATATAAACACACACACACACACACACACATTCACACACACATATACTCACACACACTCACTCACACTCACACATACTCACACACAATCACTCACACACACATACTCACACACAATCACTCACACAGTCACTCACTCACACACACTCTCACACACTCACTCACACACACACTCACTGACACACACTTTCTCTCACACACACAAACAGTCACACACACTCTCTCATGCACAGACACTTACTGACACTCTCTCACACACACATTCACACTCCCACACACTTACATTCACACTCACACTCACACACACCTCTCCACCACTCTTCTTGTTGAAATATTTAACATCTAAGTCTGCTTTTCTTTCCCACTTTCCCACTCCAGTTGATGCTGCCAGCGAGGCCTTCAGCCCTCGAGCCCTCGAGCCACTCCACTTGCACACACTGAGTATATTCTGATGCAAGGAAAGATGGCCAAAACTGAAATTCCTTTTCCATCTTCAGCTCCTCCTTTTTGGGCTAGTGAAAGAATTCACATCATCCAGATATCCTTTAACATTAAACTGGCAACTAGCACAAAAGGTTTATGATTCATTGCAGATTACAACTACCTATTTGCACATAATCCACTAGCAACAGGTGTGTGAAAGGGCAGTATCCTCAAAGTGTTGGAGAAACACAGCAGGTCGGGCAGCATCGATGGAGAGGAGTAAACTGTCGACACTTTGGGCCACGACCCTTCATCAGGCCTGGAAAGGAAGTGGGAAGAAACCAGAATAAGAGTGGTGGGGGCAGGGGGTAGGGAAGTAACACAATCTGGCAAGTGATGGGTGAGACCAGGTGAGTGGGGGGGGGAGATGAAGTGAAAATCTGAAAGGTGATAGGTGAAGAGGTAAAGGGCCAAAAAGGAAGGAATCTGATAGGAGAGGAGAGTTCTCCATGAGAGAAGAGGTGCACCAGAGGGAGGTGATGGGCAGGTGAGAAGAAGAGAAGGGGTAAGATGTGTGACAGGGACAGTGTTTGTGTTTGTAGAGGGTCACTGATGTGATGCAGCAGTGGTCCAGTGGATATTATGAACGTGATTATACCCTGGAACAAAACTCCCAAGAATAATGGTGATGAGCTACCAGAATTTCAGCAAGATGACAGTAAATTAACACAACCCTAGCGTGTACTCTGTACATGGGAGCGAGGGACTCTTGATAGAGGGTCCTCATCCTCTTACACCCAGCGCCGCGTACCAGTTACAGAGTTGAAAAGGTAAGCTCTTCCGGTGCCTGGAAGGAAATATTTCATTCAGTGATATGTAAACATGGTCATTTGTAAAGTTAGATTTAATTCACTATCCTCCTCAAGCTGGGTTTTAGTTGCTTGCCCCAAACCCATACCTTTCATCTTTGGAACATTAACTCCTAGGTTATTTAAAATCTCCTGTCCTCCATCCCTGTTCCTCTACATGTTCAGAATTAATGAAATTGCCAATATCTTCTATTTTTCATGTATATAAAGCTGTGTAATTTCCCTTTCAAGGGAACTTGGACAAGTACGTGGATAAGAAAGATCGTAAGGGACATAGGGCAAAAGCAGTCAAATAGGACTTACCTAAATGGGATCATTGGTTGACACGGATCAGTTGGGTCGAAGGGCATGTTTGCAGGCTCTCTGACTCTGATTAATTGACTGTTTGTCAGCTGCGGGTTGCCCCAGTGCTGAATTAACAACAGTCTACCCACAGAGAAAGCCAGAAGAATAAGGACGGTGCATGCAGATGAACAAGCACAGTTGGCGGCTCTGTGCCTTCATCTCTCCGACTCCCAGGTAAACAATTCAAGGGTGTGCCCAAAGTCTCCACGAAGAAATGCAACATCCCCACAGACTCATAAAAATCTCAGACCCATAGCAAAGTGCAGAAGGAGAGGCTGGATTGCTATCAACATAAATCCATTCTTGGTAACTTACTCTCCCCTCCCCACAGCCCACCCAACTCCCATCTCCAAATCTGCCCATACCCCACTCTCTCCTCAGCCAATTGCCCTCCCCTGCACTTTGTCCATCAGGCACATAGCATCATATAAACAGCATTCACAATAAAAACAAATTAAACATAAACTACACAATTCTCACAAGGAAAAGCACCATCCCATCCACCACCATTCATATGGACTGTGTATCGCCTAACCCTCAGCTCCCCATTATTCTAACACAACCAGCAAACCAACTCTTTCTACATTGAATAGCCACCTCTTTCCTCCATCTCGGCAATCAGCCCCTCCCTTCCAGCTGATGGCCCTGTAACCTTTCATCTATATTGTGTCTCATCTGTCACCAACTATTCACACTAACCTCACACCACTTCACTCCCCATCACCACACGTATACAAGATGCTAATTCACCTCACTTACACAATGATGCTGTCATCATCATCATCAGGTACCAGGCCCAGTTTGAGCTTTGACTGCCATGGCCCACACACTCCTGTTTCGGGTCAAGTGGATCAATTCATTGGTATTTATTTCCAGTTCTCTGGCTGCTGTCTCCATCATCATTTGTCTTCGTCTTCCTCTTGCTTTCTTCCCTTCAATCTTTCCCATAAATACCGTGCATTCTAACTCCTCTTTCCTAATCACATGTCCAATGAAGTTACATTGGCTTTTCATGATCTCATACATTATTTCTCTTTTTGTGCTTGTTCTGTTCATGAGGTCCTCGTTAGATATTAGTTTCATCCATGAAATTCTTTGCATCCTCCTCAAAACCACATCTCTGCTGCTTCAATTCATTTCCTCACGTTACTAGATATTGTCCAACTTTCTGAGCCATATAACATAACAATGATACTGTACCCATTTAACTGAGACAGCATTACTCCATCCAAACCCACATGCCTCAATGGACGAATCACCCAGTTTTGCTCCGGCTCTTCTTTACAGAAGCCAATAATTTCTGATGTTGTGCCAAGCTTTTAACCTATTCTGCGATCAATCTAACCCTTCCCTCCTGCATAACCCTCCATTTTCCTATCATTGTAAGAGGTTCTGAAATGCCCCTAATGTATCTACTTCTGCCACCACCCCGGCAGCACTCTGTATACAAAGCTGTCTCTAACACCCCTCCCCCCATACTTCCCTCCAGTCTCCTTAAAATGGTGACCCCTCACATTAACTATTTCCACCCGTCAGTCATCGATCCAGAGAGTGCAAGGGAACCAACTCCAGACTTACGTGCATCGATCGCTCGACCATCAAACTGCTGTGGGAACAAAGAGCAACAAATAATCGATGAATTGTCTCTGCTGCACCCACCTCCCTCGGTATTTCACTACAGAGATCCGAGGAACAGCTGTGCAGATGTTTCCTAAACGTCACAGTAAACTGAAGCATCTGGGGTCAATTCATTCCAAGCTGATGCAGAACAATTTAGTAATATCACAATAAAAGTTAATAGACCACAGCAAGAGTTGATTTATTAACAATTGTTAATTGTGAACTAGACAATTTACAAGAAAAAGGATGCTGCTGGGATCTGAGGACCGGAGTTATAGGGGAGAAGTTGAATAGGTTAGGATTTTATTCCCTGGAGCATTGGAGAATGAGGGGAGATAGGAGAAAGATATACAAACTTATGAGGGGTATAGATAGGGTAAACGCTAGTCGGCTTTTTCCACTGAGGACAGGCATGACAAGAACTAGAGGTCACAGGTTAAGGATGAAAGGTGAAATGTTTAAGGGGAACCTGGGGCTGAACTTCTTTACACAGAGGGTGGTGAAAGTGTTGAACGAGCTGCCAATACAACTGGTGGGTGCAGGCTCAGTTTTAGCATTTAAGAGACATTTGGATGTGGTTGGGATTAAGCAGAATCATAGTACAGCACAAAGTAGATGGACCAAAAGGCCTCTTTCTGTGCTGCAGTGCTCTGCGACTCTAGACATCACTTCAAATCTTGGATGCAGAGACAAACAGACCACATATAAACTGAAAGGGACAGAGAGAGGGAGAGGGGATGGGAAGAGAAAGAAAGCGAGAAATTGAGAGAGGAAGAGGCAATGCTTGCAGTAAATGATGACAGAACAATAACAGAGAAGGAGAGGTGGCAGTAAGGTATGCACCTGTATGCCAGTGGAAGTGGTGGATGTGGATTCAATTTTGACATTTAAGAAAAATTTGGGTAAGTACATGGATGGGAGGGTGTGGAGGGCCATGGTTCAGGTGTGGGTAGATGGATCTAGGCAGAACAACAGCTTGACTTGGACTCTATGAGCTCAAGAGCCTGTTTCTGTGCGGTAATGCTCTACGACCTGTCTAGGTGCAATGAAATCCCGCAGCAGCAACACAGGCACATTGCATCATATACAGTAAGCAGCATCCACAAGGAAAACAGGTTGCAGTAAACACAACTTCAACAAGTAATACAATTAGAAGAAAAAAAGTCAATTTTAGTACAAAGTGATCAAAGTGGTCATCTTATTACTATTCTGCAGTGATGAGGGTTGTGCCAGTTGGTTCAATGAATAAACCCAGAGAGGAGCACAGTTAGCAACAGAGGCAGAAACACATCCCATGTTCAAGGTGGGACAGAGAGAGAGGCGTGCAATGATGAAAAGGCAGGAGGAAGGGGAGACAAATTTCCCAGCAGGGAATGTTACCTCTTTCCATACACATACCCATTCATACACACTTACAGAGACACACAAATGTACTATTAAACACTACACACTTGTACATAGTCACAGAAACACACACTATTGTATACACATTCTCACACAGATATACTTTAATGTAGACTCACAAACTCAGAAACACAAACATCAATATCCACATATTCACAGACACTAATATAAACTGATAAATATACAGTATTTTCTTACACACATTTGGATAGACAAACATACATCCTCACAGTTACAGACATATACACTCCTTCACATGCAAACCGACTCAGCTATGCTTATAAGCAGTCAGAATTCGTAGTCCATATTGGTCCCTCGATAGGCTGACTAGAAGAGAGGCCATACTCGATCTGGTACTAGGCAATGAACCTAGTCAGGTGACAGATCTCTGGATGGGTGAGCATTTCAGAGACACTGACCACAACTCTCTGACTTTTACCACAGCCTTGAAGAGGGATAGGAGCAGATGGTATGGGAAAGCATTTAGTTGTGGAGGGGCATTATGATGATATTAGGCAGGAACTTGGGAGCATAAATTGGGATTGGATATACTCAGGAAAACATGGAGGTTGTTTAGGAAGTACTTCTGGATAAGTTTGTCCCATTGAGGCAGGGAAAGGATGGCAGGGTGAAGGAAGTGGACACGAGAAGTGGAACATCTGGTCAAGAGGAAGAAAGGAGTTTACTTAAAGTTCAGGAGTCAGGTCTCTTGAGAGTTTTAAGGTATCCAGGAAAGAGCTTAAGAATAGACTTAGTAGAGCTAGGAGGGACATAAAAAGGTGTTGGTGAGTAGGATTAAGAATTAAGGATAACCCCAAGGAAGTCTACAGGATGATGACTAGAGCGAAGGTAGGACTGATCAGGTATAAAAGAGGAAATGTAGAGTTAGAACAGGGGTAGGAGAGGTCCTTAATGAGTACTTTGCTTCAGTATTCACCAATGGGAGGAACCTTGATGAATGTGTGGATAGAGTAGTACAGCCTAATATGCTAGAACCTGTCAATATTAAGAAAGAGGATGTGCTGGAACTTTAGAAAGACAAGATAGGTAAGTTCCCGGGGCCACACAGGATTCGCCACGGATTACAACAATAAGTGAAGGAAGAGATTTTGGCAATGATCTTTGCAGGCTATTGGAGCAGTACCAGAAGATTGGAGAGTGGTAAGTGTTATTCTTTTGTTCAAGGAAGATAATAGAGATAACCCTGGGAATTATAGACCAGCGAGCCTTACATCAGTGGTGAGCGAACTATTGGAGAGGATTCTTAGAGACAGGATTTACGAATCTTTAGATAAATTCAGTCTGATGAGGGATATGGGGAACAGGTCATACTTCACAAGCCTGATTAATTTTTTTGAGAAACTTACAAAACAAATAGATGAAGGAAGAGCAGTGGTACTTGGAACAATATGGTGCCATTGTCCAATGGTGACGTCCTGCAGACAATTCACTAAACTATTTCTTCTTTCAAAAAATAATTCTACTACTAAACTGCATGAGATTGGAGTTATGTTTACACCTTGATGGTGTGCTTTTGGGCCAGTTGAATATCTGGTGTTTTGCTGCTTCCGAGGGAGTTCGGTGAGGTTGGGAGCAGAGTGTATGGCCAGGAGACCTAGAGGCCATGATCGGCTCTGTTGCTTCTCTCTGATTGAAGTGCCCAGCGAGGTTGAAGACAAGGAATACGAGAATGGAGGGTGTTCAGCGCCGCCTGCATGTGTTTGACTGGTCTTCCTCTACCGGCTTTCAGAGGGAAGTGGAGAAGCCTGGCTTTAATGTTGCAAGGATCGATTGGCAAGGCTTGTGGCTGTGGACTTGTTTTGAGGGACTTTGAGGCTCATGTTGCATGTGTCTCTGGATTCTGGTTACTCTTTTTTGCTGCTGTTGAGTGATTTGATCTTCAGTAGTGACGGCAAATCAAGATTTGGTGAAGGCTGGCTCTGTGGCCTGCAGTCGGCTATTGACGTGGAGCTGAACTGAACTACACTGAACACTCCTGGACTCCTGGTTTGATGGTTGCTACTCTATGTGATGTTCACTTGCGCCTTGCCATTGGTATAATCTGTTCTTTTTCCTCACCTTGGTGGTTTCTTTGCACAGATTCCATTGTGTTTCTTTGTTTCATGGCTGCCCGTAGGAGGATAAATCTCAGAGTTATATTCAGTGTAAATAATTTGATAATAAATGTAGTTTGAATCTTTTTTGAATCTGTGGATGTAGTGTATATAGATTTTAGTAAGGTGTTTGAGAAGGTTCCTTATTGATGGCTCATGCAAGAGGCTTGGGATCCAGGGAAACTTGGCTGTGTGATTTCAGAATTGGCTTGCCCACAGAAGGCAGGGGATGGTAGTAGATGGAGTGTACTCTGCCCAGAGGTAGAGTGGTGTTCTGCAGGGATCTGTTCTGAGACTCCCACTTTATGATTTTTTATAAATTTCTTGGATGAAGAAGTGGAAGAATAGGTTAGCAAATGGCATGAAGGTTGGTTGTGTTGTGGACAGTGTGGAACGTTATTGTAGGTTACAGCAGGACATTGGGCTGAGCAGTGGCAGATGGAGTTCCGCCTGGAGAAGTGGGAAGTGATACACTTCGGGAGGTCGAACTTGAAGGCGGAGTACAAAGTTAACGGTAGGATTCTTAGCAGTGTCCAGGAACCAGAAGGATTTTGGGATCCACACCTATTAATCTGAAAAGTTGACATGCATATTGATAGCGTGATTAAGAAGGCAAATAACATGTTGGCCTTCTTTAGTCGGCAGATTGAACTCAAGAGCCAATCTATATAAAACTCTGGTTTTAAACTACACTTGAAATATTTCATTCACTTCTGGTCACCTCATAATAGGAAGGATGTGGAAGCTTTAGAGTGGGTGCAGAGATTTACCAAGATGCTGCCTGGATTAGAGGGCATGTCTAATGGGGACAGTCGAGCGAGCTTTGGAGTGAAGGAGGATGAGGGGTGACTTGCTAGAGGTGTACAAGATAGTAAGGGGCAAAGGGGCAAGGAGTGGACAGCCAGAGACTTTTTTTTTGCAGGGTGGAAATGGCTAATAATACAAGAAGGCAAAATTGTAAGGTGATTGGAGCAAAGTATGCGTGAGGGAAGTCAGAGGTAGTTCTTTTTAACATAGAGAGCAATGCACTGTCTAGGGTGGTGGTAGAGGTACATGAGGGACATTTAAAAAAACTCCTAGATAGGCACACAGATGAAAGAAAAATGGAGGGCTCTGTGGGAGGGAAGGGTAAGATTGGTCTTAGAGTAGGCTAAAAGGTCAGCACAGCATCTTGGGCTGAATGGCCTGTACTGCACTGTTGTATTTCTATGTTCTATGTGATCATCTCTTAAACACATTTTCACATTCATATGCACATTTCACATTCTCTTGCACACAGTCGCACTCTCATGCACACTCGCGCACTGTTGCATATACACCAAAACATATACACTTCCCTGTATACTCACAGGAAATTACCCCTGCACACAAGGCAAGGTTTCATCTGTCTATCATGGAAAATGAGATGCCTTCTATGTAGCACATGGTAACAAACGGAAACACACATTTAAACACAGGCACTTGCACACTCTACACAGTCTCAGGGACACATACATTCACAAACTCTCACCCTTGTCATTACATACACTCTCCCACACACTCCCCACACACACTCATACCCGCTCTCCCCACACGCTGTCCCTCCCACACGCTGTCCCTCCCACACGCTGTCCGTCTCACACACTGTCCGTCTCACACCCTGTCCCTCGCACACCATGTCCCTCCCACACGCTGTCCCTCCCACACCCCGTCCCTCCCACACCCTGTCCATCTCACACGCTGTCCCTCGCACACACTGTCCCTCTCACACACTGTCCCTCGCACACCATGTCCCTCCCACACCCCGTCCCCCCCACACCCTGTCCCTCCCACACCCTGTCCGTCTCACACCATGTCCCTCTCACACACTGTCCCTCGCACACCATGTCCCTCCCACACGCTGTCCCTCCCACACCCCGTCCCTCCCACACCCTGTCCCTCCCACACCCTGTCCGTCTCACACCATGTCCCTCCCACACGCTGTCCCTCGCACACACTGTCCCTCTCACACACTGTCCCTCGCACACCATGTCCCTCCCACACCCTGTCCCTCCCACACCCTGTCCCTCCCACACCCTGTCCGTCTCACACCATGTCCCTCCCACACGCTGTCCCTCCCACACCCTGTCCCTCTCACACCCTGTCCCTCTCACACTATGTCCCTCTCCCTTTGCTCACCGGGCCAAGTGGGCTTATTGCCACGAGCTCGTTGTCCGTGCTGTTCTTGGTTTCACTCCCCTTCTGTGCTTCTGCCTCAGGTGGCAGCCTGCAGCAAGAAGGAAAGGCAGACAGGTTATAAAGTGGAAGAGCAAGGGTGCCTCTTCTTCCCTCTTTCTTCTTGGATTTGAAATGTTTACCTGGAGAAGAACTGTGCTCGACCCAGGGTGCAGTGTGTTGTGGTGGTCAGAATTAGACAGTGCATTGGATACTGAGTAGTCCAGTTCCAATTCAGGTTTCAAGTTTCAGATATATTTATCAAATGCACATTGAAACATGCAGTAAAGTGTGTCATTTGCATTCACGGCAGACCCACAAGTGTCAGCAGAACAGCAACAAAACAAGCCCACTTCCTCCCCCACCCCACAAGCTTGCACAGTACCCCAATCCAGGGCAGGCCGACTTCAGACTCGGACTCACAGGCATTCCCCATCAGTCATGCAGAGATTCGCAGACCTTAATTTCTGGACATTTCGTCGATCCTCGGAATCAACCTCAAGACCTACTGATCCCCCTCAAACTCTGGTCTCGCTGATTCGGATAGCCAGAGAGTGATTCATTCTGACTTTGTTCAGATTGCATCACACTGGAAACGTCCTTCTGAAACCAGACTAGGTACCTCCGTGCACTCATTACGTTAGTGGACCGAATGCTTTCTCAGTGCCACACGCACATCAAATGGAATATCAAACACATATCAAGCTCCTTGGAGTTTAGAAGAATGAGGGGGGACCTCATAGAAACATCTCGAATGTTGAAAGGCATGGACAGAGTGGATGTGGCAAAGTTGTTTCCCATGGTGGGGGAGTCTAGTACGAGAGGACATGACTTGAAGATTGCAGGGCGCCCATTCAGAACAGAGATGCAAAATTTTTTTTTAGCCAGAGGGTGGTGAATCTATGGAATTTGTTGCCACAGGCGGCAGTGGAGGCCAAGTATTTGGGTGTATTTAAGGCAGAGATTGATAGGTATCTGAGTAGTCAGGGCATCAAAGGTTATGGTGAGAAGGCGGGGGAGTGGGACTAAATGGGAGAATGGATCAGCTCATGATGAAATGGCGGAGCAGACTCGACGGGCCGAATGGCTGACTTCTGCTCCTTTGTCATAAGGTCTTATGGAATCAACGTTCACAAAATGCACATCCCAATGCATACCAGCTGAGAGTGGAGCAGTGGAGAAGCCTCAGCAGAACCGTGATCACGTGGTCCTGGTGCCACCTGGAGGGATACTCTGCTGTCACAGGAACACCTGATGGACCATCGACACGATCTTTGCACCCTCCCAGGGTTTGTGCAGCTGGCTACAATAACAGTGGGTGTTACACTGAGGTACTTGTCTGGCTGTCTCAGTGTCAAAGTCAAAGTAAGTTTTCTATCAAAGAATGTACATCAGTCGCCATAAGATTTATTTTCTTGCAGGCATTTACAGGAAAAATAAAATACAATGTCTAGAATTTCCCTAGCACATAGCCCTCTACTTTTCTAAGCTCCGTGTACCTATCGAAGAGTCTCTAAAAAGACCCTATCATATCCACCTCCATCACAGTCATTGGCAGTGCATTCCACACATCCACTGGTCTGCCTGAAAAACTTATCCCTCACTCCTCTGTACCTACTTCCAAGCACTCCTCGTGTTAGCCATTTCAGGCCTGGGAAAAAGCCTCTGGCTATCCTCACGATCGATACCTCTCATCATCTTATACACCTAAGATGAGTTGTGTAAATAAAAAAAGAAATAAATAATTCTGAGAACATGAGCTGTAGAGCCATTGAAAGTGAGTCTGTTGGTTGTGGAATCAGTTCAGAGTTGTGGTGAGTGAGGTTACCCATGCTGATTCAGGAGCCTGATGGTAATAACTGTTCCTGACCCAGATGTGTGGGACTTAAAGCCTCCAGCCCAATGGTATTAGTGAGAAGAGTGCATGGCCTGGATGGTGGTGGTCCTTAATGATGTACGCTGCTTTCTTGCGACAGTCCTCCCCGTAGGTGTGCTCAGTGGTGGGGACGGTGACCCTGCCAGCAACTCCTCACTACTGATCCTGAGGATCAGGCCCTGGTGATTCATCCACCCTAATTTGCCTCAAGACAGCAATCACCTCCTCCTCTGTAACTTGTAAAGTCCATGACCTCATTGCTGTATTGCCTCACTTCACTTGAGTGTCTCCCTTGCATCTCTTATACTCCATATGCACCTCATTTGTACCTTAATAAACAATCACACTTCCCAATTCACAACTGTCCTGCCTGATTCACCGTAAGTCCAAGAAAAAAGGCACGGCAACATCTCAACCTCCTTACAATTTGCATAGATTCAGCATGTTATCTGAAACTTTGACAAACCACTGTAGGTACACAACCTGACTGGTTGTATCATGGCCTGCGATGGAAACAACGCCCAAGGACAGGAAAGTCTTCAGAAAGTGGTGGATGCAGCCCAGTCCATCACAGACAAAGCCCTCCTATCATTGAGCACACTCACAAGGAGCGCTGTCACAAGGGAGAATCCTCAAGGACCACCAACCATCCAGGCCATGCTCCCATCAAAGCTCAAAGAATATTTATTATTAACATCTATAAAGCATCACTGCATCTCATCAGTGCCATCTTTAACAGACTTCTGGCTACACCCGTCAGGCAGGAGGTACGGGAGCCTTAGGTCCCAGAGCATCAGATTCAAGAACAGTTATTATCCTTCAGCCATCAGGACCAGCGTGGATAACTTCACTCACCTCAACAATCAACTGATTTCACAACCTATAGACCCACTTTCAGGGACTCTACAATTCATGTTCTCAGTGTATTTGTTTATGTATTTTCACAATTTGTCTCTCTTGCACATTGCTTATTTGTCTGTCTTTGTTTATCTGCAGTTTTTAATATAAATTCTATTGTACTTCTTTATTTTCCTGTAAATGTCTGCAAGAAAATGAATCTCAAAGTTGTATATGGTGACATAGTTGTACTTTGATAATACATTTACTTCGACTTTGACCTCTGCTCTTCAGTTCTCACTGAGGTGTCGAACACTAGGCCTCTGACCATAACCTTCCCTTCTTTCACTCTGGCCAATCCCTGGTGCACCCAGGTAGCAGAAACACAGGGCAGGCCACCCATTGGCAGAAACAGCTGCACTTCAAATGATATCATCAGCTTTAGAGTCGTGGAGTCTGGGTAGCTCATCAAACTTTTAATCCAAGAGTCCAGGGTTCAGGTGCTGAACTGATACAGGGCAGAAATAAGTAAGGCATAAAGAGGGCATAAAGGGTGATTGGAGGAAAGTGGAGTGGGGATGTCAGAGGTAAGAGGTGGGTATGAGGAATGAACTGCCATGGGTGGTGGAAGAGGCAGACTTATTACAGGCATTTAAGAAATTCTTAGATAGGCACATGGATGATAGGAAAATGGAGGGCTATGTGGGAGGGAAGGGTTAGATTGATCTGAGAGTAGGTGAAAAGGTCGGCACTGCATTGTGGGGCAAGGAGCCGGTACTGTGCTGTAATGTTCTATATTCTGTGTTCTAAGAGCCTCTCAGATAGGCATGTGAAAGGAGAGAGATGAACCATGTACAGACAAGAGGGGTTAATTTAATTTGGCATCATCTGCTTCTTTAGTTCAGCACACCATGGTGGCCCAAGGGGTTTCCTCCTACAGTTCAGTATTCTATCGTCCAACACCCTGGAACTCCCTCCCCAGCAGTTCTGTGGGAACACCTTCAACGACAGACAGCAGCGGCTCAAGAAAGCAGGCCATCAACATATTCTCAAGGGCACTTAGCGGTGGGCATTAAATACAGGTCTTCCTGATGATGCCAGGATCCAAACAGAATGAATAGATTGAGATTCATAGTTGGCAGCCACTCAAAATTACAAAGGGACAAAATTCCGTAGACAGGGTGAACAGTGACACAGCAACAGGGTCACGAATACAAACCACACTGATATACAGCGAGGGAAGACAGGTTGGAGGCAGAAGTGGAGGACAGGAGCATCTGCCCCAACTCAGCCTGGGGTTATAGAGAGAGGTACCCCATGCATTTAGTCCTACCTGTCCAGTAGCAAGTGCTGGGATACTTCACTCTGTGGGAAAATCCGATTAAAGCACAAAGTCCTGCAAAGAGCGGAACAGACCGGTGAGACAATTAAAGGCTACAGAAGGCAGAACAATATACTCAGCGTGTCCTTCATTGCAACAGACTCGTTAGCAGACTGAAACGTTCTTGACCTCCCCCAAAAGGTCTGTCTCAATGATCTCACAACGTTCCCCACATTGCAGAGACATAAGGACTGGAGCATCGACTGGCAAAGCTGCACAGTGGTGCAGGACAGGACTGGAACTCCACGTCTTTAGAGGGACTTGGCCAATGAAGGAGAGGTTTTCCGAAGGGGCCAGCACTGTTGATAAGGCAGCATTTTCAGATCATTTCACAGCTACAGATCCAGAATGGAAGGAGTAACAGTCTGTCTCAGAGACAGTACTGAGGGAGTGACAGTCTGTCTCAGAGACAGTACTGAGGGAGAGCCGGTCTGTCTCAGAGACAGTACTGAGGGAGTGGTGGTCTGTCTCGGAGACAGTACTGAGGGAGAGCTGGTCTGTCTCGGAGACAGTACTGAGGGAGAGCCGGTCTGTCTCAGAGACAGTACTGAGGGAGTGGTGGTCTGTCTCGGAGACAGTACTGAGGGAGAGCTGGTCTGTCTCGGAGACAGTACTGAGGGAGAGCCGGTCTGTCTCAGACACAGTACTGAGGGAGAGCCGGTCTGTCTTGGAGACAGTACTGAGGGAGAGCCGGTCTGTCTCAGACACAGTACTGAGGGAGAGCCGGTCTGTCTCGGAGACAGTACTGAGGGAGAGCCGGTCTGTCTCAGAGACAGTACTGAGGGAGAGCCGGTCTGTCTCGGAGACAGTACTGAGGGAGAGCCGGTCTGTCTCGGAGACAGTACTGAGGGAGAGCCGGTCTGTCTCGGAGACAGTACTGAGGGAGAGCCGGTCTGTCTCGGTCAGGGACAGTAGTGAGGGAGAGCCGGTCTGTCTCGGAGACAGTACTGAGGGAGAGCCGGTCTGTCTCAGACACAGTACTGAGGGAGAGCCGGTCTGTCTCGGAGACAGTACTGAGGGAGAGCCGGTCTGTCTCGGAGACAGTATTGAGGGAGAGCCGGTCTGTCTCGGTCAGGGACAGTAGTGAGGGAGAGCCGGTCAGTCTCGGTCAGGGACAGTAGTGAGGGAGAGCCGGTCTGTCACATTAACAGCACTTCCTTTAGATTGATGAGAAAGGCAGGATATGTCACTGTAAAGAGAACTACATACTTTCCCCTTGTAAGTACATACTTTCAAATGCTGTTCATAGACTTTAGTTCAGCATTCAACACAATCATCCCTCAGAAACTGATTGGAAAGCTGAGCCTACTGGGCCTGAACACCTCCCTCTGCAACTGGATCCTAGACTTCCTGACTGGGAGACCTCAGTCAGTCCGGATCGGGAGCAGCATCTCCAACACCATCACACTGAGCATGGGGGCTCCCCAGGGTGTGAGCTCAGTCCACTGCTGTTCACTCTGCTGACCCACGACTGTGCTGCAACACACAGCTCGAACCACATCATCAAGTTCGTCGATGACACGACCGTGGTGGGTCTCATCAACAAGAACGACGAGTCAGCTTACAGAGAGGAGGTGCAGCGGCTAACGGACTGGTGCAGAGCCAACAACCTGTCTCTGAATGTGAACAAAACAAAAGAGATGGTTGTTGACTTCAGGAGGGCACGGAGCGACCACTCCCCTCTGAAAATCGATGGCTCCTCGGTAGAGATCGTTAAGAGCACCAAATTTCTTGGTGTTCACCTGACAGAGAATCTCGCCTGGTCCCTCAACACCAGCTCCATAGCAAAGAAAGCCCAGCAGCGTCTCTACTTTCTGCGAAGGCTGAGGAAAGTCCATCTCCCACCCCCCCATCCTCATCACATTCTACAGGGGTTGTATTGAGAGCATCCTGAGCAGCTGCATCACTGCCTTGTTCAGAAATTGCACCATCTCAGATCGCAAGACCCTGCAGCGGATAGTGAGGTCAGCTGAGAAGATCATTGGGGTCTCTCTTCCCGCCATCACGGACATTTACACTACACGCTGCATCCGCAGAAAGGAAACAGCATTATGAAGGACCCCATGCACCCCTCATACAATCTCTTCTCCCTCCTGCCGTCTGGGAAAAGGCTCCGAAGCATTCGGGCTCTCACGACCAGACTATGTAACAGTTTCTTCCCCCAAGCTATCAGACTCCTCAATACCCAGAGCCTGGACTGACACCTTGCCCTATTGTCCTGTTTATTATTTATTGTAATGCCTGCACTGTTTTTATGCACTTTATGCAGTCCATTGTAGGTCTGTAGTCTAGTGTAGCTTTCTCTGTGTTTTTTTTATTACGTAGTTCAGTCTAGTTTTTTGTACTGTGTCATGTAAACCATGGTCCTGAAAAACGTTGTCTCATTGTACTGTACCAACAGTTATGGTCGAAATGACAATAAAAGTTGACTTGACTTGAAGTAGTTAACCTCTGTGGGGTCTTCTGTCACAGATTGCAACTGTGGAGTATATTCTGTAAATGCATCCTGAGATGTCTTCAGGTCAAGTGAAGGCTGATTGTTGAGTGGTTACTGGTGACTATAGATGTTAGATCTCTTTGTTATTGACTCCGATGTATTTCCCAAGCCAGCCTCCCCCTTCCCGCCCCCCATGCCCTGAATGAAAGCGGGTGCCTGACCTTGACCGATAGAGCATCAATGCGAGGGTCCCTGCAGTCAGGACTGCCACCACCGTCAGGAGCACCACAAACCAGGGCTGGGGCTTCCAGTACTTGTCCAGCAGAGTCACCACCTTGTGGACAGGTGTTCTTGTCTGGCAAGGGAGAGTTCAGAGAAAAATGAGCCATCGTGTGTTCTCCTCCCTCCACACAGCCCTTGCCTGCCTCCTGTGCCTCTGTCAGATTCTGAGTTATTTATCATTGAAACACGCAGTAAAATGCTCCTTTTTATTAACGACCAACACAGTGAGAGTGTGCTGGAGGCAGCCCGCAAGTGTCTGGCACCAACATAGCATTGGGTCAGCAGATCAACAACTAAACAGAATTTAACAACGGAACTACAGAAAAACCTGCCCCATCCCACACCCACACACACACACACTCTCACACACACCCACACACTCTCACACACACCCACACACACCCACATACACACTGACACCCACATATATACACACACACACCCCACATACACACACACACTCACACACACACACACTCTCACACACACCCACACACACACTGACACCCACATATATACACACACACACCCCACATACACACACACACTCTCACACACACCCACACACACACTGACACCCCACATACACATACACACACACACCCCCCCACACACACACACACACCCACACACACACACTCTCACACACACCCACACACTCTCACACACACCCACACACACACTGACACCCACATATATACACACACACACCCCACATACAAACACACACACTCTCACACACACCCACACACACACTGACACCCCACATACACATACACACACACACACACACCCCCCCACACACACACACACACACCCACACACACACACACTCTCACACACACCCACACACACACTGACACCCACATATATACACACACACACCCCACATACACACACACACTCACACCCCCCCCCACACACACACCCCACATACACATACACACTCTCACACACACCCACACACACACTGAAACCCACATATATATACACACACACACTCACACACACCCCCACATACACACCCACACCCCCCACATGCACCCCCACACCCCCACACACATGCGCGCACACACACACCCACACACACACACACACCACACACACACACACTCACACACACACTGAAACCCACATATATATACACACACACACTCACACACACCCCCACATACACACCCACACCCCCCACATGCACCCCCACACCCCCACACACATGCACGCACACACACACCCACACACACACACACCACACACACACACACTCACACACACACATACACACCGACACCCATATATACACACACACACTCACACACACCCCCACATACACACCCACACCCCCACACACACGCGCGCACACACACACCCCCCACACCCCCCCACATACACACACACACACACACACACACACACACACACACACACACACACACACACACACACACACACACACACACACACACACACACACACACCTCCCTAACTGTCAAGGTGACATTTTCGCTTCTTATGGCTACATTGTCACTAAGTACCATCTTATGAAAGAAACCTCTGCAACTTGCCGAGACACCAACCCTTCACCCTTACCACTGGCAGCGTGCTGGTCGTTGTCACCGTGCTGGTCCATGGAATAACGTGGACGATGACAATCGCCGTGGTGGTGAGCTGAAGCTTTGAATCAGCATCGTTGACATCGGTGACCTGAATTAGTAGTTCAAATGTTGTCGGATCGATGACCTCATCCATATTGTATGAGAAGGTGTTCCTGGAGAACAGGGAGCTCCCGCGAGAAGAAAAGCGACTGTTTGTATTCCCTGGTGAAGAAAGTTTAGTGGGGCCATAGTAGAGTAAGGAAATCAAACACACATGGTGAAGGGAAGAGGTGACAATAACACTGATGGTGAGGTGATGAAGATTCATCACTGGGCCCTCCTACACTCCTCGAAGATCAGGAGAGGAGAGAACTGAAGCTTCTCGTGTAACTTTCCAATGTATCGCAAAAGCTGAATTTCTACATATACATTCCCATTCTTTCAGTATATTTTATATCTAAGTATACTTTATTCATAGTGAAATTAATTACAGACAAAATAATTGCAATACTCTTTCATTCTTACATTCATTAGGCAGTGATTTGTTAAAACCAATAGGACTGTTGCCCCTCATGCGGCCCCCTGGGGTGCTACACTACAACGGTAATTGAGGCCCCCTCCCTGTCCAGTAGTGAAAGAACCCTCAAGTGTGGTCTTCTCCAAGCAACACTTGCAGTGGCTGTACCAATCTTCAGTCTGTCCCTCAGCCTGGAACGTGCCAGTCAGCAGCATTTCCCTACCGACATCCCAATGTGCTGGAAGACCAGCACGTTTTCGACAGGTCAAAGGGTGTCTTTCACTGAGTTAATGATTTGCCAGCAGCACTCATGTCCATCTCTGCACGTGTCCCTGGGAATGCTCCATTCTTTTTATATCAAAATAAACTTTATTCATAATAAGAAATTATTTACAAAATTGTGCAATCCCTTTTCCTTCTTCCACTCATAGTCAATGCTCAAAGTACCGTTTTATTACAATCCCACACACCAATAGCTTTACAGCCAGTGAATTGCACTTGGAATACAACCACTGAGGCTTCTACCCTCTGGGCAACTGGATCTTACGGTAACACTGTGTGAGGGAGAAAGAGTGATGTGACGGAGACAAAAACTTCACCCATTGGCAACATAACCCCATTGGATCTTCTGTGAGAACAGGTGGAGTTTGAGGTCCACAAGTTACCTGATGCATGGAATCTCCTCCAGTACCTCACTGGAGAGTTGGCCGAGAGTGGGGTAGCATCCTTTCTCCTTCAGAGTAAGAGGCAAGGGGGCTGCTCACTGAACCACATCTGACACGGACCTCCCTGACCAGCTGACGGGAAGGACACCAGTGCTTCAATTAATGAAATTCTGGTTTGGCCACAGTTCAGGGCAGGTTGAGTTGCATAAGTACCGTGGCGTGCAGGTACAATGAAAATCTGCTTGCTACAGCATCACTGGCATGCAGGTACAGACAATGCACACGGTATAAATTGTACTGAAATGACATAAGACAGTGAAGAGAGAGAAAAGGACTATGCAAAGCAAGAACTCCGTGCAAAACAAATGGCAAATTTGAAGACGCCACAGATCAAGTCCATGGCATTGCAAGGGGCAGTTGAGGGAGGATAAGGGTTGGATCAAGAACCTGGTGGTGTGGTATTTCTGTCCTTCCTGTCTGATGGTAGCAGTGCGCAAAGGGGACTGCCTGGACTGGGCAGCTGGTCTACTGGATGCCACACCCTAGTAAACAGGAGATGGCACTACAGAGGAGATTCACCGGGGTGTTGCCTGGAGAGGAGCTTTTCAATTATAAGGAGACATTTGATGGGCTGGCCTGTGACAAGTGCTCTTGTACACAATAAAAGCTTGATATTATGTATAGCTTGCTGCTTACTAAGAATTATTCTTGCAACAATATTAGTTTAGACCATAAGACATAGGAGCAGATTGGGTCATTCATCCCTTTCAGTCCCATTCTCCTGTCTTCTCCTCATAACCCTTGATGCCCTTACTGATCAAGAATCTATCAGCCCAGATCTTACCACCAACTATCCTGTAGATGAGTTGTTCTGAGTCCCTGTCAGTGCAGGACAGCGTAACGATGGGAACATTTTCTGCAAGTGTGGAGTAGATGGTCTCCTTGTAGAAAGGAGGGCTGCAGACAGGAGGAATGTCGTTTACGTTCTGTAAGTAAAGAGTGCACAATTTTAGAACTCACCTGCCACTCAAAAATGGTGTCCCAGGAGCAGGTGGAGACCCCAGTGTTCCCTGTGGAAATATGCAGCTCAGATAACTCTAGACCAGGGAAGCTTCTGGTGCTATCCCTGAACCTAGCCATGGTTGGAATGGGCTACATGCACGCTCAGCACCCACACCTTGATGGCCATCAAGCAACTCCTCATTGGAAAACTGGGACATCATGTGAGGAGTTGGGGAAAATCAACACTCAGGGAATTGAACTGCAACAGGAGAGAACTTTGTCTCTGTTCCATCTTTTCCAGAATATACGGGTGCAATTCTACACTTCCATTATAGAGGGTATTACTTCGTCAGTCAGTGCTGTCTGCAGCATCCCATTACACACACAAAAACCACAGCAAACTGTTAGAACAGTGGAAAAGGACATTGGCTGTAGTCTACCATCACTGCAGGACTTGTGTCTGTCCAGGACACAGAAGAGGGCAGGGCCCTGAAAATGGCCTTTCCAAAAGCTCCCTTCTGAAAAATGATTTTAGGCTTTTAAACAGAAACGTCACACCATCTTCACACTTAACGCTGGGACTGTGTGTGGGAGCTAGAGTTGTACGTGGAAGTTGGAATTGTACATAGGGATTGTAAATGTGTATGGGAACTGGGATTATGTGTAGGTCTAGGACTGTGTGAGAGCTGGTATTGTGTGTGGCGACTGGGACTGGGTGTGGGATTGGGTTTGTGTGGGAGGATTTAGATCGTATGTGAGGATTTGGAATGTGTGTAGAGGTTGGGATTGTGTGTGGGAAGTGGGATTGGGAGTTTGTGGTGTACTGAGCAATGGAACAGCACACTGTGAGAAGAGTGTTTGTGTGGCAAGAGTTTCGGCACTCTGCTTCCCACGTTGCCTCTCCTGGAGCACTGAAATAAAATGTCTGAGTCAACAGCAGGACCTGCTATAGATTCTCCAGATTATAGTCTGGACTGTCCACTTTGGGGTTGATTTGGTAAAATCCAGAAAGGTCTGACCAATCCCAGCTTTCCCAAACCATTTGGTTTCTCCCTGCTCTCTGTCTCTCTCTATCCCTCTATGTTCCTTTGTGTTCATGCTCTCTACTCCTCTTATGTCCCTGCGCTGTCCTCCCTGTATCCTCTCAATCTCCCTGTGTCAGCCAGTCTCTCACAAGACAACCACTCCCTGTATAACACTGTGGTGAACTACATATACCTGTCTGGACTGCTCCTGTGGCTCCTCCCACAGACCCCTGTATAAAGTTATTGATGGTGCATCACACACTCCACAATGCCACTTCCCCAGTCTTCTCTCTTATACCTTGACGTAGATGGTGTACTGGGCATAGCTTGTCTTCTGCTGAGAACTATCAGACACCACATCGTAATTCATGTCCACAGCCTGGATTGTAAGCACGTAGGTGTCAACTTTTTCAAAGTCAAGTGGGACCAATGTGTTAATTTCACCTGGAGATAGAAGGATAGAAACATGAATCAGAAGACCACTGATGTGGAGGGCTATAGAATATTACATCAATGTCTAGAAAAATATACATCTTTCTTCCAAATCACAGGAACTAGAGCCAGACACTATTCAGCCCTTCTGAAATAAAAACATAAAGTGCTAGAATCACTCAACTAGATCAGCTGCAACTGCGGAGAGAGAAACAGAGTTTGTTCACCCCTCTCACAGTCTAAGGAAGAGTTACTGATCTGAAATCCAGACTGGTTTCTCTTTCTACAAATGCTGTTTCTTTGGCCTTCTCGAATTTTGTTTCAGCCTCCAACATCTGCTGTTCTACCTGTATTCCAGAGACACAGAGTTTCTGCGGTAGTTGTCTCTGTTTCTCTCTCTCTGCAGTTTCTGTTTTTGTTTCAGATTTCTAATTTTGACAGTCTTTCATTTTCATTCCACAGTGTTGACCTGCTCCGTTGCCCAGTTAGATCAAGGACCTCAATGCCATTTCCTGCCACAAAGTCCATAATACCTAACCAGCACTTTATCTCTGGCCCCAGGCTCCAAATTCCACCAGTCGGTATGTAAATAAGGAGAAGCAGATTCCATTACTAAGTGGTCTCAGTCCAAAATGTTTCTATGAGCAATCGTTTGTGTTTCTTTCCTTTCACCATGTTAGGCCCTTCTGTTATGCTTTAAAGTCAAAGTCAAGTCTATTGCCATGCTCAGGTGCAATGAAAAACCACTGACCATTTTAGTGCAAGGTGATCATCGTCTTTCGAAGCTCTAATGATTAATGTTGGTTCAGGAACTCAGCTAGATTCTACCGTTGGTGGGAAAGAATGTACCCACGTCGGATTGTGCTGAGTCCACTACTTTCTGCAGCTTCTTATGTTCCTGTACGTTCAAATTAGAGGGCTAGGTCATACATGAAACCAGTGTTCAGATTTTAACCCTTTGGGACCCCAAATTATGCAGATTTAAATTGTGAGTTGGGATACCTGGACATTGTGGCTATGGTAAGGGAGTTTTCCACAGGGAGACAAACAATAGCACAGTGAAAGAGTTAGACAGAAACACACAGAAAACCAGAATTGTAAAATCATTTAGGGAGCAGTTGGGTGTTTGTGGGAGCTACAGATTTCCATTGTCATCCCTGATCATAGCTCAGTGGTAGAACGTTTGAGTTTACGCCCTACTCTTATGAATATGAACATAACAAAAGCAGAAAACATTGGAAACACTGGACAGGTCAGGCAGCAACTACGGAGTCAATGGTTCAGGCTGGTGGCTTTCCATCAGAACCCCTGCTCAGATGTTGAGAACAGAACCCAGACTCTAACTTCTGTGCAACTAAGGACAAGGTATTAGCAGTTCGAACCACCATTCTGTACCCCATGACACTGCTACAAGGAAGAGCAGAGGAATTTTATCTAAATACTGTCCAATAGCGATTGTCCAACCAATGTGGTTTAAACAGGTCACCAGACCCTTTACAAACAAGAGAAAATCTGCAGAAACTGGAAATTCAAGTGTACTGTATGACCTACAGTATAATAAGGGACTACTTTATGTTGTAGGGACGCATCGTTGCATACATTATTAGGCACTTATTGAGCATGCGCTATTAGGCGCACATTGATCTGTATTGTTGTGTTGGCGCGTGCCCTAGTGGGCAAGGCATCAGACTAGTAACCTGAAGGTCACTGGTTCAAGCCTCAGCTGAGGCAGCACGTTTATGTCCTTGAGCAAGGCACTTAACAACACATTGCTCTGCGATGTCACCGGTGCCAAGCTGCATGGGTCCTAGTGCCCTTCCCTTGGACAACATCGGTGGCATGGAGAGGGGAAGGCCTGCAGCTTGGGCAACTGCCGGTCTCCCATACAACCCTGCCCAGGCCTGCGCCCTGGAAACTCCAGGTGCAGATCCATGTTCTCTCGAGACCGACAGATGCCACCACGATCTGTATGTGTGGACCGAGTTCGGTTGCTGCCAGTAAAGAATCACAAAACTTAGTTCCTGTCTCCAACGTTTTTATTAATAGCACTGTTGTGTAACCAGGCCACATACACAATAAATTGGCGACGAGGTTAATGAACCTACATTGTATTGGAACACCATGTTTTAATTGATAACGACACTCGGAGGAAGAGCGCAAGGAACGAGCCAAGGAGCGGGAGAAGGAGGCAGTGCGAGGCCGCAAGTCTGAAAGGAAGTGGGAGCACAGCCGGGTCGGGAACGTCGGGAGACCAAGAGACACAGGGACTGAGGGTCTGCCTGCCCCAGAAGGGAGATAAAAAAAAGAGTGAAACACACACAACTAGATGTAGTGCACTCGTGGCGCTAGCAAAAAGGTCACGTGAGTCAAAAAAAAGGAGAACGGGGCTAAATTAACATAACAAAGATGGCGATGGTTGGAACCATTACAGCATTTGATAGTAGCATTGAAGACTGGGCAACTTACATTGAAAGAATGGAGTTATATTGTCATGCTAACAATGTTAATGATGAAAAGAAAGCCAGCGTCTTACTTAGTATTATGGGAGCAAAAACATACGACCTGCTACAGAGCTTGTTAACCCCTGAAAAGCCAGCTGACAAAACATTCAAGCAAATAGTAGACACTCTCCAGCAGCATTTAAACCACAAACCATTGGTCATTGCTGAAAGATTTAAATTTCCCAATCAGAATCAGAGCAAAAATGAAAGCATTTCTGAATATTGTGCTGAACTGCGCAAATTATCCCAACATTGTCAGTTTGGAGCGGGTCTATCGGATTCATTGAGGACAGGTTAGTGTGTGGCACGCACTGTGAAACCACACAGAAGAAGCTTCTGTGTGAAAGGGACCTTACATTAGAGAAGGCGCTAAACATTGCAATATCAATGGAAACAGCTACACGAGGTGCTTCCGAGATACAACAAAAATCTCTGGAATATGCTACAAATAAAATGTCACTGAACAGAAATGAAGGAAAGAAATGTTACCGTTGTGGGAACAGGTCACATGACCCAGATGACTGTTAGTTTAAAGACAAAGAATGCAGAAACTGTGGCAAACAGGGCCACATTGGCAGAGTACGCAAAGTTAGTCAACAGCAGAAAAAGGGCAAAATGCAGGGAATCAAGAAACCCCAGAAAGGAAAATAACAACAAAATTCACAAAATGAAAGAAGGCAGCCCTGATGAAAATGACCCAGACTCAGTGAATTGTCTTGTCTGCAACTTCACAGCGTGAAAGAGACAGATGATCGAAGAGTAATATGGATCACTCCACAAGTGGCAGGCGTGAGACTGAAAATGGAGTTGGGTACAGGCTCAGCTTTAACAGTGATCTCTGTACATGACTACAAATGACTGTTTTCTTACATACCTCTGAAACGAACTAAACTACTGCTAAAGACTTAACACAGAACAGAAAGTGTATCCCGAAGGCAAAATTAAAGTGACAGTGACCCACAGAGGTAAAACACAGCAGCTGAACCTCTGTGACCTGGAAAAAGGAGGACCACCGTTGCTGGGATGTGAAGGCTCAGGAAAATCCAGTTGGAGTGGCACACCATCAAGGCACTAGATGTGTCAACAAAGGAGGACAGCAAGGCCACATCTGAGAGACTGTTGCAAATACTTGCTGACTCTGAGGAAGTGTTCATGAAAGGAATAGGAACAGTTCAGGGCATGAAGGCAAAGACTGAGATTGAGGAAAATGCATGTCCAAAATTTCACAAAGCCAGACCAGTGCCATATGCAGTCCGTCCTACAGTAGAGGCTGAGCTGACAAATCTGGAGCAGACTGGGGTCCTGTCAAAGGTGGATCGGAGTGAATGGGCCACGCCTATTGATGATGAAAACCTCCAGCACAAACTGGGTCCAGTTGAAGGGTCTCGGCCTGAAACATTGACTGTAGATGCTGCCTGGCCTGCTGAGTTCCTCCAGCATTTTGTGTGTGTCAGCAGACCCTTTATTTCGTTGCTTTTTAGAGAATCTTTCTGTGCACAAACAGGAAGTGTGGTGAAGTATCAATGGTGCTAACATGGAGAAGGTTGAGATCTTGACGTTCCTAGGTGGAGGTATCACCAATAGTCTGTTGTTATCCATTTACCTGGATTCTGTGGCCAATGCTCAACATATCTCAACTTCCTGAGAAGGAAATTTGCTATGTCCCCTTTGACACTCACCAATTTTCAGAGATGCATCCTACCCAGATGCATCAACTGCTCTGTCCAAGATCGCAAGCAATGGTGGAGGGTTGTGGAAAAGCCAGTCCATCATGCAAGTCAGCCTCCGCTCCACTGACTCAGCAAGGCAGCCAACGTGGCAACTGGGACTGGCTTGGATGGACATCTTGGTCAGCATGAATCAGCTGGGCAGAAGAGCTGCTTCCATACTGTGTGAGTCTCTCACATCATCATCATCATGCAATGTCCCTTGCACTTTATTTGTCTACCTATCCTGTACTTTGTAGCTATAACACTATATCCTGCACCCTGCTGTTGCTTTTCCTTTTAATATTTTGATAAGAAGCATAGATCAAGTGGACAGTCAGAAACTTTTCCCCAGGGCAGAAAAGGCTAATAACACAGGGGGAATAATTTTAAAGTAATTGGAGGATAGGGGGACGTCAGAGGGAAGACTTTGCACAGAGGGGGTGGTGAGTGCATGGTATGCCCTGCCACCGGTAGTGGTAGAGGCAGATACATTATGGTCATTTAAGAAACTCTTTGATAGGCACTTAAATTATTTAAAATGAAGAGCTATGGAGGAGGGAAGGGTTAAATTGTTCTTAGAGTAGGTTAAAAGATCGGCACAACATGCTGGGTGAAGGGTAAAAGGTCGGCACAACATGCTGGGTGAAGGGTAAAAGGTCGGCACAACATGCTGGGTGAAGGGTAAAAGGTCGGCACTACATCCTGGGTGAAGGGTAAAAGGTCGGCACTACATCCTGGGTGAAGGGTAAAAGGTTAGCACAACATGCTGGGTGAAGGGTAAAAGGTCGGCACTACATGCTGGGTGAAGGGTAAAAGGTCGGCACAACATCCTGGGTGAAGGGTAAAAGGTCGGCACAACATGCTGGGTGAAGGGTAAAAGGTCGGCACAACATGCTGGGTGAAGGGTAAAAGGTCGGCACTACATGCTGGGTGAAGGGTAAAAGGTCGGCACAACATGCTGGGTGAAGGGTAAAAGGTCGGCACAACATGCTGGGTGAAGGGTAAAAGGTCGGCACAACATGCTGGGTGAAGGGTAAAAGGTCGGCACAACATGCTGGGTGAAGGGTAAAAGGTCGGCACAACATGCTGGGTGAAGGGTAAAAGGTCGGCACAACATGCTGGGTGAAGGGTAAAAGGTCAGCACAACATGCTGGGTGAAGGGTAAAAGGTCGGCACAACATGCTGGGTGAAGGGCCTGCATCGTGCTGTGATGTTCTATGTTCTTTTGTACATATCTAATTTTTCAATGGTCATTTTAAATCGAAGCAAGAGGTTGAGAGTCAAGGACTAAAGACATCTCGGAGAGAAGCCATTTTTTTTACTGATTGGGGAAAAGAGGCTAGACTGCGCAGGCGTGTGATGTAGCATGCCAAAGGTTTAAAACAAAGACCCCCATATACAGCAGCCATCGTCGGAGTGGACTGAGTCAGAGTGGGACAGCTTTGGCTCAACAGGCTTCGGCGTGAACAGGCAGAGTCGAGGGTAGGTTCCGGTAAGTTTTGTTTTGTTCGTTTAAAGTTGAGAGAATTCCAGGCAGGATGTAGGAAAACTCCTCTTGCAGGATGTGGAAAGCCAGGGAGACAATGACACCTGCAAGAAGTGCATCCAGCTGCAGCTCCTAACAAACCACGTTAGGGAACTGGAGTAGGAGCTGGATGACCTCCGGATCATTCGGGAGAATGAGGAGTTTATAGATAGTTGTTTCAGGAAGGCAGTTACACCAAAGAAACAGCGCACAGGTAATTGGGTCACCGTCAGGTGAGGGAAGGGGAAAGGGCAGGCAGAGCAGGGTTCCCCTGTGGCCATTTCCCTCAACAACAAGTATACCGATTCAGATACTGTTGGGGGGGATGACTTACTTGGGACAAGCTGCAGCAGCTGGATTTCTGGCACTGAGTCTGGTTCTGCAGTGCAGAAGGGAGGGGGGAAGAAGAGGAGAGCGGTAGTGATAAGGGACTCTGTGGTTGTGACAGAGATTCCCGGATGGTTTGTTGCCTCCCAGGTGCCAGGGTCAGGGATGTCTCTGATCGCGTGCACAGCATTCTGAAATGGGAGGGTGAGCAGCCAGATGTCATGGTGCACATTGGTACCAATGATGCAGGAAGAAAGAGTGAGGAGGTCCTGAAGAGTGAGTATGGAGAGCTTGGTTGGAAGTTAAAAAGCAGGACCTTAAGGGTGGTAATCTCAGGATTGCTACCTGTGCCATATGCCAGTGAGGGTAAGAATAGGATGCTCTAGAGGATGAACACGTGGCTGAGGAACTGGTGTAGGGGGCAGTGTTTCAGATTTCAGGATCATTGGGACCTCTTCTGGGGTGGGTGGGACCTGTACATGAGAGATGGGTTACACCTGAACTACAGGGGGACCAATATCCTTGCAGGGAGGTTTGTTAGTGCTATTGGGAGAGGGGGGTTTAAACTAGATTTGCAAAGGGATGGAACCAGAGTGCCAGAGTAGATAGTGGAACGGGGGTAAAAATAAATGATGTTAGTAGTTCATGCAAAGTCATAAATAGTAAGGTTGTGTGTGGTGGTAATAACATTTAAGATCTCCTCCATTTCTTTTGGCTCCATACATAGCCGACCACTCTGATCTTCAAGAGGACCAATGTTATCCCTTACTATCCTTTTACTCTTAACATACCTGTAGAAGCTCTTTGGATTATCCTTCACCCTGACTGCCAAACCTACCTCATGTCTGCTTTTAGCTCTCCTGATTTCTTTCTTAAGTATTTTTTTGCACTTTTTATACTCCTCAAGTACCTTATTTGCTCCCTGTTTCCTATACCTGCCATACATCTCTCTCTTCTTCTTTATCAGATTTCCAATATCCCTAGAGAACCAAGTTTGCATCAGTATTTACTAAGGAAGCTGGCATGGAGTCAATGGAAATAAGGCAAACAAGTAGTGAGGTCATGGAACCTTTACAGATTGAAGACGAGGAGGTGCTTGCTATCTTGAGGCAAATCAGAGTAGATAAATCCCCAGGACCTGACAGGGTATTCCCTCGGACCTTGAAGGAGACTAGTGTTGAAATTGCAGGGGCCCTGGCAGATATATTTAAAATGTCAGTATCTACAGGTGAGGTGCCAGAGGAATGGAGGATAGCTCATGTTGTTCTGTTGTTTAAAAAAGGCTCTAAAAGTAATCCGGGTAATTATAGGCCGGTAAGTTTGACGTCGGTAGTAGGTAAATTATTGGAAGGAATACTAAGAGATAGGATCTACAAGTATTTAGATAGACAGGGACTTATTAGGGAGAGTCAGCATTGCTTTGTGCATGGTAGGTCATGTTTAACAAATATTTTAGAGTTTTTCAAGGAGGTTACAAGGAAAGTGGATGAATGGAAGGCAGTGGATGTTGTCTACATGGACTTCAGTAAGGCCTTTGACAAGGTCCCGCATGGGAGGTTAGTTAGGAAGATTCAGTCTCTAGGTATATGTGGTGAGGTAGTAAATTGAATTAGACATTGGCTCAATGGGAGAAGTCAGAGAGTGGTAATGGAGCTTTGCTTCTCTGAGTGGAGGCCTGTGACTAGTGGTGTGCCACAGGGATCAGTGCTGGGTCCATTGTTATTTGTCATCTATATCAATGATCTGGATGATAATGTGGTAAATTGGATCAGCAAATTTGCTGATGATACAAAAATTGGAGGTGTAGTGGACAGTGAGGAAGGTTTTCAAAGCTTGCAGAGGGATTTGGACCAGCAGGAAAAATGGGCTGAAAAATGGTAGATGGAGTTTAATACAGACAAGTGTGAGGTACTGCACTTTAGAAGGAAAAACCAAGGTCGAACATACAAGGTAAATGGTAGGGCACTGGGGAGTGCAGTAGAACAGAGGGATCTGGGAGTACAGATACAAAATTCCCTAAAAGTGGTGTCACAAGTAGATAGGGTTGTAAAGAGAGCTTTTGGTACATTGGCCTTTATAAATCAAAGTATTGAGTATAAGAGTTGGAATGTTATGGTGAGGTCGTATAAGGCATTGGTGAGGCCGAATTCAGAGTATTGTGTGCAGTTTTGGTCATTGAATTACAGGAAGGATATTAATAAGGTTGAAAGAGTGCAGAGAAGGATTACAAGGATGTTGCTGAGACTTGAGAAACTGAGTTACAGAGAAAGGTCGAATAGGTTAGGACTTTATTCCCTGGAGCGTAGAAGAATGAGGGGAGATTTGATAGAGGTATATAAAATTATGATGGGTATAGATAGAGTGAATGCAAGCAGGCTTTTTCCACTGTTAGGGGAGAAAAAAACCAGAGGAAATGGGTTAAGAGTGAAGCGGGAAAAGTTTAAAGGGAACATTGGGGGGGGGGGGCTTCTTCACACAGAGAGTGGTGGGAGTGTGGAATGAGCTGCCAGATGAAGTGGTGAATGCGGGCTCACTTTTAACATTTAAGTAAAACTTGGACAGGTACATGGATGAGAGGTGTATGGAGGGATATGGTCCAGGTGCAGGTCAGTGGGACTAGGCAGAAAAATGGTTCGACACAGTCAAGAAGGGCCAAAAGGCCTGTTTCTGTGCTGTAATGTTCTATGGTTCTATCTACTTATATATGGAATGATTTGTCTGGAAGGCAGATGTAAGCTTTTCACATGGAATAACAATAAAACAATTACCAATTGCTAAGCGGTCTGACATTTCAGAATCAGGTTTATTATCACCAGCATGTAATGTGAAATTTGTTAACTCAGCAGCAGCAGTTCAACGCAATACATAATCTAGCAGAGAGGAAAAAAAAAACATAATAAATAAACAAGTAAATCAATTACATATAGTGAGTAGAATTTTTTTTAAAGGCAAAAACAGAAATACTGTATATTAATAACGTGAGGTAGTGTCCAAAGCGTCAATGTCCATTTGGGAATCGGATGGCAGAGGGGAAGAAGCTGTTCCTGAATCGCTGAGTGTGTGCCTTCCGGCTTCTGTATGTCCTACCTGATGGTAACAGTGAGAAAAGGGCATGCCCTGGGTGCTGGAGGTCCTTAATAATGGACGCTGCCTTTCTGAGATACCACTCCCTAAAGATATACTTTGTAGGCTAGTACCCAAGATGGAGCTGACTAGATTTACAACCCTCTGCAGCTTCTTTCGGTCCTGTGCAGTAGCCCAGACAGTGATGCAGCCTGTCAGAATGCTCTCCACAGTACATCTATAGAAGTTTTTGAGTGTATTTGTTAACAGACCAAATCTCTTCAAACTCCTAATAAAGTATAGCTCTCATGACCAGACTATATAACAGTGTCTTCCCCCAAGCTATCAGACTCCTCAATACCCGAAGCCTGGACTGACACATTGCCCTACTGTCCTGTTTATTATTTATTGTAATGCCTGCACTGTTTTTGTGCACTTTATGCAGTCCAGTGTAGGTCTGTAGTCTAGTGTAGCTTTCTCTGTGTTTTTTTTAATTACGTAGTTCAGTCTAGTTTTTTGTACTATGTCATGTAACACCATGGTCCTGAAAAACGTTGTCTCATTTTTACCATGCACTGTACATAGCAGTTATGGTAGAAATGACAATAAAAGTTGACTTGACTTGACTTGACTTGATAACTGCTGTCTTGCCTTCTTTATAACTACATTGATATGTTGGGACCAGGTTAGATCCTCAGAGATCTTGACACCCAGGAACTTGAAGCTGCTCACTCTCTCCACTTCTGATCCCTCTATGAGGATTAGTTTGTGTTCCTTCATCTTACCCTTCCTCAAGTCCACAATCAGCTCTTTCATCTTACTGACGTTGAGTGCTAGGTTGTTGCTGTGGCATCACTCCATTAGTTGGCATATCTCACTCCTGTATGCCCTCGTCACCACCTGAGATTCTACCAACAATGGTTGTATCATCAGCAAATTTGTAGATGGTATTTGAGCTATGCCTAGCCACACAGTCATGTGTATGCAGAGAGTAGAGCAGTGGACTAAGCCCACACCCCTGAGGAGCGCCAGTGTTGATGTCAGCGAGGAGGATGTGTTATCACCAATCCGCACAGACTGGTGTTCAGACTCTCAAGATGGCGCTCGTGCTGTGAGGCAGAGTTTGGCTTCGCTCCAATCATTTTTCTTCCTTTACCTGTAATCACCCCTAACTGCCTTATTTATACCTACACCAAAGGGGTTAATATTGCTGGTGTGCTATCTATATTTCGATTTTAACTTGCTGGAAATGGCTACCCCACAAGAAGCTAAAAACGGGAAAGAGTCTAATGGCGATGGAAAAATAAAAGACGGTGATAAACCATCATCTAAGCAGCGCCCGCTAACTTTGGATGAAATCTTGATGCTTTTACAGGAGGCACGAGAGGAAAAACTTACCCAGAAGTTTTCCTCGTTTGAAGAAAAGTTAAAGTCGGTCGAAGAAAGTATTAAGTTGCTTAGAAGTGATTTTGAACAACAACAAGCAAGAATTTCGGAACTCGAGGAAGCTGCTCGCCAAAGGGATCGGAGAATTGCTGCTTTGGAACGAGACGTATCTTCCACTTCTCAAGTGCTGCAACGTTATAGTTCCAAGATTAATGATCTTGAAAATCGATCGAAAAATAGAAATCGACGGAAATAGAACCTGCGGATAAACTTCTCTCAGTTTTAGTGGAGGTATTCGGCTGAGAGGTTTTGGATGTCCCTCCAGTGATCGACCGCGCTCCCACGACCAATTCTTTATGATGTCTTCATTATGCTCGTATTAAGGAGCGTCTCATTCGAGTCGCCCGGCAGAAGGGTATGATCAGCTTTAAAGATTTCAAATTTCGCATCGTTGAAGACTTCAATCCCGAAATTTTGAGGGAAAGAATGTCTTTTAAATCCGTAACGTCAGAACTTCATCGAAAAGGTTTGAAACAAGTCGTTCTTCCCGACGATTCTCGCCGGCTGTTCAAGTCTCCAGCTGACGCTCGAAAGTTTATTGAACGGCAGTGCTCGTCTGTTACGGGCTGATCAACATTGTTCAACATCTGTTTTTAATTGTTTTTTTTAAGCTAACAATTAGCTTATCGACCCGGACCTTCATAATTTAACGGTCCGTGCTTTCGATCGATAGTGTAGCTGCTTCTCGTATGTCTAACTAAATGTTTTCGTGACTTTGCTCTTCTTTAATAGCAATCTTTTGATTCTAAAAGTACTTAACTAAGGATTTGAAATTTGATTTCATTCTTATTTTATGATGAAGTATTTAATCTTTTTAAATTTCTTTTGTCAAGATGTTTCTTCTTCCCATAAGACCTTTCTTCGCACGTCACCGTTTGGTTGTTGGTACAGAACAGCGCTCGCTCATGTTTTATGCTCGAAGCGTCCAGTTCCTTTTCTCTCTCTAAAACGTTCTTTCATTAATCGTTATAGTTTTACGGTAACCCTTTTTTAAAAATAATGGGTGGTTTGTTTTTAGTCATGTATCTTTTGAGCTGCCGCCTTGAGAGATGGGCTAATTTTAGTACCAGCCTGCTTGCTGACCATCTTTCGGCTTTTTGCGGGCGGGGGAGGGGGTTTCTCGTTTGCTTTTTGCGGGCGGGGGAGGGGGTTTCTCGTTTGCTTTTTGCGGGCGGGGGAGGGGGTTTCTCGTTTGCATTTTGCGGGCGGGGAGGGGGTTTCTCGTTTGCTTTTTGCGGGCGGGGAGGGGGTTTCTCGTTTGCTTTTTGCGGGCGGGGAGGGGGTTTATCGTTTGCTTTTTGTTTGGATTTTTTCACACGGGCTGAACGGAAACTACAAAAATGGCTGAAGTGTCGTAACTTCCGGTTCCTCTTTGACCCATTTTTTCCCTCTTCTGGATTCATGAGTTTGTATTCTGGTTAACCTTTTACGTTCTTTAAGATACGGAAAACGAAGGGTATGTTTCACGACTTATTCATGGATAACTGTTTCATGTCTTTTGAACAGTTGTCTAATAAATATAATTTACCCAGATCCCATTTTTTTTAGATATTTACAAATTAGAAACTTTTTGAATAATATGTTGCAGACTTTTCCAAATTCATATCCAACAGACATCTTGGAATTTTTTTTTAGGTTTAAACCCTTATCAGAAGGGTTTAATAGCAACCATTTATGATATGATCATGAAAATAACAGCCAGAGGTATCAAATAAAATTAAGAATGGATGGGGAAAAGAACTTCAATTTTCCTTACCTACAAAGAAATGGGAAAATTTTTTACAGTTAGTTAACTCTTCTATATGTGCTAAGCACCCGTTGATACAATTTAAGGGCCCATATGTCTAATGACAAACTTGCTTGTTTTTACTCCCATATTAATCCTATCTGTAATAGATGTAATTCCGAAATAGCCTCTTTGACTCATATGTTTTGGTCCTGCCCTCTTTTAGAGAAATATTGGAAAGATATTTTTGGTATTCTTTCAACAGTTTTGAGTATTAATTTACACCCTCACCCTATTACTGCAATTTTTGGCTTACCAATGGTGGATAATAGTCATTTATCCCCATCGGCTCGTCGGATGATTGCATTTGCTACGTTAATGGCCAGAAGATCCATTTTATTGAACTGGAAAGAGATTAATCCTCCAAATACATTCCAGTGGTTTTCCCAAACTATATCCTGTTTAAATTTAGAGAAAATTAGAAGTGTTATTTTTGACCCTTCGGTTAAATTTGAAGAAACCTGGAGACCATTTATTCAACACTTTCATATAAGCTAAATTGACCTTTCCCGAACCTCTTTTATCAGCATTAATTATTTGGATAGAGGAGCGGAGTTATTGACACTACTGTTTATATCTGTTATAATATAATAGCCCAGTTTCTTTTTTCTTTATTTTTAAGTTAGTTGTTTTTTTACATTTGTATATATATTTTTTGGGAGTTTTTCTTTTCATTATAAATACAGGATGAGTTTGGGAGATCTGGCACATTTGTGTTACTAATAGTCATTACTGTATACTGATCTATTAACTTTGTATTCCTAATCTCTGTATTTCTATTGTTATTATGTTTTGTTCAAAAATCAATAAAAAGATTTAAAAAGAAAGACTGGTCTTCCGGTTAGGAAGTCGAGGATCCAATTGCAGAGGGAGGTACAGAGGCCCATGTTCTGCAACTTCTCAATCAGGATTGTGGGAATGATGGTATTAAATGCTGAGCTATAGTCGATGAACAGCATCCTGACGTAGGTGTTTGTGTTGTTCAGGTGGTCTAAAGTCGTGTGGAGAGCCATGGAGATTGCGTCTGCTGTTGACCTATTGGGGCAACAGGCAAATTGCAATGGGTCCCGGTCATTGCTGAGTCAGGAGTTCAGTCTAGTCACGACCAACCTCTCAAAGCATTTCATCGCTGTCGATGTGCGTGCTACCGGGCGATAGTCATTTAGGCAGCTCACATTATTCTTTGGTACTGGTATAATTATTGCCTTTTTGAAGCAAGTGGGAACTTCTGCCCATAGCAGTGAGAGGTTGACAATGTCCTTGAATACTCCCGCTAGTTGGTTGACATAGGTTTTCAGAGCCTAACCAGGTACTCCATTGGGACCTTCCACTTTGTGAGGATTCACTCTCTTTAAAGACAGCCTAACGTCGGCCTCTGAGACAGAGATCACAGGGTCATCAGGTGCAGCAGGGAGCTTCACAGCTGTAGTTGTGTTCTCCCTTTCAAAGCGTGTGTATAAGGCATTGAGTTCATCTAGTAGTGAAGCATCACCTCCGTTCATACTATTGGGTTTATCTTTGTAGGAAGTAATGTCTTGCAGTCCCTGCCAGAGTTGCTGTGAATCTGATACCGCCTCCAACCTCATATGAAATTGTCCTTTCACCCTTGAAATAGCCCTCCACAAATCATACCTGGTTTTCTGGTACAGGCCTGGGTCGCCACAGATCTAGCCTTCAGCAGACAATGTACCCCCTGATTCATCCATGACTTTTGGTTTGGGAATGTACAGTAAGTCTTTGCAGGCACACACTCATCCACACATTTTGTTCATTACAACAGTACCCAACCCTCAAAGGTGCCTCACTGGTTGTGAAGCCATCAGTGTTAACTCGTTGCATGAAACAAAATGAAGGGAAACAAGCCCTGGTGATAACTTCTTTCTTGTATTTTGTAATCTTGAGGTGATTACCCCCCCCCCCCCCCCCCCCCCACAACCAGTTTGACTCACCATTCTCCCCAAACCCAAGTCTCTCTGAAGATCACTAACCGGTGAAGGGGTGGATGTAGAAGATGGGTGGAATGTGCCCCACAATGGAGAACTGAATGTTGTTGTAGACCCAGTCAGCATCGGTAGCATTCACCACGCCCACTCTTGTGTTCCCCGCACTGTTCTCAGGAACGGTGAACTCTCTGGGACCATGAAAGACGGGAGGGAACTCATTGACCTGGGTGACGGTCACCAACAGTGAGACTGTGGCTGAAAGAGAAGGACGGAACTGTGAAGTGGATAACCCCCTTCCCTGGCCACACAAAACCTAGGCTCCTTTATATTCCCGTACCCTCCTTCAATGTCTGCTGGCTCTTGTTGGAGAAATCATGGGAATGGCAGGGTCTGGTGGAAGGTTAGGGTGCAGTTGTAACATTTTAAACAAGTCCTGCAGAGTGGCCCAGAGGTGGGTGAGTGACTGGCCCTGTGTGAATGTTCACATGCTACCATATACATCTGCCCAGTCTCCTTGTAATTTAAAATACACTGCTATTTGCTTGGTTGACTTATTGCAACTTTGTTAACTAACAGCACGAGGACATGTATAATGTTTGTGAATGTTTCTTTGGCCAAACAAGCAACAACTTTCCTGCTGCAGGTTACAAGATTGAAAGCACAATCCGAGTTCAATATTATAGATTTTCCCTTACTCTATTAATCCAGTCTTCCCCAACCTTTTGGCATTTGTTCTGACAACACTGGACAACAATTTTTTCAAAACTATTGCTTTCTCAGATTTTTCATTTGTTTATGATAGACTGCTTGAAGCTGAACAAAAATATAATTTCAAGCTACTTGTATCACATAGGAATTCATTTAATTGCATAACAGTGCTGATGTTTTGCAATAGTTCAACTACACTAAAATGTTTTGATCATGATTTTTATTTGTACTCAGTGTCTGATGTTTCTTGCTTAAGTGTCCAACAATAATCAGACAGTACTGATGGATTCCAGTTGCCTGGATGCCGTTTCTCCATGACCACAATGTCCTGGTGAAACCTTTCACCATGCTTGTCACTGACAGCATCAAGATTGAAAGGGAAGATGTCAAATTGGGAATAAAGAAAATTAATCTTCAGTGACATGTTGCACTTCATGGTTTTGTATGATTGAAGCATGTCATCAAACAGCTACATGTAGTTTGGTACTCTGTAGTTGCCAAGAAAATTTTCAACAACACCCTATAATGCCTTCCATGCGATTTTCTCTGGTCCCACGAGAAGTGCTTCGAATTGCCTGTTACTGATGATCTGTTTGATTTATGGACCAACAAAAACAATGCCTTAATCTTGGCATCCGTTACTCTGACTTGAATTATGATTTGAAATAACAAATGTAAGTGATCTCAAAAATTGGTGTATGATAGGGAAATTTCATGGTGATTTTCATGATCAGCAGCCCAAAATCCATAAGGTACACCCAAAAGTATTCAGGAAGCAAAATCTTTGTTGTCTAGTGTAATAATTCACAGTCTTTCTTCATTAATCAGTCTTTCCATCTCCATGATGAAGGGAAAATAATGCGGTCATTCTATTTCCCATAGCCCGACCCTCACTATACTCAACACACTGGTCCAGATCATACCAATGGTCCCAGCTCACACTGACGGTTCACATTAAAGCTGATAGTTCAGATTCAAACTGATGGTTCATACTCATCCTGACAGTTCACACACTAATGGTCCCAACTCACACCAATGGTTCACTGTCACATCCACATACTGAGAGCTCATGCTCATGCTGATGGTGCACGCTCACTCTGATGGTCACATTGATACTCACACTCACACAAATGGTTCACACTTAGAATGGTGGTCTGTATACTGATGGTTCACACTCACACTGATCACACACTAATAGTTCACTGACACTCTACACTTCTGTACTCATTCTGATTGTCCACACTCACCCTGACAATTCACATTCACTTTAATGATCCCTGTTCACACTGATCATCACAGCTCACACTGATGGTTCACACTCACACTCATGGTCCACACTCCCACTGATGGACTATGCACACATTAATAATTCACACTCATACTGATGGGTCACATTCACACTGATATCCAAGATCATACTGATGTTTCACTCACACTGATGGTCCACAGTCACTCTGAAAATCCCTGTTTACACTAATCATACCAACTCACACTGTTGGTTCACACTCACAGTGATAATTCAGACTCACAGTCATAGTCCAATCTCACACTGATGATTCATATTCATTCCGATGGTCCCTGTTCATACTGGTCATCCCAGCTCACACTGATGGTCCACACTCACACTGATGGTTCACACACACTCTGATGGTCTACAGTCACACTGACAATCCATACTCACACTGATGGTCCACACTCCCTCTGATGGTCCATACACACACTGATGGTTCACACTCAATCGGATGGTCTACAGTCACACTGACAATCCACACTCACACTGATGGTCTACACTCACACTGATGGTCCACACTCACACTGATGGTCTACACTCACACTGACAATCCATACTCACACTGATGGTCCACACTCACACTGATGGTCCACACTCACACTGACGGTCCACACTCACACTGATGGTCAACAGTCACACTGACAATGCAAACTCACACTAATGGTCCACACTCACACTGACAATCTACACTCACATTAATGGTCCACACTCACACTGATGGTCCATACTCACACTGATGGTCTACACTCACACTGACAATCCTCACTCACACTGATGGTCCACACTCACTCTGATAGTCCATACACACACTGGTGGTCCATACTCACACTGATGGTTCACACACTGATGGTCTACAGTCACACTGACAATCCACACTCACACTGATGGTCCACACTCACACTGACAATCCCCACTCACACTGATGGTCCACACTCACACTGATGGTCAACAGTCACACTGACAATGCAAACTCACACTAATGGTCCACACTCACACTTATGGTCTACAATCACACTGATGGTCCACACTCACACTGATGGTCTACAATCACACTGATGGTGCACACTCACACTGATGGTCCATACTCACATTGATGGTCCACACTCACTCTGATGGTTCCTGTTCATACTGATCATCCCAGCTCACTCTGATGGTCTACACTCACACTGACAATCCACACTCATACTGATGGTCCACACTCACTCTGATGGTCCACACTCACACTGATGGTCCACACTCACACTGACAATCCACACTCACACTGACAATCCACACTCATACTGATGGTCCACACTCACACTGATGGTCTACAATCACACTGATGGTGCACACTCACACTGATGGTTCATACTCACATTGATGGTCCACACTCACTCTGATGGTTCCTGTTCATACTGATCATCCCAGCTCACTCTGATGGTCTACACTCACACTGACAATCCACACTCATACTGATGGTCCACAGTCACACTGACAATGCAAACTCACACTAATGGTCCACACTCACACTGATGGTCTACAATCACACTGATGGTCCACACTCACACTGATGGTCTACAATCACACTGATGGTGCACACTCACACTGATGGTCCATACTCACATTGATGGTTCCTGTTCATACTGATCATCCCAGCTCACTCTGATGGTCTACACTCACACTGACAATCCACACTCATACTGATCGTCCAGACTCACTCTGATGGTCCACACTCACACTGATGGTCCACACTCACACTGACAATCCACACTCACACTGACAATCCCCACTCACACTGATGGTCCACACTCACACTGATGGTCAACAGTCACACTGACAATGCAAACTCACACTAATGGTCCACACTCACACTGATGGTCTACAATCACACTGATGGTCCACACTCACACTGATGGTGCACACTCACACTGATGGTCCATACTCACATTGATGGTCCACACTCACTCTGATGGTTCCTGTTCATACTGATCATCCCAGCTCACTCTGATGGTCTACACTCACACTGACAATCCACACTCATACTGATGGTCCACACTCACTCTGATGGTCCACACTCACACTGATGGTCCACACTCACACTGATGGTCCACACTTACTCTGATGGTCCACACCCACACTGATGGTCAACAGTCACACTGACAATGCAAACTCACACTAATGGTCCACACTCACACTGACAATCTACACTCACATTAATGGTCCACACTCACACTGATGGTCCACACTCACACTGATGGTCAACAGTCACACTGACAATGCACTCACACTGACAATCCACACTCACACTAATGGTCCACACTCACACTGATGGTTCTTACTCACACTAATGGTCCACACTCACACTGATGGTCCACACTCACTCTGATGGTCCACACTCACACTGATGGTCTACAATCACACTGACAATCCACACTCACACTGATGGTCCACACTCACACTGATGGTCCACACTCACACTGACGGTCCACACACACTGACAATCCCCACTCACACTGATGGTCAACATTCACACTGACAATGCAAACTCACACTAATGGTCCACACTCACACTGATGGTCCACACTCATTCTGATGGTCCACACTCACACTGATGGTCTACAATCACACTGATGGTCCACACTCACACTGATGGTCAACAGTCACACTGACAATGCACTCACACTGACAATCCACACTCACACTAATGGTCCACACTCACTCTGATGGTTCCTGTTCATACTGATCATCCCAGCTCACTCTGATGGTCTACACTCACACTGACAATCCACACTCATACTGATGGTCCATACTCACTCTGATGGTCCACACTCACACCGATGGTCCACACTCACACTGACAATCCCCACTCACACTGATGATACACACTCACACTGACGGTCCACACTCACACTGATGGTCTACAATCACACTGATGGTCCACACTCACACTGATGGTCCATTCTCACATTGATGGTCCACACTCACACTGATGGTCCATACTCACACTGATGGTCCACACTCACTCTGATGGTTCCTGTTCATACTGATCATCCCAGCTCACTCTGATGGTACACACTCACACTGATGGTCTACACTCACACTGATAATCCACACTCACACTGATGGTCAACAGTCACACTAACAATGCACTCACACTGACAATCCACACTCACACTAATGGTCCACACTCACCCTGATGGTCCATACTCACATTGATGGTCCACACTCACTCTGATGGTTCCTGTTCATACTGATCATCCCAGCTCACAATGATGGTCTACACTCACACTGACAATCCACACTCATACTGATGGTCCACACTCACTCTGATGGTCCACACTCACACTGATGGTCCACACTCACACTGATGGTCCACACTCATTCTGATGGTCCACACTCACACTGCTGGTCTACAGTCACACTGATGGTCCACACTCACACTGATGGTCCATACTCACATTGATGGTCCACATTCACTCTGATGGTTCCTGTTCATACTGATCATCCCAGCTCACTCTGATGGTCCACACTCACACTGATGGTCTACACTCACACTGATAATCCACACTCACACTGATGGTCAACAGTCACACTGACAATGCACTCACACTGACAATCCACACTCACACTAATGGTCCACACTCACACTGATGGTCCATACTCACATTGATGGTCCACATTCACTCTGATGGTTCCTGTTCATACTGATCATCCCAGCTCACTCTGATGGTCTACACTCACACTGACAATCCACACTCATACTGATGGTCCACACTCACTCTGATGGTCCACACTCACACTGATGGTCCACACTTACTCTGATGGTCCACACCCACACTGATTGTCTACAGTCACACTGATAGTCCACACTCACACTGATGGTCAACAGTCACACTGACAATGCAAACTCACACTAATGGTCCACACTCACACTGATGGTCCACACTCATTCTGATGGTCCACACTCACACTGCTGGTCTACAATCACACTGATGGTCCACACTCACACTGATGGTCCATACTCACATTGATGGTCCACATTCACTCTGATTGTTCCTGTTCATACTGATCATCCCAGCTCACTCTGATGGTCCACACTCACACTGATGGTCAACAGTCACACTGACAATGCACTCACACTGACAATCCACACTCACACTAATGGTCCACACTCACACTGATGGTCCATACTCACATTGATGGTCCACACTCACTCTGATGGTTCCTGTTCATACTGATCATCCCAGCTCACTCTGATGGTCCACACTCACACTGATTGTCCACACTCACACTGATGGTCCACACTTACTCTGATGGTCCACACCCACACTGATGGTCTACAGTCACACTGATGGTCCACACTCACACTGATGGTCAACAGTCACACTGACAATGCAAACTCACACTAATGGTCCACACTCACACTGATGGTCCACACTCATTCTGATGGTCCACACTCACATTGATGGTCCACACTCACTCTGATGGTTCCTGTTCATACTGTTCATCCCAGCTCACTCTGATGGTTCACACTCACACTGATTGTTCACACTCACACTGACGGTCCACACTCACACTGACGATCCACACGCACACTGGTGATCTACACTCACACTGATGGTCCACAGTCACTCTGATGGTCCATACTCACACTGATGGTTCTCACTCACTCTGATGGTCTACACTCACACTGACGATCCACACTCACACTGATGGTCCACAGTTACTCTGATGGTCCACACTCACACTGATGGTCTACAATCACACTGATGGTCCACACTCACTCTGATGGTTCACACTCACACTGATGGTTCACACTCACACTGATGGTCTACAATTACACTGACAATCCACACTCACACTGATGGTCTACACTCACACTAATGGTCCACACTCACACTGACAATCCCCACTCACACTGACAATCCCAACTCACACCGATGGTCAACAGTCACACTGACAATGCAAACTCACACTAATGGTCCACACTCACACTGATGGTCCACACTCATTCTGATGGTCCACACTCACACTGATGGTCTACAATCACACTGATGGTCCACACTCACACTGATGGTCAACAGTCACACTGACAATGCACTCACACTGACAATCCACTCTCATGCTAATGGTCCACACTCACACTGATGGTCCATACTCACACTAATAGTCCACACTCACACTGATGGTCCATACTCACTCTGGTGGTCCACACTCACACTGATGGTCCACTCTCACTCTGATGGTTCACACTCACACTGATGGTCTACAATCACAATGACAATCCACACTGACACTGATGGTCTACACTCACACTGATGGTCCACACTCACACTGATGGTCCACACTCACACTGACAATCCCCACTCACACTGACAATCCCCACTCACACTGATGGTCAACAGTCACACTGACAATGCAAACTCACACTAATGGTCCACACTCACACTGATGGTCCACACTCATTCTGATGGTCCACACTCACACTGATGGTCAACAGTCACACTGACAATGCACTCACACTGACAATCCACACTCACACTAATGGTCCACACTCACACTGATGGTCCATACTCACACTAATGGTCCACACTCACACTGACAATCCACACTCACACTAATGGTCCACACTCACACTGATGGTCCATACTCACACTAATGGTCCACACTCACACTGATGGTCCACACTCACTCTGATGGTCCACACTCACAGTGATGGTCTACAATCACACTGATGGTCCACACTCACACTGATGGTCAACAGTCACACTGACAATGCACTCACACTGACAATCCACACTCACACTAATGGTCCACACTCACACTGATGGTCCATACTCACACTAATGGTCCACACTCACACTGACAATCCACACTCACACTAATGGTCCACACTCACACTGATGGTCCACACTCACACTGATGGTCAACAGTCACACTGACAATGCACTCACACTGACAATCCACACTCACACTAATGGTCCACACTCACACTGATGGTCCATACTCACACTAATGGTCTACACTCACACTGACAATCCACACTCACACTAATGGTCCACACTCACACTGATGGTCCATACTCACACTAATTGTCCACACTCGCACTGATGGTCCACACTCACTCTGATGGTCCACACTCACAGTGATGGTCTACAATCACACTGATGGTCCACACTCACTCTGATGGTTCACACTCACACTGATGGTCCACACTCACACTGACGGTCCACACTCACACTGACAATCCCCACTCACACTGACAATCCCCACTCACACTGATGGTCAACAGTCACACTGACAATGCAAACTCACACTAATGGTCCACACTCACACTGATGGTCCACACTCACACTGACGGTCCACACTCACACTGACAATCCCCACTCACACTGATGGTCAACAGTCACACTGACAATGCAAACTCACACTAATGGTCCACACTCACTCTGATGGTCCACACTCACAGTGATGGTCCACACTCACACTGACAATCCCCACTCACACTGATGATACACTCTCACACTGACGGTCCACACTCATTCTGATGGTCCACACTCACACTGATGGTCTACAATCACACTGATGGTCCACACTCACACTGATGGTCCATACTCACATTGATGGTCCACACTCACACTGATGGTCCATACTCACACTGATGGTCCACACTCACTCTGATGGTTCCTGTTCATACTGATCATCCCAGCTCACTCTGATGGTCCACACTCACACTGATGGTCCACAGTCACTCTGATGGTCCACACTCACACTGATGGTTCACACTCACACTGACAATCCACACTCACACTGGTGATCTACACTTACACTGATGGTCCACACTCACACTGGTGATCTACACTCACACTGATGGTCCACAGTCACTCTGATGGTCCACACTCACTGATGGTCAACAGTCACACAGACAATGCAAACTCACACTAATGGTCCACACTCACACTGATAGTCCACACTCACTCTGATGGTCCATACACACACTGGTGGTCCACACTCACACTGATGGTTCACACTCACTCTCGATGGTTCCTGTTCATACTGATCATCCCAGCTCACTCTGATGGTCTACACTCACACTGACAATACACACTCACTCTGATGGTCCACAGTCACTCTGATGGTCCTCACTCACACTGATGGTCCACACTCACACTGATGGTTCACACTCACACTGACAATCCACACTCACTCTGATGGTTCCTGTTCATACTGATCATCCCAGCTCACTCTGATAATCCACACTCACACTGATGGTTCACACTCACACTGACAATCCACACTCACACTGGTGATCTACACTTACACTGATGGTCCACACTCACACTGATGGTTCACACTCACACTGATGGTCCACACTCACACTGATGATCCACACTCACACTGGTGATCTACACTCACACTGATGGTCCACAGTCACTCTGATGGTCCACACTCACTGATGGTCAACAGTCACACTGACAATGCAAACTCACACTAATGGTCCACACTCACACTGATGGTCCACACTCACTCTGATGGTTCACACTCACACTGATGGTCTACAATCACACTGATGGTCCACACTCACACTGATGGTCAACAGTCACACTGACAATGCACTCACACTGACAATCCACACTCACACTAATGGTCCACACTCACACTGATGGTCCATACTCACACTAATGGTCCACACTCACACTGACAATCCACACTCACACTAATGGTCCACACTCACACTGATGGTCCACACTCACACTGATGGTCAACAGTCACACTGACAATGCACTCACACTGACAATCCACACTCACACTAATGGTCCACACTCACACTGATGGTCCATACTCACACTAATGGTCTACACTCACACTGACAATCCACACTCACACTAATGGTCCACACTCACACTGATGGTCCATACTCACACTAATTGTCCACACTCGCACTGATGGTCCACACTCACTCTGATGGTCCACACTCACAGTGATGGTCTACAATCACACTGATGGTCCACACTCACTCTGATGGTTCACACTCACACTGATGGTCCACACTCACACTGACGGTCCACACTCACACTGACAATCCCCACTCACACTGACAATCCCCACTCACACTGATGGTCAACAGTCACACTGACAATGCAAACTCACACTAATGGTCCACACTCACACTGATGGTCCACACTCACTCTGATGGTTCACACTCACACTGATGGTCTACAATCACACTGATGGTCCACACTCACACTGATGGTCAACAGTCACACTGACAATGCACTCACACTGACAATCCACACTCACACTAATGGTCCACACTCACACTGATGGTCCATACTCACACTAATGGTCCACACTCACACTGACAATCCACACTCACACTAATGGTCCACACTCACACTGATGGTCCACACTCACACTGATGGTCAACAGTCACACTGACAATGCACTCACACTGACAATCCACACTCACACTGATGGTCCATACTCACACTAATGGTCTACACTCACACTGACAATCCACACTCACACTAATGGTCCACACTCACACTGATGGTCCATACTCACACTAATTGTCCACACTCGCACTGATGGTCCACACTCACTCTGATGGTCCACACTCACACTAATGGTCTACACTCACACTGACAATCCACACTCACACTAATGGTCCACACTCACACTGATGGTCCATACTCACACTAATTGTCCACACTCACACTGATGGTCCATACTGACACTGATGGTCTACACTCACACTGACAATCCTCACTCACACTGATGGTCCACACTCACTCTGATGGTCAATACACACACTGGTGGTCCACACTCACACTGATGGTTCACACTCACTCCGATGGTTCCTGTTCATACTGATCATCCCAGCTCACTCTGATGGTCTACACTCACACTGACAATTCACACTCACTCTGATGGTCCACAGTCACTCTGATGGTCCACACTCACACTGATGGTCTACACTCACACTGACAATTCACACTCACTCTGATGGTCCACAGTCACTCTGATGGTTCCTGTTCATACTGATCATCCCAGCTCACTCTGATGGTCTACACTCACACTGACAATTCACACTCACTCTGATGGTCCACAGTCACTCTGATGGTTCCTGTTCATACTGATCATCCCAGCTCACACTAATGGTCCACACTCACACTGATGGTCCATACTCACACTAATGGTCCACACTCACACTGACAATCCACACTCACACTAATGGTCCACACTCACACTGATGGTCCACACTCACACTGATGGTCAACAGTCACACTGACAATGCACTCACACTGACAATCCACACTCACACTGATGGTCCATACTCACACTAATGGTCTACACTCACACTGACAATCCACACTCACACTAATGGTCCACACTCACACTGATGGTCCATACTCACACTAATTGTCCACACTCGCACTGATGGTCCACACTCACTCTGATGGTCCACACTCACACTAATGGTCTACACTCACACTGACAATCCACACTCACACTAATGGTCCACACTCACACTGATGGTCCATACTCACACTAATTGTCCACACTCACACTGATGGTCCATACTGACACTGATGGTCTACACTCACACTGACAATCCTCACTCACACTGATGGTCCACACTCACTCTGATGGTCAATACACACACTGGTGGTCCACACTCACACTGATGGTTCACACTCACTCCGATGGTTCCTGTTCATACTGATCATCCCAGCTCACTCTGATGGTCTACACTCACACTGACAATTCACACTCACTCTGATGGTCCACAGTCACTCTGATGGTCCACACTCACACTGATGGTCTACACTCACACTGACAATTCACACTCACTCTGATGGTCCACAGTCACTCTGATGGTTCCTGTTCATACTGATCATCCCAGCTCACTCTGATGGTCTACACTCACACTGACAATTCACACTCACTCTGATGGTCCACAGTCACTCTGATGGTCCACACTCACACTGATGGTCCACACTCACACTGATGGTTCACACTCACACTGACAATCCACACTCACTCTGATGGTTCCTGTTCATACTGATCATCCCAGCTCACTCTGATGGTCTGCACTCACACTGACAATTCACACTCACTCTGATGGTCTACACTCACACTGACAATCCACACTCACTCTGATGGTCCACACTCACACTGATGGTCCACACTCACACTGATGGTTCACACTCACACTGACAATCCACACTCACTCTGATGGTTCCTGTTCATACTGATCATCCCAGCTCACTCTGATGGTCTACACTCACACTGATCATCCCAGATCACTCTGATGGTCTACACTCATATGGATGGTCCAAGCTCACACTGATGTATCACATTCACACTTGTGGTCGGATTTCACACTGATGCTCACATTCATGCTGGTGGATCACACTAACCCTTGGTTCAATGATTCACAGTCAGACTGGTGAAACACACACTCCATCGGCAGTGCCGTGGATTGAAAGTGACTCACTGGTCAGAGGAGGCACTCCGCTGTCCACCACAGTGATCACAGCAGTGTGGCGGAAGTCCACTGTTGCCATCTGAGCGGAGTCATAATTGAGGCTCTCGTTGACCTGCAGGAGAAGTAGAGAATTGAGGGACAGAGTGCAGAAGTAGGAACATCTGAGCAAGGTGAGACCACGCAGAGTATGGTCTGTATTGCTGGTCGCCACACGGCAGGAACGGTGTCATTAAGCAAGAGAAGATGAAGAAATGTGTGGTAATACTTCGGCTTATGTGCTGTGTTTTGTGGGTGCACTGTGGTCCAGAGTAACTTTGTTTCTTTTGGTTGTATATATGTACAGTCAGATGACAGAAAACTTGAACTTCAACTTGAAAGGATTCACCACAATGTTGCCAGGACTGGAGAGTTTAAAGTAAAAGTCAAAGTTGATCTGCACAAGCAGACACAATGAAAACTTTTACGCAGCAGCATCACAAGCACATTGCTATTGATTTACAACATACTGTATATCACAATAAAACAAAGTGCAAAGTGAACAAAGCTGCTGAACTGGGGTAGTGATTAGGGCTGTGCAGATTGGAACAACAACACGAGTTACAGAGCAAGGATGGGACTGTTTTTTCCCCTGGAGCAGAGGAGGCTGCAGGGTGACCTCAAGAAGGTTTATAAATCACTGAACATTACAGCACAGTACAGGACTTTCAGCCCACAATGTTGTACCGTCTCTTTAATCTACTCTAAGATCAATCTAACCCTGCCCTCCTAGAGAGCCCACTACTTTTCTATCCTCCATGTGCCTGTCCAAGAGTGTTCATGAGGGCCATAGGTAAGGTGGATGGTCGCTGTCTTTTTCCCAGGCTAAGGGAGGGTAATACTGAAGGGCATATGTTTAAGGTGAGAGGGAAGGGTTTAAAGAGGATCTGAAAGGCAACTTCTTCCACACAGAGGGACTGGGTTAATGGACGGAGATGCCAGAAGACGTGGTAGAAGAATTGAAGAGACATTAGGCTGGTACATGCATAAGCTGGATTGTAGGGTCACCCCACCGTTTGTCTGCCCAACCATCCTGAGCCCTTGGCTGGACAACATCCCAACCCTGGGGCAGTCTCCTACCTTCACACTGTGATCTTCATACACAAATTTAAATTGTGAGTTGTCACTGGGGACGATGGTGTACAACAGGTTGGTGTTGGTGTAATCAGCGTCACTGCACAACAGCTGAAAAAGGGTTGAGCCCACGGGAGTTGTCTCTGGGATCTCTGTCCTGGTGAGAGACAGTGAGAGAGCATTTACAGTAAGTGAAAAAGGACAACATTGCTAACTGCCGACTGGCCATCGACTGTCTCGACTTCACCACTCCTCTCTCCAATTCCACCCTCACTCCTCCTGAACGCTCGGCTCTCCACACTAATCCAAACCTCACAATCAAATCCGCAGATAAGGGAGGTGCTGTAGTAGTCTGGCGTACTGACCTCTACGTTGTGAGGCCAGGCAACAACTCTCAGACGCTTCCTCTTACGTACCCCTTGAACAGGACCCCACTAAGGAGCATCAGGCCATTGTCTCCCACACCATCATCAACCTTATTAACTCTGGCGATCTCCCATCCACCGCCACCAACCTTATAGTTCCCTCACCCCACACCTCCCATTTCTACCTCCAAGATCCACAAACTTGCCTGTCCAGGTAGACCCATTGTTTCTGCTTGTATCTGCCCTACTGAACTCATTTCTGGATACCTTGACTCAGTTTTATCCCCCCTGGTTCAGTCCCTTCCTACCTACATCCATGACACTTCACACACTCTTGATCTTTTCAAGGATTTCAGGAAGAACATGGTAACCTGCCTCAATGATTATCATCCAGTAGCATTTACATTGACTGTGATGAAGTGCTTTGAGAGGCTGGTGATGAAACAGGCCAACTCCTGCCTGAGAAGTGGCTTGGATATGCTCCAATTTACATACCGGTACAATAGGTAATTTAGAATACCGGCACAGCAGATGCCATCTCTTTGGCTCCTCACTCAACCCTAGAACATCTGAATAGCAAAAATGCATACATCAAGATGCTTTTTATTGACTACAGCTCAGCATTCAATACTATCATCTCCTCAAAACTAATCAATAAGCTTCAGGACCTTGGTTTCAATACCTCCTTGTGCAATTGGATCTTCAATTTCTTCATTTGCAGACCCCAGTCATTTCTGATTGGCAACAACATCTCCTCTACAATCTTCATCAGTATAGGTGCAACATAAAGCTCCAATAGCATATTTAAATTTGCTGATGACAGCTCTGTCATTGGTTGCATCAAAGGTGCTGATGAATATAGGAGGGAGACTGGAAATCTAGCTGAGTGGTATAACAATAACCACTTCTCACTCAAAGTCAACAAGACCAAGGAGCTGATTAATTACTTCAGGAGGAGGAAACCAGAGGTCCATGAGCCAGTCCTCATCGGGGGTGGAGAGGGTCAGCAACTTTCAATTCCTCAGTGTTATCATTACAAAATGTAGTGGATACTGACCAGTTTATCATGGGTAAAGCCCTCCCCACCATTCATCACATCTATACGGAGCGATGTCGCAGGAAAGCAGCATCCATCATCAGGGACTCCCACCACACAGGTGATGCTTATTCTTGTTGCTGCCATCAGGAAGAAGGTACAGAAGCCTTAGGACTCACACCACCAGATTCAGGACCAGTTATTACCTCTCAACCAACAGGCTCCTGAACCAGAGGGATAGCTTCATTCAATTTCACTTGCCGTGTCACTGATCTGTTCCCATGACCTATGCACTCACTTTCAGTATTCTGATTCCAAAACTGGATCAGATTTGTATTTATAGTAAGGTGCGATTTCATTTATGGGTTTGTATTTTAAAGCAACCTTTTGATGAACGATGCTTGCTTATTATTATTGTTATTACTATTATTATTATAATTATTTTTGTATTTGTAGCATGTTGTCTTTTTCACGGGGTGGTTCACCCTACTGGTGTGGTCTTTCATTGATTCTATTATGGTTATTGGATTTATTGAGTATGCCCGCAAGAAAGTGAATCTCAGGGTTATGTACGGTGACGTGAACTGTATGTACTTTGATAATAAATTTTCTTTGAATTTTGAGCTTTGAACCTGAGTTTGGTTTCATCATGGCAGGAGAGGCCATGGACACACATGTCAGAATAAGAATGGGAAGTCAAACTGAAACGGGTAGCCACTGGGAGATGCTGCCTTTTGCGTCGACAAAGCCAAGGTACTCAACAGAGTGGTCTGCTAAGCTGCATCAGATCTCATCACACCAGGAGCACCAAATGCAGTAAATGACCCTGATGGAATTGCAGGTGAAGCATCACTCCATCTGGAAGGATTGTCTGGGGCCCTGAATAAAGGTGAAGAAGGAGGTGTAGGGGCAGGCGCAGTGCCTGTCCCACTTACAGGGGTAAGGTTAGAAGAGCGGTGAGTGGACAAGGAAGTCACATAGACAGTGATGGCTGTGGAGAGCAAAGGGGGTGGGAGAGGGCAAGATATGATTAGTGGTAGGATCTCATTGAAGTTACAGAGATTGCTGAGCTGAATGCTGAAGCTTGTAGGGTGGTAGGTAAGGACAAGGGGAACTGTTATGGTGGCAGGGGATGGGTGAGGATAACTATGCCGGAAATGGAGAAGAGAGTGATAGTGGTGGAAGAGAAACCCTGTTCTTTGAGAAAAAGAGGACATCTCGGATGTTCTAGAATGGAAAACCTCATCCTGGGAACAGATGAGGTGGACTCAGAGTAACCGAGAGAAGGGAATACCATTTTTAAAGCGACAAGGTGGGAAGAGGTATAGTCGAGATAACTGTGAGTCATTAGGTTTGTAAAAGATGTCAGTGGATAATCTCTCTCCAGGGATGGAGACAGAGAGATCACAAAAGGGAAGAGAAGTGTCTGAGATGGACTAAGTAATTTTGAGGGCAGGGTGGAAGTTGGAGGGAAAGCCGATGAAATTGGAGAGCTCTGCATGGGCGGAGGAAGCAGCAATGCTGTAATTCTCTGGAACACGAAGGGTCTCTGGCAGCCCAGTACCTCCCTGTATTGACAGTGAAAAGTCACAAATAAATATGTTTGACTGCTGACTGACACTTACACAAAGATGGGTGGAGTACAGACAGGACTGTTGTCATTCACATCAGTCACATACACCGTGACGTTAGCCGATGAGCTGCAGAGGTAGCTGTCATCATAGGCAGTGATCACCAGCAGACTGACAGCAAGCCCAGGGTTCTGATCCAGGTCCAGGTTGCTCGTAGTTCTGATGATCCCGGTTTCTGTAAAATGACAAGGGGAGGACAGGGCACCATTGTCTTACATTGAACACAGAACACACAGCACTGTACAGGCTCTTGGCCCATGACGTTGTGCCAACCTCTAGACATGCTCTGAGACCCTCCTACACTGCCCTCCATTTTTCTGTAAACCCTGTGCCCATCGAAGAGTCTCTTAAATATCCCTAATACAGTATATCCCCCTCTACCACCATCCCCAGCAGGGCATTCCACACACCCATCACTCTCTGTATAAAAACCTTAGCACTGACATCCCCCTTATACCTTCCTCCAACCACTTTAAAAACTATGCCCTGTCATATTCTGTCTCTGGTTATCTTCTTGATCTGTGTCTCTTATCATCTTGTACACTTCTATCAAATCGCCTCTCATCCTCCTTTGCTCCAAAGAGAAAAGCTCTTGCTCGTCACTCTCTCTAATCCAGACAGCATCCTGGTAAATATCCGTACGTGCAGAGCAAGATTGACAATGGAGCCCCTTTTCTCAATTCCTCCATCTCCACCACGTCTGCTCTCAGGATGAGGCTTTTCATTCTAGGATGAAGGAGATGTCCTCTTTTTTCAAAAAAAAGTGGCTTCCCTTCTTCCACCATCAACGCTGCCCTCAACCACATCTCTTCCATTTCACGCACATCTGTTCTTACCCCATCCTTCCACCACCCTACCAGGGATAGGGTCTTCATCTACCACCCCACCAGCCTCTGCGTCCAGCACGTAATCCACCACCTCCAACGGGATCCTAGCACCAAGCACATCTTTCCCTCCCTCCCTTTCTGCTTTCCACAGGGATCACCCCCTACTTGTCCCTCCCTACTGATCTCCCTCCTGGCACTTACCCTTGCAAGCAGAACAAGTGCTACACCTGCCCCTACACCTCCTCCCTCACAGACACCAAACAGTCCTTCCAGGTGAGGTGTTCTGTGCTCCCGGTGTACAACACCTTATATTCCATTTGAGTAGGCTCAAACCTGATGGAATGAACATTGATTTCTCAAACTTACAGTAATGCCCCCAACAACACCCACTCCCGTCTCCATTTCCCATCCCCTTTTCCCCCTTTCACCTCATCTCACCAATCAATTACCCAACTCTTTACTTCATCCCTCCCCTCCATCACCTGGTGTTTCTCCCTCCCCTCCCCCCACCTCCTAAATCTACTCCTCAGCTTTTCTTCTCCAGTCCTGCTGAAGGGTTTCGGCCTGAAACATCAACTGTACTCTTTTCCATAGATGCTGCCTGGCCTGCTGAGTTCCTCCAGCATTTTGTGTGTGTTGCTCAGATTTCCAGCATCTACAGATTTTCTCTTGTTTGTATTTATCATCTTTGCTTATATGCTAATTGGGAATTAATTGCCAGAGGTTTAAGAAATAATAAAATTAAATATTTTATTCTATTATTATTTATTTTTTATTATTCTCTATCTTTTCTTTAGGGTTATGTACATGACTTGCAAAGCATTCACAGCAAGACATAAAATGCTGGAGGAACACAGCAGGTCAGGCAGCATCTATGGAGGGAAATAAACAGTCGACGTTTCAGACTGAGACAGCTCATCAGCACTGGAAAGGAAGGAGGCAGAAGCCAGAATGAGGAAGTCATACAAACTGGCAGCTGATGGGTGTAAACAGGTGAGGGGAAGGTGGATGGGTGGGGGAGGTGGAGAGAAGTGATAATCCGGGAGGTGATAGGTGGAAAAGGTATCAGGCTGGGGAAGGCGAGGAGAGCGGACCAAGGCAGAAAAGGAAGGATGAGGGGCAACAGAGGGAGGTGATAGACAGGAGAGGAGAAGAAAAGGGTTAAGAGGGGAACCAGAACAGGGAATGGAAAAAAAGAGAAGGGTAAGGGAGGAGAAATTATTGGAAACTAGAGAAATCGATGTCCATGCTCTCAGATTGGAGGCTACCCAGATGGAATATGAGGCGTTGCTCATCCAGCAGTGTTCCTCTCGGTCCCAATACTAATTTAACAATCTTTCAGTCTGATTGGTTGAGAACAGGATTGGTTTCCTAGTTCACTCCTGCCAAGGTGCTGCTTTTCCCTGTGTGGCCATGACAGCTTGTGCTTTCCGTAATTTGGCAAACGAACTATAAAACACTAATTGGGCATGGGCCAGTCCAGCTGACAGCAGTTGTAGCTGGATGCTCTACCATGGCAGGTTATGTCACTGATTAAGGGAACTTACTTCAGGCCATTTCAGGTGCTTAGACCATTGGACCGTAAGACATAGGAGCAGAATTAGGCCATTCAGCCCTTCAAGTCTGCTCTGCCATTCCACCATGGCTGATCCCAGATCCCACTCAACCCCATATACCGGCCTTTTGCCATATCTGTTGATGTCCTGACTGATCAGGAAACAATCAACTTCCGCCTTAAATATACCCATGAACTTGGCCTCCACCACAGTCAGTGACAGAAGACTCCACAGATTCACTGCTCTCTGGCTAAAAAACATTCTCCTTACCTCTATCCTCTCCACATCCACCCTATCTAGTCCTTTCAACATTTGGAAGGTTTCAATGAGATCCCCATACATTCTAAATTCCAGTGAGTACAGGCCCAAAGCTGCCAAATGCTCCTCATATCTTCACCCCTTCATTCCCTCTGGACTCTCTCCGATGATAACACATCCTGTCTGAGATACGGGGCCCAAAACTCCAAGTGCGGCTGACTAGTGTCTTATAAAGCCCCAGCATTATCTCCTTGCTTTTATGTTCTATTCCCCTTGAAATAAATGCCAACATTTGCCTTCTTTACCACAGACTCAACCTGTAAATTAACCTTCTGGGAGTCTAGCATGAGGACTCCTAAGTCCCTGTGCACCTCTGATGTTTGAATTTTCTCCCCATTTAGATAATAGTCTGCACTATTGTTGCTTTTACTAAAATGCATTATCATACATTTCCCATCACTGTATTCCATCTGCCACATTTTTGCCCATTCTTCCAATTTGTCTAAGTCCTGCTGCAACTGCATTGCTTCCTCAGCACTACCTACCCCTCCACCTATCTTCGTATCATCCACAAACTTTGCCATCAAGCCATCAATTCCATTATCCAAATCAATGACAAACCTTGTGAAAAGCAGCGGTCCCATTACTGACCCCTGAGGAACACCACTAGTCACTGGCAGCCATCCAGAAAAGGCCCCTTTTATTCCCACTCACTGCCTCCCGCCTGTCAGCCATTCCTCTACCCATGCCAGTATCTTTCCTGTGACACCAGGATACTTCTTGGTTTATGATCTTACACTGGAACATCATTGACATTCACAAAGCTACTTTTAGTCTATTGAACAACAGCCAAATAAGTAGATTCACTGGCCCAGGAATGGGGCCATAGGGGTGGCACAGTAGAGTAGTGGTTAGTGGAAGTGTATTTCCGTTCCAGCTGTAAGACGAGGGTTCGATTCTCACCGCTGCCTGCAGGGAGCTTGTACGTTCTCCCCGTGACTGCGCGGAGCTCCTCCGGGTGTTCCCATTTCCTCCCACGTTCTAAAGATGTACGGTGAGGGTTAGTGAGTTGCAGATGTGCTATGTTGGCATGGCAACACTTGAGGCTGCCCAGCACAATCCTTGCTGATTGGAGTTGATGCAAACGATGCATTTTCACTGTATGTTTCAATGTACATGTGACAAATAAAGCTCATCTTTACCTTAGTCAATCTCAGGCATCTTGAATAATGCATCAGCTTTTTCCATCCATGGAACTTCATATCTTTTCAGAAACATAACCCTTGAGATGGCGAGAGCAATGTTACTTAGAAGGAGGCAGGGATAAGAGTGATGAGTCACGCGGAGGCCTGGGGAAGCTTTACCTTTCTAACAGCATGAGTAAACTCCGAATCAAAAGAGCATCAAACGTGAGAAATTTTTACAGAGTCGATGCAGACGAGCATGGGGAGTTTGAAGAGATTTGGTAAGTCACCAAAGACTCCAGCGAATTTCTACAGATGTATACATGGCCTCCTCTACTGCCATGAGGAGAACATCGAATTCTCCAACTTCCGGTAATTCCCTCCCTCTCCCTTCCACTATCCCACTTTCACCCTGTCTCCTCTTCCAGCTGCCTATCACCTCTCTCATGATTCTGCCTTCTTCTACTACCAGTAGTGGTTTCCCCTTAGATTCCTTCTTCACCTCTCCGGCCTATCCCCTCCCTCACCCCTTGATCTTTCCTCTGATTAGTTTTTCACGTGGCACCTTCTTTACAGGGTCCCTGCCCCCTCCTTCTTCAGTCCTGATGAAGGGTCTTGGCCCGAAACATTGACCGCTCATTTCAACAGATGCTGCCCGACCTGCTGAGTTCATCCAGCTTGTTTGTACGTGTTGATTTGACCACAGCATCTGCAGTGTACTTTGTGAGAGCACTCGGACTGGTACCATCACCGTCTGGTATGGAGGTGCCGATGTTTAGGATTGAAAGAGGCTACAGAGGGTTTGTAGACTCAGCCAGCTCCAGCTTGGGCATAAGCCTCCCCACCATCGGGACATTCAATAGATGAGAGCTCAGGACGCCGGCATCCATATTAAGGATCCTCACTATTCAGGACATGTCTTCTCCTCAGAGAGAAGTACAGGAGCCTGAAGATGCACATTTAATATTTTAGGGACAGCTTCTTCCCCTCCTCACCTCCTCATCAGATTTCTGAACGGTCCATGAATCCACGAACACTACCTCATTATTACTCTTGTTCATTCCTTATCGTAATATCATCATTTTCTAATGTCTTGCAGTGTATTGAGGCCACAAAACAAACAAAAGATTCATGACATATGTTATTGATAATCAACCTGTTTCTGATTCTAGCCTTTGCTCTTTTCAGTGTGTAGTTCTCCCTCTCGCCTCTGGGAGGAGCTGCTGCACCATCTGAATAACTGGCTGGAAGGGAAAATCTCAGCGTCAACCGGGCAAAAAAATTATTTTATTTCTCGGTTTACCATCATTGTATGAGAATGGTTCTTCTTGTATTTCTACCATTAGTGAGCACCCAGAACCTGTTGCTGCAGCCACGACAGTCAGTGTGCTAACACACATCACACTCACATGAGTGACTGTAACACTGTGACAGTGCAAGATTACCTGAGCTGATTTCGAGCTGTAACAATCCAACCAGTGCCTCACCCTGCCTAGTTTCCCACTGCCCTGAACGTACCCCTTGTAAAGATCCATCCCTCTGAAAGTCATCGTTGAGTCCTCTTCCACCACTCTTTAAGGCAGTGTGCCCTAGATGGCACAAGCGCCTTAGGACCCACACCACAAAAATTCAGCAATGGTTATTACCCTACAACTATCAGGCTGCTGGACCTCTCAACTCAGCACAGAACTGATTCCTCAACCCACAGACTCACTTTCAAAGACTCTACAACTCGTTCTCGGTGTTACTTTACTTGCACAATTGTCTTCTTTTGCACATCGGTTGTTTATAGCCTTTCAAAGGTTCTATTGTGTTTCCTCATTTTCTTGTACATGCCTGCAGGCAAATGAATCCCAAAGTAATGTATGGTAATACATGCGTACTTTGATAAGGAAATTATTTTGACTTTGATAGATCTCTGTGGCTCACTGAATGAAGAGATTCCTCCTGCTGCACTCTCAGGTTCCTGAGCCTGTTACTGATCCTTGTGGAGCAGACAGCTCTCTTATTTAATTTACCACATAGCATTTGTGTTTCTAATCATCCTCTGTCAAATTGCCTTCTTGATTTCACTTCCATATAATTCATATCTGACTCTTCAGCATGAAACTAAAACTTTTAACAAACTCAGCAGGTGCACAGTGGAGACTATCCGGACTGACTGATCACAGCCTGGGGAATCACCAACGCCTAAGAAGAGAGAAGACTGCTAAAAGCAGTGAGCGTAGCCCAGTCCATCACAGGTAAAGCCCTCCCCACACTATGAAGCACATCTACAAGTGTTGTGGCAGGAAAACAGCTTCCATCATCAGGGACCCCCACCACTCGGGACACGCTCTCTTCTTGCTGCTGCCATCAGGAAGGAGGCACAGAAGCCGTAGGTCCCACACCGTCAGGTTCAGGAACAGATGTTACCCTTCAGCCACCAGGCTCCTGAACTGGTACGGGTAACTCTGAACTGACTGCACAGCCTGGGCTCACTTTTAAGGACTCTGCAACTCATGTTCTCAATATTATTTATTTATTATCACTTTTGTTGGTATTTGCACAGTTTTTCTTCTTTTTCACATTGGTCAGTCTTTTTTGTCATAGATTAGAGTCATAGAACACTGCAGCACAGAATCAGGCCCTTCAGCCCATCTAGTCTATGCCAAGCCATCCACCTGCACCCGGATCCGCCATAGCCCTTTATTGAAACAGGACTTTCAAGGAATTATGGATTTGTGTTCCCAAATCCCTCTGTTCTACCACACTCCGCAGTGCCCTACCACTCATCATGTATACTCATCACTGATTGGTCCTCCAAAGTGTAACATCTCACACTTAACTGCATTAGATTCCATCTACCATTTTCAATCCATTTTTCCATCTGGTCCAGATCCTGTTGCAGGACTTGATAGTGTTCCTCATTGTTCACCCCCAATCTTGGTGTCATTGGTAAATTTGCTGATCCAGTTTACCACGTTATCAATTAGATCGTTGTTATCAGTGACAAACAGCAACCAATCTTTGCAGCAAACCACTGGTCACAGGCCTCCAGTCATCCAGGCGACCGTCTGCAACCATTCTCTGGCTTCTGCTATGATGCCGGTGTTTAATCCAATTTACTCCCTTATCCTGAATACCAAGCAACGAAACCTTCTTGACCAGCCTCCCATGTGTGACCTTGTCGAAGGTCCGTGTAGACATCATTCAGTACCTTGCCTTCAGCAACCTCCTCAAAAAACTCTGTAAGACTTACTATGCACAAAGCCATGTTGATTATCCCTAATCAGTCCATGGCTATCCAAATACTTATATATCTGGTCCCTTAGAATACCTTCCAATAACTTTCCCACTACTGACGAAGCAGACAAAATCCTCCCCACCATTGGTGCATTGATGGTGGGTGTTGCTTTCCTGCGACAGCACTTATTGTAAATGTACTTAATGGTGGAGAGGGCTTTGTCTGAACATAGTAGAGCACAGTACAGGCCCTTCGGCCCACAATGTTGTGCCGACCCTTAAACCCTGCCTCCCATATATTCCCCCACCTGAAATTCCTCTGTATACTTGTCTAGTAGTCTCTTAAATTTCACTAGTGTATCTGCCTCCACCACTGACTCAGGCAGTGCATTCCACGCACCAACCACTCTCTGAGTAAAAAACCTTCCTCTGATATCCCCCTTGAACTTCCCTCCCCTTACCTTAAAGCCATGTCCTCTTGTACTGAGCAGTGGTGCCCTGGGGAATAGGCGCTGGCTGTCCACTCTATCTATTCCTCTTAATATCTTGTACACCTCTATTGTGTCTCCTCTCATCCTCCTTCTCTCCAAAGAGTAAAGCCCTAGCTCCCTTAATCTCTGATCATACTGCGTACTCTCTAAACTAGGCAGCATCCTGGTAAATCTCCTCTGTACCCTTTCCAATGTTTCCACATCCTTCCTATAGTGAGCTGACCAGAACTGGACACAGTACTCCAAGTGTGGCCTAACCAGAGTTTTATAGAGCTGCATCATTACCTCACGACTCTTAAACTCTATCCCTCGACTTATGATAGTTAACACTCCATAAGCTTTCTTAACTACCCTATCTACCTGTGAGGCAACTTTCAGGGATCTGTGGACATGTATCCCCAGATCCCTCTGCTCCTCCACACTACCAAGTATCCTGCCACTTACTTTGTACTCTGCCTTGGAGTTTGTCCTTCCAAAGTGTACCACCTCACACTTCTCTGGGTTGAACTCCATCTGCCACTTCTCAGCCCACTTCTGCATCCTATCAATGTCTCTCTGCAATCTTCAACAATCCTCTACATTATCCACAACACCACCAACCTTCGTGTCGTCTGCAAACTTGCCAAGCCACCCTCCACCCCCACATCCAGGTCGGTAATAAAAAAAAAAGTAGAGGTCCCAGAACCGATCCTTGTGGGACACCACTAATCACAACCCTCCAACCCGAATGTACTCCCTCCACCACAATCCTCTGCTTTCTGCAAGCAAGCCAATTCTGAATCCACCTGGCCAAACTTCCCTGGATCCCATGCCTTCTGACTTTCTGAATAAGCCTACCGTGTGGAACCTTGTCAAATGCCTTACTAAAATCCATGTAGATCACATCCACTGCTCTACCCTCATCTATATGCCTGGTCACCTCCTCAAAGAACTCTATCAGGCTTCTTAGACACGATCTGCCCTTCACAAAGCCATGCTGACTGTCCCTGATCAGACCATGATTCTCTAAATGCCCATAGATCCTATCTCTAAGAATCTTTTCCAACAGCTTTCCCACCACAGATGTAAGGCTCACTGGTTTATAATTACCCGGACTATCCGTCCTCACTGTCATCAAGTTCCCTCTCATTGGTGAATACTGAAGAGAAGTATTCATTGAGGACCTCACTCACTTCCACAGCCTCCAGGCACATCTTCCCACCTTTATCTCTAATCGGTCCTACCTTCACTCCTGTCATCCTTTTGTTCTTCATATAATTGAAGAATGCCTTGGGATTTTCCTTTACCCTACTCGCCAAGGCCTTCTCATGCCCCCTTCTTGCTCTCCTCAGCCTCTTCTTAAGCTCCTTTCTTGCTACCCTATATTCCTCAATAGACCCATCTGATCCTTGCTTCCTAAACCTCATGTATGCTGCCTTCTTCCACCTGACTAGATTTTCTACCTCACTTGTCACCTATGGTTCCTTCACCCTACCATTCTTTACCTTCCTCACCGGGACAAATTTATCCCTAACATCCTGCAAGAGATCCCTAAACATCTCTTTAGGGATCACATGTCCATATGTACCACAATGTACCACATGTCCATAGTACATTTCCCTGCAAAAATGTCATCCCAAACCCACAAATTATAGCCTTATAGCCTCATAATTTGCCCTTCCCCAATTAAAAATTTTCCTGTCCTCTCTGATTCTATCCTTTTCCATGATAATGCTAAAGGTCAGGGAGCGGTGGTCACTGTCCCCCAGATGCTCACACACTGACAGATCTGTGATCTGACCCGGTTCATTACCTAATACTAGATCTAGTATGGCATTCCCCCTAGTCGGCCTGTCAACATACTGTGACAGGAATCCATCCTGGACACTCTTAACAAACTCTGCCCCATCTAAACTATTGGAACTAATCAAGTGCCAATCAATATTAGGGAAGTTAAAGTCTCCCATGATAACAACCCTGTTACTTTTGCACCTTTCCAAAATCTGCCTCCCAATCTGCTCCTCGGTATCTCTGTTGCTACCAGGGGGCCTATAGAATACCCCCAGTAGAGTAACTGCTCCCTTCCTGTTCCTGACTTCCACCCATACTGACTCAAAAGAGGATCCTGCTACATTACCCACCCTTTCTGCAGCTGTAATAGTATCCCTGACCAGTAATGCCACCCCTCCTCCCCTTTCCCCCCTTCTCTATCCCCTTTAAAGCACAGAAATCCAGGAATATTGAGAATCTATTCCTGCCCTGGTGCTAGCCGAGTCTTCGTAATGGCCACTACATCATAATTCCATGTATGTATCCAAGCTCTCAGTTCATCAGCTTTGTTCCTGATGCATTTTGCATTGAAGTACACACACTTTAGCCCTTCTACCTTACTACCTTTACACCCTTTATTCTGTTTCTCTTTCCTCAAAGCCTCTCTATATGTTAGATCTGGCTTTACTCCATGCACTATACTTGCAGTTCTCGCATGACCTTTATCCTCCTCCACCTCACCATCTGCTCTAACACTCTGGTTCCTCTCCCCCTGCAAATCTAGTTTAAACCCCCCGGAGCAGCACTAGTCTGTGATGGACTGGGCTGCGTTCAACACTTTTAGCAGACTTCTGCCTTCTTAGGCATTGGTGATTCCACACCAGGCTGTGATTAGTCAGTCCGGATAGTCTCCACTGTGCACCTGCTGAGTTCATTAAAAACTTTAGTTTCATGCTGAAGAGTCAGGTATGAATTATTTTTAAGTGAAATCAAGAAGGCAGTTTGACAGAGCCAGATGTCAGGCTCGCCAGCCCATAATTCCCTGGCTTATTCTTAGGGCCTTTCTTAACAACAGAACAGCATTAACTATCCTCTGATCATCTGGCACCTCACTCGTGGCCAAGAATGCTTTAAATATTTCTGCTAGGGCCCCTGCAGTTTCTGCACTAGCCTCCCACAAGGCCCGAGAGAACACCTTGTCAGGCTCTGGGGATTTATCCACCCTAATTTGCCTCAAGGCAGCAAACACTTCCTTCTCGGTAATCTGTATCGGGTCCATAACCTCACTGCTGCATTGCCTCACATCTATAGACTCTGTGTCCATATCCTGAGTAAATACTGATGTAAAAAATCCATTTACGATTTCCCCCATCTCTTCTGGGTCTACGCATAGGTTACCATTCTGACCAGTTTTGTCCTTTTGCTCTCAGTATATCTGTAGCAACCCTTAGGATTCTCCTGATCTTGTCTGCTCGAGCAACTTCACGTCTTCATTCAACCCTCCTGATTTCCTTCTTAAGAGTTCTTCTGCATTTCTTATACTCTACAAGAACCTCATTTGCTCTTGCCTACCTATCCCCGAAATGCACCTCCTTTCTCCTTAACCAGGCCCTCAGTATCTCTCAACAACCAAGGCTCCTATCCTTGCCTTTTATTCTGACAGGAACATACAAACTCTGTCCTCTCAAAATTTCACTTTTGAAGTTCTCCCACTTATCATGTACACCTTTGCCAGAAAACGGCCTGTCTCAATCCATGCTTGCCAAATCCTTGCTAATACCTTCAAAATTGGCCTTCTTCCAATTTAGAATCTCAGCTTGAGGGCCAGACTTATCCTTCTCCATAATTATTCTGAAACTAATGGCATTATGATCACTAGATGCAAAGAGTACCCTTACACAAAAATCTGCTTCATTCCCTCACAGGAGATCGAGTATTGCACTCTCTCTATCTAGGACTTCTATGCACCAATTAAGGAAACTTTCCTGAACACATTTGATAAACTCTTTCCCATCCATCCCTTTTACAGCATGGGTGTCCAAGTCAATATGTGGAAAATTAAAATCACCTACTATCACAACCTTTTGTTTCCTGCAACAGTCTGTGATTTGTCTAAAAATTTGCTCCTTTAAATCCTGCAGACTGTTGGCCATATAATAACATTAATATAGTTAGAACTTTCTTATCCCTCAGATTTACACATATAGCCACACTAGATGAGTTCTCTAGTCTGCCCTGATGGAGCACTGCTTGTGACATTTTCCCTGACTAGTAATTCCACCCCTCCCCCTGTAATCGCTCCTTCCCTGTTGTGTCTAAAACGATGGAACCCCAGAACGCTGAGCTGCCTGTCCTGCTCCACCTCACAAATGACAACACGTGTTCTGTATTTTGGGTGTAACTGCTTCCCCGTACACCCCGTCTATCAACCTCTCAGCCTCCCATATGATCCGGAGATCATCTAGTTCCAGCTCCAACTCCTTAACACGGTCTGTTAGAAGCTGCAGTTGGATGCACTTCTTGCAGGCATAGTTGTCAGGGACAGGGACACTGCCTTCCCACATCACACAATTTTCATTGATTCTATTGTATTTAATCATTCTACTGTGAATGACAGCAAGGAAATTATCTCAGAATAGGATATGTTGAAGGATGTACTTTGATAATAAAATTACTTTAAAATTTGAACTTTTCTTTGCTTCTCCTGACATCTTTAGTTCCATCTCTGGGAATAGGTCAACTACCCAACGCATCATAACCTCACACACCCCTGGACTGGTATCCACACCTTCTACATTTCCTGTCTTCAACAGCAAGTTAGCTTTCGGGCCAGGGGTGGGAGAGTGGAAAAACTGATTCTGTTTTCCCTGGAGAGAAGGAAACGGAGGGTAACCCAACAGAGGGTATATAAGATTATGAATGCCATAGATAGGGGGCATGGTCAAAATCTCTTTCCCCTGGTACGAGTAGGGAAATGGATTTAAGGTGAGAGGAAAGAGATTTAGAATCATAGAGTCTTTCAGCTTGGAAAGATGTCCTTAGACCCAACTGGTCCAGGTCAAATAGGATTCCTATCTAAGCTAGTCCCATTTGCCCATGTTTGACCGATATATTCTGAATTTTTCCTATCCACGTAGCTCTGAAATTTTGTTAAAATATCTGCCTCCACCCTGGCAGCTCATTCCATATACTGGCCATTCTCTGGGTGCATATTTTGCTGCTCAGGTTCTTGTTAAATTTATCTCCTCTCACCTTAAACTTATGCCTTTGAGATCATGATTCCCCCAAACCTGGGAGAAGTACTGTGCATATTCACCCTATCTGAGCCTCTCATAATATTATACCTCTCCGTAAGACAATCCTTCATAATCTTTTGGTCTGGTGAGCAAAGACCCACCCTGTTGAATCTCTCTCCATAACAAGCCCTGGAATCATCCCGTGCACTCTTTCCAGCTTAATGGCATCTTTCTTATTGCAGGGTGACCAAAACTGAACACAATTTTCCAGATTGGCCTCAGCAACATGACACCCCATCTTCTACACTCCATCCTCTGAGTGATGGAAGCCAGTGTGTGCTAAAAGGCTTCCCCAGTCTATCACTCACATAGAATACAGAACAGAGAACGCTTCGGCATAGTACAGGCCCCTCGGCTCACCATGTTGTGCCAGCCCTTTAACCGACTCTAAAATAAATCTAAGTCTTACCTCCTACATACCCCCTCACTTTTATATCAACCACGTGCCTATCAAAGTGCCTCTTAAATGTCTCCAATATATCTGCTTTACCACCACTACTGGCAGGATGTTCCACACGCTCAACACTCTGTGTGTAAAATACTTACCTCTAACCTCCTCCCCCACCATACTTGAATCCGATTACCTTAAAGTTATGTCATCTGGCTATGCTAGCCTGAAAACAGCCAATCTCATCTGATCTCAGAAGCTAACCAGGCTCAGGGCAGGACAGGAGACCACCTGGACATGAGCAAATGGAATTGGTGTAAATGGGAACAACCACCAGCATAGACAAACTGGGTTGATGTGCCTGTTTCTGATTGGTATGACTGTGACTGTTGCTGGAGGGTGGTCTAGACCAGCACGGGGAGGTCAGTAGAGTTTCTTCGACTTGCAAATGTTGAGAGTCACACATGTCCCCTTGTATGCTCCAACGAGAGCATTAATAACATGCTGGAGGCCAGTCTCCGAGGTGAACACAAGTGTCCTTTGTGTACTGCTACTTGACAACTGCAGTTCAGGCAATCTTAGTTCCAAAGAGTAGTTGCTAGAGATTGAACAATTACCCGTTAATTCTGAAAATTATCTCTGCTTCTGTGGGAAACTTGTTGGACATGAATTGCAACAATGCAGCAAGAAAGATTGAGAAAGGCTTTGGGGAAGCTAGGCAGCCTTGTCTGACACCAGTCTTTATTGAGGATAGTTCTCAGCTTTGGAGAGGAATAAACAGTCAACTTCTTGAACTGAGACCCTTCATGAATCCTTATGTAGTGTCTCGCCCCGAAACATCCTCTCCATAGATGCCGCCTGACCTGCTGAGTTCCTTCAGCATTTTCAGTGTGTTACTCTGGATTTCCAGCATCTGCAGAATCTCTTGTGTTTTTAAGAATAGTTCTGGTTTGGATGCAATGGAAGAACACGTATAAAATGAAGAACGTTTGTAGGCATCAAATTTGTGGAGGGTGTTTCACAATTCCTCTTTGTTGATGGAATTGAAGGCTTTGATGAGGTTAAAGGCTGCTGCTGATGATGATGATGGGGTTACACTGCAGTGAAGATTGCATCCACTATGGACTCAGGGAAAAGTTCTTTGGCTACAAGAACAGATGACTGAAGTGCTTCCTGATGTGACTTTCCATTTGACGGACAGCAGGGAGAGATCTGGAGTTACTATGGTCGTCCTTAGAGATGGCCATGATTACCGCATCATTGTTGTCCTCTTTCCAATGTGGATGATGTGACTGAAGTGCTTTCATCACCTCATTTTAGAACTTAGGTGAAATTATCAGCTCCTGAGGCTAGATTATTTTTAATCACAGTAGGAAGTAGTGGCAGTGTAATTTGATACTTTGACAAGCAAGTTTTATGAAAACTTTGTTTTATGAAATATGTAGAAATGATGACTGACAGATTTACTAGTGATGATTGTAGATATAACAAGCAGGATGGAAAAAGGCTCACGGTAAGCCATGTACTTGGGTTTCCTGGTAGCATGACATGCCACATAAAGTGAGAGCTAAGGGCATTGAGAGTGATTCATTGGCATGGGTGGAGGGGTCAGGAGGTAACATAAACGGAGCCAGGCTGACTGGGTCATTTTTAGATTGGCGATCTGTAAGGAGCGAGGTGACACAGGGGCTCAACTTTATGTAGTGACGGGACAAATTTTTCTGTGGCTGGAAGCAGATGGTGAGTGATGGGTCACAGAGAGCCTGCAAGGGGTTACAGAGAGGGAGTCTGTGGATAAGGTTGTGGTGTACTGTGGGAGACTATGAGGTTCCTCTGTGCTAGGAAGAGGCCTAAATGTCTTTAAAGTTACTAGGCAGCATACATCGGCCACCAGACCCCCACCACCCTTTCCAACTCCAACCCAAACTCACAGACCACCCCATTGGGATGAAGGATGGTGGGGTTAGATACAGTAGGAGTATTTCCGGCAGCTCTGTGGTGGCTGGGTTCGTAGACCTCTACCAGACACTCTCCCACTGCAGGTACGTCCCATCCAAATGGGAAAGGTTGGACACAGGGTAAGTCACTTTCCCACATACCTCGACCCTCCCATTGTATGGTGGAGTGACCAGAGGCTTACCTTCACCCAGCTGGAAGGAGGGGTGGAAGGTGGCCAGGTGAAAGTGCACTCCCTGTCCTGCAGCACTGACCTTGGTCACGTAGAACTCCGGCCCTTGGTTCTCCGGGATGCTGACGGTACGCGGGACCCGCCTGTGGGAGAGGCTGTGTTAGCAGGGCAGTGGACAGGTACTCCAGTTCTTTGCACTGGAGTGGGCAGGCTCGTCACGGAAATAACCCGGGACAGGGAGAGGTTAGGCGGGCTAGGACTTTGTTTCTTGCGCTGCCCTTAGAGGGGTATATAAGGGATGTAGATTCAGTACAAGATTCATTTTGATCACACGTGCATCAAAATATACAGTGAGATGCATCACTTGTGTTAGCAACCGCACATCTGGGGATATGCTGGCGGAGGGGGGCAGCCCACAGGTAACGCCACAAAGCTGAGAGGCAAAAGACTTAGAAGGGATATGAGCAGCAACTTTTAATAAGAGGACATTTGGGACAGGTACTTGGATGGGAGGGGCATGGAGGGACACAGGGAAATGGGTTTGGCTCCTGACTGGCATGGACACATTGGGGTGGAGGGCCTGTTTCTGTGCTGTGTGTCTCAGTATCCTCCCCCTCATTAACTCATTGGGATGGAAGTCCGTGCCTCGCATTCTCATCCTCCTCGGAGCACCCGGTAGTTTCACTGGGACAGACCAGGCAGAAGTGAGGTTTGGGAGGTGATCGCGTATTCCCATCTCCGGGCCCCAAAGTAAGACAGCAGGAGAGGGTGCAGGGGTTGTACTAGGGGGAGAGGGATGGTGACCGTTTTGTTTCACATCACCAGCCCTCTTCCACAGGACCCACCGCCTAGACAGCAGACACAGACGGAAATTACAGCCACACGCTGATGTGATCACTCGGTGCCCATGCCCCATCCACAGACAGGATCCCTCTCGTACCTCTGCTGAGGGTCAGGACACAAAACACCCAATTCCCTACGTTGTCCTGAGAATGGGAACTCGGCTCAGCTGTGAGAGGACAGTCTGGCCACCAGCTCATCTTCAGCCCTAGTCCAGGGTCACTGCAGCCTGGATCCCTGCCCAGTCTCCCCCTCACTGAGCCTCAGTGGCTGCAATCTCTACAGTCCCAGGTGATGTGTCTGTGGGGTTGGGAGGTCAGGGCTTGATGGCTGTTCTAGGAGCAGCCGCCAGTAGACCCAGAGCACACCGTCCCGGTGGAGAACAGGGACACAGATGTACACAGACCCGGTGGGCTAGAGGAACACAGAGCCGGTGGGGTAGAGGGACACCGGTGTACACGGACCCAGTGGGGTAGAGGGACACTGGTGTACACGGACCCGGTGGGGTAGAGGGACACCGGTGTACACAGACCCGGTGTGGTAGAGGGACACCAATGTACACAGAGCCGGTGGGGTAGAGGGACGCCGGTGTACACGGACCCGGTAGGGTAGAGGGACACCAATGTACATGGACCCGGTGGGGTAGAGGAACGCCGGTGTACACAGACCCAGTGGGGTAGAGGAACACAGACCCGGTGGGCTAGAGGAACACAGAGCCGGTGGGGTAGAGGGACACCGGTGTACACGGACCCAGTGGGGTAGAGGGACACTGGTGTACACGGACCCGGTGGGGTAGAGGGACACCGGTGTACACAGACCCGGTGTGGTAGAGGGACACCAATGTACACAGAGCCGGTGGGGTAGAGGGACGCCGGTGTACACGGACCCGGTGGGGTAGAGGGACACCGGTGTACACAGACCCGGTGTGGTAGAGGGACACCGGTGTACACAGACCCGGTGGGGTAGAGGGACACCAATGTACACGGACCCGGTGGGGTAGAGGGACACCGGTGTACACGGACCCGGTGGGGTAGAGGGACATCGGTGTACACGGACCCGGTGGGGTAGAGGGACACCGGTGTACACGGACCCGGTGGGGTAGAGGTAGACCGGTGTACACAGACCCGGTGGGGTAGAGGGACACCGGTGTACACGGACCCGGTGGGGTAGAGGGACACCAATGTACACGGACCCGGTGGGGTAGAGGGACACCGGTGTACACAGACCCGGTGGGGTAGAGGGACACCAATGTACACGGACCCGGTGGGGTAGAGGGACACCGGTGTACACGGACCCGGTGGGGTAGAGGGACACCGGTGTACACAGACCCAGTGGGGTAGAGGAACACAGACCCAGTAGGGTAGAGGAACACAGACCCAGTGGGGTAGAGGGACGCCAGGGTACACAGACCCGGTGGGGTAGAGGAACACAGACCCGGTGGGGTAGAGGAACACAGACCCAGTGGGGTAGAGTGACGCCGGGGTACACAGACCCGGTGGGGTAGAGGAACGCCGGTGTACACAGACCCGGTGGGGTAGAGGAACACAGACCGGGTGGGGTAGAGGAACACAGACCCGGTGGGGTAGAGGAATGCCGGTGTACACAGACCTGGTGGGGTAGAGGGACGCCGGGGTACACAGACCCGGTGGGGTAGAGGGACACTGGGGTACACAGACCCGGTGGGGTAGAGGAACACAGACCCAGTGGGGTAGAGGAACACAGACCCGGTGGGGTAGAGGGACGCCGGTGTACACAGACCCGGTGGGGTAGAGGGACGCTGGGGTACACAGACCCGGTGGGGTAGAGGAACACAGACCCGGTGGGGTAGAGGAACGCCGGTGTACACAGACCCGGTGGGGTAGAGGGACACCGGGGTACACAGACCCGGTGGGGTAGAGGAACACAGACCCGGTGGGGTAGAGGGACGCCGGGGTACACAGACCCGGTGGGGTAGAGGAACACAGACCCAGTGGGGTAGAGGAACACAGACCCGGTGGGGTAGAGGGACGCCGGTGTACACAGACCCGGTGGGGTAGAGGGACGCTGGGGTACACAGACCCGGTGGGGTAGAGGAACACAGACCCGGTGGGGTAGAGGGACGCCGGTGTACACAGACCCGGTGGGGTAGAGGAACACAGACCCGGTGGGGTAGAGGGACGCCGGGGTACACAGACCCGGTGGGGTAGAGGAACACAGACCCAGTGGGGTAGAGGAACACAGACCCGGTGGGGTAGAGGGACGCCGGTGTACACAGACCCGGTGGGGTAGAGGGACGCTGGGGTACACAGACCCGGTGGGGTAGAGGGACACCGGTGTACACAGACCCGGTGGGGTAGAGGAACACAGACCCGGTGGGGTAGAGGGACGCCGGGGTACACAGACCCGGTGGGGTAGAGGGACACCGGTGTACACAGACCCGGTGGGGTAGAGGAACACAGACCCGGTGGGGTAGAGGGACGCCGGGGTACACAGACCCGGTGGGGTAGAGGGACGCCGGTGTACACAGACCCGGTGTGGTAGAGGAACACAGACCCGGTGGGGTAGAGGGACGCCGGGGTACACAGACCCGGTGGGGTAGAGGGACACCGGTGTACACAGACCCGGTGGGGTAGAGGGACGCCGGGGTACACAGACCCGGTGGGGTAGAGGAACACAGACCCAGTGGGGTAGAGGAACACAGACCCGGTGGGGTAGAGGGACACCGGTGTACACAGACCCGGTGGGGTAGAGGGACACTGGGGTACACAGACCCAGTGGGGTAGAGGAACACAGACCCGGTGGGGTAGAGGGACGCCGGTGTACACAGACCCGGTGGGGTAGAGGGACGCCGGGGTACACAGACCCGGTGGGGTAGAGGAACACAGACCCGGTGGGGTAGAGGGACGCCGGTGTACACAGACCCGGTTGGGTAGAGGGACGCTGGGGTACACAGACCCGGTGGGGTAGAGGGACACCGGTGTACACAGACCCGGTGGGGTAGAGGGACGCCGGTGTACACAGACCCGGTGGGGTAGAGGAACACAGACCCAGTGGGGTAGAGGGACGCCGGTGTACACGGACCCGGTGGGGTAGAGGAACGCCGGTGTACACAGACCTGGTGGGGTAGAGGGACGCCGTTGTTACACAGACCCGGTGGGGTAGAGGAACACAGACCCAGTGGGGTAGAGGGACGCCGGTGTACACAGACCCGGTGGGGAGCATCGAGAAATGTTGGTGAGGATGAGGACACACAGGAGTTCCTGAGAAGCGATATGTGATGAATTAGTGTGTGGGAGCAATCTACACGGGAAAGCAATATCACAAAGCTTTAAGTTAACATTGTGGTGCATCTGAACTGTAATATTCACTGAAGAACCAACCATAGTTGGCCCCTTCCCCGGGACAGAGCAGAGACCCCACCAGGCAATGTGCCGGACATTGAATGACTCACAAGCAAAGTAAGCATCATGTAAGTGGGAAGTTGCTGAGACAATCAGAGCAGGGCATGTTGTGTGGGGAGACAGTGGGATGAGGTGTGAGTGGGACACACAGTCAGGAGGGGGCAGTTTGCATGATGGTGGGAGGGAGATGATGGGGCTGTTGGTAGATGGGTGGGAGACACACTGATCACACTCACGTGAAGACAGGAGGCCGGTGATGGACTGGGATCACGACAATCGTCACCATTCCTGTGCAGATAGTGCTGCTGTTCTCCGTCACCACGATGTGCAGTCTGAAATGCTGTTAAGTAAAGAGCAGAATGAGGTTCAGGTCCACAGCAGGGCCTACCGTCCAAATCTGCCAGGGCCAACGCAGGAGCATAGCCACTCACATACAGTGCACCAGATGACCTTCCTGGGACCACAGCATCGACGCCCCTGCACTACCTGTGCAGGAGAACAAGCTACGATAACTGCTGAGCCACTTCTACTAGTTGTATTGGAGATGTGATCTCCGGGAATCTCCCCCTGGGGGATGTGATCTCCGGGAATCTCACACTGGGGGATGTGATCTCTGGGAATCTCACCCTGGGGGATGTGATCACCGGGAATCTCACCCTGGGTGATGTGATCTCCGTGAGTCTCACCCTGGGGGATATGATCTCCGGGAATCTCACCCTGGGCGATGTGATCTCCGGGAATCTCACCCTGGGGGATGTGATCTTCAGCAATCTCACCCTGGGGGATATGATCTCTGGGAATCTCACCCTGGGGGATGTGACCTTCAGCAATCTCACCCTGGGGGATGTGATCTCCGGGAATCTCACGCTGGGAGATGTGATCTCTGTGAATCTCACCTTGGGCGATGTGATCTCCAGGAATTTCACCCTGGGGGATGTGATCACCGGAAATCTCACCCTGGGCGATGTGATCTCTGTGAATCTCACCCTGGGGGATGTGATCTCCGGGAATCTCACCCTGGGCGATGTGATCTCCGTGAATCTCACCCTGGGGGATGTGATCTCGGGGAATCTCACCCTGGGCGATGTGATCTCCGTGAATCTCACCCTGGGCGATGTGATCTCTGGGAATCTCACATTGGGGGATGTGACCTTCAGCAATCTCACCCTGGGGGATGTGATCTCCGGGAATCTCACCCTGGGGGATGTGACCTTCAGCAATCCCTCACTGGGGGATGTGATCTCTAAGAATCTTTGCAGAGTTTGTTGTCTTCTGCACTCTGTTTGATCTTTCACTGATTCTGTTATAGTTACTGTTCTATAGATTTGCTGGGTATGCCCACAGGAAAATGATTCTCAGGGTTGTATATGGTGATATATATGTTCTTTGATAATAAATTTCCTTCTGAACTTTGGACACTGGGTGAGGGGATCTCCAGCAATCTCACACCGGGAGGTGGGATTTCCAGCAATCTCACACCGGGAGGTGGGATTCCCAGCAATCTCACACCGGGAGGTGGGATCTCCAGCAATCTCACACCGGGAGGTGGGATCTCCAGCAATCTCACACCGGGAGGTGGGATCTCCAGCAATCTCACACCGGGAGGTGGGATTCCCAGCAATCTCACACCGGGAGGTGGGATCTCCAGCAATCTCACACCGGGGGGTGGGATCTCCAGCAATCTCACACCGGGGGGTGGGATTCCCAGCAATCTCACACCGGGAGGTGGGATCTCCAGCAATCTCACACCGGGAGGTGGGATCTCCAGCAATCTCACACCGGGAGGTGGGATCTCCAGCAATCTCACACCGGGAGGAGGGATCCCCAGCAATCTCACACCGGGAGGTGGGATCTCCAGCAATCTCACACCGGGAGGTGGGATCTCCAGCAATCTCACACCGGGAGGTGGGATCTCCAGCAATCTCACACCGGGAGGTGTGATTCCCAGCAATCTCACACCGGGAGGTGGGATTCCCAGCAATCTCACACTGGGAGGTGTGATTCCCAGCAATCTCACACCGGGAGGTGTGATTCCCAGCAATCTCACACCGGGAGGTGTGATTCCCAGCAATCTCACACCCGGAGGTGGGATCTCCAGGAATCTCACACCGGGAGGTGGGATCTCCAGGAATCTCATTCTGGAAGATGGGATCGCCATGAGTTTCACACTGGGATCTCCAGGAACTTTGCCCTGGGGGATGGGATGTCCAGGAGTCTCAGATGGGGAGCTGATGTCTCTAGTGGGCACCACTGGGTATCAGAGACTCAGCAGACTCTACACTCCCCCTGCCCGGGCTCAGAGCTTCAGATTCCTACCCTCACCCTCCCGTGGAAAGAAGATTCAGTGGGTGGTTAGGATGGACATTACCCTCTCCACATGCTGTCGTCCAAAGCCACTGGGTGGAACATAGATGCTGCCTGACCAGTCTACACTGAAGAAGTCCTTCGCAGATCTGGGAATGGATTTGGTGATGGCATACTGTAATGAGAATGCAATTAGGTTGGTATCTGCTGAATCAAAATCACTCCTGCTCCTCATTTTAACACCTTCAGCCATTGGAGGTCTTAGAAGTGGGAGGCAGATGTCTGCTTCCTCTAGACCCACTCCAGAGACAAAAGCCCCGTCCTCTGGCACTGAGGCAATGCCTGAGGCATGTCCCTTTGTGACAGGAGTTCACACCACCTCCCACCCTCCCTTGCAGCTGAGAGGAAAGGGAAGGAGGACGGGGTAATTCTCCTCGAACTCTGAATAGCAGCAGAGAGCTGAGCTAGAGAGTTAGACCCTCAGCCACCAGTCTCCTGACCTTCAAACACATGGGCTACTTTCAGGTCACCAGTGCACAGCCACGGGAACAGTTACTGCTGTCAGCTGATTGTGAAATCCCTGTTTGAAAAACAGCCTCCCCACCATAGACTCTGTCTGCACAGCATTGTGGGCCAAAGGGCCTGTATTGTGCTCTAGGGTTTCTATGTTTCTGTACTGCCTGCTGCCTCAGGAAAGTAGCCAGCCCATTCATTCTCTCTTCTTCCCCTCCCCTTGGGCAGGAGATACACCAGGCTCAAGGATAGACTTTCCATACGCTAAAGATAAACTCTTGATCTACCAGTCTACCTGATTATGGCCCATGAACTTCAGTTGATTACCTGCAACCCATTTTCTCTGGGTTGGTATGCACCACCATACTCTGCATTCTGTTTTTAACTATCTTGATGTGGCTTGATCTGGCCGGATAACACATGGAGAAAAAGCTTCTCACTGTAACTTGGAACATGTGACAATAAACCAAAGATCCTCTCCATGCAGTCTGTGCCAGCTTCTCACAGCTACCATCAGTCAGGAAGTAGCGAACGTGAAGACCCACACCACCAGGGTCGAGAACAGCTACTCCCCGTCAACCATTCTGTTCCTGAACCAGAGGCAAAACCATAATCGCCACACAATCACGTTTACGTGCAACACACACAAAATGCTGAAGGAACTCAACAGGCAGGTCCCGAAACATCGACTGTGCTCTTTTCCATAGATGCTGCTCAGCCTGCTGAGTTCCTCCACATTTTGTGTGTGTTGCTCGGATTTCCAGCACCTGCAGATTTCCTCGTGTTTGAGAATCAGGTTTATTATCACTGATATATGTCAGGAGACTGATTGCTTCGCAGCATCAGTACAGAGCAACACGTAAACATTATTAGAGGTTACAAAAAGAAATATATTAAAAGTAAATAGTGCAAAGAGTGAGGTAGTGTTCATGATCCATTCAGGAATCTGCCAGCACCAGGCCACTGGCTCAGATGATGGACAACTCCACTGAAATCACAGTGCACGCTGTCAGACTAAACTTCTCTCTTGACTTCTTCTTGACAGCAGTCCCTTGAGGGGTGACCTGCTTCCACTCCAAGTTTTCTCCATCCTGAGGTGACTGATGAGACTAATGTGGAACCACAGACTTATCTACAGATGGGGCTGTCAGTGGCTGGTGGGGAGAGCATGTGGATAGTTTTACAAGTCGCTCTACCCCTCCAGTTGCCTACTCAGGTCTTCTGTGAGCTCCCAAAGCATGGCCTTGAGGTTCTCAATACCACCGTGGGCCAGTGGGGATGTTGGATGTTCTCATGGATGCTTTGCTTGCAATGGTTTGATGATAAATCTCTTCCCGTGGCAGAGGGTCTGCTTCAGGAGTTGGGTTTTGGGTCCACGTACGATGTGACCTCAGTGTAATTAGGGGCTTAGTTCTGGGGATGTTAGCCTGGAATAGGATATTGACAATGGCCTGCTTATCCTGCCAAATACATTTGGAGGGCTTTGCAGGGCAGCATTGGCGATATCTTCCCAGCTCTCTGTGCAGCCAACCGAAGGTTCCCTAGGTCTCAGGAGTAGAGATAGACTGGCTGCCCATGAGTGTGTAGCAGGTACCCTTTACCAAACCGAGCAAAGACTCGAAGGTGGTGGTGAATGTCCTCTGGAGATATGGTGATTGATCCGAGTTTGCAGAATCTTCCATGAATATTGTTGCCATGTCGTGTAGCAGGGGAGTGTGCAGTTGAAGCTTTGAGTTCAAGATTGCAGCTTTATAAATCTCTGGTTAGCCTACGTGTGGAGAACTTCACTCATTTCTGGCTATAGGAACATTTTGGAGAGGGTGCAGAAGGGTTTACCAGGATGCTGCCTATGGTGGGAGAAGCTTGGGTTGTTGTTTCCAGTGGGTGGTATGGGCTGAGGCCTGACAGATGGGTTGTTGTTTCCAGTGGGTGGTATGGGCTGAGGCCTGACAGATGGGTTGTTGTTTCCAGTGGGTGGTATGGGCTGAGGCCTGACAGATGGTTTGTTGTTTCTAGTGGGTGGTATGGGCTGAGGCCTGACAGATGGGTTGTTGTTTCCAGTGGGTGGTATGGGCTGAGGCCTGACAGATGGGTTGTTGTTTCCAGTGGGTGGTATGGGCTGAGGCCTGACAGATGGGTTGTTGTTTCCAGTGGGTGGTATGGGCTGAGGCCTGACAGATGGGTTGTTGTTTCCAGTGGGTGGTATGGGCTGAGGCCTGACAGATGGGTTGTTGTTTCCAGTGGGTGATATGGGCTGAGGCCTGACAGATGATTTGTTGTTTCCAGTGGGTGGTATGGGCTGAGGCCTGACAGATGGGTTGTTGTTTCCAGTGGGTGGTATGGGCTGAGGCCTGACAGATGGGTTGTTGTTTCCAGTGGGTGGTATGGGCTGAGGCCTGACAGATGGTTTGTTGTTTCCAGTGGGTGGTATGGGCTGAGGCCTGACAGATGGTTTGTTGTTTCCAGTGGGTGGTATGGGCTGAGGCCTGACAGATGGTTTTTTGTTTCAAGTGGGTGGTATGGGCTGAGGCCTGACAGATGGGTTGTTGTTTCCAGTGGGTGGTATGGGCTGAGGCCTGACAGATGGGTTGTTGTTTCCAGTAGGTGGTATGGGCTGAGGCCTGACAGATGGGTTGTTGTTTCCAGTGGGTGGTATGGGCTGAGGCCTGACAGATGGTTTGTTGTTTCCAGTGGGTGGTATGGGCTGAGGCCTGACAGATGGTTTGTTGTTTCCAGTGGGTGGTATGGGCTGAGGCCTGACAGATGGTTTTTTGTTTCAAGTGGGTGGTATGGGCTGAGGCCTGACAGATGGGTTGTTGTTTCCAGTGGGTGGTATGGGCTGAGGCCTGACAGATGGGTTGTTGTTTCCAGTGGGTGGTATGGGCTGAGGCCTGACAGATGGGTTGTTGTTTCCAGTGGGTGGTATGGGCTGAGGCCTGACAGATGGGTTGTTGTTTCCAGTGGGTGGTATGGGCTGAGGCCTGACAGATGGGTTGTTGTTTCCAGTGGGTGGTATGGGCTGAGGCCTGACAGATGGGTTGTTGTTTCCAGTGGGTGGTATGGGCTGAGGCCTGACAGATGGGTTGTTGTTTCCACTGGGTGGTATGGGCTGAGGCCTGACAGATGGTTTGTTGTTTCCAGTGGGTGGTATGGGCTGAGGCCTGACAGATGGTCATAATATTGTGACAGGCAAAGGTAGAGCCGACAGCCAGGATCTTCTTGCCAGGGATGAAATGTCCAATACAGTATGAGAAGGCATCCACTTAAGATGAGATGGGCTGAGTTCAAAGGACGAGTGTGGGGCATGTATGTTTTTACACAGAGAGTGTCAGGCACCTGGAATGTACTGCCTGGGGTGGTAATGGGGGCAAGTACCACAGAGGCATTTCAGAGGCTCTTAGATAGCCACAGAAATATACAGAGGATGGAGGGAAAGGGTATTGTGAAAGCAGAAAGGAGTAGTTTAGTTTGATTTTTTTTATTTAGAGATACGGTGCAGAACAGGCCCTCTGGCCCACCAGGCCCATTGATTTAACCCTAGTCTAACCAAAGGATAATTTACAATGATCAAATAACCGAGTAACCAGTATGCCTTTGGACTGTGGGAGGAAGCCCACACGCACATAGGAAGGAGCGTACAAACTTGCTTAGAGAGGACGTCGGAAATGAACTCTGAACTCCGACCCCCCCCTGTGTAATGAAGTTGCACTTACTGCTATGCTAGCATGGAGCACTATATGGTGGGCTGAAGGGCCTGCTCCTTTGCTGGTCTATGATAGAAGTCCTTTGTCCTACAGATGTTGAGCGTTGAAGCTCGTTCCAGCTGTGGGCTGGGTGGTTTTCCATTGGTTCTGGGGATTGGCACCACTCTGCTGCAGGTTTGTTTGAGGTAAGATGGAGCCTGAGGCCTCAGTGAGTGAACAGAGACAGGTGCAGCTCCCTGGGTTACTCCCAGAGTCATCGCTCTGCCTTTGGGTGGATGAAATCTGCACTGTGTTTGGGGGGGGGGGTGCGTTAGGAGGAGGTGGTTGGTGAGACAGACAGCAGGGAGACCCCTCTGCAGTTAACTCAGTCAGACTTGTCTCTCGTGATAGTAACAGAGTCTGTGAGTGTCCCTGAAAACTCCTCCTCCTCTTCGGTTGCGACAATGAGATTATGATTCACGACTGCCGCTCCTTCCCAGTGGATCCCAGCACCACTGCTCCAAAGGCCCAGTTATTTTTAAGTGGGGATTTGATTTCACGTCATCCTGGAGTGGCGTAGGGCGGGACTGAATAACTCACTGTGGCATGGAGTGAAGTGTGTTCACGTTGTTTTTGGAGTCTTTGTCGAGCTCCTCCACTTCAGCCACTGACTGTGGTTAGCGAGCACTGTAACTGGCTCTGCACTCACTCCCCTAAGGCTTGTCCCCCTCCCCTCATTCTCAAACTGGTTTTCAATGGCTACATTCCAAGTACAGTACTGGACTGAAGCCCGAAACCATGCAGACTGCGAGCAACAGACAGTCTGCTGGAGGGCCTCAGCGGCTCAAACAGCATCCGTGGGAGGGAGGAAACTGCTGACATTGCAGGTCGAAACACTGCTTCAGGGTTGTAGGGTTTTGACTTGGGACACCGACAATCCCTCCCCCACCCCCACAGAAGCTGCTTGGCCTGAGTTCCTCCAGCAGATCCTCTGTGTCCGCAGTCCTTTGGTCATCGTCCTCATCTAAAGAGGCATTGATCACTCCACTCTGCCGTGAGTCAGCCCTCGGAACTGTGCCTGGTGTACTCACCGAGAAATTCTCTGAGTAGGCGGGTGCCGAGACAACGGTGTAGATTTGCGAGAGAGGTGTGGCAGTTTCCAGCACATTGACCGTGTCTCCTGAGGGTGGGGAGTTAAACATATTTAGTTATTCAGAGACAGGTCAGAATAGGCCCTTCCATCACCCCCCCAACCCCCGAACCTCGCTGCCAGCAATCCCCCCAATTTAATCCCAGCCCAATCACGGGACAATTTGCAATGACCAGTTAACCACAGTCTTTGCACTGTGGGCGGAAACTGAAGATCCTGGAGGAAACCCAGGTGGTCATGGGGGGAACGTACAGACTCCTTACAGACAGCAGCAGGAACTGACCTCAGGTCACAGTACTGTAAAGTGTTGTGCTGCCATGCCATCGATCAAATGAGAGGAATCAGTCCTGAACAGCACCCCAGTGACCCGGGATCCCACAGTGCCTTATTGCCTAGAAGATCATACATCATAGGGCTGTATCAGTCTGGAGAACACCCCCCCCCCCCCTCCCCTCACCTCCATACTGGGGAAACACCTATGCCTCAATCGGGGGACACATTCTCCCCACCCCTCACACCCATCTCACAGAGAAACACTTCCCCCCCCCCCCACCAACAGTCTCCTCAACATCTCCCCAGCCTGGGAACACTGCCCCCACCCTCACTGATCCCTCCTCCCACAGCCCGTTCTCTAGAGAAACTCCTGCACACCCTCCTCCTGCCTCTCCACAATTTGTTTTGCTGGGACTTGGCTGGAGATGTAAGCTGCGGGAGACTCATCACCTCCTGGTGCCTGGAAATGTTCACCACACTGCACATCATGGACATCGACTACGTTCAGCCTGAGCTTTTCCATCAGCGGTTCCATTTTATCAGCAAAGATCGAAATGGTGAGCACATACATCGGAGTCCTCTCATGATCCAACGAGGCATGATTGCTCAGAAATATCTAAACGTGTTTCAGAGACACAGTTAGAGAATGTGATGGAAGCTCTCATAACAGGAGCCTTGGTCCCCACTCCCCGCACACCTCATCAGTGATGGCCATTTCCTTCGACTGAACACAGAGCGGGTTACCTCTGTTGTCAGACTCACTTACGCTGCCTTCTCCCTGTGGAAGTTTCAGCAAAGCAGGGGTTAAAACGGTGTGCTGTGAAACAGAGCTCAGACACTTTGTACAGCCGGTGTGGAAGTTCAGTAAGGGAAGAGTCTAGATGATAAACTGGCAGATGTAATACAGTCACCCAGGCTGAACACCACCCACTCCTCCTACAAGCCTGGGAACCAAGAGCGCACCAAGACAAGACAAAGATGCAAACGAAGGATTCTGGAGCAACACTTACCATTGGACAGTTATTCTCAAGTACTTACCCAAATTTCTCTCAGTGTTGAAATTTTACCCAGCTTGTTCCACACTCCCACCACCCTCTGAGAGACGAAACTCCCCCTCATGTTCCCCTTAAACATTTCACCTTTCAAAGGTCACCGAGAGAGTGCTCCAGAGAGGGGTTGGTCCTGCGATTATATAAACAGAATGCCTCAGGCCGGGATTTGGACATATCCCTGTTGTGGGACCATGTATCCCGTCCTCATCTTCTTCAGCACCTGACCAGGGAGGGATTTCCAGTGCAAGGAGAGAGGCTGAAGATCTCTAGCATCTGAACCATGCCCTCTTTTTGCTGTCACCATTGGCAGAAGCCTGAAGCCCCTCACCTCCAGGATCAGGCACAGCGCTGACCCTCACTCGGCCCACCCCTTGCACTACCATCGACTGCTCTCTGCTTGTGTTTATTTGTTGACTAATGTCTCACTTTGCTTCATTGTCTGGTGTAATTTATGAGTGACTTGCGTTCTGTGCACTGTCTGAATCTATATGTCTGCAATGCCGTGGCCAAGGAAGGTTTTCATTGTTCCTGAACCTCCTGAGTAAATAAATTCTTGCCACAGGTTTGTCTGGTGAGGCCAAAGGAAGGAACCTACTGTACCTCTGCTTGGAAGTAGTTTCCAGTACTGTTCTCGTGAGTCTTCCTCCAAAGTATCTGAAAGAATTCGCTTTTTGGTATGGAAGTGACGGTGATTTGAACAAGGGTAGAGTTGTCCACAATTATCTGGAACTCAGAAATCCTGGTTCTCGGAGGACTGTTCTCAGGGACTGTAGCAATACTTTCAAAATTGTCCACGGCTGCAGGGGAAGGGAGGACAAGATAATGTTAACTTCACAAGGAAAAACTGTAAGACCATAAGACATAGGAGCAGAATTCAATCATTTGGCCCATTGGATCTGCTCTGCCATTTTATCATGGCTGATTTATTACCCCTCTCAACCCCATTCTCCTGCCTTCGCCCTGTAACCTTTGATGACCTAACTAATGAAGAACCTCTCTACAGCCATCTGTGGCAATAGACTCACCACCTTCTGGCTAAAGAAATTCCTCCTCGTCTGCATCAGATTTTTACAATTCGCTCTGTGGCTACATTTTTGTCTCTGAATCTAAAGCCCTGGGGTCATCCCCATCTCAGACACTGGTGCAGTGACCGGGGCTGACACAGTGCAACGGGGCCAAGACAAGCTGTATGTATGTCGTATTCAGCTGAGACCTGTCCACACCTTGAGGAAGGGCCTCAGCCAATAGTTATCACTTAAGTAACAACACAAAGAGAATTGTCATTTTGGAGCTTGTGGTAGCTTGCCGTGTACAGATTGCCTCTTCCTTTTTAGACGCAAGAGATTCTGCAGACACTGGAAATCCAGAGCAACAGACACGAATGCTGGAGGAACTCAGCAGGTCAGACAGCATCGATGGAGATGAATGAATAGTTGATGCTTCAGGCTGAAACCTTTCATCGGGACTGGAAAGAAAGGGGGCAGAAGCCAGAATAAGACGGTGGGGTGGGGGAGGGGAAAGAGTACAAGCTGGCAGGCAATAGGTGAGACCAGGTGAGGGGGAAGGTGGGTAGGTGGGGGAGGGGGATGAAGTGAGGAGCTGGGGGGGGGGGGGGGTGAAAGGTGGAAAAGGTAAAGGACTGAAGAAGAAGGAACCTGATTGGAGAGAAGCATGGAGCCGGCGAGAAAGGAAGGAGAAGGGACCCCAGACGGAGATGGTAGGCAGGTGAGAAGAGAAGGAGTAAAAGGGGAGGCAGAATGAGGGAAGGAGAAGCGAGAAGGGGTAGCGGGGAGAAATACAGGTAATTAGAGAAATCAATGTTCATGCTGTTAAGTTTGAGGCTACCCAGACAGTTGTTCCTCCAACTTGCAGGTGGCCTCATCATGGCACTAGAAGATGCCTTGGGCCTTCCGTTCCATTTCTGAAATATTAACTCCTTAATCCTTTCCATTGATGCCTCCTGACCTGCTGAGTTCCTCCAGCACTTTGTGATTGCCTCTCCCTTTACACACTTCAGTGACTCTGCTATTCAATGTGCATAGAGTGCCTGCAGATTCCTTACTGTTGAGCCCCTCTCCTCAATGCACCCTCCATTGTTTCCAGCTGCACATTCACAGTCAGTTAAAGCTCATCATTTATTACAGAGACTTACTAATGTGTCCTTTGGCACCAAAATCTCCTGGAAAATAAAACATGAAAGATAATCATTCAGTTATCCAATTGATAAAAATATTTTAAACACACAATGCAGCAAACCAGATTATCAGGAGTTAGTGACAGTTCACCTTTGTATTCATTTGAAATGTCAGGTTAGAGGGTAGAACTAGATAATCTAGAGTCAGGGCACAGCATTCAAACTTACACACACACACACACACACACACACACACACACACACACACACACACACACACACACACACACACACACACACAATAAAGACTCAGCCATTTTAATGCACTAAATAAAGTACATTGTTGGCACATATCCCTACAGTCACCCTTGGCCACATACTGTCCCCACAGAGTGACTCCTCTGCCTTCCAACCATTTACTGCCCCTACTAGACACAGATGGTTCCATCCCTATCCTGACAGCATGTGTGTGTGTGTGTGTGTGTGTGAGAGAGAGAGAGAGAGAGTATGCATGACAGTGTGTGTCTGAGAGTGAGGTGTATGAGTGAATAAATGTGTGTGTGTTGTACCCTGAGCACTTTATCTGTTATTACTCTACCACGAATGTGGGAGAAACACTTGGACACAGAGATTGAATGTAATCCTTGTAATCCTTTACAAGGTAATGGGATTGTTCTGAGGGCTGGGATTGACTCGATGGGCTAAATGGACTCCTTTACTATCATTAGAGAGTATGAAGAGTCTGGGGACTGTGAGGAGTGCATACACTCCCAGAAAGATAAGCGTGGCAGAAATCGTTGGCTGAGGGTCAGTCCTGTCCTCGGTGACATCAGAGCACGAGAGGCAGCCTCAGCGCTCACACTTACCCCCTAGAGCAAGAGCAGCAAGCAGCAGAGCCAGACAGAAGGGTGCAGCCATCGTCCAGGGCGCCGGGGACCGCAGTGAGTTGTGCCTTTAAGTCCCAGCTCCCACTGCATCTAAACACAGCAGCGTTACCAGGTGTAACAACACAAAACAAAGCTGTGCTAGCCATTACGACACCTTAGCCTACACTCATCAATCAGTGCCTGACTTGATTCTAGCCCTCTGCCAGACTATTCCCCCAATCAGCAATTCCTAACCCTCCTTCCTCTGGAAGAATCAGGTGCGTCTCCATTATACAATGGCACAGAAAGCTCAACAAATCACAAGCTGCCTGTTACACAGCAACAAGCTAAAGCTACAGGAAGCAATGAATCAGGAGCAAATCTGGAGAGCTTCCTACCAGAAAGAACTCTCCTGCTTTCAAGTTGCCATGTTACCCTATGATGCAATTGGAGGCTATTTGGCCCACTAAGTCAAGGCTGACACATTGAACTTCTCAGTCAGTCCATTTCACAATTTACTTCACTGTGACAGGAAGGGAAAAACAAGGTACTTGAGAAATAATGAAATGCAAGGGAAGGAAATCAGGAGGGCTAAAAGAAGGCACAAAGTGGCTCTAGCAGACAAGGTGAAGGAGAATCCCAAGGGCTTCTCCAGATATATTAAGAGCGGAAGGATTTCAGGGGACAAAGTTGGGCAGCTTAAAGATCAGAGTGGTGATCTATGCAGGGAGCTGAGAGAGCTGGGGGAGATCTGAATTGGATATTTGTATCTGTATTCACTCAGGAGACAGACACCGAGTCTATAGATGTGAGGCAAGGCAGCAGTGAGGTCATGGACCATATGCAGATTATAGAGGAGGAGGTGTTTGCTATCTTGAAGCAAGTTAAGTGGATAAGTCCCTGTGCCTGACTAGGTATTTCCTTAGACCCTGTGGGAGGCAGGAGCAGGAAATGCAAGGGCCCTAGCAGGGATAGTTTAATGCTGTTAGCAATGGATAAGGTGCTGGAAGATTGGGGGATGATGTTCAAGAACAGCTCTAAAAGTGACCTGGGGATTTGTAGGCCAGTGAGCCAGAATTCAATAGTGAGAGAGTTATTGGAAGGTATTCAAAAGGACTGGATAGATCAAAAGTGCTTTGATAGACAGGAACTGATGAGGGATAGTCAGCATGGCTTTGTCTGTGGTAGGTCACGTCTAACCAATCTTAAAAAGTTTTTCAAGAAAGTTAACAATGAAGGCAAAAGGCTGTGGATGTTGCCTATATGGACTTTATCAAGGTCTTTGACAAGGTCCTCCATGGGAGGTTATACAAGAACATTCAGTCTATTGGCATTGAAGATGAGGTAGTAAATTGGGTTAGACATTGGCTTTGTGGGAGAAGCCAGAGAGTGGCTGTAGATGGTTAACTCTCTGACTGGAGGCCTGTGACTAGTGGTGTGCCTCAGGGATCAGTGCTGGGTCTGTTGTTGTTTGTCATCTCTATCAACGATTTGGATGATAATGCATTAAAATGGATCATTAAATTTGTAGACGACACCAAGATTTTGGGCAAAGTAGAAAGTGAGGAAGACTATCAAAGCCTGCAGTGGGATCTGGACCTGCTGGAAAAACAGGCTGCAAAATGTAGATGGAATTTAATGCAGACAGGTGGGAGGGGTTACACTTTGGGAGGACAAACTGGGTGAGGACTTAGACAGAACGAGTGTGGTATCACTGAGGGATCTGGGAATACAGATCCATAATTCCTTCAAAGTCGCGTCACAGGTAGATAGGGTCATAAAGAGAGCTTTTGAAATATTGGCCTTCATAGACCTTCATCTTGTACTGAGTACAGGAGATGAGATGTTCTGTCGAAGTTGTATAAGACATTGATAAGGCCTAATTTGGAGTATTGTGTGCAATTCTTTGTCACCTACCTACAGAAGAGATATCAATAAGATTGAAAGAGCTCAGAGAAAATTTCCAAGGATGTTACCAGGACTTGAGTTGAATAGGTTGGGGTTTTACTCCTTAGAGTGTAGGAAAATGAGGGGACATGATAAAGGTATAGAAAATTATGTGGAGTGTTGATAGGATAAATGCAAGCAGGCCTTTTCCATCGAGGATGTGTGAGACTAGAAGTCATGGGTTAAGGGTGAAAGGTGAAATGTTTAAGGGGAACATGAGGGGGAACTTCTTCACTCAGAGGGTTGTGAGTGTGTGGAACAAGCTGCAGTGCAAGTGGCGGATGGGGGTTTGATTTCAAATTTTAAGATAAATTTGGATAGGAGCATGGATGGGAGGGTATGGAGTGCTATGGTCCATAAGACATAGGAGCAGAATTGGGCTATTCAGCCTAATTCAGTCTTTATAAAGGCTCAACATTATCTCCTTGCTTTTATATTCTATTCCTCTTGAAATAAATGCCAACGTTGCATTGGCCATCTTTACCACAGACTCAACCTGTAAATTACCCTTCTGGGAGTCTTGCATCAGGACTCCTAAGACCCTGTGCACCTCTGATGTTTGAACCTTCTCCCCATTTAGATAGTAGTCTGCTTTATTGTTCCTTTTGCTAAAATGCATTATTATACATTTCCCAACTGCCATTTGTCTAAATCTTGCTGCAATTGCATTGCTTCCTCTGCGCCACCTACCCCTCCACCTATCTTTTTATCATCCGCAATCTCTGCAACAAAGCCATCAATTTCATTATCTAAATCATCGACAAACAATGAGAAAAGCAATGGTCCCCAATACTGACCCCTGTGGAACACCACTAGTCACCGGCAGCCAAGCAGAAAAGCCCCTTTTTATTCCCACTCGCTGCCTCCTGCCTGTCAGCCATTCCTCTATCCATGCCAGCATCCTTCCTGTAATGCCATAGAATTTTATCTTGCTAAGCAGCCTCATGTGTGGCACCTTATCAAATGCCTTCTGTAAATCCAAGTAAATGGTGAAGGGGGGGAGTGGGGGGCATGACAGTAAGGTTGAGAAATCCCTCTCTCATCTTATCTCCTTGCCCACCCATCGCCTCCCTCTGGAGCTTCTCCCCCTTTTTCTTTCTTCCATGGCCTTCTGTCTCATTCACCAATCAACTTCCCTGCTCTTTACTTCACCTTTCCCCCTCCAGATTTCACCTATCACCTTGTGTTTCTCTCTTCCCTCCCTCCACCTTTTAAACCTACTCCTCAGCTTTCGTTCTCCAGTCCTGCCAAAGGGTTTCGGCCCAAAATGCCGAATCTACTCTTTTCCCAGATGCTGCCTGGCCTGCGGAGTTCCTCCAGCGTTTTGTGTGTGTGTTCTCCATCACTCCTATCCAACTTATTGCAAATGGGTTGGAGTTTAGAAAATAGAGAAGTTTTGTTACAGTTGTTAGATTAGAGTGTAGTTACTTTTCTTGTACTTTAACTTTCCTATGCAAGCCTGTATTTTTATATAATCACCTATATGTGTAAATCAGAATCAGGTTTATTATCACCGGCATGTATCATGAAATTTGTTAACTGAGCAGCAGCAGTTCAATGCGATACATAATAATAATAAGAAGAAAAAAGATAAAATAATAATTAAAAATAAATAAATAAATAAATAAATAAATAGATTACTGTATATTGAATAGATTAAAAATCGTGCAAAAACAGAAATACTGTATATTAAAAAAGTGAGGTAGTGTCCAAAGGTTCAATGCCCATTTGGGAATCGGATGGCAGAGGGGAAGAAGCTGTTCCTGAATCGCTGAGTGTGTGCCTTCAGGCTTCTGTATCTCGGGGCATGACTGCGCAAGCACGTGGATGTCAGCCAGTTAGAACAGAGAGAGGAGTTTAAAAGGAGACAGTTTATAGAGCACCAGAGGGCACAGTTTTAAGGTGCTTGGAAGTAGGTACAGAGGAGATGTCAGGGGTAGGTTTTTTACGCAGAGAGTGGTGAGTGCCTGGAATGGGCTGCCTGCAATGGTGGTGGAGGCAGAAATGATAGGGTCTTTTAAGAGACTCCTGGATAGGTACATGGAGCTTAGGAAAATAGAGAGCTATGGGTAACCTTAGGTAATTTCTAAGGTAGGGACATGTTCAGCACAGCTTTGTGGGCCAAAGGGCCTGTATTATGCTGTAGGTTTTCTATGTTTCTAAAAGAGTGCCCTGGGTACTGGAGGTCCTTAATAATGGACGCTGCCTTTCTGAGACACCGCTCCCTAAAGATGTCCTCGGTACTTTGTAGGCTGGTACCCAAGATGGAGCTGACTAGATTTACAACCTTCTGCAGCTTCTTTCGGTCCTGTGCAGTAGCCCCTCCCCCACCCTCATACCAGACAGTGATGCAGCCTGTCAGAATGCTCTCCACGGTAAAACTATAGAAGTTTTTGAGTGTATTTGTTGACATACCAAATCCCTTCAAACTCCTAATGAAGTATAGTCACTGTCTTGCCTTCTTTATAACTGAATCGATATGTTGGGATCAGGTTAGATCCTCAGAGATCTTGACACCCAGAAACTTGAAACTGCTCACTCTCTCCACTTCTGATCCCTCTATGAGGATTGATATGTGTTCCTTCGTCTTACACTTCCTGAAGTCCACAGTCAACTCTTTCATCTTACTGACGTTGAGTGCCAGGTTGTTGCTGCGACACCACTCCACTAGTTGGCATATCTCACTCCTGTACGCCCTCCCGTCACCACCTGAGATTCTGCCAACAACGGTTGTATCGTCAGCAAATTTATAGATGGCATTTGAGGTATGCCTAGCCACACAGTCATGGGTATAGAGAGTAGAGCAGTGGGTTAGGCACACACCCCTGAGATATGCCAGTGTTGATTGTCAGTGAGGAGGAGATGTGATCATCAATCTGCACAGATCGTGGTCTTCCAGTTAGGAAGTCGAGGATCCAATTGCAGAGGGAGGTACAGAGGCCCAGGTTCTGTAACTTATCAAACAGGATCGTGGGAATGATGATGCTAAATGCTAAGCTATAGTCGATAAACAGCATCCTGATGTAGGTGTTTGTATTGTCCAGGTGGTCGAAGGTCGTGTGAAAAGCCATTGAGATTGTGTCTGCCGTTGACCTATTGTGGCGGTAAGCAAATTGCAGTAATTGTTCAGTGAACTTTCCAGCAATTACAGTACAGATGCTTCTGTATTTTTGTGGTTTTCTGTACAGAGTAGTAGGAGCCCAGAACATGCACCCAGGATACGTGGTTGAAGCAGATGACATAATTTAAGAGGCACTTAGTCACAAAAACGGGCAGGGAATGCTGAGATGTGGGCCAAGTGCAGGCAGATGCATATTTTAAATATGATGTTTCGGGCCAGCAACCCATATTCAGAATCTCTTTCCACAGATGATGCCTGACTGGTTGAACACTTCTGTTTCTGGAGCAAAGGAGGAACTGAGGCCTGGCATAAATCGGCTCTGACCAGTGGGGAAGGTTTCAGTGGCCAGGTGGGCTACTCCTGCTCCTACTTTCTGGTGTTCTGCACACTGTGAATCTTTTACTGACTGACACAGCGACACCCCCAGCAGTGTGACATTTATCTTCACAGCTTTGCATGAATCAGAAGCAATGTAATAACCTTTACCAGTACCTGCTTTCTTCCTCCGTAATTCAGCACAGCATCTGTGGATCAAAACCTTCTTCTGGCAGTTAGAAAATTCCCTCTTCCCCAGAAGCTACTGGTGCAACTCTACACTCCATCACAGGGAGCATCCTCACATCAGCCATTACTGGCTGGCTTGGTACAGCGTCCTCCCACAATATACAAAAACCAAGGCAAGCTCTCTGGTTAGCAGAGAAGGTCACTGGCTGTGGTCCACCATCACTGCAGGACGTGTATGTGTCCAGGGCAAAGAAATAGGCAGGAGAAATCATTGTAGACATAACCAATTCTGTAAACTGCCTTTTCCAAAGCTCCCTTCAGGAAATCACTATAGGGCGATTAAAGCATAAACTTCACGCCAGAGAGTGGAATGTGCACTCAAGGATACGTGGTTGAAGCAGATGGCATTTTTTAAGAGGCACTTAGACACATAAACAGGCAGGGAATGAAGGGATGTGTATAGGCTTTCACAAATAAAAATGGCAGAGGTGTTTTATGTGTAAGAAAAACTGAAACTACTCATTTATTGCACTCCAAACACTGAACACAGAGCATGGTAAAAGTACTTCATGTAATTAACTCATCATGTCAGACCAGCCTCATAAAGTGAACCGCAATTCCATGTCAGTGGTTGTAATTACGTACGTTTCTCCTAATTATGTTACCCACAGGCCCCCCTAGAATTCACTACAACTGGCATTGTGAGCCTGTCTGGAGCTCAGGTGAGTGCCCGGCTCGGGTCCTGTGTTCCATGGCTGAAGGAACAGCACAGGCCTCTGGCTCGTCCAGATATGTGTCAGCACTTTCATGGTCACGTCATGACGGCAGGGGCATGGTAGTGTAATCCTCCAAATCTTGATGGGCCAGTTTAAGGAGATCTACCAAAATGCAGTCAGGTTTACCTCTCTTCTCTATGATAAACGTCTTTTCTCTCTATTCAAAGGGTGGAACAGGCCATCATAAGGGACCTAAGGGGATGAAAGCAAACAAGGCGGAATGTAGTTCAACAGGAACCCAAGAGTGCTGCACGCCATGATGGGAGGTAGGAATGGGTACAAAGGAATTGAATTTACTGAAGAGGGTGGACTGCTGTTGAGAGCCCGGCCAGGAAGCTGTGGCACCAGGAATAAAATCACCTGGCACTCGTCACAGCTGCCAGTATACCAATGCAGACAAGGACGGCTGTATGTTCTGAGCTCCAGTAGAACCCATGCCAACACTCAATGGTCAGAGCAGCTTTTAAGGAGCAGTGCTCAGGCCTCTGGGCTGCAGGTGACACACTGTGGCGTGATGTAGCCTAACGCCGAGGTTCTGGGCCATCGCAGCCCAGAGGTCTGATATGAGTTGGGGACTATGGTCAGGGAAATATCAAATAGGTGCCAACCACTCAATGTCCAAGCCATGTCTGCAACCATCTCTGATGCTGGAGGGGCAACCTGGGGGTACGGTCCACCATGGTAAGGAGATGCATGAAACCACCGGGGGGGGGGGGAGATGGGGAGGGACCAACAAGGTCCACATTGACATGATTAAACGTCGCTCAGGGACCTCAAAAGGTGCCGATAGTGCCTGAATATGACGGTTAATTTCTGCCCACTGTACTCCACACAGGAGACTGTTCAAGTGGACTCACCACTCTTGCAGCCATGGAATTGCTGAGCAACACTGCCACATTGAAATAATTGGTGTTGGCGGCAGAGATTTTGCGCACCACAGATTGAACCTCAGCTTGTACAAACCAAGCAATGACAATTTGCTCCCAAAACTCTGACATGTTCAATATCTCTGGAACCGTCCTAGAGCATCGGGGTCACCAATATAAGTTTTTGCAAATAAAATGGCATGAGGTGTTTTATGTTTAAGAAAAACCATAACAACTACCGTAGATTCCAGACTACAGAGCGCACCTGATTAAAAGCCGCTGGCTCTAATTTTAGAAATAAAACCAATTTTTTACTTGTACAGGCCGCACCGGATTTTAGGCCGCACCGGATTTTCGGCCGCAGGTGTCCCACGTTGTAATATAAGATATTTACACAGAAAGATATTACACGTGAGGATTTTTTAACTTTTAATTAAATCCATATGGTAACAAACAAATATATATTGTAAATGCTTTTTTTCGAACCGTGCCTGTAATACGGCTACTTTTAAATATACATACGTATCGGTAACACAAATTACGTTGCATATACTTTTTTACTGAACAGCACGAACAACATTCCAATATCTCCTAGCGACTGGTAAAAATATATATACTGCAGCCTACCAGGAAAAGTTATTGATCGCCTTTAACTTAAAAGCAGCGTTTTCGCTCGGGTCTGATGAGCTCGCGTAACGCGATCGGGTCTAATCGGGTCTAATGTGCTCGGGTCTGATGAGCTCGGCTAATGTGCTCGGGTCTGATGTGCTCGGGTCTGATGAGCTCGCGTAACGCGATCGGGTCTAATCGGGTCTAATGTGCTCGGGTCTGATGAGCTCGCGTAATGCCCCCACCTTCCCGTTTATCGCAAACCGGTATCCCACAAGACGCGGCGAAACCGGGTGTGACGTCATAGCATCCCGGGATGTAGTACAGAAAACAAATATAGTTAAAACCTAACTTTAACTAACAAATGAATTACTAAGCGAAAATATTATAAACTAAATAACTGCCATAAAGGCAGCACAATGCTTTTCTTCGAGTGTTTTCCATGTTGATGAGGGTGAGTACAAATGACTGATTTACAATAATTTAATTGTGAAAGTGTGCTTGATTTATCGTACAATTTCATTGGACCTCTGTGAACTACTCATCAATTTTATTGGTCTACTGTTACGAGGCAAAATGTTTACGAGGCGGCATGAAAAAAAACCATGTATTAGCCGCTCTGGATTAAAGGCCGCAGAGTTCAAAGCTGTTCAAAATGTGGGAAAAAAGTAGCGGCTTATAATCCGGAATCTACGGTAATTTATTGTACTTCAAACACTGAGCACAAACGGTAAAAGTAATTACATCATCACGTCAGACCAGCCTCTTAAAGTGGACCCCAACTCAATGTCGGTGACTGAATTATGCATGTTTCCACCAAACACATTACCCTACACATGTAGGAAGATCTGCAGTTTAATTTTAATCATCATCGACACAGATTATAGGCTGAAGAACCGGTTCCTATGGTTGTTCTTATGTTCTACGTACTGACCAAAGGAAATTCTAATTGACTGATCGTCTAGAAGAAGACGGGAGACAGAGGCAGTGGTGGAGGTGACAAGGGCAGCAACAAGTCTGCCATCTCCAGTTGTCTTGCCTCTCATTTTTGTTTACTGTTTTGCACTCCTTTTTCCTGTCACTTTTGTCCATCATTTTAACTCAGTTTGCTCCATCCAATTCATTAATCTGACTTTATTTCTCTCTTTCCCAGTTCTGACAAAGGGTGCCTACCTGAAACTTCGACTGTTTTGCTTTCCACAGATGCTGCCTGACTAGTTGAGTAGAAACGTAGAAACATAGAAAGCCTACCGCACAACACAGGCCCTTCGGCCCACAAAGTTGTGCTGAACATGTCCTTACCTTAGAAATTACCTAGGGTTACCCATAGCCCTCTATTTTTATAAGCTCCATGTACCTGTCCAGGAGTCTCTTAAAAGACCCTATCGTATCCACCTCCACCACTGTCACCAGCAGCCCATTCCAGGCACTCACCACTCTCTGTGTAAAAAACTTACCCCTGACATCTCCTCTGTACCTACTTCCAAGCACCTTAAAACTATGCCCTCTTGTCTAGCCATTTCAGCCCTGGGAAAAAGCCTCTGACTATCCACACGATTAATGCCTCTCATTATCTTCTACACCTCTACCAGGTCACCTCTCATCCTTCATCACTCCAAGGAGAAAAGGCCGAATTCACTCAACCTATTCTCATAAAGCATGCTCCCCAATCCAGGCAACATCCTTGTAAATCTCCTCTGCACCCTTTCTATGGTTTCCACATCCTTCCTGTAGTGAGGCAACCAGAACTGAGCACAGTACTCCAAGTGGGATCTGACCAGGGTCCTTTGTAGCTGCAACATTACCTCTCGGCTCCTAAACTCAATTCCACGATTGATGAGGGCCAATGCACCATATTTCAGCATTTTAAGTTTGTATTTTAGATTCCCTTCTTACGTGCATTTTCTTAATTTTAATTAATTGTAACCTTTAATATTTTCTTCTTATTTGTTTCAATACATTTCACTTTCTACAATACCCAAGATTATGTTAAACACCAAAATTAATCATAATTTTGACAGAAATATTGAGTGGTTAACCTATCCCAGGCTTTCTTGAGATCCCTACTATTACAAATGCTGCTCAGCCAAGTTCAGTAAATCCTTCATAACAAAGAGAAACAGCTGACATGTACAGTGGATCTAACGCCCAGTATAGATCTGAAGATATTTGGTGAAACTCGATGAGTCCAAAGTTCGAGATGTAGTGTTCAGTGATTAGCGGATCCTGGGGTTGATGCCGAGGACCGAGGCCCAAGGGGCAAATCATAAGTCCAGAAATCGAAGCCCATTGGTCGAAGCCCTAAGTCTGCAAATCTCTGCACGTCCACGCGGGAAGTTGAAGCCCAGTCTGTGAGGCTGATTCCATGTCGAGTCCATTGGAGGCTGACAAAGATGGCCCATCCTGGGTCTGGAGGACTGTATATGTGCATGGGGGAGGGAGGAATGGGGCTTGTTTTGCTGTTATTGTTTTGTTGCTTGCTATGTCCTGTTTTGTTGTGTTCTATGTTGTTCTAGTGAGCATTGTGGGCGTGCTAATGTGTGGATGACACTTGTGGGCTGCCCTGAGCACACCCTTGGGTATGTTGGTTGTTAATGCAAATGACATATTTTACTTTGCTTTGTTGTACATGTGGTAAATAAACTTGAATCTTGAAGACCAGTGCTCAGTATCTGCTATGTTTCTATCTGAACTTTTCCAGTAAGTGACAATACTGGGCACTTCTACCACAAGTGTGTATTCAGCCATATCTAGCCGATTACATTGATGATGGATCAAGTGCTGGTAAATGGAATCTCACATTCATAACCGTCGGCAAAACTCCTGGGTTTCTAGTCTCATTAGACTTGCGCCACAAACCTGGAAGTGTAACATGGTGTCCACCGATGGTCAGGGCACCACCACTCACCTGAAGAATCTGTAACTGGGACTGTCAGAATAGGTAATGGCACTTAACTGAATAACTAATATCAAATTGTTCTTTTCCTTTGGCTGATGATGTTGACCCAAGTTGTCACTATAGTACCTCCCTCCTATCATACAGCCAAGGACTTCAGAACGTCGAACCTACTGCACAGTACAGGCTCTTCAGGTTCCTCAAAAGTAGCAGTTCCCAAGGTTTTTTTTGGGTTACCACTTCCTTGGCTCACAGACCCCATCCCCAGCTTCCCCTCTCCCTTCTGACCATGACTTAAAAACTATAAAGAGTTTTGATTTATTATGCACAGTGAAAGAAAATGGGAACTGCGAATTCAAAGCAAAATTATTCAAATTTATTTTTAATCTACAAATAAAATTACTTCTGTATTTAATTACAGTAAAAACGATTTTCATCAACAATTTTAAGGTGTACATTAGTAGTCCGACTACTCTCTGCTTCATTGCTTCAATGAGATGGGTGGGCCTGGTGGAGTGATATCAGCTTCTCGACATCAGGCTGAGTGTCACTCAGAAGGAATCTCAGATCCCCACGTTCAGTAATTTGCAATCTGTTTCATTACTGAAACCACGCTCCACTGAGTATGATTTTGGAAAGGCAATAAAGAACACCCTGACCTTTCTCCATGGTGTAGGAGAGCATTCAGAGATTTTTTTTCCGCAACCAAAAGTCTTGACATGATTTTTTGAACCTCGGATTCAGCTCAAAGTCATTTTGTTGCGAGATCAGTTCTTCCTCAGTTCTCCCTGTTAATTCCTCATTACAAGAGTTCAGGAATGGATTTATGATGCAATCTGGAATTTGGATCAAGAGAAAATCCTAAAATCTCTCCAACATATCTTTATTCAGATCACCCAGGTGGGCACAATATCCTTGAAGATCATCATCTGATATTCTTTCTTTCTCTTCCAACTCAGAGAGGTTCAGGAATTGGAAAAGGTCACAGAAGGCAATGTTGTGCTTAAATAGGGTTAATTTAGACGTGTGAAGACAAATTTGACTCTGATAAGATTTGCATTATTTCCTTGCAATTGAAGATTGATTTCATTGAACTTTGTGAATATAAGCAATGTCATGCCTAATATTTTTGAGCTGATTACTGAATGAAGCATTCGAATCTTTCAAGAATTTTATCACAGTTTCAAAAAGCTCATAAAAGCATCTCAGGCAATTTCCTTTTGAAAGCCATCTGACTTCTGTGTGTAACAGCAAGCATTCAAACTGTTCATCATTCTCAATGCAAAGCTCTGAAAATAGTGAAGAATTGAGAGCATGGGACTTGATTTTGTTTACCGCTGTGATAACAGTATTTAACAATCTATGCAGCCAATCAGTTGGGTTTTTCTCGACAAGGCGTTGTCTGTGAATTACACAGTAAAAATGTTAAGCACAGCGTTTTTCAAGAAAGTAATAATCCCACAGAGCTGTCCTGTCATTGATGGTACTCCAACTGTTTCACAAGCAAGTATGTTGGTGAGTGGAATATCCCTCTTTGAAAAATTGATCAACAACCAGAATTATTGATTCCCCCTTCAATATCTGTTTCTAGTTTTGAAATAACAACTCTTGAACCATGCTTTCATCTTTTATGAAGCAAATGTAACCAAGAAGCAAAGATTTGTTGCCAAAGTTGACTCATCCAATTGCAGAGCAAATTCTGTAGTCCTATGTATATTACAATGTGTTTTCCACATTCTCAGATATTTCAACTATTCACCTTTGAATAGATTTGTCGCTAAGCGGAATTACTTTAATGACATGGCCTGGTGATTTATGCCAAACTGTACTCAGAATTTCCTTTACTGCTGGCAGATTCAACTCTTCTTCAATTTTGTGGGAGTTTCCAGATTTAGCAATGAGCAGTGAAATGTTATATGAACCATGAAAACCATTACTGTTTTGTTATGAAGTGCTGACAAACATGTTTTGAGGTGTATTTCGTTTCTGAAAGTTTTCTCCAATTGACTGATAATAAGCCAAGTGTATTCCTTTATCAGTGTATTCTCTTCAAACGTTCAAGGAGCCTGGGTCGTTTCATTTCAGATACTCCACCCTGTGCTGTCTACATTTCTTTTCCGTTTGGTCTGCTTCTGCCATTTTCATTATAGATTAACGGCCACAGTCAATCACCTATTGTTTAAATCCATCTTCAAGCACTGTGATCAATAAAAGGGAAAGTTATAATGTCAGCATAGCTCATCAAAACCTAACTCTCTGACTGAAAGTACATAAAGTGGGGCAACGATATCTCGGTTGGGCCATGGACTAGAAAAATATGGTCAAGATCATTCAAAAGGGCAGATTCTGAACTTTACCCCATTGAATGCCATACCCTAATTCACAGTAATGGTGCCACTGCTTCAATTGAGTATCGGAGTTGTACCAGCTCACATTGTACTACGGAAGTGAACGGCAATAATGTGTGGGTTAGGCCCGGAAATAACACCATCTTTTCAGTCCAGACTTCATATGATATGCCAAATGTATAGATCCACTGACCCAATCCCACTCTGTAGTGGCTTCCACCTACAACTGATGTTATGTGATGTGAGTCTTCACCCTTTGAGGCAGACAGCTTGTGTTCCTCTTGCTGGGACTGGCTGAGCGATTTAACCATATAACCATATAACAATCACAGCACGGAAACAGGCCATTCCGGCCCTCCTAGTCCGTGCCGAACTCATTAATCTCACCTAGTCCCACCTACCCGCACTCAGCCCATAACCCTCCACTCCTTTCCTGTCCATATACCTATCCAATTTTACCTTAAATGACACAACTGAACTGGCCTCTACTACTTCTACAGGAAGCTCATTCCACACAGCTATCACTCTCTGAGTAAAGAAATACCCCCTCGTGTTTCCCTTAAATTTTTGCCCCCTAACTCTCAAATCATGTCCTCTCATTTGAATCTCCCCTACTCTCAATGGAAACAGCCTATTCACGTCAACTCTATCTATCCCTCTCAAAATTTTAAATACCTCGATCAAATCCCCCCTCAACCTTCTACGCTCCAATGAATAGAGACCTAACTTTTTCAACCTTTCTCTGTAACTTAAGTGCTGAAACCCAGGTAACATCCTAGTAAATCGTCTCTGCACTCTCTCTAATTTATTGATATCTTTCCTATAATTCGGTGACCAGAACTGTACACAATATTCCAAATTTGGCCTTACCAAAGCCTTGTACAATTTAAACATTACATCCCAACTTCTGTACTCAATGCTCTGATTTATAAAGGCCAGCGTTCCAAAAGCCTTCTTCACCACCCTATCTACATGAGACTCCACCTTCAGGGAACTATGCACTGTTATTCCTAGATCTCTCTGTTCCACTGCATTCCTCAATGTCCTACCATTTACCCTGTATGTTCTATTTGGATTATTCCTGCCAAAATGTAGAACCTCACACTTCTCAGCATTAAACTCCATCTGCCAATGTTCAGCCCATTCTTCTAACCGGCATAAATCTCCCTGCAAGCTTTGAAAACCCACCTCATTATCCACAACACCTCCTACCTTAGTATCATCGGCATACTTATTAATCCAATTTACCACCCCATCATCCAGATCATTTATGTATATTACAAACAACATTGGGCCCAAAACAGATCCCTGAGGCACCCCGATTTGTGTAGGAGCTGTGTTAATAGTACTCCAATCAGTTCTCTGAAACCAGTCTCTTTCCACTAACAGCAAGGGGAGTTGGATGTTATCAGGAAGGATCAACAATTTGAGATAACATCACAGCACCAAAGGCAACGGAGGAGGGAATACTGCTGCCGATGGATTGCCACAGGTAAAACTCACATCCACATCGAAGATAAATGCAATGTGATTTACATTCAGAAATAAAGTTCCTACCAAATAGAACCTCCTGAGGGTCAAAGTCAAAGTTAGAGTGAATTTCTTATCAAAATACAGTATATCACTCATTTTCTCATGAGCATTCACAGTAGACGAAAGAAATACAACACAATCAATGAAAAATACACCCAAAAACTGACAAACAACCAACGTGCAAAAGAGGACAAACTGCAGATACAAATAAATAGATAGATAAATAAATAATACTGAGAACACGAGTTTTGGAATCCTTAAAAATGAGTCCACAGGTTGTGGAATCAGTTCACTGCTGGGGTGAGTGGAATTATCTACTATGGTTCAGGAGCTCGATGATTGAAGGGTAATAACTGTTCCTGAATGTGATGGTGTGGGATCTAAGTCTCCTGTACCGTCCTCCAGAGTTTCAATGCTAACTTCACCTGCACAGTTTGGGACTGTGATTTGACCTTTGAAGTCAAGACAGGAGTCATGCAAAGCCGTATGGTGTCAGTGATATTGTTTAAGCTGATGACTGACTGGATTATGAGGCAAACAACGAAAGATAAGCAGAGGGCATTTTTCGAGCAGCGGGAGAAGACAGCATAGACTGGATGGTAGGGGTCCTTGATGATGGATGCTGCTTTCTTGTGGCAGTGTTCCTTGTAGATGTGCCAAGTGTGCAGGATGTAAATCCCTTTCTAAATTGGTACTTCAAGCCCAGCCAGGCCATGGGCAGCATGTGTTAAATCGAACAGTCTCACTCAGACATTGATCAGTCAAGCATACAACATGCAACCACACTGTAAGCACAAACGGAAATGAGATACAAGCTTGTTTTACACATGAACTAATCCAACTGCAAAAGGCCAAACCACACAGAAAATGGTCTACAGCTGTTCACCCTCACAGCTACAAAATTGTGATCTGTGATTGGGTATTTTCTGCTCTGTGAATGCAGAAACCTTTAATTAGTGAGGTTCTGGCAAGTATCCAACTTCCCTTCCTGAAACCCCATGTTAATATAAAACTGATTTATATTAATCTCCAAGTGGAATACAGTTAGGCTGTTTTAATGACTATGATTAGATTCAATTTGAATATACTTCTAAGTAATGGTATTTCCTTTTTCTTGGTGCAAAATTCTAAGGGGATGGGCCAGATAGATAAAAATCTTTTTCCCAAGAGGGTTTGGGTTTAAGGTGAGAGGGGTTCTGAGGGGAATATTTTTCACACAGAAAGTGATTCCAACCTGGAACACTACCTCAGAAAGTGGTGAAGGCAGAAACTCTCACTTCACTTTAGCACCTAGACAAGCACTTGAATCGCCAAGGCATGGAAATGTGTAAATGAAATGTAGGGAACTGTTTTTGTATGTAGATAAGCATGGACTTGTTGGGTCAAAGGGCCTGTATCCTGCTGTACAAACTCAGTGCTAAAGCAGTGCTTTTTCTTATAGTTAATGAAGAGCAGCATAAACACCTCGTATGTTTAAATACGCTTGCATTTTGTAGCAAAAGATTTTCCCTTTTTCAGCTTAGTTACTTACTGCCTGTTACACCACTGGCGTTTAGGGCAGCAATGAAAGTCCTCCATCTCTGTCTGTCCTCTGCTATCTTCTCTACTGCACTCCCCGTGTGCTTCAAGATCCTCATTTTTACCTCTACCAGTATGGTGCCAAGTTGCCTCTGGTCTCCCACATTTCCTCCGAAATTCAGGGGTCCAGTGAAGTGCTGTCTTGATGATGGAGCTGGTCTTTCTTCTCAGCATGTGCCTAATCCATCAGTGTTCCCTCATGATGATTTGGGTCATGTCCTCATGGTGACACTGAAGGAGTAGTGCATTGTTGGGGATCTTCCTTGGCCAGAAGATACAGAGGGGCTTCCAAAGGCGCCTGGCGTGGAATGATGACAGCTTGACAAGGTCGCTCTCTGTCATTCGCCAGCATTCTGACCCATACAAGAGTGTGGACAGAACACAGCTCTGGTTCAGCTTCAACTTGGTGTGAACACTGTTTTGGTCGATCCCCATACATTCCTTATTGACCTGAAGACCTTTCTAGCTTTGCTGAACCTGCTCTGGGTGTCGTCCTTGGTCCTCCCATCTTGCTGAATGATGCTGTCCAGGGAGCTGAATCTGCCCGTGCTGGGTAAGTCAACTGCATATGCCTTGACTGGAGGAGGAGACTCCCCATTGAGGGTAATGTTCTCAATCTTTTCTGGCTGACCAGAGGTACACAGGCACTGGATTTCCTCTTGCATGTTCTGGTGTATATATGATAGTAATGCGAGGTCATCCACAGAGTCCAGGTCAGGTAGAGATTAGAATCCACCTAATGCTTCTCTACTTACCTTTCATTGTTTGCCTCATAACCCAGTTAGTCACCAGGTTAAACAATATCACTGACATCATACAGCTTTGCATGACTCCTGTCTTGACTTCAAAGGTCAAATCACAGTCCCAAACTGTGCAGGTGAAGTTAGCATAGAAACTCTGGATAAGCTGGACAATTTTGGAAAGGATCCCCTATGATCTGAGAATTTACAGGCTCTCCCTGTGGATGCTATCAAAATCCTTTTCAAAGTCCATGAAATTCATATACAGTTGTCTCTGCCACTCTGTGCCCTGTTCTATGATGTTACACAATGTGAAGATCTGGTCAACACAGCCTCTGTTTTCCCTGAAGCCAGCTTGCTCTATTCTCAAACACATGTCGAGAGCATCTGTAATCTGTTGGACAATGACTTTGATGAGAAAATTACTGGGCACTGACAAAAGTGTGATATCATGCCAGTTGTTGCTATCAGTTAGTGCTCCTTTCTTGGGGCATCCTAACAATGATTCCCTTTGTCCAGTCCTTGGATACTTGTTCTTGTTCCCAGATTATTGTAAACAGTGGTTGCAGGATGGCCACTACAACTTTTGGCTCAGCTTTGAACAGTTTGGTGTTCAAATTGTCATGTCCTGGAGTTCTGCTGTTCTTTTATCATTTAATCGCAGCAACAATCTCCTCTTTCTTGGGTGGATCTGTGTTGATGTTGAGGTCCTCTGCTGCCTCTTGTATGTCAAGTTCTTCATCTGTTGGTGGTCTAGTCAGTAATTCTCTGAAATACTCTGTCCATCTTGCTTCTTGCTCTTTTTTGTTTGTCAAAAGCAAACCGTTCTTATCTCTCACAAGACTACTGGATCTGGCCCGGAACTTTCTGCATACAAATTTTGAAATATTGTATATTATATTTCTCCCTGATCACATCGAATGGCTGATGCATCAGTCTCCTCTGCAAGGTCTTCCATGTAGACTCTCTTATCCATTCTCACAAACCTCTTCACTTTCTTGTTAGCTTCAGTATAAGCTAATTGAAGTTCTACCTTAATTCATGTTGACTTTGTATCTAACACTTTCTTCTTGATTTTCCATCTTTCTTCTAAGGGTGCCCATGTTTCCTTTCTTTGTTCTTTTTTCCCAGCTCTGTATCCTAGACAAACCTCGCTGCTGTCCTTGAAGACCAAGACAATCCATTCCACATTGCGTCAATCTTGTCTACTAACACATCCTCATCAAGGTCTTGCAGCAAGGCCTGGAATCTGTCCTTAAGCTGAATGCTGAAGGAATCCTTGAGCTTCTCAACATCAAACTGTCTTTGTACATGTGTTCTGGTCCCAGTGCTTTTCAGCTTGAGTTTCATCACTGCTACACCAATGTGGTTATCACTTCTTGGATCTGCGCCTCTCTCCGCCCATTACATCCTGCACGGATCGTTTCCATATACCATCGATCAACAAATGGTCAATCAGGTTCTTGTCGTGTCCGTTGGGTGAGCACCATGTCAGTTTGTGGATTTCACAGTGTGGAAAGAGGGTCCCTCCTAAGACCAGACTGATAATGTCACAGAATTCCACCAGCCTTTCACCATGGTTATTCATCAATGTGTGCCCATAACCCTAGTGACGTGTGAGTCGCTATTTCCCACTTTGGTGTTTAGATCTCCCATGACGATGATTATGTCATGACATGGTGTTAATTCTACCTCCAATTGCAGCAATTCAAAGATGTCCTTTTCTTCAATGTCACGATGGTTAGTTGGAGCATAGCACTGGATCACAGTCATGTTCACTTGCTTCCCTTTCTGTCTGACTCTACTGTTGTTTGGTTTCCACTCCAGCAAACACTTTTCAATGCCTTTCTTCAAAATGACAGCTACACCATCATGATGCTGACCATCTTCCCTTCCTGGGTATAAAACTGTTTCACCAGTTCCTGCCAGACCCCGTCCATTTGCTTTCACTGACACCCAGTAGATGTAGATTACAACGACGCATTTCTGCAGCTATTTGTGCTACCTTGCTAGTGTTGTACATGGTTCATACATTCCAATAAAAAACAAATTTTGGTCTTGATCTCAGCAGCATTCAGGCTTCTTTCATTGTTCCAGTAGCTCTCTCTCAGTTTGCACTACTGTCAGCCATACAAGTGGCTGACTCGGGAAAACCGTCACACACAGATATCGAAGGACTCTTCATTGTTGTTTCTGTAACAATTTTTTTTTGGCCAGTCAGTGTTGTTAGCCCTGAGCTGAACCCCTGGACCTGGAGGACCAGTGGACTGCTCTTAGTCTGGCCTCTACCCTTTGACCTGTTTGGCATGGGTGACATTATCAAGGAGCACAGCACAAGGCCCTGATTCCAGCCAACATAGCTCCCCGAGTCATTGAGGCAAACCATGACAACGTTCTGGTCATCTTGGAGGCTTGTTCAAATGAACCCAGGAAAACTACAGCAAATTAAGACCTAATCCAAGGCCAAAGAATATTATTTTGATATCCAACCTGACATGGCCATCAGCATTTAGAGTCCTGTCCCACGTAGCCTGTCCCATGTCAGCCAGCACTGCAGTGTCCCCAGCGGGCCTCTGCTAACCTAACCTTAACTTGTCAGGCAGCATCGATGGAGGGACGTGAAAAAATCGCCATTCCCATCAGAACTGCATTGGAATAGCACCTGGGCATTGTAATGGTATTCCAAGTCCATCCTGCTGGGATGGAAAATGTGATTGCTGCTCCTGACCTAGGAGCCACTGTTCCTTGAAATATAGTCTTGAGATCCCACCTCTAATCTCTGCAGCACACATTTACTGTATCAGTATTCTTTCCGGGTAGGCAATTGACTCATTACTTTCTAAATACAAGATCGATCTTGTTTCGAAAACTATCTTTACAGCACCGTTCTCCATTCACTAACAGTTTGTATATGCCTATCTAATGGTTTCTGAGCATTTCTTAAATGTCCCTAATGTGTCTGCCTCTAGTATCACCCCAGCAAGACATTTCACACATTCACCACACTCTGCCATCCCCCCATATGTCCCTCTGATCACTTTAAAATTATATATTCTTTGCCACAGACAGCTATGGAGGCCAAGACTTCATGTATATTTAAGGCAGAGCTTAATTGGCCAGGGCATGAAGGGTTATGGGGAGAAGGCAGGTGATTAAAGGTGAGAGGAAAATTGGATCAGCCGTGATAAAATGGTGGAGTTGACTCGTTGAGCCAAATGGCCCAACTCTGCTCCTGTATCTTACAGTCTTATACCACCTGCTACTAGCCTACTCCTTCCTGGGAAAAGTCTCTGGTTATTCATTCAATCGAAGCCTTTTATCATGTATACCTTTATCAAGTCACCTCACACCTTTCTCCACTCCAAAGAAGAACAGTTGTAGCTCACTCAACCTTACCTCATAAGAAATGCTCTCTAATCCAGACAGCATCCTGGTAAATCTCTTCTCTAAAACTTCTATATCCTTCCTATAATGAGGTGACCAGGACGGAACACAATATTTCACATGTGTTCTAACCAGGCTTTTATAGAGCTGCAACATTATCTCACAGCTCTTGATCTCAATTGCCCAGATCGTGAAGGCTAAGGCACTAAACACTTTCTTAGCTCTATCAATATGTGCAGCCATTCTGGATTTCCAGCTGGATATGCAAAATGTAAAGGATTAGCCTCCACTGATCAAAGGTGGCACATGAATGTTGGAGGCACCGAGGTTCAGCTTGCAGAGCTGCTGCCTCTGTTACTGTCTGTGTGGAGTTTGCACACTCCCTCTGTGATCATACATGCTCCCTTCTCCCACATCACAAGGAAATGCAGGCTGGTCGGTTGCTTGGCCACTGTAAATTGCCCCTTGTGTGCTGGGAGTTGATGAGAATAAGACAGTATTGGTGTAAATGGATATGGACTCATGGCATGTTTACTTACTGTAAAACTCGTTGAATATTTGATCTCCAGAAATGTGCCTGTCTGCAGTTGCCAATATTTCATTGGCCACAAGGCCTGTTTTGTTCATGGTAGTTACCAGCACAAGGGAAAGACAAAGAGAGAAATGTACACTGTGGTTTCTAAAATCTATGGTGTACAAACAGACTTTTCACAAATAGTTTTCAGTGACCCTTTGTCTCTCTGCTCCACAAGAAATAGTGTTGCAGTGTTGATTTAGGGAGAAATGTTTGTGTTGCTTCATAGACCATGTGGGTGAAAACTGATTAAGGTGTGCAATATCTCTTGCACTCCATGTTACATTTTGTAACTTTAAATCATTAAACTAATTCAAAAGAAGAAATGAGAGCCCAAAATGTGAGCCCATAATCTTCTAATCTTTTTTAAATTCTCTTGAGGTTTTGGAGATGTTCCTTGTCATCCTTACTGGTGATGATGAAGTCGTTCAGGTAACACTGAGTGCCTGGGCAGCCTTGGTCCGTAGCTTTCTACCAGAGTGCAGGTGCAGGTGCTACTCCAAAAGCAAGCCTATCGCAGTGATAAAGGCCTTTGTGAGTGTTTATGGTGAGAAACAATTTGGGCTCCTCTTCCATCTCCATCTGTAGGTAGGTTTCAGCTAAGTCCATTTTGCTGAAGTGTGTTCCTCCAGGAAGGTTTGCAAAGATATCCTCTACCCCGGGCAGAGGGTTTTGATCTACTTTCATACTGGGTTGATGGTGACCTTAAAACCACCACAGATCCTGACAGACCCATTCTTCTCGGCTACTGGGACCACTGGCATTGCCCATGGGCTCCACTCAACCTTGGAAAGAATCCCTTCAGCCTCCATGTGATCTAGCTCACTGGCTACTTTATCACAGATGGTATAAAGAACGAGACGAGCTTTGTAAAACTTGGGTGTGGCATTTTCATTTATCACTATTTTATCCTTGATATGCTTGAGTTTCCCAATCCAGTCCTTGAACACACAGTTATTGTTCAAACCAAACATGAGAATGGTGAAGGAATGTGATCTAAATAACTTTGACCATGGAATGATTGTTGGTGCCAGACAGGGTGGTTTGAGTATCTCAGAAAACATTGATCTCCTGAATTTTCTCACAAAATAGCCTCTAGAATTTACAGAAAATAGTGCACAGTTTTGTGGGCAAAAATGCCTTGTTAATGAGAGAGGTCTGAGGAGAATGGCTAGACTGGTTCAAGATGACAGGAAGGTAATAGTAACTCAAATAACCACATGTGGTGTGCAGAACAATATCTCTGAAAGCATAAGATTTGAAGTAGATGAGCTACAGCAGTAGAAGACCGCAAACCCACACTCAGTGGCCACTTTATCAGGTACAAGAGGTACAGTGGCTACTGAGTGTAGATCCAAGTTTGTGATGGGACACCCTCCCATCTGAGGAATTAGCCTAGTGAATCTAGCATAGAGACTGGTCTGGAGGCACAGAGTGGAGCCTGGAAGTCACATACAGTAGTATCCAGTGTTGTTAAGGTGAGTTTTTTGGAGTTGAGATTACGTTGAACTTTATTGAAGTAGTTCAGCAGGCCGGGAGCAGAGAGGTTGGATGAGATAAAGAATGAAATGGACTGACCAATTTGTGTTCTCTAGGCAGAGACCCCATCATGAGCAGTAAATACAATGGAGTAAGCTGCTTCAGAATCTGTTAATTTAGCAATTATTTTATCACCCAGCAAGTCAGGAGTCCGGTGAACTCTGACATTTCTGCTTCCGTTTCTTCGGTCTACTCTTATAATACCTGAAATCAAAAACCACAACTAGGACAGATTGGAATACTTGCTTTCAAATGTCTTAAAATCTTAAGATCTGGGAGGTCCTGATCTGGGCTTGAAGGTCTCCCTCTGTCCGTGTGTGTGAGGGAGAGGAGCTTGTTTTGCTGACGTTGTCTTGTTTTGTTTTGTTTTTGTTATTGCCTGTGTTGTTCTGCAGAACATTGTGGGCGTGCTATGTTGGCACTAGAATGCACAACCACACTTGTGGGCCGCTCCCAGCACATCCTTGTGTACTTTGGTTGTTAATCATCCGACAAAGTCAGCACGGATTTGTGAAAGGAAAATCATGTCTGACGAATCTTATAGAATTTTTTGAAGATGTAACTAGTAGAGTGGATAGGGGAGAGCCAGTGGATTTGGTATATTTAGATTTTCAAAAGGCTTTTGACAAGGTCCCACACAGGAGATTATTGTGCAAACTTAAAGCACACGGTATTGGGGGTATGGTATTGATGTGGATAGAGAATTGGTTGGCAGACAGGAAGCAAAGAGTGGGAGTAAACGGGACCTTTTCAGAATGGCAGGCAGTGACTAGTGGGGTACCGCAAGGCTCAGTGCTGGGACCCCAGTTGTTTACAATATATATTAATGATTTAGACGAGGGAATTAAATGTAGCATCTCCAAGTTTGCGGATGACACAAAGCTGGGCGGTGGTGTTAGCTGTGAGGAGGATGCTAAGAGGATGCAGGGTGACTTCGATAGGTTAGGTGAGTGGGCAAATTCATGGCAGATGCAATTTAATGTGGATAAATGTGAGGTTATCCACTTTGGTTGCAAGAACAGGAAAACAGATTATTATCTGAACGGTGGCCGATTAGGAAAAGGGAAGATGCAACGAGACCTGGGTGTCATTGTACACCAGTCATTGAAGGTGGGCATGCAGGTACAGCAGGCAGTGAAAAAGGCAAATGGTATGTTGGCATTCATAGCAAAAAGATTTGAGTACAGGAGCAGGGAGGTTCTACAGCAGTTGTACAAGGCCTTGGTGAGACTGCACCTAGAATATTGTGTGCAGTTTTGGTCCCCTAATCTGAGGAAAGACATTCTTGCCATAGAGGGAGTACAGAGAAGGTTCACCAGATTGATTCCTGGGATGGTAGGACTTTCATATGAAGAAAGACTGGATCGACTAGGCTTATACTCACTGGAATTTAGAAGATTGAGGGGGGATCTTATTGAAATGTATAAAATTCTAAAGGGATTGGACAGGCTAGATGCAGGAAGATTATTTCCGATGTTGGGGAAGTCCAGAATGAGGGGTCACAGTTAAAGGATTTTAGGAAGCCTTTTAGGACCGAGACGAGGAAAAACTTCTTCACACAGAGAGTGGTGTATCTGTGGAATTCTCTGCCACAGGAAACAGTTGAGGCTGGTTTGTTGGCTATATTTAAGAGGAAGTTAGATATGGCCCTTGTGGCTAAAGGGATCAGGGGGTATGGAGAGAAAGCAGGTACAGGGTTCTGAGTTGGATGATCAGCCATGATCATACTGAATGGCGGTGCAGGCTCAAAGGGCCGAATGGCCTACTCCTGCACTTATTTTCTATGTTTCTACGTAACACAAGTAACACATTTCGTAATATCTTTCTGAACTTACTGAGTCTGAATCTATATGCCAAGAGGAAACGCTGGGATTCCCTTCAACTACTTTGCATACCCAGTCAAGGATTTCTCAGAGAATTGATTCATTACTTTTCTCGCCCTGATGACGTGGAACTCTAATAAACTGCTGCAGAATTAAAGAGGTCAGAGACACACTGGTGAACTGGGCCATGCATCAATATAAAGATGTATAAAGTGGAAGGCAGAAGCTGATAACGTGAATAATTTCAACAATGAACAGAGGATCCTGCAGGTTTAATTGTTGAAACAGATCGGGAGATATCTGGGAGAGTTACAATGAGCAGCTGGCGTGGTGGGCATCAGGATTAGGGAAAATAATTCTCCTTAGCATAGCAGGGTTAAAGAGAAAAATCTGCACTAAGGTCATTAATCTAAAGCATTAACTGGTCCCCTTCCCGATGATACTTTTCTGTCTGACGAGTGTTTTCAGTGATTTATGTGTATCAGACTTTCAAACTTATATCTACAGCCGCAGGAAGATTTTGGCCAGGGCCTTCACAATGTCCATCCTTGCACTCTTCAGCAATTCAGGATGCAATCAGCCTGGTTGCATTTGATGCAATAAATCTGATGTATTTCTTGCACTTTTTTGTTTTATTCTACTCCTTATCCCTTCTATAATCCAATGAACTCTGACCTTAACTCAACTACCCCATCACCCCATGGGAATGTACCAAAATCATTGTCTAAATGGTGTCCTACCTGTTAGTCTTTGATTCCATTTCAATGCCAGACCAGATCGGTTCTTATACCATTGAGAATGGCTTTTCTCCGGTTGTCTATTTTTACCTCGAGAGTGGTTCATATAATTTCCCTTGTCTTTATCATTTTTTTACTATGATCGCTATTCCAAGATTGTTCCCTCCACTCTCCACTAGCCCCTCCTCATTCCCCACAAATAAGTCTAGCAATGCCTCTTACAGCTGCTCTAAATGCACTACTCAATGAACTTATTTTGAACACAATTGAGAAATTCCTCTCCTTTATTTCTATTGTATCTCTGTCCCAGACTATATTAGTATGGCTGAAGTTACCTACTAACAATACTGCGTAGTTTTTGCACAATTTTCTATAATTCTCTCCATGATACAGCAGCCTCTGGAATCCTCCCAGCAGATTGGTTGATTCATTCTCAAAGTCAAGATAAAAGTTGATTTATCATCAAAGTATGTATATGTCACTATATGCTCCTTCAGATTCATTTTCTTGTGGGCATTTATAGGAGAATAAAGAGATGCAATAGAACTTATGTAAAACTACACATAAGCAAAGACTGACAAGCAACCGATGTGCAAAAGAAAAGAATCTGTGCAAATAAAAAATAATACTGAGTACATGAGTTGGAGAGTCCTTGACAGTAAACCAAGTATACTCCGTCCTTGATATCCAGGGCACCCTCTCTGTTTATTCACGTCCATTAATGTAATCTCCTTGAACTCGTTGATATTCAATGCCGAACCATACTGTTGCTGTAGTGAAATGTATCTCTCCCAGTCTTGCCGTGCTTCTGTAACCTTGCCCCTGCTCCAAATGGTTTCAGCCTGTATCAGAGATGAGGTGAGGGCTCAGTACTGAACAGACACTGATTTATGGTATTGGGGGAAGTCGAAGAGCTGCCAGGAACTCGGGGCCTGGAGGGATGCTGGAAGCAGTGTCAGCAGCCATTTCCAGCAGGGATGGGTCTGAAAAAGGAAAATCTCTGATTACTGCAGGTATTTGAAAACTTGCTCACAGAAAGTAAGGTCAGATGATCTGACATCCGAAGCACACAAATTACACAAAGTATTTGCACACAGCCAGTGGATTTCTAAGGTGCTGAACAATCAGTTGATTGATGTGCGGACAGCTTGATTTATATCCTAAACGTTATTGAAATACAGCGTGGAGTTGGCCCTTCCGGACCTTCAAGCTGTGCTGCCCAGAAACCCCCTGACTTAACCCTATCCTAGTCATGGGACAATTTACAATGACCAATTAACCCATCAACTGGTATGTCTGTAGGCTCTGGGAGGAAACCCACACGGTCACGGGGAGAACGTACAAACTCTTTAGAGACAGTGGCGGGAATTGAACGCGGGTTGCTGGTTCTGTAAAGCTAGCCACTACCCTGCTACCACAAGAGGCCATTATTCATGCTGTCTAATGCCCTTCCCTTGGACAACATTGGTGGCGTGGAGAGGGGAGACTTGCAGCTTGGGCAACTGCCGGTCTTCCAGGAAAAAAAACCTTGCCCAGGCTTGTGCCCTGGAAACTTTCCAATGTGCAAATCCATGGTCTATCGAGACTAACGGAGGCCTACACAGTCATGCTGTAAAGAAGGACAAGACCGCTCACTTGCAACTGATCTTAAATCCTGGACAAAAAAAAGCAAAGTTTCAACACCGCACTCGGAATGTTGTGATCATTTTTATTTATTTATTTTTTATTCATTTAGAAATACAACACGGGAGCCAGTTCTTCTGGCCTGCATCGCCCAATTACACCCATGTGACCTATTAGTCGATTAACCTGTACAGCGTTGGAACACAGGAGAAAACTGGAGCACCTCATGCAAACACACACAGTCACAGGGAGAACGTACAATCTCCTTATCGACAGTGGTGGGAATTGAACCGATTCCCTGGTGCTACCATTAGAGGAAGGATGTGGAAACTATAGAAAGGGTATAGAGGAGATTTACAAGGATGTTTCCTGGATTCAAGAGCATGTCTTCTGAGGATGGGTTGAGTAAGCTAGGACTTTTCTCGTTGGAGTGAAGGAGGATGAGAGGTGACTTGATAGCGGTGTACAAGATGATGGAAGGCATAGATTGAATGGATGCCCAAGACTGTTTCCCAGGGTGGAAATGGCTAATACAAGACGATTGGAGGGAAGTATAGGGGGATGTCAGAGGTAAGATTTTTTCCGCAGAATATTGGTTGGATGGAATACCCTACCAGGTGAGGTGGTAGAGACATTTAAGAAACTCATAGATAGGCACATGGATGATAGAACAATGGAGGGCAATATAGAAGAAAAGGGACAAATGGATTTTAAAATTTAATTTAATGATTGATTTAATGACATACAGTGTGGAATAGGCCCTTCCAGCCCGTTACACCACACTGCCCAGCAACCCACGATTTAACCCGAGCCTAATCAATTCTTAGAGTGGGTAAAAAAGTTGGCACATCATTGTGGGCCAAAAAGCCTGGCCTCTGTTTTAAGGTTCTGTGTTCTATGTTCTAGTAATTCATATGAAAGTAAGAATTGTGTTGTGAATATTTGGAGCACATTCAGGAAGCAGCTACATTGAAGCCCAGCACTGGTCTGACAAGTGCTAGGAAACAACTTCTGTTTAAGAAATAACTGTAAAAGGCTGCACACATATCTCAACAGGCTTCAGGCACGTTTTGTCAGAAGGAAGTTTGACAGTAGCCCATATAATGGGAGCAGGAGGAGAGGAACCTAACATGATAAGATGAATGTTATGTTAGAAGGAAATTTAGCAGTGAGCTATATAAACAAGAAGCACAAGGAGAATGTGGTGCAGAGGTCAGCAACAAGCAGCCAGGTCTGATTCTCACCTCGACGACTATCTGCTTGAAGTCTGTACATTCTCCTATCAGGTTCCTTCTTCTTCAGCCCTTCAGTTTTTCCACCTATCACTTCCCAGCTTCTTACTTCATACCCCTACCCCACCCACCTACCACCTCTGCTCACCTGGTTCCATCTATCACCTTCTACAGATCTAGTTCAGCTGGCCAATGGGAGGAACGGACAAGTAGGACTGAAGTTCCTGTTTCATGCTGTATAATTCTGACTCTATGCACTAAAAGTTGCCTTTTAATGAGCAACACATCAAATTCCATCTGGTAGCCTCCAAAATCAATTTCTCTGTCTTCTGGTAATGTCTCCCCCCACTCCCCATTCTCTCATTTAACATTCCCCACTCCAGTTCCCCTCCTACCTCTTCTCTTCTTCTTTCCTGTCCATCACCTCCCCCTGGTGCCCCTGCTCCGTCCCTTTCTCCCACGGTCCACTCTCCTGCCCATCACCTCCCCTTAGTGCCCCTGCTCCGTCCCTTTCTCCCACGGTCCACTCTCCTGTCCATCACCTCCCCCTGGTGCCCCTGCTCCGTCCCTTTCTCCCACGATCCACTCTCCTGCCCATCACCTCCCCCTGGTGCCCCTGCTCCGTCCCTTTCTCCCACGGTCCACTCTCCTGCCCATCACCTCCCCCTGGTGCCCCTGCTCCGTCCCTTTCTCCCACGGTCCACTCTCCTGTCCATCACCTCCCCCTGGTGCCCCTGCTCCATCCCTTTCTCCCACAGTCCACTCTCCTGCCCATCACCTCCCCTTAGTGCCCCTGCTCCATCCCTTTCTCCCACAGTCCACTCTCCTGCCCATCACCTCCCCTTAGTGCCCCTGCTCCGTCCCTTTCTCCCACGGTCCACTCTCCTATCTGATCTGGTTCCTCCTTCAGCCCTTTACCTCTTCCACCTATCGCCGCCCAACGTCTCACTTCATCTAACTCCCCCACCCACTCACCTTCCCCTCACTACCTGGCTTCACCGATCATCTCCCAACGTCTCACTTCATCCAACTCCCCCACCCACTCACCTTCCCCTCACTACCTGGCTTCACCGATCATCTCCCAACGTCTCACTTCATCCAACTCCCCCACCCACTCACCTTCCCCTCACTACCTGGCTTCACCGATCATCTCCCAACGTCTCACTTCATCCAACTCCCCCACCCACTCACCTTCCCCTCACTACCTGGCTTCACCGATCATCTCCCAACGTCTCACTTCATCCAACTCCCCCACCCACTCACCTTCCCCTCACTACCTGGCTTCACCGATCATCTCCCAACGTCTCACTTCATCCAACTCCCCCACCCACTCACCTTCCCCTCACTACCTGGCTTCACCGATCATCTCTCAACGTCTCACTTCATCCAACTCCCCCACCCACTCACCTTCCCCTCACTACCTGGCTTCACCGATCATCTCCCAACGTCTCACTTCATCCAACTCCCCCACCCACTCACCTTCCCCTCACTACCTGGCTTCACCGATCATCTCCCAACGTCTCACTTCATCCAACTCCCCCACCCACTCACCTTCCCCTCACTACCTGGCTTCACCGATCACCTGCCAGATTGTCCTGTGTACCCACCCCCATCTTCGTATTTTAGTTTCCTCCCCCTTCCTCTCCAGTGCTGATGAAAGGTCTCGGCCCGAACGGCTGATTCCTCATTCCCCTCCATAGATGCTGTCTGACCTTCGGCACTTTGTGTGTGTTGCTCATTACGATTCCTAGGTCTGTGCTGGGTGCCTCAGTTTCTTCACACCTCCCAATGTCACACAGGCTGGTAGATCAGATGGCAAATGCAAATGGACCCTGGTGTCAGAGGGTGGTAAAAGGATCAAAGTGCAGTTGGAGGGGATGTGAGGGAGGGTGTCGATGGGAGGTGCGGTTGGGGAAGAGGAATAGGAGTGATGGGAGCTAGCCATAAGACATAAGACATGGAAGCAGAATTAGACCATTTGACCCATTGAGTCTGTTCCCTCTTAACCCCATTGTTCTGCCTTCTCTCCATAACCTGTGATGCCCTGACTAATCAAAAACCTATCAATTTCCACTTTAATCACACCCAGTGGCTTGGCCTCCACAGCTGTCTGTGGCAATGAATTCCACACTGTTCTGTTTTGTAGCTAATTGAAAGAAAAAAAACTAGGAGTCGGGATACTTACCTACTTAGTTTTCTTTTGTTTTGTTTAGTGAGGCACTCACACATGATGTGGTGCACAATGATGTTTGCAATTCATGTACTTCTTACAGATAACCCACAATGAACGATGTAATCAAAGAATACTTAATCAAACAATACATTTACAATATTACTCAAATGTGTAATGCATTGCTCTCTCTCTCTCTCTCTCTCTCTCTCTATCTATATATATATATATATACACACACAGTATACTATATAATGGAACTACTATATAGACATGCTCAGCATTGTCAATATTTAAATTGTCTCTTTCAGGTCTAAAGATTTAAATGCTGCAGAGGATTTCTTACTCTTAGGGGATAGTGTCTTTCCTGAAGGAGTGTGTGAGGAGACACTCTGCTTAGAGGGAAAGACTTGTGGCTGTGAAACAATCTCAAGTTCTGCAGCCTTCTCCATGGTGGTTGTTGGAGTTGACTCTGGGACTGCAGGAAATGATTTTAACAGCTTAGGGCACCTTTCTTCTCCAACAATTGGCTCTGCTCTTCTCCAATGATTGACATGTCATCTCCAGATGACATCAGATGCAATCTCTACAATGTAGGAGAGTGGTCCAGTTCTGTCCTGAATCTTTCCAAGTACCCACTTTTGGTCATCTCTGCAATCCCTTGCCAGGACTACTTGTCCAGAAGTGAAACTTGAACGTCCTTGTTTGGGAACCCTCAGTTTGTCCCAGGTGTTTGAGGAGATCCAAACGTGAGTGTACAGGACGACCCAGGAAGAGCATAGCTGGTGAGTTGTTGGTTGTGGGGTGTGCTCCTTTTGCAATATGCAGAGGAAGTTAGCGAGCTTCTGATTCAGTGCAGTGTGTTCTTTAGACTCTGGACAAACCTTTTCGCCAGGCCATTTGTAGCCGGGTGCAGATGTAATATGTCCTTTCCTTTTCCTTTTTCCAATATTTTTATTACATTTCATATGCACAAATACAGAATTCATAAGGATGCTTATTAAAAATCAAAATAAGATAGGACAAAATGCACTGTATATAAATCACACTGATACAATCACGGTATCCCATAATGATGATCAATCAAGTAAAATAAATTGAATGATGAAATACAATAGTATGGTTAATTATATTATTAAAAAATCTATACCCCTACCAAGACAAAGCTGGTTGGTAAAAAAAACAAGAGAAAAAAAGAGTACTTAACCATATAGTGTTTTATAATAATAGCCCAGATCTATATGTTAATAACAATTCAAAGATTTTTAAAATAGTTCAGAAAGGGTCCCCAAACGTTTGAAAATCTTGATTCGAATCAGAAATCGAACAACGAATTTTCTCTAGATTTAAACATAACATAACATCACATAACCATTGAGCATGTGTGGGGGGGGGGGATCTCCTTCCATTTAAGCAAGACCACCCTCCTGGCCATAAGAGAAATAAAAGCCAGTACCCGCGAATGAGAAGACTCCAAAATTAAGTTCTTTCCTCAACAATACCAAATAAGGCAGTCAAAGGATTGGGTTTAAAACTAATTTTAAAAAGTACAGAAAAAGTTTGGAATATATCTTTCCAATATTTTTCAAGACTTGAATATTACCAAAACATATGAATTAATGAAGCCTCTCCATTATTACATCTGTCACAATAAGGAGATATATCTGCAATATAACGAGAGAGCTTGTCTTTAGACATATGAGCCCTATGTACTACTTTAAATTGTAGAAGGAAACGACGAGCACATAATGATGAAGCATTAACCATTTTGAAAATAACCCTTCAGGTCTCATCAGATAATGAAGTCTGTAGATCCTTTCCCAATCTTTTTAAATTTTATCTAAAGGAGCCATTCTCAATCCCAATAACAGACCATAAATATAAGATATTGAGCCACTTTCAAAAGGTTTCAAATTAAAAATTACATCTATTATGTTCTTATCTGGACTAGTAGGAAATGTATGTAGTTTAGATCTTAAAAAATCTCTAATCTGTAAATATCAAAAAAATGGGTATTAGATAGGTTATATTTCACTGAGAGCTGCTCAAAAGAAGAAAGATTCCCTCCAACAAACAGACCCTGAAATCATTTAATGCCTAATCTATCCCATTCTCTAAAAAACAGACTGGTCATAGATGGTTTAAAAAAAATTAGAAAAAATAGGACTGGAAAAAGAGAATCTCAATAAACTGAAATGTTTCCTAAATTGTAGCCAGATCCTCAAAGTGTGTTTAACCACCAAACTGTCAGTTAATTTATTTACAGATAAAGGAAGAGAGGATCCAAGAAGAGAAATAATAGAAAATTCCGTAACAGAATTGGCTTCCAAAAAGACACATATTGGACAATCCTCACGATTAATATAATATAACCGGAATGTAAGATTTCGTATGTTAATTGCCCAATAATATAACCTAAAATTAGGTAAAGCAAGGCCACCATTCTTTTTGCTTTTTTGAAGGTGGGCTTTATTTAATCGGGGTTTTCTGTTCTTCCATATATAGGAAGAAAGAATCGAGAGAATCAAAAAAAGACAGGAATAAAAACAGGTACAGCTTAAAAGAGGTATATAAATTTAGATAAGGATGGAGATAAATAAAGTAGTTTAATCCAATGGATAAAATTGGGCCCAAAATTAAATTTTTCTAATGTTTTAAATAGGTAATTCCATTCAACTCGACCAAAAGCCTTCTCCACATCTAGAGAAGTCACACATTCTGATATTCCTTGGGTGGAGAATGGATAACATTTAACAGTCGCTTTATATTAAAATGGGAATATTGATTTTTAATAAATCTTGTCTGATCATCAGATATTATAGAAGGTATAATACTTTCGAGTCTACAGGCCAAAACTTTAGATAGGATCTTAGCATCAACATTGAGTAAAGAGATTGGTCTATATGAAGAGCATTCAATGGGATTTTTATTCTTTTTAAGAATAAGTGAAATGGAAGCTTCATAAAAAGACTGTGGCAACCTACCGACCTTGAAGGACTCTGTAAGGGTAGAACATAAATAAGGTATAAGCAATGAAGAAAAAGCCTTATAAAATTCTCCAGAGAATCTATCGGGTCCTGGAGATTTCCCAGAATGCAATGAACATATAGCCTCAGTGATTTCTTCCCGAGAAATAGGTTGATCCAACTGCTTTTGATTATCAACCGAAAGTCCAGGAATATTTAATTGGTCTAAAAAATTGTTCATTGCAGTATTATCTTTAACAGAATCAGAACTATACAATTTAGAATAAAATTCTCTAAAAGTGTCATTTATTTCAAAATGGTCAGTTTTCATATCACCATTGGTTTTACAAATTTCTTTAATTTGCCATTTAGCTGTAAAGGTCTTCAATTGATTAGCAATTATCAATGGTTTTTTCTCCATGTATATAGAATTGGCTTCTATCTTTTAAAAGTTGGCTTTCAATTGGATATGTTATAAGAAGATCATATTTAGTTTTAATTCCAATATGTCTTATGGGGGTCTGGTGACAAAGCATATTTCTGGTCTAATTGTTTTAATTGATTGACTAAATCAGTTCTCTCTTTATTAGCTTTTTTCTTAATATATGCAGTATAAGAGATAATTTGTCCCCGATATATGCCTTAAAGGCGTCCCAAATGATAAGACTAGAGGTCTCTTCCAACGCATTTTCTTCCAAAAAAGAGTAATTTGATTCTTCATAAATTTTAGAAAGTCCTTATCAGATAATAGAGTTGAATTAAAATGCCAGGATCTGTTCATATGAGTGAAACCAGGAAGATTTAAAGATAGAAATACAGGAGAGTGGTTGGACACAGCTATTTCTTTATATTCAATGGATCGTACTAATGGAATCATTTGACTATCAATAAAAAATAATCAATCCTACTATAGGAATGATGGACATGGGAGAAGAATGAATACTCCCTTTCTGCTGGGTGAAGAAAACACCAGACATCAATATCACATTTCTAGACAACAATTAAAATCTCCTTTCATCACTAAAGAATAAGAGCTCAAATCTGGCAAGAATGAAAAGAAACGCTCAAAAAATCCTGGGCCATCCACATTGGGAGTGTACACATGAGCAAATACAATTGATTTATTATCTAGTTTCCCTGACACTATAACAAATCACCCATTAGGGTCAGAGACAACTTTATGCTGAACAAAAGAAATTGTATTATCTATAAAAATTGAGACTCCACGAGATTGTGCTCTGAATGAAGAATAAAATTGTAGACCCCTCCACCGATTAAAAAGGCGTGCATTATTACAGCTACATACATGCATTTCTTGTAGAAAAATAATGGGCGCCCTTAACTTTCTAATATAAGCATAAATCTTTTTCTGTTTCACAGGATGATTTAACTCTTTCACATTAAAACTAAGTAACAATGTTTTACTCCATTTTAAATTCTAATTAACAGAAGAGCTAAGAAATCTGAGCATAAATTATTAGGTCCAAAAGACAGACCATAAAATAAGGTACTCAAACAGAAAATTTGGATAGTAGCCCAATCCAGCTTCCAGAAAATAAAGAAAAAAGAAACCCCACTCCCCTCCCGCTCCCAAAACCAAAAAAGGCCGGCCAAAGGACAGCCGGCATGCTAACCCCAAAGCCAACTCTCCCCAAGGAACCCTGCTGGTAAAACTCCAAAACATCCAAAGTTGTTATGTTCCTACCCCGACAAAACAGAAAAAACTTAGATCAAAAATCCAAAACATAAGAGGATTCATTTTAACAATTTCAAAAGAAATATATATTAAAAAAACCTCACGAAGAAAAATAAAATAGTGAAAAATATCAAAGAAAATATCAAAAAACAAGATATATAAACGGTCAAAACATGTTTATTAAAACCTTATTCTGTCCAACATTTAAAAAGTAATTGCTCTTCTAAGAGATATAACGCAATTAATCTTCTGCTTCCAAAAACTTCTGTGCGTTTTCAACCAATCCCAGCCATTTCCGCTCACCATTTTTCAAAACGATTCTAAGACATGCGGGGAAACAAAGGGAGGGCTTAAACCCTTTCTCATAAAGCAGCGACATGACCTCTTTATACTTGACAAGTTCAGCCATAACCTCTGGTGTATAATCTTCCACGAATCTAATCATCTTCCCGTTGAAATCATTCGTTCCAACTCGACGGGTATGTCGGATTAAAAGCGCCTTAGTGTGAAGTTCATGGAAACATAAAATGACTGAACTGGGATGCTCTCCTGCCTTGGGTTTCGGGAATAGTGATCGCACAGATGGCAATAAATCAGGGAACAGGTGCTTCAACAAACTTGCAAAGAACTCCGTGGGGTGGGCACCTTCAATTGCTTCTTCAAGACCCAGAATACGTAGATTGTTCCTTCTGCTTCTGCTTTCCAGTTGGTAATCTTCTTTGTTAATTTTTCATTAGATAATTATAATTTTTGCAAAGCTTACTCATGTCTTCTAAGTCCGCTTCCAGTAATGACAAAGCTTCTTTATTCTCTTTAATTCACTTTGCATGTTCGATCAAAGTTTGTTGAATAGCATCCAACTTGACATTAAGATGTTGAAATTCCTCAGAGAGTTCTGTTCTTTGCTTTTTAAGGAAATCTCCAATTGATTCCAAGTGGTTGGAGAGTCATCTTCTTTTTCTTTTTCTTTTGCAGAGGCTTTCGTCTTTCCCAGACATATTAGAGGAATATTAAGATTTATAATAAGGTTTCAAAAAACTGGTAGGAAATAAAAAGATAGGTAAGGTAGGAGCAAATTTAAAAAGATGTTACCCCATCGGCTGCCAGCAGGGCTCTCTGTATGTCCTATTGCAGGTTCTGTTGTAAACTGCGGTCCATTGTCACTGACGAAGTGTTCTGGAGCTCCAGTCCTGGAGGAGAGAACAGTGTGTGAACTGTAGTGGAGGCTATTGGGAACACTTCTGGCCACTTTGATGCTGCATCCTCACTACTAACAACAAATTTGAGCCCATGAATGTTCTGGCAAAATCTACATGGATCATCTGCCAGGGGCATGCAGACCATTCTCAGGGACGGAGAGGCACTGCTCTTGGCATCTTCTGGACATGTCGGTAATCCACAAAGTGCTTGGCAAGCTGCTTGATCTGCTGATCTATCACAGGCCATCAGACAAAGCTTTAAGCCAACACTTTCATTTTAACCATGCCTAGGTGACCAGCATGTAGATCCTCCAACACTTTAGCTCTCCGCTTGGATGGTATAACAACTCTCAAACCCCACGAAGACAACCTCCTTCAAGGGCAAGTTTATCTCAGCGCTGATAAAAATGGAGGAACTAGAGTTTCTGCTGCACATTCCAGCCATTTTGGGTGGCCATGTAGACCTGAGGCAGTGTTGGGTCTTTTCTGGTTTCCCTGTGGATCATCTCTGTCATAATAGGGAGACGTGATGTGCACAAGGGAGAATAAGTCAAGAGGATTCCTTTCTTTAGAACATTTTTTGGTATTTACTTTTCCAAGGGAAAATGGGACAATCCATCAGCATTTCCATGATTAGTTGTCCTCTTGATTTCAGTCTCCTAATTATGTTCTCCAAGAAACAGAGCCCATCTCTGATCTGTGCTGCTGCGGTTAGTGGAACGCTCTTCTATGGTTTGAAAATGGACACGAGTGGTTGATGATTAGTAACAAGGACAAACTATCTCCTGCACAAGTAAGTACTGGTTAAAATGTTTTACACCCTAAACCAGTGTCGAGGCCTCTCTGTCAATCTGTATGTGGTTTTTCTCTGCTTTGGTAAGGGAACGTGATGCAAATGCTATGGGGCATTTACTTCCATCACATGTGACATGGGTCATGACTGCACCTGAATCATAATGCGAGGCATCACAGACAAGCTTCACTGGATGCTTTAGATGAGAATGAGTGAGTACAGTAACCATTTCTTTTGCCTATCTCACACTACATTGTCCATTGCCATCTCTTCCCAATCTGTTCAAGCAGTGGAGCACAGTAGGCAGGTTTGGTAGGAACCTGTTAAAGTAATTGACAAGTACTAAAAGTGATCACAACTGTGACAGGTCCTTTGGCCTTGGGACATCCACCATAGCTTGAATTTTCTCATCAGACTTGTGTAAAATCTTGTGCATAAATGGTGTGAACACATTAAGTGATGCTTGGTTTAAAGAATTCACACTTGCATGTCATGCACTAAGCCCATAATCTTCTAATGTTTTTAACATGGTCTTGAGGGTTTGGAAATGTATCTTGTCATCTTCACCTGTAACAATGATGTCATCCAGGTAACACTGAGTGCCTGGGCAGTCTTGCAACACCTGGTTCATGGCTTTCTGCCAGAGTGCAGGTGCAGATGCTACTCTGAAAATAAGCTTATTGTAGTGATAAAGCCCTTTGTGAGTGTTTGTGGTGAGAAACGCTTTGGACTCTTCTGCCATCTCCATCTGTAGGAAGGGCTCGGCTAAGTCTGCTTTGCTGAAGTGTTGCCATCCAGAAAGGTTTGCAAAGATATCCTCTTTTCTGGGCAGAGGGTATTGACCTACCTTCAGTATGGGTTGTTGGTGACCTTAAAATCATCACAGATCCTGACAGATAAATCTTCTGGGCTACTGACATTACCCGTGGACCCACTCAACCTTGGAAAGAATTCCTTTAGCCTCCATACATTCTAGCTCACTGGCTACTTTATCAGAGATGGTATAAGGAACTGGACAGACTTTGTAAAATTTGTTTGTGGCATTTTCTATTTAATACTATTTTACTATTGATATGTTTGCCTTTTCCAGTGCCATTCTTGAACACTGCTGTGGCATCATCCAGTACTTTTCTTAATTCCCTTTCAGTTCACTCTATTGCAGGGGATGTGGCGTGCAAATGCAGGATGGATATCCAGTCAAGTTGTAGTCGTCTTAGCCAATCATGGCCCCACAATGCTTGTCCTCCTGTTTTTACCACATACAAGCTCAATGTGGCTTTTGGTTGCTGCGTTTCACTGTTGTGAATGTCATTTCCAAATGAGTTATCATTTTTCCAGTATAAGTTCTTAGTTGAATATCTGCAGGCTTCAGTTCATATCTTTGAAATGCTGTTCAAACTCATTTTGTAGAATGGCTGAAACAGTTGAGCCCGTGTCTATTTCCATTTTAATTAATTTTCTGTTCACTTATGGTGTAAGCCATATTTCTTGTCTCTTGTTTGTTTTCACATTGTAAATCAGCAGGCTACTCAGTCCTATGTCATACTCGTCCATATCAGATCTTTCAGATTAGTGTTCTTTTTGAATTGCAACTTGACTTTTTAGCCTTTTCTCTTGCCTGTGCAGTCTGTTTATTTCTGTCTGCCCGACCTACTCGTTGGACAGTATGCATTCTATTTTGTTGCCTTTTCTGCAAGTTCCACCTTTGAAAAGGCACCAAAGCATTTGGGTTCTCACGACCATACTATGTAACAGTTTCTGCCCCCAAGCTATCAGACTCCTCAATACCCAAAGCCTGGACTGACACCAACTTACTGTGCCTATTGTCTTGTTTATTATTTATTGTGATGCCTGCACTGTTTTGTGCACTTTACACAGTCCTGGGTAGGTCTGTAGTCTAGTGTAGTTTTTTCTGTATTGTTTTTACATAGTTCAGTGTAGCTTTGTATTGTTTCATGTAACACCATGGTCCTGAAAAACGTTGTCTCCTTTTTGCTGTGTACTGTACTAGCAGTTATGGTCCAAATGACAATAAAAAGTGATTTGCCTTGGCTTGACTAAACTTGCATTGGTCTGGTGTATATGAGCCCCTGTGTCAATGATAGAACAACTTGTTCAGCCAGGCAGGTTTCTGTTAAGACATTACAATTCTGCTGACGCTCACTTTCATTCCTGACTGCAAATCAACAGTGATTTCAACTGCTCTTTTAAATGACAGTTGTGCTTCAGTTAGGAGCTGTTTTTGAATGCTTCCTTGTAAGATTCCACAAATGAAACAATCTCTCAGTTCATCATTACGCCCATTACTGAACTGACAACACTCAGCCAATTTCTTAAATTCAGAGATGTAAGCTGAAATGGATGCTCCTTCCTTTTGATTCCACTTACGAAATTTAAAGCATTCTGCAATCAACAATGGTTTCAGTTCTAAATGTTCCTAATTATGTTCACAATATCAGCAAAGCTAATCAGAACTGGTTTGGTTGGAGCAGTTAAACTTTCAAGCAAACTGTACGCTTTTCCACCCATTGTACTCTGCAACACCAGCATTTGAGTTTCATCAGCTATTTCATTTGCTTCAAAATACAAGTTATTCCTTATAAAGCAGCCAGTTATATCTTGGGCAATGGAATATGCCTTTCTTTCTGGTGTACCCAACCATTTCTGTTTATTTGATTAGTTATTTATTTATCTGCCTATCTATTTAGTTATCCATCTTTCTATTTGTTTGTTTGTTTATTTATTACCACTCGGTTTTTGAACCAGTGGTCGTGTTCTTTGTTTGCTAATTTCATCCGTTTCCTGCCTTTTTTTTAACTCGAAAGTCTCTCTCCTCTTCCAAAGAACAACATTCTGTGCTTCAATAGGTAGATATCATCCCGGGTTCGTTTTAAAACTTTCTTCTCAATTCTGTTATATTTTGTATATCCAGAAACTAATTGAAAGAGAAGCACAGGAGTCGAGATAATTGCCTACGTAAGTATTTTCCCCCCTTTTTTCCCCCTTGGTGGCCCAGAGCCATCAAACACTCCTAGTACATTAACCCTTTCAATCCTGGAATCATTCTCATGAACTTCCTCTGGACCCTCCCCAATGCCAGCACATCATTTCTTAGATAAGGGGCCCAAAACTGCTCCCATTAGTCCAAGTGAGGTCTGACCAATAAAGCCTCAACATTACCTCCTTGCTTTTATGTTCTAGTCCTCTCGACATGAACGCTAACACTGCATTTGCCTTCCTCTGCTGGGAGTCAGCATAGACCCAATGGATAATAATTGTGTAAATTCACACTGATTCACAAGAGGCTAGAACAGGAGTTCACAAGAGATAAAGTGCATTGAGTCCATGAGAGGATTAGCACAGTCAAATTCTGTTTCAAACTGCAAGGTTCAGGTGTAAATTCATCATGTTTTTGTAGACTTGTTACCAACCTTCAGAGACTCTCCTGTGACAGGAGGTAACTAATGGCAATTCAACTGAAATCCGTGGAAGAATAAATGCTCTAACCATTAAGTATTTATGCACATTGAGGCATTAATGGGTCACCAAGCAGGTTTATCTTGTGCAGTGATGTACAGCTGATCAATGCAGCAAGAATAAAGTGTCACAGAGAGGTTATAGATAGTAAAATCCATTAGTACAGAACTCAAAGGACAAAAGGCACCAGTGATTCAGGAGTCTCCCAGAACATAACAGCCAGGATCTAGACCCATGCTTAATTCCTCAGTCAAAGTCTCATTATTAGGGTTACTGACTGTCCCTCCAGGAATTTACAGAATAATTGATAAAGAATGAGCAGGGAACAAAACTAGATAAATATTTCAAGGGCATGGAAACCAATTCGTCCCCTCCGGCAAGTTATCTTACGGAGGCTGAATGTAATGGCATCGGACAGAGTCCGTCTCTTCCATTCGTCCTGCGAAGGCATCACCTGATCACAGCAGTCGGGCTGGGCAGCCAGTAGTGGTAGTTGGAGGGAGACCTCATCACAGCAGTCGGGCTGGGCAGCCAGTAGTGGTAGTTGGAGGGAGACCTGATCACAGCAGTCGTGCTAGGCAGCCAGTAGTGGTAGTTGGAGGGAGACCTGATCACAGCAGTCGGGCTGGGCAGCCAGTAGTGGCAGTTGGAGGGAGACCTGATCACAGCAGTCGGGCTGGGCAGCCAGTAGTGGCAGTTGGAGGGAGACCTGATCACAGCAGTCCCATGGTATAACGTTCAGGATCAGATAGGAGGCTGGGGAAATGGTCAGTTCACTGCTTTGTATTTTACTCAGCAGATTGGCCCAGGTTATATACATGTCTGATATACAACTAAGCATTATAGCACTGACCCAAGCTGATGCCTGGAGTCTGAGTGACAGAGGATTCCTCCATCACCATACTCAGCACAGCACTTCATTGTGATACTCTTTTCTCAATGAAGTAACTTCACTTATCACACGCACAGTAAATATAATTAGTTCATGCCTTTCCCCATATTCACTGTAACAGCAAGGCAGTACATTCTCTGACACCAGTACGTCATCACCAGCCTGTGATTCTTACCCATGAAGTGTTTGAGAGGCTATTTCACAGGCCCTCCATGCCCAGTGGTAATGTTGCTTCATTTTTATTTAGAAAAAGATTCAGTAAAAGTATATAAAGGAGTGAACAATGAAAAACATTTTCAATAGATTCACTGGTGTTAACATTTTTTTAAAACCATGGCCACCTGGAATGAAACCATTTCAACATCTGAGGGACTCAGCCCTCTGTCTGTGATAGGGGAGGAGCCTAGTATATGGTCCTTCCCCTCAGAGCCTTAGGATTGGCTGCATTGAGCCTCAGCATGTCCTCCTGTGTCAGTCTGCACCATTCCGACTGACATCTCGCTCTGCCGTAAGACCAACAAGTCTTGGGCAGACTAAAGGGTGTCCTTCACTGAGCTGATGACCTCAATACCATGGTCACAGTTATAAACTGCTGGGGAGTATCACAGTCCACCCGTCCTTCCACTGAGGGTGACTGGGCAGCCACCATGGTAAAATACCCCAATAATCTACCCCTCATTTCACCCTATAATTAACAGCCATCTTTGTATTCGATCATTTGTCCCTGCAAGTCTCTGGGACAAGATATTGGACAATTTATTTAATCCGTAATAAAGAAGGAAGAAGAATGAAGGATCGTGTGGTTGTACAGTCATCACCCCCACACTATGTTTAAACAACACACACACAATGCTGGAGGCAGATCTATCACGCATCAAGATTTCCAGCGTCTGCAGTCTGTTGTAACTATGCTTAAGTGATATTTTTGCTAATGACTCATTCACACTTCCAGTAGTGATCTGATCAGTGTAGTAAATCAACTTCACACCTTCAGAGGGGATGTCATCACATCATCACATCTGTCTTGTGTGGCAATATTTGGTGAATGTTAGGAAAAGAACAGTCAGTTTTAACTGTGACCAGACACACTGTTCCACTAAGCAGTGCCACTAATATTAAACAGAGCAGACACAAGAGGCAGAGGTTCTAAAGCTTGTTTAATTCCACTGTCAAGATGCATTTCCACGTCCCTGTAGACTTCCATTTCCATGTAGACTTCACTCTTCCTACACTTTGAAGAACCGCTAAACAGAAGAGATTCCGCAAGCACTGGAAATCCAGAGTAACACACAAAATGCTGGAGGAACTCAGCAGGTCAGGCAGCATCTATGGAGGGGGATAAACAGTCAACGCTTCAGGCTGAGACCCTTCACCAGGGCTGGAAAGGAAAGGCGAAGAAGCCAGAATAGGAAGGTGGGGGGAAGGGAAGGAGTACAAGTTGGCAGGTGATAGGGGAAGGTGGGTGGGTGGGGAAGGGGATGAAGTAAGAAACTGGGAGGTGATAGGTGGAAGGAGTAAAGGGCTGAAGAAGAAGGAATCTGATAGGAGAGGAGAGTGGACTGTGGGAGAAAGGGAAGGAGAAGGGGCACCAGAGGAAGTTGATGAGCAGGTGAGGAGAAGGGGTAAGAGGAGAGCCAGAATGGGGAACTGAAGAAGAGAGAAGGAGGAGGGGAAGAAATGACTGCAAGTTTGAGAAATTGATGTTCATGCTGTCAGATCAGAGGCTACACAGATGGAATATGAGATGTTTCTCCTCCAACTTGAAAATGGCCCATCGTAGCATGGACTGACATGTCAGAATGGGAATGGGAAGTAGAATTTGAAAATGGGAGGCCACTGGGATATCCCTCTTGCTGTGGAGGATGGAGCCTGTACTTTAAACTCTTTGACCCAACCTAACAGGAAACTGATACAGGACTTTGTGATATGGTGCAACTCAAACTACCTGCGTCTCAATATCACCAAGACCAAGGAGATGGTGGTGGACTTTAGGAGATCTAGGCCTCATATGGAGCCAGTGATCATTAATGGAGAATGTGTGGAGCAGGTTAAGACCTACAAGTATCTGGGAGTACAGTTAGACGAGAAGCTAGACTGGACTGCCAACACAGATGCCTTGTGCAGGAAGGCACAGAGTCGACTGTACTTCCTAAGAAGGTTGGCGTCATTCAATGTCTGTAGTGAGATGCTGAAGATGTTCTATAGGTCAGTTGTGGAGAGCGCCCTCTTCTTTGTGGTGGCGTGTTGGGGAGGAAGCATTAAGAAGAGGGACGCCTCACGTCTTAATAAGCTGGTAAGGAAGGCGGGCTCTGTCGTGGGCAAAGTACTGGAGAGTTTAGCATCGGTAGCTGAGCGAAGGGCGCTGAGTAGGCTACGGTCAATTATGGATAACTCTGATCATCCTCTACATAGCACCATCCAGAGACAGAGAAGCAGTTTCAGCGACAGGTTACTATCGATGCAATGCTCCTCAGACAGGATGAAGAGGTCAATACTCCCCAATGCCATTAGGCTTTACAATTCTACCGCCAGGACTTAAGAACTTTTTAAAAGCTATTATTAATGCTTTTTGAGATAGTGATTTAGATGCATATCATATTTTTTACTGAGTTAAGTATTGTATGTAATTAGTTTTGCTACAACAAGTGTATGGGACATTGGAAAAAAGTTGAATTTCCCCATGGGGATGAATAAAGTATCTATCTATCTATCTATCTAACAGATAACTAACTCCGTGCAGTGGGAAGGAACCAGCAGCCGGTTTTCTCATTGTACATTGAGGCTTTTCAAAGGCCGTGAATACCGCTGCTAATTGGAATGCGAGATGAGGATTTAGTGATGTGGTGAATCAGTCCTGTCTCCCATCGTGTTGACCAGAGGGAGGCTGACCAGTGAAAGAACTATCTGTCCTGTCATTGGACATAACTTCCCAAAATGTTTCCCATTCCCAAAATAATCCTTCTGGATAGCATTTCAGATAATACTCAGGGTTCACATTGCTTTTACATTTAGAGACACAGCACGACAACAGGCCCTTCTGGCTCCATGTGGCCGCGCTGCCCTATTGCACACATGTGACCAATGAACCTACTAACCCTACATCTTTGGACTGTGGGAGGAAACCAGAGCACCTGGAGGAAACCCACATGGTCACGGGGAGAACATATGGACAGTGGCCAGAATTACTGGTACGGAATAGAGTTATACTAACCCCTACACTACTGTGACGCCCTCAATTATGTCTCAGGTGTGCTGCTTATTCAACTGTATTATCTAGGGTGTCATATTATCATGGAAATTCATCCTTGAATCCCTGCCTCCTGCATCAGGACCTCAGCCACAGATTCATTTAGCCTGTCTGTCTATTTCTGACCCTACTGTTCTGCTACAGGGTGTAATCAGAGATCACTACGCTAGATGGGGAATTAGTCTACCAACCCGCACGTCTTTGGTATGAGAGAGGAAACTGGAGCACCTAGGGGAGACCTGTTTGATTACAGGAGGAGCATGCAAACTCCACACAGTCAGCACTGGAGGGTAGGAATGAAACTGGGACCCTGCGGCTTCACTAACTGTAAAGCTGTATCAGTTCATACGTCACTATTGGCTATTCATAAATGTGATTTCTAACCTGGAAATAAAAGTTAATTTAGTAATACTGATGGCTTCAAAATAAACCTGCAGGTATTCTAATCTGGTTTAAAAAAATAATTATGGAGTTTTCCTCAGAAATGCCCCTTTGCATCTGAGCAAGGAACAGCAGGGGCAACTGAGGGTGTGTATTTTATAGTGTGAACTTGGTGAAAGATTCCCTTTGGCCTGTTTGAATCTTGTTCATCTCCCAACACTGATGGCTGCCTCGTTCCAGGCTGCAGAACTATGTGCCGGGGGACGCAGTGAACCTCACTGCAGCTACTGCTAAGACTCTGCAGGGAGAGATCACAGTCTAGACTCCTTCTGCTACCATACACAGAGGGGATGGTTTGGGGGAGGAAGCCCCACAGATATTAGAATCTTTGAAATATTATGATGTTATAATAAGTATGATATTTCAAATTATAACACTTCACATTATAAAATCCATATTAGAATAATTAGATAATAATGCATTATAATGTTATTAAATCATTAGAAATACTCAAATAATAAAATTAGAATATCACCCCAGGAGCCACATAAGTGGTTGTGGTGTTATGATTTAAAAAAACAAACTATGCTACTGAACATAATGACCATGAATGTAAATTTTTCAACATTTTTTTCTTTTTTGTATAAATAGTTCTTTTTTATAATTTAAAACACCAAGAAAGGAAACAGATATGATCAGAATTCTGCTGAAAATGCCTCCAAGTGCGGGAGTTCTCCTTTAACTCACTGATTCTGGGAGTGGTGCAGTCTGCCTCACTGTCTGACATCAGCAAATGACGGTGCTCTCGAAGGAAGGTTCCTCTCACACTGCGCTCAGCGTAATTACTCAGAAAGTGAATTAGCATGTAGTCGTCTCATTGCATTGTTCACTAGTTGAGACGTCAACTTGCTGTGTGGATTATTCTGCACACACAGTAATGGGCCAGTGCATGAACTCCCCGGTATGGAAAATTAACCCTTTGGATCCTGGAGAAAATCCCACAGTCTATTAATTCTGATTCAGCCTACTCTGTGGGATAAATATAAATCAGATTCAGATTTATTTATCTCACGTGCATCGAAAAATACAGGTATGTCCTGCACCCCAGGTTTATGAAAGAGGTAGCTGTCAAGATTGTGGAGGCATTAGTAATGATCTTTCAAGAGTCAATAGATCATGGTTCATGGTTCTAGAGGATTGGAAAATTGCAAATATCATTCCACACTTCAAGAGGGCGGGAGGCAGAAGAAAGGAAATTAAAGGTCAGTTAGCCTGGCCTCATTGGTTGCGAAGATATTGGATTCTATTGTTAAGGATGTGATGATTTCAGCAAAATCATGTGGTTTTGGACATGATAAAATGGACCAAAATCAGTATGGTTTCCTTAAGGGAAAATCTTGCCTGAAAAATCTGCTGGAATTCTTTGAGGAAATAACAGGCAGGATAGACAAAGGAGAATTGGTGGATGTTGTGTACTTGGATTTTCAGAAGGCCTTTGACAAGGTGCTGCACATGAGGCTGTTTAATAAGATAAGAGTCCATGGTGTTATAGGCAAGACATTAGCATGGACAGAGCAGGATTGGCATGGATTGGCAGGAGGCAAAGTCTGGGAATAAAGGGAGCCTTTTCTGATTGGCTGCCGGTAACTAGTGGTGTTCCACAGGGGTCAGTGCTGGGACTGCTTCTTTTTACGTTATATGTCAATGATCTGGATGGTAGAATTGATGGCTATGTGGCCATTTTTGCAGATGATACAAAGATCAGTTAACAGGCAAGTAGTGCTGAGGAAGCCGGGAGATTGCAGAAGGACTTGGACAGATTAGGAGAATGGATAAAGAGGCAAATGGAATACAGGGTTGAGTAGTGTATGGCTACACACTTTGATATAAGAAATAAAAGCATAGAATATTTTCCAAGTGGGAGAAAATTCAAAAATCTGAGGTGCCAAGGGACTTGTGAGTCCTTGTGCAGGATTCCCTGAAGGTTAATTTGAATATTGAGTTGGTGGTGAGGAAGGCAAATGCGATGTTAACATTCATTTCGAGAGGACTAGAATATAAAAGCAAGGATGTAATGCTGAGGCTTTGTACGGAACTGGCGAGGCCTCACTTGGAGTATCGTGAGCATTTTTGGGCCCCCTTTGTTAAGAAAGGATGTGCTAATATTGGAGAGGGTTCAGAGGAGATGCACAAAAATGATTCCAGGAATGAAGGCTTACTATTATAAGGCATAATTGATGGCTCTGGGCCTGTACTCGCTGGAATTTAGAAGAAGTCTATCAAATGTCGAAAGGCCTAGAGTGAATGTGGAGAGGATGTTTCCTAAGATGACTAAAGGGCACAGACATAGAATAGAGGGATGTCCATTGAGAACAGAGATGAGGAATGCTTTAGGTGGTGAATCTGTGGAATTTGTTGCTACACGCGGCTGTGGAGGCCAAATCATTGGGTGTATTTAAGGTGTATGTTGATAAGTTCTTGATTAGTCAGGGTTTGAAAGGTTACAGGGAGAAGGCAGAAGAATGAAGTTGAGAAAGAAAATAAGTTAGCCATGATCTGCACCTGGGCCATATCCCAATGCTCTGTTAGTGGGCCATCTGCATTAAGGGAGGGCATTGATGACAGTACATCACCGGGGAGATGCAGGTGTATGAGTGAGTTTTATAGTGATGGACATGGGTACACCTGTGACGGTGTACAACATACATCAGACTGTTATATTGAAGGATCGCAGGGAGTATTACAGGGAAAAGCTGACTGTTACATCGCACCCTTTACCATCACAGTTGCTGAGATACCTCATGCACGCAGAGCTCAGTGCTCATTCAGAGTAAAGGAGATGGGCTGTCTGCACATTTTCATACAAGGTTGATGTGCCGACAACAAATCAGCCCCGGTTTTCGGACTGAGGAGGAAGGAAGAGATTCATCACTTCGCCACCTTCTGTAGTGCACTGATCAGCCATCGGGGGGCAGTACTGTACCTCTGACCGCAAGTGCTCCGTTAAGATTGGTCAGGAAGCAAGGCTTCCCCTGTGGAGACTTCACTTTCTTCATCCTGGACTTTTCAGCCAGAGTGAAAGGTTATTCCTTATACTCTTCTGATACCTAGAATCACCTCCCCCCTGCACACACACACACACGCACACCACGCACACACGCACACACCACACACACACGCGCACACCACGCACACACCACACGCACACACACGCACACCACGCACACACCACGCACACACACGCACACCACGCACACCACGCACACACACACACACACGCGCACACCACGCACACACACGCACACCACACACACACCACGCACACACACACACGCGCACACCACGCACACACCACACGCACACACACGCACACCACGCACACACACACCACGCACACACACGCACACCACGCACACACACACACCACACATACACACACACACACACACACACACGCACACACACACACACACACCACACGCACGCACACACACACCACGCACACACATGCACACCACGCACACACACACACACATACACACACACACACACACGCACACACACGCACACACACACACACCACGCGCACACACACACACACACACACATATGCACACACGCACACACACACACACACACACCACACACACACACGCACACACACACACACACACGCACACGCACACACACACGCACACACACACCACGCGCACACACACGCACACCACGCACACACCACACGCACACACACGCACACCACACACACACCACGCACACACACGCACACCACGCACACACACACACACACATCTGGCAATCAGAAAAATTTGATCCTGTTTGTAATTTACATCCAGTGAGGAGGGCAGTAGTGACCCAGGAGATGGCCGAGGTAATGTAACCTGGATTTTGTCAACACAAGACCATGGGCACTGGGACAGGTTTAACAAGTGTTGTACAAGAAAGGCAGAGATGGGGAGCAGGTCTAGAGCAGCAGGTATGGGCAGTAGAGAGAGAGAGTGCTGCTATGGGGAACACTGAAAAGGTGAGAGAGACAGGAAGCCCTCTCACAATTGTAGAGTTTGAGACGGTGATGAGATAAGGGATGTTGCATGGGGAACTGACACACCTCGGCTTTGACATACTGTGTCTTGGGTAGCTTAATACAAGCAGGAGGGAGATAGGTGGCACTTGTAATCAGTAGATGAACTCATATTAACTGGGGATCAACTTCAAGATGGCTGGATGGTGTTAGAGAAGGATCTTCAACAGTCCAACCAATCACGAGCAGCAAATCAAGTCTAATGAATCAAAACTGCAGACTTCGGGACAGGTACACCACCAACACAAACAATCCTGCAGATACTGGAAATCCAGAGCAACACACGTAAAATGCCGGAGGAACTCAGCAATGCAGGAGAGGAATAACCAGTCAACATTTTGGGGCAAAACCTTCATCAGGCTACCAAAATCCCTGTGTCCAGATCTGGTTACTGAGACAGAGGGGAGGTCAGACACTCCTGGGACATTTCTGTATCTCCATATGAGTCGAAGGTGACCTTTCTGTTCTGTGTCAGCTTTCAGATTCTCCACTCATTTTTCCTGTAACCTATCCTGCCCACATTCCTCCCAGATTCTCCCTTCTAGCCACTCACAGAGTCAGAATCAGATTTATTTTCACTGTCTTGCATGATGTAAACTTTGCTGTTTTGCAGTAATGGTGCAGTGCAAAGACATAACAAAATGCAACAATAGATAAATAGTGCAAAAAGGAATAAAGAGGTGGTGTTCATGTGTTCATAGATCATTCAGAAATCTGATGCTGGGGGGGAAGAACTTGTTTCTGAATCATTGAGTGTGGGTCATCAGGCTCCTGACCCTCCTCCCTGATGATAGTAATGAGGAGAGGGCATGCCCTTGGGGATGGATGCTGCCTTCTTGAGGCTGTCCTCTATGGAGGGGAGAGTTGTGACTGTGATGGAACTGGTTGAGTCTACAACCCTCCGCAGTTCTTACAACCCTGTGGGTTAGAGCTTCTATACCAGTCTGTGATGCAACCTGTCAGCTTGGTGAGGGCCTCTCTCAGTCAGAGTTGACCATGGATATTGTGCCCTGGCTGTCTAGATACACAAGCCTGGGCAGTACGATATGGAGAGCAAGCTGTTGTCCATGTAGCAACTCCCCCCTCTTCATGCATCTGATGAACCCAAAGGAATGACAGAGACTGACACAGTTTGGTACCAGAAGTGTTGCAGAAGTTGCCACCAGCATTGATCACTCAATGTTGGACTGCCTTACGGACTTCAGCTCTGGATTTTCCCTCAGGGTTTACTCCCGAAGCTTCCCCATGAGTGGGTATAGCCGCAAGGCAGTGGTGGTTTGAGATCAGAGTTTTTATTCTCCTAAATCAGCTGTCAACCACGGCTGACGAACCCCATCTACCCGAAGTGACTGGTTTAAGGTGCCAGTAACCCACTTTTGCCCCTTCTCCTGTCAGGAGAAACGGTTTTGCAGGGCTTAGTAGCTAAGCCCCACGTGAAGATCAGGAGCTGGACTTGGTTGTTAGAGACTATTTGAGACACATGTCATTTAATAGGTAGTGGAAGCTTGTTCCCCACTACCATTCCCCAGCTAAAACAACCTTAAGTCAATTTAGAGTGCACAATGAACTAGCACATCCCTGGGATGAGGGAGGAAAGCAATGGCGGTAGGGAGATCCTGCAGACTGCACCCAGACCGAGGCTGAGAGGCAGCGGCAGTTTGTCAGTGCGGCCGGGCACCATTCGGACTCTGCTTTTGGGTCAGCCCACTGAGACACGGAATTAGTTCACTGTATTTCTACAGGCAGCGTCACTGGACCACTGATGCTTCACAGCTCTGACTATACAGCTTAATTTCCAGGAAAGACAAAGGGTCTCGGCCTGAAATTTTGACTCTCTCTTTGGCTCTGATGAAAGATCATTGATTGAAGTATTAGCTCTCCACAGGCACGCTGACCTGCTAAGTATTTCAGCCGTTTCTGTTTTGATTTCCAATTCCACCCTCTACAGTTTGTTGTTACTGATCCCCATTGCTCTACCACCATAATAAGCCTGCTGCTGTTGGAACCACAAGGGAATGGGGCACGACGCCCTTATTAATAATTCAGTGTAAGCGAGCTGCTTCACACACCAGGCTCTTCATTAGACTGCTTTACAGTGCCTCGTTGGAGTCTTGATGTGATTTCAAACTGCCTGACGTTGGGTTCCATGCTGGCTGTTAACTGCAGCACTAATCTGACCCTGCGCAGATGGATATGTTAGAGCTGCTGGAGAGCCCAGTGGGTGTGAACACCCCATGGGGAGTCAGCTCACCCCCTCTCTGGCTATTGCATGCTGTTGATTTTCATCACCACAGCACTACTGATGTACCTTCAGCTGCCATTTGCTCTGAGGTCTGGGTTACCTCACCCTCTCCCACTCCACCTTCTCACTTTCCTCCATTAAGATACAGAGGAGTTCAACATGTGGAAGTGAGACCTCCCCCAGTGGAACTGGCTGGTTGGCCTCGGTATGAAGGGCAGGATGTGAATGGTGTGCGATTGAGAATGGTTTCTTGTTTATAATAATCATATTTTAGTTTATTGAGCTAATCACCAGAATTGAAATTGCTTCCAATCAAGATGGCTTCAACCTGTGGTCTTCATCGAGGTCGCAGCTCAGACTTAAATAGTTTTTTTGTTGTTTTTAGGTTTGTAGGAATGGTTTTGGGAAGAGATGGGTGATTTAGGGGTCATTTTTGGGTCTAAGGACAGGAATATGTGGGAGAGTTAGAGGTCAGGCTCATGGCTAGGCCTCTGTTCTACCAGTGATGTGGACGTTTGATGAAGGATATCCATGGTTGGATGTCGAGTCCACAGATCAGAAAGGACATGGGCTGATGCCCCCCCCCCCACCCCCACAGGTCAGTGAGTCAAGGGTAGGTCCCGGGATTGGAGTTCCATGTGGGCAGAAGGCACAAGGACTGGTGAATCGTTAGGTATGCCAATTGGCAAGACCGGAGTTTGAGGCCTAGTTTCAGGGTCTCATCTTTGCTGAGTCTGCTGTTCAAGGCTTGGATTTCAGGTCCTCACCGAGGGTCCACATTCATCATCGTCGGTGAGTCCTGGGAACAATACCAAAGATCAAAGCCTGAAGGTTGATTGGAAGTCTGGAAGTTGAGGCCCAGTGGCCTGAGCCTCCAGTCTACGAATCTCTGCGAGTCTGTTGGGGAAGTCTGCAAGTCCAAGTCCACTGGAGGCCACTGAAGTTGGTTGAGATTAGAACTAGAGGTCATAGGTTAAGGGTGAACATAAGGAGGAATGTCTTCACTCATAGAGGGGTGTAGACAGGGTATGAGCTGCCAGTGGAAGTGGTGGTTGCGGATTTAATCCAACATTTGAGCAGGTACATAGATGGAAGGGTAGTGAAGGGCTCTGGTGCAGGTGCAGGTTGGTGGGACAAGGTAGAATGATAGTTCGGAACAGACTAGATGGGCTGAAGGGCTTGTATCTGCGCTGACATGGAATTGCATGGCGATACTGTTCAGTGGGTTGAGAACAGACCTATCTGGGTAAACTGAAATCAGAAAGTAGGGCAAATCAAACTATACTGTAGGCAATGATTCAGGAACAATCTGGGTACTTTTCCAGGAGGGAGAGAGATGGGATAATTAATGAACAAACAGGGGGATTTGCCAATTATCAGGTTGATAGCACAAGAACCTGGCTGCTTACAGAGAGGATATGGAACGAGCTGCCAGAGGAATTGGTGAGGCAGCCCTTGGACAGGTCTATGAATCTCCCTACCTCCTGATTGATTGGACTGGTCTCTGCAATTTTATACATCAGGGTTGGTGGTAGAGGTGGATATGTTAGGAACATTTTAAATACTTAAATGGGGATATGCATCTAAGAAAAAATGGAGGGAGGGAAGGGTTAGTTTGACCATGGATTAGGGTAAAAAGGTCAGCACAACACTGTAGGTTGAAGGGCCTGTTCTGTGCTGTAGTGTTCTTTGTTCTATGTTCAATGACAAGGAAAGGTTTAGAGGGATATGGGAATTTTGGGTCAGCATGGACAAGTTGGGCCAAAGGGCCTTAACTTTGTACCCAACATAAGCAGGGCGACAGAATTGATTTGGACTTCAGGAAGTGGGAGTCAGGAGAACAAATACCAATCTTCACTGAGGAATCAAGAGTAGAAAAGATGAGCAGCTTCAAGTTCCTGGGTATCAACATCTCAGAGGATCTATCCTAGGCCCAATACATTGAACCATTATGAGGGAGACACACCAGCAGCGTGGCTTTGTTGGGAGTTTGAGGAGGTTCAGTATGTTACCAAACACTTACAAACTTCTATAGCTGTGTGGTGGAGAGCATTCTGGCTGGTTGCATCACAGCTTGGGGTGGAGATCCTGGTGCATGTGATTGCAAGAAGCTGCAGATGGTTGTAGACTCAGCCAGCTCCGTCAGGGGCCAACTCGCCTCAACATCAACAAGGATAGCTTTAAGAGGTGGCGTCTCAAGGATGCAGCATCCATCACTAAGGATCGTCGCCCTCTGGGAAATACTCCCAAACACAAGAGATTGTGCAGACACTGGAAATCTAGAGTAAAGAAGAGGGGACAAAGTTGTTTCTGAATCATTGAGCATGGGTCCTCAGGCTTCTGTACCTCCTCACTAATGAAATACTCATTTCTTGTTATTACCATCGGGGAGGAAGTACAGGGGCCTGAAGACCCACAGTCAGTGATTCTGAAACAGTTTCTTCCCCTCTTCTTTCAGATTTCTAAACATCCCATGAACCTGTGAACACTAACGTTGTTCTATTTTTTGCAGTATGTATGTATGTATGTATTTATTTATTTATATAAATTATAGCAATTTTGTGTTGGCACTGCACTGTTACCACAGAACAGCAGAGTTTACATTTACATCATATGTCAGTGATTCTGATGACTCTGCCACTCTATGAGGAAATAAGAGAGGCTCAGAGAGATTACAAGAGTTTCTGCAAATTAATGGAGAATCCGTACATTTTCTGCAGCCTGGCTGAAAATAAAATGCTGCAGGTGTGGAAAGTCTGAAAGAAAGACAGAAAATGCTGGGGAACAGAGTTAAAGTGTAGATTGTACATCATGACTGGAAAAGATAGCTCTGCAGTAAGCTTTTAGTCTGCAGAGGGAAAGAGAGAGGTTAGATAAAATGAAAGGAGTCTGTGATAGGGAGGGGATGAGATGAGACCGAGATAGTGGTACTGACATCTGGAAGGGGTAGGGGTTGTAACACAGTTCTGGAGGAAAAGAAATCTGAACTACTGGTGAGGAGAGAAAAGAGGTAAACTGAATGCTGCAACTGTGAGATACAAACCTGGACTGGTAGGATATCTGAAGTTGCTGAACGGTATTGAGCCCTTCAAGGATCAGCTTTATTCATTTACATGCATTGAAATTTGCTCTGGTGTGTTGGTCAGGGAGTGACATGCAACAAAAAAAACACATTCAACAACGATAAAGAACACTGGACAAACAAGATTTTGCTTCTTGAATACTTTTGGGTGTATTGTGTGGATTTTGGGCTGCTGATCATGAAAACCACCATAAAATTTCCCTGTCAAGCACTATGTATTTTTTTGAAATTGCCTATATTTGTCATTTCAAATTCATAATTCAAGTCAGAATAACTGATGCCAAAATTAAGGAACACATTTTTGTTGGTCCACAAATCAAACAAATTATCAACAACAGTCAATTCAAAGAAATTCTAGTGGGATCAGAGAAAATCGCATGGAAAGCATTCAAGGATGTTGTTGAAATTTTTCTTGGCAACTACAGAGCACCAAACTCTGTACAGCTGGTTGACAACATGCTTCAATCATACAAAAAAGTACAACATGTCACTAAAGATTCACTTTCTGCTTTCCCATTTCGACTTCTTCCCTGCAAATCTTGACGCTATCAGTGACGAGCATGGTGAAAGGTTTCACCAGGACATTGCGGTCACAGAGAAACGGTATCAGACAACTGGAATCCATCAATGCTACTGATTATTGTTGGGCACTTAAGCGAGAAACATCAGACACTGAGTACAAATGAAATTCATCAACAAAACATTGTTAGCTTAGTTGAACTATTGCAAAGCATCAGCACTATTATGCATTTAAATTCAATAAGTTAATTCCTTGTTTCTCCAAATTTCTACGTGATATAAGTAGTCTGAAATTATATTTGTGTTCAGCTTCAAGTGGTCTATCATAAACAAAGAAAAATCTGAGGAAGCAACGCTTTTGAAAAGAAATTGTTGTTGAGTGGAATAAACAGTTCTATGAAAATAAAGGTTAAAACATGAATATGGAATAAAATATGCAAAAAACATAAATACCTTCGTGTATTTACAATGTAGACAGCATTATATGTGTTGTTCAAAGTGTTTACAGTGCAGTACAGTGACTGAGATAATAGATAGAGGGAGCTATGCAGAATGGTTGATCTGATTAACTCCCGGTGGAAGAAACTTTTAAGATGATTTATTTCACATGCTTCATTGGAGTGTTCATTGGAGTGACTGTTCTTGAACTTATACAGGGCTTCACTGGAGTAGTGTTGGAGGGTGAGGACAGAGAAGGATGGAGACCAGGAATGGAACAGGAATGTTCCTCGCAACATCACCCAATCCTAGTTTAGTGAACACCTGGTGGACGGCAATACCAGATGCTTACTAAACAAGGAGTGGGAGCTGCTTTGCCTGGGAGCGTTTGGAATGGAAAGCGGGAGGTACAAGGGCAGATGGGAGTTTGTGTGGTTACATGGGAAGGGAGTTGGTACTGGTGTCGATTGAGGATTGTTTCAAACATTAGGAAAGGATCCCTGCCTTTGGTATGCTGAAGGGGATGGTGGCATCCATGAGAAATAATGGAAGATAATCCACTGAACGTGGATTCTTGGATGCACCCTGTCACAGCTTGGTGTGCGTGGCCAAAAGTAACTTCAATATTGATGCAGCACCTGTGAGGTTTTAGTTCCCTACCTCCTCCCTCAGCTACTGAGTCTGTGCTCATCCACTTGGAACAAAGCAAAGGAGTATGCCTGGTGTGCAAGATTCGGTGTCTGTCACTGAGATAAACTGACCGGCACTAAACCATGTTCTTCCTAACACCCAGAGATTCTCTTTCCTCTCCTTTCAATCTGACAGAAGATACAAAAGACTGAAGCTGCGTACCACCAGGCTCAAGAACTACTGAATGAACCTCGTGTACATTAAAGATGAATGCTTGACCTCCCAGTTAATCTCATTGTGGCTCTTCCACCTTATTGTCTAGCTGTACTATACTTTCTCTGTAACTGTAACTCTACATTATGCATTCTGTTATTGAGTTTTCCTTATACTATCTTAAAACACTGCCGTTTCAAAATTATCTGTATGAGTGGCTTACAAAACAATTTTTTTTCAGTATGTTTGAGTACATGTGACAATAATACTATTACCACTTCCATCCCTTTACCAGGAGCAATCTTGGGCTTCCAACCATTGACCATCTCATCCCGACTCGCCTTCTTCCCTGATCCATCCTCTGTCCCACTCCCCATTTTCCACTGTGCAGGGGAAAACCATAAGGATGGGTTGACTGAGCAAGGGTGTTTCTCTCTGGAGGTGAAGGAGGATGAGAGGTGACTTGATAGAGGTGTGCAAGATGATAAGAGGCATAGGTAGAGTGGGCAGCCCGAGACATTTTCCCCAGGGCAGAAATGACTAATACAAGGAGGCATAACTTTAAGGTGTTTGGAGGAAATTATAGTCGATACGTCAGAGGTAGGTATTTCACACAGAGAGTGTAGGGTATGTGAAATGCAATGCCATGGGTGGTGGTAGAGCCAGAGACATTAGGGATATTTAAGAGACTCTTAACTAAGTACATGGATGATGGAAAAATGGAGGGTTATATGGGGGTAAGGGTTAGATTGATCTTAGAGTAGCTTAAAAGGTCGATACAACATTATGGCCAGTACGGTGCTATAATGCTTGATGTTCTAAGTTCTAGTGTGGGTGCCATTGGCCAATAATATTCTGGCTCATCAGAATCAGGTTTAATATCGCCGGCATATGTCATGAAATTTGTTAAGTTTGCGGCAGCAGCACAATGCGATACATAATGAAAACAGTGAATTACAGTAAATATATATATGTGAGAAGAAGATCTGTCCGAGGCGATGGGGGTCCTCAATGATGGACACTGCCTTTTTGAGACATCGCTCCTTGAAGTTGTCCTGGATACTATGGAGGCTAGATGATGGAGCTGACTATTTTCACAACTCTCTGCAGCTTACTTCCATCGTGTGCAGTAGGCCCCCTCCCTATATCAGATGATGATACAGCCAGTTAGAATGCTCTCCACGGTACAGCTATAGAAATTTGAGAGTGTTTTTGGTGACATACCAAATCCTCAAACTCCTGATGAAATATAGCCGCTACCTTGCATTCTTTATAGCTACATTGACATGTTGCGTCCAAGTTAGCTCCTCAGAGAGATTGACACCCAGGAACTTGAAATTTCTCACTTCTGGTCCCTCCACGAGGACTGGTGTGTGTTCCCTCATCTTACCCTTTCTGAAGTCCACGATCAGTTTTTGGTATTACTGACGTTGAGTGCAAGGTTGTTGCTGCATCACTACTCAACTAGTTGGTATATCTTACTCTTATATGCCCTCTTGTTAGCATCTGAGATTCTGCCTACAATGTTTGTATTGTTAGCAAATTTATGCATGGAATTTGAGCCACACAGTCATTATGCAGAGAGAGAGTAGAGCAGTGGGCTAAGCACACATCCCTGAGGTGCACCCGTGGTGACTGTCAGCGGGGTGGAGATGTAATTTCCATTTCGCACAGATTGTGGTCTTCTGGTTAGGATGCCAAGGATCCAGTTCCAGAGGGAAGTACAGAGGCCCAGGTTCTGGAACATTTTGATTAGAACTGTAGGAATGATGGCGTTAAACACTGAGCTGTAGTCAATAACAGCTTCCTGACAGAGGTATTTGTATTGTCCAGGTGATCCAAGGCCGCATGGAGAGCCGATGAGATTGTGTTCGCTGTAGACTTTTTGTGGCAATAGGCAAATTGCAGTGGGTCCAGGCCCTTATTAAAGCAGGAGTTAATTCTCGCCGTAACCAATCTCTCAAAGCACTTCATCACCGTAGATGTGTGTGCTACTGGATGATAGTAATTAAAGCAACTCACCCTGCTCATCTTCGGATCTGGTATGATTGTTGCCCCTTTGAGGCAGGTGTTCATGGGCTCAGTCTCTCCTTTCTCCCCCTTTAGCCAGGAGGACTCGCCACCCAGCCCTTGGGTACTCCTGGCAGAGCTGGGGCTTCCCTGGAGACAGGTTATCGACTGAGCATGCCTCTCACTATTGTGTTAGCGCTTGTAATGACAGATTCAACAACAAAATCCTTTATTTCAATTAGATTCCTATGTAATGACAAGCTTTACAGCTTTGGGAGGTTGTCATGGAGCGTATCAACTCCTGCCTGACGAGTAACTCCTGCTCCAATTTGCCCACCACCACCACAATTCAACAGCAGATGCCATTTCATTGGCTCTTCACTCAGCTCTGAAACATCTGGACAGTGAAGTTCCATATATCAGGATGTTCTTCATTGACTACTGCTTGGCACTCAAGACTATAATCCCCTCAAAACTGATCAATAAACTCTAGGACTTAAGTCTCGATACCTCCTGCACCCTCTCTAAAGTTTCTATGTCCTTCCTCCAATAAGGCAACCAGCACTGAATATAATATTCAGTGAGGGCTAGCCAGGGGTTTATAGAGCTGCCACATTACCTTGTGGTTCTTGAACTCAATCACCTGTCTAATGATGGCCAGCACACCATCAACCTTCTTAACCACCCTATCAACGTCTCAAAGTTAAAAACTTTGTGCAATGAACAAAATGCTGGAAGGACTCAACAGGTCTGGCAGCATCTGTGGTAGGAAATGTACATGGCTCCATATATCTTTGTCTGCAGATACATGCATTAGTTGTGCAGACTACTGTGACTCCTTTAATCAGGCAGATTTCAATCTAACTTCTGATGAGGGGTTTCAACCTGAAATATCAACTGTCTACTTCTCTCCACAGATGCTACTTGGCCTTTTGTGTTTCTCCAGCAGCTTGTTCGTTGCCCCAGAGTGTATCTGCAGTCTCTTGTGTCTCCATTTTAAAAACAGTGCTTGTTTAAAAACCTCTCTATGCCCTCACCCTGAGCAGATCTTGCAATGATCTCCAACAAAAATATCGACTGAATGAAATAGGAGTTCTTCTCTTTGGAGTGAAGCAGGATGAAAGGTGACTTGACCGAGGTGCAGAAGATGATAAGAGGAATAGATCGAGTGATTTTCCCAGGCCAGAAATAGCTAATACAAGGGATATCATTTCAAGGTGATTGGAGGAAAGTATAGGGAGGATGTCAGGGGTGAGATTTTACAAGGAGTGGTGGGTATATGGAATGGCCTGCTAGGGATGGTGGTAGAGTCAGAGACATTAGGGTCATTTAAGAAACTCTTAGATAGGCATATGGATAATAGAAACTAGAAGGTTATAAGACCATAAGACATAGGAGCAGATTTAGGCCATTTGGCCCATCTAATCTGCTCTGCCATTCAATCATGAGTGATCCTTTTCCCCCCTCGGCCCTTCTCCCTGGTCTCCTCCCCTTAACCTTTGATGCCATGTCCAATCAAGAACCCATCGAACTCTGCCCTAAATACACCCAACGACCTGGCCTCCACAGCTGTCTGTGGCCACAAATTCACCACCCTCTGGCTGAAGAAATTTCTCTGCATCTCTGTTTTAAATGGATGCCCCTCTATCCTGAGGCTATACTCTCTTGTCCTAGACTCTCCCACCATGGGAAACGTTCTTTCCACAACTACTCTGTCTAAGCCTTTCAACGTTCCTCCCCTCATCCTTCTAAATTCCAGCGAGTACAGACCCAGAGCTATCAAATGTTGCTCATATGTTAACTCTTTCATTCCCTTGTGAACCTCCTCTGAACCCCTTCGAATGCCAGCACATCTTTTCTTAGATGAGGAGCCCAAAACTGTTCACAATACTCAAGGTGAGGCCTCAGCATCATCTCCCTGCTCTTGTATTCTAGACCTCTTGAAATGAATGTCAACATTGCAAGACGAATGTAGCAGGGAAGGGTTAGATTGATCTTAGAATGGGTTAAAAGCTTGGTACAACACTATGGGCTGAAGGGCTGGTACTGGCCTATGTTCTATGTCCGATGTAACACATCAAACTTCTGGAGACCTCTCATGAGTTTCAGATTCCCTTTCTTCCACCACCATAGCTGCATCTATAGCTACCTGGCTCTGAAATCTGCTTCCTACACTTCAGCCAGTCATCCTCTGAGGCATTCATTAAACAGTGTCATTGGTTACCCATCTGGCATGAGTCCAACTTTGATTACAATCCAATGAAACTCATAGACTATTTCATTGTTGACATAAGATAAAAGCATATTTTTAAAATCCTTATGTTTCAGAGCATGAAGTATTTGCCATGTCTACTTGTGCCAATGTCTGTAAATATGTGCATATAGGTAAACATCCTTGATGTGACTTCTTTAAATAGGAAGATTTCAATCACTGGGGCATTTCAATTGGCAAGGGTGTAAACTGGTTTTATAAGCACCCTTGTAAACAACCTCTAACCATTGGCAGAAAGATTTCTGCAGTTAACAGCCTGTAAAAGCCAATTAGAGATCTATTATAGGGATGTAAGAACGACGCTCCACTCTTCTGCCTTCTCAATCATTGCCATGGAGATGGTGTAGTGTGCATTTTTGGAACATCATTGAATCAGGGCTAAGCCCGTTTAAAGTAACAGATTTTAACAGAATCTAAAATACAAGCCCAAACATAAACACTTTTCTCTGATTGATGAGTCATTGTTTCACTGAATGCAGTATCACATTTACATTGTGTGCCATCTCCGTCAGCTCCCAGTCCTGTGGATTCCAGGCAACACACACAAAATGCTGGAGGAACTCAGCAGGCAAGGCAGCATCTGTGGAAAAGAGCACAGTCGACGTTTCAGAACTGTCGTAGTTCAGATGAACTACAAGGACCAAGGATGAAACAGCTATCCCACCTATCGAGTGAATAAAACTGTCTGGTTTATTCCATAATTATTTTCTGTACATTTTGTACATTTCTGGGAGACTGTTGGAGACTTGTTTACAGCCTCACTATAACTAAACAATTCTGCTCTGCTGTAGCACACAAAAGGAAAGATTGCATCAATATAGTAGGTAACTGGGCCACTGATCATCCTTCAGAGCCAAGAAATTATATCTGAATTCCGAAATCCCAGCAGTGAACAGCAGTCAGCAAGCTGCCACAAACAGTACCGTGTTAATGCAAAGTAATCTGCTTCATAATGTCAAGGGTTAAATGCTGATTTGCATGCCAAACATTCTTCTTTGATGTGATATTAGGAAGTTGTCCATCTGGCAGGGAATAGTCCACGTGGCAGGAGAAGACATTTCATTTTTAGAATTCCCCACCAGTAACACATCAGAAGAATTCTTCAGGAGAGCCCGTCATCTCCAACTACCAGATTCCTCTGCATCATTCAAGTGTAGTCTGTCAGCCCTTGGTTTTCAATGAAGCAACCTAGCGCATCCCAAAAGCAGCACGAAGTCACCACTTCATGGATCTTTTTTGAGTTATGGCCAGAGTGACTCCATAAAGACAGCTGATCAGATTTATAAACATACAGTAAAAGATTCTGCAAATGCCGGAAATCCAAAGCAACAAACACAAAATGCTGGACTAGATCAGGAGATCAGGCAATATTTATGGAGAGGAATGAAGAGTTGACATTTCTGGCTAAGACCTTTCAGGAGGACTGCAGAGGAGGGCAGAAGAAATACAAGAGATTCTGCAGTCTCTGGAAATCAGAGAAACACATGCAAACAGTCCTGATGAAGGGTCTCAACCCAAAACGTTGGCTGTTTATTCCTCTCCCTAGATGCTGCTTGACCTCTTGAGTTCCTCCAGCATTTTGTGTGTGGCCAGATTATCGTCAGCCATCCCAACAACATTGGGCTATTGAATGGGGAACCTGACATGCCAGGGGTCTAGAGTGCATGTCTCAAGGCTGAAATGTCTGTGGGCAAGTCTGTAACAGCGGTCACTTCTCCTTTGTTAGTACAATACTTATTCCCACCCATTAACCAGAGATGATCGCCTCTATGTCTATATATATATTTCAGCAAGGAGTTGTCTCTCTTGCCCTCTAGCTTATCTGTTGCACACTCAGTGGTCTATTTAAGGTTACCGTTGACGCACTTCCGCAGTGGCTAACCCTCTGATCTCCACGAGCAGTGGCGAGATCGCATGCTGTGTAGTGGCATAGCCTTTAACACAGTTGATGTACAATGCCTGCAAGGAAAGATAGGGGTTTAATTCCCACCACGGCTTGTTAAGGAGTTTGTACACTCTCCCCGTGACCGTGTGGGTTTCCTCCAGGTGCTCAGGTTTCCTCCCACATTCCAAAGATGTATGGTTAGGGTTAGAGTTTCGGACATTCAACGTTGGCACCGGCAGCATGGCCACACTTGCAGACTGCCCCCAGCACAATCCTCGGACTGTATTGTTTGTTCATGCAAAAAGACACATTTCACTGTATTTGAAATAAAGCTAAGCTTTAATCTCCCAGAAAGACACAGTGGTACAATTGATAGATGAGCCTCTTTTCAACAGCAAAGACCTGGGTTGAATTCTGACCCTGGGATTCAGTACAGGTCCAGACACATGACCATCATCAAGGACCCCCTACCATCCAGGCCATGCTCTCTTCTCACTACTACCATCGGGCAGAAGGTCCAGGCGCCTTAGGTCCCACACCACTGGGTTCAGGGATGGTTACAACCATCAGGCTCCTGAATCAATGTGGATAACTTCACTCACCTCAGCTCTGAACTAATTCCACAACCTATAAATTTACTTTCAAGGGCTCTACAACTCTCAGTATTATTTACTTACTTTTTAAATTATTTGCATGATTGGCCTTCTGTTTCACACTGGTTGTATGTCAGTCTTAATTTACAAATAGATTTTCATAAATTCTATTGTATTTCTTATTTTCCTGTAAATGCTGGGAAGAAAATGAATCTCAAGGTGGTATATAGTGGCACACATGAACTTTGATAATAAATTTACTTTCAATTTGACTTTGGGTGCTGGCTGTGTGGGGTGTGCACACTGTCCCACGACTATGTCTGTTTCCAGTTTTCTTCACATCCCAGGAGGTTAGCTGCCACTGGCATCTAGGTAGAATCTGGGGGATGTGCGGGGAGTTGATGGAAGTATGAAGTGAATAATAATATGGTATTAATATAGGATTAGTGTAAATGCATCAGTGCAGAGAGGGGGCTGAAGGGCTAATTTCCCTACTTTGTCTTGTTATGACATTAGCATTGTCCTTGTCTGGGCTCACTCGATGCCATAATGGATGGACTCAAGTGTTTAGTTCAAATGAGAGAATAATAGCAAATTTATTTCATCAAATGTTAAAGAGTCATAGAGTAGTGGAGAATAGAAAAAGGCCCTTCAGCCCAACAAGTCCATGCCAGCCAAGATGCCTACCTAAGCTAGCCTCATTTTCCCTGCTTTGGCCCATATCCCAACCCTCTCCTATCCATTTCTCATTAGGGGTTTCGATTTTCATTCTCCCAATGTCAATTTACAGTTCCTTTTCTTTAGAAATTTGAATAAGGTGCCTCTATAACAGAACAAACAAACTAAAGGGAGGAGTGTTAGAAGTGTTCAGCAAGTTGGGTTCAAGAGGCTGAGCAATGAGGTTACTAAAGGCACGGGCATTGATGTTGAGGTGAGTATGCGCATAATTCAATTTTAACATAATTCTGTACTGAAATTAGAATCTGCTAGTCTCAGAGAATTTCCTTTTAACTCAGTATTGAGTTTTCCACAGATTGAGTCACTGTAGCCTTAACTTCGAAGGTCCCCCACATTCAATAGCCCGATAGCCGATATTAATCTGGCCAGCTGTCTTCACTGGAGACAATCAGTCTGGTCATAACTCAAAACATCCATAAAGTGGTGGCTTTGTGCTGTTACTGTAATGGGTTAGGTTAGGTCATTAAAAACCAAGGGCTGATAAACTGCACGTGAATGATGCTCTGCATTGCAGTTGAGTTGGTGGTAAGGAAGGAAAATGCAATGTTAGCATTCATTTCAAGAGGACTAGAATATAAAAACAAGTATGTAATGCTGAGGTTTTATAAGGCATTGGCCAGACTGCAGAGTATTGTGAGCACTTTTGGGCCCCTTATCCAAGAAATGATATATTAACATTGGATAGGTTCCAGAGGAGGTTCATGAGAATGATCCTGGGAATGAAAGGGTTAAAATATGAGGAGCATTTGATGGTTCTAGGCCTGTATTGTATTTGCTGGACTTTAGTAGTATGAGGGGGGATCTCATTGAAACCCATTTATTATTGAAAAGCCTAGTTAGTGTGGATGTGGAGAGAATGTTTCCTATAGTAGCGAAGAATACGACCAGACAACACAGCCTCAAAACACAAGGGCGCTCCTTTAGAACAGAGATTACAGGAGGAATTTCTTCAGCCAGAGGGTGAAGAATCTGTGGAATTCATTGCCAAAGACAGCTGTGCAGGCCAAGTCATTGGGTATATTTAAAGCACTGGTTCGCAGATTCTTCATTAGTCAGGGCGTCAAAGGTTATGGAGAGAAGGCAGGAGAATGGGGTTGAGAGGGGTAATAAAGCAGCTATGATGGGATGGTGGAGAAGGCTCGATGGGCCAAATGGCCTAATTCTGCTCCTATCTCTTATGGTCCCATCACAGCCAGAGCTGATCCATTGGTTGGCCAGACAAACAATTCTATGCATAAGTAAGGACATGCAAGATTCAAGATTCAAAATTCAAGTGCATTTATTGTCAAAGAATGTATAAATTATACAATCTTGTCTGCTTACAGGCAGCTACAAGGCAAGAAACTGGAAAGAACTCAGTCAGGAAAATAAAGACCAACCCACAATGCGCAGAGAAAGAAAAAAACACAAATCATGCAAACCATAGAAGCGAGTGTGCAACAATGATAGGATTCTGAACCAAATTGAGCCCTTAGATCCAAATCCCCGGAGCAGCCCAGAGTAGGCCTAAAGCCTCCGTATTCAGTTCATCATATTAGCAGGGCAAATCATTGCAAATTCGCAGACACAAAGCACAGCAGCTGGGGGCAATCTCACAGCCTCAGTGTCATGGAGAGAGGAGCCCCGTGTCTACCCGGGCCGGCGTTTAAATTAAACTAAAATGTGTTCAAGTTTGCCAGATGATTCTAGCATGTACTTCCTGACTGGAGACACGGGAATCTGAAGCAACAAGCACAATGCTGGAGGAATTTAATAGCTTGAGCAGCATCTGTGGAGGGAAGCATCCCTGCTGGTGGACCCATTGAGTTCCTCCATTGTATTCCTTGTTCATCTGTCCAGATGAAGGATCTCAATTCAAAACATTCACTGTCCACTTCCTTCTACAGATGCTGCCTGACACATTGAGTCTTCCTGCATCTTGTTCTTTACCCTTCCATACTGTTCATTGAGCCAGACCTGAATCCTCAGGTTTTGTGATCATAACAGTGAGGAATGTCAGCCCAGAAGGTTTTAGATTGTAGTGGCCCCCATTTCTGCTTCTGACACTGCCTCATGGATTTCTATCTTTGACATATCAGATCTGTTCTGAGTCTAGCACATTCACAGTGCCACAAAACGTGCTGGAGGGTGGCCCTTGGTATCAAGACAAATCAAGTTTATTGCCACGTTCCTAAGTATGGTGAGTTACAGATAAAATGAAAGACTTAGTTAGAACCAGGCACAGGTTCAGGCAACACTTCAGCAAAGGTTTTTAGCAAGGGTTTCAACAAGATCCTGCAAGAGAGGCTGGTCTGGAAGATCAGGTCCCATGGAGTCTGGGGGGAGCTAGTCCGAGCATTCAAAATTGGCTTGGAGCTAGGAAGAAGCAGAGTTTGAAGGCTGAAGGGGCCCTTGTTATTCGTTATTTATATATAAATGATTTGGAAGTGAATACACAAGGCTTAATCAGTAAATTTGCAAATGACACATAATTAGGGGGTGTTGTTGATAGTGAAGAAGGTTGCCGTAAATTACAAGGGGATCTTGATAAGTTAGTGAAGTGGGCTGAAGAGTGGCAAATGGATTCCAATACAGATAAACGTGAGGTGATGCATTTTTGGAAAGACCGACCAAAATAGGATAAGTAGGACTTACAGTATAAATAGTAGGGTACTAGGGAGTACAATGGAACAGAGGGATTTAGGAGTACAAGGGCATAGTTCATTGAAAGCAGTGCCACAGATAGACAGGGTGGTCAAAAAGGCGTTTAGCAAGCTGGCCTTCATCAGTCAGGGCATTGAACATAGGACGTGGGCTATTATGTTCATTCGTACTAATTGTTGTTGAGGCAGTACTTGGAGTACCCTGTCCTGGAAAACTAGGAGTTTTGGAAAGCCCTGGTATAGGAAAGATGTAATTAAACTGGAAAGGGTGCAAAAGAGGTTTTAGAGGGCTGTTGCCAGGACTAGAGGGCCTGACATAGGGAGTGGGCAGGTTTTATTCCTTAGAATTTAAGAGAATAAGGAGTGACCTTATAGAAATGTTTCAAATTATGAGAGGCATAGATAAGGTGGATGGTAACAGTCTTTTCCCCAAGGGTAGGTGAATCTAAAGCTAGGGGGCATAGTTAAGGATGAGAGGTGAAAGATTTAAAAGGGAGCTGAAGGGCAACTTTTTCATGCAGAGGGTGGTGAGTATATGGAATGAGCTGCTCGAGGAAGTACTTGAGGGAGGTACAATAGTATCATTTCAGACCCAGTTGGATAGATACATGGAGAAGCAGTGTCTAAAGGGATATGACCAAACACAGGAAAATGGGACTAGCTTTGCAGGCACTGTGGGCAGCATGAACACGTTGGGCCAAAGGGCCTGTATTGCTCTATGATTCTATAACAAATAAAACATTGATTATACATAACCTATACAAGACAGTGAAGGGAAAAACAAGATATGCAAAAACAAGGGATTAGTGCAAAAACCAGGCATTCGTACAAAAAAATGACAGAACTTCCTCTTCAACAGGACAGTGTGGCACTCACTCATGCTAGTGAGTTATCCTATGAGGAACATTTGATGGCTCTGGGTTTGTACTCGCTGGAGTTCAGAAGGGTGAGCGCACAGCCTCAGGATGGAGGGGCGCCCTTTCAAAACAGAAATACGGAGGAAGTTTTTTAGCCAAAAGGTGGTGTATTTTAGGAATTTGTTGTCACATGCAGCTGTGAAGGTCAAGTCATTGGGTGTATTTAAGGCAGAGATAGATAGGTTCTTGATTGGACATGGCATCAAAGGTTACGGGGAGAAAGCCGGGAACTAGGGTTGAGGAGGAAATAGAAAGGATCAGCCGTGATTGAATAGCGGAACAGACTCGATGGGTCAGATGGCCTAATCCTGCTCCTATGCCTTATGCTATCATGGACAGATGAATGTGCCATTGGTGGGTTCCTGCCTTTGTTAGTTCACTTGCTGCCTGTTGAAAATCAAGTCTAGCAGTTACATCCTCCAGTTCTTGACCAGCAATGTCGCTGCTAGTGATGTGCCTTGAAATCCAGACTTCATCCTGTACATCTCCCTACTATCACTCTGCACACTGACTCATCAACTGAAGGGAGGCTTTAGGAGGAGGCATCTTTGCAAATAATTTATCTCATGATGTAAAACTTCTGGGATCCAGTTGTAAACAATGTCGGGGGCTCAGTTTCTCACTGTGATCTGGTTTCCTCACACATTGCAAAACTGGTGGGTTGGCAGATTACTGAACATTGCTCCACATACAGTATGAGGGTGAGTGATTGTTCCTGAGGATCAAGGGGGCATGGGATGGAAATGGTTCAGAGGACTGATGGTCAGTGTGGTCTTAATGACTCCCATTAATATATCACTGACCTATCCCCTCTGGTGGAAACAGGGACATGGGAATGCCCAGAAATTGTGAGCGAGCAGTCTGGCATCTTTTGGATTCTGTGAATACATCAATGTCAGACAATTGCTTGACTGATCTGTGGGGCAATGTTCCCAATTTAAACATTCAGCTCAACTGAGTTGGGGGCATTTGAGACTGAATTTGCTGCTGATGTCAATGGCAGGTGGTGAGTCCAATTTTCTCTTTCTTTGTCTCAACACAGAGGTGATGCCTTAAGTGAGTGGTTTATTTCACTATTTTAGACGGTATTAGGAGCCTGGAATCACGCGCTGGCCAGACTGCATACACGCGGTGGATTTCCTCAATACCACTGGTCACGCTTGGATCTGTCCTTGCACACTCCTTGGTGTTAACTTCTGGCTTAACAGTAATGGTAGGGGGAAGAATATACAGGCCAGGAGGTAACAGATTGCAATGGGGATTGCGTTCAAAGCTGTCTGTGACAATTCGACAGCATAATGGTCGTCATTACTAATAAATCCAACAGGTTCTACAGATGCTGGAAATCCAGAACACCAAACACAAAATGCTGGAGGAACTCAGCAGGTCAGGCAGCGTCTGTGGAGGGGGATATGCTGACTGTTTGTTCCTCTCCATAGATGCTGCATGACTGGCTGAATTCCTTCTGTATTTTGTGAGTGGTTTTAAAATTGAGATTATTAATGAACTTAAATTCCATAGTTCCTGTGGTGGGATTTCAGTTTAGCTGTCTGGACTTCAAGGTTCAGGTCCAGACATTTAACCCCACAGGTCTCATAGAACTGTGAAGAAGAACACTGGCTTAGTGACTGGCCCTCACATGGGCTTCACAGCCTTCTACAAAGAGTGATCAGAGAATGCAGTCAGCAGCTTCAGAGGGATCGCGGACTCAAAGTTTATTGCTGTGTTCTCTCAGCTGCTCTCATGCACTTTATGATCATTGTAAAATGAGTAGTGTTCCAGCTTGCATGGTGCTCCTGGGATCCATTTCACTCCAGCAAAGTGATTGCGCTTGCTTCAGGCAGTAATGAGAGCAAATGATTCTGTCATCATTACTCCTGCCTGCCAGCCCCCATGTCTCACAGGGGCCACGCCTCACTGCTCCCCCCACCCCCCCCCACTACAATGTCTACTCCATTCACTCAGTGGTGATGTGGCTGCAGCTCCCCCATAGGATACTGCGTACGTAGTCTAGATCACCAAGGGGCAGAGAGTGTGCAGAGGCCCCAGTTTAAAAAAAAGCAATAAAACAAAGCACAACAAGGGGAGGGAGGAGAGTGAAGGAATGAGGGAGAGGAGAGTGTTACAATAGGGAGAGACAGGTAGGAGAGGAGAAGAGTAGTGAAAGCAGGGAGGGAGGGAGAGGGGAAATATGGTGGGAGGGAGGGAGAGAGGGAATATGGTGGTAGGGAGGGAGAGGGAGAATATGGTGGGAGGGAGGGAGAGGGGGAATATGGTAGGAGGGAGGGAGGGGGTATATGGTGAGAGGGAGGGAGGGAAGGGTGAATATGGTGGGAAGGAGGGAGAGGGGGAATATTGAAGGGGAGAGAGGGAGGAATATTGAAAGATGGAGGGTAAAGAATATGGTGGGAGGGAGGGAGGGGGGAATATGGCGGGAGGGAGGGAGAGGGGGTATATGTGGGATGGGGGAGAGGGGTATATGGTGGGAGGGAGGGAGGGGGGAATATGGTGGGAGGAAGAGGTGAATATGATGGGATGGAGGGAATGGGAGAGGATTTTTTGGGTGAGAGTAGCTCTTCCTGGAGTCCTGACCTTGATACCAGGCCTCTTGTTTGATTCGTGTCAGAGACACTATCTGAAATATTGAATGTATCCACACTGATGCAGTAGCTGCACTGTGGATCATTAACATTATGCCCTCCTCAAATCTACAGTGCCCGGTGTCCAGGAATGTTACTAACCCCACACATGCCATTGGCTCACCCAGTTTCTCAGTTTGTGAAAATATCACTTTTGCCACACAGTCGCTGGTTGAACTCGGAAACTCGCCGGTGACCAGCTGTATTGGGTTACCCTGATTATCTGACTGCTCTGGTGCCTGCTGACAGCTCCCTTCAATGTTCTAAGGCAATTAGCAATGCCATATCCAGTGAATCAATTTAAACAAATGCTGAGCAGAAACTGGATGCAGGCTACATACAAATTCAATGCTAAAGTGCTTTGTTAGAGGCTGTTTCACCTCTGCCTTCCTCCCATATCATCAAGGACACCCCCCATCCACACCATCTAGGCCACGCTGTCTTCATGACCACCATTGGGCAGGAGGTACAGGACCCTAAGGTCCTGATTCAGAGACAGTCGTCACAAGCTGCATATCAATTAAGTAAAAGTATGCACATGGAATACGGCTTTAACTGGGGTCTTCACATTGCAACAGAGAGAGAGAACAATGCACAGCGAAGGCTGAGTCATTGCTCTAAAGTTAATAGATCCATACATTACATTTCCTCCCCTTTAGATTAATACAACATAAAACTGTATATTTACAAAGCACTTAATTTCCCTTTCATAAACTCATATTCCAAATAAACATGCTTCCACAATATCAGTCCATAAGAACGTCACAGTTCTAAAGGTTCAGTCTCTGGTTGGCATTCTGCTTCTTTCAGGATAGCGTCTCTGGACCTGTGGAGTGGCACTGGGTTTGTCAGGTGTTGTGTCAACAATAATATTCTCATTGCACCTCTGGACCTGTGGAGTGGCACTGGGTTTGTCAGGTGTTGTGTCAAACAATAATGTTCTCATTGCACCTCTGGACCTGTGGAGTGGCACTGGGTTTGGCAGGTGTTGTGTCAAACAATAATGTTCTCATTGCACCTCCGGACCTGTGGAGTGGCACTGGGTTTGGCAGGTGTTGTGTCAACAATAATGTTCTCATTGCACCTCTGGACCTGTGGAGTGGCACTGGGTTTGTCAGGTGTTGTGTCAACAATAATGTTCTCATTGCGCCTCTGGACCTGTGGAGTGGCACTGGGTTTGGCAGGTGTTGTGGCAACAATAATATTCTCATTGCGCCTCTGGACCTGTGGAGTGGCACTGGGTTTGTCAGGTGTTGTGTCAACAATAATGTTCTCATTGCACCTCTGGACCTGTGGAGTGGCACTGGGTTTGGCAGGTGTTGTGGCAACAATAATATTCTCATTGCGCCTCTGGACCTGTGGAGTGGCACTGGGTTTGTCAGGTATTGTGTCAACAATAATGTTCTCATTGCACCTCTGGACCTGTGGAGTGGCACTGGGTTTGTCAGGTGTTGTGTCAACAATAATGTTCTCATTGCGCCTCTGGACCTGTGGAGTGGCACTGGGTTTGTCAGGTGTCGTGTCAACAATAATGTTCTCATTGCACCTCTGGACCTGTGGAGTGGCACTGGGTTTGTCAGGTGTTGTGTCAACAATAATGTTCTCATTGTACCTCTGGACCTGTGGAGTGGCACTGGGTTTGTCAGGAGTCTTGTCAAACAATAATGTTCTCATTGCGCCTCTGGACCTGTGGAGTGGCACTGGGTTTGTCAGGTGTTGTGTCAACAATAATGTTCTCATTGCACCTCTGGACCTGTGGAGTGGCACTGGGTTTGTCAGGAGTCTTGTCAAACAATAATGTTCTCATTGCACCTCTGGACCTGTGGAGTGGCAATGGGTTTGTCAGGTGTTGTGTCAAACAATAACGTTCTCATTGCGCCTCTGGACCTGTGGAGTGGCACTGGGTTTGTCAGGTGTTGTGTCAACAATAATATTCTCATTGCGCCTCTGGACCTGTGGAGTGGCACTGGGTTTGTCAGGTGTTGTGTCAACAATAACATTCTCATTGCACCTCTGGACCTGTGGAGTGGCACTGGGTTTGTCAGGAGTCTTGTCAAACAATAATGTTCTCATTGCACCTCTGGACCTGTGGAGTGGCACTGGGTTTGTCAGGTGTTGTGTCAACAATAATGTTCTCATTGCACCTCTGGACCTGTGGAGTGGCACTGGGTTTGTCAGGTGTTGTGTCAACAATAATATTCTCATTGCACCTCTGGACCTCTGGAGTGGCACTGGGTTTGTCAGGTGTTGTGTCAACAATAATGTTCTCATTGCACCTCTGGACCTGTGGAGTGGCACTGGGTTTGTCAGGTGTTGTGTCAAACAATAATGTTCTCATTGTACCTCTGGACCTGTGGAGTGGCACTGGGTTTGTCAGGTGATGTGTCAAACAATAATGTTCTCATTGTACCTCCGGACCTGTGGAGTGGCACTGGGTTTGGCAGATGTTGTGTCAACAATAATGTTCTCATTGCACCTCCGGACCTGTGGAGTGGCACTGGGTTTGTCAGGTGTTGTGTCAACAATAATGTTCTCATTGCACCTCTGGACCTGTGGAGTGGCACTGGGTTTGGCAGGTGTTGTGTCAACAATAATGTTCTCATTGCACCACTGGACCTGTGGAGTGGCACTGGGTTTGTCAGGTGTTGTGTCAACAATAATGTTCTCATTGCACCTCTGGACCTGTGGAGTGGCACTGGGTTTGTCAGGTGATGTGTCGACAATAATGTTCTCATTGCGCCTCTGGACCTGTGGAGTGGCACTGGGTTTGTCAGGTGTTGTGTCAACAATAATGTTCTCATTGCGCCTCTGGACCTGTGGAGTGGCACTGGGTTTGTCAGGTGTTCTGTCAAACAATGATGTTCTCATTGCACCTCTGGACCTGTGGAGTGGCACTGGGTTTGTCAGGTGTTGTGTCAAACAATGATGTTCTCATTGCACCTCTGGACCTGTGGAGTGGCACTGGGTTTGTCAGGTGTCGTGTCCAAGTCAATTCTTGGTTTCTGGTGTCACGACACCGGCAGTGACATCATCACTGAGAGGTAAGTCCGGTGTCTGTTATGTGTCCGTCTTGTTGGAGGCAGTTGACTCAGTTGTGTTCTTCTATTTGGTATCCAGTATCTGGTCCACACGACATCTCCGTGTCTGGTCTCCAACATCTACTGTGAACATCAGTGGTCCAGTTATTGTAGCTACCCTACCGGGTGTCTACTTGTCTTCTCGGTCAATCTGTGTGTAGTTGCATTCTGTGCTAGTCAGTGATCTTGAAGCAAACACTATCAGACGTTCAGATCCATCTTTCATAATGTATGACAAAGTGGCTCTGATGCCATAAGGGGATGCATCACACACCAGTCTGATGGGCAGGGATGGGTCATAATGGGTGAGCAATTCATCTGATGTTATCAGTCTCTTTATTATTTTGAATGCTTTTTCACATCTTTCTGACCATTCCCACTTTGCTCCTGTCTGTAGCAGTGTATTCAATGGATGCAACACTGTAGCAATGTTTGGGAGAAACCAATACTATGGTAGTAGTTTACAAGGCCCAAGTATGACCTGAGTTGTGACACATTTTCTGATTTGGGTGCCTGTAGCACTGCTTCATTCTTCTCTTGTGACTTATGTAAGCCATGCTAGTCAATGACATGTCCACAATATAAGATTTCATTCTTGAAAAACTCACATTTCTGTCTCTGCGCACAGACTATACTCACTGCCTGGTAAGCTCTTTATCAAGATTCTGGAGGTGCTCTTCGTGATGTTTGCCAGTCATGATGATGTCATCAAGGTAACATTGTGTTACTCAGATGTCTTGGAGCACTTGGTCCATTGTTCTTTGCCAAATTGCTGGAGCTGGTGCGACGCCAAAGACGAGATGATTATACTGGAACAGTCCCTTGTGAGTGTTGATAGTGAGGAACTTCCTGCATGACTCCTCAATCACCATTTGCAGATAGGCTTGTGACAAGTCACTCTTTGAAAACCTTGCCCTGCCTGCCAAAGATGAAAAATATCTTCTATTTGTGGCAGGGGAGACTGTGTAGTACACAGCGCCGGGTTGATGTTCTCCTTGAAATCCCCATGGATGCAAATGGCTCCAGCCTTCCCTTTCTTGATCACCAGGACAACATGTGTGGCGCAATTGCAGGTGCCTCCAAGCTCTGCAGTTGAACATCCACTTTAGGACATAGTGGATAAGTTAGCTGGGCCAGAGGGACGACATCCCAGAGTCCTGAGAGAGGTTGCTGAAGAGATAATGGATACATTGGTCATGATCCATCAAGAATCACTTGGTTCTGGCATGGTCCCAGAGATCTGGAAGATTGCAAATGTCACTCCACTCTTTAAGAAAAGAGGACAGCAAAAGAAAGGAAATTATTGGCCAGTCAGCCAAACCTCAGTGATTGGGAAAATGTTGGAGTCTATTATTAAGGATGAGGTTTCAGAGTACTTGGAGACTAATGATAAAATAAGTCAAAGTCAGCATGGTTTCTGTAAAGGGAAATCTTGACTGACAAATCTGTTAGAGTTCTTCAAAGAAGTAACAAGCAGGAGGACAAAGGAGAGGCAGTGGATGTCATTTACTTGGATTTTCAGAAGGTATTTGATAAGTTGCCACACAAGGCTGCTTAACAAGATAAAATCCCATGGCTTTACAGGAGAGATACTTGCAAAGGTAGCGGAATAGCTGACAGGCAGGAGGCAGTGAGTAGGAATAAAGGGGGCTTTTTCTGGTTGGCTGTCAATGACAAGTGATGTTCTTCAGGGGTCAGTTTGTGACCACTACTTTTCACATTGTTTGTCAATTTGGATAATGGAATTGATGGCTTTGTGGCAAAGTTTGTGGATGATAAAAAGATAGGTGGAGGGGTAGGTGGTGCTGAGGAACCAATGTGATTGCAGCAGGACTTAGACAAATTCAAAGAATGGGCAAAACAGTGGCAGATAGAATACACTCTTAGAAAATCTATGATAATGCATTTTAGTAAAAGGAACAGTAGTGCAGACTATTACCCAAATGAAGAGAAGGTTCAAACATCAGAGGTGCAGAGGGATTTAGGAGTCCTCGTGCAAGACTCCCAGAAGCTTAATTTACAGGTTGAGTCTGTGGTAAAGAAGGCCAATGCAATGTTGGGATTTATTTTAAGAGGAATAGAATATGAGATAATGCTGAGACTTTATAAGACACTAGTCAGACTGCTCTTGGAGTATTGTCAACAGTTTTGGGCCCCATATCTCAGAAAGGATGCATTGTCATTGGAGAGAGTCGAGAAAAGGTTCATGAGGATGGTTCTGGGAATGAAGGGGTTAACATACGAGGAACATTTGACAGCTTTGGTCCTGTACTCACTGGAATTCAGAAGAATGCGGGTGGGGGGGGTGGGGGAGGGATCTCATTGAAACCTACTGAATATGGAAAGGACTAGATAGGGTGGATGTGGAGAGGATGTTTCCTATGGTATCCAGAACTAGAAGGCACAGCCTCAAAATTGATGAGTGACCTTTTAGAACAGAGGTGAGAAGGATTTTTTTTTTAGCTGGAGAGTAGTGAATCTGTGGAATGCTCCACCACAGACTGCGGTGGAGGCCAAGTCCATGGGTATATTTAAGGTGGAATTTGATTGTTTCCTAATCGGCCAGGGCATCAAAGGATATGGCGAGAAAACAGGTGTTTGTGGTTGAGTGGGATCTGGGATCAGCCATGATAGAATGGTGGAGCAGACTTGATGGGCTGAATGGCCTAATTCTGCTCCTGTGCCTTATGGTCTTTTGCATCACTGAAGTCTTCTCTAATGGTATCTTAGAAAACAGTCTGTTGTAGTCAGTCTCCGGAATTATGGACAAAGCTGACCCTGTATCCAGCTCCATTTTCAGTTTCACACCAGACACATCTGTTGTGATCCATGTTGTATTGCTGTCTGCTACAGTGGTACTATGCAGTTCAAGACATGACAGTTCACCTTTGTCAGACTCTGTGTTGTCTGATCATGTTTTACATTCAGTAACTTTATGCCCTTGCTTTGTATTGTGTTTGAGACTTGTACTGGGTTGTACTGTCTGTCTGCCTTGCACACTCAATGTGACCTTGTCTATGACACATCCTGCAGACTTTTTCTTTGAACCAACAGTCATTTGCATCAAGGACGAATTTCTACATTGATAACATTTTTGCGCAATTCAGGGACATTTTGTGCATTTCACATTCTAACCTTTTCTGTAGTTCTGTTATATCCTTTGCTGCAGTCTCTAATGATATTGCAATGGTCAATGCCCATTCTAAGTTTAGGTCTCTTTCTGACAGTAGTCTTGTTTGAGTGCTTTGACTATGCTTGCCACGTACAATCCTGTCCCTCAATACATCAGAAAGTTTACGCAGTTCTGCAATGTATTCAGGTAGGCTTTCATCTTTTGACTGGTTACTTTTGTAAAATCTAAATCTCTCAGCTATTACTAGCAGCTCCGAACTTATCTGATTTTGTAAAATTGTAACAACTTTGTCGTTTTGCTTGCTGGCTTTTCAAGGGTTACTAGGCTGCGTAAACAACTGTATGCTCTTGAGGCCATTGAGCTAAGAAGCGTAGAGGCTTTCTTTTGCTCCTCCACGTTGTTCGCATTACAATAAAGTTCCACCCTCTCGATATACAACTTCCAGCCTTCATTAGTGCTGTCAAATTCATCAACTTTCCTGACTGAAGCCATCACCACATTATTTTTACTTTAAATTCAGTGCATCTTTCACTGTTACTCATGCGTCCTTTGGCTTTCTTGTGCTGGTTAACTCTCGCTGTTTTGTCCATATTGGTGATATTCTCTGATATTCAGGTTTGAACTCACTGCCAATTTGTTGTGTCTGTGCACAACTACATATCAATTAAATAAAAGCACACACTTGGGAGATAGCTTTAACTGGTGTATTCACATTGCCGTGAGAGAGAGAGAACAATGTGTGTGCATAGACAACAGCACCTACACAGACAATAGATCATTATGTAGTGCTGGGGAGCATAGCTCTAAAAGAAATAGATCCATATATTACAATTACTTTATGAGGATATACGTTGTATCAAAATGGTAGGCAGGTAGGTCGCAGGGGTGGGGTGGCTCTGTTAGCAAAAAATGAAATCAAATCTTTGGAAAGAGGAGACAAAGGATTGGAAAATTTGGGTAGCGTTAACAAACTGCAAGGGCAAAAAGACATCAATGGGAGTTATACACAGGCCTCTGAATAGTGGTCAGGACATGTGATACCATAAGACCACAAGATATAGGAGCAGAATTAGGCCTTTTGGCCCATCAAGTCTGCCTCCTCACTCCATCATGGCTGTTCCATTTCTGGTCTCAGCCCCAGTCTCGTGCCTTCCCCCGTATCCCTTCATGTCCAGACTGATCGAGAATCTACCAACCTCTGCCTTAAAAGTACGTAAAAACTGGGAACAGAAAAGGCATGTAAAAAGGGCAATGGTATGATAGTCAAGGGAGATTTCAACATGCAGGTAGATTGGGGAAATTAGGTTAGAGCTGGATCCCAAAAGATGGAAATTGTGGAAAACCTGTAAGATGGTTTTTTTTTTAGAGCAGCTAGTGGTTGAGCCAACTAGGGAAAAGACAATTTCAGATTGTGTTTCAACCAGATTTGATTAAGGTGCTTAACGTAAAGGAACACTTAGGAGGCAGTGAACAGAATATGATTTACCCTGCAGTTTAGAGGGAGAAGCTGAAATCAGATGGATCGGTATTACAGAGGAGTGAAGGGAATTACAGAGGCTTGAGAGAGGAGCTGGCCGAAGTTGATTAGAAGGGGACACTAGCGGAGATGGCGGTAGGACAGCAGTGGTTGGAGTTCGGAAGGGGCAGGATAGATACATTCCAAGGAAGAATTAGTATTCTAAAGGGAGGGTGAAAGAACCCAGGCTGACAAGAGAAGTCAAGACACCATAAAAGCAAAAGAGAGGGCATATAATATATTAAAAATTCATGGGCAGTTAGAGTGAGCAGCTTTACAAACAGAAGGCAATTAAAAAAAGCAATAATGAGAGAAAAGATGAAATATGATGGTATGCTAGTCAAAAATATAAAAGATATAAACAGAGTAAAAGAGAGGCAAGAGTGGATATCGGAGCACTGGAAAGCAATGCTGCAGAGGTAGTAACGGGAGACAGAGAAATGGTGGATAAACTTAATCAGTATTTTCACTGTGGAAGACACCAGCAGTGTGCCCAGAATTTGTGTGTCAGGGGTCAGACTTGAGTGTAATTGCTATTACTAAGGGAAGCTGAAAGGTCTGAAGGTGGACAAGTCACCTGGACCTGATAGACTACACCTCAGGGTTCTGAAAGAGGTAGCTGAAGAGATTGTGGAGGCATGAGTAGTGATCTTTCAAGAACCACTACATTCTGGCATGGTTCCAGAGGACTAGAAAATTGCAAATGTCAGTCCACTCTTTAAGAAGAGAGGGAGGCAAAAAAAAAGGAACCTATAGACCAGTTAGACTGGGCCTGAATTCTGTACCTACATCTCCTACTCCTGAGGTGGGTCAGAGAGCAGAGAAGGTCAAACAATAGAAACATAGAAAACCTACAGCACAATACAGGCCCTTTGGCCCACAAAGTTGTGCCGAATATGTCCCTACCTTAGAAATTACTAAGCTTACCCATAGCCCTCTCTTTCTCTAAGCTCCATGTACCTATCCAAAAGTCTCTTAAAATACCCTATCATATCCGCCTCCACCACCGTTGGTGGCAGCCCATTCCACACACTCACCACTCTCTGCATAAAAAACTTACCCTTGACATCTCCTCTGTTCCTACTCCCCAGCACCTTAAACCTGTGTCCTCTTGACGCAACCATTTCAGCCCTGGGGAAAAGCCTCTGACTATCCACATGATCAATGCCTCTCATCATCTGATACAATCTTTTCTCAGAAACAGAATCAGGTTACTATCACTGACATATGTTGTGAAATTTGTTGTTTTGTAGCAGTGGTGCAGCGCAATACAATAATAAAAATATATTACTCCGAGTTACAGTATGAAATATAAAAACAAATTAGTAGTGTAAAAAAGAGCAAAATAGTGTGGATAGTCAGAATAGTTGATGGGTTCATGGACTGTTCAGAAATCTGATGGCATAGGGGAGGAAGGTGTTCCTAAAACATTGAATGTGAGTCTTCAGGCTCCTGTACCTCCTCCCCGATTGTAGTAATGAGAAGAAAGCATGTCCTGAATGGTAAGGGAGAATGTGCAAACTCCACACAGACAGCAGCAGTGATCAGGATTGGACTCAGTGCCAGAGTGGCTCCACCAGCTGTGCCACTAGTTCCTTAGCACCATGAACATCTAAACGGTTCCTAATATAGACCTGCAAACCCCATTTTAAACATTTTTGTTCAGAGATACAGCATGGTACAGGCTCTTCCAGCCCATAAGCCTGCGCTGCCCAATTACACTCATGTGGCCAATTAGTCCTACCAGCCCATATGCTTTTGGAATGTGGGAGGAAAGAGGAGCACCGGGAGGAAAACCCATGCGATTACATACAACCTCCCTACATCGGCAGCGGCAATCCAACCCAGGTAATAGCATTGCACCAACTGCCACACTACCATGACATCTATTTTTGTTGACCTAAATAAAAGAAGTTCTAGAGATGTCAGCTCCAGCAGATTGAAGAGATAAGCTATTAAATTATACCTGCTTAAAGTCTACACACAAAGAAGCACATCACTATAGCAACTCACAAAACCTGTCTTCAGATTGGCTGCGGGTTGATTGATTTGACTACTTGAAAGACACTGAAGGAAACCAAATGGAATGTCAATCAATCCTAATCCTGGCCAGACTTTGAATGGTCCTTTTCTTAGCTCTGTCAAAGCAGCTGTCAAAATGGAGGTGCACATTGAAGTGAATTACTCATCAAACTTTAGAAAGTAAGCTCTGGGTGTTATTTCTGCTCCCATATCCCACTGCTTTCAACATGCCTGCAAACATTTACTCTGCCCTGGAAGATCTGCAGGAGATAACTGCATGTCACTCAAGCTGGGTAGAAAACTACAGGGAGCCTGAGCCAAGCTGGTCAGTGATTATTATCAGAGAGTCAGAAAGCAATGCGTGAGGATAAAATATATTATAATCTTAGTATCTCATTCCCTCATAACTCACCTTCCTTCTGAATCTATTCTGTCATGTCCACAGGAGGAGGAGCCTATAAGGTTACAATTCAAACTGGGGAAGCATGTTAGTGTAGCAGTTGGCACAACTGCTTTACGGTGCCAACAGTCATCACTCGGGTTCAATTCCCACCGCCATCTGTAAATTGTTTGTGACCACATGGGTTTCCTCCGGGTGTTCCGGTTCCCACCAACGTTCCAAAGACGTGCAGGTTAGGGAGCTTGCTATGTTGGTGCCAGTAGCGTCATGACATTTATAGACTATCCAGCAAAAACCTCACTGATTTGAATTTATGCATTTCACTGTATGCTTCGATGTACGTTGACAAATAAAACAATTTTTCATCTTTAATCTAAATGGTATGGAGATATGAAACAACATTAAAGGCTCATCAAATCATGTGACTTTTGTCTTCACGCAAACATGATCAGGGATGAAATGTCTGATAGAAGCAAACATAAAGATTCATGTAATGTCACCAAATAAGAAATTCGGCAAGCTTTGGGAGAGATATGATAACCAACAGGTCAATGAAGGGAAGGATTATGAACAAACACAATATCTCAAAAATAACAGTAAAAGCTTTTTAAAAAGGAAAAAACGGACACATTAAAGATAGATAAAGGTGATAACAGGGAAGTGACAAACACTGAATCAATATTTTGTATATCCTTTCATCCAGAACAGAAGGATAATGATACAAGGAAACTTGAAAATGTCGGGGGCTGGGAGAGTGGGAAATTGGATTGAATTTGAATACGGTCAAAAATATGATTTTAAATATCAAGAAGTGTTGGACTATGCAAACAGCCAAAGTGCTGGCGGTAGTGCTACAACCATAAGACATAGCAGCACAATTAGGTCACTTGGCCCATCAAGTCTGCTCCATCATTCAAACTGGAATGATTTATTATCTCTCTCAATCCCTATTTAACTATAGGCAATGACTGGTCTGTGGCAATGAATTCGACAGATTCATCACCCTCTGGCTAAAGAGATAGCCCCTCATCTTTGCTCTAAAAGACATCCTTGTGTTCTGAGGATTTCTCCTCTGCTTCTGGACTCCCCCACTATTGAAAACATCCACTCCATGCCCACTCTGTCCACTCCATGTCCACTCTGTCCACTCCATGCCCACTCTGTCCACTCCATGTCCACTCCATGCCCACTCTGTCCACTCTCTCCACTCTGTCCACTCCATGTCCACTCTGTCCACTCTGTCCACTCCATGTCCACTCCATGTCCACTCCATGTCCACTCTCTCCACTCTGTCCACTCCATGCCCACTCTGTCCACTCTCTCCACTCTGTCCACTCCATGTCCACTCTGTCCACTCTGTCCACTCCATGTCCACTCTGTCCACTCCATGTCCACTCCATGCCCACTCTGTCCACTCTCTCCACTCTGTCCACTCCATGTCCACTCTGTCCACTCTGTCCACTCCATGTCCACTCTGTCCACTCCATGTCCACTCCATGTCCACTCCATGTCCACTCTCTCCACTCTGTCCACTCCATGTCCACTCTGTCCACTCTGTCCACTCCATGTCCACTCTGTCCACTCCATGCCCACTCTGTCCACTCTGTCCACTCTGTCCACTCCATGTCCACTCTGTCCACTCCATGCCCACTCTGTCCACTCTCTCCACTCCATGTCCACTCTGTCCACTCCATGTCCACTCTCTCCACTCTGTCCACTCCATGCCTACTCTGTCCACTCCATGCCCACTCTGTCCACTTCATGCCCTCTCTGTCCACTCCATGTCCACTCTGCCCACTCTGTCCACTCCATGCCCACTTTGTCCACTCCATGTCCACTCTGCCCACTCTGTCCACTCCATGTCCACTCTGCCCACTCTGTCCACTCCATGCCCATTCTGTCCACTCCATGCCCTCTCTGTCCACTCCATGTCCACTCTGCCCACTCTGTCCACTCCATGTCCACTCTGTCCACTCCATGCCCACTCTGTCCACTCCATGTCCACTCTGTCCACTCTGTCCACTCCATGCCCACTCTGTCCACTCCATGTCCACTCTGCCCACTCTGTCCACTCCATGCCCACTCTGTCCACTCTGTCCACTCCATGTCCACTCTGTCCACTCCATGCCCACTCTGTCCACTCCATGCCCACTCTCTCCACTCCATGTCCACTCTCTCCACTCCATATCCACTCTGTCCACTCCATGCCCACTCTGTCCACTCTGTCCACTCCATGCCCACTCTGTCCACTCCATGTCCACGCCATGCCCACTCTGTCCACTCCATGCCCACTCTGTCCACTCTCTCCACTCTGTCCACACCATGCCCACTCTGTCCACTCCATGTCCACTCTGTCCACTCTCTCCACTCCATGTCCACTCTGTCCACTCCATGCCCACTCTGTCCACTCTCTCCACTCCATGTCCACTCTGTTCACTCCATGCCCACTCTGTCCACTCTCTCCACTCCATGCCCACTCTGTCCACTCCCTCCACTCCATGCCCACTCTCTCCACTCTGTCCACTCTCTCCACTCTGTCCACTCTCTCCACTCCATGTCCACTCTGTCCACTCTCTCCTCTCTGTCCACTCCATGTCCACTCTGTCCACTCCATGCCCACTCTCTCCACTCTGTCCACACCATGCCCACTCTGTCCACTCCATGCCCACTCTGTCCACTCTGTCCACACCATGCCCACTCTGTCCAGTCCATATCCACTCTGTCCACTCTCTCCACTCCATGTCCACTCTGTCCACTCCATATCCACTCTGTCCACTCCATGCCCACTCTGTCCACTCTGTCCACTCCATGCCCACTCTCCCTGTCCACTCTCTCCACTCTGTCCACTCTCTCCACTCCATGTCCACTCTCTCCACTCTCTCCACTCTGTCCACTCCATGTCCACTCTGTCCACTCCATGCCCATTTTGTCCACTCCATGTCCACTCTGCCCACTCTGTCCACTCCATGCCCACTCTGTCCACTCCATGCCCACTTTGCCCACTCTGTCCACTTCATGCCCACTCTGTCCACTCCATGTCCACTCTGTCCACTCCATGCCCACTCTGTCCACTCTGTCCACTCCATGCCCACTCTGTCCACTCTCCACTCTGTCCACTCCATGTCCACTCTGTCCACTCCATGCCCACTCTGTCCACTCTGTCCACTCCATGCCCACTCTGTCCACTCCATGTCCACTCTGCCCACTCTGTCCACTCCATGCCCACTCTGTCCACTCTGTCCACTCCATGTCCACTCTGTCCACTCTGTCCACTCCATGCCCACTCTGTCCACTCCATGTCCACTCTGTCCACTCCATGCCCACTCTGTCCACTCTCTCCACTCCATGTCCACTCTCTCCACTCCATATCCACTCTGTCCACTCCATGCCCACTCTGTCCACTCCATGTCCACACCATGCCCACTCTGTCCACTCTGTCCACACCATGCCCACTCTGTCCACTCTCTCCACTCTGTCCACACCATGCCCACTCTGTCCACTCCATGTCCACTCTGTCCACTCTCTCCACTCCATGTCCACTCTGTCCACTCCATGCCCACTCTGTCCACTCTCTCCACTCCATGTCCACTCTGTTCACTCCATGCCCACTCTGTCCACTCTCTCCACTCCATGCCCACTCTGTCCACTCTCTCCACTCCATGTCCACTCTCTCCTCTCTGTCCACTCCATGTCCACTCTGTCCACTCCATGCCCACTCTCTCCACTCTGTCCACACCATGCCCACTCTGTCCACTCCATGCCCACTCTGTCCACTCTGTCCACACCATGCCCACTCTGTCCAGTCCATGTCCACTCTGTCCACTCTCTCCACTCCATGTCCACTCTGTCCACTCCATATCCACTCTGTCCACTCCATGCCCACTCTGTCCACTCTGTCCACTCCATGCCCACTCTCTCTGTCCACTCTCTCCACTCTGTCCACTCTCTCCACTCCATGTCCACTCTCTCCACTCTCTCCACTCTGTCCACTCCATGCCCACTCTGTCCACTCCATGCCCACTCCATGCCCACTCTCTCCACTCTGTCCACTCTCTCCACTCCATGTCCACTCTCTCCACTCTGCCCACTCTGTCCACTCCATGCCCACGCTCTCCACTCTGTCCACTCTGTCCACTCCATGTCCACTCTGTCCACTCTCTCCACTCCATCCCCACTCCATGCCCACTCCATGCCCACTCTCTCCATCTGTCCACTCTCTCCACTCCATGCCCATGCTCTCCACTCTGTCCACTCTGTCCACTCCATGTCCACTCTGTCCACTCTCTCCACTCCATGCCCACTCTCTCCACTCTGTCCACTCCATGCCCACTCTGTCCACTCTCTCCACTCTCTCCACTCCATGCCCACTCTCTCCACTCTGTCCACTCCATGTCCACTCTGTCCACTCTCTCCACTCCATGTCCACTCTCTCCACTCCATGTCCACTCTCTCCACTCTCTCCACTCTGTCCACTCTCTCCACTCTGTCCACTCTGTCCACTCCATGCCCACTCTGTCCACTCTCTCCACTCCATGCTCACGCTCTCCACTCTGTCCACTCTGTCCACTCCATGTCCACTCTGTCCACTCTCTCCACTCCATGCCCATTCTCTCCACTCTGTCCACTCCATGCCCACTCTGTCCACTCTCTCCACTCTGTCCACTTTGTCCACTCTCTCCACTCCATGTCCACTCTCTCCACTCTCTCCGCTCTCTCCACTCTCTCCACTCTCTCCACTCCATGTCCACTCTGTCCACTCTCTCCACTCCATGCCCACGCTCTCCATTCTGTCCACTCTCTCCACTCTGTCCACTCTCTCCACTCCATGCCCACTCTCTCCACTCTGTCCACTCTCTCCACTCCATGCCCACTCTCTCCACTCCATGCCCACTCTGTCCACTCTCTCCACTCTGTCCACTCCATGCCCACTCTGTCCACTCTCTCCACTCCATGTCCACTCTCTCCACTCCATGTCCACTCTGTCCGGGCCTTTCAATATTCAGTAGCTTTCAATGAGATTCCCCCTCATTCTTCTAAGCTCCATCAAGTACAGACCCAGAGCCATCAAACAGTCCTCATATGTTAACCCTTTCATTCCCAGGTTCATTCTCCTGATCCTCCTCTGGACCTTCTCCAATGCCACACATCTTTTCTTTGATATAGAGCCCTAAATCTGTTCACAGTATTCCAAATACAGTCTGACCAATGCCTTATAAAGTATTACAGCTTTACTTTCTAGTTCCCTTAAAATGAATTCTAACATTGCATTTTCCTTCCTTCCTACTGATTCAACCAGCAAGTTTACCTTCAAGGAATCTTGTACTAGAACTCCCAAGTACCTTTGCACCTCTGATTTCTAAATTTGCTCCCCACTTAGAAAATAGTTTCACACCTTTTATCCTTCCACTGAAGTGCATGGCCATACACTTCCCTACACCATATTCCATCTGCCACTTCTTTGCCCATTCCCCAAATCTATCCAGACTATCTGCTTTCTCAACACTAACAGCCTCTGCTCTTACCTTTGTATCATCCACAAACTTGGCCACAAAGCCGTCAGTTCCGTCGTTCAGGTCTTTAACATAAAACGTGAGAAGAAGAGAACCCAACACCAACCCCTGCAGAGCAACAGTAGTCACTGGCAGCCAACCAGAAAATGGTTCAAACACTTTGCCTTCTACCCGTCAGCCAATCTTCTGTCCGTGCTAGTATTTTCCTGTCGTATTGTGGGCACTAATCTTGTTTAGCAGTCTTGTATGTGGCACCTTGTCAAAGGCCTTCTGAACACCCAAGTACACAACATCCACCAATTCTATCCTACTTGTTATTTCCTTAAAGAATCAGTCAGGCAACATTTTCCCTTAAGGAAACAATGCTGACTTTGGCCTATTTTGTTATGTGCCTCCAAGTACTCAAAACCACATTGGCACAACAGTAGGTGTTCCGCAGGGGTCTGTGTTGGGACTGCTTCTTTCTACGTTGTATGTCAATGATTTGAATGATGAAATAGATGGCTTCGTGGTCAAGTTTGAAGGACAATATGAAGATAGGTACTATTCAGGAAGCAGAGAGACTGCAGAAGAATTTAGTCAGATTAGAAGAGTGGGCAAAGAGGTGGCAGATGGAATACAGTGTCAGGAAGTGTATGGTCATGTAGAAGGAATAAAAGCATAGACTATTTTCTAAACAGGGAGAAAATTCAAAAATCTGAGGTGCAGAGGGATTTGGGCGTCCTCTTGCAGGATTCCCTGAAGGTTCATTTGCAGGTTGAAGCAGTGTCTGCAATGGTTTTTTGCTGTCCCCTTCTTTGTCCTGGACACAAACAAGTCCAGGACTGAAGCTAATGACTTTCTCTGCTGACCTGACAGCTTCTAAATGTAATATCCTGGTTAAGATTTTACTGCTAAATGTTTACTTCTAATGCTGTGGGGTATTTCTTTTCGTGGTTTTCTGTAGAAGCAGTGTGCTCTGTTGGCAGCGTTTGGGTTGTCATTAAAGATAAGGGGTTGTGAATGTCAGGTCAGCTTAGGAATGTCAGGTCAGCCAATCAGGATGGTGGAATTGGGAGAAGGTTCTAGAGAAAACTGGGTGAAGAGGTTTTGGGATGGACACTAAAGGGGTTGAGGTCCTTTTCAGCAGAAGATGGAGAGAAAAGAAGATCGAGAGAACCGGCAGTAGGATTTAATCCAACCAGAATGTGAGATTCGATGGAGTCCAAAATAGGAAGTTTTATCGGTGATCGATGAATAGGAGTTGGTGCTATGAGCACAAGGATGCCTCCAGCTTTTGGAAGATCTGACCTCCAACTTTGTGCACATTTGACTGTTTAATTGTAATGGGCCCTTTCATTTTCCCTCTTTTTTCTTTCTTCTGTAATATCTGTTTAATTAAGTGACATTCATAAAACACCTTTTTCATAATTGTACACGACGTACAGCCTATTATTTCTTGCTGAGGGGTAATGGTGACTGGACAGCATTTACAGAGTATTTGCCCAGTTTGTGGTGCTGCGGGTTGAAACAACCCAGCTCTCCCGGTGCGGTGGGACTCAAGTCATATCGAACTCTACAGAGTTTGAGAAAGGTGGTTTTCTCACCACTGAGTCCATTGGCTTGTTAGCAAAGGGCTAACCAGCCATGTTTCTGGAGACGCCCGGCAACAAGGGGTTTCAGGTATACCGTGAGAGGGTGCTGCACCAACCAGACAGTAATGGCGGATGTGGGGGTGTTCTGTATTGTAGAATTGCACCACCTCGTTAGGGGGAAGATTGCGAACAGTATCAGTAATAGTTTGTCTTCAAAACTACTGTACCTTTGTTTAATAGCCTCTCATTTTGTTGGGGATTGCCAATCAAAACTAATACAAATACAAATAGACCCAGTGAAGGCATATGTATTAAAAGAAAGGGAAAGAAAACTCAGCTAGCAGCACAGTGGTTTAGCCAGTAGAGGCAGAGGTGTGGGTTCAGGGTGACCTTTGCACTGGCTTTGTGGAGCTTAGATGTTCTCCCTGTGACAGCATGGAGAATTGCCGTTGTTAAGACGGGGATAGGGCAATTATTTTTCTCTGAGGGATGGAAGGCTTTGGAATCCTCTTTCTCAAAGGGTATGGAAGAAGAGTCTTTAAATAGGTTCAAAGGCCGTGAAAGTTGGGATTGTCGCATGTAAGGCCAATCTTTGGCATGAGTCGAATGACACAAACAGAATAAAGAGGAAGAGAAGTGTATGTGTAGACCAATCATACAGATAGATAGATAGATAGATAGATGTAGGGAATATGATGAGAAATTGGCCTCAAAAGTGGCATGTACTGGTTGCCCCAGGATAATGAGTGGGTTCCGCTTTTACAGATGTCTGTACATCGATTTTGTCCTTAAATCAGAAAAAATACACAAAAATCACTCAATTTAGTAACCACTCCTCTACAGTATGGTAATGAATGGTATAAAAAGCACATCAGAAGACTTGCTAATAATGGAGAGAGAGGATACGAGTTCTGCTGGACATAGGAACTAATGTTTGTTCATAGGAGCTATCGCTAATGACTATGCTTCTATGGGTGCCACGGCAGCACAGTGGCTATTACAGCTCTGTCTGCGGAATTCAGAGTTTAATTCCGACGTCGTCCATAAGGAGTTTGTACGTTCCTCCCCATGACCCCCTAGATTTCCGCCAGGTGATCTGGTTTCCTCCCACGTTCCAAAGACGTACCGAGTAGGAGGTTAATTGGTCATTGTACATTGTACTGTGATTAGGCTAGGGCTAAATTGGTAGGTTGTTAGGCAGTGCAGCTCGAGGGCCGGAAGGGTCTGGTTCACGCTGTATCTCTAAATAAAATAAAATAAAAATACTCTGAATTTAATAATATTATGGGAGCTTGCTCATACATAGATGGCCCATAAGTCTGACATTTGTAACCTAGGATAGCCTGTAAGTATCCCATAGAAATATATTATGTGCACAGACATTAGAATGCAAAGTGATGCATTTCAGTGCAGATTAAATTAGAATTAAATATTAAAATAAATCCTGAACATGAAGCAACGTCTTCAAATGTTTTAAGTAATTGGTAAAATTAAAACTGATGCCAAGCAATCTGACACCAATTTGTTTGATTTTCTGAATAATTGCATCAAAATAATTCTCCATTTATGTTCCTTCTTCTCGTTAAGGTGGGACTAGCTCTATAGTCATGCAATTGTTCCTCTCCTGTTCTTTGTAAAGGTGTCTGAATGAGGTGCCATGAACCTCATCGCTGAACTCATTCCACAACCTATAGACTCACTTCCAACAACTTTACAACGCATGTTCTCAGTATTATTTAATTATGTATATGTTTACTAATCTATTATTTGTTACTTTTTGATATTTGCACAGGTTGTCTTCTTTTGCACATTGGTTGCTTGTCAGTCTTTGTGTATAGTTTTTCCATTTATTTTACTGTATTTATTTGTTCTACTGTGAATGCCCACAAGAAAATGAATCTCAGGTTAGTATATGGTGACATCTATGTACTTTGAGAATGAATTTACTCTGAACTTTAAACTTTGAGAATGCAGGTGCTGTAGACAGTGGCTCTGAAGTTCACCTAGCACATCCTAGCCACTGGGTAATTCTGCAGCCAGACGTTGCAATCGCAGACCCAGCCTTGGGTAAAGAAATCTCTCGGGCCCGCCTCGCTTTGCTGTTTTAATCAATCACATGTCACGCAACTGTATTCTGTATCTCAGCATCAGCCTGGGACTCTGCAACAAGGTAAAGCAGCTTATCTGTGATTGTTTCTTTTATCCTTTCCTGATCAGAACAGAACACAGAAGAGTTACAGTTGGAGCTAACAGCTGATTTTCCAAGCTGTAGAAGATATACAATACAGTCTGGCATGAAAATTACATTTATGTCCGGCTATCTATTCCTGCGGTCTTCATACTGGACTGTCCTCCAGCTGTCTTGATGAGTATTCATTACTCACTCTGACAGGAAGATCAAAGTGGACTGAATAGATCACCTGTGATAATAGGAATACTTTGAGCCGTCCAGTTCCAGTATTTCACATGCCTGAGCCCAGTTTATCACAGGAAAACCCTCCCCACCATTGAACACGTCTACAAGGAGCAGTGCCATGAGAAAGCAGCATCCATTATCAAGGACTCCACCATCCAGGCCACGCTCTCTTCTCACTGCTGCCATTGGGAAGGGGGCACAGGAGCCTTAGGTCGCGCACCACCAGGTTCAGGAACCGTTATTACCCTTAAGCCATCATGTTTCTGAACCAGTGTGAATAACCTCAACTCTGAACTGATTCCACACCTTATGGACTCACCTTCAAGGACCCTACAACTCATGTTCTCTGTATTATTTATTTGCTTTATTTTAATTAATTTTTACATTTTTTAATTTGCACATTGATTGTTTATCAGTCTTTGTAGTGCTTCATTGATTCTATTGTGTTTCTCTGTTCTACTGTGAATGTCTGCAAAAATCAATCTCAAAATACCATATGGTGACATGTAAGTACTTTAATAGTAAACTTACTTTGAACTTGCCAGTTTGAGATCCTGAGATCTTTCTCGAGTTAGTGGAAAAGAGTGAGCGAGCAGCAGTGTGATTGTCTGTTGAACCTCTGACCTTCAGCTGGGAAGGAACAGAAACACAACCGGACTGCTCGGTGCTCGGTGCTTGGTGTAGGCAACGCCGTTCACACCATTTTGTGACACCTTCCGCAATTAAACTTGCACCTTTCGATTCTCTTAACATCCAAAATTCTGTCAACTTAAGCCATGGATCAGGCAACACAGACTATGCCATTCAGCCCACCACATCGTGCTGACCCGTGGGCACCCATTTGTAATAATCCTATCTCCCAGCCTTCTAAGCCCAGGTGATCACCTTAAATGCTGTCAATGACACGGCATCAAAGTAAGTTCATTGTCAAAGTATTTATATATCACAATATACACCTTGAGATTTATTTTTTCAAAGTTCAAAGTAAATTTATTATCAAAGTACAAACACATCATCATATACAATCCTGAGATTCATTTTCTTGTGGCATTCACAGTAAGTATAAAGAGATAGAATAGAAGCGATGAAGGGCCGCACACAACAAAATGGATAAGTGCAAATATAAAAATAAAATAGTAATTATTAATTATAAGAAATATATATTGAGAACATAACATGAAGAGACAGTGCAAGTAAATCCATAGGTTGTGGGACAGTTCAGTCTCAGGGTGAGTGAAGTTGAGTGAAGTTATCCCTCTGTATTGACATGAAAATAAAGAAATTCCCTAATGTTTATGGAAAAATTACACATAAAGGCCGACAATGTGCAAAAGAAGACAGTGCGTGAATTCAATAAGTAACACTGAGAACACGAACTCTAGAGTCCTTGAAAGTGAGTCTGTGTGTTGTGAAATTAGTTCAGCACTGAGCACTTAGAGATCAATACTAAACGTCCTTGACAAATCGCTCTGCAATCAGGAGTTTTTAGTCTCCTTAAAACTATTTTCTTTCATCTTCCCTGAATTCCCTCCTCAACCTGAAGTCATCAGTGATGCTCAGCAGAACAGACCACCCCAATATAAATAAAGAAAGATTTTTTCAAGTGTTTTTCTTGTGCTGAGAATTGATTCAGCAAACAATCATCACCACCTGATTCTTAAGAACTCAGTTGCTATAGTTCTGTTGGAAATCCAGAATTAATCAATTAACTGTGTTAGAACATAGGACTCAACAACACAGTACAGGCCCTTCAGCCCACAATGCTGTGTTGATGTTTTAACTTACTCTAATATCAATCTATCCTTTCCATCCTACACCATCCATGTGCCAGATGCATTCAGTTTTTCTGGTGGGTTGACAAAGGGTACATTTTCTACCTATCACATGGTAAAAAATTGCCCCTCAGATTCCAATCATGTTTTTTTGCTTCTCACCTAAATCTCCTGCTCTCTATTCCCCAAGATCTTCCTGCAGGACATCATTACTTTGTCAAATCTCTGCATATTTTATCAATAATCTTAACTGTGTCCTCAGATTACTGCACAGCTGTCAATGTGATTCTTTTTCCCACCTTACCCTCGTTTTATACAACTTCAGCCTTCCTTGAAAAACGGAAAAGTGTCATTCCATTCATCCTTCCCCACTAATCTCCCTCCTTGCACTTATCCCTGAAAGCAACCAAAGTGCTCCACCTGCCCATTCACCTCCACCCTCATCTCCATTCAGAGCCTGAAACAGTCCTTTCAGGTGAGGCAACACTTCACCCGCAGACCTGCTGGGGTCTGGTGCTCCCGATGCAGCTTCCTCTACATTGGTGGGACCTGTCATAAATTAGGGAATTGCTTCATCGAGCTCTTCCTCTCCATCCACCCGAAGCAGAACTCCTCAATGGCCCAAAATTTTAATTCCCATTGCCATTCCAACATGCCCTTCCCTGAGGCTACACTCAGCCTGAAGGAGCAACACCTTATGTTCCATCCAACCTGATGGCGTGAACATCGATTTTTCCTTCCAGTAAAAAATGCTTCCCCTCTCCCCCTTCAAAAGTTCAAAGTAAATTTTATTATCAAACTGCATATATGTCACCATATGCACCCTGAGATTCATTTTCCTGTGGGCATACTCAGCAAATTATAGAATAGCAACTATAACAGGATCAGTGAAAGATCAACCAGAGTGCAGAAGACAACAAACTGTGCAAATGCAAATATAATTAAATAGCAATAAATAATGAGATAACGAGATAAAGAGGTCTTGAAGTGAGATAACTGGTCATGGGAACATCTCAATGGATGGGCAAGTGAGTGTAGTTATTCCCTTTTATTTAAGGCTCTGATGGCTGAGGGGTGGTAATTATTCTTGAACCTGGTGGTGTGAGTCCTGAGGCTCTTGTACCTTCTACCTGATGGCAGCAGTGTGAAAAGAGCACGGCCTGAGCGGTGACAATCTCTAATGATGTTTTTCTAAAACAGTATTTCATGTAGATGTGTTCAATGGTTGGGAGGGCTTTACCCGTGATGTACTAGGCTGAATCCATTCCACTACCTATTACCTCTTATCATCTGCCTATCATGTCCCTCTGGTGCCCCTTCTCCTATGGTCCACTCTCCTCTCCTATCAGATTCCTTCATCTCCAGCCCTTTGCCTTTCCCACCTACCTGGCTTCACCAATCACCTTCTACTTCCACCAATATCCTTCTACTCTCCCCACTGTTTTTTATTCTGGTGTCTTCCCCCTTCTTTTCCAGTCCTGAAGAAGCGTACTGGCCCAAAATATCAACTGTTTGATAATTTCCATAGATGCTGCCTGACCTGTTGAGTTCCTCCAGCGTTTTGTGTGTTTTGCTTTGAATTTGCAGCATCTGCAGAATTTTATGTTTATAACAAAACTGATAAAACCTTTCTTTCCAAAGGGAGGGAAAGGGAATGATTAACAATTTCATATTGCAGCAATGGAAGTCATATTTGATTCACCTCTGCCTATATCCAGGATGAAACCAATCCCTGACTTAAGTCAGAATTTGATCTATTCAGTGACCCTACCCTATATCATGCTCTCCTGTTAACACCTCTCTCCGTGACTCCTGTTATACCAGCTGTGAAGACAGGCAGAAGGGTCTTGACATTCAAATAATTGCATAAATACAGCCCCAGAGACAGATTCCTCAGACAGGTATGGTTATGATCCCTTACATATAAGCAAGCATCTGGGACAGACAGACAGACAGACAGACAGACCTACTTTATTGATCCCGAGGGTTTTGTTACAGTCGCACCAACCAAGAATAGTGTAGAAATATAGCAATATGAAATCATAAATAATAAAATAATAATAAGTTAATCATGCCAAGTGGAAATAAGTCCAGGACCAGCCTATTGGCTCAGGGTGTCTGACACTCCGAGGGAGGAGTTGTAAAGTTTTATGGCCACAGGCAGGAATGACTTCCTATGATGCTCAGTGTTATATCTTGGTGGAATGAGTCTCTGGCTGAATGTACTCCTGTGCCTAACTAGTACATTATGGAGTGGATGGAAGTCATTGTCCAAGATGGCATGCAATTTGGACAGCATCCTCTTCTCAGACACCACCGTCAGAGAGTCCAGTTCCACCCCCAAACATCACTGGCCTTACAAATGAGTTTGTTGATTCTGTTGGTGTCTGCTACCCTCAGCCTACTGCCCCAGCACACAACAGCAAACATGATAGCTCTGGTCACCACAGCCTCGTAGAACATCCTCAGCATTGTCTGGCAGATGTTAAAGGACCTCAGTCTCCTCAAGAAATAGAGACGGCTCTGACCCTTCTTGTAGACAGCCTCAGTGTTCTTTGACCAGTCCAGTTTATTGTTAATTTGTATCCCCAGGTATTTGTAATCCTCCACTATGTCCACACTGACCCTTTGGATGGAAACAGGGGTCACCGGTGCCTTAGCCCTCCTCAGGTCCACCACCAGCTCCTTAGTCTTTTTCACATTAAGCTGCAGATGATTCTGCTCGCACCATGTGACAAAGTTTCCCACCGTAGCCCTGTACTCAGCCTCATCTCCCTTGCTGATGCATCCAACTATGGCAGAGTCATCAGAAAACTTCCAACAGCTGGGATGGATTTTCTGACTGCCCAGGATTGCAGGCATCTTCTGCCATGTGGAAACTTGGTTTGTAGCAATATCTGAGCAGTTGAGTTTAAACATCTTGAATTACTTACATTGGCTTATGTTTTTATTGAAATATATTGCTCAGTGGACACTTCCCAATTATATTACAAACTGTACTCAGGAATGGAACCCTGTCATAACCTGTTCCATAGATTACCCACACTGCTGGCTGAAGAACTTCTTTCTCTCCATAAACTTCTCTGTCTAAGATTACTGCACAGATACTTTGAAAACATTGCTACCTGAATTTATAGCTTCAGACCTTAGTTCTAATAAGCCTTGTTGAGCTGTTAAACTAACAGCAGCAATAAAACATGACCTGAGCCAAATAATGTGACTCGCCTCTCACTGCAAGAGACGGAGAAGTTTGTAAACTGCCAGCGTTCTCCATTGAAATGTATATGCTACAGCTTTTCTGAGACAAACCTATAGAGAGCACTGATACAAATAACCATCAAGGTGCAGAACATGTGTAACTCACCCGCGAGGAATCAGTTGCATTTTTCTCCACATTGTAGGGAAATAGACAGTCAACCGGGACCCTCTATCACTATTCAGATGAAGTAAAGCATGCCAAATGCCTTTTGCCACCATGCCTACCTGTTGCCACTTTCCTGCATCCCTCATGCTCTGCACTTTTCTTCTTCTCTCTCTCAATAGGTTATGTATGTTTGTCCTCATTGTGTTCTATGGTTTTGCTGCAAAACAAAAATCAGATTTTCATGGCATTTAAATGCTTTGTCCATATGCCTGCAGGCATGATAGCAATAAACTTAAATGTCTACCAAACTCATAGACTGGACTAGGGGACCTAAGTAAAAGGGAGAAGTTAGCCACACTTTATTCCTTGAACCATAGGAGAATGACGATGAGTATGGGTAAGGTGGACAGTCATAGTCTTCACCCCAGGATTGGTGAGTACAAAACTAGAGGGCACAGATACAAGATAACTCTGGGGGGAGAGAATTAAAAGGGACTCAAGAGGTAACTATTTTACACAGAGGGTAATGAGTTGTAAAGGGAAATGGCCGAGGCATGTACAATTGCAACATTTAAGAGGAAGGGGCTTGGAGGATTATGTGCCAGTCACAGATAGCTGAGGGGATCAGGGAAGATGCTGTGGCTGGCAGGGATTATTTGACCTGTTTCCATGCTGTATTACTCTATAGCTCCCCAAGGCCCTAGCCTCATGTAATTCCTGCCCTGGTTTGTCTTACCAAAATGCAACAACTCAGATTTACCTGAATTAAACTCATCAGCCTTTCCCATTAGGCCCTCTGGTCTAATTGATCAATATCCCATTGTAATTTCAGTTAACCTTCTTCACTGTACACTTCATCACAAATTTCAGTATTATCTAAAATTTTACTAGACATGCCTTCCAAATTCTCATCCAAATCATTAACACAAATGAAAAAGAAACAATGCCAATTTCTGCAGCATACCACTGGTCACAGGCCCCCATCAAACAAAAAAAAAGTCTTCTACCAGCAAACTATGTGTCAGGGAATATAGAGGAGGCTTGATCTAAAACCAGACCCCAGAGCAGTGGAGATGATTTAGCAATGAACAATTCTTTTAGTAATAGATTGCAAAAATAACAAGACACAGAGGGCCATGAAACAAGAGAGAGCAGATATTAAATACCACAGGCAACAGGAAAGCTAGGAGCAATTGGTTGAAGCTGGCTGGTTCGATGAGTGAACTTAGACTGCAGCTGAGAGTGAGGCTGCAGGTAATGAGTTGGAAATGAGTGGTAGGTAACTCCAGCTATCTGGGTGGAGACTGGGAAGTGCGTACTTGTGCAGACCTGACAGAACACCCCTCTACAGCTGGCACCTGATAGCCCTGGACAATCCAGCTAGGTTCAGTGAAACCTCTTGGTGAGCAATGGATCTAAAATGAAACTGGACAGCACCTAGAACCTCTCCTCTGGGCCGAACCCTTCCCAGTCAATCAGGTACTTCATACCCCATCGATGGCTACGTGAATCCACCAACCACGTACATCGGACCTCCCTCCACCATCCTAGGTTCTGGAGGTGCAGGCTCTGGTGAGTCGAGGGGTCCATGGAGAACAGGCTTGCAGCAAGAAGGTAACTGTGACCCTGCGGCAGGGCACCAGCTGGAATGGTGAGTGACTGGATTGATGCTATGAGTAACCTTGAAGGGACCAAGGGACTGATGATAGTTTGTGGGGGCCAGTGCAAGGGGCAGATCTTGGGTGGGTAGCCAGACATGGTCTGCAGGCTGGTGTAATCTGGCTGGGCACCAATGATGGTTGGCCTGGTGGCACCTGGACGCAGTAGGGGTAGTTGGCAGCTTGGATGGCACTCCATGCCTTCTTCCAAGCATTCTGGCATCAGTCAACCAGGATCCTGGTGGATGGGACCTCCACTGTTATCTCCTCTGTGGGGAACAATGGGCTTGGTAGACATGAAGCTCTTAAAAGGGTGTCATACCCATGGCAGAGGGGGTGTGTAGATTGTAGGACAGCTCGGCCCTGAGCACTTGTGGAAGGATTAGTGATGGCGAGGCATCACAGAAACTTATCCACTTACTGATTGGTTCTTTCAGACTGATCATTGGTCTGCGGGTGATAACTAGAAGACAAATTCACTGAGGTGCAGAGGAGGGAGCAGAAGGTTTGTCAGAAGCTGGAGATGAATTGTGGGCCCTGGTCTGACACAATGTCCTGAAGAAGCCATGGAGGCAAGCTACACGGAGGAGAACAAGGTCCACTGTCTCAGCAGCTGTTGGAAGTTTCATGATGGAAATTACTGATGGCAATGAAGTGGGCTGCCTTGGAGAAATGGGGCGAGGAGCTATGTTCCCTCTAAGCTGTGCGTGCACACACATTTTTCAACCAGCACACAAAGGAAATTAATAAAAGGTTAGTTACCTAAAATAATGTAGCAATTAATATTTATACTTATTGAAAATAATCTTTTAGCTAAATGTTTCTGTTAATTAGTTAACAGAATATGTATGTTATTTTGTTGTTATTCTGTGCAGTTTTATGTCAAATATTTTGTAAACCTACATAAACTGTGGCATGTGTGCATTTAGTGCACACATACTTTTGTCACAGGAAGAAAATATTCACAACATAAAATGTTTGTGCACACTGACTACTAAAAATTAGAGGGAACATTGGTGAGGAGTGGGCTTACTGGAGTGCCTCAGAGCGTATGGCTGCTGGCATGTACATGTGGTTGTCACAGGCCTGTGCTGTAGCGTCTGGTAGATCTGGTTTTCAAGGTCCTAGACAATCGGGGAAAGGATCTGGGCTGAATGTCAATCTCTATTTCTGCTGGGTCGAACTGTCATGACAGGGCGTCCACCTTATTGTTCTTGGAACTGGGTCGGTAGGAGATGGTGAAGTTGAATTGCTCACAAAAGAGGCCAGCGAGCTTGATGTGGGTTGAGTTGGCAGGTCTGTTGCATGGATGTGTAGTTCTGCTGATCAGTCAAGCAAACCTGGCTGGATCAATCATGGTTTCACTCATCCTGTCAGGGAATATAGAAGAGGCTTGACCCAAAAGCAAAGCAGTAGAGATGACTTAGCGATGAACAATGACTTTAGTAATAGACTGCAGAAATACCAAGCCACAAAGGTCCATGGAACAAGAGAAAGCAGGTATTAAACACAACGGGTAACAAGGCAAGCTAGCAGCAACTGGTTGAGGCTGACTGGTTTGAAGAGAGAACAAGGGCTGCAAACGCGAGCTGGGTTTAAATAGGTTGCAGGTGATGAGTTGGAAATGAGTAGCAGGTGAACCCAGTTAGGTGGGTGAAGACTGGGAGGTACCTATCTGCACAGACCTGACACTCTGCGTCTGACGATCAAGGCAAATGTTCAGCTTAACCTGAATCCCATGTGATCACACTTTTTGGAACAGCCTATCATGTTAGCCCTTGCTAAAGTCCATGTAGACAACGTCCATTGCATGACCCTCATTAATCTTGGGCATTTCTTCAAAAAAACTCAATCAAATTTATGACACATGACTAAATAATTACATCCTGGACCCAGCACATAAATGCAATTATGAAGTAGCACGGTAGCATCTTTACTCCCTTAGGAGTTTGTGAAGATTCGGCATGATATCTAAAACTTTGACTAATTTCAAAGCTGTGTAGTGGAGAGTACATTGACTGGTCACTTCACAGCTGCTATGGGGGCCCATGAACTGAAAATCTTACAAAAAGTAGAGGATATGGCCCAGTCCATCAGGGGTAAAGCCCTCCCCACCTCTGAGCTCATCTACATGAAACACTGTTTCAGGAAAGCAGCTTCCATCATCAGGGAGCTCCAACACTCAGGACATGATCTCTTCTTGTTGCCGTCATCAGGAAGGAGGTACAGGAGCTTCAGGACTCACACTAGCAGGTTCAGGAAGTTAATCCCTCAACCATCAGGCTCTTGAACCAAAGGAGATAACTTCACTCAACTTATCACAGAAATGTTTCCACAACCAATGGACTCACTTTCAAGGACTTTTCATCTCATGTTCTCGATATTTATTATTATTATTTATTTCTTTTTGAATTTGCAGTTTGTTGCCTTTTGCACATTGGTTGAATGCCCAAGTTGGTGTGGTCATTCATTGGTTATTATTATGGTTATTATTCTATTATGGATTTATTGAGTATGCCTATAAGAAAATGAATCTCCGGGTTGTATACGGTGACACATATGTACTTAGATAATAAATTTACTTTGAACTTTGAACAAAGCTATGCTGAACATCCCTAATCAGATCTTGTCGTTCTGTATGTATGCAGGTCCTGTCTCTCAGGGTCCTTTGCAATAACTTATTGATCTGAAGACCAAATTTTTCACTTAGTCAATTTTTTTGTTGCATCTTTAATTTTCCACAAATAAGGTTCTTCTCTCATCTGTGATTTACCAATAGTTACGGTAGTGGGTGGGGTACAGATCTATGAGCCGCTTTCCCTCAGAACCAGCTCAGAGATGCACTGACCCACTTTGACCACGCAAAGTGAAAGAGGGTAATTCAGGATGGTATAGGAAACCTCAGATCCATACATTGGAGATACATAGAAGTGCAGAAGGATCACCTCATAAACTACTTATCCACCTGCACGATCAGCCACTTCCTGGCCCAATGTGGAAGAACCTATGGTTCCTATTTTGGCCTCTTCTGCCAACTCATAAACCTGGATTGGAAGCCCACAACCTTGACTCTGAGGGATAGACATGGAAGAAGTTATATCCAAAGGTAGTCTTTATGTCCCCACTTGTTTCCCTCTCCCCACCTGGTTTCACCTGCTTTTTTTTGTCTATTTTCTCTTGTTAGCCATCTGTCTCCCTACTCGCTCCATCATGCTCCCCCACCTAGCACTATCTATCTGTTATCCCTCACCTCTCCTTAGTCCGCCAATCAGCTGGCAGCCTTTTCCGTCTTTATACTAGCTACCTTTCCTCTCATTTCTAAGTCCTGAAGGGATTCAACTTGAAAAAAATAAACACCCCTTCCCCCCCACCCTCCTCAAATGCTGCCTGATCCACTGAGTTCCTCCAGGATTTTGATTTTGCTACATATTTCAACATTGCAGTCTTCCATGTCTTCATCCAGGCAAGGGTATTAATATATTAATATCATAATATTACATTTGAAAGAGAGGATATGGTTACAAGAAAGCAATCAGTTGAAACAAGGAGCTTAAATCTGAGGAATAAGAGTTAAAACTGTGCTGGGAATTGTCTGATGTGTATAAGTTGACTCACAGATCAGTGAGACCTGCAGAAAAGGTATAGTTAATTTAATTTTAATTTAGATTGGAAAGTGCAGAGTATCTCATCAAACAGTTCTGTGAATTTCTGAAATTATTCAAATCAGCTTTCTGAATTTGGAAGAGTGTAGATGCAGAATTGAGAGGAAGATTTGTGTAAACTTTTTATAGAAAAATAGTGTACCCAAGGATGGGAAGGCTGCCAAAAAACTCAGGAGTTTGCAATGGTCTAAAGATAACAAGCCCCTGGGAGTATCTAAAAAAAGGAAGCACTAGTGAGACCAGTAAGAAGAAATGCTTGATTGGAGTGGGGTCAGGTGAAGAGTTGGTGACTGACTCTCAGGGGCAGAATGAGTCTGAAGAGCGCAAGACAAGAGTTTGCCTGGAACGTACAGTACTGAGGGATTCAGGCAGCTAGGAACACATAGGAGTGATTTAATGTCTGGCCAAGAAGTGGGGAGGAGTGTGGAAGGGAATGTTTGATGAAACCACCCCAGTCTTTCTCACCACAAGTTTCAGCATGGTTGCTGGAAGAGAGATTGAAGGAGTTCGGAGAATGAGATTTAATGTTTGTTTGTGGTAGAGAGGAAGAGATGGAGGTTATAGTCACCACCTTGGATATTCTTTTCTGATGATCAGCTTTGGTAATGGAGCACAGGACTCGATAATGCTTTATGTGGGCAGTTGATGTGAGGGTCCAATGTGATCTTAGCCATGAGGCAGAGATTTGCATATACCTCCTTCAACCTTGTCTATTACACATGGTGCTCCTGACGTGGCCTTCACTACATCAGCAATACCAAGCCTAGACTTGGCAATACCTTCTGTGGGGCTTCTGCTCTCGGTCCATAACAGCCATCTGGAGCTTCCGATTGCATGACATTTCAACTCCCACGTGCCTGTCTACCTACAGCTGTTTCCACAACCAGAGTGAGGCCCACCGCCCAAGGTTATGAACAATAAATGTGCCAATTCCAGGTATTCCCCCCCACCTTGTGTGTTTAATTCTCACTCCCACCTGTCCACAAGGTTCTCACTCCCTTTCAGGGCAGCAGACCTTCTTGAGAGCATGTGCCCAAAATGGCAACAGACTTCTTAAAAAAAATCATGAAGGTTTGCTGGCCCTGGGCCTGTACTCACTGGAGTTTAGAATAATGAGGGGGCGGGGTCTTATTGAGGCCTATCTAATATTGAAAGGGCTACATAGAATGGACATGCAGACCATGTTTCCAATATGGGAGTGTCTAGGACCAGAGGGCATAGCCTCAGAATAGGAAGACATCCCTTTAGAACAGAGTTGAGGAGGAATTTCTTTGGCCAGATGGTGGTGAATCAGTGGGATTTATTGCAACAAATGGTGGTGGAGGTCAAGTCATTGGATATACTTAAAACTGAGTCTGAAAGATTCTTGGTTAGTAAGGACATCGAGGGTTACAGGGACAAGGCAGGAGAATGAGGTTGAGAGGGATAATAAATCAGAAAACTTGATAGGCTGAATGACCTAATTCTGCTCCAATGCCCCATGGTCTTATGGTCTAAAATTTTTTGCATGCCATATTAATTTTGAGCAGAGATCGTCATTGGATGATGATTTAGTAACAATAACTATGGACATTTTGAGGAAAAAGGATGAGCCCTTTTCCTTACTTACATTCATTTATTGTTTTTCTTTTAATAAAATTATAACACAACACAAATGAAGCATTTTAGAAAACCTGTTCAAAAATGATTAATATTAATCTTTTAAAAGACAATTGAAAAAATAACATCTTTTCTAAATTGTATTGATATTGTACATCATCTACAACAAGAAATGTGTACATGAAGTTATAATATTTGGTGCATATTTATAAAAGATCAATGAAAGGAAAATAAACACACTGCTCTCAGTGAGACTTCTGCTGCTGCACTAACAATGACAAATATTTGATAACCGGCTTGTATTAGGTTATTTTGACACTATCCTATAATTAGACTTGACCAAGTTCATCACTGGAAATAATGATTCACATGAATGTGTCAATGAAAATACTGAGATTATTCAAAGATTCAGGAATGGAATTCCAGAGTTTTGGAATCTCATGGCCTGGAATTTTATACTTTGACCCCATCACTGAACAAACTCTTTATTTTCTAGTTCATCTCTTAAGTCATGTCTCTAAATAGAGCTGCTTTGTAAATTAATCAATTGCATTTCAAAATTATACAAATTAATTTTCTGCAACATGTTCAAATTCAGTCTGATGTTGCCTTGTCTGCATACTTTACAAATTTTGTTGTTTCTTCAAATGACCCGAAAGTAGTGAATCTTTAAAAAAAAATCGCTCAGTAGTTGAATCAATGATGCTCAAAAATTGCATTGGAAGCCTCTGAATGTCTGTCCTTTCAGGAATTTCAATATCTGTCATGTGTTTTAGGTTTGGGAAGTACATATTTAAAAGTGCCACTTCTGACATCACTTTATGACCCACACTCCTCACTTCAAGAATGATTTCAAAAGGCTTTAAGATTATCAAACATAACACTCTCACTCTCAACCCCTCAGTAAATCCTGCTACTTTTTTCCTTTCAGGACAGCATCCTCAGTGCCCCCACCCATGTTAAAAGAACTCGCACACACCGTGAACTACAGTGGATGTAAGACCTGGGAACCGGTTGGCTGAGTAGAAGATCGTGCGGAGCTCACACCTTCTGTCTTTCTTCCCTGTTAAAGGTTAATTATTCATTGTGGAAGCTGGTGATTCATTGTAATTTCTCTCTCAACTGGGAGGTGAAATGTTTCAGTCCTGATTCAGATTTTAATGCGTAACATTGTAGACTGTGTGATGCATGTTCCACTGCTTTCTCTGTTTCTCACCATAGGCAGGATTTGGAGGTGGTTTTGGGGAAATCACTCTGACCTCTCCTAACACAGATGGAGCACCTCCTTTGCTCTCCCTTATCACGGGAGATAAAGAACAGAGTGGTTAGCATAACATATTAAAGCACCAGCTGCATGATCACAGATTGATTCCTCTGCTGTCTGTAAAGAGTTTGCATGTTCTCCTTGTGACTGCGTTTGTTTCTCCCTAGTACTCCCAGTTCCTCCCACCTTGGTTAGGGCGAGTGAGGTGTGGGCACCCTGCGTTGGTACTGGAAGTGTGACGACACCTCTGGGCTGCCCAGCACAATCCTCGTTGATTTGATTTGACGCAAATGACACAGGTCACTGTACGTTTCAGTGTACAGATGACAAATAAAGCTAATCTCTCATTATCTTGATTCCTTGTAAAAGCAAGGATTTGGCTTTTTGCTCTTTATGCAGCACTATCCAGTATAGAGTGGTAATTTAGCACAGTATAGAATTAAGATAAAATCTCACACCTCACTTGTGAGATTCCTTTGGACTCGAGGCATATTCTAAACCCCAAACAAAGCACAAACAGCCTGTAGCTGACAGGGTGACGGTTTTAGAGCCATCCAATCCTGAACAGTACGAGGCAGGATGAAGTGTGGATGGTAGTCAGAGAGGGGACACTTTAACCATCTGGATCCACTGAGAAATTCATCGAGGTCCCTTGTAGTGCCTCTTCTTTAGAGCCAGTGGAAATGGTAAAAGACTTGAGGCAGACAGTCGCTCCAAGATGAGGTATGGCATCTTCCCTATGGATTTGTCCCTGCTGTGGAACTCGGTGCATTTCCACCACCACCTGTGGTGTAGAGAATTGGGATACAAAATCCTTACCGTTTCTTAATCAAGTGAAAACTAAATTACCCCAAAAAGCCCCATCGATTGTAAATAGTGAAAGACAATACTGTGAATTAAATTGAAGTCACTCCCATGACTTAAAGTTTTAAAATGAAAACTAACAACACAAAAAGCCTGCACTTGATTTCTTTCCAGCTTTTGTGCTTCACACTGCAATACAATGAGTTCAACAGTTTTATAATGATGACAAGACCTACACAACCCAGAGCGACGTTCTCCAACAAGATACAAGGAATAATTAAGCTTAGTATGCCCGATTCTAAGATGAGTCAATATAATTCCTTCCCTTCTTGTTTTTCCCTTTTCTCCCATCAACCCAACAGTTTTATTAGTTCGGTAAAGATGTTTCCCCTTATGCCCATTATCCCACAACCCTTGCTACAACCCCCAATCCTTAACCCTACCAACCCCTTAACTTCCGATTTGCTAAGTAGAGTGTCAATATCAACAGTTGAACTTTTACCAACTTTTTTTTTAAGCTAAGCAATCAACCTGCTCATTCCCCTCAACACCTGTATGTGCAGGGACCCATAAGAAAGGACACGTAAACCAAGACTTTGAATATGAAGTAAAGTTTGAAGAGCTTCCAACAGTAAATCTGACCTACCGCTAAACTGACCTGTTTCAAGGCTCATCAAAACTGAAAAAGAATCTGAACAAATGACCACTTTGCAAAGACAAATTTCCTCCACTCACTGTAAGCCCAGAATGATGGCAACCAATTCTGCTGTATATACTGATAAATGGCATGCAAGACATTCCTTTATTGTTACTTGTAATTCAGGCACAAAAACAGCAACACCACCATTCCCAATTAAATTATCTTTTGATCCATCAGTAAAAATGGTAAAAATCATAATAATTTTCCTTAACACATTGATGAACCCACAGACTGTCAGGTTTGCCAGAATCCTTGTTCTTCATTAAATCATGTAACCTCAAATCAACTGAAGTAATTGGAAAAAAAACCAAGGTGAGGTTACAGAGAAAGCTACAGTGGGGCCATATTGCGTAATCCAACAAACCCATATTTCTAGCGTGAAAAGAACCTAGCCACCCAAAACAAAAAACACTCTTCTTGTGACGTTCTCAACAGTCTTCCAACAGGATGATCATTCCTCTGACCCCTCAAATTAATCCAGTATTTTAACGTCAACTTCAACCTCCACAACTGTGAGGGTAATTGTCCCATTCCAACAAGTAACGCCGAAACTGGGGACGATCTTACTGCACCGCAACACAATCTAAAGCCCGTGCTTGTATCACATCTAAACATTTTGAAGTTGAAGCTGAAGTTAACCTATGGGCCATAATCAAGCACAGATCTAAACAAGGGCTGTAGATGAGATCTGGGTTGAAATAGGTTGCAAGTGCTGCATTGGAAATGAGTGACAGGTGAGCCCAGTTCACAGACAGATACTGGGAGGTGCCTGCTTGTGCCCCGATTCCTTCTCCTTCAGCCCTTTACCCTTTCCACCCACCACCTCCCAATTTCTCACTTCATCACCCACTTCCCTACCCCCTCACCTGGTTTCACTTATCACCTACCAGCTTGTAATCCTTCCCCTCCTCCACCTTCTTATTCTGACTTCTTCTCACTTCCTTTCCAATCCTGATGAAGGGTCCCAGACTGAAATGTCGACTGTTTATTCATTTCAGCAGGTTCTGCCTGACCTGCTGAGTTCTTCAAGCATCCTGTGTGTGTTACTCTGGATTTCCAGCATCTTGTGTTTATGACACTGAAGGGGGCCATTTGTCCAGTCTGGCTCCAACCAGGAAACAATACATTCATACAATTCCCCAACCTGCAATCCATCAATTCCCCCTTTGATTTTTGTTTTTGTTCTGTCATTACCCCATACCAAGCGGTGATTTACAGCAATAAACCAGCCTGCACATCTCTGAGCTGTGGGAGGAAATCCACGTTGGGAGAATATGCAAGCACCAGGACCCGTTGTCAGGATCGAACAGAGACAACTGGAGCTGTGAGAAAGCCACACTTACTGCTGCACCACCCATGACAAAGAGGTAATGAATAGAGAGGCACCTCAGCCAGAATAACTTGAGCAAACACAGAATCCTCCTGATGCCTCCAGGTAACTGCAGAGGTATTAACTTGCTGATCGGCTCTTTCATAGTGCACTGCGGTGCATGGAGCATCACGGAGTGGCCAAGTACTGTTCCACAACAGATGACATTGCTTTGTTCTCACTTTGTCCATGGCTTCTGGTGTGTAACAGTGTGTGCACCATCAATGTGCAACTCCATCAGCTGTCATTAGTACAGAATGACCACGTTTCCCCAACATATGCATGGACACATTGGAATACATCACACAATCCAAAAATAAACACAGTAATCCAATTTCTAAATGGAGCTCTTCCAGGTGCAATGTCCAAATTTATGCTGCCTCGGAGGATGTGATAGTTCACACCAGAGCAAATCTCCAGTCCCGCGCAGTGTGAGGTCCGATAGTTCACACCAGAGCAAATCTCCAGTCCCGCGCAGTGTGAGGTCCAATAGTTCACACCAGAGCAAATCTCCAGTCCCACGCAGTGTGAGGTCCGATAGTTCACACCAGAGCAAATCTCCAGTCCCGCGCAGTGTGAGGTCCGATAGTTCACACCAGAGCAAATCTCCAGTCCCGCGCAGTGTGAGGTCCGATAGTTTACACCAGAGCAAATCTCCAGTCCCGCGCAGTGTGAGGTCCGATAGTTCACACCAGAGCAAATCTCCAGTCCCGCGCAGTGTGAGGTCCGATAGTTCACACCAGAGCAAATCTCCAGTCCCGCGCAGTGTGAGGTCCGATAGTTCACACCAGAGCAAATCTCCAGTCCCGCGCAGTGTGAGGTCCGATAGTTCACACCAGAGCAAATCTCCAGTCCCGCGCAGTGTGAGGTCCGATAGTTCACACCAGAGCAAATCTCCAGTCCCGCGCAGTGTGAGGTCCGATAGTTCACACCAGAGCAAATCTCCAGTCCCGCGCAGTGTGAGGTCCGATTGTTCACACCAGAGCAAATCTCCAGTCCCGCGCAGTGTGAGGTCCGATTGTTCACACCAGAGCAAATCTCCAGTCCCGCGCAGTGTGAGGTCCGATTGTTCACACCAGAGCAAATCTCCAGTCCCGCGCAGTGTGAGGTCCGATAGTTCACACCAGAGCAAATCTCCAGTCCCGCGCAGTGTGAGGTCCGATTGTTCACACCAGAGCAAATCTCCAGTCCCGCGCAGTGTGAGGTCCGATAGTTCACACCAGAGCAAATCTCCAGTCCCGCGCAGTGTGAGGTCCGATAGTTCACACCAGAGCAAATCTCCAGTCCCGCGCAGTGTGAGGTCCGATAGTTCACACCAGAGCAAATCTCCAGTCCCGCGCAGTGTGAGGTCCGATAGTTCACACCAGGGCAAATCTCCAGTCCCGCGCAGTGTGAGGTCCGATTGTTCACACCAGAGCAAATCTCCAGTCCCACGCAGTGTGAGGTCCGATAGTTCACACCAGAGCAAATCTCCAGTCCCACGCAGGGTGAGGTCCGATAGTTCACACCAGAGCAAATCTCCAGTCCCACGTAGTGTGAGGTCCTATTTGGTGTGCCTGGTGAACTTAAATTAAGCCAGAACTTTGAAGCCACAGACCCTCATTTTGTCAGTCCATAAAAATGGTTAGGAGTTGTGGGCTCATTATGGGCTGCCTTCAGCACATCCTCAGGTGTGTTGGTTGTTAATGCAGACAACACATTTCACTGCATGTTTTGATGTACACGTGATAAATAAATCTGAATCTGAAGTGTCCAGGTCACTAGACAACAAAATCTACTTCACAGAACTTTTTCTTGCTCCCATTTCATTAGAGCAACCCCACACAGAGACAGCACATAAAACTCTGCCCATCAGCACACAAAGTTCTCTGACAGACAGGGACAAACAATACTTACACAATTTACACGGCTTACGTGGCTTCTGGCATAAAGCTGTGGAGGTTGGGAGCATGTGATTAAAAATAAAATTTGACAGGAGGAAAAAAATCCTATCTCAAGTTTTTTCTAACCCCAAAGACAAGCACTTTCCATAGTTGAAACAAGGCAATAAATACGTGAGATTTCATTAACCTCTGATTTATATGTCCTTAATTAAAAAGCAGTAAAAGTCACTGTGGTTGGAATCAGCTACATACAAGCAACGTAGTATTAAGAACAGAATCCACAATTAATATCAGTTATTCTTCCAGGGTGATGCTCGTCTTCAGACCTAAAGATGTTTACACGCGGAGCTGCTTCTGCTTCATTGGTGTGGCTGTGATCACTTGCAACATTCTTCTGTTCCTCTTTTAATTACTTCACACTTCACCTTTTATTGCATTGGGCATTGAGACAGCCCATTCCCATCCTCATGTTTCCTTTCTCCAGCAGTCTTTATGTACACTTCCCAAAACGTTCTGCAGCCCATTCAGAGCCTGCAGGCTGCATTGCAATGAAGTGCTGAATGGCACTTGTATAACTTGCAAACAGCAAGATCCCCACACCCAAAATGAGATAGACTTTGTTGTGTTCCAAGGTCAGGACCTCTCCTGTTAACATGTTAAAGGGCCATTCCACAGTTCACTACACAACCCTCCTGCTATCACTTCCATTGACACCCACTGACCAGACTGCAGTAGCACCCAAGGATTCAAGGAAACAGGTATTGGACTGGGATAAGAAAGGGTTAATATCCAAGGGATAAATCAGGACCGGCAGGGATTGGAACAATGGTGATGGCTTGCCAGCTCCTTGGAGCCTGGTTGGAAATGGGGGATGAGTTAGCTCTCCAATATCAATAGCCTGTTGCAAGAAGTTGGGGACTTTAGTGTAAAGGGTGTTTGGGAATCAGAGGCTAGTTGCTGGGGAATTCTGGCACAGATTGATCAAGTATCTGTGAGGGTGAGAGCCGGTGCTTATTGGGAGTCAGGATGCGTGGACAGGTCTTAGCCAGTATGAGGATTGGGATTGGGGTTGGGCCAATCCAACTCTCAGAGACTATAAAGTCAGATTGCTGTTATTGTGGGGTTGAAGTGGGCTGTAATCCAAAGTAGCAGAATTAGGTAATAGGACTTCCTACGGGACTTCCACATTAGTGCAATGCAAGATTATATATTCTCGGAGTGCCAAAACATAGATACGATGAAGACAATGTGGACCAATTTCAGAAGAAGGAATGTCTGAAGCAATGACATCATTTGATACATGTCTAGATACAAAATCCGTGCAGATTTCCAGAGTGACATACACTCGATGTCCATTTTATTAGGTACATCTTCTTGTTTATGCAAATATCTAATTAACCAATCACATGGCAGCAACTCAATGCATAAAAGTATGCAGACATGATCAAGAGATTGAATTGGTGTTCAGACCAAACATGAGAATAGGGAAGAAATGACTTTGACTATGTAATGGTTGTTGGTGCCAGACAGGGAGGTTTGACTGCTGATCTCTTAGAGTTTTCACAAACAATAGTCTCCCGAGTTTGCAAAGAATGGAGCATAAGACAAAAATCAGCCAGTGAGCGGCAGTTCTAGGGGTGAAAATGCCTTGTTAATGAGAGAGGTCAGAAGAGAATGGTCAGACTCGTTTAAGCTGACAGGAAGGTAACAATAGCTCAGATTTATCTATCGACATTCAGTGTGGCATAGGCCCTTCTGACCCACCCAGCAATCCCTCAGTTTAATGCTAACCTAATCAGGGGACAATTTAGAATAACTGATCAACCTATAAACCGGTACATCTCTGAAATATGGGAGCAAACATGAGCACCCGAAGGAAACCCTCACGCTCACGTGGAGATCATACAAACTCCTTACAGGCAGTGGTGGGAATTGGACCTGGGTTGCTGATCCTCTAAGGTGTTGTGCTAACCACTACACTACTGTGCAGCCCTGTATAACCAAATGTTATGACAGTGGTGTCTAGAAAAGCACCTCTGAATGCACAATATGTCGAATCTTGAAGTGCATTGGCAGAAGACCAGATGGGGTTCCACTCCTGTAAAGTGTACGTTCATCTGAAATGATCACAATCAAGGTCCACTTTGAAAAATGTTAAGTTTTAGATGTGACACCCTGGAAAAAACTGCACTGAATTCCAGGACAACCTGTTTTAATGCTGCTTGTTGGCGTGATAAGTGAACCAGGATTCCAGAAGGAACATCTCTAGTTATGTTTCATATTGTACCATATGATTTCTTTTATCCAATCTGAAGACCAACAAGTCTCTTGGGATAAGATTTCATCAGGACTATATCTGTAGCAGTGCAGAATCTGCAGAGTGTTAGACCAGAACAAGAAGACAAACATGATAATATCAACCCATCACTTCCTTATTCACCATCCCTGTCTCACCTTCATGTTCTCCTTTGCTGCAGCCCTTGAACCTACACAAGTTTCACAATAAAAACAAACTGCAGCCAATATTTCTTGGACTAAAGTTAGTAACAATTGAGGAAGGACATTGAAGGTTTCTTTTTAAAAATAGGTCTCACTAGAAACTTCCACGACACTAAGGGCTTCAGTCACTCACTATTTCTGACATTGTGAAACTATACCTGTGTAGATCATTGCAACATCCAGAAACCCAGTATTTTCTGTCTCAGACACCAGCATCAGAACAGCGAACCCTTGCAAGACGTCAGACCCCACCGGTGGACCTCGTAGGGCTCTGAAAACTGCAGTTGGAGGTTTCCGCCTGATTCAAAAGGGCAACAATCATACACGTGCCCAAGAAAAGCAGGGTGAGTTGCCCCAATAACTATCGCCAAGTAGCCTTTGAGAGGCTGATCATGGCAAGAATTAACCTTTGACCGAGCAAGGACCTGAACCCACTGCAATCTGCCTACCACTACAAGAGGCGTACAGTGGATGCGTAGACCACCTGGATGACAGCAATACTTAATTCAGGCTGCTGTTTACTGATGACAGTTCAGCATTCAATATCATCAACGCCTCAGTGCTAATCAATAAGCTTCAAATCCTTAGCCTCTGTACATCCTTCTGAAACTGGATCCTTGACTTCCTCATCGGTGACTACAGTTAGTGCCTATCTGAAATAAAACCCCTCCTCACTGACAATCAACACAAGAGCACTTCAAGGATGTGTGCTTAACCAATAATCTACTCTCTCTCGTGACTGTGCATCTAGCACAGTTCAAAAGCCATCTATAAATGCACTAATGACACAATTACTGTTGGCTGAATTTCAGATGGTGTTGAGGAGGTGTGCAGGAGTGAGATAGGTCAGATAGTGGAGTGGTGTTGCAGCAACAACCTTGCACTCAACTTCAGTAAGACCAAGGAACGGATTGTAGATTTCGGGAAGGGGAAGTTGAGGGAACACACACCAACCCTCATCGAAGGGTCAGCAGTGGAAAGGGTGAGCAGCTACAAGTTCCTGGATGTCAACATCTCTGAAGGTCTATCCTGGGCCTAATATATTGATGCAATTAGGAGTTTGTGGAAATTTGGTATGTCGCCAAAAACTCTAACAAATTTATACAGATGTACCGTGGAGAGCATTCTAACTGGTGCATCACTGTCTGGTATTGAGGCGCCCGCCAATGCACAGGATCAGGTAAAGCTGCAGAGCGATGTAGATTCAGCCAGCTCCATGTGGGACCAGTCTCCTCACCAACCAGAACATGTCCTCTTCTCATCACGTCCATCAATGAGGAGGAACAGGAGCCTGAAGACACACACTCAACATTTTAGGAACAGCTTCTTCCCCTCCAACATCAGAATTCTGAGCGGTCCACAAACCCATGAAAAGTGCATCTCTATTTGGCTTTTTTTGCATTATTTATATATGTTATTGTAATTGATAGTAATTTTTTATATATTGCACTGTACTGCTACCGCGAATCAAATTTCATGAAATACTGTGTATCAGTGATAACAAACCTGATCCTGCAAAGGAGGTCTCACCAGAGATTTCTGTTTGCAATAGATGACATGTTCATCTGCAGCCCGTTAGTATGTTTTTCTATTTTATAAGAATCGGACTTGTGTTTGGAAACTTGTAAGCACATATAACAATGAGGTCTTGGCTTAAATTTAGGATTCTAGAATGAGTCACTCAATGTCATCACTCTCTCCAGTGCATGTACCTATCTGGGTGCTTCTTAAATGATACTATTGTACCCACCTCAACCACTTCCTCTGGCAGCTCATTCCAGATCTCAGCACCTTCTGCATGAAAAAATTTTCATTCATGTACTTTTTAAAATCTTTCTCCTGTCACTCTGAAGTTATTCCCCTTGGCTTTGGACTCCCCTACCCAGGGGAAAAGATGGTTGCAGACATTCTACAAAATGGTTGCCCAGTCTATGCATGGTCTCACCAGAAGCCATGTCACCAGGTTCAAGAACACTACCGTAGATTCCGGATTTTAAGCCGCTACTTTTTTCCCACATTTTGAACAGCTTTGAACTTTGCGGCCTTTAATCCGGAGCGGCTAATACATGATTTTTTTCATGTCGCCTCGTAAACATTTTGCCTCATAACAGTAGACCAATAAAATTGATGAGTAGTTCACAGAGGTCCAATGAAATTGTACGATAAATCAAGCGCACTTTCACAATTAAATTATTGTAAATCAGTCATTTGTACTCACCCTCATCAACATGGAAAACACTCGAAGCATTGTGCTGCCTTATGGCAGTTATTTAGTTTATAATATTTTCGCTTAGTAATTCATTTTCTAGTTAAAGTTAGAAGAGTTTTAACTATATTTGTTTTCTGTACTACATCGCGGGATGCTATGACGTCACACCCGGTTTCGCGGTGTCTTGTGGGAAAAATGCCGTTTGCGATAAACGGGACGGCGGAGCGAAAACGCTGCTTTTAAGTTAAAGGCGATCAATAACTTTTCCTGGTAGGCTGCAGTATATATATTTTTTACCAGTCGTTAGGAGATATTGGAATGTTGTTCAGTAAAGAAGTATACGCAACGTATATTTAAAAGTAGCCGCGTTACGGGCACGGTTCGAAAAAAAGCATTTGCAATATGTATTTGTTTTTGTTACCATATGGATTTAATTAAAAGTTAAAAAATCCTCACGTGTAATATCTTTCTGTGTAAATATCTCATATTACAACGTGGGACACCTGCGGCCGAAAATCCGGTGCGGCCTTTACAATTAAAAAATTGATTTTATTTCTAAAATTAGAGCCAGCGGCTTTTAATCAGGTGCGCTCTGTAGTCCGGAATCTACGGTACTTGCCTTCAGCCATCCTTTAGCAACACTATGACCACTCAGATCACTTAGTACTAAAAAAGGACTTTTAATGTTTTTTGTGAATGCTGCTTATATGATGGCATCTACCTGTGATGTTGCTGTAAGTTTTTCATTACACCTGTGTGTAAATGAACTTGTGTATATGACAATAAACTTGACTTTGACTTTGACCAAGCAGCCAAGAAATCAATGAACAGCTGGTTAATTTAGGTACTTGCTTTATCAAATACTTTGACCTTTGTCATCTCTCTGCAATTACATGATATTCAGCTGAATTTTAATGCACCCAATTATTGCAAAAGCTAATGACATTGTAGTTCCTTACCTGATCATTCAGGTAAGGCCATTCAGCGCATCAAATCCATGCCAGCTCCCAGCTTCACAGTTTTTCTTGAACTGCCCCAAGTCCCTCTTCCTGTCCTTTCATTACCTTTAGCCCAGCAATCACTCCTCCTTAACATGTCTCTCACAACCTCTATTATTCTTTAGCCATTTCCTTCACTAATTTACAGAAAGCAGATAGCCTACACATGATTATCAGGATGTGCGAGGAATCTGGAGCACCCAGATGAAACTACCAAAATGCCCAAACAGCACACAGACAGCAGCCCAGGCCTCCAGAGCTGTGAAATACCTTGCTATATTGCTCAGAATTTCAAGTTCAAGGTTTTATTGTCATTCAACCATGCATGAATACAGCCAAGTGAAACAGCGTTTCCCTGGGCCAAGGTGTAAAGCACAGTACCGACAGTTATACACAGCACAAAGCACATTTAGCATATATAATTACAATACCAGTAAACATACAGCACAAAAAAAATCATATAGCCTAAGTGAATGGGGGTCAAGCCTTGTGGATTGATGGTGCGTGGGATGTTGTGGGCAAGAACTCCGAGTTTAATTTACACTAATAAGCTGGTGTCACTTTGTGCCAGTTGCAGGAGCCTATCTGATTTTGTTGGATCCAGTCTCTCATTATTTGACCCTTGGTAGGCATTGGGTCACAAAGTCCAGAACAGTTGCAGCGTAGTCTCAGGATGTTTAAGAAGCATAAACTGGGTGGACAGCAAGAGACCTTTTGCCATGGTGGAAATGGCTGATAGAAAAGGGCATCATTTTAAAATCGTAAACACTAAGTACACCGCAGATGCTGGGGCCAAAGCAACCCATTCAACAAGCTGGAGGAACTCAGCAGGTCAGGCAGCATCCGTGGAACCCAGCAGCCAACAACTCATATACCGTCTGGGTAGTCTCCAGCCCCTTGACATGAACATTGAATGCTCCAACTTCTGGTAATTCCCTCCCTCTCCCTTCCCCCATCCCAGTTTCACTCTGCCTCCTCCTCCAGCCGCCTATCACCTCTCATGATTCTGCCTTCTTCTACTACCCATAGTGCTTTCCCCTTACATTCCTTCTTCACCTCTCCGGCCTATCCCCTCCCTGCTTCCCCTCCCCCATCCCTTGATCTTTCTTCTGATTGGGTTTTCACTTGGCACCTTCCCCCTCCCCCCCACCTTCTTTATAGGGCCCCTGCCCCTTCCTTCTTTAGTCCTGACGAAGGATCTCAGCCCAAAAAGTTGACTGCTCATTTCCACGGATGCTGCCCAACCTGCTGAGTTCGTCCAGCTTGTTGTACATATCATTTTAAAATGATTTGCAGATGATTTGAAGGAAGCATAAGGGGGGATGTCTGCAGCACCTTTTATTTAGCAAAGTTTTATTTCGTGCTGTACTTCAACAAATAAATCAATAAATGATCTGAAATGATAATATTTATCATTTACTGTGACTAAATTAATTTAACAAATTCCTTCACACATTTCTAATCCAACAATGAAGATAACAACTTGCACTGACATATTAAACACTAGTCAAACAAATTGACACTGTCAGAAGGAGAGTCATTGGGAACAGGATAAACATTTGAATGCTTTAAGGAGAACCTTAAAGGATTTTTAAAAAGGGCTAAATGTTTAGAGAGATCTTGGGAATTAGACAGAACCAATGGCAGTGGTGTTTGGTAGAAACAAACGTGGAAACAGAGAGTTTCTGAGGAGTTACATAAGCAGGGGCAGACAATGGAGGAAGTGACGTCTTTGCAAGAAGCCCTGAATTAACATGCTGACCACCAGGCTGTGGGGGTGAAGGGAGCAGGAGCTGACTCTACAATAGTACCAAAGACCCGTTCTACTCTCTCTACTATCCAAGGACTCCTGTTGAGAATATAACCTGCTGGGAATAAAACTGCCTCAGGCTGCACAAGTGGTCTGTGTAGCTTGAATAGTTGTCAGATTAATTATCTTCCTCACTTCCTCTCTGGCCCCTAACAATGTTCAAGGTAATTTTGTGAAACCTCACTTCATTTTCCAACTAGGCCCATTTCAGGAGTGCCAACTCAGCACAGGAATCAATGCTCACTTACACCTCTTTAGCCGGACCTTTTTGCATTTTAACTTGCCCCATAATCAATCATTTTGCCTCAGGCTGCGTCCACACTACTCCGGATAAATCCGTAACCAAAGCTTTTTCTCTTCGTTTTTACCCTCCGTCCACACTAAAACGGCATTTTCGTCCCCTGAAACCGGAGCTTTTCAGAAACGTTCTCCAAAGTGTGTATTTTTGAAATCGCCGGATTGGGCAGATCAGTGTGGACGGGGTAACCGGAGAAATCTGAAAACGCTGTCATGACAGATGGTGACAGCAGCACGTCATTTCATTGTTTTCCTGAACGCAACCTAACGATTTCAGAACAGACGGCAACGAGACTGAAGCCAGAAGAGTTAGAAATGTACTCACCAAATACCTTGACCCATAACTTACTGAATTAAAAAGTACACTCACTTTGCCCTGTTTTCTGTCCTTGCTCGTATGAAGGTGGTTTACCTTCTCTGACAATAGATGTGTAACAGCCTAATATAACATTGTATGGAAATACAAGATAATACTGATGCAGACATGTTTTATACATTTAACAAGGTGCTTTATTAATGCAACAGTTAGTCAGTTTTTCAATGTTCATCATCAGCCGGGTCAATCTGTCCGTGAGCTCCCTGTTGGTTGCCTCCATACGCTCCAGTATTTGTTTTTCTTTACTTTTAAGTTCTCCTGCGCGAGAGCCAACAGCTGCCTGTCATTTAAGTTCTTCTAGTCTGTAACTGAACAAATGTGCAGCAAATCTTTCACAGTGAGATTCGACACCAAACATGTTGCTTGTTTTCGGTAGATGTGACCTGCGCATGCGCAGGAGGAGGAGATTCGCCGAAATCTCCGTTTCAATGTGGACGGAGATATTTTTAAAAATGCATAGTGCGGACGCCTGTTGTTTTTACGTGAAACTGGCGTTTTCAAAATTCTCCAGTGTAGTGTGGACGTAGGCTGAGTGTCCTACCAGTTATCATCCGGAAACGTTCAGTGCTTTTCTCTCCATTGATGCAGTCTAATCTGATGAGTGTTTACTGCACCTTTCGTCTCTGTTTTGCATAACGTTCACACTTCTAAGCTCTTGAATATCCAATTTTTATCCAACATTCCAATTCTTTCTAAGAAGGAATTGGAGTACTTATTGAGAGTAATCAATTAATCAGAGTAGAGTAATTCAGAAACTGCTGGGAATACTCAGCAGGTCAGAGAACACACAGAGATGGTTTCCGGTGCCTGCAGCTCCTTTTGGGGATGAAACTTGCCATCCTTACTTGATCTAGTCAATAGGTGTCTGCAGATTGGCAGCAAGGTGGGTGTGAACTACCTTCTGGAATGGCAGAGCAGATCAAGTAGATGAGCATCAATACGACAATAATACTAAAGTCAGGAACTGTGGAGGTTGAGGGCTGAGGATCTTCAAGCGTTGAACGTCGAGACTTCAGAATTGCAGATGCTTTAGTTAGAAACATTGTTATAGGAAGTTGTCTCCCGTGATCTTTACGTTCTTGAGGCTATAGTGCTTTACATAGCCAGCCAGCCATCCCTAACTAGCCTTAAACTCTTTTCTCTCGCTCTCATCAATCCCGTCACAGTAGTGCTCATACAGACTAAGAGCTTTATCACGTATAATTTGGCCATCGACAGGGATATGCTTCTGTCACATGTCCTCTAGCCATACACTTAATGCTTTCTCAGTCTTCGCAAGCATTTTATCACTTTAAAAGAATAAACCAGGGAAGGTAGTGCACCCGTGGCTGACAAGGGAATTTAGGGATAGTATCAAGTCCAAAGAAGAAACATACAAAAAAAGCGGCAAACCTGAGGACTGGGAGAAATTCAGAGTCCAGCAGAGGAGGACAAAGGGCTTAATTAGGAAAGGGAAAAAAGATTATGAGAGAAAGCTGGCAGGGGACATAAAAACTGACTGTAAAAGCTTTTATAGATATGTGAAAAGAAAAAGATTGGTTAAGATAAATGTAGGTCCCTTACAGTCAGAAACAGGTGAATTGATCATAGGGAACAAAGACATGGCAGACCAATTGAATTAACTACTTTGGTTCTGTCTTCACTAAGGAGGACATAAATAATCTTCTGGAAATAGTAAGGGACCGAGGGTCTAGTGAGATGGAGGAACTGAGGGAAATACATGTTAGTAGGGAAGTGGTGTTAGGTAAATTGAAGGGATTAAAGGCAGATAAATCCCCAGGGCCAGATGGTCTGCATCCCAGAGTGCTTAAGGAAGTAGCCCAAGAAATAGTGGATGCATTAGTGATAATTTTTCAAAACTCCTTAGATTCTGGATTAGTTCCTGAGGATTGAAGGGTGGCTAATGTAACCCCACTTTTTAAAAAAGGGAGAGAGAAACCGGGGAATTATAGACCGGTTAGCCTGACATCGGTGGTGGGGAAAATGCTAGAGTCGGTTATCAAAGATGTGATAACAGCACATTTGGAAAGAGGTGAAATCATCGGACAAAGTCAGCATGGATTTGTGAAAGGAAAATCATGTCTGACGAATCTTATAGAATTTTTTGAAAATGTAACTAGTAGAGTGGATAGGGGAGAGCCAGTGGATGTGGTATATTTAGATTTTCAAAAGGCTTTTGACAAGGTCCCACACAGGAGATTAGTGTGCAAACTTAAAGCACACGGTATTGGGGGTATGGTATTGATGTGGATAGAGAATTGGTTGGCAGACAGGAAGCAAAGAGTGGGAGTAAACGGGACCTTTTCAGAATGGCAGGCAGTGACTAGTGGGGTACCGCAAGGCTCAGTGCTGGGACCCCAGTTGTTTACAATATATATTAATGATTTAGACGAGGGAATTAAATGCAGCATCTCCAAGTTTGCAGATGACATGAAGCTGGGTGGTGGTGTTAACTGTGAGGAGGATGCTAAGAGGATGCAGGGTGACTTGGATAGGTTAGGTGAGTGGGCAAATTCATGGCAGATGCAATTTAATGGGGATAAATATGAGGTTATCCACTTCGGTTGCAAGAACAGGAAAACAGATTATTATCTGAACGGTGGCCGATTAGGAAAAGGGGAGGTGCAATGAGACCTGGGTGTCATTGTACACCAGTCATTGAAGGTGGGCATGCAGGTACAGCAGGCAGTGAAAAAGGCAAATGGTATGTTGGCATTCATAGCAAAAGGATTTGAATACAGGAGCAGGGAGGTTCTACTGCAGTTGTACAAGGCCTTGGTGAGACCACACCTAGAGTATTGTGTGCAGTTTTGGTCCCCTAATCTGAGGAAAGACATTCTTGCCATAGAGGGAGTACAGAGAAGGTTCACCAGATTGATTCCTGGGATGGCAGGACTTTGATATGAAGAAAGACTGGATCGACTAGGCTTATACTCACTGGAATTTAGAAGATTGAGGGGGGATCTTATTGAAACATATAAAATTCTAAAGGGATTGGACAGGCTAGATGCAGGAAGATTGTTTCCGATGTTGGGGAAGTCCAGAATGAGGGGTCACAGTTTAAGGATAAAGGGGAAGCCTTTTAGGACCGAGATGAGGAAAAACTTCTTCACACAGAGAGTGGTGAATCTGTGGAATTCTCTGCCACAGGAAACAGTTGAGGCCGGTTCATTGGCTATATTTAAGAGGAAGTTAGATATGGCCCTTGTGGCTAAAGGGATCGGGGGTATGGAGAGAAAGCAGGTACAGGGTTCTGAGTTGGATGATCAGCCATGATCATACTGAATGGCGGTGCAGGCTCGAAGGGCCGAATGGCCTACTCCTGCACCCATTTTCTATGTTCAACTGCGTTTTGCCGGTTAAAGCATCGAGGAATATTGAGACAGTGAGGCGAATGCAGAAGGTGAGTGTGAGTTCAGCGAATTGGTTGCCTTTTGATCGCTTCCGGAGAAGCAGTCTGTGAGTGGCCTGTTGCTGTATGGCCAGCAGGTAGGCCTCTGCACCCATGTGGTGTCTCTCTCTATCGATGGATGCTGGTGATATCAGAGGATAGTATCATGGTTCTGTGTTGATGGGTTGAGCTACTGCGTGTGGACTGTTGACTTTTCCAGATTTATGCTTTTTACATTCTGTATTTTAAATCGTCCGTTCCTTTTCCGTTTTGCTGTGCAAGGGGAGGGCATTTGGAGGTTGATGTTCTGTTAGTTTGTTATATTGGGGGGGTTGGGTTTGATGTTTCTCTCTGAATGATTTTCAGGTTCTTTCATTGATTCGTGGCTACCTGGAGAAGACAAATTTCAGAGTTGTGTATGGATACATGCTTTGAACCTTGAATCTCTGAACATCAGGGACTGCTGTGTACTTTGCTTCACAGAAACATGGCTTACCCCCGAACCCCCATCATTTTGGACTTAGGGTTGCAGCCCAATAGCTTCACCATTCTCTGCAAACGTAGTCATTTTGAAGGTAGAGGAAGTGGAATATGCTTTATGATTGACTCATCATGGTGCACTGATGTGGCGGTTCTGTCTCAGTCCTGCTCACCTGATCTGGAACACCTAGCGGTCAAATGTCATTTGTTTTACAGTATCTGCCAAGGGAGCTTCTCGTTATCATCCTGATAGCGGTGTACATTCCACTTCAAGCTAACATGAAGATGCTGAGCACTATGATAGGCTGTCACGGAAGAGCACACCCTGATGTCTTCCCTGCTATTCAACCAGGCCAGCTTGAAGTAGTCTCTGAACAACTACATGTCACCTGTGGAACAAGCGGAGTCAATACACTTGACCAATGTTATACCACCATTTAGAACACTTACCATGCCATCCCACACCCACAGTTTGGAACGTCCAATTACCTGGCAGTATTTCTACCCCTGTGTACAGGCAGAGACTAAAGGTCACAGCACCAGTGATGCAAACCAAGAAAGTATGATTGGGGAGGGTGTGGTGAACTAGATATACCTGTCTGACTGCTCCTGTGGCTCCTCCCACAGACCCTGCTGACTGCCCCTGTGGCTCCTCCCACAGACCCCTGTATAAAGGCGACTGTGGTCTGCTGCTCTCCCTCATTTTCCCAGGATGTAGTGTTGTTCTTCAGTCAATAAAAGCCGATATCTCACTTCCTAAGTCTCAGCGTGAGTTATTGATGGTGCATCAATTTTATTGACTGAAAGTTACAACATGGAAACCGTTCTACGCCCAGAACGCCTGGACTTGGACCCCCAAGACCCTGGAGCAGCTCTTGCCTTTGAACACTGGCTGGTGTGCTTCCAATCGTACTTAGAGGAGGTTCGTGCCACCGACTCGGCTGTTCGGCTCAGACTTCTCCTCTCGAGGGTCGCCCCAAAAGTTTATTCGTTCATCAGGGACATATCCACCTACGAGGAGGCGCTTGCCGCCCTCAAAAGACAGTACCTGCGGCCAGTAAATCCAGTTTATGCACGGCACCGCTTGGCAACACGAAAACAGCGGCCTACGGAGTCGACTGCTGAATTTCTCCGAGATCTACAGGCACTCGCGCGGACTTGTGACTGCCAAGCGCTCACAGCGGAACAGCATACGGAACTCTTGGTCCGAGACGCTTTTGTGACTGGGGTCCGGTCAGTGTGTATCCGCCAGCGGCTGCTGGAAAAAGCTGATCTTACCTTACGCTCCACGATAGAGACGGCCGATACGATAGAGGCTGCGCAGCTGTACGCCGAAGAGGTCCAGCCGCGCAATTCCCCGGTTCCGAGCGAATTCGCCAACGCCGCTGCCAGTCGCGGTATCACGAACTCCTCGAATTCGCCGAGTATAAAACTCTGTTACTTTTGTGGGCTTCCGAAACATCCCAGAAACAGCTGCCCGGCTCGCGAAGCGACTTGTTCCAGCTGTGGGAAGAAGGGCCATTTCGCCAAGGTATGTAAGTCTAAACCGCGCCCGGGGTCGAGCAGCGCTGCGTCTGAGACCTGGGGGCCGCCATTTTGCATGACCGGATGTGGACAACCATCTTTGCCGGCGTCACCAGGCCCCGCCCCCGACTCGCCATCTTGCATGCCCGGATGTGAGCGGCCATCTTTGCCGGCGTCACCAGGCCCCGCCCCCGACACGCCCCGTTCAACGCTGGCTTCCGTGACCCTCGACCAAAGCGCCCCACACCAGCTCGCAAGGTCGATGATGGACATCCTGGTGGGTTGTGTAGCGACATTGGTGGTGCAGGGCACAGAATATCGGAACTTTGCGCTACTGGTCATGCCTCGACTGTGCGCACCTGTGCTATTGGGGCTGGACTTCCAGAGCCACCTCGAAAGTGTGACTATGGCATATGACGGGCCCCTCCCACCACTCACTGTCAGGAATCCTCAGTTTGGTGGGACTTCGCCATATACTCCGTTACCACACGCACATACACACCGAACCACACATCCCGCCCAGCACCATGCCGATAGCTGTGCTGCTGACACTATTTGCAACCTCTCCACCCTCAAGATCCCTCCCCCATCGCTGTTCACCAACCTGACCCCCGACTGTAAACCTGTGGCAACTAAAAGTAGGAGGTACAGCGCGGGGGACAGGGCCTTTATTCATTCAGAGGTGCAGCGGCTGCTCGGGGAGGGGATCATTGAGCCGAGCACAAGCCCATGGCGGTCCCAGGTGGTCGTTGTTCGGACTGGGCAGAAAAATAGGATGGTTGTGGACTACAGCCAGACCATCAATAGATTCACGCAGCTTGACGCGTACCCCCTACCCCGCATCGCGGATATGGTCAACCAGATAGCTCAGTACAAGGTGTACTCGACAATTGATCTGAAATCCGCTTATCACCAGCTCCCCATCCGCCCAGAGGACCGCCCCTACACCGCCTTCGAGGCGGGTGGCAGGCTCTATCACTTTCTGCGCGTCCCATTTGGTGTCACAAATGGGGTCTCAGTCTTCCAGAGGGAGATGGACCGGATGGTGGACCAGTACAAACTGACGGCCACATTTCCCTATCTAGATAACATCACCATCTGTGGTCGCGACTGGTCGGATCACGACGCCAACCTCCAACGATTTTTCCAAGTGGCCGAAGCTTTGAACCTCACTTATAACAAGGACAAGTGTGTGTTCAGAACCACACGACTCGCTATCCTTGGGTATGTCGTGGAAAACGGGGTCATTGGCCCTGACCCCGACCGTATGCGCCCCCTGTTAGAACTCCCTCTTCCCACCACTCTCAAGGCCCTCCGGCGGTGCCTGGGTTTTTTTTCCTATTACGCCCAATGGGTTCCCCATTACGCAGACAAGGCCCGCCCCCTGGTCAAGTCTACCACCTTTCCCCTCTCTGCCGAGGCCCGCGCGGCCTTCAGCTGCATTAAAGGGGACATTGCCAAAGCAACGATGCATGCGGTAGACGAGACCATTCCCTTCCAAGTAGAGAGTGACGCCTCTGACGTCGCGCTGGCTGCTACCCTCAATCAGGAAGGCAGACCAGTGGCGTTTTTTTTCTCGTACCCTTCAAGGCTCTGAACTTCGGCACTCCGCGGTGGAGAAAGAAGCCCAAGCCATAGTGGAAGCTATTAGGCACTGGAGGCACTATCTCGCCGGCAGAAGGTTCACCTTGCTGACCGACCAGCGCTCAGTTGCGTTCCTGTTCAGCAACCAACAGCGGGGCAAAATCAAAAATGATAAAATTTTGCGATGGAGAATAGAACTCTCCACCTACACTTACGATATCCTGTACCGGCCTGGCAGGCTCAATGAACCCTCTGATGCCCTATCCCGGGGACCGTGTGCTAGTGCCCAGCTCGACCAGCTGTATGCCCTTCATGCCCAACTTTGCCACCCGGGGGTCACCCGGTTTTATCATTTCATTAAAGCCCGGAACCTGCCGTACTCCCTGGAGGACATCAGGACGATGACCAGGGACTGCCAGATCTGCGCTGAGTGCAAACCACACTTCTACCGTCCTGACACTGCGCAGCTTGTCAAGGCCACCCGCCCTTTTGAGCGACTGAGTATTGACTTTAAGGGCCCCCTTCCCTCCACCGACCGCAATGTCTACTTTCTCAGTATTATTGACGAGTACTCGCGATTCCCCTTTGCCGTTCCCTGCCCCGACACTACTACCACGTCGGTCATAAAAGTCCTGCGCCAGCTCTTCACTCTGTTCGGATATCCCTGCTATGTCCACAGTGATAGAGGGTCCTCCTTTATGAGTGACGAGTTGCGCCGGTTCCTGCTTGCTAGGGGCATTGCTACTAGTCGCACCACGAGTTATAATCCCCGGGGGAATGGCCAGGTGGAGAGGGAGAATACCACAGTGTGGAAGGCCATACTTTTAGCCCTTAAGTCAAAAGGGTTGCCGGTCTCCCGATGGCAGGAGGTCCTCCCTGAGGCTCTCCACTCTATCCGCTCCCTGTTGTGTACGTCCACTAATGCCACCCCTCACGAACGCTTATTCTCTTTTCCCAGGAAGTCTGTCACTGGGACCACCCTACCAGTTTGGCTGACGTCCCCAGGGCCAGTGCTGCTACGTAAACATGCGAGGAGTAATAAGTACTCACCACTGGTCGAGAAGGTTCACCTCCTGCATGCTAATCCCCAGTATGCCTACGTGGTCTTGCCTGATGGGCGGGAGGACACGGTCTCTGTCCGCGACCTGGCGCCCGCCGGAGCAGCAGACCACTACCCCGAACATTCCACGGTAACTATGAACCCTGTACCCGAGGTGACACCGCACACACCGTGCCACACCCAGACTCCTCACGACGCTCATGTACCGGGCATCTCGTATGCGTCTATTCCGGGGACCTCGCACACACGCGAGGGATCCCTGACACCTCCAGTTGGGACAGAACCAACCCACTCTCCACCTCCGGAGCAAACACCACCTCCGGCACCTGTGCCATCACCACCTCCGGCACCTGTGCCGTCATCACCTCCGGCTCCTGTGCAATTGCAGCCGGAGCTACGTAGATCGCAGCGAACGATTCGACCACCTGATAGACTTAACCTGTAAATATGCTTGGGGATTTTTTTTTTAAACAAAGGGGGGGGGGTGAATGTGGTGAACTAGATATACCTGTCTGACTGCTCCTGTGGCTCCTCCCACAGACCCTGCTGACTGCTCCTGTGGCTCCTCCCACAGACCCCTCGCTGACTGCTCCTGTGGCTCCTCCCACAGACCCCTCGCTGACTGCTCCTGTGGCTCCTCCCACAGACCCCCCGCTGACTGCTCCTGTGGCTCCTCCCACAGACCCCTCGCTGACTGCTCCTGTGGCTCCTCCCACAGACCCCCTGCTGACAGCTCCTGTGGCTCCTCCCACAGACCCCCTGCTGACTGCTCCTGTGGCTCCTCCCACAGACCCCCTGCTGACTGCTCCTGTGGCTCCTCCCACAGACCCCCTGCTGACTGCTCCTGTGGCCCCTCCCACAGACCCCTGCTGACTCCTCCCACAGACCCCTGCTGACTCCTCCCACAGACCCCTGCTGACTGCTCCTGTGGCTCCTCCCACAGACCCCTGCTGACTGCTCCTGTGGCCCCTCCCACAGACCCCTGCTGACTCCTCCCACAGACCCCTGCTGACTCCTCCCACAGACCCCTGCTGACTGCTCCTGTGGCTCCTCCCACAGACCCACTGCTCCTGTGGCTCCTCCCACAGACCCCTGTATAAAGGCGACTGTGGTCTGCTGCTCTCCCTCATTTTCCCCAGGATGTAGTGCTGTTTATTCTTCCAGTCAATAAAAGCCGATATCTCACTTCCTAAGTCTCAGCGTGAGTTATTGATGGTGCATCAGGGGGGGGGGGGGGGGAGGTGAATGCAAAGGAGCACTTACAAGACTGTTTTGAGTCAGTTGACTGGACAATAGTCAGGGATTCATCTTCATATCTGAATGATTACACCACAGTTGTCACTGACTTCATCAAGACCTGTGTGGATGAATGTGTGCCTTCAAGAACATACCAGACATACCCAAACCAAAAGCTATGGATGAGCCAGGAGATTCGCAGTCTGCTGAGATCTATGGAATTCAAGACTGGCAAACTAGAACTATACAAGAAGTCCAGGTACAACCTATGGAAGGCTACTGTATTTTAAGGGTGGGAAAACAATTCCAAATGAAGCTAGAGACATAATTGGATGTACCTCAGCTTTGCCAGGGTTTGCAGACCATTATTTCCTACAAAGCAAAACTTAACATCATCAATGGCTACAATGCCTCACTCTCAGATGAGCTCAATCCTTTTTATACATGCTTTGAAAGGGAGAATAAAACTACACCTGTGTGAATCCTGCAGCATCTGGTGGTCTTGTCTCGGAGACTGATGTCAGAACATCTATCAAGAGAGTGAACCTTCGCGAAGCATCAGATCCTGATGGTGTACCTGGTAGAGCACTCTAAATCTGTGCCAACCAACTGGTGTGGGTGTTCAAGGACATCTTCAATCTCTCACTGCTGTTCCCACCGGCTTCAGAAAGGGAACAATCATAGCAGTTCCCAAGAAGAGCAGGATGAGCTGCCTCAATGGCTGTCGTCCAGTAGTGCTCAGATCTACTGTGATGAAGTGCTTTGAGAGGTTGGTCATGGTCCAAATCAACTCCTGCCTCAGCAAGGACATGGGCCCAATGCAATTTGCTTATCACTATAATAGGCCTGCAGCAGATGCAATCTCACTGGCTTTCCATTCAGTCTTGGATCACCTCGACAATAGCAAAGATTATGTCATGCACTGTTAATAGACCAGCTCTGCATTCAACACAATCATACTTACAGTTCTAATCAACAAGCTCCAAAACCTGGCAACACACACAAAATGCTGGAGAAACTCAGCAGGCCAGGCAGCATCTGTGGAAAAGATACAGTCGACATTTCAGGCCCAGACCCCTTTGGCAGGACTGGAGGAAAAAGCTGAGGAATAAATTTAAAAGGTGGGGAGTGGAGAGAGAAACACAAGATGACAGGTGAAACCTGGAGGGGAGGGATGAAGTAAAGAGCTGGGATGTTGAATTGTGAAAGATACAGGACTGGAGAAGGGGGAATCTGATAGGAGGGCCATGGAAGAAAGGAAAGGGGGGGTGGAGCACCAGAGGGAGGCGATGGGTGAGTAAGGAGATAGGTAAGAGAGGGAAAGGGAATGAGGCATTACCAGAAGTTTGAGAAATCGATGTTGATGCCATCAAGTTGGAGGCTCCCAAATGGAATATAAGGTGTTGTTCCTCCAACCTCAGTGTGACCTCAACATGACAGTTGAGCCTCCAACCTGATGGCATACACATCGATTTCTCAAACCTCTGGTAATGCCCCCCTTCACCATTCACCATCCCCTTTTCCCTCTCTCACCCATTCTCCTTGCCCACCTGTCACCTCCCTCTGGTGCTCCTTCCCCCTTTTCCTTCTTCCACAGCCTTTTGTCCTCTTCTATCAAACTCCCCCTTCTCCTGCCCTGATTCTCTTTCACCAATCAACTTCCCAGCTCTTTACTTCATCCCTCCCCCTCCAGGTTTCACCTGTCACCTTGTTTTACTCTCTCCCTTCCCCCACCTTTTAAATCTACTCCTCAGCTTTCTTCTTCAGTCCTGCCAAAGGGTCTCAGCCCGAAACATCAACTGCACTCTTTTCCAAGGTTGTTGCCTGGCCTACTGAGTTCCTCCAACATTGTGTGTGTGTTGCTTGGATTTCCAGCATCTGCAGATTTTCTCCTGTTTGTGATCCAAAATGTGGGCCTCTGTACCTCCTTCTTGATTATTGATTTCCTCATCGGGGGGAACACAGTCAGTGCAGATCGGAAGTAACATCTCATCTTCTCTGACAATCAACTGGCACACCTCAAGGATGTGTGCTTAGCCCACTGCTCTACTCTCTCTACACCCACAACTGTGTGGCTGTGCACAATTCAAACACCAGATATAAATTTGACAATGCTATATTTGCCTTTCACTTATGACTGAATAGCTAAGCACAGCTCAAAGGCCATATTTAAGAATACTGACAACACCACTGTCGTAGGCCGGATCAAAGGTGGTGACAATTCAACCCTATTGCAAGTTTTCATGTTTTTATTGTTTTGCAACATTGAATCACAGTAGATTTAATTTGGCTGTTTTTTTGACCCTGATCAACAGAAAAAGACTTCTGTGTCAAAGTGAAAACAGATCTCTACAAAGTGATCTAAATTAATTACAAATACAAAACACAAAATAATTGATTGGAAAGTACTCACCCCTCCAAGTCAGTATTGCACCTTTGGGAGGAATTACAACCTTGAATCGGTGTGGATAGGTCTCTATCAGCTTTGCACATATGGGCATTGCAATCTTACCCCAGTCTACTTTACAAAACTACTCAAGCTCTGTCAGATTGCTTGGGCGAACAGCCCTTTTAAAGACCAGCTACAAATTCTCAATTGGATTGAGGTCTGGACTCTGACTTGGCCATTCCAGGACATCAACTTTGTTGTTTTTAAGTCATTCCTGGGTCGCTTTGGCTTTATGCTTGGAGTCATCATCTTGCTGGAAAACAAGTCTTCTCACAAGTCGCAGTTCTCTTGCAGATTGCATCAGGTTTTCCTCCAGGATTTCCCTGCATTTTGCTGCGTTCATTTTGCCCTCTACCTTCACAAGCCTTCCAGAGCTCGCTGCAGTGAAGCATCCCCACAGTATGATGATGCAGCCTCCACCATGCATTTAGACTGAGGCCAAAATTCACAACTTTGGTTTCATCAGATCATAGAACCATCTTCCAACTGACTTCAGAGTCTCCCACACATTTTCTGGCAAACTCTAGCCAAGATTTCCAACAGTGGCTTTCGCTTTGTCACTCTCCCAAAAGGCTACAATTGTTGAAGCACCCAGGCAACAATTGGTGTATGTGCAGTCACTCCTGTCTCAGTCACTGAAGCTTGTAACTCCTCCAGAGTTGTCATTGGTCTCTTGATGGCCTCCCTCACTCGTCCCCTTCTTGCACAGTCACTCAGTTTTTGAGGACAGCCTGCTCTCGGCAGATTTACAGCTGTGCCATATTCTTTCCATTTCTTGATGATTGACTTAACTATACTCCAAGGGATATTCAGTGACTTGGAAATGTTTTTGTATCCATCTCCTGACTTGTACTTTTCAATAACCTTTGAATGGAGTTGCTTGGAGTGTTCTTTTGTCTTCATGGTGTAGTTTTTGCCAGGATACTGACTCACCAGCAGTTGTACCTTCAAGATACAGGTGTATTTTTACTACAATCAATTGAAACAACTTGACTGCACACATGGTGATCTCCATTTAACCAATTATGTGGCTTCTAAAACCAATTGGCTGCAATAGTGATGATTTGGTGTGTCATATTAAAGGGGGTGAATACTTATGCAATCAATTATTTTGTCTTTTATATTTGTAATTAATTTAGATCACTTTGTAATGATCTATTTTCACTTTGACACAGAAGTCCTTCTCTGTTGATTGGTGTTCAAAAAAAGTCAAATTAAATCCACTATGATTTGATGTTGTAAAACAATAAAACATGAAAACTTCTAAGGAGGGAGAGGGTGAATAGTTTTTATAGGCACCGTAGGAGAGAGCATTATGATATGCTCCCAGCTGAGCCAGCTCTGGAATTCCTACGCTCGAACTCTCCGGAGTATGGATAGCTGGTGCGGCCCCTTTAAGAATTCAGGACCTTCCTGCTAACTGGCTGCCATGTTTTGGCGCCAGGATTTCAGTATTAAGGAGCACCCAAAAATTGAGGTTCTGTGCTCAGTCATAAGCTCACTTGGGTTATTGTCTAACATCGGTTCTAGTTTCAGCCTCGTATTGTGCCTCAATCCTAGTCTTGGATACTCCAGAACTTTTACTCCAGATACTCCATCCTGGTCAAGGTCTCTCGTCAGAGGAAAATTGAAAATCTGACCACAGCACCAACCTCTTACTCAATGTCAGCAAGACCAAGGAGCTGATTATTGACTTCAGGAGGAGGAAACCCGAGGTTCATGAGCCAGTCCTCATCGGAGGATCAGAGGTGGAGAGGGTTAGTGACTTTAAATTCCTTGGTGTTATCATTTCAGAGGACCTATCTGGCCCAGAACATCAGTGCAATTACAAAGAGAGCACATTGCCTCTACTTCGGGCTTTGGCAAGGTAAGTGGGTAGGTGGACTTTGTTTTTGGTTTTTCTTTGCATTTTTTTTGAAGAATAGAGAGCATGTTGGTAGGGTTAGTAGGTTCTTGATTAGCCAGGGCATCAAAGGGTATGGGGTGAAAGCAGGGGAGTGGGGATGACTGGAAGAGTTGGATCAGCCCATGATTGAATGGCGGAGCAGACTCGATGGTCTGAATGGCCTACTTCTGCTCATATATCTTATGGTCCTACTTTCTTTGGAATTTGTTTAGATCTTGAGTCCATCCACCATTCAATAAAATCATAACCAATTATGAACTCCCAATGCTGTATGTTTCCTTAGAGTTTGCAAAGATTTGTAACAACATCTAGAACTTTGACAGACTTCATCGATGTGTGCTGGACAGTACATTGACTGACTGCATCACAGCCTGATATGGAAACGCCATGCCCTTGAACAGAAAGTCCTACAAAAGTAGTAGATAATGCCCAGTTGATCATGGGTAAAGCTCTCCCCACCGTTGAGTACATCTACACAGAGCGTTATTGCAGGAAAGCTGCATCCATCATCAGTGATTCCCACCTCCCTGGTAAAGCTCTCTTTTCACTGCTGCCATCAGGAAGAAGGTACAGGAGCCTCAAGACCCACACCACCAGGTTCAAGAACAGTCACTACCCCTCAACCATCAGGCTCCTGAACCAGACTGGATAACTCACTCAACCTCTCTTGCCTCACCACCAAACTGCTCTCACAACTTTTGGACTCACTTTCAAAACCTCTCATATTCTTGATATTTATTATTATTATTATTATTATTATTATCTGTAGCCCTCACTGTTGGCTTTTAATGAGTTAGTTGTTACTGTGTATCCAAACTACCAGCAACATAGCTCTGCACTGTGTGGGAAATAATGATGAAAAGGTCATTTCCAATAAATAAACACATCTGGGGTAAATATGATTCAGGTGAACACAAAATATAACAATTTGAATGTCACTTTAAGATCAAAGTTGAAAGTATATTTATTATCAAGTTATGTATACTGTAAACAACTTGAGATTTGTCTCCTTACAGGCAGCCTCAAGCCCATAGAACCAATTAACAAAGAAGACCGTCAAACACCCAAAGTGCAGGAAAAAAATGAATTGCGTAAAGAATAAAAGTAAGCAAATAGCATTCAGAACTGAAGTTGACAAAAGTGAGTCCACAGCCGGTTGGTCCAGGATCTTGTTGCAGGCTGAGGCTGTGGCCTCAGTTCAGAGCAGAAACCGAGCAGAGCAGCAAGCTGAACACATGGCCATTCCTCTCCTCCAACCCCGACATCCTGACCTTTGATCTGGCCTGGTGCTAAAATCCCCGTCACTTTGATACACTCTCAGGCCTGGACCCTGCAGTCACATTTTAGCCATATCTGACCTTTCCAATCTAGCCTGATGCTTAAATTGGCCGAACAGTGGCTCTTTCCTCGCTCTAGTACCCGGACCCTGCCGCTTTGATGTGCTCTGGGGCTTGGCCCCCGCCAGCTCGATTCAGACTGTATCCAACCTTTCCAAGCTAGTCTGGTGCTTAAATCGACTGATCGGCAGGTCATTCCTCGCTCTCAGCTCTGGGTCCCGCTGCCTCGGATCTGCCACTTTGAATTGCCTCCAAGTCCAACCCAGCAGTGGCCAACCATTGGCTCATTCCCTGCTGTCTCGATCCGGCCACATAACAACCATCCCACGCCTTTGAGGCTTCAGTTCACACCACAAAAATGCCAGATTGTTCAGGTGGTTCAGAAGCTCGACTCCAAAGGGAAGTTACAGGTTATTGATTGCAGTGATCATTTACCAGGAAAAGTGTGATAACAGAGTGGTCAACAGTTGTGTCGTCACCAGTGCCATCTTGAACCGAAAGATGCAGACTCAGCCAGCTCCATCATGGGCACTAGCCTCTCCAGCATCGGGGACACCTTCAAAAGGTGATTATCTCAAAAGGTGCCACCCACCATTAAGGACCCCCATCACCCAGGACATGCCCTCTTCTCATTGCTACCATCAGGGAGGAGATGCAGGAACCTGATGACACACGCTCAATATTTCTGAAAAGGCTTCTTCCCCTCCACCATCGGACTTCTGAATGTATAATGAACGTAAGACCATAAGACATAGGAGCAGAATTAGGCCATTTGGCCCATCCAATCTGCTCTGCTATTCCATCATGGTGGATCCCAGATCCGAACAAACCCCACACGCCTGCCTTTTCACCATTACCTTTGATGCCCTGACCAATCAGGAAACTGTCAACATGCACAAAATGCCGGAGGAACTCAGCAGGCCAGGTAGCGTCTATGGAAAAGGGTACAGTCGACATTTCAGGCCAAAACCCTTTGGCAGGACTGGAGAAAAAAGCTGAGGAGTAGATGTAAAAGTTGGGGGTAAGGGAGAGGGAACCACCAGGAGATAGGTGAAGCCTGGGGTGGGATGGATGAAGTAAAGAACTGCGAAGTTGATTGGTGGAAGAGACAGAAGGCCACGGAAGGAAGAAAAAGGGGGGAGGAGCACCAGAGGGAGGTGTTGGGTGGGCAAAGAGATAAGGTGGGAGAGGGAAAAGGGGATGGGAAATGGTGAAAGGGGGCATTACCAGAAGTTTGAGAATTCGATGTTCATGCCATCAGGTTGGAGGCTACCCAAACAGAATATAAGGTGTTGTTCCTCCAACTTAAGTGTGGCCTCTCCACCACTTCCCATTCCCATTCCGATATGTCCATCCACGGCTTCCTCCACTGTCATGATGAGGCCACACTGAGGTTATATTCTGAAAAGCCAGTGTTTGTTTTAGGAGCATCAGCTCATCAGTGGGGATCACAATTTCAGCATTCTACAAATATTTTACTGCTCTGGGCTTGTTTCAGCTGGGGTAGGCACGGGGTGAGGAAACTACTGAGCCTCTATGAGCTGATGACTTTGGGTGGTTCACTTCTTCAGTAACATTCTCCAGCTCTTGTTGACGTTGTAAACCACATGTTACACGCATGGACAAAAATGTTGTAATGCCTCAGCATTCAAAATCACGCCTATCTTCCCCACACACGTCAGTCCTGTTCCCTTCATTCTGAACCTGTGCTGTTCCTGTTCCATCACTCAGCGGTCTTGCTCTTGTCACTCTTAAAACACTTGACTCGTTTTCCTATTGCACATTATTTACATCATTCCAGCCCTGTCATAATGTGCAAACATTGCTTTTGTTCTTCTATTCTAAACCCTTATGGTACATGACATTTCAGATGGTTATCATCCTTGTCTCTGGAACTCTGCACCGTTCTGCTCCCAACTACATTGATCTTCCTGCTATCATTCTCTATTCCATATAAATAATTCCTGTATTCCAGAAAAATTCCTACTCCCACCCTCTATAGATTGCTCATTCAAACATCTACCTTAACAACTTCATCCCCCTTCCTTTCCAGTCCTGATGAAGGATCTCATCTCAGGCTGAAACGTCAGCCTTTTATTCCTTTCCATAGATGTTGCCTGACCTGCTGAGTTCCTCCAACATTGGTGTGTTGCTCTGGGATTTCCAGCATCAGTGGAATAACTTGTGTTTGTTATTTATGTGGTCTACATTCTATCCATATGTTATCCTTGGTACTCTTAATGCATATTACACCTATACCTTCATCATTCCTGCTTCTATTATTTACTATTGATGACACTCCTGTTCCAATACAGGCACAAGTGTCTCCCTTACACCCTGTATTCCTGACCTTAGCCATTCCACGTGCACCCTTCTTCCATCACCTCCATTCCCTGTGGCCACTGCCCAGCCAATTAGCATACTGATAAGATCATCCTGCAGTCGCCCGATGTCGCCTTTGGAATTTTGCTGTAATCAGTCATTTCTCACTTAAGGAGAAAGGATTAGATTGTGAAGCATTGTGAACTATTCACCACCATCCCAAGAAGAAATAAATGTAAATCCCAAGTCTAATGGAGGTCAACAGTGCTAACATTCAGTGCTTAGAATTCATCGCTTGCTGTGTAGCCTAGGGATAGATTTGGAAAAAACCCAATGAATACATGTTTTGTGGCATTGTCAAACACATCAGTTGCAGGCTTTGTACAGATTGGATAAAACCTGACATATTACTCACATCAGATAATGTGTGCTTATATATTTCTGTCACTTGCTTTTTGTTTGTGCTGTATATTGAGTGAGTTGTATTTATTTCAATTCAGAAACCAAGGTGAAGGGTCAAATTACATATACATCACCGAGGTTAGTGGAGAAGGAGAGAAAAGTAAGTAATTTGGTTAGTGATCAGCTGACACCAGTCTAATGCACAAAGACATTTTACATTTAAATTGAAGTATTCACTATGAACAAAATCATGGACATAGCACAGTAATATATTTAGCACTGGTTCCACAAACAGCTAAGGAACGTGTTATTTTTCCACGTCAGTTTTTCTGTGTGCATTGGATTTATATAATTCCTTTCAAAGCCCCTGTCCCAAAACGCACGCACAGCTAACGACGACTCTTCTGAGATTTGCTCAGTGTGAACTGGGAAAGACAACAGCCGATCACACCCATTGGGCTGCACAGACAATAATTGGAGAATGACCATACAATCTGTACTGTGTATATTAGGTCAGCAATTAAAGAAAGGCAATAACATCTCCCCCTTCAACCTGCCCCACCCCCACACACACCCGATAACCCGTGGCTTATCTTCCTATAATCTTATGACACCTTTAATTAATGTTTCAACCAACAGTACTTTATAAAAGCTGAAAGTGCTAGAAACGCTCAGCAGGTCAGGCAGCAGCCATGAATCACAGTCGTGGAGCAAAGCGACACAGAAACTGGCCCTTTGGCCCAATTTGCCCATGCAAATCACGGTGCCCAAGTAAACTAATCCCATTAGCTCATAGGTGGCTCATATCCCTCTAAACCCTTCATATCCAAGCAACACACACAGAATGCTGGTGGAACGCAGCAGGCCAGGCAGCATCTATAGGAAGAAGTACAGTCAACGTTTTGGGCTGAGACCCTTCACCAGGACTAACTGAAAGAAAAGATAGTAAGAGATTTGAAAGTAGGAGGGGGAGGGGGAAATGTGAAATGATAGGAAAAGACCGGAGGGGGTGGGATGAAGCTAAGAGCAGTAAAGGTGATTGGCAAAAGGGATACAGAGCTGGAGAAGGGAAAGGATCATGGGACGGGAGGCCTAGGGAGAAAGAAAGGGGGAGGGGAGCACCAGAGGGAGATGGAGAGCAGGCAAGGAGTGATTGTGAGAGAGGAAAAAAGAGAGGGAAAAAATAAATAAATAAGGGATGGGGTAAGAAGGGTAGGAGGGGCATTAATGAAAGTTAGAGAAATCAATGTTCATGCCATCAGGTTGGAGGCTACCCAGTCGGTATATAAGGTGTTGTTCCTCCAACCTGAGTGTGGCTTCATCTTGACAGTAGAGGAGGCCATGGATAGACATATCAGAATGGGAATGGGACGTGGAATTAAAATGTGTGGCCACTGGGAGATCCTGTTTTCTCTGGCGAACAGAGCGTAGGTGTTCAGCGAAATGGTCTCCCAGTCTGCGTCGGGTCTCACCAATATATAAAAGGCCACACCGGGAGCACCGGATGCAATATACCACACCAGCCGACTCACAGGTGAAGTGTCGCCTCACCTGGAAGGACTGTCTGGGGCCCTGAATGGTGGTGAGGGAGGAAGTGTAAGGGCAGGTGTAGCACTTGTTCCACTTACAAGGATAAGTGCTGGGAGGGAGATCGGTGGAAATGTTTGGGGGGACGAGTGGACAAGGGAGTCGTGTAGGGAGCGATCCCTGCAGAAAGCAGAAAGAGTGGGGGAGGGAAAGATGTGTTGGGTAGTGGGATCCCGTTGGAGGTGGCAGAAGTTACAGAGAATTATACGTTGGACCTGGAGGCTGGTGGGATGGTAGGTGAGGACAAGGGGAACCCTATCCCGAATGGGGTGGCGGGCGGATGGGTTGAGGGCAGATGTGTGTGAAATGGGAGAGATGCTTTTGAGAACAAAGTTGATGGTGGAAGAAGGGAAGCCCCTTTGTTTAAAAAAGGAAGACATCTCCTTCGTCCTGGAATGAAAAGCCTCATCCTGTGAACAGATGCGGCGGAGACGGAGGAATTGTGAGAAGGGGATAGCCTTTTTGCAAGGGACAGGGTGGGAAGAGGAATAGTCCAGGTAGCGGTGAGAGTCCGTAGGCTTATAGCAGACATCAGTAAATAAGCTGTCTCCAGAGATACAGACAGAAAGATCAAGAAAGGGGAGGGAGGTGTCGGAAATGGACCAGATAAATTTGAGGGCAGGGTGAAAATTGGAGGCAAAGTTAATGAAGTCAACGAGCTCAGCATGCGTGCAGGAGGCAGCGCCAATACAGTCGTCGATGTAGCGAAGGAAAAGAGGGGGACGGATACCAGTATAGGCTTGGAACGTGGACTGTTCCACAAAGCCAACTAAAAGGCATGCGGGTGCCCATGGCTACACCCTTGGTTTGGAGGAAGTGGGAGGAGCCAAAGGAGAAATTATTGAGAGTGAGGACTAATTCTGCTAGACGGAGGAGAGTGGTGGTAGAGGGGAACTGGTTAGGTTTGGAATCCAAAAAGAAGCGAAGAGCTTTGAGACCGTCCGGGTGGGGGATGGAGGTATATAGGGACTGGACGTCCATGGTGAAAATAAGGCGGTGGGGGCCAGGGAACTTAAAATCATTGAAAAAATTCAGCGTGAGAAGTTATCTTGAACATAGGTGGGAAAGGATTGAACAAGGGGTGATAAAACAGTGTCGAGATGCATATTCATGCATCTGCCCAAGCATCACTGAAATCTTGTCATTGTACTTTTGGCAACCACTTTCTCTGGCAGTTTGTTCCACGTACACACCACCCTCTGTGTGAAGTTGCCCCTCAGGACACTTCTAAGTTTTTCCACTCTCACCTTAAAACTACACCCTCTGGTTTCCCTGGGAAACAGATTGTGTGAATTCACCTCCCTGTGCCTCTCAGATTCCAATGAGTAAAGTTTACCCTATCTCCTCCTCCTCCTCAGGCCCTCAAGTCCTGGCAAATTCCTGGAAAATCCTCTTTCAATTCAAGATTAACGATTGTTTAATATCATTTCCAGGACACCAGTGTAAAGGAGAACAAAGGAATTGTTACTCCGGATCTGATGCAGCACAAAAACACCAAAAGATAAAGAACGCAACAATAAAAAAACACAATAAATATAAATACATGAGGTAGCTTATATGCACAGAGTGATTTTATGTTCACCAAGTGAGGTGACCTTGGCAGGAAATGATAAAGTAGTGGTGGTGGGGGGTGTGGATGGATGTGTTCATGGGAGGAGGTATTGACCAGCTTGGAGAAAGTAACTGTTTTTGAGTCTGGTGGTCCTGGTATTGATGCTATGTAGTCCCATCCCGCATGGGAGTGGGATAAACAGTCCACGTGTAGGGTGTGTGGTATCCCTCATGATATTACTGGCCCTTTTCTGGCACCATGGCGGGTAGGCTGGTGCTGGCGATGCGTTGGGCAGTTTTGACTACCCTCCTGTACCGTGCAGTGATGCAGCATGTTAGGATGCTCTCCACTGCACATGCACTCCCAGGAGTTTGAAACTGCGTGCCATTTCCACTAGGGTGCTGCCAAAGAGGGATGTGAGTGGTGTACTCTATTTAGCTTAATGGCACCTTTACTGTAACCAGGTAAATAAATAAATCCTGTACTTGATGAAAAGAGGATCAATTGTATTGCAGATCAAACGTTCTTTGCCGGAATTTTACTGTGCTGCCTTTGATGGAGACTTCACTCACCAGCACCTCCAATTCACTCACATATTCTTAGCATCTTCTGCACTTTTTATTTCTATAATTCCTCCCACCATGCCTATCTATGACCTGTTTTTGTCATTATTTCTGTCATGTTACCATCTTCTGCTTTCAAGCATGTGTCAGTCATTTTTAATAGCAGGGATGATTTTTAAGATTGGTCTGTATATAATTAGGCACATTGGTCATTAAATTGGAGAAAAATACTTGAAATTTTGGGAAACTAGCTCCAACACATCTTCTGCCAGTGCCTTCACATTAGGCTGAGAGCTGAGTGCAAGCAACTCCTCATAATGTTACTCAGAACAGAATGAGAAACGATCAAATTAAACCTACAAACTTCTTACAGGGCTCGACCAGAAGAATCTTTTCCTTGACTGGGGAGTCTAGAAGTCAGAGCACCATCTAAAAGAAGGGCATTGCTAGTGGATTGAATTGAACTGAAATGTCTTCACACCAAGGGTGGTGAATTCTCTAACCTGGACACCTGTGGGAGCTCATACAAGACCATAAGATATAGGAGCAGAAGTAGGCCATTCGGCCCATTGAGTCTGCTCCGCCATTCAATCATGGGCTGATCCAATTCTTCCAGTCATCCCCACTCCCCTGCCTTCACCCCATACCCATTGATGCTCTGGCTGATCAAGGAACCTATCATTAGAACTCCCAATTTCCTTTAAACCTCCAAATTATGAATTTGTTCCGTTTAGAAAATAGTCTATGCCATTGTTCCTTCTACCAAAGTGTATGACCGTACGCTTCCTCACACTGTATTCCATTTGCCACTTCTTTGTCTATTCCACTAATCTGTCCAAGTCCTTTTGCAGACACCCTCCTTCCTCAACACTACATGCCCCTCCATCTATCCTTGCATCACCTGCAAATTTAGCCACAAAGCTAAGGCGTTACAGGAAATATACCGGCATGGATAGCGGAATGGCTAACAAACCAGAGACAGCAAATGGGGCCTTTTCCAGTTGGCTGCCAGTGACTAGTGGTGTTCCTCAGGGGTCAGTATTGGGACCGATACTTTTCACGTTGTTTGTCAGTTATTTAGATAATGGAATCGATGGCTTTGTGGCAAATTTTGCAGATGGTACAAAGAAAAATGGAGGAGTAGATAGTGGTGAGGAAGAAATGCGATTGCAACAGGACTCTGACTAATTGGAAGAATAGGCAAAAAAGTGGCAGATGGAATACAATGTTGGGAAATGTATGATAGTGAATATTTTGGTAAAAGGAACAAAAGAGCGGACTATTATCTAAATGGGGAGAAGGTTCAAATATCAGAGGGGCAGGAGACTGAGGAGTCCTCGTGCAAGACTCACAGAAGGTTAATTTACAGGTTGAGTCTGTGGTAAAGAAGGCAAATGCAATGTTGGCATTTATTTCAAGGGGAACAGAATATAAAAACAAGGAAATGATGCGGAGCTTTTATAAGACACTAGTCAGGCCACTCTTAGAGTATTGTCAACAGTTTTGGGCCCCATATCTCAGAAAGGATGTGTTGTCATTGGACAGAGTCCAAAAGAGGTCCATGAGGATGATTCCGGGAATGGAGGAGTTAATGTATGAGGAGCATTTGGCAGCTTTTGGCCTGTACTCACTGGAATTTAGAAGAATGTGTGAGAATCTCATTGAAACTGACTGAATGATGAGAGGACTGAATAAGGTGGATGTGGAGAGGATGTCTCCAATTGGTTTGGGGATCCAGAACTAGCCTCAAAATTGAGGGGTGACCTTTCAGAACAGAGGTAAGGAGGAATTTGGAGATAGCAGTAAATCTGTGGAATGATCTGCCACCGACTGTGGTGGAGGCCAAGTCCCTGGATATATTTAAGACAGAAGTTGATAGTTTCCTGATCGGTCAGGGCATCAAATGATATGGAAAGAAGGTAGGTGTGCGGGGTTGAGTGGGATCTGGGATCAGCCATGATGGAATGCAGAGCAGACTCGATGGGCTGAATGGCCCAATTGTGGTCTTATAAATTCTGTCACCCAGATCATCAACATAATGTCAAAAATAGTAGACCCAGTACTGAAACCTGCAGAAAACCAGTAGCCAACCAGAAATGGCCCCCTTTATAGCCAGTGTTTTGCATCTGCCAGACAGCCAAACTTCAGTCCATGCTATCCTTCCTCTAATACAACGGGCTCTTGTTTAGCAGCCTGACATATGGCACCTTGTACTGCATGGCATGATGAGCAAGATTTCTACCTATTTGGATAAAAAATAAAATATCCCACAAACACACCATCCATGTATTCTAAAATAAGGCCCCATTTAGACCAAGGGGTCTGTATCCAGGCTCCCAGGGTCTTGATAAAATATCCATCCTTTAAATTAACATCACTAAAACATACTAGTGTTTTTCACACTTAATTATTTTTACCCTCATTATTCTTCAACCATCATGCCCCTGAACCAAACTGGATAACTTCACTCACCTCTATTCTGAACTGACTTCTCAACCTATTGAGTCACTTTCAATGACTCATGCTCTCAAGATTTTTAATTATTTTATTTGTTATTTGCACAGCTTGTCTTCTTTTTGCACTTTAGTTGCTTGTCAGTCTTTGTGTATAATTATACTCCGATGCTGCTGTCTTTCTCTGTTCTATTGTGAATGCCCACGAGAAAGTGAATCTCAGGATAGTATATGGTGACGTATATGTACTCTGATAATAAGTTTTAACAATTTTTATGGAAACTGTGTATCACAGAGTTATGGGATTGGTACGGACTCTTCTATAGACTAGACTGGTTAAAGACATCCTCCCTTTGAGGACATTGTGGAATTGGATGAGCTTTTACAATAATCTGGTAGATTTTTGAGCTTGTTAAGAATGACTAGCATTTTAAAGTTGCAGATTATTATCTGAATTTTACTTCCACAGCTGCCCTGGTGGCACTTGAATTTAAATCCCAGAATCATTAACCAGGCTTCTGCACTGCAAGTACGTGAATTTAGCCACTGCACTTCCACCACATCTCACTGTCATGGACAGAGCCCTGTATTGAGTGGCTGCCACGTTAGAGGTCTGGAGGGAATCAATAACTTTAGGCACATGACCTCCATATTTTAAGTCTGAGTACAATGCCGAATGCAAAATTACTGACACCAATAGCACCACTATTCTGTGGCAGGACTGGCTTCTAAATAGCCTTTCATTGCAGGTTTATTTAACTGCATGAATTAAAGTGACCACAGTTTAGATGAATTTAAATTTCCACAGAATGATTCAAACTCACTGCACTCGTGCCTTTGGGTCAGTCGATCAGATTTTTGGATACCAGTATGGTAATCCAAACATTGTATGTTTTCTATCCTTACTTTCTGACCACTCCCAACAGCAGTTCTAATTCCAGGGGCCAAGGGCCTGTATGTCATCCTTGGCTGATTCAGCATGCATCATGGGAAATCTAAAAATGACTTACTGAACCATACTCCTACATAGTTCAAAAATAATTGGCTGAAAACAGCCTTAAGGAGTGAGTGATAACAATTTTTTCCGGGTAAGTTGTACTCTCAGTTGAGGGACTGAAACATCAGAGACAAAAGATAAACTTTAGGAATATGAAGTGAATTTAGTGCTTCTGTTACCCATAGAATAAGAACCTTGTAATAAGTCTCAATAAAACCTATGCCAGGTACAAGCAAAGCACCAGAGAATCTAGAAACAGATGTCACCATTTAAAAAGGAGTCTCCCATTTAAACACATAGATGAAGCAATTGTTTTTGTGATTCTTTAGAACTCTCTTTCTCAAAGGATAGTGGAAAGAGACATAGAATATTTTAAAGCGGGGAAGAATCATGGAATTATAAAGCACAGAAACAAGCTCTTTGGCCTATTGAGCCTATTTGTGGCAAATGTTACAAGTGATCCTAGTTTATTCTCCCTATGTTCCCATCAACCCCTTCTAAATCCTATCACCCACTATCACCAGAGGCAATCTGTAGTGGTTAATAAATCTAAAAACACACAATCTTCAGGAGAGAGAGGAAACACAAGCAGTATGTGCGGAGTCTGCTCAGACAGCACCGAAGGTCAGTATCGAACCCGGGTCACTGGAACCATGGAGCAGTGGCAAGGTTCAAAGTTCAAAGTAAATTTATTATCAAAGTACATATATGTCACCATATACAACCAAAAGATTCCTTTTCTTGCAGGCATACTCAATAAATCCAATAACCATAATAGAATCAAAGACCGCACCAACAGAGCAGGCAACTGTTTGCAGGACAACAAATTGTGCAAATACAAAAAGAAAGAACATAATAATAATAATAATAAATAAGTAATATATATCAAGAGGCTGAGATGAAGAGTCCTTGAAATTGAGTTGTGGAACAGTTCAGCATTGGGGTACGTGAAGTTGAATGAAGTTATCTCCTCTGGTTCAGGAGCCTGATGGTTGAGGGGTAATAACTGTTTCCTGAACCCAGTGGTGTGAGCCCTGAGGCTCCTGTTCCTTCTTCCTGATGGCAGCAGTGAGAAGAGAGCATGACCTGGGTGGTGGGGGTCCCTGATGATGGATGATGTTTTCCTGTGACAATGCTCCGTGTAGATGTGCTCAATGGTGGGAAGAGCTTCACCCATGATGGACTGGGCCGTATACACTACTTCTTTTAGGATTTTCCAGTCAAAGACATTAATGTTTCCATACCAGGCTGTGATACAACCTATCAATATATTCTTCACCACACATCTATAGAAGATTGTCAAGGTTTTAGATGTCATTCTGAATCTTTGCAAGCTCCCAAGGAAATATGCAGCATTGAGTTCATAATCAGTTATGACTTTATTGAATGATGGACGGGCTTGAAAGACCACACGGCCTAATTCTGCTGCTAATCCACATGTTCATACAACTTTCTGAAGAAATATATATAGTAGTTTTGTTTGGATGAGCTGTACAGAAAAACACTCAAATGGTGCTTCTGCCTGGATCCCAAAAGTAACTACTTCCTTATCCTACACACATCTGGTCGCCAACATGAAGTGTCCACAAGCAATGCTGGCCTGAATTAACTAAGGGCAGCAAGCTCTCCTGAATCCTACCCAGTAAGTCTTTACTTAACTTTTGAGGCAATTCTTCACTAACAAATCTTTGCTTGCAGAAGAGATCCTGCCCACATGTGGGGGAGAATTTCAGACTCCCCTCAGGATATAGTGAAAAAGCAAGCACTTTAGACTCCATCACTGGTCTCTGAAAATTCTTGGGAACAATTTTATCTTGTCTGATGTATTTGTAAACTCACAGTGTACCTTTACACATTGTATATCGGTCATTCCAGATGAGTTGAAGTTCTTCACCTATCAAGTATACTTACTCAAACACTGACTACCATATTTTGCCTCTCAAATAATGGTTAGAAATTCAGGATATGGTTAAACTTCTGAAAAGTAGTCTCTGTGGGCCCAACTCTCAACAATCAAAGGTGCATGGTAAGTTTGCCTTTAACAGTCTGGGCACTGAGTATCAAGGTCAGGAGCAACACACACAAAATGCTGGAGGAAGCATCTCTGGAAAAGAGTTAACAGTCAACGCTTTGAGCCAAGACTCTTCTTCAGGACTGGAAAGGAAGAAAAGTCAGAAGAAGAAGGTGGGGGTGGGGAGGAAGAAGTACAAGGTGGTAGGTGAAACCAGAGGGGGAGGGGTGAAGTAAAGAGCTGGTAAGTTGATTGGTGAAAGGGGTTAAGGGCTGGAGAGGGGGGAATCTGATAGGAGAGGACAGGAGGCCACGGAGGAAAGAAAAGGGGGAGGAGCACCAGAAGGAGGTGATGGACAGGTAAGGAGATAAGGTGAGAGAGAGGGAAACAGGAATAAGGAATGGTGAAGGAGGGGTGGAGGCAATTACTGGAAGTTGGAGAAATCGATGTTCATGCCTTCAGGTTGGAGGCTGCCCAGACGGAATACAAGGTGTTGTTCCTCCAACCTGAGTGTGGCCTCTTCGCAGCAGTAGAGGAGGTCATGGACTGACAAGTCGGAATGGGAATGGGAAGTAGAGTTAAAATGGGTGGCCACCGTGAGATTCCGCTTTTTCTGGTGCTTGGAGCGAAGGTGCTCGGCGAAGCAGTTTCCCAGTCTACAACAGGTCTCACTGATATACAGGAGGCCACACCAGGAGCATCGGATACAGCAGATGACCCTAACAGAATCACAGGTGAAGTGTCACTTCACCTGGAAGGACTGTTTGCGGCCCTGAATAGTAGTGAGGGAGGAGGCGTAGGGGCAGGTGTAACACTTGCTCTGTTTGCAAGGGTAAGTACCAGGAAGGAGATCAGTGAAGAGGAACAAATGAACAAGGTAGTCACCTAGGGAGCGACCTCTGTGGAAAGCAGAAAGTTGGGGGAAGGGAAGTCATGTTACAGCTGGCTAGGCTGTACTTGGAGTACTGTATGTAATGCTGGTTATCTCATGGGAGCAGACATTCCTAACCTGGGATCCACAGACCCCTGGTTAATGGTAAGGGTTCATGGATAAAAAAGCTCGGGAATCCCTGCATTTGAGGAAGGATGTGGAAGTTTTGGAGATGGTACAAGAAGAGGCTTAACAAGGTGCTGCTTTGAGTATTATCTATAAGGAGAAGTAGGACAAACTTGGATTGTTTTCTCAGGAGCACTAGAGGTAGAGGAGACTTAATAGAACTTGATAAAATTATGAGAGATACATCATCATTATGCACCATGCCATATGACATGGACAATTTTGGTCTTCTATCTGTTGACCATGATTGTTCCTGGCAATATTTTCTATAGAATTGGTTTGCCATTGCCTTCTTCCGGGCAATGACAGGTGATCCCAGCCATTACAAATACTCTTGGAGATTGTCTGCCTGGCGTCATGTAACCAGGTCTCATTATATGTGTCAACTGCTCACACCACCGTCCACCACCTGCTCCCATGGCTTCATGTGACCCTGATCTGGGGGGGGAGGTGGGGGGGCTAAGCAGGTGCTGCACCTTCCCCAAGGGTGACCTGCAGGGTGGCGGTGGGAAGGAGTGCCTTGCACCTCCGTTGGTGGAGACACATCCCCACCCCGCCACCCTTTAGATATATAAAGGGTAGGTAGTCACAGCCTTCCTTTCAGGGTAGAAATATTAAATGATAGAGAGCGTAGATTTAAGGTGCGAGGGAGAAAGTTTAAAGGTGATGTGGAGAAAGTTTTTTTTACACAGAGGGCTGTAAGGTGTTTGGAACATGCTGCCAGGGGTGGAGGTGAGAGCATGATACTGGTATTTAACAGGCATCTACACGGACACATGAGCAGGCATATGAGGGCTGTAAACCACGTGCAGGCAGATGGGCTTAGTTTAATTTTGCATCAGCAAAAACGTAGTGCTGAATTGCCTGTTTCTGTGTGATACTGTTCTACGTTTCTGTGAGAGTGAAATTGCCATTTCATTATGTGGAGCCCAATAAAATTCTGGTGTTTTGCAAGATTTTAAGTGGGCCCATGTTCGGGCTGCCATTGGGGGTGAGAGAATCAGTTTAAGGCCTAGGCTGCTTTAACCGCTCAGCCACACTTAGCCCATGCAGCCTAGGCTGGGCATCACAGGGGTGGGGGCAGAAAGAAGCACTGTCCTGTACCATTCGTGCAGCCAAATTACCCAGCAGATTGTGAGCTGGCTGCTGAGGTATGGTTTGTGGCTGGTAAAGCAGGTCAGTAGTGCTGAGACTGTGATTTTCCCTTCACTCCCCCGGAAACTCTTCCTGGCCCCTCAGAACAGAGTTGAATGCCGCTCTCTGTGTCCAGAGCAGACTGCAGTAAGTAGAGGCAGACTGTGATTATGAAGATAAGATGTGTACAGATGAACATCCTGATTTAATTGAGTACCTCATTCATCACTGAGAATAGTGAGAGAGTACCCATTGAGTGGAATCACTCTCCACCATTGCCCTGTTGACTCAGGATAAATATTTAAAAGTTCCACTAGTCTCACTCATTTACACCATGACATACAATGACTTTCTCCATGTACCGAATTAATTGGCCAGGCAGAATAAACTACCTTCATCCACGCACAATTAGTGCCCATTCCCTCAGTAGAATTCATCTCCACGCAGCAAGCATGAGTAAATACTGACTGTTAACATAGCATTCTAAGTATTGATTACTTAAGCAGACAACGTCAGAATTATTTGTGATCATTGAGGAACCTTCCAGAAAATATGCTCAAACTCTGCAGAGCTTGTTTTGGTTGTCTGACATTAGCTGTGTCTAGAGGTGTTCCACTGTAACAAACAGCATTCCAGCCATGTAATTACTTGTTTCAATTCAGTTTTCTGCCATATTTCCCCTTCAGTTCAGATAAAGAATTCACTGCCGTACCCCAAAGTAAATTCTTCCCAGCCTCAAGTGATGTTCACTTTCTTTTATTTATCTAAATCATTATTACAGTTTTCCTTGTTGTTCAGTCTCGTACTCCACTCAAGAGGAAAAATATCTCAACCTTGCTTAGCAATTTCACAGCATGCTCTGCTAGGTTTGTCTCCACTTTTCCTCTTTACTCTCCATCAAATCCCATATAAACGGCAGCAGGTCCACACGTGCAGTTACGTACAGATTCCTGCACAAATGTACACTTTCATGTGTAGCCACATGCAGAGAGACACTCTCACACACATATACACTTTCAGATACAGATACGTGCATGCACACTGACACATAAAAGTGTAAGGACACAAACATGTCACACATTCACATACAGGTGCATGTAAACACACACATACATAGTATACAAGCACACTTACACACAGACACACACACATAGCATACAGGCACACTTGCACAGGGTCACACAGCATAGAAAACAGGCCTATCAGCCCAACTTGTTCATGCTCAGTGAGTTTGTCCCATCTGGCCACATTAGGGCAACAGCCTACTAAAGCTCTCCTATCTATATACTTGCCTAGATGGCTTTTAAATTATGCTGATGTGCCCACCTCAACCACAATTTAGACCATAAGATATAGGAGCAGAATTAGGCCATTTGGCTGATCAAGCCTGCTCCACCCTTCCATCACAAATGATTTATTATCCCTCTCAACCTCATTCTCCTGCCTTCTCTCTGTAACCTTTGACATCCTGAGTAATCAGGAAACGATCAGCCTCCTCTTTGACCTGGCCTTCACAGTTGACTGTGGCAATGAATTCCACAGAGTCACTAGCCTATGGCAGAGAAAAAATATCCTCCTCAATCCTGTTTTACATGGACATGCCTCTTCTGAGGCTGTGCCCTCTGCTCCTCAGCTTCTGCAGTATAGGAAACATCCTCTCCACACCCACTCTAATATTCAATAGGTTTCAATGAAATCCCCCCCCCACTTTATTCTTCTAAAGTAAGGGACAATTAGTGATGCAGAATTTCTTCAAGACAGCCAAGGCAGAAAGGACCGATTGTCATCACCACCTCCTTTTTAAGTCAAGTCACTTTTATTGTCATTTCAAGCATAACTGCTGGTACAGTACATAGTAAAAATGAGACAATGTTTTTCAGGACCATGGTTTACATGACACAGTACAAAAACTAGACTGAACTACGTAAAAAAAACACAGAGAAAGCTACACTAACCTACAGACCTACACAGGACTGCATAAAGTGCACAAAAACAGTGCAGGCATTACAATAAATAATAAACAGGACAGTAGGGCAAAGTGTCAGATCAGGCTCTGGGTATTGAGGAGTCTGATAGCTCGGGGGAAGAAACATAGTCTGGTCGTGAGAGCCCGAATGCTTCGGAGCCTTTTCCCAGACGGCAGGAGGGAGAAGAGTTTGTATGAGGGGTGCATGGGGTCCTTCATAATGCTGTTTCCTTTCTGCGGATGCAGCGCGTAGTGTAAATATCCGTGAGGGCGGGAAGAGAGACCCCGATGATCTTCACAGCTGACCTCACTATCCGCTGCAGGGTCTTGCGATCCGAGATGGTGCAATTTCCGAACCAGGCAGTGATGCAGCTGCTCAGGATGCTCTCAATACATTATCTGTCGAATGTGGTGAGGATGGGGGGGGTGGTGGGAGATGAACTTTTCTCAGCCTTCGCAGAAAGTAGAGACACTGCTGGGCTTTCTTTGCTATGGAGCTGGTGTTGAGGGACCAGGTGAGATTCTCCGTCAGGTGAACACCAAGAAATTTGGTGCTCTCAACGATCTCTATCATGGAGCCGTCGATGTTCAGCGGAGAGTGGTGGCTCCGTGCCCTCCTGAAGTCAACAACCATCTCTTTTGTTTTGTTCACATTCAGAGACAGGTTGTTGGCTCTGCACCAGTCCGTTAGCTGCTGCACCTCCTCTCTGTAAGCTGACTCGTCGTTCTTGTTGATGAGACCCACCACGGTGGTGTCATCGGCGAACTTGATGATATGGTTCAAGCTGTGTGTTGCAGCACAGTTGTGGGTCAGCAGAGTGAACAGCAGTGGGCTGAGCACACAGCCCTGGGGGGCCCTCGTGCTCAGTGTGATGGTGTTGGAGATGCTGCTCCCGATCTGGACTGACTGAGGTCTCCCAGTCAGGAAGTCTAGTATCCAGTTGCAGAGGGAGGTGTTCAGGCCCAATAGGTTCAGCTTTCCAATCAGTTTCTGAGGGATGATTGTGTTGAATGCTGAACTGAAGTCTATGATCAGCATTCGAATGTATGTGTCTTTTTTGTCCAGGTGGGTTAGGGCCAGGTGGAGGGTGGTGGCAATGGCATCGTCTGTTGAGTGGTTGGGACGGTACGCGATCTGCAGGGGGTCCAGTGAGGGGGCAACAGGGCCATGATGTGCCTCATGATGAGCCTCTCGAACACTTCATGATGATGGATGTGAGTGCAACGGGGCGGTAGTCATTTAGGCAGGACACTGAAGATTTCTTCAGCACGGGGACAATGGTGGGCGGCCTTGAAGCACATTGGAATGGTGGCACTGCTCAGGGAGATGTTGAAGATGTCAGTGAGAACATCTGCTAGCTGGTCTGCACATCCTCTGAGCACTCTACCAGGGATGTTGTCTGGTCCAGCAGCCTTCCGTGGGTTGACCCTGCACAGGGTTCTTCTCACATCGGCCACGGTGAGACACAGCACCTGGTCATTCGCAGGAGGGGTGGATTTCCTCGCCGCCACGTCATTTTCCACCTCAAAACAGGCGTAGAAGTTACTCAGCACACCTGGGAGGGAGGCATCACGCACACAGTCAGGTAATGTTGTCCTGTAATTGGTGATGTCCTTGATGCCCTTCCACATGCGCCGCGTGTCGCCACTGTCCTGGAAGTGGCTGTGGATTTGCTGGGCGTGTGCACACTTTGCCCCTCTGATGGCCCGGGACTGTTTGGCCTTTGCTGTTGTTAGAGCTGCCTTGTTGCCTGCTCTGAAGGCAGAGTCGTGGGTCCTCAGCAGTGCACACACCTCCTCAGTCATCCATGGCTTCTGGTTAACACATGTAGTGATGGTCTTGGACACAGTGACGTCGTTGATGCACTAGCTGATGTAGCTGGTCACTGATGCTGTGTACTCCTCTAAGTTGGTAGAGTCGCCATCGGTTGCAGCCTCCCTGAACATGTGCCAGTCAGTGTTCTCAAAGCAGTCTTGAAGAGCAGAGATGGCTCCTGCTGGCCAGGTTTTCACCTGCTTCTGAACTGGTCTGGAGCACCTGACGAGCGGTCTGTATGCTGGGATTAGCATAACAGAGATGTGGTCTGAGTAACCGAGGTGGGGCGGGGCTCTGCCCGGTACGCGTCAGCGATGTTTGTATAAGCAAGGTCCAACGCGTTTTCTTTACCTTAACCAACTTTCTTCTTTTCACACTTGTGCCCTTCACCATAAAATTGGTGGCATGGATCACCCCTCATGATGCTACGCCTGGGTGGCATGTAGCAGACCATTGCAAACCCTGTTCTTTTTCCACAGAATACCGATGGATTTCCCCAGAGCAGTTCAGGGTGGACTATTTCAGCATGCCAGTGGTCTGCTCTATCATTATTTCATCTAGCAGGATGGTTTTTTGTTGTGTGTATGTTATCCATATGTGTGTGTTGTTCATTAAGTTGACAATTATGTTGACAATTATGGCAATTATGTTACTGTGCATTTGCACAGTAACTCTAGAGCTCCCTCCTGCACTAGGTTTATGGGCTCTCCTCCTCAAGCAGAACAGACCAGCCATTTTCCTTCCACCAACACATTCATCAGCCTCAACAACAAAAACATCTGCTGGATGAAGTTTATGGGTCAAGCAGCATCTGTGGAAGGAAAGGGACGGTCAGAATTTCTGGTCAAATCCTGCATCAGTATGCTTTACTAACTTGGCTAAACTCATTTTTACTTGAGACAGCCTCCCCTTCCACTCCACTCATTTTCCCTGATCACAGGTTCAAAGTTCAAAGCAAATTTATTATCAAAGTCCATATACATCACCATATGCAACCTTGAGATTCATTTTCTTGCATGCATACACAATAAATCCAAAATAGAATAATACCCATAACAGAAACAAAGAAAGACCACACCAACTTAGGTGTTCAACCAGTGTGCAAAAGACAACAAACTGAACAATACAAAAAAAAGAAATAATAATATAACAATAATGAATTGCCACTGGCATCCATACGGTTTGGCTGTGACAGCACCGGCTTTGGCAATCCTGCTGCTTACCTCTGCTTCGAGGGACAGGGAGCTGGTGATGGTCGACCCAAGGTAGGTGAAGGAGTCGACGACATTGAGAGAGATGCTGGTGTGACACTTTTTCTAATGGTCCTTGGGGTTGCAGACATGGGGCTACTTGCGTTCCTCGAGCGGCCGTCCATTCACAGCGGCTGCAGGAGAAGGATTGCATTCCTCGAGTGGCTGCAGGTGACGGAGGAAGGGGCTGTGGGCGATGCAGCTCTGGCTTTTCCTCTGACTCTCTTGTTGATGAGCACATTTGTCCCTGCTATCTCAGCACGTTGTACACCACTTTTAACTGCGGCCCTCCATGCTGTCCGGTCTTCAACTGTTTCCTCCCGTGTGTTGAGGTAGTGATGCTTGCAGACATCCCAGTAGCGGAGGCATGGTCTTCCTCGTGGGTGGTCACCTTCACTCAGCTCATCATGCAGCACGTCCTTGGGAATGTGTCCATGGTCCATCCGTTTGACATGGCCCAACCATCTGAGGCGTCTGTGGTGAGTCAGTGAAAACTGGAGGTGTCAGCCCACTGCAGAACCTCTGTGTTGGTGACTCTGTCCTGCCAGGAGACATGCAAGATGCGCCTGAGGCAGCGTAGGTGGAACGAGTTTAGCTTCATCTCTCGGCTGATGTATGAAGTCCAAGGTGAACACACACGTCTGGTATGCCCGCAGCTCGGTCTTTGTCACCCGTCTGTTGTTCCACACTCTCTTGCTCAGTCTGGCCATGACAGCACCAGCTTTCGTAATCCTGCTGTTCACCTCCACTTCGAGGGACAGGGAGCTAGTGATGTTCGACCCAAGGTAGGTGGAGGAGTCAACGACACCAAGAGAGCAACCATCAATGGTGATGTTTGGAGCAGATTCTGCACCCTGGACCATGACGTTTGTCTTCTTCAGACTGTGGTTAACCCAGGCTCCGCAGGCATGGGCGAAGCGGTTAGTCGGTTGTTGGAGTCCACCTTCAGTGCATGATGCCAATGCTGCATCAGCATCTCGTGGATGAGGGCTGTCCTAACTTTGGTTTTGGAGCACAAATGAGCAATGTTGAACAGCTTGCCATCAGCTCTTTTGCAAAGGTGGGTACCCTCAGTGCAGTCTGTGAAAGAATAGTGAAGGAGCACGGAGAAGAAGATTCAAAGAGGGTCAGTGCCAGGGCACAACCCTGCTTCACTCCACTGCCACTGGAAAGGCATCAGAAGTCACTCCACTGAAGCATGTCCTTGTAGAAGGATGATATGATACTGTGCAGTATTGGGGGGCAGTCAACCTTTAGCTGGAGTTTGAAGAGACTGCTTCTGCTGATGAGGTTGAATGTTTTGGTCAGATCGATGAAGGCTATGCACAGGGCTTCTGCTACTCTCAACACTTCTCCTGCATCTGGCCCAGTGAGAAGATCATGTCCACTGTAGACCTGCCTGCTCTGAACCCACATTGGGACTCTGGGTAGACTCTGGATGCAAGGCTCTAAAGTCGTGCCAAGGCAATGCAGGCAAGCACTTACCCCACAATACTAAGGAGAGAGATGCCACGAAAATTGTTACAATCACTAGCATCTCACATGTTCTCACTAACATCTCACATCTCAATCACTAGCATCTCACATGTTCTCACTAACATCTCACATGTTCTCACTAACATCTCACATCTCAAATGCTGGCATCTCACATGTTCTCACTAACATCTCACATGTTCTCACTAACATCTCACATCTCAAATGCTGGCATCTCACACATCTTGGAGGATGTGGCCTTTCTCCCAACAAAGACACAGAAGCTCATGGAGATGATGCAGCAAGGCAAGCTTCCTGCTCTCCTAGTCTTCAGGGGGAATTCCATCTTTTCCTGGGCTTTCCCACTGATGAGACAGTCGACAGCTTTTCTGAGCTCCTCCATAGATGGCAACACATCAAGCTCTTCCATGACTGGCAAGTGCCTCCAACGCAGCATTGGTCACCATGTTCCGGGTTGTATACAGCTCCAGGTCGTGCTCTACCCAACGTTCAAGCTGCCTGCTCCAGTCCGTGGTGATTGCTCCAGTGGGACTGTCTTGATGGCTGACTTGATGCCGTCAAACATCCCTCTTGCATTTCTGCAGTCGGCTGCACAAATTCTGCCAGTAGTTGTTTGCTCGTCGGGCAGTTTGCTGCGCCTTGTTTCCAACAGCACTGAGGGCGTCGTGTGTGCTGGTGTAGGAGGTTTCTCTCGGCCTCAGTCACTTGCTCCATTTCTTCCCAGTGCGCTTCGTACCCGTCTGTGTCCTTGGGCTCCTTTTTCCCAAATGCTAGTTATGGCTGAATTGTAGGTGGCATCATGGAGTTGTGACCATTTGGAGTCAATCGAGGTCCTTTCACCAGAACTGTTCCTCATTGCGGCTTCAAAGGCGTCCGCGAGCGGCTTGCTCTGTCAGAGTTCGCTGTACAGCAGGTGTTGATGCCAGAGCGGCCCTTTGGTTTCGAATAATGGAGTCTCTTTGGCATTAGCCCTGCTCTGCTGACAACAGGGGAGTGTTCTGCGTCGCAGTCTGCACCGTGGTAACTGTGAATGCCAAGGTCCCTGCACCTGGTGATGGTAGGGTCGAGCAGATGCCAGTGGTGGCACCGTATATGTCTCCAGGAGACCTTGTGCTGTTCCTTACAAAGAAAATACATGTTGATGATGCACAGTCCATAATGGCAGCACAGCTCTAGCAGTCTCTGCCCATTCTCATTCATCTTGCTGACGCCATGTTGGCCAAGGCAAGAAGCCCATGCTCCGTGGTCAGCTCCAACTCTAGCATTGAAATGTCCAGGCAGGTACAATCCTTCAGTGCTTGCGATTCTGGATTTTGCCTCATCCAGAGCCTAGTAGGACTGGTCTTTGGACTCTGGTGAAGAACAAAGTGTGGGAGCATCGATGCCCAGGAGGTTTACGGGACCAGAAAGCAATGATAAGCAGAGAGCAGGACTCCTTTCTGTTCTGCCTGTTGGTAGTTCCATAGTGACAATGATAGAGTTCTCCACAGCAAAACCAACCCCATACAGCCTTGGGTCTTCGTGAGAGAGACCCTGCCAAAAGCAGGTGTAATTGGACTCTCTGATGAAACTGTTACCCACCAAGCGGGTCTTCTGGACATAGGCAAAGTCGACGATCACCCAAGTGAGCTCCCTGTCAATGACTGTTGTCTTGTGGGCTGTGTCAATCTGTTGGATTTTGTCAGTCAGTCCAGGATACGTGGTCCAGATGTTCCAGCTTGCGAGGTGAAGAGCTGGCATCTTCCTGGAGCAGGGGACTAAGCACACAGTACTATAGTCCACCTGTGCTGATGGAGATCATAGAGGAGATGTTTTTGCCAATCCAGGCTGACTGGGTCTGCAAGTGAGGAAATCGAGGATCCAGTTGTGTAAGGACTTGAAGCTTCTTCATTAGTTTTGAGTGGAATATTGTATTGAATACCAAGCTGTAGTAGATAAAGGGCATCCTGATGTATGCATCTTTGCTGTCCTGATGTTCCAGTGTTCAGTGAAGAGACAATGAGATAGCATCTGCTGAGGACTTGTTGCTCCAGTAGTCAGATTGGAGTGGATCCAAGAAGCTTCTCAGGCAGGAGTTGATATATTTAATCACCAATCTCTCAAAACACTTCATACTGTGGATGTACATTGCCTATAAAAAGTATTCACCTCCACTCCCCTAGAAGTGTTCATGTTTTATTCTTTTAAAACATTGGATCACTATGGATTTAATTAGGCTTTTTGGACACTGATCAACAGAAAAGAATGGCAAAGTGAAAACAAATTTCTACAAATTGGTCTAAATTTATTAAACACAAAATAATTGATTGTATAATTAATTACCCCTTCGTCAGTATTTAGTAGATGCACCTCTGGTAACAATTACAGCTTCGAGTCTGTGTGGATAGGTCTCTATCAGCTTTGTACATCTTGTCACTACAATTTTTCCCCATTCTATTTTACAAAACTGCTCAAGCTCTGTCAGATTGCATGGGGATTGTGAGTGAACAGACCTTTAATGTCCAGCCACAAATTCTTAACTGGATTGAGTTCTGGATTCTGACTTGGCCCCTTCAGGACATTAACTTTGTTGTTTTTAATCCATTCCTGTGTAGCTTTGGTTTTATGCTTTGGGACATCATCTTGCTGGAAAACATATCTTCTCCCAAGTCACAGTTCTCTTGCAGACTGCACCAGGTTTTCCTCCAGGATTTCCCTGTATTTTTCTGCATTCATTTTACCCTCTACCTTCACAAGCTTTCCAGGGTCTGCTGCAGTGAATCATCCCCACAGCATAATGCAGCCACCACAGAAGGGATGGCATGTTTTGATGATGTGCGGTGTTTGGCTTACACCAAACATAGTGTTGATGGCTAGAAGGCTCAACTTTGGTTTCATCAGACCACAGAACTGGGTTCTGAGTCCCCCACATGCCTTCTGGCAAACTCTAACTGAGACTTCAGTACTTGGAAATTTTCTTGTATCCATCTCTTGACTTCTGTTTTTCAATAACCTTTTTGCGAAGTTGCTTGGGGTGTTCTTTTGGCTTCATGATGTAGTTTTTACCAGGAGTCTGACTCACCAGCAGTTGGACCTTCCAGATACAGGTGTACTTGTACTACAATCAATTGAAACACCTTGACAGCTCACAGGTCATTTCCATTTAACTAATTATTTGACTTCTAAAACCAATTGGCTGCACCATGGTGATTTAGTGTGTCATATTAAATGGGGTGAATATTTATGCAATCAATTAGTTTGTATTTTATACTTGTAAGTTATTTAGATCACTTTGTAGAGATTTGTTTTCACTTTAACATGAAAGAGTCTTTTTCTGTTGATCAGTGTCAAAAAAGCCAAATTAAATCCACTGTGATTCAATGTTGTAAAACAATAAAACTTAAAAACTTCCTGCGGGCGTGAATACTTTTTATAGGCACAGTACATACTACTGGACAAGAGCATAGTATAGGTATAGATAGAGTTACTTGCATGGATTGGTCCAACAACAGTCTTTATTTCAGTCTCACTCAGGATCTGTCCGTCAACAGTTTTTTTCAGTGTATTGATGACTACTACATTGGCGATGCTTCCTGAATGCAAGCAGAACTCAAGCATTTCATTACTTTCACCGCCAGTTTCAACCTGACTCCTCACTTCCCTTTCTAGGTGTCTCTACCTCAATCTCAGGGCATAGGTTAGTGACGAAGATACTGCTGGCAACAGATATCCTGATCGATCACCTCCCCTCACCTGCTTCCTGAGAAGATTCCCTCCCATTCAGTGCTACCAAAGGCACAAGCCTTGGCTATTTGCAGTTCAGGGTCTGACTACAATGGCACTTTGGCAGCTCTGTAAAGGTAGTAGCTACTTAAGTTCCCTTTGAGCCCATAGCCATCCTATAATAAGCATGTGGGTTTCAAAAATTAAATTCAGAAGACAGGTAGTCTTGTCTGCGTGGTTTACATTCTAAATTTCATCCCATCCACCTGTTTCTGTACAATTCCTCCAAGTCTAGCAATATTTCAGCTTTTAAATTATTGTCTATATTTCTGAATCACTACATGACTTCTCTGTTGTCCTATCACAGTAACCTTCTCCAGACCTACACAGCTCTCGTAATCACTTCACTACTTCAATTTTATCTTCTAACATTGCTGCAGAAAGGGAACATCGCTTTGATGTAGCAGCCATGTCTAGCAGCCGTAATGTAGTTCCAATGGATGCTCAGTGCAAACACAAACAATAAACAAACAGCTGGAGAAATGAGCCATCAAGTCTTGATGCAGGTTTTAACCCAAAACATCAACAATTCTCTTCCCTCTACAGATGCTACTTGACCCATTGAGTTCTTATGACAGATTTCTCCAAATTCCAAAACCTCTGAAATCCCTTGTGTCATAAGAAACTGTGGACACTGGAATCTGAAGGTGCCATTGCAACAATTTAACAATTAACAACAATTACAGCATGGAAACAGGCCACCTCGGCCCTTCTAGTCCGTGAAACAGGAAATAGTCCTGGATAAGTTTAGGTGTTATTTAGAAATTGATACTCAAGAAAAAAAGACTAAGGAAGCTATAAAGTGTTCCTGCTTTTGAGAAATTAATTTATTCTGCCTTCACTTCCAAGTCCCAATGCCCAGTTGGAGCCATGTTCTGTTCCAGCTGCAGACAAAGGAGTCCATATATCCTGGCAGCTCAATCCAAATACACATCACCCTCTACATGAAGAATTTGCCCTGATGAATGGCTACAGCAGCAGAAGACCTCAAATATACATTCAGTAGGTTTTTGTTTCTCGCACCATTCTCTGTAAATTCTAGAGACTGTTGTGCATGAAAATCCCAGGAGATCAGCAGTTTCTGAGAAACTCAAACGCCCCCGTCTGGCACCAAAAATCATTCCACGATCAAAGTCACTTCGATCACCCATTTCTTCCCCATTCTGATGCTTGATCTGACCAATAAGTGAACCTTATGAGCATGATTGGCTGATTAAATATTTGCATTAATGAGCAGGTGTACAGGTGTACCAAATAAATTATCCCTCAATCACAGGACTCTGCAGAGAGTGGTGCGGACAGCCCAGCACATCTGTAGATGTGAACTTTCCACTATGCAGGACATTTACAAAGACAAGTGTGTAAAATGGGCCCAAAGGATCACTGGAGACCCGAGTCACCCCAACCACAAACTGTTCCAGCTGCTACCATCCTTGAAACGGTACCACAGCATAAAAGTCAGGACCATCAGGCTCCGGGACAGCTTCTTCCACCAGGCCATCAGATTGATTAATTCATGCTGACACAACTGTATTTCTATGTTATATTGACTATCCTGTTGTACATGCTATTTATTTCAATTTACCATAAATTGCACATTGCACATTTAGATGGACATGTAACATGAAGATTTTTACTCCTTATGTATGTAATAAAGTCAATTCAATTCAATTCAATCTACTGAGTGTATATATACAGTATATGGACTGAAGGCACTGCCTCACTTGGGAATCCTTCTGTCTCAGTAACATTCCCTTCTTTAAGATACTTTCTAAAGATGTAGGTTTACAAATCTTTGACCTAAGGTTTGGTTCTTTTCCTGATGATGTCAATGGATCAAGGTAAGTTTCTCTATGGAATAAACCAGTTAATTTTGTTAAAGGAGCTTTGGCCTTGAATGCCTGCGTTTATTTATTGGAATTAATCTTTGGCCACTATTTGTCAAAACTTAATATTCTGTTTATCTGGTTTATTCTGTTTATTTGGTTTGTGTAACAAATTGTAACTAAATTGTTCATATTTTTCAAATACTTCCATTGGTATCCATATTTTTAATATTCCCTTTAATCACTTCACTAACATATTTTATTGTCTGTCCACAACCAGAGGCATTTGGTCAATAGTCCAAACATAATAAATGCATTTTAAAAGCCCCAGTGAAAGCAAGTTGCATTATTGACATTAGAAGTATTGCAGACTATTTTATTGGTGTGTAAAGAATACTTAAGTAGGTCTTTTAATGGAATGTTTTTCATTTAGTTTTTAACAGTTAAAACTGAAAGATTCAAGGCTTAAGTAAATGCTCATTGCAGTTGTGAAATGTGAAGATGTTTGCTTCAGGCATGGTCCAGGCACCTTGGGGGGGAGGGGAGAGAATTATTTGAAGTAGGTGAAAGCAGAGAATTGTGGGGTGTTAACAACAGAATAGGTTTGGATTGCTCTGATCTAGAACATACAGTGACACAATGTCCCCGTTAACTGCGCTTGATAACAAGGTAGCAAACAAATACTGAGGAGGATAATTTCATGGTTAAGCCCTCTAATGGCTGGAGTAATTGCAGACAAGAAAGAAAATGTTGTCATAGGTAGAGAAGAGCTTTGCTTGATTTATTCAGGAGAGAATACCTGGCCCCTGCTATTTCAATGCCCTCATGTCGAGGAGCTACCGTAGATTTCGCACTACAGAGCGCACCTGATTAAAAGCCGCTGGCTCTAATTTTAGAAAGAAAATCAATTTTGTACTTGTACAGGCCGCACCGGATTTTAGGCCGCACCGGATTTTCGGCCGCAGGTGTCCCACGTTGTAATATGAGATATTTACACAGAAAGATATTACACGTGAGGATTTTTTAACTTTTAATTAAATCCATATGGTAACATAAACAAATACATATTGCAAATGCTTTTTTTCGAACCGTGCCTGTAACGCGGCTACTTTTAAATATACATACGTATCGGTAACACAAATTACGTTGCGTATACTTTTTTACTGAACAACATTCCAATATCTCCTAACGACTGGTAAAAAATATATATACTGCAGCCTACCAGGAAAAGTTATTGATCGCCTTTAACTTAAAAGCAGCGTTCGCTCAGATCTAATGCCGCTCGCCCCCCCACCTTCCCGTTTATCGCAAACCGGTATTTCCCACAAGACGCGGCGAAACCGGGTGTGACGTCATAGCATCCCGCGATGTAGTACAGAAAACAAATATAGTTAAAACACTTCTAACTTTAACTAGAAATTACTAACAAATGAATTACTAAGCGAAAATATTATAAACTAAATAACTGCCACGAAGCTTTTCTTCGAGTGTTTTCCATGTTGATGAGGGTGAGTACAAATGACTGATTTACAATAATTTAATTGTGAAAGTGCGCTTGATTTATCGTACAATTTCATTGGACCTCTGTGAACTACTCATCAATTTTATTGGTCTACTGTTACGAGGCAAAATGTTTTTGGCGGCATGAAAAAAAATCATGCATTAGCCGCACCGTAGTAAAGGCCGCAGTGTTCAAAGCTGTTCAAAATGTGGGGAAAAAGTAGCGGCTTATAATCCGACATCTACGGTAGTTCATTTACTGACCATATCACAGATTACAGCTCTGATCACAATTCATCTGATTTTGCCAGCATCCTGATTGATAACCAGACCTGGACTGAAGCAAAAGTACATTGCAGCTAACACTTGCACATCTATGATTCAGATAGTGCTTATCATGAAATTATCAAGGTCGGGTAACTGGAACCTTGAAACTTTATCACATGAGAATTGGGATGCCATCTCAGTTTAGCTATAGGAATTCATTCCCAATCATGCTATTTTCTCAATAGTGCAGCATCATGGAAATAATTTCAGGAATCCTTAGCATCAGCTGAAACTAACTGATGCTGTTTGAAGTCATTACTGGCTTTTATAAACAGTTGGCCCTCTCTGTTTACAATTATTGCTGGAAACCATTGCAAAGGGTTTTGGGCATTTGAGCAGCAAACAAAGGGACAGGCAGCAATCCCTTTGACCTGAAACTCAGTGCAGTTGCTGGAGAGACCAGGAGAGAAAGGTTTCTGAGCTTAGGCAGAAGTGAAGCTAAAGTGGAGAGTGAATACTGGGAGTGGTGCCCCAAAGATCTTGGAGCCACGTAAAGTGTAATGGCCACATGTGGTCTAACCAGAGTTTTACAGAACTGCAACATTACCTCGCAGCTCTTGAACTCAATCTGCCAACTAACAAAGGCCAAAAATACCAAACACTTTCCTAATCACCCTATCAACCTCTGCAGCAACTTTGAAGGATCCTATGCGTGTAGACCCCAACCTCCCTCTGATCCTCCACACTGCTAACAATCCTGCCATTAATTTTGTACTGTTATCAAATTTAACTGTCCAAGTGCTTCTCTTCACACTTTTCTGCCACTCCATCTGCCACTTCTCAGCCCAGCTCCGCATCTTGTCTATGTGCCATTGTAAACCTACAACAACTTTCTACACTATCCACAATGCCACCAAACTTTGTGCCATCTGCAAACTTACCAACCTACCCTTCCACTACCTGATTTAAGTAATTTATAAAAATAAATCACAAAGAGCAGAGGTCCCAGGACAGATCCCTGCGGAATACCACTAGTCACAGACCTCAAATCGACTACCCAGCTCTGCCTTCCATGGGCAAGCCAGTTCCAAACCCATACAGCCAAGTTTCACTGGACGCTATACCTCCTTAATCTCTATATGAACTTATGATGGGGAAACTTGTTGAATATTTGACTAAAATTTATATACACCATACCCACCACTCTACCTTCATCACTTTGTTTTGTCACTTCTCAAGAAATTCAATCAGGTTCAACCTGCTCCTCACAAAACTACACTAACTACCCCTAATCAGACTATGCTTCCCCAAATTCCCCTTTGGCATTTAACTGGATACATTTCTAGCCCCTGGTAAACTGCTTTGTGAGTAAGGATGGAGTTGTCTGGACTCTGACAAAGTCTTCATTGACCATGGATGAGAGATCAAATGACCTCTGGACAGCAAATGTGGTATCTTTATTCAAGAAGGTCAGCAGTGATAAGCCAGATAATTACAAGACTATAGCCTAATGTCAGCAAAAGGCAAGTTATTGAAAAAAGTCCCAAAGAATAGGATTAATCGATACTTGGAAAGGCAGAAATTAATCAAATATAGTCAGTATTGTTTTGTCAGGGGGGAGATCTTATCTAATTAATTGGATTTAAATTTTCAAGCTGGTTACAAAATGTATTGAGGAGGACGATATGGTTGATGTAGTCTACGCAGGCTTCATTAAGGCTATGGACAGGGTTTCATGGGAAAAGTTAGAGCCCATGGGAGCCAAAGGAAGTTGGAAAATTGTATCCAAAAGTGGTTTGGTGAAAGATATTGATAGCAATAACTTTCAATATTTCACTTCTGAAAGACTCACAGTTCTCCAATAGAGTCCTTGATAGAGCGGATGTGGAGAGGATGTTTCCTATGGCGGGAGAGTCTAAGACCAGAGGACACAGCCTTGGAGTAGAGGCATGTCCATTTAGAACAGAGATGAGGAGGAATTTCTTTAGCCAGAGAGTGGTGAATCTGTGGAATTCCTTGCCACAGGCTGCTGTGGAGGCCAAGTCTTTATGGATATTTAAGACATAGATTGATAGATTCTTGATTGGTCAGGGCATGAAGGGATACAGGGGAGACTGAGGCTGAAAGGAAAATTGGAACAGCGTGATGAAATGGCGGAGCAGATTCGATAGGCCAAATGGCCTAATTCTGCTCCAGTATTTTATGGTCTGGCCCAAAAGGCAACTGTTCCCTATCTATTTTTCCCAAGTTTTATAATATAGAAATTGGCCTTTTCCCAATTCAGGACATTAATTTACAGACCACCTTTAACCCTTTCTGTAACTCCCTTGAAATTTACAGAGTTATGAGATGTGCGTGTTGGTGGGAGAGTGTTTGCTGGGGCATGTGAATGCTAATTAGCAGCGATTAAAAACAATTTGAGTGAGGTGAGTGCATTGTGCAGAGTGTGACTATAACAACACAGTACTCGGCAGATGGGGCTTATTCCTGTGTTTACTGACCTTGACAATGAGCATATGGTCATTTACAATAAAGATAAGGCAGTGAAGAAGGCATAAAGCTTTATTAGTCAGAGCACTGAATATAAGGGCAGAGAGGTTATGGCACAATCTCACAATATGCTGGTTAGCCTCTAGCTGGAGTACTGCTCACAGTCTGAGATGAAGTGTTTCACATGTGCAGAGAGACTGGATAGGCTGAGTTTATCTTCTTTGAAGTAGAGGAGACTAACGAGTCATGGCCAACTTATGCAAAATGATGAAGGGTACGATAGGATAGGTAATAAGGAACTTTTCTCCAGAGCAGACACATCTCCTTTACATCCTGTCGAGTGCAATAATCTCTTGCCTATAATGAGGGAATCAAAACTGTGCGCAATACTCCAGCTGTGACCTCACCTACTTTTATGAAATTGAGCCAAAATTATAGTATGTCAATTTAAAGTAGTTTAGAGGGGTAGGAGTTCGGAGAAAGAACTGAGGGAGCTTTGAATCTGGAATGCACTACATCAGTGGGTGCTGGATTCAGGAGCTTGAATTACCAAGAACCACAGGCTATGGACCAAATATTGGTAAATGGGATTACCGTAGACAGACGTGTGAGGTTCAGCAGAGGCACCGTGTTTGTTTCTGTGTTACATAACTTCATGTCATCATCTTTGGGCTTATATTCTCCAGCTCCTTCAGTAAGACAATAAATCAAGGCTTAGGTCTCTCAAGTGAACGTAACAGATCCTTTGGCTAATATTTCAACAGTTGTCTGCCCTGTTATCAACGTAACACTGTGCCTGGATCTGATTGTGAATGATTTGACACTGTGCTTGCCAGATTACACAGGCACAAAGTTAGATCCTTCAGCTTATTGCATCCACACTCGTCCCATTTCTTCTCCCGCAGCCCCATCGATTACCCCCACCACACACTCACACTCCTAATTATTGTAACCAACATGACTTTAGGATGTGGCAAGGAGCAGGAGTACCCACATAGTCACACGGAGATTCCTTTCACCCCCCTGTCTCGTCCTGCTTTCCATGGCTCGTCTCCTCCTTTAGAGGCAGCGTGTTGCTGAGGCCCTCCCTTCCATGGGGCTGAGAGACCGGCTGAAGATGGGAAGTGACTACTTTAGGAGTATCTCAATTTGTTTATCACCTCTCTCTGCAATAACACCAACACTCTATCTCAAATCTGTCAGTCACTTTAAAACTTCATCCGAAAGCACTGCCAAAGAAAGGACATAAAATACAGAGTGTAGAACAGCACAGCACGGGCTCTTCAGTAAAGAATGTTGTACCAACCTTTATAACCTACTCCACAATCAAAAATCCCTTCCCTCCGACAGAGCCTCAAGTTTTGTCCATAACCCTCCACATACGATCTTAGAGTATTTTAAATGTCCCTATTTGTATCTGGCCCTACCACCACTCCAGGCTCCCACCACCCTCTGTGTAAGAAACCTACCTCTGACAAACCCCCTAAGCTTTCCTCAGTGCCCTTTGGTAATGGCCACTGCTTTCCAGGGGAAAAGGTGCTGGCTGTCCACTCTACCTATGCCTTTCATAATCCTCCTCACTCTATCAAGTCACCTCTCATCCTCTGTTGCTCACACATAGTAATGCCTCCTGAGGAAATACAACAGGTACATCTCGTCCGGTCCCGGTGACTTATCCAACTTGATGCCTCCTGAGGAAATACAACAGATCCTGCCCCAAGATACCAAAGCTATTCTTGTGCCAGTCTTCAGCGCACTTGCTTTGCACAAGTAGACAATACAACACTTCAGAAATGCCATCAACACAGAGAACCAGAGGCAACAACACAGGTCTGTCGTTGTGAGAAAGTGAAGGGCATTGGACACTGCAGTACGTCCAAGCTGGCTGCGAGCGCAGAGAAGCACAGTGCACTTACCTTGGGAGCATGAAGGACTTGGTGCTTTGAAACCACGTCCTGTAAGCTGAGCTAGTAATCTCTGGCCTATTTGAACTCCAGAATTGCCTGAAGGATTTCTGCCATCTGGATGGAAGAGGATCTCCCTTCTGCTCTCCTCCATCTGCACTGGGCCTCCAGAGTAACATCGTAGAATCTGTACTCTGTGCCTTATCCTGCCATGTGTTTGTCATGAATAATTGTTTTCTATTTCCCCTTTAAGAGATATATATTGCCCCTTCAGTATAAACGCAACTGATCAAATTCACTGGCTGCGTTATGTCAGCCTTTTACCCATTTCACATGCCAGCTAGATCCAGGTCCACAAGTCACTAACTCCTCAGCCACTGAGGTACCCAATTCCCCTCTAATACAGAGATTTTAGATGAATTTCTTCTGCTTACATTTCAAGTCAGAGAAGCCAAAACTGCTCAAGTAACCAGGGATTTGCATTTTTGGACAGTTTATAGTTCTGACGTTTCAGCGTTCAACATTTTCACTAATCCATCCATAATAATTTTAATAATTTATAGAAATGTTATTAACAGAAGCAAATAAGCAATAACAAACTAGAACCAAATGTATGAAAATGTAATTAGGAAGAGTTTTAATATGTTGAAATTTGAATAAATATTCATCTCAAAATTCAGACACTTTCTGCATATAGGAATTCCATCAAACATTTACATTTTTGCAGTCTTTTATTTTATTAATCTTTGACAGTGTTTAATCTACAGTAATTCTCTTGCTCTGCTGATGAAACGTATGCATTTTATTTATCATCAGTTAATTTCATTCACCTTGTCTCTTTCACCAGAGAGCACAGCAACTCAACGTTTTACCACACTGTTCCACTGACCCAGGTCTCCCGACTTCTGGACTTGTCTTTGTCTTCTCCCTGTAATTACATGGATTTCCTCTAAGTTCTCTGGTTCCATTCCATATACCAAAGATACTTTTTTAAAAATCAGATACTGTAAATTGCCCCCTTATTAGGAAAGTGGCACAAATAATAAAGGAAATTTGGATACATTAGGGTCACTTTAAAAATTCTTGGATAGGCACATAAAAGATAGAAAAACTGGAGGGTACATACATAGGAGGAAAGGGTCAAATTGATCTTAGAGAAAGTTTAAAAAATTGGCACAACATTGTGGGCCAAAGGGCCTGTAACCCACTCTATGATCAATATAACCCTTCCCTCCTATAGAGCCGACATACTGTAGGAGATCTTAAATATATTCTGGAGATCTACAGACTGATACAGTGTCTATGGAAGTGAGGCAAAGTGCCATCATCTTCACGGACCCTGTACAGATTACAGAGGAGGAGGTGTATGTCTCCCTGAGGCGAATCGCCAGGGCCTGACAAGGTGTTCCCTTGGACCCTATGGGACGCACCTGCAGAAACTGCTGAGTCCCTAGCAGAGAAATTTAAAACATCCTTAACAACAGGAGAGGTACTGGAGAACTGGAGAATAGCTGATGTTGTTCCGCTGTTTAGAAAAAGGCTCGAAACATAAACCAGGAAATTATAGGCCGGGAGTCTGACATCAGTTGTGGGAAAGTTATTAGAAGGTATTCTAAGGGACCAGATATACTTGGATACACAGGGACTGATTAAAGATTGTCAGTATGGCTTTGTGCATGGTACTTCATGTCAAACCAATCTTGTAGAGGTTTTTTGAGGAAGTTACCAGAAAAGTGGATGAAGGCAAGGCAGTGGATGTTGTCCACATGGACTTTAGCAAGGCATTTGACAAGGTCCCACATGTGAGGCTGGTCAAGAAGGTTTAGTCACTTGGCATTCAGGATGGGGTAGTAAATTAGATTGAACATTGGCTTTGTGGGAGAAGCCAGAGAGTGGTAGTAGCCTCTCTGGTTGGAGCTTGTGACTAGTGGTGTGCTGGAGGGATCGGTGTTGGGTCCTTTGTTGTTTGTCATCTATATCAATGATTTGGAAAATAACATGGCTAACTGGATCAGCAAATTTGCAGATGACACCAAGATTGGGCTTATCATGGTTTGTAGAGGGATCTGCTTCAGCTGGAAAAATGGGCTCAAAATGTCAAATGGAATTTAATGCAGACAGGTGCGAGGTTTTGCTCTTTGGAAGGACCAACCAGAGTAGGTGTTACACAGTGAACGGTAGGGCAGTGTGTGATAGGACAAAGGGATCTCAGAATACCGGTACATAATTCATTGAAACTGGCATCACAGCTAAACAGGGTTTGAAGGAAAGCTTTTGGCATATTGGCCTTCAATGTACTGAGTACAGAAGATGGATGTTATGTTGAAGTTGTATAAGATGTTGATGAGGCCTAATCTGGAGTATCGTGTGCAGTTTTGGTCACCTACCTACATGAAAGATTAAAGAGTACATGGAGCTCTAAGCTCCTTCTTCCAATCTGGGATTGCTGAACATGATGTGACCTCTGACAAAAATGTCAATAAACTCAGATTTCTGCTGACTCACTCTCAGACTAGTCAGCTCACCAATTGCCCTCCTGCCACATTACCGAGATTCCACAAAGCACGGACTTGTCCCTTCCAGGAAGACGTGTCCTGGCACGCTCCTTGCATGAAGCTCTCACCTGTCAATCTGTCTATGTGGATAGCAGTGATCCAAGTCAAGGTCACTCACATCTACATACTGTATAAACAGTCTCATTCACTGGGCAGAGCTATTGCAGAGCTAAAGAACACAAAGGGTTTGTGTTCACCTGGTGTATAGCAACACATTCACTTTATGCATTTTGATTGGAAAATTTATGTTATATAACCATATAACAATTACAGCACGGAAACAGGCCATCTCGGCCCTTCTAGTCCTTCAGTCTAGACCAGAACTGTACACAATACTCCAAATTTGGCCTTATCAATGCCTTGTACAATTTTAACATTACATCTCAACTCCTATACTCAATACTCTGATTTATAAAGGCCAGCTTACCAAAAGCTTTCTTCACCACCCTATCCACATGAGATTCCACCTTCAGGGAACTATGCACCATTATTCCTAGATTACTCTGTTCTACTGCATTCCTCAAATCTTTACCATTTACCATGTATGTCCTATTTGGATTATTCCTACCAAAATGTAGCACCTCAAACTTATCAGCATTAAACTCCATCTGCCATCGATCAGCTCACTCTTCTAACTGGCCTAAACCACTCTGGAATCTTTGAAAACCTACTTCATTATCCACAACGCCACCTACCTTAGTATCATCTACATACTGACTAATCCAATTTACCACCCCATCATCCAGATCATTAATGTATATGACAAACAACATTGGACCCAGTACAGATCCCTGAGGCACACCACTAGTCACTGGCCTCCAACCTAACAAACAGTTATCCACCACTACTCTCTGGCATCTCCCATCCAGCCACTGTTTGATCCATTTTACTACTTCAATATTAATACCTAACGATTGAACCTTCCTAACTAACACTCCGTGCGGAACCTTGTCAAAGGCCTTACTGAAGTCCATATAGACAACATCCACTGCTTTACCCTCGTCAACTTTCCTCGTAACCTCTTCAAAAAATTCAATAAGATTTGTCAAACATGACCTTCCACGCACAAATCCATGTTGACTGTTCCTAATCAGACCCTGTCTATCCAGATAATTATATGTACCATCTCTAAGAATACTTTCCTTTAATTTACCCACCACTGACGTCAAACTGACAGGCCTATAATTGCTAGGTTTACTCTTAGAACCCTTTTTAAACAATGGAACCACATGAGCAATACGCCAATCCTCCGGGACCATCCCCATTTCTAATGACATTTGAAATATTTCTGTCAGAGCCCCTGCTATTTCTACACTAACCTCCCTCAAGGTCCTAGGGAATATCTTGTCAGGACCCAGAGATTTATCCACTTTTATATTCCTTAAAAGCTCCAGTACTTCCTCCTCTTTAATCGTCATAGTTTCCATAATTCCCCTACTTGTTTCCCTTACCTGTTTCCCTTACCTTTCACAATTCAATATCCTTCTCCTTAGTGAATACTGAAGAAAAGAAATTGTTCAAAATCTCCCCCATCTCTTTTGTCTCCACACTTAGCTGTCCACTCTGATTCTCTAAGGGACCAATTTTATCCTTCACTATCCTTTTGCTATTAATATAACTGTATTAATATAACCTTCAGATTTATTTTCACCTTACTTGCAAAAGCAAACTCGTATCTTCTTTTAGCTTTTCTAATTTCTTTCTTAAGATTCTTCTTACATTCCTTATATTCCTTGAGCACCTCATTTACTCCATGCTGCCTATATTTATTGTAGATATCTCTCTTTTCCCTAACCAAGTTTCCAATATCCCTTGAAAACCATGACTCTCTCAAACTTCTAACCTTTCCTTTCAACCTAAAAGGAACATAAAGATTCTGTACCCTCAAAATTTCACCTTTAAATGACCGCCATTTCTCTGTTACATCCTTCCCATGAAACAAATTGTCCCAATCCACTCCTTCTAAATCCTTTCGCATTGCCTCAAAGTTAGCCTTTCTCCAATCAAAAATCTCAACCCTGGGTCCAGTCCTATCCTTCTCCATAATTATATTGAAACTAATGGCATTGTGATCACTGGACCCGAAGTGCTCCCTAACACATACCTCCGTCACCTGACTTATTTCATTCCCTAACAGAAGATCCAACACTGCCCCTTCTCTAGTCAGTACCTCTATGTATTGCTGCAAAAAACTAGCCTGCACACATTTTACAAACTCCAAACCATCCATCCCTTTTACAGTATGGACTTCCCAGTCTATGTGTGGAAAATTAAAATCTCCCACAATCACAACCCTGTGTTTACTACAAATATCTGCTATCTCCTTGCAAATTTGCTCCTCCAATTCTCGCTCCCCATTAGGTGGTCTATAATACACCCCTATAAGTGTTACTACACCTTTCCCATTCCTCAATTCCACCCAAACAGTCTCCCTAGACGAGCCCTCTAATCTATCCTGCCAGAGCACCGCTGTAATATTTTCTCTGACAAGCAACGCAACACCTCCCCCTATTGTCCCTCCGATTCTATCTCACCTGAAGCAACGAAATCCAGGAATATTTAGTTGCCAATCACACCCCTCCTGCAACCATGTTTCACTAATAGCTACAACATCATATTTCCAGGTATCAATCCATGCTCTAAGCTCATCCACCTTTCTTACAATGCTCCTAGTATTAAAACAAATGCATTTAAGATATTCTCCACCTCTTCCTCTCTGTTTATCTCTAACAGTTTAGCTAACATGTTAACTGTTAATTTGCAGAGGTCAAGCAAGCACTGTGATGGCCAACAACAAAGTGAAGGAGGGTGAAAGGTCATTGGAGAACTCAGGCTATAGTTATCATCATCACAGTTGGATAGCTTGCTCTCAGGCAGAAAGGATCTCAACATGTTGCTTCCAGGTCTTCGAACTCCTCCTCCTCCTTTCCCTTTGCTATTTATCTCCTCAATGGTTAGTTGATGGTGAGGGCAATCCGCTCAAGATGGGAATGTTGTTAAGAAACCTGGAGCCTACCACAGATAGCACACACCTGGCAGAATCCTGGGCAATGAAAGAATTATGCAAATGCTCTGTTGTGATAGAGTTCTCCTGGCCTTCAGTTTAAGCAAGATGCCAGGCGCATATGGGATGCAGTTTGGTTTGTTGCAGAGTGGAGGTAGCTGCTGTGCCTGAGTCACTGCCTCTGGCAACACAACTGAACACTGAGAAAGTGCAAAGCATATATAAGCAGCCTTGCATCAACTGGGAATGGTAGCACAGTAGTTAATTCACTGGAAAGAATTGGTCCCAGGCCTTGATACTGATCTGCATTTCTGTTCAGCTGCCACCAACACACATGGTGAGCTTAAATTCAGCTTTGTAACTCATAGAACATAGAACAGTACAGCACATTACAGGCCCTTTGGCCCACAATGTTGTGCCGACCCTCAAACCCTGCCTCACCTATAACCCCCCACCTTAAATTCCTCCATATACCTGTCTAGTAGTCTATTAAATTTCACTAGCGTATCTGCCTCCACCACTGACTCAGGCAGTGCATTCCACGCACCAACCACTCTCTGAGTGAAAAACCTTCCTCTGATATCCCCCTTGAACTTCCCTCCCCTTACCTTAAAGCAATGTCCTCTTGTACTGAGCAGTGGTGCCCTGGGGAAGAGACGCTGGCTGTCCACTCTGTCTATTCCTCTTAATATCTTGTATACCTCTATCATGTCTCCTCTCATCCTCCTTCTCTCCAAAGAGTAAAGCCCTAGCTCCCTTAATCTCTGATTATAATGCATACTCTCTAAACCAGGCAGCATCCTGGTAAATCTCCTCTGTACCCTTTCCAATGCTTCCACATCCTTCCTATAGTGAGGCGACCAGAACTGGACACAGTACTCCAAGTGTGGCCTAACTAGAGTTTTATAGAGCTGCATCATTACCTCGCGACTCTTAAACTCTATCCCTCAACTTATGAAAGCTAACATCCCATAATCGATTGAAAACAGACGCCGGCGTGGGATGGCGAGTCTGTCGGGACCCTGGGGACTTGTGGAAACTGTGGTGATTTCTTTTGAACTTACAGTCCTTTAACATCTTGGACTATTTTTACTGTGCCCATAGTCTGTTTTTTTTAATCAATTATGCTATTGTTTGCACTGTTGTAACTATATGTTGTAATTATGTGGTTTTGTGCAGGTCTTGTAGCTTTAGTTTTTGTTCTTGTTTGTCTGGTGGATTTGGAGCTCCTTTCCGGGGAACGCGCTAAGACGGTAGCGCGATATTAATACGCAGTAGCCTCTCCAGACTCTGGATTGGGGATTGCCAAACGTTATGTGGATTTTCTGGTGTAGTCTGTTTTGTCATATGCTTTTGTGATATCATTCTGGGGGAACGTTGTCTCATTTTTTAACTGCATTGCATTTGTGGTTTCTAAATGACAATAAACTGAATCTGAATAAGCTTTCTTATCTTGATCTTTAAATAGCTATCTTTAGTAAGGATGACCATGAAGTCCCAGATTGTTAGAAAATCCCAAACATGAGAAAATCTGCAGATGCCGGAAATCCAAAGCAACACACACTAAGTGCTGAAGGAACTAACTAGGCCTAACAGCATCTATGGGGAAGAGTAAACAGTTGACGTTTCAGGCCAAGACTCTTCTTCAGGACTGAAGAAAAGTCTCAGCCCAAATGTCAACTGTTTACCCTTTTCCAAAGATGCTGCCTGGCCTGTTCGAAAACCCAACAGTTTCACTGGTGTTCTGCAGGGAAGTCATTCTGCCATACAAACCCATCCTGGCCTCTGTGAGACTCCAGCCCTATAGCACTGTGGTGGACTAATCATTAGCAGTAACCTTGCATTCTTCAAGGTGATTTTTTCCAGTACTGTGCTTAGGAGCTCATGTTCTTGTACAGACGTAAATAAAGTTCTGCAGATGATAGGCGTTTATGTTTATCTGTGGCTAATATTCATTCCACAATCACTTCACTCAGTGCATTACCTGATGCATATCATACATTAAATTTCAGATTGATATCTGAGCAATGTCATCCACAATTTCCCTGAACAACTGAATGGGCTCAAGGAACTAACTAGTTCTAACTTCCCAAGCAGAAGTTTGAGATATGGACTGCAAGGAGACATATGGCCATTTTGATAGAACATAGAAAACCTACAGCACAATACAGACCCCTCGGCCTACAAAACTGTGCCAAACATGTCCTTACCTTAGAAATTACCTAAGGTTACCCATAGCCCTCTATTTTTCTAAGCTCCATGTACCTATCTAAGAGTCTCTTAATAGACCTTACCGTATCTGCCTCCACCACTATCGCCCGCAGCCCATTCCACGCACTCACCACTCTCTGCGTAAAAAAGTACCCCTAACATCTCCTCTGTACCTACTTCCAAGCACCTTAAAACTCTGCCCTCTCATGCTAGCCATTTCAGCCCTGGGAAAAAGTCTCTGACTAATCAATGCCTCTTATCATCTTGTACACCTCTATCAGGTCACCTCACATCCTCTGCTGCTCCAAGGAGAAAAGGCAGCGTTTACTCAACCTATTCTCATAATGCATGCTCCCCAATCCAATCAACATTCTTGTAAATCTCCTCTGCACCCTTTCTATAGCTTCCACATCCTTCCTGTAGTGAGGCAACCAGAACTGAGCACGGTACTCCAAGTGGGGTCTGACCAGAGTCCTATATAGCTGCAACATTACCTCTCAGCTCTTAAAGTCAATCTCACAATTGATGAAGGCCAATACACTGTATGCCTTCTTAACCACAGAGTCAACCTACATAGCAGCTTTGAGTGTCCTATGGACTCAGATCCCTCTGATCCCCCACACTGCCAAGAATCTTACTATTAATACTATATTCTGCCATCATAGTTGACCTACCAAAATGAACCTTTTCACACTTATCTGAGTTGAACTCCATCTGCCACTTCTCAGCCCAGTTTTGCATCCTATTAATGTCCTGCTGTAAATTCTGACAGCCCTCCACACTATCCACAACATCCCCAGCCTTTATGTTATCAGCCAATTTACTAACCCATCCCTCCACTTTCTCATCCAGGACACTTATAAAAATCACGAAGAGTAGGGGTCCCAGAAATGATCCCTGAGGCACACAACTGGTCACCAACTCCATGCAGAATATGACCTGTCTACAACCAATCTTTGCCTTCTGTGGGCAAGCCAGTTCTGGATCCACAAAGCAATGTCCCCTTGGATCCCATGCCTCTTTACTTTCTCAATAAGCCTTTCATGGGATACCTTATTAAATGCCTTGCTGAAATCCATATACACTACATCTACTGCTCTTCCTTCATTGATGTGTTCAGTCACATCCTCAAAAAATTCAAACAGGCTCGTAAGGCACAACCTGCCTTTGACAAAGCCATGCTGACTATTCCTAATCATATTATGCCTCTCCAAATGTTCATAAATCCTGCCTCTCAGTATCTTCTCCATCAACTTGCCAACAACTGAAGTAAGACTCACTGGTCTATAATTTCCTGAGCTATCTCTACTCCCTTTCTTGAATAAGGGAACAACATTCACAACCTTCCAATTCTCTGGAACTTCTCCCGTCCCCATTGATGATGCAAAGATCATCACCAGAGGCTCAGCAATCTCATCCCTTGCCTCCTACAGTAGCCTGTGGTACATCTCATCACGTCCCAGTGTCTTATCCAACTTGATGCCTTCCAAATGCTCCAGCACGTCCTCTTTCTTTATATTGTTACGAACCCCGTAACTGGGTCACTTACCAGCAAAGAGAGAGAGGTCCGTTGAGGTCTGATGGTACTATTTTTAACAGTATTTATTAGTAAAAATACACAAAAATAATATCAATGCAAACATACAGATACTATACGTCATCAATACTAAATCTAAACATGCGGGTATAATAATAATCAATAAGAAATAGCTCTATCGTTGTCCAGGGGATAATGTATTGTCCAATGGAAATATAAAAGTCACTCAGTTCATTCAGTTCATACAGGCTTCAGCCTTTGGGGACTGCTGGGTTTTCAATTGTTGGAGAGAGAGAGAGATTTTGAGAATAGAAACTTGCCAGCTTTCCTTTATCCGCTCTTGATCCGTATTCGTCCTTTAGCGAGGCCGTTCCGTGGAGGACTTGTCATCCGGGCAAGGATGGACACACACACAAGCCTCCACCAGTCTCATATGTTTCTCCTGGTGTGTCTGAAGGTGTTGTTCCCCAGACCCTCTTTTATCCTTACTCACGGGGTCTCAGATGTCAATGATGCAATCCCTCAACCAGCCCACTCTGGTCACCCCCTGAGGGCTTCAATGAATAGTACAGTACTCAATACACAATTCCGTCTCCAAGAGACAATAGTCGTTATCAATGGTTCCGCCTTGCGGAGGCCAGGACACATTCCAAACCCTGTGTATTCTGGACGTCTCTCTCTCACTTCCTGGGTCCCAGACCCGAATTAATAGCGATCTTGCGATTCTCGAAAAGGAGGGGGCTACTTTGTACCCTTCAGCCCCTCAGAGTTGTGGCACATTCGTAACAATATCTACATGCTCAAGCTTTTCTGTCTGCTCTAAGTGTTCCCTACAATCATCAAGATCCTTTTCCATAGTGAATACTGAAGCAAAGTACTCATTAAGTAATGGGACTTTATACAAATTCCCCATTTACCTTTAATCCTCATGCATGTCCCTAACTACACTTACAAGTGCTCCCTAAAACAGTGTGAAATCTGCACATTTGCTGGTGCATTCTTCCATTCCTAAAACAAATGACAGCTTTTACTAATTCCTTAATTATCTTGGTTCCTCCACATTCTGATTCCTGCTCCCCCATGTTCTGGTGCCTGAAAAATTCCCAGTTACGGTTCCAGTGACGTCATCATCGAGAATGGCAGCTTAAGTCACTAGCTTCTCCGGAAAAACGCGTATTAAGCCCCTTTAACCTATCAAATATCATATTTTTCAAAAAATATTTGAACTGAAAAGAGGGGCAAGAATAGGGAAAAGGAATGGAAATAAAAAAAGCGACACTGCGGAGCCTGTGTCCGAGAGGAGTGCAGTGAACGGCTCTCCGACCCGACCGCGTGCTAGCAAGGCGGCTGCTGGGCCTTGTTCAGACGAAGCGGCGAATGTCTTCGAAATCCTGAAAGAAATAATGGAGGTCCAGAAAGATATAGAGCAGCAGCTCCGTGATATTAAGTCAGAACTCACCAGCGTCAATCATAAAATAGCGGTGGCAGAGAATCGAATTCAGAAGGTGGAAGATCATGTTCAAAACATGGAACGGATACTGAGTAAGACAATAAAAATATTAAATCACCAAGAAGGTAAACTGCTTGACCTGGAGGGAAGATCATGGCGGAAAAGTATCAGAATCTACAACGTTCCCAAAGGAGCGGAGAGCTCGTCTATGACGGAGTTTGTCGGAAAGTTACTGCGGGATGCGCTGGAGCTTCCCCCGGCTATGGAGCTGGATGTCGAAAGAGCCCACCGCGCGCTCGTCCCGAAACCTACCCAGGATAGAAAGCCACGCTCAATAATAATTCAATTCCTTTGGTACAGCACCAAGGCGGAGATTCTACAAAGGGCCTGGGGTAAGAAGAGAGTGTTTTTCGACGATAAATTAATATATATCGACCAAGATTACCCCCCCCCCCCGCGGTCCTGCAGAAACGCAAAGAATACTCTGAAGTAAAGCGAGTACTAAAGCAACAAAAGATTAGATTTCAAACTCCGCACCCTGCTAAGCTTCGGGTGTTTTATGACGACGGTACGCGATTGTACCAGACGGTGGACGAGGCGACTACAGACATGAAGGCCAGAGGGTTGCTAGTCAGCGTGACCAAAACGAGGGAAAGCCTGGCAGAGGAATTATCCCGCTCCGCTTGGGAAATAGTGCGAGAATCGAGAAGGCAGGAGACAGGAGGAGGCCAAGAGAAATATCTATCTCGAGAAATACTTATTATAATGTGGATTTTATATTACTTAGTTGTTATTCTTTATTTGCTCACTTACTCCTTTTTTCCCACCAAAATGAGAATATATATATGTGTATGTATGTAATATATGTGAGTGTGTGTATCTATATATATATATATATATAGAGGAGGAGTACACAGGGAAATCTTTTCTGTGTAATGGATTTGTTTGTGTAATGGATTCATAAACTGACTTTTATGAATACTGCAATGAAGGCCCTCATTATTTTTACTTATTTTCACCATGGACGTCCAGTCCCTATATACCTCCATCCCCCACCCAGACGGTCTCAAAGCTCTTCGCTTCTTTTTGGATTCCAGACCTGACCAATTCCCCTCTACCACTACTCTCCTCCATCTAGCGGAATTAGTTCTTACTCTCAATAATTTCTCCTTTGGCTCCTCCCACTTCCTCCAAACCAAGGGTGTAGCCATGGGCACCCGCATGGGTCCCAGTTATGCCTGCCTTTTTGTTGGCTTTGTGGAACAGTCCATGTTCCAAGCCTATACTGATATCCGTCCCCCTCTTTTCCTTCGCTACATCAACGACTGCATTGGCGCTGCCTCCTGCACGCATGCTGAGCTCATCGACTTCATTAACTTTGCCTCCAGCTTTCACCCTGCCCTCAAATTTACCTGGTCCATTTCTGACACCTGCCTCCCCTTTCTTGATCTTTCTGTCTCCATCTCTGGAGACGGCCTATATACTGATATCTACTATAAGCCTACAGACTCTCACAGCTACCTGGACTATTCCTCTTCCCACCCTGTCTCTTGCAAAAATGCAAAAACCCTTCTCACAATTCCTCCATCTCCACCACATCTGCTCTCAGGCTCTCAGGATGAGGCTTTTCATTCCAGGACGAAGGAGATGTCTTCCTTTTTTAAACAAAGGGGCTTCCCTTCTTCCACCATCAACTTTGCTCTCAATCGCATCTCTCCCATTTCCCGCACATCTGCCCTCACCCCATCCACCCACCACCCCACTTGGGATAGGGTTCCCCTTGTCCTCACCTACCACCCCACCAGCCTCCAGGTCCAACGTATAATTCTCCGTAACTTCCGCCACCTCCAATGGGATCCCACTACCAAGCACATCTTTCCCTCCCCCCCCCTTCCTGCTTTCCACAGGGATCACTCCCTACGTGACTTTCTTGTCCACTCGTCCCCCCCATCCCTTTCCACCGATCTCCCTCCTGGCACTTATCCTTGTAAACGGAACAAGTGCTACACCTGCCCTTACTCTTCCTCCCTCACCACCATTCAGGGCCCCAGACAGTCCTTCCAGGTGAGGCGACACTTCACCTGTGAGTCGGCTGGTGTGGTATACTGTGTCCAGTGCTCCCGGTGTGGCCTTTTATATATTGGTGAGACCCGACACAGACTGGGAGACTGTTTCACTGAACACCTATGCTCTGTCCGCAAGAGAAAGCAGGATCTCCCAGTGGCCACACATTTTAATCCCACGTCCCATTCCCACTCTGATATGTCTATCCATGGCCTCCTCTACTGTCAAAACTCAGGTTGAAGGAACAACACCTTATATACTGGCTGGGTAGCCTCCAACCTGAGGGCATGAACATTGACTTCTCTAACTTCCGTTAATGCCCCTCCTCCCCTTCTTACCCCATCCTTGACATATTTAGTTGTTTGTTTTTTCTCTCTCTCTCTGCCCATCACCCTGCCTGTTCTCCATCTCCCTCTGGTGCTCCCCTCCCCCTTTCTTTCTCCTGAGGCCTCCCGTCCCATGATCCTTTCCCTTCTCCAGCTCTGTATCACTTTCGCCAATCACCTTTCCAGCTCTTAGCTTCATCCCACCCCCTCCGGTCTTCTCCTATCATTTCGCATTTCCCCCTCCCCCCACTACTTTCAAATCTCTTAGTATCTCTCCTTTCAGTTAGTCCTGACGAAGGGTCTCGGCCCGAAACGTCGACAGTGCTTCTCCTTATAGATGCTGCCTGGCCTGCTGTGTTCCACCAGCATTTTGTGTGTGTTGTTTGAATTTCCAGCACCTGCAGATTCCCTCGTGTTTACACTTTTTGAGGATGTTGGTTTAGTTGATATATGGAGGGACCTTTTCCCTGATAGAAGGGATTACACTCATTATTCTGCTCCCCATGCTGTATATACAAGAACAGACTATTTCATAACCATTTGGAAAAGACAAAGACAAAATAAACACCTGTAGAATTGGGACAATAGATGTAAGTTCCCATGCACCTATATATTTATCTGTTGATTTTGACCTGCAACCAAAGAATACAATTTGGAAACTAAATTCAAGTCTACTCAATGATCTGTACTTTAAGGAACAAATTAAAAAAGAAATTGGTCTCTACTTAGAATTTAATGATAACAAAGAGGTTTCACCTCCCATTTTATGGGGTACTCTGAAGGCGGTCTTAAGAGGGAAAATTATAGCGATATCTTCATACAAGAAAAAATAAGGAATAAAACATTAGAGGAATTACAAAATAGGCTGAAGGAACTAGAGAAAAAACAAATTGAATTTGGCACAGGATACATTAGGGGAAATTAAAAGAATTAAGAATGAAATAAATAGTTTGGCTACGCAAGAAATCAGGAAAAACTTAATATTTCTGAAACAGAGACATTATGAAAGTGGATCAAAATCTATCAAAATAATGGCGTGGAAACTGAAAAAAAGATAGCAGAATATACAATTCATAGAATTAGGGACCCATGAATGAAAAGGATAAAAAATAAGCTAAGTGAATCTCAAGAAGCTTTTGAAGTGTTTTACAAAACTCTATATTCCAAAGTTCCAGGGGGAAGCATAACCCAAATTGACACCATCTTGAATTCTCTAGAGATACAAACTTTAAGTGAAGAACAAAATAGAAGGATGACTGCTAACATAACTGAAGTTGAATTAAAAGCTGCAATTAGTAGGCTTAAATTAAGCAAGTCACCAGGATCAGATGGGTATACGACAAAGTGGTACAAAGAATTTAAAAATGAGTTAATTCCTGTTTTACTCCCCACACTGGACTGGGCTCTAAAAAAGGCACAAATGCCACCCAGTTGGAAGGAAGCGATAATCTCAGCTATACCGAAAGAAGGCAAGGATAAAATGGAATGCGGTTCATTTAGACCAAAATCCATTCTTAATGTAGATTATAGATTGTTTACCTCCATCATGGCCAAACGATTAGAGGAGTTTCTACCCATACTGATACGTAACGATCAGACAGGTTTTATACGACAACACCAGACACAAGACAATATACGAAGGACACTTCACATTATGGATCATATACAAAAAAATAAAATCTAAGCAATAGTGATAAGCATGGACACTGAAAAAGTATTTGATTCGGTTAATTGGAATTTTCTTTACAGAGTTTTACATAGATTTGGTTTCCAAGAAACAATTATTAAAACTATACAGACACTATATGACAACCCTACTGCTAGGATTAAAATCAATGGATATTTATCAAATAATCTTACCCTAGAAAGGGGCACGAGACAGGGTTGTGCATGGTTACCGCTACTCATCGCGTTATATCTGGAACCATTAGCTCAATACATCAGACAAAATTAAGATATCAGGGAATTACTAGTAAAGGGACAGAGCATAAATTGGCTTGTTATGCGGATGACATTTTGATCTATCTGGGGCAACCAACATACTCTTTACCTAAATTGATGCAATCCTTTGAACAATATGGTCAATTATCAGGATACAAGATCAACATAGATAAAACCCAATTACTTTCATATTACTATAGCCCACCAAGAGAAATTGAAAGTAGATACCCCTGGGCATTGCAAACAGAGTCTTTCAAATATTTGGGCATCATTATGCCAAAAGATTTGGCAAAATTATCAGAATGTAATTATCAGCCTTTATATAAAAAAATTAAGGAAGATGTGGCAAATGGAACCGGATTCCTTTTTTCAGTCTCAGTTCAAGGATTGAGTATTAAAATGAATATACTGCCCAGACTGTTATATCTCTTTCAGACCCTACCAATAGAGATTATTCAAAATCAATTCAATGAATGGAACAAGATGCTATCAAGGTATATTTGGCAGGGTAAAAGGCCTAGAGTTCATCTCAAAACTTTGCCATTAGCAAAGGAAAAGGGGGGATGGGGCCTACCTTCTCTTAGAGATTATTATTTTGCAGCACAGTTGAGAGCTGTGATATGTTGGTGCAACCCATCATATGACGCTCATTGGAAAAACATTGAGGAGCGGGTACTTCCCATCCCCATACAAGCAATTTTGGCTGATAACAACCTGCAAAGGTACATAAATATTATTGATAACCCATGGGTGAAATTGACTCTTAAAATATGGAAAACTACTATAAAATATAATCTAGAGGGAGATATTGCAATTCTTAAATGGTGTGCATATGACTCGGATTTTACACCAAATAAATTGGATGCTAGATTTAAGGACTGGACAACTAAAGGAATAACAGTTCTTTGCAATATAATGAAAGAAGGAATACTGTTCAGTTTTGAAATGATTAAAGAGAAACACTTATTAGAAAAACAAGATTTTTATCGGTATTTATAGATGTGACAATATGTTAATAAGACACTTAAAAATGTAACCAAGGCAAGTACTTGCTTGATAGAGCTCTTTAGAAAAACATATAATTCAGATAATGGTAGTAGAATCATTTCAAGCATGTATAAGGGGTTGTCAAATCTTAAAACACATTCAACTTCATACATTAAAACAAAATGGGAGAAGGAAGGAGGGATAATTATATCTGAGGAAGAATGGACAACAATATGGAGATATCAATGGAAGTGTTCCAATTCACAGAAATGGAGGGAGTTTGGATGGAAAAACTTGATAAAATATTTTATTACACCCTCTCAGAAATCCCATTATGATAGTAACCTCCTTGTTTGCTGGAGAAATTGTGGAAATCAAAATGCAAATCATTAATGGAGAATGTGTGGAGCAGGTTAAGACCTACAAGTATCTGGGAGTACAGTTAGACGAGAAGCTTGACTGGACTGCCAACACAGATGCCTTGTGCAGGAAGGCACAGAGTCGAATGTACTTCCTAAGAAGGTTGGCGTCATTCAATGTCTGTAGTGAGATGCTGAAGATGTTCTATAGGTCAGTTGTGGAGAGCGCCCTCTTCTTTGTGGTGGCGTGTTGGGGAGGAAGCATTAAGAAGAGGGATGCCTCACGTCTTAATAAGCTGGTAAGGAAGGCGGGCTCTGTCGTGGGCAAAGTACTGGAGAGTTTAACATCGGTAGCTGAGCGAAGGGCGCTGAGTAGGCTACGGTCAATTATGGATAACTCTGAACATCCTCTACATAGCACCAACCAGAGACAGAGAAGCAGTTTCAGTGACAGGTTACTATTGATGCAATGCTCCTCAGACAGGATGAAGAGGTCAATACTCCCCAATGCCATTAGGCTTTACAATTCTACCGCCAGGACTTAAGAACTTTTTAAAAGCTATTATTAATGCTTTTTGAGATGGTGATTTAGATGCATATCATTTTTTTTACTGAGTTAAGTATTGTATGTAATTAGTTTTGCTACAACAAGTGTATGGGACATTGGAAAAAAAGTTGAATTTCCCCATGGGGATGAATAAAGTATCTATCTATCTATCTATCTATTATCATATTTTTTGGGACTTCCCTGTTATCAAAAACTATTGGAGGGGGATACACAATGCCCTACAAGACATCTTTAAATATGAAATACCCTTAGAGAGCAAGACCATATATTTTGGATATATACCTCAAGAATGGTTGAAAAGAGATAAATATTTAATGAATATACTGTTGGTGGCTGGTACAAAAACTCTTACTAGGAAATAGTCATCACAGGAGAGCCCAACCTTAAATGCATGGATGGAAATTACAATGGACATTTACAACATGGAGAAGATAACAGCATGTTAACCATAAGCTGGAACAATTTGATTCATTCTGGGGAAAATGGTTTAACTACATAATGCCTCATAGGCCTGATTTTATTCTCACAAATCAATGAATCTGTTGTAAAAAAATGATCACTCCCTACTTGTACACAGTTCTTTCCTTTTGCTTGTTTTTTCTTTCCATTCTTTTCTATAAGTGATAAATACTTTGTGGAGATTTGTGATATATATGATTATATGATATATATGTACAATGTCTGAAATACATCTTATGGAAATGTTTGTTTGATGATGAACTTCAATAAAAAAATAAATTACAAAGAAAAATCCCCAATTACTTATTTCTCTCACTCCCTCACTCAATAATAACCCTTAAATGCCCCCATTTCTCAGTTTTCCCAATTCCCAATTACCACATATACTGGCGCTGCCTACAGTATGCTGTGCCTTTCTATTTGCCCTCAAAAACCTTCCATTTATTTCTGCCCTACAACTCTCCAGTTGCCTTTAATTCGCCAGTACCAATGTACCCCAATTTCCCCATTTATAATGACCCATGAATGACCAACTTCACTGGTGTTCCCTAATTCCCTTCACTTACTGGTTCCCCCTATGTACCAATGGCTTCCTTTCCCCATTTACTAATGCCCCACAATTCCCCATTTACTAATGCCACACAATTCCCAATTGATGTGCCCCTACAAAATACCATTTACTCATCTCACCATGTCAGCTTTTTCGTGCTTGGAACCAAACCAGAACATTCATTTTAGTCAGTTCTGGAACATTGGCTTTATTCCTCCGTGCTCCTTGACCGATAGATGTTGAGTTCCTCAGCATTCACTTTTGTTTTTTACTTTCAACTTTGGCACAGGGGAATTTTAGGCCTTTTTAAATAGTCTATGTCTCCTCCATCTCATGCTCCGAATAAAGCATTTTTCTCTGGTAGGAGGTAATATCCTCTGTTTATCATTTACTCACTCCTCAGATGGACATACTCCTCCAAGAGCTGTTGCCAGGGAACTCCGTCACTTCATATTTGCAAACCTTTCACCAAATCAGTTTACAATAATCAACCAATTTAATGTTCTATATATTCTTATCAATGCCTTTCTTGTGTGTTTTAAACTTTGTTTATACAATGACATTTATTCAAGCAAATGCCAGTGCTTGAGGAAGCTAAATTCCATCAATTATTACTTGGGGAATTAATTGTAAATGTTGGGAGGTTATGGTTTTGTTAATAGCCATAATGCTATTGATCTCTGTTTTGAATGCAGTCAATGACCAAATCCCCATAGCTCTCAAGATACAGAATCCTAAAGATACACCACCCTCTGAGTAATGGAATTTCTGTTAAAATCTTAAATACCTACCTCTGATTCTAAGTATTTGACCCCTGGTCTAGACTCATCAGGGAAAATGCATGCATCTACCTGGTGAAGTCAAGAAGTTTGTATGTTTATTCTTTATTAGGAATACAGGCATCTTCCCAGCTGGCAAGATTTGGCTAATATTTATCCCTGTTTTCTTTTTTCCACCATTCTTAAATGGTGGGGTCACATTTACTATCCTTCAACCTAAAGGAACCATTCAGAAGCCTTGAGATTTTGAAAGGTAATTACCAAAATATTCAGTATCTCAGTAGCCACTTCATTCAAAGGTCTGGTATGGTCCTTGGGATGGAGCTGCTTTCGGGTTCATTAACGCCTAGTTATTTTACCTCCTTATTTATTCTAGATTCTTGATTCTCCAGTATTTCTTGCATTTTTGTGTCTTTTCATGAAGCAATTTTGTCCTCTCACCTGCCTGCCCTTCCTGACACTCTGCCTGGATGCCACCTTTGCTTTTTAACCATCTGTCCTATCCTGAGTCCCATCTCCCTGCCAAATTAGTTTAAACCCTCCCCAACAACTCTAATGAACCTGCCTCTGGGTCCCTCTGGGGTTCAGTTGCAACCTGCCATGCCTCCTCATGATCAGATCCCAATGATCCAAGAACCTGAAGACCTGTCCCCCGCACCAGATTCTCAGCCACACATTTATCTGTTAAATCATCCTGTTTCTACCCTCACTGGAGCGTGGCACAGGCAGCAATCCAGAAATTACTACCCTGGAGGTCCTGCTTCTCAGCTTTCTGCCCAGTTCTCTAAATTTGCACTTCAGGACCTCTTTGCTTTTCCCTCCTACGCTATTGGTACCAATATATACCAAGACATCTGGCTGCTCTCCTTCCTTCTCCAAAATGCTGTGGACATGATACGAGACGTCCCTGACCCTGACTCCTGGGAGGCAACATACCATACTGGTGTCTCATTCACATCCACAAAAGATGTTGTCTGTTCCTCTGACTATTGAGTCCCCTATCACTACCCCTCCCCTCTTCTCCCTCTTTCCCTTCTGTGCCACAGACCCATGCTCAATGCCAGTAACCTGGCCTCCATTGTATTCCCCAGGGAGGTCCCCCACATCAGTATCCAAAATAGTACACTTATTATTGAGGGGAATGGCCACAGGGTGCTCTGCACTAACTGCCTGTTCATCTTCCCATTCCTTCTCCTGAAAGTCATCCAGTCACCTGCCTCCTGCATCTTAGGGGTGACTACTTCCCTATAACTGCGATCAATGATCTCCTCACACTTCCGTAGAAGCCGAAGGTTATCCTTCTGCTGTCCCAGCTCCCTAACACGGATTTCAAGGAGCTCTTCACACAAAAGGAGCTCCCTGAGAGATTCAGAGTCTCCCAGGACTCCAACATCTGGCATAAAGAACACACCACAGCCAGTTAAACTACATTAAGTACCCTGACACAGTAAGAAAAAAAGGAATCTTAACAGAAACTTATCCACACAAAATGCTGGAGGAACTCAGCAGGACAGGCAGCATCTATGGAAAAAGTACAGTCGACGTTCTGGGTCGCAAACACTTTGTGTATGTTGCTCAGATTTCCAGCATCTGCAGATTTTCTCTTGTTTTAGAAACTTACCAGGGCACCTTACCCAGAGCCAGTGCCTCTTGCAAGCCAAGGCCTCCTCGGAGCCAAAGCCTGACGCTCCTACTCTCACCACTGGCCCACCCCAACAATGGCCGCTCTGCTTGTTTACTTTTTCCTCTCTGTGCTGCTCCCACCACTGATTGGGCTGCCAGAATGACACCAAACGCCTGTGAAGCTCTCCTTTTAAATGAGTGTCATGGACCTCCAAGTAACCTCCTTGCTGTGCAATGCTCCCACCACTGACTGGGCGGCCAGAATGACTTAAGAGAGTGGATGCAAGGTAATTTAGCGGTATCAGCATCGGCAACAGTTAACAGAATGGCAGAGAGAAAAGAAGAAAACATAGGCCAAAATTGAAAATACTGCAAAAATTAGAACTGCAGACTGAGAATACAGCAGGTCTCAGATGAGGAATGTTTTCACAGACAGTTGGTACCAGCTGAACAAAACACTATACTTACAGTGAGAACAAAATTATTTACAAAACACATCAAAAAGTGATGAGATTTATTTGATTAGGCTGCTGGGGGAAACATGCTTTTCTTGCTACTTTACAATTAAACACAGACTTTAGTATAAATTAGTGGTAGAGAACATTTGTTTTTGTTGTGAAGAGGGATTTTGTGAGGAATGAAGGTTAACTTTAACTTCACAATAGAAAGAGACACCTTTGCTCACAAGAAAGAAGAAGTATTAGCTGGGTTAAGCTCAAAAACACTTGCAGGACTTAATCTTGCCGACACTCTCAGCTCACAGGCTTACTTAATTTGCTTTAGTTTAGTAAAATAATGCTTTAACATTGACATGTATTAACTATGCATGGATAATTAAGACTAATTGTTCAACTGTACAATGTGAGGTCAAATCACTAAGCCTAATGTAAAATATTATGTTAATTGGCAATTTTGCTAGAACATGTATCTTCTGACAATATTAACTTCACCTTCAACTAGAAGAGCAATGGGTATTGAGATTTAGTATTAAGCTCATAGATATTCCATCCTATAATATGCCATCTATAAATAATTAATTTTAGAGTACATATGTTCCCAAGGCATATTTCATTCTGGTTAATATGTTTGTGCTTCAGCGCAGCGTTTACTCCACATATACACACTTAGAGATTTCCATAAAATCTAGAGGGCCGAGTTCTAGGAATAAACATAACTTCTTTCACCTCTGCGCTATAATATTTTTCTGTTGTTCCAATACTTTTTTTTTCTCTTCTAGCTAAGCTGTTTGCTCAGAAGCATCAAGTGGAATGGGACTACATTCTGTGTAGTTTGGGAAAATGAACCTAATGACAGATGAGGCCATTCGGCCCATTCCCATCAATCCCATTTCCCCAGTAACATCCTACTGATTCCTCTACCATTGCATGTCAGAAAAGTATAGCTTCACTGAAATCATCTGGTGCAAAGCCATAATGATTTCCCTGATGGCCAAATCATGAGAAATAGGAGCAGCTGTATACCATTGGGCTCCTTCAGTCTGATCTAGCATTCAACAAGACCATGACTCATCTTCTATTTCAACACTGTATTCCTTAATACACAAAAGCTGTCCATCCCAGTTTTGAATACAATAGCAATTGTTTCCATGCTACAGGAGGTATGTAACCTCAGACTGTGCGTTAGAGCTCTCCCACTTGCTAAAAGCACTTTTAAGTTGATCAGTTTCGTGTTACATTCCTGATACTGACTAATGTCCTGGATACTATCTAATGCACTTCATGCTGTAATTGTTTGTAGATTCAGAACTTTAAAAGGAATTTAAAATGTCAAGATCATCTCTAGTGGAGTGGGTGTCCAGTGCAATGGGTCATAAGAAAATCAGGATGATTTAAAGAGAAGCTAAGAAACACTTCCAGGAAAGGATGGTAAAATATTGAAAAGCTCTTTATTTTGATGCTTACTTCTTAATAATTCTAGATTTAAAATCAATAGATTTTTTTATCAGATGAGGATTTCAAAGGACAAGGAGCCAAGAGTTGGAATACAAATCATACACAAGTATATAGAATGCTGGAAGATACTCAAGCAGCTAAATAAGGTACACTTATTCCTTTTTTCCAAATAAAGGATTTTTCCTTTAGAAAAAAAAAATTCTAAAAATACACCAAAACGATTCTGCTTCAATCCCAACCCACATTACCTGTGTGCTTGGCAGCTGATAGTCCAAAGTAATTTAAAAATTCCATCCTCACTTTAACTCCCATCCTGATTTTTTCCTTCCCTATCTGAAATCTCCCTCAGCTCCATGACCTTTCAAGATTTCTGTGACTCTCCAGTTCTGGCATCCAGTGCACCCACTCATGACTTCTTCCAGAGTGCGTCCCTTTTCATAGTCTGAATGTCTCTGTGGTCTTATCTGCCGAAGTTTTCTGATCACGCTTCTGCAAGGTGTCATGGGGTGTTCTGCTACATTAAGAATATGATATAAGTGCAAGTTGTAGAATTTATTGTGCTTCTGCTTATTAAATGGTAATTGAAATATTTCTCTCTAAATTTGGCATGACATTTATGTGTGACATTTAACAACGCAAAATTTCTATCACAGAGGAAACATTAGAACAGTGGGAAAAATTGATGAGTAGAAAATATCCTGAAAGGGAATTAATTGGCATGCACCCTAAACAACTACCCTACACGTCCGGTTATACCTCTAGACTATTAGTTATGTTGCCGTGATCAATGCTGTCTGGAATTAAAAAGGGATGTGAATGGTGTATTATTCTTTACAAGTTCTGATGAATGCTCAGTGATTGAAAATGTTAACACTTTTATGCTTTCAAATATGCTTCATTACCTGCTGACTGGTTCCAGTATATTACATTTTTATTTCAGATTTCATGTCTCATTTACTTATTTCTGGGAGGTGAGCAAGACAATGTTTATTGTCTATCACGAATTGCCCATGGGAATGTAGTGGTGAATCACCCTTATGAACCATTGTAATTCTTCTGGTGAATGTACTCCCACAGTGTTATTGAGAAGGGAGTTGCAGGACTTGGATTCACGATGATGAAGACGTGCCAAAAACAAATCTCCAAGTCACAAACTGTGACTGTTGGAAGGGAACCTACAGGTGCCATCTGCCTGCAGTCCTTGCTGTTCTTAGTGTTAAAGGTCAAAGGTCTGGGGGTTTCTGACAATGTTATCTAAAGTCATAGAGCAATACAGCATGAATACAGGAATCCAACAAGACCAGGTCGACCAACGTGCCCATACAAATAGTCCATATTTCCTTCACAGCCATACTCCTTTAAGTCTCGCTCCTCCATGTTCCTACCTAAGTGCTTCTATTGTACCTGCCTCAACCACTTCTTCTGGCATCTAGTTCCTATGCTCACCAACTCCTGCGTGAAAAATTTGCTCCTCATTCCCTTTTAAGTCTTTTCCCTCTTACTCTAAATCTATTCCTTCTCGTTTAGGTCTCCCCAACCCTGGGGGAAAAGCTATTAACATTCACCTTATTCATGCCTTACACAATTTTAAACATTTTTATAAGGTTGCCCCTCATTCTCCTGCATTCCAAGGTATAAAGACCCAGCCCAGACAACTTCTTCCGATAACTCAGGCGTTCTAGTCCTGGGAACATCCTCGTAAATTTTCTCTGCACTTTTCCCAGTTTAACCACATCTTTCCTATAACAGGATGACCAAATTACATATAGTACTCCAAGTGCAGTCTCACCAATAAATAATACAATTGTGACATAATGAACCAACTCCTAATCAATGCCCAGACTGATGAACACCTTTTTCACCACCCTGTCTACCTGTGACTATACTTAATGATGCACGTTGTTCCTTTATTGCCTTACACTCCCTAGTGCTCTAGTATTCATAGCATTAGTCCTACACTGATCTGACTTTCCAAAAGGCATCACCTCACACTTATCTGTATCAAAATCAATTTGCTACTTCTCGGCCCTCTTCCCTAACTGATCAAGATCCCTTGTAAATCTACAATAATCACTTTCACCATCAACAGCAGCTCCTAATTTTGTCATCCGCAAACTTACTGACCAAACCCTGTGCACTCACATCTGTCATTTACATAAATAACAAATAACAAGGGTCCCAACACCAACCCCTGTGGCACACCACTAGCCACTGGCCTCCATTCCGAGAAACAACTCTCCTCCACCGCCTTCTGTCTCCTCCCTCAGAGTCAACTTTAAATTCACCAAACTAGCTCTCCCTGGATTCCTTAACCTTCCACATCAACCTACCATGCAGAACCATGTTAAAAGCCTTGCTGAAGTCCATATAGACAACATCCACTGCTCTGCTCTCACATGCCTTTTTTGTCACCTGTTCAAAAACCTCTAAAAAGCTTGTCAAGCACGACTTCCCTCTCTCTGTCCAAATGCTGGTGGATCCTGTCCCTCAGAATACCCTCCAGTAACTTCCCCACTACTGATTCCAGGCTGACTGGCCTGTAGTTCCCTGGCTTGTCCTTGCTACCCTTCTTAAACAATGGAACAACATTAGCCACCTTCCAATTTTCGGGAACTTCACCAGTGACGAACGAGGAGAACGATAACAGTGTATTATGTGAATGTCACAGGTTGCAATGACAGCACTCCAATCACGGAGTCACAGCACACACCAGCTATCCATCTCTACTGATCTTATATATCAGCACTTCATCCATAGCCTTCTAGGTCTTGCCAAGTTGCTGTTACTTAGTTACTTAAGAGTATCTTCCTTCACCTCCGTCTTATGCAGCATGTTGCAGATATCAGTCTCCTTCCAATTCTTAACCCTTGTTCCTCCCCAGGTAAACTCTCTGGCTTTAGATGTTTCCATTGGGAAGATAGCTTCTCTCTATCCATCTTTTCTATGCCTTTCATAACATCTGTCAGATTCCTCTTCAGTTTCGGTGGGTCGAGCAGCATCTGTGAGAGCTAAAGTGTTGACAATTCAGATCGAAACCTTACATTTGGACTGAGAATGGAGAGGCAAGGTGGCCAGTATAAAGAGAAGAAGGGGAGTGATGAGACAGGGGGGTGAGGTGACTGGTGGACTGAGGATGGATGAAAGATGAGAGACAGCTTGCACCAAGTAGGGGAGGGGAGAGGGAATGGAGCTGGGAGACTGTGACATGTGGGTGATAGATGGAGGCAGACAAAGGGAAAGAGAAAAAAAATTGAGAGACAGATGGAGTGATGGGAGTCTGAAGACTGGAAACAGCTAGGGGAGAAATAAGTAGGAACACAAAAGGCAACTATCTGAAATGTGATAATTAACAGAGGATATATGGGAACCATTAGGGAAGAGGTGAATGGCAGATGGAGCCAGAACTAGAGAGGGGAGGGGATGTGTAGGGAGCCTCTGGGCAAACTATCTCTGCCTTCTCCCCCTAATTCACTGTATCTGTCTCTCAATTTTGTTTGCTCTCTCAATTTGTCTAGCATTTACCCACCACTATCTACTAACTCCACCTTGATTCCCCCTCCATTACCTGAAACAACCTGCCTGTCATCGTTCATCACCTCTGCCCTCCAGCCACGGTTTCCTTTCTCTTTTCTTCCCCCAGCCATCTCAGTCCTGATACAGGGTTTCATGCATTCTGGTCCCAGTGCTTTTCAGCTTGAGTTTCATCACTGCTACACCGACGTGGTTATCACTTCCTGAACGATCGTTTCCACATACCATTGATCATCAAATGGTCCGTCAGGTTCTTGTCATGTCCGTTGGGTGAGCACCATGTCAGTTTGTGGATTTCACAGTGTGGAAAGAGGGTGTCACCACAGTTCGGATATGGCCTAAGTGCGGAGTGAAAGACACTGAAGCAGGTCAATAGTTCACAGACTTTAATTCGAAAAAGGGAAAATTAAATAATAAATGCTAGGCCAAACAGGGCCGCTAACTAAAACTCTCAAAAGGGAAACGAAGCCTACACTGCGGCCGAAAGGAATATCTAAACATTAAACGAATACTGCGAGTCTTCAGAGTCAGTTGATTTTGAAAGTCCAATGGCTCAGGGAAGGCCGAATGCAAAACAGCAGCGAAGCTTTGCTATGCTCTGTCCCAGTCTCATCAAGCTCTACGATAAGAATGTGGTTAAATACTATCACGATTAAATGACAATTACCTGACATGTGCAAATTCACAAGCGCAATTGCCATATCTACTGTGCTGCCGAATCCGTGGTTGTGACAGGGCCCCCCTCTCCAGGCGCGGCCCCTGAGGCGACACAGACCTGTGTCCGCTGGAAGTCCCGGATCAGCAACTTGTCCAAGATGTCCTTCGCCGGCATCCAAGTACATTCTTCTGGGCCATAACCTTCCCAGTCCACAAGGTACTGGATCTTATCACACACCCGGCGAGATGCCAAGAGGCATCGCACAGCATAGACGAGGGAACCATCTACCAGGCGGGAGGAGGAGGGGGAGGTGGGGTGACTGGGGCCAGGGGAGAGGTAGTAACCGGCTTAAGCTGGGAAACAGGGAATACTGGGTGGATCTTCAGTGATGCTGGCAGACACAATCTATAGAACTCATTCCTGCATACCTTGACACTGTCTTATCCCCCCTTGTTCAATCCCTTCCCACCTATGTTCGTGACATTTCCCATGCTTTGAATTTTTTCAATGATTTTAAGTTCCCTGGCCCCCACCGCCTTATTTTCACCATGGACGTCCAGTCCCTATATACGTCCATCCCCCACCAGGACGGTCTCAAAGCTCTTCGCTTCTTTTTGGATTCCAGACCTAACCAATTCCCCTCTACCACCACTCTCCTCCGTCTGGCGGAATTAGTTCTTACTCTCAATAATTTCTCCTTTGGCTCCTCCCACTTCCTCCAAACCAAGGGTGTAGCCATGGACATCCACATGGGCCCCAGTTATGCCTGCCTCTTTGTTGGCTTTGTGGAACAGGCCATGTTCCAAGTCTATACGGGTATCCGCCCCCCTCTTTTCCTTTGCTACATCGACGACTGCATTGGCACTGCCTCCTGCATGCATGCTGAGCTCGTCGACTTCATTAACTTTGCCTCCAACTTTCACTCTGCCCTCAAATTTACCTGGTCTATTTCTGACACCTCCCTCCACTTTCTTGATCTTTCTGTCTCCATCTCTGGAGACAGCTTATTTACTGATATCTACTATAAGCCTACAGATTCTCACAGCTACCTGGACTATTTCTCTTCCCACCCTGTCTCTTGCAAAACTGCTATCCCCTTCTCACAATTTCTCCATCTCCGTCGCATCTGCTCTCAGGATGAGGCTTTTCATTCCAGGACGAAGGAGATGTCTTCCTTTTTTAAACAAAGGGGCTTCCCTTCTTCCACCATCAACTTTGCTCTCGATCGCATCTCTCCCATTTCCCGCACATCTGCCCTCACCCCATCCACCTGCCACCCCACTTGGGATAGGGTTCCCCTTGTCCTCACCTACCACCCCACCAGCCTCCAGGTCCAACGTATAATTCTCCGTAACTTCTGCCACCTCCAACGGGATCCCACTACCCAGCACATCTTTCCCTCCCCCCCTTCTGCTTTCCGCAGGGATCGCTCCCTACGTGACTCCCTTGTCCATTCGATTCCCCCCATCCCTTCCCACCGATCTTCCTCCTGGCACTTATCCTTGTAAACGGAACAAGTACTACACCTGCCCTTACACTTCCTCCCTCACCACCATTCAGGGCCCCAGACAGTCCTTCCAGGTGAGGCGACACTTCACCTGTGAGTTGGCTGGTGTGGTATACTGTGTCCGGTGCTCCCGGTGTGGCCTTTTATATAATGGTGAGACCTGACGCAGACTGGGAGACAGTTTCGCTGAACACCTACGCTTGGTCCGCCAGAGAAAGCAGGATCTCCCAGTGGCCACACATTTTAATTCCACGTCCCATTCCCATTCTGATATGTCTATCCATGGCCTCCTCTACTGTCAAGATAAAGCCACACTCAGGTTGGAGGAACAACGCCTTATATACCGGCTGGGTAGCCTCCAACCTGATGGCCTTTTCCACTACAAGTGGTCCCACGTAACGAGGTGCCAATTTGCAGCCCTGGACTTTCAGGGGAAGATCCCTTGATGCCAACCAGACCTCCTCTCCTGGCTTGAATGGCCTCACCTGTCGACGGAGCCGATCAGCCGGGAACGCTGTTTCTGGGCGCGCAGCAGAGAAGCCCTGGCTCGTGTCCAGGTGCGCTTGTAACACTGGATCAGCTGTTCAGCAACAGGAATCCTACGTCGATCTCCTGATCAGGGAAGAGCGGGGGCTGGAATCCCTTCTGGCATTCAAAGGGAGACATACCCATGGAGGACGATTGGAGGTTATTGTGGGTGATCTCTGCCCAAACAACTGGGAGCTCCAGGACATCGGGTTGGAAGAGACAAGACAGCACAGGGTTGCCTCCAACTCCTGGTTCACTCTCTCAGTCTGGCCATTGGATTGGGGGTGGAAGCCAGACGAGAGTCTGGCCGTGGCTCCTACGAGAGAGCAGAAAGCCTTCCGAAAGCAGGAGGTGAACTGTGGTCCACGATCAGACACTATGTCTTGAGGAAAGCCTGGAGCCTGAACACATGTTGAACCGTGAGTGTGACAGTCTCACAAGCCAATGGAGCTTGGGGAGGGCAATGAAGTGGGCAGACTTAGAAAATCAATCCACAACGACCAAACTGGTGGTTTTTCCATTAGACGGGGCAAACCAGTGATGAAATCTACTGAGAGGTGGGACCAGGAGCGGTGGGGCACAGGCAGTGGACATAACAGACCCGCAGGATGCTGGCGTGATGTCTTGTTCCAAGCGCAGGTGGGACAGGCAGATGCAAAGTCATGGACATCCAGGGACATAGATGGCCACCAAAATTGTCTCTTTATAAATTCTTGAGTCCGTTGAATTCCCAGATGTCCAGCCAGACGGGAGGAGTGACCCCATTCCAACACTTTGGAATGCACCGCAGCAGGGACAAACAGCCGGTTGGGGGGAACCCCATCCGGGCCTGGATCTGATTGTTGGGCCGCCCTCACCTCTGTCTCTATTCCCCAGATCACCGGAGCAGGGACAAACAGCCGGTTGGGGGGAACCCCATCCGGGCCTGGATCTGATTGTTGGGCCGCCCTCACCTCTGTCTCTATTCCCCAGATTACTGGAGCAGGGACAAACAGCCAGTTGGGAGATCCCCATCCGGGCCTGGATCTGACTGTTGGGCGGCCCTCACCTCTGCCTCTATTCCTCAGATCACCGGAGCAGGGACAAACAGCCGGTTGGGGGGAGCCCCATCCGGGCCTGGATCTGATTGTTGGGCCACCCTCACTTCTGTCTCTATTCCCCAGATCACCGCAGCAGAGACAAACAGCCGGTTGGGAGGAGCCCCATCCGGGCCTGGATCTGACTGTAGGGCCGCCCTCACCTCTGCCTCTATTCCCCAGATCACCGGAGCAGGGACAAACAGCCGGTTGGGGGGAACTCCATCCGGGCCTGGATCTGACTGTTGGGCCGCCCTCACCTCTGCCTCTATTCCCCAGATCACCGGAGCAGCGATACACGGGTGAGGAAGAATGGGCTCTGGATTGGCATTGTCCTCAGATCCGGTGAACTGCCGGGAGAGAGCATCAGCCTTTGTATTCATGCTGTCAGGACGATAAGTGAGGATGAAATTGAACTGTGTGAGCCCACTGGGCCTGACGGAAGTTGAGTCTCTTTGCATCCTGAATGTAGGAGAGGTTCCTGTCATCTGTCCAGACCGAGAATGGATGCTGTGCCCCCTCCAGCCAGTGTCGCCCTTCCTCCAGGGTCTCCTTGACAGCCTGAAGCTCCCGGTTCCCAACATCGTAATTCCTCTCGGCTGGAGTTAAACGATGGGAAGAAAGGCATGAGGGTGCAGCCGGCTATCCGCAGACGAGCGCTGAGAGAACACAGCTCCAATACCTACATCGGATGCATCCACCTTGACGATGAATGGCTGAGACGGGTCTGGGTGTCGCAGCAGAGGGGCAGTGGTGAAAAGTCACTTTAGCTCGGAAAATGCTCGGTCGGCATAATCGGTTCAATGGAATCCTGCCGTGGTCTTCTCAACGAGTGCATGAATTGGAGCCGCGATAGAGCCGAAATTCCGGATGAAGGGGTGATAAAAGTTCGCAAACCCCAAGAAGCCCCGTAGCTGTTTGACTGTAGACAGTTTGGGCCACTCTGCAACTAGGGTCCATTTGGACACTGGATGGGGTAAGTATAGAGCCCAAAAACGACACCTGGTCTTAATGGAATTCACATTTTTCAGGCTTGGCGTACAGGTTTTTTTTCAAGAAGGTTTTTTTTCAGTTCTCTCCGGACGTGCTGGACGTGCTCCTGATGTGAGCAGGAATAGACATCCATGTCATCTGAATGGTTCAACACGTCCCTGAGCACATTGTTAACCAAGGCCTGGAATACAGTTGGCCAGAACAAAAGGCGTCACCAGGTACTCACACAAACACGAGGAAATCTGCAGATGCTGGAAATTCAAGCAACACACACAAAATGCTGGTGGAACACAGCAGGCCAGGCAGCATCTATAAGGAGAAGTACAGTCGACGTTTCGGGCTGAGACCCTTCGTCCTGACAAAGCTGGGTTGCTCCCTGGAGATGTTCAAACGCAGGCGCCAGCAAGGGAAGGGGGTAGCGGTTCTTCACAGCGATGTTGGTCAGGGGCCGATAATCGATGCAGGGACGGAGCTTGCCATCTTTCTTGCTCACAAAAAAGAAGCCCGCTCCTGCCAGCAAGGTTGACAGACGGATAAACCCCATGCTCAATGCCTCCCTAATGTATTCCTCCATGGGCACCGTTTCAGGACAAGATAAGGAAAGGAGGCAGCCCTGGGGAGGACTAGGTATTCTCTTTTACTGCATGCTTGGAACATGCTGCCTGAAAGTGTCCTGGATCACCACAGTAAAGACAGGAACCTGTTCTCTAGCGCCACTCTCATTCCTCCTGAGACAGGTGTGTGTGGCCCACTTGCATAGATTCCTCCATGGGCTGGGTGCTGGGTGGTGAGGGGGGGGGAGGGTGAGGATCGATGCTGATCGGTTGAGGGAGACAGACAGACAGACAGACATACTTTATTGATCCCTAGGGAAATTGGGTTTCGTTACAGCCATACCAACCAAGAATAGTGAAAAAATATAGCAATATAAATCAATAAATAATTAAATAATAATAAGTTAATCATGCCAAGTGGAAATAAGTCCAGGACCAGCCTATTGGCTCAGGGTGTCTGACACTCCGAGGGAGGAGTTGTAAAGTTTGATGTCCACAGGTAGGAATCTCGGTGGAATGAGTCTCTGGCTGAATGTACTCCTGTGCCTAACCAGTACATTATGGAGTGGATGGGAGTCATTGTCCAAGATGGCATGCAACTTGGACAGCATCCTCTTTTCAGACACCACCGTCAGAAAGTCCAGTTCCACCCCCAAACATCACTGACCTTACGAATGAGTTTGTTGATTCTGTTGGTGTCTGCTACCCTCAGCCTGCTGCCCCAGCACACAACAGCAAACATGATAGCACTGGCCACCACAGACTCATAGAACATCCTCAGCATTGTCTGGCAGATGTTAAAGGACCTCAGTCTCCTCAGGAAATAGTGACGGCTCTAACCCTTCTTGTAGACAGCCTCAGTGTTCTTTGACCAGTCCAGTTTATCGTCCATTCGTATCCCCAGGTATTTGTAATCCTCCACTATGTCCACACTGACCCCTTGGATGGAAACAGGGGTCACCGGTGCCTTAGCCCTCCTCAGGTCCACCACCAGCTCCTTAGACTTTTTCACATTAAGCTGCAGATGATTCTGCTCGTACCATGTGACAAAGTTTCCCACCGTAGCCCTGTACTCAGCCTCATCTCCCTTGCTGATGCATCCAACTATGGCAGAGTCATCAGAAAACTTCTGAAGATGGCAAGACTCTGTGTTGTAGTTGAAGTCCAAGGTTAGATGGTGAAGAGAAAGGGAGACAGGACAGTCCCCTGTGGAGCCCCAGTGCTGCTGACCACTCTGTCTGACACACAGTGTTGCAAGTGCACGTACTGTGGTCTGCCAGTCAGGTAATCAATAATCCATGACACCAGAGAAGCATCCACCTGCATCACTGTCAGCTTCTCACCCAGCAGAGCAGGGCGGATGGTGTTGAACGCACTGGAGAAGTCAAAAAACATGACCCTCACAGTGCTTGCCGGCTTGTCCAGGTGGGCGTAGACACGGTTCAGCAGGCAGACGATGGCATCCTCAACTCCTAGTCGGGGCTGGGGAGGGGGCAAGGGCAAGGAAAGACAGTGATCTGGTGGCAAGTAGGAAATTTGAAACATTCTTTCCCTGTACCACTCAGTTACCCAGTCGTCAACTCGAATAGCCAGATTAATCAGGTCATCCAGACCATCCTGCTCGTCCCGGACAGCGATCTCACGCCAGACCCCTGCATTCAGTCCATGCTATAAGGCAGTGATGAGAGATCTCTCATTCCACCCCATCTCTACTGCAAGGGTACGGAGTTTCACTACATAGGCTCTCACTGTTCCTCTGCTTTGGTGAAGGTCCAAGAGTTGGTGGGCAGCCTCCTGACCCCGTACTGGAAGATCAAAAACCCTCCTTAACACTGCCTCAAAATGTCAGAACGACTGGGCTGTGGGGTATCCTTGCTCCCGCAAAGCGTTGAACAGACTGAGTAGAGGTCGATCAAGAAGATTGACCATGGACGCCATTTTTTGCATATCATCACCAAAACGACCAGGCTGAGCTTGGAATGTCAGCTCGCATTGGGTAATAAAATTCCTGCAACCATCGGGATCACCAGAATATCTGCCTGGTGGTGGGAGTCGGCTCTTTTCCGGGCGCAGGAGCGTTAGTAGCAGAGGTTGTCAGGGCAGCAGAAAAGGAGGACCTGCGAGATGCTGGGAGTGGGACGGAGGTGGCCTGAAGCTGCTGAACTGAGCTGATGAGAACGTTAATCGCTGACAGCTGATGCTGGCTGTTTGTAGTAAGTTCATGGACGGTGGTCGTGAGTGCGGAAATCGCAGACACCTGAGTCCGACTGTCAGTGTTGAGCTGTTGAACAGATGCGGCTAGGGACGATACCTGTTCCTCCAAGTGAGACTGGGCTTGTTGGCACGAGGTTATCTGCCTTATTGCCTCCGTAACTTCACTGAGAACAGATTCCATTGCCTGTAGCCTATCGCCTACCTGACCAATGAATCTCATGGCCAAGGTCAGCTGCTCTCTCTCTGCTGGGTCCATTTTTGTGATCTTGGATATGGCCCAAGTGCGGAGTGAGAGACACTGAAGCACTGATAGCTCACAGACTTTATTTCGAAAAAGGGAAAATTAAATAATAAATGCTAGGCCAAACAGGGCCGCTAACTAAAACTCTCAAAAGGGAAACGAAGCCTACACTGCGGCCGAAAGGAATATCTAAACATTAAACGAATACTGCGAGTCTTCAGAGTCAGTTGATTTTGAAAGTCCAATGGCTCAGGGAAGGCCGAATGCAAACCAGCAGCGAAGCTTTGCTATGCTCTGTCCAAGTCTCATCAAGCACTACGACAAGAATGTGGTTAAATACTATCACGATTAAATGATAATTACCTGACATGTGCAAATTCACAAGCGCAATTGCCATATCTACTGTGCTGCCGAATCCATGGTTGTGACAGAGGGTCCCTCCTAAGACCAGACTGATAATGTCACAGAATTCCACCAGCCTTTCACCATGGTTATCCATCAATGTGTGCCCATAACCCTAGTGACGTGTGAGTGGCTATTTCCCACTTTGGTGTTTAGATCTCCCATGACGATGATTATGTCATGACATGGTGTTAATTCTACCTCCAATTGCAGCAATTCAAAGATGTCCTTTTCTTCAATGTCACGATGGTTAGTTGGAGCATAGCACTGGATCACAGTCATGTTCACTTGCTTCCCTTTCTGTCTGACTCTACTGTTGTTTGGTTTCCACTCCAGCAAACACTTTTCAATGCCTTTCTTCAAAATGACAGCTACACCATCATGATGCTGACCATCTTCCCTTCCTGGGTACAAAACTGTTTCACCAGTTCCTGCCAGACCCCGTCCATCTGCTTTCACTGACACCCAGTAGATGTAGATTACAACAACGCATTTCTGCAGCTATTTGTGCTACCTTGCCAGTGTTGTACATGGTTCATACATTCCAATAAAAAACAAATTTTGGTCTTGGTGGTATTCAGAGCTTCTTTTATTGTGCCAGTAGCTCCCTCTTGGTTTTCACTACTATCAGCCATACAAATCCTGGGTGGAGATTCAGGAAAACCATCCCAAAATTTGTATGCAGAAAGTTCCGGGCCAGATCCAGTAGTCCTGTGAGAGATAAGAACGGTCTGCTTTTGACAAACAAAAAAGAGCAAGAAGCAAGATGGACAGAATATTTCAGAGAATTACTGACTAGACCACCAACAGATGAAGAACCTGACATACAAGAGGCAGCAGAGGACCTCAACATCAACACAGATCCACCCAAGAAAGAGGAGATTGTTGCTGCGATTAAATGATAAAAGAACAGCAAAACTCCAGGACATGACAATTTGAACACCAAACTGTTCAAAGCTGAGCCAAAAGTTGTAGTGGCCATCCTGCAACCACTGTTTACAATAATCTGGGAACAAGAACAAGTATCCAAGGACTGGACAAAGGGAATCATTGTTAGGATGCCCCAAGAAAGGAGCACTAACTGATAGCAACAACTGGCATGATATCACACTTTTGTCAGTGCCCAGTAATTTTCTCATCAAAGTCATTGTCCAACAGATTACAGATGCTCTCGACATGTGTTTGAGGATAGAGCAAGCTGGCTTCAGGGAAAACAGAGGCTGTGTTGACCAGATCTTCACATTGCGTGACATCATAGAACAGGGCACAGAGCGGCAGAGACAACTGTATATGAATTTCATGGACTTTGAAAAGGATTTTGATAGCATCCACAGGGAGAGCCTCCGGTAAATTCTCAGATCATAGGGGATCCTTTCCAAAATTGTCCAGCTTATCCAGAGTTTCTATGCTAACTTCACCTGCACAGTTTGGGACTGTGATTTGACCTTTGAAGTCAAGACAGGAGTCATGCAAGCTGTATGATGTCAGTGATATTGTTTAACCTGGTGACTGACTGGGTTATGAGGCAAACAATGAAAGGTAAGTAGAGAGGCATTAGGTGGATTCTAATCTCTACCTGACCTGGACTCTGCGGATGACCTCGCATTACAACATAGACACCAGTACATGCAAGAGGAAACTCAGTGCCTGTGTACCTTTGGTGGACAAGTTGGATTCAGAGTCAGCTAGAGAAAGAATGAGACCATGACTCCCAATGTAGAGTCTCCTCCTCCCGTCAAAGCATATCACATTGACTTGCCCTGCACCTGGGCAGCATCATTCAGCAGGATGGTGGGACCAAGGACAACACTCAATGCTCACTCAGCAAAGTCTTCAGATCAATGAGCAACAAATGGGGATCAACCAAGTACAGCATTCACACCAAGGTGAAGGTGTACCAGAGCTGTGTTCCAGACACACTCTTGTAAGGGTCAGAATGCTGGCACATACAGAGAGTGACCTTGTCAAGCTGTTATCATTCCACACCACTAGCCTCCAGAAGACCCTCTGTACTTTCTGGCCAATAAATATCTCCATCCATGCACTACTCCTTCATTGTCATCAAAAAGACATGACCACAATCATCGTGAGGAAACACTGGAGACTGATTGGGCAAGTGATGAGAAGAGAGGCCAATTCCATCATCAAGACAGCACTTCATTGGATCCCTGAAGGGTGGAGGGAACATGTGAGACCAAAGACAACTTGGTGCCATACCATACTGGCAGAAATGAGGACCCTGAACCACAGCTTGGGCACAATAGAGAAGATGGCTAAGGACAGACAGAGATGGAAGACCTTCACTGCTGCCCTTAGTGCTAACGGCATAATGGGCCGTGAGTAAGTAAATATAGAAAGGAAGGGTTAGATTGATCTTAGAGTACATTATGAAGTCTGCACAATATTGTGAATTGAAGGACCTGTAATGTGCTGTAGTGTTCTATGTTATAAAACACAAAACCAAAATTTATCTTACTATGATGCAAGATAAGCCACTTTAACTCTAGAGTACTTCATCGTATAACTTAGAGAAACAACCTTGTAATCAATGTCAGCAAGACTAAAGAGGTGATTGTGAACTTTAGAAAGAGTGAGAAGAGGGAACCCTCACCAATCCTTATAGTGGGAGCCGAAGTGGAGAGAGTGAGCAATTTCAGGTTCCTGGGTGTTAATATCTCTGAGGACTTAACCTGGTCCCAGCATATTGACGCAGCTATAAAGAAGACAGCACAGTGACTATATTTCATTGGGAGTTTGAGGAGATTTGGAATGTCACCTAGAACACTCAAAAATATCCACAGATGTACCATGGAGAGCATTCTGATTGGCTGCATCACCATGTGGTACGGGGGCGGGGGGGGGGGGTTGCTACTGCACAGGATTGAATTAAACTTAGTCAGCTCCATCATGGGCACTAGCATCAATAACATCCAAGACATCTTCAAGGAGCTGTGCCTCAAAAAGGCATCATTAAGGACCCCCACCACCCAGGACATGTTCTCTTCTCATTATTACCATCAGGAAGGGGGTACAGAAGTCCAAAGGCACACACTCAGGAACAACTTCTTTCCCTCTGCCATCTGATTTCTGAATGGACATTGAACCTATGAACACTACCTCACTACTTTTTTTAAATTTATGTTTTTGCATTATTTATTTGATTTAACTATTTGATATGCATATACCTGTATATACTTACTGTAATTCACAGTTTTTTCCCTATATTATCATGTATTATGTTGCATTGCTGCCACAAAGTTAACAAATTTCACAACGTATGCCGGTGATCTTAAACCTGCTTTTGATTCTGATTTGGTTAAGGAAGTCCTGCACATTTTTAATTAGCAAGAGAGTGGCTTATTGAGTGCCATCAGAAAAGCTACATAGATTTTACTCTGGAAAAGTGTGAGGCAAACTACCTGGCAAATGAAGTAAAGGGAGGAAGGGCTCTTGGAATACAGGTGCAGAAATCCATGAAGATAGTAGGACAGATAGTTAAAGAGAACACTTACTATAAGAGCAGGAAATGTATAAAATATTGATCATGCAACAATTCGAGTATTCTGCAGAGTTCTGGTCACTACAGTACAGGAAGTGGGTGTTAGCCTTAGAGAGGTGCACAGACTATCCTTGGCAATGAGGATTCAATAGAATCCCGAGGTATTATATCCATACATCAAGGGCAAGAGCATTACGAGGGAGGGAGGAGGGCCACTCAAGGACAGAATGTGTGTTTGTAGGCAGAGGATGTGGGTGAGACCCTAAATGGATACTTTGCATCAGTATTTACCAAGAAAAAAGGGCAAGGAAGATAGGGATATCAAAGTGGAGTGTACTTATTTCTATGGCATTTTGAGAATAAAAATAAAGAGGTTGTGGTGGGGTCTCCTAAAAAACGTTAAGGTGGATTATGTTTTAAATTTGTTAATTTATTTGGTTAAGCGATACAACGCAGAGTAGGCCCTTCCAACCCTTCAAGACAAGCCGCCACAATAACCCCCAACAACCCTAATTTAACCACAGGACATTTTACAATGATCATTTAACCTACCCAGTACATCTTTGGACTGTGGGAGGAAACCGGAGCACCAAAGGAAAACCCATTCATTTCATGGGGAGAACATACAAACTCCTTACAGAGGACACCAGAATTGAACTCTGAACTCTAACACCCTGAGCTGTAATAGCATTGCACTAACTGCTACACTACCATTCTACCCCAGGGTTTGATAGGATATCCCCCAGGTTATTGAGAGAAGCAAGAAATAGGATTGCTTGGGTCTTAACTAATATCATTGTGTTCTCTCTAGACACCAACAAGGTCCCAGAAAATAAGTGAGTAGAAGGGAAATAAGGATACCCCTGGGAACTATAGGCTTGTCCACCTATTGTCAGTGGGAGAGAAGTAACTGGAGAGGATTCTTAGGGATAGGATTTATGAGCATGTGGAAAACCATGAACTGATTAGAAACAGCCAGCATGGCTTTTTGCAGGGAAAGTCATGTCTTACTAACTTGATTAAAATTATTGAGGCTGGTTGTTGATGTAGGTAGAGCTGTGGATTTTAGTGATGTATTTAACAAGGTCCTCATGGAAGGTTCATCCAGAAGATAAAGATCATCAGATCCACAGTGAACTGGCCTTTTGGATTCAGAATTTGTTTGCTGATAAAAGACACAGATTAGTGGTCAATGGGATTTATTCTGACTGGAGGTCTGTGACAAGTGTTCTGCAGGGATCTTTACTGGAACCTTTGCAGTTTGCAATATATGCATATAAATGACCTGGATGAAAATGTAGAATCGGTGGGTTAGGAAGTTTACAGACAATATGAAGGTTGCTGGTTTTGTAGGTGATGTAAAAGACTGCCAAAGGATTCAGTGGATGTAGATCAGTTGCATATTTGCTTTCAAGAAGGAGCTAGATAGGTATCTTATGGATAGGGGAATCAAGGGATATGGGGACAAGGCAGGAACCGGGTATTGATAGTAGATGATCAGCCATGATCTCAGAATGGCAGTGCAGGCTCGAAGGGCCAAATGGTCTACTTCTGCACCTATTGTCTATTGAAATGGGTGGGATGATAGATGAAGTATAGGCCAGCCAAATGTGAAATGTTGTAGCCAAATGTAAAGGGACAGGGCAAGACCCTTAATAATGTTGATGTGCAGAGGGACCTTGGGGTCCAAATTCATATCTCCCTGAAAGTGCCCACACAGGTTGATAAGGTGGGAAGGAGACAAATGTCATATTTGCCTTTGTTAGTCAAGGGACTGAGTTCAAGAGTCTTCAAGTTGAAGCTTTATAAAACTCTAGTTAGGCCACATCTGGAGTAATGCCTTCAGTTCTGGTCACCACATTATAGAAATTATTTCAAGGCTTTGGAAAGAGTGCAAGAGGTTTACGGGGATGCTGGCTAAATTAGAGGGCATGTGCTATAAGGGTGAAGTTGGGAAAATTTGGTCTGATTTATCTAGAGCAGTGCAAGATGAGGGGAGATCTAATAGTTTATAAGATTATGAGAGGCATATATAGACTAGGCATTCAGTATCTTTTTCCCACAGTTGAAATGTCCTGTACCAGAGGGCATGCCTTTAAGGTGAGCAGGGTAAATTCAAAGGATATGTGTGGGGCAAGTTTTTCTTTACTGTACATAGAGACTGTTTTGTGCCTGGAATGTGCTGCCAGGGGTGGTGCTGGAGCCAAATATGATAGAGGTGTTCAAGAGCTCCCAGACTGGCACATGAATGTGTAGGAAACGGAAAGATGTGGACATTGTGTAGGTAGAAAGTGTTAGTTTAATTGGGCTTTTGATAATTATCTAGTCTGGCACAACATCATGGGCTGAACTTCCTGTTCCTGTACTGTACTCTTCTATGTTCTATGTACTTGACTTAATCCCTTCAGGAAATTCTGCTAACTTCACATACATACTCCATAAGACATAAGAGCAAAATTAGGCCATTATGTCCATTGAGACAGTCACAGCATTTGATCATGGCTAACTTATTATCCCTCTCAACCTCGTTCTCCTACTTTCTCCCCATAATCTTTGACATCCTTATAACCTAAAAACTAACAGCCTCTGCTAAATAAACCTAATGATTTGGCCTCCACTGCCATCCAAGGCAATGAATTCTACAGATTTACCATCCTCCAGCTAAAGAAATCCCTACTCATCTCTGTAAAGGGATGTCCTTGTACTCTGAGGTTGTGTCCTCTGGTCCTAGAACCCCCCACTATAGGAAACATCTTCTCCACGTTCATTCTATCTCAGCCTTTCAATATTACAATGTATCACAAACTTGCTTTCATTGCTCATCACTAGTAGCTCTGCAAAACTGTGAAGCTTTTAAATCAGAACCTTATGAAATGTTCTCCTGTACTACCAAACTCTGTACACTCAAAATTTTACTTTTGCAGTCCTCCCACTTACAAACACACACTGGCCTGAAAACAACCTGTTCCTATCCACACTTTATGATACTATTAAGGTTGGTCTTTCTCCAATCTAGAATTTCAACCCGAGGACCAGACCTATCCTTCTCCATATTTATCTTGAAACTAATGGCATTATGATCACTAGATACAAAATGTTCCAATACACAAACTCTTTTACCTGCACTGACACATGCCCTACTGCTAACGGAGACAATGACACCCCTATTTTCCTCAATAATGAGGATTTCACTGCTGAGATTTTCGACCATCTGGGAAGCGGAAGGTGGGCAGTGAATCAGATACGTAGTCTGCATCAAGGCTCAAGCTCTGTGATTGATTACACTGTGAAATTCAAGACCCTCGCAGTGGAGTGGAGCTGAAATGTGGAAGTCCTCTTACTCCATTACCATCACGGCCTCTCAGAGCACTTAAAAGATAAGCAGACTACCTGGAGATGTCCATCAACCTCGAAAGCCTCACCACTCTGGCCATTTATATTTACAAGCTACTTATGGAAGAACCCTGCAGATCACCAGCCAGAACACCAGTTCCATTTCCAGGACCATTTGGGCTGCAGGACCCTCAACATCAATGCTTCCAGAACCTATGCAGTTAGGGAGAGCTCCCTTAACCCACACCCCAGTCCCTGAAGAGTGTGAGTGTCGGTAGAGAAACAATTTGTGCATTTACTGTGGAACAGCTGATCACCCACGTCAAATGCCCGTTGTTTCTAGGAAATAGCACCATCAGGTAGAGAAGAGGGGGTCTTTTATCTGCTAAGTCTAGCCCAGTCCCTCACCCCAGCACGATAACCTGACTCACTCTCTCCACCCCCCCAATGGGTCTCCACGCACTGGGGGCTCTGGTGGATTCTGGTGCAATTTTCTGAACTGGACTCTGTGTGTGCAGGTTGAACTTCCTACTGAGCTATTTCTCACTCCTGCATCAGAGCTGTTGATGAGCATCCTTTGGGGTCTGGGGAGGATCAGAGCACACACACGACCTGTGCACATGAGCATTGGAGAGCATCACAAGTCCATCTACTTCCTCCTGATTGACTCACTCACCATTCCCTTCAATCCTCTCACGAACCTGGTCACTGGGTTCACTGCTGAGATGGGACCCACCTAACTGGACCAGCTGACTTCACCCCATAAATCCATGGAGGTGGAGGAAACCCTTGAACTCAACAAGCTCCTAAAGGAATATCACAACTTAGCCATCAACTTCAGTAAAAAAGAAGCCAGCACCTTGTCATCTGATGGACCACGCAACTGTTTAGTTATCCTCCTCCCAGGCACCACCCCTCCCTGAGGTTGTTTGTTCTCCCCCTCCCCTCCTGAGACTCAAACCATGGCAACATTGCCAAAGTGCTGAAGAACTGCTTTAGTTGTCCTGCTTTGTAAAGAACCACTTTATGCCAGTCCCATCCTTTGTTAGAAAGAAAGATGGGGATCTCTGTCCCTGCATTGACTACCATGGACTCAACAAAATCAGCATTGAGAACCGTTACTCTCTCCCTTTGACGGATAGCACTTTCAAAACACTCTGCGGGGCCCAGGTCTTCACCAAGCTGGAACTACAGAGTGTGTACACCTAATCTGCATCTGCCAGGGAGATGAGTGGAAGACAGCATTCATAACACCCACTGGCCATTTGGTGATGCCTTTTGGACTTTACTAGCGTCCCGCCACTTTCCAAGCCTTCATTCACGAGATCCTGAGACACGTTACACAGGTATGTGTTCGTCTGCCTCCACAACATCCTCATCTTCTCTAAGGAACCTCGAGACCAAATCTGTCACTTCTGGTCACTCCTTCAGCATCTCTTCAAAAACCAACTGTACCGGAAGTTAGAGAAATGCCAGTTCCACACTCCCGGTCATTTCCTTCCTGGGTTACATCCTTCCACCCCAAGGCATAACCATGGACCCAGAGAAAGTGGGCACCAACATGAACCACATCCCTCAAACAGCTGCAATGCTTCTTGGGGTTCCTCAATTTCTGCTGTCGTTTCTTCAGTAACTACAGTTAAATTGCCACACCTCTCACCTTTCTCACCAAATCACCTACCTGAACTGACATTATTTCTTACATCCTTCACATACATAAGGAATAAAAATCTTCACGTTACATCTCTGTCTAAATGTGTAATGTGCAATCATAGTATTTTTTATAATAATATATAATAAATAGAACATTTAATGTAACATAGAAATATACTCAAATTAGCGCGAGTTATTCAGTCTGATGACTTGGTGGAAGAAGCTGTCCCGGAGCCTGTTGGTCCTGGCTTTTATGCTGAGGTACCGTTTCCTGGATGGTAGCAGCTGGAATAGATTATGGTTGGGGTGACTTGGGTCCCCGATGATCCATTAGGCCCTTTTTTCATGCCTGTCTTTGTAAATGACCTAAATCATGAGAAGTTCACAGCTACAGATGCCCTGGGTTGTCTGCACCACTCTGTGCAGAGTCCTGTGATTAAGGGAGGTACAGTTCCCATACCAGGCAGTGATGCAGCCAGTCAGGATGTTCTCAATAATTCTTAGGATTAGGGGGCCCATACCAAACTTTCTCAACCATCTGAGGGGAAAGAGGTACTGTTGTGCTTTTTTTCACCACACAGCTGGTGTGTACAGACCACGTGAGGTCCTCAGTGATGTGGATACCGAGGAACTTAAAGCTCTCAACCCCAGATCCATTGATGTCAATAGGGGTTAGCCCGTCTCCATTCCTCCTGTAATCCACAAGCAGCTCCTTTGTTTTTGCGACATTGAGGGAGAGGTTGTTTTCTTGACACCACTGTGTCAGAGAGATGATTTCTTCCCTGTAGGCCACATTGTTATGGTTTGAGATTAGACCAATTAGTGTAGTGCCATTGGCAAATTTAATTAGCAGATTGGAGCTGTGGGTGGCAACGCAGTCATGGGTATACAGGGAGTAAAGGAGGGGCCTTAGTACACAGCCATGAGAGGCTCCTGTATTGAGAGTCAGAGGGGTAGAGGTAAGGGAGTCCAATCTTACCACCTTGCACCGATCTGACAGGAAGTCCAGGATCCAGCTGCACAAGGCAGGGTCAAGGCCGAGGTCTCTGAGCTTCCTGTTGAGTCTGGATGGAACTATGGTGCTGAATGCTGAACTATAGTCCAACAGCATTCTCACATCAGCATCTTTCTTCTCCAGAGGTGTGAGGACGGTATGCAGAGCAGTGGCTATTGCATAGTCTATCGATCAGTTGTGTCGGCAGGCGAATTGTAGGGGGTCCAGTGTGGGTGGTAGCAAGCTGCAGTTGTAGTCCTTGACCAGCCTCTCAAAGCATTTGCTTATTATTGAGGTGAGTGCGACAGGACGCCAGTCGTTCAGGCATGTTACCTTGGTCTTTTTTGGTACAGAGAGAATGGTTGATGTTTTGAAGCAGGAGGGCACTCTACACTGGGAGAGGGAGAAATTAAAAATGTCAGTAAACACACCTGCCAGTTGGTGGATGGTGGAAGGTGCTCCAGTGTACACAATTTGCTGGTTAATGGATTCACATTCTTGTGGGTGGGGTGTGCAGTATCTAGTTGACTCAGAAGGGCATGGCCTGAAAGTGAGGTCTTGGGTGATAACCAGCTTCATCTTGGATTCATTGCTGTACAAGGAGTTTCACCAGACTCGTCAGATCATCCTGAGTTGTCGGTTGCTGACCATTGGAGGGGAGTCCTGTCAGGCCTGCACCTTCCAGTCTCCACCCAGCTAACAGGAGTCACATGCCACTCATTTCCAACTCATCACCTGCAGCCTACTTCAATCTAACTCTCATCTACAGTCCTTGTTCACCCATGAACCAGTCAGCCTCAACCAGTTGCTCCTAGCCTTCAGTTACCTTGTTGTCTGTGGTGTTTTTCACTAAAAGATCTCTCTTGTTACACACACTCCAAAACATCCTAGTGATCTGTGGCACACAAAATCCCCTGACTGCCCCGCTTGCTTTTTTTGAAATATCTGTCTCACTATGCACACTCCAACATTTTGTGTGTGCCAGAGCAATTTCTTTGTACTCTTGATCTTGTCCCCATTTAGCTATATTTCTGATAAATATTTCTTGCGGGTATCTTCTTGCAGTTCTCAATAAGGCAGGTGCCCTGTCATGACAGTTCAACCCTGTAGAAACTGAAACTGACCCTCAGACCATCTTTCTATCCACCCAGATCCTCACCCTGATCATCTGGGGCCTTGAGAACCAGAACTGACTTCCCCCTAAGACTTGAAATTCCCTTCTTGGGACCTTTCTCCTCTTCAGCTCCTTATAAGCCTTAAAAACATCACATAACAGCTCTCTTTGACTATGTTTTGCTCACCTATCTCGAATAACTTTGTCAGTTTAAAGGAGCTACACAGATTCAAAATTATTGTTGTTACAAATTCTCAGGAAGAAGGGATCTCTGACTACCAACTGTCTTAATAAATGTCTCACAAAGTCTGAAGTGGCACCTTTGTAGAGAAACAAGGAAGGATGACATTTTTGACCAAAAGAAAGGGAGGAGGAGAGGGACAATTCACAAATCAGCAGTTATTAAGGCTTAATGGAAAATGTGATAAAACTCATGCTTGAGTCAATTGTTTAGTGGTTTTCTCCTGGTGAAGATGGTTCAACACTTAAAATATTTACTATGATGTTATTTATTGATTACATCTCTTCAATTCACACACTTACATCAACGAGCTGCTGTTACACAAAGCTCTTTCCATTTTTACTGCAGCTTTAGGTCTTGACAAAAGTAAAAAAATGAATATTCAAACTCATCCAAATTCATATGATACCTTTGTAAATTCAAGGAAATAATTGTACAAAACGAACAAGAAATAAGCCAATTCAACATAGCATATTTAGGCCTATTACCACTGCTGTGGCATAGGTCACAGACAGCAGCTTGCCAGAGTCCTTAGTCCTGGGCCAGTGTCCGGGCTGATAGAGGGTCGATCAGCCCTGTTATGGCCACCAACTTGTGACTTCCACTGCACGACTTCACACTTTTTCTATGCAAAGATCCTTCCTCTCCCAGGGATGACATCTTAGGAGCTTCTGTTGGTATTTCTGTAGCTCCGAGTCTTTGCAGGATGAGGCTGCTAGCCCCGTGCTGAACCCTCCTCCCTTCGCGGCCAGGCTTTGGGCCATCCATGGCAGAGTTAAACATTGCATATTCTTACATTATTATTTTGGGATCACAGTGAGAATTACAATTGAAGCTATGACAAATTTAATTAGTTATCACCAATTTATTCTTCAATAGCAGAATCAGACCACCTAACACTGTGTCCATTACTGAAGTATTGTCTGAGTTCTCCGGAGATGCTGACTGGGCTGTGAAGTATTTTCATTGTTTACAGTTTTTGTTTCAAATTTTCTACTTTTGTCTTTTATTGATAACTTGCCTTTCCCCTGAAAAAAAAAACACGGAAAAGCCCACTGCTTGAAATCTGTCTTTTGATCATGAACTGTAGGGCTTTCTGTAATGCTTAATTAACTCAGAACATGCATATCCAATCCATGTGCTCTTTTTGGAGAGTTATCATATCTGTGAATTAATTCTGCCTGGATTCATCATTCCAAGGAATCACCTTGTGAGAAGCTAGAAACGTGATTTCAGCAGCACAGCAGTCTCCTTCCAACCACGTGGCATAACATATTGATGGGGTGCAGTAAGAAGAGTGAACAGGTGGCAGAGTAAATGGGGGGGGGGGGAATGACAACAGGAAATGCAAACAACAGGAGAAAGGAGACATGAAGAAGTTGAGAGAATAAGCAGAAATAAGGGATGCTAATCAGAGTGACAAATGATCAGCTGCTAAATAGCCACCAGCAGATGGACATCAGCAGCTGTAAAAAATATCTTCTGATCCTTCAGAAGTTAACAGAAGGAGATAACAATTCATGCTTGTCTGGGAGATCCTTGGGCAGCCTTGTACTCCATAATTTTCTCCTACAGAAGGAGCACTAATTAATTAGTAAAGGATATTTAAATTATATTTGTTGGAAATAACAGCTCATTTGGGCTGTAATGCAAAACCGTTGGAGGCTCTAAGTTTTAGGAAAACTAGATCTTCACTAAATATTACCAGTTTTTAAAAATCTTTTCCATTGCAAATGTAGAACTGGTAACTCCTGATGTGTAACATCTAAACTCCCACTTCTCTTTTCACTTACTCCTGAGACACAATTAATTTTAGAGTTCATAATCGTGCAGATTAGGTCATATAGATATTAGTTAACACTTCATTCAGACTCACAGATTGATCCGGGCAGTGGAAACTTTGTTTCAACAGTTGTATTGTTATATACCACGGACCCAATTGTTTCTTCGATATTTTGTGTCAAGAGCAAGAAAACAGTCATCGGTACTACTTCCTTAAAACAGAACAACCCTAAAACATAGTGGGGCTCTAATTTCTTTAAAAAATATAATGACGATTTCCAGGAATTTATCTGAATTACTTTGATGTGGGTGTTAGCCTTGGGCAAGTCATATCTGGTGCATAAGTCTGAGGCAGAACGTTGTGTGTAGGGAAGTGCCATACCGAGAGAGAGAGAGTTTAGTGGGAATAGACTGAGGTCCCTTCTCAGGTAAACATTAATGATTTCATGGCAATTTTTGAAGAGGAACGTGGGGGGGGGGGGTATACATCAATATTTACCCTTTCACAGAATTTATTTAAAAAGCTATTTAATTCATTCTCTTTTAACTGTTGGGAGCTTGCTGAATTTGGCTTCTGAATTTCCTAACTTACATAAATGACTACATGTCCCACTACTAAGCACATCTTTCCCTCCCCCCTCTTTGTGCTTTTCGCAGGGATCGCTCCCTACACGACTCCCTTGTCCATTCGTACCCCCCGTCCCTTCCCACCGATCTCCCTCCTGGCACTTATCCTTGTAAACAGAACAAGTGCTACACCTGCCCTTACACTTCCTCCCTCACCACCATTCAGGGCCCCAGACAGTCCTTCCAGGTGAGGTGACACTTCACCTGTGAGTCGGCTGGTGTGGTATACTGTGTCCGGTGCTCCCGGTGTGGACTTTTATATATTGGTGAGACCCGTTTTGCTGAACGCCTACGCTCTGTCTGCCAGAGAAAGCAGGACCTCCCAGTGGCCACACATTTTAATTCCACGTCCCATTCCCATTCTGATATGTCTATCCATGGCCTCCTCTACTGTCAAGATGAAGCCACTCTCAGGTTGGAGGAACAACACCTTATATACCGTTTGGGTAGCCTCCAACCTGATGGCATGAACATTGATTTCTCTAACTTCCGTTAAAGCCCTTCCTCCCCTTCTTACCCCATCCCTTATTTATTTACTTACTTACTTATTTATTATTCCCCTTTTTTTCTCTCCTTTTTTTTCTCTCTCTGCCCCTCTCATAATCACTCCTTGCCTGTTCTCCATCTCCCTCTGGTGCTCCCCTCCCCCTTTCTTTCTCTCTAGGTCTCCCATCCCATGATCCTTTCCCTTCTCCAGCTGTATATCCCTTTTGCCAATCACCTTTCCAGCTCTTGGCTTCATCTCTCCCCCTCCTGTCTTTTCTTATCATTTCCCCCTCCCCCTCCTACTTTCAAATCTCTTACTATCTTTTCTTTCAGTTAGTCCTGACAAAGGGTCTCGGCCCGAAACGTCGACTGTACTTCTCCCTATAGATGCTGCCTGGCCTGCTGCATTCCACCAGCATCTTGTGTGTGTTACAAGTCAAATGAGCTTCTTTGACTGTAAAGGACTTTGTGATATATCCAAAGCCATAATAAAAAATAAAAATGGAAATCTGTATTAATGGTCACATATTCTGGATATGTTTGTAATGATAACCCTTTGTACTATTTATCTGAAGTTGTTTATCTGGCTGTTTATGTATTACTGAAAACAGTTCAAAGTAAATTTATTATCAAAGTGTATATATATGTCACCATATATAACCTTGAGATTCATTTTTGCAGGCATTCTTAATAAACCCATAATAGAATAATAACAATAATAGAATCAATGAAAGACCACACCAACTGGGCATTCAACCAGAGTGCAAAAGACAACAAACTGTAAATAAAAAAAGAAATAAATAATAATTATAAATAAATAAGCAATAAATATCAAGAACATGAGATGAAGAGTCATTGAAAGTGAATCCATAGGTTGTGGGAACATTTCAATAATGGGACAGGAGAAGTTCAGTGAAGTTATTCCTCTGGTTCAAAAGCCTGGTGGTTGACGGATAATAACTGTTCCTGAACCTGGTGGTGTGAGTCCTGAGCTTCTTGCACCTTCTTCCTGAAGGCAGTAGCAAGCTGGATGCTGCTTTCCTGTGACAATGCTCCATGTAGATGTACTCAATGGTGGTGAGGACTTTACCCATGAAGAAGAAACCAGCCAATTTTGAAAATGAATGAAAGTTCTTCACCCGCAATGATCATGACCATCGCTATGATCAAAAGCTGGATCATGTGGTCAGGCAAAGAATGATTAATTTGGCATTTACTTAACCTGATTACCTTCTGCCATTATTCAGGTTAGTTCTACTAAATTGTCCCCACATCTTTTACCTCAATCCATTAATATATAATTTGATGCATTTTACCTTTATGCTGAATTGATTAACCTTCATCCTTTGAACTTTACTTGCTGGAACAAAATTAAATACCTCTTTAAGCTGCTGCAGTCCTTTCAATTCTACAGTAACAGTTAATTTGATAATCCTAACATATGAGCTTGGTATTTTTTAAATCAATGATACTTCTGGACATTTAGAGCTCGAGAGAAAATATATAGTGAGGTGTTCTTGAACAGGGCAGGTTCATGATTTCTGTCACACTGTTAGTGGTCAAATGGAAAGTTCAGATCACTGGATTGAACATTTAACCCAAATCTATCCTAGTGGCTATACCATATAAAATATTAAAGGTTAATTTGAACAGACCAATTTTCCAGTATTGGTTATTTTGCTCCAGCCTATATACTGCTATCAGACAAGTTCTAGTGACTTTATTTATCATTATGAAGGCTGGACAGGATTTGGTCTCTAACTGATTTGTTACAGCTACTATTGCTACATTATAATTCTCAGTCATTTTGAAGTTGCTCCCAGATTGTGTGTTATCACATCAGATAGATTAATCCTAGGAGGCAGAGACTCTAATACATGTTATATATTTCATCCAATGCAATTTTTTAAAAAAAAGCAGATATGTGGAACTTGGAATATTTAGTTTCATTTTTAGAGATTAGGTTTATTTATCATATGTACATCAGAACATACAGTGACATATGTCATTTGCATCATCATGTCAGAGAGAGTTATGCTGATCAGCTCACAAATGTCACTATGCTTCTGATGCCAATTCTACAACCTTATAGACTCTACAGTGTTCTATAAGGTGGAACTCAAATGTAGGTTAGGAGCTGGGTATGTATTAGTAATCTTTTGTTTAGCTATCTTAAGTCCTGTATTTTAACAAATTGAGCCATTTCAAATCAGATAGGCCTTCACATAATAGTGATTTCTCACCACCTTAGTTTATAAAAGACCTAGAAATGGACCAACGAACTAGTACTCTGTCAGATAAGCTACCCACAACCAAGGGATTCAAGTCCTATTGGAATTTCCAAACCAAGGAATATTCTTCAGCATGAAAGATAGCTGCATTTAGGCAAGTATGTAGGACCAGATGAATGCAAAGAATAACCTCTCCCCATGATCAGGATTGCCAGTATCAAAGAGTCAAGGTGCAGTAATTTTGGAGGAGATACCCGCTAGTTTTAGTCAAATGAAATGTGCTCTGAAATGAAATGAAAATAACTTAACAAATGCCTCAGAATGTAGATGTCAACACACCAGGATGAAATATTGGAATCAAATCATGTAAAGTAATTGGAAAGCTGCAAGTTCACAATGTGGGTGTGATTTTCAGTTGAACCAGTAGCAGACTTCAGTCAATCTCAATTTAACTCTGCTCACCCAGTGATCATTTCTGGGCTTCCATTTGTATAGGTAGAAGCTCCTATCCTGCACTTACCTAACACATTATTCCTTAAACAAGTAAGCCAAGCACACCAAAATTTGGCCCCATCTCTTCATCTAATCATAATCTTTCTGTGTATAAAAACTGTTTTGGCAAAGTAAGTGGCTTTAGAAATGTTTAAAGGTTCAGTATAGAATTAATTTTGCTTCATGTAGCATTGTGGGAATTGGTCAATTTTAGAAATCAGATTTTAACATGCATCATTACAGTCCAATGAGCTCAATCTCAATCACGGGGTTTCCAGTTACAGTGTTTCCTGTCAGAGTTCAATGCACTTTTGGCCTTAGTTACAGCATGGTTAATCTATATTTGGAAAGACAGGGATTAATCCTACTCTCTGTAGGGGTCCATGGATTCAGTAGAATCATGGTTTTGACTAATTTGAATCGATTGTGTAAACAAATAATAAAACATAATGATAAGGGCCGTGCAGTTGATGTAGCATGCCCAGGCTTCAGTTAAGACCTTTGACAAAGTCCCAGACGAGAGTTTACGGGATTCAAGGCAATTTGGCAATGATGTCCAAAACTGGCTTGGTAATAGGAAACAGAGAGTGATGGTTGAAAGCTATTGAGGGACGGCACAGTAGTGTCGTGGCTAGTATAATGCTTCACAGCATCAGTGACCGAGGTTCAATTTCTGCCGTTGTCTGTAGGGCGTTGGTATATTCTCGTAACCATTTGGGTTTCCTCTAGGTGCTCCAATTTCCTCCCATATCTCAAAAGTGTACAGGTTAGTAAGTTATGAGCATGCCATATTCATGCCAGAAACACAGCAATACTTGCGAGCTGCCCCCAGCAATTCTTGGACAGTCTTGGCTGTTGAGGCAAATGGCACATTTTACTGTAGGTTTTGACGTACATGTGACAAATAAAGCTATCTTTATCTCTTTAACCAATGACAGGTGGCATGTATCACAGGTACTGTTATTGGATATGTGCATTAATAACTTAGATGTGACTGTAGGTTGTATGATTCAGAAGTTTATAGACAACACAAAAATTGCTGTTGTTTATGGTGAGGAGGATAGACATGATAATGTGAGCTGAACAATTGAATAAATTGAATTTAATTCTGATAATCACAAAATAATGCACAGTGGGAGGACAAATGCAGACAGGACAGAAGCAATGAATGGTAGTGCCCTTTGAGCTCTGCCCTGCTTCTTGGAAGGTGCTGTTGTGCCTGCCTTGGCCACTTCCTCTGCATGAAGGGGTTACCCCTCAGGTTCCTTTTCAATTTCTCCTTTCTCACCACTGGATTGATCATTGCTTGGATCTGCAGAACTTTCGCTCTTTCATTGCGCTCAGAGTATGAGTAAATGGTGTCTTTCGCAGAGGTAAAGTAAATGGGGATGTCTTGGGGATAGTCCATCTTACAGCAGAGGAAATGCTGAATTTCTTAAAAGATATTAAGGTAGACAAATCACCAGTGCCTGACCAGGTATTATATATCTAAGAACGCTGTGGGGGCTCGAGAAGAAATTGCAGGAGCCTTGGCTGAGATATTTCCATGATCATTAGCCACACATGAGGTGCCATTAAACTGGAAGGTAGCCTTTTTAGAGCCTTTATTTAAGAAGGATGGCAAAGAAAAGCCTGGAAACTATAGACCAGTAAATCTAACATCCGTGTTAGTTAAGTTACTGGAGAGGATTCTGAAGGATATGATACATATACATCTGGAAAGACAGGTTGATTGGGGTTAGTCAGCATGGTATTGCACAGGGGAAATTATGGTTTATGAATATTATTTAGTTTTTTTGTGATATAGCAAAAAAAAGTAATGGCAGCATGGTAAATGTGGGTTATATGAGATACAGTGAGGCCCTTGAAAAGGTTCCAAATGACAGACTATTCTGGAAGGTTAGATTACATGGAGAGCTGGCTAATTGGATAAAAATTAGTTTGATGGCAAAAATCAGAGGCTGATGGAAGAAGATTGTTTCTCAGACTGGAAGTATATGACCAGTGGTATGCTTCAGGGGTTGGTGCTGAGCCGATTGTTGTTTGTTATCTATAATAATAATTTGGATAAGTATGTACAAGGCATGGTTAATAAGTCTGCAGAAGACACTAAATATGTGGCAGAGTGGACAAAGGAGAAGATTATCAAACAATTATAAGAGGGTAATGATAAAGCTGAGTAAGTGGACCAAGAAATGGCAAATAGAGTTTAATTCAGATAAGTGCAAGGTGAGGCAGGTAAAAATAGCTTTTAAAAGTTATTTGAATAGTAACATAGAATGGAAAGGCTTAGGTTATGGACCAAACACTAACAAATAGCTTGTATAGAACATCTTGGTCAACATGGACCAAAGTCATAATTAGAGGTACAGCTGGTTTTCATAACTATGACTACGAAAGAACAGGGGGCCTTGCTGTGCAGGTCCAATGATCCCTGAAGATGAAGAGGATATGCAAGATGCCTGCTTTCATTGGAGAAGACGTTGAGTATCAAAGCAGAGATGTTATGGTATAAATAATAGCTGGACCATAGATGGAGTACCATGTACAGTGCTGGTTTCCATACAATGGGAAGAGTGTGATTACACTGGGGAGGGTGTGGAGGAAACTCATAAATATGTCACCCGAGATGAAGAAATTTCACTTCATGAGGAGAGGTTGGACAGGCAGTTTTTATTTTCTAGGAACAGAAGAGGTTGAGAGAGAACCTGATAGAGGTGTATAAATTTATGAAAGGATTATAATCACAAGAGATTCTACAAATGCTGGGAATTTAACACAACACGTACAAAATGCTGGAAGAACTCAGTAGGTCAGGTAGAATCAATGGAGAGGAATAACCAGTCGACATTTCAGGCTGAGACCATTCATCAGGGCTGGAAAGGAAAGGGAGAGAAGCCAGAATAAGAAGGTGGGGGAGGGCAAAATGTACAAGCTAGCAGGCGATAGGTGAAACCAGGTAAGATGGAAGGTAGGTAGATAGGGTAGATTGTAGGAAACCTTTACCCATAGCTGAGCTGTCTAAAATTAGAGGGCATACGTTTATACGTTTATAGAAGGGACCATTTAAGAACAGTTTTACCCAGATAGTAGTTGGAATCTGCCTAAATGGATGGTGGAGGCAGAGATTCTCAAAACATCTAAGAAGTATATAGACAAGCACATGAAATGCAAAAGCATTGAAAGGTATTTGAGTTGCAGTATTAGTATAGTGCTGTATGACTGACTTATGTCAGTTAAGGCTATTGTAACATGCTGTAAAGTTTCACTGCTGTGTAATATGCTGTAAGGTTGCACTGATAATGTAATGGTTTCTCTGAAGCAGCAATGTCTGGGTTCTGACTAGAGATAACGGGGTTTGGAATGCTGTTGTTCTTTCTTGTGAGTCTGGAAGAGAGGTTTTCACGGGTTTTTGCCGGGGAGAGATGAGGAGAGAAGACACGAATGGAGGGAGTTGGTAGACCGTTGGACAGAGTGGACTTGGAGTGAGGGTCTGAAGGGCAGCGACGATCGGAGGAGGTCGATGGTGGAAGACCAGCTTATCGGTGAGCTCCAACGTTGCGCAATAGACTGTTTCATAAGAATAGGCCTTTTTTCTTTTTTCATCATCTTTACTAACCATATAGTCAAAGTAAGAATTATAAAGCTTAATCGTTTAATCGCATATTGTGTACTGCTTGTTATTTCTGGGTACTGATTTGTAACAGGGGACACATCGCGCAGCATCCACCCAAACAAGATTTTTTTTAAAGTTTGGCCAGGTCGTGGGCTATCACCCCTAACCAAAGTGAGAGTTACACTATTGTGGAAGATTATCCTTTGATAAAACTTACCGCATAGATTTGCTAGTTAAATATAGATGAATTTGTTGATAAAAGACCTTTATCTGGACAAAAATAAGCACTCATTAACTTTGCAGACATAGATCACAGGAAGCCAAAATGGTTCCTTTCGAGTTACAGGAATGTTGGATTTAAGTTTGAGGTGGTGGCTCAGTTGTTTATTTGCCAAAATGTTGCACTATAGAACACAAAAATATAGGTCGTTACTCAGAAGCAATATTGAAGAGGTGCTGCCTTTCAATTAGAAAGTTAATCTGAGACCCTATTTGCTCTCAACCAGGAAGAAATGGTCCTGTGATGATTTTTGAAGATGATCAGGAGTTAATCTCTGGTGTCCTGGACCATATTTATCCCTCAAGAAATGTCAATTAAAAAGTAAATTATTTTATCATAACCACATTTTTATTTGTGGATTCCAGCCACGCAAAAATTAGCTACTATAACTCAACTTAATGATTACTTTATAGGATCTAAGGCACTTCCCAAGGAATTGGGATTTGTGTATTCAGTGATATTAATATCTTTCTTTCTTCTTATGTTTGTTTGGTGCCTCTGGGTATGAAATCACAACATCTTTAACACCTCCCTCTGATCATGCACATTCAAATGGTGTCAGTGCTAGAAATTACCAGTCTAAATGATAGGATCAGTCTGCAGAATTTTGGCTCCACAGACAAAGATTAGCTGTCTAATCACAGGCATCCTGTATTGTGGTAGTTTTCAGTTTTAAGAGTAGATGTAGTATGATAACATATTATGAACCCTCAAGGATCTCAGAAAGCAGGATCTCTCACCAGCCTGTGTTGTCAGTAGTAATCGATTACTACCAATGAGAGTGAGATTAGGAGAACAGAACAAACAATGCATGGCTGAGGATCTAATATAGGGTGCAGAAATTCAGATTTTTAGAGTACTGGGGCATGGTCACCTGTAAAAAGATGATTGCTTGCACACGAGCTAGAGAAGGGCCAATATCTTGGCAGAGATATTTTCTAGAGGGTCTCAGAAAGGTTTAAGCTAGTCTGCCAGGGAGGAGATAGATCAGAAGTTTAAGGCAAATACAGATGTTAAAGAGGGCAAGTTCAGTGAACAGGACAGGCATGAGCTCAATGGAGTGAGGGAAGACTGGGTTTCTGATTCCGGGATATTATATCTATTACAGAAACATAGCTGAGGGAGAGACAGGAATGGCAGCTCAGTGTTGGGGGTTAAAGGTGCTACTGGAAGGATAGAGGTGGAGGTAAGAGAAGGGGGAGGTGGTTTATTTTTGATTAAGGAGAAAAACACAGTAGTACTTAGAGAGGATGTTCCCGGGGATCATCTAGTGAAGTGCACAAGACCGGAACTGAAAAATAAGAAGGCGATGATCACTTGGAAGGGATTGTTCTATAGGCTCTCCAATAGTCAGTAGGAATCATAGGAATAAATATGTAGGGAGACAAAATAATAGAGCTGAAGTAACATAGAAACATTGAAAACCTAAAGCACAATACAGGCCCTTCAGCCCACAAAGTTGTGCCAAACATGTCCCTACCCTAGAAATTACTAGCTTACCTATAGCCCTCTATTTTACTAAGCTCCATGTATCTATCTAATAGTGTCTTAAAAGACCCTATTGTATCTGCCTCTACCACCATTGCCAGCAGGCCATTCCACACACTCACCACTCTCTGAGAAACAAACTTACCCCTGACATCTCCTCTGTACCTACTCCCCAGCACCTTAAACCTGTGTCCTCTTGTGGCAACCATTTCAGTCCTGGGAAAAAGCCTCTGACTGTCCACACAATCAATGTTTCTTATCATCTTATACACCTCTATCAGGTCACCTCTCATCCTCCATCGCTCCAAGGAGAGAAGGCTGAGTTCACTCAACCTATTCTCATAAGGCATGCTCCCCAATCCAGGAAACATCCTTGTAAATCTCCTCTGCATGCTTTCTATGGCCTCCACATCCTTCCTGTAGTGAGGCGACCAGAACTGAGCACAGTACTCCAAGTGGGGTCTGACCAGTGTCCTATATAGCTGCAACATTACCTCTCAACTCCTAAATTCAATTCCACAATTGATGAGGGCCAATACACCGTACGCCGCCTTAACCACAGAGTCAACCTGCACAGCTGCTTTGAGCATCCTATGGACTCGGACCGCAAGATCCCCCTGATCCTCCACACTGCCAAGAGTCTTACCATTAATACTATATTCTGCCATCATAGTTGACCTACCAAAATGAAACACTTCACACTTATCTGGGTTGAACTCCATCTGCCACTTCTCAGCCCAGTTCTGCATCCTATCAATGTCCCACTGTAATCCCTGACAGCCCTCCACACTATCCACAACACCTCCAACCTTTGTGTCATCAGCAAACTTACTAACCCATTCTTTCACTTCCTCATCCAGGTCATTCATGAAAATCACAAAGAGTAAGGGTCCCAGAACAGATCCCTGAAGCACCCCACTGGTGACCTCCATGAAGAATATGACTCATCTACAACCACTCTTTGCCTTCTGTGGGCAAGCCAGTACTCAATCCAAAAAGCAATGTCCCCTTGGATCCCATGCATCCTTACTTTCTCAATAAGCCTTGCATGGGGTACCTTATCAAGTGCCTTGCTGAAATCCATATACACTACATCTACTGCTCTTCCTTCATCAATGTGTTTAGTCACATCCTCAAAAAATTCAATCAGGCTCATAAGGCACGACCTGCCCTTGACAAAGCCATGTTGACTACTCTTAATCATATTATATCTCTCCAAATGTTCATAAATCCTACTTCTCAGAATCTTCTCCATCAACTTACCAACCACTGAAATAAGACTCACTGGTCTATAATTTCCTGGTCTATCTCTACTCCATTTCTTGAATAAAGGAATAACATTCACAACCTCCAATCCTCCAGAACCTCTCCCGTCCCCATTGATGATTTACAGATCATCGCCAGAGGCTCAGCAATCTCCTCCCTCGCCTCCCACAATATCCTGGGGTACATCTAATCGGATCCCAGTGACTTAACCAACTTGATTCTTTCCAAAAGCTCCAGCACATCCTCTTTCTTAATATCTATATGCTCAAGCTTTTCAGTCTGCTGAAAGTCATCACTACAATCACCAAGATCCTTTTCCATAGTGAATACTGAAGTAAAATATTCATTAAGTACCTCTGCTATTTCCTCCGGTTCCATACACACTTTCCCACTGTTGCACTTGATAGGTCCTATTCTTTCATGTCTTATCCTCTTACTCTTCACATACTTGTAGAATGCCTTGGGGTTTTCCTTAATCCAGCTCACCAAGGCCTTCTCATGGCCCCTTCTGGCTCTCCTAATTTCCTTCTTAAGCTCCTTCCTATTAGCCTTATAATCTTTTAGATCTCTAACATTACCTAGCTCTCTGAACCTTTTGTAAGCTTTTCTTTACTTCTTGACTAGATTTATTACAGCCTTTGTACACCACGGTTCCTGTTCCTGTGGTGATAGGGAATTTTAACTTTACAAACACTGACTGGGACTGCCATAGTGTTAAGGACTTGGAGGTGAAAGAGCTTGCCAAGCGTGTAGAGAAAAAAAAATTCTCAATCAATGTGTAAATGGAGGAAGGGCAAAACTTGAAAATAAGGCAGGACAAGTGACTGAATTGTTCATGGGGGAGCACATTGGGATGAGTGACCATAATTCTAATAATTTTTAAATAGTTATGGAAAAGGTTAGGACTGGTCCACAATTTAAAGTCCTAAAGTTCAAAGTTCAAAGTACATTTATTATCGAAGTATGTATACTATATACAACCCTGAGATTCATCTCCTTACAGGGCAGCACAAAAGATAGACTCATAATAGAACCCATTAAAAACACTCCACAAACACCCTATGTGCAAAAAACAGAACATGCAAACAATAAAAAGTAAAGAAATAACACAGAGAACAGGAACCGCAGATTCCCGAAAGTGAGTCCACAGCTACGGAGCTAGTTCAGCGATGCAGCTGTCCCAGGAGCCTGATGGCTGCAGGCCATACCTGCGGATGTCGTTTAGTGCTGAGGCAACTGCCAATGGTTGCAGGCCTCAGCTGCAGAATCAGTTCCGCACTGCGGCGAGTAAACTTCATCAGTAGTGAGCTGAACACCAGTTCATCCTTTGTCCTCAGCCATGACGCCTTGATTTTTTTAATCTACCTCAGTGCTTAAATTGGCCAAACATAGGATCATTTTTCAATTCAATCCCAGGCCCTTCTGCTTCAATCCATCCACACATTCCCTCCATTAATGGCCACCATAGTGGTTCCTGCATTCTCAAGAGTCCGGTTTACTGAATCCTTCAGGATATTGCAAAGACGCCAGGTCATACAGGCGGTTCAAAAACACAACTCCCAAAGTCTGCAGATTTTAGTGATAGCAGTCCAGAAAAAGTGTAATTAATAGAATAGTTAGTAGTTTTGTATGCTGCCTGTAGAGTATTGCCACAAGTTGACAGCGCTATCTTCAACAGAACAAGTGGGGCAAAGCCAATTTTGATGGTATTACACAAGGAAATCTGCAGGTGCTGGAAATTCAAGCAACACACACAAAATACTGGTGGAACACAGCAGGCCAGGCAGCATCTATAGGGAGAAGCGCTGTCGACGTTTCGAGCTGAGACCCTTCATCAGGACTAACTGAAAGGAAAAGTAGTAAGAGATTTGAAAGTAGGAGGGGGAGGGGAAAATACGAAATGACTGGAGAAGACCGGAGGGGGTGGGGTGAAGCTGAGAGCCAGAAAGGTGATTGGCAAAAGGGATACAGAGCTAGAGAAGGGAAAGGATCATGGGACGGGAGGCCTAGGGAGAAAGAAAGGGAGAGGGGAGCACCAGAGGGAGACGGAGAATAGGCAGAGTGATGGGCAGAGAGAGAAAAAAAAACTAAATATATCAGGGATGGGGTAAGAAGGGGAGGGGCATTAACGGAAGTTAGAGAAGTCAATGTTCATGCCATCAGGTTGGAGACTACCCAGCCGGTATATAAGGAGTTGTTCCTCCAACCAGAGTGTGGCTTCATCTTGACAGTAGAGGAGGCCATGGAAAGACATATCAGAATGGGAATGGGACATGGAATTAAAATGTGTGGCCACTGGGAGATCCTGCTTTCTTTGGTGGACAGAGGATATGTGTTCAGCGAAACGGTCTCCCAGTCTGTGTCGGGTCTCACCAATATATAAAAGGCCACACCGGGAGCACCGGACGCAGTATACCGCACCAGCCGACTCACAGGTGAAGTGTCGCCTCTCCTGGAAGGACTGTCTGGGGCCCTGAATGGTGGTGAGGGAGGAAGTGTAAGGGCAGGTGTAGCACTTGTTCCACTTACAAGGATAAGTGCCAGGAGGGAAATTGGTGGGAAGAGATGGGGGAGTTGAATGGACAAGGGAGTCGCGTAGGGAGCGATCACTGCGGAAAGCAGAAAGAGTGGGGGAGGGAAAGATGTGCTTGGTAGTGGGGTCCCGTTGGAGGTGGCGGAAGTTACGGAGAATTATACGTTGGATCCGGAGGCTGGTAGGGTGGTAGGTGAGGACAAGGGGAACCCTATCCCGAGTGGGGTGGTGGGCGGATGGGGTGAGGGCCGATGTGCGGGAAGTGGGAGAGATGCGTTTGAGAGCAGAGTTGATGGTGGAAGAAGGGAAGCCCCTTTGTTTAAAGAAGGAAGACATCTCCTTCGTCCTGGAATGAAAAGCCTCATCCTGAGAGCAGATGCAGCAGAGATGGAGGAATTATGAGAAGGGGATAGCATTTTTGCAAGACACAGGGTGGGAAGAGGAATAGTCCAGGTAGCTGTGAGAATCTGGAGGCTTATAGTAGATATCAGTATATAGGCCGTCTCCAGAGATGGAGACAGAAAGATCAAGAAAGGGGAGGCAGGTGTCAGAAATAGACCAGGTAAATTTGAGGGCAGGGTGAAAGTTGGAGGCAAAGTTAATGAAGTCAACGAGCTCAGCACGCGTGCAGGAGGCAGCGCCAATACAGTCGTCGATGTAGCGAAGGAAAAGAGGGGGACGGATACCCGTATAGGCTTGGAACATGGACTGTTCCACAAAGCCAACAAAAAGGCAGGCATAACTGGGACCCATGCGGGTGCCCATGGCTACACATTTGGTTTGGAGGAAGTGGGAGAAGCCAAAGGAGAAATTACTAAGAGTAAGAACTAATTCCGCTAGATGGAGGAGAGTGGTGGTAGAGGGGAACTGGTTAGGTCTGGAATCCAAAAAGAAGCGGAGAGCTTTGAGACCTTCCTGGTGGGGGATGGAGGTATACAGGGACTGGACGTCCGTGGTGAAAATAAGGCAGTGGGGGCCAGGGAACTTAAAATCATTGAAAAAATTCAAAGCGTGAGAAATGTCACGAACATAGGTGGGAAGGGATTGAACAAGGGGGATAAGACAGTGTCAAGGTATGCAGGAATGAGTTCGGTGGGGCAGGAGCAAGCTGAGACAATGGGTCTACCTGGACAGGCAGGTTTGTGGATCTTGGGTAGGAGGTAGAAATGGGAAGTGCGGGGTGTGGGAACTATGAGGTTGGTGGCAGTGGATGGGAGATCCCCAGAGCTGATAAGGTTGGTGATGGTACAGGAGACAGTGGCCGGGTGCTCCTTAGTGGGGTCATGATCAAGGGGTAAATAAGAGGAGGTATCAGAGAGTTGTTGCTGTGCCTCGGCCAAGTAGAGGTCAGTACGCCAGACAACAACAGCTCCTCCCTTATCAGCGGGTTTTATAGTGAGGTTGGGATTGATGCGGAGGGAGCGGAGAGCAGAGCGTTCAGAAGGAGAGTGGTTGGAATTGGAACAGGGTGTGGTGAAGTCAAGATGGTTGATGTCCCATCGGCAATTAGCAATAAAGAGATCCAGAGCAGGCAGAAGACCAGAGCGGGGTGTCCATGAAGAGGAGGAGGGTTGAAGATGGGAGAAGGAGTCATCGGTGGGGGTAGGAGAGTCCTTGTCAAAGAAGTAAGCTCGGAGACGGAGACGGCGAAAGAAGAGTTCGGCATTATGGCGTTTGATGGTATTAGACAAGAACTTTCAAAAGTTGAGTGGCGGAGTCTGCCAGCAGGCAAAGGGAGTCTGGTATGTGAAAGGATTTTGAAAAGTTCTGCCACCTGGTGCAGGTATGGCCCAAGTTCAGAGTGAGAGACACTGAAGCAGGTCGATAGATCACAGACTTTAATGCGAACAGTGTAAAAGGGAAAAGAAAACAATAAACACTAGGCCAAACAGGGCCATTAACTAAAATCTCAAATGGAAAACGAAGCCGACACTGGGGCTGAAAAGAACAACTAAGAATAAAACGAATCCCCCTAGTCTTCAGATTCCGTTGACTCGACTGTCCAATTTCTCAGGCAAGGCAGAATGCAAGCAGGCAGCGAAGCGTCGACTGTGCCCAAGTCTCAACAAATACGACAACGGAATGAATGAAGTTAAATACTATCAAATGAAATAATAATTAGCTGACGTCCATACTTATGAGCGTACTTGCCGAATCTGCTGCGCCATCAAATCCATGGTTGTGACAACTTCAGGGCCAGCATTTTCCTGTTAGAGTGGGCAAGGATGGCAGGAATTGAGAACCTTGGATGACAAGTATTGAGGCTGAACAAGAACAATAAATACACATACTGTATGTCAGGTATAGACAGCTAGGATCAAGTGAATCCATTGAAGAGAATAGGAGTAAGAGTGATGATGATGATGATGATAATGATGTCGACTCAGGCCTGAGAAGCCAGCATCAGGCATTTTCATGCCATACAAGGCATAGAACGAAAGACTGTGTGGCATGCCACTCCTCACACAGACATTTCGCAGTATTTTTCTTTATTTTACGAGGTCAAGTTGTGAGCTCAACATTCAACCCAGTGCAGATGGAAAGCGTACTCGGGAACAGCCGGATTGGATTCAAACCCGGGAACCTCCATTCCGGAGTCCAGCGCTGATGTCACTGTGCCACCAGTCGACCAAGGAGTAAGAGTACACAAGAGGAAATCAGTTGGAAAGAACGGGCCTCAAATCATGTACATGAGTAAGTCTGCAGATGCTGAAAATCCAGAGTTACACACACAATGCTGGAGGAACTCAGTTGGTTAGGCAGCATCTGTGGGAATGAATAAAGAGTTGACATTTCAGCCGGAGACCCTTCTTTAGGATTGAAAAGGAAGGGGGAAGACACCAGAATGAAAAAGGTGGAGGAAGGGGAAGAAGGCTAGCTAGAAGATGATAGATAAAGCCAAGTGGATGGGAGAGATCAAGAGCTCTGAAGGAAGTAATCTGATATAAGAGGAGAGCAGACCATAGAGAAAGGGAAGGAGACCCAAGGAAAAGTGATAGTCAGGTAAAAAAAGGTAAAAGGCCAGAGTGGGGAATAGAAGAAGAATGGAGGGGGAGGGTAATATTTTTTAGCAGAAAGAGAAATCAATATTCATGCCATCGGGTTGGAGGCTACCCAGACGGAATATCAGGAGTTGTTCCTTCACCTGACGGTGGGTTCATCTAGGCACAAGAGGAGGCCATAGACTGACATGTCAGCATGGGAATGGGAATGGGAATTGGAATTAAAATGTTTGGCCACCAGGAAGTTCCACTTTTGGCGGATGGAGTGGGGTGCTCAACTAAGTGGTCCCTCAATTTGGTCTCACCAATGTAGAGGAGGCTGCATCAAGAGTACTGGACACAGTAGGCAACCCCAGCAGATTCTCAGGTGAAGTATTGCTTCACCTGGAAGAAAGGGCTTATAAGATAGCCTTGGCAGATAAGGTCAAGCAGAATGGAAAGTGATTCTGCAGGTACACTAAGGGCAAAAAGTAGCTAAGGAGAAAATAGGGCCCCTTATACATCAACAAGTTTGTCCATCTGTGGGCAAGGTCCTAAATGAATATTTTTCAACTGTATTTATTTTAGAGAAGGACAGGGATGCGAGGGAAATTAATAGTGATGACCTTAAAAGAGTTCATGTTACAGAAAAAAAAGTGCAGGAGGTCTTAAAACGCATAAAAGTTAGATAAATTCCCAAGACCTGGTGTTGTGATGGAAATGAGAAATGTTCTTTGGATCTCAAGGCAAGAGCTCTGGACACACAGTTTTAATAATGAGTTTATTTACAAGGGGAGAAAAAGCTTGGGAACAACACAATCGGCTACAGTATTCATACAAATGCGCTTAGAATAGAGGAGCGTGGGAAAAGTCGGGTCTGCAGTACAATACACAGGAAAACGGTGTGGGGATGGAGTACAGGTACACATACAAGCAGGAGAAAAGTAACTACAATACTTGCCCCCCCTTTTGCTATGGGCAAGCATGGCTCTTTGCTAAAGGGACAACAATAAATGCTCCCACAACCCTATTCAATGCACACCTTACCACATGTCTCCAGCGCTGTTCTGCAGTCTTCAGCCTGGAGTGAAGCAGGGTGGTCCCTCGAGGATGGCAAAAGAGAGCGAGCCAAGCACATGTAGCACCTTTTATAGGTCAGAGGGCCAACGGCTTGGTGCTAGACAGGTTAATCCAATTAAGGTGGCCAATGGTTAAGTGTGCATTGATTAGTTGGGAGGGGCGAAATGTTGACTTGCAGGTGGTGTGACCTCCGACCAGGTGAGGGCAGTGCTGGCACGTGACAGGCATGGCGCTCTGGTTACACCTGGTCAAGTGTATCCTAGGATATTATGGGAAGCTGGGGGAAATACTGCAGGCCCCCTTGTGGATAAACTTGTTCCATCGATGACAATGTGTGAGGTGCTGGAAGACTAAAAGGTGAATATTGTTGTGCCTTTATTTCAAAGAGTCTGCAAGAAACCTGGGAACTGTTGACTGGTGAGCCAACTGTCAGTTGTGGGTAAGTTATTGGAGAGGATTCTAGAGATAGGATCTACGTGCATTTGGAAAGACAAGGACTGATAAGATTGGTCAGCTTGACTTTGTGCATGGCAACTCATATCTCATAAATTTTTATTTTGAAGATCTGACCAAGAAGATAAATTAGGACAATGCAGTAAGCATTGCCTACATGGACTTTAGAAACACTTTTTTTTTTACAAGATATTGTATGGTAGGTTGGTCTGAAAGGTAAGATCATATAGAATCCAGATCAAGCTAGTCATTTGGAAATTTGGTTGATCATCGAGCTTGGCAAAATGTTTTCAGATATTTCAGCTCCAATTGAGAAACCATCATCAATGCAATGTTAAGGGTGTTGTCTCCTCTGAATGCCAGCTTATATACTCCTCTGGGATCCGAATGGATATTGATTAGACATCATGATCTAGTTGGCTGGTTCAAAACCCTCTGAACAGTTTAGCAGTAGAAGATTTTGATTGGCTAGCTTCAAGGAAAGTCTGTTGGAAATGTTTGCTTCGCTGTCCAGATCCCGAGATTACTGGTGATTCGTTGATTGTTGACGTTGTTGTTTTCCTTCTGTTCCGGACGAGTATATAAGCAAGCATTCTGAAGAGACAACACCCTGAACTGCTCACTGATGATGGCTTCCCGATGGGAGCTGAAATGTCTGCAAGCATTTTGCCAAACTCAGTGATCAACCAAACTTCCAAAGCCAACCCAAGCTAGTAATATTCCTCAATATTTCAACAAGCTAGCCAATTTGTAGCAGGTTGTTTTTGTAGAGTGGAGGCCTACAACCAGCAGTGTGCAGCAGAGATCGGTGTTGGATCCACTGTTGTTCATAATTTATTTTATGATGTAGGTGAGAATGTAGGTGGCATGGTTAGAGAGTTTTTGGATGACACCTAAATTGGTGGCATAGTAGTCAGTGAAGGTTATTTAAGATTAAAATGGGATCATGATCAACTCAGCCAATGGACTGAGGAATGGAAGATATAGTTTCATTAGGCAAATATGAGGTGTTGCAGTTTGGTAAGAAAAACTAAGCCAGGACCTACTGTACATAGTAAATGGCCAGGCCATGGGGGAATGCTGCAGAACAGAGGTACTTGGGGTGTGTAGAGTACACTCTACTACAATGACCACAGCTGAAGATTTTATCCTTTGCAATAAGACCATAAGGCTATAAAACATAGGAGCAGCATTAGACCACTCAGCCCATCAAATCTGCTCTACCATTCTATCATGGGTGATTGATTATCTCTCTCACCCTTTCTTCTCCCCATAGTCTTTGACATCCTGACTAATCAAGAACCCATCTACCTCCACTTCTAAAGTACCCAGTGACCTGGCCTCCACAGCCGTCTGTGGCAATGAATTCCACAGATTCACTGCCCATTGCCTAAAGAAACTCCACCTCATATCTGTTCTAAAAGGACGTCCCTCTATTCTGCATCTGTGCTATCTGGTCCTAGACTCCCACACTATAGGAAACATCCTCTCCAAATCCACTCTGTCTAGGTGTTTCAATATTCAGTAGGCTTCAATGAAATCACCCCTCATTCTTCTAAACATCAGTGAATACAGACCCAGAGCCATCTAGCATTCCTCATTCATGAACCCTTTCATTATAGAAATAATCCTTGTGAACTTACTCTGGATCCTCCCCAATGATAGCACATCTTTTCTTAGAAAAGGAGCCCAAAACTGCTCCAACAAGTGCCATCTGTCCTTGTTTATTTCTTTATTTAGAGATAATGTGCGGAATAGGCCCTTTCAGACCTTCAAGCCAGTCCACCAGCAACCCCCAATTTAACCCTAGGCAAATCATGGGACAACTTACAATGACCAATTAGCCTACTAACCAGTACACCTTTGAATTGTGGGAGGAAAGCAGAGCACCCAGAGGAAACACACATATCCCATTGGGAGGATGTACAAGCTCCATACAGAGGACACTGGGACTGAAATCTGAATTCTGTCACCTTAAGCTGTAACAGTATTGTGCTAACCACTACGCTACCATGGCATCTTATAAAGCCTCAGCCTTACATCCTTACTTTAATATATTTTAATCCTCTTGAAATTAATGGTAATATTGCATTTGCTCTCCTTACCACCGACTCAACCTGCAAGTTAACCTTTAAGGAATCGTGCATAATGACGCCAAAGTCCCTTTGAACTTCTAATTTTTGAACTTTCTCTCATTTAGCAAATAGTCCATGCCTTTATTTCTTCTACAAGGTGCTTAACTTCCCTACACTATATTCTATCTGTCACTTCTTTGTCCCTTCTCCTAATCTGTCTAAGACCCTCTGCAGACTCCCCACTTGCTCGACGCAACCTGCCTCTCCACCTACCTTTGTAAAGGGCCCTTTTATTCCCATTCTTTGCTTCCTGATGGTCAGCCAATCTTCTATCCATGCTAGAATATTTCCTGTAATACCATGGATTCTTATCTTGTCAAGCAGCCTCATGTGCAGCGCCTTGTGAAAGGCCTTCTGAAAATGTAAGTAAACAACATCCACTGATCTCCTTTCCCTTCCTTCCTAAAGAGTGGAATGACATTTACAAATTTACAGTCCTCCAGAATCTAATATCTTCACAATTATTTCAGCTACCTCTTTTAGAATCCTAGGGTGTAGTCCATCTGGTGCAGAGGACTTCTCTACTTTCAAAACTTTCAGCTCTCCTCTTCCCTTCTGACCCAGTTGCTGCAGCTTCCCACAACAGTATCCAAAGCGGTATATTTGTTTTTGAGGGGAACAGCCACAACAGTGCTCTGCACTGGCTACCTGTTCCCTTTCCATCTCCTAACAGTAACCTAGGGGTGACTACCTCCCTGTAAATCCTATCTATCACCTTATTTTCCCATATGAGCTGAAGGTCATCCAGCTGCAGTTCCATTTTTTAACAAGTTCTCTAAGGACCTGGAGCTCGATGAACTTTGTGTAGATATAGATGGGGTGGGATGGGGTGGGGTGGGGTGGTTCCCAGAGTTCCCACATCTCTCACAACATACCACTAACCCTAGACCCATTCTCAGTGGACTAGCTATATACTAAAAGAAAGAGAAAAAAATTCTTACTAGAAACTTATTTAGAGCCTCCACCTGTTCTCATTTAAGCCTGTTGAGCCAATACCTCCCACTCTTACTTGGTCCACTCGTCAATGGCTGTTCCGCTCTTTTTATTGGTCCCTGCAAAGTCACTAATAATCCAAGCAATCTACCACTCCACAGACAAGTCCCCACAGGCCCCGCTTGCTTTTTAAAAGTGGTGCATAAACTCCACAACGAACTGTCTCCAACTCTCCTTGCCATCACCTACTCCACAGGTTGGATTAAGATAGGAATTAAAGTATCAGAACCAACTATTAAAAGCTTTCAATAAAATCTTTCCAATTTATGAAAGAGTACAAGAAAGAAAGAAATATATTCCTAATCTTCCAAAATTGATCCAGAAGTTGATCTCATGCATTCAAAACATCTGTGTTTAACATAACCTGTGTGGAGATATACTGGAAATTATTTTAAAAGAACAATACAAATCATTCTAAATAGGCATTTGCCACATAAGCAGAAATTCATACCACAGGAATATTTTTTCAAAACTAGTCATCCTTATAATCTAGAATATGAAATCAGTAAGTGGGTAACATGACAAAGGATTAAGATAGGAGAGCACAATATATAATAGATTAGAAACCAAGTATAACAACCAGTAACATGTACTGGAGAACAGCCAAGAAATGGAGGGATGAATTGAATGCAAGAATATAATTAGGTCACCAGTACAGAGAGAAACATATCCAGAAAAGCTTATATAACAGGAGGTGTCTGTGAATCAGCTAGCTATAGCTGTAGTTCTCTCCTCTAAGCTTTGATGAAATGCCAGATTTGATTTGAAATAGATTGCAAAGTCATCATAAGGGTATGTATAACAAAGGCAATTGAAAGATGTTGAGCCAAAAAAGAAAAGTGCATTCAGTATCTGCAGAATGATGCCCACACCATCAATTCAATTGTGTTGGCACTTATAATCTTCACATTGTTCTTAAGAAAGCTGGCCCACAGTACCATCTTTCAAGTGCTATATAGTCTACTACACTTCCAAAGACATAGGTGGAGAACATTTCTGACCTGAATTACAGTACCCACCATCCTGATGAAAGTGGCTAAGCTAAGAAGGAGGAAATAATTACTTTAAATTAAGGTTCTTTTATAAATTCATTTTCCTTTATGACCTCAGTAATTAACTCAGTATATGTTGAAGTTTTGAAGTGAATTGAATTGACTTTATTTCTTACATCCTTCACATACATGCAGAGTAAAAATCTTTATGTTACATCTCTGTCTGAATGTGCAATGTACAAATTAATGTAATTTGTAATAAATAGTATGTACAGTAAATATACAACAGTACAGTCAATATAGCTTAGAAATATAACTTCCATCAGGGAGGAGATACAGGAGCCTGAACACACATACACTACATTTTAGGGTCAGCTTCTTCACTTCTGCCATCAGAATTCTGAACAGTCCATGAATACTACCTCACTATTTTGCTCTCTTTTTGCTACTTATCTTACAGTAATATGATAGTTTTTCACTAAACGTTCTTTAGTTCCGAACAATATTCTCCTCCTCAACCAGAAACCACCAGTTAAAAAAAGGTTCCCCCTAACACACTTTAAAAAATTTTCATCTCAGTGTATATTATAATATTTGAAGGTCCTTGATATTATAAATATGAGTTTTTCATATCTCTGCAATCTCCTCACAATATTGCTCCTCTATATCTCCTTCATTAAATCTCACCCTATATATTGGTACAGAATGTTAATAGCACTTCCATTGTTTCTTAACTCAAACCAGATTCTTTCCTTAACTGCTTGATCACATAATTTTTTTCCAGCACTTTAATATACTCCTTATTAATGATGAACTCAGGATGAAACCTAAAATGAAGAAAAGAGGAAGTAAGATGGCATTTGTTAGGGGAAGAATGATGAGTTCCATTGGAACTAATGAGTACGGAGCCACATTGAAAGGTGTGAAATTGCTACTGTTTCTAATTTATATTAATAACTTGGCTTTAGAAATCTAAGTTAGATTTCATAGAGTCATAGTTGGTGAAATTTCAAAGTGATAAGACCATAAGACACAAGAGCAGAATTAAGCCATTCAGCCCATCGAGTCTACTCCGCCATTCCATCATGGCTGATTTATTATCTCTCTCAACTGTCATTCTCCCACTTTCTTTCTGTAATCTTTGACATCTTTCTAATCACCTCCTCTGCTTACCTATCTATATTTTTGATACAATGTGTATCTTTGGGTGTCAAGCTCCCAACTATGAGGTTCTTTCAGTCATAATTCAGGGGTGCCCACAATACCACACCTGCCAATATCTAACTGTGCTACAAGATCATCTACATTATTCTGTATATTGGGTGCATTCAGTTTTAACACCTTTTGCCCTATATTCATCACACTTTTCAATTTTGTACCCACATTACTCTTCAACTCATCCCACTGACTGCAATTTTGCCCGATCATTTCCTTGTCCTTCCTCACAGTGTAACGACACACTGCAACTACTTCTATACCAACTGCCCCATGCTCAGCCTTATCACTCTGGTTCCCATTTCCCTACAAAATCAGTTTTAACCCTCCCAACAGTTCTAGCAAACCTGTCCGCAAGGATATTAGTTGCCCTCAAGTTCAGGTGTAACCCATCCTTTTTGTACAGCTCATAACTGATTTCTGGATGCCAATGATCCAGAAATCTGAAATCCTGCCCCTAGCACTAATTCCTCAGCCATGCATTCATCTGCCAAGTCCACCTATTCTTATACTCCATGGTATGTGGCACAGGCAACAATCCAAAGATTACTACCTTTGAGGTTCTGGTTTTTAGCTTTCTACCTAAGTTCCTATATTCTCTCTTCAGGACCTCTTCCCTTTTCTTACCTATGTCATTGGTATGAATATATACCATGACTTCTGGCTCCCTTTAGAATGTTGTGGACTGATCAGAGACATCCCTGAACCTAGTATCTGGGAAGCAACATACCTTACACATCTACAGAATTCCCTGTCTGCTCCTTTATCTATGGAACCCCCTATCAATACTGCACTCGTCTTCACCCCCATCCCTTCTGAGCCACAGAACGTGACTCAGTGCCAGAGACCCAGTCACTGCAGCTTTCCCTGATAGGTTGTTGCTATATATTAAGGATGTATATCCTTGAGGATTCTAAACTCAGGAGACATAGTCTAATTAAACAAGCCAGGAACTACAAAATAAACCACATAAAATCTCAAAAAGCATACTATAATGAAAGATGAAGCATGCATGTATAAAAATATTCGACATAAGAAAAAAAGACTAGGTAATAAATCTGCAGGTGCCCTTGTCATTGCAATAAGCATTTGAAGATTTTCTCATGTAGGTAATAAATATATTAAAGATATTGTGTTCACGAGGGCCAGATGCAAAACAATGGTATCACTTCTTATGTCAATATCAACAAGTCAAAGGCTATTGATTTCAGGAGAACTTGCACCATTCACACTGTGGCACAGGTAAGTGGCACAGCAGTGGAAACTACGAACAGTTTCTAACTCAAGTGAGTGCTCATCTCACACAACCTCTCTTGGTTCCAGAACACATCTTGCATATCAGAAAAGCTCACCATCATCTTTACTTTATGAGGACCATGCAGAAAGCCAGCATGGGTTCAGAAAACGAAAATTATGTTTTAATAATATGCTGGAGTTCTATGAGGAGGCAACTAAAATTTATGATAACAATAGAGCAGTTCTTATCATTTACTTGGACTTTCAGAAGGCTTTTGATAAGGTACCCCAAGAGAGGTTAATAATCAAATGACAGGTAGTAGGGATTCAGGCTTAAGATGTGCAAATGGGTGCAGAAAATTGGCTCAAAAACAGAAAACAACTAATGGTGAGAGGATCATTTTCACACCTAGAAGATGCTAAAAGTGGGGTTCCACAGGGATCTGTTTTGAGGCCACTGCTTTTTAAAATTTATATTAATGATTTGGATAAGCACATAACAAATAAAGGAATAAAGTTTGCAGATGACACAAAATTAGGGAGACAGGCTGATAATGTTCAGGCAGCACAATCAGTACAGTTAGACCTAAACAAAATCGAGATGTGGGCAGATAAATGGCAGATGAAATTTTAAATATGTAAAATATTACTTATATGAAGTATTGAAATGAACTGACTTTATTTCTTACATCCTTCACATACATGAGGAGTAAGAAACTTTACATTACGTCTCTGTCTAAATGTGCATTGTGCAATTTATAATAAATAGTATGTGCAACAGGACAGTCAATATAACATAGAAATACAATTGTATCAGTGTGAATTAATCAATCCAAAGGCCTGGTGGAAGAAGCTGTCCTGGAGCCTGATGGTCCAGGCTTTTATGCTGCGGTACCATTTCCCCAATGGTAGTAGCTGGAACAGTTTGTGGATGGGATGATTTGGTTCCCCAATGATCCTTTGGGCCTTTTTTACACACCTGTCTTTGTAAATGTCCTGAATAGTGGGAAGTTCACATCTACAGATGCACTGGGCTGTCCACACCACTCTCTGCAGAGTCCTGCAATTGAGGGAAGTACAGTTCCCATACCAGGCAGTGATGCAGCCAGTCAGGATGCTCTCAATTGTATCCCTGTAGAAAATTCTTAAGATTTGGGGGTCCATACCAAACTTCTTCAACTGTCTGAGGTGAAAGAGGTGCTGTTGTGCCTTTTTCACCACACAGCTGGTGTGTGTAGACCATGTGAGATCCTCAGTGATGTGTATGCCGAGGAACCTGAAGCTGTTCATCTTCTCAACCCCAGATCCATTGTTGTCAATAGGGGTTAGCCTGTCTCTATTCCTCCTGTAGTCCACAACCAGCTCTTTTGTATTTGCGACATTGAGGAAGAGGTTGTTTTCTCCAGATGAGTAAGGACCACTGTGTCAGGGTGATGACTTCTTCTCTGTAGGCTGCCTTCTTATTATTTGAGACTAGGCCAATCAATATAGTGTCGTCAGCAAATTTAATTAGCAGATTGGAGCTGTGGGTGGCAACACAGTCATGGGTATACAGAGATTAAAGGAGGGGGCTTAGGACACAGCCCTGTGTGGCACGTGTTGAGGGTCAGAGGGGCAGAGGTGAGGGAGCCCACTGGCGATCTGACAGGAAGTCCAGGATCCAGCTGCACAAGGCAGGGTGAAGGCCGAGGTCTCCGAGCTTCTTGTCAAGTCTGGTGGGAATTATGATGTTGAATGCTGAACTGTAGTCCAATAATAGCATTCTCACGTAAGCATCCTTCTTCTCCAGATATGTAAGGACGGTGTGTGGAGCTGTGGCTATTACATCAGCTGTTGATCGGTTGTGTCAGTGGGTCTAGAAATTTTAGATATAAATATACAAGGAGGGGTCCTTGAGTTAGAAAGTGCATTATATGAGAAGGATTTGGATATCATGGTAGACTCATCACTATCAACATCTAGACAATTCACAGAGTGATCAGGAAGGCTATAAAGGCCCTCAGTGGAATTCCAGTCTGCAGACATTCTCCTTAAGCTGAATGATGCCACACCTTGAGTACTGTGTACAATTCTGGTCTCCATATTTTGTGAGGGGCGTGAAGGTATTGTAAAGAGTTCAGAGAAGGGCGATGAGACTCACTTCAGGTCTGCAGGATATAACCTATGAAAAAAGGTTGAAAATATTTAGTCTTTTTAGTCTAGGTAGACGTAGAATGACAGGAGACATGATAAAGCACTCAAGAAAGGGTATAAGAAATGTGGATGCCAGCTGCTACCTCAAAATGAATCCATCAATAAGGACACAGGACCATAGGTGGAGACTGGTTGAAGTGATATTTCAGACTACCATCAAGAAGCATTTCTTTACACAGCAAGTTGTGTACACATAGAACAAACTACCCAGTTGCGTAGTTGAGAATAGTACCTTAGAGACTTTGAAATTGTAAGTTTAACGAACACTGTTGAAGCTATATTTTGGGAAGTCCTTTATTCAAAGTGTCATGAATAAACATGATGAATATGATTGATAAATGTAAAATTCTTAAAAGGATTAAGAAAAATAGTCACTTACCATGATGTTGGGATCTCTAATATTCCAATATGGTTGAGATTACAAACTACATTAGAGTTAAAAACCAGGCTAATTAACATTAACCTTGCTTTTCTAACTACAAATGCTGTCTGACCCGCAGAATGTTTCCAGCATTGTCTGTTGTTTATTTTCCAGCATCAGCTGACTTTTTTTGATTTAGGCACTAGCAGCAATCACCCCAATACTCAATAAGTTCTGTTAAGTTGTCAGTTGATTAAGGTTTCAAACCACTATCACTGTTTCTATTTTGTTTTTCTTTTGCAGCAATTCGTCAGGTTTAAAAAATATCATTGATGGCTTTCGCTAAATCCACGATAAAAGATTTTTGAGGAGATGCTTTAAAAATATTTAAAATACCTTAATGTGTCCAATAATCAGTTACCCTGTGACCCATTGTATGGTTCCATTTTCCATTAAAAATTGATATTACATGCTAAATCTTTCAAGGGAAATATGGAACAAATCTAAATGTTCATATTCTACATCCTTTGTGAGATGGCATGCAAGTTTTTATATACATTTTTAAATATCTTACATGCCTAAGGCCATTACTGTTCTATATTACGCAGAAAAGGTATAATTGGTATTACATTCACAAAAAAAATCCCCACAAAATTGAAAAATCCATCACTTTATAATTTGAAGTTAGTCAGGCAGGAAAATGGAAGCAAAAGTATTTAGTTGGAGTTATATGTTAACCCAGTTCACTTCTTCACCCGAACCCATTAGTTCCCCCAGGAAGTAATACTGTTCATGCCAATAATCAAGCTAGGAGGTTAATTACATCACAGCAGTGTGACAGTGCATGTATAAAGCTGTTCATCTGTTACCTGTTTAAAATTTGGCTGACTTAATAAGAAGAAAGAAAACCACTGAAATTCCTTTACCTGAAATCAATCTGTCTTTGTCATATTTATAAGCAGCTTAAAATCAGTCCTGAGCTGTTTTGTTTTTAGTAATTTAGATGTACACAGTGCATTAGGTGATGAATAATAATAATAACGTTATTATATAGCAGCTTTCATACATTCAGGTGCAGGCTTTAAGTGTTTCACGTAGATTGTAAAGATAAATCAATATAGTTGTAAAAATATGAGACAAAATTAAAGACTAACATTATATTGAATAAAATGTTTAATGACTAGAAAGAATCATACAGCAGATGGGAGCCAGATGGAATATTGAACTTACAAGCAGAAGGAAAGGGACAACAGATGGCAGAAGATGATAGATAATGTTTTATGAAGTTTGACCAATTAACCCAGGTGAGGTGCCTCACTGTTAGTAAAGATTATCACAGCTATCAGAAGGATGAAGATATTGCAACAGGGATGGCAAAGGCATTTTAAGCAATAATTAGCAATAATAAGAAACAAAATAATAATTATACCAGCTAATGACTAGTAGCTTAAGGAGAGCAGTTATATAACAAGCTATTTAGAAAAATAAGAAAGAATGAGGAAGAGTTAATGTGATATCATATCATGATATCAATATTCTTCAATTCAATTGGAAAGGTCAATGTAAAGGAACAGAACACAAAGTATCAATGTAACAAATGTCATAGGTACTGACTAATGCAAAACCTGCAACATTCAAATGCAGTCAAAATTATTATTTAACAATTCATTGGAAACATGAAAATACTTACCATCAACTGGTACCTCATTAATTCTGGTATTAGAAACATAGAAAACATAGAAACATAGAAAACCTACAGCGCAATACAAGCCATTCGGCCCAAAATGCTGTGCCAAACATATTTGTGCCAACTTACTTTAGAAATTACCTAAGGTTACCCATAGCCCTCTATTTTTCTGAGCTCCATGTACCTATCCAGGAGTCTCTTAAGAGACCCTATCGTATCCATCTTCACCACCACCACCGGCAGCCCATTCCACACACTCATGTTTTCAGTGTTTTTTTTAGAAAAAGCTGGCATCTAAGTAAATGTCCTTTTACATATTAATAATTTAATTGGTTTGGCGCAACATTGTGGGCTGAAGGGCCTATTCTTGCACGGTACTGTTCTATGCTCTATATATAAAATATAGATGAAGTAATAAAAGATACATTGGGTAGAATTATAACAAGAGAATGACAAAGTGAAAATTCATTAAAATCCATATAAATTAATACTTTTGCTATGAATTTTGAATGTGTCCACAGCATATCTTAGTATTCACTTCTACCAAGAGAACAGATGAATTGATGGAGGACAGCTAAAGAAGACTTCTGCTAAAATTTCCCAATGTTCAGCTGATAATTTGACACATTGTTAAGATTTTTATGGCTACATAAAAGTATTCTGTAGTGTTTCATAACTAACTTCAGTTTATCCATTTTTCCACCTTAACTAGCTAGAGGCATAGAATTTGTAATGATTTTGAGAGGGTTTCCCCCTGAACACCCGAACTATGAAATGGCTGTGGTGTAAGAACTGAAATAATAGTCTCCCAAAATGGAATGAGGAAATTCCACACAACTTTCTAAATATTTTCTAAACTATACATTAATTATAAAAAAAATATAAATTGACTAAAACTATCTTGTAAACTGATTTTGAATGAATTGCTGGAATACCAATTGGAAAGTGTAGTTTGTATAAGAGCAGTTTTAAAGACCCGCAAAACTAAAACTCACTGTGCATCAAAAGCCATAATAAGAAACAAAATAAAACTAATTATATCTCAATACTTGAGAAAATGAATATAAAGATAATTCTACATTAAATGGTTTGACTGCAGTTTACTTAAATACATAGAAGAGACAGACCCACAGCAGGAATAATTCAGTGAGGTTTTATCGCTATGCATTGTGCAAGGCTATTTGAAGCTGATGAGATTTAACCTTCATCAACAATTCTTCTGCGTTTCTCCCTCAGCAGGATGTATTGGGAAACTTGCCCACAGGATGACAGGAATAGGGTGGTAGGAGATGAAATTACAATTTCCTGTGCAGTGTGAGTTAAAGTAATTCAACCTCAGGAGTTAGTATATTGTTTTGTTTCTCTTCCAAGGATTTATCCAAAAACAACTCCTATATAAAACTATTGTGGATTATTCTATCCCTACTTGTTTTATATAGCACTCATATACAAACTCATTTAATGTAACTGATTACCGACTGAGTACAGCTGTTAAGACAACACACATGAAGAGGAAAGCAAGTGAGAAAAGCCCAGCAAAGCCATGTCCATTCTCTTTCATTTAAGGAGCAAGCCCTTCAATTAAAGCTGGGATTTATGTAAATGAAAAAACATTTGCTTCACTCACTTTCTTTACACATTTTTTACCCTCAATCTCACACAAGAAGCAGTGATGGGCCACAGATAGAATTTCCATTTCAATCTTTTTCAGACAAGCTGAAGTATGAACACAAGCAAGAGAAAATCTGCAGATGCTGGAAATTCAAGCAACACAACAGTGTTGGAGGAGCTCAGCAACCCAGGCAGCATCCACGTAAAAGAGTACAGTCGACATTTTGGGCTGAAACCCTTCAGCAGGAAGTATGAACACAATGGTCCAGTGGAATGTGGAGGGGCTTAGGACTCGATATCAATTAGTTAATCACAGATGAAACATTGAATATGAATGAGAAGAAGCAGGAGGAATGACACTTGTGGAGTAGAAGGTGCCGGTTGTATGATCATGTTGTATATTTCTATTGTTGATAAAAACAGGAGACCTGTGTTCCCTTCAGTTTTGGAGTCAGAGATTTTTGTATTTGCTGGACAAATTGCAAATTGGCAAAACGTGTTGAGAGCTTTATCACAACACCTGAAGGATCCCAAAAAAAGTCATGAAAGGCTCTCTGCATCATTTTCTAAATGCTCAGACTGTCACAGAGTTGTTGTAAGATGTGGAACAGCTTAACTGAATGGAAAAAGGTATTCACACAAGCTTCAGTAATGTGGTTGGCACCATAGAATAAGCTTGGTAACAGGGAATGCTCGAGCAAGTCCTGCTAAACCTGGAAAGAAATTTGTTATTGTCATTTCCGTAAATAATATGCTTGGATTAATCTGCTATCTTCTGTGAACAAAATGTCATATCCCATACAACACCACAAACAGATATCAAGTGACCTGAATCATCTTGGGTTAAAGAGACACCTTCAACTAAGTAGCCTTGCAGATAGAGGAAACCTGTACAAAGATTTGTTCCACCTATGTCTAAGAATGGTCTCACGGAGTCATAATGCAAAAAGCAGTGTAAACATAACAATGTAAGAAATATAAGTGGGAGTAGATCTTCTACATCAAATACCATTTTCTGTTCTATTCCAATATCCCTTGATTCCTGTAATTTGAAATCTATTTATTCAGTTTTAATTGCTAAAGATTGCAAAGATTCACACATCTGAGAGAAGAAATTTCTCCTCATTTCAGTCCTATATGGCTCATCTATTTTAAGACTGGAACCTATAGTTCTAGAGTCCTCAGTCAATAGAAACATCCTCCCTGCATTTACCATCAAGCCTTTTTAAAACTTTGCATGATTCAGAGAGGTTCACCTAATTTTTTTTCTAAGGAGTAGAGAATAGAGACATAACCTACTCTGTTGTATATTTAGTATTTCTGTAATATTGAGTAATATTGTAAATATATTGTTTCATTAACCATTCTTTGTTTAAATAATTCATTGTGGGAAATATGTAAGAGTACATGAATGTCATATGCCATTATGCCACCATGTCATATTTGAGCTCTTAAATAAAAACGAGGTCTACATGTCTTTCTTTCGATTAGCTTTCAGATTTACAAGATATATCAGTGGTGTCAAGTAAGTTTTAAAATGAACCCAAGATGACTACCTACTTGTTGAAGTGCAGCGAGATGGTTGAGTCAAAAAAAAGCGCTGCATGTTTCTCTTCGGAAATGAGAGAAAGAGAGACATTTGAGTTTTTAAAAAATGCAGCGTGTATTTTTCTTTGCACGGGGAAAGCGGTGGTCAAGTAAAAAAACAGCAGAAATTGTAATAAGTTCATGAGTTTATCAACAGTTAGTACCAGGTGATAATAATAATAAATAAATTTAAAAAAGCAGAAATGGCTGGGTATATCAGAAAGATAAACATGTTCAATTGCACAAAAAATAACTGGGTGATGTATACTGAATGAATTGAGCAGTATTTTGAAGCAAATGAAATAGCCAATGAAAAGCGAGTGCTAGTGTTACTGAGCACAATAGGCGAAGAGCATATAGTTTGCTTAGAAGTTAAACTGCTCCAACCAGACCAGCCAAAATGAGTTTTGCTCATATTGTGAAAGTAATGCATGACCACTTAGAACCAAAACAATTGTTGATTGCAGAATGCTTTAGGTTTCATAAGCTGAATCAAAAGACAAGGGAGTCCATGTCATCTTGTGTGTCTGAATTGAAGAAATTGTCTGAGCATTGCTAGTTCATTAATGGGCTTAATGATGCACTGAGAGATTGTTTAATTTATGAAATCTTACAAGAAAGCATTCAAAAATGGCTCCTGAAGCACAACTCACATTTAAAAGAGCGGCTGAAAGAGCTGTATCAAAGGAAAAGGCAGACAGAGATGCAATTGAGATGTAGTTAGCAATGAAAGTGAGCATAAACAAAATAGCTGAACAGAAACCTGTATGACCAAACAAATTGTGTTACCATTGTGACACAAATGGTGTCACATACACCAAGCCAAAGCAGATTTAAAGGCAAAACTTGCAGAACATTCAACAAGTAGGACACATCCAAACAGCACATCTGGCAGACAAAAATAAATGGACAGCACAGGGAAGAGAAAAAGACAAAAAAGTCAAGTCAGTTTTAATAAAGCACTAATCTGCATACTATTGATGAAAAACCTGATAATGGTGAGAGTAATACAGGTAATATCTCAACACTTTTTGATTTACAACGTGATAACTAACAGGAAACACACAAAATGACTTACACCAGAAGTGAACAGCAAATTAATTAGAGTGGAATTGGCTGTTTCAGTCATTCCACAAAATCAGTTTGAATGGTATTTCAAAGTTATTAAACTGAAGTCTGCAGATATCCGACTAAGAAATTACTACAACAAAGATGACTCCTGTGAAAATGACATTTGTAACAGTGAAATACAATGATCAACAAGCCACATGCGGTAAAACTGGAGGGCCAGCATTGTGGAGCTATGGTTGGCTGAGACAGTTACAGCTTGATTGGAGATCCTTCCATCATTTGCATGCCACATCCTCTGTGATAGAATCAACTGAAAGTGAATTAAGAAAGGTACTGGATGATGCCACAATATATTTGAGCACCTCAATAAAGTAAAATGAAATAGACACACAACTCCAAGCTCCCATGTTTATCTTCCAATTTGTTTTGGAGTTACAAAAAATAGCATACTCAATCTCTCCTCATATGCAGATCTGTTATTCCAGAAACTAGACTGATGAATCTTCACTTTATTATGAAAATAGATAAAATAGTACGCAATTCTCCAGGTTGATTATGTCAAGCCTCAACATAATTGTAGCAAGAAATCTCCTTTTGGCCTATATATCATTTGCATTCTCAAGTTCCTGTTGTACCTGTATATCACCTTTCAGTGAATTATGTGAAAAGACACCCCAGAGGCTTCATAGCTTTAACATTTCCCAATCCCTCATCATTGAAAGTATGCCATGTTTACATCCACTCACTCTACCCCTTTGAAGTCTGTTTGTTCATGTTTCCACTTAGTTCTGTGTCATCAGTATACTTGAGAATATTTGATCCCCTCAGCCAAATGATTGATAAACAGTACCTATAAAAAGTATTCACCCCGTCCCCCTCAGAAGTTTTCATGTTTTGTTGTTTTACAACATTGAATCACAGTGGATTTAATTTGGCTGTTTTTGACACTGATCAATAGAAAAAGACTCTTTTGTGTCAAAGTGAAAACAGATCACTACAAAGTGATCTAAGTTAATTACAAATATAAAACACTAAATAATTGATTGCATAAGTATTCACCCCATTTAATAGGTCACATCTAATCATTACTGGTAGCAACCAATTGGTTTCAGAAGTCACATAATTAGTTAAATAGAGATCACTATTGTACAGTCAAGGTGTTTCAATTGATTGTAGTAAAAATACACCTGTATCTGGAAGGTCCAACTGCTGGTGAGTCAGTATCCTGGCAAAAACTACACTATGAAGACAAAAGGGCACTCCAAGCAACTCTGCAAAAAGGTTATTGAAAAGGACAAGTCAGATGATGGATACAAGAAAAATTCCAAGTAACTAAATATCCCTTGGAGTATAGTGAAGTCAATCACCTAGAAGTGTTAAGAATATGGCACAGCTGTAAATCTGTCTAGAGCAGGCCATGCTTAAAAACTGAGTGACTGTGTAAGAAGGGGTCTACTAAGAGGGAGGGAGAGGAAGAGGGAGGCCACTAAGAGATCAATGAGGAGGAGTGGATATTTTTTATAGTCTCTGTAGATTAATAACAATTGGGACCAAAGTACCAACCCCTCTGGTACCCCTTCAGGCACTGTGTGTCAACCTTAGAAAGTGCAAGTTATTCCCATTGTTTTCTTTTTGTTAACCAGCTCTAAATCAACAATTGTTTACAAATCTAATTCAATGTTCTTTGGCTTTGTTCACTGATGCCTAGGTAGGATCTTATTGAAAGCCTTCAAAATATCCAAATAAACTAACCATTGTTTCCTCTCACCTGCTTTAGTAGTTGCACCTCAAAGGATCTGAATTAAGTTAATCAAACACAATTTCTCTCTGACTAATTCATGCTGACTTTCAGCAATCATATGGTTTTTCTAAATGTCTCAACATTGAATCCTTTATTATAGATTCCAGGAGTCCTTCCATTACTAATGTCAGGCTAATTGGGTAGTAGTTTTCAGTTTTCTCTCTCCTTCCTTTCTTAAAGAGCATATTCAGATATGCTATCTTCAATCTGCAGTAATCATTCCATAATCTATACAATTTTGCAAAGTGATAAGCAGATCTCCTAAAATCTTCATAGCCACATTTTATACAACTTTAAGATGTACATAGATCGTGAAGAACTGACGATAGCAGTTTTCCCATACCCAATAACTTCTTTTGTAGCATTCCATTGCTAATACAAAATTTCATCAAATCCAGTATTTTTGGAAAGTTTTATGTTGTCATCCGTGAAGACAAACATCAAATATTTATTTAATTCTTCTGTCATTTTTTATTACGAATTCTCCTTTGGGCATCCTACATTTGTCCTCTCTGGACTTTAGCTTTTTACATACACATGGCTTTTACGGACTTTATTTTTTCTTGTTAGTTTACCTTGTACTTCATTTTCCCTTTCTTTGATATCACTTTGATATCTTTTATTGAGCTTTAATACATTCCAATTTACTGCTTCTGTCAATTTTATAGATCTTTTCCTTATATTTAATACAATCTTTAATTTCTTCTATAATCCATTTTACTGTTGTATTTGTGCCTTAAAAGAATCATTATTTAGTGCAATGTACTATATTTCAATGCTGCTAACCACTGCCTATCTTAGTCCTGCCCTTTGATATTGTTTCCCATACAATAGCCAATCTGCACATAAATTAATAGTCTGCTTTGTTTTGGTTAAAAATTTGGTTTTAATATGAAGTAAGTCATCTTCAAGCAATGTAAATATCCATTCTTTCCTTGAGGCCACTTTACAACAGGAATATTAAATAACTCTTTCTCCTTGCATAGTATCTGAAATAGCCAGTGTCTTATTAGGTTTTTTTCAATATACTGATCTAGAAATCTTATTGATTCCTGGAGTCTTTCCCTTATCTTGCTAGTCATCAGACCAATAAACTTATTTCCTTTATAAACCACGAACAAGAGAAAATATGCAAGTGCTGGAAATCCAAGTACCACACACAAAATGCTGGAGGAACTCAACAGGCCAGGCAGCATCTATGGATAAAGTACAGTCAACGTTTTGGGCTGATACCCTTTATCCCTTTCAGGCCAAAATCCTTTACAAACCAAGTGGCCTAATTCTGCTCCTATGTCTTAAGATCTTATAAGTTGAATGTTTTGAGACTGTTGCTGGGGAGTCCAATACTCATTAGCATACTTTGTAAGTTGAATTGACTTTATTTCTTACTCCCTTCACATACATGAGGAGTAAAAATCTTTGCGTTACATCTCCGTCTAAATGTGCAATGTGCAATCATAGTAATTTATAATAAATAGAACAGTCAATGTAACATAGAGTACACTAAAATCAGCATGAGTTAATCAGTCTGATGGCCTGGTGGAAGAAGCTGTCCCGGAGCCTGTTGGTCTTGGATTTTATGCTGTGGTACCACTTCCCGGATGGTAGCAGCTGGAATAGATCGTGGTTGGGATGGTTTAGGTCCCCAATGATCCTATGGGCCCTTTTTACATACCTGTCCTTGTAAGTGTCCTGAATCATGGGAAGTTCATAGCTACAGATGCGCTGGGCTGTCCGCACCACTCTCTGCAGAGTCCTGCGATTAAGAGAGGTACAGTTCCCATACCAGGCAGTAATGCAGCCAGTCAGGATGCTCTCAATTGTGCCCCTGTAAATGTTCTTAGGGTTTGGGATCCCATACCAAACTTCTTCAACCGTCTGAGGTGAAAGAGGCACTGTTGTGCCTTTTTCACCATACAGCTTGTGTGTACAGACCACGTGAGGTCCTCGGTGATGTGGATGCCGAGGAACTTGAAGCTGTTTACCCCCTCGACCCCGGATCCATTGATGTCAATAGGAGTCAGCCCGTCTCCTGTAATCCACAATCAGCTACTTTCTTTTTGCGACATTGAGGGAGAAGTTGTTTTCTTGACACCACTGTGTCAGAGAGACAGAGCTGCAATGTAAATGTCCTTGGACTTCTCCTACACAAACATTCAGAGCTATATGGATACCAGCAATAATATTTCGAATCTTGTCATTTGATACAACCTTAACAGTTTCTTTCCTATTAACTATGGTGAAAGTAATGTTCCTGCTTAATCTTTCAAACAAGAGACTAGACAGTTCTTTCATGCAGCAGTACCTTGTGGAATCTGATATTACATTAACATGCCATGGAAAAAACCTGAGGCTAAAATAGCAACTGCCACTTTCTCTGTCACAGACTGCATTTTCCATTGGAGAAGACCTCCACCATATCACAGTGAGCTGTTTTATTGTGTCACACTGGTGAATCACAGTGTCTCAAGACAAATAGGATGCATTGCCTTGATTGCAGCCACCTTGTCACCATTCAGTGATAGTATTAAATGAAGGGTTCCCAAAGCACTGGCAATCCTTTCACAGGCAGAGTTAAGCATCCAGCAGCAGAGGCGTTAGACACCATTCAAACACCATCCTGATATTCCTGACCAACTCATCTCTTTAAATGAACTACTGATTATTTTCCATTTCAAGCCCTTGACTCTCCAGACAAATCATTACAAATTCCATAATGTCAAATCATCCGCAACAGAAACTGGAAAAGGAAATGTGATTGTGTATGATCATAAAATATTCTGAATACATCAATGAGCTAGAGGGTGTCAACCTTTTGAAAGCAGTTTAAATTCCTTTGTGCGCTAGTAGCAAAAGAATATGTGCGTGCACACAGACATGCAGCTTAGAGGAATCATTGTTCACAATATATATTAAATATTTGGATTAGGGAACTGTGGTGAATTACATATACCTGCCTGGACACGCCCCCTGCTGACTGCTCCTGTGGCTCCTCCCACAGACCCCGGTATAAAGGCGATTGGGGCCTGAGCTCTGCCTCTCAGTCTCCAGGATGTAGCATGGTGGTCAATTGCTGCTTGTTCTTTCTTCCACAGTCAGTGGGAGGAGCCACAGGAGCAGTCAGCGGGGGGGGGGCGTGTCCAGACGGGTATATGTAGTTCACCACAGGATGTCAGCCAAGCTGGTAGGGTAGTCCCAGTGGCAGACTTCCTGGGAAAAGAGAATAGGCGCTCGTGAGGGGTGGCATTGGTGGACGTACATAACAGAGAGCGGATAGAGTGGAGTGCCTCGGGGAGGACCTCCTGCCACTGAGAGACCGGCAACCCTTTCAACCTAAGGGCTAAAAGTGTGGCCTTCCACACTGTGGTATTCTCCCTCTCCACCTGTCCATTTCCCTGGGGATTATAGCTCGTGGTCCTACTAGTAGCAATGCCCCTAGCCAGCAGGTACTGGCGCAGCTTGTCACTCATAAACGAGGACCCTCTATCACTGTGGATATAGCAGGGATATCCGAACAGAGTGAAGAGCTGGCGCAGGGCTTTTATGACGGACGTGGCAGTGGTGTCGGGGCAGGGGATGGCAAAGGGGAACCACGAGTACTCGTCGATAATGTTGAGAAAGTAGACACATCCCCAGGGCCAGTGCTGCTCCGGAAATATGTGAGGAGCAATAAATACTCCCCGCTGGTCGAGAGGGTTCACCTTCTACATGCGAACCCCCAGTATGCTTACGTGGTCTTACCTGATGGGCGGGAGGACACGGTCTCCGTCCGTGACCTGGCGCCCGCAGGAGCAGCAGACCACTACCCCGAACACTCCACGTTAACTATGAACCCTGTACCCGAGGTGACACTGTGCACACTGAGCCCTACACAGACTCCTCACGACACTCCTATATCAGGCGTCTCACATGCGCAGATACCAGGCACCTCGCACACGCATGAGGGATCACTGATGCCTAGTGGGCTGACACCTCCAGTTCGGCCGGAACCAGCACAACCACCGTCTCCGGTGCAATCACCACCGGCACCTGTGCAATCACAGCCGGTGCTACGTAGATCGCAGCGACAGATTCGACCACCTGATAGACTTAACCTGTAAATATACTTGTCAGAAACTTCGCCCCATGGGGACTCATGCGGCTTAGAGGAATCATTGTTCACAATATATATTAAATATTTGGATTAGGGAACAAAGTCTAAAAATCTAATATCTAAATCTGCAAACAACAAGAAACTGAGTGGGTCTGAGTTTTAAAGAGGTTGCAAAGGTGCTCCAAGGTGATTTAGACCAGTTGAGTGAGTGACCAATTGCATAAAAGATCCATTATGATATGGATATATCTGAAATCCCCCACTTTGGAAAGCAAACTAGAAAGACAAAATATTCTTTAAACAATGATGGACTGCAAAATATTAATGTACAAAAGGATCTGGGTGCCCTTGTATATGGAACCAATGAAAGCAAGCTTGCTATCATAGCAGGCAATTAAGACAACAAAAGGTAATAACGATTTTCTTAGCAAATGATTTTGACCACTAGAGCAAAAATGTCCTGCCACCTTATGCAGGGTGAGATCACATCTAGGAGTATCATGTGCAGTTTTGATATCCTTACAGGAAAAATACTTTCTTGCCCAAGAATGAGTGTAGTAAAGTGTCTCCAAACCAATTCCTATGATGACAGACAACACACACAAAATGCTGGTGGAACATAGCAGGCGAGGCAGCATCTATAAGGAGAAGCATTGTCAACATTTCAGGCCAAGACCCTTCGTCCTGAAGGGTGAAGGGTCTCGGCCCGAAACGTCGACAGTGCTTCTCCTTATAGATGCTGCCTGGCCTGCTGTGTTCCATCAGCATTTTGTGTGTGTTGTTTGAATTTCCAGCATCTGCAGATTTCCTTGTGTTTGCTCCTATGATGACAGGATGGTCGTATGAGGAGAATGGAGTAGACGGTGAATGTATTTACTGGAGTGATTGGAGATTTCACTGAAATGTTTAATTATATCAGGAGTCAACAGGCTGGAAGTAGGGAGGAAGTTTTCCCTTGTTAGAATTTGATGGTAGGGAGGGAGGGATTGTCATGAACTAGGGCTCACAGTCTCAGGATAAAACATTTGGGATTGAGATGAAGAGAAACTGATCTCATTGAAATGAGGGTAATGAACCTGTGGATGCCAGATCACTGAATATACTTAAGGAGTTTTAGACCCAAAAGACATTAAGAAATATGGGGAAAGAGCTGAAATGTGATATTGAGATTGTCAAGATACTATTGAACTCAAGGGCTCAAATATCCCATTCCTCCTATTTTTCTAGCTTAATTAATTAAAAATGTAATAGAGAAAAAAGAAACAAAGCACTTATCCAGTCTTTTTAAATTGAAGGTGAGTGATCCCATTAAAGTAAATAGAACTGTCTTCAATGTGTCGTCTGTGGTCGGTATGAAGATGAAGGGCTAGGTACAAAGAAGCAAGGCTGGTTGCTGGAGTGGTGTAAGAGTTTAAATACCACTACAATGGTAACTAGCATTAAAAGTGCATTCTCATTATCATCTTCTCCCTTTAAGTATAAAGGCAGTGATATAATATGCCAAGAAGAATTCTATTAATTGAGGAAAGCACCTTCTACAATGTTAATCCATTGCTCAAATAATGTCAGTGGTTGCTTTCAATAATATCCACAGGAGTAGCAGGAAGTTAATTTCACATCCTATTGGCAATTACCAATACAAATGATTAGTTGTGTCATCCTCTCATAATACCCATCTATTAATATGTAGTATAGGAAGTGAGATTAATACTGCACAATGTTAACACTGATATATTTTAAATTTATTGTAACTTTCAAAGATTGTTTCTTCTGACTCCATCTCTGGAATTCATTCATGTTCAAATAGGGTTCTGGCTGTTTATCACTGTTATCTTACCTAGAAAAATATTACTGATGAGGCACTCCAATAGCAAAACTAGCCCAGAACACACACCTTCCAAAACAGTCTTCCAACACAATTTTTGGAATTCATTCATCTTATTATAGAGTTCAGACCATTTACCACTGTATCTTATTTAGAAAAAAATATTGAACTAGCCTATAGCACATGCCTTTCCCTTATAGGAACATGTAATTCGCCATTATTCAATAAGTTAATATATAGGATCATAAACCAAATGTTGAAAAAGCTCAGTTATACTTTTGAAATTGAACACATCATATTAGTCATACATACTCTGTAAAAATCTTCACTTCCTTTCTGGCTGGGATCACCCAAAAAATTAGGATATTAACAAGATAATTTCTAAAGAATTTTAGCATCTAGTAAAAGGTTCACAAGCAGCCATGGTACAGGCATTTACACGACCACCTTGTTGGTCTTCAATATATCATAGACATGTTCTCCCCAAACTGTAACTTAAAGCATATTTTTCCAAACTTTTCCCAATTCAGATACAAGGTCATCAGCTTAATTTAATTCCTCTCTCCACTGATACTAACTGACCTACAGAGCATTTTCAGAATTTTCTATCTTATATCAAATTTTCAAATACAGCACTGTTTTGTTTTGTGACATTGTTTTACTGAGCTAATGCTCACCAGGACCCTGGCCTACTTTTGGATAAAGCATTGATGACTGAACCTAACAAGTTGATTTAGTTCCAAAATCTCATTACAGTTGTCCCATTTTGAAGACCTCATAACCCAAGATTTCTTCAACCTGTGAAAACACATGATAAAATGGTCTTGTGTGTGAGACCTCCAGCAGTTTTGTTCAAGGCTTTGAGGAGTTATGTTTTAATGTTCATGATGTTCCAAAGCTTTTTTCATCCTGGATTGCCATTCCCAGGCCTCATGTATACAAATCATTTGGTGGGACCAATGTTGCACATGATTTGCAACACATCATTCAAAGCAATATTCCAGTTCTGAAGTAGCTTTAGGACAGAGTTGGTGTCAGTGATGAAAGATATTAGCAAAAGCGCCACCACTAATTTTGTCAGAGGCGAGCATCCGTAGTGGGGATGTTAACGGGTAGGGCAGGGAAAAAAGAAAAAGAACTCATTATTGAGAAGCACCAAAGAGTCAATTTGCTGTCATATTTTTCAACAAAATACCAGGCAGATTCAGCCTGTTGAAATAATTAAAAAGAGACCTCTAACTTTAGTTAAAACGTGGTCTTGCAAATTTAAACTCACTTATTTGCTTATCTTTTGATTGTGGTAGAAAATTGTGAGTGACATTAATCATATTATTCCATCCTTATTGTGCCACTCAAGTCTATCCAGTAGTTTCTATGTATGCAAAATCATACAGTTGTTATTAGACCATTAGACCATAAGATATAGGAGCAGAAGTAGGCCACTCAGCCCATTAAGTCTGCTCCACCATTCAATCATGGGCTGATCCAATTCTTCCAGTCGTCCCCCACTCCCCTGCTTTCATCCCATACCTTTTGATGCCCTGGCTAATCAACATCTCTGCCTTAAATACACCCAATAACTTGGCCTCCACAGCCGTTCGTGGCAACAAATTCCACAGATTTACCACTCTCTGACTAAAGTAATTTCTCCGCATCTCAGTTCTAAAAGTACATCCTTCAATCCTGAAGTCATGCCAACTTGTCCTAGAACCCCCTACCATGGGAAATAACTTGGCCTAATCTAATCTGTTCAGATCTTTTAACATTCTGAATGTTTCTATGAGATCCCCCGTCATTCTCGTAAACTCCAGGAATACAACCCAAGAGCTGCCAGAAGTTCCTCATACAGTAACACTTTCATTTCTGGAATCATTCTATTGAATCTTCTCTGAACCGTCTCCAATGTCAGTATATCCTTTCTAAAATAAGGAGCCCAAAACTGCACATAATACTCCAGGTGAGGTCTCACAAGTTCCTTATAGAGCCTCAATATCACATCCCCGCTATTCTCTACCTCTAGAAATGAATGCCAACATTGCATTCGCCTTCTTCACAACTGACTCAACCTGGAGGTTAACCTTTCGGGTATCTTGCACAAGGACTTCCAAGTCCCTTTGCGTCTCCACATTTTGAATTCTCTCCCCATCTAAATAATAGTCTGCCTGTTTATTTCTTCCACTAAAGTGCATGACCATACACTTTCCCACATTGTATTTCATTTGCTACTTCTTTGCCCATTCCCCTAAACTATCTAAGTCTCTCTGTTTCCTCAACATTACCTGCTCTGCCAACATATCTTCCTATCATTGGCAAATTTAGCCACAAGTCCACTAATACCATAGTCCAAATCATTGACATACATCATAAAAAGTAGCGGTCCCAACATTGACCCCTGTGGAACTCTGCTGGTAACCAGCAGCCAGCCAGAATAGGATCCCTCTATTCCCACTCTGTGTTCTACCAACCAGACAATGCTCCATCCATGCTAGTAACTAGCCTGTAATTCCATGGGCTGTTATCTTGCTAAGCAGCCTCATGTGCGGCACCTTGTCAAAGGCCTTCTGAAAATCCAACTACATCATGTCTACTGCATCTCCTTCATCTACCCTGCTTGTAATTTCCTCAAAGGATTGTAGTAGGTTTGTCTGGCAGGATTTTCCTTTCAGGAAACCATGCTGGCTTTGGCCTATCTTGTCATGAGCCTCCAAGTACTTCATAATCTCATCCCTAATAATCGATTCCAACAACTTCCCAGCCACTGATGTCAGACCAACAGGTCTATAGTTTCCTTTCTGCTACCTTCCACCCTTCTTAAATAGTGGAGTAACATTTGCAATTTTCCAGTCATCCGGTACAATGCCAGAATCTATCAATTCTTGAAAGATCATTGTTAATGCATCTGCAATCTCTCCAGCTACTTCCTTCAGAACCCAAGGGTGCATTCCATCAGGTACAGAAGATTTATCCAACCTCAGACCGTTAAGCTTCCTGAGCACCTTCTCAGTCGTAATTTTCACTGCACAAACTTCACTTCCCTGACACTCTTGAATGTTCGGTATACTGCAGACATCTTCCACTGTGAAGACTGATGCAAAATACGCATTCAGTTCCTCTGACATCTCTGCATCTCTCATTACAATATCTCCAGCTTCATTTTGTATTGGTCCTATATCTAGCCTCGACTCTCTTTTACCCTTTATATACTTAAAAAAGCTTTTAGTATCTTCTTTGACATTAGTCGCCAGCTTCCTCTCATAGTTCATCTTTTCCTTCCGAATGACCTTCTTAGTTTCCTTCTGCAAGTTTTTAAAAGCTTCCCAATCCTCTATCTTCCCACTTGCTCTGGCATCCTTGTATGTTCTCTCTTTTGCTTTTTCTTTGGCTCTGATTTCTCTTATCAGCCATGGTAGTGTCCTTCTTCCATTTGAAAATTTCTTCTTATTTGGAATATATCTGTCTAGTACTTCCCTCATTTTTCGCAGAAACTCCAGCCATCGCTGCTCTGCTGTCTTTCCTGCAAATGTCTTTTTTCAGTCAACTTTGGCCAGTTCCCCTCTCATGCCATTGTAATTTCCTTTATTCTACTGAAATACCAACATATCGGATTTTATTTTTTTCCCTCTCAAATTTCATTCATATTGTGATCACTGTTCCCTAAGGGTTCCTTAACCTTAAGCTCTCTTATCACCTCCAGATTGTTGCACAAGACCCAATCCAGCACAGCTGATCCCCTAGCAGGCTCAACAACAAGCTGTTCTAAAAAGCCATCCCTTAGATTTCTACAAATTCTCTCTCTTGAGGTTCAGTACTGACCTGGTTTTCCCAATCCACTTTCATGTTAAAATCCCCAACGATTATCATGTGATTGCCTTTCTGACAAATGTTTTCTATCTCCTGCTGTAATTTGTAATTCACATTCTGACTGTTGATTGGAGGCCTATATACAACTGCCATTAGGGTCCTTTTATCCTTGCCATTTCCTAACTCAACCCATAGAAAATCTACACCTTCCAATCATATGTCATCTCCTTCCAATGATTTAATATTACTTCTTATACACAGAGCCATACCACCCCCTCTGCCTACTAACCTATCTTTCCGAAATATTGTATATCCTTGGATGTTCAGCTCCTAATGGCAGCCATCCTGGAGCCAAGTTTCAGAGATGGCCACAATGTCATATTTGCTGATCTGTAGCTGAATTTCAAGATCGTCCATTTTATTCCTTATGTTGCATGCATTCAAATACAACCCTCTCAGTCCAGTATTTGTTGCTTTTTGTTTTAAATGCACCATGCCTCTATTACCCTGTAACTCATGCCACTGGCTTTGATTAAGCCTCATCTCCTGCCTGTTATTTCTATTACCTCTGTTGCATGCTATCTGATTTATTTCTGCTTTCTCCTTCCTCAGCCCCATCACTCCGGTTCCCAGCCCCCTGCCAAATTAGTTTAAACCCTCCCTAACAGCTCTATTAAATGTGTCCGCTAGGATATTGGACCCCTTTGGGTTCAGGTGTAACCTGTTCTTTTTGTACAGGTCATACCTCCCCAGAAAAGGCCCCAATGATCCAGGAATCTAAATCCCTGCCCCCACACCAGTCTCTCAGCCACACATTAATATGCCTGATCATGCTATTGTTGCACTCGCTAGCACATGGTACGTATTACTTGTTTCACCACATACACCCACACATAGGCAAATATTTCCAGCATCCAATGGAAGGTATACTTGAAGGACTGGACAGCCATATAATTGCGTAAGGGCATTCAGACTTTCAGAGCTCCTCAGTAATTTGTTAAACACTCAGAAAAATGTTTCCTCAGGATCAGAAATATCTATCCCAAATAATTTTCAATATTTGACCATGTACTTCCATTGCTTTATAACTTTTTAAATGAGGAATGCAGAAGCCATGATATAGTGCCAGATTACTAACCACATACACACAACCATCATTCACCACAACTGCAAAACTCACACACAACACACAGCTTACCCATGGATTCAGTATCCCACTGTAGTAGTCATCACAGAAACTCATTAAATACATTTGCCAACTCTTTGTCTTCTTTGTGGTCAGAAATTATATCTGCTGCCACAGATATAATCTTATATGTATTCTTGCCAGTGGCAACTATGACCTTTTGCAGAATCCTACTCATCCAGTGAACCCCATGATTATCCAAACCTCTTCCAGTAGCCAAACTCCAATGAAGTGAAGGAGAACTGAATCCTGAAACATCTGGACAGCAAAGATGCATACAACAGAATGTTCTTTATTAACTACAGTTCGGCATTCAATACTATCAATTCATCAAAACTAATCAATAAGCATCAAGACCTTGACCTCAATACTTCCTTGTGCAATTGGATCCTTAATTTCCTCACAGACTCCAGGCACTTCAGTTTGGCAGCAGCATATGCTCTACAATTTCAATCAGCACAAGTGCACCACAAGGCTGTGTGCTTAGCCCCTTGCTCTATTTGCTTTACAGTTATGACTGTGTGGTAAAGCACAGCTCCAATGTGATTTTTAAGTTTGCTGATGACACCACTTTCAGAGGCAGAATCTAAAATGATGAATTAGCATATAGGAGGGAGATTAGAAAGCTGGCTGAGTGTTGCCACAGCAACAGTACCTTTCTCAATATTAGCAAGACCAAGGAGCTGATTATTGACTTCAGGAGGAGGAAACCAGAAGTCCATGAACCAGTTTTCATCGGGAAATCTAAGGTGGAGAGAATAAACAACTTTAAATTCCTCACCCAGCATGTAATGGCAATTACGAAGAAATCACTGTAGTGCCTTTACTTCCTTAGGAGTTTGTGAAGATTCGGCATGACATCTATGACTTTGAATAACTTCTATAGATATGTTGTGGAGCGTATACTGATTGGGTGCATCACAGCCTGCTATGGAAACACCAATGTCTTTGAAAATAAAATCCTGCAAAAAGTAGTGGATATTGCCCAGTCCATTATGGGCAAAACCCTCCCCACCACTGAGCACATCTATACAGAGCATTGTCACAGGAAAGCAGTATCTATCATCAGGGATGCACCACCACCACCCAGTCATGCTTTCTTCTCACTGCTGCCATTAGGAAGAAGGTACAGGAGCCTCAGGACTCACATCACCAGGTTTAGGAACAATCGATTCCCATCAACCATTAGGCCCCTGAACCAAAGGGATAACTTCACTCAGCTTCACTTGCACTATCACTAAACTGTTCTCACAACCCACGGACTCATTTTCAAGGACTCTTTATTGAAGATTCTCAATATTTTTGCTTATTTATTTATTATTATCATTGTTGATTTTTTTTTCTCAGTTCAAGCTGGTAAAACCTTAGGTACAGGCAGAGCAAGCACACTCATTTCGCAATTGCTAGGAACTTTCGGAATATTCTAGTGGTGTTTAATATTGTGGCATCTCAGCAACATCCTCGTACATCTGTTACATGTCATTTCTATAACAGAGTGACCAAAACTACACATAGTACCCCAAGTGTGGCCTCACCAATCACTGATAGAACTGATAGAAAGGTCCCAATTCCTGTACTTAGTGCGCTGACTAATGAAGCCTAGTAAGCTAAATGTCTTTTTCATCACCGTCTGCCTGTGATGTTGCTTTCAATAAACTAATTTCTTTGGGGATCAATAAAGTATCTATTTATCTATCTGCACACTTGTACTTCTAAGTCATTCTATTCTGTTACACTCCCTAGTATGTAAGTGACTGTTAATTCCCCATTTTCTCCTAATTTCATTTGATGGCTGGTTTTCATCAAGACCTGCAGTATAAGAACCACAGCTTTACACCCACTAGTTGCCAGATTGTTGGTTTTGCCAGTGTGGTAATTAACTTTTCCTGGGCGCTTCGGATTGTGTGTTCTAAGTTTTGCTTCAGTACCGAGATTTACCCGTGCAACTCAGTCTCTCCGAGTCAAGATAAGTTTTCTCAACTTATCTTGAAAAGTTCAACTCCAGTTCCGGGGTTTATCTGCGAAACTCTGTCTCTCCGTGTCAAGATAAGGATTTCAAGTTTACTCCAGTACCGAGGTTTACCTGTGTAACTCTGTCTCTCCGTGCTAAGAAAAGTTTTGTCTGCCGCTTCCCTTTCTGCATTCCGTGTCAAGATAAGTTCTGCCTGCCTCCTGCTTTCCTGCACTCCCTCCTGTTTGTCATTCAACACTCACACCCACATCTCCATGCCTGTGTCCTGCATTTGGGTTCGCCTCATTCGTTGCAGCAGGAAGTCCTGTGCTAGTTTGACTGCAAAATACATCACCACATGTATCTGTCTTGAAATCCATTTGCCACTCCTTTTCCACTTCTTAACTGATTAAGATCCGTTGCTAATCTACAATAATCATCAACAACAGCTCTTAATTTTGTCATCACAAACTTACTGATTGAGCCTTGCGTATTCACATCCATTTATATAAATAACTAAGAACGAGGGTCCCAGCACCAAACCCTACAGCACACCACTAGTCACTGGCCTCCATTCCAAGAAACAACTCTCCACCACTCTCTGCTTCCTCCCTCAGAGCCAATTTTAAATTCACCAAACTAGCTCTTCCTGGATTCCATAACCTTCCATGCCAACCTACCATGCAGGACCTAGTTAAGGGCCTACAGACATATGGACCTAAGGTTTATATGGACATCATTCATTTTTCTACCCTCCTCTAGCTTTTTGATTACCTCCTCAAAAAGTCTAAAGGCTTTGTTAAGCATTACTTCCCATATACAGAGCTATGCTGACTCTTCCAGTAATCTATGATAACCTTCTTCAATATTGATAACACGTCCTAATTTTAAGTCACCTGGCAAATGAACAACATTTACAACTTTCTAGTGTATAAGAACTTCACCAGAGGCTGACAATGAAGCAAATGTCTCCAGAAAAGCCTCCACAATTTCTTCTCTGGCCTCTCATAAAACCTGAGGATGCATTTGGTCAGGCATTGGGAATTTATCCACCATAATGCACTGTAAGGCTGCAAATAACTCCCCCTTGGTATATGAATATTCTCCAAGACATTTCTACTTGATTCCCTTATATCTTAGGCAACCATAATATTCTCCTTAGTGGGCACCCTGGGGAAATATTCATTAAAAATCTATTCCACCTGCTGCAGCTCGAGTGATAGATGACCCTGTTGATCTCCAATGGGAGGGACCTACTTTCTCCCTACACACCCTTTTATTCTTAATACAGTTAATAATAAGTTCCATTCTTAATATGGAACCTCTTGTGATTTTCCTTAACCTTATCTGCCAGATCCATCTATTACCTTACTTTGCCATCTTGATTTCCTGTTTAATTGTATTATTAATATTTTATAGTCATCAAGGGATTTGCTTGATCTTGATCTCCAAAACCAAATGTATGCTTCATTTTTTTTTAGGATCTCGATATCTCTCATCGACCAAGGTTCCCTAAACTTGCCTGTTTTACCTTTCACCCTAGCAGGAGTATGCTGCTCTGGACTCTTGACATCACACTTTCAGAAGCCTCCCACTTGTTGTTTATTCCTTTCCCTTCAAACAGACTCACTCACCCATTCGACCTCAGTGAGATACTGTGAAAATCAAACACGAGGAAATCTGCAGATGCTGGAAATTCAAGCAACACACACAAAATGCTGGTGGAACACAGCAGACCAGGCAGCATCTATAAGGAGAAGCAATGTCGACATTTCGGGCCGAGACCCTTTGTCAGGACTAACTGAAAGGAGAGATAGTAAGAGATTTGAAAGTAGGAGGGGGAGGGGAAAATGCGAAATGATAGGAGAAGACCGGAGGGGGTGGTGTGAAGCTGAGAGCTGGAAAAGTGTTTGGCAAAAGGGATACAGAGCTGGAGAAGGGAAAGGATCATGGGACAGGAGGCCTAGGGAGAAAGATTTTTCAGGTTGGAGGAACAACATTTTCATTTCACCTACGCTCTGTCCGCCAGAGAAAGCAGGAGCTCCCAGTGGCCACACATTTTAATTCCCCGTCCCACTCCCATTCTGATATGTCTATCCATGGCCTCCTCTACTGTCAAGATGAAGCCACACTCAGGTTGGAGGAACAACACCTTATATACTGGCTGGGTAGCCTCCAACCTGATGGCATGAACATTGACTTCTCCAACTTCCGTTAATGTCCCTTCTCCCCTTCTTACCCCATCCCTGATATATTTAGTTTCCCCTCCCCTTTTGTTTTCTCTCTTTCTGCCCATCACTCTGCCTGTTCTCCATCTCCCTCTGGTGCTCCCCTCCCCCTTTCTTTCTCCCTAGGCCTCCAATCCCATGATCCTTTCCCTTCTCCAGCTCTGTATCCCTTTTGCCAATCACCTTTCCGGCTCTCAGCTTCACACCACCCCCTCCGGTCTTCTCCTATCATTTCACATTTTCCCCTCCCCCTCCTACTTTCAAATCTCTTACTATCTCTCCTTTCAGTTAGTCCTGACAAAGGGTCTCGGCCCGAAACGTAGACAGTGCTTCTCCTTATAGATGCTGCCTGGCCTGCTGTGTTCCACCAGCATTTTGTGTGTGTTACTGTGAAAATCATCCAGAATTAGCCCTGTTCCAGTTTCATACTCCAACCTGTGGACTTGTCCTATGCTTCTTCATTACTATCCTAAAACCAATAGAATTTTGGTCACTAGAACAGAAGTGCTCACTGGCTGCTACTTCAGTTACCTGCCCTGCCTTGCTCCCTAAGGTTCAGTTTCACACCCTCCCAAGTAAGGCCCTCTATGTATTGAGTCAGGAAACTTTCCAGGACTTGCAATTGTTACACTCAATGCCCCAACCAACAAAAGAAAGCATGCCATAGTCCTTTTTACCACTTTATTCACTTGTGTTGCACTTTACAGGAGCATCAAAAGATTCCTCTGTACATCAATGCTTCTAGGTATTCTGCCATTTACTGTGCATTGTCCTCTCGCATTTGACTCCCCAAAACGAATTACCTCACACTTGTCTGGATTAAATTCCATCTGTTATATTTCTGCCAAAATTTTCAATTGATCTATATCCTGCTGTACCCTTTGACAACCTTTCTCACTCTCTGCAATCATGCCGATCTTGTACCACTCAGTTAGCTACTTCCACAAGGGAAGAGTTCACATAGTGTACAAGCAGAATTATCAATAAAGGTCAGTTAAATATCCTGCAAGACTAGTGTCTTGGTGTTTTCTGCACTATCCCTCAATATCAAACACAACAGATCTCAGTTCTAATTCTTTTAGATGCCTTCAGCATAACTGATCACAATGTTCTCCTAGATCACTTTGAGAATTGGGTTGGCCTCTCTGGTAGCATCCCTATTGGTTTTGCTCATATATCAGAGAGAAATATTTTTGTCTTTCTAAGAGATATGATGAACATTTTGGTGTTGCTCAGGGAAGCTGTCCTAGTCCCCTACTCGTCTCCTACAGTATATGCTCCCCTTACGAGACATCATTAAAGAGCATAAACTTGATTTCCACAGTTAAGCAGATGACACACAATTCTATATCTTGGTTGAGCCTAACATTGTTGGATTCTGATGTTGTAATCCAAGGTTCATTTGGAAGTCAAGAAAGAGGCATAAAACATAATACTTCATGATAATTTTATTAAGCTCTAATAAAACAAAGAGAATTGGAAATGTAGAGCTGCAGAAGTCTAATAGCTAAGAACAAAGACCTAGAAGAACACTAAAAATGAATTAAGAGAATAAGAATTAAAAAATGGTGATGCAAATTGTTCAGCTCTTTTTATATTATAGATAAGAAACATTCCATTCAAATTTGTAGATAAGAGTTTGCCAATTAGACAGCCCTATTTAAATATACATTACCACAGAACCTTCCAGAATCATACAGAATTGCAACCACTAGGGGACACACTGAACAATTATATATACATACTGTGACTATTAGGGAACATACTTAACAGTTACATGTCTATATATATATATATATATATATATATATATATATATATATATATATATATATAATGCAAGCATGCAATACGTTGTTAAACTGCAAAGAAAATAACTATTATACAGTCTAATTCAACATCACCCTAACTTCTCTGATTTCTGGTATGGCTGCAATAAACAAATGATGAGCAATAATTTCCTAAAAGTAAATGAAGATGAAACAGATAGACTTTTAGTTGGCCCCAAAGCCAAAAGAGAAACTTCTTGATAAACTTGGGAACTTCGCTCCCACTAAAAATCAAAAGTAACAATGCTGGATGTTATCGTGATTCAAATTTGAATTTTAAATCCCATAAAAAGTGTTCAGAGCAGCATTTCTACACTTAAGAAATATTGCAAATGCACATCCATTTCTGTCATGTAATGATGCTGGAAAATTAATTTACATCTTTATATCAATTAGACTAGATTACTGCAATGCACATTTTACTGTTCTTCCAAAAAAATATTGACAGACTTCAACTCAGTTAGAAAGCCGCTGCTAGACTTTAAACTAAAACCTAGATGAGGGTTCATCTTAACTACTCAGTATTGGCTTCCTGTATCTTTTGGAATTCATTTTAAAGTTCTCTTACTTGTTTCTAAAGTTATCAATGGTCTGGGACCAGTGTACATCTCATTTTATAATCCCACTCGAACTCTTAGTTCTTCTTCTGCGGTCTCTTAAATTTAAACAACCTCCTTCAAAAAAATTGGCAAGTTGGCTTTTTTTAATTACACTCCTAAATATGGAACTAAGTACCTAAAACTATAAGGGATGCAGACATTTGACATTTTGAAATGCCAACAGAAAATCCAGTTAAATTACATTGGTCTTAATTAACATCATTTATTTTTTATTTTTATGTTTGCACTTTATCAGATTGTAAAGTACTTAGAACTACATAGTTTGTATAAAAGTGCTCTATGAATAAGTGTTTTTTTGTCCGATCATTTATATATTGCAACAACATCAATTCCTGCACTGATCCTTGTGGAACACCACTGGTCACAGACCTCTAGCCCGAATAACACCCCCACAACTATTCTTTGTCTTCTATGAACGAGCAAGTTTTGAATCCAGCCTACCAACTCACTATGGATCTCACATGATTTAATCTTCTGGATTATCCTACCACGGAGAACTTTGTCAAATACTTCACTAGAGATTATCCATTATCCTACTTCATCAACCATCTTTATCATCTCCTCAAAAAATTCAGTTAAGTTTTGTGAGACACATGTTTTACTGCATTAGGCCCCATAAACCTCTATATCTTTCCTATCTAAACGTTACAAGGGGGCGTTGGGAGCAGATCCAAGCGGACACAGACACAGAGGTAGTATAAACAGAACTGGGTTTATTGATAGTTACTAGGAAGGCCGGGGAGCGAGGACAAAATGTCAACATGGACATAAACATTGGATAACAAACTGGTAAAACCTGGACTAGGACTTGGACAAGGAACCTACACTTGAACTTGCCTTGGACTCGACTTGGACTAGGAACCTGGACTCGGACTCGACTTGGTCTCGAACCCTGGACCTCGGCTTGGACTCGGAACGTGGACCTCGGCTTGGTCTTGGAACTTGGACCTCGGCTTGGACTCGGAACTTGGACCTCGGCTTGGACTCGGAACGTGGACCTCGGCTTGGACTCGGAACTTGGACCTCGGCTTGGACTCGGAACTTGGACCTCGGCTTGGACTCGGAACGTGGACCTCGGCTTGGACTCGGAACTTGGACCTCGGCTTGGTCTCGGAACGTGGACCTCGGCTTGGTCTCGGAACGTGGACCTCGGCTTGGACTCGGACCCTGGACCTCGGCTTGGACTCGGAACGTGGACCTCGGCTTGGACTCGGAACATGGACCTCGGCTTGGTCTCGGAACGTGGACCTCGGCTTGGACTCGGACCTCGGCTTGGTCTCGGGGCTTGGACTCGGAACGTGGACCTCGGCTTGGACAGGGAACTTGGACCTCGGCTTGGTCTGGGAACGTGGACCTCGGCTTGGACTCGGAACGTGGACCTCGGCTTGGACTCGGAACTTGGACCTCGGCTTGGACTCGGAACTTGGACCTCGGCTTGATCTCGGAACGTGGACCTCGGCTTGATCTCGGAACGTGGACCTAGGTTTAGTCTCGGAACGTGGACCTCGGCTTGATCTCGGAACGTGGACCTCGGCTTGATCTCGGAACTTGGACCTCGGCTTGGACTCGGAACTTGGACCTCGGCTTGGACTCGGAACGTGGACCTCGGCTTGGACTCGGAACTTGGACCTCGGCTTGGTCTCGGAACGTGGACCTCGGCTTGGACTCGGAACTTGGACCTCGGCTTGGTCTCGGAACGTGGACCTCGGCTTGGACTCGGAACTTGGACCTCGGCTTGGACTTGGAACGTGGACCTCGGCTTGATCCCGGAACTTGGACCTCGGCTTGGTCTTGGAACGTGGACCTCGGCTTGGACTCGGAACGTGGACCTCGGCTTGATCTCGGAACGTGGACCTCGGCTTGGTCTCGGAACGTGGACCTCGGCTTGGACTCGGATCGTGGACCTCGGCTTGGACTCGGATCGTGGACCTCGGCTTGGTCTCGGAACGTGGACCTCGGCTTGGTCTCGGAACGTGGACCTCGGCTTGGTCTTGGAACGTGGACCTCGGCTTGGACTTGGAACTTGGATCTTAGAACCATAGAACATTACAGCACAAAAACAGGCCCTTTGGCCCTTCTTGGCTGTGCCGAACCATTTTTCTGCCTAGTCCCACTGACCTGCAGCTGGACCATATCCCTGCATACACCTCTCATCCATGTACCTGTCCAAGTTTTTCTTAAAAGTTAAATGTTAATCTTGACTTGGACTCGGAACTCTGACCGTGAGCTTGGACTTGGACTGGACTTGGACCAGGAAAAAACAAACTACCCTACTCGGAGTAGTGGCAAACAGCCAGACCTACTCAGCTGGAATGATTTGGACAATGAGGAGAGAGAATACTCAACTCGGAGTAGTGGCAAACAGCCAGACCTACTCAGCTGGAATGATTTGGACAATGAGGAGAGAGAATACACAACTCGGAGTAGCGGCAAACAGCCAGACCTACTCAGCTGGAATGATTTGGACAATGAGGAGAGAGAATACTCAACTCGGAGTAGTGGCAAACAGCCAGACCTACTCAGCTGGAATGATCTGCACAACGAGGAGACAAAATCATACAATGACAGTCCATTCATATCTTTGCTCAAAGTGGCAGCAACTGGCCAGCAGTTCTAGCTGGCCACGAAAACAACAGAATTCGTACCTTACTCGGTGCAGAGCAAAAATGGCCGGCAACTTAGCTGGATACAAAAATGACGGAATTCACTAAGCAGCCACAGGCACTGAAGCAACTAGAGTCTACGATTCTTGGTGGTCCCAGGATGAGGATAGCCACAGTGGCTACAGTGAGATGACTGGCTTCTGGTGACTGGTTTCCGGTGACATGCTTCTGATGACGGTCCAGCAATCACTGCTATAACACAGAGCCTTTTATCTTGCCAGTATGAAATGAAGATTAGGTGCCTTAATCAAGGCACCCAACGGAACATGGGGAAAAGGAAATAACTGTAATGAGGAATCCACGGACAGGACCATGACAGTAAATACTGAGCAAATGGTGTTTAAACTTTATAATTAGATCCTCATCTACTATTTCCTCTGAAATCATGTTTTGGACAGTCACCACTCTCTGAATTAAAAAAAAATCATCCATTGAATCTCCTTTAAATTTTTCCCCTCTCACCTTAAATCTCTGTCCTCTGTTCTAGATTTTCCTGCCCTATGAAAAAGATTCTATCCATCCTAATTATGTCTCTCAGAATTATATAAACTTCTATAAAGTCTATAACTTAAAATTAACAGTAGATAATAAATAACTAATATCATATATGAATTATAAAACAAGAATTATTAATGGTGCTTCCCTTGAAGAGTAATGCATCCTTAATTATGGAGATTGTTCCTGAAGTTGTGTAGCCATGTAACAACATCACTGCTTTAAGTAAATTCAGTGTTTTGCTGTATGTTGACACTTGCAGAAAGGTGGCCGAAAGCAGGAAATGACTCTGTCGGGGCACCAATGAAATCACTTACAGTAAAACAGCTGGGAAAATTGACAGTGTGCCAGAGGCTTTCCTGAAACAGGGTTAGTACCATCATGTACATGTCATAATATTTTTTGAATAAACTCATTTGAAACTCAGTAGCCCTTGAAAAAAGGTTCAAGTATTGTAACATGCAATTAACCCATGCCCATTGAATGCAGTACAAACAGCATATTAACTTTGTGCCTTTTGTTCATTATAATTATTTCAGCATTGATTCAGTGGTCTGCACTGTTAATTGAATGGGGGCACCAACAAGAGCTAGATTCCATCTCTTACAAATAAGGTGCACCCAGGCTAGAGCAGCTGCTGGCATTTGTGCAGGAAGCAATTGGATCTCAGAATTTTAGATCGTAAGATATAGGAACAGAATTTAGCTATTTGGCATATCAAGTCTGTTCATCCATTCATTCATGGCTGATTTATTTCCCTTCTCAACCCCATTCCCTGACCTTTTCCTTATAATCTTTGACCCCTTACCAATTAAGAAGCTGTCAACATCCACTTTAAGTATACAATGATGTGGCCTCCACAGCCATCTGTGGCAATGAATTCCACCCTCTGGCTAAATAACTTCCTCTCCATCTCTATTCTAAAGGGACATATTTCTCCCACAATTGGAAATATCCTTCTTCATGTCCATTGTCCAGATTTTCAATATTTGGTATATTTCAATGAGATTTTCCCTCATTCTTCTAAACTCCAGTGAGTACAGGCCCAAAGCCATTAGATGCTTCTTATACATTAACCTTTATGTGCCTGGGATCATTCTTGTAAACACATCTGGACCTTTTCCAATACCAGCACATCCTTTCTTAGCTATGGGCCCAAAACTGCTCACAATACTCCAAATGTGGTCTGCCCAATGCCTTATAACACCTCAGCATTACATTTTTGCTTTTATATTCTAATACTTCAGAAATTAATTATATTTGTCTTCCTTACCACTGATCTAACCTGCAAGTTAACTTTTAGGGAATCCTGCACTAGGACACACAAGTCTCTTTGCACCTCAGATTTCTAAATTTGCTTCCCAGTTAGAAAACAGTTTATGCCTTCATTCCTTGTGCCAAAGTGCATGACTATTCATTTCCCTACACCATATTCTATTTACCACTTCTTTGCCTATTCTCCTAATCTGTCCATGTCCTTCTGCAGACTCCCTGCTTCCTTAACACTACCTGCCCCTCCACTATCTTAGAATTATCCACCAACTTGGTCACAAAGCCATCAATTCTGTCATTCAGATCATTAATATTGTGTCTGTGCACAACTACATATCAATTAAATAAAAGCTCACATGCGGGTGATGGCTTTATCTGGTGTATTCACAATGCAGCAATGGGGGGGGGGGAGAGAGAGCAATGTGCATGCGCAAACAACAGATCAATAAGTAGTGCTGGGGGGAAGGCATTGCTTTAAAGTTAATAGATCCATACATTACACTCTTCCCCCTTTAGATTAATGCAACATAAAACTGTATATGTACAAAATATTCAATTTCCCTTTCATAAACTCATATTCCAAATAACCATGCTTTCACAATAACAGTTCACAACTAACTTCACAGTTCTAAAGGTTCAGTCTTTAGGAGGGAGCTCTGTTTCTTTCAAGATAACACCTCTGAACCTGTGGAGTGGCACTGGATTTAGTAGGTGATTAGTCTAAGGCACCATTCTCGATTTCCTGTGTCATGTTCCTTTCAGTGACACGCTCATCACTGAGATATGAGTTTGGTGGCTGTAATATGCCCGTCTTGTTGGATGCAATCGTCTCAGGTGTGTTCTTCGGTTGAGCATCCAGTATCTGGTCCACATGACATCTCCATATCTGATCTCCAACATCCACTGTGTACATCAGTGGTCCAGTTCTTGTAGCTATCCTACAGGGTGTCCACTTATCTTCTTGGTAATCACGTGCTAGGACTTCCTGTCCAATCTCGAAGCTCCTTGCTGCTTCACTTGGCAACAGGCTGAACTATTTATTCCGTATTTCCCTCCAGAAGTCTGGTTTCAGTATGTCTATGTGAGATCTCAGATTCCTGTTCATGAACAGCATTGCAGGTGTTTAATTTGTCATCGCATGAACAGAGTTCAATACACAAAAAAGAAGTTGTCCACCTTGTGCTGTAGAGAAATGGCCTATTTGTCCATCGCATTAATGGACTTCTTGAAGGTTTGGATAAACATTTCTGCTAACCCATTCATTGCTGGGTGGTGAGGGGCTGACTTGAAATGCCTAATGCCATTTTACTTCATGAACAGTCAGAATTCTTCTGATGTGTACTGTGGTCCGTTGTCACTCACAATTTGTTTGGGTAAGCTGTTACTGGCAAAGACAGTGCTCAGAGCAGAGACAGTCTTTCGCTGATGTGGTTGACTTTGAATATGTATCAACAGCAATCAGAAACATGGAGTCCATGAATTGTCCAGAAAAGTCGATATGTACTCTTTGCCGTGGTGATGACGTGGTGGTGCATCTTGAATGTTTTGGCATCCCAAACAGCTTTTGGTCAAGTTTTCAACCTATTTATTTATTTCTGGCCACCACGCATAGCTCCGGGTGAGTCTCTTCATCTTGACTGTACCCGGGTGTCCTTCATGCAGACTCTCTAACATTCTGGTGCACAGTTTAGAGGGACCACAACACAAGATCCACACATCAGTGTACTTTGACATACTGTTATGAACCCCATAACTGGGTCACTTACCAGCAAAGATAGAGAGGTCTGCTGAAGTCTGATGGTACCATTTTTAAATGTTTTTATTTATAAAGGGGCACAAAAGTAAGGTTAATACAAACATTCAGATAATATACGTCGTCAATACTCAATCTAAAGCACGGGTATAGTAATAATCAACAATTCGAATTAGCTCTATCGTTTGTCTAGGGGTAACTATTGTCCGATGGAAATATAAAAAGTCTCGCCAGTTCATGAAGGCTTTTAGCCGTTTGAGGGACTGCTGGGTGTTCACGGTTTGGAGAGAGAAAATAAACTTGCCAGCCTGTTGGACTCAAATCGTGGAATCGGGAACGTGAGTTCCCCGTTGTCAGTTAGGAATCCTTTTCGGGGTTATTAGCCACTCGATTCCCTAGCTAGGGGAACCAAATCACACGTGGCTCCCGAGCAGCTTCCTATTCTTACGGGAGCGATCAGCGATGGTGTCTCCGTCTGGTGCGTCGCTGGAGTACCGCCTCCTGCAGTCTCCGTTTTATCATGGCTGGCAGATTTGTAAATGTCAATCAAGGTAGGGTGATACAATCCCCACCCCCACATTGCCCGAGGGCGTCCACGTCCCTGATAGCTGGCACGTACTATAGAGTTGCAATTCACACAGGTGCCTCTAAGAACAATGGTCAAATCCATTGCATTGTCTCTCATTTCCTGGGTCCAAGACCCGAATTAATAGCGATCTTGCGATTCTCCGGAAGGAGGGGGCTGGTCCTGCACTCTTCGGCCCCTCAGAGCTGTGGTACATTCATAACAATACCGACAGTTGGTCTCACCTCACTGACAACTCTGGAAACATAGGGTTACCATGAGCTGGCCATCCTTGCATGGTGATTTCACAGACTTTTGATAATGTCAGGTCATTCCTTCTTTCCCTTTGTATTTTGGAATTTGGTACCAGCAACTGGTCCACCAATGCAGTGTGGAACACTTCTGCTGGGTCACAGTATGAAGACTTTTTTTCTTCAGTTGCCAATAGTGGAAGATGTGACAAACCATCAACATTGCTGTGTTGTTTGATACCCTTTAACTCTATGTCATAAGAGTGGGCTCTTAGGAATAGTGCCCTACGTTAAAACTGGGTAGCAGACATCACCGGAATTCCTTGGCTGGAATTGCAAACGGACACAAGGGACTGGTGATCTGCACTAGTGTAAGTTTTTGACCATAGAACTTCCTGCTTGACTCTTCAATCTCCATTTGCAGGTAGGCTTGTGACAAGCCAATCTTTGAAAACCTCTCTCCACCTGCCAAAGATGCAAAAATGCCTTCTCTTCATGGCACGGGATACTTCACAGTACACAGCAATAGGTTAATGCTCACCTTGAAATCTCCACACATACGAACGGCTCCAGCCTTCCCTTTCTTGAGCACTGGGACAATGGGTGTTGCCCAATTGCTCCACTCAGCCTTGGAGAGAATTCCAAATGCCTCCAAGCTCTGCAGTTCGGCATGCACTTTAGGATGTAGTGAGTAAGGCAACAAACGTACTTTGTGGAATCTTGGTGTTGCTGTTTCATTCAATTCAATTCTGGCCTTCATGTCTTTAAGTTTACCAATATTATTCTCAAAAAACCTTAAGCATTAAGCAGGTATGCAATCTCTGGTTAGTGCTACAATTGCCTGTTGATTCCACACTGAAAGCTTTGATTGAGTGCCAATCTAGTTGGATTTTTCTCAACCATTCACATTCAAAAAGTGCTGGCCCTCCATTCTTCAATACATAAAGCTCTAACTGTTGTGTTTGGCCTCCATACACCACATTTACTTTCAGTTTGCCTTTGGGAGACACTTTTTCACCTGTGTAAATCATTAGCATTACTGTGGTCTTCTCTAATGATATCTTAGAAAACAGTCTGTTGTAGTCAGCCTCTGGAATTATGGACAAAGCTGACCCTAAATCCAGCTCCATTTTCAGTTTTACACCAGACACATCGATTATGATCCAGATGATTTTGTGATCTGCTTCAGTTATACTATGCAGTTTTAGGCATGAAAGTTCACCTTTGTCAAACTCTACGTTGTCTACTTCTGTTTTATATTCAGTAACTTCATGCATTTGCTTAGTTTTGTGTTTGAGACTGTTATAGTCCGGTCCGGAGCCCGCATTCTGGGTCTTGATCCGGTCCGTGGACTCCGGACTCCGGGTCTTGTAGCCATCCCTCCTTTTGCCCTTGAACCCAATTGGTCACACCTGTGGATCATCGTGGCTTGTTGGGGCTTAAGGAGGCGCACCTGATGCCCATTGGCTGGCGATGTATATAGAGGGCTCTGGGGGCTGACTGGAGTTGGAGGTTGCCTTGGAGTAAGTCTGGTGGTCACCCTGGATCTAGTTCTCTTGCCTCTGTTGGGCAAGTCTGGCTGGACTGCTGTTGCCTGGTGGGGGACTCTGCCCCTACCTATCCCTTGCTGCTGATGGGTTGTGTCCTGCAACCTACCCAGGTGCCCTGTGACCTGCCCAGGCCCCTGTGTTCCTGCCTGGGAGGTCTGGGCCCTGCCCAGGAGTTATGTGGCTGCCCAGTGAACTCCTAGACCTTGCCTAAACTCTGGGATCCTCCTACCTACCTGAACTCTAAGACTCTCTCAGAACCCCAACATCACCTTGAATGTCATGTCTCTCACGCACACCATGGTCTCCATGGCCTGTCTCTCGTTTAGTTGTTCCTGTCCTGCCCCTAGTACTTCAGTGCCTGCGTCCTGTGCTTGGGTCCAGCCTCCTGTCCCCTTATGACAGACTTTTCACTCAATTATGCTTTTTGTCTGCCTTGCACATTCTCTCTATCTGACCTTGTCTGTTATACTTTCTTTGAAACAACAGTCATTTGCATCGTGGAAGGATTTGCCACATCAGTAACAGTTTTGACTTTTTGCACCATTCAGGGATATTTTGTGCATTTTGCATTCTGATCTACTTTTCTATAGTTCTGCATCCTTTGCTGCAGTCTCTAACAATATTGCAATGGTCAATGCCCAGTCTAAGGTTATGTCTCTTTTGGATAGTAGCCCCTCTTGAGTGCTTTGACTATGCATGCCACACACAAGCCTGTCATCAGGAAGTCCATTTCTGAAGTCACAGTACTGGGAAAGTTTGCACAGTCAATGCATTGTAAAATGTAAATCTCTCAGCTTTTGCCAACACTTTAGGTCTCAAATGATTTTGTAAAATTGTAACAATTTCATCGAATGGCTTGCTTGCTGACTTTCCAGGGGTTACCAGGTTGTGTAAGAGACTGAATGTCCTTGCACCCATTAAGTTAGGTGCACGGGCTTTCTTTTGCTCCTCCATGTTGCTCGCGTTACAATACAATTTAACCTTCTCGACATATGACTAACAGCCTTCATTAGCATATCAAATCTGTCAACTTTCCTGACTGAATTTATCGCCATGTCACGCTCACTTTAAACTTAGCACGTTTTTCACCGTTACTCACGGGTCCTTCTCATGCTGTTTGTTTTGTCCCGTAACTGTCAGTGCAGCTTGTGATATTTTCTGACATTCAGGTTCATACACATTGCCAATTGTGTCTGTACACAACTACATACCAATTAAATAAAAGCATGTTTGTGGGTGATGGTGTTAACTGTTGTATTCACATAGCATTGAGAGAGAGAGAAAGCAATGCACATGCATAGACAACAGTGCATGTGCAGACAACAGATCAATATGTTGTGCTAAGAGGGGTGGGGGGGGGGGGGAGTCATTGCTCTAAAAGAAGTAGATCCATACATTACAATTAACTTATAATATGAAAAGTAGTGGACCCAACACCAAACCCTGTGGAAAACCATCGAACATCAGCAGCAAACCAGAAATGCCTCCCTTTATTCCCACCCTTTGCCTTCTGCCAGCCAGCCAGTCTTCTGCCCATGTTAGTAACTTTCCTGTAATACCATAGACTCTTATCTCATTAGCAGCCTCCTGTGTAGCACCTCATCAAGGGCCTTCTGAAAATCCATTGACTCTCATTTGTCAATCTGGCCTGTTAATTCCTCAAAGAATTGCAACAGATTTGTCAGGCAAGATTTCCCTTTAAGGAAATGCTGAGTTCTGCCTATTTATTTTGGTGCCACCATGTATCCCAAAAACTTAATAATTTTATGAGGAATAACACAATGTAGTAGATAGCAGACTCTGCATGTGAGATGTGGGGAATGGAGGAGTACAGCACCCTTGATGTTAACCTTCAGAAATGCTTCCACCCAGCCTCCTTGGGAAAGGAGCCCATGAGCTAGATACAGCCACAGTGATCTTAATGATGTCTGTTCAAAATCTAGCTACCAGTCCATTATCAGGGAAGGTTATTGAGTATTATAAAGAATAATATTACATATGAAACTGCTTCAAGTTTAATTATTTAATCATTTTGACTTTAATTATGTTTCAAATCTGTTTGAAATAAGGTACTTATCGTTTAGCTCCACAGCCCAACAGCTTAATTTTAAGTTGTATCACTAAGTTGTATGACCTTTGTAACTTCAGTCACATGATGAAAGTACAGTCCAAAACAAGAATGGCTCATATATAGAAATATTGTAAATCATGAACAAGACCATAAGACATAGAAGCAGAGTTAAGCCATACAGCCCACCAAGTCTGCTCTGCCATTCCATCATGGCTGTTCCCAGATCCCACTCAACCTCGTACTCCTGGCCTCTTGCTATACCCTTTGATGTTCTGACCGATCAGGAAACTATCAACTTCTGCTTTAAATATACACACAGACTTGGCCTCCACTGCTGTCTGTGGCAGAGCATTCCACAGATTCACTGCTCTCTGGCTAAAAAAATCCTCCTTACCTCTGTTCTAAAAGGTCATACTTAATTTTGAGGCTGTGACCTCTAGTTCAGGATACCCCCACCATAAGAAACATGCTCTCTACAGCCACCCTATCTAGTCTTTTCAACATTTGGTAGGTTTCAATGAGATTCCCCCCCCCCCCCCCCCACCCCTCGCATTCTTCTAAATTCCAGTGAGTACCAGGCCAAAAGCTACCAAACACTCCTCATATGTTAACCCCTTCATTCCTGGAATCATTCTTCTGAACCTCCTCTGGACACTCTCCAAAAACAACACATCCTTTCTGAGATATGAGGCTCAGAACTGTTGACAATACTACAACTGTGGCCTGACTACTGTCTTACAAAGGCTCAACCTTATCTTCTTGCTTTTGTATTCTATTCCACTTGAAATAAATGCCAACATTGCATTTGCCTTCTTTACCACAGACTCAACCTGTAAATTAACCTTCTGGGAGTCTTACACAAGGACTCCAAAGACTCTCTCCACCTTTTATGTTCGAACCTTTTCTCCCCATTTAGATAATAGTCTGCACTATTGTTCCTTTTACCAAAATGCATTATCATAGATTTCCCAACACTGTATTCCATCTGCCACTTTTTTGCCCATTCTTCCAATTTGTCTAAGTCCTGCTGTAATCACTTCCTCAGCACTACCTACCCCTCCACCTATCTTTGCACCATCCGTAAACTTTATCAAAAAGCAATGTGAAAAGTAGTGGTCCCAATACTGATCCCTAAGGAACACCACTAGTCACTGACAGCCAACCAGAAAAGGCCACCTTTATTCCCACTCAGACATTCCTCTATCCATGCCAGTATCTTGCCTGTCATGCCATAAGATTTTATCTTGTTAAGCAGCCTCATGTGTGGCACTTCATCAAATGCCTTCTGAAAGTCCAAGTAAATGACGTCCACTGCCTCTCCTTTGTCTACCCTGCTTGTAACTTCCTTGAAGAACTTTAACAAATTTGTCAGGCAAGATTTCCCTTTACAGAAACCATGCTGACTTTGACTTATTTTATCATTAGTCTCCAAGTACTCCAAAACCTCATCTGTCATAACAGATTCCAACACTTTCTTAACCACTGAGGCTAGGATATCTGGCCTATAATTTCCTTTCTTTTATCTTCCTCCCTTCTTAAAGAGTGGAGTGATATTTGCCTCCAGGACCATGCCAGAATCAAATGATTCTTGAAAGATCATGATCAATGGATCTGTTATCTCTTCAGCGAACTCTCTCAGAACTCTTAGATGTAGACCATCAGGTCCAGGTGACTTATCCACCTTAAGACCTTTCACTTTGCCTCACAGTTTTACCTGTGTAATAGCAATGCATTCACCCACACTCTGTGACACTCACAGAGCTCTGGCACACTGCAAGTGTTTTCCACAGTGAAGACTTGCAAAGTACCCATTAAGTTCATCTGCCATTTCTTTGTCCCCCATTACTACCTCATCGGCATCATTTTCCAGTGATCCAATATCAACTCTCCCTTCCTTTTTACTCTTTATATAACTGAAAAAAACTTCTAGTTTTTTTTTATCTTGTTGGCTAGTTTGCCCTCATATTTCATCTTTTCCCTTCTTATAGCTTTTTTTGTTTGCCTTTTGTTGGATTCTAAAAGCTTCCCAATCATCCAACTTCCCACTCACTTTTGCTACCTTATATACCCTTTCCTTGGCTTTTATGCAGTCCTTAACTTCCCTTGTCAGCCACTGTTGCCTACCCCTGTCGTTTGAGAACATCTTCTTCTGTGGGACATATCTATCCTATGCCTTGTTAACTATTCCTAGAAACTTCAGCCATCCCTGCCAGTATCCTCTTCCGATCCACCTGGGCAAGCTTCTCTCTAGATGAGGAGCCAATTCATATTACATTGCACTATGATGTTGAATGTAATCGCTTATTAGCAGGAATTAATCCTAACTGTTTTAAACTAAGAGTGAGGGAATATCATGGTGATCACTGCCTTGCTGAGTCCACACAGAAACACATATCATTATTCTGTGTTCTGATGATCTACTCCCAGATTTCAAAGTATCAATTCCCATATAAAACATTGCATTAATTTTCTATAGTAAATTAAATCCTTGATTTTACAGATTAATTCTGTGATGGTAATGCTGATCTTTCATCGGCTAAACCCACGACTGGAATGCATCCGAGTCCATGTGCCATTAGTTTAGGAAAGATTTAAGCTGCCCGTTGAGAGCTGATTTTAAAGTTTATTGAACTGTGCTTCATTGCTCTGCTGCACATTAGCATCCTTAAGCATTTCCCTTCCTGGCATGCAACTGAACAAATGCATGATCGAGACTGCTGAACTTATATTGATTCCTCTTGCAAAAATCTTTTCCCCTGCATGTTGTGTTCCTCAATCTTGATATTGTACTGTGTGAATGAAGGACTCCTATAGAGACTGAAGACATTTAACAAAGCTTCAGTCTCAGATTTCCTCACTGTTGTTTTGGGTATGTTTAGCTTCATCTCAGCATGACATTCTGTATTCAGTCAGTAGATCAACTTGTAAATCCTTGTTTTAGGATTCTTGTTGAGTACAATTGAAGTGAAAAGAGTGAAAATTGCTTATCCTGGACTGGAGGCAAAATAAGTAATCTCTGTGCTTCTTGAAGTGTTCAATTGGATTGATGACTAAGACAATGCTATGAGTTAAAATGTGTTCTACAGGAGTAGAATCTCACTTGAGAAGGCTGGTTCCATTTTCCATTATTTGTGGTTGTGTCAAAATTCTTGTTGTAGCAACATTGAGCTGGTGTATTTAGAAGTGCTAGAGGTCTCAGAATCAAAATGGATAGCTGGTAATGCGTTACTAACAAAATCCATCCTTCAGGATAGAGCTGTCTTCAAAAAGAGCCTTGCAAAGTGGTCGTGAATAGTGGAAAGCAGAACTGTATGATGACTTATGTAACGATGTGTGTGTCTGATTCTGGGAAAATGTCAGGATACTTGTGTAAGATTCCAACATGAAGTGCTCAGTCAAATTTTGCAATTGGTATGTCATGGAAATGGTCACAAAAATAATCTAAAAGCAGGAAAAACTGAAAACACTCAATAGGCCAAGCAGCATCATGGAAAGAAAAAGACTTAATATTTCAGGACAGAAATTCTTCATTAGAAATGTGAAAGTGTGAAAACATACTAGGTTTGAATGACTTATTGAAGAATAGAAGGAAAAAGAGAAGCCAATGGGGGTGAACAGAGCAGAAGAGAATTACTTCAAGTTTGCAATTCATGGAAAAAATGTTACAGTGAGTCCTAAGTAAATTAAAATATTAAAAATCTACAAATTTAAATTAAAAGAGAAGTGTTTGGGAACACTTATCAGGTCAGGCAGCATTATGCCCAAAGAGAAACTTAAAGATTCAGAGCCAGGACCCTCCATCAGATCTGGAAACAAAAGAAAGGAAACAATTTAATTTAAGCCAATTTCATGAGAAAAAAAAAACAGTACAATACAATTTAATTTCTAGGTAACTATATTTTGAAGGTATGAATAAAGGTAGATATTTTTGTTTGTTACTTTGATAAAAAGTGTTTCAGACTGTACAGTGTATGATATTTGGATCATGGGTAGGTCAAGCTAAAAACAACACAGTTGCAGAGAAAACTTGTATATCGGTAATTATTCTGTTTGTGGCATAATTTTATGTGCTTTGTTCCTCTTGATGTTTAATACAGTAGTGTTTCTGTGAATAATGAGGGTAGCATTGGTCACAGTGGAATTATCCTTCCACTTTTTCTTGTTTTTCAATAGCTGATGGGTAAGGCACCCTGAAAAGCAGATATTGGTCTTCTGTGATGATGGTCACATTTTAACCAGCCTAACAGAAATAAAATCCACTTTTGACTTTTTTGATTATTTATTAAAAGAATATTAGATATCAGCTCACATAGTCTAAAATAATGCTTAGTCCTATACTGGTAGCTTGCTTGGTGCTATCCTTCAGAGTGCCAATTCATTACAGGTACTAGAAGTTCTAGAGTCTGAACTCTGTTCCCTCCTGCCTGTCTGCACATTGCACTGTCTGGAACTCACCATGAACCCCTGTCCTTTGTGCTGGTGCTTTCATAGCAATGAATCACCATTGACTCAGTGTAAGGGTTGATGTTGGGTGGACTAAGCTGAGTGGTTACTCAACACTGTGTTGTAAGACTCAAGATTGCACCCTGATAGTTTGGTGAGTGCAAGATATTGTTAGAGACTGGCAGCACTTGCTCCATGTGCTGACAGAATGCCTGGATTGCATGTTTTCCCATCACTTCTTTTTAGTTGTGATGGTAAGAGCTGTTTCCCCAGCTTTCTTCAACCCAGAGACTTCTGTATGTTAACAGCAATGGTAGTTGATGTTACGTATTGCGCAGAGCAAGAACAACAAGGGAGAAGAAGGATTAAATGTTCTTATAGAGTCATGTTAGCCATGGTACATGCTGGGCAACTTAACATTGCAACAGTGGTGAACAAGCCTGAAGCGATGAAAATATGTGCATTTGAAACTCCACACAAAAATGCAATGGCTTTCACGTGTAGGAGGCCCAATTGATTCATTACGTGATAATGCACTTGCCACATTCTCGCAATTAATCCAATATGATTCAGTTGCTACCCTGTGCTGGGAAAAGCTGTGGAATGCAAAGTGAAGGAGTGATAGTGATTTTTGTTATATCTGGCAAGAAGTGATATAGATTCTGGAGGATCTGGGTGCTCTTCCTGAATGCCAAACAAGGGTATCAGTGTATTTTTCAATAGTTGTATGTATTTTCTCTTTTCTGAGATGTATTATATAAAAAACATGCTTTAATTTTTGAAGTCCAATATAAAATTAGGAAAAACAATTGCTTCAGCTTACTTTCATATCATATTTGTAAGCCAGATTATGCTGTACCAGGCCTGCATATCTACACACACTTGGGACCAACGCAATGCTGTTTTAGTAGCCCTTCATATCCACAGTATCAGTACTGGGCTCCAAATGGCAACTATGCTGCTCTTATTATCATAGTGCATACACCCTGCTTCTAAAATAATAACAAACTTTTACAGGTAACTAAACTAGAGGTGTAGCTTTGCCAGCTGTGAAACTTTAAATTTGTTTATTCAGAAATAATTAAAAACTAAATTAACAACTCTAAATTAAAATGTTTAAGTAAAACTTAAAGTATTCATAAATCAAAATATATATATTTTTTCTACAAATCACCATTTTGCTTCCCTCTGATGCACCATCAATAACTCTGAGACGTGGGTTAAGGTAAGCTTTTATTGGCTGGAAGAAAGCACAAGCAGCAAGTGACCACCACACAACTTCCTGGAGACTGAGGAAGGATCTGTGCCTCCAATCGCCTTTATACCGGGGTCTGTGGGGGGGCGTGTCCAGACAGGTATATGTAGTTCACCACACCCTCCTAATCTGGTGTCCTGGATTCCTCGTTAAAATCAATGTGGTATCAATTCTGTGCCAGGATTAGCTGGGGCAGGATCAGAGGGGCCAATCCCCAGGCAGACTGGTTCCCAATGAGAATAGATCAATAAATCACACTGTCTGAATTGCCCCCCATACTTACACCAACTCCCCATGCCCAACCACCTTATACTCTTCCCCCAAATCTGCAAGTATATAACAGACTCAGTCTGGAAGTTCTTACAATTTTAATTGCAAAATGCCTATAGATCGACTTGGAACTGCTCACAACAGTCAGCACCATTTTGACTGTAATTATTTGAATTTTTGAAGAGCAGGATCAGGATTTTGCTATTATTAACAATTTAAATACTTGGCTTTGATTCCACCCCAATGTGGAAATATTTATGATTTTACTATGAAGATGGAGCTAGACAGCAATAAATGCTGGCAGAGGGTTCACTGATACTGATTCTCCATATTTTAACTTAGAAGAAAACATAAAACAGTTTCTATCTCCTTCATTGCATTTTTGAACTTGTAATTTCCTTCAATATCTCCATTAGTTACTATATTAGCAAGTGTAAAGAAATGTGAGACAGCATACAGTGTTTGAATACTCTAAATCACCTGGATATATATATTTAATCAGTGGTGATAAAGTGTGTTTTCTTGGGCTGCTAATGGGGATAAATTGCCTGAATTGTCTTAATGCCCATGCTAGACTCTTCACCTTTCACCCACCATTCCCCCTTGTATGATTTCTACTACCACCATTACCCTGAAACACACACACATAGCCCTTAGAAGACACTATTTGTAACAGTTATTTTGCATAACATTAAATTACTCATTCAATAATCACTATGGAGTTGAAATTCAACTGCTCTAAATAAGCACATTCAAACTGCATGAGTACTTAACCCATTTCTATTCATGCCAATGCAGCTGAGACGCAGTATTCGGTCATGATACTGGTGCAAATATCTGCACATATATGGAGAGCTCATTGTTTAAATGTTCTGCTTATTGCATGAGTAATGGTGATTACTACATCATTACTGTACATGTGCCAACCCTTTCATATGTTAATCGATATCAGGCTTTCACCCCTAAGAAAGCCATCTGCTAGTACTGCTAGTATTGACTGTGGCACATCGCTTTAAGGTAGCTGTAAGAGAAAGATAGCGGGGGGTGGGGGAGTGGAAGCATGCCTCTTCCTGGCACAAACATGGATTTTTTTTTATCCTATTGCCAGAGGTAAAGAGAGTGAACTTTGTGAGAGCCAAAAAATCTTTCAGAGCAGAACAGAAAAGGAGATGGACAATGAAATCACCTGAGCACTTGAACCTGGAGAGAGTGCTAAAAGGATTTCAATTGTTTTTCAAAGATGAGAAATCTGACTGCATCATATTTTAGTTTATTTATATTTTTCTGAATTGCTTAAATTTATTTAATAATTTTTCAGTGTTTTAAGTCTACTTACAATCGTTTTGTTTTACTTACATGTGTAATTCTTCTAATAGTTTGCATTTTTAGTGGTTTCATGACTTTTATAAAAATGTTTCTGAATGTTAGAGACTTTTCCTGCTATTTTTTTCCACTTTTGACAAGCCATCTGCATTTTATTGGGAAACCCTATTTTACCTGTCCTCCCGACCACGATTTACACAGGGAAGGATTGCTACTTTGAAGCTAGTTTCTAAAGTTAAGTTTGGGAAGTTCACATACATGAATTTCCTTTGCTGTTTACTCACCTTAAATTCTGTGCTGCTTTGTTGTAAATGGAACAAGAGAAAACCATAATTTATATGCTAGTTATTCACTGAATGCATATTTTATTTATATTATATTCATTGATATTTAAGGGCCAATAATTATACCTATAACAGTGTGGACTAGCAGATTATTTAATTGATAGTATTTATATTTATTATCAATATTTATATTATATTAAGTATAATATTCAATTTATTCAATTTGTGGATCTGTTATCTTGAAAATTCTTGTTTTACTAATTCTATCCTTCTCAATATAGCATGTCCTAAAACATCTGCTGCTGATTTTCCTCTTCATATGCACTGGAAGGGGGTTCCCCATGATGAAAGAAGCCATGATCACTTCCCCACATAAACAAGAGAAAATCTGCAGATGCTGGAAATCCAAGCAACACACACAGAACACTGGAGAACTCAGCAGGTAAGGCAGCATCTATGGAAAAGAGTACAGTCGACCACATTAGGACCATTACTCATGCCTGCTCAAGGAATGGATAGTTATAGAGGTGCAGAGTCTTAGTATAATAACCAGCATCTAATGTGAACAAACAGGGAAAATAAGATGCTATATATTTTGTGTGCATATGCTTATCTATGGGCTGCAGCCAAAAACCCTAGTTCAAGAGCATGGGACAAAAGTGTGTGATTCTTAAACAGAAACATTTCTTCACTTGCTTATAATGGTTTAAGAATTCCTGTCCAAAAGACAAGTTTAAATGTGGATCTGCATAATCAAAATGCAACATCATGATTCACTGAAAAAATTTGAACTTGGAATAATCAAATATTATTGATATGCAAATGTAATACCCAGGTCAAAACATGAGTTATTGTTAAAGTGAGCGAGGTCCTCAATGAATACTTCTCTTCGGTATTCACCAATGAGAGGGAACTTGATGACGGTGAGGACAATATGAGTGAGGTTGATGTTCTGGAGCATGTTGATATTAAGGGAGAGGAGGTGTTGGAGTTGTTAAAATACATTAGGACGGATAAGTCCCCGGGGCCTGATGGAATATTCCCCAAGCTGCTCCACGAGGTGAGTGAAGAGATTGCTGAGCCTCTGGCTAGGATCTTTATGTCCTCGTTGTCCACAGGAATGGTACCGGAGGATTGGAGGGAGGCGAATGTTGTCCCCTTGTTCAAAAAGGGTAGTAGGGATAGTCCGGGTAATTATAGGCCAGTGAGCCTTACGCCTGTGGTGGGAAAGCTGTTGGAAAAGATTCTTAGAGATATGATCTATGGGCATTTAGAGAATCATGGTCTGATCAGGGACAGTCAGCATGGCTTTGTGAAGGGCAGATCATGCCTAACAAGCCTGATAGAGTTCTTTGAGGAGGTGACCAGGCATATAGATGAGGGTAGTGCAGTGGATGTGATCTACATGGATTTTAGTAAGGCATTTGACAAGGTTCCACATGGTACGCTTATTCAGAAAGTCAGAAGGCATGGGATCCAGGGAAGTTTGGCCAGGTGGATTCAGAATTGGCTTGCCTGCAGAAGGCAGAGTGTTGTGGTGGAGGGAGTACATTCAGATTAGAGGGTTGTGACTAGTGGTGTCCCACAAGGATCGGTTCTGGGACCTCTACTTTTCGTGATTTTTATTAACAACCTGGATGTGGGGGTAGAAGGGTGGGTTGGCAAGTTTGCAGATGACACAAAGGTTGGTGGTGTTGTAGATAGTGTAGAGGATTGTCAAAGATTGCAGAGAGACATTGATAGGATGCAGAAGTGGGCTGAGCAGTGGCAGATGGAGTTCAACCCGGAGAAGTGTGAGGTGGTACACTTTGGAAGGACAAACTCCAAGGCAGAGTACAAAGTAAATGGCAGGATACTTGGTAGTGTAGAGGAGCAGAGGGATCTGGGGGTACATGTCCACAGATCCCTGAAAGTTGCCTCACAGGTAGATAGGGTAGTTAAGAAAGCTTATGGGGTGTTAACTTTCATAAGTCAAGGGATAGAGTTTAAGAGTCACGAGGTAATGATGCAGCTCTTTAAAACTCTGGTTAGGCCACACTTGGAGTATTGCGTCCAGTTCTGGTCGCCTCACTATAGGAAGGATGTGGAAGCATTGGAAATGGTACAGAGGAGGTTTACCAGGATGCTGCCTGGTTTAGAGAGTATGCATTATGATCAGAGATTAAGGGAGCTAGGGCTTTACTCTCTGGAGAGAAGGAGGATGAGAGGAGACATGATAGAGGTGTACAAGATATTAAGAGGAATAGATAGAGTGGACAGCCAGCGTCTCTTCCCCAGGGCACCACTGCTCAGTACAAGAGGACATGGCTTTAAGTTAAGGGGAGGGAAGTTCAAGGGGGATATTAGAGGAAGGTTTTTCACTCAGAGAGTGGTTGGTGCGTGGAATGCACTGCCTGAGTCAGTGGTGGAGGCAGACACACTAGTGAAGTTTAAGAGACTACTAGACAGGTATATGGAGGAATTTAAGGTGGGGGGTTATATGTGAGGCAGGGTTTGAGGGTCAGCACAACATTGTGGGCTGAAGGGCCTGTAATGTGCTGTACTATTCTATGTTCTATTGCATTACTACAGTTCTTTGTACTAATACAGTTCTGTATTACTTTTAGTTTCAGGGCATATCAGGAGCATGGGACAAGACTACTGATGGTGTTGACCACCTAAAAGCTGAAGGTTTAAAACTGTTACCGGACAAGTGCCAATTCTGTAAAACATCAGTCAATTATTTTGGATACATAGTCTCTCAGGATGGAGTGGTTAAGAATCTGTCTAAGATGAGCCAGTAACCACATGACCAGGGCCCAAAAATGTTAGTGTTCTATGTTCATTCCTTGGATTCTGTGGGTTCTACCAGAGATTTGTGAAGGACTACCCCAGAGTAAGCTACACTTTGAATCATCTCCTATGTGGCTACCCTCCCTCAGTGAAGAAAGCGAGGTTTATCTTAGCCCTTCGGAGCTGTTCAGGGAAGGATGAGATGCAAAGTGTGAAAAGACCTTTCAGCTGCTGAAAGAGTCACTGACTAAAGCACCTTTGAAACTCCCCAGTTGCTGTATGTACTACACATAGATGTAAGCCATGAACGATTAGGCAGTGTTTTATATCAGGACCAAGGTAAAGGGCTGAGACTTGTTGCTTTCATCAGCTGAAGTTTGTTGCCATCTGAACAGAACTACCCTATGCACAAATTGGAGTTTTTGGCATTGAAACAGGCAGTGATAGACAAATTAAGTGACTATCTATCTGGTGCCACATTCGAGGTGAAGACTGACAACAATCCACTAACTTACATTGTTAACTTGCCACATGTCATCGCTGGTTGGCAGTGTTGTCTGTTTATGATTTCAGCCGTAAACACCAGCCAGAATGTCAGAAAATTGATGCGAATGCATTGTCATTACATTCTCATGAGATACTGGCAATAGATGATGGAGAGTGTGAAGACATCCTGCCTCTGGTGTTAAAGCAACGTGCCAGTTTTCCACAGTTGGAAAATCAGACCAAAGCCTGATAGAGCTGTTGGCCTGTTGATCATTTGGGAGCTTCTAGCCATTACATTCCACAAGCATATTGCAACCTGACCATGTTGAATACAAAGCAGTTGCCCAACTTGAGGCTTGATGAATTGGCAGCAGCACAGCAAGACAACCCTTGTATTGGTGCCATTTTGTTAGCTGTTGTCAAAGAGGAAATGGTCCAAGTTGAAAAGATAAAACATCATACCGTACTCCTACTGTTGAAGGAATAGGACAAACTGGAGTTAAGAAACAAAAGTTCTATACAGGGTTATGCCTCTTCCAAACAGAACTCAACATTCCCAGTTGGTTTTGCCTGAGAAATACCAGAAGATTGTATTGAGGTCACTTCATGATGACTTAGATAATTTGCAATTTGACATGGATTGATCTGAGATCATTTCTATTGGCCATGAATGAAGCCTGAAGTTGAAGATTACTGTATCTCATGCATCGATTCTACTTGGAGAAAAACACTACCTAAAAGTGTTGCTCCCTTGTCTTAGCTACAAAGTATAGGACCACTTGATTTAATGTTATGATTTCTTTTCCATGGAGCCCAACTTCAATAATGCTGTGAATGTCTTGATCATCACTAGCCACTACACTAAATATGCCTAAGCCTTTCCCACAAAGGATCAGAGAGCATCCACAGTTGCAAAAGTGTTGTGAGATAAATATTTCATTTCCAAGAAGGATACAGTGATCAGGGAAGTTGGCTCATACATGAGTTACTAAGTATGCTTGGAGTCGAGAAGTCAAGGACCATGTCATATCACCCTCAAGGTGATCCTCAGCCTGAAAGATTCAGCAGGACATTTCTAGACATGCTTGAAACTCTAGACACCAACAAAAAAAGCAAGTGGAGCCAGCATATTGGACATTTTGGTATACTGCTGCATGAAGCCACTGGCTACTCGCTATACTATTTGATGTTCGGATGTGAAGCAAGATTACCTATGGATTTTTGCTTTCAAACTGGCAGTAAGGCCTTGCTGCAGAAAATGTATCTCAAGTATGTGTCTGATATAAGGAAAGAACTGCAAAAGGCTTATGAGCTAGCAACAGGTTCAGCAAACAAACAAAACCAAGGAAACAAGAACAGGTATGATCAAAAGATCAAGATCTCTCAACGGATGCCTGGACATAGTTCTACTAAGAAATTTGGGACTACAAGGGAAGCATCATTTGGCCAACTGCTAGTTTTCTATGACATATGTAGTGGAGATCCAGATACCAAATTTGCCAGTTTTCCAGTGGAAGCCAGAAGGTAGGAATGCCCTGTCAAAATTCTCCATCTTTTACCTCTAGGACAGAGAGTACATGTTGACCCAAAGCTTGACATGGAACCTATATCCAGCAAAAGTACTCCGCAAAGCAGGAGAAAAGAAAGGCAAGAAGATGAGGATAAGCCAGACAATAGTGTGAATTCAGTGGAAAGACCTGAAGAGAAACAAGATGAACTCACCGAATGCTGTACTGACTCAGAGGATGAAGAAATGGGAATGTGGTATGCTTTAACTTATGTAAACTTCCAAAGAGTTGATGAAGAGAAATCTGAATCTTCCTGTCCAGACCTAGATATAGTAGGGAGTTCAACCAGCCAGATGTGATATTTGACCATGAAGGAGAACTGGACTCAAATATAATTGGAGATGAAGCTGAGTTCATTCAAGGAGCAGGAGAAGCTGAGTTGCCAGAAGGTACAAGTGATAGACAGGGTGAGGCATCCCCAAGTAAACAGAAACAGTCACAAAGAATGGATGAGACTAAAGAGACCGAAACTCAGCTAAGTAAGTCTTAAGAGAGACAGAAAACCTCCAGAGAGGCTGGCATATGATGCATCTGGGAAGCAGAGTGTTGTGTCAATCCCAATGGTGCGATATGTTATTTGCATTTACAAATGGATTTGAGATACTGTAATTACAAAATTCATTTGAATGCTGGTTATTAATAACGGATTGATAAACTCCAAAGGCTTACAAAGTCATAAGGATGTGACTATTTTTGGTGGGGGGAAGAATGTAATACCTTGGTATTACTGTATTATTGTATTACTACATTTATGCCGTTGGGTATTCTATTTGCTGCAGCTTTTCTGTAAAATATGTGGTAAAGGTTGGTAAATCTGTGGAATTTGTTGCCAAGAGTGGCTGTGGAGGCCGTCATTGGGTGCATTTAAGGCAGAGATAGATAGGTTCTTGAATAGCCAGAGCATCAAAGGATATGGGGAAAAGGCTGGGGAGAGGAGATGACTGGAAGAATTGGATCAGCCTATGATTGAATGGCCTACTTCTGCTCCTATATCTCATGGTCTTAAAATGCAGCGTGTTCTATTAGTCAGACTTTACAATCCTGAATCTGGGTTTCTGTTAAGATAAGCAGTCATTCGATCAGCTTAGGAATGTCGTATCAGCCAATCAGGTTTGTCTTGATAACATTCTGTCCAGTGGGATGCCATGGAACATTCAAGAGAAATTGGTTGCATCAAATTTCTAGGAGAACGTGGGTTTGTTTTGGCTCTTTTGCTGGGGTTGGTGGAGAAGTGAAGTGCGGCAAGGAGCACAATTGGAAGGCGCTCGCTGAACCCTGCCCAATGGACAGACACCGTTGTAAGAAGTTCTTTATGCAGACAAATGGTTCCATGCAGGAAGTGTAAATACTTCTGAGTTAGCCAGTTAGTTTGTAACAGAATTTGATGAAAGTTTGAATTGTGATTGGTGTCTTTCACACAGAACATGGGTTCAGCACTGTGAATAATTAAAGCAAAGCACCCAACTATTTTGTTGTTATGTGTACATTATAGACTGGTCGAACTGAATAGGCCTTTTTCCTGTTAGCTGTGTGTTGAAGTTGAATTATTTGTTAATACAGTGCCTATAAAAAGTATTCACCCCCAATGGCGGTTTTCATGTTTATTGTTTTACAATATTGAATCACAGTGAAGCTAATTTGGCTTTTTGATACTGATCAACAGAAAAGACTCTTTTGTGTCAAAGTTAGTATTTAGTAGATGCGTCTTTGGCAAACACTACAGCCTTGAGTATGTGTGGGTAGGTCTCTATCACCTTTGCACATATGGACACTGCAATTTTTCCCATTCTTCTTTACAAAACTGCTCAAGTTCTGTCAGATTACACGGGGATCCTGAGTGAACACCCCTTTTCAAGTCCATCCACAATTTCTCAATTGGCTTGAGATCTGGACTCCGACTTGGCCACTTCAGAACATTAACTTTATGGTTTTAAGCCATTCTTGTGTAGTTTTGGCTTTATGCCTGGGGTCATTGTCTTGCTGGAAAACAAATCTCCCAAGTCACAGTTCTCTTGTGGTCTGCATCAGCTTTTCCTCCAGGATTTCTCTGTATTTTGCTATATTCATTTTACTCATTACCTTCACAAGGCTACCGGGGGCTGCTGCAGTGAAACATCCCTACAGAATGATGCAGCCACCACCATGCTTCACAATAGGGATGGTGTGTTTTTGACGATGTATGGTGTTTGGCTTATGCCAAACATAGCGTTTAGTCTGATGACCAGAAAGCTCAATTTTGGTTTCATCAGACCATAGAACCTTCTTCCAACTGACTTCAGAGTCTTCCACATGCCTTCTGGGAAACTTTCACCAAGATTTCATGTGAGTTTTTTTTCAACAGTGGCTTTCTCTTTGCCACTCTCCCATAAAGCTGCAACTGGTGGAGCAACAGTTATTGAATGTGCAGTCTCTCCCACCTCAACCACTGAAGCTTCAGAGTTTGCATAGGACTCTTGGTGACCTCCCTCACTAGACACCTTCTTGCATGGTCACTCACTTTTTGAGGATGGCCTGCTCGAGGCAGATTTACAGCTGTGCCATATTCTTTCTATTTCTCGATGATTGACTTAACAGTACTCCAAGGGATTTTCAGTGACTTGGAAATTTTCTTGTATCCATCTCCCAACTTGTACTTTTTAATAACATTTTCATCGAATTGCTTAGAGCTTTCTTTTGTCTTCATGGTGTAGTTTTCACCAGGATACTGACTCACCAGTAGCTGTACCTTCCAGATACAAGTGTATTTTTACTACAAACAATTGTAACACCTTGACTGCACACAGGTGATCTATATTTAGCTAATTATGTGACTTCTAAAACCAATTGGCTGCATCAGTGATGATTTGATGTGTCATATTAAAAGGGGTGAATATTAATACAATCAATTATTTTGTGTTTTATATTTGTAACTAATTTAGATCACTTTGTAGAGATCTATTTTCACTTTGACACAAGAGTCTTTTTCTGTTGATCAGTGTGAAAAAAGCCAAATTAAATCCACTACGATTCAATGTTGTAAAACAAGAAAACTTCCAAAGGTGTGGGGGGGGGGGATATTTTTATAGGCACTAGATACTTCCACTTTAAGTTTATTCCGGTGTAAGTTCCATTATTTCCTGATAAATGATAAGTTTTGCATGGGGCTGTATTTATACAGCTTTCACCATAACTTTAGTTCCCTCAGTGGAGTATCCCAACTTTCCTGTTTGGTTGAACCTGAATCATACTGATCCCAGATGTATGTTGTTGATTGGAGATGGTCGTCTCACCATTACCCATGCATTGCTGAGTCATTTGGGTGTTAGGTAGAGATCACTAGCAAGCCTAATTTGTCAAGAGCCACGGTGAGTGGGTTACACAAATGTAAAAGCTTTTGGTAGCTTGGAGAACAGTAAAAGAAAAAGTGTGAGAGGAGCATGTATTTTTGACTGTTTAGAAGTGAAAATTAGAAAGTTCTGTGTTTGACAGAAGTAAACTTAAGAAATGTATTAGATTTTATTACTGGTGTTCTTTGTATTTTTATTCCCCATGAAAACACCTTATGAGTCATTAATTAGAAGCTAATTAAAATGTTTCAGGTAAATTGACCCCCATTCCTTCCTCTGGAGGAATTAAGCTAACTATTCCTACGGTCCAAAGTTCAAGATGATATCTGACCAAATGGTTTATTAATGGGATACTCTGTATATGATTTCAGATGGTACCTAACACACACATCAATGAGCAGTCAAAGTGGCTCCACCTTCCTAATGTTAAGAATGGTCTAGGAGTTAAGAGACTTTAATACATATGATAGAACATAATAACTGTGACATTCCACAACCCAGTTGATTAATAAAACAAGGAGAAGTTGATCTTCAATGATGTGAGTTCAGCATCTTTTGGAAATACTTATAGCATTACTTATTGCTTATTACTTATCCATTACTTATAGTAGATGTGTTGTGCTAATATAACTTGCCTAATAGCATTGTCGATGATGTAATCGGAAAATGTTTTTAGAAATGTTAAAGGATTTTCATTCACCGCCTTGTTTACTGTTTGTCAGAAAGTTACCAAGTGTTTAATCACATGGGAAGTATCCAAATGTGTGAGAAAGATATGGATTATTTCAATATACCTATATTAAGAACAACAACTGATCAATTTATTTCAGTTTTATTATGAAACAACATCCCTTGTACAAAAATTTGTGTATCGTTTAAATGATTAAATTAATTCAATTTAGGTTGAGGTGCATCATGAAATATATCAAAATATAATGCCTTGGAAAATAATTTAGTCCCCACAACTATTTCCATTATTTTATTGACTCATTTTCTAAATTTACAATACATTGAAGTAGGATTTTGGAGCTAATCTACAAAGCGCAGTACATATTGTCAAATCAAAAGAAAAATTTCAAAACCTGTCAATAATTTACTAAAAATTAAAAACCAAAATTGTGAGGTAGAAAAAGTATTCATCCCCCTTGTAATTACTACAATAACTTTCCTCAGTTACAATGAATTACTTTACCAACTCACACAATTTATTGATGTAGAAAATTGAAGGATCACCCCCTTCTTCTGCAAGGTCCAGTCGTATGGTAGATTTCAACAGACCAAACCAAAATGAAGACAAACAAGTAGTCATGCAAGTCAGGGAAATGGTAATAAAGAAACACAACTCTAGGAAAGGTTACAAAACCACCTCAAAGGCACTGAACAAATATCAGAGCTCAATGCAGTCCATTGTGAAAGTGCAAAACAAAATAGGAAACCACAGTCACACTACCAAGGTCAGGCCAACCCTCTAAACTTAGCCACCAGAGAAGAATGCTACTTGTAAGAGAACCTATTTTGATGCCAACAGTCAATCTGAGAGGGCTGCAGAAGTCAGTGGCTGCAACTGGAGATGAAGTTCATGGCTCCACAATTTCTATGGCCTTACACAAAAAGGTAATTATGGAAGAGTGGCAAGAAAGAATCCACAGCTTAAAAAAAAACATATCCTTGCACATAAAAACTTTGCAAAGCGTCACTTAGAAGATACTGTAAAGATGTGGAAGAAGGTTTTGTGGCAGACATAAGTGGAACATCTTGTCCTCAACACAAAGCGGTACGTGTGGCATAAATCTGATATGGTGCATCACCCAGTTAACACCAACATTTCTGTAAAGTATGGTGGAGATATCATCATGCTATTGGTATGCTTTTCATCAGTAGGGATTGGAAATCTGGTCAGGATTCATAGGAAGATGAATGCTGCTAAATACACAGTGATCCTGGATAAAAACCTGCTCACCTCTGCCAGAAAGCTTAAACTGGGGAGAAAGTTTGTCTTTCAGCAGGATAACAACCAAAAGCACACTGCCAGAGCAACCATGGAGTGGCTTCAAATGAAGAAAATTGATGTCCTCGAGTGGCCCAATCAGAGTCCTGATCTTAATTCAATTAAATATTCCTGGCAAGACCATATGATTGCTGTTCACCACTGCTTCTCAACAAACCTGGTACTGTTTGAGCAATTCTGAAAGGGAAATTTCACTCTATGATATTATGCAAAGCTAGTAGAGACTTATCCAAAAAGACCGCTGGCTGTAATAGCTGCAAGAGGTAGTTCAACTGTACTGAGAAGGAGGATGAAGAAAAGCTGAAGAAATTTGGCCTGTCCCCTAAAACCCTCACTAATTTTTATAGATGCACCGTAGAAAGCATTCTTCTAGGGTGCATCACAACCTGGTATGGAAGTTGTCCTGTCCAAGACTGGAAGAAGCTGCAGGAGATCGTGAACGTAGCCTAGCACATCACACAAACCAATCTTCCATCCTTGGACTCACTTTACACCGCACACTGTTGGAGCAGTGCTGCCAGGATAATCAAGGACATGACCCACCCAACCAACACACTTTTTGTCCCTCTTCCCTCCGGGAGAATGTTCAGGAGTCTGAAGATTTGTATGGCCAGATTTGGGAACAGCTTCTTTCCAACTGTGATAAGAATGCTGAACGGATCCTGACCCAGATCTGGGCCGTACCTTCCAAATATCCAGACCTGACTTGCACTACCTTACTTTCCATTTTCTATTTTCTAATTATGATTTATAATTTAAATTTTTATTATATTTACTTCGATTTGTACTTCAGGGAGTGTGAAGTGCAGAATCAAATATCACTGTGATGATTGTACGCTCTAGTATCAATTGTTTGGTGTCAATAAAGTTAAGTAAGTAAGAACAGTTTTGAACTGCTGACATATCAGTTTTTTGATTTTTAGTTTTTCATGCTTTACAATATTCCCAGTATTTTGGGACTATACTGTGAAAAAAAGGAGTATGAACTGAATTGACTTTATTTCTTACATCCTTCACATATATCTCCATCTAAATGTACAATGTGCAATGTAATTTATAATAATTTCTAATAAATAGAACAGTCAATGTAACATAGAGTACACTCAAATCAGTGTGAGTTAATCAGTCTGATGGCCTAGTGGAAGAAGCTGTCCAGGAGCTGTTGGTCCTGGCTTTTGTGATGTGGTACCATTTCCTGGATGGTAGCACCTGGAATAGATTGTGGTTGGGGTGACTAGGGTCACCAAAGGTCCTAAGGGCCCTTTTTACACACCTGTCCTTGTAAATATCCTGAATCATGGGAAGTTCACAACTACAGATGCGCTAGGCTGTCCGCACCACTCTCTGCAGAGACCTGCGATTAAGGGAGGTACAGTATAGTTCTCATACCAGGCAGTGATGCAGCCAGTCAGGATGTTCACAATTGTGTAGAAAGTTCCTAGGATTTAGGGCCCATACTAAACTTCCTCAGATGTCTGAGGTGAAAGAGGTGCTGTTGTAACTTTTTCACCACACAGCTGATGTGTACAGACCACGTGAGGTCCTCAGTGATGTGGATGTTGAGGAACTTAAAGCTCTCAACCCCAGATGCATTGATGTCAATAGGGGTTAGCCCGTCTCCATTCCTCCTGTAATCCACAAGCAGCTCCTTTGTTTTTGCGACATTGAGGGAGAGGTTGTTTTCTTGACACCACTGTGTCAGAGAGATGACCACTTCCATGTAGGCCACCTCGTTATTGTTTGAGATAAGGCCAATCAGTGTAGTGTTGTCAGCTAATTTAATTAGGAGATTAGAGTTGTGGGTGGCGACACAGTCATAGGTATACAGGGAGTAAAGGAGGGGCCTTAGTACACAGCCCTGAGGGGCTCCTGGATTGAGAGTCAGAGGAGTGGAGGTGAGGGAGCCCACTCTTACCACTTGCTGCTGATCTGACAGGAAGTCCAGGATCCAGATGCACAAGGCAGGGTCAAGGCCGAGGTCTCTGAGCTTCCTGTTGAGTCTGGATGGAACTATGGTGCTGAATGCTGAACTATAGTCCAACATCATTCTCACATCAGCATCTTTCTTCTCCAGAGGTGTGAGGACGGTATGCAGAGCAGTGGCTATTGCATAGTCTATCGATCAGTTGTGTCGGCAGGCGAATTGTAGGGGGTCCAGTTTGGGGGGTAGCAAGCTGCAGATGTAGTCAAAGCATTTGCTTATTATTGAGGCGAGTCTGACAGGACGCCAGTTGTTCAGGTGTGTTACCTTGGCCTTTTTTGGTACAAGGGCAATGGTGGGTAACTTGAAGCAGGAGGGCACTCTACGCTGAGAGAGGGAGAGATTAATAATGTCAATAAACACACCTGACAGTTGTGCCATGCACATCCTGAGTACTCACCCTGGGATGCCGTCCGGTCACGCAGCCTTGCAACTGTTCACTCATTGGAAACGTCTGCGTACCTCAGCCTCAGAAATGACCAGGTTGCAGGTTGTAGCAGTGGCTTTCCTCGGAGGCTCAGAGTTAGTGACATCGAAGCATAAAAGCGATTGAGCTTATCTGGGAGACAGGCCGTGATGTTGGCCAGAACTATGGTATGCAGCCCTCACCACAAGTCATGTGTGCTATTCGTTCTGAATCTTGACTCAATCTTGTCCCTGTGATGTTGTTTTGCAGCCTTGATAGCTAGTCCACAAATCCACAAATACAAATTCTCAGTTAAATTGATCAAGCTCCTTGGTTGTAATACTCATTTATTGCATGTGAACAACGGGTTGGGGGCTGAATACTTCTACAAGGCAATGTAACTATCTGCTGCATCAGTGTTTTTTCCACCTTCAGTTCCTATGTATTTCAAACATAGAACCAAGCTGTTCAGCCCAAACAGCCCCTGCAGTGTTTATCTTTCACATGAGATGCTATGATTCTAATAGTCTATTCTCACAAACTCATCTTGGCACATCGCTTTGTTTTTTTTCAACCATAAAACTAATGCTTCAATGTTGGTGTTGTCTCTATTTCAATCAATAACCATGTATGAGAACCTAACGAACTGTACATAAACTTTTTATTGTCCCAACTACAATTATTGTTAAATCCATAATCTCTTATTCTAGAGGTTTCAATCACTGAAAACAGTTTCTATTTATTATATTTTATACTTTCATAGCATAATGGTTAGCACTGTGCTATTACAGCTTGTGGCATTCCAGCGCCATTCTGTAAGGAGTCTCTTGATGTCCTCTCATGGAATGCGAGAGTTTCCTCCCACAGTCCAAAGACATACTGGGTAATTGGTCATTGTAAATTGTCCAGTGATTAGATTAAGGTTAGTTGGGGTTGTAGGGTTGCTGTGGCATTGTGGCTCAAAGGCTGGAAGAGCCTACTCCATGCTGTATCGCTAAATAAAAATTTAAATAAATAATTTTAGACATTTTTACCATTAAAGACTATTGCAACTTCTGTTGCAACATAGGACGCATTATACCTTCCAGTTACTTTTGAAGTAACTGAAGCATCACTTCTTATTACTGTTTCTCATCAGATCGTCAATAGTTATGGATTTTATTAATATTAAATATGATCAAGAAGTCCGAACCATTCATTTTATACAACTCCTGTCTGATAGATAAAACCTTCAAGACCGTTAAATTATTTATTTCTGCGATCAAAGTTCTACTTTTATAACATATCTTGTCAGGGATGGAACTAAGTATTGACATTGTGAAAGTTCCATGAATATCTCCAATGTAGAGGAACCCAACAAATGAAAGAATAAAGTTTCCACAAACTATTCTTAACTTCTTGGTCTTTTTCTGAGGTCCCCCATCGTCATAGCTGTTCATCCTAAATCAATATTAAGAAATTAACAAGTACTCTCAACAGAGAAAATACTGTGCCCTGTCAGCAGCCCGCCTATTGTACTGAAGATCTGGGTTTCAGAAATATCATATCCCCTGCTAAGTTGTTATAGCTTAACTACAAGACTGGCATCTACCTAACATACAGTCACAAAGCACAACAGCACAGAAATAGGACCCTTGTTCCATCTAGTCCATGCTGGCTTAGTCTTCTGCCTAGTCCTTTTTACCAGTATCCGGACCTTAACCATATAACAATTACAGCACAGAAACAGGCCATCTCAGCCCTTCTAGTCCATGTAGAACGCTTACTCTCACCTAGTCCCTCAGCCCATAACCCTCCATTCCTTTCCTGTCCATATACCTATCCAATTTTTAAAAAATGATGCAGCACAATAAAATCACAATAAGATAAAGAACACAATAATAAGAATAACACAATAAATATGAATACATAAGTTAGCTTGTATACACAGTTTGATTGGATCTCTGTTGTTCAGTCTGCAGTGACTTACTGCAATGTAGTTCAGTGAAACTGTGTAGAGCTGTTCAAGGACATCACTAACCAGACAGCACAATGACAAGCTGAGAGACGGGAATTCTCATCTCTGTACTGCACAAGGACTCTTCATCTCATGTTAATGATATTTGTTGCTTAGTTATTTATTTATTATTATTTCTTTTTGTATTTACAGTTTGTTGTCTTCTGCACTCTGTTTGAACGCCCTAGTTGGGCGGTGGTCTTTCATTGATCCTGTAATGGTTGTTACTCTACATATTTATTGAGTATGCTCGCAAGAAAATGAATCTCAAGATTGTATATGGTGACATACAGTGCCTATAAAACGTATTTACCCCTCCCCCACCTCAGAAGATCTCATGCTCTACTGTTCTACAGCACTGAATCACAGCGGATCAATAGAAAAATACTCTTGTGTCAAAGTGAAAACAGACCTCCACAAAATGAACCAAACCAATCACAAATATAAAACGCAAAATAATTGACTACATAAGTGTTCAACACCTTGAGTCAGTATTTAGTAGATGCACCTTTGGCAGCAATTACAGCCTTGAGTCTGTGTGGATAGATCTCTATCAGCTTTGCACATCAGGACACTGCATTTTCCCCCCATTATTTGTTACAAGACTGCTTAAACTCTATCAGATTGCATGGGGATCATAAGTGAACAGCTATAAATTCTAAATTGGATTGAGGTCTGGGTTCTGACTTGGCCACCTCAGGACATTAACTTTGTTGGTTTTAAGCCATTCTGTAGCTTTTGCTTTATGCTTGAGTCATTGTCTTGCTGAAAAACAAATCTTCTCCCAAATTGCAGTTCTCTTACTGGTTGCATCAGATTTTCCTCCAGGATTTCCCTGTATTTTGCTGCATTCATTTTACCCTCTACCTTCACAAGCCTTCCAGGGTCTGCACAGTGAAACATCCCCCCTTGTGAAAACTTCTGTCTATATAAAAAGAGAAATACAATGTGGCTATTCAATGCGAGGATCAGAGGTAGAGAGGGCCAGTAACTTTAAATTCTTTGGTGTTATTATTTCAGAAGACCTGTCCAGGGTCCAGCATATAAGTGTAATTACGAATAATGCACAGCAGCACCTTCAACTTTCTAGGAGTTTGCAGAGATTCGGCATGACATCTAAAACTTTGCCACTTCTATAGATGTGTAACGGAGAGTATATTGACTGGCTGCATCACAGCCTGGAATGGAAACACCAATGCCCTTAAATGGAAAATCCTACAAAAATTAGTGGATATAACCCAGTCTATCACAGGTAAAGCCCTCCCAACCATTGCGAACATTTACATGAAATGTTGTTGCAGGGAAGCAGAATCCATCATTAGAGACTCCCAATACCCAAGACATGCTCTCTTCTTATTGCTGCCATCAGGAAGAAGGTACAGGAGTCTTAGGACTCAGACCACTAAGTTCAGGAACCACTCATGGACTCTTGGACCAAAGGGAATAACTTCACTTAACTTCACTTGCTCCATCATTGAAATGTTCCCACATCCAATGGTCACTTTCAAGGACTCTTCATCTCATGTTCTCGATAATTATTTGCTTATTTATTTATTTTTCTTTTTATTTTTTTATTTTTGTATTTGCACAGTTTGTTGTCTTCTGCACTCTGCTGGAACACCCAATTTGGCAGTTTTTCATTGATTTTGTTATGGTTATTATAATATAGATTTATTGAGTATGCCCACAAGAAAATGAATTTCAGGGTTGTATATGGTGACATACATGTACTTTGACAATAAATTTACATTGCACATTGAACTTTACCATCCTAGTAGACTTTCCCAATCATCAACAAACTAACAGCTATTGTACAAATGAGTGGCCTTTACTCACAAATAAACTGCATGATAATATTCACTTTGGGACAACTCAGACTGAAACACTGGACTAAAAATAAACAAACAACTGATTTCATGAGCCAGAAAGACAAACACTGTCCAAAGCATTATGACATAATTCAATCATATATGCTTCAAAGCACATTGATAAAACTTACATGAATGAGACACAGTGGGAAAATTCTCTCATGGTTAAATGTTCCCGACTCTAATCTCAAAACAAATTCTAAGATGTAATGAATTCATCTTCAATCAGAGACAAACTGTTTGCTGATGACTACAGTTCTCAATTCTCTTCACAATTCCTTACGCATGCCTACATACAGGGAGAACTGGTAGATATTCACTTACTAACTCATTATAGTAATTAACATGCAAACCACATGTAACATGTAATGACCATTTTCAGAGTCTAATCCTACTACTTGCCATTTATTTGAATGCAAGAAGATAAGAAACAGGAGTATGAGTAGGCTATTCAGCTCCTGGAGTCTGCTTCACCATTCAAAAACATTCAGTCGTGGTGCCATTCTCATTTTCCTATTCTAATTGACTCATCATCTCTGAGACTGTCAGTCCTAAACATAACAAAATCCCACCACTAGCTACATCATCTTCTCCTAACTCCTTTCTGTCTTCCACAGGGGTCACTCCCACTGTGACCATCTGATCCAGTCATCCCTCCCCAAGACATCTGGTTCATGTGCACCTCCTCTAACCTCAGCTTTTGCATTTGATGCTCCCAATGTGGTCTCCTCTACATCAGTTGCACTAGGGGTAGACTAGGCAACCAGAGCTCCTATGCTCTGTAGGCTACAGCCAACTTGAGTTCTTAGTTGCATGTTGTCTCCATTCCTCTTTCCACTCCCATACTGCCCTCTTCATACTCAGCCTTCTCTACTGCCAAAGTGAATTCAAACTAGAGGAACAATGCCTCATATTCTGTCTGAGTAATCAACAAAACAATTATATGAATACTGTATTTTCCAATTTCAGGTCATCCTAACTTCTATGTTTCCCACACTCCTCTCTCCTCTGATTCACCTACAAACCTCAAATCATCACATTGTTTTCCTTACATTCCCCCACCCCCACTGTCCTTTTTGAATCACCCATTTTATTCCCTTCTCCACTCATTTTACCCAACAGATGATTTCCTCTTCCACCTAGTTCCATCTGCCCTTCACCTCTCCCTTAATGGCTCCCATCATCACCTTCCTTACTTACCAAATTCCATCTCTAATAGCTTTTGTGTTCCTGTTATCACATGTATCCACCTTTACCATCCCCACCCCTCACCTGGCTCCATATGCCATTTTGTTTTGTCTGTCTCCACTTATTATCCAACTCCCTTGGTTTCCCAAATCCATCCTTCACCCTCGCCTATCTGGCTCCAACTGCCCATCATTCTTCCTTTCTTGATCTGCCAATTATCTCTTGACCCTTTCTCACCATGTGCCCACCCCATTCTGGCTAATCTTCCCTCTTCAAACTCTCTTCTGCTGACATGTCCTTCCCTCCCACCTCTACAGATGTTGCTCGATCCACTGAGTTCTTCCAGCAGGTTACTTGTTGCTAGTTGATTTAAGTGTGGTATGATGACTATTAAAACTAACTTTTAAAGAATGTTTTGAGTTTATTTTATATATTGAATTATCAATTAATCTTTCCTATTCTATCAAATTAATGATCTATCAGTTGTTAAGAATAAAAATACTTAATATGAACAGGATCCATGGTCCATATTGAAAGAAATATTTTGTGTTCACCTTCAAAAGACAATAAGACACAGGAGCAGAATTAGGCCATTTGGCCCATTGAGTCCGCTCTGCCATTTAATCATGGCTGATTTTTTCTCTCCCAACCCCATTTTCTTGCCATCTCTCTGACTTCATTTCTCTTTGAATGAAGAAACAAAAAACTTTTCAACAATTCTAGCCTGCCAACGGTACAGAAGAAATGTGGAATTATATTAAAAAACCCATTTGTTTTATAAAGAACTATTGGAGAAGTTATTGAGTCTGAAATTTGTGCTTGAATTCTTGCTAAATGCCAAGGACTGATGACATATTGGAAAAGTTTTGAAAGAAGTGGCTACAGAAATAGTGGATAGCCTGATCATCATCTTTCAAAATTGTATAGATTCTGGAAATGGTTCCTGCACATTGAAGGGCAACAAGTATGACCCCACAATTAAGGAAATGAAGACGAGAAAAAGCAGGGAACTACTGATCCTTTACCCTGACATTGATAGAAAGGAAAACAGTATAATCTATAATAAAGAATGTAATGACAAAACTAATAAAAAGCACTACTGATCTGTAACCCTGACATTGGTAGTAAGGAAAATGCTAGAATCTATAATAAAGAAGGTACATATAAAATAATGATATTAGGAATGAGGCACAAAATAGTTTATGAGAGAGAAATGATGTTTGACTTGTCTATTGGAGTTCTTTGAAGAGGTACCTAGTAGAGTAAATTAAGGAAGCACTATGGATCACAATCAAAGCAAAGTTATTATCAAAATATTTATATCACCATATGGCACCCTTAGATCCATTTACTTGCAAGAAAATAAATACAATAGAATTTATGAAAAGCTATACATAAACAAGGACTGACAAACAAAAGACAAATTGAGCAAATAATAAAAATAAATAAATAATACTGACAACATGAGTTGCTTGGTTCTTGAAAGTGAGTTCTTGGTTGTGGATTTAGTTCTGTGCTGAGGTGAATGAAGTTATCCACGCTGGTTCAGGAGCCTGAACCAGCATGGTTCTAGGATGTGGTGCATGTGGACTCTCAGAAAGGTTTTGATAAAATCTCACAAAGGAAGTTGGCAAACGAAGTTAGAGCACATGAATTCTGAAGTAATATACTAGTACAGATTGAAAACTCTCTAAAAGTTAGAAAACAAAGAGTAAACCTTCTCAGATTGGTAGGTGTGACTAATGGACTACCACAGGGATTATTATTTAACCCACAACTATTAGTAGCATACCTAAGGTGACCAAATGTAACATTTCTAAAATTTACTGAAGGCAGAAAAAAAGATTTCAGGGGGATGTAGACAAGCTCAGTGAGTTAAGAATCAACATAGCAAATTGAATATAATGTGGCTCAAATTTGAGATTTTACACATCAGAAGAACAACAGAAATGCTGGGTATCTTTTTACCTGGAGAGAATCTGGGAAATGTTGATGCACAAAGGAACTCAAGCCACTGAAGGCTGAGAACAGGTGCAGCTGGTAATTAATAAGAAGACAGGATATTGGCCTTTGGATTTAAGTACAAGAGGTAACAAATCCTAAGTTTTTCTACAATTATGTAGGGTCTGGATATTGTCAACAATTTTGGCCCCTTAAACCATTTGCTACAGAAGAATTTCACCAGAATTGTTCTTGAGATCGCAACCTTGTCCGTACAAGTTGACTACGAATTAATCAAATTGAAATTTACAAAAACCAAAAGAGCAGGACAGGATATATGCCAGGAGAGTGTTTTCCTGGCTAAGCAATCTAGATTTAGGGAGTTACAGTTTAGTGGGACAGTAGCAATGGATAATATTACAGTGCAAGTGACCCAGGTTCCTTTCCCACTACTGCCTGTAATAAGTTTATATGTTCTCTCTGTGACTGTGTGGGTTTCCTCTGAGTGCTCTGGTTTCCTCCAACATTGTAAAGAGATACAGGTTAGTATGTAAACTGGGCGGCACTGGCTGGTTGAGCCAGAAGGGCCTGTATCTCTAAATAAAATAAAAAATACAATGTAGCCCATTCAAGACTGCAATGAGAAGATATTTTTTCAGCCAAAATATAGTGAATCTTTGGAATTCTCTACCCCAGAGAACCGTGGTCATTGATAGCTTTCAAAAAGGAGATAGACCATACTCGAAATTCTATCTCCAGGTAACAAACGTCACCAGTTTTTTTTTCCACAGACATCTTTTAAGTCAATTTTTTTCTACGTCGGAAAATACACAGAAGTGATTTGATATAGTAACTATCTAGGAATGATCATCATCAGTAGCACACAAGACTAATAAAGCAAAATTATTAAAAGGTTTGCAGATGATACTAAAATAGGTGAATACTGTAAACAACGTAAAGGTTATGAAAATTACATGGGGATTTTGATCAGCTAGGCATGTGCCCTGAGGATTGGCAAATGGCTTTCAATCCAGATAAAGAATGGAAAATGTTTCTGAGGCAGATTAGTTGAGATTTTGTTGTATTGTGGAGCAGGCTGAACGAGCTTCTTTCTTAGCGAGCTTTGGATCTCCCTACTGAGCATCTATATGTTAGAAAATAATTTCCTCGCCAACGCAACACAACCGCCTATTTAACTACCTGCGATAATCTTGGAGATCCTTTATCAGGGTCCTTCTTGAAGCTTGTCATTGGGCTTTGTTAATATTCCAGGTCGGTGTTTGAGACAACTTACCTCACAATAGGTGCAGCTGAAAGGCTTTCCCTTCTGGTCCGAGAAAGCAGCAGCCACAATTGGAATTTTCCAAGGTAATATGAACTTCACTTTCTCTCAAAGCTGTACAATGCTTGGCGCAGTCTGCAGAATTATTCACTTACTTACATAATCGCCACAATATGTCATGCATATAACTGCACAAATGTGGGGTTACAAGTTGTTATTTTCGTGCCCTGTGTTGCTTCGCCATTGTGAATACTGGTGTGTTTGTGCAGGACCCTGCACACGGGCGCTGACATTGGAGGGATCCTAAGACCCCGGGGTCGAGGCGACAACCCGCAGCACACGCGCGCGCCGAACGGTTTCATTTCAATCACCTGCAGGGTCCTGCCGTGACGTCGGCCGCACGAGCGTCTCCCCGTTGTCATGGTGACAGGTGCTCCCATCCCTCCCAGATCCGCTGCCCACTGGCGAGCGGTGGCGCGCGCTCAGTTTGCTGTAGCGCATGCCACCACACGCGCGGCCGCAGCCCGGGCAACGTGACCGTCGATGGCGCTACTGCTGTTGCTGAGTGCAGCCGCTGCGGTGGAATGAGTGAGAGCGAGCAGCCGCCAGGCAGTGGGTTATCGGCTACGCTCTGCTGTTGCCGCCGCAGTGAAAGCTTACTTCGGGGTCCGGGAAAACAGGGCGGTTTAGTGCCGGGTCAGTGAACGGCAAGGCTGTTTGCCCACCCCCATCGCCTGGCTTGCGCGCGCGCACACCGTGAGAGAATTTCATGCGAACCGGCCGACTCCCGGGCTCGTGCGGCGCCGGCCGAGATGTGGACACCGACCGAGGAGGAGAAATTTGGCGTCGGTGAGTCGCAGTGTTACTGGTATTTTGGTGGATGGTTGTTTTACAAAATAGGATAAATTAAATGTGAGTGAAAAATGGGCACTTTCTTAATGTCATCTGCCTCCGCCCCCTCCCCCTCCCCTCTCAAATAAAAACAACCGGCGGTTGCGAACGGAGGCTGCACGGAGGACACAGTCAATATTACTTCATGTTTGCAAACATCACTGTCACGATTTCTTTCAGAAAAGATTTAAATGAAGTCAGATGATTGGAACTTAGCTGTGAAGGAGGGTGCTCGGTGCAGCTTTCCCACGATGATGGGGTTGAATGGTCTGCGTTGAGTGTTTTTTTAAGATAGTTGTTACAAGTGTTTAAAGTCAACGGAAGGCGAATTGATAAATGAATTTCCATATGGGGCTTATTAAAAATTCTTAACTTATAAACTGTTGCATTCAGCTTGATTTACAAGCGTTATTGCTGCATTTGGTGTTATTTTCACACCATGGTTTTAATTTCTACAGTTTAAATTGCAAATATAAATGTCTGCCGTTGAAGCTTGTGTTTTGTTTTATCCTCCCGTTGTTGAATGTACAGTATATGATTCTTGGAGCTCATCAGAAGTATAATTTTTCGATGGAGGGCGCTGTCATTTCATACTGATAAAATGCACCTTACAACACACAGAACCTGTTGGGGATTTAAAATGGCAATGGAGAGTATGAAGTAAGTGGTGCAGCAAGCAGGTCAAAAGAGACCGGTTAACAGGTCTTTCAGTCTATGACCATCTGCTCAGTAGTCTTTCAGCCATTTTAGAAACTGTCCGTGTCACTGAGGCGGTGATTTATTAAGCTTTTGAAATGTTAGGAGCTCCATAAAATCGCAAGGGAAGGATGCGTCTTTGGAATTATTTAAAACGAAGTTGATAATACGTTTATTGATAATTGAATCTATTGTTGAACATGTTGGGCATCAACATTTTACGTTATGTAGTTGATATAGTTTAAGAATATAGAGCTGCAGAAAGAGCACGATTTATAATGGAAACGGGGGAGGAACAGTTGTTTTGTTTACTTATTTCAATACTGTCAATCACCAGTGTTGAGTAACCGGAATAATACTTTAATAATGGCTGACAGCTCTGAAAGATAACCGAACACAAAACATGTTTTCACTTCGGGATTTGATCGCCCAATCCAGCCGGCGTGTAGTGGAATGACAATAGGTCTCTGCCAGATGTGAACTCTTTCAAACATTTATAGAATGCAGTCGAAATGTTCCTTTCAAAAACCTATTGAAATTGATGTGCTTTGTTTATTACTCGCATGGAGTGCGTCTGTCAAAAGCTTCATATGCTGAATCTTTTTGAATAGCTCTTGCCCAGTCTTTTCGATACAGTGAAGTATATATAATCTGAAAACGAACTTTTCCACTGTCATTATCTTCAAAAGAAGAGAGCTATTTGTAAACCATCTTTATGCACGTATTAACAAATGCTTCCCCACCATGTGGGAATCCACTGGTCTTTTGTAAATGAAGCAGGACCTTAAGCCTCAATTTTCTGTTTACAAGCTGTTCTTTGCAATCATTTTCTCGTAGTCTGAAAATGTATATGGTTTTAAACGGTAATAACTTGTAATTGTTTTAATGTATTTAATTTTTATCTCTTCTGTTAGATATTTTGGATTCCATTTTTTTGGTTTGATGTAGAATTGAGGATGCTATCTAGCACCTGGTGCATACTCCGTAATTCAGTAATATCGTAGCTGATTGTTTACCGGTGGCCGAGCTCTCTTCTCGCTGTCACAATCGGGTAGGAGGTCCTACACCACCGGGTTCAGGAACAGTTTTTACCTACCCTTCAACCATCAGCACGGATAACTTCACTAATCTCAACATTGAACTGATTCCACAAACTATGGCAACACACACAACACTGTGGACTCACTTTCAAGAGCTCTCAAAATCTCCAGTTTCCAATATTTATTTTTGTGTTTGCACATTTTGTCTTCTCTTGCACAATGGTAGTTTCTGTACTGTATACTCTGTAATTCAGTACCATCATGGCTGGTTGTTTACAAATTGCATTAATCCCAGATGCCATGATTCCTTTAATATCTAAAAATCTATTTATTGCTTCAACTTAATGATTTGAACTGTGAATCTTTGACCCATAGTTTTCACATTGGTTTCTCTGCTGAAGGTGTTTCTTGCTCTGGGACAATACTTTGATGCTTCCTAATACTTATTACTTATGAGTTTGGAAAAATGTGTTTTACTGACTGATATTAAAATCAGATCCAACAGGGGTTGCTTTATAGCAATGAGTAGCAAGAACGTTGTCCAAATTGTGATATGTTAACTAATTCCTTTATCATACCATTGACTGAAATCAACAAATCATGAAATAGAGATCAAAACTGTGACCGTACTGCATGTGTTTGATAAACCCACTGAGACTGGAGTTTCTTTGATGGCCATTTGTAAGAGTAGACTAATTAAAATTAGTCTCTTGTGCTTCTGTAGCTTGAAAAGGGCTTTTTAAAAATACCACTGTTACCTGGTGTATAAATACAAACCAAAACTTGAAGATTTTATCTGCTGTGAAGATATTGATCATAATAATTAGGCTTAGAGATTACATGTGACCCATGAGATTCAATTATACAGATCCAACACACAAATAGCAAAAGCTATCTGTAATTATTCAGTAGTTCATTAAACAAATGCAAATGAATAGATTATCCAGCGTATTGTTTGTCTATAATTTGTAGACCTATTAATCATTTTTAAGATCAATTTTTTTCTTAAATAATTCCATATATTTATTTATTCAATATGACCCAAAAAATCCATTCCATCTTTTGCTTTCTCATGCAAGAAGGCTTTCCTGATATAATTATGGGCAGCAAGGTAACAGTGGTTAGTATCATGCCTTCACAGCACCAGTAATGGGAAAATTGGGGTTCAATTCACCGCCGTGTTTGTAAGGGGTTTGTATGTTCTGCTCATGACCATATTGGCTTCCTCTGGGTGCTCTGGTTCCTTCCTACTTTCCAGTTGTCTGTTCTCCTATGATGACAACTGGCTCTACTGCTTGGTTAGGAGCTGGTTCCAGTACAAGAACACATTGCACATGCAATTAACTATATCCTGGATTTTCTGGTTATTCTTATTAAACCAATTTGGTTTCTCATAGGCATGTAAAAGTTTTTATCACAGACGAGGTGGTGTTAAGGAGCAAGATAGGTCAGCTAGTTGAGTGGAGTCGCAGTAACACCTTGCACTAAACGTCAGTAAAATGAAAGAATTGATTGTGCACTTCAGGAAAGGGAACACACCAGTCCTCATAGAGGGATCAACAGTGGGAAAGGAGAGCAATTTCAGGTTCCTGGGTGTCAACATCTCTGAAGATCTATCCTGGGTACAGCATATTGATGCATTTACAATGAAGGTAGGACAGCCGCTGCATTCAATTAGGAGTTTGTGTAGTCTTGGTATGTGATCAGACTCTTGCAAATGTCTACAGATGCACTATGGAGAGCATTCTAACTGGTTTTAACAGCACCTGGTATGGAGGGGCCACTGCACAGCATCAGAAAAAGCTGCAGAAAGTTGTAAACTCAGCCAGCTCCATCATAGGGATCAGTGTCCCCAGAATCAAGGACACCTTCGAAAGATATTGCCTTAAAAAGGCAGCATTTATCATTAATAACCCCCATCACCTAAGTCATGCCCTTTTCTCATTGCTACTATCAAGGAGGTACAGGAGCCTGAAGACACACACTCAATATTTGAGAAATGGCTTCTTCCTCTCTGTTATCAGATTTCTGAATGGACTACCTCACTTTTTCTTCTTTTTTGAATTACTTGCGTAATGCCCTGGTTAAGAACTTGTTTTAGTGTACTGCTGGTATGCTTCCAGCAGCTTTTCTGTAAGTGCAGTGTGTTCTGTTAGTTAAGCTTCATGGACTAGTGTTTTGGCTTTGGCTGAGATAAGGAGCCATATGCTCAGGCTAAGAATGTTCTGTCAGCCATTTCGGTTTGGCTTAGTAATGTGCTGTAACAGTGGGATGCGATGGAACATTTGGGAGCTGGGTGGGATCAGATTTCTGGGTGTCTTTGTTGGCAGGAGGTGTGGAGTAGAGCACGTGGGAATGCTGCTTGAAGGAGCGACCCTGTTGTAAGAAAAAAGTGCTTTGTGCAGATGAAGGAGGAAGTGACAATACTCCTGAGTTAGCCAATTTGTTTGAGATGGTCTTCGAGGGAAATGTGGCTGGTGCCCTTCACGCAGAACATGGGTTCAGCACTTGAGTATTCCAGAAATGAGCTCCAATGTTTGTGTGCAGATTTAGATTGGCTTAACTGAACTGGGCCCTTTTTCCTATTAACTGTTTGTTAAAGTTGAAATATCTGTAAGTATATTTCCACTTTAATTCTGTTAATTCTTGGCAAATGATAACCTTGCATGGGTCAGTATTTGCACAGCATTCACCATAATTTCTGTTCCCTTATTGGAACATTCCAACTTTCCAGTGTGGCTGAACCTGAATCATACCGACCCTAGACATGTGTTGCTTATTGAAGTGGCCTTCTCACCATTACCTATGCAATGTTCAATCACATAGCTATTAGTCAGAGTTGGCTAACGAGTCAGGTTTGTTACGAGCCATGCTGAGAGGGTTACACTTAATTTAAATTTTAATATTTCTAGCTGTAATTTAGTTTTTAAGGTATATTGCACTACTGCTGCAAAACAAAGTTCACGACTTGCTGTACACATAGAACAATACAGCACAGTACAGGCCCTTCAGCCCACAATGTTGTGCTGACCCTTAAACCCTGCCTCCCATATAACCCTCCACTTTAAATTCTGCCATATACCTGTGTAGTAGGCTCTTAGATCTGCCTCTACCACAGACTCAGGCAGTGCATTCCACGCACCCAGACAAAAACCTTCCTCTAATATCCCCCTTTAACTTTCCACCCCTTACCTTAAAGCCATGTCCTATTGTATTGAGCAGTGGTGCCCTGGGGAATAGGCGCTGGCTGTCCACTCCATCTGTTCCTCTTAATATCTTGTATACCTCTATCATGTCTCCTCTCATCCTCCTTCTCTTCAGAGAGTAAAGCCCTAGCTCCCTTAATCTCTGATCATAATGCATACTCTCTAAACCAGGCAGCATCCTGGTAAACCTCCTCTGTACCCTTTCCAATGCTTCCACATCCTTCCTATAGTGAGGCGACCAGAACTGGACACAGTACTCCAAGTGTGGCCTAACCAGAGTTTTAAAGAGCTGCATCATTACCTCGTGACTCTTAAACTCTATCCCTCAATTTATGAAAGCTAACACCTCATAAGCTTTCTTAACTACCCTATCTACCTGTGAGGCAACTTTTAGGGATCTGTGGACATGTACCCCCAGATCCCTCTGCTCCTCCACACTTCCAAGTATCTTGCCATTTACTTTGTACTCTGCCTCAGAGTTTGTCCTTCCAAAGTGTTCCACCTCACACTTCTCTGGGTTGAACTCCATCTGCCACTTCTCAGTCCACTTCTGCATCCTATCAATGTCTCTCTACAATTTTCAACAATCCTCAACACTATCTACAACACCACCAACCTTTGTGTCATCTGTAAACTTGCCAACCCACCCTTCTACCCCCACATCCAGGTCGTTAATAAAAATCACGAAAAGTAGAGGTCCCAGAACCGATCCTTGTGGGACACCACTAGTCACAACCCTCCAGTCCGAATGTACTTCCTCCACCACGACCCTTTGCCTTCTGCAGGCAAGCCAATTCTGAATCCACCTGGCCAAACTTCCCTGGATCCCATGCCTTCTGACTTTCTGAATAAGCCTACCGTATGGTACCTTGTCAAATGCCTTAATAAAATCCATGTAGATCACATCCACTGCACTACCCTCATCTATATGCCTGGTTACCTCATCAAAGAACTCTATCAGGCTTGTTAGACATGATCTGCCCTTCACAAAGCCATGCTGACTGTCCCTGATCAGACCATGATTCTCTAAATGCCCATAGATTCTATCTCTTAAGAACCTTTTCCAACAGCTTTCCCACCACAGACATAAGGCTCACTGGTTTATAATTACCCAGACTACCCCTACTACCTTTTTTGAACAAGGGGACAACATTTGCCTCTCCTCCCAGTGTAATACCAGTGTTATTAAACCTGATTTTGATTTTAATAATGACATACTAGAAACTGAGTACTCTGGCTCCTTTTACTTTTCTTTAGATTGATATTCCTACAGCAGTGTTTATTTTCTCCGACATTATCAATTTGGAGCACCAACTTCTTCTCCACCAACGAGAGGGAGAGAGAAGATGTGATTTGATCAAGTACAGAGCCTCCAACAGCTGATCCACTGTTCCCAATGTTTTGTTTTCTCCCACAATGCTTCAGTTGGTGGCACCAGCATAGAATCAGCCTGTCCATAGGGACGTGAAGCCTCGGAATGAGGTTGAGGCCAGGTTGGTGGAAATGATGCTCTTGATTAAGCAGTGATACATTTGTAACACCTCTCATGTTGCTGATGTATTTTAGCAGAAGTTCATATTTGGAATGAGGAATTACCATGAGGAATTGTAATTGTTTCTTCAATAAGCTTATGATATCCTTTCGTCAAAAGGATGACTCCTTTGAAATTGGCTTTCCTTATGCTTACCAATCATACATTTCTTGAGATGTATGTCCTGTCCAACTCTGGTACTGAAGACACTGAGAAGAGTCAGCTTGTTCGCTAGTGGCTAGTGAATAGAATTTCTCTTTATCCTTTTGTAGATTTGAATTTTCTTCACTGATGTAATGTCCTAAAAGTTCCTTGACTTCCTGACTTGTAGGCTCCTGGCTGTACAGATTAGCAACAATATCTTAGTCCCTGGTTTTACTCGCTTTATACTTATGATTGAGTGGCTAAGTACAGCTCCAATACCATATTTGCTGATGACACCACTATTGTTGGCTGAATCAAAGGTGGTGACAAATTGGCCTACAAGAGGGAGACTGACAATTTAGTTGAATGGCACCTTAACAACATGTCATTTAATAGTTGATAATTGACTACAGGGTGAAGAAACTAGAGTTTGATGAACCAGTCCTCATTAGGGGATCAGAGTGGAGAGGCTCAATAACTTTAAATTCCGTGACATTATCATATCAGAGAAACAGTCCTGGGACCAGCACTGAAGTATCATCATCAAGTTCACCGATGACACGACTGTGGTGGGTCTCATCAGCAAGAAAGACGAGTCAGCTTACACAGAGGAGGTGTAGCGGCTAACGGACTGGTGCAGAGCCGACAACCTGTCTCTGAATGTGAACAAAACAAAAGAGATGGTTGTTGACTTCAGGAGGGCACGGAGCGACCACTCTCTGCTGAACATCGACGGCTCCTTGGTAGAGATCGTTGAGAGCACCAAATTTCTTGGTGTTCACCTGGCGGAGAATCTCGCCTGGTCCCTCAACACCAGCTCCATAGCAAAGAAAGCCCAGCAGCGTCTCTACTTTCTGCGAAGACTGAGGAAAATCCATCTCCCAACCCCATCCTCATCACATTCTACAGAGGTTGTATTGAGAGCATCCTGAGCAGCTACATCACTGCCTGGTTTGGAAGTTGTTCCATTGCAGATTGCAAGACCCTGCAGCGGATAGTAAGGTCAGCTGAGAAGATCATCGGGGTCTCTCTTCCCACCATTACAGACATTTACACTACACGCTGCATTGGCAAAGCAAACAGCATTATGAAGGACCCCATGCATCCATCATGCAAACTCTTCTCCCTCCTGCCATCTGGGAAAAGGCACCGAAGCATTCAGGCTATCACGACCAGACTATGTAACAGTTTCTTCCCCCAAGCCATCAGACACCTCAATACCCAGAGTCTGGACTGACACCAACTTACTGCCCTCTACTGTGCCTATTGTCTTGTTTATTGTAGTCCCTGCACTGTTTTGTGTACTTTATGCAGTCCTGGTTAGGTTTGTAGTCTAGTGTAGTTTTCTTTCTGTGTTGTTTTTGTGTAGTTCAGTGTAGTTTTTGTATTGTTTCATGTAGCACCATGGTCCTGAAAAATGTTGTCTCATTTTTACTGTGTACTATACCAGCAGTTGTGGTTGAAATGACAATTAAAAGTGACTTGACAAAGAAGGAACAACAGCATCTCCACCTTAAAAGTTTATGTAGACTTGGCAAGTGAGCAAAAGCTTTGACAAACTCCTAGAGGTTCAGAATGGAGAGTATCGTAACTGGTTGCATTATGGTCTGGTATGGAAACACCAATGTCTGGGAACAGAAACATCCAGAGAGTTGTGAATACAGATCATTCCAACACAGGCAAACCCCTCCCCACCACTGGGCACACTTACATGGAGGGTTGTCACAAGAAAGCAGCATCCACCATCTAGGCCATCTCATGACTACCATTGGGCAGGGGATAGTGGAGCAATTATTACCCTTCCTACACACCAAGTTCAGGAACAGTTATTCTACAACCATCAAGCTTCTGAACTGGCATGGATAACTTCACTCACCACAACTCTGAACTGATTCCGTAAACTACAGACTCACTTTTAAGGACTCTACAGCTCATGTTCTTAGTATTATTTTTAAATTTGCACAGTTCTGCTTTTGCACATTGGTCATTTGTTAGTCTTTGTTTTTGCATATCTTTTCATAAAATCTATTGTATTTCTTTCCTGTAAATGTTGGCAAGGAAATAGATTGGAAGATAACATACAGCATATGCACTTTGATAATAAATTTTACTTTGCACTAGAGTGGGCTGAAGATAAAGGCAATTATATGCCACACAAGCAGACTTGCTGGGATATCAGATAAGCTTCACCTTGACAGCAAAACCCACAAAATGAAGATGTTTCTCTTCTAGATGTTGTGGCTGCCATTTCTTTTTATCTAGCTTTTTCAGTAGTTCTATTTATTACCAGAGAAATGCATGCAATATACATCCTGAATTTCTTACTCTTTGCAGACATCCTCAAAAGTGCCCCAGAGATTGAATGACAGTAAAAACGTTAGAAGCTCAAAGCCCCCCTACCCACTCCTCCCATGCACAAGCAGCTGCGAAGCCCCAATCATTTACGTCAGCAGGAAAAAACATCAGCACCCTCCATCCACCGAGCAAGCAATAGCAAAGTCTGCAAGAACGAGTATGATCTGCGGTACAACAAAAACTAACCGTTCACCTGACAATTTGACATACCACAGGCTCTCCTTAATAAAGGGAAAGAGAGGTGTCCCCCTCTCACAGTGAGAGGGGAGACATAACAAAACACTTGCTGGTTTGCAATGATAAAATCAGCCGTGTCACTTTTCTCCCCCCAAGTTCTCCAAATCGAGAATCGGCATCAACCTTTTCTCCACTAACAAGAGGCAGACAGAGCATGCAACTTGAACGTGTACAGAGCGGATTCACTGTTCCCAATGTTCTGTTTTCTCCTGTGACACTTCATTTGGCAACACTGGCATAGAATCATCTTGTCCACAGGAACGTGAAGTCTCGGAACCCCGAAGGCACGCTTGACTTGTAGACCGCATCCTTAGGATTCCAAAAAGTGGTCAGTCATGAGTCCTTGGAGCGAGTTCCACTACTGCAAAACACCGAAGCCTGAGTGTAACTCCATGTCAGGTCTCCGACAGAACTGCATCCACCCTGAAAAGGAAAAAGAGACATCAGGGGTAGAAATTAAGCTGCTTCCACAGATGAGCTCAAAGAAGTCACTATAAAGTGCTATCGCAGCTCCCCCCATCCTGCCCCTTATTTCAGAAATTATCAATATTAAAAACAAAATACAGTGCCTTTTAAAAGTATTCAGCCTCCAACCATTTGTTCACATAAATGAGTATTGCAACCAGGGATTTAGCTGAATTTTTATTTGTAAACCACATGCTCCTTTATTTTCCCCACTGTAGAGCCCAAAAACAGGGAAAATTGTAAAGCATGAAAAACTTAAAAAATCAAAAACTAAAGTGTCAGCAGTTCAAAAGTATTCACCCTCCCCTCCCCTTTGCTCAGTATTTAGTTAAACCACCTCTTGCAGCGATTACAGCCAGTAGTGTTTTTTGGTTAAGTCTCTATTAGCTTTGCACAATATGATGGAGCAAGATTTGCCCAATCCTTGCAAAATTGCTCAAGCTGTGCTAGGTTAATTTGGGAGCGGAGGTGGACAGCAATTTTAAGGTCTTGTCAGAAATGTTTGAACGGATTAAGGTCTGGACTCTGACGGGGCCATTCAAGGACGTCATTTAAATCCACTCTATGGTTGCTCTGGCAGTGTGCTTTGGGTCATTGTATTGCTGACAGATGAACTTCTTCCCCAGTTAAGCTTTTGACCAAGGTGAGCAGGTCTTTGTCCAGTATGCTGTATTTAACAGCATTCATCTTCTCAGAAATCTTTACCAGATTTGCAGCCCCTGCTGCTGAAAAATATCCCCATAGTATGATGCTACCTCCACTGTATTTTATAGTAGAGATGGTGTTAACTAGGTGATGCGCAGTATGCCACATATGCTGTTTAGTGTTGAGTCCCGAAAGATCCATTTTAGTTTCATCTGACCACAAGACCTCCTTCCACATCTCTACAATATCTTCTAAGTAACGCTTTGCAAAATCTTTACAAGCAAGGATACTTTTTTTAATAGATTCATGGCTTCTTCCTTGTCACTCTTCCATAAATGCCCTTGTTAAGCAAGGCCTTAGAGATTGTGGAGTTATGAACTTCCTCTCCAGTTGCAGACTTCTGCAGGTCACTCAGTGTAACTGTTAGTGTCACAGTAGCCTCTCTTACAAGTGCCATGCTTCTCTAGCGACTGAGTTTAGAAGGGCAGCCTGACCTAGGCAGTATGGCTGTGGTTTAATATTTTTTATACTTTTGCATGATGGGATGCATTGAACTCTGAGGTATGTTCAGTTCCTTTGAGATGGTCTTGTATCTTTCCTCAGCTTTGGGCTTCTGTGTTATCATTTCCCTGATTTGTCTGAATGCTCTTTTGCCTTCATTTTGGTCTTTTGAAAATCTACCACACTGTTGGACCTTACGGAGAGACGCTCATGAATTCATTGCAATACAAGTGATCCTCCAATTTTCTACATCAACAAGTTGGGTGAGTTGGTGGGTAATACTCTATATTGCACCTGAGGAAAGTTAGTGTTGTAAATGGAAAAGCATTGAATGCTTTTTCAGTCTCTCAATTTTAGTTTCTAGTTTTCAGTAAATTGTTGACGGGCTGTGGGATTTATAAATTTGACATGCAAAATATTTTGTAGATTAGTTCAAAACATCCTACTTCAATTTATTTTAAATTTAATAAATGAGACAGTAAAATGTGAAAGTAGTTGGGGAGCTAAAAACTTTTCCAAAGGACCGTGCAGTCTGTAACAATCTGTTGCTGCTGGAGTTCTGAATTAGCCTTGGTTTTATTTCATTGTGGGGTGGCAATTAATCTTCATGTACCACACACAGGAAAGCTTGATTTTGGAAAGGAGATCCATGGAAATTGGCAACTAACTTCTATTACCTGGAGTAGTAAGCAGGTGTTGAGGAGGGGGAATAGGATGAATGGAAGTGGGTGAGGATTGGGGAAAGATGAGCAACACGTGGCTGGATGAGGTGTAGTGTGGGGGGCACTAAGGGAGTCTTGGAAACTCAGAGTCCAATATGTATCACAGAAGGTTAGTACAACTGGTACTTTCAGAATATTGTGCATTAAATCCATTTAGAAATGGTTCAGAATATCATCTAGAGAGCTAATAATTTATAATCATAAAAGATTCTTTGGCTCAAAAAAACCTGAATGTGGAGATGCTGCCTTCAGAATATAATGTCTCCTCAAGTGGTCCTCTTGTTTTCTCATATCACTGCTTTTTGCATATTTAAAATTTAGTTTGAAATATTTGCAACATTTTAAAAAAAAAGTTTGCAGCAGATTAAAAAAAAACAGCTGTGTGGTTCACTGTACAGGTAGTCCCCGACTTATGAACATCCGACTTACGGACAGCTTGTACTTATGAACCGAGGAAGGGGAACACCGTCCGCCATTTTAAGTTGGATCGCGATGCCGTCCGCCATTTTAAGTCGTTGCCGTTGACACTGTTGAGTGTTTAACTTTGTATTTGGCTTAAATTTTTCTTAGTAAGATTCACTCTGACCCTGCCTTCCCCCCCCGTTCCGGTCGGCTGGTGGCGCAGTGAGAGCAGCGCCGGGCTCGAGATTCGAGAACAGAGGTTCCTGAGTGTGATCCAGTGACAGACCGCTCCTGTGCCGGGTTGATGTTGATCCAGTGACTCCCATACCATCGTGCTGGGTTGATGTCGAGCTCGCAACTTGACCTTGTAAAAAAATACTGCCACCTCCAGTTTAAATTCCCATGCGGAATATTGTGGACGATCAAATACCAAAACCCAGCACAGCCTCCACTTGTCCCATTTAATCTGTCTCAGTGCAGTGGTCCTTAGGACCCAGCGGACCTCAGGAGCCGGCGGAGCTTGGGACCCACCGCCCGCAGTGTTTCTGTTCCATTGACGGGAAGTGATCGCAATTGAAAATAAAGTGGAAATAATAAAGCGTGTGGAAAGAGGTGATACGCCATCAGTCATTGGAAAATCGTTAGGCTACAGTCGGTCAACGATTGAAACAATTTTAAAGGATAACGGTTAAAGTGAGGATAATGGATCATGTGAAAGGCCCTGCCCCGATGGAAGCTACAATTATTACTAAGCAACGCAATGGTTTAATTATTGGAATACATACATTTCTTAAGTGTTTTATATGCATAGAAAGGTAAAATATATACTATATACTAAGACAAACGTTTGACTAACTGACGCTAAATAATACCGGATGTACTTGTTCCAATTTATGTACAAATCCGACTTAAAGACGGACTCAGGAATGGAACTCGTACGTAACCCGGGGGCTGCCTGTAAAGAAGAAATCTTCAGACAGTAAAGTAGATGATCAGGTCAATTGACCAGAAAAATAACAAATGGATTTTCATCCAGTTGATAAGGACAATAATGGAAGTTTGGAAGTCGTACCTGAAAAAGTGCAGAGCTATTATAAAGGCCAGCATACCATTTCCCTTCCTTATTGCTTGCTGTACCTACACATTAACTTGCATTGTTTATAACTGATCAGCTTTATGTGAACCCTAAATCTTTTCAATACATCACTAATAAAAATTACTTTACCCTTCTATTTTTTCCAAAGTTTGTGACTTTTCTTTTTGCCACATTCCATCTTTTTCACTTAATCTTTGTATGTCTCTAGAAACCCTTCCTTTCACCACCTATTCTGAAATCTAGCTTTGTTTCCTCAGAAAACTTGGATATGATAAACAATGCATTCTTGTCCAAATCATTGTTGGAATTTGTGAATATCTGAAGCCCCAGTGCCATTTCAGCACCCCATTGATCACAGCTTATGACTGAAAATGTACTGATTATTTTCATCTGTTTCAAGTTTATTATCGAAGGTATATACCCAGGATATAAATGCCATTAAAGTTAACTTTTTGCAGTAGCAATACATATTTAACATAGCCTTAAGTTAACATAAATCGTACATAATTTATACCACAAAATAAACTAAATTAGAATGCATTTAAAGTCAGATTAGAAGTTCATGACTTGTTTAAGAATTGCTTTTTCAGACCAGGATCTTTAAAAATGAATGAATGACAAAACAGTAAAACATTGAGAGGATGAGCTAATAAGACAATAAGATGTAGGAGCATTGATGGGCCATTTGGCCCATCAAGTCTGCTCTACTGTTACATCATGGCTGATCCATTTTTCCTCCTCAGCCCAAATCTCCTGCCTTCACACCCCCCCCTCCCCACGTATCCCTTCATGCTCTGACCAATCAAGAATCTATCAACCTCTGCCTTAAACATACATACCGATTTGACCTCCACAGCTGCCTGTGGCAAAGGATTCCATAGATTCACCACTCTGGCTAAAGAAATTCCTCCTCATCTCCATTCTAAAAGGATGTCTCTCTATTCTGAAACTGTGTCCTCTGGTCTTGGACTCTCCCACCATAAGAAATATCCCCTCAACATGCTCTTTATCAAGGCCTTTCATCATACAATAGGTTTCAATTAGGTCACTCCTTATTCTTCTGAATTCCAGTGAACACGGCCCAGAGCCATCAAACACACCTCACATGACAAGCTGTTCAATCCTGGAATCATTTTCGTGTACCTCCTTTGAACCCTTTCCAGTTTCAGCACATCCTTTCTAAGATAAGGGGTCTAAATCTGCTCACAATACTCCATGAGGCCTCACCAGTGCTTTATAAAATTTCAACATTATTTCTTTACTTCTGTATTCTAGTCCTCTTGAGATGACATTGCATTTGTCTTCCTCACCACAGACTCAAACTGCAAATTAACCTGTAGGGAACCCACACAAGGATTCCCAAGTCCCTTTGCACCTCAGATTTTTGTATTTATATTTTCCATTTAGAAAATAGTGAACCATATAATTTCCTCTACCATTGCATGACCATACACTGCCCGACACCGTTTTCCATCTGCCTCTTCTTTCCCTATTCTCCTAATCTAAGTCCTTCTGTAATCTTCTACTTCCTCGAAACTACCTGTTCCTCCACCTATCTTCTTATCGCCTGCAAACTTTGCAACAAAGCCATCAATTCCATCAGCTGAGCCATTGAGATATAACATAAAAAGAATTTGTTCCCAACACAGACCCCTGTGGAACACCACTAGTCACCAGCAGCCAACCAGAAAAGGCTCCCTTTATTCCCACTCTGCCTTCCACCAATCAGCCACTGCTTTATCTTTCCTGTAATACAATGGGCACGTAGCTTGTTGAGCAGCTTTGTGTGTGGGATCTTATCAAAGTCCTTCTGAAAATCCAAGTACACATCAACTGATTCTCCTTTGTCTATCCTGCTTCAAAGAATTCCAACAGGTTTGTCAGGCGAGATTTTCCCTGGGGGGGGGGTGGGGACCATGCTGTTTGCATGTTTTTTTTAATTTTTGTGTGCCTCCAAGTACCCTGAAACTACATCCTTAACAATTGACTCCCAACAGCTTCCAACCATTAAGGTAGACTACATAGCTTATAATTTTCTTTCTTCTGCCCCTCTCCCTTCTTGAAGAGTGGAGTGACACTTGGAATTTTCCAGTCTTTGGGAATTATTCCATGATCTAGTGATTCTTGGAAGATCATTACTAATGCCTCCAAAATCTCTACAGCCACATCTTCTAGAACCTTGGGGTATAGACCATCTGGTCCTGTTGACTTAGCTTTCTTCAGACCTTTGTTTCCCAGGAACCTTCTCCCTAGTAATGGTAACTTCACACACTTCATGACCCCTGACACCTGGAGCTTCCACCGTACTGCTAGTGTATTTCAAAGTGATGACTGGTGTAAAATACTTAGTTAATCCGCCATTTCCTTTCCCCCCATTACTACCTCTCCCGCATCATTTTCGAGTGTTTTGATATTCCCTCTCACCTCTCTTTTACACTTTATGTAATATTTTAGGGCATTGACTTTCATTTCAAGATGTTAACTCATTTTTCATAAATGCAGTCTGATCTAATGGGTGTTACTAGCAAGTTGTTTTGTTTCAGACTTGCACTTACATATGTGGGTATTTGCCTTTCACCCTGAACATGATCTTTGTTTGGTTTTGACAATTCCAAGGATCACAGGTGGAGCAAGTTTGGAATTGTATCAAATGTTCACTGCCATATTTGCAAACTTACTACAGAGGTGACTGACTTTTTCCAATTCTGATCAAGTTATTCTGGCTTTAAAAATTCTAGTTGTAAAAAGTTTCAGATCTTTAAAAATTTCTAAGTTGTAGCATTTATTAGCAATACAGAAATATTTAATGTTATTCAGTCTTTAATACTGTAATCCTATGTTTTCATTATTGGATGATATAATTATATTCCACAAAAATGATGGTTACACTCCCAAATAATAGGAAATCAGATGGAGCGGGATAGTTGAATTTAATCATATGTAAGATTTCATTAAAAAATAAAATGAGATGCATGCAGAAATAAATTCGATTAGTAATTCTGTTCCAGGTGATTTAAATGGAGTGATGTATATGTTGAGGGGGTAAAAATGACTGTTACATTGATAAACAAGATAAAATTTGCAGGTGCTGGAAATCCATGTAGCGCACAGAAAGTGCTGGAGGAACTCATCAGGCCAGGCAGCATCTATGGGGAAAAAAAGTACAGTCAACATTTTAGGCAGAGACTCTTCAGCAGAACTGGAGAAAAAAAGATAAGTAGATTTAAAAGGTGGGGGAGGGGAGAGAGAAACCCAGTGATAGGTGAAACTGGGAGAGGTGAAGTAAAGAGCTGGTAAGTTGATTGGTGAAAGAGATACAGGGCTGGAGAAAGGGGGAGGCACGATAGGAGAGAACAGAACGCAATGGAAGAAAGAAGAGGCAGCGGAGCACCAGAGGAAGGGCAGGCAAGGAGATTTCCTCTCACCTTAAATGGAGAACTGAGGACGCATGGATTTCATAATCAAATAAAATTTGGTTAATTTATACTAAATTACTGAAAAAATAGAAGTTTATTTGCAATTTTTAGTCAGTGTGTTTTGTCTTGTCAGGCCTATAAGAACTGAGTGAGTTAAAGGGCCACCTCATGTTGTTTTTTTGAATGTCTTTGCCCTTTGTTCCATGAAATCTAATCAGAACTAGGCATTTTGTAGAATTATCCCTGTTGTCTGCATGATATTCCATCTTACCAAAATGATTTTAAAAATCTCTTTATTATCAGTAGTGCCTACTTCCATGACAATGCTTTATATGTCAATTCTATTTCATGGGCTCAACAATAAATTTCAATTCTTTGCTCTTGAATTTAGATAGTTGTGCATTGGTTTCCATCTGCCTTCCAATGTACATTTAGCCTTTTACTTGGAATTCCTTAGCAAACGTTTTCCATCATTAGTTTTCTGAATGGTCAATGAATGCTACCTTATCATTCCTAATTTTTTGGTGCTATTTATTTATCTTGTAATTTGTAGTCATTTTATGTCATTTCACCATTGTACTGCTGACACAAAGCAACAAATTTAGCGTTGTATAAGAAAGTGACAATAAACCTGATTTGATTCTCTTCCTCGCTTTCACAAATTTCTTTAACTTGTATTTATGCCTCAAAACACATTCAATATAAGCCAATAAGATAGCAGCAGAAATGGGCCATTTGGCCCATTAGGCCTACTCTATCATTCAATCATGTCTGATTTATATAAAAAAAATTCATTCACTTGCCTACTCCCTATATCCTTTAACTATTACCAATATAGAGCCTATCTATCTCTGTCGTAATATACACCCAATGACTTGACCCCCCCAGCCTTCTATGACAATAAATTCCCAATATTCACCACCCTCTGGTTGAACAAATTTCCTCTATTGTCTTAAAGGGTTACCCTTTGTATTCTGAGACTATGCCCTCAACACTAGGTGACTCCTAATTGACACATCCACTTTGTCCAGGTCTTTCGGTATCCAGTAGGTTTCAATGAGATTCCCACTTCATCCTTCTGAACTCCATTAAGTATAGGTCCAGAGACATCAATTGCTCCTTGTATGTTAAACCTTTCATTTCTGGGATAATTTTTGTGAACCTTCTCTGGACCCTCTCTGTACCAGCACATCCCTCCTTGGATGTGGGCCCAAAACTGCTCACAATACAGGTTGAGCACCCCTTATTGAAGATTCCAAAAACCCCTGAAATTGAGCTCTTTTTGAGCACTGGCATGAGTCACTATTGGAATATTCCACAGGGTGGTGGGTAGGATCGCAGGTAATGCACAGGTCTCTGTGTACCACAAACAGATCTAAGTGACCTCACATATGTTGATGAAAAATAGAAAAATGCTATATAAAGCAAAAAAATTAAGATCTTGATCGTGTATTCAAAGAGTGGATCTGTCAGCATTGGAGTGACCATATGCCACATAAAGGTATGCTGATCATGAAACAAGCAAAGATCTATAATGATTAACTGAAAATTGAAGGTAACTGAATAACTGGTTACAGAAATTTAAGAAAAGACATGGCATTATATTTTTAAAGATTCTGGTGATGGTGTTTGCTGATCACAAAGCAGTAGAGAAGACTTCCAGTGAGGCACGAGGCAAGATGGCAGCACAGCACTGAGTGCTGACATATAACCTTCCTTTTTCACATTCTTTAGGGCTCATAGATGGTCTTAATACAAGTTTGAGTTGGAGAAAGATCTAACTAAAGACATGACTTCAAAAAAAAAATCCAAATTCAACCAAGAAACAAGATACCAGCAGATGACACCAAGCTAGCGATTCATCTGAGGAAATAACTATGCTAATTAAGGAATCAATGGCAATGGAGCTGGAATCGCTACAAGAAATGGTAGCCCACTTGCTAAAGAAGTTGCTGGAAAAGGCTCTCGACCCCATACAGAATCATATGGCAGAGAATGGCAACATTTTCCCGTTATTAAAGGAGCAAGTGGACATTCATGCTAAAAAATTTAGCACGGTCTTCAACAAAATAGACAACATTCAGGTTAGCTTATGCAAGAATGAGAAAGATGCCAGCTCCTGTCTCGTGAAGGTGACTAAGAAACGGAAGAAGTTAAACGACTTGGAGGATAGATCCAGGAGAAACAATGTGCAGCTGGTCAACTTACTGACGGGTGCTGAGTGCGACAATCCGAGAGGCTACCTCCAGGAGATGCTGCCTAATTGGATTCCAGTGCTCAAGAACTCCCACAGCACTCCATTGGAGAGTGATAGAGCACAAGGGATCTTTTCCAACAGCACCTCAAGATCACGAACCATGATCTTTAGGCTTCTGCGGTACACCGACTGGCAGGCTGTCCTGGAGGGCGCTAAGAAAGCCTAACCTACTCTCCCCGATGGCACCCAGCTGCAGTTCTACACTGACTACAGCCCCGACACGATGCAGGAACAGCAGGGATACAAGGAGATTTGGGCTAAGCTTCGACAGAATGGGATAGACTCATTCCTCATATACCCAGCAATTTTGAGAGTGAATATCAAGGGCATGAAGATGTCATTTAACTTGGCAGAGGAAGCAAAAGAAGCCCTGAGATCATCAATGCTGGGAAGTATGGAAGAAGACCCTGGGCAAAGTCCACACGCCCCTCAGGAGGAGATGGAACTGCATCAAGAGTTTGAACCAGCCGGTATGCGCAATCTAACAGGCACGGGCAAGTTAGCGTCCTAGGTGTGAAGTTTTCTGGTTATTCTTTTATTGGAAAGTCATTCGATGCACTTTTGTATTTAGTTAATTAAGGGGCCAGTTTGAGTATTGCAGGTCAGAGTTTTAAGGCAATGGCTCAGTTAACTTGTTAGTACAAGGATAACATGGTAATGTGATACAAGTCCGCCTAGAATATACTTTTTATCTTTTACTTTCTAAGGTGATATTCAGTACACCCAAATATCATACTTCATCAAGAATGAAGCTGAAAAACAGCAGTTTGTTCTGAATAACTTAAGTTGTACATGTTCATTTCGGGTTATCTCTCCAGTAGACTTGTTTACGTTCATGGGTGCCCGATAAGATGTCAATGGCGTCATCGTTAAGTGACAGTCTCCCGCAAGAGAGCTGTTGGGGTCTTGATTATGTGTTATATTTGAGACAGGAATGGTTTTAATTATATAGGTTAATGGGTTTGATCAGGTGTTTTTTCTTGTCTCTGATATGATTGTCTATGAGAACCGCTTTGCTTTTCTAATTTGTTGGTGCTGGAAGGGGGCGGTTAATGTTCAGTGTCTGACATTGCTAAGTGACACTCACAGATGTTACAAAGTAAAGGGTTGAATGTGAGGGGTGATGGGAGGGGGAGTGGGAAGGGGGTAACTCAGGGCTCCAACACCTGCTTACAACATCAGATCCAGGGGAAGATGAACAACGCAGATAAATTAGAAAATCTTACTATTGTATCATTTACTGTTAGAGGATTAAACTCTCCCTACAAGCATTCAAAGGTTTTAGATTTCTTATGCAGAAAGAAAATAGATATCACGCTGTTACAGGAAACACATCTTTAAACCTAATGACATTCCCAGGGTTCAAAACCGCTTTTATAAACCCATTGTGGCATCAGCTGATGGTACTCGTATGAAAGGAGTTATGATAATAATGAGACTTTGTACTAATGTATCAATTGAAAGGACTGGCTCCGACAATGAAGGATGTCTGGCTTTTTGCTGTAAATCCATTCAGGGTTAAAAAAAAAAGTTGTATTCATTAGCCTATATGCCCCAACTATATTCGAGGCTGAATTTTTTCCCAAAATTACCTCACAATTACTGAAGTTAAGTGACTACCAACTATATGTTGGTTTGGACATGAATGCTTTGGTAAACAATAACCTCGATAAATCTTCCTCAACAATATCAAGCTCTCAAGAATCTGTTTCCAAAGCACTTAACCTCTTTCTAACTGATTTAAATTTAACTGATGTGTGGAAGGTGCATAATCCATCTGCTAAGGACTATATCTTCTCCACAAGACATAACTTCCTCTCAGATAGATTACATTCTTATATCCTCTGGTTTGCTGCCCAAAACTCAATAGAATTTTTGCCCAGACATCTATCTGATCACAACCCAGTTATATCTACTTTTAATTATGGCAAAATCAAAAATCAAGTCGTCACTTTTATTGTAATTTCGACCATAACTGCTGGTACAGTACATAGTAAAAATGAGACGTTTTCAAGGACCATGGTGTTACATGACACAGTACAAAACCTAGACTGAACTACGCAAAAAAAACCCAACACAGAGAAAGCTACACTAGACTACAGACCTACCCAGGACTGCGTAAAGTGCACAAAAATAGTGCAGGCATTACAATAAATAATAAACAGGACAATAGGGCAAGGTGTCAGTCCAGGCTCTGGGTATTGAGGAGTCTGATAGCTTGGAGGAAGAAACTGTTACATAATCTGGTTGTGAGAGTTACTAGGTGGAGGTTTAACTGCACCCTTCTAAAAAAAAAACGGCGAATTTCTAACAACTGAGAACAAAACTAACAATTTATAAATTTAAATAAAAATAGTGTCTCGGATGTGACAGTGGTTTGGGCCTCCATCAAGGGTTTCTTATGAAATAACGCCATATAGTTCAGTTCCCACCTACATAAAACCTGGCTTCAAAAGATTTCTGCCCTAGAAGAACAATGTAAGGTTTTGGAGAATGATCTGAAAAGGAGATCCACCATAACAAAAGAAAACAAGCTCAAAACAAAACAAACAGAATTAAATGATTATTAAGAAGCAGGGCAGAATATATGATCCAAACATAAGTGTTATGCAGAAGGCAGCAGACCGAGCCATCTTCTGGCACTAACGCCCAAACAACAGGAAGCTAAAAGGTCTATACCAGTGATTAGATGTGCTAAACGTGGAGTAGCATCTTCAACAGAGGAAATAAATGAGATATTCAAGAATTACTTTAAAGAACTGTATACAAGTGGCTCAGTTCCTTCTGAGAATGACTTACAGGTTTTGTTTTTTTAGTGGATTAGACCTCCCTATGTTGTCATTAGAGGACACCAAAACCCTAGATTCTCCTATTACACTGGATGAGCTACTCAAAGCAGTCAAAGCTACAAATTAGGGCCATATGCCAGGTATAGAGGGCATACCTGTGGAACTTTACCTAGCACTTTGGGATATTCTTGGACCAATATGGTTAGAAACATTAAATTATGCTATTGGAAATGGCACTTTCCATAGAGATCTAAACACAGCCCTGATCACAGTTATAACTAAGCCTGTTAAGGACCCTTGGAGTGTGCCAATCATTGTCCAATTTCCTTGATAAATGCCGACCTCAAGATATTTTCCAAAGTCTTAGCCAGTAGACTCGAGACAGTAGTTGGGAAAATAATTAGCCCAGATCAAACGAGCTTTATCAGGGGACGTCTCGCATCTGATAATATTCGCTGGCTCTTGTACGTACTGAGTGCAACACAAAATCCTGCTGCCTGTGGCTGCTATTTCTAGATGTTGAATAAGCTTCGATCGCCTTGAATGGCCATATCTTTGAAGAGTTCTAAAAGAATTTAAGTTTGGCTATAAATTTATCAATATGATTCAAACAGTGTAAGCTAATCCTTCAGCCCGGGTATGTGTGGGAGGAGGGTTCTCAGAATTATTTGACATAGGACGGGGCACATGACAAGGGGACCCTTTGTCCCCTTTAATTTTTATTATATGTATTGAACCACTTGCACATTTAATTAGAAACTCTCCTCAGATCTCCCCTATTACAATATGTACAACATCACTTGTTGTACTTGACTTGACCTGATCACATTCAATATCACTTTATGCGGACGACGCATTAGTTTATATGGCAAATGTTCAACAAACTCTTCCCTATGTTTTAAAAACACTGAAACAATTTGGATTTCTTTCAGGATACAAAGTTAATCTGTCAAAATCAGCACTGATGCTGATTAATACAGATAAAAGTACAGTGTCTGTCCCTCCCCAGATTAATGTTACAAATGAGGTCCTCTTGGGTATTAAAGTTAATACTTCCCCATCATCTGTGGCTAAAACAAATTACTCTTTAATTTTGAAAAAAATAGAAGATATTAATAGATGGAGACACCTGCCAGCATCAGTCCCAGCCCGTTATCAGTCATTAAAATGAACACCTTACTCCGCATTAATTTTATCAGCTCAATGATCCCACTTGTGCCTCCAACAGGATATTGGCAAAAACTGGACTCCTCACTACGATGCTATGTTTGGAACGGTAAGCAACCCAATATAAAGTGGTCAGCTCTACAATTCAAAAAGTCAGATGGGGGATTGGCATGTCCAAATTTTAAACTGTATCACTGGGCATTTGTATTAAAAAGTCTTAGCTATTGGATGGAGGAGGATAAAGTTGTTCTATATTTTTCCATGACAAAAGAGCTAATAGCACCAATAAGGCTGAAGGACTTTCTCCTTATAAGTATGTCTACCAAAAAGTGTGATTTGTATTACGGTCCAATTTTAATCCAAGTGCTGCAAGTGTTTAGAGCAGCAGAAAAATTCCTAAAATTTAAAAGCTTATGGTGCAAATCATCTCCATTATGGAACAATAATCATTTTCTATCTTGGGGAGGGAACCATTCACTAACAGAACTTGAGAGGATAAGGGTATTACTATTTTTCAAGATATTAATGGGGCGCAAGTACTATCCTTAGCTTTCAAGAACTTTTATCTCAATATAATATTGATGAATACTCTCTTCTACTTTAGAGTAAGATCAGTTTGTAAAGCCTAAAGGGTTCCCTAGTGGGTCAGATTTAAAGGACCATCACATTTTAAGTTGGATGCAGAGTGCTCCAAGACAAGGTAGTGTCATATATCTATGATAAATTAAACTCCCAGAAATATATGCCCACATCAAGAATGAAAGCCTGGGATAGGGACATATCTGAATTGGGACAAGACTTAGACTGGGGTGCGATTTGGGATAATGCTGCAGGTGCTTTGAAAAACCCAAGTCATCGGTATATACACTTGAAATTTTGACATAAAGCGTATCTAACACTGAGAATTAGACATCAAATGGGACTGGTTCCTGACCCATATTGCTCATTTTGCCCCCACGGAACCGTTGGCTCTTTTATACATGTTGTATGGGAATGTCCAGGGGTTTTTGGTTTGTGGGGGAAGGTTATCAATACTCTTACAGAACTAATGTGGGTACAATTACCAATGGACCCCACTGTACATCTAAATGATGACTCCCACCTTTCCCTTATGGGAAAAATACGCCTGGCTGGCAGGCCTGACTGCAGCTAAGAAGATTGTAGTCCAGCGTTGGAAACCTCCTCATGATATTTCCAGTACTCAGTGGCTTCGGAGCTTTTTGGACATTTCTTACCTGGAATTATCATCAGCAAGAGTAAATGATGCATGACCAAACTCAATCTTAATGTGGACAAATGTGATATCTAACTTAAAAGAATTTCTGTTAAAATAGGAATGCTCTGTCTGTGTATCCACTACTATTCAGTTGGTTGGGGGAGAGAGAGGGGGTGGAGAAGGGGGTGGGGATGAGGGTTGGGGGGTGGCTGGGTTAAACAGTGAAAATGTAATCAGCAACTGGTTGTATTGAATGTAATTTGTGGGTATTACAATAAAAATTAGTGATTTTTAAAAAAAAACAAAGCAGTAGAGAAATACATTGAGCTTGACAGATCGTTGCTGATGAAAATCTTAACATGTTGAATGGCTGCATCAGTGCACATGTGATGGACAAGTATAACAGACTAATTACCAGTAGCACATAAATTCAGAGTTGGGAATGATGCCGATGCTAAATACCCACTGACTGGCCACCTGGACAAGGTGGTGATAGCTTACCTTCCTGATGGTTCAAAGTACACATTGTTTCATATATAAAATTATTTAAAATATTATATAAAATTACTTTTAGGGTGTATGTATAGGGTGTATATGTAATATAAATGGATTTCATATTTAGATTTGGGTCCCATCCCCAAAGTATCTCTTTATATCGATGCAAATATTCCGAAATCTGAAGCACTTCTGGCCCTGAGCCTTTAGGATGAGGGGTGTTCAACCTGTATTGCAAATGTGGTCTGACCAACACCTTCTGAAGCCTTGTATATAGTTAATCATTGCTTGTGAATTACATCAGAATCAAAATATGAGCATTACTGCTGTATATTTGTTGATCAGTAAGTGTTCTTCCTGGGGACTCCATAATTACTAATGTCTAACACATGAGGTTCTAAAACCTTTGGAATACCTTGCTTTTGTGACTCCAATATACTGCCTGTTTATCCCTCAACAGGTCATTTTTTAAAAATCATCTTTTCCTTCGAATATTTCTTGGGTGAATTTTAGGAAGCTGCGGCTTTGAAGTATACTTTTGATAGTATTAAGAAATTATTTAATACCTCATGTTTATGGATTTAGTGTAAAACATTAGGTACTCTTGTTTGCTATAATTAGTTTTCTTGTATACCATGTTCCTGTATTCACTAGAGTTCAAAAGAATGAGGGGGATCACATTGAAATGTAATGAGTATTGAAAGGCCTAGATAGAGTGAATGTGGAGAGGATGCTTCTATAGTAGGGGAGTCTAGGACCAGAGCACAGCCTCAGAATACTAGGACATGCTTCTTCAACAGAGATGAGGGGGTGTTTATTCAGCCAGAGAGTGATGAATTTGTAGAGTTCATTACCACAGACAGGTTTTAGTCTGTCATTGAGTATATTTAAAGTGGAGATAGGCTTTTGATAAGTGAGGGCATCAGAAGTTATGGGGTGAAGGGAGATGTTATGGGGAGAATGGGGTTGAGAGTAATAATAAATTAGTCATGAGGGAATGGCAGAGCAGATGGGCCGAATAACCTAATTCTGCTCCTATGTTTTGTGGTTAACTGGGCATAGGGAAAATAATTTTAGGATTGTGCAGTCAGCGTTCAGTTATGGAAAAATGATGCCATGTTTTATCTATCAGTATTGTTGGGGAAGCAATTGATTTTTTTCAGAAGCTTTTGATTAAAATGCTATACGAAAATAATTATTGAAAACATTAGAGGGTGACGTGAATTCAGGATCAGTTAACGGACAAAGCAACTGAATTCTATTTTTGGACTGGGGAACTATGCTAGTGGAGTGCTCCAGGGATTGGGGTTGGAGCTAAAGCTGTTCATGATCTATATCAATAGTTTGGTTGAGCAAACTAAGTGGAAAGTGAGACAAGCAGAATGAGTGGACTGTAGAGGATTTCTGGTGAATAAAACAAAACTGAAAACTGGGTTAGTGGGTAGTGGATTAGCTACTGAATGAATGCAAGCGTTTAAGGGTTATTGCTGAAATGAATATTACAGTATTCCATAACTTCAGATGATAGTCCAGAGTCATGAATGTTATAAAATAGTTTCAATTCAGTCTGAAACAATGAATTTAGCTGGCAAAAATAGGCAACTTGTTACTTTTCCTGAATTACCGTACTCATCTTAATGGATGGAATAAGGGAAGTCAGATCACTACTAATACACTTAACATTTCTATCAGTGATGGTAGACCTATGGCACGTGTGCCCAAGATAGCATGTGCAAAAAAAAATGTTGGCACGCACTGCGCAGTACTACCTCTTAATTCTTTAAAGGCCACTGATAATAAAAAGATACATACTGATTACTGCCAAATGAAGCAGCAGATGATTTTTTTTTACAACCAGAGAGCAATAAGATGTTTTCACTGGAAATGTCTCACGCAGCTTGCCACCAGCTAGATTGTGAGAGCACGGTGATGATGGATGATGTTTTGAAATCATCCTAGATCTGGTGTACATAGCAGTATTTGTATAGAAAATGGCTGGGCTAGTTAGCATTGACTTTGCTTTGCTAATATTTTTCAGTTTGTGAATGAACACTATATTCAGTGATAATGGTAAATACTGTATGTAGTTTAGCAGGTAGTGTTACATTAGACAAACTGAATTTGGAAATGTTGCTGATTTGGATAATTTTGAAATGCAATTGATTGGTTTACAAAGTTGCTCAATTTGGAGGGACTTCAGAGCTGAACTAGGAAATACTGAAAGAGATCAGTTGGTGACTGAATCAAAGCATTAAAAAAAAAATCCTGACACTTAACTGTCTGGAAAATCTGCAGTGGCAATATTAACAATATTTTCATTGCATATTAATGTGAGTCATTGTTTTCCAGTGATGAACTTGGAGAAGTATATTTGTAGATATTCAAATTTACTGATGAAACTAATGTTATGTGTGTAGTTCTCATTACAGCCAAGTACAAGCCACATATAAAATATTTGTCATTGTTACTGCAGTAACAGAAATCTCACTGACAGTAAAGCATGTTTAATTTCCTTGATCTTTTATGAATGCACTAAGCTTATAATTTCATTCATATTTCTTGTGTTATACAGTATATGAGGCACAAAAACGATATGATTTTGAGATTTTCCGACAGCTATCTTCACTATATGTACCTCTTCCCACCTGTCTCTGGTAAAAATACCATTCCATTTCCTCAGTCCTTTGTCTTTGCTGCATTTATCACCAGCATGAGGCTTTCATTTCCAGGACATCAGAGGTGTCCTTCTTCAAAGAATGGGATTTCCCTTCTTCCACCACTGACGCTGCCCTCACTGTTTCTCCATTTCCTGGACATAGACACTCACTCCATTTTCTTGCTGCCTTAGCAGGAATAGAGTTCCTCTTGTCCTCACCTACCGTCTCAGAGCTTCCACATCCAACACATTATTCTCCACAACTTCTGCCATCTTCAATGGGACCCTACCACCAAACACATCTTCACCTTCCCGTCCACTCCACTTGTCACAGAGACCGTTCTCTCTGTGATTCTCTTGGCCATTCAACCTTTCTAACTAATCTCTCTCCTGGCACTTGTACCTGCAAGTAGCAGAAGTACTCCACCTGCCCTTTCACCTCTCTTCATGACCCCAAACAGTCCTTCCAAGTGAGGCAGTACTTCACCTGTGAATCCGTTGGCTCTATCAATGCTCCTGATGCAATCTCCTCTATATTAGTGAGACCTGACGTAGATTGGGGGATTGTTTTGATGAGCATGTCCACTCAATCTGCAGAAAGCAGGATTTCCTGGTGCTCAACTGTTATAATCCCAAAACCCATTCCCATTTTGACATGTTGTCCATGCCACCCTCTTCTGCCATGATGAGGCCACTGTTATGTTGTAGGAGCAACCCCTCATTCTGTCTAGGTAGCCTTCAACCTGATGGCATGAACATCGATTTCCCCAACTTGTTGTACTCCTTCACTCTTCATTTCCCCATTCTGGCTTCTTGCCTCTTCTCCCTACCTACCTTTCAAAGCTTGCAGAGGGATCTGGACCAGCTGGAAAAATGGGCTGAAAAATGGCAGATGGAGTTTAATACAGACAAGTGTGAGGTATTGCACTTCGGAAGGTCAAACCAAGGTAGAACATACAAGGTAAATGGTAGGGCACTGAGGAGTGCAGTAGAACAGAGGGATCTGGGAATACAGATACAAAATTCCCTAAAAGTGGCGTCACAGGTAGATAGGGTAGTAAAGAGAGCTTTTGGTACATTGGCCTTTATAAATTAAAGTATTGAGTATAAGAGTTGGAATTTTATGGTGAGGTTGTATAAGGCATTGGTGAGGCTGAATTTGGAGTATTGTGTGCAGTTTTGGTCACCGAATTACAGGAAGGTTATTAATAAGGTTGAAAGAGTGCAAAGAAGATTTACAAGAATGTTGCTGGGACTTGAGAAACTGAGTTACAGAGAAAGGTTGAATAGGTTAGGACTTTATTCCCTGGAGCGTAGAAGGATGAGGGGAGATTTGATAGAGGTATATAAAATTATGATGGGTATAGATAGACTGAATGCAAGCAGGCTTTTTCCACTGAGGCTAGGGGAGAAAAAAACCAGAGAACATGGGGTAAGGGTGAAGGGGGAAAAGTTTAAAGGGAACATTGGAGGGGGGGCTTCTTCACACAGAGAGTGGTGGGAGTGTGGAATGAGCTGCCAGATGAAATGGTAAATGCGGGCTCACTTTTAACACTTAAGAAAAACTTGGACAGGTACATGGATGAGAGGTGTATGGAGGGATATGATTCAGGTGCAGGTCAGTGGGACTAGCCAGAAAAATGGTTCGGCACAGCCAAGAAGGGCCAAAAGGCCTATTTCTGTGCTGTAATGTTCTGTGGGAGCTCCCAACACAGTATACTACCTCAACAGGTTTGCAGGTGAAATGTTGGCTCACCTGGAAGGACTGTTTGGGGCCCTGAATGGAGGTGAAGGAGGAGGTGTATGGGCAGGTGTAGTACTTAACTGCTTACAGGGATAAGTTCCCGGAGGGAGATCAGTAGGGAGGGATGAATGGACAAGAAACAGACAGGAGATTCTGTGGATGTGAACAGGACACCCGGATGGTATGTTGCCTCCCAGGGACCAGGGTCAGGGATGTCTCAGATTGCGTCCACATTTTGGAGAGGGATGGGGAGTAGCCAGATATCTTGGTACATATTGGTACCATTGACATAGGAAAGAAAAACAATGAGGTCCTGAAAAGAGAATTTGGAGAGCTAAGTAGAAAGCTGAGAAGCAGGACCTCCCAGTTAGTAATTTCTGGATTGCTACCCGTGCAATGCGCCAGTGAGGGTAGAAACAGGATGATTTGGTGGATAAGAGCGTGGCTGAGAAGCTGGTGCAGGGGCAAGGCTTCAGGTTCTTAAATAATTGGGATCTCTTCTGGAGGTGGTATGACCTGTTCAAATGTGATGGGTTCCACCTGAACCCAAGGGGGAGCAACATTCTCGCAGGCAGGTTTGTTAGAGCTGTTGGGGAGGGTTTAAACTAACTTGGCAAGGGGGTAGAAACTGGAGTGAAGGGACTCAGGAAAGGATGGATGGTAAAAAGGTAAAGATAGCATGCAGACAGATTGTCAGGAAGGGCAGGCAGGTGATGGGACTTGGTTGCAGCCAATAGGGATAATCAAATCATTAGGGATGCAGAGTCAGAAAGGACAGCAAATATGGTACTCAATGTGTTGTATCTAAATGTGCATAGTGTAAGAAATAAGGTAGATGATCTTGTTGCAATATTACTGATTGCGAGGTATGATGATGTGGCCATCACTGAATCGTGGCTGAAGGGTGGTTGTAGTTGGGAGCTGAATGTCCAAGGTTGCATGTTATATTGGAGGGATAGAAAGGTAGGCAGAAGGGGTGGTATGGCTCTACTTGAAAAGAATGGCATCCAATTAGTAGAAAAATGTGACATAGGATCAGAAGATGTTGAATCCTTGTGGGTTGAGTTAAGAAACTGCAAGGGTAAAAGGACATTGATGGATACAGGCCTCCCAACAGAGGCTGGGAGGTGGACCACAGTTTACAGCAGGAAATAGAAAAGGTGAGTCAAAAGGGCAATGTTATGGTAGTCATGGGAGATTTTAATATGCAGGTCGATTGGGGAAAATCAGATTGGTAATGGATCTCTAGAGTGAGTTTGTTGAATGCCTAAGAGATGGCTTTTTAGAGCAGTTTGTCATTGAGCCTACTGGGGCATCAGCTATACTGGATTGGGTGTTATGTAATAAACCAGAGGCAATTAGGGAGCTTAAAGTAAAAGAATCCTTAAGAACCAGTGATCACAATATGATTGTGTTCAATTTGAAATTTGATAGGGAGAAAGTAAAGTCTGATGTAGCAGTATTTCAGTGGAATAAAGGAAGTTTCATTGGTATGAGAGAGGAGTTGGCCAAAGTAAATTGGAAGGAGCTGCTGGCAGGGATGTCAGCAGAGTGGCAATGGCGTGTGTTTCTGGGAAAAAAATTGAGAAAGGTGTAGGACATGTGTATTCCAAAAATGAAGAAATACTCAAATGGTAAAACAGTACAACCGTGGCTGACAAAGGAAGTCAAAGCTATTGTAAAAGCAAAAGAAAGGGCATTCAACAAAGCAAAAATTAGTGGGAAGATAGAGGATTGGGAAGTTTTTAAAAACCTACAGAGAGCAACTTAAAAAATCATTGAAAGGGAAAAGATGAAATATGAAAGCAAGCTAGCAAATAATATCAAAGTGGATAGTAAAAGTTTTTTCAAGTATGTTAAAAATAAGAGAAATGGGAGTGGATACAGGACCGCTAGCAAATGAGGCAGGAGAAATAATAACAAGGGACAAGGAGATGGCTGATGAACTAAATGAGTATTTTGCATCAGTCTTCACTGTTGAAGACACTAGCAGTATGCCTGATGTTGTAGTGTGTGAAGGAAGAGAAGTGGGTGTAGTTACTGTTACAAGAGAGAAGTGCTCAAAATGCTGAAAGACCTAAAAGTACATAAGTCACCCAGATCAGATGAGCTGCACCCTAGGGTTCTGAAAGAGATAGCGCTAGAGATTGTGGAGGCATTAGGCATGATTTTTCAAAAATCATTGGATTCTGGCTTGGTGCTAGAGGACTGGTAAATTGCAAATGTTACTCCACTCTTAAGAAAGGAGGAAGGCAGCAGGAAGGAAATTATAGACCAGTTACCCTGACCTCACTGGTTGGGAAGATGTTGCTAAGGATGAGGTGGTGGAGTACTTGGTGACACAGGACAAGATAGTACAAAGTCAGCATGCTTTCCTTCAGGGAAAATCCTGCCTGATGAACCTGTAGAAGTCTTTGAGGAGATTATGAGTAGGATAGATAAAGGAAGCTGTAGATGTTATATATTTGGACTTCCAGAAGGCCTTTGACAAAGTGCCACACATGATGCTGCTTACCAAGTTAAGAGCCCATGCATGGTATTACAGAAAAGTTACTAACAGTGAGTGGGAATAAAAAGAACCTTTCTCTGGTTGGCTGCCAGTGACTAGTGGTGTTCCACAGGGGTCGGTGTTGGGACCACTTCTTTTTATGTTGTATCTAAATGATTTAGATGATGGAATAGATGGCTTTGTTGCCGAGTTTGCAGATGATACGAAGATTGGTGGAGGGGCAGGTAGTGTTGAGGAAACAGGTAGGATGTAGAAGTACTTGGACAGATTAGGAGAATGGGCAAGAAAGTGGCAAATGAAATTCAGTGTTGGAAAATGAATGGTCATGCACTTTGGTAGGAGAAGTAAATACGCAGACTATTTTCTAAAAGGGGAGAAAATCCAGTAATTTGAGATGCAGAGGGATTTGGCAGTCCTTGTGCAGAACACCCTGAAGGTTAACTTGCAGGTTGAGTTGGTGGTGGGGAAGGCAAATGCCATATTAGCATTCATTTCAAGAGGTCTAGAATACAAGAGCAAGGATGTGATGCTGAGGCTTTATAAGGCACTTTTGGGCCCTTCATCTTAGAAAAGATGTGCTAGCATTGGAGAGGGTCCAGAGGAGGTTCACAAGAATGATTCCAGGAATGAAAGGATTATCATATGAGGACCATTATGGATCTGGGACTGTACTTGTTGGAATTCAGAAGGATGAGGGGGGATCTCAATGAAACCTTTCGAATTTTTTAAACCCTAAACAGGGTAGATGTGGAAAGGATGTTTCCCATGGTGGGAGAGTCTAGCACAAGAGGGTACAATCTCAGGATAGAGGAGTGTCCTTTCAAAACACAGGCGGAAAAATTTCATCAGGGTGGTAAATTTGTGCAATTTGTTACCAAATGCAGTTGTGGAGGCCAGATCATTGGGTGTATTTAAGGCAGAGATTGATAGGTTCTTGATTTGACATAGCATCAAAGGTTGCGGGGAGAAGGCCAGGAACTGGGGTTAAGGAGGAGATAGAAAAAAGCATCAGCCATGACTGAATGGTGGAGCAGACTCAATGGGTCAGAGAGCCTAATTCTGCTTCTATGTCTTATGGAATTGCTGAGAACACAATCACTGCTGAAAGCAGAGGTGGGGGAGGTAAAGATGCGTTCAGTGGTAGGAGCCCTTTGAAGCTGGTGGAAGTTGTGGAGGATGATGTGTTGGATGTGGAGGCTGATGAGGTGGTAGGTAACGACAAGAGGGACTGTCGCTATCAAGGTGGAGGGAAGATGGGGTGAGCGCATATGTACAGGAAATGGAGGTGGTGTGGATGAGGGCAGCATCTATAGTAGAGGGAGAAAAACTCCTTTCTTTAAAAAAGGACTTCTTTGACATCCTGGAATAGAAAGCTGTGTCCTGGGAACAAATGTGGCAGAGGTGAAGAAACTGAGAAAAGGGAGTAGCATTTTACAGGAGATGGGGAGATAGAGTTATGGTAGAGATAACTGTGGGAATTAGTGGGTATATAAAATATGTTAGTTGACAGCTTGTTTCCAGAGATGGAGATGGGGATTGAGAAAGAGGAGGGAGGTGTCAGAGATGGACCAAGTGAATTTAAGGGCAGGGTGGAAGTTAGAGGCAAAGTTGATGAGATTGACAAGCTCAGCATGGGTGCATGAAGCAGTGCTAATGCAGTTGTTAATGTAGCGGAAGAAAAGTTGGGGAGTATAATCAGGGAAGGCTTTGAATATGGACTGTTCTATATAGCTAATGAAGAAGTAGGCATAGCTGGGCCCATGCAAGTGCCCATGGCTACCCCTCAAGTTTGGTGAATGTGAGAGGAGGAGAGGAATGCTGGTTGACCGTTGATGTCAGCAATTTGAGATGAAAAGATTTAGAGCAAGCTGAGCTATGGGCGAAGAGTGACAAAGATGAAGGACAGAATGTTCTACCTCACGGGAAGGTCGGAGGTATATACATGTTATTAAGACTTTTGCACGTACTGTACATCTTTGAAATATTTGTGGAAACTGGAGGAGACCCACGTGGTCATGGGGAGAATGTACAAACTTGTTACAGGTGGTGGTGAAAATTGAATCTAGGTCACTGGTGCTGTAATGTGTGATGCTAATTGCTGTGCTATCTCCACTAAGAGCCCCTGAGCTCTTGCTATAGCATTTTTAAAAGCCTTCCACTTGCTAGATGCCCCTTTTCCTGCAAGCAGTCACCTAATCGACCTCCTGCAAGTTCCCAGCTAATGAATCTTACTCAGCACTGGCTCAGTTTAAGACTTCAATTCATGGATAAGTCCTCTGTAACAAGCTCAATTATAGTGTGTACAAATAAGTACATATGAGACACAAGGAACAAAGTATTTCTTCATTTGTGTATGACTGAGATTATCTAGAACACTGTAGACCAGAGATGAATTAATCATATGACATGTGAAACAATCCTTAAACAGCCTTAAAGCAATAATTATTGTTCAGATCAATATTATGCTTTCTAGGGCAATGCTTTCTTTAAATCACAAAGTGGTTTGAACAAGTGTACAAGCAGTCCCCGGGTTACGTACGAGTTCTGTTCCTAAGTCCGTCTTTAAGTCGGATTTGTACGTAAGTCGGAACAAGTACATCCGGTATTATTTAGCGTCAGTTTGTCAAACATTTATCAGTATATAGTATATATTTTACCTTTCTATGTATATAAAACACTTAAGAAATGTATGTATTCCAATAATTAAACCACTGTGTTGCTTAGTAATAATTGTAGCTTTCATCGGGACAGGGTGTTTCACATGCTCCATTATTCTCACTTTATCCGTTATCCTTTAAAATTGTTCAGATCGTGGACCGACTGTTGCCTAATGCTTTTCCAATGACCGATGGTGTTTCACCTCTTTCCAAACGTTTTATTATTTCCACTTTATTTTCAATCATGATCGCTTCCCGTCAATGGAACAGAAACACTGCGGGCGGTGGGTCCCAAGCTGCGCCGGCACCCAAGGTCTGCCGGGTCCTAATGACCACCGCACTGAGACAGGCTAAATGGGACAAGTGGGGACTGCTAGGTTTGGGTATTTGATCCTCTACAATATTCCGCATGGGTATTTAAACTGGAGGTGGCAGTGTTTTTTTTTATGAGGTCGAGTTGCGAGCTCGACATCGACCTGGGACTGATGGTGTGGGAGTCACTGGATCGACATCAACCCGGCACGGGAGTGGACTGTCACTGGATTGAACCTCCGTTCTCGAGCCCAGCGCTGATCTCACTGTGCCACCATCCAACCGGAACGGGGTGGGGGGGGGGGGGGGGGGGAGGGCGGTCAGGGTGAATCTTACTAAGAAAAATTTAAGCCAAATACAAAATTAAACATTCAACACAGTGTCAACGACAACGACTTAAAATGGCGAACGGTGTCGCGATCTGACTTAAAATGGCAGACGGCGTTCTCCTTCCTCGGTTCGTAAGTACAAGTTGTCCGTAAGTGGGACGTTCGTAACTCGGGGACTACCTATAATTCTGTTCTTATTTCTGCTTACCAGGTGTCCAGAAGGGTATAGGTCCTTGTATATGAGAATTTAAAAAAAATTAGGAATTCTGCAGCACCAGGATTGAACCAATTGTGGGTCACATTACAAGAGCAACATGGTTTCTTGCTATTTGAATTTATTGCAGCATTTGTACCCCTGTGACCCATACTACTATACTGAAGGTCGTGATATTTTTCCCAACTTTGCCTGTATACTACCCTTACACGAACCTCCTTCGCTATTTGGAAATTTCAGATATAGTAATAGCATAGTTACAATGCTGTGATCTTGAACAGCCATGTAGTTTCCTATAGTCTCCCTGACCCCTTCTAGATCCTAAACTTATACATTCAATAATTTTCATTAGCACTGCTTTACATAATTTTACAACTTTGCCATTACTTCATTTAACAGGACAAGTTGCTTTGCCACCATCATATAAGTAAATGTATTTTGACTAACACTGATGCACTTGCCTCATGGAGCATCTCAAATTATAATAATGTTAGTTGCCTGGAGAAACATCTTCATTATTTTGATATAAGAATTGAGGGGATTTCTGTACATTGTTTAGCTTAGATTTTCAGCATTCCCTTTCTGGACAGTCCACCATTTTTGTACTATGTACCTGCCTGTTAGAGGAGGCTGGTGTTTTACTGGCATTTGAATTAGGGTGTAATATCTTTTTTCCCTTTTGAGTGTGCTGGTTAATTTGGTGCACTGTAGCTCTAGTTTCCTGGACTCAACTCCAGACCTAGAAAAACCTTGTCATTATTCAAAGTTCAAAGTATGTGTACTATATACAACTTTGAGATTAGTTTCTTTACAGGCAACGCAAGACAAAGAAACCCAATAGAACTCATGAAAAAAGATCGTCAAACACTCAATATGCAGAAAAAACGTACTTCTATTGTTCGCACTAAGTAAATAATATTCAGAACTGAAGTTCACAAATGTGAGTCCACAACCACGAAGCCAATCACAGCTGATCCAGGAGCTTGTTAGTTGTAGGCTAGTCTCAGTTCAGCGCAGAGACAAGTAAACCTCGTGGGGCAGCGAGCTGAAAACCGGCCTATCCTTCACCTCCAGCCCTGATGTCTTGATCTTTTCAATCTGGCCTGATGCTTAAATCACTCTCAGACCCGGGCCCTGCAGCATCAGTTCTGCGGCTTCAAATGACCTCCAAATCCACTCCAGCAGTGGCCAAATACTGGCTCATTCCATGCTCTTGGGCCCCCCCACCACGATTCAGTCAATACATGACATATTGCAACCATCCTGCACGTTCCAGGCTTCAGTTCGCACCACAAAAATGACAGGTTGTACAGGTTCAGAAGCTCAACTCCAAAAGGGAAGTTGCAGGCTGTTGATTGCAGTGATCGCTTTCAAGAAAACATGTGAGTAATAAAGTAGTGAATGGCTGTTTTTGCTGCCAGCAAGTTATCCCTGTGATTCATCAGCACCATCTTAAACCAGAGGATGTGATTTTCCTGTTGTTGTTGTGACCAGGGTGAGGTTGGTGGTGGTATCAAAGTGAAGCAGTTGCTGCTGCTGCATAGCTCCTGTGACCAGGTTTTGATTTTTTGAACTTGCTGCCGCCACATGGAGCTTGAATGTTCTCTCTGACTTCTAACTTCCTTCTAATTTCCAAAGATGTGCTGCTAGACTATAAATTGTAAACTGAATGACCTCTAGGATGTGCAGCATATGTGGATGACAGGAGGATCAGTGGAGAGATGGTGGGTATCTGAGAGAGAATTTGTACAGAAGTGAGGGAATGCTCAGTGAATGGCTGTCTTTTCTGAGGTTTAAAAAAGATAAGAAATCTGAAAATTTGTTTTCTGTAAATTGGTAGGATCCAGCAACATCCGTTTGTAGAGCACAAAAGAGTATATAAGAGATGTATACTCAAAATGATGTTTCCTTTTATTTGAGGATGACTTGGATTGCTTCACTGGAATGTTCTAGAAACATTGTAGATTGGAGACCAATTAGTCATGACATAAATCTAAAACTAATAATTACTTGTGTATTCTCGGCCAATGTTTTCTATAAACATAGAATTATGCGTTTGTTCTAAACATTCATCCTATATGTATAATTGCGAAGAAAGCACAATAACGCCTCAACTTCCTCAGGAGTCTGCGGAAGTTCAGCATGTCATCACAAACCTTGCACGCTTCTGTAGATATGGTGGAAAGTGTGCTTATTGGCTGCGTTACAGCCTGGTATGGGAACGCCAATGCCTTTCGTAGGATATTTCACTCAAAGGTATTGGATTTGGCTCAGTACATCACAGGTAAAACCCTCCCAACCATTGAGCATATCTACATGAAACATTGCTGTAGAAAAGTAGCATCCACCATCAAAGATTCTCATCAACCAGGCCATACTCTTTTCTCACTGCTGCCATCAGGCAGAAGGTACAGGTACCTCATGACTTGTACCACCAGGTTCAAGAACAGTTACTATCCCTCAACCATCAAGCCCTTGAACAAAAGGGGATAACTACATTAATTTAGGATTCTTTTATTTTGTTATTTCATGCTCATTATTTATTGCTATTTATTTATTATTTCCACAGTTCGTTTACTGTTTAGTTCTTGAGGTTTACAGATTCTGTTTAGAGTTACTGTTCTACAGACTTGCTTAGTATGCCCATAGAAAAAGAATCTCAGGGTTGTATGTGATCACATGTATATGCTCTGATCTTTCTTTGAACATTTTCTATATTAATCACAGCCATATTTTATTGTAGAACTTATTCTGTATAATACATATAACAGAACCCAGGGACAATTTTTCTCTTGGCTATTAAGTAATTTTGAGCTGCATAATACAACAGCATAAGAACTGATTACTATTGACTCATTCAAATTGTATTAACAGAAAGAAACCATGACTTTGACAAGACAGCTGTGTTAATTGGCTATTAGGGTTTGACTGATAAACTGAATTATGTCACTTGGCATCAGCTTTCAAACTCTTATTCATTATATTGCACCCATGTATGGAAAGCAAAACCAGCAGTTATTGTATAATGACAGAACCTAACTAATACTATGTAAGTATACAAGGAGTTAATGAACTGTACATCAGTTTAGATTAGCACACTGGTGTCACCTGATACTCTTTGAAATAAGTGGTAAATAGTTAGATTAATCAATTTAGAATTGAAATAGAAACAGGAAATGCTGAAAGTACTCAGCATTGGATTGAATTTGTAGCTGATTCTTAATTACCCATCCTCTATATTGAGGGTGACATTGTAGTATCATTTGACCAATTATGGCATCAAAGAACCTTGGTAAAACCATATAGACAAGTGGGGAGAAGGACTTCTCTGGCTAAGGAAAATAGAGTTTTGGTTGTCAGAGCTTAATCAGGGATGAGATGCTGCAAAACTTCCTCATGGCAGTGATCTAGGTCCAACCATTTTCAGCTGCATCATCAATAACCTTCCATTCAGTACAGTACATGAACTCAGAATGTTGCTGATGATTGTACAGTTTTGCACCACAGGGGTTACTTTCAAAGACTGAGCTGAGAAAATGATCTACTCTTGCAACATCCAAGTAGTTATTGATCACAAGAAGAATTTTCTCATAAGGTTTAAGTAATGTTCTACTTTTATAAATTCTGTTTTGCTTGATATCTTTAGCAGTCAGCACTGTCCTATGGAATGTCTCTTGTGGGAAGGGAACAATTCACTCCCTTGGTTCTGATACCTGATTTATACACAATCAACTGCAGTTGAGTATCATTTACAAACCATGACAATAATAGATAATAGAAAATGCTAATCTGTTTTCTTAAGATATGATTTTGCTGTTCACGTCAGTCCAGGAACACATTCAAGTGTACAACAGGTAGGGAGATTTTGCTGTCAACTTCTGCATTCATTGTAGTCCCAACTTTGTGATCAGTTACTTAAGAGCCAAGAATCCCAAGGTTAAGGATGACTCTGTGGAAAGACCATTGCAGGATGTTTCTTAGCAATGGTACAAAATTAATCTTGTATCTTGGCCCATGAGTCTTGGGCAAAGCATGAGCTGGAAGGCAGAGTCTCTGCTATTAGGGAATTTTTAATCAAAATGAGTCCTCTGAATAGCAAGCACCATCATTGACTCTTCCCACTCTTCTACACCTGCAGAAGATGCACCCAGCTGCAGGAAAAGCTTGCCCCTCCCATCAGTGTTCACTCTGTGGAGCCAGCACAAGGCAAGCTGAATTGCCTTCATCTGCAGAACCAGTGTGAGATGAGGAACTGCTGCATACATATCATTGCAGAAACGTGGCTCCAGGACAACATCCCATGCACCGTCAGTCTTTAGGCTATGCCTCTCAGGGTTGTGCTGATATTTTTTGACTATGTACTGTGCTTTGCATACTAGCCCCGGGGGAATGCTGTTTCATTTAGCTGGAAATGTGTATAGTTGAATGACAATTGAATTTCAATTTGAACTTTGATCAGCAACTGAACCTTGACCATGTCTACATGCTTTTATGTATTAAGTTGCTGCCACATGATTGGCTGACTAGATATTTGCATTAATGAGCAGGTGTAACCAATAAAGTGTCCACTGAATGTAAGTTACCATGTATTACCCTAAGATTAATTTTCTTGGCATTTACAGGGAAAATTGAAATGCAGTAGAGGTTTAGTATGTACATGTTCAAACAGACAAAGACTGACAGACACCAATATGCAGCAGAGGACAAATTGTGCAAATGAAAATTATACTGAGAACATCAGTAGAAGAATCCTTGAAAGTGTATCTGTAGGTCATAGACTTGGTTCAGAGTAGTGGTATGTGAAGTTATCCACACCAGTTCAGGAGCCTGATGGTTGTACCGTAATAACTGTTGCTGAACTTGGCGGTGTGGGACGCAAGACTTCTGTACTTCGTGTCTAATGGTAGTAGCAAGTAAAGGGGGTGTCCTTGATGGATGCTGTGTTTTTGTGGGAGTGTTCCATGTAAATGTACTCAGTGGTGGGGAGTGCTTTGCCTATCTTGGAATGGGCTGTATCCACCACTTTTTGTAGCCTTTTCAGTTCCTGGGCATTTATGTTTCCATACCAAGCCATGATGCAACTAGTTAGGATACTTGCTATTGTGTATCTGTAGAAGTTCGGCAAAGTTTTTGGTGACATTGATAAGGTATGTAAAAGGTTAACATGGTCATTAAACATTGCAGCCTGTTTTTTCTGCAAGAAGCCTTGATAATCAGCAGATGTGCTAATTTTACTATTCAATGCCCAGCAATATTTTTTCAAGTTAGCCAGCCAGTGTTTCAGGATACTTGTCTCCTTGTGCAGTCATGCACATAGATAAGACCACTCCAGCCTGTTTTGTATACGTGGCCATTATACCTATTCTGTAATTTGTCTCTCGGTACTGTGAAGCACATAGATAAGTCTGGCTCCAGCTTGGTATGTGTGGGGATTTCTGAATGACTATATCCATTCTATGAGGGAAACTGTCTGTTAGTTGGTGGACCGAGCAGGAACAGTCACTGACTGTTCCTGTTTGAGTGACTTACTGAAGTGCCCCGGAAGCTTTGAATAAAGAGTTTGTACTTGTACGGTTTCTGAGTGACTTTATCCAGATTTGACTTCCACAACATGCTGAATCTATGCAAAGTTTAAAGAAAGTAAAGGTGCTGTTGTCAAACCACAAATGAGCAAATCTGCAGATGCTGGAAATCTGAGCAACACACAAAATGCTGGAGGAACTCAGCAGGCCAGGCAGCATCTGTGGAAAAAAAAGTACAGTTGATGTTTCGGGCCGAAACCTTTTGGCAGACCTGCTGCAAAGTCGATTGTACTCTTTCCTGCTGCGCGCCCTCCCCCCCAATAGATGCTGCCTGGCCCGCTGAGTTCCTCTAGCATTTTGTGTGTTAAAGGTGCTCTCATGCCTTGTTTGTGACAACCCTTGTGTGTTGGCCCCTAGACATGTTGGAAGATAATTTAAAGGTACTGACCCTTTTCACCTCTATTCTCCTGATGAGGACTGGCTCATGGACCTCTGGTTTCTTCCTCCTGTAGTTAATAATCAGCTCTTTGGTTTTGCTGACTTTTGTGCCAACAACCTCTCACTCAATCAAACAGCTTTTCAGTCTCACTCAGATGTGTTGATTCATCACCCACCTTTGAGACAGCCAACAACAGTGTTGTCATCTGAAAATCTAAAAAAACGCATTGTAGCTGTACTTAGCCACACAGTCATGAGTATAAAGTGAGTAGAGCAGGGGGCTAAGCACACAGCCCAGTTGTCCACCAGTGCTGATGGAGATAATGGAGGAAAGTTGTTGCCAATCTATACTAACTGTGGCCTGTCAGTGAGGAAATAAAGAATCCAGTTGCATAGGCACCTAGGCCCAGGTCTTGGAGCTTAGTAATGAGTTTTGAAGAAGCTGAGTGTTGAATGCTGACCCATAGTCAATGAAGATGGTCCTGATTTTTGCATCTTCATTTTACTTGGCTCTGGAATAGCTGGACAGGGCCAATGAAATAGCATCTGCTCTTGAACTGTCACCCCTCAGTCAGGAGTTAATGTGCTTAATGACCTACCTCTCAAAGCACTTCATCATGCTGGATAAAAGTGCTACTGGATGATAGTCATTGAGGCATGTTACCACGTTATTCTTGGGCACTGTTACAATTGATAGCTGCTTGAAGAAGGTGGATACTTCAGACTGCCAAAGGGAGAGGTTGAAGATGTTCGTAACAACTGCAGCCAGTTGATTAGCACAAGTCTCCAATGCTCAGCCATGTACACCATCTGGGTCAGTTGTCTTCTGTGGATTCACCCTCTTGAAAGATGTTTTCACATTGGTCTCAGATTGAGATCACAGGGTTGTTGCAGGCTGTGGGGTTCATGAAGATGTCTTTGTGTTTGTCAATCACATATTGCACCATCAGCAGTATTTTACTCTTAAGTAGTCCATCAGTGTGATTACTTTTTCCCCTGCACTTCTTAAGGTCTTTTTAAATGCTGCTAACTCTGGTACTTTCAGTTGAACTGGACTTCTAAGCTCATCAAACTGACCTCTTTCACATTCATAATATCACAAAAATTGGCAATTAGACTGAAAATCTCAGGAAAAAACACGTTGGAGTTCCAACATCAATGCCCTAGAATTAAAACAATGACAGTAATTATAATTTCCATTGGAGACAAGTGGTGTAGTGGAGTTCATTAGCATTATTCTGTTAGGAAATATATGAGCAGGAATGCTTAATGGGCTGTCAGTCTGGTTCTGACTATTGTAAGGAATTTCTGTGAAATAAATGCCAGCAGCGTGGTTGTTTTTTAAAACAAGCATAAAATACAGTATAAAATTTTTCATATGATGAATGGTAGAATAATGTTTGAAAATATAGAAACATAGAAAAGCTACAGCACAATACAGGCCCTTCAGTCCACAATGCTGTGCTGAACATGTACTTACTTTAGAAATTACCTAGGGTTACCCATAGCCCTCTTTTTATGAGCTCCATGTACCTATCCAGGAGTCTCTTAAAAGACCCTATCATATCTGCCTCCACCACCATTGCCGGCAGCCCATTCCACACACTCACCACTCTACGTTTATATAAAAAAAAATTTATATAAAAAAAACTTATCCCTGACATCCTCTCTGTACCTGCTTCCAAGTACCTTAAAACTATGCCCTCTCGTGTTAGCCATTTCAGCTCTGGGGGGAAAAGCCTCTGACTATCCACAGGATCAGTGCCTCTCATCATCTTATACACCTCTATCAGGTTACCTCTCATCCCTCACTGCTCCAAGGAGAAAGGGCCAGGCTCACTCAACCTATTCACATAAGGCATGCTCCCCAGTCTAGGCAGCATCCTTGTAAATCTCCTTTGCACCCTTTCTATGGTTTTCACATCTTTCAGCATTACCTCTCAGCTCTTAAACTCAATCCCATGGTTGAATAAGGCCAATGCATCGTAGGCCTTCTTAATCACAGAGTCAACTTTCGCAGCAGCTTTGAGTGTCCTATGGACTCGGACCCCAAGATCCCTCTGATCATCTGCACTGCCAAGAGTCTTACCATTAATACTATATTTTGCCTCATATTTGACCTACTAAAATGAACCACCTCACACTTATCTGGGTTGAACTCCATCTGCCACTTCTCAGCCCAGTTTTGCATCCAATCGATGTCCTGCTGTAACCTCTGACAGCCCCCCACACTATCCACAACACCCCTAACCTTTGTGTCATCAGGAAATTTACTAACCTGTCCCTCCACTTCCTCATCCAGGTCATCGAGAAAATCATGAAGAGTAGGGGTCCCAGAACAGATCCCTGAGGCACTGACCACCATGCAGAATATGACCTGTCTACAACCACTCTTTGCTTTCTGTGAGCAAGCCAATTCTGGAACCACAAAGCAAGGTCCCCTTGGATCCCATGCCTCCTTACTTTCTCAATAGGCCTTGCATTGGGTATCTTATCAAATGCCTTGCTGAAATCCATGTACGCTATATCTACTGCTCTACCTTCATCAATGTGTTTAGTCACATCCTCAGAAAATTCAATCAGGCTCGTAAGGCACGACCTGACTTTGACAAAGCCATGCTGACTATTCCTAATCATGTTATGCCTCTCCAAATGTTCATAAATCCTGCCTCTTGGGATCTTTTCCATCAACTTACCAACCACTGAAGTAAGACTCACTGGTCTATAATTCCCTGAGCTATCTCTATTCCTTTCTTGAATAAGGGAACAACATCTGCAACCGTCCAATCCTTCGGAACCTCTCCCATCCCCATTGATGATTCAAAGATCATTGCCAGAGGCTCAGCTATCTCTTCCATAGTAGCCTGGGGTACATCTCATCCGATCCCGGAGACTTATCCAACTTGATGCTTTCCCAAAGCTCCAATGCATCCTTTTTCTTAATGTCTATATGCTCAAGCTTTTCAATCTGCTCTAAGTCATCCCTACAATCACCAAGATCCTTTTCCGTAGTGAATACTGAAGCAAAGTATTCATTAAGCATCTCTGCTATCTCCTCCAGTTCCATATACACTTTTCCATTGTCACACTTGATTGGTTCTATTCTCTCACGTACTTATCCTCTTGCTCTTCACATATTTGTAGAATGCCTTGAGGCTTTCCTTAATTCTGCTCGCCAAGGCCTTCTCATGGCCCCTACTGGCTCTCCTAATTTCATTGTTAAGCTCCTTCCTGCTAGCCTTACAATCTTTTGTTTTTTTTTAACCTTTCATAAGCTTTTCTTTCCTTGACTAGATTTTCAACAACCTTTGTACACCACAGTTCCTGTAACTTCCATCCTTTCCTTGTCTCATTGGAACATACCTATGTAGAACTCCACACAAATATCCCCTGAACATTTGCCACATTTCTGCTGTATATTTCCCTGAGAACGTCTGTTCCCAATGAAGTTGAAATGGTTCCGATTTATTCTTCTGAAATTGTAGTAAAGACCTATCAGAAAGTTGTCCACCTTTCTATATATGAATTCTAAATGATAACAGAATAAAAAACCTACCATTTTGTTTAAATAGTTAACAACTTGAAGCTTTTTAAATAATTCTACATTTGGCTAAATCCCCCACTTCCTATTTATTGTTCCTAAAAGACTGGGCAGTGATCTACCCTTGAAGTATTGTCTCCTAACCTTTGTCCAATTACAACTATTGCTTATATTCTCACATCTGTACAATATTGTAGATTTTTGTATTGCTTTATCTGTGCAGAATTTAAATATTTATAGGATGCCTTTTGTATATTATTTGATCTTGTAGTTTGCAAGAGTGTTTGCCATTATAAGTTTATGTGCGATTTTACAAAGGATGCAGTCTGGGTAATTTTGTCAAGTTGTAATCATTACTTTCATTGTTTTTCTTTTGCATCTCTTCATTTCATACCACAGAAAGCCTGTTCTACAAATTCAAAATGTCACTTTCTGAGTTGGGATGGACCAATGGGTCTAACAAATTGATTGTACAACACTAAATTTATCACTCCAAATCTTAAAGCAATTGATTTTTTTTCCCTGATGTAGAACATGATTACAAAGCTTTTACAGATTTAGTTATACCACCCATGTAACAATCACGTTAAATATGGTTAGATGAAGAGGCTCAATGCTTGTATAGACCAGCTGGGGCAAGTGATTTGTTTTAACTCTGTTTTGTGAGCTGATTTGTAAGTTGGTCTTTGTGAATTTTTTTTTTACTTTATGTCCAGATCAGTCTTTGGTTTTAATGAAGCTTCCCAGCTTTTCAAAATAGTTGTGATCTCTTAAATGGTGAAGTTCATGCCATCCATATTTTGTTAAGCTTTTTGTGGTAGAGTCAATGTGTGCCATCTTATGTGCATACTCTGCATTAGAGATCTTTAGTCTTCCTGATAAATGCATTTCATGGTCTTGTGCAAGGTCTCTTGAAATGACAACTATACTATTGACTCCACAAATGCTGCTTGACCCTTGAGTTCTTCCAGCAGTACGTTTCTTCTCTGGATTCCAACATCTGCAGTTCCTTGTGTCTCCAATGCATTACATAGAATTTCTGTGGTCTTATCTCATTATACTGAATATGTATTTATATTATTACATTGTATAATAAGGGTGTCTCCCTTCAAATGTAAATAGTTTTATAGCTATGTATAAATAAATAAATCTTTCAATCTACACAAAATGAAAAGACCTCAGCATGTTCAGGTACCATCTATGGAGAGGAATAAACGGTGGACATTTCAGCCTATGACACTTCATCAGGAATGGAAGGAAGGAAGGAGACAGAAGCCAGAATAAAATGTGGGGAGGATAAAGAGTACATTGTAGCAGATGATAGGTGGGATCCAGGTGAGTGGGAGGGTAGGTGAGTGATGAACTAAGAAGCTGGGAGGGGAAAGGTTGAATAGATAAAGGGCTAAATGAAGAAGAATCTGATAGGAGAGGACAGTGGACCATGGAAGAAAGGGAAGTGGAAATGGAACTAGAGGGAGTTGATAGGGAGGTGAGGAGGGAAGGGGTAAGAGGGTAACCAGAATGGGGAGTAGAAGAAAAGGGGGGAATGGGGAGAAATTGCCAGAAGTTAGAGAAACCGATGTTCATGTCTTCAGGTTGGAGGCTTCCCAGATAAAATGATGTGTTGATCTTCCAAAGGCAACACGAGTGAATCTGCAGATGCTGGAAATAAATAAAAACACAAAATGCTGGCAGAACTCAGCAGGGCAGACAGCATCTATGGGAGGAGGTAGTGATGATGTTTTGGGCTGAAACCCTTTATCAGGAGACAACCCTTCATCAACCCTCCTGATGAAGGGTTTCGGCCCGAAACGTCGTCACTACTTCCTCCCATAGATGCTGTCTGCCCTGCTGAGTTCTGCCAGCATTTTGTGTTTTTATTTATTTCCAGCATCTGCAGATTCACTCGTGTTGCCTTATGTTACAGTATGTTATGCTGTTACAGCACTGATGTCTAGATTTAATTCCAACACTGTCTTTGAGGAGTTTGTACTTTCTCTCTGTGACATTGAGTTTCCTCGGAGTTCCAGTTCCTCTCAAATCCCAAAGACTACGGGTTAGTAGATTAATTGGTTACATGAATGTAATAGGGTAGTCTGGGCTCATTAGGCCAGAAGGACCTTTTACTATGCTGTATCACTAAATAAGTTTTTTAAGAAATCGTCTGGTGTATAGTTTGGTCAAAGCGTAGCTTTTTAGTTTTGTCACAAAAATTGTGAATGATGATAGACAAATAATTCACAGAGACGCAAGTTGTAAGATCCTCCCATCTTGAACAGTGGCAGGTACCAGTACTTGTGCCAAAATTCAGGCTGAAACATTCACAATGTGTCAGCCAGAGGTGCTATGTTGATAATGCAGCTCTTCTTCCATCTGAGATCCTCCTATCAAAGGAACCAGTCTTCAGCAAATTTGATTCACTGTACTTGATTACAAGAGACTGCTGAGGGCACTGGAGTGTTACAGTATTGAAGACTTGCACTCCTGAACTAACTATATCCAGCCAAGCTGTTCCAGTAATTTTACAATGCTGGCATCTCCTGGCAATGAAAAATTGTTCTTGTACATCTTTTTGGAAAAAAAAGGTCTAAGTGTGTCTGGCTAATTACCAGCCAATCAGTCTACTCATCAACAAATTATTGAACACTTACTAACTAGCAAGTCCTTCAGTGACATCACTGTTGCTAAGTTGCCCCCTCCCCCTCCATCAATGTCTGGAGTACCATCATTGACTAGAAACACAACTGAGAACAGGTCAGATGTTGAGTATCTTGCTACAACTGCTGTTTTGACACTCAAGTCTTTCTAAATCAGGACTTCGATGGAATTCCATCTTTTTGCCTGAATGAATCCAGTATCATTGCTCAAGAAGTTCAAACGGCATCTAGGCCAAACCAACCCATTTGACTGACACCCAACCTGCCCTCAGCTTGTTATCTGCACTGTGTATATCTACAAAATGTACTGTAATTATTCATCTATTCTGTTCTGATAGAACATCCCAAACCTGCAACTTAACATGAAAAAGGTTGAGGACAACAGGTGCAGGAGAATATCACTACAAACATAAAGGAACAGCACACATTTAATGCTAATCCGCTGAACTGTGATGTTTAGGGGGGCCCCGGGGTTCAAGTCCATTACTCACTGAATATGGCTGCACAGGTTAACAGCATGATAAAGAAAACATATGGCAAGCTTGCTTTTATTATTAAAGGTATTGTGTTCAAAAGTTAGAAAATTATGTTGCAGCTTTACAAAACTTTAGGCTACATGTGAAATATTGTATTCAATTCTGATTGCCCCATTGTAGGAAGGATGTGCAGGCTTTGGTGAGGATGCAAAAGAGTCTTATCACAATACACAAAAATACGTACACAACGTGTTGCCTGTATTAGAGGGCATGTGCTTTAAGGAGAGGTTGGGAAATATTAGGGTTGCTTTTTCTGGAGTAGAAAAGGAGATCTCAGACCTTTTATAAAATCATGAGAAATGCAGATAGAGTAGACAGCCGGTATCTTTTTATCCCCCAAGTTCTAAATGTTTGATACTAGAGTGTATGTATTTAAGGAAGTGATTTCAAAGGAGGTGTAGGGTTAGTTTATTTTTACAGTGGTGGTTGCTTGGTTGCAGTATTTGAGCTGGTAGTGGAGGCAAATATGGTAGAGGTGTTTAAAAGGCTCCTAGATGGGAACATGAATATACAGAAAATGGAGGAATGTGGACATTGTGTAAGGAGAATGGATTCATTTAGCACTTAATTACTACTTTAAGTAGTTTGGTACTACACTGGGGCTGAAGAGCCTTTTCCTGTGATGTACTGTTCCATGTTCAACATTCTATAGGCTGAAAAATCTATGTATGACAATAACAAGGTTTTGAGTAGCCAAAGATAACATATTTCTTGAATAGGTTTAGTTTTCAGTTCATAGAAACATAGAAAATCTACAGCACATTACAGGCCCTTCAGCCCACAATGTTGTGCCGACCATGTTAGCTACTCTAGAAGCTGCTTAGAATTTCCCTACCACATAGTTCTCATTGAAGTTATCAAGTGCAATCTACAACCAGATTTTAAAATCTTTCAGGATACTTTACTATGGTTGTATGGCAAGCCAGTGTTTTTTTTCTCATTGGGGAACAGATTGAAATAATGAAGTATTTTTCCCTTCGCTTTCAGTTTAAGTACTTCAGTTGAGAACTTTAACCAGCATTTTCATCTGATTTTTGACTAATTTAGTATCAAAACAATTGCTGCTCTTTGTAGTAAGTACCATCCTAGTACAATTGTTTTTAAATTGTTTACTTAAATATCCCTATCTTTAGAAATAGCAGGCAGTGATTTAATGTTAGTTTTTAATTGTTTTCCTTAAGAAAAATGCCCTCACTTGAGGTGATGTCCTTATTGAATGAACTAAACTTGGCTAACTAAATATTAGTGCCAGAGCCCTGACTGGATTGTTAGGAAAATGATCAAGATGTGTTTATAATTTCCAAATATACAAACCCCATTTCCAGAAAAGTTGGGATATTTTCCAAAATGTAATAAAAACAAAAATCTGTGATATGTTAATTCACGTGAACATTTATTTAACTGGCAAAAGTCCAAAGAAAAGATTTTCAATAGTTTTACTGACCAACTTAATTGTATTTTGTAAATATACACACATTTAAAATTTGATGGCTGTAACACACTCAACAAAAGTTGGGACAGAGGCATGTTTACCATTGTGTTACATCACCTTTCCTTTTAATAACACTTTTTAATCGTTTTGGAACTGAGGATACTAATTGTAGTAGAATTGTAACTGGAAATTTTGTCCATTCTTGCTTGATATAAGACTTTAGCTGCTCAACAGTCCGTGGTCTTCGTTGTCTGATTCTCCTCTTCGTGATGTACCATACATTTTCAATAGGAGATAGATCTGGACTGGCAGCAGGCCAGTCAAGCATATGCACTCTGTGTCTACAAAGCCACACTGTTGTAGCCCATGCAGAATGTGGTCTGGCATTGTCCTAATGAAATAAACATGGACGTCCCGGGAAGAGACGTCATCTTGATGGGAACATATGTCTCTCTAAAATCCTAATATACGCCTCAGAGTCAATGGTACCTTCACATACATGCAACTCACCCATGCCGTGGGCACTGATGCACCCCCATACCATCACAGATGCTGGCTTTTGCACCTTTCGCTGATAACAATCGGGATAGTTGTTTTCATCTTTGGCACGGAGAACTTGACGCCCGTTTTTTCCGAAAACTAGCTGAAATGTGGACTCATCTGATCACAGCACATGGTTCCACAGTCTTTCGGTCCATCTGAGATGAGCTCGGTCCCAGAGAACTCACTGGCGTTCCTGCATAGAGTTGATGTATGGCCTCCTCCTTGTGTAATACAGTTTCAAGTTGCATTTCTGGATGCAGCGACGGACTGTGTTAAGTGACAATGGTTTTCCGAAGTACTCCCGAGCCCAGGTGGCTATAATTGTCACAGTAGCATGACAGTTTCTTAGGCAGTGCCGCCTGAGGGCTCGAAGATCACGCGCATTCAACAGTGGTTTCCGACCTTGCCCTTTACGCACTGAGATGTCTCTGAATTCTCTGAATCTTTTCACAATATTATGTACTGTAGATGTTGAAAGACCTGAATTCTCTGCAATCTTGCGTTGGGAAATGTTCCTTTTGAACTGACTAACAATTCTCTCTCGAATTTTGGCACGAAGGGGTGAGCCACGACCCATCCTTTCTTGCAAAGACTGAGCCTTTGATGGACGCTACTTTTATACCCAGTCATGATACCTCACCTGCTACCAATTAGCCTGCTTAATGTGGATTCTTCCAAACCGGTGTTACTTGAATATTCTGTGCACTTTTCAATCTTATTTCAACTCTGTCCCAACTTTTGTTGAGTGTGTTGCAGCCATTAAATTCTAAATTTGTGTATATTTACAAAATACAATTAAGTTGGTCAGTAAAACTATTGAAAATCTTTTCTTTGTGCTTTTGTCAGTTAAATAAAGGTTTATGTGAATTAACATATCACAGCATTTTGGAAAATAACCCAACTTTTCTGGAAATGGGGTTTGTAGATGTTATTAGGCTCCCATATGTACAAGCATTTTCAGCAGAAATACTCCAGGATTATTTCACTGTTTTTTAAAAAAAAACAAGCATCATTGAAAATATTACTATGTAACTTATGTCCTGATTTTTGTAGAAAGATTATTGTAACTGAACGCAGTTTTTCCATGCAAGTATTGCTAGGTGTGGGACTTCATATGTGCGTGCATAAACCTGAATGACCTGAGCTTGCTGGCTGCTCCATGAAGTTTGGCAGTGGGGTACAAAGTTGCAGTAATTCAGCGTTTATGTTAAGGATCTACTTACAAAACTTGTGCCAGGTTAGAAATAAAAACAAATTAACAATTTAGAAGGTCAGGTTGCAACTATGGAAAGTTGATGTTTTGGGTCGAAGATCCTTTGTTGGGATATTTTGATTTTAGTTCTGATTTCAGCATCTGTGGCTTGTTTGTTTACCATGTCAGGTTAGATCTGTCATAAGAATTGTGACTCCACTTATCTGAATGGAGAGGAATCATTACAACGGGCTAAGGGAGAGTTTTGTCCATTTTCAATTTTTACATTAAATTTGGTTATGATCTTAATTGTTACAAATTTTAGTAAGAATTTAAGTTTTTGATTCCTAGATTTCATTTTTAGTAGTTGATTCTTAGAGACTTTCAGAAGTCTTAGACTTGGGACCCTGCACCCTTCCTCTGCAGCTGACTTCCTGACTAGCTGAACGTAATCCATAAGGATCTGCAGCTAACCTTTGTCACATTTATCGTCAACACTGGTGCCCCTCAAGCCTGCATACTTGGCCCTCAATTATACTCCCTATACACTTATGACTGCTCGGCCAGATTCTGCTCTAACTCCTTGTACAAGTTTGCAGATGACAGCACCATAGTGGACTGAATTTCAAATAATGGTAAGACAGTGCAGGGAGGAGATAGAGAGCCCAGTGGAATGGCGGTGTCATGACAACAGCCCTTTCTCTTTTCAGCTAAACAATATAAGCTGGTCATTCCCTTCAGGAAGGGGATGGTTGCATACACATGCTCCTATTTACATCAATTGTGCTAGGGTCAAGAGGGTTGCAAGATTTAAGTTCCTAGGAGTTAACATTACTCCTAACCGCATAGACATAATGACCAAGAAAATGTACTAGCACCCGCTTCCTTAAGGAGGCTAAAGAAATTTGGCGTGTCCACACTGACCCTCACGAATCCTTATAGATGTACCATAGAAAGTATCCTGTCTAGATATATTGTGGCATGGGCCATGACTGCAAGAAATTACAGAGAATTGTGGGCACAGCTCCGAGCTCCTCTCCATGAATTCTGACTACACTTGCTGCCTCAGTAAAGAATCCAACATAATCAAAGACATCGCCCACCCTGGGCAATCTCTCTGCTCCTCTCCACCATTGGACAGAAAAGATTTAAAAAAAAAAGTCTGAAGGCACATTATTAGACTATTGATTGGTCTCCTTGCATAATAAGATGGACTGTTGACTTCACAATCTGCCACATCGTGACCTTGCACCTTATTATTTGCATGCATTGACTTTATCTGTAGCTGTAACTATATTCTGTAATGACATTTGCGAAGAAAAAGAATTTCAAGATGTATATTGTATACATTTCTCTGACATTAAATGTACCTATTGGAACCTATTGATTTTTCCTTGTACCACCTTAATGTACTGAACGTGAAGTCATCTGTATAGGTAGCACGCAAAACTACCTTGCTTGTATTGAATTGTCCCTTGGTACATGTGACAATAGTAAACCAAAGTACCAATAATCAAAGTGTCGTTGATGGGAATAGAATAACAGTTCTGCATGAACTAGATGGGCTGAAGGGCCAGTTTCTGTGCTGTAGTGCCCTATGACTATAGGGCTGGTGAAATAAGAGGGAACAAATAGTATGCTGAATCTGTTTTTCTGCATTGTTTTCACTGTGGTGAATACTGCAAGTGTCCCTAAGGTAAAAGATAGGCTAACTTCAAACAACAAGGATGATTTAAAAAAAAAAAAAATTAAGTACTAAAGAACATCATGGAGCTAAGCACAGCTAAGTTACCAAGTCCCAATCACCCAAAAAGTAGCTGCAGAGAGAGAGCATGAACATATTTGCAAATTTTCCAAAATCACTAAATACCTGGCAGGTTCCAGAAGATTGGATAACAGCCAATTAATTCCCTTGTTTAAAGTGGAAGGGAGACAGAAGTGGGGAACTGCAGGCCACTTTAACATTCATTGGCAATATTCTATCAATAACATTTTCATGAGGCGGTGCTTCAAGAAAGTGGTTTCTATCGCTAAGGACACTTGCCATTTGGGACATGGCCTCTGCAATACTGCCATTGGAGAGGAAATACAGGTACCTTAAAACTCACATTAAGTGATTCAGGAACAGCTTCTTCCCTTTTGCCATTAGAATAATCCATGAAAACTACCTACCGTAGTTTTTTTTTGCACATTTAATATATTTTTGTAAGTTGCATTATAGTAATTTTATATCTTTGCTCTACTGCCATAAAACAGCAAATTTCACAACATCTAAGTTGGTGATAATAAATGTGATCCAGCTAGAGTTAATAATCAAAAGGGAAATTAATCACTTAGAAAAACTGTATGTAATCAAGACATACAAGAGACTGTTTCATGCCTTTCTCCTATATTCTGTTTCTGTAATCTGCTTTCAAGATGAGGGTTTCTGTTCCAGGACATTTGAAATGTCATTTTTCAGGAAGCTGTGGTTTATGAGCCCAATCTCTCATCTCCTCTGTTTCTCATAGTCCAGCTCTCATCCTACCTCCTACCAGCCAGAGTAGTTCCCCTGGTTCTTGCCTTTCCCCTATGACCCTCTGCATCCAACATGACTGACTTTAGAAACACAGAAAACCTACAGCACAGTACAGGATCTTTGGCCTACAAAGCTGTGCCGAACAGGTTGTTACCTTAGAAATTACCTAGGCTTACCCATAGCCCTCTATTTTTCCATCTATGCTCCATGTACCTATCCAGGAGTCTCTTAAAAGACCCTATCATATCCGCCTCCACCACCGTCGCCAGCATCCCATTCTGCGCACTCGCCACTCTCTGCGTTTTTTAAAAAAAAAACAACTTACCCCTGACACCTCCTCTGTACCTACTTCCAAGCACCTTAAAACGGTGCCCTCTCGTGCTAACCATTTCAGCCCTGGGGAAAAGCCGCTGACTATCCACACGATCAATGCCTCATTATCTTGTACACCTCTATCAGGTCGCCTCTCATCCTCCGTCACTCCAAGGAGAAAAGGCCGTGTTCACTCAACGTATTCTCATAAGGCATGCTCCCCAATCCAGGCAACATCCTTGTAAATCTCTGCTGCACCCTTTCTATGGTTTCCACATCCTTCCTGTAGTGAGGCAACCAGAACTGAGCACAGTACTCCAAGTGGGGTCTGACCAGGGTCCTATATAGCTGCCACATTACCTCTCATCCCCTAAACTTAATCCCACGATTGAAGGCCAGTGCATTGTATGCCTTCTTAACCACAGAGTCAATCTGCACGGCAGCTTTGAGTGTCCTATTGACTCTCATCCCAAGATCCCTCTGATCCTCCACACTGCCAAGAGTCTTACCATTAATACTATATTCTGCCATCATACTTGACTTACCAAAATGAGCCACCTTACACTTATCTGGGTTGAGCTCCATCTGCCACTTCTCAGCCCAGTTTTGCATCCTTTTAATGTCCCGCTGTAATCTCTGACAGCCCTCTACACTATCCACAACACCCCCAACCTTTGTGTCATCAGCAAATTTACTAATCCATCCCTCCACTTCCTTGTCTAGGTCATTTATAAAAATCATGAAGAGTAGGGGTCCTAGAACAGATCCCTGAGGCACACCACTGGTCACCAACCTCCTTGCAGAATATTTACCTGTCTACAACCACTCTTTACCTTCCTGCCAAAAATTCTTCCTGCCAAAACTGACAATTCCATGTTTAGAAACATAGAAAACCTACAGCACAATATTGGCCCTTTGGCCCACAAGGTTGTGCCGAACAAGTCCCTACCCTAGAAATTACTAGCCTTACCTATAGCCCTCTATTTTTCTAAGTTCATGTACCTATCCAAAAGTCTCTTAAAAGACTCTATCATATCCCCCTCCACCACCTTTGCTGGCAGCCCATTCCAAGCATTCACCACTCTGAGTAAAAAAAACTTACCCCTGACATCTCCTCTGTACTTACTCCCCAGTACCTTAAACCTGTGTCCTCTTGTGGCAACCATTTCAGCCCTGGGAAAAAGCCTCTGACTATCCACACGATCAATGCCTCTCATCATTGCCTCTATCAGGTCACCTCTCATCCTCTGTCGCTCCAAGGAGAAAAGGCTGAGTTCACTCAACCTATTCTCATAAGTCATGCTCACCAATCCAGGCAACATCCTTGTAAATCTCCTCTGCACCCTTTCTATGGCTTCCACATCCTTCCTGTAGTGAGGCGACCAAAACTGAGCACAATGCTCCGAGTGGGGTCTGACCAGGGTTCTATATAGCTGCAACATTACCTCTCAGCTCCTAAATTCAATTCCACGATTGATGAAGGCCAATACACCGTACGCCGCCTTAACCACAGAGTCAACCTGCGTAGCTGCTCTGAGCATCCTATGGACTCAGACCCCAAGATCCCTCTGATCCTCCACACTGCCAAGAGTTTTACCATTAATACTATATTCTGCCATCATATTTGACCTACCAAAATGAACCACTTCCTTGTCTAGGTCATTTATAAAAATCATGAAGAGTAGGGGTCCTAGAACAGATCCCTGAAGCACTCCACTGGTCACCAACCTCCTTGCAGAATATTACCTGTCTACAACCACTCTTTACCTTCTGTGTGCAAGCCAGTTCTGGATTCACAAAGCAAGGCCCCCTTGGATTTCATGCCTCCTTACTATCTCAATAAGCCGTGCATGGGGTAACTTGTCAAATGCCTTGCTGAAATCCATATACACTACATCTACTACTCTACCTTCAATGTGTTTAGTCACATCCTCAAAAAATTCAATCAGGCTCAGAAGGCATGACCTGCCTTTCACAAAGCCATGCTGACTATTCCTAATGATGTAATGCCTCTCCAAATGTTCATAAATCCTGCCTCTCAGGATCTTTACCATCAGCTTACTAACCACTGAGGTAAGACTCACTGGTCTATAACTTCCTGGGCTATCTCTATTCCATTTCTTGAATAAGGGAACAACATCCACAACCCCCCCCCCCCCACCCTCTGGAACCTCTCCCATCCCCATTGATGATGCAAAGATCATCGCCAGAGGCTCGGCAATCTCCTCGCTCACCTTCCACAGTAGCCTGGGGTACATCTCGTCGAGTCCTGTGACTTAACCAACTTGATGCTTTCCAAAAGCTCCAGCAGGTCCTCTTCCTTAATAGCTACATGCTCAAGCTTTTCAGTCCGCTGTAAGTCATCATTATAAATGCCAAGAGATTTTTCCGTAGTGAATACAGAAGCAAGGTATTCATTAAGAACCTCTCCTATTTTCTCTGGTTCCATACACACTTTTCCATTGTCACACTTGATTGGTCCTGTTCTCTTATGTCTTATCCTCTTGCTCTTCACATACTTTTAGAATGCTTTGGGGTTTTCCTTAATCCTGTCCGCCAAAGCCTTCTCATGGCCCCTTCTGGCTCTCCTAATTTCATTCTGAAGTTCTTTTCTGCTATCCTTATAATCATCTAGATCTCTAGCAGTACCTAGTTTTTTGAACCTTTCATAAACTCTTCTTCTTGACTAGATTTACAACAGCCTTTGTACACCACAGTTCCTGTACCCTACCATCCTTTCCCTGTCTCATTGGAATGTAGCTATGCAAAACTCCACGCAAATATCCCCTGAACGTTTTCCACATTTCTTCCGTACATTTCCCTGAGAATATCTGTTTCCAGTTTATGCTTCCAAATTTCTGCCTGATAGCCCCTTACTCCAATTAAATGCTTTCCTAACTAGTCTGTTCCTATCTCTCTCCAAAGCTATTATAAACGAGATAGAATTGTGATCACTATCTCCAAAATGCTCTCCCACTAAGAGATCTGACACCTGACCAGGTTCATTTCCCAATACCAGATCAAGTACAGCCTCTCCTCTTGTAGGCTTATTGACATATTGGATCAAGAACCCACCTAACAAACTCCACCCCATCAAAACCCCTTGCTCTAGGGAGATGCCAATTGATATTTGGGAAATTAAAATCTCCCACCACAACATCTGTTGTTATTACACCATTCCAAAATCTGTCTCCCTGTCTGCTCCTCGATGTCCCTGTTACTATTAGTGGTCTATAAAAGCACCCAGTAGAGTTATTGACCCTTTCCTTTTCCTAACTTCCACCCACAGAGACTCTGTCAGGGGTGTCAAACTCATTTTAGGTCATGGGCCGGATTGAGCAAAATGCAGCTTCTTGCGGGCCGGATCAGTCGGACGCGTGCGAACGCAGCTTTCGTTGCCTCCGTTTTTTCAGCCTGCTCTCATGTGTCTCAGTCTCTGCTATAACTACAAAGTGTTTCACTTTACAAATTCCATTTCTTATGAAGAAGACTGCCGAATAAATACTAAAAACCCTGAAAACCTGGTACCTGAATAAACTCAGCATTAGCCATATCATACGCCATAGGCGCTTCGATTACTGGGGCCAGCTTTAATAGTAATTAGATATTATCTCGCGGGCCGGATTTGGCCCGCGGGCCTTGAGTTTGACATATATGCAGATAATCCCTCCATGTCTTCCTCCTTTACTGCCATGCCCCACCTCTTTTGCCTCCCTCCCTGTCCTTTCTGAAACATCTAAAGCCTGGCACTTGAAGCAACCATTCTTACCCCTGAGCCATCCAAGTCTCTGTAATGGCCACAACATCATTGCTCCAAGTACTGATCCGTGCTCTGAGCTCATCTGCTTTGTTCATAATACTCCTTGCATTAAAATACACACACCTCGAATCATTGGTCTGAGCACGTCGCTTCTGTATCACCTGCCTATCCTCCCTCTCACATTGTCTCCCAGTTTTCTCTATTTGTGAAATCTGTGAGCCAACAGCTGCTTCCTCCGTCTCTTCAGTTCGGTTCCCACCCACCCCCCCCCCCCCCCCCAGCAATTCTAGTTTAAACTCTCCCCAATAGACTTTGCAAACCTCCTTGCCAGGATATTGGTCCCCCTGGGATTCAAGTGCAACCAACCCATCCTTTTTGTACAGGTCACACCTACCCCAAAAGAGGTCCCAGTGATCCAGAAATCTGAATTCTTGCCCCCTGCTCCAATCCCTCTGCCACACATTTATCCCCCACCTCATTCTATTCCTGTACACACTGTCTCACGGCACAGGCAGTAATCCTGAGATTACTACTTTTGTGGTCCTGCTTCTCAACTTCTTTCCTAACTTCCTGTAGTCTGTTTTCAGGACCTCCTCCCTTTTCCTACCTATGTCATTGGTACCAATATGTACCACGACCTCTGGCTGTTCTTCTTCCCACTTCAGGATATCGTGGATGCGATCAGAAATATTTCAGGCCCTGGCACTTGGGAGGCAAACTACCATCCGTCTTTCTTTCCTGCGTTCACAGAGTCGCCTGTCTGACCCCCTAACTATAGAGTTCCCTATCACTGCTGCCATCCTCTTCCTTTTCCTACCCTTCTGAGCTACAGGGCCAGAGGTGTGGCCACTGTTTCTCCCCAGGTAGGCCACCCCCACCCCCAACAGTGCTCGAGCAGTACTTACTGTTAAGGGGGATACCCACAGGGGTACTCTCTAGCCTCTGAATCCTGCCCTTCCCTCTCCTGTTACCCACTTAACTGTCTCCCGAGGCCCCGGTGTGACTACCTGCCAATTGCTCCTCTCTATCACCACCTTACTCTCCCTGACCAGACGAAGGTTACCGAGCTGCATCTCTGGTTCCCTAACGCAGTCCCTAAGGATCTGCAGCTCGACGCAGCTGGTGCAGATGTGGCCATCCGGGTGGCTGGGAGTCTCTAGGACTTCCCACATCTGATGCTAAGCACAGAACACTTCCTGTCTGTATTCTGCACACACAACCTACCTTGCCTCAACTCGTTATCACCAAAGCCTTCCCATTCTGCCTCCCTCAACTCCGTAACACGCTCTATAAAGCTATCTCCTTTTGAACTCTTCTTGCTATTCTATTTGGCTAATGTCCACATGCTTGTGCAGTTGTGCCCCGATCAAAACGCTGAAGAAATAACTTTGTCAGCGATATTGCCCAGGTTCCAAACATATGAATGAATTAAAGGAAAACGTCCTAGAAATTGCTACAAAGACACAAATACTTCACATCCATCGTTTCCTTTGTATAAATTTTCTCAAGATGTCCTTAAAACAAAGGCTTGTTAGATTAGTTAAGCATGGTTTCCCTTTCATAAATTCAGTTTTTGCTTTGTAATGTTATTATTATAAAGCTTGTTAAGTGTGGTAATATTATATCCTGTATTCTAGATTCCAGCCTTTACCAACTAGCAATGTTAGGATAATAGAGCTTGTTAAGTATTTCTCTTTTTTCTTCTTTAATGATGAAGTCACATTTGCTACCACTAATCTGCAGGAACAATTAAAGGTCATGTAGAATTTTGAATCAGATCATTCATTATCTCTATGGTGCTGTTTGCTTTTAGCGCACAATTTTTTTAAGTGATTTTTTTTCTTTGGATTTTTATTTGTGGCCTCTAATCCTGGTTTCACAATTATGGCAAATGTGGACAGATAGGTGCCGCCTCTAAACCTGTTTAACACACTGAATGTTAGTGGGGAACCAGGTGCCAAAATATTCGCAGACGACGTAATTTGGGCTCAGCGTTTCGTAAGTAGCAGAACAGCTACCTCACTGTGATCTACTGAACCAAACTTTTGTTGGCTGATAGATCCTACAAGGGGGCGGGCGCAGGTCCTGTCACAATCCTCGCCGGGTTGGTCGCTCCCTCCGGACTGCGATTGCCGCGGCCCTGGCACGGGGACCTCCAGTCCTGACCTTGTCCTCTCACCCCACCCATGACCAGCCGCACCTGGCCAAGGCATCTGGCAGCAGGAGGCTGGAGTTCGGGCCCAGAGGCTGTCTAATGAGGCAATGAAGCCCTCAAAACTGCTTCGGTACATTGAGTCCAAGCACCCTGCACTTAATGACAAACCCGTTGAGTTTTTTCAGCAGAAAAAAATGTGAGCAAGTGGGACAGCAGCTAAGTGCTGAGAGGCACGTAAACTAAATTGTGTAATAGACTGTACATAAGGAAGCTGCTTCAAGTATTGCTGTATTCCGGTCGTGTTTAACCCCCCCCCCCCCCCCCCCCCCCCCCCGTAGGCCGGTCCACAAGAATATTGTCAATATTAAATTGGTCCGCAGTTCAAAAAAGGGTGGTGACGCCTGGTGTTCATACATTATTTCTACTTCTGGGTTGCGGGGTTTTACTTTTGGTCTTTTCTCCCCGGTGCGCATGTGTGTAACTGATCGATTTGGGGTTGATCTTGCCTTTCACTAAGGCTGAGGTAGGGGATCTTGGGTTTAAAAAGGTTGGTGACCGCTAATTGAAAGTATATGGGAGGATGTGCATAGGTTATTGTGGATTGGGATCGAAAAAAAAACATCTGGTATTATTACTAAGTAAGTCAGAACAGATACATCTGGTATTATTTAGCGTCAGTCAAACATTTGTCTTAGTATATAGTATATATTTTACCTTTCTATATATATAAAACACTTAAGAAACATATGTATTTCAATAATTAAACCACTGCGTTGCTTAGTAATAATTGTAGCTTTCATCGGGGCAGGGCCTTTCTCACTTTATCTTTAAAATTGTTCCGATCATTGACTGACTGTAGCCTAATGTTTTTCCAATGACCGATGGCGTTTCACCTCTTTCCGATCGCTTTATTATTTCCACTTTATTTTCAATCGTGATCGTGATTATTTTCGTGAACAGAAACATTGAAGGTTCAGAGCTCTGCCTGGTCCGTCACCTACAACTTGTTATGATCAGTCTTTCCTGATAGATCTTTTCCTATCCGAATTTTTGAAGTTCCTCTGATGATATAAATTTTCAAGTGAGACATTACTAATACCCATGTGTGCTGTAAATGTGTATAATTGTAAGAGCTAAGTCATTAATAAATGGTGAATATTTGCTGTCAGAATGAAGATTCATGTGAAACACCACAGTCATTTCAGTTATCTGTTCTAATACCAATTATTAATTTGACAATTCCATGAATTTAAATTTCAACCAGCAATCCTATATTTGGAATTTTGTTGAATGCCTTCTGGATGTTCATATTATCTACAGCTGTAGCAATTCCCTTGGTTTCTAATTACTTAAATTAGGTTCATTTGATGCCTATTAAAGTCCCCAGTAGTATTTCCTAATCGGCTCAAATTTGTCTACTTGTTTACTCTCTCTGCCTTTAATTGTGGATTTCATTAGGCTAAATTGATCTGACAATTGATGATTCTAGAGAGAACTGCCAGATGTCAGCCATTTAGGCCTCAGCACATTTTTGAATGTTCTGAATGCCCAACCAAATTTAAAGTCTGACCTGAGGTAGAGGTCATATGAATGAACATTGTTTTTTACAGTCAGCCACCTGGCCTCTCAAGTCTGCATCACCAAATGATAAGCCTCCCATCCCATGATCCTTTCCCTTCTCCAGCTCTGTATCACTTTTGCCAATCATCTTTCCAGGTCTTAGCTTCTTAGACCCCCTCCGGTCTTCTCCTATCATTTCGCATTTCCCTCCTCCCCCCACTGTCAAATCTCTTACTATCTTTCCTTTCAGTTAGTCCTGACGAAGGGTCTTGGCCCGAAACGTCGACAGCGCTTCTCTCTATAGATGCCTGCTGTGTTCCATCAGCATTTTGTGTGTGTTGTTGTTAAATGATAAGCTCGTTAGCTTGATTTAATTGAAACTTCAATTCTGAATCCCAGTTTATCCAAGGTAACCTTTCAAATGTTTGTTATCAATAGCCTATAGTTTTAACAATATTCAAGACTTTATTTTCTCTACCTTTTTAAGCAAGAGAATTTCAGGGACATCCCTTTAAGACATTATGCACCTAATCTTTTCCTTATCCATGCCATAAAGACTTCTCAGAATTGTCCCATCAAGTTGCTTCTCACTCTTACATTCTTAACTTGTATGTCCAGCCTGTCCAAACTTTCCAGCTCAGATATACCTCTAATTCTATGTGTTCAAGTCTATTGTCATTAAACCATACACATGTATACAGCTAAATGAAACAATGCTCATCTGGAACCAACTGTAAAACAATATGTATAACACATAGCATGTGATAATAATACAACAGTATTAACATATAGACATATTCTGTAGATTTACAAGTTGACTGTGCATATGACATATAGTTAAATATACATACAACAATATTATGCTGCTGGTGCTCTCATAAATGTAGTGTACTGGGTGGTAGCAGGGTATTCAGAAGTCTTACAGTCTGGGGGAAGCAGTTGTTACCCAGCCTATTGGCCCTTGTTCTTGTACAGGAATACCTTCTGCCTGATGGTAGGTGGTCAGAGAAATGGTAGAATGAATGGGAGGAGTCCCTGACAATGGTGACAGCTCTTCAAATTCAGCATTTCTGGTATATGTCCTGAATGAGGGAGGAAGAGAGTCCCCAATGAGCAGTCTTCTCCATCTAGTAGACCTCCTTTGAACTGCTTCCAACACTTTATCATATTTCTTTAAATGGCACTATTATGTACACATCAATTAAGATGTGCTCTTGCCCATATCCTAAGCTTAACCTACAACATCCATTTCCATCTGCATCTCAGCAAGCTGCAAACTCTCAACAATGAAGTGATGGGAATTTTTAAAAATTCTTCCTGCCAAAACTGAATATATTTATTATATATATATATATAATAATATATATTTATAATATATTTAGAACCACAGAAAACCAACAGCACAATATTGGCCCTTTGGCCCACAAGGTTGTGCCGAACAAGTCCCTACCCTAGAAATTACTAGGCTTACCTACAGCCCTCTATTAAGTCCATGTACCTATCCAAAAGTCTCTTAAAAGACCCTATCGTATCCGCCTCCACCACCTTTGCTGGCAGCCCATTCCACGCATTCACCACTCTGAGTAAAAAAAACTTACCCCTGACATCTCCTCTGTACCTACTCCCCAGTACCTTAAACCTGTGTCCTCTTGTGGCAACCATTTCAGCCCTGGGATAAAGCCTCTGACTATCCACACGATTAATGCCTCTCATCATCTTGTACGCCTCTATCAGGTCACCTCTCATCCTGTGTCCCTCCAAGGAGAAAAGGCCGAGTTCACTCAACCTATCCTCATAAGACATGCTCCTCAATCCAGGCAACATCCTTGTAAATCTCCTCTGAACCCTTTCCATGGCTTCCACATCCTTCCTGTAGTGAGGTGACCAAATGTGTGAGCACAGTGCTCCAAGTGGGGTCTGACCAGGGTTCTATATAGCTGCCTCTCTGCTCCTAAATTCAATTCCACGATTGATGAAGGCCAATACACCGTACGCCGCTTTAACCACAGTGTCAACCTGCGTAGCTGCTCTGAGCATCCTATGGACTGGGACCCCAAGATCCCTCTGATCCTCCACACTACCAAGAGTCTTACCATTAATACTATATTCTGCCATCATATTTGACCTACCAAAATGAACCACCTCACACTTATCTGGGTTCAACTCCATCTGCCACTTCTCAGCCTAGTTTTGCATCCTATCAATGTCCCACGGTAACCTCTGACAGCCCTCCACTCTATCCACAACACCTCCAACCTTTGTGTCATCAGCAAACTTACTAACCCATCCCTCCACTTCCTCATCCAGGTCGTTTATAAAAATCACGAAGAGTAAGGGTCCCTGAACAGACCCCTGAGGCACCTCACTGTTGACCGACCTCCATGCAGAATATTCAGATTCCGATTCAGTTTATTGTCTTTTAGAAACCACAAACACAATGCAGTTAAAAAATGAGACAACGTTCCTCCAGATGATATCACAAAAGCATATGACAAAACAGACTACACCAGAAAATCCACATAACGTTTGGCAATCCCCAATCCAGAGTCCGGAGAGGCTGCTGTGTATTAATATCGCGCTACCATCTTAGCTCATTCCCCGGAAAGGAGCTCCAAAATCCACCAGACAAACAAGACCAAAAACTAAAGCTACAAGATCTGCACAAAACCACATAGTTACAACATATAGTTACAACAGTTCAAACAATAGCATAATCGATTATATAAAAAAAAAGACCATGGGCACAGTAAAAATAGTCCAAAGATGTTAAAGGACTATAAGTTCAAAAGAAATCACCACACAGTTTCCACAAGTCCCCAGGGTCCCGACAGACTCGCCATCCCACGCCGGCGGCAGAAGGGAATACCCCCACTATGGACTTCCGCTGTGCCGCCCGACTCAGCCTCGCAGACGCAGCACACAATGAAAGCTCCGTCGAACCAGCCTCACAGACGCAGCATACACCGAAAGCGACCTGACCGCAGCGGACTCCGAGTCCTTCGAACCTCCAAGCCAACGACCATCCCCTCCAGCACAGCTTCTCCGAGCACCATCCTCTGCCGAGCGTATTAAGACGGCACCGCCCACGGCCATTGGCAACACGACCCCGAGGACCGGGGGCCTGTTCTTCCCAGCAGAGTCCCGGACCTCACAGCAGCAGCAGCAGCAATGAAGAAGGTCTTCCTGGAGATTTCCCGATGTTCCTCCGTGCTCCCGCATCCGTTTTCAATCGATTATGATTGCGCACGGCACCCCACTTCACATATGACCTGTCTACAACCACTCTTTCCCTTCTGTGGCAAGCCAGTTCTGGTGACTGAGCTCCATGCAGAATATGACCCATCTACAACCACATACTGTAATATATTTTCTCCATATTATGTTCTAATAGATAAGTTCTGTCAACTCATCCAACCCTTCTGTCTTAATTAATTTAATTTAATTTAACCCATTAAATACCCTTTACAATTTGTTGAACAATCACTTTGTGGCAATTTTCTGAAAGATCCCCTTAAATGTTTGTCACTGCATCTTGATTTCCTGATATCTGAAAATTTGCCAATCAGATGTAGCTCCATCAGACTCATTCAACCTTTGGCTCATCATTGAGCCCAATGGTGGAGCACTAATGTCTTGAATAGAGGGGTGAGATGCCCTTTATCTAGTATCTCTGCTTCATGCCAGGCTTGTTTGGCATATAACCTTATTAGTTTGAATGGTCAAAGTTGAGTTTATTGTCATATGCACAAGTACGTCAATGCACAAATGCAATGAAAAACTTAAAGAAGTGGCACAGGCACATAGCATCATATGAACAGCATTCACAAGACAAACATAAATTAAACAATTTTTGTAAGAAAAAAGCACAACTGGAACAAAAATAGGCATTTTTTGGGCAAGTGATCAGTGTGGTCTTAGTGTTAAATTGTTGTAGTGATTAGGGTTTTGCTAGTTAGTTCAAGACTGACTGGTTGAAGTGAAAACACGAGGAAATCTGCAGATGCTGGAAATTCAAACAACAACAACACGCAAAATGCTGGTGGAACACAGCATCTATAGGGAGAAGCGCTGTCGATGTTTCGGGCTGAGACCCTTCGTCAGGACTAACCGAAAGGAAAGATAGTAAGAGATTTGAAAGTAGTGGGGGGAGGGGGAAATGTGAAATGATAGGAGAAGACCGGAGGGGGTGGGATGAAGCTAAGAGCTGGAAAGGTGATTGGCGAAACTGATACAGAGCTGGAGAAGGGGAAGGATCATGGGATGGGAGGCCTCAGGAGAAAGAAAAGGGGTGGAGGGGAGCACCAGAGGGAGATGGAGAACAGGCAAACAACTAAATATGTCAGGGATGGGGTAAGAAGGGGAGGAGGAGCAGGATTTAAATATCTCCTTATCCAAGGAGAGCTGGGACTCAGTTCTCAAATCGGTTAACTCAACCTCTCTTTGTGCTCGCCATTGCCGTTTACAGTTTAAGATTGTTCATAGAGCCCATATGTCTAAATCTAAACTATCTCGATTCTATCTTGGCATTAGTCTGCTCTGTGATAAATGCAAGAGGGGCGTGGCCTCTCTCATCCATATGTACTGGTTCTGTCCTAGCTTGGAGAAATTCTGGAAAGATGTCTTCACTACATTATCGGGTATTCTGAATCAGCACCTAGAACCAAACCCCTTAATTGCTCTGTTCGGTTTTTGGGGCGAGACAGATTTATGTCTGGGTCCGACCAAATGCCGAATACTATCCTTTGCCTCTCTCCTGGCGAGACGCTTGATCCTCCTTAGATGGAGAGATGTTGCCCCGCCCACTCATGCGCAATGGCTTAACGACATTATGGCCTGCTTGGACCTCGAAAAAATTCATTATTCAGTTCTTAATTCGAATCTAAAGTTCCATAAGGACTGGGGACCTTTTATCGAGTACTTTCATAACCTTCCTCTTGACTAGGGTTTTTTTTTCTTTTTTTTTCTTCTTTTCGGTCCCTTGCTTTCAGCTCCCTTTTTTTTCTGGTAGTAGGCATTATTATCCTCTGTTGCTAAGTGTATTCACAGTCTGGGAGTTTGACTGTCCTGACTTATACTCTCTATATTGTGTTGTGGTCGGTCTGGAGTTGTTGTTTTTTTCTTGTGTTGTGGGGTTTGGGGAGGACACTAAGCTTACTTGTCTTTAATTTAGGTGCTTTTTTGTTAAATTCTCCTCCTTTGTAGCATATTGTTATTGTATGCTTAATTTTGCACTGTATTAATGCTCCTCATTGGGATTTGGGGTTTTTAATTTGTAAAATGTTTTGAAAAACTAATAAAAAAAAATTAAAAAAATTTTTAAAAAAGGGAGGAGGGGCATTAACGGAAGTTAGAGAAGTCAATGTTCATGCCATCAGGTTGGAGGCTACCCAGCCGGTATATAAGGTGTTGTTCCTCCAATCTGAGTTTGGATTCATTTTCGCAATAGAGGAGGCCATGGATAGACATATCAAAATGGGAATGGGACGTGGAATTAAAATGTGTGGCCACTGGGAGATCCTGCTTTTTCTGGCGGACCGAGCGTAGGTGTTCAGCGAAACGGTCTCCCAGTCTGCGTCAGGTCTCACCAATATATAAAAGGCCACACCGGGAGCACTGGATGCAGTATACCACACCGGCCGGCTCACAGGTGAAGTGTCGCCTCACCTGGAAGGACTGTCTGGGGCCCTGAATGGTGGTGAGGGAGGAAGTGTAAGGGCAGGTGTGGCACTTGTTCCGATTACAAGGATAAGTGCCAGGAGGGAGATCGGTGGGAAGGGATGGGGGGGACGAGTGGACAAGGGAGTCGTGTAGGGAGCGATCCCTGCAAAAAGCAGAAGGGGGGGAGGGAAAAATGTGTTTGGTAGTGGGATCCCGTTGGAGGTGGCAGAAGTTATGGAGAAATCTCTTACTGTCTTTCCTTTCGGTTAGTCCTGACGAAAGGTCTCGGCCCGAAACGTCGACAGCGCTTCTCCCTATAGATGCTGCCTGGCCTGCTGTGTTCCACCAGCATTTTGCGTGTGTTGCTGGTTGCAGTGAAGTGGTTGTTGTTGAATCGGTAGTATGGGACTTCAGACTACTATACCTCCTGCCTCATGGTAGTTGTGAAAATTTGGCATGGCTTGGATGGTGAGAATCTTTGGCGATAGATTTTGCCTCCTTGAGACTGCACCTCCTGACGATACTACTGATAAGGATCTTAAGTCCCTGTGGAAAATGGTAAAATCAGCTGTGTCTGAGTTGCTTGTACTTAATTAAAACAGTTTAACTGAACAAATATACCGTAGATACCGGATTATAAGCCACTACTTTTTCCCCACGCTTTGAACAGCTTTGAACACTGTGGCTTTTACTACGGTGCGGCTAATGCATGGTTTTTTTTCATGCCGCCAAAAACATTTTGCCTCGTAACAGTAGACCAATAAAATTGATGAGTAGTTCACAGAGGTCCAATGAAATTGTACGATAAATCAAGCGCACTTTCACAATTAAATTATTGTAAATCAGTCATTTGTACTCACCCTCATCAACATGGAAAACACTCGAAGAAAAGCATTGTGCTGCCTTTATGGCAGTTATTTAGTTTATAATATTTTCGCTTAGTAATTCATTTGTTAGTATTTTCTAGTTAAAGTTAGAAGTGTTTTAAGTATATTTGTTTTCTGTACTACATCCCAGGATGCTATGACGTCACATCCGGTTTCGCCGCGTCTTGTGGGAAATACCGGTTTGCGATAAACGGAAAGGTGGGGGCGAGCGCATTAGGCGAGTGCATTAGACCAGAGCGAAAACGCTGCTTTTAAGTTAAATGCGATCAATAACTTTTCCTGGTAGGCTGCAGTATATATTTTTTCACCAGTCGTTAGGAGATATTGGAATGTTGTTCGTGCACTGTTCAGTAAAAAAGTATACGCAACGTAATTTGTGTGTTATCGATACGTATGTATATTTAAAAGTAGCCGTGTTACAGGCACGGTTCGAAAAAAAGCATTTGCAATATGTATTTGTTTATGTTACCATACGGATTTAATTAAAAGTTAAAAAATCCTCACGTGTAATATCTTTCTGTGTAAATATCTCATATTACAACGTGGGACACCTGCGGCTTAAAATCTGGTGCGGCTTGTACAAGTACAAAATTGATTTTCTTTCTAAAATTAGAGCATGCGGCTTTTAATCAGGTGCGCTCTGTAGTACGGAATCTACGGTAATGTAGCATCTGTGCCCCCAATTTACCCGTTCGCCTAGGGTGAACCGCCATCGCCCCACCAATTGTGTAATACTTCAGTGTAAATACGATGTAATGCCCCCCCAGTACACGCCTGCAACACAAACATCAGACAATGCACCAAAGGCGAGTAAATAATTGCAACTTTATAGTTATTTCTTAGTGATGGGTTATTAGAAACAGATAACTTAAAGGTGCCAAATCAGTAAGTTTATCAGTTTGTGCACATAATATTTTAATACATTGGAGCTCACACCTCCTGTTCCATTCACAATGACCTTCCAAGCCTTAGGCCGCCGTCTGAACCGCCGACATCCAGTATCCACCGCCCGCTCCTCACACATCCATCTTTCTTGCTCACCTCCCGAAAAACCGCGAACTCCCGCTCAGCTCAGATACAAGATAGCATAAAATTCTCTATTGGTTAGTTCCCCCCTTATCTGCAGTCATAACCCAAACATTTCAGATACAGAAACCCATTACAGCATTAAGTAACATTACAGAGAAGCCATTTTGTTAGCCTGAACTGTTAACACCACAGTTACTGGTACTGAGAGCCCTACATTAAGATTCTCAATTTTCGATAGACTAACACAAGACCGGCTTATACAAGAGCCTAGTCAAAGCAATTAAGCACAACATAGTACCAAAAAGGGGAAGAAAATTTATTAAATTAAGTAGCCACTGATGTAACAGGAGAGCACTCACACAACTAACGGAAAATCTGTAACAAATAAAAAAAGACACAAAATTTAGAAAAAAATTGTGAAAAATATCCAACCCGATGGACTCTTTTATAATAATAGCAGAATGGCAATTGGGCTTGGATCACCTGGACAACACTAATACTTATGTCAGGATACTGTCTTATGACCACAGCTCAACATTTAACAATCATTCCTGCAGTTCTGATCAAAAAGCTCAAAACCTGCACCTTTGTACCTCCCTCTGCAACTAGATCCTCAAGTTCCTCACTGGAAGACCACAGTCTGTGCAGATCAGAAATAACATCTCCACCTCATTGAGGATCAACACTGGTACACCTCAAGAATGTATGCTTAGCCCACTGCTCTACTCTCTCTACACCCTTGACAAGAGTGGGTAGGCACAGCTCAAATTTCATCTAGAAATTTGCTGACGTGACAACTATTGTTGGCAAGGTTGCAGTTGATGACAAGGCGGCATGCAGGAGCGAGATATATCAGCTAATTGAGTGGCGTCACAGCAACATCCTTGTACTCAACGTCAATAAGACCAAGGAAATAATTGTGGACTTCAGAAAGGATAAGACAAAGGAACACACACCAGTCCTCAGAGGGATCAGAAATGGAAAGAGCAAGCAATTTCAATTTCCAATATATCAATATCTCTGAGGCTCAATCCTGGACCCAACATATTGATGCAGTTACAAAGAAGGCACAACAGCAGCTATATTTCATTAGGAGTTTGAGGAGACTTGATATGTCACCAAAGACACTCAAATTTCTACAGATGTACCATGGGGAGCATTGTAACTTGCTGGGGGGGGGAATAATCTGGTATGCGGGATGGGGGAAGCTAAGGCACAGGATTGAAAAAAAGTTGCAGAAAGTTGAGAACTCAGTCAGTTCCATCACTGGGTCTAGATCCTTAGCATCCAGGGCATCTTCGAGGATCAATACCTAAAAAAGGTGGCATCCATCATTAAGGACTCTCATCACTCAGGACATACCATCTTCTCATTTCTACCATCAGGAAGGAGGTACAGGAGGCTGAAGGCACACACTCAATGATTCAAGAGCAGCTTCTTCCCCTCTGCCATCTGATTTCTGTACTGCATTGCACTAATGTCTAAAAAAAGAAACCAAACATCATGAGACGTGCTGGTGATATTGTCAATGTGCACCATTTTGGAAATAGAAACAGGTGAAACTCTTTTTATACCGGGCATCTCTAGAGATGTATCTCATTAGCTCCTCGCTAACAGCCTCTTGACACAACAATGAGAAAACCACCTTTCTCAAACTCCGTACATCTCGGGTCAGTTGGTACGTCTCGACCATCCGAACCCCAATCTGTGCGAATATTGTGTGAATACTGCCTGCATGAAGTTAGCTGTCAGTAAAAAAAATAACAGAACGTATACTGCATACTATTATAAATAAAGTACATTTACAAATTTCAGCTTTATGGAACAGCTAGTAGGAAAAAGAGAAATAAATAAATAAATAGGACATATTACAGTTAACCCAGTCCAAACGTGCACACAAGGTGGAGCTCATCTTGAAGCTGTCTTTAACTTGCGCACTGGACCCATGGTCTCAGTGAAAGCACACACCACCTTCTGAATGTCACTCGAAATCCATCTCATACAAACTGTCTTCCTCACAGGCATATTTGTCCTTCCTCCTTGAATTTATTCATCTGCACAAAGCACCTTCTGCAATAGGGACAGCATTCTTAGCCATCTTCCTTTGTCTTCTCCCAGCTCTAGCCAAAAAGACCTCAACCTATATCAGTGTCCATCACAAAAAGGTCTTCACCCAGTGTTCTCTACAAACTGCTCCAAATTCCACCACCCTGATTGGCTGGAACAACATTCCTAAATTAAACAACATAATCCCTGATCTTTAGTTGAAACCCAAAGATGCTAAAAGCAGAACAGACTGCTCTTACAGAACAAAATACCTACGACATAACAGTAAAAATCTTAACCAGGCTGCTACACAGGCAATACTCTAATTGAAATAAGAACATGGGAAATATGTTGAACAATCACTGTCTGTTTTCACTGTAAGGGAATTTCCTGATGTCCCAATGAAACTTCAATGTACAAAAATGAACAGATTAACTCAACAAGTCTATAGCAAACACAATCTCATCGGCTCACCTAGACAACAACCTACGTCAGGCTGCTGTTTATTGATTACAGCTCAGCATTCAACACCACCCTTCTTCCCTTAGTACTAATCACCAAGTTTCAAAACCTGAGCCTCTGTATCTCCTTCCACAATTTGATTTTTGAGTTCCTCATTGGGTGATGTAAGTCAATACAGATTGGTGATAGCATCTCTTCACAGACAATCAATGCAAGCACACGTTAAGGATGCATACTACTCTGCTCTCTCCTCTCTCTCTACACTCTTGGCACACTTCAAATGCCATTTATAAATTCTCTAATGCCATCACTGCTGTTGGCAGAAACTCAGATGGCGATGAGGAAATGTACAGGAGTGAAATAGAAAGTCTGGTCGATTGGCATTAGAACAACAACCTTTCAGTCAATGTCAAGACCAAGGAATTGATGGCAGACTTCAGAAAGGGGAACAACACATATCAATCCTGATTGAGGAATCAGTGGTGGAAAGGGAAAGCAGTTTCAAGTTCCTATGCATCAACATCTCAGAGAATCTAGCCTGCGTCTATTGTATTGATACAAAGACACACTAGTGGCTATACTTAGGAGTTTTAAGAGATTTGGTATATCACCAAAGACTCAAGCAATTTATCCAAATGTACCGTGGAAAGCATTCTGACTGTTTACATCTCTATCTGGTATGGAGGCAATGAAGGACAGGATCGTAAGAGGCTTCAGAGTGCTGTAGACTCAGCCAGCTCCTTGGGCACAAGCCTCCCCACCATTAAGGGCATCTCCAAATGGCAACATCCATCATTTAAGGACCCTCACCATTTGGAACATGCCTTCTCCTCTCACCACCATCAGGGAGGAGATAGACGCCTGAAGACCCACACTCAGTGCTTCTTCCCTATGCCATCACATTTTTGAATGGTCCTTGAAACCATGCACTGTTCCACTTTTTACAGTATTTATTGATTTTTCTGTTGTAACATAATTTGTTATCCCTGCACTGTACCGCTGCCACAAAACAACTAATTTCATGCCTAATGTCAGTGACAATAAACCTGATTCTGAGAAGCAAGCAAACAAACATTTAATTTTCCAAACTAATGCTAAGTATTTAAGAACATAGTAAAGTAAGAATGTAGGAAAGCAATGACCTGTTAATCAAATAGTTTACAGAAAAGTTATTGTTCAATTTCAATTGTCATTCAACCATACACATGCATACAGTTTAAGGAAACAGTGTTCCTCCGGTGCCAAGGTGCAAACCAAAATACACAGTTATGATATTGCATACAGTCACAAAAAAAACAACTAGCACAAGTCCCTGAATGGCACAGCCTGAAGACTGATGGTCATGGGTTGTTGTCCTGGAGCCATATTTCTGCAAGAGTAAGTATGCAACAGTTCCTCATCTCATGAAGGCAAGCCAGTTCATTTCACACTAGGTCAGCCACAAACAATCTAGCTTGTCTTCCATGAAGCAAACATTGGTAAGTAGCACCAACTGGTGGGGCCAGTCTCCAATCCAGCGTGGATTCTAGTCTGCCCGCCACACCTCAGTTCGCTTCTCCCCAGGTGCTGTTACAGACAATACAGCAACATGAGGGCTTAGTCTATGCAACAACTGATGCCACAAAGCTCCCCCGCCATCGGTCTTAACAGTGAGACAGGCTTGCAGCATTTTATATTACCAATGCCCATCAGGGTCTTGCGATTGCAAGAAAAATGTTTAAAGCCCACATTTGCACGATTTGCTGGACCCAGAAAGAGCAGTACAACCAAGTGTAGCACCATCTTGCAAAAGGTTGGTAATCTTATTGGGCTGGATTGTGATTAATTTATACAGCTGCCCATGCTTTCCTGAACATTTTCTGGATGTGGAGCTCCCAGTGAGTTCACCCTATGCGGTCAGGAAGCTTCCAATGAGGTGTAGTGGGTACTGGATGGGAACTCCGCATCTGGTTCTAATCCTGAGGTGCAGTTCTCAGAAAGAAAACAGCATCATTCCCATCATAGGCCATTGTTTCAACAAGTCCCAAATAAAAACAGACATTTAACATCTATTCAAATATATGATAGACAATTTTAAAAACAAAGGATCAAAATTTTAAAATATTTAATACAAAAAATACCAACTACCGTAGATTCCGTACTACAGAGTGCACCTGATTAAAAGCCGCAGGCTCTAATTTTAGAAAGAAAATCAATTTTGTACTTGTACAAGCCGCACCGGATTTTAAGCCGCAGGTGTCCCACATTGTAATATGAGATATTTACACAGAAAGATATTACACGTGAGGATTTTTTAACTTTTAATTAAATCCGTATGGTAACATAAACAAATACATATTGCAAATGCTTTTTTTCGAACCGTGCCTGTAACACGGCTACTTTTAAATATACATACGTATCGGTAACACACAAATTACGTTGCGTATACTTTTTTACTGAACAGTGCACGAACAACATTCCAATATCTCCTAACGACTGGTGAAAAAATATATACTGCAGTCTACCAGGAAAAGTTATTGATCGCCTTTAACTTAAAAGCAGCGTTTTCGCTCTGGTCTAATGCGCTCGCCCCCACCTTTCCGTTTATCGCAAACCGGTATTTCCCACAAGACGCGGCGAAACCGGATGTGACGTCATAGCATCCCGGGATGTAGTACAGAAAACAAATATACTTAAAACACTTCTAACTTTAACTAGAAAATACTAACAAATGAATTACTAAGCGAAAATATTATAAATTAAATAACTGCCATAAAGGCAGCACAATGCTTTTCTTCGAGTGTTTTCCATGTTGATGAGGGTGAGTACAAATGACTGATTTACAATAATTTAATTGTGAAAGTGCGCTTGATTTATCGTACAATTTCATTGGACCTCTGAACTACTCATCAATTTTATTGGTCTACTGTTACGAGGCAAAATGTTTTTGGCGGCATGAAAAAAAACCATGCATTAGCCGCACCGTAGTAAAAGCCGCAGTGTTCAAAGCTGTTCAAAGCGTGGGAAAAAAGTAGCGGCTTATAATCCGGCATCTACGGTAATAACTTTTTTTTCCTTTTTGTTATATCATTATTAGACAAATCATTTCTCATCACATTATTCTGAAAGTGTGTTTCATTTCTCATTTTAAGCCTAGTTTGGCATTTTCTTCTGTACTTGTGGAACACGCTAAGAAAGCTATCTTTAACAGGCTTCAGAAGTTCATTGCCTTTCTGATTTGAATTACTTTATTTCTAAATCTGTTTTTTAAATATGTCTGCCATAAACTGCCTTTGCTACAGACCTCAGCAATTTCTGTATTAATCCATTCTGCTGATTTGTGAGTAGTCAGTAAACTACAGTTCCATATTTTCTCTCATTCCTCAGTTTTATTTGTGCCACTTTGAATGCTTATGTTCCCTTTCTGCGTCCCTCATCCCCATTTGTGACATTTATCAGGAGTGTTGTATACGAAGGGCCCAAAGCGTTGTTGAACATCCTTACCATCCATCCCATAATCTCTTTGACCCAATACTGTCAAGAAGGAGGTACAAGAACATTAGGACTAGGACTGCCAAAATGGGTGACAGCTTCTTCCCTCAGGCTGTGATACTAGTGAATACCCTGCCACCACTGTGGTCTCATCACTGGGACAGTGAGCTGTTGACTGTACTGTTACTGTTTACCTGTGCTGCACACGACATGCATTTTGAATTACATTTTATTAATTTGTGGTAATACTTTGTTTTGCACTGTGTATAATGTATGTTTTATGGGTGCATTGCGGTCTGGAGGAACATTTTGTTTGCTTCTATGTACAGTCAGGTGACAATGAACTTGAACTTCATGTTTTTCTCTCTTGCTAATGTTATAAATCTTTAATCAATAAGATTGACTATACTGCTTCCAGTTTCCCTAATCCTCTGATTTGAATATATGCTTCTAGTCATGATCTAAATGCAGCAATATTTTGGTGATACCGATGTAAAACCTTACCAGGGCAAGATACCCTAACCTATCATTCTGTCCCAGTGATGCATTTCTCATGCTATTTAGCTTGCATATTTCTTTCTTTTAAATTTCTGTTCTACCAATGTTAGATGTATTAAGATACTCATCATCCAAAATATTGCTATCTCTAGTTGTAGTACATGCAGACTAATTCATTTTTTGTATCTCAGTTCCATAAATTTTTACTGTTGTTTCTAAGTAATATTTAATTTCAGAGTCTTTTACTGGTCTAATTTTTTTTTTTTGCTGGAATCTTAGTCCCATTCCTGTTAACATCTCAAACCAATGCTTCAGCTCCTTAAGTCATTCCTGCTATGTGAGTAAATAACATGGGCACTCTTTCCTTAGTTGCATCTATCATGTGTCCATTTTGAACTGTCTTTACCCAGCGTGACAGCTGTTGACTTGAAATGTTACCAATTTCACTTCTCAGTTCTCTATTTGGTCCTTAATTGTTCTGTTGGACCCTCCTTGTTCTTGTTATTCTTCCCTTTGTCATTTATTTTGACAGAAATCCTAGCAATTACATATTTGCCCCTTCCCTCTGTAGCTTTGCATCTGCATATCTCTTAAACTAATGGATGAGTAGAGATCTTTTCTGGGCTGTCAGTCATGGCTGCAGAGGATGCTCTATATTTCCCATATTTATGGAACTCAACTTGTTACAAATTTCTTCCATTTTTTCAATGTCAGATGGCACAAAATCAAACCCTTTGGCCTACCATGGCCATGCCGACTATTGCACGAAGCTATATTAATTCCATTTTCCCACTATTGTCAGTCCATGAAGCATGGTATGTAAGCCAGCTGTTTTACCTGCTGAACTTTTCCAAAATTTAAATGCTAATCATATTAGAGAATAAATTTCTGTACAAAACTTAAATAGTTACAACTTATGAATTCTAGTGATTAATTTTGGTCAATACATGCAGAATACTAGAGGTACTCAACAAGCCAAGCAGCTTTTTCAGAGGGGAATAATCAGTCAATGTTTTGGGCCAATTTAATTTCAACTTCCCATTCCTATTCTGACATGTATGTCCATGGCCTCCTCGATTAACATGATGAGGCCAAACTCAGATCAGAGGAACAATACCTCATGTTCCATCTGGGTAATTTCAACCTGATGGAATAAACATAAATTTTTTCCTAACTTCCAGTTATTTCTCTCCCTCGCTCCCTCCTCTCTTTTTCCATTTCCCAATCTTGTTACCTTCTCTCTCCTTTTTTCACCTGTTTATCACCTCCTTCTAGTTCCACTCCTTCCCTTTCTTCCATGGTGCACTGTCCTCTCCTATGACGTTCTGTCTTCATGCCTTTATCTATTCTACCTATCTCTTCCTAGCTTCTTACTTCATCCCCCTCCCTCACCCTCCCATCTTCCCTTTTACTTGGTCTCTCCTATCACCTGCTAGCATCTACTCTCTGTTGGGGAGTATTCTGGAGTTGTGTGAATATAACAGATATTAATTCAAGCAAAAATCAGGCTTTAGTTCTATTGTAAATGTAAGTTCAGAAAACTTATAATTAGCTTTCAGTTTTTTGTAAATTGTAGGTAGTAATTTCAAGTTAAAAGCATGGGTCACAGACTAAAAGATTGCATATGCAAGAGTCAAACGTTAAACAATGGGGTTGTGTGAATTGGCTGCCATCATACCAGGCACACGGCTGCTATTTACACCTTTGTGACTTGAGTGCAAACTGGCATATCAGACAAATGTTGTCTCTTAGGATATCAAACATATTCACAGGTATAGGCAATTAATAGTTTTTGTGTACTTGTGATACAATCATTTAATGGAATGGTAGAATTTTGTGCCGGGACTATTTTAGATTGAATATAATAGATTTGTATTTATTAGAAGTGTTAAAGGACATAGGAGAAGTTTATCTAAGGTCATGATTTTATTTGATTGGCCTAGGAAGCTAAATAACCTTGGCCTGTTATTCTTTTGTCATAATGCTGTTTGGACCAATGTTAGTTCGATTCCGGATATTACAAATCAAGAGGTTTGCCAACTTAGAAATACAGACAATACTTTTGATCTTAAACTTGAATCAGAATTTTAATCAGAAGTTATGATAGTTCTTGTAATAAGTTTTTGGTTTGCATTCTATAATGGTAGAATACTTTTAAATATTCACAAAGGTGATGAACTTCTGAAACAGATTGAGGAAATCACTTCAAATTTATGGGCAGAGCAAGTGCTGGGGGAAGAAAAAAGATCTGCAGTAATTTAATACGACATTAAATAACCTGCTCTCCTCACTAAACATGATCTTGTCGGAGAAACACATGCCAACCTGAACAGACTGAGATTTGAATAAAGTTCTTGCAGACCAACATCTTCATAAAAGAAACACATTGGAAAGCCCCTTGTCCTGTTAAAGATATTAAACTGTATTTGTCTATGTTTAGTTGAAATTAATACAGTTTGAGACATTTGAAGGATATTACACCAATCAGTATCATTGTAATTGCATTCAAGATCTGATTCCCACTCATTTTTAATATCACTCTTAGTATAGATTGGTAAGTTACTGTTTAAAATAATATAAATAGATGATGTAAGACCCTTTGTAGTGTACAGGGCTTCACTAAGCAAGCACTTTTCAAATGGGGATTCTATTGGAATTTGTGGATAGCCTGTATAACTGTTATGGACCCAGTGTCTAATCGGAAAATATTTAAATAAGGTATATTAAATTTACCAGACAATTGTTGAAAATTGGCAACGTTATCTTGGCTATATAAATCTTCAACTGTTTTTATACCACTATTAACCCAAGTTTTTTAGAATTCCGTCTGCAATCAGGTGGGGGATATTGGGGTATTCCACAGAGGAGTTTTCTGAAACAATGAGATATTTATACCAATAACTGCCTGAGCTTCTTGCCATACTGCAAAAGAATTTAAAATTATAGGGTTCTTAGTAATATTTAAGAGTGCTTTCTTAGATGTTAAAAAAGGAAGAACTTTTAAGGGAACATTTTTTAATTGATGTTGTTCAATAGGAAGCCATTTAGTCTCGTTCTCAGAGTGTAACCAACACCATATTGGACGGAATTGATCTGCAAGGTAATGACATTTAAAATTAGGAAGATTTAATCCTCCTTTGGCGTAAGGGGCCTGAAGGGCTGAGAGTTTGACTCTAGGGACTTTACCTTTCCATAAAAAGCTGAACAATAATTTGTTTAAATTATTAAATAGACTTTTGGGAATTTTAACTACACCCCACATAGACTGCACAAAATATATCATAATGCCTCTCCTAATTGTCAGAGGTGTAAATCTTGTGATGGAGACTTACTTCATATGCTTTGGAATTGTTTTTATCTGGAAGACTTTTGGAAATACATTGTTAGAATAACCTCAGATATTATAAAAACCAAAATTTTATTTGATCCTATGGTCTGGACTTTGGAAGATCTACAAGGTCTGAATATGAATTACAATAAAAAATACTTTATATTGCTTGTGACTACAGCCAGGGAAAAAGTGTATCCTACAAAACTGGAAATCTGAATTTCCTCCCTCACACAGGCAGTGGTTAAACGAATTAATATCCTGTAGTAAACCTGAAAAGATCTTTTATAGTGTGAGGAGGAGTCCAGCAACATATGAAAAAATATGGGGCTCCTTTTTGACCTTGTTACCATCATTATACCTCCTCGGCTACTGAATTAGTATGGATACCTGTCTTCCCGTGCTTCTACTATCTGCTTAGTGTAGTAATATATACTTTCTTAATACACATTAGGACCTAATACCTTACTTGATCGAATTTTATTTTTGCTATTTTTCAATTGTGAACGAGGAAATTTTTTTTACCATACCAGGGTTGTGGGTGGGGGGTGGGGGGGGGAGGGAGTATTTTGTCTGTTGTTTGCTTATTTTTTTTCTTGTTTATCTGTATACAAAATGTTTTTTTTTGCTTCAATAAAAATATCTATGAAAAAGGAAAGCCCTTTGTCAGTAAGACAAAGGACTTGATTATTGACTTCAGGAGGAGGAGAAGTCCATGTGCCAATCCTTATCAGGGGATCAAAAGTTAGCAACTTTAAATTCCTCAGTGTTATCATTTCAGAGGGCATATCTTGGGCCTGTCGTGAAAGCACCTTTAATTCCTTAGAAGTTTACGAAGATTTGGCATGTCAACTAAAACTTTGACAAACTTCTGTAGATGTGTGGTGGAGTGTATGTTGACTGCCTGCATCATAGCCTGGTATGGAAATGCCAGTGCCCTTGAACAGGAAATCCCACAACCTACGGACTTTCAAGGACTCTTCATTTCATGTTCAGACAGACAGACATACTTTATTGATCCCAAGGGAAACTGGGTTTCGTTACAGTCGCACCAACCAAGAATAGTGTAGAAAAATATAGCAATATAAAACCATAAATATTTAAATAATAAGTAAATAATGCCGTGGAAATTAGTCCAGGACCAGCCCATTGGCTTGGGGTGTCTGACACTCCGAGGGAGGAGTTGTAAAGTTTGATGGCCACAAGCAGGAATGACTTCCTGTGACGCTCAGTGTTATATCTCGGTGGAATGAGTCTCTGGCTGAATGTACTCCTGTGCCTAACCAGTACATTATGGAGTGGATGGGAGTCATTGTCCAAGATGGCATGCAACTTGGACAGCATCCTCTTTTCAGACACCACCGTCAGAGAGTCCAGTTCCACCCCCACAACATCACTGGCCTTACGAATGAGTTTGTTGATTCTGTTGGTGTCTGCTACCTTCAGCCTGCTGCCCCAGCACACAACAGCAAACATGATAGGACTGGCCACCATAGCCTCATAGAACATCCTCAGTATCGTCTGGCAGATCAAGTCAAGTCAACTTTTATTGTCATTTCGACCATAACTGCTGGTACAATGCATAGTAAAAATGAGACAACGTTTTTCAGGACCATGGTGTTACATGACACAGTACAAAAAACTAGACTGAACTACAGAAGGAAAAAAACAACACAGAGAAAGCTACACTAGACTACAGACCTGCACTGGACTGCATAAAGTACACAAAACAGTGCAGGCATTACAATAAATAACAAACAGGACAGTAGGGCAAGGTGTCAGTCCAGGCTTTGGGTATTGAGGAGTCCTGATAGCTTTGGGGAAGAAACTGTTACATAGTCTGGTCGTGAGAGCCTGAATGCTTCGGAGCCTTTTCCCAGACGGCAGGAGGGAGAAGAGATTGTATGAGGGGTGCATGGGGTCCTTGATAATGCTGTTTCCTTTGCGGATGCAGCATGTAGTGTAAATGTCTGTAATGGCAGGAAGAGAGACCCCGATCTTCTCAGCTGACCTCACTATCCGCTGCAGGGTCTTGCGATCCAAGATGGTGCAATTTCCAAACCAGGCATTGTTAAAGTTAAAGGATCTCAGTCTCCTCAGGAAATTGAGATGGCACTAACCCTTGTAGACAGCCTCAGTGCTCATTGACCAGTCCAGTTTATTGTCACTTCATATCCCCAGGTATTTGTAATCCTCCACCATGTCCACACTGTCCCCTTGGGTGGAAACAAGGGTCACCGGTGCCTTAGCCCTCCTCAGGTCCATCACCAGCTCCTTAGTCTTTTTCACATTAAGCTGCAGATGATTCTGCTCACACCATGTGACAAAGTTTCCCACCGTAGCCCTGTACTCAGCCTCATCTCCCTTGCTGATGCATCCAACTATGGCAGAGTCATCAGAAAATTTCTGAAGATGGCAAGACTCTGTGTAGTAGTTGAAGTCCGAGGTGTAGATGGTGAAGAGAAAGGGAGACAGGACAGTACCCTGTGGGACCCTATTTTTTTTTTTCCTTTTCCCATTTTTTTATTTGCAGTTTGTTATCTGCCCTGGTATTGCAGTCTTATATTGGTTGTTTTATGGTTATTGGATTTATTGAATATGCATGCAAGAAATCTCAGGTTTGTATATGGTGACATGCATGTACTTTGATAATAAATTTGCTTTCAACTTTGACCTTGTACAAACATGTGTACAACAAGCAGTACAGTATTTAATTGAAATGTTGAAGTCTTTACAAATACAATTGATGTGATGAAAGGAACCATTGCAATGATAACATTAAAAATGGGTTGTAAATTTGTAAGTTGATTTCTGCTGCCATGCAAATGAAAAATTTGTGTCAAACCTTTGTGTTATTGGAATATTTGATCTGGTATAGAGCATTTGAATGTTTCAAGGCACAAATGGATGAATAGTTAATATGAAAGAAGCAAAAGGTTACTGTGGGTAAATGGAATTCTAGAGTTCAGGTAGCAATTAGATCATGCATCATATTAAATAGTGGATTAGGATTCAGGGGCCATGTAGCTTACTCAGTTTTTAGTTTGTACGTTCCTGTTTTCAATCCGTGATATTCCACTTTGGAATGGATAATTTTTAGTTTTGCTCACCAGTATATTTGAATATTTTAAACTTGTTACTTGTAAAATGATGACAGCCTTGGTCATAACACCGGATAGATGATTTTGAAGTCCTAGTATCAGAAGGTGGAACTGTAGAAACTTGTAGAACTTTAGTCAAATATTTGATGCATTGAATGTACTCAGCTGTTTCCTAGAACCATTCAAAATTAGTCAACTGCTGCACCCTTTTACTGTGCTTTATGTCGTGATCTCTGAATTATTAACTCACCTTTTACTCATGCTGGTTTTTTCCTCATCCACTTTTTGTGGGAATGCATTCTGAGCTTCAGCAATTCGTATTTACTTCTTAAACTGAATGGTCAGTAGTCTAATTTGAAACTCAACTCGGGTGCTTTACATTCTTACTGAAATGCTGCTTTATGCCAGGTGTAAGTAATTTTAACTGAACAGAAGTATGCTGCTACATATAATGTTAATTTTTATTCCTTTACCTCTACCCTTGCTGTCCTTTCTGATTATGTGAAAAGCCAGTCAAGCATAATCTCAACTTAAACCCAGCACCAATATAGCTGTTAAACTAAATATAACTTGTCACATAATGCCTCATCCTGAACTGAAAGTTGTTAAGATTTATCTTAAAAGGAATCCAGAAACCGGATTTTCTAATGGCTGGCATAATTATCTCTTCATTGAAATGTTTGTTGTTCATTATCGATTCCTCTTTATGCCACATCTCCCTTGAATATTGCTCTTTGTGTGCATACTATTTATTTTACATTCTTTTCTGTAAAGGTGAATTGTATAATTCTGGAAATCTGTTAGCTCAAAGTAAATTTATTATCAAAGTATGTATGTACTACATTGAGATTCATTTTCTTTCAGGTACTTACAAGGGAAAAAAGAAATAATATAGAAATTATGAAAAGCTTTAAAGACCGACAAACCATTGTGCAAAAGAAGACAAACTGTGCCAATAATACTGAGAATATGAGTTGTAAAGAGTCATTGAAAATTAGTTTGTTGGGCATAGTCAGTTCAGTGTTGTGAGTGAAGTTAAGCATGCTGGTTCAGGAGCTGGTTGTAAGCTAATTACTGTTCCTCAACCTGGTTGTGAGAGACCCAAGGCATCTCTACCTCCTGTTCGATTGTTGTAGCCAGATGAGAGCATGGTCTGGACCGTGGGTGTCCTTGATGATGGATGCTGCTTTCTTGTAGCAGTGCTCTATATAAGTGTACTCAGTGGTTGGACGGCTTTTCCTGTGGTGGACAGGGTTGTCTCGACCACTGTCTGTGGTCTTTTCTGTTCTTGGGAATTGATGTTTCCATAATAGGCCATGATTCCATAACAATCCAGTTAGAATACTCCCCCTTGTGCATTATAGAAGTTTGTCAAAGTTTTTGAGGACATGCTGAATTTACGTATACTTCCAAGAAAGGTGCTATCATGCCACCTTTGTGATAACATTTGCGTGCTGGTCTCAGGACAGATATGATATGATCAGCAAGGATTTTAAAGTTGGTGTGTGATAATAAGCCTTAATTTACCATGCATCTTTAAGTATCTTTGTTATTTTTCATATTTCCTAATCATTCTTACTTGCACAATCTTCAGAATTAGGTTTCAATTCTGGCCAATTGTTTGTTCCTGAATATTATTCCTCTGATTGGTAGCAATGTTTTTTGTTGAGCTACTAAGCCCAGTGGTACTCTCTAAACCAGAGGTGGCCAACCTTTTACATTCCATGCGTCAATTTTCTCATGCACGAGTTCAGGTGCGTCATACAACTCTTGTACCCCCATTCAATTATTGTAAAAATATGTTAATATAGACATATTTAGCATTTTTACATGATACATTGATTTAATATAAAAACAAGGTAAACATTACTTACTTTAATGAGACTTTTAACAAATATATTTTGTCATCTTTTGATTTCTTCCTTTTTCTTAATCACATATTCTTTCCATAACTCAGACCCAAGCACTAGCTTCAGTTTTCCTTCTATTTCAGTCTGATGTTGTGTTTTATAATGTCTATTAAGATCATGTCTTCTATTATGTGAGAATGTGTTTTCATAAACAATGCACAATGGTTTTCCTGATGGACCCGCTACAAATAAGAAATCATTTTCCCACTGTTCATTGAATTCACGCTTACTATCACTTTCTGCTTTTCTTTTGCACTGTGATGGGTAATTGAATGTAAAAACAAGGCTTAATTTTCGAAAAAGTACAAAACTGCAAATGTTCACAAAGGACGAACAAAGCACAACTCCGTAGCGCACGAGTGTCAATTGTAAACTGACTGGCAAAAACCTGCGACGCACCGCTGGTGCAGACGCCTGGTGCCTCAGGATCAAACAAGTATCAAACGTGTATTGAACAGTTATGGAACGACTGCAGAACAAAAGTCCTTCTTTCCTAGTTTGACTCATTGAACATTTTTAAAAATTGAAAACAAATTAATGTGAAAGAAGATAACATTTGCCAAAAGATGTGCACAAAATAATAAAATCACTAAAAATAATTGCTAACTTTTAGATTTATTCTCAGTAAAACCTATTTCTAGCTCTAAGCTACTTGAATTCCTGTTACAGATTTTTCTTCTACAAATAGGTTTTTGGTTAATACTTTTTGCAAGAGTAGGCTTACTTTATTATTATCACTGGGGTGCAATGCGCCACAGGTTGGCCATCCCTGCTGTAAACTGTACAGTATATAGTTCTAGACACTCCACAATCTTTTTAAAAATCTACATTTTTGACGAAGCCCTTAGTTATCAATCCTAATAATGCTTTGAGTGCCAAAATTTGATAATTCTTTTGTGAGGTGTTTTGCAAAATAGATAATATGAATATTTGTATCAATGGGAGTAGTGTATCCTTCGTACTTGATGATGAACTTTTGCTTTGTATCCACACTTGAAAATTGTCTACTTTCATTAGTTCACTGTAGGTTTTAATTTCTCAAACAAAATATTTCCTACCTTTTATAATGTCTAATAGTAATTTTCTGATTTTACTCTTTTTAAACTGTAGGAAATTGACATTCTGTCAATTAGATTTGTCAAAAGGATTTGCATTTGGAGAGTACTGCAACTCTCCATGTGGGAAGTCCAGGAGACTCCCAGCCTCCTGGATGGCCGCATCTGCACCAGGTATGTCGAGCTTGCAGTTCTTTAGGGACCACCGTAGGGAACTGGAGCTGCAGCTCAAAGACCTTCGTCTGGTTAGGGAAAGTGAGGTGGTGATGGAGAGGAGCTATAGGCAAGTAGTCACACCGGGGCCTCGGGAGACAGATAAGTGGGTAACAGTCAAGAGAGGGAAGGGCAAGAGACAGGTACTAGAGAGTACCCCTGTGGCTGTCCCCTTTAAAAATAAGAATTCCTGTTTTGGGAGGGGGGGGGGGGAAACAGCCTACCTGGAGGAAGCAACAGTGGCCATGCCTCTGGCACAGAGTCTGGGCCTGTGGCTCAGAAGGATAGGGAAAGGAAGAGGAAGGCAGCAGTGATAGGGGACTCTATAGTTAGGGGGTCAGGCGGGCAATTCTGTGGATACAGGAAAGAAACTCGGGTGGTAGTTTGCCTCCCAGGTGTCAGGGTCTGGGATATTTCTGATTGCATCCATGATATCCTGAGATGGGAAGGTGAACAGCCAGAGGTGTGGTACATATTGGCTCTAACGACATAGGTAGGAAAAGGGAGGAGGTCCTGAAAACAGACTACAGGGAGTTAGGAAGGAAGTTGAGAAGCAGGAGCTCAAAGGTAGTAATCTCAGGATTACTGCCTGTGACAGGCGATGGTGAGCATAGGAATAAAGTGAAGTGGAGGATAAATGCCTGGCTGAAGGATTGGAGGACAGTTCAAGAGGGAGGATAGGCAGGTGATAGAGAAGGGACGCGCTCAGACCGATGTTTTGAGATGTGTCTATTTTAATGCAAGGAGTATTATGAACAAAGTGGATGAGCTCAGAGTGTGGATCAGCACTTGGAGCAATGATGTTGTGGCCATTACAAAGACCTGGATGGCTCAGGGGCAAGAATGGTTACTTCAAGTACCAGGCTTTAGATGTTTCAGAAAGGACAGGGAGGGAGGCAAAAGAGTTGGGGGTGTGGCACTGCTGATCAGAGATAGTGTCACGGCTGCAGAAAAGGAGGAAGTCATGGAGGGATTGTCTACTGAGTCTCTGAGTGGAAGTTAGGAACAGGAAGGGGTTTCAAAGATTTACATGCTACTATTACACAACACTCCCCCCACCCCCCACTTACTTGGTGCATTTATGAGAATGTTTAAGGTGTGGATAATCAGTGTGGATAACAAGGAACCAAATTAGTTGTCTGACCAGGGATTCCACAGTGAACTGGTAGTATTTCTCATTAAAATAAGTAAAAAGTACCGTAGATTCCGGACTACAGAGCGCACCTGATTAAAAGCCGCTGGCTCTAATTTTAGAAATAAAATCAATTTTTTAATTGTAAAGGCCGCACCGGATTTTAGGCCGCACCGGATTTTAGGCCGCACCGGATTTTAGGCCGCAGGTGTCCCACGTTGTAATATGAGATATTTACACAGAAAGATATTACACGTGAGGATTTTTTTAACTTTTAATTAAATCCATATGGTAACAAAAACAAATACATATTGCAAATGCTTTTTTTCGAACCGTGCCCGTACGCGGCTACTTTTAAATATACGTTGCGTATACTTCTTTACTGAACAACATTCCAATATCTCCTAACGACTGGTAAAAAAATATATATATTGCAGCCTACCAGGAAAAGTTATTGATCACCTTTAACTTAAAAGCAAAGTTCGCTCAGATCCAAAGCCGCTCGCGTAATGCGCTCCCCCCCTCCTTTCCGTTTATCGCAAACCGGCATTTTCCCACAAGACACCGCGAAACCGGGTGTGACGTCATAGCATCCCGCGATGTAGTACAGAAAACAAATATAGTTTAAACTAAGTAGGCAGCACAATGCTTCGAGTGTTTTCCATGTAGATGAGGGTGAGTACAAATGACTGATTTACAATAATTTAATTGTGAAAGTGCGCTTGATTTATCGTACAATTTCATTGGACCTCTGTGAACTACTCATCAATTTTATTGGTCTACTGTTATGAGGCAAAATGTTTACGAGGCGGCATGAAAAAAACCATGCATTAGCCGCTTCGGATTATTGGCCGCAAAGTTCAAAGCTGTTCAAAATGTGGGAAAAAAGTAGCGGCTTAAAATCCGGAATCTACGGTAAGTAGTTTTATGCCTAACATTTGCCATTCCCATGGTAGTATGTATTTATCCATTTTCCTTTGAAGCACTTTTAGTTATGGGATTACTTGACAAAATTGCATTGCGCTCGGAGGTCTGTCTTTCCAAACTAATGCCAGCTATTGTGGGAAATGAAGTCCTGACTCATTTGAATGTGGATTCTCTGTATAAAGATTAGGAGGAAATATACATGTTATTATCTTTTAATTAATGTTTTAATTTTAATTTTTAATGTTTTAATTAAAATGAACCCTTTGCATATTTTTAATTTTTTGCTTTGTGTCAGAGCCTTTTTCTAAAAGGGTTTTAATTGTTATGAAACCAGTAACTGGTTTCACTTACCAGCAAAGATAGATATGTCAGTTGAAGTCCAATGGTACTATTTTCGAAAGTTTTATTAATAAAGGGGCACAAAAATTAAGGTTAATACAAACATTCAGATATCATGCGTCAATACTCAATAATCTATAACGCAGGTACATTAATAATCACTCAGAAATAAGCTCTTTCGTTGTCTAGGGTATATAATACTGAGTCCAATTGGAAATATAAAGAGTCACTCTGAAGTCTGCAGGCTTTTCTCTTTTGGTTTCACGTGTTGGAGAGAGAGAGAGATAAAACGGAAAAACTTGCCCAAAACATCCGTGGAATCAGGGGAGCGATCTTCCCCGTTGTTAGTTAAAAAGCGATCTTCCGTTGGTTCCAGCCACAAACCCCGCATTCGGAATTTAACGCACGTGGCTTATTTCAAAATGGCTTCCCGTTCCCACGGGAAGCGTTATCGTGCTTCTTGGTGTCTCCTTGGTGCGTCTGAGGGTCGTCCTCTTTCAGACCCTTCTTTATACTGCCTCACGGGATCTCAGGTGTCAATCAGGTTGCAGGTGATGCAATCTCTCTCTCAACCAGCCCACTTTGCCCGAGGGCTTTACAATGTCCCTGCGAGTTGGCACGTCTGCAGTTCCCAGGTGTCTCCTGAGAACAATGCCACAGTCTCCAGCTTTTGTCCCAGTGGAATGCGGTATCCAGCACATTGCTGTCTTTCCATTTCCTGTGTCCATTCGGCCTGGCTCTCTCTCTCTCGCTCTCTCTCTCTCTCTCGGGTCATTGACCCCCCTTTCACTAGGGCTCTTGCAATTCTCACAAAGGAGGGGGCTGGGATCATAACACCTCCCCTCTTAAAAAGGTTTTTACCAGCGGTTAAAACCCAGAGTGGTACAGTCTTACAGAAATTTTGAATCTAATACAATACAGAAGCTTTTCTTTTCACTACAGAGTAATACAGTTATACATTCAAGTCAGCATCTAAACAGTTAACAAGTACAGTGCCCCTTTAGTTAATATCTTAACATCTTAATATCTTAAAGTCTTGTAGCATCAGACTTCAATTCAATAACCACCTATTTATTTATTGTTTTCAGCCACAAAACTGCGGAGGTGTGATCTTAGCTTAGGTGCATCTACAAAAGTTTATGCGAATACTAATCGTTTCGGTCGGTTTACTTCGCCGGCAGGTCTCCAAAGGTCTGTCTTTATTATTCACAGGCTTTGGCGCAACCCGTAAAACCTGCTTTGCTGTTTAAAAAAAATGGCATCCCCATTAACCGTCACCTCTTTTCTGACGAGTCCCCCCGTTGGGACTTTGAGTAATTTGGCGTGGTGAACTCCCGCCCGCCTCGTTCATCGGGGCTATTTTTTCAACACCATGCCCCAAACTGTCAAGACCCTTCAGGCTATTTGTTTTTAATTCCAACTCCTCTTTCAGGTAGCATTTCGAATGCAACCTCTTCACACCCCACCCTGGCGTAACAATAGAGTGGGGGGCCCCGCTATTTCCCGACTCACTCTGTGAGCGATCTGCCAGGTTTAAAATTTCTTCCTTCGACTTGGGAACTACAGACTTTCCGTTTCCTTCAATAACAATCCTCATTCCCCCTTTAAATTCGGCATTAACCTTGGCCCCACTCTCGAATACAAACACCGTGGAACTCACACTTCCCACGGTTACCAAGGTTAACCCTTTTCCTACTGAACCAACCCTATCTGATCCACAAAGACGGCCGCCCCGTCCCCCTGAATCAAACACCTCAGACTTCCCCTGAGCTCTGTTACCAGGTTCAGCACCACGTGCGCCCCCATCTTGGACACACTCAAAAGGGACATTGGCCTCTTCCAGGCTTTCAATACCCGTACCTTTTCCAAATTCTAACGTCCCCCGATCCTTCCAGTTACTCTCTAGGCAGCCCCCCGTTGGGGAAGGCGCAACCCTGCGAGCTGAAACAACCTCCTCGGCCATTTCAGCTGACTTCTCCACAGCAAGGATACCCTTCCTCTCTAAGACTGCCCTCATTTCACTCTCGGGACCATCGAGAACACCTTTAGAACTCTGAACTTCTTCAAACAATTCTGCCAAACCAGACAGATTAACCATGTCCAACTCTGGACATTTTAACGACTTTATCCGTTTCTCAACTTTAGTTCCTACCTCTAGGACCTTTCTCTTCACTAAGGGCAGGGCTATTTCCTCTCCCTTACCCCCTTTTACTTTACTGCTTTCTGTTTTACCACCCTCGGAACCCTCATGGTACAGGGTCGGTAAAAACATCTTGGCCAGATTACTGCTGGCCCGATTTAAACTGCTCACTGCTTTTCTGGACAGGCTGCGTGTGACCGCGCATGCGCGATAGCTTTGGGACTCTAGGGGCGGGGCCACCGCACTCGCCAGTCTGCGGGTCGGCATCATAGCTGCCACCGTTTCAAAAAACAAGAAATAACTATCAACATCCGTCTCTTCGAACGGAGGTACTACTCTCAGCTCCCGACTAACATTAAACCGCTCTCTCCTTAGCTCCTCCCTCTCTCTTTCTCTCCCCGCTGCCGCTCTCTCGGCTGCTGCTAACTCTCTGATCCGAATTTCATGCTGTCTTTGCCTCTCAGCTTGATCCTGCTCGTTCTCCAGTTCTAACCCCTTCGCCAAATTTAACAAGTCTGCTTTGGCGCTCACCTCTAGCGCCGCCACAGTCGCGTTTTTCATAAATTCACACACGTCCATCTTTGCTGGTTTTTCTGTCTGGCTACCTGCGTACCAGATCCAAATTATTTTGTTTTGACTTACAATCCCGATTGACTGACCTCCCCCTTTTTGGTGTCAAATCCCGGACGAGCCCCCACTTGTTATGAAACCAGTAACTGGTTTCACTTACCAGCAAAGATAGATATGTCAGTTGAAGTCCAATGGTACTATTTTCGAAAGTTTTATTAATAAAGGGGCACAAAAATTAAGGTTAATACAAACATTCAGATATCATGCGTCAATACTCAATAATCTATAACGCAGGTACATTAATAATCACTCAGAAATAAGCTCTTTCGTTGTCTAGGGTATATAATACTGAGTCCAATTGGAAATATAAAGAGTCACTCTGAAGTCTGCAGGCTTTTCTCTTTTGGTTTCACGTGTTGGAGAGAGAGAGAGATAAAACGGAAAAACTTGCCCAAAACATCCGTGGAATCAGGGTAGCGATCTTCCCCGTTGTTAGTTAAAAAGCGATCTTCTGTTGGTTCCAGCCACAAACCCCGCATTCGGAATTTAACGCACGTGGCTTATTTCAAAATGGCTTCCCGTTCCCACGGGAAGCGTTATCGTGCTTCTTGGTGTCTCCTTGGTGCGTCTGAGGGTCGTCCTCTTTCAGACCCTTCTTTATACTGCCTCACGGGATCTCAGGTGTCAATCAGGTTGCAGGTGATGCAATCTCTCTCTCAACCAGCCCACTTTGCCCGAGGGCTTTACAATGTCCCTGCGAGTTGGCACGTCTGCAGTTCCCAGGTGTCTCCTGAGAACAATGCCACAGTCTCCAGCTTTTGTCCCAGTGGAATGCGGTATCCAGCACATTGCTGTCTTTCCATTTCCTGTGTCCATTCGGCCTGGCTCTCTCTCTCTCGCTCTCTCTCTCTCGGGTCATTGACCCCCCTTTCACTAGGGCTCTTGCAATTCTCACAAAGGAGGGGGCTGGGATCATAACATAATAAATCAAAGATAATCAGTTTACAGAGGCTGTCTGTGTTACAAATTAAATGGCCTATAGAAATCTGACTCTGCAAATTCTTTACATTTTTAAACCATTTTTCAAGGTAGTAACATTTTTTTCATGGTTTCTGTTAGTGACTAAATACAGTATGAATTTCAATAGTTAAGTTATGGGCAGTGTTCAGGTGATATTTAATAAAATTAATGAATTACTGAAAATATTTGTAGAGTGATACAACATGAGTTACTACAGTAAACTAATATTTCTGACTTGTGGAGACTTGGTTTACAGACAGTTCTCAGGAATGGAATGTTTATGTGATTGGAAATTTCATTTTCTTATTCACTTTCAAAGTGTCTTCTATACAATATGAGAAATTAGTATACTAATGTAGCGGACTATGTTGAGTGTGTTGTTCATGTCTTAGAAGTATGGGGTCTGGAACTGGAGGTTTTTCCAGATCGTTGTGGGTTCACATTAGTAAATCCATTTTTCCAGATACAAGTTTTCCCCGCTTTCTGAAGGTAGAGCATTCCTTTTTAAAAAAATTTTAAAAAATAATTTTTTTAATTGAATTTTCAAATAGGTTACAGAAAGAAAAATTATCTCCCCTTCACCCCTCCCCTTCCCCCCTCCCCTTCCCCCCTCCCCTTCCCCCCTCCCCTTCCCCCCTCCCCTTCCCCCCTCCCCTTCCCCCCTCCCCTTCCCCCTTCCCCCCTCCCCTTCCCCCCTCCCCTTCCCCCCTCCCCTTCCCCCCTCCCCTTCCCCCCTCCCCTTCCCCCCTCCCCTTCCCCCCTCCCCTTCCCCCCTCCCCTTCCCCCCTCCCCTTCCCCCCTCCCCCCTAACATATCCCTATAGAAAGAAAAAAGAAAGAAAGAATGCCTGGATATCGGAAGATCCCCACATGCTCCATGGAGTTCATAACAGGTTTAATATGTATATTTATTTCTTTCCCCAGATAACCAATAATTTTATCTTCGGAGCACCTATATATTTAATCCTATCTTTTGTAAATAAGGGCGCCAAATTTTCAGAAATATTTCATATTTATCTCTTAAATTGTAAGTAATTTTTTCAAGTGGAATGCAGCTAAAAATTTCATTCTTCCAACGATCTATACTTAAGTATGAATCCGATTTCCAAGTAACTACAATAGCCTTTTTGGCTACTGCCAATGCAATTTTTATGAATTCTTTCTGATATTTATTCAATTAGGATTTTGATTTTATCCCTTCAATATTGCCTAGTAAAAATAATGTTGGATTATGTGGAAGTTGTCTTCCAATAATTTGTTCCAGTAAAATTCTTAAATTTGTCCAAAAAGGTTGAATTTTAAAACAAGACCAAGTAGTGTGTTATATTAAAAAAAAAGTACCAATTTCTTGATTACATCGGAAGCATTGATCAGATAAATTTGGGTTTAATTTATTTATTTTTTGTGGTGTAATATATAATGTAAAAAAATTATATTGCACTAGTCTTAGCTGGACATTTGTTGTATTTGTCATACTGTCAAGACAGTCTTGACCAATTTATTTCTTCAATTTTAATATTCAAATCAGTTTCCCATTTTTGTCTTGACTTATGAATTCCTTGTTTAATTGCCTGCTTTTGAATCAAACTATACATACAAGAAATAATTTAAAAATTTTTTCCTTTTTGAATTAAAATTTCTATTTCATTAGGTTTCGGCAATAACATTGTTTGACCCAATTTATCTCTTAAATAAGCCCTTAATTGGAAATAACAAAAAAGATTGTTGTTTGATATTTTATATTTATTCTTTAATTGATCAAATGACATTAATATACCTCCTTCAAAACAATCTCCTATATATCTAATCCCTTTTTGAAACCAGTTGTATAAAAGTTGGTTACCCATTGTAAAAGGAATAAGTTTATTTTGAATTAAAGGTCTCTTTGCTAATAAAGATTTCTTTATCTCATCATCAACATTTATCTTATTCCATAAATCAATCAAATGTTTTAATATAGGAGATTCTTTCTTTTCCCGTATCCATTTAGATTCCCACTTATATATAAAATCTTCTGGTATATTTTCTCCTATTTTATCTAGTTCTATTCTAATCCATGCCAGTTTGTCTTCATCAAAAAAAGATGCAATAAATCTAAGTTGATTTGCTTTATAATAATTTTTAAAGTTTGGAAGTTGTAACCCTCCTAGGTCAAATTTCCATGTCAATTTTTCCAACGATATTCTTGACATCTTACCTTTCCAAAGGAACTTCCTCATACATTTATTTAACTCCTGAAAAAACTTCTGCGGTAATTGTATTGGTAGTGTTTGGAATAAATATTGTAATCTAGGGAATACATTCATTTTTACAGCATTTACCCTGCCTACTAATGTTATTGGTAACATCATCCATTTATCAAGACCTTCTTGAATTTTTTTCAATAATGGTAAATAATTTAATTTATATAAATTCTTTATATCATTATCAACTCATACCTAAATATTTTGTACCATTTATCGGCCATCTAAATAGAATTATTTATTGACATTCACTATAATCTCCTTTAGTAAGGGGTAGAATTTCACTTTTATCCCAATTTATTTTGTCGCCTGATATTTTCCCATATTCTTCCAATCTAGAAGATAATTTACGCAGCGAATACAATGGGTTTGTTAAATAAAGCAAAACATCATCAGCAAATAAATTAATCTTATATTCCTCCTGGTTAACTCTGAAACCCATAATATCTGGGTCTGTTCTAATTAATTCAGCTAATGGTTCTATTGCCAACACAAATAAAGCAGGTGATAATGGACAACCTTGTCTAGTTGACCTTGTTAACTGAAATGATGTTGAAATTTGACCATTTGTCATTACTTTAGCTTTGGGATTAGTATTTAAGGTTTTAATCCATTTTATAAAAGATTTTCCTAACCCATACTTTTCCAATACCTTAAATAAAAAAACCCATTCCAATCTATCAAATGCTTTTTCTGCATCTAAAGCAACTGCCACACTCACTTCCTCCCTCTTTTGTGCCAGATGAATTATACTAAGTAACCGAGTTACATTATCTGCTGATTGTCTATTTTTGATAAATCCTGTTTGATCCATATGTATTAATTTTGGTAAGTATTTAGATAATCTATTAGATAAAATTTTTGCTATTATTTTATAGTCGTTGTTCAACAAAGAAATAGATCTATATGATGTTGGCTTTAAAAGATCTCTATCTTTTTTTGGCAATACTATTAAAATAGCTGTCGAAAAAGATTCTGGAAGCTTATGCGTTCTTTCCGCTTGGTATATTAACTCCATAAAAGAAGGAATTAGTAAATCTTTAAACTTTTTGTAAAATTCAGGCAGAAAACCATCTTCTCCTGGAGATTTATTACTCTGAAGTGATCCTAGAGCTTCTTCGACCTCTTTTAATGTAAAAGGCATATCTAATCCCTTCTGTTCTTCCGAATTCAATTTTGGAAGAGTTATTTGTGATAAAAACCTTTCTATCTCAACATTATCATTTTGTGATTCTGATTGATACAGTTCAGAATAAAAATTCTTTATAATTTCATTAATTTCTAAAGGTTTATAAGTAAATTTTATTTACACTTGTTCTAATTGCATTTATCGTTTTGGAAGTCTAGTCTGTTTTTAACTGCCAAGCAAGAATCTTGTGTGATCTTTCACCGAGTTCGTAATATCTCTGTTTAGTTCTCATAATTGCCTTTTCTGTTCGGTATGCCTGAAGTGTATTATATTGTAACTTGTTAACAAATTGTCTTTTTTTCTTCTGTCATATATCTTTGAGATTCTTTTTCTAATTTTGTAATCTTTCTCCAATTGATCTGTTTCTACCATCTGACCTCTCAAATATGCCTCCATTGCTTCCCATACTATAAATTTATCATCAACTGAATGTAAATTTGTATCTTAAAAAAAACTGAATCTGCTTTTTCATGGAATCACAAAAATCTTGACGTTTTAATAATATTGACTTAAATCTCCATCTGTAAATCGATTCCTCTTTATCCATCATTATCATTGTCATTATCAAGGGGGAATGATCTGACAATATTCTTGCTTTATATTCCATATTTTTCACTCTGTCTTGAATATTCATTGATAATAGAAAAAATCTATCCTTGAATAAGTTTTATGTCTATTTGAATAAAATGAATAATCTTTCTTTTGGATTAATTCTTCTCCGTATATCAATCAAATTTAAATCTTTCATCAATGATAAAGTTAATTTTGCTACTTTTGATTTTGTAATAACCTTTGTTGATCTATCTAAAACTGGGTCTAAACAAAAATTAAAATCTCCACCTATTAATATTTTGTCATATGCATCAGCCAAATTCAAAAAGGCCTCATCTAAATTTTACATCATTTTCATTTGGTGCATAAATATTCATAAGAGTCCATAGTTCTGGAAAAAATTTGACAATGTATAATTACATATCTCCCCGCAGAATCAATTAATACATTTTGTATTTTAATTGGTAAAGTTTTATTAACCAAAATTGCGACTCCCCTCGCCTTTGAGTTAAATGAAGCTGCGATAACATTTCCGACCCAATCTCTCTTTAATTTCTGATGTTTTATCTCTGTTGTGTGTTTTTTGTAAAAAAAAAAGCTATATCTATTTTCATTTTCTTAATATATGTTAAAATTCTTTTTCTCTTCACCAGTCCATTAAGCCCATTAACATTAAAATTTTAAAAATTCAGTAAATTAGTCATTATTTTTAACAGGGTTACTCCAATCTATAATAATACCTAATCTTTCAACTTTCGTAGTACCTTGGGGAATCTTTTTAAAATTCTTCATGTTGCTATGTGTCTCCCCCCCCCACCCCCTGGATTGTCCAGGCAAAGAAAGAAAGATAAAAGAAAAATAGATTTCAAGAAAAAAAAAACAAAATACCCCCCTACTAATGTTGTGAATGAAAAAGAACACATTACCCCCCTCCGTTGTACGGGTCATGGCAATCGCCATGATTACACACGTGAATCCCGTAGCAATCGATCCGAAGTTCCCCCAGCTCCCCCGTAACATAAAAAAGTATATATAAGAGAAGAAAAAATAATATCACTACTTTCGATTAATATTTCTCAAATTTTAACCTTTCTCCCCCTGTATCATATAATTAAGAATATATTTAAATATTCTTCTGTCCTTATACATCCATCAGTTCCATTCATTGTCCCTATCTTCATCTTTAATCCGTTTCACTTTTAAATCTTTGACTGTAATTAGCAAATATTTGGGAGTTCTTGTGCGAATTCTTCTGCATCCCGATATCAGTAAAAAATCTTCTTTTTCCATCATCCAAAAAAATGATCAGGGTTGCCGGGTGGCGCAATATAAACGTATAGCCTTTTCCCCATAAAACTTTTCTCGCTGGGTTAAATTCCTTCTTTCTCTTCAAAATGTCATAACTTATATCAGGATAGAAAAGAACTGTTTTCCCTTCTGTCATCAATGGCCTGTTTCTCTTTCTGGCATGTTGGGCAGCTGCCTTCAGGATCTTTTCTTTATCTTGATATCTTAAGCATTTTATCAAGATTGATCGTGGGTTTTGATCAACTTGAGGTCTTGGTCTTGAGGCTCTGTGAGCCCTTTCAATTTCAATTAACTGGGTTCCTTCTTCCATTTCCAAAATTTCTGGGATCCATTTTTGAAAAAAATTTATTGGATCCTCTCCCTCTATACCTTCTTTAAGTCCAACAATCTTAATATTGTTTCGTCTGCTAAAATTTTCAAGCACATCCACTTTTTCCAACAACTGTTTTCTTTCTGATGTCCAGGCAGAAATATTATCTTCCATTTTATTCACTCTATCAATGGTGTCTCCCATTGTTTCTTCCAAATTTTTAATTTTCTTGTCCATTTTGTCCTGTCTTTTCATCATTTTATCAAACATATTTTTAATTTTTTTATTACTTTTAATGCTTTTAATTCATGCATTATTTGCACCAAAATTTTTCTTATGTCTCCATCACCTCCAACCTCTTCCTGTTGCTCTTTGTTTGTCTCTTCATCTTCATCTGATTTATCCAGAGAATCTGATTCCACCTCATATTCACTTTCACTTTCAGTTCCGATCGTAGCTGGGATTTGTAGTTTTGGTTGCTCGTGTTTGTGCATGCCCTTTCCTTCACGCATGTGCAATTCCTGTTGCTGTTTTTTTTTGGAAACGGTTAATGTTGCCGCAGTTTCCTGTTCAGTATCGCCAGAGGTAAAATGCAGTTGAGCCCGAGGCTCTTTCATAGCGACCGGCCTTGATTCTTTTCCAACTTGTATTGTCTTCAAAGTAGTAGTTTTCTTCTGCTTCTGTTTAGGAGGCATATCTTAAGACAATCCTGAATAGTTTTTAAGTAGTTTTTAAAAAGTATTTACTAACTTTTCTTCACTTAAACGTTATTTTACTGGTTTTTTACGGGAGAGTTGGATTTCCATGTCTCGATCCTACGTCATCACGTGATGTCCCCCGAGCATTCCTATGAAACTGTTTGTAAGCCGAAATGTTGTAAAGCGAAGAAGCAATTACCATTAATTTATATGGGAAAAATTTTTGAGCGTTCCCAGACCCAAAAAATAACCTACCAAATCATACCTGACAGGCAGACAGAATACCAAATAACACGTAAAACCTAACATAACGCGAACATATAGTAAAAGCAGGAATGATATGATAAATATACAGCCTATATAAAGTAGAAATATGTATGTACGGTGTAATTTCACTTAAGAGAATCGGGAAGACAGCGAGTGAAAATTGATTTGGAGAAAAAAATTGGCTCGTACACGCACACGGACACAACTGCCCACACAAGGCTTCACGGTCATTGTAGTCTTTCTCGGGGTAAACACATGTATAATGAGGGCGTCTTTTTTTCGTAAAAGCGAAAATTCTCTTTGGTTAGCGAAAACAGGTACTAATGTAGGTCTTTCGTAACAGCGAGCTGTCGTAAAGCGAACGTTTGAAAAACGGGGGCCACCTGTACTTTTAAAAGCTTGATGGCACATTAATTCATGCTAGGGAGATTGCTAATTGGCAGTAGAAAAGTAAAAATTAAAATCTCCAATCGATAATCACCCACAGAATTAGTACTGCAAGACCAGTGAGGGAATTAGTTCTATTTTCTAGGTAAATTTTATTGATGTTGACTTTGTGTTTAGACATGCCGTGTTTAATAGCATAACATTTCTTTACTTTCACATCCACCTTTCTGGCAAAATAAATAGCAGAAAAAGCTGCATGCTGTGGCTTATTTTTCCACACAATTTGTGGTGTGATTAAGTTTCTGAGTTACAACAGCATGACCCTTTCAAATGATTAAATTTATTTATTTGGTAAAAAATCCTTTGGGGGGGAAAACGATGTGATGTAAAAATATTAAACCCAATTCAAAACTACATTTTTGACACTTTCAACAATTTTCAGTCAATTTACAATAGATATGTTGATATTGTAATGCTGCACATAATTTCTTGTGATTCTTAACCTTGGCAAACTCGCCTGTATAGCTTAATTGAGAAATAAATCACCATTTGTAGCTTGGTCTTTGCTGATTAGGTAAACTATCTGAATGGTGATCTGTGAAATGATTTTTGTTTTAATTTTTCACCTCCATCATGTTTTAAAACAATTGATATTGCTACTCTAGGATGTAGAAGTGATTTAATATATATAAAATATACAGTATATTACACACAAGTATATGTGTATATAAATACATATATTCCATATATAGTATAAACAATAATGGTGGTTTGTAAAGAAAAATATTGAGGCACCACATTTATTCCAGAGATACACCTTGTTCTGTCACAGAAGTTATTGCAGTATAACTCTACCATACATTAAGGTTGTGAGGGAACTTATGGCATGTTTATCAGAGAGGTCGTTTAATTGCAGTGTAAAAAATCTTCTCTTTATGCTCTTCAGTGGGATGTAGAATTCAAAGAACGGTCAATACTCTTTGAACCATGGTAAGACAAGCTGTAAATTTCAGTGTTGACACAATATTGTCCCTTTTATAATTTGTGACAGTAGCAAGGAAATTAGTTGAGTAAACATGAGGAAATCTGCAGATGCTGGAAATTCAAACAACACACACACAAAATGCTGGTGGAACACAGCAGGCCAGGCAGCATCTACAGGAAGAAGCACTGTCGATGTTTCGGGCCGAGACCCTTCGTCAGGACCGGTAGCACCGGTAGCACCGGTGTCGTCGCAGAGCAATGTTGTTAAGTGCCTTGCTCAAGGAAACAACGTGCTGCCTCAGCTGAGGCTTGAACCAGTGACCTTCAGATCACTAGACCTGATGCCTTATCCACTAGGCCACGCGCCAACACTCTTTGATACTGATGCTTATAGAATTCAGCAGAGATATATGAAGTTATGGTTATTCCCTATGACTCGCAGGGAATCTGAATGAACATGCACCGTAGTTTAGAACAGCAGAATAATACAGCTGCAAATCTGAAATAGCAGTGAAAAATGCTTGAAACATTGTTAGGTGTGCCTGCATTGTGGAGAGAGAAATGGAACCAATGCCTTATAGAAGAACTAAGAAACATAGACGTCCAATATGGTCAAGTGCAGAGAAGGGGGAAAATGAAGAATGTTTGAATGTATGTAACAGAGTGGAGATCAACTGAGTAGTGAGAGAAGGAGATGAAGGTTTGTCAGTCATTTCTAGTGATAGGTTATAGATACAGAAAAAGCTAGAAATCCTCAACAGGTCAGACACTGACTGTGGAGAAAGCGGACTTTTGGTAAGATGGTGGTGCGCATGGACACAGTGGCTTCTATGGGGCCAACCAGAGGTGTTATTGTCTTTTTTTAAATATACACTTTACAATCGCAAGACCCTTCTGTACATTATTCAAACGAGAGGACATGATTTGAGAGTTAGGGGGCAAAAGTTTAAGGGAAACACGAGGGGGTATTTCTTTACTCAGAGAGTGATAGCTGTGTGGAATGAGCTTCCTGTAGAAGTAGTAGAGGCCATTTCAGTTGTGTCATTTAAGGTAAAATTGGATAGGTATATGGACAGGAAAGGAGTGGAGGGTTATGGGCTGAGTGCGGGTAGGTGGGACTAGGTGAGATTATGAGTTTGGCACGGACTGGGAGGGCCGAGATGGCCTGTTTCCGTGCTGTGATTGTTATATGTTATATGGTTATATTAAGAACTTAAATTACTGCAGCTCTACCCCATTAGTGAGCTTCTAATTGGCAGAGAAACTGAAGGAGCTGGACTTGGTGCAGATTGTGCTGTTGTCTGTGTCAAAGTGGGTACATGAAGGAGGTGTGCAGTCTTACAACAAGTGATTGTCTTGCTCACTTTTTTTGTGATCGCAAGACTCTGTTGGAGATTGTTAATGCTGCAAGTCTGATTCATTGATTTGTTGGTGAATGGCAGGGGAGTTATGTGGCCTTGGTCGTGGCAAGGACTAGGCTCCAATCTGCTGTCTCACCTGTTTGTGGCTGCCCGGGGGGAGGAGTCAGAGTTAGTGCACTTCACCCAGAGTGTCAGAGGTGGTGTGGCATGGCGTACATGTTGGAGTTGGTGCCACTCTTCAGTGTTCACTTAGCACAAGACAAGATGTATTGTGTTCAACTACAGATTTACAGATTGCTGCAACATTTATGTACTCAGGGACTTGGATTTTATATATATGTAATCTATTTATTTTTGTGACTGTGTGGTACTACTGTCTTATATGTGCTGTGTGTGCCTTGTGCTATGTATGACTGCTGGTACTATGTTTTGTATCTTGATCCCAGAGTAACGTTGTTTCATTTGGCTGTATTCATGCATGGTTGAATGATAATTGAACTTGAACTAATGTTTCAGATTAATTACCTGTCATCAGAATAGTGAAATAGCTGAAGTGGTTTTAAGATGTACAGAAAAGGGAGGGGTGTCGGTTGTGGTTGGAAGAAAAGAGCAAGTGTATGATTAAGTGTAAGAAAACTTCGTAAATGATGCTGGACAATGGTGCAAGACAAAAGGTAGAAGTGATAGTAAAGAAAAAGTCATTCTGGAAGAGATCCAATGTGGTGAATCAGGATCATTTTAAATTTCTGGAAGAAAAATATATGAATATTAAAAATCAAAACACAATGCAGGAAAGGTTGATTAATCTGATACTGTTGTAAGTGGAGTTCAGAAAACTGCAATATATGAGATGAGGAGCAGAAAAAGAGTAAGGGATGGGTTCCTGAAACAAGTTTCAGGAACCCATCCTGTTGTATGTTCTAGAGAAGGTATGCATTACTTGGACCCATTTAGGTTTTCATATCAACATCTTTCGTTTATAGGTTAAGGATGCAGCAGTTGTTCATATGAGAATAAGTTTGACATGGAAGTGGGTGCTGTTGAAGATTGAGCCCTTGTCTTTTCATGATTATGTGATGCGATTTTGAATATAAAATGTGGAATTGTGATGTTGCACTCAATTTTGATATATATCATTGGACATCCATTTATGGGAGAATTAAAGGGTTCCATTAAGTTGAAAAAGCCCAGCTAGGTTGGATGGAATGGAGAAGATGATGCTCCATTGAGGGTCAGTAAAATTAGGAGGAGGAATGAATCACAGATGCAAATGGGAGGGGGAAATGAAGGAAGAAAAATTAAGTTTTGTCAGTGGAACATATAATGAAGCATTGACTTTTTCCTCTTCCACAGATGCTCTTTGACCTACTAAGTTTTTCCATAATTTTTGTTCTTGTTAGAGGGGAAAAAATGCATTTTGTAGGACATAAAGAGGCAGAAATGGCGAGTTTGCCTTGACAGTCTTGCCTGTGGTTCTATCAGAGGTGATAGAAGTATGTTGCTGGTGGGGACAATGAAATTGGAGATGAGATGAAAAATTCTCAATGGAACCAATTGCTTGATTGGTTATGGTGCTGTGGTCTGGAAGGAGATGTGAAGAGTGTTAACAATTGATATCTACTTTCTTCAAAGAAGCAGTCAATTTACTAAATATAATGGTACTTGGCCCTTCCCAGTAAATGTACTGACTACATTAGGTTTAGTCCTTAGTGAAAGAAAAGATCCAGAGAGGGTTGGAGGTCTGAGTGGCTTGGGAATGTTGAAGACTTGAAACCTGACATAGAGCAAAGATTTAGGATTGAGATGAAGAGGAATTTCTTTTCTCTGAGCATTGTAGAAGTCATGGCTGAATGTATTTAAGAAGGAGATAGCTTTCTAGGTGTAAAGTTCATCACAGAAAAGGGAAAGATAATAAGATATTGAGATAGTTGGTAAACGATTACCACAGTGAATGGTGGAGACTTCTGATCAAATTAATGGACACAGAGACAAAAGAAACTGACAAGACCTCAACAGCATATTGATTTAGAAATTCATCTTAGTGGGACAAGATAATAAGGCTGATACCTCTACTGTCCTTGCGTGGGTCATGGTTTCTTTGGGTAGCACTATCCTTTAAATCAGGGGTTCCCTACCTAGGGTCCATGGACCCTTTGCCTAACGGTATTGGACCATGGCATAAAAAAGGTTCTGCCTTAAATAACCTCTGCTTTAAATAGATGCTGATAGATCTGATGAAAATGTGTACTTTAGCTATTTAATTTCTGCAAATAGATTTAATGTGTTCACAATTACTTTGCCTGAAACCAAAATATAAATCATCTAAAACTACATGAACTATAACCGTGAAATCCAAGATGATTATATGAAGAACATACAGTTGCAGGAGACATCTAGCCCATATCTGTTGCTCTGTGAGGTATTCACCTCATCAGACTGTGACATCTGCTTCTCTCATTCCTACTAATGCTTGCTGTACCTACCTACCTACCAACCACTCCATAAAACTTACTTCTGTCCAGCATACTTGCACTCCACACATTGAATTAATTTTCATGTCTTATTTGTTTGGAGAATGGATTATCTAGTTGGGAGGAAGCTCTTATATTGTGAAATGGATGTATAGTACATTGCCTAAATTACCATCTCCAGAGGGTTCTGGTCCTCCCATATGACTATTCAAATATAAACTCTGATGATCAGTATGAAGGTCACATTGTTTTAGAACTTGTACTTTATACTATACATTATACACTATACATTAGTGAGGTAGAAGGAGAAGTAGTGAGGCAGAGGGTATAGCAGTGAAGCTGTAATGTATATTTAACAAATGAATATTTAAATAAGCTCAGCTGTATTACTTTATATTGGCTAAAATACCAAGGTGGCTGTATGGTTACACTCAAAACCCGATTTGGAAAATGAAAACTCTGCACATACTCTTGGGAATCTCAAAGTAGAGAAGGAACATTGGGGATGGTTTTGACAACTTTGAGTTTAAAATCAGGAGCACACAAGCCTTATATAGCCAGTAGAAAATGTGCACCAGTTCACATACTACTTCCATCTGGTACATCCTGCCTCATCTTTGGAGGTAATAACAGTTCTCACATTAAACTCATCAGCCACCAGAGAACCTACAAAGTTGCAGTAGAAATATCCCCAATTTCAAGTGTAGGGTTCTCAGTAATATCAACTGCTAATTATAAAATGGCTTCTCTGAAGTGTTATAATGAAATAGCTTTTCTGTAATGTTAACTGTGAAGTAATGTTCTCCGTAGCTGAAATGTTTGGGTTATAACTATTGATAACGAGGGAACTAGCCAATGGGAGTCTTGTTATTCTATCTGTATGTGTGGGAACCGGGGTTGGTGCAAGGGAAGTTCGGCAAGGAGAGGTGAAGAGGGAGGACATGCGGGAAGCGTTGTGGTAGACCACTGCGGGCTGGTCCAGTCTGAGGGTCGTGGAGTTCGGAGGAAGTCGAATGTGGACCGAGGATATTGTGTGAGCTCCAACGTGTGCACAAACTGTATAATCTTTATTCTTGGCACCTTTTTATTTTATATTTTTGTTTCTCTACTAACCCCATAGTTACAGTAAAATTTATAAAGTGTAATCGTTTAAGCATACATTGTGTACTGGCTGATATTTCATGTTGTGGGTTTGTGCCGCCGGGGTGCATACACAGCATCTACGCAAACGTGAAACACAGTTTGGCGGGCAGAGTGCGGTTTCCCCTAGACGAATGTGGGTTGATAGAACTGAATGTTACACAAGGAACTGCCTGAGAAAAAGAAGGTAATAAATCATGTTTTTGTGAAATGAGCCTTGGAAGTGTTTAGGATAGTCATTCTGATAACACTCATAAAGACCTAGCCAGTCCTGCCTTGCAGTACTTCACAAAAATGTTTTGGAATAAAACTTAACATACAAAGGTATGAAGATGAGTGATTGAAACCCTGGTTGGAGAAGTAAACTTCAGTTTATTGATTTAGTTAACAATACTGCAGGGAGTAAGCCCTTGGAGACATGTCGATTAACTGTTACCTAATCATGGCACAATCTACAAACCATTTAATCTACCTAGTAAGTCTTTGGAGTGTGGGAGGGACCTGGAGAAAACCCACACATTCCACGAGGAAGGCGTTCAGAGACATCTTACAGAACATCACCGGAATGACAGAAGGCTGAACTGGAGAATACCCTGATCTGTTCGTTACATTATCATGATGCCCGAGAAGTGATAGATAGATAGATAGATCGATACTTTATTCATCCCCATGGGGAAATTCAACATTTTTCCAATGTCCCATACATTGTTGTAACATGGGAAGCTGAATGGAAAATTGGAGAGGTTTAGCAACCAATCATTAAAGCTTGAGTTTCTCTTTAAAGGTTGGAATTTCTGAAGCTTGATGTCTACTCAGCCGAAGGCATTAAAGTAAAGAACGCATAAGCTGGAGCTGGAGAAATTATTTGTAGAGAGTACTAAGCATGAAGAGGATTATTTAGGTGGACAGTGGGTATCATAGGAATTTGGACAGAGATAGTACTGTTAAACTGGATATATTTAATAGGTTTAAGAGGTGTTTATGCAGACACTTAAATAGACAAGGCATAGAAGGATACAGTCCTAATGTCAACACATGGTATTAATGCAGATAGGCAAAAAAAGTTGAAATGGATGTGAATGGACTCATTGATTGTTTTATATTTGTCCAAGTCTGTTAAATGTGCCAAATACAAAACATCAAAAAATGAGTTTGCATAAATAGCACCTTCACAAATTTTTCTCATGATCACTACGTACAAGGAAATAATTAGTGTTTGCAAAGAGCAAAATAAAAATATGGATTCTGGTGGGGGTAAAAAAGCATATTTAAGAGATCATTTGTTGAAACTGGTCATCCTTAAAAATAAAGACAAGTATCATAAAAGTGGAATTCAGTTTGTTATTAATAGTGACTAACATGAAGTTGAAGATAAAGGTTTCATTTTAATAACTCAACAAGAGGATTGAAATCAATTTTCAAATGATTTTCTTAATTTATTCCATATTGTTCAATTATATTAGCACTGCAGGAATTCAGTTACTAAGAATCTATAATTATAATTCATGTAATGGCCTAAATTTTCCATTTTCTGCTACTTAAGATGTCTTTTATAGATGGTCGCCAAGGATACGAACGCCAGTGTAAGACGCAGCTGGATCACAAAACCACAGCTAAATCTTTACAAAGGCACAATTACCATTTAATTAACATGGGGCATCTTTTGCATTTAAAAACAAATGACACAACCCAAAGGCTTAACTAAAAGAAGCCAGTTGGAATTCTGTTCCATAGTAGACACCCTTAATATTTAAATTTTCTGTAAAATACACTTGTAAAAGTAATTAGAATGTTCAGTGAAGTTAATACTGTTACGTAATGTGCCTAATAGGTCAGAAAATACTCTAAAGTATTTAATTATTCAAAAATTTCCCCTGCCAAATATGGCCTTTGATCTTTTTACCATGAATCATAAAAATAATCCTGTTAATAGAATTTACAAATTTAATTCTTGTAAGATTTGCGTGGCTATTGTGTTCATTTTGTGAAATAGAATAACTGTCAGCCAAAATACTTTAAATGTCAGGAAAAGGATATACATGATATTAAAAAAGAGTTAAAGTCAAAAGTGTGATGACTTCATGCTTTTGGATTGGTTTGCATTCTTCACAATCTTCAGTTCATCAAGAACTTGACTATTGTTATTTATCTCACTAGAAAAAATTGAAATTACTCAGGTTAGGCAGCATCTGTGGAAACATTTGACGTTTTGGGCCTCATTCATGCAAGGCTGCCCAACCTGTTCAGTGTTTCCAACATTTTTTTATTGGAAATTTCTAGTACTTTTTGATTTTCCTTGGCTTACAATTTGCTGATCAGCTCTTTATCACAGACCTGCACTGGCAGACACTTCCAAGACTATTTAATAAGTTAAACTTTTGCATAAATCATTCCATAGCATCATCCTTGCATACATATTTAACCTCTCTCAAACCTGTAGCCCCTACCTTAGTACACTGTTTTGCCTATTTGCAAAACTTTTGGTCATTGCTGATCACTTCTTCTGAGAGCCACAATGAAACCTGCTTAGACAACTGCAGGTAGTGCCAGCCACATGGTGCATTAATGCTCCTTCATGTCATTATTAATTCTCTTCCCCTTTATTATATACCAGTGACTCCCAATGCTCAATCCCTCTATGAAAAGGAGAAGCATTCTGTTAACCACTCTGTTCTGACCCCTTATTATTTTATATGTTTCCTTTTCAAATCTTTTTATTAATTTTTAAGAAAAACATAAGAAAAATATTAGTACAAAACATTTGAGAGTACATAATAGATTAATTAACAATCAAATATGTATTAATCAATACATAGAGTCTCCCAAACTCATAGTATAATGTAAAGGAATTAAGAAAAAAAAGAAAAGAAACCCCCCCCCAAAAAAAAACAACAACTAAAAAAAACTAAAAAAAAACTAACCAACATGGGCAATCGCATAATGTTAAATACATACAGCAGTGCCAATGACTCCCAACCTCCATCCACACAATTCAGGATAGTAACAATAAGGTTCAGGATCAGACCATTTAATTCATATGAAAATGTCGAATAAATGGTCTCCAAGTTTCCTCAAATTTAACTGAAGAATCAAAAACCACACTTCTAATTTTTTCTAAACTCAAACAGGAAATAGTTTGAGAAAACCACTGAAATACAGTTGGAGGGTTAATTTCTTTCCAATTCAGTAAAATAGATCTTCTAGCCATTAGTGTAACAAATGCAATCATTCGTTGGGATGAAGCGGATAAACGCTTATTATCTATCATTGGTAGACCAAAAATTGCGGTAAAAGGATGTGGTTGGAGAATAATATTTAAGACTCTTGAAATAATATTAAAAATATCTTTCCAATAGTTTTGTAAACAAGGACAAGACCAAAACATATGGGTCAACGAAGCAATATCAGAATGACATCTATCACAGGTTGGATTAACATAAGAATAAAATCGAGCAAGTTTATCTTTAGACATGTGAGCTCTATGTACAACCTTAAATTGTATTAGAGCATGTTTAGCACAGATAGAGGATGAGTTTACCAGTGATAAAAATTTTTCCCATTGCTCAGTAGATATAGGGCAATGCAATTCTTCCTGCCATTCCTTCTTAATTTTTCCTGATATGTCTGGTTGTACATTCATAATCATATTATAAATGATAGCTACTAAGCCCTTTTGACAAGGATTAAGAGCTAAAATTCTTTCTGTAATGTCCAATGGACATTCTTTCGAAAAAGACTTTAGTTCATTATATAGAAAATTTCTAACTTGTAAATATCTAAAAAAAATGGGTTTTAGATAAATTATATTTATTAGATAACTGTTCAAAGGACATAATGTTATCATCCAAAAACAGATCACGAAAACATGTTATACCTTTTGTTTTCCATAAAAGAAAAGCTTGATCTATAGATGATGGTCGGAAAAAGTTGTTAGATATTATAGGACTTGACAGCATAAACTTATTCAAACCAAAAAATTTACGAAATTGAAACCAGATTCGTAATGTATACTTGACTATAGGATTAGTTATCTGTTTATTCGTTTTGAATAACGAAAAAGGAAGTGAAGATCCTAAGATTGAGATCAATGAGAAATCTTGCACAGATTTACATTCCAAATTTACCCATTGTGGGCCAGCAACTGTAGTCGATTCTTGTGTCCAAAATATCAAATACCGTATACCGTAGATTCTGGATTACAGAGCGCACCTGATTAAAAGCCGCAGGCTCTAATTTTAGAAATAAAATCAATTTTTTAATTGTAAAGGCCGCACCGGATTTTAGGCCGCACCGCTACTTTTAAATATACATACGTATCGGTAACACAAATTACGTTGCATATACTTTTTTACTGAACAGCACGAACAACATTCCAATATCTCCTAGCGACTGGTAAAAATATATATACTGCAGCCTACCAGGAAAAGTTATTGATCGACTTTAACTTAAAAGCAGCGTTTTCGCTCGGGTCTAATCGGGTCTGACGCGCTTGCGCAATGCGATCGGGTCTAATCGGGTCTGACGCGCTTGCGCAATGCGATCGGGTCTAATCGGGTCTGACGCGCTTGCGCATTGCGATCGGGTCTAATCGGGTCTGACGCGCTTGCGCAATGCGATCGGGTCTAATCGGGTCTGACGCGCTTGCGCATTGCGATCGGGTCTAATCGGGTCTGACGCGCTTGCGCAATGCGATCGGGTCTAATCGGGTCTGACGCGCTTGCGCAATGCGATCGGGTCTAATCGGGTCTGACGCGCTCGGGTCTTGCTTTTCTTCGAGTATTTTCCATGTTGATGAGGGTGAGTACAAATGACTGATTTACAATAATTTAATTGTGAAAGTGCGCTTGATTTATCGTACAATTTCATTGGACCTCTGTGAACTACTCATCAATTTTATTGGTCTACTGTTACGAGGCAAAATGTTTACGAGGCGGCATGAAAAAAAACCATGTATTAGCCGCTCTGGATTATAGGCCGCAGAGTTCAAAGCTGTTCAAAATGTGGGAAAAAAGTAGCGGCTTATAATCCGGAATCTACGGAATTAACTGCCCAATAGTAAAATCTTAAATTTGGTAGAGCCAAGCCACCCTCCTTCTTAGGCTTCTGTAAATATTTTTTACCTAGCCTAGGATTTTTGTTCTGCCACAAATACGAAGATATTTTAGAGTCAACTATATCAAAAAAAGATTTAGGAATAAAAATTGGTAATGCTTGAAATAGATATAGAAATTTAGGTAGTATCATCATCTTAATGGCATTAATTCTACCTACCAAAGACAAAGATAGTGGGGACCACCTATTAGCAAGTTGCTTAATTTGATCTATTAAAGGCAAAAAATTAGTTTTAAATAAATCTTTATGTTTTTTAGTAATTTTAATACCTAAATAAGTAAAATAGTCTGTAACAATTCTATATGGTACCTGATTATAAATTGAAGTATGCATATTTAATGGAAAAGTTCACTCTTATTAAAATTCAATTTATATCCAGAAAAATTACTAAATTGAGCAAGCAAAGAAGAAATAGCAGGAATAGATCTTTCAGGGTCAGATATATATAATAACAAATCATCCGCATATAATGATACCTTATACATCGTCTCCCCACGGGTAATACCTAAAATATTCGGTGATTCACGAATAGCTATAGCCAAGGGTTCTAAAGCAATGTCAAATAATAAAGGGCTTAAAGGACAACCTTGCCTTGTGCCCCGAAATAACTGAAAAAAAGGGGATCTTTGATTATTGGTGAAGACCGAAGCTAAAGGTTTCTGATATATTAATTTAATCCATGATATAAATTTTGAACTAAAATTAAAATGTTGCAAAGTATTAAATAAATATGACCATTCGACTCTATCAAATGCTTTTTCGGCATCTAAGGAAATGACACATTCTGGGATTTTAGATGAAGAGGTATAAACAATATTAATTAATTTTCTAATGTTAAAAGATGAATAGCGATTTTTAATAAATCCAGTCTGATCCTCAGAAATAATCCGAGGCAATATATTTTCTAATCTAATAGCCAAAATTTTACTAAAAATCTTAAAATCCGTATTCAGCAAAGATATAGGCCGATAGGATGCACATTCAGTGGGGTCTTTATCTTTTTTAAGAATTAAGGAAATAGAAGCTTCATAAAAAGATTGTGGTAGTTTACCTATACTTAATGCATCTTTAAAAATTTTACAAAGCCAAGGAGAAAGTATAGAAGAAAAGGATTTAAAAAATTCTGCAGAAAAACCATCTGGACCCGAAGCTTTACCCGAGTTCATTGAGAAAATAGCCTTTTCTATTTCAGACTCCGTAATAGGAGTGTCCAAAAATACACTATCCTCAACATTTACTTTTGGAATATTCAATTTCCTTAAGAATTCATTCATTATAGAAGAGTCCTTAGTACATTCTGATTGATATAAAGAATTATAAAAATCTTGGAAGGCTTTATTTATCTCTTTATGATCAATCGTCAAAGTACCATCTTGTTTGCGAATCTTAGTAATTTGTCGCTTATCTGAAACAATTTTCAATTGGTTAGCTAGTAGTTTACCAGACTTATCTCCATATGTATAGAATTGAGCTTTCGATTTAATTAACTGACTTTCAATCGAGGAGGTTAATAATAAACTATGCTCCATTTGAAGTTCCACTTTCTTTATAAAGTTCTTTACTAGGGGTCAATGAGTAGATCTTGTCAATTGCCTTAATTTTATCAACTAATGTTAATATTTTAGAATTAGTTCGTTTCCTAACTCCGGCAGAATATGAAATAATCTGTCCACGAATATATGCCTTAAAAGTATCCCACAAAATTCCACTAGAGATCTCTGCTGTAGAATTTATTGAGAAAAACAAATCAATTTGCTGTTTAATAAAGTTAACAAAGTCAGAGTCCTGCAGTAAAACAGGATTAAACCTCCAACCTTTAGTACTAATATATGAATCCGTCACCTTAATAGATAACTTCAAAGGTGCATGATCAGATATAGCAATAGAGTCATATTTGCAATCCATAACATCTATAAGTAAATGCTGATCAATGAAAAAGTAATCAATTCTTGAGTAATTATGATGCACATGGGAAAAGTATGAGAACTCTTTGTCATTAGGGTGTAGAAAACGCCAAATTTCACAAATAGCTGAATCAATCATAAAAGAATTAATTAGAGAAGCCGATTTGTTCGGAAAAGTTTGAGTGGGCTTGGATCTATCCATCAAAGGGTTTAGACAACAATTAAAATCCCCGCCCATTATCAATCTATATTGATTCAGATTAGGAAAGGATGTAAATAAGCATTTAAAAAATTCAGGTCAGTCAGTATTTGGAGCATAAACATTACCGTAGATTCCGGACTACAAAGTGCACCTGATTAAAAGCCGCTGGCTCTAATTTTAGAAATAAAATCTATTTTATAAATGTACAGGCCACACCGGATTTTAGGCCGCACCGAATTTCCGGCGGAACGGATTTTCGGCGCACTGGATTTCCGGCGGACCGGATTTCCGGCGGACCGGATTTTCGGCGCACTGGATTTCCGGCGGACCGGATTTTCGGCGGACCGGATTTTCGGCCGCTTGTAATATGAGATATTTACACAGAAAGATATTACACGTGTTGGGCTTCAAATTCTGCCCTGTGTTCGTTTTGGAAGAGAGACAACCAACACCAGATTACAGTGCAGCGTGGCTTTATTGCAGAACGCGTTTTGCCTTCCCCTTACATTCTGCTCTTATTTATACTCCTTTTTCCCCCAAACCAAACCCTCGCTACACATATTTGGTAAGGCTAAACTTTGTTATACCTACCGGTATTTGGTAACATCGGACACTTGTGTCCTTATTGGCCCGATACCATTCACACACGAGTTTTACTGTTTTTTTGTTTACTGAATCGCTAGCAGTTTCGGTGCAGCGGAATCCTCAGTTTCGCTCCCTCCCTCCCTTGTACTGCTGTCTAATATCACGTGAGCCATTCCTGACCTGAAGCGGCAGTCCCAAATTAAATCTCCACCGTCTCACCATCGATTCATGTATGCCAAGATTACGCGCAGCAGCTCGATTTCCTTGTTCAACCGCCAGATTGATTGCCTTTAACTTAAAAGCTGCATCATATGCTTTTCTTCGAGTGTTTTCCATGTTGATGAGGGTGAGTACAAATGGCTGATTTACAATAATTTGTGAAGTGCGCTTGATTTATCGTACAATTTCATTGGACCTCTGTGAACTACTCATCAATTTTATTGGTCTACTGTTACGAGGCAAAATGTTTTGGCGGCATGGGAAAAAACCTTATATTAGCCGCACCTTATTATAAGCCGCTATGTTCAATGCTGTTCAAAGCATGGGGAAAAAGTAGCGGCTTATAATCCGACATCTACGGTAACTAAAACAACTTTTTGATTAAAAAGTAAACCAGTAATAAGCAAAAATCTACCTTGTGGATCTGAAATTGTTTCATGATGTATAAAAGCAGTTGATGAGTCTATAAAAATAGAAACACCTCTCACTTTGGCTTGCGAATTTGAGTGATACTGTTGGCCCTTCCAAAACCTAAACAACCGCTGACTATCCACCTTCCTTACATGAGTCTCTTGTACAAAAATAACATTAGCATTCATTCTATGGAATACTTTGAATACTTTTTTCCGTTTGATCGGATGATTTAAACCATTAGTATTCCAAGAAACAAAGTTAATAGTCTTATCCATATTGACAATATATATTACAGTTAACATATAGGTTTGAAAGAAAAGTGAACTCATGAACCCGGAAGAGGGAAGTAAGTTCAAAGGGAAACCGGAAGTCACAGCACTGCAGCCATTTTTGTAGTTTCATATAAGCCCATGAAATAAAACTAAGCAAAAAGCAAGCGAAAAAAAGAAAAAAAAGAAAAATCCCCCTCCCACCACCCTCAAAACCCCAGGAAAAAAGCCAAAAAGAGGCAAGCGAGCAATCTAATACTAAAATTACCCCCTTGTCTCAAGACGGCAACTCGAACGTAACAAAGTTAAAAAAAATACAAACAATCCACATTATAAAAAAGGGTTGATATAGCAAAAGTTAAAATATAAAATTAGTGTTATAAATGTATATAAACAAAAGGGTTAAAAAAAAATTAAAACAATAAATGAAAGTTTAAAACTTTCAAACACATCAAAACAGTTATGACGCTGCAAACACTGGAGTCTGTCGGGAAGAAGAAACGCCATTTTATTTTTTCCCAATCTTAATATTCAAATGTTAAAAGTGTAAAAAAGAGCGTATATCGATTTAAAAAAAAAGAAAAACAAAAAAGAAGAAAAAAACCCTAATAAGTCATTTTCAAAGCTAATAGATTAATAATATGAAAAAAATATAAAGTCAGAATAAGCCCAGCAAAAAAAGAGAGCTTTAACCGTATGTAAGAAATACATGTAAACCGTATCAAAAAAAAACCCCAAACGTCAATCTATAACAGATCCAAATCTATAGGCTAAATTACATTGGTCAGCCCGATCAAATGTCATTGTTCCAGGAAACCTTGAGCATCCGCTGGCGATTTAAACAGCCGAATAGTTCCATCTTGAAGGGTGACTCTCAGGTGTGCTGGAAACAGCAATGCTTGCTTGTAGCCTTTCTGGTGAAAATTTGACATAACCGATCTAAAAGCCAGCCTAGCCCGTAATACCTCCGGGCTATAGTCCTCCAGAATGCGAAAATTGAAGTTTTGATAGGTTATCATGCCTTTTTTACGAGCCGCACGAATCAGACGTTCTTTGATATGAGGATAATGGATTCTAAGGATTACGTGTCGTGGTTTCAGACTTGAATCTGCCTGAAATCTGGGATCCCGATGTGCCCTATCGATTATCGGGGGGTTATCCAGGACCTCTGCGCCCAGGACATCCACTAGAAATTTAGAGAAGAAAACGGTCAGATCACCGCTTTCAAATTTTTCCGGGATCCCAATTAACCGAAGATTTTGTCTTCGAGAACGATTTTCCAAATGAGTAATTTTAACTTTATAACGATCCATCTGTTGGAACGTCGAAGTTTGCTCTTCTTGTATTTTTTCGATTATCCGATCCTTCTTACGAGCGGCTTCTTTAAGAACCAAAATGCTTGCTTGTTTTTGTGATTCCAGTGAAAGGGTCAGGAACTTTTCTTCGAGTGATTTCAAACGTTCGTCATACTGTGAAAATCTTCCGAGTAATTTTTTCTCCAGATCTTCAAATTTAGCTTCTATAAACTTCACAACTACTTCTAAAGTTATCGGTTCTTTCGTCTGTTTCGGTTCTTTTGCTTTAGACATTTCAGCAAGTTGAGAATAATTCAAATAGTTTAAAAAGAAAAATTCTATATGTTTAGACCCCTTTAGAATAAGTTTAAGGGGTGTTTGTAGGTTAAAAAAAAACGTAGAAGGTTTGGAGCAAAGCCTAGATGCGGTTTACTCCATGAGCGCCATCTTGAGACTCCTATTTTATATGTTTCCATCAAATTTACCTTCAGCAGAAAACAGCTGCTTTGATCTATCGGTTTTTATCTGGTCTTGTTGCACACTTGTTCTCCCAACTGAAATGCCTAATAATTAAATGCCATCCATTCTACTTACTGAGAAAGTTCTCCATTGTGATCCTGACCAGAGTTTATATACCACCAAAGACTGATATTAAGAAAGCACTTGATGTATTGAGTGTCATCGTAAGCAGTCATGGAATTGTCTGTTCTGACTCCTTTCAAATCATTGTCGGGGACTTCAGTCAGGCTTACTTAAAGAAATCTCTGCCCAATTATCACCTGCAACCCCAAGGATTCAACGCTGTTAGACTAGGATTAAAATACCTAACGTTCCATCCATATATTTTGGGAAATCTGGTCATCTGGCATACGGACAGAGGAGAAACAGGAAGGCTCCAGTGACGGTGGGAGGCAGAGGAGTGTCTATGGAGTTGTTTCTTTCTTTTTTTAAAAATTTTTTAAATTAGTTTTTCAAAACATTTTACAAAATTAAAAACCCCAAATCCCAATGAGGAGCATTAATACAGAGCAAGGTTAAGCATACAATAACAATATGCTACACAGGAAGAGAATTTAACAAAAAAGCACCTAAATTAAAGACAAGTGAGCTTAGTGTCCTCCCCAAACCCCACAACACAAGAAAAAAAAACAATTCCAGACCAACCACCACACAATATAGAGAGTGTAAGTCCGGACAGTCAAACTCCCAGACTGTAAATACACTTAGCAACAGAGGATAATAATGCCTACATCCAGAAAAAAAGAAAGGGAGCTGAAAGCAAGGGACTGAAAAGAAAAAAAAACCCTAGTCAAGAGGAAGGTTATGAAAGTACTCGATAAAAGGCCCCCAGATCTTATGGAACTTTAAATCCGAATTGAGAACTGAATAATGAATTTTTTCGAGGTCCAAGCAGGCCATAACGTTGTTAAGCCATTGCACATGAGTGGGCGGGGCAACATCTCTCCATCTAAGGAGGATCAAGCGTCTCGCCAGGAGAGAGGCAAAGGATAGTATTCGGCATTTGGTCGGACCCAGACATAAATCTGTCTCGCCCCAAAAACCGAACAGAGCAATTAAGGGGTTAGGTTCTAGGTGCTGATTCAGAATACCCGATAGTGTAGTGAAGACATCTTTCCAGAATTTCTCCAAGCTAGGACAGAGCCAGTACATATGGATGAGAGAGGCCACGCCCCTCTTGCATTTATCACAGAGCGGACTAATGCCAGGGTAGAATCGAGATAGTTTAGATTTAGACATATGGGCTCTATGAACAATCTTAAACTGTAAGAGACAATGGCGAGCACAAAGAGAGGTTGAGTTAACCGATTTGAGAACTGAGTCCCAGCTCTCCTCGGATAAGGAGATATTTAAATCCTGCTCCCAGGCCATTTTAATTTTATCCACAGGGGCCCGTCGTAAGGCTGCTAGTTTATCTTGGATAGGAGTTGTTTCAAGTTAGTAGACTGGGCTATATTCAAGGACTCATAAGAAGATCTGAATAAATGTGCCAAGTTTGTTGCCAACTTTATAAAGTCAGTTGTGGACGAGTGTGTCCCTACCAATACATTCAGAGTCTTCCCCAAAAAGAAGCCCTGGATGAACCAAGAGATCGACAATCTGCTAAGAACCAGATTAGTGCTGTTCAGTTGCAGTGACTGAGGAAAGTACAAAAGATCTGGGTATGACCTCCAGAAAGCCATCTCACAAGTGAAATGGCAATTCTGAGCCGAACATTAATCACAGAAGAATGCTCGATAGATGAGGCAGGGCTTGAATTCTATCACCAAGTGACATGTGTGATAGCAAGGTTTCGCTACCAGATGAACTTAATGCCTTTTATGCTTGCTTTAACCAATAAAACATGGAGGCACCTTCACAAACTCCCACAATCCTTGATGATTCTTTGATTTCAGTCTCTGAGGGCGACGTGAGAGCATCCTTCAAAAGGGTGAACCCACAAAATGCATCTGGCCCAGATGGTGAACCTGGCTGAGTGCTAAAGACCTATACTAATCAACTGCCTGGAGTGTTCACTGATATCTTTAACTTCTCACTTTGGCAGTCTGAGTATTCACTAGCTTGAAGCAGACTTTTATTATACTGGTGCCCAAGAAAAATGTGGTTACTTACCTAACTGACCTGGATGAAGAAGTAGAACGGTGGGTTAGTAAGTTTGCTGATTACAGAAAGGTTGGGGGTGTTGTGGATGGTCAGGAGGGTTGTCAGAGGTTACAGCAGGACATCAATAGGATGTAAAACTGGGCTGAGAAGTGGCAGATGAACTTCAACCCAGATAAGTGTGAAGTCGCCTAATGGCGATTCCTTAGCTTGCATCTTCGGAAACAGCTTTATTTCCATCTTTAATATCTCTATTTTTCCCTTTCAGGGTTCTTTGACCCTGACTTGAAGTTACACACTGACTATGGTTCTTTGTGGGAATGGGACCCACTCTTGGGGGTTCATGAATGGCTGTTGTTCACAACGCCAAGGGCTCGGCCTAAGATTCACTCGCCTTTGGAGAACTGAGATTTTGTGGCTCTAGAGATGGGCGGATTGGAGGTCGGTGCCTTTGCAGAAGATTGATGTATCGTTGGAGATGGAAGATTTCTGGCTGTGTGCCCAGAGACCCGAGGTCTTTGGGCACAGAGCTTGGAAAAAACGACGCAATGGACTTTTAACATCATAAAGCAGCAAATTGTTTGTTATTTCTCCCGTCTCGCTGTGAAATGGAGACACCTCTGTCTCGTGTGTGTGTGTGTGTGTGAGAGAGAGAGAGACGCACGCACACACGCACAAGTTAATAACTCATCTCCTTCAACCTTAGGCCACAAACTTATCAATCACCCCTTATGAGTTATTAACTGGTGAGTTTTTAATTTCAAACACCCTCCTGTCACTCTAGTTTAAGTCCCATTGTGCAATGTTAACAAATCTTTCCGCTGTGCAGGTCACACCTTCCCTGGAAGGGAGCCCAATGATCCATAAATCTTATGCCCTCCTTCCTATACCCACTCCTTAGCCTTGTATTAAACTGTATAGCTATCCTAATCCTAGCCTCATTAGCACGTGGCATGAGTAACAATCCAGAGATCACACCCTGGAGGTCCTGCCCTTTAATTTAGCACCTAACTCCCTGAACCCACTATGCAGAACTTCATTACTCATCCTGCCCATGTCATTGGTACCTACATGGACTACGACTGCTCACCCTCCTACTTATGCTGAGAACTCGATCACACATATCCTAAGACACTAGCACATGGGAGGTTACATACCACTCAGAAATCTTGTTCTCGCCCACAGAACCTCCTGTCCATTTCCCTAACCAATGAATCCCCTATCATTTGGCATGCCTTTTTGAGTCACAGAGGCAGACTTGGTGCCAGAGACCCAGCCACTGTGACTGTTGTCTGTTAGGTCATCCCCCGTCCCCACCCCAACAGCATCCAAAGTGATATAACTGTTGTTGAGGGGGATGGCCACAGGGGTAGTCTACACTGGCTCCTTAACCCCTTTTCCCCTTCCTAACCCCATTGTTTTGTGTTTGGCTGATGCAAATGGCAATGTCTCATGGACACTTCAGTTTGCAAACCACATCTCTTGAGCAGCCAGCCCCCTGCTGTGAATCAGCTGTCTGTGCTCTGTAGACAGTGCTGTTTGGACTCTGCTTCCCGGTTACGGACATGTAAGACACTGTCGCTTCTTGTCCGCCTTTAATCTCTCCCTTTTCTGATTTAAACTTTGAAATTTCAATTTTAATCAGTCGCATCAGTTATAATTATGGCTACTCTCAGAAGCGCCAAAAGAAATCTGGACCCAGGCAATGGAAAGTCCAAGAAAACCGAAGAATTCTCGGAGGAACCCCCCCGGGTAAAGAGACTAGAATCTCAAATCAGCAATATCAGCATTGCGATAACTCAACTAAAAGAGAAATTCGAAGGAAAAGTTGACTGTTTGAGCCTTGATCTTAAAGAAGTTAGTTGAAATACTGCGGACCTTTCTTCTCGTTTGGAAAACACCCAACAACGGATCGTTGACCTCGAAGCTCGATCACATTGGAACAATATTTGAATTGTCGGATTAAAAAAAACAGAATCGGCGGACACACTGGATTATTTCGCAAAATTTTTTCAGTCTTTATTTCTGGAGGTTTGTTTACAGCCTGTAATATAGACTATTATTAAGCTTGCGAGGAAAAAAGACTTTTTCATTATCAGAATTCAAACATTTGTTTTTTTTTGAAGATTTTCCATGCAAAATGGTCAAGAAGTGTGCTGAATTTGCAACTGCAATGAAATCAGCGTATGAAAAAAAGCTCTTTCCACTACTTCAATACCCAGCGAAATTAAAGCTCTTTGTTTAAAAAGTCTGGTTTTCATATTTTTGCTGATCCAATCGAAGCATTGAGTTTTATTAATTCTTTACCCGACGCATCCGATGATGAATCTGAAGCTTGAATGATTTATAATGGCCTGATTGTCTCGCGGTGTAAAGGGTGATGAGATCGGAAGATTTGATGGTTACAGAAGTCTTTACCTTAAAATACATTTTTATCTCTGAAAAAGACTGGTTTGGGGCTTCAATTTCTGAAGACATAGAGGGAGAACTGTTGAAGACTAAGTTTGAACCATTTAGAATTCTTTTTTGCAACATTTAAATAAATTAATCTTTTTTTGTATTGTATGCTTTTGTAAAGATTTTTTAAAGTAATTATTTGGATTTCTTTGTGTTTCAAAGATAGAAAGGACAATTTAAAGATGGCGATTGTTGTTCTTCTGTGCAAGGAATTGTTTTGGATGTGTTTTTCTTTCCTTATCTAATGTTATGAAGGTTACTTTCAATTGAAGGTCATTTTGTTTTACAAGAAAAACACTTTCCTTCCAAGTTAATTATATTGAGATACATAGCGACTGTAATGAGATTTATATTTGGTAGAGGGAGACAGATTTTTTTCTTTTTTTTTTACTTAGGTAGGCGGAGTTTGTATCTGTACTGCATCTATGCTTTCGACTGCCTTATCCTGACATACGTCTAACTATTGTTTTTAGATATAAAGTTCCATGATGATATCTAAACAGCTAAATGTTTTAACTTGGAATGTTCGCGGTTGGAATCATCCTATTAAGCGTAAGAAAACATTTAAAGTTATTAACCGATTCCAGCCTGATATAATCTTTGCTCAAGAGATGCATATCAGGTTATGTGATAAAAATCGATTTTTTAAATTTTGGAGGGGTCCTCAGTTTCACGCAAATTCACAGAGTAAAACTAGAGGTGTTTCTATTTTTATTGATTCTAATATTCCTTTTAATCAGGAGGATATTATAGCTGATATTAATGGTAGATTTCTGATTGTTAAAGGAATAATTTGTAATAGGAAAATGGTTTTGGTTAATATTTATGGACCAAATGTTGATGATCCCTCATTTTTTAAAACTGTTTTTGCTCTATTACCCGATTTAAGTTGTTACGTTCCCCAGTAACCGGGTGACTTACCAGCAAAGATAGATAGGTCCGCTGAAGCCTGGTGCTACTATTTTCAAACGTTTTTATTTATAAAGGGGCACAAACGTATGGTTACTACAAAACATTCAGATCATATACATCGTCAAAACTCAATCTAAAGCACAGGTGTAGTAATAATCAATCAAAAATGAGCTCTATTGTTGTCTAGGGGATACTGAGTCCAATTGGGTATAAGAATCACTCAAAGTCTGCAGGCTTCCCCGTTTCGGGAACCGCTGACATTTCACGTGTTGGATAGAGAGAGAAGGAACACTTGCCCGTGGTCTTTGCGAGCAAATCCCTGTTGTTAGTTAAAACGGTTTGTCCTTTGGTTCCAGCCACAGACTCCCGATCCGGAATCTAATGCACGTGGCTTCCTTCACAATGGCTTCCTGCTCCGACGGGAAGCACTATCGTGTCTTCTTCGTGTGTCTCCTTGGTGCGTCTGAGGCCCCACCTCGGCAGCCCACCTTTTATCTGGACTGGCAGGGTTGTCGATGTCCATCAGGGTCGGGGGGCGAGGCGATCTTTCCCCCATCACCCATCTCCTTTTGCCCTGAGGGTCTGCACGTAGGCCAGTTCCTTATTCCACAAAGGTGTCTCCCAAGACAATGGCTATGTCCAAGGCTTTTGTCTTGTTGAGCGACCAGCCCACATTCCAAACCGTAAGGCTCTCTCTCTCTCTTTTGCGATTCTCACAAAGGAGGGGGCTGAGGTCATAGCAAAATGAATATATGTTATTAATGGGTGGTGATCTTAATACTTGTCTAAATCCTTTAATGGATAAGTCATCATCCAAATATCAACTTCCTAATCAATCTGCATCACTTACTAATTCCTTTTTAATTGATTACGGTTTAACTGAGGTCTGGAGGCATATGCACCCTAGTGATAGAGAATACTTTTTTTCACATGTTCATAATAAATATTCAAGAATCGACTATTTTATAGTTGACCCTCGACTTTTATTCATTGTTCAGAAATGTGAGTATGATGCGATTGCTATTTCTGATCACGCTCCTTTAAACTTAATATTTGAACTGAAAGATGTTGTTTCTACCAGACCATTTTGGCATTTTCTGGAACATTTTTTTACAAAGTTCAGAATTTGTTGAGTTTATCGAAGCTCAGATAAAAGAGTTTTTTCTCTTTAATAATATAGGAAACGTCTCTAAGTTAGTAATTTGGGATACATTAAAAGCTTAACTACGCGGTCAAATTATTTTGTATATAGCTAAACTGAAGAAACAAACAAAATTGGAATTAGATAAAATCGCTAAACAAATTAAAGAATTAGATAACATCAGTGCAATCTCTCCAAATGTTTTTTCATTTAAAAGAAGAGTAGAATTACAATCACAGTATAATTTATTACTAACATATATCCTATTGAAGGATATTTGCTTCAATTGAAAAGTCAATTTTATATCTTTGGGGATAAAAATAAACTCTTAGCTTCTCAATTAAGAGCATCCAGAGCTAAAAGACAAATCTTAAAGATTCGTAAAAACAATGGAGATATAGTAAGTAATCATGAAGACATTAATAATACTTTTCAAGATTTTTATTCTGATCTTTATAGATCTCCGTTTCCTACAGATTCCTCTAAAGTGAAGGCTTTTCTACATAAGATTAAATTTCCACAAATTTCTCTTGAAGATCAACAGATGCTTGATGCTCCAATTACCAAGCATGAAATTCAGAAAGCTATTTTATCAATGCAATCAGGTAAAGCTCCTGGACTTGATGGCTATTCAGTGGGATTTTACAAAAAATTTGAAAGGTTACTTTCTCTGTATCTTTTGGAAATATTTCATGAATCCTTTGAGAAGGGTAATTTACCTTTTTATGAAGCATCTATTTCCTTAATTCTTAAAAAAGATAAAGATCCTGTTGAATGCTCATCATAGACCTATTTCGCTATTAAATGTGGATGCAAAAATTCTCTCTAAAATAATGGCTAATTGTTTGGAAAATTATTTTAACTAAAGTCATTTCTATGGATCAAACAGGCTTTATTAAAGGCTGTTATTCTTTCTCTAACGTTCAGAGATTGATGAATATTATATATTCTTCATTATCTAAACAACCTCAATGTGTTATCTCTCAATGCAGAAAAGGCATTTGATAGAGTTGAGTGGCCATATTTGTTTAAAGTATTAGAAAAATTTGGTTTTGGTAATAATTTTAATAGATGGATTCAAATGATTTATAGGACTCCTATTGCCACGGTTATTACTAATAATTGCAGGTCTTTTTTCTCACTTTCTTGTGGCACTAGACAAGGATTCCATTAAGTCTTATTACTTCATCTTGTATTGGAGCCTTTAGCTATAACATTACGTGAAGCTAAAAATATTCATGGTATCTCTATGAATGGAACCATACATAAGAGTTCTCTTTATGCAGATGATCTTTTGGTTTTTATTTCAAATCTTGAGGAATCAATTCCTAATCTTTTGGAAACACTTAAAGATTTTGGTAAATTTTCAGGATATAAACTTAACTTGAATAAAAGTGAATTGTTTCCATTAAATGTCCCTGTTAGTATATACAATGACATTCCTTTTAGAATTGTTAATACATTTAGATATTTAGGTATTATAATTACTAAAAAATATAAAGATCTTTATAAAGCGAATATAGTTCCTTTAATAGACTCCATGAAACAACTATTTTCTAGATGGAATCCACTTACTCTTTCTTTAATAGGTTGTATTCATGCTGTGAAAATGATGACTTTACCTAGATTTTTCTACATTTTTCAAAATATACCGATCTTTTTAACTAAAAAATTTTTCGATCAAATTGACTCTCTTATTTCTTTATTTGGAACAATAAGAGACCAAGAATTAATAAGTATAATTTACAAAAATCTAAAAAAGATGGTGGACTTGCATTTCCTAATTTAAGACTGTATTATTGGCCTGTGAATATTAGACAATTATGTTTTTGGTTATATTGGCTTGATAAAAACCAAAAACCATTATGGGTTGATTTGGAATTAAAAGCTGTTAAACAATTTCATTTAACTTCAATTTTAGGAACTCCATTACCTTTACAGCTCTCTAAAATTCCAAATTTAAATCTCTGTCTGGTTATTAAACAGTCCCTACGGATTTGGGTTCAGTTTTGTAATTTTTAAAATGTTAAACAATTTAAGTTATCTAGTTTTTTATATCAAAACTTCTCATTTAAACCTTCAACAACTGACCCCATTTTTACTTCTATGGGAAAATAATGGAATTCATTCTTTTACAGATTTATTTTGTGATGGTTGATTGATGACTTTTGAGGAGTTAATAAACAAATATTCTCCTGATCATACACATTTTTTGCAATATTTTCAGGTTAGACATTTTCTTACAACAATATTTACCTAAGTTTCCATATTTACAAGAATCTGATTTGTTGGATACCATTTTGAATTTGAATCCCTTAGTGAAAGGTTCCATTAGTAGAATTTATAATTTATTTTTGTTACAAAAAGAGATCCTATCACTAAAGATTAAACGAAATTGGGAGAGTGAAATTAATATGACCTTTGTTAATGAAGATTGACTTCGAGTTTTGAAAAACATAAATTCTTCTTCTGTATGTGCCATCCGTCGTTTAATTCAATTTAAAATTGTACACCATTACTTAACAAAGGAGAGACTATCTAAAATATTTCCTAGTATAGATAACTATTGCGATAGATATAAGACTGAAGTAGCTACTTTGTCACATATGTTCTGGTCATGTTCTGCATTAAAATCGTTCTGGAAGTCCTTTCTTTTCAGTGTCGGCCATTTGTGTGGCGATCTTTGTCACATCTGAATAAAAGCCCTCCAACTGAACTAAATCCAGCATGCAGAGCGACGCAGGAGAATTCGTTGATCTTTATGTTCCACGCAAATGCTCTGCTAGCAACAGAATTATTGGTGCTAAGGACCATGCCCCTATTCAAATCAACCTTGCTGAGGTTAATAAAGTAACTGGGAGATTCAATGGGCAGCACAAAACCTATGCCATCTGTGGAGCTATTCGTAGGATGGGTGAATCAGATGATTGTCTCCTAAGGCTAGCAAAGAACGATGGGATTGTGACCAAGGCTGTCTAACAAGCAGAAGACTTGTATTTGGGAAGGCTGATGTTTGTATAGAAATAAAAAAATAAACAAACAAAAAAAAATCGTTTTTGAAATCTTTATTTTCTACAGTCTCTAAAGCTTTGAAAATTAATTTACAACCTAATAGATTGACTGTTCTATTTGGAATAGTTCCGCATCATATTCAGTGTATCTCATTTTCAGATCAACATGTAATCGCATTTATTACACTACTGGCAAGAAGGGCTATCTTATTAAAATGGAAAGATATTTCTTCCCCTACATTAATTGAATGGTTTTCTCAAGTGATGTTATGTCTTAGTTTAGAAAAAATTAGAAGTAGAATTTTTGATCCTCAATTTGATTTTGAGAAAAGATAGGGTTCTTTTGCCAGATATTATCATTTAATTTGAATTAAGTTATATGGTATCCTTCCAATTTTATTTTTTTTATAAATATGAAATGGCGGTTGATGACTTAAAAAAAATATATTTAGATGATGGTCAAATGTATTGTTCCAGGGGGTTGATTCCTAATGGGTGTTTTTTTTTTTTGTAGTTAGTGGGTTGTTTTTAGTTAGATGGGGTTCTTTTTTTCCCTTTTTCCTATATATAATTTTTTTTTCCATTTTTATATTTTAAGATCAGTTTTTTCAGCTTTATTAATTGTATGCATATTAATCTGGTTGAAGTTTTGTATCATTTTATAGCTGTTGAAGATTATATATCAATAAAAAGATTCTAAAAATGAAAATGACAGTGCTGTTTGTAAAGCTGTACTTTTAACTGACTGATTACTGCCTACAAATTTCTTTGAGATGAAGACTAGTTCTTGTTTGAATATGAATTCTGCTATGTTCACATAATTCTAGAATAGTCTCTAACATAGACTTGATGAGCTAAATTGTTTATTGGCTTAATTTTGCTCCTATGTCTTATTGTCACATGGTCTTATGGCTTGTAATTTTGCTCAACTGTTTTGTAAATTCCACTAATACATACTAAATAGTGTCATTTATACATGTTTTTTCTGATAAATATTCAAAGTGACCATTTGTTTGCTGAAGGAATAAAGTGTATGTTAGAAGTAATTACACTCATGTCGATTTTTATCGACACTCCTACTATTGGTAATGCTGCTGCTCCTCCGGATGATTCCAGAGTGATTTCGCTTGTTCTACAATCATGACTGCAAATGCCATTGCTTGCAAGCTCCTGAATTCTGACAGGAGCATGCTGTTGTTTGGCTCGCTCAGGCAGAGGCCCAGTTTGTAGTGCAGGGAGTCTCGCAAGATAGCACAAAATATGTCGTCAAATCATTAGATAGCTCTACGGCAACCAGGCTGATGAGCGTCGTACAGCACACCCCCCCACCCCCACCGGAAGTCAGCAGAAACGATACTCTTAAGCAACTCCTTCTAGATACTTTCGAACTTTCCAAGTCTGAGCGCTCCCATCCGTTCCTTTCACTACCTGGCTTAGGTGACTCCAAAGCTGTCGGAGTTGATGGACCACATGTTATCCCTGTGAGGTGGATGTCAGCCGTGTTTCATCTGTCACCAAGGGGGCCTGTGCAACCATGTGGCTGGATGATTTCACCGCCTCACCATTACCTGAACATGAGACGATTGGCGCAGCTCAACGATGGTCTCCTACCCTGGTTTCTACCACCCAAGGTTTGGGCCGAGAGCTAAGAAATGCTGCCCACCTTGTGGGTTCAAGGAGTCGGGAAACAGAAACTGGCTGGCGCCCATTAGCTACTATGAGCGTTGGTAGTCAGGCAGTTTGTTGTTTGTTACAGACTTTGTTTCTGGGTGCAGTTTCCTCTGTGACATGGGTGCCCAGGTGAGCGCCTGCTCACGTTTAAATTAGACATATGAACTGGGGAATACAGACCGACCGTACCTTGAGACTTCCAACGGCAGCTCCATCTGGACTTTTGGTAAGTGTGAGATGGCGTTGTACTTCGGCGGGCAGAAGTTCTGCTAGAATTTTGTGTTGGCTCCGTTGTCTATATCCCTGCTGGGGCCGACTTTCTCTGTCCTGGTCATCCTTCTCATTAAGGTCCAGACCAGGGCCTTGTCAATGCAGAGACTTTCTACTCCCTCTCTGGCACACTCTGCCAGTGGCACTTCAAAGTTTTCCAGTGCCCTTTTCACCTTCAACTTCCTCTGCCTCCTTGCTGAGTTCTCAGACCTGAGTGAACCCAGCTTCTCCTCCACTAAACACAGGGTGAGCACCACATCCTCATCACTGGCCCACCCATGCACACCCACACCAGGCGCATAAACCTGGAGAAGTAAGCCATCGCCAAGGCTACTTTTGACACCATGGAGTGCCTGGATATCGTCAGGCAGTCCAGCAGTCTATGGGCTTCCCCCCTCCACATCGTGTGAAAACTGGGGGGGTGAGTTGGCGTCCATGTGGTGATTATCGCCGCCTCAATGATGCCATCACTCCTGACCGATACCTGATTTCCCCCACATCCAGGATTTCTCTGCCTGCCTGGCAGGGAAAATTATTTTCCTCAAAGGTGGACCTCATTCACAGTTATTACCAGGTCCCTGTCCACCTGACTGGCATTCTAAAAACTGTTGTTATTACACCATTTGGTTTGAGTTTTCTTCGAATGCTATTTGGACTGAAGAACGCAAATCTCAATGATGAATGGTGGAGCAGGCTTGAGGGACTACCTGCCCCTATTTTCTTGTGTTCTTGTGGGGATAAAGTGTAAACATTAGCCTTCCAATGGCATCCACATCCTATTTATGAATAAAATATCATGCAGGTAAGATTATTGTTAGCTCTTGGAAAATCTACTTTGATTGCTTTACTTGTGCACGTATTATAATTGCTATTTTAATTTTGTTCTTGTCAGTATCTATTTTTTTAATGTTTATCTTCTCTTTTAGTACTGTAGTACTGTTTGTAGCTTTGGTGTTTATACCCAAGGAAAACTGTGCTTCTCTTCTATTACTACGTTTTACAATGAGAAATTTGATCTATTATGCAAATAAATATGAATTCCTATATACTGGAATTTAAAAGAAGTACCAGTCTGACTGTGACATTCACGATTCTGGGATGGCATCAAAGTGTATGGACAGAGAGCAAGAAACATGTATTGAGATAAAGGATCAGCCATGATACCACTGAATGAAAGAGCAGGCTCAATGGGCCAATTGCACCACTCTTGCTATATGATTCATAAGGTAGGTGTTGAGCTTTGGGGGAGAAGCTATTTTTTACAGGAGAAGGAGGTGACTTGTTGGGGGACATGAGAATTTCTTAAATCAGGTAATGAAACATTTTTGGAATTGTCAATCCTATGAGTCTGGTCATGCTAAGTAGTTGAGCATATTCAAGGCCGAGTTCTATAAATTGTTAGAACCAATGGAATCAAGAAAAACGGTGTAGCGTATCTGATCGATTGTGAGAATGTGGCGAGTGCACATATGACCAGTAAAGTTGACTTCGATACTGGATCAGCCATAGTGCTGTTGAATGGCAGGGCAGGCTTAAGGTGGTGTATGACTTCCTCCAATTTTTATTTTTTATTTTCAAATTGGTTTGGTGTACATGTTTCAATCTACAAAACCCAACAACCTATCATGAGAACTTAGCCATACTGAACAAACATCTCTTCTGGCTCCTTTGCACTTTGAACTTGGTTAATTGCACAACTGGTGACTGACATTTAAATAGTTTTTAAAACTTCTTTAAATGGCATCAAGGAAATGTCAATGCTATGAAAAGAGTTATGTTTATGGAGTCATTTAATGTTTTTACATTTGCATTGGAGTAGATTTTAAGTGTTTACAGAGATGTTGCCTTGTTTTAACATTTAACTACCTAGGTAATGATAGAAACACATATTTGAAGTTCTATGGAGTTATCATCCTCTTAAATTATAATTCTGATTATTTGTAAATTTATATATTTCAATGCCTCTTACTCCAGGAGACTAGCTATTTGTTCTGACTATTACTGATTTATTGAAGTTTACTGCAAATATTTTAAGAGTTGAAATACACATTTGATGTTAATTCTTCTCTCCAAGAAAGAATACTGTATTTTCATTTTAACACCATTTATCTATCAAGGTAACAAGAAGAAACAAGTTAATAGGTGGAAAATCACGATGATCTTTAGATGTTAAATGATAGAAACATTAAAAACCTATTGAATGCAGCCATCTAACAACAACAGCAGAGCCCAAGTTTATTGTACCTTGATTTGGACAGACTTAGCAAGGAATCCTTTCCCTTCTCTACTTCCAGCCCCAACACTATACTGTTGGTGTGAGGGGAAGGAGCTGCTGGCTTTAGCTTGAACAGTCCTAATGTTAAATATCACTTTCTGATTTTTTTTTTAGTGATATGCAGCTTTCGTGCTTCAGTTCCTCAAGGGCTTGTACTGGAAATTGGAGAAACTGTTCAGATTTTGGAAAAGTGTGAAGGTAAGAATATCAGAATGATGCATGATTTCTGTGGTTTATAATCTTGGTCAAAATGGCATCTGCTTAAGCATGAATTGTAAAACATTAAATATCCTATCTTCAAGCCAAGTTTAATTTGCATCTGCAGCATTTCCCAATGATGACTTTAAAATTAACTTATTTCATATATATGATTTATTTATCGATTCCATATATTTTCAACAAGCCAGGATGATAAAGTTCCCCTCATGTTCACTGAGTTATGAACGTTCATTTAGATGCCAGCATTTATCTGTCTATAATTGCTTTTAAATTATTGGCAAGCTGCTTTGTTAAATTTAGTCTTTGGATTGAAGGCACTCCCATACTTCTGTTGGGTAGTTCTGTTATTTGAACCCAGAAACAATTTATTTTCATGTGACTTGGAAAGAATCTTCTCCAAGTGGCAATACTACTTTGGTTGAGAAATGAGACATGAGAAAGTCTGCAGATGCTGGAAATCTAAAGCAACACACACAAAATGTTGGAGGAATTCAGCAGGTCAGGCAGCATCTATGGAAATGAATAAACAGCAGGATTGGAGGAAAAAAGATGAGTAGATTTGAAAGGAGTAGCTTTTAAATCTACTCCTCATCTTTTTTTCCTCCCATCCTGCCAAAGGATCTCGGCCTGAAACGTCAACTACTTTTTCTCATAGATGCTGCCTGGCCTGTTGAGTTCCTCCAGCACTTTGTGTGTGTTGCTTGGATTTCCAGCATCTGTAGAATTTCTCTTGATTGTCAAGGGGTAAGGGAATAGGTCAGAAAAGTGAGAAAAGTTGATTGCAATGAATAGTCAAAAAGGCAGGTGGCTAATTGAACTACTCCTGGAGTGAGTCTAATTGTTTTTGGAGAGAGGTGAGCAGAACTTTGTTCAGATATCTTGCAATGAGAATGCCATTGAGTATCAAGGAAAGAGTAGAAATGGTGATTTTCCGATAATGCACAAGGATAAGCATTAGACCAGAAGACGTAGGAGCAGAATTGGGCTATTCAACTCATTGGAGTCTGCTTTGCTATTGAATCATGGCTGATTTATTTTCCCTCTCAACCTCATTCACCTTTCTTCTTTGCTGCCCTTACTAGTCTAGAAGTTCCCAAGGAAACATTGAATTGCACGTAATTAGGCACAGTGGCCAATAAGAAACTTAGTTTTAAGTGGAGCGGCTATTGTGGGAGTGAACCACTACTGGCGTGGGGAGTTCAGACTTTGTCTTGGTGAGAAGGGGTAAAGGCTGTAGGTAGATTTATTCATTTAATTTTTCTATCTTTCTTTCTTATTGCACAGTTAGAGCAGTGGGGATGCCAGTTAGGATAGTGCAATACTGCTATTGCAGGATGTGGGAAAGCAGGGAGACCTTCAGGATCCATAACGTCTACATTTGCGAGAAGTGCATCCTGCTGTAACAGCTTTCAGACCATATGAAGGAATTGGAGCTGGAACAGAATGAACTTTAGATCATTCAGGAGTCTGAGAGGTTGGTTGACCAGACTTGCAGTGAGGTAGTTTCACCAAGGTGCAGGGCATAGATAACTAGGTAACTGTTAGGAAAGGGAAAGTGCTTGGGTAGCCAGTGCAGTATATCTCTGTGACCATTCCTCTTAATAACTGGTATTCCACCTTAGATACTGTTGAGGGGGATGTCTTAGTAGAGCAAACGTACAGCTGTCAAGTCTCTGGCACTGAATTTGGCTCTGTACAGAAAAGGTGAGTTGTTGTGATATGGGTTTATTGGTTAGGGACCAGACAGGTTCTGTTAATGAGAATGAGATTTCCTGATGGTGTATTGCTTTCCGGGAGCTAGGATCTTGGACATCTCAGATTGAGTCCACGGTATTCTTAAGTGGGAGGGTGAACAGCCAGAGGTTGAGGTCCACATCGGTACCAAAAACATAAGCAAGAAAGGTGATGGGGTCCTGGAAAGTGAGTTCAAGGAGTTGGGTGCTAATTTAAAGGACAGGACCTCCCAGATTGTGATCTCAGAATTGCTCCCAGTGCCACATGCTGGTGAGGCCTGAAACAGGAAGACAATATAGTTCAACAGATGGCCTAGGAGCTGGTGCAGGAGGGTGTGCTTCAGATTTTTGGATCATTGGGCTCTCTTCCAGGGAAGTTGGGCCTTGTACAGAAGTAATGGTTTGCACTTGAACTGGAAAGGGACTAATATCCTAGCTGGAAAGCTTGCTAGTGCTGTATTATGGGGTTTAAATTGGAGTTGCAGGAGGATAGGAGCCAGAACAACAGAACAGGTAGTAGAGTAGTTGTGGAGAAATAAGTTGTTAAACTTGCAGACAAAGATAGGAATCGAAAGGTCGAGCATGGTGAAATTAACATTCTGAGCTGTATATATTTCAATTCAAGGACTATTGTAGGAAAGGTGGATGAGCTTAGGGCATGGATCAGCACATGGAATTATGAAATTGTAGCCATTAGTGAGACTTGATTGTGGGAGGGGCAAGACTGGCAGCTCAGTGTTCCAGGGTTCTGTTCTTTTGGATATGATAGAGTTCAGTTTCAAGTCTATTGCCATCTGACTGCACGTATATACAACCAAACGAAACAATGTTCCTCTGGACCCAGTGCACCCACAAAATATATATTGTACACAACACATAAACCATAATATTACCATGTATAAAATATAATTCAGAATGCATGGAATACACATCACAGGTAAACAGTAAACTGTTTTGTGAACTTGTAAGTGGCTTGCTGTCCTTGTGATGAAATCTCTGTGCTGGCAGGGTATTCATTAGTCTCACAGCCTCAGGGAAGAAGCTATTACCTCTGTATATCCTTTCTGATGGTAGAATGAAAAGGATTAAAGGGGGAGTGGTGACATTACTAGTCATAGAAAATGTCAAGGCAGTGCTCAGACAGGTCAGACTGGAGAGCTCATCTACTGAGGCATTATGAGTGGAACTGAAGAATAAGAAAAGATATAAGAGGTGTTGCCCTTTGGGAGAATAAACCAGAGCAGGACTTGCAGGGTGAATGGTAGGCATAGAGGGATCTCAGAATACAGATCCAGAATTCCTTGAAAGTGCCATCATGAAGAATACTTTTGGTACTTTGGCCTTTATAAATAAAAGTATTGAGTACGTGAGTTAGGATGCTATGTTGAAATTGTATAAGATGTTGGTGGAGTCTAATTTGGAGTGTTTTGTGCAGTTTTGGTCACCTACATACAGAAAATGTGTCAATAAGAGTGCAGAGAAAATTTACAAGGATTTTGCCAGGATGTCAGGACCTGAGTTATAGCTAGGGTAAATGCAAGCAGGCCTTTTCCACTGAGGTTGTGTGAGACTACAAGTAGAGGTCATGAGTTAAGGGTGAAAGATGAAATTTTTGAGGGGAACATAAGATGGGAGTTTCTTCTCTCGGGGTGCTGAGGGTGTGGAATGAGCTGTCACAGAAGTGGTAAATGTGGGTTGGATTGCAACATTTAACAAATTTGAATACATATATGGATGGGAGGGGTATGGAGGGTTATGGGGCTGTGGTGCAGGTCAATAGGATAAAGGCAGATTGATAGTGTGGTACAGACTAGATGAGCCAAAAGCCTGTTTCTGTACTGTAGTGTTCTATGACTCTAACTTAATAACCCAATCTTTAAATATCAAAGATCAAAGTACATACATATGTCACTATATACTATCCTGAGATTCATTTTCTTGCAATACAAAGAGCACTAAATACTAGAGATAATAGAATCAATGAAAAATCGCAGACAGCAAAGACTGACAAGCAACCAGTTTTTAAAAGGTGACAAGCTACAAATACAAAAAGTGAAAAAGTAAACAACACAATAATAAATAAGTAATAAATATCAAGAACATGAGATGAAGAGTCCTTGAAAATTAGTCCATTAGTTGTGGAGCCAGTTCAGATTTGGGCTGAGTGAAGTTATCCCCTCTGGTTCAAGAGCCTGCTGATTGAGTGACATGTGGGTCCTGAAGCTCCTATACTTCTTCCTGACAGCAGCAGCAAGAAGAGAGAATGGCCTGAATGGTGGAGTCCTTGATTAATGCTGCTTTCTTGTGACAACATTTCTTGTAGGTGTCCTTAATGGTGGGGAGATCTTCACCCGTGATAGACTGGGCTGTATCCACTCTTCCATTCAAGTCATTGGGATCAATATACCAAAAGAGTTGGCCTCCATGACTGTTTGTGGCAATGAATTCCACCACTCTCTGGCTAAAAAAAAATCATCTGTCTTCTAAATGGAAGTCCTTTCATTGTGAGTCTGTGCTCCCTGGTCCTAGACTCTCCCACGATTGGAAGCATCCTCTCCATATTACACTATCTAGGCTTCTCAGTGTTCGGTAGGTTTTAATTAGATTCCCCCACCCCCAGCACACCACCATCCTTCTGAACTTTAGTGAGTACAGGCCCAGAGCCATCAAATGCTCCTTGTAAATTAACCCTTTAATTCCTGGGCACATTCTTGTAAACCTCAACTGGTCTCTCCGTAATGTCAGCACATCTTTTCTTAAAAATGGGGTCCTAAATTGCTCTCAGTACTTCAGGCATGGTCTGACCAATGCCTTCTAAAGCCTTAATCTTATATCCTTGCTTTATATTATAGTCCTTTGAAAATGAATGCTCATGTTCTTTTTGTCTTTATTGCTACTACTCAATCTGTAAGTTAACCTTAAGGGAATCCTGCCCTAGGACTCCCAAAACATTTTGCATCTGATTTCTGAATTTGCTTCCCATTTAGAAAATAGTCTGCAACTTTATTCCTTCTACAAAAGTCCATGACCATAGACTTCCCTACATTGTGATACATCTTCCCATTCTTTTAATCTGTCAGTCTTCTGCAGTTACCCTGCTTCCTCAACACTACCCAGCCCTCTACTTACATTTGTTATCTTTTGTAAACTTCACAAAGCCATCAATGCATTCATACAAATTATTAACATCAGAATCAGGTTTAATGTCATTGGCATACTTTGTCTAATTTGTTGTTTTGCGGCAACAATACATAATTGAACTATAAATTACAATAAGGAGTGTATATAAAAAATAAAGTTAAATAAGTAGTGCAAAAAGAGAAGGGGAAGAATAATGAGGTAGTGTTCATGGGTTCATTGTCCATTCAAAATCTGATGGTGGAGGGGAAAAAGCTGTGAAATGTTGAATGTGTGTCTTCAGGTTCCTGTACCTCCTTGATTGTAGCAAAGAGAAGAGGGCAGGTCTTGGCTAATGGGGGTACTTAATAATTGATGCTGCATTACCTTTTGAAGGTGTCTTTGATGCTAGAAAGGCTAGCACCCATAATGGAGCTGGCTGAGTTTACAATTTTCTCCAGCTTTTTCTAATCCTGTGCAGTGGCCCCTCCATACCAGATGGTGATGTACCGTAGATTCCGGATTTTAAGCCGCTACTTTTTTCCCACATTTTGAACAGCTTTGAACTTTGCGGCCAATAATCCGATGCGGCTAATGCAAGGTTTTTTTCATGCCGCCTCGTAAACATTTTGCCTCGTAACAGTAGACCAATAAAATTGATTAGTAGTTCACAGAGGTCCAATGAAATTGTACGATAAATCAAGCGCACTTTCACAATTAAATTATTGTAAATCAGTCATTTGTACTCACCCTCATCAACATGGAAAACACTCGAAGCATTGTGCTACCTACCCTCTTAGTTTAAACTATATTTGTTTTCTGTACTACATCGCGGGATGCTATGACGACACACCCGGTTTCGCGGCGTCTTGTGGGAAAATGCCGTTTGCGATGAAACGGAAAGGAGGGGGTCGAGCGGCGGAGCGGCTTTGGATCTGAGCGAAATCTGCTTTTAAATGCCGTTTGCGATGAAACGGAAAGGAGGGGGGAGCGGATTACGCGAGCGGCTTTGGATCCGAGCGAACTCTGCTTTTAAGTTAAAGGTATCAATAACTTTTCCTGGTAGGCTGCAGTATATATATTTTTTACCAGTCGTTAGGAGATATTGGAATGTTGTTCAGTAAAGAAGTATACGCAACGTATATTTAAAAGTAGCCGCGTACGGGCACGGTTCGAAAAAAAGCATTTGCAATATGTATTTGTTTTTGTTACCATATGGATTTAATTAAAAGTTAAAAAAATCCTCACGTGTAATATCTTTCTGTGTAAATATCTCATATTACAACGTGGGACACCTGCGGCCGAAAATCCGGTGCGGCCTAAAATCCGGTGCGGCCTTTACATTTAAAAAAATGATTTTATTTCTAAAATTAGTGCCAGCGGCTAAAAATCAGGTGCGCTCTGTAGTCCGGAATCTACGGTAGTTGGTTAGAATGCTCTCCACGGTATACTTGTAGAAACTTGAAAATGTCTTTGATGACATACCAATTCTCCTCAAACCCGTAATGAAACTTAGCTGCTGTTATGCCTTCTTTGTAATTGCATCAATTTGTTGGGCCTAGGATAGATCAGCAGAGACATTGACACCCAGGAACATGAATCCACTCATGTTTTCTATTTCTGATCCCTTGTTGAGGACTAGTCTGTGTTCCCTCAACTTCCCCTTCCTGAAATCCACAATCAATTCCTTGGTCTTATTGATGTTGAATACAAGTTTGTTGTTGTGACACCACTCAACTAGCTGATCTATCTAGTTCCTGTAGGCTTTCTTGTCACCATCTGAAATCCTGCCAACAATAGTTGTATCATCAGCAAGTCAACTCTTTGTTGTCATTTCAACCATAACTGCTGTTACAGTACACAGTAAAAACGAAACAACTTTCCGCCAGGACCATGGTGCTACATGAAACAACACAAAACTACATTAGACTTCAGACCTACACGGGACTACATAAGCTGTGCAAGACAGTACAATAATTAATAAACAAGACAATAGGCACAGTAAAAGGCAAATCACAATATAACAATAAATGATGTAAATGTAAACAATGTTTTAGCAGAAATTGAGAAGGAAATAAACAAAAATTGCAAAGGGAGTGGAGTGGTGTTCAGTTGACTGTGTGTGCGTAGGTTGGTGTCAGACTAGACTCTGGGAGTTGAGGAGTCTAATGGCTTGGGGGAAGAAACTGTTATACAGTCTGGTCGTGACAGCCCGAATGCTTCGGTCCCTTTTGCCAGATGGCAGGAGTGAGAAGAGTTTGTATGAGGGGTGTATAGATATACAAATGTATAGATGGCATTTGAGCTGTGACTAGCCACACAGTCATGGGTGTAGAGAGTAATCGTGCAGCTTTGAGATGTGCCAGTGTTGAGCCTCAGTGAGGAGAAGATGTTAATTGCCATCCGCACAAACTGTTGCCTGATGAGGAAGTCAACAATCAAGTTGCAGAGGGAGGAACAGAGGCCCAGGTTTTGGAGCTTGTGGATTAGAACTGAGGGTGTTATTGTGTTGAATGCTGGGCTGTAGTCAATAAACAGCAGCTTGACATAGATATTAGTAGTAATTTGTCCAGGTGAGCCAAGGCTGAATGGAGAGCCAGTGAGATTACATCTGCTGTAGATCTATTGTAGTGATAGGCAAATTGCAGCGAGTCCAGGTCCTTGATTAGGAGTTGATTCTAGCCATGAACAACATCTCAAAGCACTTCATCACAATAGATGTGAGTGCCACTGGGGGATGGTTGTTAAAGCAGTTCACTCTGTTTGTTTTGGGCACTGGTATGATTGTCACCCTTTTGAAGCTGATGGGAACCTCCAACTGCAGCAGCGAGAGTTTGAAGATGTCCTTGCACACTCCTGTCCGTTGGTTGGCACAGGCTTTCAAGGCTCGATGCTTTTGGAGGGTTCACCCTCTTGAAACATTTAACTAGAGAAGTAGCAGACCCAACAATGACCCCTGAAGAACACCACTTGTCACTGGCAGTCAACCAGAAAAGGCCACCTTTATTTTACTCTTTGCCTCTGCCAGTGAGCCATTCTTTTGCCCATACTAACATCTTTCCTGTAATGTAGCCTCATGTGCAGCACCTTGTCAAGGGTCTGAAAATCCAGGTAAACAACATCCACTGACTCTCCTTTGTTTATCCTGCATATTATTTCCTCAAAGAATTCCAAAAGATTTGTCAGGCAAGATTTCCACTTAAGGAAACCACGCTGACTTTGGCCTACTCTATCATGAGCCTCCAAGTACCCCAAAACCACATCCTTAATTGACTCCCAACATCTTTCCAAACATGGAAGTGAAACTAACTGGCATATTATTTCCTGTCTTTTCCCTTGCTTCTTAAAGAGTGTTGCGATATTTGTGAGTTTTCCAGTCCTCTGAAACCATTCTACTGATTTTTTTGAAAGATCACTACTAATTTCTTCACAATCTCTTCATCTACCTCTTTTGGAGCCCTGGGGTGTGGCTATTCTGGTTCAGGTAATGAATCTGTCTTCAGACCGTTCAGTTTCCCAAGCGCTTTCTCTTTAGTAATACTGTTGGTGAAGTCCATAGTGAAGACTGATTCAAAATACATTTTCAACCTATCCACCACTTCTTTATTAGCCACTACTACCTCTCCAGCATCATTTTCCAGTGGTCTGATGTCCATTCTTGCCTTTTTTGTTCATTATGTATCTGAAAAAAAGTGTTACTCTCATCAATATTCTACACCTTTATTGATTCTACCAAAGTGCATAACCTTACACTTCCCTGCATTGTATTCCATCTGCCATTGCTTTGCCTGCATATCCACCTTCAGACCTTTAAGCTTCCCAAGTACCTTCTCCATAGTAAGAGCAAACTACACTCAATTCTGATCCCTGGTACTCTTGAATTTCTGGCATACTGCTGGCATCTTCTGCATCTTCTACATCTTCTACTGTTGCAAAATATTGTTGGAGTTCATCTCTAGTGTCATTTTCCAGAGTTCCAATGTCCACTTTTGCCTCTCTTTTACTCCTTGCATATCTGAGCAAAATCTTTTGGTATTCACTTTTGATATTGCTTAGCTTAACTTCATATTTCATATTTACTCTCCTTATTGCTTTTTTAGTTTGCCTTCTGTTTGTTTTTAAAAACTTCCTAATCCCCTAGCACCCCACTGATTTTGCTATTTGTATGCCCTGTTGGCTTTTATGCTTTCTTTGACTTCCCTTGTCAGTAACACTTGCCTCATTCTCACATTTATGCTGCTGCTTCTTTGAGATGAACCAATATTACATCTGCCCAAAAACTCCAGCCATTGCTGCTCTTCTCATCATCCCTGCTAGTGTTCCCTTCCTCCAATTAACTTTAACCAGCTCCTCTTTCATACCTCTGTAGTTCCCTTTGCTCAACTCTTAATATTGATACAAATGATTTTTGCTTCTGCCTCTTAAACTGTAGGGTGAATTCTATCATATTATAATTACTGGCTCCTAATGGTTCCTTTACCTTAAGGACCTTAATCAAGTCTAGTTCACTACACAACACCTAATCCAGAATTGCCTATTCCCAGTGGGTTCACCATAAAATGCTCTAAAAGGCCACCTTGTAGGCATTCTACAAGTTCCTTTTATTGGGATCCACCACTGAACTGATTTTCCCAATCTACTTACCTACTGAAATTCCCCATGACCATTGTAACATTGCCCTTTTTACATGTATTTTATATCTCTTGTTTTAATTTGTTCCCACATTCTGGGTACTGTTTGGAGGTCTGTGTACAAGTCCCATGAGTCTTTACGCATTTGCATTTTCAACTGCAACCACAATTCTTTGGTGTGCACAACTTCATAGCTGTCAATTTCTAACAGTGCTACAAGGTACTGTATCTGTAAGAAGCCCTTGAGATTCTCCTTTACCTTGTCTACTAGAGCAACCTCATGCCTTCTTTTAGTCCTCCTGATTTCCTTCTTTTGCATTTCTTATGCTCCTTAAGCACCTTATTTGTTCTTTGTTGCTTAGACCTGCTATGCACCACCCCCTTCTTAAGCAGGATCTCAGTATCTCCTGAAAACTAAGCTCTCTTAAACCTTTTGGCCTTTATTCTGGTAGGAACATACACACTCTGTATTCTCAACATTTCGCTTTTGAAGCATCCCACTTACCAAACACAACTTTGCCAGAAAACAACTCATCCCAATCCACAGTATTCTGTTGCCATCAAAATTGGCCTTTCTCCAGTTTAGAATCTCAGCCTGAGGACCAGACCTACCCTTCTCTATGAATATCTTGAAACTAATGGAATTATGATCACTAGATCTAAAGTGTTCTCCTACACCTACACTTGTTATCTGCCCTGCCTCATTCCCTAATAGGAGATCCAGTGTTGCATTCTCTCTTGTTGGGAACTATATATACTCATTACAAAATCTTCCTGAATACATTTGATAAACTTTATCATGTGCAGCCCTTTTACAGTATAGGAGTCTGAGTCAGTAAGTGAGAATTTATTGGGAAAACCCAATCAAGGTCAATGGTGTGTTGGCCTTCATTAATCAGAGAATTGGTCAGTTCAACAGTCATGAGGTAATGTTGCAGCTTTATAAAACTGTGATCAGACCACATTTGGATTACTGTGTTCTGTTCTGGTCACCTCATTATAGGAAGGATGTTGATGCTTTAGAGAGGATACATAAGAGATTTATAGAAGATGTTGCCTAGGTTGGAGAACGTACCTTAAAGGGAAAAGTTGAGTGAGCTAGGGCTTTTCTTTTAGAAGCAAAAGAGGATGAGAGGCGACTTGATAGAGGTGAATATGATTATGTGAGGCATAGACAGAGTAGATTGTCTGTATCTTTTTCTCAGGATGGAAAAGTTTAAGATGAGTGGAGAAAAGTTTTGGGGTGATGTCAGAGGTAGATTTTTTTTTATACAGAGTGGTGTGTGTATGTAATGGACTATCGAGGCTGGTGGTAGAAGCTGATATAGCAAGGGGCATTTAAGAGGCCCTTAGATGGGTATGTTTTTATAAGAAAATGGAAGGTTTAAATTGACCATGGAGTAGAACTACATGAGTTGGCACAACATTTTGTGGCAAAATGCCCATATTGTGCTGTACTGTTCTACATTCTTTATTTTATGTACTTCCTCTGGCAGCACTTTACATCAGCTGGATGACATTTGAAAGTGGAAATGTGGACGAAGACAGCTTTTGAGATAGTGTTGCTGTTATTAAGGTTATGAGCACATATGTTGTGAAGCATAGTTTGCAATGATATCAGGTTGGCTAATGGTGAAGTTAGCTATGCAAAGCTATGGCAAGTGTGGATGTTTTCATTACCTTGGTTATTTTTGTCTAATTTTGCATTATCAGTGTTATTTTCTTATGTTGCAGCCCCAATACTAAAGTTATCCCAAACTGTATACCAAATATGCTATTAATTTATTATCAAAGCTAATATTGTTCAATCATTGGAAACTATCCAGTGTGATGTGCTAAGTGCCTTTTCTACCATACCATTCTTGATGAGAGGCCTCGCTCAGAAAAATCGACTCCAGCCTGGCCTGCTGACTTGCTCCAGCATTTTGTGCTTGTTACTCTGGATTTCCAGAATCTGCAGAATCTCTTGTGTTTATGCTATTATGTTTCATCCTTTTCATGAGTTTTTTGCATTGAAGTTTTTACAAGACCTCGATGTGACTACTGTAGGAACTTACATACACACCATTATCCTTGTGTCTCTTGGGTGTGACGAGCTGCTCATACTCATTATTCCACAGTTGAATAGTTTGTAATTAACTGCAGTGTTAACAGTTTCCAGAACAGGCTGCATTCTGATCAGTGATATCAGATATACCGTAAATACTCTGACTGCACATCAGACCATGTGGCTAGACTGAGCAGGTTGCTAAGGATGTTAAATAGCATGATTACCTCTGGTGTTCAAAATAACAAAACCCTTTAAAAAGTTAAATATGCTATCTGCTTTCTTGGAAAACTATTAAAAAAATTGCACTCAATAATGTTATAAGAACACTTAATTAAGTACTTTCAAATAAATCCTATTAACTCCAGTTTATCCTTGCAGCCACCCTTCTACATTGGAATAAATGGCTTTATTGACATGTGTCATTGATGGAATTTATGCAAGGGCAGTGAATCATTTTACCTTTTGGAAACTGAAGGGAATTGGCATTCAGCAGCCAGACTGCAGACTCCAATGAGAAAAGCAGACAATAAATTATACATGCTGACCAGCTGAGAAGTTCAAGACTTTTACAAAGATGCAGGTGTCCTGGACAATGCACTGGAAATTGCTCATGGGTCTGCTGTAATGTCTCAGGAATGTCCAGGCCATTGTGTAAACTAGAAGCTATGGTAAACATCTAGTGTTGGTGGAATATCTACAGGTATAAGGTGAATACATTTTCAGTCCACTATATACTTTGATATTGTGACTCACAAGAAGATTATGGTCATATCTAGGCATTCAATATATAATCTTCAACGAATGATTGATTTAAGGAGGAACCTTATACGGAAATGTTATAAAATTATTTCTTTGCATGTGGTTTAATCTATGAATAATGAGAAAGTCAAAGTCTTATTAAAGCCACTTCATTGTTTTCTCAAGGATGAAATGGTTTTAATGAGGCCTTGACTTTCTTATTATTCATATATTCACTTAATTGTTATTCACTTTTTATTTCAAAGGATTTTCTCAATCCTTCAGAATGGACTCCACCATTTCTGTTCTTTGTAGGTGTTTGACTTTATAATTTACATTTGGATGGATGAAGAAAATCCTGTAAACAAATAATTTCATTACATTATGTGCTTGTATAAATTCTAGAAATCCTATTAGACCATGTGGCCGTAAGACATAGGAGCAGAATTAGACCGTATTGTCCATCAAGTCTACTTTGCTATTCTATGTTACCCAATTAATTATCTCTCTCGATCCCATTCTCCTGCCTTCTCCCCATAACATTTGATGTCTATCAACCTCTGTTTTAAATATACCCAACAACTTAGCCTCCACAGCTGTCTGTGGCAAGGAATTCCACAAATGCACCACTATCTAACTAAAGAAATTCCTCCTCATCCATGCCCTAAAGGGAAATCCATGTATTCTGGGGTTGTTCCCTCTGGTCCTAGATTCCTCACCACAAGGAACACATCCTCTCTATATAAGCCTTTCAATATTTGATTCTCCGCCCCCCCCCCCCCCCCCCATTCTTCTAGACTCCAGCAAGTATAGGCCCAAATCCTTTCATTCCCAGGATAATTCTTGTGAACTTCCTCTAGGCCCTCTCCAATGCCAGTGCATTCTTTCTTAGAAAAGGGGCCCAAAACTGCTCACAATAATCTGACCAATGTTTTATAAAACCTCAGCATTACATCCTTGCTTTTATATCTTAGTCCTTTAAAATAAATCCTAACTTTTCATTTGCCATCCTTAACATCAACTCAATCTTTAGGGAATCCCGCACAAGGTCTTCCCAGTCCCTTTGCACCTCTGATTTCTGAATTTGCACCTTGTTTGGAAAATGGCCTACACATTTATTCCTTCTACCATATATTTCCCTGCACTGTATTCCACCTGCCACTTCTTTGCCCATTCTCCTAATCTAAGTTCTTCTGCAGCCTTCCTGCTTCTTCAACACTACCTACCCCTCCACCTATCTTTGTGTCATCGGCAGACTTGGCCACAGAGCCATCAATTCTGTCATGCAAATTATTGACAGACAATATTAAAAAAATGGTCCCAACATAGATCCCTGCGGAACACTTACCAATAAAACTTCTCTTTATTCCTTTTAGAGGCCATTTAAACTCAACCTGGTTGCTGTGCAGTCATTCCTCAAAGAACTGACTACATCAAGATGTAGTAATACTTCCAGATGCAGTATTGGTATTTGTATATTCCCATCTTATTATGCATGGGTGCAAATATATTTCAGCCATGTGATCTGCCCTGATTAGCTATTGATCAAGTCTGAAATTGAAGAGTTTTAGGGGGCAGAGATGAATTTAGTGGCAGGAGAAAGGGTGCTGGGGAAGATGAAAGGCCTGAAGATTAATAAATCACCTGTACCAGATAGAATTGGGTGGCATTTTTTGCGGCTTCTGTAGCATTTGACCGTTTATTGCAAGGTTGAGTTTCTAGCTCAATGCTCAACACTCAATCCAGCAAGGATGGAAAGTGTGCAATGAAAGGAAAAACAGGCAGATAGAAACCTAGGGTTCTTTAAGAGGTAGCTGAAGACATTAGTGTTGTTCTTTCATGAGTCACTGGAGTCGGAGAGCATCCCAGAAATCTGGAACTTTACAAATGTGACACTGTGGCGACCCACTTACTAGCACACTCAAACCGGCTCACAAGTAGCCAGCGTGCAGGCACAAAGGCTAGGTCCGCAACAAAGGGAGAAAGCCTGAGGGGGTGTCAGTTCGTGCCTCTCGAAGCATCCGCGCGGGGGAGGGCGGATGGAGGGAGGCTTTAAAAGCAAGACTGTGAAGTTCGAATAAACTTTAACTTTGACTGCAGTTTACCGACTCCGTGTCGTTATTTTAGCGCTGCGTGTAGCACACCGCTACACCACCACTGTTTAAGAAGGGAAAGAGGCGAGAGACGGGAAATTATTGACTTTGATTGCCTGACCTCTGTGGTTGGGAATATTTTAGAGTTCATTATCAAGGATGAAATTTTGGAGGACTTGAAAGTGTATGATAAAATAAGATAATGTCAGTACAGTTTCATTAGTGGTGAACTGACAAATCTGTTAGAATTATTTTGAGGGGGGTAAAAAGCAGGTTAAAAATAAGTCAGTGGATGTCATTGAATTTTTCAGAAAGCCTTTGACAAGATGTTACACATGAGGCTGATAAATAATTCAAGAGCCCATGGTGTAGATGCAAAGAGGCTAGTTAAATTGGTTGATTGAGCAGAAGTCAGATCAGGGTTAAAGGGGTACTTTACACGATGTCTGCCAGAGACTGGTGGAGTTCTGCAGGAGTCAGTGTTGGAACTGCAACTTCTCTCTTTATACATTAATAATCTGGATGAAAGCTGTGTGTTTATCCCCTTGCTCTATTCGCTTTATACTTTTGACTGTGTGGCTAAGTACAGTTCCAATGCCATGTTGACGTTTGACACCATCGCAGTTGGTCGAATCAAAGGTGGTGACCAAAAGGAGGAAGAATGGAAATCACCAACCTCTCACCCAATGTCAGCAAAAATAAAGCTGATTATTGACCACAGGAGGAGAATACTGGAGATCCATGAGCCTGTCCTCATCATGGAACCAGAGGTGGAAATTGTCAGAAACTTTAAGTTCCTCAGCATTATTATTTCAGAGGATCTGTCCTGGGTCCAGCAAGTAACATTGCAAAGAAGACATGGCAATGCCTCTATTTCCTAGAGGTTTGCGAAGATTTGACTTGTCATCTAAAACTTTGACAAACATATATAGATGCATGGTGGAAATTATCCTGACAAATTGTGTCATGGCCTACTATGGAAACACCAGTGCTACGGAATGTAAATGCCAACAAAAAGTAGTGAATACAGCTCAGTCCATCACAGGTAAAGCCCACTCCACCATTGGCCGCATCTATAATGAGCACTATTGCAAGAAAGTCGTATCAATCATCAAGTGTCTCCACCATCTAGGCCACACTTTCGTCTCACTGCTGTCAGGAAGGAGGTACAGGAGCTTTGTGTCCCACAACACTAAGTTCAGGAAAAGCTAGTACCTTTCAACAATCAGGCTTCTGAATCAGCATGGATCATTTATCTCAAATATGAACTTGTATCACAACCTGCAGACTCACTTTCAAGGACTCTACAGCTCATGTTCTTTGTATCATTTATTTATTTTTATTTTTCATAGTTTGTTTTTTGCACATTGGTTATTTTTGTTATGTATAGTTTTTTCATAAATTCTATTGTATTTCTTAATTTTCTCGTAAATGCCTGTAGGACGATGAATCCCATGGTAGTATATAGTGACATATATGTACTTTGATAATAAATTTACCTTGAACAGATGGCATTGTGGCTAAGTTTGACGATCTCGATAGGTGGAGGGATGAGAAGTGTTGCAGAGGCAGGCAGTCTGCAGAGGTACAGTGGATTGGGACTCATCGGGACTCAATTAAGTGACTGCCCTAATTAGCTGAAGTTTCGTGGAAATTGTTTAAAAAGTTTAAAAAATGGACAAGTTCAACTAAGTAAAGAATTATGAAGTACAGAACACTATAAATATTACTATAGTATTATGAAACTATATTAGTTCCTAATAGTTATGGATGGAGGAATTCAGCTTATGCTGCCGTGTTCTTTTGATTAACAAAATCAGCGCAGACTCCTCATGTACAATGCTACCAATGAGTGTATCTTCCAAATCTTCATTTTTATTGTAACATTCAAGATGATTGTCGTTAGCTTCCAATCCTTCATGGGTCCTAACTTGTTGAAGTAGTGAAATCATTTCATTTTCACTCTCAGCAGTTTCTGATATCTCCAAACCTAAATGCACAAGACTGCAGTGAGTAAAACTATTCTGAGTTGTCTTACTGCTTACCTCTGGTGTCCCACTTAACTACTTTTCCCACTTCCTTGATTAGTTTTTGTTCTTTAAAAGTTGGCCCGAATAAGCGGCTGCCCAGATTAACTGAAGACGCAATTAACCAGAATCCATTGTACTTGTAAGGTTTGGGAAGGTGGATGGAGAAGAGGCAGATGGAATATAGTGCAAGGATGTGTGGGGTTATGAACTTTGCTGTGAACAATAAAGGTATAAATCATTTTCTAAATAGGGAGAAAGTTCAGAAATCAGATGCACAGGGGAACTTCTGAGATTTAGTTCAGCATTTCTACAGGAGTAACTTGCAGGATGAGTTTGTAGTAAAGAAGGTAAGTGCAGTGTTAGCATTCTTTACAGGAAAACAATGATCTAAAAGCAAAGGTGTACTGCTGAATCTTTATAATGTGTTGGTCAGACAGCATTTAGAATATTGTGAATTATTTTGGGTCTTATGTCTGAGGAAGGATGTGCTGGCCCTGGAAAGAGTCTAGAGGAGGATCACAAGAATGATCCCTGGAATGAAAGGCTTAATATACAAGGAGCATTTAATGTCTTGGCCTATACGCGATGGAGTTCAGAAGGATGAGGAGGGATATCTTTAAATGCACCGGATTCTGAAATGTCTGGGTAAAATGGATTTGGAGAGGATGCTTTCATCTGTAGGAGTGATTAGGATCTGAGGCCATGGCTTTAGAATAAAGGGACGACCCTTTAAAATTGAGATGATGAGAATTTATTTCAGCCAGAGGGTGGTGAATCTGTAGAATTCATTGCCACAGAAGGCAAAGATTAATAGGTTCTTGATTAGTAAGGGGATTATGGGGTGAAAGTGGGAGATTATGGTTTAAAATAAAACCAACCATGATTAAATTGTGGACATGATTAATAGGCTGAATAGCCTAATTTTGCTCCAATATCTAGTGCTTTTATGATCTTTAAAGGCCACGCTCTCCTTGCTAGCTGACCATTTATGTCATATTTCATCATTATCACAACTCCTGAGCAACAGCATTCACTGAGAACCGTTTGTATTGAGACTACTCGGCAATGGAAAGAATTATTTTTAGATAGTGCAGCCTTGTGTAGTGTTTTCTCCACACTTTTTACCTTTAGAATTTTATCTCTCCTTTAACCACAGTATAATGAGGAGCCTGATTTAGTTCACCCTTTTTTCTCCAATTCATATACATCTCAATTTTGCTCTCAGTCCAGCATACAGTTGAACTTCAACACACACAAAATGCTGGTGGAATGCAGCAGGCCAGGCAGCATCTATAGGAAGAAGTGCAGTCGATGATTCGGGCCGAGACCCTTCCTCAGGACTAATTGAAAGAAATAATAGTGAGAGATTTGAAAGTGGAAGAGGGAGGGGGAAATCCAAAATGATAGAAAAAGACAGGAGGAGGGGTGATGAAGCTAAGAGCTGGAAAGGTGATTGGCAAAAGGGATACAGAGCTGGAGAAGGGAAAGGATCATGGGACGGGAGGCCTAGGGTGAAAGAAAGGGGGAGGGGAGCACCAGAGAGAGATGGAGAGCAGGCAAGGAGTGATAGTGAGAGGGACAGAGAGAAAAAGATAGATAAATAAATAAGGGGTGGGGTAAGAAGGGGAGGAGGGGCATTAACGGAAGTTAGAGAAATCAATGTTCATACTATCAGGTTGGAGGCTACCCAGATGGAATATAAGGTGTTGTTCCTCCAACCTGAGTGTGGCTTCATCTTGACAGTAGAGGAGGCCATGGATAGACATATCAAAATGGGAATGGGATGTGGAATTAAAATGTGTGGCCACTGGGAGATTCTGCTTTCTCTGGTGGACAGAGTGTAGGTGTTCAGCGAAACAGTCTCCCAGTCTGCGTCGGGTCTCACCAATATATAAAAGGCCGCACTGGGAGCACAGGATGCAGTATACCACACCAGCTGACTCACAGGTGAAGTGTCGCCTCACCTGGAAGGACTGCCTGGGGCTCGAATGGTGGTGATGGAGGAAGTGTAAGGGCAGGTGTAGCACTTGTTCCGCTTACAGGGATAAGTGCCGGGAGGGAGATTGGTGGGAAGGGATGGGGAGGACGAATGGACAAAGAAGTCGCATTCTATTCCACGTCCCATTCCCATTCTGATATGTCTATCTATGGCCACCTCTACTGTCAAGATGACTCCACACTCAGGTTGGAGGAACAACACCTTGTATTCCATCTAGGTAGCCTCCAACTTGATGGCATGAACACTGATTTCTCTAACTTCTGTTAATGCCCCTCCCCCCCTTCTTACGCCATCCCTGATATATTTAGTTTTTTGTTTTTGTTTTTTTTTTGTTTTCTCCCCTCTCCCTTTTTTCTTTCTCTCTCTGCCCATCACTCTTCGCCTGTTCTCCATCTCTCTCTGGTTCTCCCCTCCCCCCTTTTTTCTCCCTAGGCCTACCATCCCATGAGCCTTTCCCTTCTCCAGCTGTGTATCACTTTTGCCAATCAACTTTCCAGCTCTTAGCTTCATACCTCCCCCTCCTGTCTTCTCCTATCATTTCGGATTTCCCCTCCCACTTTCAAATCTCTTACTATCTTTTCTTTCAGTTTGTCCTGACGAAGGGTCTCGGCCCGAAATGTCGACTGTACTTCTTCCTATAGATGCTGCCTGGCCTGCTGCATTCCACCAGCATTTGAGTGTGTTGTTTGAGTTTACAGCATCTGCAGATTTCCTCGTGTTTGCAGTTGAACTTCAAATTTCTTTTATATTTGAATCCATTATTTCATCTGGTAGAATATTTTAAAGATTCACTGCCACGTGATCTATTTTCAATTCGGTTTGCACTGAGTTAATTTAGTTCATTTAATTTCTTGTTTAATATTCTGAGGTTTATGCTATCTATGTTGCATAAATTTGTTCATGATTAGGTTCTTGTTTAGTAAGGGTGTTCAAGTTTACAGGAAGGAGGCAGGAGATTGGGGTTGAGAGGGAAAAGAAATAAATCATGATCGAATGGCAGATCAGCCTTAATGGGCTGAATGGCCTTATTCTACTCCTATTTCTTACGGTCTTATTAACTAACTTCCTTCCCTCCAGATGATGAACATATTGTCATTTGATTATTGCATTTAGACTTGCTATGTGACAGAACACATGTGCTGGCATAAAGATTCATCATAGCTTCTCTGGGGTTTTTTGGCATTTTCTGCGATTACTTTCATACATTTCAACACTGTCTTTGACAACCTTGATATTTTGATACCCCTGTGCTATTTTTATTTAGTTTTTTGGTATGTTTTCAGAAATGGTAAGTCCCATATTTATTTTCCATCCTTGTATTGATCTTTGTCATGAGCATTAACCAAAACTGTAAAGAATTGTGCAGATTTCCAAAGTTCAAATTAAATTTATTATAAAATCTCATATGTTACCATATACAACCCAGAGATTCACTTCTAGCAGGCATTTTCAATAAATCATAATAGAATATCAACTGTAATAGAATCACTGAAAGACCACACCACAACAGGGTGTTCAACCAGTGTGCAAACAATGACGCTTTCTTCCAGTTTAGGATGGCGCTGGTGATTCTCATCGACTTTTTGCTGGTGGCTAATGAAATGAGGAAAACAACTAAATATTTTGTTAATCATTCTTTTTCTGGTAAATGATAATCGCAAGCAATACTCTCTTACTTCCGTTTGGACTTGGAGGCAATTCGATGTGCCAGAACATAGGCGAGTTGTCGTTGAGAGTGAGGAAGACCCAAGGTTTGGCAGTGGACCAAATTGGACAGGTCACTGTCTATCTTGGTAATAATGATCAGGGAGACACAGAATCTGTAATTATCAACAAGTTCCTTTATCGTCTCAACAGAAGAGCACTTGAACTTACACAGCTGAATACCTGTGTGCACACCTACTAAGTTTTCATGACCCTCCATGAACAGTCAAAGAATAGAAAAGGTAATTCCAGTAAAATGGAGTCTCTGCTGGCCACATGTTCCTCATAGTCCTGTTCCGAATCTTCACATCCATGGGGCACTTCACATACATGATGGTGCGTCTTTAGTGAGAGTCATCGTTATCTTGTATCTGAAAACCTCTGCTATTACATTCATTCCTAACAAGTTCAAGTTTTTGAGAATAGTTCACAACGTGCAGAATATATAGAAACATAGAAAATAGGTGCAGGAGTAGGCCATTCAGCCCTTCGAGCCTACACTGCCATTCAGTATGATCATGGCTGATCATCCAACTCAGAACCCTGTACCTGCTTTCTCTCCATACCCCCGATCCCTTTAGCCACAAGGGCCATATCTAACCTCCTCTTAAATATAGCCAATGAATTGGCCTCAACTGTTTCCTGTGGCAGAGAATTCCACAGATTCACCATTCTCTGTGTGAAGAAGTTTTTCCTCATCTCGGTCCTAAAAGGCTTCCCCTTTATCCTTAAACTGTGACCCCTCGTTCTGGACTTCCCCAACATCGGAAACAATCTTCCTGCATCTGGCCTGTCCCATAGAGGAAGAAGATCTCAAATGGCAGGGGTAGGCAACCATGGCTGACAAATGAAGTTAAGGAATGCATAAAGGCCAGGGGAAGGACCTATAAGGTAGCAAAAGTGAGTGGAATATTGGATGATTGGGAAGTTTTTGATATCCAACAAAAGACAACTAAAAAAGCTATAAGAAGAGAAAAGATGAAGTATGAGGGCAGACTAACCAATAATATAAAGCAGGATACCAAAATTTTTTTGGTTAATTAAGAATAAAAGGGAGGTTAGAGTTGATATTGGACCACTAGAAAATGATGTGCATGAGGTAGTAATGGGGACATAGAAATGGCACGTGAACTTAATGAGTACTTCGCATCTGACTTCACTTTGGAAGGCACTAGCAGTGCGTCAGCGGTCCATGAGGTTCAGAGAACAGGAGTGAGTGCCATTGCTATTACAAAGGAAAATGTGCTAGTCAAACTGAAAGGTCTTAAACTGGATAAGATTCCTGGGCTAGATGGATTCCATCCCTTAGTTCTGAGAGAGATTGCTAAATAGATATCAGATTCATTGGTCATGATCTTTCAAGAATCAATTGATTCTGGCATGGCCCCAGAGGACTGGAAGATTGAAAATATCACTCCACTCTTTAAGACGGAAGGAAGGCAAAAGAAAGGAAATTATAGGCCAGTTAGAAGTGGTTGGGAAAGTGTTGGGAATCTATTATTAAGGATGAGATTTCGAGGTACTTGGAGATTAATGATAAAGTAAGTCAAAGTTAGCATGGTATTTGTAAAGGGAAATATTTCCTGGCAAATCTATTAAGAGTTCTTCAAGGAAGTAACAAGCAAGGTAGACAAAGGAGAGGCAGTGGACGTCATTTACTTGGAATTTCAGATGGCATTTGATAAAATACCATACATGAGGCTGCTTAACAAGATAAAATCCTATGGCGATACAGGGAAGAAACTAGCATGGATTGCAGAATGGCTGACAGCAGGAGGCAGTGAGTGGGAATAAAAGTCTGTTCTGGTTGGCTGCCGGTGACTGGTGGTGTTTGTCAGGGGTCAGTATTGGGACTGCTGATCTTTACATTGTTTGTCAATGACTTAGATAATGGAATTGATGGCCTTGTGGCAAAATTTGTGGATAATACAAAGATAAGTGGAGGGGTAGGTAATGCTGAGGAAGAAATGTGATTGCAGCAGGACAAAGGCAAATTAGAAGAATAGGCAACAAGTGGCAGATAGATGCAGTACAGTGTTGGGAAATGTATGATGATGTCTTTTGGTAAAAGGAACTATTATCTAAATGGGGAGAAGGTTCAAATATCAGAGGTGCAGAGAGACTGAGGAGTCCTTGTGCAAATCTCCCAGAAGGTTAATTTATGGGTTGAGTCTGTGGTAAAGAAGGCAAATGCAATGTTGGCATTTATTTAAAGGAGAATAGAATAAAAAAGCAAGGAGATATGATGAGCCTTTATAAGACACTAGTTAGGCCACACTTGGAGCATTGTCAACAGTTTTAGTCCCCATATCTCAGCAAGGATGTGTTGTTATTGGAGAGAGTCCAGAGGAGGTTCACAAGGATGATTCTAGGAATGAACAGGTTAACATATGAGGAGCATTTGGCAGCTTTGGGCCTGTACTCACTGGAATTTTAGAATGCGGGGTGATCTCATTGAAATCTACCTAATGTTGAAAGTACCATATAAATTAGATGTGGAGAGGATGTTTCCCCTGGTGAGGGGTATCCAGAGCTAGAGGGCACAGTCTCAAAATTGAGGGGCAACCTTCTAGAACAGAGGTAAGGAGGAATTTTTTTAGCCAGAGAGTAGTAAATCTGTGGAAGTTCTGCTGCAGATTGTGGTGGAGGTCCAGAATGTGTGTATATTTAAGGTAGAAGTTGATGGTAGAAGTTTAAGGTAGAAGGTAGTAGTAAATGCAGAAGTCCAAATGATTTACACAGTCAATTAGGAGAGATTTTCCTAGAAGTAACGAATTCCTCAACGACACAACGTTACTGCTGATGCCAGCCGAAATATGCCTTGCCTGAAGGATTTATGACAAAGGAAATAAAATGGCTTAAAGGCACTGAAATTTCCTTGGTGAGACCCTGCTCCAGTCCTTTCTGCAGGGACTATCTTGGATGCAGGTTACTAATTCCTTCCAAATGAGGATCAAATAAGGTCGAACCTGTTTTACCGCCAACAATACCAACTTTTCTCGATCCTTTGGGTTTTCCATACTTAAATAAATTTTTCACTCTCCAACTGGACTGCAAGAGTAGGAATCAAAACTCGCAGTGGTTTTAAAATCTGCCGGCACAACTTACAATAGAAAGTAAAACTCCACTTTAAAACAAAACTGTGTCATGCGACGAACACGCAGCATAACGGAATCACTGACGAATTATGCCCAGCAGAGACTCAATTACATCATGGTCATGTGACAATCACAAGATACCCACATGGTATAACCATATAACAATTACAGCACGGAAACAGGCCATCTCGGCCCATCTAGTCCCACTGGCCCGCACTCAGCCCATAACCCTCCATTCCTTTCCTGTCCATATGCCTATCCAATTTTACTTTAAATGACAATACCGAACCTGCCTCTACCACTTCTACTGGAAGCTCATTACACACAGCTACCACTCTCTGAGTAAAGGAATTCCCCCTCATGTTACCCTTAAACTTTTGCCCCCTAACTCTCAAATCATGTCCTCTTGTTTGAATCTCCCCTACTCTCAATGGAAAAAGCCTATCCACCTCAACTCGATCTATCCCCCTCATTATTTTAAATACCTATATCAAGTCCCCCCTCAACCTTCTACGCTCCAAAGAATAAAGACCTAACTTGTTCAACCTTTCCCTGTAACTTAGGTGCTGAAACCCAGGTAACATTCTTGTAAATCTTCTTTGTACTCTCTCTATTTTGTTGATATCTTTCCTATAATTCGGTGACCAGAACTGTACACAATACTCCAAATTCGGCCTTACCAATGCCTTATACAATTTTAACATTACATCTCAACTCCTATACTCAATGCTCTGATTTATAAAGGCCAGCATACCAAAAGTTTTCTTCACCACCCTGTCCACATGAGATTCCACCTTCAGGGAACTATGCACCATTATTCCTAGATTACTCTGTTCTACTGCATTCCTCAATGCCCTACCATTTACCACATATGTCCTATTTTGATTATTACTACCAAAATGTAGCACCTCACACTTATCAGCATTAAACTCCATCTGCCATCGTTCATACCCACTCTTCTAACTGGCCTAAATCTCTCTGCAAGCTTTGAAAACCTACTTCATTATCCACCACGCCACCTATCTTGGTATCGTCTGCATACTTACTAATCCAATTTACCACCCCATCATCCAGATCATTAATGTATATGACTAACAACATTGGACCCAATACAGATCCCTGAGGCACACCACATCACCGGCCTCCAACCTGACAAACAGTTAACCACCACTACTCTCTGGCATCTCCCATCCAGCCACTGTTGAATTCATCTTACTACTTCAATATTAATACCTAACGATTGAACCTTCCTAACTAACCTTCCGTGCGGAACCTTGTCAAAGGCCTTACTGAAGTCCATATAGACAACATCCACTGCTTTACCCTCGTCAACTTTCCTCGTAACCTCTTCAAAAAATTCAATAAGATTTGTCAAACATGACCTTCCACGCACAAATCCATGCTGGCTACTCCTAATCAGATCCTGTCTATCCAGATAATTATATATATCATCTCTAAGAATACTTTCCATTAATTTACTCACCATTGACGTTAAACAGACAGGCCTATAATTGCTAGGTTTACTCTTAGAACCCTTTTTAAACAATGGAACCACATGAGCAATACACCAATCCTCTGGCACCATACCCGTTTCTAATGACATTTGAAATATTTCTAACAGAGCCCCTGCTATTTCTACACCAACCTGCCTCAAGGTCCTAGTGAATATCCTGTCAGGACCCGGAGATTTATCCACTTTTATTCCTTAAAAGTGCCAGTACTTCCTCCTCTTTAATTGTCATAGTTTCCATAACTTCCCTACTTGTTTCCCTTACCTTAAACAATCCAATATCCTTCTCCTTAGTGAATACCGAAGAAAAGAAATTGTTTAAAATCTCCCCCATCTCTTTGGATTTATTTTCACCTTACTTGCCAAAGCAACCTCGTATCTTAGCTTTTCTAATTTCTTTCTTAAGATTCTTTTTACATTCTTTATATTCCTCGAGCACCTCATTTACTCCATACTGTCTATATTTATTATAGATCTCCCTCTTTTTCCGAACCAAGTTTCCAATATCCCTTGAAAACCATGGTGCTCTCAAACTTTTAATCTTTCCTTTCAACCTAACAGGAACATAAAGATTCTGTACCCTCAAAATTTCACCTTTAAATGACCTCCATTACATCCTTCCCATAAAACAGATTGTCCCAATCCACTCCTTCTAAGTCCTTTCGCATCTCCTCAAAGTTGGTCTTTCTCCAACCAAAAATCTCAACACTACGTCCAGTCCTATCCTTCTCCATAATTATATTGAAACTATTGGCATTGTGATCACTGGACCCGAAGTGCTCCCCAACACATACCTCCGTCACCTCACCTATCTCATTCTTAACAGGAGATCCAACACTGCCCCTTCTCTACTTGGTACCTTTATGTATTGCTGCAAAAATCTAGCCTGCACACATTTTACAAACTCCAAACCATCCAGCCCTTTTACAGAATGGGCTTCCCAGTCTATGTGTGGAAAATTAAAATCTCCCACAATCACAACCTTGTGCTTGCTGCAAATATCTGCTATCTCCTTGCAAATTTGCTCCTCCAATTCTCGCTCCCCATTAGGTGATCTATAATACACCCCTATAAGTGTTACTACACCTTTCCCATTCCTCAATTCCATCCAAATAGTCACCCTAGATGAGCCCTCTAATCTATCCTGCCAAAGCACCGCTGTAATATTTTCTCGGACAAGCAATGCAACACCTCCTCCTCTTGCCCCTCTGATTCTATCACACCTGAAGCAATGAAATCCAGGAATATTTAGTTGCCAATCACACCCCTCCTGCAACCATGTTTCTCTAATAGCTACAACAACATATTTCCCTGTATCAATCCATGCTCGAAGCTCATCCACCTTTCTTACAATGCTCCTAGCATAAAAATAGATGCATTTAAGAAACTCTGCACCTTTTCCTCTCTGTTTATCCCTAACAATACGATCAACTTTATTATCTTTTTCTTCCTTCTCCCCTACATCTTCGGTCTGAGCGTTCCCCTTCTCTATCACCTGCCTATCCTCCTTCACACACTGTCTACTAGCTTTTTCTATTTGTGAGTTAACCTCCTCTGCCCTAGTCTCTTCAAATTGATTCCCACCCCCAAACATTCTAGTTTAAAGTCTCCCCAGTAGCATTAGCAAATCTCTCCGCCAGGGTATTGGTACCCCTAGGATTCAAGTGTAACCCGTCCTTTTTGTACAGGTCACACCTGCCCCAAAAGAGGTCCCAATGATCCAGAAACTTGAATCCCTGCCCCCTGCTCCAATCCCTCAGCCACACATTTATCCTCCACCTCATTCCATTCCTACTCTCACTGTCGTGTGGCACAGGCAGTAATCCTGAGATTACTACCTTTGTGGTCCTTCTTCTCAACTGCCTTCCTAACTCCCTGTATTTTCCTTTCAGGACCTCTTCCCTTTTCCTACCTATGTCATTGGTACCTGTATGTACCATGACCTGTGGTTCCTCACCCTCTCACTTCAGGATATCGTGGATGCGATCAGAAACATCTCGAACCCTGGCACCAGGGAGGCAAACTACCATCCGGGTCTCCTGATCGCATCCACAGAATCGCCTATCTGACCCCCTGACTATCGAGTCCCCTATTACTACTGCCTTCCTCTTCCTTTCCCTACCCTTCTGAGCTACAGGGCCAGACTCTGTGCCAGAGGCACGGCCACTGTTGCTTCTCCCAGGTAGGCTGTCCCCCCTCCCCCCCCCCCCCCAAACAATACTCACACAGAAGTATTTATTGTCAAGGGGTACAGCCACTGGGGTACTCTCTAGTACCTGACTCTTCCCCTTCCTCCTCCTAACCGTGACCCACCTATCTGCCTCCCGTGGCCCCGGAGTGACCACCTGCTTGTAACTCCTCTCTATCAACTCCTCACTCTCCCTGACTAGATGAAGGTCATCGAGCTGCAGCTCCAGTTCCCTAACATGGCCCCTTAGGAGCTGCAGCTCGGCACACCTGGCACAGATGTGGACTTCCGGGAGGCAAGGAGACTCCAGGACCTCCCACATCCTTTCTTTCTTTTTAAATTTTTTAAATTAATTTTTAAGCAACCATAAATGAAACATGAATACAGAGAGCTTGAGAGTACATAGTTAGTTTAAATAGGCATTCAAATATATGATGATCAATATATATAACCTCCCAAACTCATAGTATTTATGAACAAAAGAAATTAAAAAAAACAAATCCCCCCCCCCAAAAAGAAAAAAAACACTAACCAACGTGGGCCATTGCATAATGTCAGATATATACAGTAGTGCCAATAACTCCGAACCTCCATCCAAATAATTAAGGATTATAAAAGTGAGGTTTAGGAAAAGACAATTTAACTCATATGAAAATGTTGAATAAATGGTCTCCAAGTTTCTTCAAATTTAACTGAAGGATCAAAAACAACACTTCTAATTTTTTCTAAGCTCAAATAAGAGATAGTTTGAGAAAACCACTGAAATATAGTTGGAGGATTAATTTCTTTCCAATTCAATAAAATAGATCTTCTAGCCATTAATGTAACAAATGCAATCATTCGTCGAGATGAGGAAGATAAACGACTATTATCCACCATTGGTAAACCGAAAATTGCAGTAATAGGATGCGGTTGGAAATTGATATTCAGAACTTTTGAAATAATACTGAAAATATCTTTCCAATAATTTTGCAAACAAGGGCAAGACCAAAACATATGGGTCAATGAAGCTACTTCAGAATGATATCTGTCACAGGTTGGATTAACATGAGAGTAAAATCGAGCAAGTTTATCCTTGGACATGTGAGCCCTATGTACAACCTTAAATTGTATTAGGACATGTTTAGCACAAATAGAAGAGGAATTGACTAATTGTAAAATTTTCTCCCACTGCTCAGTGGGTATAAGACAATGAAGTTCTTTTTCCCATTCCTCCTTAATTTTTTCTGATACTTCTGACTGTATTTTCATGATCTTGTTATAAATGACAGCTACTAAACCCTTTTGACAAGGATTCAGAGCTAAAATTCTTTCCGTAATGTCCAATGGACATAGTTTTGGAAAAGACTGTAACTCATTATACAAAAAATTTCTAACTTGCAAATATCTGAAAAAAAAAGAGTTTTAGGTAAATTATATTTAATAGATAGCTGTCAAAGGACATAAAGCTATCATTCAAAAACAGATCACGAAAACATGTTATACCTTTTGTTTTCCATAAAAGAGGGCTGAAAAAAAAGTTAAATATTATAGGGCTTGATAAAATGAACTTATTCAAACCAAAAAATTTACGAAATTGAAACCAAATTCGCAATGTATATTTGACTATAGGATTAGTTATTTGTTTATTCAATTTAGATAAAGAAAAAGGAAGTGAAAATCCTAAAATTGAAAACAATGAAAAGTCTTGTACAGATTTGCATTCCAAATTTACCCATTGTGGGCAAGCTGCTATAGTTGATTCTTGTGTCCAAAATATTAAATATCGTATATTAACTGCCCAATAATAAAATCTCAAGTTTGGCAAAGCCAGACCGCCCTCCTTCTTAGGCTTCTGTAAATATTTTTTGCCTAGTCTAGGATTTTTATTCTGCCACAGATAAGAAGATAGTTTGGAGTCAATAATATCAAAAAAAGATTTAGGAATAAAAATTGGTAATACTTGAAATAAATATAAGAATTTGGGTAATACCATCATCTTAATAGCATTAATTCGACCAACCAATGACAAAGATAATGGAGACCACCTGGTAGCAAGTTGCTTAATTTGGTCAATTAAAGGTAAAAAATTAACTTTAAATAAATCTTTATGATTTTTAGTAATTTTAATACCCAAATAAGTAAAATAATCTGTAACAACTTTAAATGGTACATGTTTATAAATTGGAACTTGCATATTTAATGGAAATAATTCGCTCTTATTAAAATTCAGTTTATAACCAGAAAAGTTACTAAACTGAGCAAGCAAGGACGAAATAGCAGGAATAGATCTTTCAGGGTCGGATATGTATAGTAACAAATCATCAGCATATAATGATAACTTATACGTCCCCTCCCCACGAGTAATACCCAAAATATTAGGTGATTCACGAATGGCTATAGCCAAAGGTTCCAAAGCAATGTCAAATAGTAAAGGACTTAAAGGACAGCCTTGCCTTGTACCACGGAATAACTGAAAAAAAGGAGATCTTTGATTATTGGTAAAGACCGAAGCCAAGGGTTTATAGTATATTAATTTAATCCATGATATAAATTTCAAACTAAAATTAAAATGCTGCAACGTATTAAATAAATATGGCCATTCAACTCTATCAAATGCTTTTTCAGCATCTAAGGAAATGACACATTCTGGTATTTTGGGTGAAGGAGTATAAATAATATTAATTAATTTTCTAATGTTAAAAGATGAATAGCGGTTTTTAATAAATCCGGTCTGATCATCAGAAATAATTCGAGGTAATATATTTTCTAATCTAATAGCCAAAATTTTACTAAAAATTTTAAAATCCGTATTCAGCAAGGATATAGGCCGATAGGATGCACATTCAATAGGGTCTTTATCTTTTTTAAGAATGAAAGAAATAGAGGCTTCATAAAAAGATTGTGGCAATTTGCCTATAATTAATGCATCTTTAAAAATTTTACAAAGCCAAGGTGAAAGTATAGAGGAAAAGGATTTAAAAAATTCTGCAGTATAACCATCCGGACCAAGAGCTTTACCGGAATTCATTGAAAAAATAGCCTTTTTTATTTCAGTTTCCGTAATAGGTGTATCTAGGAATACACTATCCTCTACTGTTAATTTTGGAATATTCAATTTTCTTAAAAATTCACCTATTATAGAAGAATCCTCAACAAATTCTGATTGAAATAAGGAATTATAAAAATCTTGAAAGGCTTTATTTATCTCTTTATGGTCGATCGTCAGAGTGCCATCTTGTTTACGAATCCTAGTAATCTGTCGTTTAACCGAAGCAATTTTCAATTGATTAGCCAATAATTTACCAGACTTATCTCCATGTACATAAAACTGGGTTCTAGATTTAATTAACTGATTTTCAATTGAAGAGGCTAATAACAAACTATGCTCCATTTGAAGTTCCACTCTTACTTTATAAAGTTCTTTGCTGGGGGTCACTGAATAAATCTTATCAATTGCTTTGATTTTATCAACCAATGTTAATATTTTAGAATTAGTTCGTTTCCTAACTCCAGCAGAGTATGAAATAATCTGTCTACGAATAAATGCTTTAAAAGTATCCCATAAAATTTCACTAGAGATCTCTGCTGTAGAATTTGTTGAGAAAAACAAATCAATTTGTTGTTTAATAAAATTAACAAAGTCTAAGTCCTGCAATAAAATAGAATTAAACCTCCAAGATTTAGCATTAATAGATAAATTCATTATCTTAATAGATAGCTTCAAAGGTGCATGGTCAGAAATGGTAATAGAGCCATATTTACAATCGATAACATCTGTAAGTAAACGGTGATCAATGAAAAAGTAATCAATTCTTGAATAATGATAAACATGAGAAAAGTATGAAAACTCTTTGTCATTGGGGTGTAAAAAACGCCAAATTTTGAAAATTGCTGGATCAGTCATAAAGGAATTAATAAGGGAGGCCGATTTATTCGGAAGAGCTTGGGTGGGCTTAGAGCTATCCATCGAAGGGTTTAAACAACTGTTAAAATCCCCACCCATTATCAGCATGTACTGATTCAAATTGGGAAAGGATGTAAATAGACATTTAAAAAATTCAGGACAATCAGTGTTTGGAGCATAAACATTAACTAAAACAACTTTTTGATTAAAAAGTAGACCAGCAATAAGCAAAAATCTACCTTGTGGGTGTGAAATTGTTTCATGGTGTATAAAGGAGGTTGAAGAATCTATAAAAATGGAAACGCCTCTTACTTTGGCTTGAGAATTCGAGTGATATTGTTGGCCTTTCCAAAACCTAAAAAAGCATCGACTATCCACCTTCTTTACATGAGTCTCTTGTACAAAGATAACATTAGCATTCATTCTGTGGAATACTTTGAATATTTTTTTCCGTTTGATCGGATGATTTAAACCATTAGTCTTCCAAGAAACAAAATTAATAATCCTATCCATATTGACAATATTTATTACAATTAACACATAAGGTAAAAAAAAAAATGAACTCATGAATCCAGAAGAGGGAAGTAAGTTCAAGGAGGAACTGGAAGTCATGACACTGCAACCATTTTTGTAGTTTCATATGAGCCCATGAAGTAAAACTAAGCATAAAGCAAGCAAAAAGAAAAGAAAAAGGAAAAATCCCCCTCCCTCCACCCTCAAAACCCCAGGAAAAAAGCCAAGGACCTCCCACATCCGACACCGAGAACAACAAGCTGCCCTCACACTCATACTTCCCCTTTCCTCAAATAACAGGAAAAACTGAAACCTAAACCTACCTTGCCTTGCTCGCTTCTGCCCAAGCCCTTAAGCCTTCACTCTGCTCCCAGCTCACTCTGCTGCCCACAGACAACGCTGCCCACTGTATAAGGCTGTGTCCTTTTTATGTCTTCCCCGCTTCACTGCCCGCCATCACACGCCTGCGCAGTCCCGCCTCTCTTAACTCTGATGAGAATAAGAAAAATTCAAGATGGCTCCTGCTGCACTCCCGTTCTGATCCTCTGACTTCCTTCTCCAAACGACGAAAGGTATGTAACACCTTTCGGTGTTACTGACTGGGGTTATGTGACTGACCTTTAACACCTTATTGGCTCTGATCCAGAAATGACAATTTATGGCTCTTTGTTCACTTTGACTTGACTAGTGTTAAACAGTCAATCCAGGCAACCCAGATTCTGAGCTAACGAGAATACTTACGTAAACTTGCTATTCTACACAAAGTACAGCTTGTATGAGAATGCTGTCAGGTTTATCAGGTCATTAGCAGAAACTACTTGTGTCCACATTCAATTGTTTTGATTAGAGTATCCCAGAACAAGAATCAGTTCAAAGTTCACAAAAAAATGGGAGAATGCAAGGACAGTCTGACTGTGTCAGAAAATGGCTACCTCCATCTCCTTCAAACACATGGCAAGAACAAAGACAATTAGTTTACCTGCTTCAACAGTCCTTGATTCATTTTAATTCACTGATTTGTAGACTGTACTTCCTTCTGGCCAATATCAGGTACAGGCCGAATCATGGTTGTGGTATCCAGGCCCCAGCAACCAGATGTTTAGATGAAGATTTAAGTGCCAGGCCAAATCAGAAAATTCAGGTACAGGCTGGATTGAGACGAAGGGTTCCAGACCCTGGAGTGTATTGAAGCGACAGAACCCTATGTTTGAATGACAATTTAGGTGCCAGGCCAGACTGAAAAAGTCAAGGTCTGAGGTTGAGGGATGGGCTTGTTCAGCTCACTGCTCTGCAATGTTTAGTCCACTCTGTGCTGAACTCTGGGTCTGGGGATGGACTCTTTGTGGCCTTCAGTTCAGAAGCTATTTGCTTACATGTATTATTTGCATGACTTTTTTTTTGTCTCAGCACATTGGGTGTTTGGTCTTTTTTGGATTGTTTTGGATTTGTTTGCTATGTGGCTGCTTGTTAGGAGATGAATCTCAAGGTTGTATAATTATACATTGATAATAAATGTACTTTAGAGCATAAGACCTTAAGATATAGGAACAGAAATAGGCCATTCGGCCCATTGAGTCTGCTCCATCATTCAATCATGGGCTGATCCAATTCTTCCAGTCATCCCTACTCCCCTGCCTTCTCCCCATACCCTTTGATGCCTTGCCTAATCAAGAACCTATCTATCTCTGCCTTAAATGCATCCAGTGACTTGGCCTCCACAGTCGCTCATGGAAACAAATTCCACAGATTTACCACCCTCTGACTAAAGTAATTTATCCACAGCTCTGTTCTTAATGGATGTCCTTCAATAGTGAAGTTGTGCTTGCTTGTCTTAAACTCCTAGCATGGGAAATAACTTTGCTATATCTAATCTGTGAACAAACTGTGCAAATCTGTGAACAAACTGAGCAGGCAATAAGGCAGCCCTAACAACAGCAAGGGCCAAACTGTCCCGGGCTATCAGAGGGGCAAAGCGTGCACAAGGCCAGCGAATCCACAGCCACTTCCAGGACAGTGGCGACATGTGGCGCATTTGGAAGGGCATCCAGGACATCACCAATTACAGGACAACATCATCTCCCAGATGTGCTGAATGACTTCTACATTCGTTTTGAGGCGGAAAATGACGTGGTGTCGAGGAAGTCCACCCCTCCTATAAATGACCAGGTACTGTGTCTCACCGTGGCCGATGTGAGGAAAAACCCTGTCAACCCACGGAAGGCTGCTGAACCAGACAACATTCCTGGTAGAGTGCTCAGAGGATGTGCAGACCAGCTAGCAGATGTTCTCACTGACATCTTCAACATCCCCCTGAGCAGCGCCTCTGTTCCAACGTGCTTCAAGGCCATCACCATCGTCCCTGTGCCAAAGAAGTCTTCAGTGTCCTGCCTAAATGACTACCGTTCCGTTGCACTCACGTCCATCATCATGAAGTGTTTCGAGAGGCTTGTCATGAGGCTGCCCCCCTCACTGGACCCCCTGCAGTTTGTGTACCATCTCAACCGATCAACAGACGACGCCATTGCCACCACCCTCCACCTGGCCCTAACCCACCTGGACAAAAAAGACATACATTCGAATGCTGTTCGTAGACTTCAGTTCAGCATTCAACACAATCACCCCTCAAAAACCGATTGGAAAGCTGAGCCTATTGGGCCTGAACACCTCCCTCTGCAACTGGATTCTAGACTTCCTGACTGGGAGATCTCAGTCAGTCCAGATCGGGAGCAACATCACCAACACCATTACACTGAGCATGGGGACTCCCCCAGGGCTGTGTGCTCAGTCCACTGCTGTTCACTCTGCTGACCCACGACTGTGCTGCAACACACAACTTGAATCACATCATCAAGTTCGCCATTTACACGATGGTGGTGGGTCTCATCAGCAAGAACGACAAGTCAGCATACAGAGAGGAGGTGCAGTGGCTAACGGACTGGTGCAGAGCCAAGAACCTATCTCCGAATGTGAACAAAACAAAAGAGATGATTGTTGACATCAGGAGGGCATGGAGCGACCACTTCCTGGTGAATATCGACGACTCCTCGGTAGAGATCGTAAAGAGCACCAAATTTCTTGGTGTTCACCTGACGGAGAATCTGACCTAGTCCCTCAACACCAGCTCCATAGCAAAGAAAGCCCAGCAGCATCTCTACTTTTTGCGAAGGCTGAGGTAAGTCCATCTCCCACCCCCCATCCTCATCACATTCTACAGGGGTTGTATTGAGAGCATCCTGAGAAGCTGCATCACTGCCTTGTTCGGAAATTGCACCATTTCGGATCGCAAGACCCTGCAGCGGATAGTGAGGTCAGCTGAGAAGATCATCGGGGTCTCTCCTCCCGCCATCACGGGCATTTGCACTACACGCTGCATCCGCAAGGCAAACAGTATTATGAAGGACCACACGCACCCCTCATACAAACTCTTCTCCCTCCTGCCGTCTGGGAAAAGGCACCGAAGCATTCGGGCTGTCACAACCAGACTATGTAACAGCTTCTTCCCCCAAGCTATCAGACTCCTCAATACCCAGAACCTGGACTGACACCTTGCCCTATTGTCCTGTTTATTATTTATTGTAATGCCTGCACTGTTTTGTGCACTTTATGCAGTCCTGGGTAGGTCTATAGTCTGGTGTAGTTTTTTTCTGTGCTGTTTTTTACGTGGTTCATTGTAGTTTTTGTACTGTGTCGTGTAACACCATGGTCCTGAAAAACGTTGTCTCGTTTTTACTATGTACTGTACCAGCAGTTATGGTCGAAACGACAATAAAAAGTGACTTGACTTGAAATACAAAAATAATTCATTATAATAAATAAGTAATTAATCTCAAAAATATGAGATGAAGAGTCCTTGAAAGTGAGTCCATTGATTGTGGGAGCATTTCAGTGATGGGAAAAATGAAATTGAGTGAAGTTATTCCCTCTCGCTCAGGAGCCTGATGGTTGAAGGGTTATAACTTTTCCTGAACATGATGGTGTGAACTCCTGAAGCTCCTGTACCATCTTCTTGATGACAGCAGCTAGACAACAGTACTACCTGATGGTGGTAGGTAGTGGGAGTCCCTGATGGTGGATGCTGCTTTCTTGTGACAACACTCAGTGTAAATGTGCTAAGTGGTGTGGAGGGCTTTACTCATGATGGACTAATCCAGATCCACTGCTTGTTGTAGGATTTTTCCATTTAATGGTATTGGTGTTTCCATATCAGACAATGTGATGCAGGCAGTCAATATACTCTCTACCACACATCTTTAGAAGTTTGTCAAAGTTTTGGATGTCATGCCAAATCTTTGGAAGCTCCTAAGAAATTAGAGGTGCTGTTATACTTCATAATTGCACTTACGTGCTGGTCCCAGGGCAGGTCCCCTGAAATGATAACACTGAGGAATTTAAAGTTGCTGACTCTATCCACTTCTGATCTTCCGATGAGGCAGTTTGCCATGTGTTTTTTCTTGCTGCTCAGAACCTCCTAATTGAATTATACTGTGCTTTTCATGAATAATCATAGATTTTTAAAAATGGATTCTATTAGAATCCTTGTCGCTTCCTTAATGGATTATTTGGGATGAAGAAATAAGGATGGTAGATTTTCAGAGTCACCTTCTGTGAATGGAGGCAGATTCCATTTGGAATTTGAGTTGGATAGAGTTTTGGTATAAAATTACGGAGGGATAAGGGGCATCACGGTAGAGTTTTACCCCTTGTGGCATCAGAGTTCAGAGTTTAATTCCAGTTCTGCTTGTTAGAATTTCGTATGATCTTCCTGTGAGTGAGTGACTGTCTTCCAGGTGTTCTGTTTTCCTTTCAAAGTCCAAAGATTGACCAGTTAGATGGTTAATTGGTCAATGTAAATTGTCCTTTGATTAGGCTTGGGTTAAATAAGTGTGTTGCTGGGTGGTGCAGCTCGTTGGGCTGAAAGGGCCTGTTCGTGCTGTATCTTGAAATAGAATTATATGGAAAAAATGAATTAAAATGGATTTTGTTACATATTGACTATGTTCTTATTAAATGGCTTATCAGAGTTGTGGAGCTAAAATAGTCCACTCCTCTCCCCATTTCCTTGTGACCTGTTGTTTAGCAAAATGATTTGCAAGAGGATTTTGTTTGACGTAGTATATGCATGGGATGGTGTGTAGTTTATAAAACACTAAAACGGTCAGTTAGTCTTGTAAGAGATGAAGGGGACAAATTAAACAAATCCAACAATTTGTAAACATTACCATTTTTTCAACCAGGTATTTAAATAAGTTGAGTTTTGTTTTATTCCATCTCCCAAATTTGTGACATGCTTATTCAAAACTTAGTTTTGACACAGCCATGTTTCCTAACCAGCTAGTTGTCCACATCACTACTCTTCAAAAAAAAACTCCCCCTTTCACTCAATTGGCTCAAACAACAGTTTGGTTCTATTCTATATTTATGTTGAAGTCACATTTATGTTGTGAGAGAGCGAGGGATTATATACAACTCTGAGATCTGTCTTCTCCAGGTAGCCAAGAAAAAAAGAACAGCAACATGATCAACAATCCAAAACCCCTCCCTTGCTCAAAATGCAACAAAAACATTGACCCCAAACCCCTTCCACTGTTCAAAATGCATATTAGGACTGCTTCTTTTTACGATACATGTCAAAAATTTGGGTGTCTGAATTGATGGCTTTGCAGCCAAGCTTACAGATGATATAAATATAGAGGAACAGGTACTGTTGAGGAAGCAGAGTCTGCTGAAGGAGTAAGACAGATTGGGAAAATAAGTAAAGATGGAGCAGATGGAATATACTGTAGGGAAGTGTATGGTCTTGAAACTTTGGTAGAAGAAGTAACGAAGTATTTTCAAAATGGGTAGAAAATTTTAAAAAGTCACTTCTGAGTCTTCGTGCAGGATTTCCTAAAGGTTAATTTGCAGGTTGAGTTGGTGGTAAGGAAAGCAAATGCAACATTAGCATTAATTTTAAGAGGACTAGAATATAAGAGCAAGGATGTAATGCTGTGCCTTTATGTTCAGCCTACACTTGGAGTATTGTGAGCAGTTTTGGACTCCTTATTTAAGAAAGGATGTGCTGGCATTGGAGAGGGTCCAGAAGGGGTTCACAACAATGATTCTGGGAATGACATGTTTTAACATATGAAGAGTACTTAGTGGCTCTGGGGCTGTACTCATGCTTAGAAGAATGAGGAAGAATCTCATTGAAAGCTATCTAATATTAATCAAGATAGATCTAATATTGGCCTAGATAGAATAGATATGGGGAGGATGTTTTCTATATTGGGTGTGTCTGGGACCAGAGAGCACAGCCTCAGATTAGAGGGGCATCTATTTGGAACAGGAATTTCTTTTGCCAGAGGGTAATGAATCTCTGGAATTTATTGCAACAGACATCTGTGGAGTCCGACTCATTGAGTGTATTTAAAACGGAGGTTGATACTTTCTTGATTAGTCAGGGGATCAAAGGTTATGGTAAAAGGCAGAAAAATGGGATTGAGAGGGATAATAATTCAGCCATGATTGAATGGTAGACTCAATGGCTGAATGCCCTAATTCTGCTATGGTCTGATAACTGCTGAACGAGACTTGTTCTCTATCATTTCATTTAATCCAAATCTCTGTTTTTATTGACATATTAGCTTGATGTTAATCTTGTTTTTAAATTTTGCATCATTGCTACAAATTTGTTAATGGTTTTGCCCCTTCCTCATTTTGTAATGTGTTCATCCTGTATTGTTCAGAGTTATCTGTGCTCTCCCACTTTAGGCCACCATTCACCCTGAATTAATTTACTTCAATTTCTTCCTTGCTCTCTTTTGACAATTGTACATTGTTATATGTTATGTTATTGAACAGTAGATTTGCTCATTTTTAGTTCCTACTGATAATTGTCATTCTTCTACTGAATTTTATGATATTATGGCATTTAAATAGCCAATTATAAGATCAGGATGTTCCTCAGAATCAGACAGAATATTAAGGAAATCAACTAATCGCTAAAAAAATGAAATTTTCATTAATAACACGTGTACAAAAAGTAGTCAAATTTTAAAATAATGGACCAACGTAGAACATAGGAACAGCATAGGTACGGCATAGGAACAGGCCATTCCATCCACAACGTTGTCCCGAATGAGCTAAAAAGCAAATCAAGTACACCTAAACACTAATGCCTCTTATCTGCACCGTGTCCATATCCGTCTATTTTCCTTGCATCTGTATGCCTATCCAGATGTCTTTTAAAAGCCTCCAATGTACTTGGCTCTACCACAATACCAGGCAGTGCAATCCAGGTATCAATAACTTTTAAGTTTAAAAAAAACACAACTTACTCTTCATGTTCCCCCTTGAACCTACCATCACTCACCTTCAGTGCGTGCCCTCTGGTATTGGACATTTCATCTCTGGGAAACAGATACTCTCTGTCCACTCTATCGAAGCCTTTCATAATCTAGTAAACCTCTTATCCCCCCCCCCCCCCCCCAGCCTTCGGCAGCCTAGTGGCAAAAAATATAACTTCCATGTTAACTATTCTTTTGCTTTGCTGTGATGTCTAAAGAAAAATGGTATATATTATAATGAGTGACAAATGTATTGATCAAGGAAATGAGTATTTCTGAAAGGTGAAAAAAAAAAGCAGAGAACATAATATCACAAATATATTAATATTTTTGTATTATTTCACTCACAAAAGCATACAAGAAAATAGGAGCAGAAGGAGGTCACTTGGTCCCTCAAGCCTGCCTTACTGTTCAACAAGACCATGACTGATCTGCCCCAGGTCTCAGCTTTCTTGGTCTCAAGATGGCAATGAGCTGTGTCCTCCATTGAGGTCACAGCTCAGTTTTCGTTGTTTTTATTGGGTTTTTGGGTATGGTTTATGAACAGAGAGGAATTGGTGATCAAATTGGGGTTTTAAGGTCAAGGATATGAGGAACTTGGAGGACAAGCTGGAGTCTTAAGTCTCTGCTCCACGTTAGAAGAATAGTGACACGGACATGGAACACCTATGGACTAAGTCAGGATGTTTGGCCAAATGTTGGACCGTTAGACCAGCATAGATGGAGGCTAATGGCTCCCCAAGGTCAGCAAGTTTTCAGTGGGCTCCTCAGTCGTAGTTCTGTGCAGGCAAGTGAAATAAGATCCAATGGTGCCTTGGGTTCAAGAGTTGAAGTTTGACGCCTGGTGTTTGATGTTCGGTGGGTCTTGTGGTCAGTGCCAAGAATTAAGGTCTGAGGATTGAATAGAAAGTCAGGAAGTTGTGGCCTGTTAGCCAGAACCCAGAGTCTTTGCAACGGGGAAAAGAACACATTGGACCTGGTTTACACAAACATCCCCAACGCGTACCGTGTAGAGCCCCCGCCCCCACCTCGGTTACTCAGACCACATCTCTGTTATGCTAATCCCAGCATACAGACCGATCGTCAGGTGCTCCAGACCAGTTCAGAAGCAGGTGAAAACCTGGCCAGCAGGAGCCATCTCTGCTCTTCAAGATTGCTTTGAGCACACTGACTGGCACATGTTCAGGGAGGCTGCAACTGATGGTGACTCTACCAACTTAGAGGAGTACACAGCATCAGTGACTAGCTACATCAGCAAGTGCATCGACGACGTCACTGTGTCCAAGACCATCACTAAACGTGGATGACAGCAGAGGTGTGTGCGCTGTTGAGGACCCGTGACTCTGCTTTCGGAGCAGGCGACAAGGCAGCCCTAACAACAGCAAAGGCCAAACTGTCCTGGGCCATCAGAGAGGCAAAGCGTGCACACGGCCAGCGAATCCACAGCCACTTCCAGGACAGCAGCGACACGCGGCGCATGTGGAAGGGCATCCAGGACAACATCACCTGACTGTGCGGGGGATGCCTCCCTCCCAGATGAGCTGAATAACTTCTACGCCCGTTTTGAGGTGGAAAATGATGTGGCGGCAAGGAAATCCACCCCCTCTTCCAAATGACCAGGTGCTGTGTCTCACCATGGCTGATGTGAGAAGAACCTTGTGCAGGGTCAACCCACGGAAGGCTGCTGGACCAGACAATATTCCTGTTAGAGTGCTTTGAGGATATGCAGACCAGCTAGCAGATTTTCTCACTGACATCTTCAACATCTCCTTGAGCAGCGCCACCATTTCAACGTGCTTCAAGGCCACCACCATCGTCCCCGTGCCGAAGAAGTCTTCAGTGTCCTGCCTCAATGACTATCATCCTGTTGCACTCACATCCATCATCATGAAGTGTTTCGAGAGGCTCGTCATGAGGGACATCAAGACCCTGCTTCCCCCCTCACTGGACCCCCTGCTGTTTGTGTGCCGTCCCAACCGCTCAACAGACGATGCCATTGCCATCACCCTCCACCTGGCCCTAACCCACCTGGACAAAAAAGATATGTACTTTCGAATGCTGTTCATAGACATCAGTTCAGCATTCAACACAATCATCCCTCAGAAACTGATTAGAAAGCTGAGCCTATTGGGCCTCCCTTTGCAACTGGATACTAGACTTCCTGAATGGGAGACCTCAGTCAGTCCGGATCGGGAGCAGCATCTCCAACACCATCACACTGAGCACGGGGGCCCCCCCAGGGCTGTGTGCTCTGTCCACTGCTGTTCACTCTGCTGACCCACGACTGTGCTGCAACACACAGCTCGAACCACATCATCAAGTTTGCCGATGATAGGACGGTGGTGGGTCTCATCAGCAAGAACGCCGAGTCAGCATACAGAGAGGAGGTGCAGCGGCTAACAGACAGGAGGGCATGGAGCGACCACTCCCTGCTGAACATCGACGGCTCCTCTGTAGAGATTGTTAAGAGCACCAAATTTCTTGGTGTCCACCTAGCGGAGAATCTCACCTGGTCCCTCAGCACCAGTTCCATAGCAAAGAAGGCCCAGCAGCATCTCTACTTTCTGCGAAGGCTGAGAAAAGTCCATCTCCCCCCCCCCCCCCCCCCGATCCTCATCACATTCTACAGGGGTTGTATTAAGAGCATCCTGAGCAGCTGCATCACTGCCTGGTTCGGAAATTACACCATCTCGGATCGCAAGGCCCTGCAGCGGATAGTGAGGTCAGCTGAGAAGATCATCGGGGTCTCTCTTCCTGCCATTACGGACATTTACACTACACGCTGCATCTGCAAGGCAAACAGCATTATGAAGGACCCCACACACCCCTCATACAAACTCTTCTGCCTCCTGCCATCTGGGAAAAGGCACCGGAGCATTCGGGCTCTCACAACCAGACAATGTAACAGTTTCTTCCCCTAAGCTATCAGACTCCTCAATACCTAGAGACTGGACTGACACCAGCCTACTGCCCTCTACTGTGCCTATTGTCTTGTGTATTATTTATTGTAATGCCTACACTGTTTTGTGCACTTTATGCAGTCCTGGGTAGGTCTGTAGTCTAGTGTAGTTACTTTTTTTCTGCTTTGTTTTCACGTAGTTCAGTGTAGTTTTTGTACTGTTTCATGTAGCATCATGGTCCTGAAAAACGTTGTCTTGTTTTTACTGTGTACTGTACTAGCAGTTATAGTCAAAATGACAATAAAAAGTGACTTGACTTGCAGATCTCTGGGACTTTGACCACTCCAGTGGACTCTCAGTGTCTTACAGTCCATATCTAAATTCAAGTTTTTGGAGTAAAAAGTTGATATTTTGTCTTGGGGGTTAGAGGATTGAGTATGTGCGTGGTGGGTGGGAGGAACAAACAGACTTGTGCTATTGTTGTTTTGTTGCTTGTATCCTGTGTTGTTCTGCCAAGAACTGTGGTTATGATATGTTGGCATTGGAATGTGTGTCGGTGCTTGCAGGCTGCCCTTAGCACACACTCAGTGGATTGGTTGTTAACATAAATGATGCATGATAAATAAACTTGAATCTTAAATCTCGAGCAACATGTACAATAGAGGAGAAAAAATGGTGTGAGTGCATTGGAAGAAGAAAATGTTATGTAACAACAGTTGAAAATCAAAGGTGCAAAATTAAAGGAATAAAGGAAATACAAGCCTCAGGCAGTGTATGAATATTGAAAAGGAGATTCATAGAAAAGGCATGCGAATTGAACAGTTCTACAGCAAATCAGACTGTTAGTGCTGTAAACTGGATGGCAAAATATTTGTTGATGGATTCTTCACTATATTTTCAGTGAGTGACCTCGAAATTAGAGCAAAATTATATGTATTTACTTAAATTATTTTTTATTGTTAACTTGACTTTGTCTTTTCAGGATGGTTCAGAGGATTTGCAACCAAGAAGCCTTCAGTTAAGGTAAGCAATAAAAACAACATCTGGAAGCACTCAACAATCAGGCAGCATCTGTAGGTAGATAAACTTATGGGTTGATGACTTGTTAGAGAGTGACCTAGATAAACTGTTAACAATATCATGTTTTTACTTAAAACTAGGTTATCAACTGGGAGATGTTAGAAAAGAAACTTTAAGTTCCGGACAATGGAAATGGGAACAAAAATGAAGATCCTTTGTATGGTGGAGACCAAGAGAGGCTAAATTACCCAACTAGTGATAGTGCTAGCTTTCCATTTCCAGAAATGTGTTGTCTTGCAATCAATCAATAAGAATTGTTAGTAAGAATCACATTGAAAACTGACAGTTCCTGTAGAATTAATTATAAATATATAAATGGACAGCCAATGGTTGGTGGGCTGAAGGGCCCTTTTCAGTTCTGTATCTATTACTGCAACTACATTGACTTTTTAATCAGTTAAGTTTTTCCCCCCTCTCCCCCCCCCCCAAGAAGTTTGGTGATATCCATCTAAAGAATATCTTTATTTCAATCCATTCAGTTAAATCAGGTCTATTTTGTCATCCACTCCCATCCCCTATAACACCACGAACTGCCAATGAAATTAATTTTAAGTTTTGCCTATAGTCGTCACTCATTTGTGTTAATTGCTAAATAGTTGCACTGGTGATGCATCAGTTAAGATACTGCATTAGTAATCTGAGGACTTGATTTAAAATCTTATATGGTTGCAAATCTTAAATTAATAATTTGGAATATGTTAATCTCATATTCTGAGTAATATGATTGTAAAAAAGATTGTTGATTTACCTGTGCCTTTAGTGATGGAAGTGTGCCATGTGGTCTGAATGTAATTGGCTATTAAATGATCCAGTAAATCACTCAGTTGCACCAATGCTGCTTTTGAAACAAAATGAAACTGGATGGACCACCTGTCATTAACCTAGACTTTGGGTTTAGTCATGACAAATTTGCTCCCAGCCCTTTTGACCTTGCAAAATCCTCCCTCTGAATCATTGACTTTTTGAAGGAACACACAAAATGCTGGAGGAATTCAGCAGGCCAAGCAGCATCTATGGAAAATAGTACAGTCGACGTTTTAGGCTGAGAATCTTCAGCAGGATCTGCTGAACTGATGACTGCACTTTTTTTCCCCCATAGATGCTACCTAGATGCTCCAGCATTTTGTGCGTGTGTTGCTTGGATTTTCAGCATCTGCAGATTTTCTCTTTGTGATTGGATTACTTCTTGAAGGATAGAGCTGCCAGACTGAGTTTTCGGCAGCTAGTGACTGAACCAACGTAAGGGATAAACCTTTCAGAAAAGTATGAGGCAGGACAAATAATGAGAGTATTGGGCAGGACCTAGGGAAAACTTTATTGAGACCAGCTGCTTTTGAGCAAGTCCGTATCTGACTTGTGGAAGCTGTTTAAGGAGCAACTGTATAAAGTACGGTATCAGAATGTTCCAATAAGAAAGAAGGACAATGATGGCATGGTAAGGGCCCCTTGAATGATGAGAGAAGTTGTGAAATTAGTCAAGAAGGAAAAGATGATGTATATACTGTATAAGAGATTCTGCAGATGCGGGAAATTGAATTGAAAGGGTAGCTACTGGATAATCCCACCTTTTGCGGCAGACTGAGTAAAGTCACTCAATGATGTGGTCCCCCCAAATCTGTGTCATATCTTACTGATGTAGAAGAGGCCATAATGGATACAGCTGGTGACCTGAACTGGAAGCTGAAGTATCACCTTGCCTGGAAGGACTGTTTGGGGCCCTGAATGATGGTAAAGGAAGAGGTGAAGGCACAGGTGCAGTACTTGGCCTGATTACAGGGATAAATGCCAGATAGGAGATCAGTGAAGGGGGGGTGAGTGGACAAGAGAGTCATAATGAGAGTGATTCCTCCAGAAAGCAGAGAGTGTAGGATAATGGAAAAGTGTGCATAGAGGTAGGACCCATATAGATGGTGGAAGTTATGGAGAATGATGTACTGAATAGGGAGGCTTAAGAGGTGGTAGGTAAGGATTTCCTGTTGTTCCTGTTACTCATTTCCTGTTGTGTCTGGGGTGAGGGAAATGGAGGAGATGCAGGTAATGGCAACATTGATAGTAATGGAAGGGGAGCCTTGCTCTTTGGTAAAGGAGGACCTCTCAGATGTTCTGGAGTGGAATATTTAATTCTAAGAACAGCATTCTGGTGGAGATAGAGCAACTAAGAAAAGGAGTAGCATTTTTATAAGTGACGAGGAAGAAAAGGTATAGCAAGATAAGTGTGAGAGTCAGTAGGTTTGGGAAACATATCAGTAGATGAATTGTCTCCAGAGATGGAGGCAGAGAGATCAAGAAACAGAAAAGAGATATCAGAGATGGACCAAGTAAATTTGAGGGCAGGGTGGAAGTTGGAGTCAGTAGTTGATGAAATTGATGATTTCAGCATGGGTGCAGGAAGCAGCATTAATACAGTCATCAATGAAGCATAGAAATAGTTGGGTAACATTACCTCTGTAGGCTTGGAACATGGACTCTTCCTTGTAGTCGACAAAAAGGCAGGCATAATTGGAGCCCATGCAGATGCCATTGGCTACACCTTTGGCTTGGAGAAAGTCAGAGGAGTTGAAAGAGAAATTGTTGAAGGTGAGAACCAGGAAACTGACTAGGTCTATTGTCCAGAGAGAAGCAGAGAATTTTAAAGCCTTCCATATGGGGGATGGAAGTGTATAGGGACTGGACAACCCTAGCGATAATGAGTCAATCAGGACCAAGGTACTTGGTGATTGGAATGTCACAGATTTAGGTAGGAAGGGACTGAACCAAAGGGGACAAAATGAAGTTAAGGTATGTGGACATGTGTTCGATGGAGTAGGAGCAGATAGAAACATTAGGCCTAGTGGGACAGTCAAGTTTATGGATTTTAAGTAAGAGGCAGAACGGTACGGAAGCTATGATGTTAGTGGCAATGGAAGATCTCCAGAGATGATAAGGTTGGTGAAGTACAGGAGACAATGGCCTGATATTCATTGGTAGGATCCTATTCAAGGGGTAATTAAGAGAAAGTGTCTGAGATTTGCTCCATTTCAGAAAGGAAAAGTTTGGAGGAGATGGTGTAAACATGGCAGGGATGAGAGCTGGGATCAGGTGATGGTAGAGAGGGGTCAGAGGAAGGTTAGCATGTTCGGAGAAAGTGGGTGGGAGGAAATACGGGCTTAGAGGAATGAAGAGGTGACAGAGAGAGAAGGGAGCTTGAGTAACCAGGGGTTGGTGTGAGTAGTGGTAGAAGAAGTAGTGGTAGGACCCAGTGGCAATGAGAAAGGTCTTTGCCTAGTTCAGAGCTGAAGTTGGAGACAGCCGGGACCATGGTCCAAAGGTTGCCAGGGCTGAGGTCGTATTAAAATCTGGAGACACTCGGATCTGCGATCTGGAGGCAGCCAGAGCTGATGTCAGAACTGAAGCTGAAGATGATAGGATCACTGTTTGGAGCTGGCTGGGATTGAATTGAATTGACTTAATTTCTTACATCCTTCTCATACATGAGTAAAAATTTCTATGTTACATCTCTGTCTAAATGTACAATGTGCAATCATTGTAATTTATAATAAATAGGACAATGTATGTATACACTCAATGAATGAAATACACTCAAATCAACGAGAGTTAATCAGTCTGATGGCCTGGTGGAAGAAGCTGTCCCGGAGCTTGTTTGTCCTGGCTTTTATGCTGCAGTACTGTTTCCTGGATGGTAGCAGCTGGAATAGATTGTGGTTGGGTGACTCAGTTCCCTAATGATCCTTCAGGCCCTTTTCTCACACCTGTCTTTGGATGCTCTCAGTTGTGCCCCTGTAGAAAGTTCTTAGGATTTGGGCGCCCATACCAAACTTCCTCAACTGTCTGAACTGAAAGAGGCGCTGTTGTGCCTTTTTCACCACACAGCTGTTGTGTACAGACCAAGTGAGGTCCTCAGTGATGTGAATATCGAGGAACTTAAAGCTGTTTACCCTCTCAACCCCAGATCCATTGGTGCTCACGGTGCAGCCTTTTATATATTGATGAGACCCGACACAGACTGGGAGACCATTTTGCTGACCACCTACGCTCTGTCCACCAGAGAAAGCAGGATCTCCCAATGGCCACACGTTTTAATTCCACGTCCCATTCCCATTCTGATATGTCTATCCATGGCCTCCTCTACTGTCAAGATGAAGCCACACTCAGGTTGGAGGAACAACACCTTATATTCCATCTGGGTAGCCTCCAACCTGATGGCATAAACATTGATTTCTCTAACTTCTGTTAATGCCCCTCCTCCCCTTCTTACCCCATCCCTGATTTATTTATTCCCCCCTCCATTTTCTCTCTCTCTCTCTCCCTCTCTCTCCCTCTCTCTCCCTCTCTCTCCCCCCCCCCCCCCCCCCCCCATCACTCTTTGCCTGTTCTCCATCTTCCTCTGGTGCTCCCCTCCCCCTTTCTTTCTCCCTAGGCCTCCTGTCCCATGATCCTTTCCCTTCTCCAGCTCTGTATCCCTTTTGCCAATCACCTTTCCAGCTCTTAGCTTCACCCCACCACCTCCTGTCTTCTCCTATCATTTCAGATTTCCCCCTCCCCCTCCTACTTTCAAATCTTTTACTATCTTTTCTTTCAGTTAGTCCTGACAAAGGGTCTCAGCCCGAAACGTCGACAGTGCTTCTTCCTATAGATGCTGCCTGACCTGTTGCGTTCCACCAACATTTTGTATGTGTTGTTTGAATTTCCAGCATCTGCAGATTTCCTCGTGTTTGCGTTTTTAAATTCCATTGATGTCAATATGGGTTAGCCTGTCTCCATTCCTCCTGCGATGCACAATCAGCTCCTTTGTTTTAGTAACATTAAGGGAGAGGTTGCTTTCTTGACACCAGTGTCAGAGAGATGACCTCTTTCCTGTAGGCTACCTAGTTATTGTTTGAGATAAGGGCAATCAATGTAGTGTCATTGGCAAATTTAATTAACAGATTAGAGCTGTGGGTGGCAACACAGTCATGGGTCAAGCCAGAGCTAGAGGTGGCCGGGTCAGAGGTCTGCATGAGGCCAAGGTCTCAGCTGGATGTGGCTGGGGCCACAGCTTGTAATAGGCTGAAGCTTGAAACTAAGTCAGAGGCAGAATATACCGTGGTCTTACAGAGACAGATGATCTTCTGTCCTTCCTGGATGTGAGGAAGAACAACAACTGGTGGTTGAATGTGTGAATCTGGCAGAACAGTGGTCCATGGCAGGCAGTAGAGAGTGAGGCCCAAAGCTGAGACAGTGAAAGAGACAAGGCTCACAGGTATCTCTGTATTGTAGAGAGGATGGTGCTTAGAATCAGGAGGGAGAAGCAGTCAGTCAAATGCAGGTTTCTAGGATCATCACTAGGGCCAGACTGTTGGCCTGGAAATGGAGCTGGAAGCATCTTCATTCTGATGTTTGGACTGAACAGCAACTGAATCTCTTGACAATGTCTGTATGCTTTTATGCATTGAATTACTACCATCTGATTAGCTAACTAGATATTTGCATTAACATGCAGGTGTACTAATAATGTGGCCACTGAGTATAGATCAGTTGCAGATATGTATGGAGGTATGGTAGATGGTATTTAAACTGAACATTTTGATTTCCCAAAGCTGTTGCACTTTGGGTGATCAAATTTAGTCAATGGCAGGACCCTTATCAACACTGATGATCGGAGGGATCTTGGTGTCCGAATTTATTGCTCCTTGAAAGTTGATAGAATTGTAAAGAAGGCATATTGCACACACTGAGTGCGAAAGTCAGGAAGTTATATTGCAGCTTTAAAATGCTGGCTAAACACATCTAGAGTATTGTATTTAGTTCTGGTCATCCCATTGTAGATAGATAGATAGATACTTTATTCATCCCCATGGGGAAATTCAACTTTTTTTTCCAATGTCCCATACACTTGTTGTAGCAAAACTAATTACATACAATACTTAACTCAGTAAAAAATATGATATGCATCTAAATCACTATCTCAAAAAGCATTAATAATAGCTTTTAAAAAGTTCTTAAGTCCTGGCGGTTGAATTGTAAAGCCTAATGGCATTGGGGAGTATTGACCTCTTCATCCTGTCTGAGGAGCATTGCATCGATAGTAACCTGTCGCTGAAACTGCTTCTCTGTCTCTGGATGGTGCTATGTAGAGGATGTTCAGAGTTTTCCATAATTGACCGTAGCCTACTCAGCGCCCTTCGCTCAGCTACCGATGTTAAACTCTCCAGTACTTTGCCCACGACAGAGCCCGCCTTTCTTACCAGCTTATTAAGACGTGAGGCGTCCCTCTTCTTAATGCTTCCTCCCCAACACGCCACCACGCTCTCCACAACTAACCTATAGAACATCTTCAGCATCTCACTACAGACATTGAATGATGCCAACCTTCTAAGGAAGTACAGTCGACTCTGTGCCTTCTTGCACAAGGCATCTGTGTTGGCAGAAAGGATGTTGTAGGAAGGATGCGGAGGCTCTGGAGAGTGTGCAAAAGAAGTTGCCTGATTAAGAGGGCACTTTCCATGAGAGGTTGGATGAACTTGTTTCCTTGGATTATTGGAGGCTGAGATGGGAACTAACAGAAGTCTATACAATTATGGGATGCGTATAGTACCTATAAAAAATATTCACACCCTTCCCCTCACCCCGCCTTGGAAGTTTTCATCTTGTATTGTTTTATAACATTGAATCACAGTGGATTTAATTAGGCTTTTTGACATTGATCAACAGGAAAAGATTCTTTCATGTCAAAGTGAAAACAGGTCTCTACAAAGCAGTTAAATTAATTACAAATATAAAACACAAAATAATTGACTGTATAAGCATTCACCCCTTTTAATATGATACACCAAATCATATGGCCAATTAGTTTTAGAAGTTGCATAATGAGTTAAGTGGTGATCACCTGTGTGCATTTAAGGTGTTTTAATTGATTGTAGTTAAAATACACCTGCATCTGGAAGGTCCAACTGCTGGTGAGTCAATGTGTGTGCACACCCTTGACTCCACCAGTCGTCGGGGCACCGTCATGACAAGCTTTTTGCACCGATCTTTTTGATGTTTGCTCATCATACAGTGTGTCTTGGGCATCTGAAACCTGGCAGAGCCCATCCCTCTCCAGTTTTTTGGAGCCAGCTGGATTCAAACTCAGGAGCCTTCACTCCGAAGTCCGGCGCTGATGCCACTATGCCACCAGCCGGCCTTCACCGTATCCTGGCAAAAACTACACCTGGAAAAGAACAATCCAAGCAACTCTGCAAAAAGGTTATTGAAAAGCACAAGTCAGGAGGTGGATACAAGAAAATTTCCAAGTCACTGAATATCCCTTGGAGTACAGTGAATTCAGTCATCAAGAAATGGAAAGAATCTGGCACAGCTGTAAGAGTGCCTAGAGCAGGCTGTCCCCAAAAAGTAAGTGACCGTGCAAGAAGGGGACCAGTGAGGTAGGCCACCAAGAGACCTATGACAACTCTGGAGGAGTTACAAGCTTCAGTGACAGTGATGGGAGGGACTGCACATACAACAGCTGTTGTCAGGATGCTTCACTAGTCACAGCTTTTTGGGAGAGTGGCAAAGAGAAAGAAAAAACTGTTGGGGGGAGAAAGACTCACATGAAATCTTGGCTACAGTTTGCCAGAAGGCATGTGGGAGACTGGAGTCAGCTAGAAGAAGGTTTTATGGTGCAAAACTGAAGAGGCACCTAACCACATAGACTCGAGGCTGTAATGTGCATCAACTTAAATGCTGACTTGAAGGGGGTGAGTAATTGAGCAATCAATTATTTTGAATTTAATAATTGTAATAAGTTAGGACCAATTTGTAGAAATCTGTTTTCACCTTGACATGGAAGTGTTTTCTGTTGATCAGTGTCAAAAAAGCTGAATACAATCCATCGTGATTCAATGTTGTAAAACAATAAAACCTGAAAACTTCCCAGGGGCTGTGGGGTGAATACTTTTTATAGGCACTGTAAATCTGAGCAGTAACCTTTTCCCCTGTGTCAGATGTCTAATACATGTAGTTAAGAGAGGGAAGAAGTTCAATGGAGATGTGTGTGGTAAGTTTTTACAGTGGTCAGTGCCTGGAATGTGCTTCCAAGAATCTACTCCAAGTTTTTCAAGTCTGTCCTTTAGCAGTTAATTACCTTCCAGACCAGGTAGCTCCACTTAAGGTTTTCTCAGAAGTGTGGTAGGAGGGCTGCAGGTGAGGCTGACAAGCAATGTGGGTAAGATCTCCACCCCAGCTTACCTATTGTCCAAACTGTTGAGAACAAAGTGGATGAACTAAGGGCAAGACTGGCCTAACAAAGAGTAACTGAAAGACTACTATGTCTTACTGAAAAATGGCTCATCTGACTGCTTGAGGGCTTCTCAATTCACCAGATGGACCGTAGAACATCCTTGTGAAAAATTAGAGACTGAGTCAACAGCTCATGGTGTTCAGATGTGACATTCTGGTATGCTGCTGCTCACCCAGTTTGGAATATCTAATGATGGTATCACCCATTAAATTGCTATGGGAATTCAATTCAACTCTCCTGATGGCAGTCTACATCCCTATTCAGATGAAGGTGAAGCCTTTGCTCAATGAACTATGTTGTCAACATTTAAAACAGGATAGCATGAGGCCCTCTTCATCATTAACATAGAAACCCTACAGCATAATACAGGCCCTTTGGTTCACAAAGCTGCATCGAACATGTCCTTACCTTAGAAATTGCCTAGAGTTACCCATAGCCCTCTAGTTTTCTAAGCTCCATGTACCTATCCAGGAGTCTCTTAAAAACACTACTGTATCTGCCTCCAGCACCGTCGCCAGCAGCCCATTCCATGCACTCACCACTCTGTGTTTAAAAAAAAACAACAAAAAAAAACCTACCCTTGACATCTCTGTACCTGCTTCCAAGCACCATAAAACTATGCCCTCTTGTGCTAGCCATTTCAGTCCTGGGAAAAAGCTCTGATTATCCACATGATCAATGCCCCTCATCATCTTGTACACCTCTATCAGGTCACCTCTCATCCTCCATCGCTCAAGGAGAAAAGGCTGAGTTCACTCAACTTATTCTCATAAGGCATGCTCCCCAATCCAGGCAAAATCCTTATAAATCTCCTCTGCACCCTTCCTATGGTTTCCACATCCTTCCTGTAGTGAGGCGACCAGAACTGAGTACAGTACTCTAAATGGGGTCTGACCAGAGTCCTATATAGCTGCAACATTACCCCTCGGTTCCTAAACTCAATCCCATGGTTTATGAAGGCCAATACACTGTATGCCTCCTTAACCACAGAGTCAACCTGCGCAGCAGCTTTGAGTGTCCTATGGACTTGGATCCCAAGATCCTTCTGATCCTCCACACTGCCAAGAGTCTTACCATTAATACTATATTGGCAGTGATTTCAACAAGGACAATTTCAAGAATATCTTATCAAAATACTAGCAGCATATCTACCACCCTACCCAGGGGACTAAATACTCTTGACCATTGCTATATAATAAAAGTGTCTACAAGCCACTGTAGGATCCTAATGCTTTTGTGATCCAGAGGTTCTTCGGAAGTCAAGAATGAGGCATAAAACATGTTGCTTCCAGCCATTTAATTAAATGTTATAAGAATGAAAAATGGTTAAGAGAGGAGCTAGCAGAACAAAGCAAAGAATAAAAGAAAAACGTAGTTGTGGTTGTCTTGTACTCAAATTAGAAATAAACAAAAATTCTAGGGATAGCAATTAACCTCTGCCATGATTATTCTCAACACTGGTGTTCTACAAGGTTGTATCTGCAGCCCCTATTCCTTGTATACTCATGAATGCATGGCCAGATTCTACTCTAACTCCATCTCCAAACTTGCAGATGTTATTTCAGATACAGCCCACTACAGTAGTAACAATGTTGGGTACAGGAAGGAGATAGAGAACTTAGTAACATTGTCATGACAACAACCTTTCCCTCAATGTGAGCAAAACAAAGGAGCTGGTCATTGACTTCAAGAAGTGGGGTAATGCACACATTCCTGATAACATCAAAGTTGTTGAAGTTGAGAAGTTCGAGTTCCTAGGAATGAACATCACCAAAAGCCTGTCCTGGTCTTGCCATATGTGCTCCACATCAAAGAAAGTTTACCAATGTTTTCATTTCTTCAGAAGACCAGAGCAATTTTTATTTTTATAACCCTTATCGATTTTTATTGATGCACTATAGAAGGTATCCTGTCTGGATGTATAAAAGCTTGGTCTGGCAACTGCTCTGCACATGACCACAAGGAACTGCAGAGCGTTGTGAACAAGGCATTTTATGGAAATAGCCTTCCTTCTGTGGACTCTGTTTATATTTCTTATTGCCTCAATAAAGCAGCCAGTGTTGAATCAAAAGATCCCATCCTACTCTGGACATTGAGTTCTCCCCTTTTCCACCAAGCAGAAGATACAGAAGTCTGAAAGCATGTACCACTAAGCTCCCTAGTATGATGAGATGTATTTTTGACCTCACAATCTACCTCATTATGAACTTTCACCTTTATTGTTTACCTACACTGCACTTTCTCTGTAGCTATTACACTTCATTTTCTGTTGTCATTATGTTAACTTGTTCCTTCTCAATGCAGTGTAATGAATTGATCTGTATGCACAGTATGCAAGACAAGTTTTGTACTGTACCTCAGTGCATGTGATTTGGGGGGGGGGGGGTTCCTTAATGCTGGTGACCACTTTTTTTGAGGCATTACCATTTAAAGATGTCTTGGATGCTACAGAGGCTGGTGTCCATGATGGAGCTGGCAGAGTATGCAACTTTCTGTAGCTTTTTCCAATCCTTTGCAGTGGCGTCTCTATACCAGACGGTGATACACCAGTTTGAATGCTCTCCACAGGACATCTGTAGACATTTGCGGGTATCTTTGACATACCAATTTTCCTCACACTCCTAATGAAGTAGAGCCACTGACACACCTTCTTTGTAATTGCATCAAAATGTTGGGTCCAAGATGGATCCTTAGAGATATTGACGTCCTGGAACTTGAAGCTGCTCATGCTTGCCATTTCTGATCCCTTGAACAGAACTGTGTGTTCCCTCGACTTTCTTTTCCTGAAGTTCACAATCAATTTCTTGGTTTTACTATTATTGAGTACAAGGTTGCTGAGTGACAACAACCTCCTCATCTATCTCACTCCTGTACAGCACCTCATCCCCATCCTTAAATTCCACAGCAATAGTTGTATCATCGGCAAATTTATAGATGGCATTTGAGCTGTGCTTGGCATATTACAAGAAGAATGCTTTGCACCGTAGAATGTGCAGAGGGGAATTGAGGATGTTACCAGAAAATGTTAGCTTTGAGTAAAGATTAGATAAGCTCGAGTGTTTGGAGCATAACATGAAGGGAGAGCTAATTGAAGTCTATAAAATTTGTGTGACCTTCATGAAGTAAATAGGAAAGTTTTAAGCAGAAGGATCAAAAACTAAGGAGCGCGAATGAAAAGTAATTCTAGTATTGGAGAGGAGATGCGAATAAATATTCTCACTCAGGCAGTGGTTAGAGGCTCTAACTCCATGAATCAATGGTAGAAGGAGAAATCTTGGTCACATTTAAAAATTATCTGGAAGGACACAGTGAAAGAAGGTGGGATTAGGCTTGTTAATTCCTTTTCAACTGGCATTGACATAATAAGTTGAATAGTGGCCTCTTGTGTAATAAATATTATCTCATCTTTTATAAAACCCTCCGGTAATTATTTCAATTATGTTTTTAAACAATCATTTTATAAGCATTAAAGTGTCCACATTGGCTTAGATTTTCCTGAATTCCATTTGGATTTATCTTAACCTTCCAAAATGATTTTAAGTATTTATTTTAAATAAGTTTTATAGGTTATCTTCTAGCTGACACTGTACTTTTTGTTGCTTTGATATACTTTAATTGAGTTTAGATTTTTTTAAAGGGTTCAAAACTTGTTACTTTCTTTACAGGGTTTATTTCCAGCAAGTTATATTCACTTGAAGGCGGCTGTGGTTAGTAACCGAGGGTAAGTACCAATTGAATGGACATGTGTCAAATAGCAAGTAAGTTATTTTAATATTTATAAGTACTGTAAATTGTATTTTTCAACATGAAGTTTGATTTTCTGAAAATCAAACCATTGAAGAGAACGGAGGCTCAAAAATGACTAGAATTCTGAAATGACACACACGTGCTAGAGGAACTCAGCAGGTCATGTAGAGTCCATGGAGGGAAATGGAGAACTGACAGTTTGGGTTGCGGCCCTTCATCTGGACTGCAGAGGAGAGATGGTCAATATAAAAGGGTGGGGAAAGGGGTGGAGCAAGAGGTAGCAGGTGAGTCCAGTTGAGAAAGGCAAGGTGGGCAAAGGTAGGAAGTGGAGTGGGAATGAAATAAGTTGGGAGGTGATCTTCAACCCTTTGTTACTTCCACCTATCAACTGTCAGCTTCTTCATCTCCCATCTTTTCTTTCCAGTCCTGAAGAAGAATCCTAACACAAAATGTTGACTGTCCATTTTCCTTCATATTATTAATGCTTTTTGAGTTAGTGATTTAGATGCATATCATATTATTACTGAGTTAAGTATTGTATGTAATGAGTTTTTGCTACAACAAGTGTATGGGACATTGGAAAAAATGTTGAATTTCCCCATGAGGATGAATAAAATAAAGTATCTATCTATCTATCTATCTAAATGTTTCTTCCTCCAGCATTTTGTGTGTTTCTGTTGGAGACTTCTATTTTTTCAATTTTCATGTAACCTGCTTAAAGGACATGTATTTGATATTATATTTGTTATTCTTACCAATAACTTTAAGCACATAACATCTTAATTTTTTCCAATGTTCCCATATGTGTCTTATACAATGCACCTATATTCTATCTTAATTTTAATTTTCTTTATCTAATCTATCTTTTCTAAAATGTTCACATTTATTTTGTTTTTCTTCAATTTGCATTTACATTTAAGCGAAATGGCTCGGATCCAACTGGCTTCAAATACGATTTTAAAAAAATAAAACACTGATACTGATGAGAGCTGAATTAATGTAGTTTTCTAAGTGATGATTACTGATTCACCTGAATTAACAATTTTATTTGCTGATGATCTTTGACATTGCTGGTCTCAACAACATTGAATTGATGTTAGTTTTTTGAAATAAAAACTGCTTAATTTAGCAATCAATATTAAATAAGTTATTAAATATAAATAATTAGAAGTGTCTTTATTATAGCATATGTTTTAGAAGTGTGGGACCATTTAATAAGGAGAAAAGTATTGAGCATTTGTTGTAAGAACTTGAGCTGCTACTTGGTACTCTTACCTTCAAACTCCCCCACCCCCATTCATCTATTTGATTAAAAGACCTCTACCATTTATTTCTGTGGTAAGTTGGCTTCATTTTTTTGCAGGCATTTATTCTATTCATCCCTCCATCCACCTTCTCTGTAACTTAAAAACAACTTATTTTTCTGTCTTTCCCATGTCCGATGAAGAATTTGACCTAACTCTTTTACTATTTCCAATAATGTTGTTTGACCTGTGTTTTCTGCACTTTTTTTAATTTAATGTCTCCATATTTTATAGGCTATCAATCTAGAAATAGTTTAAATTATAGTCAATATTTTATGCATTCATTTGGCCTGTTTAATTGAGTACAGAGAGCAAAGGAACACTGCCATCTTTTAAAAACTGTCTTGCTGTATCACCCAATAGTGATTTTTAGCTTGCAGTTACATTTTTATAAAAAATACTTAAATCGACGGGCTGTAATAGGTGCAAGAAGTCAGTTGTTGGTGACGCAGCATGAGGTTTATAAAGAGCCCCTATGCTCTCGACTCTTCCGTAGGCTGAAATCAATGTGAGAGAATGTTCTTTGGTGACATGGTGCGAGTTTTAAAAAGAGCTTCTGTGCTTTTTTGGTGGACTACAATTAGTGTGGGGCCAATAAGACGAAGGGAGGTGTAAGCTGAACAGCCACTGTGTGAGTGGGCAATGTTAGAGTGGATAGGCTTTGACTCAACAGGTTTGTGAAAGCACAGGAAGAGGTTCTAAGTAAGCAAGTTTCTAGTAAGTTCATTTTTTAGTGTTAGTACGTAGCGAGTGAGCTGAGAATGGGTTTTAGATTTTGTGGCATGTTCCTTCTGTGAGATGTGAGATTTCTGGAGAACCTCCAGTCTCACTGATAGCTACAGTGGCATGCAAAAATTTGGGCACCCTGGTCAAAATTACTGTTAACTGTGAATAACTAAGTGAGTAGAAGATGACCTGATTTCCAAAAGGCATAAATTTAAAGATGACACATTTCTTTAATATTTTAAGCAAGATTACTTTTTTATTTCCATCTTTTACAGTTTCAAATTAACAAAAAGGGAAAAGGACCCGACACAAAAGTTTGGGCACCCTGCATGGTCAGTACTTAGTAACACCTCCTTTGGCAAGTATCACAGCTTGTAAGCGCTTTCTGTAGCTAGCTAAGAGTCTTTCAATTCTTGTTTGGGGATTTGCGCCCTTTCTTCCTTGCAAAAGGCTTCTAGTTCTGTGAGATTTTTGGGCTGTCTTGCATGTACTGCTCTTTTGAGGTCTATCCACAGATTTTCGATGATGTTTAGGTCAGGGGACTGTGAGGGGCCATGGCAAAATCTTCAGCTTGCGCTTCTTAAGGTAGTCCATTGTGGATTTTGAGGTGTGTTTAGGATCATTTTTTCCTCTACCAGTGAAATGTTCCCTGTGCCACTGGCTGCAACATAAGCCCAAAGCATGATCGATCCACCCCTGTGCTAACAGTTGGAGAGCTGTTCTCTTCATGAAATTCTGCACCCTTTTTTCTCCAAATGTACGTTTGCTCATTGTGGCCAAAAAGTTCTATTTTAACTTCAGTCCACAGGACTTGTTTCCAAAACACATCAGGCTTGTTTAGATGTTCCTTTGAACTTTTTGAATAGAACTTTTTGGCTGCAATGAACAAAGGTATGTTTGGAGAAAAAAGGGTGCAGAATTTCATCAAAAAAACACCTCTCCAACTGTTAAGTACGGGGGTAGATTGATCATGCGTTGGGCTTGTGTTGCAGCCAGTGGCATGGGGAACATTTCACTGGTAGAGGGAAGAATGAATTCAATTAAATACCAGCAAATTCTGGAAGCAAACATCACACCGTCTGTAAAAAAGAAAAAAAAAGCTGGATGAAAGGAGGATGGCTTCTACAACAGGATAATGATCCTAAACACACCTCAAAATCCACAATGGACTACCTCAAGAGGTGCAAGCTGACGATTTTGCCATGGCCCTCAGAGTCCCCCGACTTAAATATCATCGAAAATCTGTGGATCGACCTCAAAAGAGCAGTGCATGCAAGACAGCCCAAACATCTCACAGAACTAGAAACCTTTTGCAAGGAAGAATGGGCGCAAATCCCCCAAACAAGAATTGAAAGACTCTTAGCTGGCTACAGAAAGCGTTTACAAGCTGTCATACTTGCCAAGGGGGGTGTTACTAAGTACCGACCATGCAGGGTGCCCAAACTTTTGCGTCGGGCCCTTCTTCTTTTTTGTTATTTTGAAACTGTAAACAATGGAAAAAAGAAGTAATCTTGCTTAAAATATTAAATAAATGTGTCATCTTTAACATTATGCCTTTTAGAAATCAGGTCATCTTTTACTCGCTTAGCTATTCACAGTAACAGAAATTTTGACCGGCGTGCCCAAACTTCTGCACGCCACTGTACATCTACACGAAGTGCACTGAGCTGCGGCTTCCGAGAGACCATGTTAAGGAACCGGAGCTGCAAGTGGATGACCTTCGGTTCAGATGGGGAAATGAGACGATAGATATGAAGTACAGGAAAGTAGCCACCCATAAGTTCCAAGAGAGGAAAGGGGAATAGGCAGTCAGTGCAGAGTACCTTTAGATAGATAGATAGATAGATACTTTATTCATCCCCATGGGGAAATTCAACTTTTTTTTTTCCAATGTCCCATACACTTGCTGTAGCAAAACTAATTGCATACAATACTTATCTCAGTAAAAAAAAATATGATATGCATCTAAATCACCGTCTCAAAAAGCATTAATAGCTTTTAAAAAGTTCTTAAGTCCTGGAGGTAGAATTGTAAAGCCTAATGGCATTGGGGAGTATTGACCTCTTCATCCTGTCTGAGGAGCATTGCATTGACAGTAACCTGTCACTGAAACTGCTTCTCTGTCTCTGGATGGTGCTATGTAGAGGATGTTCAGAGTTATCCATAATTGACCGTAGCCTACTCAGCGCCCTTCGCTCAGCTACCGATGTTAAACTCTCCAGTCCTTTGCCCACGACAGAGCCCGCCTTCCTTACCAGCTTATTAAGATGTGAGGCGTCCCTCTTCTTAATGCTTCCTCCCCAACACGCCACCACAAAGAAGAGGGCGCTCTCCACAACTGACCTATAGAACATCTTCAGCATCTCACTGCAGACATTGAATGACGCCAACCTTCTTAGGAAGTACATTCGACTCTGTGCCTTCCTGCACAAGGCATCTGTGTTGGCAGTCCAGTCAAGCTTCTCGTCTAACTGTACTCCCAGATACTTGTAGGTCTTAACCTGCTCCACACGTTCTCCATTAATGATCACTGGCTCCATATGAGGCCTAGACCTTCTAAAGTCCACCACCATCTCCTTGGTCTTGGTGATATTGAGACGCAGGTAGTTTGAGTTGCACCATATCACAAAGTCCTGTATCAGTTTCCTATACTCCTCCTCCTGTCCATTCCTGACACACCCCACTATGGCCGTGTCATCAGCGAACTTCTGCACATGGCACATACCTTTTGTAGCTGATCCTTCAATAATAAGAATACTGCCTTGGATACTTTTTTGGGGAGATCACCCCTGGGGGTTTCTGCCCCTGAGTGTGCCTCTGTAGCTGGCTCAGAAGGGAAGGTGGGGAAAATAGGAGTGCAGTAGTCATAGAAGGACTCCATAATCAGAGGAGCAGAAAACAGATTCTGTGGACATGAAAGGGACACCCACGTGGTTCGTTGCCTTCCGGGTGCAATGTTCAGGGATGTTTCAGATTAATTCCACAATATTCAAAAGGGGAAGGATGAACTTTGTGGTATATATTGGTACCAATGACATAGGTTGGAAAAGGAAGAACATCTTGAAGAGAGGGTATGGGGATTTGGACAGGAAGTTGAAAAGCAGGATTTCCAGGGTAGTAATCTCTGGATTGATGCCTGTGCCGCATGCCAGTGAGCATAAGAATAGGATGATTTGGCAGATGTATACATAGCTTAAGAATTGGTGCAGGGAGCAGGGTTTCAGATTTCTGGGTCATTGAGATCTCTTCTGGGGAAGGGGTGAGTGAGGCCTCTTGTCAATCAGGGTCAGCTATGGACGTTGTGACCTAGCTGTCTACATACAGAAGTACGATATGAAGAGCAAGCTGTTGCACATGTAATTAGCTCCCCTTCTTCACATATCTGATTAACCCAAAAGTACAGCAGATTTCAATGCAGTTTGGTACTAGCATCATCGAACGAGTTGCCAGTCAGCATTGAATTCAGTATATGACTGCCTTAGGGACTCCAGCTCTGGACTTTTCCCTCGGTACGCTCCAGAAGCCTTCCCCATGAGTGGGTATAGCCACAGAATAGTGGAGGTTTGATGTCAGAGTTTTCCTTCTCCTATATGAAATGCCAACCGTGGTTGACGAGCCCCCGCTGTCCAAAGTAACTGGTTTTAAGGTGCCAGTAACCTGCCTTTGCCCCTTCTTCTGTCAGTAGAAACTGTTCTACTGGGCTTAGTAGCTAAGCTACATGTGAAGGCCAGGAGCTGGACTTGGTTGTCAGAGGCTATTTGAGGTGTACCCCATTGGGAGCATTTAATAGATAGTGGAGGCTTGTTCCCATTACCAACTCTGGCTATAACAATCTTCAGGAAGGTATGACCTGTACAAAAAGGACAGGTTACACCTAAATGCAGGGGGATTAATATCCTTGTGGGAAGGTTTGCTAGAGCTGTGTGGGAGAGTTAAACTAATTTGGCTGGGAGAAGGGAACCAGAGCAATAGGAGTAATTGGGAAGTTTTGGCACAGTGGTAATTACCATTGGGATCAATAATCCAGAGACCCAGTTATACACTGGGGATAAGAGTTGGAATCCCACCATGGCAGATGGTGAATTTGAGTTCATTAAAAATCTCTAATGACTATGACACCATGTCAATTGTCATTAAAAACCCATCTGGTACACTAATATCCTTTAGGGGAGGAATCCTGCCGTCCTTACCTAGTCTGGCCTTTCTGGAACTCCAGATCACAGCATTGTGGTTGACTCTTAAGTGCCCTCTGAAATGGCCTAGCAAACCATTCAGTTGTATCCAACTGCTAAAAAGAAAATAATGAGGAATGAACCCGAATGGATAACCCAGCATCTACCTCGGCACTTGAAACGACAACAGCAAAACCAGCCCTGTCAACTCTGCAAAGTCCTCGTTACTAACACCTGGGGACTTGTCCCAAAGTTGGGAGAGCTATCTCACAGACTAGTCAAGCAACACCTGACGTAATTGTACTGACAGTCGTTGTTGTGGGTGTCCCTCGAGGTGGAGGATGATGGTCTTCATTCCGTTGATCTATCACAGAGCGAAGACGCCTGTGCATGTATTTGTTTAATGTGTACTTGATGTTGCATTCCAAGAAGCACATGATACTTCACAAATCAACCAACTGATTCCAGTGGCATGGAAACCATGACGAATGGAGCTGATGGATATGTTGCAGCCTTCATCCACCTTCACAGCCGTTGAGGTTGAAGTAACTTTGTCTACCTGTTCCGCTGTTGAGGTCTTGGTTGGATTGTTCTTTGTCAGGGACCTCACCCTTGACCTTACCGCCATGGGTGACCTTACCAGGACCATAGCTCCAGACGGCATCGCTCTCAGGATCTCAGGACCACACAAGCTTCTCCACCACGACAAGGTGACAATCCACGGAGAAGTACTGACAGTATCATACCTGACAGTAAACATTCCCAACTTCACCATCATCATTTCTGGGTATGTACTGTCTCACCGGCATAACAGACCTAGTAGAATTTGTGGCACAGTCATATATAGTAGCGAGGGAGTTGCCCTGGCAACTCTAAACATCGATTCTGTACCCAATGAAGTTACGTGGCACCAGGTTAAACAATGACAAGGAAACCTGTTGATCATCACATACCATCATCCCTCAGCTGATGAATCGGTACTCCTCCATGTTAGGCAGCACATTGAGGGTGGCAAGGGCACAGAATGTACTCTAGGTGGAGTGGTCAATGTCTGTCACCAAGAGTGGCTCGGTAGTACCACCACAGACCGAGCTGGTCGGGTCCTACTGGACATTGCTACTAGACTGGGACTGCAGCAGGTGGTCAGGGAACCAACAAGAGGGAAAAACACACTTGACCTCATTCTCACCAACTTGTCTGCCACGGAAACATCTGTCCATGACAGCAAAAGTGACCACCGCACAGTATGTGTGGAGACTAAATCTTGTCTTCACATTGAAGAAACCCTCCACTACGTTGTGTGGCACTACTGTCGTGCTAAATGGGATAGACTTTGAACAGATCTAGCAGCCCAAGACTGGGCATTTATAAGGCGCTGTAGGCCATCAGCAGCAGCAGAATTTTACTCAACTACAATCTGTAATCTCATGGCCTGGCATATCCCCCACACCCAATGGTGGTGGACAATCAAGTAACTCACTGGAGGAGGCTTCACAAATATCCCCATCCTCAGTGATAGAGGAGCACAGCATGCTTGTGCAAAATAGAAGGCTGAGGCATTTGTAGTAATCTTCAGTCAAAAGTACTGAGTTAGATGATCCAGCTCCCCAACATCCCACATTACAGTATGCAGCCAATCCGATTCACTCCACGTGATATGAAGGAACGGCTGAAAGCACTGGATACTGTGAAGGCTATGGGCTCAGACAAAATCCCAGCAATAGTCCTGAAGACTTGTGCTTCAGAACTTGCCGTGCCACTAGCCAATCTATTCCAGTACAACTAGAACACTGGCATCTACATGGCAATATGGAAAATGCCACTCAGCTCCTGACCTCATCACCTCCTTGGTTCAAAGAGCTAAATACCAGAGGTGAAGTAAGAGTGATAGCCCTTGACACCAAGGCAGCATTTAACCAAGTATGACATCAAGGTGCCCTAGCTATTGTGAAATCAATGGGAATTAGGGAGAAAACCCTCCACTGGTTGGAATCGTACCTGACACAAAGGAAGATGGTTGCAATGGTTGGAGATCAACCATCTCATCCTTGGGACATCACTGCAAGAGTTCCTCAGAGAAGTGTCCTAGGACCAACTACCTTCAGGTGCTTCATCAATGACCTCCCTTCCATCATAAGGTCAGAAGTGGGGATGTTCGCAGATGACTGTACAATGTTCTGCACCATTTGTGACTCCTCAGGTCAGCAGGTTGGGCAGCATCCGTGGAAATGAGCAGTCAACGTTTCGGGGTGAGACCCTTCGTCAGGACTGAAGAGGGAGGGGGCAGGGGCCCTATAAAGAAAGTGGGGGGAGAGTTGGAAGGAGAAAGCTGGAAGGTGCCAGGTGAAAAACCAATCAGAGGAAAGATCAAGGGGTGGGGGAGGGGAAGCAGGGAGGGGATAGGCCGGAGAGGTGAAGAAGGAATGTAAGGAGAAAGCACTATGGGTAGTAGAAGAAGACATAATCATGAGAGAGGTGATGGGCAGCTGGAGGAGGAGGCAGAGTGAAATGGGATGGGGGAAGGGAGAGGGAGGGAATTACCGGAAGTTGGAGAATTCGATGTTCATACCAAGGGGCTGGAGACTACCCAAACGGTATATGAGGTGTTGCTCTTCCAACCTGAGTTTGGCCTCGTCATGGCAGTAGAGGAGGCCATGTATGGACATATCCAAATGGGAATGTGAAGCAGAGTTGAAGTGAGTGGCAACCAGGAGATCCCGTCTGTTGTGGTCGAGCAGAGGTGCTCGACGAAGCGGTACACCAATCTGTGTCGGGCCTCACTGATGTAGAGGAGGCCACACTGGGAGCACCGGATGCAATAGATGACCCCAACAGACTCACAAGTGAAGTGTTGCCTCACCTGGAAGGACTGTTTTAGGCCCTGAATGGTGGTAAAAGAGGAGGTGTAGGGGCAGGTGTAGCACTTATGCTTGCAGGGATGTACCAGGTGGGAGATCTGTGGGGAGGGACGTGTGGACCAGGCAGTCATGGAGGGAATAATCCCTGTGAAAAGTGGAGAGGGGTAGAGAGGGAAAGATGTACTTAGTGGTGGGGTCCTGTTGAAGGTGGCGGAAGTTGCGGAGGATAATATGCTGGATCCAGAGGCTGGTGGGGTGGTAGGTGAGGACAAGGGGAACAAGGTCCCTGTTGTGGTGACAGGAGGATGGGGTGAGGGCCGAAGTGTGGGAAATGGAGGAGATGTGGGTGAGGGCATCATTGATGACGACAGAAGGGAAACCACGATTCTTAAGGAAAGAAGACATTTGAGATATCCTGGAACGGAAAGCCTCATCCTGGGAGTAGATGCGTCGGAGACAAAGGAACTGGGAATAGGGAATAGCATTTTTACATTTGGCAGGGTGGGAAGAGGTATAGTTGAGGTAGTTATGAGAGTCAGTGGGTTTATGGAAGATGTCAGTGGACAGTCTGTCTCCAGAGATGGAGGTCGAGAAAGGGGAGAGAGGTGTCAGAGATGGACCAAGTGAATTTGAGGGCTGGGTGAAAGTTAGAGGCAAAGTCGATGAAATTTATGAGCTTAGCATGGGTGCAGGAAGCAACACTAATGTAGTCGTCAGTGTAGCAAAGGAAAAGTTGGGGAGCAGTACCAGTATAGATTTGGAGCATAGACTGTTCCACATAACCCACGAAGAGGCAGGCATAGCTGGGACCCATGCGAGTGCCCATAGCTACACCCTTGGTTTGGAGAAAGTGGGAAGAGCCAAAAGAGAAGTTATTAAGTGTGAGTACCAGTTCTGCCAACCGGAGGAGTGTGGTTGTGTTGGGGAACTGGTGAGATCTATTGTCAAGAAAGTAGCGGAGAGCTTTGAGGCCTTCTTGATGAGGAATTGAAGTGTATAAGGATTGGACACCCATGGTGAAAATGAAACAGTCGAGACTGGGGAACTGGAACTGAAGAGGTGGAGTGCATGGGATGTATCTCTGATGTAGGTGGGGAAGGACTGAACTATTGGTGACAAAATGGAGTCCAGGTAGGCAGATACAAGTTCGGTGGGGCAGGAGCAGGCCAAAACTATGGACCTACCAGGACAGTCAGCCTTGTGGATCTTGGGGAGGAGGTAAAACTGAGCAGTATGGGGTGTGGGAATTATGAGATTTTGGCTGAGCATGGAAGGTTGCCGGAGTTGATAAGGGCAGTGATGGTATGGGAAACAATGATTTGATGTTTTTTGGTGGGGTCCTGTTCCAGGGGTAAGTAAGAGGAGGTGTCAGAGAGCTGCCGTTTGGCTTCAGTCAGGTAGAGGTCTGTCCGTCAGACCAGTATGGCACCACCTTTTTCTGCAGGTATGATGGTGAGGTTAGGATTAGTGCGGAGAGAGTGGAGGGCAGTGCGTTCAGAGGGAGTGAGGTTGGAACAGGAGAGTGGAGTGGTGAAGCTGAGATGGTTGATGTCTCGGTGACAGTTGGAGATGAAAAGATTGAGTGCAGGTAGAAGGCCCGGTGGGGTGTCTGCAGAAGAGTTTAGGTAGATTGGGGGAAATGTGCAAAGAAGTGGCAGATGGAATATGGTGTAGGGAAGTGCAAGGTCATGCACTTTGGCAGAAGGGATAAAGGCATGGACTGTTTGCTAAGTGGGATGAAAATTCAAAATTCAGAGGAGTAGACGGACTAAGAAGCCACTATGCATGATTCCCTAAAGGTTGACTTGCAGGTTGAGTCAGTAATAAGGAAGGCAATGCAATTTTAGTATTAATTTTGTGAGGACTAGAATATAGAAGCAATAGTATTGTGCTGGTGCTTTATAAGGCATTGGTCAGACCGCATTTGAGTAGTTTTGGGCCCTTAGCTAAGAAAGGTTGTGCTGGCATTGGAGAGGGTCCAGAGGAGGTACATGAGACTGATCTCAGTAATAAAAGGGTTAAACATATGAAGAATGTTTAATTGCTCTGGCCCTGTAACTCACTGGAGTTTAGAAGAATGAGAGGGGGTGGATTTGATTGAAATGTAGCAAATATTGAAAGGCCTAGATGGAAAGGATGTTTTCTGTAATGAAGGAATCAAGGACCAGGGAGCACAGCCTCAGAACTGAGGGACACTCAAATATAACAGAGATGAGGAATTTCTTTAGCCAGAGAGTGGTCAATCTGTGTAATTCATTGTTACAAACAGCTCTGCAGGCCAAGTCACTGGGTGTATTTAAGAAGGAGGCTTATAGGTTCTTGATTCATCATGGCATCAAATGTTATGGGGAGAAGGCAGGAGAAATCGGTTGTGAGGCATTGTAGTTGCGCGCAATGCGCTACCAAATAAACATGGAGGCAGAGAGAGCTGACTCAGAATGCCTTTACTGATTCAAAATCGCGCAATTAAATCTTCCCTCCCATGGGCCCCTGTGACCCGTGGGGTAGACGTAACATCAGACTGTCCCCGGAAGGTCTGCCCTGAGTGGGTTGTTCCAAATGCGCTACCGTGTGTCTGCCTGTGGTGGTTCGAGTCCTGTGTGTGCGGGCCGCCATACCCCCCCCATCAGAAATGCCCATCGGGGGAGTGGAGCCCCCAGTCTGTGTGGCTTGCCCGGGTGGCCGGCCTTGCCAGCGTGGTGCAGGTACCCTCACTGGTTGCTCAATGTCCAAGTGCGCTGGTTTGAGGCGGTCCACTGTAAAGTATCTTCCTGGCCACCCACCTCCACGACACACGTGGTTCCGTTGTGCCAGATCACCTTGAAGGGTCCCTCATACGGCCGCTGTAGAGGTGACCTGCTCATGCCCCCACGAATAAAAACATACTCACAGTCTCGGAGGTCTTTAGGGGTGAAGGATGGCGTGGGACCCTGCCTGGACCGGTGCCAGGGTCCCTACCTTGTCCCGCAGCCTAGTTAGCACTGCTGCTGGAGTTTCTTCCGAACTTCGGGCCTCTGGTACGAACTCCCCTGAGACCATCATGGGGGCGCCATAGACCAATTCTGCAGAGGTGGTGTCCAGGTCCTCCTTGGGGACTGTGCGAATGCCCAGTAGGACCCAGGGAAGCTGATCTGTCCAGTTGGGGCCCCTGAGGCGTGCCATCAGGGCCAACTTGAGATGCCGGTGGAATCGCTCTACCAAACCGTTGGACTGGGGATGGTACGCTATGGTGTGATGCAGCTGGGTGCCCAGGAGCTGCGCCAGTGCTGTCCACAAACCAGATGTGAACTGCGTCCCTCTGCCAGAAGTGATTTCCGTTGGGAGGCCAAACCTGGCGATCCAGTTTGCAATGAGCGTCCTGGCGCAGGACTCGGTGAACGTGTCTGTGAGCGGTAAGGCTTCCGGCCATCTGGTGAACCTGTCTACCATGGTAAAGATATACCTGGCGCCCTGGGAGACTGGCAGGGGGCCGACAATGTCCACGTGGATGTGTTGGAACCTCCTGTGTGTTGGCTGGAACTGTTGGAGGGGAGCCTTCACGTGCTGCTGGACTTTGGCGGTCTGGCAGTGTACGCGGGTCCCGGCCCAGTGTCCGACCTGTTTGTGCAAACCGTGCCAGACGAATCTGTCCATTACCAGATTGATGGACGCCCGGATGGATCAGTAGGCCAGGTTGTGCAGCGTGTCGAACACCCAGCACCTCCACGCTGCTGGTACCACGGGTCGGGGTTTGCCAGTAGACACATCGCACAGGAGTCGATCCGCTGCCGGGCCGATGGAGACGTCCCCCAACTGGAGCCCCGAAACGGCGGTGTGGTAAGCCGGGATCTCAGTGTCCGACCGTTGTGCTTCCGCCAGTACTGCGTAGTCTATTCCTGTGGACAATATGCCTACTGAGTGGAGGCAGGGGCGAGACAGTGTGTCGGCGACAACGTTGTTCTTCCCTGAAATGTGGCGGACGTCCATGGTGAATTCTGAAATAAAGGACAGGTGCTTCTGCTGCCGAGCCGACCTTGGGTCTGATACCTTGGCCAGTGCGAAAGGTGAGGGGCTTGTGGTCGGTATACATGGTGAACTCCCTTCCCTCGAGGAAATACCGGACAGCCAGGTAGAGCGCTAGCAACTCTCTGTCGAAGGCGCTGTACTTCACCTCTGGTGGCCGTAGGTGCTGGCTGAAGAAAGCGAGTGGTCGCCACTGGTCCTCGACGAGCTGCTCCAGGACTCCGCCAACTGCTGTGTCAGAAGTGTCAACTGTGAGTGCCATGGGTACATCGACTCTCGGGTGCGCTAGGAGGGCCGCCTTTCCCAGTGCCTCCTTGGCCTGCTCGAACACCTCCATGGACTCCATGTCCCATGCCACTTCTTTGGCCTTGCCGGCCATCAGGCTAAACAAGGGTCTCATGATGCGTGCTGCCGCCAGCACGAACCGATGATAAAAGTTGTCCATCCCTACGAACTCCTGCAGGCCCTTGACCGTGCTGGGCTTGGGGAACTGGCGGATGGCCTGGACCTTGTCCGGTAGGGGAACTGCGCCATGTCGGTTGACTCTGTGGTCCAAGAAGTCAATCTCTGTCAGCCCGAACTAGCACTTTGCCGGATTGATTGCCAGCCTGTGGTCGCTCAGGCGTTGGCAGAGCTGGCACAAATGTGCCACGTGCTCTTGGTGCGAGCTGCTGGCCACCAGGGTATCGTCCAAGTAAATGAAAACGAAATCCAGGCCACGTTCAACCGAGTCCATGAGCTTTTGGAAAGTTTGGGCTGCAGAGACTGAAAGGCATCCTCAGGAATTTGAACAAGCCAAATGGGGTGATGAGGGCTGTCTTGGGCACGTTGTCGGGGTGCACTGGGATCTGATGGTATCCCCTGACCAGATCGATTTTTGATAAGATGGTCGCTCCGTGCAGTTCGCTGTGAAGTCCTGGACGTGGGGTACGGGGTACTTTCGGCGGTTGTGGCATCGTTGAGCCTTCTGTAGTCTCCGCAGGGCCTCCATCCTCCTGCGGACTTGGGCACCATGTGCAGTGGGGATGCCCACAGGCTGTCTGAGCGGCGTACGATTCCCATCTCTTCCATCTTACGGAACTCCTCCTTGGCGAGGTGGAGCTTTTCGGGTGGGAGCCTGCGAGCTCAGGCATGCAGTGGCGGTCCTTGTGTGGGGATGTGGTGCTGCACGTCGTGCTTGGGGTCGGCCATGGAGACCTGCGGGGTGACTATGGAGGGGAATTCCACCAACACCCTGGCAAATTCGTTATCCGAGAGGGTCAGGGAATCCAGGTGGAGGGTTGGTAGCTTGGCTTCTTTGAGCTGGAAAGTCTGGAACGTCTCGGTGTGGACCAAACGCTGGCCTTTTAGGTCAACCAGGAACCAGTTGGCCCATAGGAAATCTGCCACTAGTAGTGGCTGTGACACCACTGCCAACGTGAAAGTCCAAATGAAACAGCTGGACCTGAAATGCAGTGAGATCACTCGCGGGCCATACATCGGAATACTGTTGCCATTTGCAGCGGTGAGTTCGGGGTCTGGGACCGCGTTACGAGTGTCCATGTTCGATGGGGGGAGTACGCTGACCTCGGCCCTGGTGTCTACCAGGAAGCACCGTCGGGAGTGTCGGTCCCAGAGGTACAGGAGGCTGTCTCGGTGTCCAGCCGTCATAGCCATTAGCGACGGCTACCCCAGGCTTTTCCCAGAAAAAAACACATGCTGGACGGCAGCAGCACGTGCCTGAGCCCCATCTTTGGTGATAGAAACACCATTGTTCCGAACTTTCGTCTTTTTCCCCCCGTGGGTCTCGCCGGCTTCGGTTGCGGGGCCTGGGCTTTGGGGCACGCTATCGTGGCTAGGCCAATGGAGGCTGCTCCATGTTGCTTGCTCTGCCAAAGGACGTCTGCTTTAGCCGAGACCCTGCGTGGGTCACTGAAATCTTCACTTGTGAGGAGGAGGCGAATGTCCTCTGGTGTTTGCTCGAGGAACTACTGTTCAAATAAAAGGCATGGCTTCTGGCTGTCCGTGAGCACCAGCATATCATTCATGAGCTCAGATGGTGTGCGGTCGCCCAGGCTGTCAATGTGTAGGAGCCGCGGGAGAGTCCGAAGGTACGGATCAGGAGCGCCTTAAGCTTAGTGTACCTGTCCTCTGTTGGTGGCTGGCGTAGGAAGTCGATGATTTGGCCTGCCGTCTCCTGGTTGAGTGTGCTGACCACGTAGTAGTACCGCATGATGTTGGGTGTAATGTCTCTGATACTGAACTGGGCCTCAGCCTGCTCGAACCAACCATGGGGCTGAGTGGCCAGAAAGTCGGGAGCTTCAGAGAGACCGCGCTTCGCGAGTTGCTTTGAACTCGTCGCTGAGTCGCCGGCTCCAGATGCCATCTGGAACATCGGGGTCACCAATGTAGTCACGCGCAACGCGCTATTAAAGAAACACGCGGAGGCAGAGAGAGCTGAACTCAGAATGCCTTTACTGATTCAAAATCGCGCGCTTAAATCTCCCCTCCCATAGGCCCCTGCGACCCGCGAGGTGGACTGTCCCCGGAAGGTCTGCCCCAAGCAGGTAGTTCCAAACGCGCTACTGTGTGTCTGCCCGCGGCTCCCGATGGCGGTTTGAGTCCCGCGTGTGCGGGCCGTCACACCATCATAAATCAGCCATGATGGAATGGCAGAGCAGACTCAATAGGCCAAATGGACTAATTCGGCTCCTATGTCTTGTGGTCTAATTGGGAACATTAAATTTTAAGCCTTTGGAAAAGAATGATCATGAGTTTGTGACATGACTTGCCACTACTTGAAAAGTTTCCACATTTGGTAGTGAAAACACACTCATTTTTCTGGCACATATTAAAGTTTGCTATCTGTTTAAGGAAGTTCACTGACATTCAACAATTACGATACCTTCAAGTTGACTGAGCAGCTGATACATTAAAGAATTCTCAAAAGATATCTAAGTACTCCTGCAGTTGTTCCCCTGAATAACACGTATACCACTTTCAGTATTGTTGGGGGGTGGGGATGGAGGATAACTTACCGGCGAAAGCGGTGACCAAATCTCCAGCTCTAAATCTGGCCCTGTGGTTCAGAAGAGATTAAAGTGGGAGAGATGGCAGGATGCAGCAGAGAAAGTGTTATGCCAGTGCTCAGACAGGACTGACTGGAGAGCTCATCTACTGAGGCTATATGGGTGGAATTGAGGAATAAGAAAGGATGACCACATTAGCAGGATTATGTTATAGACCTCCCAATAGTCAGCGGAGGTAGAGAAGTACATTTGTAGAGAAATAGCTGACAGTTACAAGAAACATAAGGTTATGGTGGTAGGTGATTTTAATTTTCCACATATTGTTCAGAACTCTCATTGTGAAAAGGCTGGATGGATAGAGTTTGTCAAATGTGTTAAGGACTATTTCCTTAATATATAGAGGTTGCAGCTAGAGGGAGTGCAATACTGGATCCTTCACGAGGAAATGAGACAGGAAAGGTGACAGAAGTGTGTATAACGGAACACTTTGAAACTAGTGATCACGATTCCTTTTGTTTCAAGATAACTATGGAGAAAAAAGAAAAATAGAAACATTGAAAACCTACAGCACAATACAGGCCCTTCAGCCTGCAAAGTTGTGCCGAACACGTCCCTACCTTAGAAATTACTAGGCTTCCCTTTAGCCCTCTATTTTACTAAACTCCATGTACCTAGCTAAAAGTCTCTTAAAAGACACTATCATATCTGCCTCCACCACTGTTGCTGGCAGCTCGTTCCACGCACTCACCACCCTCTGAGTAAAAAAACTTACCCCTGACATCTCCTCTGTACCTACTCCCCAGCACCTTAAACCTGTGTCATCTTGTGGCAACCATTTCAGCCCTGGGAAAAACATCTGACTTATCCACATGATCAATGTCTCTCATCATCTTTTACACCTCTATCAGGTCACCACTCATCCTCCATCACTCCAAGGAGAAAAGGCTGAGTTCACTCAACCTATTCTCATAAGGCATGCTACCCAATCCAGGCAACATCCTTGTAAATATCCTCTGCACCCTTTCTATGGCTTCCACATCCTTCCTGTAGTGAGGCGACCAGAACTGAGCACAGTACTCCAAGTGGGGTCTGACCAGGGTCCTATATAGCTGCAACATTACCTCTTGGCTCCTAAATTGAATTCTACGATTGATGAAAGCCAATACACCATACGCCTTCTTAACCACAGAATCAACCTGCTCAGCTGCTTTGAGCATCCTATGGACTTGGACCCCAAGATCCTTCTGACGCTCCACACTGCCAAGAGTCTTACCATTAATAGTACATTCTGCCATCATATTTGACCTATCAAAATGAACCACTTCACATTTATCTGGGTTGAACTCCATTTGCCACTTCTCAGCCTAGTTTTGCATCCTATCAATGTCCTGCTATAACCTCTGACAGCCCACCACGCTATCCACAGCATCTCCAACCTTTGTGTCATCAACAAACTTACTCACCCATCCCCCCACTTCCTCATCCAGGTCATTTATTAAAATCACAAAGAGTAAGGGTCCCAGAACAGATCCCTGAGGCACCCCACTGGTGACCGACCTCCATGCAGAAGATGACCTATCTACAACCACTCTTTGCATTCTGTGGCAAGCCAGTTCTGGATCCACAAAGTCCAATGTCCCCTTGGATCCCATGCTTCTTTACTTTCTCAATAAGCTTTGCATGGGGTACCTTATCAATTGCCTTGCTGAAATCCATATACATGACATCTACTGCTCTTCCTTCATCAGTGTGTTTAGTCGCATCCTCAAAAAATTCAGTTAGGCTCGTAAGGCATGACCTGCCCTTGACAAAACCATGCTGACTATTCTTAATCGTATTATGCCTCTCCAAATGTTCATAAATCCTGCCTCTCAGGATCTTCTCCATCAACTTACCAACCACTGAGGTAAGACTCACTGGTCTATAATTTCCTGGGCTATTTCGACTCCCTTTCTTGAATAAAGGAACAACATCCGCAACCCTTCAACCTCCAGAACCTCTCCCAACCCCATTGATGATGCAAAGATCATCGCCAGAGGCTCAGCAATCTCCTCCCTCGCCTCCCACAATAGCCTGGGGTACATCTCATCTGGTCCTGGTGACTTATCCAACTTGATGCTTTCCAAAAGCTCCAGCACATTCTCTTTCTTAATATCTACATGCTCAAGCTTTTCAGTTTGCTGAAAGTCATCACTACAATCACCAAGATGCTTTTCCATAGTGAATACTGAAGTAAAGTATTTATTAAGTACCTCTGCTATTTCCTCTGGTTCCATACGCACTTTCCCACTGTCACACTTGATAGGTCCTATTCTTCCACGTCTTATCCTCTTGCTCTTCACATACCTGTAGAATGTCTTGGGGTTTTCCTTAATCCTGTCCACCAATGCCTTCTCATGGCCCCTTCTGGTCTCTCCTAATTTCCTTCTTAAGCTCCTTCCTATTAGCCTTATAATCTTCTAGATCTCTAACATTACCTAGCTCTCTGAACCTTTTGTAAGCTTTTCTTCTTTACTAGATGTATTGCAGCCTTTGTACAGCACAGTTCCTGAACCCTACCATAACTTCCCTGTCTCATTGGAATGTACCTATACAAAACCCCACACAAATATCCCCTGAATATTTGCCACATTTCTTCCGTTCTTTTTCCTGAGAACATCTGTTTCCAATTTAAGCCTCCAATGTCCTGCCTGATAGCCTCATAATTCCCCTTACTCCAATTAATTGCTTTTCTAACTTGTCTGTTCCTATCTCTCTCCAATGCTATTGTAAAGGAGACAGAATTATGATCACTATCTCCAAAATGCTCTTTGAATGATAGGACTGGTCCTCAGGTTATGATTCTAAATTGGAGAAAGACCAATTTTGATGGCATCAGAAAGGATCTGGCAAGTGTGGATTGGGATAGGTTTTTTTTCTGGCAAAGGGACACTTAGAAAGTGGGAGGCTATCAAAAATCAAATTTTGAGAGTTTGTAGATGAGCTCTCCAGTCTGTCATGTCTGAGCACTGGCGTGACATTTTCCCTGATGCTAATGCCATCCTTCCCCCTTTAATACCTATAATGCCTAAAACAACAGAGCCTGTCAGAATAGAAGCCAAGGCATATAGAGCACTCATTTTTAAGAGATACTGAGGCCCTGAGGTGAAGGAGGTGCATGGCAGGTATAGGCAACAAACAAATAAAGCGCTTGAGGAGTCTAAGAACTGCAACAGGGCACTTGAGAAGGAAATCAGGAGGGCTAAAAGAAAGCGGGAAGTTGCTCTGGCAGATAAGTTAAAGGAGAATCCCGAAGGTTTCTGCAGATATATTAAAAGCAAAAGGATAGTAAGGGATGAAATTTGGCCCATTGACAATCAGCATGGTCATCTGTGCATCGAGCCGGAAGAGATGGGGGAGATCTGAAATGGACTTCTTGCATCTGTATTTACTCAGGAGATGGATCAAGAGTCTTATAGAAATAATGCAAAATGGCAGTAAGTGTTGTGTACTTTATACGTACCGTGGGTTACTAAGAACAAACCACATTCTGGAAGAATTAAAGCTAGAACTTTTATTTAACAGCAAACTGCAACCACGTTTTTACTATACAAGCTTCTGGATCATTCTGTCATTTCTGCGCATGCTCCGAACTCTGTCCAATCATGTTCTTACACATGGCATGTGGTATCACCACATCTTCCTTTTATTATCAACATTAATCAAAACAAATGCATAATTAAACATCTCTCTATCAGTCTCTCTGGGGGTTTACGAACATGAGTAGACCTGAGTGGTTCACACAGTTCTTGTGTTTCGTTCTTATTTTCATGTTTTATCTGGTCTGCATCAGTTAATGGAAAGTCTGAAGTTGGCTCTTTCTTGAGGTCATTCATTAACTGTGTAATCTCTTTTTTATGTGGAGACTTCATCATTTCAATAAAACTTCTCAATTCCTTCAATTGTGCTTTCACTTTGTCCATTCCTTATTCCAATCCTGATTCTTGTTACTCTTTGGCTTCAGATCAGCATTGTACTGTACTGGCAAGTTTGGTTTTGGTGGCAATGCTTTGTCAGATGCTGGTAACAAAGGGATGGGTCTGGGATTTTTCTTTATGGCTTCTTTTACTTTTGCCACGTATTCTGTAGTCACTGTATTCTGACTCTGTTTCACTGTCAGTCTCTCACAGGGAGATAAACCCAGTATTGACTGTACATTTTTTGGCATGACCACAAATGAAAGTGTGTGCACACTATTTTTGTGTGATACTTTTGCCACACATGTTCCTTTAACTGGAATGTCTGCACTTGAATACCCAGTCACATTTATATTTGTCTGATTTAACTTCGGTCTTAGCTTTAATGCATTAAACTCAGACTCTGCAAGAACATTTACTTGTGCTGTAGTATCCAATTTAAACAGAATAATGTTTTGGTTCACTTAAAATGGTATAGTCCAGTCATTCTTACTTTCTTTGTTTTCACAAAGCAGATCGATATAAAACTCCTCACGTTCTTTTTCAAGCACTGCATTTACGTGTTTTATTTCCTTTCTACTTCTGCAACATATGTAAATGATTACTCTTACCACAGTAATTGCATATTTTCCCGTATGCTGGATACTTTTTTGGCTGATGTTGCCGCCCACAGCGATCACAAAGTTTTTTTTCTTTCAGATGACATCTTGCTCTCTGTCAGTTTTGTTGTCGCTTCATTATTTTTCCTAGCATGTTCACGGTTATTCACAGTGTGTACGCTGCAGTTCTCAATAAAAAGCTCTTTAGCCTACGACTTTACGGTTTCCGAAGCTTTGCAGAGAATCAAAGCTTTTTCCAAATTTCCGCTTGGTTCTCTTAAGAGTCTTTCTCTCAGAGCATTATCCAGAATGCCACAAACAATTCTGTCTTTAACGAGGGTCTGTCAGCTCTGCAAACTCGCATGTTTTACTGCAGTTTCTCAACTCGGTAACAAATTGATCAATTGTTTGACCAGCTTCCTGCTTGCATGTAAATAATTTGTACTGTTCATGTCTGCAACGTTACCAGTCAGCTGAAGTGTTTTCCGATGTTGCAACCCTTCCATTTGTAAAGCTGTTAGCAAACACTCAAAAAGTTTGTGCTCTTTTTTCGATTATCTTTGCTCCTCCCGTGTTTAGAGAATGTATTATTCTTCCTGACCGACTTCTGACACCATGTTGTGTTCTTTATACTTACCGTGGGTTACTAAGAACAAACCATATTCTGGAAGAATTAAAACTAGAACTTTTACTTAACAGCAAACAGCAACCACGTTTTCATTATACAAGCTTCTGGATCATTCTGTCATTTCTGCGCATGCTCCAAACTCTGTCCAATCATGTTCTTACACGTGACATGTGATATCACCACAGTGAGGCCATGAACCATATCCAGATTATAGAAGAGTAGGTGCTTGCTAGCTTGAATATCAGGGTGGAAAAGTCGCCAAAACCTGACAAGTGTTTCCTTGGACCTTGTGGGAGGCTAGTGCAGATAGGGCCTAATTACCAAACTTAGAGAGTTTTTCAAGGAGGTTATCTGAAAAGTTGATGAAGGAAAGACGGTGGACATTGTCTAAAGGGAATTCAGCAAGGCCTGTGACAAATCCCTGCATAGGAGGCTGGGCAGGAAGGTACAGTCGCTTGGCATTCAGGACGAGGCTGAATTGGCTTTAACATTGGCTTCACGGGTGAAGCTGGAAAGATGGTTGCTTCTCTGACTGGACGCCTGTGATTAGTGGTGTGCTACAGAGATTCCTGCTGGGTCCATTGTTGTTTTCCATGTTTATTCATGATTTGGACAATAAAGTAATAAACTGGACCAGCACATTTGCAGATGACATCGAGATTGGGGAGTGTAGTGGGCAGCAGGGAAGGCTATCGAAGTTTGCAGCAGGGTCTAGACCAGTTGGAAGAATGGAAAAATCGCATATGGAATTTAATGCAGATGAGTTGTTGGTTTTCACTTTAGGAAGACAAACTTAGTAAATGGTAGGGAACTGAGGAATATGGTAAAATAGAGGTGCCTGGAATTAAATTAATTTCTTGACTAGAATTAGAGATCATAGCTTAAGTGTGAAAGGTGAAATGTATTGTGGGGCTACTGGGACTCGTGCCTCCCCTTGAGTCCAGTTCCCATCTGGTCTCTCCTTTGCTCCCTTTCTCTTCCAATTCTCCTTCTCTTTCTCCTTTGTCTTCACCTCTTCATATAATCTTACTAAACTGTCTCCAGTGGTTTCTTCCTGCACACTTACAATTTCAGATGTCTCTTGTTCTTCTGTTATCCTTTTTGCTCTGATGTCTGCCCGCTCATTCCCTTTGTGCTCCTTCCTCTCCACTTTCTGGTGAGTCTGTGCTTCAATCACTATAACCTCTGCTTGGAGCTCCACTGCTTCCACAAGTTCTTGTATTAGGTGTCCTAACTGTTGTGCAGTGCTTCTATGAGAGCCACCTCTTCCACCACCTGAGTAACCTCCCAGCAGTGCTTCTGCAGCTAATTCCTCACCTGTTTCATTCACCACGACTCGTCTGGTTCCCATCTATGTATCTTCAAGACCCTTCTATATAAAAAAAAATCCCTTTTCTTCTGTTGTGTCTGTGCAACTACATATCAATTAAATAAAAGCATGCCGGCAGAAAGTGGCTTTAATTGGTCTATTCGCATTGCAGTGAGGGGAAGATCAGGTCAATGTGCATGCATAGCCAACAAATCAGTGTACATGAGTAAGTTATCTGTCAGTAAGTAGTGCTAAGGGGAGTCATTGTTGTAAAAGAAATAGATCTATACATTATACTCCCTCCTCCTTTAGATTACTGCAACATAAAACTATATGTACAAAACATTCAATTTCCCTTTGACGAACCATATTCCAAATAAACATGCTTTCACAATAGCAGTCCAACTCACTTTTGCTACATTATATGCCCCTACCTTGGCTGTTATGCAGTTCTTAAATTCCCTTGTCATCCACTGTTGCCTACCCCTGCTATTTGAGAACTTCTTCCTCCATATCTATCATGTGCCTTGTGAACTATTCCCAGAAACTTCAGCTACCTCTGCTCCGCCAATATCCCTACCAGTATCCTTCTCCAGTCCACCTGGGCAAGCTCTTCTCTCATGCCTCTGTGATTCCCTTTATTCCATTGCGATACTGATACATGTGACCTATGCTTCTCCCTCTTAAACTGCAGTATGAATTCAATCATATTATGATCATTGCCTGCTAAGGGTTCCTTTACATTAAGCTCCTTAATAAGATTTGGATTATTACACAACAGCCATTCTGAAATGGCCTTTCCCCAAGTAGGCTTCTCTTAAAAAAGCCATCTCATAGGCACTCAACAAATTCCCTCTCTTGTGATCTGACACTAACCTGATTTTCCCAATCCATTTGCACGTTGAAGTCCCCATTACAATTGTGACAAAACCCTAATTACATGCCCTTTCCAGCTTCCTTTGCAATCTTAACCCCACATTTTGGCTACTATTTGGGGCCCTATGTATGATTCCCATAATTTTTTACCCTTATAGTTTCTCAACTCTACCCACAAAGATTCGACATTCTCTGACCCCCATGTCACCTCTTTTTAAAGATGTAATTTCATCTCTTTCCAAGAGACCCACATCACCGCCGATGCCTTCCTGTCTGTTCTTTTGATACACAGTGTATTTGATATTAAGCTCCCAACCATGATCACCTTCCAGCCACAACTCAGTGATGCCCACAATGTAATACTAACCAATCTCTATTGTGTGTCTTATCCACACCTACCTTATTGGCTTAAATCATTCTTCAATTGAATTTTTGCAAACATATTGATTGGTACTAGGCAATAAGTATGCTCCAAGGTTAGGTTTCAAAATGAATGAGGTTACTCTGTTTTATAGTGAATATGTCTACTTTGCAGAACACCCAGTAATCTTCACAAGTTGGAATTTTAGCAGAGTCAATGTAGAAAATAATACAATTGTTGCCAGTGTTCTTGATCTTGTCGTTGATGATATTTATACAGAAAACAATTACATTTGAGATAAATCTTGTTTCTTTTCAAAGTTCATGGGCTGTTAAATGAGTGGTTTATATATTATTTTGCAGCCAATTTGAAACAGTTGTTCCAGTGGAAGATTCTATTGTTACTGAGGTCACTGCCACATTGCAAGATTGGGTGATGCTCTGGAAGCAACTCTATGTGGTAAGCACAAAACTTTCTAATGGCTGATGACTTTCATATGGAGTAATTACAAGCTGAACTTAATTTGAGGCTTTATATTGAGGTGCCATTTGTATCAGTGTTCAGACCACGAGTTATAGTATTATGTGGGACAAATGCTGACCTTTTAAATAATTCTTTGTTGGCAATAATTATTACTTATCTGCTTGTTCAATGATAATTTTCTGGTGAAGATAGTCTATATGTGTTGCATGGTACAGAAGTAAGTTTAAGTAAAATTGCACAAAATTAATGTTTTTAGTGTCTATGTAAAATAAAAAGATAAAATCCACATGTAAGATAGGTTGTTCTATGCACTTAGAAAAGCCTTTAACCACTCTGTGTACTGAAATGTGATTCTGGTAGAATTTTTTAAAATCAGGAGCTTCTAATGGTGTGCTTGTAACTAGTAGTAATTGCGCATTTGGTGTTCATTCTTTCCTTTGGAGATTTTGGACTAATTAGGACAATTCATTTTAGTGCATTGATAGAAATTGAGCAAGAGACCACATTTTAAACCTGAACGTTGTATTTTGAGGTAAGCACTTGTAAATAAAAGAAGTAATCTCTTAAAAGAAAATGAAAATGCTGTGGGAATTTATCAAAACTCTTGACAGGAAGATGTGTAAAGATATAACAGGATGTAGATTGGTTGACAGTATGGTTGAAAAAATGACAGATGGAGTTTTTTTAATTTTATTTTTTTTCAGCATAACAAAACTTTCAATTTCCAAATACAGGTGTCCCTCTCTTTACAAATGTTTGTTTTACGCCACTTTGCTTTTACAAAAGACCTACATTAGTAACCTGTTTTCACATTACAAAGAGGATTTTTGCTTTTACGAAAATTTTTCCCATATAAATTAATGGTGCTTCGCTTTACGCTATTTCATCTTAAGAAAGGTTTCATAGGAACTCTCTATCTTTGTAAAAGTGGGGAGGAAACACCTGTACACTTACATTTACATTTCTTCCCCTCACAGATATCAGGTATCAGAACACTTCCATCAAAATATAGACATCACCACAACATCCTAAACAAAAGCCCTTATTAGTATAGCAGACAGGTTTACATCTATATACTGCAGAAAAGGTTGCCCTGTTTTATGAAAGCTATTTTTTTTTGTGTACCATACATGTCAAGAAGTCCAAAGGAATGTATTTCATGATTAATTTATGCCAACCAAAAAGTCCAGGGGCCTTATCGGATATCCAACAAAGTAAAATGTTCTTCCTCGCACAAAAGGTCAGGATTTAAAAAAGTTTTTCCTTATGTGCACTAATAATATGACTGCTGGGTAAGCCTAAGAGAAAAGGTCCAGTTCAAGCTCCATCTTCAGAATCTTTTCTATTTCACCCAAAATATCACTTCAGTATGCCTGAAGTTTGGGACAAGTCCAAAACAGTGGGTGAAAGTTCCACTACTTACTTTACATTTAAAACACATTGGAGAAACCCTCGTCTTAAATTTCGAGAGACGATCTGGAGTCAGATGGGCTCTATGCAGAATTCTGAGTTCTATTACAAACTGAAATCTTCTTTGCATTATCACAGATGTCTTCCCATGTTTCAGCTGTAATTTCTACTCCCAGCTCTTCCTCCCAGATCCTTCCCAGCTGTTCAGCCTCTCCACAAGAACATTCCTTCAGGATGCTGTAAAAAGTGCGAATGGGGACTTCACCCTTAGAATGAAACACCCTCTTTTCTATGTCAGAACTATAGAAATCAATTAAGAATGATGTTTGTTTCTGTATATAATCTCTTATCTGAAAGAACCGAAAAAGATCCTTGTTGGGTATATTAAATTTCTGTACTATTTGACTAAAAGACGTTATCGTTCCTTCATCAAACAGATCTCCTAGATGGAAAATACCCTTAGAAATGTAAAGTTTAAATCCAGAATCCATTATGCCAGACTGAAAATCTGGACTGCCGGTTATTGGAGTGAAAGGGTGATATTCTCTCTGCTTTACCCCTCAATTTGTCGCACCACCCTCCAAGCCCCGACTGTATTAATTGTTATTGGATTGTGACAATATTCCTTAACTAGTTTCATCTTATTGAGGAAAAGCAAATTAATAAGAGGGCATTTTGCTTGTGAAGCTTCAATGTCTAGCCAAATTGAGGAGGAGTCCCTGCAAACCCAGTCAACCACATAAGATAAAAAGGAACTTAATTGATATTTTTTGATGTCTGGAAAATCCAGACCCCCTAGACTACTGGGAAGCTGTAACTTAGACATTTTAATACAGGGTCTTTTTTTTTTTGTTCCAGATGAAAGAAACAAACCAGCCATTTATTTTTTTAAGTATTTGTTGGGTAAAAATGACTGGAATCACTTGTATTGGGTAGAGCAGACGAAGAAGAATGTTTATTTTGAGCAAGGATATTCGGCCAAGCCAAGAAATGGGAAGAGTGCTCCATCGCTCAAGATCCTGTTTGATCCTGAGCGATGGGTAATAAGAAACTCTATAGTTAAAGGGATGGACAGGAGATTCTGTGATCATGAAAGAGACACCAGGATGGTGTGTTGTCTCCCAGGTGCTAGGCTCCACAATGTCTCAGAGCAGCTGCGGAAGATTCTCAAGGGGGAGGGTGAGCAGCCAGAGGTTGTGGTGCACTTTGGCACCAATGATATATCTAGAAAGGGGTAAGAGAGCTTGCACATAGAGTTTAGGGAGTTAGGAAACAGGCTGAAGAGCAGTACCTCCAGAGTAGCAGTAATCTCTGGATTACTCCCAGTGCCATGTGCTAATCAGGGCAGGAATTGCACGAGAGTACAGATAAACAAGTGACCATAAAGACTACAAGACATAAGAGCAGAATTAGCCTACTTGGCCCATTGAGTATGTTTCACTAATCTATCATGGCTGATTTATTATCCCTCTCAACCCCATTCTTTTGCCTTCTCCCATAACCACTGATGCACTGACTAATCAAGAACATATCAACCTTTTCTTTAAATATACTCAATGACTTGGCTTCCACAGTCGTCTATGGCAATGAATTCCACAGATCCACCACACTCTGGCTAAAAAAATCTCTCCTCATCTGTGTTCTAAAGGGGTGTTCCTCTAATCTGAAGCTGTGCCCTCTGGCCCTAGACTTGCCCACTATAGGAAACATCCTCTCCACGTCCTCTCTATCTAGGTCTTTCAACATTCGATAGGTTTCAATATAATTCCCCTTCATTCTTCTAAACACTGTGAGTAAACACCCAGAGCAATCAACTGCTCCTCTGATGTTATCCCTTTTATTCCTGGAATCATTCTTGTGAGCCTCCTCTGGATGCTTTCCCAAGGATTCCCAAGTCGCTTTGCACCTCTGATTTTTGAATTTTTCTCCCATTCAGAAAATAGTCCACACCTTTAATCCTTCTACCGAAGTGCATGACCGTACACTTCCCTACACTTCATTCCATCTACCACTTATTTGCTCACAGTTCTGTCCTGTCCAAGTCCTTCCACAGACTCCCTGCTTCCAAAACAGCATCTGCTCCACGTATCTCTGTATTGTCTGCAAACATGTGACCACAAAGCCATCACATCCATCATCCAAATCACTGATCTATAATGTGAAAATAACCGGTCCCAATACCAAACCCTGTGGAACACCAGCAGCAAACCAGAATAGGCCCCCAGCTGGTCTTCAATCCATGCTAGTATCTTTCACGTAATAGCATGGACACTTATCTTGTTAACCAGCCTCATGTGCAGAAGGTCAATGGCCTTCTGAAAATCCAAGTAAGTAATATCCACTAACTCTTTTGTTTTGCCTGCATGTTATTTCCTCACAGAATTCCAACAGAATGTTTGGATAAGATTTCCTCTTAAAGAAACTATGATAACTTTGGCCTACTTGATCATGTGCCTCTAAGTACCCCAAAACCTTGTCCTTAATAATGGACTCCAACATCTTCCCAACCACTGAAGTCAGGCTAACTGGTCTATAATTTCCTTTCTTCTGCCTTCCTCCCTTCTTAAAGAGTGGAGTGATATTTGCATTTTCCAGTCCTCCAGAACATTCCAGAATCCAGTGATTATTGAAGGATCATTACTAATGCCTCCACAATGTCTTCAGCTACCTCTTTCCAACCCTGAAGTTTAATTCATCTGGTTTAGATTATTTATTTACAATGCCTTCAGAGTAGAAATTTGGCCTGTCCCCTAAAACCCTCACTAATTTTTATAGATGTGCTGTAGAAAGCATTCTTCTAGGGTGCATCACAACCTGGTATGGAAGTTGTCCTGTCCAAGACCGGAAGAAGTTGCAGAAGACTGTGAACACAGACCAGCACATCACACAAACCAATCTTCCGTCCTTGGACTCACTTTACACCGCACGCTGTGGAAGCAGTGCTGCCAGGATAAATCAAGGACACGACCCACCCAGCCAACACACTTTTTGCCCTTCTTCCCTCCGAGAGAAAGTTCAGGAACTTGAAGACTCGTATGGCTAGATTTGGGAACAGCTTCTTTCCAACTGTGATAAAGACTGCTGAACGGATCTTGACCCGGATCTGGGCCGTACCTTCCAAATATCCGGACCTGTCTCTCGGTCTTTTTGCACTACCTCACTTTCCCTTTTCCATTTTCTATTTATGATTTATAATTTAAATTTTTGTTATATTTACTATCGATTTGCACTCCAGGGAGCACGAAGCGCAGAATCAAATATTGCTGTGATGATTGTACGCTCTAGTATCAATTGTTTGGTGACAATAAAGTAATAAAGTAAAGTTTTCAGCTTCCAAATATGTTCTGGCATACTGCTAGAGTCTTCGACAGTGAAGACTGACACAAAATTCTTAGTAATTCCATCTGCCATTTCTTTGTTCCCCATTACTAAGTGTCTAGTGCCATTTTCCAGTTGTCTGATGTCCACTTCTCTTTTTTTTCTCTCTATATCTGAAAAAGAACTGTTGATATCCCCTTTTATATTATTGGCTAAGGTTAACCTTTTCTCTCCTTGTAGCTTTTTAGTTGTCTTCTGTTGGTTTTTCAAAGCTCCCCAATCCTCTAACTTCCTACTAACTTTTGCAATATTATTTGCCCTCTCTTATAGTTTTATACTGTCTTTAACTTTCCTCGTTGGCCACTGTTGTGTCATCTTCCCTTTAGAATATTTTTTTGGGTGTATACTGCACTTTCTGAATTACCTCCAGAAATTCCATCCATTAATTTTTTTCTGTTATCCCTGGTAGTGTCCCTTTCCAATCCACTTTGGCCAGCTCCTCTCTCGTGCCCAAGGATTCCCAAGTCCCTTTGCACCTCTGATTTTTGAATTTTCTCCTATTTAGAAAATAGTCCATACCTTTAATCCTTCTACCAAAGTGCATGACCATACACTTCCTTACACTTTGTTCCATCTGCCACTTCTTTGCTCATAGTTCTGTCCTGTCCAGGTCCTTCTACAGACTCCCTGCTTCCAAAACAACATCTGCTCCACCTGTCTCTGTATTGTCCACAAACATGTGGCCACAAAACCATCACATCCATCATCCAAATCATTGATATATAATGTGAAATAGCTGGTTCCAATACCAGCCCCTGTGGAACACCAGCAGTAAACCAGAATAGGCCCCGTTTATTCCCACTCTTTACCTCCTGCCTATTCTTCTGAATTCCAGTGTATACAAGCCCAGAGCGATCAAATGCTCTTCATATGATAAGCTGTTGTGGAAAGGTGTAAAACAATAGGGTTATTGTCATGAGGGATTTCAACTTCTTTAATATAAACTGGAACTTTGAGTGCAAAAGATTTAGATGGGACAGAATTTGTTAGGTGCATTCAGAAAGGTTTCTTAAATCAATATGTTGACAGTGTAGAAGAGGAGGGGTGGACCTGATGTTGGGTAGTGAGCCTGGCCAAGTGACTGACCTTTCACGGGTTAAACTGTTAGGGAACAGTGACCCCAAATCCTTACATTTTAAGGTAGCTATAGATAAGGATAAGTGTGGACATTTTGGGAGAGTATTAAATTGGAGCAGGGCAAGTTTCAAGAGCATGAGGCAGGAAATGGGGAGAGTTAATTGGGAACAGTTGTTTTTGGCCAAGTCCACATCTGACATGTGGAGGATGTTTAAAAACCAATTGCATAGAATACAGGACAGGTATGTTCCAGTAAAAAGGAAGGACAAGCATGGCAGGGTTAGAGAACCTTGGATATCGAGAGACTTGATTAAATTAGTCAAGAAGAAAAAGTATGTAAAGCTCAGGAAGCTAGAATCATACAGAGCCCTTCAGGTTTGTAAAGAAGCCAGAAAATAACTAAAGAAGGGAATTAGAAAAGCTATGAGTGTCCATGAAGAGTCTTTACCAAGTAGGATTAAGAGGAATCCCACAGTATTTATACTTACATCAAGAGCAAGAGTATAACTAGGGAGAGTGTAGGATCACTTGAGGATAGAGTGAACATTTGCTTGGATGCAGAATTGTGGGTGAGGTCCTAAATGAGTTTTTTAAATCAGTATTTAGCAAGGAGAAGGTCATGGATGATAGGATGATCAGTTTCAAGCATTTTGATTTGCTCGAGCATTTTGAGGTAAATGAGGAGGTAAGGTTGGGTCTCTCAAAGCCCACTAAGGTGGATAATTCCCAGGGCCTGATGGGATACACCTCAGGTTATCAAGAGAGGCAAGAGCAGGGACTTCCTGCTGGTCGCTGATGGAGTAGCAGCTTTCTGAAGTTGCTCCTATTTTACTTACCGTAGATTCCGGACTACAGAGCGCACCTGATTAAAAGCCGCTGGCTCTAATTTTAGAAAGAAAATCAATTTTTTACTTGTACAGGCCGCACCGGATTTTAGGCCGCACTGGATTTTCGGCCGCAGGTGTCCCACGTTGTAATATGAGATATTTACACAGAAAGATGTTACACGTGAGGATTTTTTAACTTTTAATTAAATCCATATGGTAACAAACAAATATATATTGCAAATGCTTTTTTTCGAACCGTGCCTGTAATACGGCTACTTTTAAATATACATACGTATCGGTAACACAAATTACGTTGCATATACTTTTTTACTGAACAGCACGAACAACATTCCAATATCTCCTAGCGACTGGTAAAAATATATATACTGGTAAAAATATATATATAACCAGGAAAAGTTATTGATCGCCTTTAACTTAAAAGCAGCGTTTTCGCTCGGGTCTGATGTGCTCGGGTCTGATGAGCTCGCGTAACGCGATCGGGTCTAATCGGGTCTAATGTGCTCGGGTCTGATGTGCTCGGGTCTGATGTGCTCGGGTCTGATGAGCTCGCGTAATGCCCCCTCCTTCCCGTTTATCGCAAACCGGTATCCCACAAGACGCGGCGAAACCGGGTGTGACGTCATAGCATCCCGGGATGTAGTACAGAAAACAAATATAGTTAAAACACTTCTAACTTTAACTAACAAATGAATTACTAAGCGAAAATATTATAAACTAAGTAACTGCCATAAAGGCAGCACAATGCTTTTCTTCCAGTGTTTTCCATGTTGATGAGGGTGAGTACAAATGACTGATTTACAATAATTTAATTGTGAAAGTGCGCTTGATTTATCGTACAATTTCATTGGACCTCTGTGAACTACTCATCAATTTTATTGGTCTACTGTTACGAGGCAAAATGTTTACGAGGCGGCATGAAAAAAAACCATGTATTAGCCGCTCTGGATTAAAGGCCGCAGAGTTCAAAGCTGTTCAAAATGTGGGAAAAAAGTAGCGGCTTATAATCCGGAATCTACGGTACTTTACTGTTTCCAACCTGTTTTGAAACCTTATTCTTAAACTTGATATTGCTTCACTATGACTACAAGTAGTGCCAAAGGTACTAGAAAAGAGAGGATCCTCCCTCATCTTTGGAATCCATTATGGATTTGCTTCGAAGACATAGAAAAGAATCTGCTGAGGAGTTCCAGCAACAATTTCAGGAGCTCAGATCTGAAATTAAACAGGTGGATGCAAAATTGGATTCTCTTCAAAAAACCTTAGTTGAACATGATAAACGAATTGAAGATAATGAAGCAACTCTGACGATTTTGGATGCGAAAATTGATGACTTACAAAAGCTTTGTAAAACGCAATCCAAGGCTAATGAAAAGTTAATGCAGAAGAATATCAACTTAGAAAACAGAAGCAGAAGAAACAATCTATGAATTCTGGGCCTTGAAGAGTTAACTGAAGGTGATCAGCCTATGAAATTCTTTGCAAGTTTTTTGGTACAATTATTTCCTGAAATATTATCATTTTTGCCCATGGGTTGATCAAGCGCATAGATCATTGGTTCCTAAGCCCACTCCAGGAGAAAGACCCAGATCAGTCATGAATTTCAAACTAAGGAGCTTTTAATTCGTGAATCCCGTCAAAGAGGAATGATTGATTATAAAGGCCTAAAAATTAGAATCGTCGAGGATTTTTCACCTGAGATCATGAATGAGTGTGCTAAGTTTAAAAAGGTTATGTCAGAACTTTTTAACAAAGGTTTCAAGCCTTCTCATCATTACCCTGCACGCTCAGAATTATATTGAAGGATGGCTCGAAGAAGTGGTTCTGTTCGGTTGAAGATACTCAAGAATTCTTGGAATCAGAAAATTAATTGCTCAGTATCTTTCTGCATGAATATCTGCCTCTTACTCTTGGTAACCCTTTGTAGCTAACTTTTTTTTGATCCTTTTAGCATTTTACTAAGAGAATAAGGTTTTAATGAGCTAATACCTTGAGTGTTCATGTATTTTGATTTTTTCTTTCAATATTTTTATTAATTTCTACATAGAAGAATACAGAGTACAAGAAGATATATATTAAGTCAAAAAAGGTAAAATAATACCAAATGCATTATATTTGAATCACACTTGCAATCTCATTACCCTATATTCATGTAAATTAATAATATATCATAATATATTATGATAATCGTAATATTGAAATGTGATAATTTTATTTTTTATTTTTTTATTTTTTATTTTTTTAATGTATTATACATATTTTTTGAGGTTTTTATCCATTAATAAGGCTTAGTATGGGTATTATTTTATCATTTTGCAATTGCAATAATTAATCTGTGTGTTTTTGGTATGAGGTTTAAGTTTTTTTTCTCTGTTGTCTAGGTTGGAATGCAGCTAACCTTGATGTAGATTAGAGCTAAAACAGCAGGATATTTTTTTGGGGGGATGACGTTATTAGTAGTAGCTGCCAGCTATCTATTGGTCAGCTTTCTGGCTTTGGGGGTGGGAAAGGCTCTTTTTCTGGAAGCTGTATTGAGCTCGTAGCCAAATCTGTTGCTTGGTTATCTTATCTCAAGGTTCGATGTCTGGTTTTAATATACATTCCTATATGGTCATTATCTGAACCTTTTAAATAGTATTAAAATGGATCAAACTATTAATTTACTTAGTCTTAACATGAAAGGGTTAAATCACCCTGTGAAACGGGATAAGATTTTTGCCTATATTAAAAAAACTTGAGGTCCCAATTATTTTTTTTCAAGAAACTCATGTACGTAAATATGACAATCCACACCTTTTTCGCAGATGGAAAGGGCTATATTAATGGGCGTTTTGTTATAGTGTCAGGAAAATTAGATAATAAATTAATGGTATTCGCTAATCTGTATGCCCTGAATATAGATGACCCAGGATTCTTTAAGCGTTTTTTTTCCACTCTTGCCAGATTTTAGTCTTTATTCATTAGTTTTGGGAGAAAACTTTAATTGCTGGTTAGATCCAGTTTTAGATCGGTCATCTTCCAAACCAGCTACCCTTAACAAATTAGCTTTATTTATTCAATCTTTCCTAATGAAATGCAGTATTGTTGATGTTTGGCATTTTTTATATCCAGAAGATAGGGAGTACTCGTTTTTTTTCTCTCATGTTCACCATACGTATTCCAGGAGTGATTTTTTTTATTGATAGTCAAATGATTCCATTAGTTCGATCCTGTGAATATAAAGAGATTGCTGTTTCAGACCATGCTCCTATGATTTTATCTTTAAACCTTCCTTATCTCCCTAAAACAAATAGATTTTGGCATTTCAAACTAACTTTGCTATCTGATAAGGATTTTTTAAAGTTTCTTGAGAAACAATTTTTTTTTTTGAAGAGAAAATCCTACAAGAGACTACTAGTCTTATTATATGGGACGCTTTTAAGGCCTATATTAGAGGACAAATTATTTTTTATATTGCAAGTGTTAAGTAAAACGCTAATAAAGAGAAAATTGATTGAGCTAACCAGTTGAAACAATCAGACCAAAATATGCTTTGACTCCAGATCCTGCTTTATATAAAAGATGTGTTGAAATTAAAACTAAATATGATTTTCTTTTAACATATCCAATTGAAAGTCAACTCCTAAAAGATAAAAGTCAATTCTATATTCATGGAGACAAAACAGGTAAATTATTGGCTAACCAATTAAAAACCTTTATAGCTAAATGGCAAATTTTAAAAAATTGTAAAGTTAATGGTGATAGGACAACTGACCATTTAGAGATAAGTGATACCTTTAGAGAATTTTATTCTAAACTTTATAGTTCTGACTTTCTTAAAGATAATACAGTAAAGAATAATTTTTTAGACCAATTAAACATCTCTGTACTTTCTGTTGATAATCAAAAGCAGTTGGATCAACCTATTTCTTATGAGGAAATTGTGGAGGCTGTACATTCATTGTACTCCCAAAAGACTCCAGGTCCTGTTGGATTTTCTGGAGAATTTTACAAGGCTTTTTCATTCATTGCTTATAGCTCATTTATGTTCTGTCTTTTCAGATTCCTTTAAGTTGGGTAGACTGCCACAATCTTTTTACGAAGCTTCCATTTCACTTATTCTTTAAAAAAAAGAACCCAACTGAATGCTCTTCATATAGACCAATTGCTTTACTTAATATTGATACTAAAATTCTATCCAGAGTTTTGGCTTGTAGACTTGTAAATATTTTACCATCGATCATAACTGATGATCAGACTGGATTTATTAAAAATCGCTATTTCCTTTTTAATATTCATTGTTTACTGAATGTTATGTATTCTCCTTCTAAGGAGATATTGGAATGCATGATATCTCTAGACACTGAGAAGGCTTTTAATCGGGTTAAATGGAATTATTTGTTTAAAACCTTAGAAAAATTTAACTTGGGCCCGATTTCATTCATTGGATTAAATTACTTTATTTATCTCCCTCTGCTTGGGTTCTTAATAATTTTCAGAATTCTAAACCTTTTAAACTCCAATGTGGAACCAGAGAAGGATGTCCTTTGAGCCCTTTGCTCTTTGATCTGGCTTTAGAACCGTTAGCTATTGCTTTTCAAGAATCTAGTGATATCACTGGTATTTTAATGAGAGGTTACATTAAGTTCGCCCTGTGCTGATGATCTATTGTTTTTTTTTATGTCTAACGTTGAGACCTTGTTACCTCCTATGCTTTCTTTACTTTCCTGTTTTAACCAGTTTTCAGGATATAAATTGAATTTACATAAGAATGACCCCTTGATTGGTCGAATTAACTCTGTTAGAATGAATATCCTGCCTAAATTTATATACCTTTTTCAGGCCTTACCCGTTTTTATTCCAAAGTGCCTTTTTGATTCTCTTGATTCAATTCTATCTTCGTATATATGGAAAAACAAACATTCTCGATTAAATAAGGTTCACTTTCAAAAAATTAAAAAGAATGGAGGTTAAGCTTTACCAAATTTTGGTTTTATTACTGGGCAGTCAATATATGAAATCTTACGTTTTTGTCATATTACATTAACCATGAGGACTGGCCAGTATGGGTCTCTTCAGAAGCTAATTCTGTTTAAAAAAAAACTTTTCCTATTATTTCTCTTCTTGGATCCTCACTTACTTTATCTTTAAGTAAACTAACTGACAATTTGGTAGTTAAACATACTTTGAGGATCTGTTTACAATTCAGAAAATACTTTGGCTTATCAAGATTTTATCTTTCTAGTCTCATTTTTCTAGCTGTTTTTTTTAAAACCTACTATGACCAATGTAGTTTTTAAAGAATGGGATAGATTGGGTATTAAATGCTTCCAAGATCTGTTTGTTTGAGGAAGTCTCTTTTCGTTTGAGCAACTGTCAGCTAATATAGCTTACCAAAAACCCACTTTTTTTCGATATCTACAAATTAGAGACTTTCTGCGATCTCAATTACATACATTTCCTATGTCCTGATAAGAACTTTAGATGTAATTTCTAATTTGAAACCTTTTCATAATGGCTCAGTATCTGATATTTATGGTATGTTGTTGGGAATAAGAGAGGCTCCTTTAGACAGAATTAAAAATGCCTGGGAACAAAATTTACAGATTTCAATTTCTGAGGAGACTTGGAATGAAATTTTTAAATTGGTTAACACTTCATCACTATGTGCTTGCCACTCCCTCCTACAATTTAAAGTGGTCCACAGGGCCCACATGTCCAAAGAGAAGCTATCTCATTTTTATCTGAATATATCTCCCTTTTGCGATAGATGTAACAATGGAGAGGCTTCACTAATCCATATGTTTTGGATGTGTCCGAGTCTTGAAAAATACTGGAAGGAAGTATTCCAAACTTTTTCTGTACTTTTTAAAGTAAATTTTAAGCCTAACCCTTTGACTGCCTTGTTTGGAATTGTTGGAGAAAAAGGCATAACTTCGGAGTCATCTGATTTGCATATATTGGCTTTTATTTCTCTTATAGCTAGGAGGGCAGTGTTGCTTAAATGGAAGGATGTTGCTCCATCTACTCATGCTCAATGGTTATGTGATGTTATGTCATGCTTAAATTTAGAGAAGATCCGTTGTTCAATTTCTGGTTCTAACCAAGACTTCCCAACATTGTGGGGACCATTCTTGAACTACTTTCAAAACCTTTGATTTGGTGTTAAAGTACAGATGTTGGCTAATAACATAAATCACTATGTGATGAGGATTTTTTCCGTCCTTCTTTACCATACAGCTTCAACTTTGGTAGTGAGTTTAGATTCTTTTTTTTATAATAAAATTATTACAATTCAAATTACAATTTAATTAATGTCCATGTTTGATTATGAATATAGGGTACTGTCATTGCAAGTGTGATTTAATTATAATGTATTTGGTACTATTCTATTTTTTAATTCATAATATATATCCTCATGTACTCTGTATTCTTCTATGTGAAAATTAATAAAAATATTGAAAAAGAGAGAGGCAAGAGATGAGATTGCTGGGGCCTTGACCAATATCTTTGTGTCCTCTGTAGGCTCAGGTAAGATCCCAGAGGACTGGCAAGTAGCTAATGTTCTGTTATTCAAACAGGGAATAGTCCTGGGAACTATAGACTGGTGAGTCTGTTCTGTTATTCAAGCTGCTAATCCTGGGAGCTATAGACTGGTGAGTCTCACGTCAGCTGTTAGCTTAACACAGAACCTTAAGTTTTTAATAGTGGGTTCTAGCCTGTAAATTCCTAATCTAATGGCAAAATTATTCCTTCAGTATTACTTAATAAGGTGGCAAATTGCAGGAATAAGCTGTGGGATATTTTAACAATCTATGGGTATCATATAAAAATAGGAATTGTATTTGAATGTGATTTTAAATATGTACAGTCGAGCCCAGGAGTTGTATTTTTTTTTTGTTTAATGGAAGCAAATATATGAAATACAATTTAAAAAAATAAACTTTTTATTGCTCTGAGTTCTCAGCAGAAGATGTTTATGCCTTTTAGCTGTTGTGATGTTTGGGGCCTGAAATGGTTACTACAAGTAGCTGATTGATACTAGTAAAAACTGATTGAATGAGTTGTCATGAAATTGTAGAAGTAAAGATGATGAAATTTACTTAATGATGAAATTTGTTAATGATCCTGATCGTAGTTTATGTCTATTTCAATTCACAAATTATTAGTGAATATTTTTAGTGTGACTTGAGTTCTTTGATTCTGTGACAACTAATAGTCTGGTAGAAGAACTGAGTGGGACAAGCAGCATCTAGAATAGTTGATGTTTCAGGTTGTAACCCTGTATGAGAACCTGCTGAGTGCTTCCTCGACTACTGATCCTGGAATCTGGTTGTTTCTACTGATTTTCTGATATGCGTGTCGCTAGTAAACTGGTCTCTAAATCCATTTAATGCCACATATAGTATTAAGCATGTATGAAGAACCTGATGTTTAGCAATGAGAGAATATGCCAGCAACAGCTTGATGTTCAAGAGCAGGATATGAAAACCATGCAATATTTCCTGTTCTGGTGGACAGGGAGACACTCCAGAAAACAGTAGTATCCTGACTGGCTTCCTAAATCTCCACAACCTGATAATCACATGGACTTGGCCTTACCAGCAGTTGTGGACCCAAAGAGGATGAATGAGGCTGTTGAGATGCTTTGTTTTCTGTTCATGCAGTCAGTTTAAGTGAAGAAAGTCCAGGCTAAATTGCCACTTCGTGGGAATTAAATAGTCAATTACTTATATGCGACAAGACCCGTACATCACTCAGGCTGGGGTTTATATTTAGCTAGTGATCACAGAACACCAAGATTATTTAAGATTGTTTAATGTCATTTCCAGTAAAGGAGAATGAAATAATTGTTACTCTGGATCCAATGCAGCACACAACCACAATAAGGTAAAGATCATAATAAAAATAACCAATAAATATTAATACATAGCTTATATACGTACATTTGTCTGCACATAAGGTGATTCTAACAGAAAATGATAAAGTAATGGTGGTTGGGGATGTGGTGGGATGGATTAGTTGGGTAAAGGTATTGATTATCCTTATTGCTTGGGAAAAGTAACTGTGTTTGAGTATGGAAGTCCTGACATAGATGTTATATTGCCTCCTCCCCTGAAAGGAGTGGGACAAACAACCCATAAGCGGGGGGAGGGGTGGAATTCTTCATGATGTAGCGGTCCTTTCTCTGGCACCTTTTGTATATGTGCTTGGGTGGGTAGGCTGGTCCTTGTGATGCATTGAACTGTTTTGACTACCCATTATAAAGCATTCCTATCTGCCACAATACAATTTCCATACCATGTGGTGATGCAGCATGTTAGGAGGCTCTCTACATCTCATCTGTAGGTCATGGGTTTTGATGTGCATAACCCCAACTCTCCTCATAAAGTAGAGGGATTGGTGAGCTTTCTTGATTACGTAGGGCATATATGTCAAACTCAAGGCCCGCAGTGGAATTATCTTTGGCCCGCGAGATAATATCTAATTACTATTAAAGCTGGCCCCAGTAATTGAAGCGCCTATGGCGTATGATATGGCTAATGCTGAGTTTATTCAGGTACCAGGTTTTCAGGGTTTTTAGTGTTTATTCGGCAGTCTTGCTCGGCAGTCTTCTTCATATGAAACGGAATTTGTAAAGTGAAACATTTTGTAGTTATAGCAGAGACTGAGACACATGAGAGCAGGCTGAAAAAACGGAGGCAACAAAAGCTGCGTTCGCACGCGTCCGACTGATCCGGCCCGCCTGAAGCTGCATTTTGCTCAATCCGGCTCGTGACCTAAAATGAGTTTGACACCCCTGACGTAGGGTGTGTTCTGGGACCATGAGAGGTTGTGTGAAATGTACGCTTCCATGAGTTTGAAATGGCTGCCAAAATAAATGGGGGTGCGAGCTCTCCTGGTCGATAACCATCTCCTTGGTCTTATTGACATTGAGGAAGAGGTTATTTGCGTGACACCAGACCTTAGGACTTCTACCTTCCCTCTGTGGCTATTGTTCTTGATGAGCCCCACTACTGCTGTGTGATCGACGAACTAGACAATGTAATTACTTGGGTGTTTAGTTGTAGAGTTGAGTGTAAGCAGACTGTACAGCAGTGGGCTCAGCACACAGCCCTGTGGGGCACCAGTGTTGAGGATGATGGGAGGGAAGAGTGGTTGTGCATCCTGACTATTTGAGGTCTGTTGGGCAGGAAGTCCAACACCCAATTGCAGAGCACAGTGATGTATTTAACTGAGGAGTAGGGGTATATTCACCAGGTCCGTGGGACAATAGTGTTAAATGCTGATCTAAAATACAGTAACAACTTCAGACATAAATATCCTTGTTTTCGAGGTATAACAGGACCAGGTGCTTGCCAGATGCTATAGCATCTGTTGTAGAGCCATTCTGTTGGTAAGCATATTGGTGGCAATATGGCAGGAAAAGAGTTTTAGATTTGTGCCATTACCAGCTGTTCAAAGCACATCATGATAATTGGTGTCATTGTCACCGGATGGTAGTCATTTAGTTCTGAAGATGTAAAGTTCTTTAGTACAGGGATTATAGTGGCAAATGTGAAAAGTGTGGGGACTGCAGCCTGGATGAGTGAATTGTTGACGATGTCAATGAAGACATCATTGAGCTGGTGTGCACACTCCCTGAATACTTCAAAGTTCAAAATAAATTATATTACCAGAGTACTTGCATATCACCTCATACAGCCCTGAGATTCCTTTTCTGCAGACATACTTAGCAAATCTATAGAATGGTAACTGTAAAGTGTAAACATCACGAGCTGTAAACAAACTGTGCAAATGCAAATGTAAATAACAAGCTTGAAATAACAATATAACAGAGTTCTTAAATGAGTTTAGCTATCCTCTTTTGTTCAAGAGCCTGATGGTTAATGGGTAGTAACTATTCTTTAACTTAATGGCAGCAGCAAGAAAAGAGCATGGCCTAAGTGGTGAGGTTCTTTGGATGCTGCTTTTCTACGGCAGTGTTTCAGGTAGATGAGTTCAATGGTTGGGAGAGTTTTACCCATGATGCACTGGGCTGAATCCACTACCTTTAGAAGGTTTTTCTGCTTAAAGACATTGGTGTTCCCATACCAGGCTATAATGAAGCCAGCCAGCACATTTTCCACCACAAATCTATAGAAGTTTGCAAAGGTTTTCAATGACATGGCAAACCTCTGCAGACTCCTGAGTAAGTAGAGACGCTGCCTTGCTTTCTTTGCAATTACATTTACAAGTCCAGGACAAGTACACTGAGATAGTGACACCCAGGAATTTAAATCTGATTGTCAGATGATTACTGGCTTATGGACCTCTGGTTTCCCTCTCCTGAAGTCTACAATCTGTTCCTTGGTCTTATTGACATTGAGAGGTGGTTGTTATCGTACCACTCAGTTAAGTTTTCGCCCCTGTATGCTGATTCGTTAACCCCTTTAATATAGCCCACAACAGTGGTGTTGTCAGCAAACTTGTGTATAGTGTTGGAGCTGTACTTAGCCACACAGTCATTGGTGTAAAGCAAGTAGAGCAGGGGGTAAGTACACATCCCTGCAGTGCTCCTTTGCCAATGGAAATTGTGGAGGAGATGTTTTTGCCAATCTGAACTGACGGGGGTCTACAAGTGAGGAAATCCAGGACACAGTTGCACAATGTTGAGGCCCAGATCTTAGAGTTTTACTGATTAGTTTTGAGGGGATGATGGTCTTAAATGCTGAGCTGTAATGGATAAAGAGCATCCTGATGTATGCATCTTTGCTGTCCAGATGATCCAGGGTTTTGTGAAGAGCCAACGAGATAACATCTTTTGTAGACCTGTTGCTTCTGTAGGTGAATCGGAGTGAATTCAAGTCACCATTCAGACAGAAGCAGATATACTTCAATACCAGGCTCTCAAAACACTTCATCACTGTGGGTTCAAGTGCTACTGGTTGATGGTCATTTAGACAGGTTACCATGTTCTTCTTGGGCATTGGTACGATTGAAGCCTGCTTGATGCAGTTGGCGCAGGTGGGTACCATACACTGCCGGAGCAAGAGATTGAAGATATCCGTGAATGCACCAGCCAGTTGGTTGGCATAGGTCTTAAGTACTCAGCCAGGTACTCCATCCAGATTGGATGCTTTCCTTGGATCTACTCTCGTGAAGGCAGCCCACACATCATCTTCAGATACTGCGACCAAAGAATTATTGGAGGACATGGGGATGTGAGCGATGGTTCCTCCGTGTTCTGATGGTCAAAGTGAGCATAAAAGGCATTGAGCTCATCTGAAAGCGAAGCTCTGCTGTCCTATATGTCACAAAATTTAGCTTTATAGAAGGTTATAGCATTCAAACCCAGTCATAGCTGTCAAGTATCCCTTGTTGATTAAATACTAGTCCGGAATCTCCACTTTGCTCATGAGATAATTTTCAGGAGAACATACTTGAACCTCTTGTAGCATTCTTGATCTCCATACTTGAATTCCTCTGACTGGCTCTTAGGAGGTTATGGATTTTATTGTTCATCTAGGGCTTCTGAATGGGGGGAAAAGCCTGAACGATTTCTTTAGGTCACGCTCATCCACAGCTGTTTTAATAAAGTCTGTAATGACTCAGGTGTAATCATTCAGGTCCTCAGATGAATTCTTGAACACCCCCAGTCCACTGACTTAAGGCAATCCTGTAACTGTTCCTCAGCCTCCCAAGACCATCTCTTGGTTGTCTTGATCTCTGGAGCTTTGTTCTTTAGGCCCTGTCTGTATGCAGGTAGCAGGGGTACAGACAAATGATGCGACTTGCCAAAGTACGGTCTTGGAAAGGAGCAATAGGCATTCCTTATCATAGTGTAGCAGTGGTCTAGTGTGTTGGGACCTCCGGTGCAGCAGGTTATGTACTGGTGATAACTGGGCTGGGCATTCTTCAAATAAGCCTAGTTAAAGTTGCCAACTTAAATTTGAAATGTGTCGGGATGGGCTATTTTTGTTTATAGACAGCATTGTACAGTTTCTTGAGTGCTTGCTTATAACTGGCCGTGATGGTATGTAATGTGCAGTCAGGATCATAGCTGAGAACTCCTGAGGCAAATAGAATGGTCTACATTTAATTGTTAGTTTTTCTAAGTCATGGGAACAAGAAATCGACTTAATCCCAGCGTCTTTGCACCAATAAGAATTGACTAAAAAGCATATGGTGCCACTTCTTTCCTTACCACCATTCAAGGTTCAGTCCATTCTGAAAATCTTAAAAACCTTTTGGTCAGATAGCTGCATCCGGTGTGTTCACTGTTAACCAAGTCTCCATGCAACCAACAATTGAGATCTGCCTCATCTACCTCTGATTCAGCAGCCTTGCCCTGAGATCATCAATCTTATTTTCAAGTGACTGTACATTCGCTAACAAGATGGTAGGTAGAGGAGGCCTCATCTCTCTGTGCTTCAGCTTGGTTTGAATCCCATCTCTCCTGCCACGTTTTCGGCCTTGGCATTGATCCTTATTGAACCGTCTTAACTGCTCCACGTTGAACTGTCAAACGTGAGATCTGAAGATCATTGATTTTTTCAAGATAATTTCATAATCTGTTTTTAAGAGGAAATTTATATGCTGTAGATTGCAGCAAAGTAGTTCAAAAGGATATACTTAAGAGGAAAAGTACAAATTCCTGCAGCTTGCAGAGTTGCCGATGTACACTGGTGCCATCTTCAAACATCCCAGACACTGGGATGTTGTCTGGCTTGGCAGCCTCATAGGAGTTGTCTCTCTGCACAGTCGTTCTCATATCTGATGCTGTTACGGACACTGACTGGTCACCTGAAAGTAGGGTAGCTTTTGTGGCTGGCATTGTGGTTTCTGCCTCTAAGCATGCATAAAACATAGAAGATGGAAAAGTACAGTGTAGGAATAGGCTCTTTAATCCTTGATATCTGTGCTGATCAAGACATATCAGTGAAATAAGCTGACACTTCACCACTGAGAAACTGAAATAATTGCATTTGTGTTCAGTTTGCTTTGGGGGTTGAATTGAAGTGTTCGAGTGTCAACAACAGAAATCACTTTATCTTACAGTGTATAATCTTGTAAAATCAAAGTTTTCCTCTGTTTGCTGAAGCAAATATACTCATGCAATAGAAGGAAAGCTTAGAGCATAGTTATTTGAGGTACTGCTTGTCTTTATGAAGGTAATGTAATGTTATATAGTTAAGTACTTCTTTCAGCTTCTTCAACCTTGGTTTGTTCCTGTCCCAGAAGCCATAATTTGAATATCAGAGCTAGTGGTAATGCTCTTGTAAAATTGATGGTATAGAATAAGCAGAATTTCACTGGCGAATGGATTCTATTGTAACAATAATCTGTAGTTGCTAATCATTTAGCACATTTTCCTAGATGTGTTAGATTGAATTGTATTTAAATATGGCATTATGATACCTCCATTTGGCATGCATCTGGTATGTGTGGAAGCTAATTAATAGAGAAGATGGTCAAGCTTGGTAAAGTGGAAGGGCAGTAATAAGACTTTAAATAAAATACATTGTAACATTAAAAAGTTATTCATCCATCTCTGCAGCAGCTTCAGGATCTAGTTGATGATGGACATGTTTTCTCTGAGATAACTGTTGAGACCCCAGCATTTGATACTAACTTAATGACACTTGTTTGACTGGGCAATAATCCCTCCTTAACACAGGGCAATGCTACAAGTTGTAATACAGAGAAAACTACTGGAATTTCTAGAAAAACAATTAGTCCTGGTACAGGAAGTATAACAGAAAGTGGGGTGGGAAAGCATGTACTTCCCCACTTGTCACAGAGCTACTTTGCATCCTTGCAAAAGTAGGTTTGAAGACTTATTTTTCTTCCCCCAACCCAGAATGTTAGATTTCAAAAAGCAGGAGGGACACCTACATAGTCCCCTCTTTCACTGCCATGGTGCACTGATGACTGCACTGAAGTTGTTTATTACTCTCACAGCAAACTAGAAAATTCCCTTGGCTTTGCTGGAATTTGTTCTTATATATTGTACCATCTCGGACTCTTCTTTGTCCTTTCTTGACTACTTCATCACAATTTTGGTTCATGATTAATATACAGTGCCCATTACAAGCCTACAGGCTCCCAAATCAATCTTGACTACCTCCTACCATCCAGGTTCCGCTTAAGACTGACTCTTATTTCGTTTTCCTAGTTTCTCAGGTTCTGACAATGTCAAATTTAACCTTTTTTTTCCTCCCCACCATCCAGGAACCTAAGCATTCATTCCATTTAAGGCAGCAACTTATACTTGAGGATTATAGTAGTTCTGTAAACTGAATTTCTATACATTAGGGAAGCTGAATGCTGCCTAGCTGACTGCTTTATGAGCATCTATACTTTGTCTGCAGGTTTGATGCTGAATTTCCAGTTGCCTATCATCTTAAATCTCCAGCACACTTATTATTACTATGCAAGGATGCTATTGATTGAGTACAGCTTAGTGTTCAATGCCATCATCCCCTTAGTGTGACTTAACAAGTTTCAGAACCTGGACTTCTGCAAGTGGATCCTTGACTTTGTCATCGGGAGACTACTGTAAGTGTGGACAGTAAATAATATCACTTCCTCACTGACTATTAACACAGGCACATCTCAAAGATGCATGCTTAGCCCAGTGCTCTACTCTTTCTGTCATGACTCTATAGCATCTATAAATTTGTCCATGGCATAATTGTTGTTGGCAGAATCACAGATGATGAAAAGGGGTCATACAAGTATGAGAGGGATTGGCTGGTTAGAACAGACACAGACAGACATACTTTATTGATCCCGATGGAAGAAGGTGTTGCATCAACAACCTTGCACTCAGCATCAGCAAGACCAAGGAATTGATGTGGACTTCAGGAAGGGAAAGCCACGAAAACACATGCCAGTCGTCACTGAGAGGTCAGCAGTGGAAAGGGTGAGCAGGTTCAAGTTTCTAGCTGCCAACATCACAAAGATCTATTCTGGTCACAACATATTGATGCAATTAAGAAGGCACACAAACAGTTCTGTTTCATTGAGAGTGTTAGGAGATTTGGTATGTCATCAAAGGCATTTGCAAATCTCTGCAGATGTACCGCGGAGAGCATTTTAATGGGTTGTATCACCATCTGGTGTGGAAACACCAATGCACAGGATTGGAGAAAGCTGCAGAGTTTTGTAGACTCACCTGATTCCATCATGGGCATTAGCCTTCCCCACCATTGAGGACATCTTCAAAAGGCGATGTCTCAAGAAGGTAGCATTCATTGTGAATGGCTCTCAGCATCCAGAACATGTCCTCATCTTATTAATATGATTGAGGGGAGATACAGGAGCCTGAAAATGCACATTCAACTTTGTAGGAAAAGCTTCTTTTCCTCTGCCATCAGATTTCTCAACAGTTCATTAACCCATGAATATTATCTCACTATTGTATTTGTATTTGTTTTTATATATTCATAAGTAACTTAATGTAATTTTAAAAATATTGCTCTGTACAGTTGCTGCAGAACAACTAATTTCATGAAAAATGTCAATGGTGATAAACGTGATTGTTTGTCATACATTGTCTTGTGTTCTACACTGTTCTAATGAAGCCCAAAGCAAGCTTGGGGTGTAGCTTTATACCTTATGACTAAATACATTGCAGCATTATAGACTTGCCCTGTACTAACAGTCTAAACAAGAATCTTCCCTCTCTCAACAGTGTTTCATAATAAATGTGAGATACAGTCTGTGCTAATCAAAGTGAGCATTGTTTAATTTCCATCAGAACTGCACCAGCTCCAATCTGTGAATCCATTCTGGAGGATCATTCAGTACAAACTGCACCTTTCAGCTGAAACAACTGGCTCATGATGAGTAATAATACTCAAACAACAAACTAATTTGATAGTGTTTTTGGTTACTTTCAAAGATATTAATTGTAATTAAATGTGCATTTCTTCAATTCTTCAGCATATTTCCATGCAGTCAAATCTCATCAAGTTATATTTTAAGTTAAATTGCTTCATTTTCTATTCATCATTTTCCTCTTTGTGAAGGAAAAGTTTGGATCAAATGAAGTTCACATTTTTTGTATGTTTCACAAAGTTGTTGTCACTTTTCAGATTTTACTGATACTATTTTTCCCCACTGTTAACCATTAATGGGAGGAAAAGCTAAACCTTGGAATGTTAATAATTAGTGAAGGCCATTCGGCCCATTGTAACTGAGCTTATAGTTTAATAACATGCAATTGCTGTTTAAATAAGATGAGAGATTTTGCATCAACCACTTTTCATGCAGGCCAGTACCTGTACTAGTCTTAGAGCCACAAAACATCAATCACCTTTGCTTCCTGCGTCTGACCTACTTAGTTGTTGCATTCCCTTGGATCCCTTGTGCTCTTTCTTGACTTTGTTGATCAACTTGCCATCTTAGACTTTAATCTATCTGCTGTACAACAGTCCATTTGTGTTGCTGCTGATCTAGCTTTTGTTGTCATTTTCTTCTGAGCCAGATAGTTTGCAGAAAGGTATAATTCTTTGAGAGGTGGACATTAAACGAGACCTGTTTTACCTAGTTGTTGAATTAAAATGGGTTTGCCTTCTGAGATTTCTTCATATTTTTGCTACTATCCTACCCATATGCTGTTTTCAGTAATTCTTTCTAATCCCAAAACATCAATCCTCAGCAGAGACCTGTTGGGCTTGAAATTCTGCCCTGTGTTCGTTTAGGAAGAGAGACAACCAACACCGGAATATTACAAAACTTGGGTTTATTGCAGAATCCGTAACTGGCACAGCGAATCCACGGAGTCGCTGGAGAAGGCGCGTTCCGACTTCCCCTTACAATCTGCTCTTATTTATATCCCTTTTCCCCCCAGCACAACCCCCCGATACATATTAGGTAACATCGGGCACTTGTGTCCATCTTATTGGCCCGATGCCATACACGCACGAGTTACCTGTTTCTTTTGTTTACTGAATCGCGTGACACTAGTAGTTTCGGTGTAGCGCAATCCCCAGTTTCGCTCCCCCCTCCCTCGCATTCCGGTCCCCTAATATTACGTGAGCCACTCCTGACCTGTAATGGCAGTCTCGAATTAACCCTAACATTAACCCTAACAGACCTCAGTTATAGTTCTCTACATCTTCAGACTAACTTCTGAGTCTGACATGATGTTGAGTTCTTCTGCCTCCTTCACCGCCATTGTTGCTTGTTTGGCTAGGAGTCTTCATCCCAGATTGAGGACCCCATCTTCCATCTTCAAACTTCCCATTCCACCCAGAGCCCTAATTGTGACACCCTTTTTGGATCTAATTATCAATAAGTGCCAGCATGATCTTGATTTATCTTTCTAATTTTTTACACTACATTTACTGAACCTTATTCCCTCTAAATTCCATTTACTGAGCATCAGTCCCAACATTGTTATCAAATCTGTTAAGAAAGGCATTGCAATTGACTGCCAACTGACTGCTACATGGTGGAGGTTGAACACCAACTCTCGACCACACAGACCTTCCTGTAGTCATGACTGCAACATAGAATATTGGGCTATTGATTCCTAAACAGTCATAGATAATTTCTGTTGTGTTTACAGGCTATATCAAAAAATACATGAATTGCATGTGTCGTGACACTATCGTATGATACATGAGAGCCTCCCTTAAAGTAAAGAGTGGAATTAGACTCTTATTCCCTGGCTCTATTTTTCTTCTATTTAGTTTAATGTTTTGGAATTACAAAACCTAACAGTGGTGACAGGGTATTTTTTTAAAACAAACCTGAGATGTCTCCCTACCTAGGAGTTTGACTGCTCCAAACAAACCGGCCAAAATGAGCCTTGCTAATAGTGTGAAAGTAATGCAGGAATATTTGGATCCAAAGCCATTGTTGATTGCAGATGCTTTAGGTTTCATAAGTAGAATCAAAAGGGGAGGGAAGTCTATTTCAGTGTATGTGGCTAAATTAAAGAGATTGTCTGTTCAGTGAATGGCTTATTGATGAACTGAGGGATGATTTATTCTGTGGAATCTTACAAGAAAGCATTGGAAAAACAGCTCCTAACTGAAGCATAACTTATTTATAAGAGCAGATGAAATAGCTGTATCAGTGGAAAATGCAGACAGAGATGGAGTTGAGTTGTAGTCAGGAATAAAAGTGAGAGTGAACATCCAGACGGAGGCCTGCCTGGCCGAAAAAATTGTGTTACTATTGTGGCAGGGGGCTCACATACAGACAAATGAAGATTTAAAAGCAAAGCTTGCAGAAAATGCAACAAAGTAGGTCACATACAAAGAACATGTTGGGCAGAGCAAAATAAATGGACTACACAGGAAGCAGAAAAAGCTAAAAATACAAGTTGCAATTTCAAAAAGAGCACTAATCTGCATACTGTTGATGAAAAATCTGATGATGAGAGTTGCACAAGATTGAGTGGTCTTGAGATTTACAATCTGAAAACTACCAATTCGGCATGTACACTGAAATGGACTCCCTTTCCTTTTGATTTTGCTTATGAAGCCTAAAGTGTTCTGCAGTCAACTATGGCTTTGGTTCGAACTGTTCCTGTATTACTTTCACATTATCGGCAAAGCTCATTTTGGCTGGTTTGGTTAGAGCAGTCAAATTCATAAACAAACTATATGCTTTTCCATCCAATGCACTCAGCAAGAAATGGTGCTTATTTTTCATTGGCTATTCCATTACTATTTTGCTCAATTAGTTCAGTTGTCAGTTACATTATCTGTTGTGTAATTAAAAAAAAACTTCTATCTTTCTGATGTAACCTGCCAGACAAGCTTATGGCTTACACCAGAAGTGAATGGCAAATTAATTAAAATGGAATTGGATTCTGACTCAGCTGTTAAAATAATTCCACACAATGAATTTGAACAGCATTTCAAAGATATTAAATTGAAGCCTGTAGATATCCAAATAACTTGTATGGGAGAAAAGATAACTCCTGTGGGAATGACATTCATGGCAGTGAAATAAAACAACCAACAACCCACATTGGGCTTGTATGTTATAAAAGCAGGACCAGCATTGTGGGGGAGTGATTGGCTCAGACAGCTACAATTTGATTAGAGACCCATCCCCCATCCATACTGTACAACATGAACTGCTGTCCAACAGAGGGCAAACTGGTGTTGATGGCAACTTCTGTGCCTCTGGTTGGAGAGCATGTTGGACCAAGGAAGGACCATGCCGCTCAGACGAAGCATGAATGTGATGAAAACAGTGGTCTGACTAAACGGTTTCTGTAGGTTGCATCTGTGACAGCCTCTGATATGTTAATTAGGTAGTTACTTGTGACATGTGGCTTGGTTTTAAGCTGGAGGAAAGTTCAAGGAGCTTCAGAAAAGTTCCAAGCATTTGACTTTTGTATTTATAAAGAACTAGAATCTACTCTGTGTGCATTAAGGTTATTGCAAGAACTTAAAGTGGAAGATGACAAACTACTTGTAAAAGTAGAGGCAAAGACCAAAGTCCAGCTGGATGAATAAAAGGCCAAAAAGAAAGGAGACAATGGAGATACAAAAACAGGATTCATCAGCAGATGTTGTGGATGACGAAATCAAGAGGAGAGATGAGATTGTAAAGGGAGCAATAGGATTAATAAGAGAATACTCCAGTGAACTAAATGGATCTTCCCAATATCAAGATGCACAAACTAGAAACATAGAAAATAGGTGCAGGAGTAGGCCATTTAGAAGAAAAAGGAAAGGGATGAAAGGTATTCAGAGCTGTCAAAACCACTTTCTGCAGTCTCTGAGCTACTGCCTACAGCCACCATGGAGGAGGCCCCAGAACCTGAGATTGTTTCACAGCCGCAAGTCTCATCTGGCAAGCAGAGTGACCTCCCTTGTCAGCAAAGATGTATTCCACAAGAGTAAGAAATCTTCCACCGTGATTAAGTCTTTCAGCCTATATGGGACAATTAAAAAAAAATTACTATACTGTGGATGTCTGTATTGTAGTTATATAAGTATGCAGTGTATATAGTTGAGATGCATTCTGTATAGAGTTGGAGTTTATTATGTCAAATTTATTGTCATTTAACTATATACATGCCATATAATGTATATAGAAAGAGACAATGTTTCTCAGAACGAGTAGTACACATAACATGAAGGTAAGGATAAAATGAATCCTTATGAAGGTAAGGATAAAATCTATAGATGAATCACGCATAAATAACAAACTGAAGTGTGTTAATATGAAATATTATAAAGTATGGGGCAGATTAACTAGTGACACTAGTTAATAGTTAAGCAGGGAGGAGTGTTGTGTATTTAATATTTGAGTAAATTTATAAATATATTTGATTAAGCATTCTTGTTTATTAATATAATTGATTATGGATTATATATAAAAATATGTGAATTGCATATGACGTGATGCTACCACATGCTACGTGTGTGCCCTGCTTAAAGAGCAGAGTTAGATTTGCATTCTGGCTCTCTTGTCTTTCTTCTAATTAGTTTAATGTTTTGGAATTTCAAAACAGACCAGTTTCACCAAGATGTATTTGCTGCACAAATTCCTCCAACCATGCACAACATAGTTCTCCTTGTCCTCATTGAACAACCTCTTTTTTAAAAATTCTATTCACTTCCCTGAAATCAAAAGCATGATTATTGGAATCCATATGGATCTGAGCTGCATTGTTTTGAGCATATTATCTGGTACAGCCCTTGCTTCTAACCTGATCAGACCCCCTCCTCATCTCTTTTACTGGTATGCTGACAATTGTATTTTTGTTGTCTCCTTTTGTTGTACAGATGGCCCATCTATAACTCTTCCCTTCCCTTTCCTGCCTTTTCCATCTGCATCTTGGGGAGCAAGTTAATTACCAATATCTAGTACAAGCTAGGTAGATTGTGAGGTCAGACCAGGTTCAGTAATCTTATAGTAGTGGGATAGAAGCTGTCCTTGAGTCTAGTGGTACATGTTTTCAGTTTTCAAAGTCAATGTCAAAATTTATTGGTATATGAACAACTACATGTGTGTACAGGTGCCGTGTAAAACTTACTTGCTACAGCATCACAGGCACATAGCATCATATAAGTAGCATTCACAAGAAAAGCAGATGCATAAATTATACATCATCTTTAAAAGAAAGAAAATACAGTCAGCCCTCCTTATTCGCGAGGGGTTGTTTCCGGGACACCCCCTTCCCCCCCCCCCCGCAGATACCGAAAAATGTGGATGCTCAAGTCCCTTATTTAACCTATCTCAGTGCGGTGGACTTTAGGATGCAGTGGAGCTCAGGACCCACCGCCCACAGTGTTTCTGTTCCATTGACGGAAAACGATCACGATTGAAAATAAAGTGGAAATAATAAAGCAATCGGAAAGAGGTGAAATGCCATCGGTCATTGGAAAAGTGTTAGGCTACAGTTGGTCAACGATCGGAACAATTTTAAAGGATAAATTGAGAATGATGGAGCATGTGAAAGGCCCTGCCCAGATGAAAGCTACAATTATTACTAAGCAATGCAGTAGTTTAGTTATTGAAATACATACATTTCTTAAGTGTTTTATATGCATAGAAAAGTAAAATATATACTATGTACTAAGACAAACATTTGACTAACTGACGCTAAATAATACCGGATGTACCTGTTCCAACTTACTTATAATACCTAATACAAAGTAAATGCTATGTAAATAGTTGTTACACTGTATTGTTTCGAGAATAATGACAAGAAAAAAAAAGTCTGTATGTGCTCAAACGAGTGCTGGAGAGAAAACTTACGTTTTTTTTCCGATCCCAATCCAGGGTAACCTATGCATATCCTCCCATATACTTTAAATCATCTCTAGATTGCTTATAATACCTAATACAATGTAAATAGTTGTTATACTGTATTGTTTAGGGAATAATGACAAGAAAAAAAACTGTACATGCTCAAACATCAAGTGCTTGAGAGAGAATTTCTGGGTTTTCCTGATCCGTGGTTGGTTGAATCTGCACATGCGGAACCTGCGGATAGGAGGGCCGACTGTAATTAGAACAAAATTATTATATATAGAAGTTTTTATATCTTCTACCTGACAGGATTGGGGAGAAGAGTGAATTTCTGAGGTGGGTAGTTTTTTAATTATGTTGGCTGTTTCACTGAAGCAGTGAGAAAGTCCATTGAGAGGAAGCCAGTTTCCAAGTTCTTCTCAGTTCTTGACCATCAGTTATTTACAATTTATATTAATGACCTCAGGGAGGGCAGAGTGTAATGTATCCAAGTTTGTAGAGGACTCAAAAATAAATGGAAGGTCATGTAATGATGAGGATACTATGACTTTGTAGTGAGTTCTAAATAGATTGAAAGAGCAGACAAAATTTGGTAATTGAAGTTTAGTGTGGGAAGATGTGCATGTACTTTGGTAAGAGGAATCAAAAGGCAGATTATTATTTAAATGAAAGAGACTGCAAATGAGTGAAATATCAAGGAATCCAAATTATTTTTATGTATGACTCACAAATAGACATTGGATAAGTGCAGAAAGGAGCTAAGGCAAATAGGTATATATTGGTCTTAAAATGAAGTTGGAATTTAGAAACAGAGAAACATTGTTACATTTGTACAGGGTATTGGTACTGCCACACCTGAGATACTGCATAGGAAGGATGTAGTGGCATTACAGATAGTCTAAAAGATATTAACCAGGCTAGTTCCTAAAATGAGAGTATTATCCTATTGGGAGAGGCTTAACAAGTTAGTTTTGTGTTTCTTTTTGACACTTAGAAGAATAAGGGAAGTTCTTGTATAAATCTACAAGATAAAAAGGCTGTGTAACAGAGCACATTTTCACTAGTGGGAGAGTCTAGAACAAGGGGATATAGTTTCTAAATTAACCACCAGTCAATTAAAAAGTATGGAAAATTCATATCACATAGAATAGTGAGTCTCTAGAATTGTTAGCTCCGAAGAGTTGTGGAAGCTAGATCTTTGGAAATGATACAAAGTGGAGATACATATATTTTTGAAAGATTGGTCCTAGTGATCTTGCAGAAAGGAAGAGTTGAGACCTGGGTTAGGAACAGCCATGATCATATTGATTGGCAGGGCAGACTTGAAGGCTCAGGTGACCTACTTCTGCTCCTATTTTCTTGTATTGTAAAGGTATTTACAGTTTTGAAATTTATCCGTTCTGAAGGTGTATTCTGATTCATGGTTTTGTTTTTCTCAATCATTTAACCAAACATGAGCCATTTAACCGAATAACACTGAAGTAGAAAGATAATTTGAAAAGCTGCTGCAAGATTGCTGAAGACGCTGAAATCAATATTTATGCCCTTTTGTAAATTTCAAGTGATCTTGAACTATTAGTCCCAATCTCCATCTGCTCCATCTGTCTCACAGATGGTATTGGTATACAGATTGATTAAAAGAAACAGGGAAAATGGCTGAACTATCAGAATTGGAAGAAAATATTTAGGGAAAAGAAATAAATGTTCCATTGGAACTTCTGTCTGATTGAATGAGGCTTTTGTTTGAAATTTGTTTTTCTTTATTTTAAAAAAATGTATACAATTTTTTAAAAGATATTATTTTTTACAACAATGAGTGACTATGAATATTTGTAAATTTCAAGATATTCACAAGTATTTAATAACAGTAATAACTTCAATTAATTAAACAGATTAAATAAATTACTTCAAATATGTCAAGAGGAAGAGATTAGCAAAAATAAGATCTGGTTTCTAAAAAGTTGAAACAAGGTAATAATGCGTAATATTGATACAGAAGAGGTAATAAACACAGAATATACCAAAAACAGGAGGTGATCAAGAGGTAAAAGAGGATGAAGTGATTAAAACAGTTCAAATTTAGTAATGAGACCTAAGTCTGACAGGTTCTTGAAATACATGGTCTGGATCCGAGGATTCTAAAAGATGTAGCTACACAGTTAATTGAATGCATTCATTTAATTTTCCAGAATGTCATAGATTCTGGAAAGGTTCCACCAGATTTGTAAACAGTGAATGTAAAAATATTATTCAAGAAAGGAGTAGGAGAGAAAATACAAAAAACCAGCTTAAAGTCAATTATTAGAAATGTATCCAAATATACTGCTGAAGAAATGGTAAAGGAGTACCTTGAAAAGCATTACTTGATTAGTCAGTCATTATAGCTTTATGAAAGGCAAAGTGTGTGTAAGAAAATTTATCGAGTTCTTTGAGAATGGAAATAGCAGACTAAATGAAAGGGAAGCAATGGTGTGTTTGGTTCTATATAAAAGTTTTTGCATAAGCTAGGAACCCATTGGGGAACATATTATTACAGATAGCAGTATTTAATAGGTTAGAAAACAAGGGAGTAATATGAATTGTTTTTCATGTTGTCACACTAGGACTTGTGGGGTGCTTTGTAAAATTGGCTGTTTATAATCTTCATTAATAGTTTGGAACAAAAAAGCATGTAATATTTCCAGGTTTGCTGCTGATGTAAAGTAGGGAAGTAAGTTGCAAAAAGATTACAACATTTGTGTGTATTACTTTGGTTTCCAGCATCTGCAGATGTTCTGTTGTTTTTTTCAGGATTAATGGCAGGATTCCTAGCAGCATGGAGAAATAGAGGGAGCTGGAGCCCATGTCTATAGATCCCCTGAAGCTGCTGCATATTGATAGGCTGGTTAAGAAGATGAATGGTGTGTTGGCTTTTATTAGTCAGGAGATTGAGTTCAAGAGCTGTGAGATAATGTTGCAGCTCTATACAGCTCTGGTTAGATCACATTTGGAGTATGGTGTTCAGTCTGCTTGCCTCACTACAGGAAGTATGTGGAAGCTTTAATGAGGATCATCATCATTATGTGCCATGTCATATGACATGGGTCTTATGGTCTTATTTTTCTACAGAAGTGGTTTTGCTATTGCCTCCTTCTGGGCATTGCCGTTACTAGATGGGTGTCCCCAGCCATTATCAATATTCTTCAGAGGTTTTCTGACTGTTGTCAGTGATCGCATGTGATATGCACCAGCTGCTCATATGACCATCCAGCACTTGCTCCAGTGGCTTCACAGGATCCTGATCGGGAAGCTAAGGAAGTGTGACTCTTTGCCTAAGGGTGACCTGCAGACTAGTGAAGGGAAGGAAAGCCTTATTCTTTGATGTACTATCTGCAAGATGAGTGTTTCTCTCATTCTGCCTCACTGCACTACACCATTAACAAGAAAGATGTGGTGAAAATCTGGACCACTTTCTTTTATTGATGACTGCCTTTGAGAAGAGGTGCCTTCAGAAATACAAAGTCCCTAGAGGAGAGGCGGTAGTTACATTCAGTCAGCTACATTGGGGAGGCCACCGCTCTCAACAATTTCCTAATTATACGCTCTATTTTGAGCTATGGCACAGAAGAAGATTATCAGGCAATTGAGAAACTGAGTCAATTAATTTCTAGTTTAACATTTTCTCCAGTTGCTTTGCTAGTGTTAGTGGACTGTGAACAATTTGGTTTACTGTTTTTTTAAAAAGTTATTTGTTAGCTAAATGTATCTTGATTTTACTTTGTCCATTAATAACCAAATGATTCCTCATTACTGCCTTTTATCATCTTTATTTACAGTGCTATCCTTTCTCTTCCAAATACCTCACTCCTTTTCCATATTATTTGTACTTTCTAAAAAGCAAATAACCTGAACTATCTAATATCTCACCTTTGTCATAATGCAACTAAATCTCTGCTGTGCAGCTATTAGATCAAACTCATTCGTTTTTACTTGTATTACTGTTTTCAGTCTGGATTTGCTTACCTTTAATTTTTGCTTTTCACCATTATTTCTTAAATTGATAATGTTGTTTTCTGATGCATGAAATAGCAATATGTTATGTTTTTCATCACGTCCTTTATTCTTACTTTCTGATTTACCAGTTTTGTTTACGTACTTATAGGGTGCAAACTTCTCAAACCTGTTGAACAAAATCTGGGTTTCTTTCATCATTACATCCTGGGTCCTCATTACTAACCAACTTCCAGTTCACATTGGATACGTGTTGTCAGCAGGTCAAGCTCTATTATCAAAGACTGAGATACCCACACATTGCTGGGGATCTATGGACTCCAAATTTAGCATACATGAAACACTCTGGTTCCGTCGGCTGCACAAGTTTAGGGAAGACGATCTCTGGCCTCAGCAAACGTGTGAGATTGAGGTGCAAAAACTCAAAACCCCCTGTTTGTGTGGATCCTGCATGATTCATTATCCTGTTACAAATAACTACCACGAAATAACACAGTACACTGCATACAATTAAATAATTTGGCTTTATAAATCTTAATTGACTAAGGGTTAGTAAAGAAAAAGCAAAAATAAAAGAAAAGGGCCCATTTTAATGAAACAGTCTAATGTGCATAAGTTGGAGCTCATGGTTTTCCATTCAACGATCCTCCTTCGATCTCCCCAGGCTTCGTTGAATCATGGCCCCGCTTCGGGTTGAGTCTTATGACCTCTTCTCCAGCGTCTTCTCCCTTCGTTCCTGCTGAACAAATGACCCAGCTCACATTGGTGTCAGGCACACGACATGAAAACACACTCCCTTCATTGGATGGCTCACATTCCAAAGCACCCTGAATCTCCAACCATAATCCAAACACTGCTTCTACAGAAAGACCATTACGTTAGCAGTGAAACCTTTCACAGGTTGTTGCACTCTCCCCCAACCAAAATTAGTCATGTCCTCATGACATTGAGATAATTTGCCACCCCTTCATACAAAGCACTAAGTCCAACCCAGGTGTAAATGGCAGTAATGTAACTCACCAGGGCAATAGGTGCCACACTCTGTTCCCCCGGTGCTACAAAGGCCAGCCTATCTGGTGGTCTCCTGTTTCTTTGAGACCTCCTTACCCCCTCATCTACTACTAAAGGTTCAGACACTCCTTGGGATACTTTTGGTCTACATGGTGAGGTCTTCCCGGTTCTATCATTCATGCGCTGCTGCAACTCGGACCATTCTGCCACTTGGCTGAGCCCTGCTTCATCCCTTTCATGGTCCCACTGAAACCTAGTCTGTCCACAGATAGTTCCCCCATTTTCATCGGACTCAGCGTGAGAAGGGTTGGGAATCTCTTCCTCAATCAGTGGGGAATTTGCAAAAGGCAGCATATACCACACCCACGTGTCCTCATCTTCCGAGGCAGTATCCCATTCAGGGGCGGGGACTGGTCTAATCTCTCCTGTTGTTGGCCCTTCAGTCGCTCCGTGTCACCGCAGAGTTCTCTTATTAGGTGTAGGCTCCAGGTCGGACTTTGGGTCAACTCGCACCTCTTGCCCCAGAGGCAAGAGGTGGTTCTGATGGAGAATCTTGACAGGCCCATTCCCATATTTTGGTTTCACCTGGAAAACTGGTCCATTTGGCATCTGATTCTCCACTAAATAGGATGCGTAGCTGCCCAGTGGTCAGCCAACTTATGCTTCTCAGGTAGCCCCAAATTCCTATGAGGGTCTCCCGGCATGAGTTGGGAGAACCTAGCCTTTTGATCATACCTCCTCTCATTTTCTTGATTCTGCTTGGTAGCCGCGACCTTGGCTAATTCATAAGCCTTTTTCATCTTTCTTCTCATATCAGGCACATACTTCAGATAAGTCTTCAATGATAGGGCTTCCTCACAAGTCCTAAAACAAAGGCAGATGGGCAACCTCACCTTGTACCCAAGCATCAGATAATATGGCAAGTACCTGGTAGCTTCATTACAGTTGTAGCAGTGGACCAGATGTCCAATATGTTGACTCTGCTTGTTCTTGCTGATTTCCAAAGCTCCAAGCTAGCCTAGCAAGATCAAATAAAACATCTCGGACTGGGGATCACCCTGCAGGTGATGAGGCTAGTCCTCAACTTCTCAATTCTAAGCATGCTTAATAACTCATGTATGAACCTACTCTCGAAATCCCTACCCTGATCACTATGTATCCGCCTGGGGAGGCCATAATAAATGAAATACTTCTCCCATAACACTTTGGCCATCATGTATTCTCTTTGATTCTTGGTAGGGAAAGGTGGCGCATATCTGGTGCAGTGATATGTGATGACTAAGACATTGGCCATATTGCTTGCATCTGGCTTTATTGACAGGAAATCCATATACAGCAGGTCAAGGGGCTCCACAGTCAGCAAGTGGGACAATGGAGCTGCCCTCGTAGGCAGTGTCTTCCTCTGTCTGCATTAAATGCATGACTTGAAGTACTCTTCGACCTCCTACTTCATTCGGGGCCAGTAGAACCTATCTCTGAGCAATCCATAGGTCTTTTCGAACCCCAAATATCCAGAATCATCATGAAGTGACTTCAACACAATCCTCCGATACTTCTCAGGTAGAACCAGCTGGGAATGCTGAGGCTGGCGCGGTATAGCATTTGGTTCCTCAAATCCAATCTAAATCCAGTTTATTATCACTGGCATGTGTCGTGAAATTTGTTAACTTAGCAGTACCAGTTCAATGCATACATAATATAGAAGGAAAAAAACTAATAACAATAATAAATAAGTAAATTAATTACAATATACGTATATTGAATAGATTAAAAGTAGTGCAAAAACCAGAAATAATATATATTAAAAAAGTGAGGTAGGTTCAAAGGTTCAGTGACCGTTTAGGAATTGGATGGCAGAGGGGAAGAAGCTGTTTCTGAATCGCTAAATATGTGCCTTCAGGCTTCTGTACCTCCTACCTGATAGTAATAGTAAGAAAAGGGCATGCCCTGGAGGTCCGTAATAATGGGCTCTGCCTTTCTGAGACACCACTCGTTGAAGATGTCGTGGGTGCTTTATAGGCTAGTGCCTATGGTGCTGACTAAATTTACAACCTTCTGCAGCTTCTTTTGGTCCTGTGCAGCAGCACCTCCCCCCCCCCCCCCATACCAGACAGTGATGCAGCCTATCAGAATGCTCTCCACAATACATCTATAGAGGTATTTGAGTGTATATGTTGACATACCAAATCTCCTCAAGCTCCTTATGAAGTATAGCTGCTGTCTTGCCTTCTTTATAACTGCAACCACATGTTGGGACAGATTAGATCCTTAGAGATCTTGACACCCAGGAACTTGAAACTGCTCACTCTCTCCACTTAGAACAAAGAACATAAATAACCTACAGCACAATACAGGCCCTTCGGCCTACAATGTTGTGCCAAACAGGTATTTAGTTTAGAAATTACCTAGGGTTAGCCATAGCCTTCTATTTTTCTAAGCTCCATGAACCTATCGAGGAGTCTCTTAAAAGACTCCATCGTATCTGCCTCCACTACCATTGCTGGCAGCCCATTCTAAGCACTCAGCACTCGCTGCATAAAAAAACTTACCCCTGACATCTCCTCTGTACCTACGTCCAAGCTCTTTAAAACTGTGCCCTCTCGTGCTGGCCATTTCTGCCTGAGAAAAAGCCTCTGACTATCCACACGATCACTGCCTCTCATTATCTTGTACACCTCTATCAGGTCACCTCTCGTCCTCCATTGCTCCAAGGAGAAAAGGCCATGTTCACTCAACCTATTCTCATAAGGCATGCTCCCCAATCCAAGCAACATCCTTGTAAATCTCCTCTGCACCGTTTCTATTGTTTCTACATCCTTCCTGTAGTGAGGTGACCAGAACTGAGCACAGTACTCAAAGTGGGGTCTGACTGGGGCCTATGTAGCTGCAACATTACCTCTCGGCTCTTAAACTCAATCCCATGATTGATGAAGGACAATACATCATATGCTTTCTTAACCACAGAGTCAACCTGCACAGCAGGTTTGAATGTGCTATGGACTTGAACCCTAAGATCCCTCTGATCCTCTACACTGCCAAGAGTCTTACCATTAATACTATATTTTACTATCATATTTGATCTACCAAAGTGAACCACCTCACACTTATCTGGGTTTAACTCATTCTGCCACTTCTCAGCCTAGTTTTGCATCCTATCGATGTCCCACTGTAACCTCTGACAGCCTTCCACACTATCCACAACACCCCCAGCCTTTGTGTTCTCAGCAAATTTACTAACCCATCCCTCCACTTCCTCATCCATGTCATTTATAAAAATCACAAAGAGAAATAGTCGTAGAACAGATCCCTGAGGCACACCACTAGTCACCGATCTCCATGCAGAATATAACCCATCTACAACCACTCTTTGCCTTCTGTGAGCAAGCCAATTCTGGATCCACAAAGCAAGGTCTTCTTAGATAACATGCCTCCTTACTTTCTCAATAAGCCTTCAAAAAATTCAATTAGCCTCGTAAGGCATGACCTACCTTTGACAAAGCCATGCTGACTATTTCTAATCATGTTATGCCTCTCCAAGTGTACATAAAGCTTGCCCCTCAGGATCTTTTCCATCAACTTACCAACCACTGAAGTAAGACTCACAGGCCTGTAATTTCCTGGGCTATCTCTACTCCCTTTCCTGAATAAGGGAACAACATCTGCAGCCCACCAATCCTCCAGAATCTCTTTCGTCCTCATCAATGATGCAAAGATAATTTCCAGAGCTTCAGCAATCTCCCCCCTCGCCTCCCACAGTAGCCTGGGTGCATCTCATGCAGTCCCGGAGACTTATCCAACTTGATGCTTTCCAAATCTCCAGCCGCTCCTCTTTCTTAATGTCTATATGCTCAAGTTTTTCAATCCACTCTAACTCATCCCTACAATCGCCAAGATCCTTTTCCGTAGTGAATACTGAAGCAGCAATGATCCTTTTCTATATTGAATACCTCTGATCCCTCTGAGGATTGGAATGTGTTCCTTCGTCTTACTCTTCCTAAAGTCTACAATCAGCTCTTTCGTCTCACTGACATTGAGTGCAAAGTTGTTGCTACAATACCATTCCACTAGTTGGCATATTGTGCTCCTGTATGTCCTCTCATCACCATCTGAGATTCTACCAACAATGGTTCTATCATCCACAAATTTATAGATGGTATTTGAGCTATGCCTAGTCATGCAGTCATGGGTATATAGAGAGTAGAGCAGTGGGCTAGGCACACGCCCCTGAGGTGCACCAGTTTTGATTGTCAGCGAGGAGGAGATGTTATGACCAATCCGCACAGATTGTGGTCTTTCATTTAGGAAGTAAAGGATCCAATTGCAGAGGGAAGTACAGAGGCTCAGGTTTTACAGCTTCTCAATTAGGATTGTGGGAATGATGGTATTGATTGCTGAGCTATAGTGGATGAACAACATCCTGACATAGGTGTTTGTGTTGTCCAGGTTGTCTAAAGCCATGCTGAAGAGCCATTGAGATTTCATCTGCTGTTGACCTATTGTAGTAATAGGAAAATTGCATTGGGTGATGAACATTTCATCACTGTAGATGTGAGTGCAACCGGGCAATATTCATTAAGGCAGCTCACATTATTCTTCTTAGGTAGTGGTATTTGTTGCCATTTTGAAGCAAGTGGGAACTTCCACCCATAGCAGTGAGAGGTTGAAAATGTCCTTGAGTACTCCCGCCAGTTGGTTGGCACAGGTTTTCAGAACCTTACCAGATACTCCATCAGGACATTTTACCATCAGGACATTTCACCGTGTGAGGGGTCACTCTCCTTAAAGGCAGTCTAACATCAGCGTCTGAGACAGAGATCACAGGGTCATCATGGTGCAGCAGAGATCTTCATAGCTGTAGTTATATTCTCCCTTTCAAAGCAGGCATAGAAGGTGTTGAGTTCATCTGGTAGTGAAGCATTGTTGCCATTCATGCTATTGGGTTTCGCTTTGTCTTGCAAACCCTGCCAGAGTTGTCGTACATCCGATGTCGCCTCCAACATTTTTTGAAATTGTCTCTTCACCCTTGAAATAGCACACCGTAAATCACACCTGGCTTTCTGGTATATGCAACTGATCTAGCATTCAGCAGACGACACACTTCCTGGTTCATCCACAGCATTTGTTTGGGAATGTACAGCAAGTCTTTGTAGGCACACACTCATCCACACAGGTTTTAATGAAGTCTTTTAACAATTGCAGCATACTCATGCAGGTTTGAAGATAAATCCTTGAATACAGTCCAGTACTGGAGGCGCTCCTGTGCTTCCCTTGTCCATACCTTCTTGGTCTTCAGTCTCTGCCTATACTCAGGGAGTGAAAGTACAGCCAGGTGATCAGACTTCCCAAAGTGCGTGTGTGGAATAGCATGGTGGTGTAACAATGGTGCAGTGTGAGTTTCCTCTAGTATTGCAAGTAATCTGCTGATGGTAATTGCTTAGTGATTTTTTTCAGGCTGGCCTGGTTAAAATCCCCCAGAATGATGGTGAAGGCTTTGGGGTACACTGTTTCATGCATCTTCAAGTCAAGTCAAGTCAAGTCAACTTTTATTGTCATTTCGACCATAACTGCTGGTAAAGTACATAGTAAAAATGAGACAACGTTTTTCAGGACCATGGTTTACATGACACAGTACAAAAAACTAGACTGAACTACGTAATAAAAAAAAACACAGAGAAAGCTACACTGGACTGCATAAAGTGCACAAAAACAGTGCAGGCATTACAATAAATAATAAACAGGACAGTAGGGCAAGGTGTCAGTCCAGGCTTTGGGTATTGAGGAGTCTGATAGCTTGGAGGAAGAAACTGTTATATAGTCTGGTCATAAGAGCCCGAATGCTTCGGAGCCTTTTCCCAGACGGCAGGAGGGAGAAGAGTTTGTATGAGGGGTGTGTGGGGTCCTTCATAATACTGTTTGCCTTGCGGATGCAGCGTGTAGTGTAAATGTCTGTGATGGCAGGAAGAGAGACCCCGATGATCTTCTCAGCTGACCTCACTATCCGCTGCAGGGTCTTGCGATCCGAGATGGTGCAATTTCCGAACCAGGCAATGATGCTGTTGCTCAGGATGCTCTCAATACAACCCCTGTAGAATGTGATGAGGATGGGGGGTGGGAGATGGACTTACCTCAGCCTTCGCAAAAAGTAGAGACGCTGCTGGGCTTTCTTTGCTAATGAGCTGGTGTTGAGGGACCAGGTGAGATTCTCCGTCAGGTGAACACCAAGAAATTTGGTGCTCTTTACGATCTCTACCGAGGAGCCGTCGATGTTCAGCAGGGAGTGGTCGCTCCGTGCTCTCCTGAAGTCAACAATGATCTCTTTTGTTTACATTAAGAGACATGTTGTTGGCTCTGCACCAGTCCGTTAGCCACTGCACCTCTTCTCCTCTTCTCTGTAAGCTGACTCCTCGTTCTTGCTGATGAGACTCACTACGGTGGTGTCATCGGTGAACTTGATGATATGGTTGGAGCTGTGTGTTGCAGCACAGTCGTGGGTCAGCAGAGTGAACAGCAGTGGACTGAGCACGCAACCCTGGGGGGGGGGGGGGGGGGGGGGCCGTGCTCAGTGTGATGGTGTTGGAGATGCTGCTCCTGATCCGGACTGACTGAGATCTCCCAGTCAGGAAGTCTAGGATCCAGTTGCAGAGGGAGGTGTTCAGGTCCAGTAGGCTCAGCTTTCCAATCAGTTCCTGAAGGATGATTGTGTTGAATGCTGAACTGAAGTCTATGAACAGCATCCGAACGTATGTGTCTTTTTTTGTCCAGGTGGGTTAGGGCCAGGTGGAGGGTGGTGGCAATGGCATCGTCTGTTGAGCAGTTGGGATAATACGCAAACTGCAGGGGGTCCAGTGAGGGGGCCAGCAGGGTCTTGATATGCCTCATGACGAGCCTCTCGAAACACTTCATGATGTTGGATGTAAGTGCGACAGGACGGTTGTCATTTAGGCAGGACACTGAAGACTTCTTTGGCACGGGGATGATGGTGGCGGCCTTGAAGCACGTTGGAATGGTGGCACTGCTCAGGGAGATGTTGAAGATGTCATTGAGAACATCTGCTAGCTGGTCTGCACATCCTCTAAGCACTCTACCGGGGATGTTGTCTGGTCCAGCAGCCTTCCGTGGGTTGACCCTGCACAGGGTTCTTCTCACGTCAGCCACGGAGAGACACAGCACCTGGTCATTCGTAGGAGAGGTGGACTTCCTCGCCGCCACGTCATTTTCCGCCTCAAACCGGGCGTAGAAGTTACTCAGCGCATTTGGGAGGGAGGCATCACCTGCACAGTCAGTTGATGTTGTCTTGTAATTGGTGATGTCCTAGATACCCTTCCACATGTGCCGCGTGTCGCCGCTGTCCTGAAAGTAACTGTGGATTAGCTGGGCATGTGCACGCTTTGCCCCTCTGATGGCTCGGGACAGTTTGGCCTTTGCTGTTGTTAGAGCTGTCTTGTCACCTGCTCTGAAGGCGGAGTCGCAGGACCTCAGCAGCGCATGCACCTCTGCGGTCATCCATGGCTTCTGGTTGGCACGTATAGTGATGGTCTTGGACAGAGTAACGTCATCTTGCTGATGTAGCTGGTCACTGATGCTGTGTACTCCTCTAAGCTGGTAGAGTCGCCATTGGTTGCAGCCTCCCTGAACATGTGCCAGTCAGTGTTCTCAAAGCAGTCTTGAAGAGCAGAGATGGCTCCTGCTGGCCAGGTTTTCACCTGCTTCTGAACTGGTCTGGAGCACCTGACGAGCGGTCTGTATGCTGGGATTAGCATAACAGAGATGTGGCCTGAGTATCCGAGGTGGGGGGCGGGGCTCTGCCCGGTACGCATCGGGAATGTTTGTGTAAACCAGGTCCAATGCGTTCTCCCCCCTCATTGCAAAGTCCACATACTGATGGAATTTGGGGAGCACTGACTTAAGGTTTGCGTGGTTAAAATCACCGGTGACAATAAACAGATCATCAGGATGTGCGTTCTGCAGTTCGCTAATAGCCCCGTACAGTTCACAGAGCGCCTCCTTAGCATTAGCACTGGGGGGAGTGTAGACACCGAATATAAGGACAGAGGTGAATTCCCATGGCAAATAAAATGTTTGCATCGAACTGCCACAGACTCCATTAACGATGAGCAGTCTGGAAACCAGCACAGAGCTCTTACACCATTCCGTGTCGATATAAACACAGACACCGCCACCGCGGACCTTACCCGAGACAGCTGCATCTCTGTCCGAATGAAACAAAGCTAGCCCGTCTAGCTGGATGGCAGCGTCCAAAATCCCATCAGTGAGCCATGTCTCTGTGAAGACAAATGTGGAGCAAACTCTGTACTCCCGCCGAGTATTACGTTGGAGTTGGATGTAGTCCATTTTATTGTCCAGGGAGCGGACATTGGAGAGCAGAATGGATGGGAGAGCCAGCCGGCTAGGGTTTGCTTTTCGCCTGGCACGGACCCCTGCCTGTTTGCCTTGCTTCTGCTTCCTTGCCCATCGCTTTCGACGTCTTCATCTCCGGCTCCCAGCATCAGGCAAGTCTGAGGATTGTAGGCCCGTTCCCCTCAGCAAGTCAACGTCGCGTAATTCAGCCAGCAGATCTTTGTGGAGGTTTGTTTTTGGGCGATCTCTGTATTGTAGTAGTATCTGGCGATGGTAGATAGCTGCTCTGTTATCCATGTGCTCTAATCGAAAATTGTGTATCAAACTTAAAATAGAAAATTAAATTAAAGTAGCACCAGGTCTGAAAGGCCGCTGCTGCCGTGCCGCGCCGCCTCATGGGAAGCATCTTGATCCCATTGCTCAGATCATCTAAAGCCTGATTGACATTGGCCTGATGTTGAATGTTAATTGCTACCAAAGTGATCCCAGAGATCTCCCACGGTAGGTAAAAAGGACGGCACTTAACTGCTAGATATTCCAGGTCTGGTGAGCAGAATTGGGACAGCGCTGATATACTTGTACACCAAGAAGAGTTAATCATGAGGCATACTCCTCCACCCCTGCTTTTGAGAGACTCTATAGATCTATCCTGATGGCGTATATAGTAAGCCCGTCTATCTGAATCACTGCATCTGGTACAGAAGGGGTCAGCCAGGATACTGTTAAACATAGGACACACTGCCCTAATGTCCCTATGATTCAGCACCCTAGCTCTGAGAGCATCGATTTTGTTCACCAGAGACTGAACATTTGCCAGCAAGATAGTCGGTATTGGAAGTTTAAAACCCCATTTCCTTAAACGTACATGTATCCCTGATCTGCAGCCATGCTTACTGCGTGGAATCCTATGAGGACGCATCTGTCCACAATCAGTATTGTTTCCATCAGTTTTAAGCAGCGATAGTTTGTTTAAATACATTGAGACATCTTTGTTGACTGAACTGACCTTGGAAGCAGTTGTGCTGTTCAGCTGTATCAGGCTGAAGTATTCTTGAAAAACCAAGAATATTTAATCATATCCATTGAGAGTTCTGCTTCTACATGAATCGCCCCTAGGCAATCTCTCAGTAATAGAGGCAGCGCAGTGAGTTTTGTCTTCTCTGCTTGGGCATGTCTCCCTTTTCGACCACTGACCAAATGGTACCGATGCCCAGGTCATCTTGTTGAGCAGCTACCACTTCCACAGGGCTCAATTTTGGTAACTGGTTTGTCTTCAGAGCAGTCAGGTTGCAGTAAGCATGTGGAACGGCATTATCAGAAGCCCCCAATTGATCTACCACTTGATCCGGCCCTTGCCTTCCCTCTGCATTCATTGTGATGGAAAACTGGCATACGACTTTCACTCCTGGGGCAGGAATGTTCTTCCATTCTTCGTCCCTGTCCTGCCCTTCAGGCACACGTTGGGACAAAGCATCAACATCAGTGTTCCTACTTCCCAGCCGGCACTTCAGGCTGAAATCATAGGCAGGCAATGCTGCCCACCACCAATGCCTGTGGCATCCAATTTCACTGAGGTCAGGATATAAGTTAGGGGATTGATGTGCGTCCTCACCTCACCATAGAGGTTGTCACTCAGCTTATTCACCACAGCCCATTTCAATGCCAGGAACTCCAATTTGTGCATGGGATGGTTTTACTCAAAGGGCGACAGACTCTAGCTGACAAATGCAACAGGTCTCAACCCAGTGCCCTAATCCTGATACAAGACCCTCTCTGTTGGCATTCGTATGCAGTACGTAAGGGGGTCTGCAAAAGCCAGCACAGGCACCTGTCTCAGCAGCTCCTTCAGCGATTGAAAGGCCTCTTCACATTTTGCATCCCACCTGGCTCCAAAAGGCTCCGAAAGGCTAAGATACATTTTACCCTCCTCTCCCTTTGTCCTCCTCCCTTTCCTCCCTAGGGGAGGGTAACCACACAGAAGCTGATTTAAAGGGTGACTCACTTTCTTGTAGTCTTTCACGAACCTCCAGTAATACCCACAGGACCTAAGGAACAAGTGCAAAATGCTCACAATCTGGGGCCTTGACCATGTGGTCACTACCTCTATCTTCAGTGGATTTGTAGCTACTCCATGATGTGAAACCATGTGCCCAATGTAACTGACAGATCTCTTGCAGAACTGGCACTTGTCCAGGGAAAGTTTTAACCCTTCAGCTTTCAGGTTTCAAAGGTACATTTAATGTCAGAGAAATGTATACAGTGTACATCCTGAAATGCTTTTTTGTCTCGACCATCCACGAAAACAGAGGTGTGCCCCAAAGAATGAGGAACAGTTAAATGTTTGAACCCCAAAGTCCCTCCCCCAGCTTCCCTCCCTCCCATGCATAAGCAGCAGCAAGCAATGATCCCCCTCCCCCCCCCCACTGGGGGAGAAAAACATTGTTACCTGCCACCCAGCACTCAAGCGTGAGCAAGGCAACAGCAAAAACAGACTTGCAGTACCCCAAAGGCTAAGCGTTCACCCAATGTTTGACGTACCACTGTTCTCCCTCTCTAATAAGGGTGAAAGACATGTCTCAGTTTCAGAGTGAGAGGGGAGACATAAACAACTGCTGGTTTACAGTGTTAAAAGTCCGTTGCGTCATTTATTCTGAGCTCTGTGCCTAAAGATCTCAGGTCTCTGGGCACACAGCGAAAGATCTTCCAGCTCTCACGACACATTGGTCCAAGACACCGACCTTCAATTCGCCCGTATCCAAAGCCCTGAGATCCTAGGCCTCCAAAGGCGAGCTGAACTGGTAGGCTGCACCCTTGGCATGTCGGATAACAGCCAGTTGTGACACCCCGAGAGCCGCTTCCATTCTCACAAAGAACCAAAGTCAGTGTGTAACTTCAGGTCAGGGTCTTCAAAAGAACCATGAAAGGGAAAAATAGAGATATTGAAGATGGAAATAGAGCTGTTTCCGAGCACCTTCGGTAGTCTCGCTTCATGTTTCTCTAAAGTGACCAAACACTGAGGTTATCCAGATACACCAATACCTCAAACAAGTTCATATCCTCCCCTGTTTTTTCCATGACACGCTGGAAGGTCACAGGGGCTCCCGATATGCCCTGGGGCATCCTTTCGTACTGGAAGGATCCCAGTGGATATATAAATGTCATCTTCTGTTTGTCATCCTTACTCATGGGGATCTGGTAATATCCATTCCTCAAATCCAGCGCACTGAACCACTTCGCACCACTCAGACAGGCCAGCATGTTATTGATCCTTGGGACTGTATGCTAGTCGGGGATTATCCACCTGTTCAGAGCCCTATAGTCCACACACATCCATAACTTCCCATTCTTCTTCCTGGCCACTACTATTGGGTGCACAGAGGGGCTTCTGGATTCAGCGATGATCCCAGCTTCCTTTCACTTACACAAATGCTGCCGAATATCTTCCACCTGTGCAGGGGCCATTCGCTGCGACGTTTCTCTGAGCGGGGTGTCCTTGGTCTCCCCAATAGTGTGGCAAGTGCTCTTGGAACAATGCACATCAAACTCGTCAGTAAAGAAGACACCTTCCAGTTTCAACATCTTCTCTATCAACCTCCTCTTCCAATCAGTAGGTACCGGGGAGGCCCCAAAGTTGTATGACTCAGCAGTCAATTTTCCCCCTTTTGCAGAGGGTTACTCTCCGGCTTGTCTCACAGGGACACTAGACATTACCATCACCAGGAAGAGATGTGCCAGGGGCATCCTTCGCTTGAAGGTGACTTCACTCTTCTTAATGTTACTGACAATCACTGCCATCCTGTTCACCTGTACAATCGAGGGCTTCTGCAGTTTGGGCCTCTCAGTACCCCAGCAGGCACACCTAATTCCTCTTTGTGGTCTTCTGAAGCATCCACCTAGAGGGCCTCGGCCTCAGGCATTCCAGGAAATTTGGGGTTTCCCATCACTCTCGCTATTTCCCCAGGTCGTAACACAATTTGCTTTGACTGGGTGAACCACACAGTCCCTCATCTGAGCTCATTATCTGGCTCAGTGCAGCCTCGCACTTCCTCTAAAGCAGCTCAAAACACCTGGCGAAAGGACAGTGTCTTCAGAAAGCTCTCCACCTCTCTCCTTACAGGCTCACATTAGCCTCCTCACAATAGGAGTATTTGTCCCCACAAGAATTGAAACTCCGCCCCTCTCAACAGGGTCTGAACAAGCCAGCGCTAATGTATCAAGGACCTCAGCGACTCACACATCTGCCTATGAAAACTCCAGCTTCACTGACGAATAACCATCATACGGAGAATCACCTAAAACCTCAGATCTCTAGTGCATTGAATAGCATCAATGGTAAATGCGTCAAATACTGGTTGTAAAATGAATGGTACAGCAAATTGACCTGTGACCCTGTGTCAAGTATGGCTCTAGCAAAAATGCCCTTATCTGTAGCGATACACTGGAACTTGGCCCTACTAAGCCTTCGGGAAAAGGATTTTTTGCTCTAGGGCATATATGTCAAACTCAAGGCCCGCGGGCCAAATCCGGCCCGCGGTGGAATTATCTTTGGCCCACGAGATAATATATAATTACTATTAAAGCTGGCCCCAGTAATCGAAGCGCCTATGGCGTATGATATGGCTAATGCTGAGTTTATTCAGGTACCAGATTTTCAGGGTTTTTAGTGTTTATTCGGCAGTCTTCTTCATAAGAAACGGAATTTGTAAAGTGAAACACTTTGTAGTTATAGCAGAGACTGAGACACATGAGAGCAGGCTGAAAAAACGGAGGCAACAAAAGCTGCGTTCGCACACGTCCGACTGATCCGGCCCGCATGAAGCTGCATTTTGTTCAATCCGGCCCGTGACCTAAAATGAGTTTGACACCCCTGCTCTAGGGTGTTTAGGGTGTTCCTTGATATATTGCTGGGAATGTGTTCCCCCTCCCCCCCCCAAGATGCCATGCAGTCCCATCACTGGGTCTCTTTTAAGTATCTTTTAACTTTCAACTAATCGCTGTCATTTTATGTTACCAGAGCAATGCCACTCATCTAACAACTGAGAGGTCTGCTCCGCCCAAGTCTCATACTCCTCCTTTAGGCTTTGTTCCTGAGAACAGGCAGAGCTTACAATAGCTGGGACTTTAACCCTAGGCATTTTTCCATTTATTTGCCAGGGAGGTAAGAGCTGCTACCAACTCAGAATTCTCATTCCTTGCTGGGGGACTCATTAGACATTCCAAATCAGATCACTCTTTCCCCTCGCTCCGCAGAAACGAGAGCACCCTGTCTTTGAAGTCTCTGCCCCCAGATACAGGAGACTAGACTTGCGATTCGGCCTGCTCCCCGTACACTCTCCTCCTCTTGCAAAGTATGGACAACCCATGGCCCCCCATCTCCCGGGGCCCCAATAGTACCAGGCAGTTCAACTGCCGTTACATCAGCGGACAAAGTCTGTGCCCGCCATTTTATCAAACCTCCACCCCACAGTTGTAACTTTTCCTACAGATTTAACAGTACTTAAAATTCATATTTGTATCCCGGATGAATTGTTAATGTCTACCCCATTCAACATGCACACATTCGTTACCAGTAACTCTGTGGATTTGCACCAGCACTCAACCCTGGAAGCATGCATAATTGCATATAGTTATCACTTTACTGGACAATAGTTTAACATGGACTTAAACACACAGCCTGCTGGATCAGTGCTCAGGGCAAGATCACAGCATCCAACAAAATCAATCCCGGACAAACCCCCACAATTGCAACACTCTGGTTCCACTGGCTGCGTCAGTCTAGGGAAAGCAATCTCCAACCCCGTCAATCGTAGAGATTGAGGTGCAAAACCCCGAAACTCCCTTGTTTGTGTGGATGCTGCGTGATTCGTTACCCTGTTACAAATAAGTACCATGATAAAACAAACAGTACACCTGCATACAATTAAATGATTTAGCTTTATAATTCTTAATTTGACTAAAGGGTTAATAAAGAAAAAGCAAAAAAAAGGCAAAGGTCCCATTTTAATGAAACAGTCTAATAGACACAAGTTGGAGCTCACGGTATCCCCTTCACCTATCCTCCTTCGATCTCCTCGGGCTTCTTCGGATAATGGCCCCACTCTGGGTCGAGTCCTATGACTTCTCCTCTCCGGTGTCTTCTCCCTCCATCTCCTGCCGAACAAAAGACACAGCTCACATTGGTGTCAGGCACACAACACGAAAACACACTCCGTTCATTGTGCGGCTCACATTTCAAAGCACCAGTTATCTCTAGCCATATAACCTAAATGCTGCTTCTACAGAAAGACCATTACATTAGTAGTGAAACCTTTCTCAGTGTGTTACATACAGAACACATTTCCTGCCACTGTCATCCATAATGAATCTTGGCTTTTGTGTGTTAATTTACTTGATATTGAATTGAAGGGGGTCACATCTTTTCAGCATCTCTGCCTACTACTGTACACTTCCCTCACACTTTCATCCATTTACTCTCTTTTTACATATCTTTTTCTCTCCCTGCCCTTTTCTTCCTTACCACTTTCCACCTCCAAGGTGGAAGCAATATCATTGGGGTGGGGAATTTGTGTATCTGTTTTTACTAAAACCTATAACAATAAGATGGTGGCAATAATATAGATCTTTTATCAAAGAAATTGGTCCCACTTATGCCTTACTTTTAAGTGATTACACAGATCTCTGTCCATAGGCTTGTTGATTAGCAAGCTAGACAATTCAATTCCTGTTGCCTTTCACCCTAACTCATTTACCTTATGTTTTTTTCTCTATACACAATAACATTATCAATGTATGCATCTTGTTTTAATTACTAAGATTTGATCAAAATGTTAAGAACATTGTCAACTTTGATAGCGTTGTTTCATATTAAAATCATCCTCTGGGAATGTTATTGCACTGTAAGTATTAGTTTATGCAGCATGGAATATTGGTACTGTTCCTGGCATAATTATGGGAAATTGTGGGACCTCTTGGCAGCACTCACCACCTCCCTGATTCATCTTGGCTATTCGACTATTCCAATATATCCTCGGGGGTAGGACCACTAACCCTTTCTCTTCCCCCTGATTTCCCTAATAATTCCTCCTCCCCCTATTTTTGTGCTACCCTACAATTTATTAACCACACCCTCTGACCCACCCACTCCTTTAACTTCCTTCTCATGCAAACCTGAGGATATGACTACCTGTGGGTCATATTGTAAATGCCTGGTTGAAAAGCAACAGTGCAGCCAAAATCAAATCAAATTTTAATTGTTCTTAGGAGGAGAAAAGTACAAAACTGCTATCTTAAAGCAAGGACTTTTCTTATGATTTCTAGCTTGATATTAACATTACATCCTACATACACTTTAACAAGCCCAACAATGCTTAAAGTCCAAATTAAAGTAAATATGTTACCAAAGCAGGGTTCCCAATAGAGAGTAAGCATAAAAGTAGAAGGCTGAAAATGCTGTGGAAAATGTGAGTTTGTGCACTTTGGTCACAAGAATAGAAAAAAGAGTATTTGTTCTTAACACTAAGAAATGAATGAATATTGTTATGTAAAGAGATCTTGGTGAGCTGGTTCAAGAATAGCATAAGATAAATAAGTAGTTAAGCAAGTTTTTCATTTATACTTTCTCATTTCATATTTCCCACAATTTCTTATGACAAAGGCAGAGACCATTCAGTCTCAAGACTTTTCTAGCTCATAGAACAATTCCATCATATTCTCTCACGCATGCTCACTATACCTCCAAATCTTCCATCAATAATCCACACTGGAGATAGTTTACAATAGTCAGTTAACCCTACAGTCCGGAATTTGGGAGGTAACAAGAGCATGGAGACAGTATCTCAACTCCAAACACAGTACTGAAGGTCAGAACTAAACCTTGGTCACTAGAGCTGTGGCACAACAATAAATGTGCAGTGCTAAGGCGCTGACCAAAATTGTGCTTAGACTTTTATTGCAAGGAAATTGGGATGCCAAATTAAGAGAACTTTACTGAGTTTGACAGCTCTCTGGTGTAACCTCATTTAGAGTGCTAGTTGTTTTCTTATGTATCCATGCACAAGAGTAGTGTTTGTCTTGGATTCAGTGCAGCAGGTATTCATGAGCTCAATTTTTGACTGAAGAGAGGTTGCTTATACTTTTTGGCATTTACAATAATGAGAGTTGATATTGACAGTTTTTGTGAAAGATTGACAAAGATTAGTTCATGACTCTACAATCAGAAGACATAAACCTTAAGAAAAGGGGTCAGCAACCATACTAGAGACTAGGAGTATTTATTTGATGAATATAATGAATCTAGAGGTCTTTATTGCAGAAAGCAGTAGACATTTAGTCAGTAAGAATGAAAGCTGAGGTAGTAGATTTTTGAATGTTAAAAAGAATATAAAATTAGCCAGAAATTAGGCAAGGTACTGGAACAGCCACGTTATTGAATGGTTGCATTGACTTGAACATAGAACATAATGTTGTGCTGACCCTCAAACCCTGCCTCCCATATAATCTCCTGCCTTAAATTCCTCCATATACCTGTCTAGTAGTCTCTTAAATTTCAAAGGCATTCTAACTTGCATCTTATGTTCTTATGTATTTTGAAGATCTGATAATAGTACTTAAAGTTCAAGATGCTTCTCATTTATCCGATCAGTGTTTCCGATGTAACCGAGAAATTGGTACTTTTTTACATTCTACTTGGTCTTGTTCTAAAATTCAACCTTTTTGGACAAATTTAAGAGTTTTATTGGAACAAATTATTGGAACACAACTTCCACATAATCCAATATTATTTTTACTAGGTGATATTGAAAGGATAAAACCGAAACCCAAATTGAATAAGTATCAGAAAGAATTTATAAAAATTGCATTGGCAGTAGCCAAAAAAGCTATTGCAGTTACCTGGAAATCGGATACATATTTAAGTATAGATTGTTGGAAGAAAGAAATTTATGGCTGTATTCCACTTGAAAAAATTACTTATAATTTAAGAGATAAATATGAAACATTTTTGAAAATTTGGCGCCCTTATTTACAAAAGACAGGATTAAATATATAGCTGCTCTGAAGATGAAATAATTGGTTACTTGGGGAAAGAAATAATTACCGTAAATTCCGGACTACAGAGCGCACCTGATTAAAAGCCGCAGGCTCTAATTTTAGAAAGAAAATCAATTTTGTACTTGTACAGGCCGCACCGGATTTTAAGCCGCGGGTGTCCCACGTTGTAATATGAGATATTTACACAGAAAGATATTACACGTGAGGATTTTTTAACTTTTAATTAAATCCGTATGGTAACATAAACAAATACATATTGCAAATGCTTTTTTTCGAACTGTGCCTGTAACACGGCTACTTTTAAATATACATACGTATCGGTAACACACAAATTACGTTGTGTATACTTTTTTACTGAACAGTGCACGAACAACATTCCAATATCTCCTAACGACTGGTAAAAATAATATACTGCAGCCTACCAGGAAAAGTTATTGATCGCCTTTAACTTAAAAGCTGCATCATATGCTTGCAGCGTTTTCGCTTGGGTGTAATGCGCTCGCCCCCTCCTTTCCGTTTATCCCAAACCGGTATTTTCCCACAAGACACGGCGAAACTGGATGTGACGTCATAGCATTTCGGGATGTAGTACAGAAAACAAATATAGTTAAAACACTTCTAACTTTAACTAGAAAATACTAACAAATGAATTACTAAGCGAAAATATTATAAACTAAATAACTGCCATAAAGGCAGCACAATGCTTTTCTTTGAGTGTTTTCCATGTTGATGAGGGTGAGTACAAATGACTGATTTACAATAATTTAATTGTGAAAGTGCGCTTGATTTATCGTACAATTTCATTGGACCTCTGTGAACTACTCATCAATTTTATTGGTCTACTGTTACGGGGCAAAATGTTTTTGGCGGCATGAAAAAAAAACATGCATTAGCCGCACCGTAGTAAAGGCCGCAGTGTTCAAAGCGTGGGAAAAAACTAGCGGCTTATAATCCGGAATTTACGGTATATATACTAAAGTTATTATGAACTCTGTGGAGCATGTGGGGATCTTCCAATATCCAGGCACTCTCTCTTTTTTTTTTCTTTCTTTTTTTTTCTATAGGGATGTTAGGGGGGAGGGGTTAAGGGGAGGGGGGAAGGGTAATATACTTTTTTTCACATTCTTTTATTCTGTAATTATCTGAAAATGCAATAAAAAAGTTTTTTTTAAAAAAGATGCTTGTCATCTGACTATACATATATACAACCAATCAAAACAACATTCCTCTGGATCATGGTGCACCCAGAAAACATACATCACACACACAGCATATACATCACAATATTCAAAGGTTTCAAAGGTACATTTAATGTCAGAGAAATGTATACAATATACATTCTGAAATCCATTTTCTTTGCAAACATCCATGAAAACAGAGAAGTACCCCAAATGTTAGAACCCCAAAGTCCCCCTGAGCTCCCCTTTCTCCTGCGCATAAGCGGCAGCAAGCAACAATCTCCTCTCCCCCCACCTGCAAAAAAAGCATTGTCACCTGCCACTGAGCACTCAAACATGAGCAAAACAACAGTAAAGACACAGACTTGCAGGTACCTCAAAGACTACATTGTTCACCCAGCATTCACAGGCTCTCTCTCTCTCTGTAATAAGGGAGAAAGAGGTGTCTCTGTTTTCACAGCAAGTGGGGAGACATAACATACAACTCGCTGGTTCACAATTTTAAAAGTTTGTTACGTCGCTTTTTCTTGAGCTCTGTGCCCAAAGATCTCGAGTCTTTGGGCACACAACCGTAGATCTTCCAACTCCCCTGACGATACACGGGTCTCCTTCATTGACATCAACCTTCAATTGGCCCGTCTCCAGAGCCCTGAGATCCTAGGCCTCCAAAGGCAAGCAGAACTCTTAGGCCAAGCCCTTGGCATGCTAAATAACAGCCGGTTATGAAACCTCGAGAGTGGGTCCCATTCCTGCAAAAAACTGTAGTCAGTGTTTAACTCCAGGTCAGGGTCTTCAAAGAATCCTGAAAGGGAAAAATGGATGTACTAAAGATGGAAATAGAGCTGAATACAATAAATGTTAATAAAATATAATTAAAGATGCATCTAGTGCACAGCACAGGTAAACAATATAGTAAACAATAAATGGCTTGCTGTCCTAGTGATGAGACCTCAGTGGTGGCAGGGTATTCTCCTTCCTTGTTAACATTCAGGATCCCAAACAGTCTTTCTAATTGAGATGAAACTTTACCTGTGAGTCTGTTAGGGGTCATCTACTGTATCCCATGCTCCCGTGTGGCCTCTTGCATATCAGTAAGGCGTGATGTAAATTGGGAAACCGCTTCGCTGATGACCTACTCTCTGTCCGCCAGAAAAAGCAGGATCTCCCAGTGCCACTTATTTCAAATCTACTTCCCATTCTGACATGTCAGTCCATTACTGCCTCTACTTTCGCAAGGAAGTCACACTCAGGTTGGAGGAGCAACACCTTGTATTCCATCTGGGTAGCCTCGAACCTGATGGCATGAACATTGATTACTTGAACTTCCAGTAATTACCCGAGACTCTGCACCATTCCCCATTCCTGTTTTTTCCCTCTCACCTTATCTCATTACCTGCCCTTCACCTTCCTCTTGTGCTCCTCCCCCTTCCTTTTCTTCCATAGTCTTCTATCATCTCCCATCAGATTTCCCCCTTCTCCAGCCCTGATTTCTTTCACCAATTTCCCAGCTTTTTACTTCACTCTTCTCCCCTCTCCTGTTTTCACCTATCACCTACCACTTCTTCCTCTCCTCCCCCCTCCACCTTCTTACTCTGGCCTCATCTTCTTTCTCAGTCCCAATGTAGAGCCTTAGCCCAAAACGTCAACTATTTACGCTTTTCTATAGATGTTGCCTGGCTGCCGAGTTCCTCTAGCATTTTGTGTGTGTTGCTTGAATTTCCAGCATCTGCAGATTTTCTTGTGTTTGTGATTCATTTGTCTCAGCCTGAGGGAAGAAGCTATTAACCAGTCTGGCAGTCCTTCCTGATGCTTCTGTACCTCCATCCTGATGGTTATGAATCAAAGAGATTGTGGGATGGGTGGTAGGGATCCTCAACAGTGCTTCAGGCCCCCTATTTGTAGTGCTCTTGGTAAATAGCACAAATCTTCTCAGCAATTTTTACTATCCTCTGTAGGGTCTCGTGGTATGATGCTTTGCAGCTTCCCTATCACACAATGATGCAGCCAGACAAAACACACTCTTAAGTTTGTTTCCTCTTATTTACCTTACCATTTTATCCTCAAAAAGCCTCAAATTCCGAAACACAATTTCTGTTCATACAACTATGTTGACTCTGCCTAATCATATCGTGATTCTCTTAATGACCTTACAACACATTCATTATGATGGTTGCTAGATTTTGACATCTTTTGTCATGTTACCTTGTCTTTTGGTTCAATATTTTTCTCTCTCTCGCTCCCAAAAGAAATTGTTTTCCAAAGCTAAGATACAAAAATTAAGGAGCTATTAATTTTAAAATAATGGTAGTAGGAATAGGAAAAAAAGATGAAGATTTGTTTTCAGTTAGAGGTCTGGAACTTTTGCTGTCAACATGTTTACAAAAAGTGTTTGGAGTGTACGTGGAGCCATGACTTACTTGTGAAATGGATCAAGTAGGAATATGTTATCTTTTCTGACCAGTACATCTATAATTAACTGAATGTCCTCCTTCCACGTTATAAATTTCCTATGTTCCTTTCTAGAATATTTGTTGCCTTTTCAAATTGTTGAGATTAATGAGGAATCTGAGGAGACTCACTTGTGCATACAGTATTGGTCATCTTTTTTGAATTCAAGTCATCAATCAGGTCCAGGAAATATTTTGATCTGTTTAATTACTCGATTTCAGCATTCCACTGAATAATGAAAGTAATTAGTAGTGCTAATTACTTTCTTATTCACTAGAATGTTGGAATCTATGGTGATGTAATAATTAAAAATTGGAAAGAATGAAAGGAATTAGCAGTATGGACTTCTGAAGCAAAAATCACATTTCATTATTGTTTGGGAGTTCTTTAAGGATGCGATTAGTAGAATTGAAAAAGGAGGAGCCAAGCTGAGTTAATGGTCAAGAACATGGCAAATGAAATATAATGTGGAAAATTGTAAAGGTACCTATTCACTTGACAAAATATAAAAGCAAATCATTTTTTAAATGATGAGCTATTGAATTATGTTGAATTTCAAATGGACTTTAGAATTCTGTATGTTATTAAAATCCAAAATGTAGATGTAGCAAGAGATTAGCAAGCCCGTAGTATATTTGTCTTTGTAATGTGAGGATCTGAGTAGAACAATAAAAATATATTATTGCAATTATACAAGACCTTGATGAAGCAGCACCTGGAATTTGATCTCCTTATGCAAATACATTTTGAATTTTGATGACTTGTAGAAGTATTCAGCCTCAACCCTTTGTTCGCATAAATGAGTATTACAACCAAGGATTTTGATCAATTTAACTGGGATTTTTTTGTGTGAATCACATGCTGCTTTTTTTCACAGTACAGCCCCAAAAAACGGAAAATTGTAAAGCATGAAAAACTAAAATCTCAAAAACTGAAATGGCAGCAGTTCAGTAGTTTGTTGAACCACCTTTTGCAGCTATTTTGTCAAGAAGCCTTTTTTGGATAAGGCTCTATTAGCTTTGCACAATGTAATGGAGCAAGATTTGCCATTTCCTTGCAAAATTGCTCAAGCTGTGCCAGCTTAGTTGGGGAGTGGTGGTAGACACAATTTTGAAGTCTTGTCAGAGCTGTTTGATCAGGTTAAGGTCAGGACACTGACTAGGCCACTCCATAGTTTCTCTGGCTGTGTGCTTTGGGTCATTGTCCTGCTGAAAGACCAAATTCCTCCCCAATTTAACCATCCAAGCAGAGGCTAGCAAGTTTTTAATGCATGATTTTGCTGTATACAGCAGCATTCATCTTCCTGTCAATCCTGACCAGATTTCCAATCCCTGCTGCTGAAAAGCATTCCCAGTAGCATGCTGCTAACTCCATTTTGCTTTACAGTAGGTATGCTGTTACCTGGCTTGATGCCCAATATTAGATTTACGTCACATGTATTGCTTAGTGTTGTGTCCAGAAATCTCCACTTCAGTCTCATCCAACCATAAGATATAGGAGCAGAAGTAGGCCATTCAGCCCATCAAGTCTGCTCTGCCATTAAATCATGGGCTGCTCCAATTCTTCCCATCATCCCCACTCACCTGCCTTCTCCCCATATCATTTGATGCCCTGGCTAATCAAGAACCTATTTATCTCTGCCTTAAATGCACCCAATGACTTGGCCTCCACAGCCACTCATGGCAACAAATTCCACAGATTTACCACCCTCTGACTAAAGTAATTTCTCTGCATTTCTGTTCTAAATGGACGTCCTTCATCCCCGAAGTTGTGCCCTCTTGACCTAGACTCCCCTACCATGGGAAATAACTTCGCCATATCTAATCTGTTCAGGCCTTTTAACATTCGGAATGTTTCTAGGAGATCCCTCCTCATTTTCCTGAACTCCAGGGAATACAACCCAAGAGCTGCCAGACATTCCTCATACGGTAACCCTTTCATTCCTAGAATTATTCTTGTAACCATAAAACACATGTACAGTATCTTCTTAGACTTTATGGGGAAGTATGATTTTTATTTTAACCCTGGCTTCTTCCTTGCTACACTTCCCCAGGCCTTACAGATTGTGGAGCCATGAAATACTTCTCCAGTTGCAGCCACTGACTTCTACAGATCACTTAGAGTGACTGTTGGTGTCACAATAGCCTCTCTTACAAGTGCCATTCCTCTCTGGGGACCAAGTTTAGAAGGGGAAGCCTGACCTAGGCAGTGTGGCCGTGGTTTCATAATTTTCCTGCATTTTCACATTGGACTCCAAGATATGTTCAGTGCCTTTGAGATAACTTGTACCCTGCTGCAGATTTGTGCTTCTCTGTTATCATTTCCCCAACTTGTCCTGAAAGCTCTTTTGTCCACATTTTGGTTTGGTGTGTTGAAAATCTACCATATTGTTGAACCTTAGAGAGGGAGTATTTATTGTTATTTAATCATTGAAAACAGGTTTAATGCACTGGTTAAGATTTCTACTCCTATGCTGTAGATATTTAATTTTAAGAGAGGAGAGCCCCCTTTGCAAGAAGTGCTTTTTGCAGATAAATGGCTGCAAGGAGGAAGAGAGAAGGGGCGGGAAAGGTAGAAGAAGAAATCATCTTCAAGGGGAGTTCAAAAATGTGGCACGTGCTTTTAAGAGACTGTGGGTCCAGTGCGTGAGTAAAAGATACACCCCTGAATACGCAGTTTTAGAAGAGGCAAGCTCTAATGGTTATGTGCACAATGTGCTGGTTTAACTGTGATGGGCCCTTTTCTTTTCCTAGTAGCTGCTTTATAAAGCTGAAATTAGTAAATATACCTTATTCATAATTTTATGCGGTGTACGATCTGTTATCTCTTGCCAACCAATAATTATATATTGGTTGCATTTACACAGCATTCGATCAAATCAACATTTCTTTAATTGAATATCACGGCATTCCTATTTGGTTGCACCCCAAATCATACCGGCCCTAGAAGTTATTGTGTATGAAAGGTGGCCTTCTCACCGCTGAGTCATGTGGCTGTTAGCAGAGGTAGGTAATAAACCAAGTGTGTGTATGAGCCGGTGAGGTGGTTACATTTTGTGCGGGTGTTGTCTGGAGATTTCAGATGCCTTTTGAATGCTGATTTAAGATTGATTAAACAGTTTGTGTATTGAAGTCTGTGTTTAAATTAGTGTTGGGGGAAGTGATTAGGGTTTTTTTAAATTATGAATACTGCAGGGATTACCGTTTGGTGCAATTCAAAGAGATTATCCACAAATAAATGATTGTGTTCTGAGCAGGGTAGATATCCAAAGCCCTGATGATCGGCTAATTCAAGTGCTGTCTTCTGTAAGAGTGTTGCAGAAAGTTACGCTGATTGAATGGTATTTTTTCCAATCAGCTGGTTAGGATGTCACGTTAGTCTACATTAGCAGTGATGTGACTGAAGTCACATTGTCTGATTTGTTAGGAGACCATGGAGAGGTGGGGCCATGGGCAGTCCATATTTTTAGAAAAGGGGGTAGGCAGCTCTAGGATGAAGACTTCAAAGACGAGCTGTTCTCGTCTCTGTGAAGTGAGGGAAAAGAGTTGTCTGATGTGAATGGTCTAATGGGTCCTTCAGCGGTTGATTCAAATTCTGGGCTGGTTTCGGCTATTACATCACCGGTTGATAAATGCCAAAGTGTACCTGTGGAGTGCCAAAGTTATCATAGGCCAGAGTGTTCTGTGGAGTCAAATTCGCACCCGATGGGGAAGAAGAATATGAGGCTTGGGCTGAGGTACTGGATGAATGGTAGTGCTCAAATAATATGGAAAAACAGAGACTGGTAGCAAGTTTAAAGGGACCAGCAGTTGATATAGAGATGTTCTGAAAGGCAGAAATCTTATTAGTCATGTCACCTAATTACTTGAAAGCTTGGGAAAATGCTTTTAGGGTCTTTTGGCGGGAGCTGTGGTACAAGGTAGAAGGGAAAAAGGGGCACAATGCCATTGGAAGGAGAGTCCAAGTTGCAAGAAGTACTTTGTGCAGATGAATAGCTGCAAGGAGGAAGGGCAATACTCCTGATAGACAGAGCCAGTTTGCTCAAGATGGTCTTCGAGGGGAGTTCGAAAATGTGGCAGGTGCTTCCATGCAGGCCATGGGTCCAGTGCATGAGTAAGGGATACAACTCAAATACCCAGTTTTGGAAGAGATGACCTCCAACGTCTGTGTGCACATTGGACTGGTTTAACCATAATGGGCCCTTTTAATTTTTTCCTTTTTCCTAATGACTGTTTGATTAAAACTGAAATTAGTAAATATGCTTTCTTTTTAATTTTATGCAGTGTACAATCTGTTATTTCTTGCCAACTGATAAATTGTGTATGGGCTGTATTTATGCAGCATTTGCTCAGGTCAAGGTTTCTTTAATTCAAACATCATGATGTTCACAGCAGTGGCCTGCTGTGTTCCACCAGCATTTTGTGTGTATTGTTACCATGATGTTCCTGTTTGGTTGAACCCCAAATCATACCAACCCTGGACATATATTGTTTATGAAGGTGCCTTCTCACCGCTGAGTCATGTGGCTGTTGGCAGAAGTAACTAACGACCCAAGTTTGCATATGAACCTGGAGAGGGGTTACACAGGTGATCCTCCAATTCTGTACATCAACAAATTGGGTGAGTCAGTAAGGTAATACTGTATATTGTACCTGAGGAAAGTTAGCATAGTAATTACAAAGGGAATGAATACTTTCTCGGCCTCACAATTTTTAGTAAATTGTGGACAGGTTTTGGAATTTTGCTTTTGATTTGACATAATGCACAGTATTTTGTAGATTAGCTCAAAAGTCTTACTTCATTATATTTTAAATTTAGAAAACGAGGCAGTAAAATGTGAAAATAGTTGAGGGAGCTGAAAACTTTTTCAAGACACTGACTATGTCAACCTGTAACTGTTACCTGCTCAGTTGAGGAAAAACACCAGAGACACACAATTACCTCTGAAATGGTTTTTATTCAGAGAGGAGTTCGCAGCCCCACGCACTTCGGGCATAAGGTAGCCAACTCCCAATTTGTCAGTTTACAAAGGTCATACTTATACCCAAAAGCAGGGTACTACATTCACAAATATGGTTACCGATTCGAATTCATCAATTGATTGACTATTGCATAGCTAAGCATGCGAAATACTCAGAATTAGCAAAGGTTAAAGTGTAATACTTGGAAGCACTTCAAAACACTTGAAATAGGTATGACTCAGAATACTTTGCCAAGCACATTGTCTTGTGGTCGCAGGTTCCCTTTTCCTTGTGGTCTCCACGTCTGGCCTGGCACCTTATTTTAGCTACCTCTCCTTACTTCCCCAATGACGTACCTCTCTCTTGTCCTGTCTACATATTTTGCTACACTTACCCCTTGCCCACCCCCTCTACACTTACCCCTTACCCTTTTCACATTCTCATTCCCTCCTGTGATCATGAAATGATCACTTGTCAATATCGTGAAAATCCTCTGGTGCAGGTTCGAGGAGTTTGGTGGCCTCGCCGGTTGCCCGCATTATCATCAGTGGCTCAGCCGGCAGCAGGTCCCCTAGTGAGGCCATCATGCGGTTCAGGACACGTTTGACAATGGCGATAGAGACAAAAATCCCGATAATAGCCATCAGTGCGTAAATAGCCCCATTGATCAACCAGTCCTTCCACGCACTTAGTCTCCAGTCCCCCCACCCTGCCCAACCTGTTCCTTCCTTGATGGATCCTAACTGTTCATCTATTTTGTTCATGTACCGTGTTATGTTGGCGGTAGCATCGTCTAGCCCCATTATGCATTTGTCCTTTACGATAGCACAGAGCCCTCCCTCCCTGGCGAGGAGATACCGTAGATTCCGTACTACAGAGCGCACCTGATTAAAAGCCGCAGGCTCTAATTTTAGAAAGAAAATCAATTTTGTACTTGTACAAGCTGCACCGGATTTTAGGCCGCAGGTGTCCCACGTTGTAATATGAGATATTTACACAGAAAGATATTATACGTGAGGATTTTTTAACTTTTAATTAAATCCGTATGGTAACATAAACAAATACATATTGCAAATGCTTTTTTTCGAACCGTGCCTGTAACACGGCTACTTTTAAATATACATACGTATCGGTAACACACAAATTACGTTGCGTATACTTTTTTACTGAACAGTGCACGAACAACATTCCAATATCTCCTAACGACTGGTAAAAAAAATATATACTGCAGCCTACCAGGAAAAGTTATTGATCGCCTTTAACTTAAAAGCAGCGTTTTCGCGCGGTCTAATGCCGCTCGCCCCCATCTTCCCGTTTATCGCAAACCGGTATTTCCCACAAGATGCGGCGAAACCGGATGTGACGTCATAGCATCCCGGGATGTAGTACAGAAAACAAATATAGTTAAAACACTTCTAACTTTAACTAGAAAATACTAACAAATGAATTACTAAGCGAAAATATTATAAACTAAATAACTGCCATAAAGGCAACACAATGCTTTTCTTCGAGTGTTTTCCATGTTGATGAGGGTGAGTACAAATGACTGATTTACAATAATTTAATTGTGAAAGTGCGCTTGATTTATCGTACAATTTCATTGGACCTCTGTGAACTACTCATCAATTTTATTGGTCTACTGTTACGAGGCAAAATGTTTTTGGCGGCATGAAAAAAAACCATGCATTAGCCGCACCATAGTAAAAGCCGCAGTGTTCAAAGCTGTTCAAAGCGTGGGAAAAAAGTAGCGGCTTATAATCCGGCATCTACGGTAATCAAGTGCATAGCGGTTTTGCATGGAGAAGAGCCGCAATTGGTTAAGGCTGTCATTCATGAGTCTTAATGCTCTCCTGGTGGCATTCCCGAGGCTCATGAGACCACAGGCCAGATAGTTCTGATTGTGGGCCGCCATAGCGGCTCCTGATGCCCCCAAAGAGAAAAAGCCAGCTGCCCCGTATCTGGCCACCTTACCTGCGGTTAGGGTGGTCAGGACTCGGTAATCTGCACAAAATTCCTGGGAGACCTCTTTCTTGTACCTCCCAGGCGGGCGTGAGGGACCCCAAGTTCCAGGGTAAGGGACCGCTGTAGGGAGGAGGGTGCCATAGGCCACCGAGGAAGGGTAAGGGTACTTCAGGAAGTTGGTGACAATGCCGTTGTAGAAGAAAAAATACCCCGGGAGGGTATACATGGTCTCAGTGCAACCCTCACCCTTTAGGTGTACGGTATCACTCCATTCTGCTATACCAGTAGGGGCATACACTCATTTGGCACCCCTGCGATACTTAGGTCGTAGGAATACCTGATTGTTGACTCGGAGGTGGATGCGGTTCCCCTCCCCACAAAGAAGTTGGACCCCCCTTAGCCAGGGACTGGCACTTTGTCTCATGGCAAGAGCAAGATCCCTAAGGGGTCCTTGGTGGGGTGACACTCCCTTTTCCTACAGGGCTTGGAGAGGCAGGCGACGTTTTTCGAGACATACACGTCTGAACACCCCCACCCTGTTCCGAAGAAGCCGTTCTCATATACTCGGTCACCCTTCGGGGGCTTGGGATTCCCCTCCCACCAGAGATCTTTTCTCATCCACCTGTTGGACGGGGGGAATAAACAGTCCGCGACCGGGGCTGTGGGAGAGTCATAGGTGAGTTCCACCCTCTTTCCCTCAGGCAATGTTTTGCTGGCGGGGGCACATTGGAAGGGCTGATCAACTCGGTCCCAGTGCGGGAAAATGGTAAAGAGTGAGGAGACGCTGGCGGGGTGGGGATAGCAAACGATGGTTGTAGTGCCATACAGTTGTTTGTGCACATTTTGGAAATAGTTGCCACTTATAAACTCTGAGGAGGGTCTTTCAAGGGTGGTGCCTTTGGGGAAGCCCCAATCCCTTTTCTGCCTTGAAATGTCCCCCTTCGATCCTTTTAGGGGTTTTGGTTCCTCGTCCAGTTGTCCCTCAACCTCTGTCCTATACCCCACTATCCCTAAAAGAATATAGATAACCAAGAGCATCCTACCTTCCATTGCCAGAGTACAATTTCAACGATGTGACACCACAAGGAAAAAGGAATTTAAACACACAACAGTTCAATCAAGTCCGTTTATCAGTTCCTTCATTTATCTGTGGTTTCTAGCGAGTCCGAGGTCCAGCGCTTGCAATCGCTCAGATGAATCCAACGTTCTTGTCCCTTCACCTTGACAGCAGAGGGGGTCTGCAAGAGAACCTGGTACGGTCCTTTCCACTGGGGTCCCAGCTTGGGTCGATCCCAGTTCCTTATTAACACCCAACCTCCTAGTTCTGCTCCCTGCCACTTGCCTTCTCTGTCAGGAACAGGTCTTGAGGCTTCCTTCACCTGAGTGTGTAAGGACTTAAGAGACAAAGTTAAATGCTTGAGGTAACACTGCAGTTCCTCGCCCATCATTTGTAGATCTACTTGTATTGGTGGGGGGTTCTGGTCACTGCCCATGGGGTTCTATTTGGGTACCCGTAAACTATCTCAGCAACAGTTAGCCCGGTACCGGTTTAAGCCAATTTAGTCCTGTTTCAAGGGTTAATTTAGTTAGTTTGTACTTCAGGGTGCCTTTTGCACGTTCTACGATTCCTGCGACTCGGGGGTGGTAGGCACAGTGGAATTGTTCAATCTTTAGTATTTCGCAGAGTTCTTTGTTTACTTTCCCAATGAAGTGCGGGCCGTTATCAGATGATAGTCTTTGTGGGATACCAAAACGAGGAATAACTTCTTTCAGCAGTATTCGCACTACCATGGAAGCCTTGTTGTTCGTTGTGGGGAAGGCTTCAATCCATTTACTAAAGACGTCGATTATAACCAAACAGTATTTATAACAATTTACCTTCGGTAACTCGATAAAGTACATTTGTAATGTGTCAAACGGTCCTACTGGGGTTGGGGTGCACCCTTTATCACATCTAATAGATTTACCCAGGTTTACTTTTTGGCAAATTAAGCAACCCTTTGCCCGTCTCTCCACTGCCTCATTCAAACTGGGGGACCACCATGTTTTTAATAACAGCGTATACATTCCCTCCTGGCTGAGGTGAGTGTCAGAGTGGAGGCGGTCGACCAGGACAGGCAGGAGAGTATCAGGAATACAAATCTGACCTGCTGGGGTCTGCCAGAGGCCCGTTGCATTATTAATAATACAACCATGTTTTTTTCCAACATCAATTTCTGCTGCAGGGGCGTCCCCCTGTAATCACGCGATGTCGGATATGCCTGGGCTATCAACCGGCTGCCTGACAGGCAGAAGGTGTGGGGTCGAATCCACAGTTATTGCTTTAGAGGAGGAGGCTCGCTTGGCTGCCAGGTCTGCTCTGGCATTGCCTTTACTAACGGGAGAGTCATCGGATAAGTGGGAGATAGTTTGTGTCCTCCTCACAGGCGTACTGAGTGTTGCTAGCCAAAAGCAGGTCATCAACGTACTGGATGAGCGCTGAATTTTTAGGGAAGGTGAGGTCCTTCAGTTGGCCACAAAGGGTCTGTGAGAAAATAGTGGGGGAGTCCCTAAAGCCCTGGGGAAGTCAGGTCCAGGTGTATTGGCGATCCTGGAAAGTGAAGGCGAATAAGTAGCGTGAATCCTCAGGTAAGTGTATGGAGAAGAAAGCTTGTTGTAAATCTATAATGGTGAACCATCGTGCAGTGGGGGGTTTCTGGCCCAGAATGGGGTTGGGGATGGCGGCATGTAGGGGAGGGATTATATCATTAATTGCCCTTAAATCTTGCACAAGGCGCCACTTGGGGCGTCCGGGCTTTGGCACTGCTAAGTTCGGGGTATTACAGGGCGAAAGGCAGGGGACCAAGACGCCCTGTTCTAAGAAGGAGGTAATAAGCGGGTGGACACCCTGAACGGCTTCCGCTTTGAGAGGGTACTGCGGGATCCGGGGCAATCGTGAGTTGGGCTTTAACTGTATCTGGATGGGGGCTACCGGGGTAAGGCCTACGTCGGTCTTGGAGGTTACCCATATCTGAGGGGGGGGTTCACAGCAGGGGTCAGTCGGAGGCTGATGGTGGTGCAGGGTTCCTGAGGTGTCACATTGCTTGTTGAAGAAAAGAATGCTACCACTTTCCACTTCCTGCGGGTTTCCTGTCAGGGAAGGGTCTGCCTGCTGCAGCACCCTGAAGACGGCAGGGCCCAATTCCTTAGCTGCATGACCCTCATTTACACGGAGGGTTATATGAGGGCTTATTCCAGGGGACTGCTGCCACAGGAAGTCGGGGATATAGGCGGCTAAGGCTACGCCTGCCTCTGCAGTCACAGTGGCAAAGACTGAAATTGGGAATTCAGTTCCCAAGTGTGGGGCGAATAAGGCTGTCAAGACTTCTGAGCGTCCTGAAGGGTCGTATGCAAGGGTCACATGGGGAGTGTATGGGGGCTCGAGGGCGACTGGCGAGCAGGAGGGGAGGTGGGCGAGGTCCAATGCCCACCATTGCAGGGCAACGTGAAGCCAGAACGCCCAATGGGTAGGAGGTTCGGTCAGGGTGAGACCATCACTGGTGCAGGTGACGGTGAGATGGAAACGACAATGTCCCTTCCTGCCAGGTTGACGCCCAAATTGGGGGTTACCGCAAATCTGATAAGGGACGTATAGTGGTTATAGCAAGTGGGGAGTTCTTCGGTCATCTGGAACTCCTGCACCGGAGCTGACAATCCCGAAAAGGGAAGTCGGGAGTGCATGGGGGGGGGCCATCATGGGTCAAGGGCACAGGGGGATCGGAAGGTTCCGAAGGTACAGGCGGGGCGGGATTCGCAGCCCTCACCAACGAAGGGACCTGCTGCTCCTCCTCCTCCTCAGTGTCCTCATTAGGGTCAAATAGGGTCTGCAGCCCAGTCATATCCGGTGCCGGCCTTTTATCACCAAATTGTACATTATGATCATCAATCCTACGCTGTTCATCATAGATTTCACATAAGGCCTTCAATACCAGCCAGCCCCTGGGTTTTCCATTACTATCATTGATGGGTATCTTTCTATTTCTTGCATTCACCTCCCAGGAGGTCTGGCGGGAGCGCTCATTAAGTCTACTGGTCACGGTATACCACGCGTAATTAGATCTTTCCATTTCTGGGAGACATTCTGTCGCCACACCTGTCTCTCTGCTCGTTTACACTTCTCAAGATCCCAAGTTCCCCCTAATGGCCAAAATTCATTCCCCAACTTCTTATTCATCCGCGCGCTCAGTCTCCGTAAATCTGTCTCGTTTTCAGGGAATTCTTTACACATTTTCCATAATGGCGTATTTGGTCCTGATTTATCTAGAGTCTGGCCCATTTTGGTAACTTACTCTCGCATCCACTTCGGTGTCCTGACCTTCGCATGGCAGATTTCTGCTCTTCACGACCAGTCTAAGGCAGGATGCGGTTTCAGTTAGATGTTGGAACCAAACCTTAATCAAATTAAATATGTATTACTCCGGAGCTTCCAACTCCAAACCCCATGCAGGGACTCGAACCCCACTTCCTATACCAGGGGACTCGAACCCCAAACCTCTTTAAAAAAATTTTTTTTTCTTCTTTTTACCAGGGGACTCGAACCCCAAACTATTTTACCAGGGGACTCGAACCCCAAACTATTTTAACCAGGAGACTCGAACCCCAAACTATTTAACCAGGGGACTCGAACCCCAAACTATTTTAACCAGGGGACCTGAACCCCAAACTATTTAACCAGGGGACTCAAACCCCCAAACTATTTTAACCAGGGGACTCGAACCCCAAACTATTTTAACCAGGGGACCTGAACCCCAAACTATTTAACCGGGGGACTCGAACCCCAAACTATTTTACCAGGGGACTCGAACCCCAAACTTTAATGTAGTTCTCACCTGTTATCCGTGTCTCCCTACTGAAGTTCTCCTTTTGGTCCGTGGAGGCCGTAGGATGGTCAACCGGAGCCGAAGGGATCGGAACGGGGAGTCAGAGAGGGAGAGAGAGACCGAGAAAAATCTCTCGGAGGGCCCTTCCGTCTCAACCCGCTCGTACCTGCCCGCCGACCGCTTACACCGGATCCCCGAACTGCCAGCAGTTAGGCTCCTGGCTGGCTTGCCAAATTGTCAACCTGTAACTGTTACCTGCTCAGTTGAGGAAAAACACCAGAGACACACAATTACCTGAAACGGTTTTTATTTAGAGAGGAGTTCGCAGCCCCACGCACTTCGGGCATAAGGTAGCCAACTCCCAATTTGTCAGTTTACAAAGGTCATACTTATACCCAAAAGCAGGGTACTACATTCACAAATATGGTTACCGATTCGAATTCATCAATTGATTGGCTATTACATAGCTAAGCATGCGAAATACTCAGAATTAGCAAAGGTTAAAGCGTAATACTTGGAAGCACTTCAAAACACTTGAAATAGGTATGACTCAGAATACTTTGCCAAGCACATTGTCTTGTGGTCGCAGGTTTCCTTTTCCTTGTGGTCTCCACGTCTGGCCTGGCACCTTATTTTAGCTACCTCTCCTTACTTCCCCAATGACGTACCTCTCTCTTGTCCTGTCTACATATTTTGCTACACTTACCCTTTGCCCACCCCCTCTACACGTACCCCTTACCCTTTTCACATTCTCAACAATACTTGCAATGAAGGGAGTTTAACAAGAATTCATATGTCTATCCCATACAATTTAGTCAATGTGCTTTATATACCTATATTATTGGTTTAATTAAATTCAAAGCTCAAGTTAACTGAAGCAAAGTTTTCTCATAGTGATCATCTTTCCCTGGTGGGTTTCATTGTTAAAAGTCTATTAATTAACCATGTCTCATTAAACATGTTAGGGTCCTAAATAGCCTACTCCCCAGTTGATTCCATGATCTATTGTACTGGGAAACTGTTCTGAATGAAATCTCTGTATTTGCCTTTCAAGTCATTTTTGATCATTTGATTTATTTCAGTCTTTATGAAGATTGAAGTCTTCTGTGGTTATTGTATTATCCTTGCTACCAGGTCTTCTGATTTTCTACAATATCTGTGCTACTGTTTAAAAGAAATTACTCCCAATGGTGATTTACATTCCTCATTATTTTTTACACCTATACTTATTCTACTTCTTGCTTTTCTCACTGCTACCATTTGGCCTCCCTTTATTATCTGGGTTTGCTTCTATCCTTTTCTAACGTCAAGTACCTTCAAATATTTAATTCATAAACTTGGCTCCATGCATTAATATTTCTGTAACACAGGTGAAACTATATATAACATTAATTTGTTTGTCTTGTTACGTACTGTAATACATCAGGGAGGGGGAGATTTACCTGGACATTATGTCAGAAGGCAGTCACACCCAGTAGGTTCAAGCTGCCTCAAATTCGGTACATGGTCAGGGAAAAGAGGATAGGACTCTGAGTGAGGTATGTAGGGGGATCCAAGGGCAGTGCTGGAGAAGCTTCAGCCATTGAGCTAATCCAACGGGTGTGAGATTGTTGCTTCCTGTGCAGATAGAATGGAGATGTAGGAAGGATGTGCAATCTAATCATGTAATCCCGTTCAGGAAGCCATTGGAGAGGGGAGAGAAGAGAAATGTAGTTGTAATTGGGGAGAGTATTGCCAGAAGAATACACACAATTCTCTGTCACAAGAATTGAAAGTCTGAAGGCTGGGTTGCCTGTCTAAAGCCTGAGTTTGAGTCACCTTATTTCAACTGCAGAGGAATTTGGGTGGGTGTGGTCCATATGGGTACAAACAATGTAGGTAGAACAAGGAAAGAAGTTCTGCTGTGGGAATCAGAGCAGCTAAGGACTATATTAAATAGTAGAATGAAAAAGATGATAATCTCTGGATTGCTCACCCAAGCTGAATGAAAATTGACACAGGGTTAATAAGATCAGCGAGTTAATGCATGACTCATAGATAGGTGAGGGAGTAGTGGATTTAAATTTGTGAGAGATTGGCATCAGTAATAGGAAGGAGGAAGTTGTTCTGATGAGAGGGGCTCTACCTGAACCATGTTGGAACCAGGGTTCTGGAAAATTGTATAACTAGGGCTGTGGATAAGACTGTAAGCTAATAGCAGGAGAATGACTTCAACAGATAGGAAAGGTATGGGTAAAGTAAAAGCGAAGAAGGGTAAGGTTACCAGAATAATAAAAAAGACAAAGTTTAGAAAGGAATATGAATTTAACTTCAGGCAAACTTAAGAGAGGTGGTGAATACGGAACTCAAAGTGTTACATTTGAATTCATGCAGTATATGAAAAAAGGTAGATGAGCTTATAGCGCAGTTAAAATATCACAGAGTTGTGGCCGAAAGAAGATCATAGTTGGGAACAAAAAATTGAAGAATACACATATTGAAAACTTGGGTGATTCTGTTGGCAAAAAATGAAATCAAATCCTTTGCAAGAGATGACATAATGTCAGTTGTAAAATCCTTGTGGGTAGAGTTGAAAAACTGCAAGGGTAAAGGATCCCTTTTCTGCAGGGATCGTTCTTTCCCTGAATCCTTGCTGACTCGTCCTTTCTGACTGAACTCCCTCCTGGCAGCAATCCTGCAGTAGGACAAATGCTACACTTGCCCTCACCTCCATTTAAGGAACCCAAATAAAGTTCAAAGAACATGGCCTTGGATGGTTGGAGTCCTTTATTGATGTATGCTGCTTTCCCGTGACAGTGATTCTGATGGATGTGCCGAGTAGTGGAAGGGTTTTATCAGTGGTGCACTGGGTTGTATCAACTACTTTTTTGTATCCCTTTCCATTCACGTCGTTGGTGTTTCCATACCAGGCCATGATGCAACAGTGAATGTACTCTCCTCTGTCCATCTATAGAAGTTTGTCAAAGTTTCAGATGACATGCTGAATCTTCGCAAACTTATAAGAAATTAGACACATGTTGTGCTTTCTTTGAAAGTGCACTTGTGTGTAAGACCCAGAAATGATCGTCTGAAGTGATAATGCTGAGGAATTTAAAGTTGCTGACCCTCTCTACCTCTGATCCCCTGATGAGGACTGGCTCATGGACCTCCAGTTTCCTCCTCTTATCATCAAGATCAGCTCTTTGGTCTTGCTGGCATTGAATGAGAGGTGTTATGACACCATTTAGCCGGACTTTCAATCTCCCTCCTGCATATTGATTCCAATATGCGTCATTCCACATGAGGTGACACTTCTCCTACAAGTCTGTCAGGGTCATCTGCTGAATCCACTGCACCTGGTGCAGCCTCTTCTACATAAGAAACCTGACGTAGATTACAGGGCACTTCGTCGAGCATCTTTGCTCCATCCACCACAACATGCGGAATTCCCTGGTGGCCACTCCTTTTAATTTTACTTCCTATTTCCATTGTAACATATTGGTCCATGACCTCCTTTACCACCACAATTAGGCCAGTCTCAGGTTGGAGGGCAACACATCATATTCCTTCTGGGTGGCCTCCAACCTGCAGCATGAACATTGATTTCTCTAATTTCTAGTACTTTCATCCCCTCCCTTCTTCTATTCCTCATTTTGGCTCCCCTCTTACCCCTTCCCATCACCTCCCTTTGGTGTCCCCCCTCCTTCCCTTTCTCCCATAGTCTACTCTCCTCTCCAATATTCCCTCTAATTTCACTGGACAAAGATTTTGCTTCCTGAAAACCTTTAGGTGTATCTGATGAATTTTGGTCATGAAAATCACCATGAAATTTCCCTATCATGCACCATTTTAAAAAAATAAACTTGTTTATTATTTCAATTCGTAATTCAAGTCAATTAAAATGTTGCCTACAATGTAAGCTGGGAAGTTTCCTATCTTGTCCAGGCATGCTTAGGTGGCATGGCTGCTGCATGGCAGGACAGGTTTTAGTAATAATTATTGGGTTCAGGAATGTAAGGATTGAATTTGCTATCACCAGGCACAAAAATTTCTCTGAAGGATTTTGATATTTGAGACAGATGCTTCCCAGAATAACTGATGCCAAGATTAAGGAAAGCATTTTTGTTGGTGCACAAATCAAACAGGCCATCAATGACAGGCAACTTGAAGAATTTCTAGTGGGACCGGAGAAAATCACATGGAAGGCATTCAAAGAAGTTGTCGAAATTTTTCTCGACATCTACAAAGCACCAAACTACATGCAGCTGGTTGAAAGCATTCTTCAAGCATATAAAACTATGAAATGCAACATGTCACTAAAGATTCATTTTCTACATTCCCATTTAGACTTCTTCCCTGCAAATCTTGGTGCTGTTAGTGACAAGCATGGTCAAACGTTACACCAGGACATTGCGGTCATGGAGAAAAGATACCTGGGCAACTATAATCCATCAATGCTGGCGAATTATTGTTGGGCATTTAAGCAAGAAGCTTCAGACGCCGAGTACAAATGAAAATTATTTACAAAATATTTTTAACTTAGTTGAACTATTGCAAAGTATCAGCACCATTATGCAATTAAACATTATATTCAATAAAAGTTAATTTGTTTCTCCAAATTCCTACGTGATACAAGTAGTCTGAATTTATATTTGTGTTCATCTTCAAGCAGTCTATCATAAAAAAAAATTCTGAGGAAGCAACACTTTTGAAAAAAATCATTGTACAGTGTTTTTAGTAGTCAGTGTGCACAAAAATCTTACGTTGTGCAAATTTTTTTCCTGTGACAAAAGTATGTGTGCACTGAATGTACACATGGCACAGTTTATGTAGGTTTACAAAATATTTGACATAAAACTGCACAGACTAACAACAAAATAACATACATATTTAAGTCACTCAGTTATTTTTTCTCTTTCCTGTCTTTGGCATTTACCCATTCTTTGTAAACTCTATCTAGACCAATAGAACTTCCATCCAATTGATAGCTTTTGATTCTCATTAATATATCCAAATGACATTCACCTAAACAGTTTCTCAGCTTGATTTTGATTTGATTCATTAGGCTAAAACCTCACTCACAGTCCGCACTAGATGCAAGAAAGGTTCCCCCAATATCCCTCAACTGTGCAAGGTTGCAAAACTGTTCATTTTGAAGTCCAAATGCCACCATTTAAGCAAAGTTGGAAATCAGGTTGGATTTAATTTTTTCTTGCACGGAAAATTTGAAATCATTAAACTGTCTAACTATTACAGTATTTTCAGCTAGAAAATCATGATATTTTAGACATAAGGCATTAACTTGTTCGTTGCCAAATGTGAAGTCACAATTTGCAATTGCGGAGAAATCAAAAGCTGACCATTCTTGTACCTCATCTTCAGGAAACCTTTCAGCTAAATGAACACATAGACTATTTATAAAAGTCAACAGTGAACTTGTATCTACTGTGACGTTTTCTTCACGTTGTTGGCTTAGCTTGACAAACCAACTAACTAGTTAACAGAAATATTTAGCTAAAAGCTTATTTTCAATAAGTATAATTATTAATTACTACATTATTTTAGGTAACTAACCTTTTGTGTGCTGGTTGAAAAATGTGTGTGCGCGCGCACACGCGCACAGCTTGGAACATAGCTCCTCTCCTATCAGATTCCTCATTCTTCGGCCCTTACCTTTTCCACCTATAACCTCCCAGCTTCTCACTTCATACCCCCTTCCCTATCCCACCTTTCCTCTCACCTGGCTTTATCTGTCAGCTGTCAAATCTCCCCCTCACTCAACTTCTGATTCTGACTTCCTTCACCTTCCTTTCCAGTCCTGATGAAGGTTCTTGGCCTTAAAAGTCCACTATTTTTTCCCTTCCATAGAGGGTGCCTGACCTGTTGAGTTCCTCCAGCATTTAGTGTAAAAAGACACCAACAGGAGTTATGTTCCGGCCTCTGAAAAGTAGTCAGGATGTGGGGTACAAATTACAAAAGGAAGTAAGAAAAGCATGTTATGCTGGCATGGTAGACTTCAATATGTAGATAAACTAGAAAAATCAGGATGGCACTTGATCCCAATAGAAGGAGTTTGTAGAATGCTTACAAATGGTAGTTGAGAGATTGTGGAGGCATTAGTAGTGGTCTTCCAAGAATCACCATGGTCAGGAATGGTACCAGGGGACTGGAAAATTGCAAATGTCACTCCACTCTTCAAGAAGGAATAGAGGCAAAAGACATAAATTGTAAGCCAATTAGCCTGACTTCAGGGGTTCATTGGATTTTAGAGTCCATTATTAAGGATAAAGTTTTGGGGTACTTGAAGGCACGTGATAAAACAGGCTGAAGTCAGCATGGTTTCCCTGGAGCAGAACTTTCCTGACAGATCTGTTTTAATTCTTTGAGGAAATAAGAAGCAGTGACCCAAGGGGGGTCAGTAGATCTTGCTTACCAGGATTTTCTGAAGGCTTTTGAAAGTACCTGAAGTTACTAAACAAGACAGAAGCCCATGGTGTTACAAAAAAAGGTATTGGAATGGATAGAAGATTGGCTTGTAGAAAACAAAAGGGTGGGAATAATGGTGCCTTTTCTGATTGGCTGCTGGTGACTAATAGTGTTCCACAGGTGTTAGTGTTGAGCCTGCTATTTTTAATGTTATATGTTAATAATCTGGATGGTGGAACTGGTAGATTTGTGGCTAGGTTTGCAGATAATACAAAGAAACTGTAGATGGAGAAACAGATAGTGTTGAGGAGAGAAGAAATTGTGCTTGTTAGGAGAATACAAAAGAAGTGGCAGATGGAATACATTGTAGAGAAGTGTGTGTTCACACACTTCGGTAGAATGAATAACGGCTATGTAGACTATTATAAACATAAGAAAGCCTGCAATTGCTGGAAATCCAAAGCAAAACACAAAAACACTGGAGGATCTCAGCAAGTCAGGCAGCATCTATGGAAAAGAATAAACAGTCGACATTTTGGGCTGACACTCTTCTTCAGGATAGACTATTTTCAAAATGGGGAGCAAATTCAGAAATTGGAGGTGCAAAGGGACTTGGGAGTTCTCATGTAGGATTTCTTAAAGGTTAACTTGCAAGTTGAGTCAGTGGTAAGGAGGGCAAATACAATGTTAACATTCATTTCAAAAGTGCTGGGATATAAAAGCAAGGATGAAATGCTGAGGCTTTATAAAGCATTGGTCAGACCGCACTTGGAATATTGTGAGCAGTTTTGTGTCATATATCTAAGGGAGGTCATGCTGGTATGGGAGATCATCTAGAGGAGATTTACCAGACCAATCCTGGGATGATTTAGGTGATGAAATAGATGGCTTTGTTCTATGCTCTCCCACCATGGGAAACAAGTTTGCAGATGATAAGAAGATTGGTAGAGGGACAGGTAGTGTTGAGGAAGCAGGTAGGATGCAGAAGGACTTAGACAGATTAGAAGAATGGGCAAGAAAGTGACAATGAAATACAATGTTGGAAAATGCATGGTCATGCACTTTGGCAGTAGAAATAAATGTGTGGACTATTTTCTAAATGGGGAGAAATTCCAGGAATCTGAGATGCAGAGGGACTTGGGAGTCCTTGTGCAGAACATCCTGAAGGTTAACTTGCAGGTTGAGTTGGTGGTGAGAAAGACAAATGCCATGTTAGCATTCATTTCAAGAGGTCTAGAATACAAGAGCAAAGATGTAATGCTGAGGCTTTATAAGGTACTGGTGAGGCCTCACCTTGCGTATTGTGAACAGTTTTGGGCCCCTCATCTTAGAAAAGATGTGCTGGCATTGGAGGGGGTCCAGAGGAGGTTCACCAGTATAAGTCCAAGAATGAAACGGTTATCATATGAGGAACACTTGATGGCTCTGGGTCTGTACTTGCTGGAATTCAGAAGCATGAGGGGGGACCTCATTGAAACCTTTCAAATGTTGGAAGGCCTGACAGAGTAGATGTGGAACGGATGTTTCCCATGGTGGGAGAGCATAGAACAAGAGGGCACAGCCTCAGGATAGAAGGGTGCCCTTTCAAAACAGAGATGCGGAGAAATTTCTTTAGCCAAAGGCTGGTGAATTTGTGGAGCTCTGGACGCTAGGCTGTTGGGTGTATTTAAGGCAGAGATTGATAGGTTCTTGTTTGGACATGGCATCAAAAGTTTATGGGGAGAAGGCCGAGAACTGGGGTTGAGGAGGAAATAGAAAAAAAGGATCAGCCATGATTGAATGGTGGAGCAGACACAATGGGCCAGATGGCCTAACTCTGCACCTATGTGTTATGGTCTTATGAAAGAGTCAATGTTTGAGGGGCGTTTATTTTCTCTGGGCTTGTACTTACTGCAGTTCTTAAGAATGAGGGGGGATCTTATTGAAACTTATTGAATATTGAAAGGCTTAGATATGGAGAAGATGTTTAGGCCCAGATGACACAGCCTCAGCGTCTCCTTTAGAACAGAGGTAGGGAGGACTTTCTTTAGTCAGAGAGTAATGAATCATGGAATTCATTGCAACAGATGGCTGTGGAGGACAAGTCATTGAATATGTTTAAAGTAGGGTTTGATAGGTTCTTGATAAATAAGGGTGTCAAAGGTTAGGGTGTAAAGGTAGAATGAGGTTAAGAGGGAAAATTAAATCAGTGATGATCAAATCAAATGGTGGAGCAGATGCAATGGGCTGAATAGCCTAATTCTGTTCCTATGTCTTATAGTGAAATTCTTTGTGTTTCTGGATATACAGCCTTTAATTTTATATTGTGACTATTTCTTCTTAATTAACTGTTTCCAGCAAATGAGCATAGAGCATGTGAACTACTTAATGTAAAAAAATGCTGTTTATTATTATTATTTATATTGTTACTTATCTCTATGGTCTCAAAAGTACAAAATAAATTTATCAAAGTACACATGCAACCCTGAGATTCATTTTATTGCAGGCATACTCAATAAATCTATAGAATAATAACGATAAACAAATCAGTGAAAGTCTGCACCAACTTGGGTGTTCAACCAATATCCAAAAGTCAAGAAACTGTGGAAATACAAAAAGAAAGCAAAATAATAAAATCAGAAAGGATAGGACAAGGGATCACAAACCAATCCTCATAGAGGGATTAGAAGTGGAGAGAGTGAACAATTTTAAGTTCCTGGGTGTCAAGATCTCCGGAATCTAATTTGGTCCCAATATATAAATGTAGCTAAAAATAAGGCAAGACAGCGACTGTATTTCATTAGGATTTTAAAGAGATTTGGCTTGTCACCTAAGACACTCAAGCTTCTACAGATGTACCATGGACAGCATTCTGTCAGGCTGCATCTTTGTCTGATATGGGGATGGTTGTGGCTACTGCACAGGATTAAAAAAAGCTGTAGAAAGTTATAAAATTAGTTAGCTCTTCAAGGAGCATTCTCTCAGAAAGGTGGTGGCCATCATTAAGGGTCCTCATCGCCCAGAAGGTGCCTTCTTCTTATTGGAAGGAAGGAGGTACAGAAGCCTGAAGGCACACAGTGATTCAGGAACAGCCTGTTCCCCTCTGCCATCTGATTCCTAAATGGACATTGAACCCATGAGCACCACCTCACTTTTATTATTTCTGTTTCTATTTTTCTGTTCACTATTTTTAATTTAACTACCGTGGATTCCGGACTACAGAGCGTACCTGATTAAAAGCCGCTGGCTCTAATTTTAGAAATAAAATCAATTTTTTAATTGTAAAGGCCGCACCGGATTTTAGGCCGCACCGGATTTTCGGCCGCAGGTGTCCCACGTTGTAATATGAGATATTTACACAGAAAGATATTACACGTGAGGATTTTTTTAACTTTTAATCAAATCCATATGGTAACAAAAACAAATACATATTGCAAATGCTTTTTTTCGAACCGTGCCCGTAACGCGGCTACTTTTAAATACGTTGCGTATACTTCTTTACTGAACAACATTCCAATATCTCCTAACGACTGGTAAAAAATATATATACTGCAGCCTACCAGGAAAAGTTATTGATCATCTTTAACTTAAAAGCAGCGTTCGCTCAGATCCAAAGCCGCTCGCGTAATGCGCTCCCTCCCTCCGTCCCGTTTCATCGCAAACCGGCATTTTCCCACAAGACACCGCGAAACCGGGTGTGACGTCATAGCATCCCGCGATGTAGTACAGAAAACAAATATACCGGTAGTTAAAACTCTTCTAACTTTAACTAGAAAATGAATTACTAAGCAAAAATATTATAAACTAAGTAACTGCCATAAGGCAGCACAATGCTTCGAGTGTTTTCCATGTTGATGAGGGTGAGTACAAATGACTGATTTACAATAATTTAATTGTGAAAGTGCACTTGATTTATCGTACAATTTCATTGGACCTCTGTGAACTACTCATCAATTTTATTGGTCTACTGTTATGAGGCAAAATGTTTACGAGGCGGCATGAAAAAAAACCATGTATTAGCCGCTCTGGATTATAGGCCGCAAAGTTCAAAGCTGTTCAAAATGTGGGAAAAAAGTAGCGGCTTAAAATCCGGAATCTACGGTACTTAATACACATCTATACACTTACTGTAATTTATTTACTTATTTATTTTCCCCTATATTATCATGTATTGCATTGAACTGCTCATGCTAAATTAATAAATTTCATGACATATGCTGGTGATATTAAACCTGAATTTTGATTCTGATAAATTAACATATATTGAGAATAAGAGATGAAGTGGCCTTGAAAGTGAGTTCTTTGGTTGTGGGAACATTCTGATGATGGGGCAAATGAAAGCGAGTTCCCCTTTGGTTTGAGAGCTTGATGGTTGAGGGTTAGTATCTGTTTCCAAACCTGGTGGTGTGTATCCTCAGGCTCTTGTACCACCTTTCCTGATAGCAGCAGTGGGAAGAGACCAGGCTCTCTGATAATTGATGCTGCTTTCTTGCGACAGCTTTTCATGTAGATTTACTCATTACTGGTCAGAGCCACTGTGATGGACTGTGCCATACATAACCACTACTTTTTGTAGGATTTTCCTTTCAAGGGCTTTGGTGTTTCCACATCAGCTTGTGATGTAGCTAGTCGATATACTCTCCCCTACACATCTATAGAAGTTTGTCAAAGTTTTAGATGTCATGTTGAATCTTTGCAAACACCAGGTGTTTTTGAAAATACCTCTGTGCACGTTAAAATGGGTATTTGGGCGAACCTCCTCCTACTGGGCATGCGCAGGACACAGCTACAGAAAACAAGCGAAGAGGAAATGGTGTACTATTTCCGTTTCCGCGGCGGCATTGAATCCTGTGATGTGGAGGATAGGGTCGACACACATCACAGCGACCAATGTACAGCCTCTTCACCCGCTTCGACGAGTACGCCCGACTCCGACAGTTTGGACCAAGCAACAGGTGATGGCTGCAACGTGTTTGGTGTTGAATCTCGCCGTGAAAGACTTGGTGCACGTTTGTTCAGTTACAGACTAGAAAAACTTAAAAAGAAATTGCCAAACGATGGACAGCTGTTGGCTCTTGCGCAGGAGGACTTAAAACTTAATAAACAAATACTGGAGCGTATGGAGGCAACTGACAGGGAGTTCATGGACAGTATGACCTGGCTGATGACGAACATTGAAAAACTGACTAACTCTGTTGCAGAGGGATTTGCAATGATGAGGAATGTGATGGCTCCCCCCCAGTACTTTTCACCATCACAAAACCAGCCTCACAGCCACTACAATAGCTACACATACAGACACACAGACCCCCGGGTGGCCCCACCAGCATCTTTCCCACTCCCACAGCGGGGTCACCCTGGAAACATTTCCTACAGCCATAGGCACGTCATGACAGCGTTTTTAAAAAGTTCTGGTTACCCCGTACACACTACACCGCCCAACCGGTGTTTTCAGATTTACACACTCTGGAGAGCATTTAGAAAAGCTCCGTGTGCAGGGCAGGAAAACGCCGTTTCTGTGTGGACGGAGAGTCAAAACGAAGAGAAAAAGCTTCGGTTACGGATTTATCTGGTCTAGTGTGTACGTAGCCTCAGGCAGAGTTGATATGTTTCATCACCAACTTTGCAAAACACTTCAATTCAACTCAATTCAAGTTTAATTGTCATTCAACCATACATGAATACAGCCAAACGAGACAGCATTACTAAGGGGTCAAGGTGCTAAAAACATTACCAATAGTCACACACAAGATTATAATCATGGAATGCCACCCTGCCCCACACCCCCCCCCCCCCACAACCCAGCAACTTGAGGTCCATTCCTTGCACATACAATTCAGCAGAACCATATAGAATATCAGAAAAGTACAGTGACACAGAATATGCATGTATATAGTCCAGAACTCCCAGGCCACCAAGATCATCTGTCCACCAGCCCCTAGACCCAATACCTGCTAGGTGATACCATGGCTTTGAGGCCCAATCCTCTCATATACAAGCACACAAATAGAATATTAGTAAAAATACAGCCACACCCTGGGAAAAGTTTCACTACTAACATAATGGTATTTCTGTAGAAGCAGTGTTTGGGTTCTGTTTAGAGATAACGAATGGGTGCTTTGGAATGTGAGCTGAGTCTTTCGTTTGGTGGGAGATGAAGAAAGGAGATGCTGGAGAGAACCTGTTATAAGATATGACCCGGTGGGGAGATTGTGATTTGATGGAGCCAGGCACTGAGATCAACTTAGGATTGATGAATTGAGCTCCAACAGGTGCATATTCAATTGTTTAATTATAATGGGCCTTTTTTGTGTTTTCTTTCTTTGGTAATCCTTTAGTTAACATTCATAATTGTAATTCCTTTAGTCATACACAGTGTGCTGCCTGTTGTTTCTT